>NC_134514.1:35505764-38120764 GCF_027942865.1 Odontesthes bonariensis
TCCCACTCAGCAGTTACCATGGTAAGAAGAAGCTATCTTCCTCAAGAACAACTTCAGGAAGGGAGCTGCCAGAGTGAGTAGTTGCTCACTCGCCCAAACCGCACCTCTCTGTAAATGGTAGATGTACTTAAACATAGCTTTTCTAGTCTAGTTGACTACTCAAAGTGCTTCTACACTACAAGCTTCCCATTTTGACACACATTCATACACAACATCTTAGTGTATATTGACGGTTACAGGCTACACACAGGCTAGACACTTCTCTACACACTGATGGACGCATCAAAGGTAACATGGGGTTCATTGTCTTACCCACAGTGTCTTATCCCAGGGAAGCTGCGAATAGAACCGCTGACTTTTAGATTGTTCTAATTGTCTTGTGCTCTTACCCCTGAGCTACAACTGCCCCTCAGTTCCAACACCTCAAAACAGCCTGTTCTCAGGAGAGGCTTACATTACAGTACAGTAAGGGTCCACAGAAGTGCTATTGTTCTTAAGCTTAAACTAATATTTTGACCAAAGCATGTCTCATTAAAGGGATAGTACGTCTGTTTTGACATGAAGCTGTATGACATCCCATATTAGCAATATCATTTATGAACATCTTCTTACCCCCTGCTGCGTCCTGTGAGCAGAGTTCCAGCCTCGTTTTGGTGTTGATGAAGGTAGTCCAGCTAGTTGGCTGGGGTTTAAAAAATAAAGCGTTTTGCTTCTCAAAACAATATGCGTTCAAAAGAGTAATACATTTGCATCCCAAAATCGTTCTCCAGGAAAAAGTCAGACCTCACAATCGCTTGGCGCTATTTTCTCTCTCCCTTTGTATCACTGCGTGCTGTGTAGACCGTGCAGACCGAGCAGTCCCCTGCTTCCGAGCAGTAAACACCGTAACAGGCGCGGCTGTCGGCAGCACGCAGTGATATCAGACATCCCAAGTCTTCCGGAAGTTCTGGGAGTCTCCCTTATATTGATAGTTAATCACGGATGCCCGCGAGTCGGATAAAATATCCCGGATTTTAGACTATGTGAGGGAGTGTTTTTTTTTTTTTCAATGCGAGTGAGAGCGTGCAGGCAATACAATAACTCGTGGACCATGCGCGTTTCGACTGCGCAGGCACGAGAGAGAGAGGGGTGTGGGGAGAGGTGTGAAACCTGTGCGTATCTGTCCAAAGTGATGCTCTGTTCAACGAACGTTCAGGGCGACTGCCTGTCAGAGGGCGCGCTGATTGGTTTAGTCAGCAAAATAAGCCAATAACGTTCGGTGTGGGAGGGCTTCGATTTACTCTCTGACAGTCACCTAAGTTACCACTCAAACTGTGCATCCTGCCAAATGGCAGAGGGTGAATCCTCGAGTAAAAAACGAAAATATAAGACTCATTTTACAGCAGAATATACTAAAGTATACCCATGCCTAGTGAAGGTGAAGAATGATGACACCGTGCGAGGTGCACTGTATGCAATAGTGACTTCACTATTGCCCACGGCGGACTTAATGACTGTAAAACATGTGGAGGTAGGCTAAGTTGAACGCGCCATTATCTGCATTTTATTTCTGTAGGTTAAATGCTGTTATAAAATAAAGCAAAACGTATCAAATACTTATTTAAAGTAACAAACACATTTAGTTACTAAATTGTGTAGGCCTATATCTAACTAGCCAGCTACAGCATCTAACTATCTATATCTAGCCTGATATGTTGATATACAGGCAAAATTAGAGACCCCCAAAATTAAATAGGCGGGGGGGGGGGGGGGGGGGGGGTGTCGATAAGCATTTCGTTTTTGGAACTTGGGATGTCTTGTGATATGAAGGCAGAGAAAATAGTGTATAGTGTAGACAAAAGAGAGGCGTGATTTAATTCTCTAGAGATCACTAGTAATACATTAGTATTTATATGTTTGTAGTTTGGCAGCTGTTGCCACATTTATCTATCTGTCTTGATTCTATTCATGATACTATCTATGTATGCTGTCTACATTTGGAATCTATCCATTATTTATTTGTCAGCTTTTCTTCTCTGTTTTTCATAAACCAGGCCAGAACCCAATGTTGCAGTATTGTCGTACTGGATGGGTTTTATTTACATGACCTGACCTGCAGCTAAGCAGGGAGGCTGTGTCCGCTCCCCTTATTACTCTAAATCAGGAACAAAGTTACAGATGGGGAGTTTGGCATTTTTCTTCTTGTTGGAAATCATACAATGTGGTCTATAAAGTGTTTTGGAAGCCTTGTTGCAATGAACAATGATTCATCCACAGAGTAACTGAGATGGTGATAGCCATTCTCCACAAAGTCATCCACCACCCAAAAACTATGTAAGACATTGGGCCTCATGCAACAACGTACGCACAGATTTGTTCTTAAATCGTGCGTACGAGTGATTTGCATGTCAGCATCATTATGGGGTATAATGTATATATTTATTTATGTTTGCTTCAAATTAATAATACAATAAATATACAATTCATTGGTCGAGAAAACTTGATTCGAACAGCGACCATTTTACGAAACTCCTACGACAGGTCTGGATCACTCATAAATTCTATTCGTACCTGAAAGAAAATGTAAAATACGAAAAGATTGGTGAATGCGCAAATTCTCTTAAATCACTCGTACGGACGATTTAAGAACAAATCTGTGCGTACGAATGGTTGTTGCATGAAGCCTAATGTTCTTAGGGTTTTCAGGATGGGGAAGAAATAGAGCTTTCTTTATAAAAACAATGGCAACTATTAACAACATAAACGGCAAAATACATTTCAAAAGTTTCTTTATTAATGTGCATTGCCAACAAATATAATTCAGACTACAAAAAGTTGTTCCCCACAAAAAAGCGGTGTGAAAGCTGATAAACGGAATAAATTCACCTGAAGATGCTGAAGAAATGTTGATAAGAATAGCTGAAAACCAAACATTAAAGATTTAGCCGAAAAAAATTGAAGGCTGAAAACCTTTCGTGGGAGGATTTGAAGCTAAGTAATGACAGAAGTTTAAGTAATTGAAGAGTTGATGAAGTCTTAGCAGAAAATTTGAAGGGTTAAAAGACAATCGTAGAAGGATTTGAAACAGAATGAAAATTCATCTAAAGTGTTAAAGTTTTACTGAGTCATTCTAAAAGGGTGAAATGTAATGTATATGCCAGCTTAAAGCAACTCTTTTTTCAAGCATAATGCCGGGAACTGTCCGGGGATTCTGAAAGTAGTACATTAAATACCCCAATACAAAAAAAAAAATGAGTTCTCTAGGTCCCCTATATGTCCCGCTAGGTCCCTCCAAAGCCAGCAGGTTTGTTTACAAAATTGCAGACCGGACCGGTAAAAGGTAACCAATCAGGTTACGAGCTGGGCTCTGCTGCCTGTCAATCACCAATTGTGCACGCGCGATACAAGGTAGGCTCGTCCCCACGCTTATTTATCTAGACTATTGAACTTCATTACGGGCTAGTCTACTTACTGTGTCTTCCATGATCGCAAATGACAGGTGAGTTGATGAATGAGGAGTCGTGTAAGCACATCTGGCATGCACGTCTACGTGCACGAGTTCTCATGTGTTTCGATGGGGCGGGACAGGAAGTTGAATAACTTTTTATTTTTCGGTTAAAAAATAAGCATTTCTTGCATTTTGCGACTACGGAGGTCACCGTTTTCAACTTCAAGCGTTCTGATAGATCATGTAAACTCTTAAATGCCAAAAAGTAGGACTTTACGTATGACAACAACAAATCCTACAGACTGGAGCTTTAAGTGGGAGTTTAAATTGAATTGTAAAACAGCAAAACTGGGAGCTCAAGATCATTTTAACACAGAGATGAAAAGTATTCATGAGAAAGGTCATAGGCTAAATAAACAGGCAGAACATTGACCTTAAATGTAAAATGGGATTTGTACAAACAGATTTAAGAGTGAATGTTTGAAGTTGTAGCAGTTATTTTTTCAACAACTGTAAGTGACCTGTAAGTGACTATAAGTGTCAGGAGCAAACATTTCAATTCAAGGTTAAGGGTTTAGTTGAGATGTACACGGAATCAGGCCAACAGGACATGTGGGAAAGCAAAACAAAAAAAATTGTCTGTTTGTACGTGTGTGTATGTGTTAGTGGGTGTGTGTCGCAATGGGGTGCCGTGTTTTTCCACACAAATGTGGTCTCACAATATCATGTAGAAGTTGGTGTCTTTGTGAGTCTATATGTCTTTGTGAATCTCCAGGAATGTGTGGATGTTTATGTCTTTGTCAGAGGAATGGAGTTGTTTTTTTTAACTTTTATTTAACCAGGAAACGCCTCATTGAGATTAAAAATCTCTCTTTCAAGAGTGTCCTGGCCAAGATAGCAGCACAAAGATAAAGAAAACACAGACAGACATGTTAACACACACAAACTGACTGATGTTCTCAAATTTGAATCTGAAATCTCTGTCATCCAGCATTTTTTTCAAAAGCCTCCAATGGGACCATGTCATGAAGTTTCAAGTCTTTTTGCAGTTCGTTCCAGTCAAAGGGCGCAGCATACATGAAAGCTTTTTTCCCCTTCTCAGTTCATACTCTTGAACTGGAAATATTAAAAAATCCTTTGAACAAAGTCTATACAGCCCTGAATCATCCAGCACATTGGTATAATAAACAGTGATGGGTGAATGATATAAAATTAGTGATAAATCTCAGAGCCCCGTGATACAGAGTATTAAGAACACGTAGACATTGAGACGAGGCATGCATGTACGGAACATCATCATAATCCAAAACTGACAGAAAGGTTGCAGCAATCTCTTTTTGGATTCAGGATTTAATCTTGAAATAAAAACCTGGCTTCAATTTCAGCCTTTTTGCCAGCTGATGAACATGTGGGGTAAAAGGAAAACATTCATCAACTAAAATACCTAAATATCTATAACATGATACAGATTAAATCATATGAAGTGACAATTGAAGGCAGGTTCTGTGTTTTGTCCTTAGCATTTGAAAAAAGCACGACTTTGGTTTTGTCTGTATTTATTACAAGTTTTAAATCATAAACATTTTGCTGAACTGTGTTAAAAGCCAATTGTAACTGGATGAGTGCTGGGGTTGGGGTGGGGGCTGTGCAAAACATCACAGTGTCAGCAGCATAAAAATTAAACTTTGCATTGGACACATTTTGGTCAATGTTGTTTATATAAAGAATAAAAAGAAGTGGTCCCAGAACTAACCCCTGAGGCACTCCTTTAGTTACTTTAAGATACTCAGAGGTGTAACTGTCAAGTGTTTCTCACTCTTGTGAGGTTTAACCTGCAGCTTCCCCCACTTGAAAAGGCAGCTTGCTTTAGAAGATTGGACTGGAATTCACTCAGTGACCAAAATTCAGCTTTCTTTCTTCTCTTTCTTTTTATTTTGAAAGTGGTCAAGGCCAATAACAGGTGAAGAACCTTAAAACACAAACACAAATAGAAAATGTACTCCAAGAAACCATAATCAATCAACATAACCCAAAATCAAATTCTTCATTTTTAAACTACTACAAATTAACCTTGAAAGTAAGTAGAAAATATCTATATTTAAAGCACCCAAAATAATAGAAATACATTTTAAAGCACTGTTCAGTGATGACTTTAACCTTACAAACTTTAGCAGCTTTTAGCCTGTAATTACACAGAAATCACATTGAACAAATTACTTTCAGCTTGAACCTCTTTTAAAATACACCACATTTTTAACTGTATTTTTTTACCCACATGATATTAAACATAAGACATTTTAACTTGCATTTAAATCACATGACTTTTTTAATACATCACATTTTAACCTGAACTTGATCACATGATTAGTCCACAGCTAACAACAACCGTAATGTAAGCAGCAAAGACACTTAACATTCAATTCAATTCAATTCAATTCAATTCATTTTTATTTATATAGCGCCAAATACAACAAATGTCATCTCAAGGCACTTAGATAGTAAGTCCAATTCAAGCCAATTGGAATTCAATCAATTAATAATAATCATAATTCATAAAATAATCCAATTCGTTCATATAGAGCCAATTCAAAAACAATTTCCTAGCTAAGAAAACCAACAGATTGCACTGAAAACTTTTTGTTTTTCGGTCCAATCTCCCGGCCTGAGCGTGCCTGAGGCGACTGTGGAGAGAAACGACTCCCTTTTAACAGGAAGAAACCTCTGGCAGAACCAGACTCAGGAAGGATGGCCATCCGCCTCCACCAGCTGGGGTTTGAGAAGACAGAAGGGGGGGGGGGGCCGCGGCGGCGGCGGCACTGTAACACCATTCAAAGGATATCTGTTGGAACAGGGAAACACGAGTTAATGACCACAATAATATCACATATACATAAAGAGAGTAAAGTGAGGAAAGGTGTGACAGATGAGGACCCCCAGCAGTCTAGGCCTATAGCAGCTTAACTATGGGATGTTTCAGGATCACCTGAGCCATCCCTAACTATAAGCTTTATCAAAAAGGAAAGTTTTAAGCCTGATCTTAAAAGTGGAAAGGGTGTCTGCTTCCCGGACATTTACTGGCAGCTTGTTCCACTATAGAGGGGCCTGATAACTGAAGGCTCTGCCTCCCATTCTACTTTTAGAAACTATGGGAACCTCAAGTAAACCTGCAGTTTGGGAACGAAGTGCTCTGTTAGGAAAATATCTTACAATGAGATCTTTAAGATATGATGGAGCTCGGTCATTAAGAGCTTTATATGTGAGGAGAAGAATCTTAAATTCTATTCTGAATTTAACAGGGAGCCAATGAAGAGAAGCTAAAACTGGAGAAATATGATCTCTGCTGTTAGTTCTCATCAAAACTCTGGCTGCAGCATTTTGGATCAACTGAAGGCTTTTCAGAGAATATGTGGGACAGCCCAATAATAAAGAATTACAGTAGTCCAATCTTGAAGTAACAAATGCATGAATTAGTTTTTCTGCATCACTCTGAGACAAGATGTTCCTGATTTTAACAATATTACGAAGGTGAAAGAAGGCAGTCCTAGAAACCTGTTTTATATGCAAGTCAAATGATAAGTTCTGGTCAAAAATAACTCCAAGGTTCCTCACTGTAGAACTAGAAGCCAAGGAAATACCATCTAGAGTAACTATATAGCTAGACATAACAGAATGCTCTCTGGCTCCTTATTTATTTGAACCAAGCTTTAATTCTACAGTCTCCTTTTTCCAAGTCCAGACTCTCCAACCATTCTCTCACACACTGCTCGCTCCTCACTGTCCTGTGAGTGAGTTCCTCCAAACCCACCTGATTACCAGATCGCCCCAACCTAGTGCACTCAATCTGCTGCCTTCAGGCTGGCAGACACACCCAGACTTGATGCACTCAGGCAGAGAGGGCCGGCCTGCAGCTCAGCTCAACAGTATGGGGTGCAACCAGAGACATAAATCAGAATTAACTTCCATATACACATATGAAATTAAACTCTTCCACATTCTATACTCAAAACCTTGCACAAACACTGGTGAAAAGCTCTCACATAAACTAGAGAAAACATTTACCTCTTATATAACCTACTCAAAAGCTGTCACACACACTACTGAAAAGCTTTCATATAAACTGGTGAAAAGCTTTACCTTTCATATATATACGAGTGAAAAGCATTCATACACACTAGTAAAAAGCTCTCATACACACTAGTCAAATATTTGTGGATTTCAGTTGAAACGGAAGGCAAAACAGTGAAACAGGAAGGCGTTTTATTAAACCGGGAGTTGTAGTTTTAAACAGAAGTCATTCTGGTTAGCTTCGTGCATTTTGTGCAATCTACGGCCGGTATTTTACGAAATAAAATAATCGATAATTGCTCAGCTACCTGCTGAATACCTCACACAAGTAGTCGCATTACTGAACTTTGTTTTGGCTTCAACAGAGACCCTGTTCCCGATTCTGTCAAACGCTTGTACAGCAGCCGACCACCTCAGCCACTAGCTTAGCATAGCACTACCAGCTTCAGCTGTGGTCAGCAAAGAATCTGTGATCTTGGACACAATGCGCTTTCATCTGATCCTTGTTGCTTTACAGATTCAAATGTTATTTTTTAATACTGCTAGCAATGAAGAAGATGTTGCAAGTTTTTTTAGGAGTGTCGTACTTTGCATTGAGTCTTTTCAGAGGGGGGACTCCTTCAATTTCTCCCAGGAAAGATTGTATAGACAGCTTGAGGATCATATACGATCATTGTCATCATTCATTGCTGCTATGTCTAGATATGATCCTAATAATAGAGACATCACTGTATATCCTCCTGCTTATTGCATGACGTCGCCTCAATGATCTGCCGATGGGATCTAATTGATGCAGGCTCTGTCTGACTCGCCAACGCTGTACTCTTATGCCACGTGATCTGAGGCTTCCAAGTACATATGTTTATGTTGCTTTTTTTAAAGTACATATGTTTATGTTGTTTTTTTTTTTAAGTACATATGTTTATGTACTTGGAAGCCTCAGATCACGTGGCTAAGAGCATTCAGTAGACTGGAGTATATTAGTGACAATTCGATCAAGATCTTGATTCAACAGAAAGGTATATTCTGCAGAGCCTATTCCAAGACTTTGTCTGTGTCTGTATAGAGTTCTTTGGCTGATTCCAGAGCATGATGAAATTCTTTGCCAAGTCATCCCAATGGACACACAATGAGAAATCTGTCTGGCTCCTATGTTGTATCTGGGGCGTCCTCAGTGGCCTGTGGAGGTTGTTGGTGGTGGGAAACTGTTGATGGAATGACTTGATTGTAGTCTGGTAGCATATTCTCTTAGCAGATTTTGAAAACATGTAAACAGTAACTGAAGTGTGTTGATGATGTCTCTATTATTAGATGAAAAGCGCATTGTGTCCAAGCTCTTACAATCACAGATTATTTGCTGACCACAGCTGAAGCTGGTAGTGCTATGCTAAGCTAGTGGCTGAGGTGGTCAGTTGCTGCACAAGCGTTGTAGCGTTTGACAGAATCCGGAACAAGTTCTCCATTGAAGCCCAAATAAAGTTCAGTAATGCCACTGCTTGTGTGAGGTATTCAGCAGGTAGCTGAGCAATTATCGATTATTTTATTTCGTAAAATACCGGCCGGAGATTGCACAAAACGCACGAAGCTAACCAGAATGACTTCTGTTTAAAACTACAACTCCCGGTTTGATAAAACGGCCTCGTGTTTCAACTGAAATCCACAAATATTTGACTAATGTGTATGAGAGCTTCTTACTAGTGTGTATGAATGCTTTTTATTAGTTTGTATGAAAGCTTTTCAGTAGTGTGTATAAGAGCTTTTTACTAGTATAAATGAAAAGTAAAGCTTTTCACCAGTTTATATGAACGCTTTTTACTAGTTTGTATGAAAGTTGCTATTTGCATTGCTGCAGTATAAATTGTTATGAAATAAATCCTTCTCTATCTTAATAAATAGATAACAAAGTAGAACAAAAATATATTTCTTAAAAAGGTAAAGTAAAGCAGAGAGAGGTGTGGTAGATGTCTTCAGAGATCACCATCAGTTCATTGGCTTGTTGATTTTTTTTTTTTTAGATTGGTCATAGTAGGTGATATATACACACTGCTTTGACATGTAACACGGGCGAATGCTCTTGATGGACAACATGAACAGGAACTCGTAGATTTGTCCAGGATTGTACTATCTGTTGTTGACAAGCACAGTGATTCCTCCTTCTTCACTATCCTCTGACATTTACATGTGGTTTTCTTTTCTGTTTTCCTTTTGTGACGCTTTTCTTAATTCATATACACAACTATGAACAAAGGTATTCCAAGTTATGAATTTTTTTCAGGTTTCTTTTGTCATTTTATCCACATAAAACACTAGAAAATCAGTAAAAGGAATGTCTGTAAGAATCAGTAAAATACCTTTCAATCAGATCTTGATTTAGGTTTCAGTGGTCAAGAACAGGTGTTATCATATCATATCTGTTAGTTTAATTTGTTGTGTGTCCACAGGCCATCACTTAGGAAGAGGGACAACAACGCATTGAGCTCAGAATTTGTTAAGTCTCTCGATAGCCAACAGGCTCAAAGTGCCTACTCCACACCTGGTACACTTTATCAGTATTCTAAGAAACCCAGTTGTCAGTACTACTGAGACACTTGTGTCCTGTGCCTCCCTCACTGTTCACTCTCCAATCTTTCACTCCCATTTCTGTCCGACAGCTAATCTCCATATACGGGAAATTCTCATTCTCTGAATCTTCATAGACAAAGATTTTAACCAAAACATCTCCTCTGGTATCTTTCATTAATTTTCTCAAAATTTTATTCGAACATCTTGGATATAAACATTTCCGCATAGCTGCATGAGTAAATGCCCGTCACACATATGGCATTTTATGTGATTCACTTTGTCTTTAATTCACTCTAAAATTTTGAATGGGAGGACACCTTACTTTCGGGGTATAATTCATGTCTATCATCTAGCGGTAGTGTGTAGAAACCAAATTTGACGTATTATGTAGGACTTTCAACCTGTTTTATTTGGTGTGTGGGTTGTCATACTTCTGTGATATTGACACTTTGAGGGTTAAACTTCTTCCTTAATTTTTTCTGTTCCTGCTCTGCACCCTTGACATCTCTTCCTCCAACTCATCTGTATTTGAGATCTCACCTCAGGCATTACTTCGGCTTTATAAACCCCAATCAACTGCTAACAACAAATTTTCTGTTGCCATAGTTATGCATCATAACAGATGTGAAAAAAGTGTTAGAGTTGCCAGCGGAAATCATTCCAGCAGTACAATATCCAAACTGGTGTAGAAAAAAGTTTTTTTGTTTTTTTTTAATCTGTTTTCACAAATAAAAATCTCACTAGAAAATCTGAAAAAAAGAAAGACACAATTTTGCCGAAACATGCTGCAGCAGGCCGCCAACAGTGCAGCGCCATTCTAGAACGTATCTATTATACTTATCATAACTTATTACTCATTTCTATAGAACTTATTTTTCATTTAATCTTGGACTCACACTTTGCTGTTTGCCCATATCTAATTGAGAAAGCAAGAGATAAGGTAAACAATTTTGTCAGCCATATTGACACAGGACAGTAAGAGGAACTTATCATTTTCAGGCACATCTGTCCTTTACTTTTTGAGCAATTTTGCAGAAAGACCAACAAAAGTGCTCAGAAATCACACCCTCTGCCAAGGACGGTGCTGCATTTTGCAGTATTAACAAAAGTGAACATTTAAAGGGCTCTTCTTTAGCCCATACTCCAACTTTCCAGTTTCATGAACTTTGGCTCGGTAGTATTTGCCCAGTCTTACTTAATAACTTAACAGAAAATAGAAAAATAATAATAACATTCCTCAAACACAATCTGTCACTAGCAAGAGTTACACACAGCTTTTATGTCCACACTCTTGAATAATTTCCAAATGTCAACCCATCACAAATGATCCAAGGTACTATTCTAAGTGGGGGCACTGGGCAAGGGTCAAATCTTGTTAAACTGAATTGAATATACTTATACCATATTGATAGCAAGATTAGAAATTGTTTTTGCAGTATATACAGGGAAAGCAGTTTTTACTCAGTAGTTACAATAAAAAAAAGTCATGCAGAGTTGTAGATGTGTCTTTGGCAATGACAATCAATCTATTATACATGAATAGACAATTGTAAAGCCATATAATTTGAATTGAAATGTGAATTCTCATGTTGTTATATGTTTTAGTACTGTTTGGTGCCTATTCATTGGGTACTTTTAGATGTTTTGTGGTTTTTATCCTTCCATGATTGCAACTTTCATTTGCAGTATTTTTATAGTACAACTGTAAATAACAAGTCCAAAACATTTCCTCATCACATTAAAGTTTCATTATCTTAACTAACAGGTGCATTTGTAGCCAAGATTGCGCGACCCCAGAAGAGAGCGGGAGCCATCCAGTTCAGCCCTCAGGCTGTGGTGGGTCAACACCAGGGCAAGAAATGCCTAATGGTACGAGCCATCAATCTGCTGCAGCGACCTCTGGTGGATGTAAAGGTGAGTGCTGTGCTCTACGAGGAGCACGAGGGCCAGGCTCTATATCAGACCTCTTTGGATTTCCACTTGGACCATTTGGGCCAGGAGCCATGCCCTTTCTTTATTTTTCCACTCACTTTTTATCACCCCTTGGACCACCGAAGCCCCCTATTCCCACCGCTGTGTGAAGGCTCATCCCACCATTTTGAGCTTGTGGTCTTCTTAACAGCCTTGCAGGAGGGAACTGGTGACTCCTGCCAGAAGAGGACCTCCTATCTGCGCCAAGAAATTCTTTTTGACCGCCTATTTGTGCCTGCCTTGGGGTTAGATGCTAAGGGGAGATACATGCTGAGCACTCAGCACTTCGACACAGCCAACTCAAAGGAGCCTTTTAACAAGGATTGTGTGGTGCAGATCAATGGTGATGGCAGTGACAGAATGGAGTAAGGATGGTAAATACAAGGTCTTTTATGGACAGCAGAAAGTTTCTGGTGCATGTTGGTATATTTGGTAAAACTGAATTGATGTTTTAACATTTAAAATCTAAATCTGAGTCAAACATAGGCAATGCTGTTGATTGACTCCCACAATCTTCCCCCTTTGATTACTTACATATATTAGTCTGTACCCACAGCTTGTATGCTCTCAACTCCCCTCCTCACCTCCTCTACTACTTACATAGTCTGTCCAACCAAAGATGCAAGTGGAGGTAGCAGGTATTTAATAGAATGAGACATCCTTTCTTCAGTGTTTTTTTTCTAATCCAAAGCAATTATATATGAATCATGTAATAGCTTCACTATCCATCTGTTGTTTTGTTCCAGCCTTTCGCTTCATTGTTTTTTTAAATCTATGTTCAATTTGCTCAAGAGTTTGTGACAAGTTATATTCTTAATTTTAGTTATATCAAGAGCCTGACCAAATATAATGCACTTTTATACTTTAAGAGAAAGAAAAACTTTGCAACGGATATACCTGTGTAGCCCTTTTCACAGCTCTTCTTCTGGTGCAAAATTGAGACTTCTGTGAAGAAGATATATTGATATAGGTATCTTAATCAAAGGTAGGAAGGCAGAAAAAAAGAGAGGAGACAAGATTGCATAAAATAAACGAAGAAAAAGAGCCCCTTATGTTGCGACAGCCAGGAAAAAGTTACTCTATTTGATCAGCTGGATGGCATGCCAGACCAGCAGGGGGCAGGGGTACAGGGGTGTGGACATGTTCATTAGAGGGTATGTTTTATTTTCATTGCTCCAGCCTTAGCTTTTATTATAATAGTATTTTCAAATTGACTACTTATATCTTTGGGGAGATAATAGGACATCTATCAGTCAATAAATGGCTGAAGTCAGATAGTAAGACAAGTTGGAAACAAATCTCAATGTTACATTTAAGCCAAGTTCACACAGCAAATGTTTTGAGCAGAGAAATTTGGGAGGTTGCAGGCAAAAGGTTGAGATCTAAAGTAAATTGGAAGTTTGATAGGCAGTCTCCAATCCCTATATTTGAGAGTTCCAAATAACTGATTTTTGAGCTCATGGAAAGTAATGAGCATTTGGCATGTTTAATATTTTAAGAGCTTTTGCAAGGAGCTACTGCCAGTGATGGGGGACAGGGGACACACAGAGTAAAATCCAGAAAAGGAACACATATTTTTATATAACAAACATAATGGAAAGCATGATGAAAAAAAAGCATACTCTGCTCAGACAACTTTTTCTTAAGAGAAACCATGAAAAAAGTAACTACCAGATCTCATGAACAACCAGGTGAACAAAACAGACTGAATCACCAGGAGATACTTGCATCATAGTGTAATGTTAGCAACAAGAGAGAGCGACTTGTCTGCATGACAGCTGGAACTGTTTGATAAAGATCAAAGATAAAAGTCATGGATTAATCTGGCTTGAGTAGCGTTGAATACCTCAAAACTTATGAACAGAAGAGACATACATTGTAGTATAAACAAAACAACAATCCAGTGACACTAAAATAGCTTGTAGTTTGAACTATCCTTTACCCCCCCCCATGTGTTTTGAACATTCATTAGAGTTTACACACATTCTTCATTCTTTTTTGAACACCTGTGCATTCTCAGATTTTATTTACCTACCTACCTACTTCCAATAAATAAAATTCAGGTTAGAAAAAGTGATTTTGAAATTCATTATTCATTCTTTGCATGTAGAATTTAATACACTGAATTGAGTACAATCAAACTATATTCGAAAATATCTAATATAGCCTTTGTGAAAAAAACTGACCTACAAATTCTGTTCTAATTCTATTCAAGTTATCAATAGATGAGTTTGCATGAACGTGGACATGGACATATACATGGAGTATGTGAGTCATGATAAGGCTTTTTAAGGATCCCATTTTAGGCCTCTACATGTAAACATATCCCATTTTTAACCATTATCCTCAGTTTTGAAAATGCGGATTATGCATGGTTGAATTTTCAAAAAAGAAACTGGGATGCTGTTGCATGCTTACATCTTATCCTGGTTTTTCACAGGTTCCAACGACCTGCACAGTTTTTTTTGCCAAATGATGTAGCAGAAACAAAGACAATATGGGCAAAGAAAGGCCTTACTTCTACAGCAAAGAAGAAACACGTGTTTGCTTCCTTGTCCTTCATGATCGCAGTTGTGATGTTAATGATTTTCATGAAATATGACTTTTTTTTCATCCAATAACACAATCATTTTTGTAATCTTTATCCAGGTTACTAATGTGATAATGGAAATTGAATATTCAAATAAGAATTGATCCAGAACAAAACCAAAAGCATATGTACAGTTTCTGTTACTTTTATTAATACACTTCGTAATATGGTATCATAGATTAAATTCCAAATCTTGATAAAAGGATTATCCAGGTTTAAAATTGAAAATTATGTATTCCTTCAAACAAAAACTTATATTGTCTCTATGTTTATGTATATGCATACACGTTTATTCAATTTGACCATATTCACAATAATATTAACAGTTTGAAATGTCATACCCTTAAAATTGAAGTTGTTAAGATGTTGTTACAATGGCTAAAACCAAAGTTTTACTGTATGAATTTTACTGAACTTTCCATGGGCAATGAGTGAGGTGTGTTTAATATAATTTTCCCTTTGTGAGAGAAAGTATTACAATCGCAGATTTGAATACTTTGGCAGGTGTGTATTTGTCACACCTCACAACCTTACAAGATATAGTCACCAAATCTTAGAGTAAAGGTTCACAAAGACATATATAATACAAGATCTATCCATTCATCCATCTATCCATCCATGCAACGTCCAATTTTCTGAGGTTAATCACAAAGGTAATAGATCTTGTAGGGAAACCCAGACATTGCTGTCCAGTCTCCAGTGCCTCCTGAGGGATCCTGACAAGTTTCCAGGCCAAAAGGTTTATATAATCCCTCAAGCCTGTTCTAGGTCTACCCCAGTGCATCTTCCCAGTGAATAATGCCTAAAAAGAGGAGGAGACCAGGAGGCATGAGGCAAACCAGGTCAACTCACTTCTTTCAATGAGGAGGAGCAGCAACTCTCGTCTGAGCTCCCTCTGTATGCTTGAGGTCCTCACCCTTCTGTGAAGAGTGAATCCAGTCACCCTCCAAAGGAAACCACTTCTCATTATCTTTCGGTCACTACCCAAATCTCATGACCTTAGGTGAGGATTCAATTTCTTCTTTACAACAACAGGCCAGCACAGCACCTGCATTATTGCTGACAAAACGGCAATCAATCTGTTCATCTCTAGTTTCAACTTTCCATCCCTTGTGAAAAAAATCCCAAGATACATCAAATCTGATGCTTGAGGCAGAGACCATCCTATCAGACCATTTTATCTAGTGAAGAATTATGACCTTGGATTTGGAGGAGCTGACTTTCATGTATAAAAATAAATTTACTCGCAATTCTAGCATAGTTAATGTTGCTTTCACCTTGAAAGTGGCGTCACCATGACAAAATGTGGCCCTGGCGACATTCACTTTAGTATGAGCTACTACAAATATTATTTTCAACTTAACACTGAGCTTTGAGTGTGCACTGAAGGTCATGGCTTGAAGAGGACAACAGAACAACATCATTTGCAAAAACCAGAGGACCCTGAGGTTCCCAATCCATACATCCTCCTCTCCCCATCTATGTCCTGAGACCCTGTCTATGAAAACCGCAAACAGGATCGGTGACGAGGGGCAACACACACTGTAAACACACTTGACTTTGTACCAAGAATGTGGACACAACTCTTGCTTTGGTTATACAGAGACCTAAAAGCCTGTAAAAATGATTCTGGTACCCTGATACTCCCCCTACACAGCCTTCTCTCCTAAGACTTGTAGTTGCAAGAAGAAAAAATCTTAAGTTCTGCCCATCTCCAAGAGTTTAGTTCCATCCTTTCACCCTTTCTGGCTGCCCCAGTTTTCCTTTTCCTGGCAAGGTGACTTTGATTGTCTGGTGTTGCTTCATCAAGGTCTTCTAATCACTGAACCCCTATCTGAGATTGATTTGCTTTTGGAGGCCCCATGTATGGCTAGCGCACCTGACAATCCAGTTCTCAGGATGGTGGGGTTACTAAAACCCCTCAACCACATTAAGGTGGCAATTCTACATATGATGTGATATTGATGATCTGACTTATGATTACGAAATAAAGAATGTAAATCTAACATATTTTATTTAATGTAACTTTGTATAGTGTATAAATAGAAATTTACCATCAGCTCTAGCATAATCAGCATTGCTTAAAACCTTGAAAACTGAGTCACCATGGCAAAATGTAGTATAACATCCATTGTAATACGAGCTACTACGAATATCATCTTTATTTGTTTGGGACTGTAATAAAAATTTACGATCACAAAACTTTACAAGTGTTTAGCTAACATCACAGGAAAGGGCCAGATTCATACTGGATGTGGTTGGACAGTTCATTTACATTGCAATTGGTGTGATTAATCACAAAATGGTGTGAAGTTATTGGAACGTTGAAAGTGCAGATATTTAAACTTAACCAGCGCTAACATGGTCGTTATGTTTACCATTGTCAGCCTAAGAGTTAATCATGTTAACATACACACAATAGAAATAAATGATTAACAGTACATTACAACACTAGCAGACATGACTCACAAATGGCCTTTTAAAGCTGAATACGAAATTGGTACTAATAGCAAGGATTTTGAAAATTCTGAAGGAGCCAGACTGATTGTAAAAACTCATTGGACATCTCTATGAAAGGACTTTCATTTTGCTGATTGATTTTTTTCTTCTACTTGTGTTCATGGAGCAACAGAACTCAAAGATTGAAAAATATGCTTGAGCATACTGAGTACACAACAAATTCATTGGTTGTAATTCCACTGCTAAGATTATTCATCTGAAGCCTTTTGGAAAACATAAACATCCATGTCGTTTTTTTAAGGTGGCTATCTAACTGACTTATATGTCTGTAATGTAATGGCTGATAAAATTATACTTCCTATTGATTGATTTGTAGATTAATGCCGTTCTGTGGATAAATCATTGCAGTTATGCAAAGCTAAATTTCCTGTACTCAATTTATTGAATAATTAATGTCTCCAGATTTAGTGAAGAAAGCTAAGGTTAGAAAGAATAGTAAATACGTGTTTTCTTTACTAAAGGTTGTGAATGCGATGGTGTTTCTATGTGCTTCAAAGAAATCATTTAAACAAGTCAGGAAATGTTTCACATAATATGATTGTGAAGATGAAGATCTTAACAAATCTCACATGCTTTAGACCCTTTGTACAGTGTACAACATTGAATAAATGTATTGTAAACAAACACATAAGTGAGAAGGACGTTTTCATTTGGCTTGTGTGCTATCATTTGCATGTTGACTACATACAAAGTGATACATGGAGAATATGTCTATTATCTTATGATTATTTGTATCTATTTCTCTAACAGTATATCTACAGAGTAAGCACACTATACGTATATGCATTTTCTTACAAACAGAGATAATTATTGAGTTTGTAGCACTGAAAAGTTTAATTTCTTTCAAGTGTCAATCAATATTACAATCTACCCTAAAACATCAGTTATACATTAAAATATCTACTTATTATAACTTTGTTTCTTTAAATTTGCATACTGAAATCAATTAACAATTATCAATTAACTTTACAACAAGCTAATTTTAACCTGTAGCTGCAAAAGTTAAGTTTACAGACAGTTTTAGTCACAGACACAAAAAAATTGTCGTGATTCACTGTGGAATTCATACATTCCCTTGCCCCTTACCCAGATCATCACAATTAAATGCATCACCCTAACCCAGGGTTTATTCCCAGTCCCTAACCTTAGAGACGTTTATTATGTAACCCTGACATTACTCCTAAATTTCACAGTCCCAACGCTGATTGACACAACACACCAGTCGGGAGAAATATTTACAGTTTTCACAACAAACTGTTAAATCCATCCATCCATTTTCAATACCTGCTTAATCCATTGGTCAGGTCGCGGGGGGGCTGGAGCCGATCCCAGCGGTCATTGGGCGAGAGATGGGGTACACCCTGAAAAGGTTTCCAGTCCATCACAGGGCCACACAGAGACAAACAACCACACACACTCACACTAACTCCTAAAGACAATTTTAGAGACACCAATTAACCTAACATGCATGTTTTTGGACTGTGGGAGGAAGCTGGAGTACCTGGAGAGAACCCATACATACACGGGGAGAACATGCAAACTCCACGCAGAAAGGCCCCAGCCAGGAGTTGAACAGGGAACCCTTTTTCTGTGAGGTGACGGTGCTAACCACCACACCACCGTGCAGCCCAAACTGTAAAATCCATTTACAGAACACAAAATTTCTATTTATCTAGTAAGTTACAACATGATATAAAAAAAACAGCTATGTGCATAAAAAGCCAATTCACTATTTGGAGCCATTTGGAGAAAAGGGGAGGAGCTTAAGCAAGTGAGCATATCAAGCAGCAGATGGTCTAAGCTTTTTTGTATTGTGTGTGCCTAGATTTGTAATTTGAGCCAGGGTCCAAAAGTTGTCCGGCACACAATTGAATTTCATTGATTTTCATTTATAACAAAAATATTTTAAAAACTACATTTAAAAAAAAGTAAAACACATTACAATCTTTTTGTTTGTTTGTTTCTTCAAATTTTCATTAAATTTATTTACTTATTTTTATTTTACTTTTTTATTTATAAAAACAGAGCTACAACCAGTTTAAAACAGACAAATGCTTACTTTAAAAAACTCATATGAGTTCTTTTGGAGAGGACGGGTTGATAGTGGGTACGCCGCGGGAGACAGAATAAACGTCCCTGCTGGCATACCTGGGAGTCTAAAAGCTGGGCCTGCCAGGGAACGGAGAGCACTTCTCCCAACTCTAGCAGGGGTGGGGTAAGAATCCTTTTTCTAAAACCTTTTTGTTACACTTGTGTAGTTCTGTCGATTTTAGTTTGATTATTGATTAAATGTTAGGTTTGTTAACCTTTCCTTTTGTCATTTCTTTTTTTGAGTTTCAGTGTGGCCTGGGTGTCATCAGGTGGGAGGCTAGGCACTGTGGTGAGGACCTCACTTCCTGTTTTGGCATGCAAGTACACTGGGGCACTTTTAGTGTGTTTGTGGTGGCTTTTAATTTGTAGTGTTGCACCCCAGCTTAAGAAGGAGGGACACACATCCAGTAGTATGCCTTCCACTGAGGCCTCAGCCCACAGATTTGAATTTCTCTGTTAGTCATTTGGCTTTTAGTATTGTTATAGCTGGCCTTTTAGTCTTCTGTTAATAAAAAGAATTTACTAAATTCGTCTTGTGTTTAACCCCTTTTCTCTCGTTTCTTCGCAGCAGCAGCTTTACTTAAGTTTTATTCATAAATATTATTTTCAATAAATATATTTGCTTTCTTTACTTTACTGTCTCTGCCTCCTCAGTCACGACCCTGTGCCCTTACAGCAATTGGGTTTCAGTTGTCATATGCTGGGGTGCAAGTCCCCAGGTGGCTTTGTTGGCTCTAAAATTTCATTCTTTACTCTGCTCCTCGCCACAGCCTTATATATGTATGTTTTTCAAATCCAATGCCACCACCTTTAAGTAAAACAAAATGGTGGGAAGCCACCTGAAACGGTGACTATGCTATTACAATGCTATGATAATTGCTATTATTTTCATGGAAGAGTTCATTTTATGTTTAAGTTTTGTATTTTTCAGGTAGCCTAATTTAGAGTTTAGAATTAGAGTATCAGTGTGGCAGCAAATAAATTAAATCTAAATTAATTTCATTGTATTCAGAGTGCTCAGTGCTTACCCAACTGTCAACTGTCTGTCATGTCCATGAGGTTTTCCCCATGTCTTTAGTTCTTTATCATGTGTTAGTTTATGTCACGTCTTAGTTTTTAAGTTCATGTTTAGTTAAGTTTTGCCATGTTTTTCCTCAGTCCCCATGTTCAGGTCATTAGTTTCATTCACTTCACCTGTCCATTGTCATCATCAGCTGCACTCATTTACCAATCACCCTGTTCAGTATTTAGTTGCCAGGTTTCCCCATTCAGTTTGTGAATTCCTTGCACTGTTTTCACCTTTTATGTCACGCCACGCCACGCCACGCCACGCCACGCCACGTCCACCAAGTTAAGTGTTTTCAAGTCAAGTCATGTCAAGTCTTTGTTTTTTGTCACGTTCATACTCATGTTTTGTTTCCACAGTTTAGTTGCGTCATCCGGCTCAGCCGTGCCTTGTTTTGACTTATTTTTGTAAATAAACCAAGTTTTGCTTTTACCTTGGAATTCCGCATCCGTGTCCTGCCAACCCCGTTTCTGACACTGTCATGTTTTTCTTTTTTCACAAATATGGGAATGATAGTCAAAAATGCTTTGGGGTCCCAGTAAAAATGATTTTCATGGGGCCCAAAATCCCTAGCGCACCAGTGCACAAAGCAAGGTCCATAAAGACATGGATGACCCAGTTTGGTGTGGAAGAACTTGACTGGCCTGCACAGAGTCCTGACCTCAACCCGATAGAACACCTTTTGGATGAATTAGAACGGAGACTGCGAGCCAGGCCTTCTGTCCAACATCAGTGTCTGACCTCATAAATGTACTTCTGGAAGAAACGTCAAACATTCCCATAAACACACTCCTAAACCTTGTGGAAAGCTTTCCCAGAAGAGTTGAAGCTGTTATAGCTGTAAAGGCTGGGCCAACGTCATATTAAACCCTCTGGATTAAGACTAGGATGTCACTTAAGTTCATATTTGTGTAAAGGCAGATGAGCGAATACTTTTGGCAATATATCAATCAATCAATCATTATTTATATAGCGCATTTCATACCACAGGGAACTCAATGTGCTTATAGTGTATCTAAGATTGGGTTATTTCCCCCAGTATGTGATACGAAAACAAAGTTTGTACAATTCTAATGAGCTTGAAGATCCAAGCGCTCAGGGTATGATTTATCACTCCATTAGACCTGATCTCAATGATTTTCAGTTAAGTTCACTATTATATGCTGTAAATTGTTTTGTAGGCCTGCCACTTAAGTACTTCTGATATCCAGTGTCCTCAAATCTTTTCAGGGACACAGGGTACACCATGCCTAGATATTGCTAGGTTTTCATTTACTAGATCTGTGGGAATCACACCAAAACTACGATTTTCTACTCGTCAAATTGTTTAGATGCAACTGGAAAAAATTGTGAGCAAATAATGTGTCTTTGTAACAGGATGCTGGTAACAATGTTCCTGAAGATAGAATTTAAAATGGGTTCTTTGCCAAATTGTGTGTCTTGAGCGATTTTATGCTAAAACTATTGATAAATAGCAAAAAATACATTCCTCTAAAAATTAATAAAAAAGCAACCAATTACCAAAGAAAAATTTTGAAAGACCTTCACAAAGCCTGGAAAATTATTGCCCAAGACCACTTCAGAAGATCATAATGATATCTGGTACCCTTGAAGCAAAATAAAAAGAAATGGGGGTGGCTCAAGAGGATTGTCACAGAAAATGAATTACAGGAACAGAACTGGAGTGGGTTACATTAGTTTACTTGTCACAGTTTGCATTACTGATTGACAGATATTCATTGGCATGGCATTGTATGATTTCTTTGTCAGGTTAAAACAGTAATCAATTTCATTAACTTTAATTAATCATAGCTTTAAGAATAAATATGTTTATTCTCAAAGCAAAACTATTCTTTTTTCACTAAATAATCAAAATACTCATATTACATTTTCATGAGTGGCTTTTCAGTCTGCAAGTCCATAATTTAACAAGCCTGTTTCGCTTTTTCTATTCTGTGAATTGAAAAAAAATCATCTTTGAAGTACTTCTCATGATATCAAAAGAGCAATCAGGATGAGAACAGAGAACATCTGAAGGTGTTCTGTTGGTTGTGGGGTAGAGTCTTTCGAATCATACTCAGATCCCCTTTACATAGTTTGGAGACTGGACAAACACCTAAAACTTTGCTCTTATGTCCACCTGCTACAGTGTCGGAGTGCTGTTGCCAAATTAGGGATGGTGGTGTTCATGTGGGCAACAAGTGTTAAGGTGACATGCGTCACATCAGCATGCAGTTTTTCCAAATTGAACATTTTATTGTAAGAAGCTGAATAGCGTTACCCATCATTGGTTTCAGTGTTCTGGCTGATCAGTACGTGTGGATTTTTATATCATGAATCATAAGTTTTATTCTGTTACTCTACTACAGTGGGGCTAAATCTTTGAAACTGTGTCCTTATCGTATTTCTGTAAATTTTCTCTTGTCAGATTAACATCATCTTAGTTCTGTTTGGAAAATACAACCGTTTTCCCCAATCAAATTGTGATATTAATTTAAAGACAAAATACACAATGGGCCTCATGCAAGAACCGTTCGTACGCACAGATTTGTTCTTAAATCGTGCGTACGAGTGATTTAAGAGAATTTGCGCATTCACCAAAATTTTCGTATTTTACGTTTTCTTTCAGGTATGAACAGAATTTACGAGTGATCCAGACATGTCGTAGGAGTTTCGTAAAATAGTCCGCTGTTATTCCAATCAAGTTTGCTTGACTCATGGATTGTATATTTAATTACTTTGAAGAAAACATAAATAAATATATACATTATATCTCATAATTATGCTGACATTATTCTGTTTTACTTCAATTATGCACTAATTGAAGGTTAATTTGACTCTGTATATAACAAGGTCAATGGGAAGCGTAACCAGCGGCTGTATTGCTACTTTCGGATGCCTTAGCGCGTCCGGCTCTTGGAAGAGAGCGTGTAGATATCCTTGACGACTCGCTGACATTGCGATTAAGATTCCCAAGGACTGATCTGCTGCAAATATGCAGCTTGCTGCCACAACTCCAGAGAAAAACACTCCGATCAAACCCAATTCCACCACAGGCCCAGGTCCTCACCACCCTTGGATTTTTGGCCACTGGAACCTTTCAGAGGGAGATTGGAGACAGATCGGGTGTGTCCCAGTCCTCTGTGAGTCGTGCGCTCCCCTTGTTCATCAAAACTCTCATCAGTTTATCACCCATGGTACATCAAATTCCCATACACCGCTGTCCAACAAGTGCAAATTAATGAGGGACTTTCATCCCGTGGCTGGACTGCCAATCATAATTGGAGCACGGGACACATATATGCGTCAAAACACCCGTGCTGTCTTGGAGCGCACTGAGCTGAAGGCCAGGTGGGTGTGTCTCGATACCTCGTTCATGGCAATATTGCGCCATGAACGAGGTCTCCACCTGAACCAGCCCAGGCAGACCAGATGACATGGTATCAACAGCACTCCTAATTACTTCCCATTTCTTCGCTTTAGCAGGTCCCGTAATTCCACTGCTGAAAAATGACAGATTTTCCTTTTTGGATCTCTGGAAGCAGAACTTCAATCTCAGAGCCCCGAAAGTTGTTCTTTTTGCGCCTTGATGCCATTCTCATGATTCAACACTTCCTGGCACAGGAGAGAGGAAGCACAGCCTTATTTGGTATAATTTAGGGCGTGGAGTATGTAAATCTACTATCGTCGTGCACGTGAACTTAGATACACACGAGTGTGATTCATCATTTACGCAGGTCGTTTACACACTTTTTCCGAAGTTAAGAGCGCTTGTTGAATCTGACGTGGCGTGTTCGTACGAGACCTTAGATTTAGAATAAAAATACGAAAATGTTCTTGCATGAGGCCCAATGTGTTGTAAGCTCTTTTTTCACAATCAAATGGCAACTGATGTTCACCTTCAGCACTGATATTCTTTAGTGCAAACATAAATGTGTGGGTTGTGTTTGTGGAGTTACTCAAACTGCTTCAAAACCAAGATTGGTTCAGTCACTAATACAAAACACCACATAATTTTCAGTTTTATTTTGACAGAGAGAAATACAACATTAAACAGATTACATTATTAAATCCAAACATTTTGAGTCTTTCCTCTATCATGGGTTTTTTTCATTTTTATTATACAAATCAAGTACAGATTATCCAATTGCACCCAGACACACAAACTACTGTTTTGGTTCTGAAGTTTTCGCCAAAGGAGAATCAGCTAATTAGGCAAAATGTTCTTCACTTGTATTTAAATGTGTCGTTGATTTAGATGTTAGTGCCACCTACTGGCCAGACATGATTCTTTCTGCGTTTTTGGAAACTTCTTTGTTTCCGTCTGGAAGGGGATCCTTTTATCAACCCATTTTTTTTTTTTTTATACCTGCTTGATTCAATTCAGGATTGCTGGGGAAAGACCCTATCCCAGCTGCCACTGGGTGAGAGGAAAGGTACCCTGGACAGGTCACTACTTTTTTTACAAAGGGAAAAATATCTGTTCTAAAAATATCTGAATAGGGTTGACAAGTCCGACATTAGTTGTAAAAAGCATAATCCATTCACTATATCTATATCTATATCTAAATCTGCAGCAGGAGGATCATGTTGGCATAAATGAATCAACTCCCTCCGGCTATCCTCGAATTACAGGCAGAGGAGGAGGAGTGGCAGCTATCTTCAGAACAGGGTTACTAATCAGTCCTAGAGCCAAGATTAGTTTAAGCTTTGTTGAATCTCTGATTCTCAGTTTTTCTCACCCAAAGTGGAAATCACAATAACCATTTGTTGTTGTGTATCGTCCACCTGGCCCTAATTCTGAGTTTCTGTCTGAATTCTCTTTTTTTTTTTTTATCCTAGTTAGTGCTGAGTACAGATAAAGTTATTTTAGTGGGTGACTTTGATAGACATGTAGATGTTGAAAATGACAGCTATAATATCAACTTTAATTCTATATTATATTTAATTGGATTTTCTCAAAGTGTATGCCAACCAACTCACTGTAATAATCATACTCAGGATTTTGTGCTGACTTAAAGCAGTGAACTTATGAGTGAACAGTATTCCCTCGTAACCCTGTCTTATCTGACAATTTTTTGATAACCTTTGAGTTTTACTTTACTTGACTATGCAGTTTCTGAGCAGACATTTACAGATAGAAGGTGTCAATCAGAGAATGCTGTAACTAGATTTGAAGAGTTAATTCCATCATTAGTTTCTTCACTGACGTGCAAATATTACAGAGGACAGAGACAAACTTTACTCTAGCAAAACTTGTTGACAGCACTACAATTTCAATGCGTACAGCACTGGACAATGTTGCCCCTCTGAAAAGGAAGGTAATCAGTCAGAAGAGGTTGGCTCCTTGGTATAATTCACAGCTGCGTGCTTTAAAGCAGACTGCAAGAAAGCTGGAGAGACAGTGGCGTTCCTCTAATTTAGAAGAGTCTCAATTAGTCTGGAAAGAAAGTTTATTAACATATAAGAAAGCTCCTTGTAAAGCTAAAACTGCTAATTAGAACAATCCCAGGTTTCTTTTCAGCACTGTAGCCAGGCAGACGAAGAGTCTGAGCTCTGTTGAGCCATGTATTCCCTTAATTCTCAGTAGTAATTACTTCATGAGCTTCTTTACCAATAAAATTGTTGCTATTAGAGAGAAGATTAATAGAATCCTTCCCACTATTGTCACTAATGTATCATCAAGTGCAGTTGCTAAAGTATCTTTAGACTCAGAAGCCATACACCGGAGCGGTGGGCAGCCTTTCACAGCGCCCGGGGAGCATGGGGGTACAGTGACTTGTAATTAAAATTATTAAAAACAAGCAACAGTCTAGATAAGTTAAAAGATACCGTGGAGATTTCATGCGAAACATATGAGAAAAGAAATGTTTTTAACCTGGATTTAAAAATGTCTACATTTGGTAACGTAAGAACGTTGTGTCACACTAAAAAGAATCCATGCGAAACGTGATGTTTAAATTTAATCAAACGAGACTTCGAAGCAGAGAAAATTCCTCGATCGTTTTTTGTAATCGAGTTACTCGAGGAATCGTTGCAGCCCTATTTTAGACACAATCACAACCAGACTAATCAAGGAAGTTATTCCCCTTAATCAACACTTCCATATTGGATTTGATCAATCTTTCTTTGTTGACAGGATATGTACCTTAGACTTTTTGAGATTTATAATTTAAACCTAAAGAAACTACACACGATACAGGAGTTTTAGCTAATTATCAACCTATATCCAATCTCCCTTTTTTGTCTGAAGTTCTTGAAAAAATTGTTGCAGTTCAACTTTATGATCATTTACATAGAAATAATCTGATTGAACAGTTTCAGTCAGGATTCAGAGTGCATCATAGCATAGAAACTGCACTGATGAAAGTTACGAATGATCTCCTCTTAGCTTTTGATAGTGGACTTGTGTCTGTGCTTGTCCTGTTGTCGATTACAGCATTCTATTAAAGAGACTTCAACATATTATTGGGATTAAAGGAACTGCATTAGGCTGGTTTAAGTTATATTTATTTAATAAAATTGCAGTTTGTTCATATCAACAAAGAATCTTCCTCACACACCAAAGTAAGTCATGGAGTTCCTCAGGGTTCTGTGCTTAGACCAATTCCTTTCACTTTATACAGGCCTCCATTAGGTAATCTTATTAGACGGCATGGCATAAATTCCATTATTATGCTGATGATACTCAGCTGTACTTATCTATAAAACCAGATGAACCCAATAGGTTGGTCAGACTACAAGTATGTCTTAAAGACATAAAGACCTGGATGACTCAGAACTGTCTGCTTCTAAATTCAGACAAAACTGAGGTCATTGCCTCTGGGCCTGAGTGCTTCAGAAAAAAAACATCTAGCTACATAGTTACTCTAGAAGGCATTTCCTTGGTACCATAGTGATGAACCTTGGAGTTATTTTTGACCATAATTTATCATTTGATGCACATATAAAACAGGTTTCTAGGACTGCCTTCTTTCATCTTCGTAATATTGTTAAAATCAGGAGCATCTTGTCTCAGAGTGATGCAGAAAAACTAATTCATGCATTTGTTACTTCAAGATTGGACTACTGTAATTCTTTATTATTGGGCTGTCCCACATATTCTCTGAAAAGCCTTCAGTTGATCCAAAATGCTGCAGCCAGAGTTCTGATGAGAACTAACAGGAGAGATCATATTTCTCCAGTTTTAGCTTCTCTTCATTGGCTCCCTGTTAAATTCAGAATAGAATTTAAGATTCTTCTCCTCACATATAAAGCTCTTAATGGCCGAGCTCCATCATATCTTAAAGATCTCATTGTTAGATATTTTTCCCAACAGAGCACTTACCTGCAGGTTTACTTGAGGTTCCCAGAGTTTCTAAAAGTAGAATGGGAGGCAGAGCCTTCAGTTATCAGGTCCCTCTCTTGTGGAATAAGCTGCCAGTAAATGTCCGGGAAGCAGACACCCTATCTACCTTTAAGATTAGGATTAAAACTTTCCCTTTTGATAAAGTTTATAGTTAGGGATGGCTCAGATGATCCTGAAACATCCCATAGTTACTGCTATAGGCCTATACTTCTGGGGGGCCTCCTATGTCACACCTCCTCACTTTGCTCCCCCCCCCTTTAATTTCTTCATATTACATTATATACATATGTCATTAACTTGTGTTTCTCTATCTCAACAGGTATTGAATGGTGTTATGTTGTCCCTTCTTTTCGGTGCAATTTGTAGGTTTCTTTTGTGAGGCCTTGAGATGACATTTGTTGTGATTTGGTGCTATATAAATAACTTCAATTGAATTGATAGAAGTTGGAAGTCATTAAAAGTGTATTTTATTTGATCAGTAAGCGGTACCTAAAATCAAAGTCAGAGATAAAGCTGGTTCAAGTTAAACAATATGTTATCTTACTGTTCACTATTATACTATTATTGCTACCTTTGTCTTTTTAATCGTATTTTTGTTTGATCACTGGCTATATAGTAGATGATTTTATGAAATTGTTATCAGGTTCGGGATAAAAACAACATCCAATGACAAAAACAAGACCAAACTGAGCAAAATTATGACAGAATGCTTTAACGAAACTATGTAAAATTTCCCTTTAGTGAAAACCTCTGAAAAAACTAACTTTTGAGATACCCATGAATTTGGCGAGATCACTTAACGTGTCTATAATCATCTGAAAGAGTGTTTTTGTAAACAAATTGTCTTTAGAACATCTGCCCCATCTATCTATTTTGCTCTACCTTATTATGAGTTATGATGTTGGTTACAGTGACAATGGGAAGATATTTTTAAACTCATTAACACATTTGTATATGTTTAAATTGTTATCTGAGGGGTCATGAGCAGAAGGCAGACTGCAGTTGCTTGAAGGCAGCTTGTCGCTGTTTTTTGTCCAACTCCTCTCTCTTGCGTGTCTCTTTTTCCTCTCGAAGCTCAGCCTCAAAAGTGCTCCCCTGAGACAGAGCCTGCACCTGGTAAGACAAAATGGCAACAGGCACTCACATTATCACAATGTGTTTATCATCCAAAAATACCAAGTCACTCTTTATTGATGCCTTACTATCAGCAAGCTTAAACTTCATATTGCAGACTTTAACACGTTTTCTCAGGAGAACACAGGAGACACATTTTGTTAGAAACTAACTGATTCTTTAGTAATGGAAAATTAGATTCTGGGAAAAACGCTGTAATTCTGTTAACTTTTACTAGTGTCAGAGGATTGATGCCAACCAAATATTTACTTTGGAAGACATGGAAATTTCCTTAGACTTTCATCAGTGAACAGTCAACACATACATAAAGTTACCAAGCACAAGTTTTATCACCCATGTTGAAAAGATATCTTTCTATTGTGTTTATTTACGTTAGTAGAAGCTGAAGTTATTCCGAAAAGGCTTAACTTTAAGACCCTTTTAGAATAGGCACTGCTTTCATAAATATGATGGAAACTGACTGAATGACCCCTATGCTGCTTTTATGTAACATTTTGCGACAAACATCCGACTGGGTCAGACCACATCCGGTCACATCAACCGTGAACAGCAAAGTCACATTTGATGTGACCGGCTCACAGCATTGGTGGGTTAAATTGATCAGCTGTTCTTCTCAATTTGACAGATTATGTTTTGTAATAAATAAACAACACTGCTGTTCAAACTCCATAGCTACAATAATTAGCTGCAGCACAGGGTTGTTTTTTCTCAGCATCTGTGTTAAAAGAACATGAGAAACATGTTTAAAAGCAATTGAGATTTCTGTTCTTTATTTAGATATTAAATATTTGCAACTGCTCACATTAACCATAATTTTGTTTAACACAATGCTGTTTATGGCTTGATATGGAATTTCTATGACAAAATGACATGAAAAGGGTAACTGTAAAGGGACTTGCAGAGTTTTCAACTACATTGTTCCTGTAGTACAATTAAATTAAACAATTAAAAGTGATATTGTTAGCTACATGTATCCACTACTGCCATGTATTACACAACTACTGCTTGCTTGGCATGCTAAATATGAATTGTTATGTTAATATGGAATGAGAAAACTGGGACTATATATGGACCGTTATATTACACTTTGCATTGTGTACTGTCCAAACTCATGCAAATGACAAGTATTCTGCACATAACTTAATGCAGCCTTGAGGAACATTAACTGAAAAGTCTCTAATGTCTGGATGAAACATGTCATCGCTATAAAATAATTGAAAAAGCCATTCATTTTAAGTATCTCATATGAAAGGGACTTTAGAAATTAGATAGTCTTATTAATATTTTTAGCTAGATTATTGTAATATTTTCCTCATTCTAATACAATATTAGCGAATAAAAGGAAAGATACATCTTGCATAGGTTTTAGCACCCCTAATACTACAGTCTTAGACTTGAACGAGTTTGTTAGTTAATGGTTTGTTCACTAACTGGTGCATGGCAGTGTAGACAGATGTCTATTAGGTTGTCAAAGCATATACTGTCAGAATTAATAAACCACTCAATTATTCGTCTTCAGGCTTTATATTGCATAGTCCTATGTATGGCAATTGACACTATACAAAATCTGAGATCACATTGAATGAAGTTAAGAAGCTAAAGCCAAATTAAATAATGTCCCTAAGGTGAGCATAACTACATGAAAAAATATAAACTGTACAAAAATACCTTCGCTTCAAAAAAGTTCTTGGCACCCATTACTCCCTCAGTGGAGACGTTAATCTCAGACAATCTGGCGAGAGCCATGAGGCCGCTTTCTTCCTGCAACTCTCCAGCTGCTGCTCTATGGAAGATCAGCAGGAACTGTAAAAAGGTAGAATGCATTCAGTGATTTAGCAGTTGTTTTTTCTTGATGTTTTGAATTGAAAACTATGTACGTCACATGCACAGCCCATCAACACAATACAGCATTATCCCTTCTGCTGGCCTAAAACTAGAGCAAATTTGTGTTTCAGCCTCTTTCCTTGTGTGCATCAGCCTCAGGCCCGTAAGCCATCTGTGATGCATATAGGTCACTGAGACAGCGATCAGGAGGGGTAGAATTCTTGCTTTGGATACAAAATCATGCAAATTGTACTCCATGTAATCATTAGGGTTTGAATGAAAGGCAACTGAACTCCTTTCTTGGTTCTTGAAGAAATTTCTCATTTTATTCAAAAAGGTTCTTCATGTCTAATGGACTGGCAGGGGAATTCAGGCTTATAAGCTGTTGCTAGGATATTCACACTACAGACCTTTTTATACATGCCTTTAAAGCTGGGCCTGATGTGCCCTCGTTCAGCACCAGGTGTCCAAAGTACAGAGGTGGCATTGGGGCAGTCAAAGTTGACCTATCGATGATACACCTCAAAGCATTGTAGCATCAGAGACAAAAGAGACAATGAATAAGGGCAAGCTGGCATCATGGAACTCACTGCTCCTACTAATGATGCAGTCATTACTCAGTTTATTCCATGATGCCAGTTTGGCGCAAACTGATACAGGGTCGTCACTATTTGGCATGTGTGAATTGCCAAGGAAGAATGAATGAGTGTTGTGGAAAGGGCTTATGAGAGTTGTTGAGGTCATGTGTGTCTCTGAAAGATCTAGATGGAGAGGAGAAACCACCTGTTCGAAGTTGTTTATGAACATTTAACATAGATTTCTTCTTTTAATTCTCTTTCAAATCATCTGTCTTATCACAGATTTCTCTAATTCAGCAGGTGTATTTTATTTTTGTAAAGTCTCTGTCAACTTGCACAGACATCATCACAATTAAGGAAACAGTGGCAAGTTTTTAGGCAAATAAAACTTAAACTGAAAAACAGCCTGGATGCTATTCTGAATTTTTGAACTTTCTTCAGAAGATCAGAAAGTTGAGAAGGATTAAGGTATGAGATTTGAACATCTCTGCGTTTCCAGACCTCACACCCAAAGCCATGTAAGGAATTGCACAATTTTCTGTGATGTTCAAAAAAAAACAGTTCAGCGAGATTCCAGGTGTGTGCTATAATCTACTACACTCATCCCATCTTTGAGGTAAATACAGTCCAAAGGTATTTCTCAAAATGCTAAAGGGAGACTGCAACAAATATGGTAACTGTGAAAACTTGTGGTATGGTGGAGTTTTAAATTGGAAATATTCATGAACAATATGAGAAATTATATAGTATTTCCAAAGGAATTACCCACATATAGACTCATCGAAAACAAAAGGTAGGTTTTTCTTTTTTTATTACTATGTACATACAAAGACGTCCTTGGGCAAAACACTGAACCCCATGTTGCCTACTGATGTGTCCATCGGTGTGTGAATGTAGAAGAAAGCTCTGTAGCTCTGTAGACTAAGATGCTGTGTGAGTGTGTGAGTGAATGGGTGAACGTGGCATGTATTGTTAAAGCTTTGAGTGGTCAGCTACACTAGAAAAGAGCTCCATAAGTACAGTCCATTTACCATTTACAAACCCAAAGGTAAGTAATTTTGTGTTGTTTGAGATGGCTACAGGGTACCAAAGGACCAAATTCTTTGGCTGTTGAGATGTAATCTTTAATTGATTACTTGGAATTAATGAGGACCCAGTTGTGTTAAGAATGCATTCAATTCATGAACGCAAGCTCGTAAGGTTGTCAGGTTATTGGGAAATCGGCTTTCATTATTGTTGTATAATGTTTGTGGTGCCATCTCTAATTAAAATAAATGTGTGCTTATATTGAAAGCTATCCTTAAGCAAACAAAACTTAGGTTTAAGTCATCCTATTAGATTTCTGAATATGAATATTTGGGACTTGGGCAACCCTTCCAAAAGAGTATGAGTATTTACCCATTTCAAACAACTTAATGTTGATAACGTTTTAACCCTGCAAGTTGCGGTTCATACAGACCTGTGTCCTAAAAGTAAAAAACTTCTTATAAAAATAATATCAAAAGAACAAATTGACTTGAGAGCTTTCTTTGTGTGAACACTGCTAAATAGTATTTACTCAAAAAATTCCTTTAGTCTCAGATTTATCCATCGGTGAGTTTGTGTGTGATATGAATGAATGAACATCAGAAAAACAAAACAAACAAACAAAAAAAGTCAAAATAGTCAAAACGACAAAAAATAAATAAATAAATGTTAATATAACATGTCCGAAAGGGTTGGGAAGAAGCATATGCTTAATTAATCCTAACCCTTCTCCTTTCAGTTGTTTATATGTTTGTATGTCTGTACCAGCACGTCATGAATGTACATATTTACAAACAAAAGAAAATAAATAATGTAAATTAACAAGTGAATAAATGATCTATGAAAACACCTGGGGTCCGTTTCACGTAGCAGGTTCAACCAACTCTGAGTCTATTCCTGATCTCTGAGTTGATCTACTCTGAGATAGAAAACTCTGAGTTTTCGGTTCCAGAAACGCTGATTTGAGTGAGTTTAATCAACTCTGAGTAGTTTCACCTTGAGTTTAGCGTGTGCACCACAACTTTAAAAAGCCAGCATCAATGGAGCCCCGATTCGACGAGTCACCATGGCAACGGGGAAGAGGCGGGTAGCCCATTCATTTATTTCATTTAGGTGCAGTCCCGCGGGGGAGAAGCGCACTTGGCAGCAGTTTAAGATGAAATATAAAAACATTGTTCAATCGGCATGGAGGTACCTCATTTTGATCATGTTTTACACTGTAAAGTAAATATTAAGTGGCTATTTCACTGTGCAGTTGTTTTATCCCCAACATAATGCTGTTTTCCAATTTTTGTACTGCCTTTTGAACTGGGTCATGCTTGGACATTGCTTGAGCTCCTCACGAAACCCGTTCCACAGCTTCACTCCACATATGGAAATATATTTAGGGACCAAGCAGTGAAACTGCAAGGACCCTATTGTATTTGGAAGGTTCATTATTATTCCGTTGTCTACCGTCTTCCTATTCTTTGCAAAAGGTATGCGAAAACTCGACAGTCGACGACATGAAAGAATCTAAACTTTATATTTTAGGGAGTCGCTCATTGACTCTGTAGCGCCCCCCCTACGATGCTTAAAAATGGTCCCCGCATTGGGGTTAGTTTCACGTGGAACAACAAATTTCGGTACACTCATTAATCATGGCCAGACGCACAAAAAAGTCTAATGCCGCCATGGTCCCACGTCCACAGGAAGGTGGCCATTTTGGATGGAAAGTGCGTTTTCGTGCCATTTTTGCCCGATTCCACGCCTTGCATATGATCGAACTGGTCCTACAGATTTAATGCTACAGGCTTCAAACTTGGCCAGGTTTCTCTTATTCCCCGCATACAGCTGCTTGCAGCTTTCTAGTTTTTTTTTAAATGTTGTGCAGACACAAATATGTTTTAAATTGTACTGCCCCTCAGATTATAATCCCCATCTCTGTTAAAAAAAATGTTTGTATATTTCCAGGAAGCAGATTGTTTATTGCTTTGTACACAGTTTGTGCTGTTTGAAATTGAGCCAGGACAATGAATTTTAATGTTTTGGATTTTAAGAATAGTGAATTTGTGTGATCTTTGTAACTGGCATTATGAATTATCTTTATGGCACTTTTTTGCTGTATTGATACTGATTGTATTGTGCATTTGTAAGTATTGCCCCAAACCTCCACACAGTAATTTAAATATGGTTGATCCAGTCAGTAGAGAATGTGGAGTGATATGTGGTCCAGAATGTATATTGCTTTACTGAGTACTGAGATGTTTCTTGACAGTTTATTTTGTACATGTTTTGCATGAGGTTTCCTGTTTATTTTGTCATCTAATATGACACCAAGAAACTTATTTTCATGAACTCTTTCAATATCCACTCCTTCTACTTCCAGCTGCACTTCTGTATCCCTTTTATAGTTGCTAAATAAAATTAATTTAGTTTTACTTAAATTTAATGATAATTTGTTTCTATCAAATTGTCTCTTTAATCTGCACATTTCTATTGTGACTATCTCCAGTAGCTTCTTTAAATCCCCTGCAGAACAAAAAATAATAATATGAAAAAAAACAATTAAAAAAAAAATAAAAAATAAAAAAAATGTCATACTAATCTTAATAATTTTGATACCTTGCAAATATCATTTATGTAAAGGATGAACAGCTTTGGACCCAGTACTGATCCCTGGGGGATGCCACAAGCAATGTCCAAGCATGAGGATGTATACTCTCCCATCTTCACAAATTGCTTGCTGTCTCCCAAATAGCTTCTCACCCAGTGCAATACTACCCCTCTGATTCCATACCGTTCCAGTTAATTAATTAATATATTATGACTGATTGTGTCAAAAGCTTTTTTAAGATCTATGAATACTCCAACAGCATATTGTTTGTGGTCTATCGCATTTGTAATTTCCTTAATTGATTCAATTATTGCCAGTGATGTTGAGCTGTTTGATCTGAATCCGTATTGACTGTCAGAAAGTAATTTATGTTTTTCAATAAATTTGTCTAATCTATTGTTAAATAGTTTTTCAAGAATCTTGGAGAATTGTGGAAGTAAAGAAACAGGCCTGTAATTTTTGAAGTAGTGTCTATCCCCAGTTTTATACAGGGGCACAACTTTAGCCATCTTCATTTTATGTGGAAATTTACCAGTTGGGAATGATGCATTACAGATAAATGTTTGTGGTTCTGAAATACCATCAATTACCTTTTTTTTTTTTTTACAGTTTTCATATCAATTTCATTACAATCAGTGGATGTTTTATTTTTACATTAATTTATAATATCTCTTATTTATTTTTCTTCCACTACTGTAAGGAACATTGAGCTAGGATTCCTATCCATGAGGTTATCATTCCAAGCCTCAGATGGCAATGGATCAGAGATTTTATCTGCAAGGTTTGGTCCGACATTTACAAAAAAATCATTAAAGCTATTAACAACATCATCTATATTATATATGCTGTTATTTATAAAATATTGAGGGTAACTTTTTTGTCTGGAGCCACTCTTAATAATTCATATGTCCCATATTCCTTTAATATTGTTTTTGTTATTTTACTATAGTATTCTTTCCCACATACCCTTGTAATATTAGTTAACTTATTTTTATATTTATGTTCAGCCTCTTTAGTTCATTGTTTTATGAATTCTCTTTCAAGTGTATTTTTCTTTTTGAAGGCATTTTGAAGGCAATAAACTCACCCTTTGTGATCTATGGAGGATTTGTGTATTTTTGTTTTATTCTGTATTGTTTTATTGGGCAGTTTTTATCACACGATGTGAACACTCTTAAAAACGACTCATATGCATGATCAACATAATTTTCCCTTCCCTCAATGCACTCATGATTTCCTCTGTATCTAAGTTTTTCATCTGTCATTGACTATAGTCCACTTACTGTATTATTTTGAATGTCATTAGTGAATATGTTATCTATTAGGGTGACACAGTGGGGAGTGATTCTGCTGGGTCTGGTGATTTTTGGATATAGGCTCATACTATACATTGTGTTAATAAAGTCATCAGTCATTTTGTGCTTATTTGGATTTAGCAGATCAATACTGAAATCACCACAGATGAAAATAACCTTTTTTGATCAGTTTTTGACAACAGTTTTTCTATCCAGTTCTTAAATTGTTCAATACTAGAGCCTGGTGATCTGTACACACAGTTAATTATCACATTCTTGTTTCTTTCTTTACAGATTTAAATTTGTATGCATTCTAATAAGTTATCAATCACAGTTGTCATACTTTATATCACCTTATAATTCAAATTGTTATCAATACACAGCCACTCCTCCAATCTTGTTTTCTCTATTTATACAGTTCAATTCATACCCATCCAGTTCAAAATCCATTTCTTTATTAGCGTTGAACCTTTTTTCTGATATAGCATTCATTTTGAAAGGTTTTGTGAACTGACTTAAATATTCCTCGATATTATTGAAGTTTGCATACAGGCTTCTGTTATTGAGATTGATGATTGATTATTTCTTATCTGATTTAATGGTCTGGTTGTACTGGTCATCTGTATAGTAGTAGCAGTCGTTGTTGATGTTGGAGAAGAAATTATTGTCCGGGTCTATATCGCTTTCCAAGTCCAGTCATTTATGGTCAGTGTATTGAAATGTTCTCAGTTCCAGTGTATCATGATCAGCAACCATTTGAGTTTGAATTTGTGTCATTATTGTCTCCAGTTGTAGATGAATGAGTACTTTTAGACTGTGTCATGATTGTATGTTGAACATTGTTTTTATTTGTCCAGTTCCTGATGACCAAAAACTTTGACCTGCTCCAGGGATCCATTTAGCTTAATGAAAACTTTGCAGCTTGTGGTCAATGGGTTTTGAATTTTCCCATTTTTTTCAAGAAGCGCACTTGATGTCAGCGTTTCGTTTTATCAGATGTTCGTTAATGAAAACATTTGATCCTTTCAGCTTCCTTCCCTGTTTTAAAAGTGCAATTTTGTGTTTTCTGTTTACTTTTGAACTTTTAATGTCTGTGTTGAAATATAAATGTGACGGCATAACTGCAAGCAACACTATCTCGTTGTGTTGGTCCGACTTTCGGAAATTTGGTTTAGTGCAGTTGTAGTTGGATTAGCACAATATTTCAATATTTTCTTATGTCATGCAAAATACTAATATTGCATGTCTCTGTGGGTAATTCATGTCTGCAGAATTCTAGTAGTCACCACATCCCCCTCACATAGCTGCATACTTGATCATTAAAAACTTCACCCATCTCATCCATTTTTATATCCACTTAATTCAATTCAGGATCACAGGGGGAGAAGCATATCCATGCTTCCATTGGGTGAGAGGCAGCGTACACCCTGGACAATTAGTCAGTCCATCACAAGCATTACAAGTACACTTTATAAATAAAATAAAAAAATATTTAAAGATGTGTTAAATCACTGAAAGCCACACATTGCCATATTGCCCAAACTGTGGTGACCACCTCACCTCTCTGAAGCTCAGTTTGCCATCAAAGTCCTCATCAACCTCTTTGATCATGTTCTTGAGCCCGAGGTGGGTCTGTGGAGCTCCCAGCTTCTCCATCATTAGTTTAAGCTCCATCAGGTCAATGAAGCCATCTCTCCCAGTGTCATACCTACAAATGAAGGGGTAAAAAATGGGCATGAAACTGAGAGCAACAATGTGGAGGCAAATGACAAGGCAAAACATTTTGGTAATGGTAAAGTGACAATATGGTAACCTGCTAAACAGGTGCAATATTTTCTATTAAAAAAATAGTCATATGGTGACATAAATTTTGTAATAACCTAATAATAATCAAGTAATATAGGATAATGTTTCCATAGCATTTTAGGTTAGAATCAACATGATAACATAAAATAAGTCTAAACTAGTAATTACCATATTATCGTGCTGAAATTCATCCCTTATGGTCAAACGTATTTTGTTTTCAAAGTAATGCTGATATTGAATGTTTCTTGCTGCAATAAGTTACTTGGAAACACAAGTGTAACCCACATCAGGTTACAGAGCTTGCTTTTGTGAGGTACTGCAAACCTCCTGCCCCGTCAACAGGTGGCGCGTACGCTGTAAAGAAAATCTTCAGCCTGCATTCGCTCTCTTTGGATCAAGACATTGCCCGAGAGCACACAGTCATCCTACTGAGATCTACTGGTTGAAAGCTGAGCCGCATGAATCGGCGAGCTCCTCAAGATACCTCCTTGCTGTGTATAAAGTCAGACCTCACAATCACTTGGCGCTATTTCTCTCTACCTTCGTATCACTACGGGTTATGTAAACTGTGCAGACCGAAGTGCAGACCGAGCAGTCCCCTGCTTTCGAGCAGTAAACACCGTAACAGGTGCAGCTATCGGCAGGTGGCTGTACGCATTGATATGAAGGGAGGCAAAAATAGCGCCAAGGGATTGTGAGGTCTGACTTTTTCTGGATGAACGATTTTGTGATGCAAATGTATTACTCTTTTGAACGCATATTGTTTTGAGAAGCAAGACCCTTTATTTTTTAAGCCCCAGCCAACTAGCCGGACTACCTTCGTCAGCGCCAAAACGGGGCTGGAACTCTGCTCACAGAACACAGCAGGGGGTAAGAAAATGTTCATAAATAATATTGCTAATATGGGATGTCATACAGCTTCATGTCAAAAGAGGCGAACTATCCCTTTAAGCCTAAACTACACATACCATTCAAACTTCAATTTTTATAAAGAGTGAAAATATACAAGAGTTTAAACACCAACAAGCTCCATCAACACATATACACATTGATTGTTAAAAAGCTCATTTACTGTAATTATGCATTCCATTTCATTTTAGCACATAAAACTGAACTTTAAAAGACATGACTGCATCATTTCAATCTGGCTGCTAAGAGTGTTTTGGTTAGGTGTCCCTCAATTAATTGAAATCTTTTTTTTCTTCTTTTTTGTATCAATGCATCCCGTATGACCAGCAACCAGGGGCGAGGCTAGGGTATTTTTAGTGGTGCCAAGGCACCACCGTGAGATAGCTCGGCACCCCCTGGCTCAGCACATTTTTAAAATATTATATTATGCAAAAACACTTTTTTTTTCTCAAGGAGGCATTATTTTAGTGACCATTTTATTTATTTTCTAGCATTTGTTTTTGTTTGAACTCTTTACTCCCAAAATAAATGTTGAGTTATCTTCAATATTTGTCTCAGGCTCTCTGTTATCCCTGTCAAGCCACAGTCTTTTGAAATGAAGAGGTCAAAATTGAATGTTGTAGGGGAAAACACTACTCAAAGCAAAAGCTAATACCGCTCCAAAATTTATAAATGTACTAGTTCACTAGCCTAGAAATCTAGACGCCCCTAGCAACCGCAAATTGAATTTGCTTCCGGGCTAGTCTAGTCAGTTGTGGTCGTTTTGCGAGGCTGAAAACCGAAACTTAATCAGGCCAATCAAATCGTGAGCAGCGGGGTCGGAGGCCGGGCTACCTAGTGACGACAGAGGTGCGACGTTTAAGTGTATAGTTCCAGAGAGAGGTAAACAATGGCTGCGCCCAGCAAGTGTCGTTTAGTTCCATTCTTCCACATTATTCGCGTACAGTTTCTACATTTACAGATTGGAGTGCCGGTATTGAAAACACAGGCAAAGTCGAAAAGAAAAATAATATTCTTTCCTCTCTGACATTAGACTACACACCACAATGTACTTTCCGTCGCGCTGACTGCGTAATCCTTCTTCATCGTTCTGATTGGTTGTTGCGCCATCCTATTGTGTGGCGTTGAGTGCAGAGGCAACTTAACAGACAACCGTTTATGCCGCCCACACTGCAATCCAGCGTCACTAAACCCCTGTACAGCTTTTTGCTGTAGGGGTCTGGCTTGCTAGGCTACTAGTTTGCCTTAATTAGTGAGAAATAATGTGCCTCTGTGAGCACTGGGGGCTGGGCACCCCTAAAGACCAGATCCTAAAATCGCCCCTGCCAGCAACCCACAGACTGTTTCAGCAGTGCCGCAGCTTCTCAGAGGTATCCCCCATACAGACACGACCTTAGATAGATAAGACTTGAAAAAAAAAACTTCGGGCAGAATGAAGAGGGCCTGCAGTGACTCAGTGGAGGCTTCATGTAAGCAGTAGCATCTTAATCTAATCACGTGCTTCAGTCCTGCATGCTCATTCAGCTCCAATCCCTTCGACTGATAGTAAACAAGTCAGAGGATGCAACAGAAACACAAAAGCAACGATGCGCCCGGCCTTACCGTTTGAACATCATCTCCATCTCCTTAATCTGTTTACGAGAGAACTCTTTGAATTCCGTGTAGGGGTTGAAGATCCGTGCAGCTCGAGGAGCAGCGGTTCCGTCATTGATGTCCTGCCTGCGGTTCAGCTTGGCGGATAACTCGGACGGCTCATCGCCGCAGATATTATCGGGCTCCTGCGCTTTCGTTTGGACGGGGTTCTGATCCGGTTCGGACAACACTCCAGCATTCTGCGTAGCGACGCGTCGTGACTGCAGCTTCTTAGCAAGCTCTTCGGATGCCATGCTGAGGAGGAGACAAGGCTTCTCAATGAAGCTGTCAATTCCAATGGTGTCGGACATAAATTCCTTCACTGTCAAGTGCTTTCAACTTCAAAGCGCACAGCAGTGCGTCCGGTCACATTTCAGAATAAGAGGGTCGTCTCGTGTTTACAAACCTGTCCTGCAGTGGAGATTTTACCTTGAATTGATTGAAACTAAAAAAAGGTTACATTTTGTTTTACTTCCTTGTGTATGATCATTGTATGAGTATTAGCTCTCTGTGTACCTGGAATTTAAAAATTAATGAATAAATGAATGAATGTGGCTTTAGATCTACCTCATCCCAGGGGCGTGGAAATGCCCTGTCCATCCAAAGAAAACTGGCCAGAAAAAAGGACACGATTTATTATCTCTGTTTGTGTCTTGTATTGATAGAATAAATGCAGGTGGTGATTTAAAAAAAGCATATATCAGCAAAGTTTATAGCTTTATTTATTTTTTTGTTATCGTGTTTCCCCCCCTCCGTAACCTTAACCCCTTGCTGCTGAAAAGAAAAGGCGATTTTCACATTTTCGGATGTTTTTGTTGTATATAATGATCTGAAATGTAGACTTAATGAAGGTAATAAAAAGCTGGAGTTGGCTGGATGTCTTGCCCCAAGTATCTACTTGAATTCAAACCCTCAATGGAGAATGTGGAGCATGTTAAAGCTATTGCATCCTAAAGTCCAGGGGTCCGTTTCACGTAGCAGGTTCAACCAACTCTGAGTCTATTCCTGATCTCTGAGTTGATCTACTCTGAGATAGAAAACCCCGAGTTTTCGGTTCCACAAACGCTGATTTGAGTGAGGTTAATCAACTCTGAGTAAGTTCACCTTGAGTTTAGCGCGTGCACCACAACTTTAAAAAGCCAGCATCAATGGAGCCCCGATTCGACGAGTCACCTTGGCAACGGGGAAGAGGAGGGGCTACGTTTTTCACCAACCTCGAATTGGAAATCTTAATGCGCTCATACGGCGAGTTTCAATACGTTTTTAGAAATAAGTGCAACACCGCTGCAGCAGTAAAAGTGTAAGTTTAAATGTAGTCCTTTGCAATCACAATAATATTACAGGGAAACTGCTTGAATGGTAGCCCATTCATTTATTTCATTTAGGTGCAATCCCGCAGGGGAGAAGCGCTCTTGGCAGCAGTTTAAGATTAAATATAAAAACATTGTTCAAACAGGTGAGACCTCGGCATGGAGGTACCTCATTTTGATCATGTTTTACACTGTAAAATAAATATTAAGTGGCTATTTCACTGTGCAGTTATTTTATTCCCAACATAATGCTGTTTTCACACACATAAACTATGTCTTCTCATCTATACCATCCATCCATCCATTATCTATACCCGCTGAATCCGTCAGTCGGGTCGCGGGGGGGCTGGAGCCTATCCCAGCGGTCAATGGGCAAGAGGCGGGGTACACCCTGGACAGGCCGCCAGTCCATCACAGGGCCACATAGAGACAAACGAGACAAACAACCATACACACTCACAGTCACTCCGAAGGACAATTTAGAGTCATCATCTATATCATGTTCTGTTAAATAATTAAACCTGTTTAAACTAACACAAACTTCTACTGAGCCAACAGAAAGAAGGCAGATGCCTGTAAAACGGGTGGTGCCCAGCACCACCACCTCTAACGGAGGGCAGTGGCTGAGGGAGTCCACCCCCAAGACACAAGTGCCTTTATAAAATATAATAGGCCTATATATATCTTTTTTAAGCCTATTCATACAAATATTTATTTGTCTTTTATGTCTTTTTTTTCTTTTGTCCCAACACATTCTGATGGTGCCGCTCAAAAAGATAATTGTCTGTAAATGCAAAAATCTATGCGCGGTCTGATAACCATCTCCGACGAATATTTATTTCTCTGCGCAATAATGCTGCACCTTCATCCACGAGATCGTTGTCAAAAGGACATGTTCGTGAAAAAAGTCATCTCCTACTGTGCCTAATGGACTTCTAGAAGTAGAAGAACTCGCTCTGCTGACTGAATGAATGAGGAAATCAAATGGCGTGTGTGGCTGAAAGAAGGCGGAGACAGAAAGAAACTCGAGGTTTCTTGAATAAATCCCGACCAGGTTAGGTTCAGAGAGTCTGTTACTCCGGTAACTGACCGAGAGGTTAAGTTACCTCTCTTTGTGAAACAGGCTAGAGTTACCCCTCTTTCTCGGGGTTGAGTTACCTCCCTTTGTGAAACGGAAAACTCAGAGTTTCCCTCATTTCAGGGTTAACCAACTCAGAGTTTTCACTAAACCTGCTACGTAAAACGGATAAAAACCTCTCCAAAATAGGACATATTTGCAACATGGCGAAGGGGTTAAGGGGCAGAACAATCGCCAAAACTGCTTTCCAGTTGGTTTGTTTGAATAGCATCATACAAGTTCTACATTTCTTTACAAAAAAAAAAACTTTATAAAAAAAATCCACACTGTTAACAAAACTGACGGTCATAATTTATGCTAGTGTGACCATATTTTCATTACCGAATTGAATTATTACTATTATTATTATTATTATTATTATTATTATTATTATTATTATTATTATTATGCTTGAAGTTGTAGTTGTGGTTTTCCACCGATTTTTTTTTTCAGGTATTGTTTTCTGCCCCCCCCAGATGAGCTAACTGCCCACCCACACATACCATTCTGGTCACACCTCTGCCTCATCCAATGGCAGCAAGGCTCCAAGATTCAGAATAGTTAGTGTGAGGTTGAATCAGCTGAGGAGACACTCGGCTCTCTCTTTGGATGATCAGGTGGGCCCCCTCCAGTAACACTACACAGGCATGTGTGTGTGAGCAGGTAGGCTGAGAACGCTGTGAACACAAGGTTCAACAGCAAGCATATTCTAAGCTCCACTTCTTCTTGATGGAAAACAAGTGGACAAGCAGTAGAATTGGAAAAGGAGGCCACATAATTTACAATAAAACACATTTCACAAATATTGCAAAGTGTGATTTATTTATTTATTTTCAATTTGTTTCTTTTCAGTTTTCACAATGGACTCTTACTTTGAGAAACTGGGTGTAATGAATAACTGCAGCATTGCATCATGTAAAATCAGCAAAAGGCCTGTCTACTGAGACTTAAAACATAAAAATAATAATAATAATCCATCCATCCATTTTCTTTGTCCAATTCAGGTTGGGGCTGGAGCCTATCCCAGCTGTTATTGGGCATTAGGCAGGGTACACCCAGGTCATCAGTCCATCACAGGGCCACACAGAGACAAATGAGACAAACAACCATGCCTCAATAAAAAAGAAAATGATAATAATAATTATAATTATAGTGGCTATCTTATGTTCTTTTCTTTTTCTTCATTTCTTACTCTTTTAACCAATCTTGAGAAATGACGTGAGATTGCTTTACTCGTTGAGCTGGCTGGGTGCCGACACAGATGGTAAAAAGACTGAGTTGCTCCGCCATATTCTCATTTATTCAACAAGTTTTGTTTTTTTATTGTAACCTTTATTCAACCAGGAAGATCCCATTGAGATTAAGAACCTCTTTTTCAAGGGAGACCTGGCCAAGATAGGCAGCAGCAAATTGTAGCGTTACCGGGGCAATTATATATATCAAATATAAGGATTTATCTTAAACCTCGAATTAAGGGCACCACCTACCGTTATCTTAACTTTACGTTACAGTCAGGTAGGAAAACTGTTGGAATATTACGATCCTGGTATGTTAAATTAATAATCAGTTAATAATCAATTAATAATCAGTCTCATATCTCGCTACTTTCGTGACAGTTCTCGTTTGGTTGGACAGACATTACGTAAAGAAAGCATACGACACAATCTGTGAGTATAACATATATATATATAGATATATGAACTGTTTATTAAAATGATATGACCAAAACATGAACCTTTAAAACAAACAGGAGATGCATTGAATATGGGTGATTATATAAAACACTTAGTGAATGGAAAATAAAATATGGGGAATGGGGAGATACTGGATGTATTCAAATAGTTTGGGTTGGCTGACTATTTGACGCTAAATACTGACATTTCGGGTTAATGTATCATTCTGTGAAAGCCTCGAGACATCCATCAAACCCACTTTAAGGTGAAAACGGGTCGGTCTTACTGTGCTGAAGTTCTGCTTAGTCAGCTCGGAACACGGCAGCGGCCACGCGGGGTCCGAGGGGATTTCTCTTCCGCTCTCTGGGCCTTCCTGGCTGTGGTGGCTGACTTTAGCGGACTTCTCAGTTGCTTCTTTCACTGGGAAACGGGAACGATGGTGCCGAGGGCTGTGGTTAGATGATCGAATCTTCTGAGTGTCAGTTGGTCCGTTGCTTCTCTGATGAAGTGAACTTAAGTTCACAGAAGATTAATAAAAGGTTGCTTGGAGTTGGCTTTCTGGGTAGGAAAACTTCATTCTGTTCTTATCTTTGTTCGGGTCTTTCTTTCTCTTCTCCGGGGTCTCACTGGGTTCTGGAGGGTCTCCTCCGGTCGTCCGCTGCATCGTTATCCTCACGTCCTTCCGCTCTCTCCTGAGATTATGGGAAAACTCCCAAACTCTGGTGAGCTCTTCTCTTCTGCTCAAACCATCTCCAAAACTCTCTGAGCAGCTGTTCTCTGCTCAAATCTCCTTCTGAAACTCTGGGTTGGAACTCTTCTGGAACAAGTGGCATGAAGCCAGAAACAAGACGCCTGAAGCGAGAGCCAGAAAACGAGAGCGAGAGCGAGTGTTTTTCGCGGGCTCCGGGTTTTGACTCTCGGAGGCGGGGCATGACGTAAGCTTACACTACTTTTTCAGCCAATGATATGCCTGAACTGTGTGCATGTCTGCCTGGGTGTCTGTGTAAGATGATCTGTTTTGCGTGGGGATTTCTGGATTAGACAAAGAAACTCTTATTTCTCCATTACTCTGTCTCATAGAACATTTGTCTCGGTGATTCTGAAAACACCACATCTTGTTAGATATGCAGATTAAAGATATAACATAGACTTGTAATATAAAGACATCAAAATAACACACAACGTAATTGATGATTATGACTTTCAAAATTCAGATGAATATCTATGAAATCGTGACATATGAATAGTGAACCACACAATGTTAATTTTCTGTGTTAACAATGGGGATACCAAACAAATACCAAATAGATACTGAAGGGACATCGTTAGAAGTTAATAGTTGCATATATCTTGTCCATTTTATTGAGTCCTCTGGGATTTAAATGTTCAACTAATCAACACTGCAGAGCACTAGGGGGCAATGTGGTTCCATCAGGCAGGTTGGGCATTTTCCACCAAAATCAGTTCTTTGTCAATATTTAAGCCAGAATCGTACAAATTGTCTCTATATGCGTCTTGTGATCAAGCTGGAAACCTGAAAGAAATTGTATACGGTTATCAAACACATTTAATATAGTTTTAAGATTCGACTAAAAGTGAGTCTTAGTGAAGTCTTCTCAGTTCGTGTGTAGCCATCTGGTCTCTTTCTCTGGGGGAGAGGGTGTTAACATGTCAATTCGATTCATGGTGAAGATAAGATAGTAAGGTCTCAAACATCTCCAACAGAAAGGTTCTTTGTTCACTCGAGTTTTCCAATTTTTATGGCAAGTGTCTGTTGCTTATTTTTCACTCCCAAAAGCTCTTAAGAGGGTAGAAGGTTAACGTAAATTAGGCAGTTTCTGTCTCTTTTTCCTTTGTGGAAAGAAAATGAAGATCTGGTTTATATCCACATACGTAAACATCCCCCACAGGAATGTTGGTTTTGTCAAAGTTTGAAAAACTCTTAATCCACACGGCACTGTGACTGCTACAAAATACAAAAAACAATTACAAATTACACAGATAAAAACACAAACAAATTAAACAAATTAAATTGAATTTATAAGCAGATTATGAAAAACAAGTACATGTAGTGGAGTGGGCCTCAAGTGTCCTCTGTTTGGATTTGAAGGCACTCAAAGAGATTAACCCTGTTAGTTTCCAGTCCTTCTGCAACATATTCCATGCTAGAGGTGCAGAGTAGCCAAAAGCCTTTTTATCCAATTCAGTACGGGCATATGGAACAGAAAGCAACACGTAGTCTTGAGGACGGAAGGAGTAAGGACCAGCACCTCTCTGTGCAATTAAGGAACACATATAAGAAGGCAGTAGACCAAGTAATGCGTTATATATAAAAGTATACCAATGACACATGCCAGTTTCATTGCATTGTTTGGTATGTATAAAAATTGTTGTGACATGAGAATGTGGGATCTCAACTAAGTTCAAGTTTATTTGTCATATGCATATTAACACACAGAAGGGGTCAACGTCACAATCAAATGTGTTAGACAAGAGGATGGCACAAAGTCTCTCAGCATGCTGAAATTCCTAAAACTTCAAATGACCTTTAAACAGTAAGGATAACATAGAGTGAAGGAATATTTACTAAAGTATGTTGAAGTGCAAAACATTGGCTGTGTGAAGTGCAGGTACAAATACTGGACATATTGTAAGTGCAGAAGCAATTTTTATAGTATGAAGATGTTGCAAAGGTGCAGCATTATGTCATGGAAAATAAAGGTGGAAATATACACAATTTACATCAAATATTGCGGCGAACTCAGATTGAGACTTACAATGAAGAAATTCAGGAAAGTGCTCTCTGAGGAAAAGTGCTCTTTTATTGGCATAAATCAGCCAAACACACCATCACACTGAACACCCACAGAATGGGGAAGACAAGATTAATAAATAAAACAGAATATACTGAATATAGTGTGATGAAAATGAATAGTACTCTTACTCATGGTGCTATCCTCACTATATCAAACATATCTAACATATCAATTGATTGCCAGACTGGATTAACACCAAGTTATGGCATTTCAGAACACAATTAAAGGCAACTATTGCACAACAAACTGCACAGCATCATGGGAACTCATTTCATCCATTCCCCATTACGTAATGTAAGTGTAAAGTAGTAATGTAAAGTTATTTCATAGTCTGTAAGACCGCAGGGTCATGTCCAATATGCTCAGTTGAATAGAATAAATCTTTATTGTCATTGTCACAGGTACAACGAAATTAAATGTGCTCTCCAGTCAATGCATCACTCAATGCATCTGCATAAAAATACAAAATAGAAATAGAAATAGAAACATAAAACAACATTGGCAGCATACATAAACACAACTGCATGAACACAGTCATTGCATAAAAACAGTATGAACATACATCTACAGACATCCATACTGTCACATTCATATTCCATATTGCACATTATTATTATTTTTTGCAGCATTGAGGGTGGTTATTGCACTTGGATATAAACTGTGTTTGAGTCTATTTGTCCTTGTGTTAATTGATCTGTACCGTTTGCCTGAAGGCAACAGTTCAAACAGAGAGTGACCAGGATGGTGGGTGTCCTTTATAATGTTCCGGGATTTTTTGAGACAACAGGAACTGTGTAGTTCTTCCAGTGTGGGGAGAGGGGAGCTGACAATATTTTGCCCGGTGGTGATGATCCCTGGAGCGCTTTCCTCTGAGCCACTGTGCAGCTGGTGCTCATTCATTTTGACTCCATTGTCAAAATCTGATAAATATTCTGCCACGTTCCACAAAACTAGCAGTAGCAAACGCCATGTGAAGATAGTCGACCATCACAGAACACAGAGTAAATAAGCTGTGCTGCCGAGGCGCACGTTGATGACACTAGACACGTCTGTAGAAAGCCCCCGCTAAGCCCCCTTATATCCCCCAATAACAACAACACGGCAGCTCTGAACTAAGTGTAATAGTACATGTTCATTCATTAATTCATCTTAATGTATTGGTGAAATAAAGACAGATGATACCTTATTTAGAGGCTGTATTGTCAATGTCCTGTTCTCTCCCGTTATGTGGATATACGCAGATCTCGAGTCATCTAAATATCGTCCGAAGTATGACGACTTTCACCAAACTGTTATCGTGAGTAGATGAACATATTTTATGCCAGAATTAAGGTCCAAGTTTAAAAAAAAAAAAAAGAACTTCCCCTTTAAGGCATGCCTAAGAGGCCACATAATCTTCTACACAAGTCACCTCAAAAAATTTAATTAATCCGGACAAATGGAATTAACACAAACACTGGGAGATTGACAGCTGTTATGCTAACTGCTACTTTATAAATTTGTTCACAACTTCAAACTGAGTTAAACCTGTAGACTTAGACAACAAATTTATGAGTCAGGGGACAGGGCAAGCAAACTTCTTGCCCAACAAGCTAGAGCCGCTCTAGAGCCTTCTAGGCTTATCCCAAGTATCAAATCAATTCAATTTCAATTAATTTCATTTTTATTTATATAGCGCCAAATACATCGAAGAAACATCCTGCCTTAGAGTGATGCAGAAAAACTAGTCCATGCATTTGTTACTTCAGAGTTGGACTGCTGTTATTCTTTATTATTGGGCTGTCCCACATATTCTCTGAAAAGCCTTCAGTTGATCCAAAATGCTGCAGCCAGAGTTCTGATTCAATTCAATTCAATTCAATTCATTTTTATTTATATAGCGCCAAATACAACAAATGTCATCTCAAGGCACTTAGATAGTAAGTCCAATTCAAGCCAATTGGAATTCAATTAATTAATAATAATCATAATTCATAAAATAATCCAATTCGTTCATATAGAGCCAATTCAAAAACAATTTCCTAGCTAAGAAAACCAACAGATTGCACTGAAAACTTTTTGTTTTTCGGTCCAATCTCCCGGCCTGAGCGTGCCTGAGGCGACTGTGGAGAGAAACGACTCCCTTTTAACAGGAAGAAACCTCTGGCAGAACCAGACTCAGGAAGGGTGGCCATCCGCCTCGACCAGCTGGGGTTTGAGAAGACAGAAAGGGGGGGGGGGGGGGGCGCAGCGGCGGCGGCACTGTAACACCATTCAAAGGATATTTGTTGGAACAGGGAAACACGAGTTAATGACCACAATAATATCACATATACATAAAGAGAGTAAAGTGAGGAAAGGTGTGACAGATGAGGCCCCCCAGCAGTCTAGGCCTATAGCAGCTTAACTATAGGATGTTTCAGGATTACCTGAGCCATCCCTATTCAAGGTAAACACAAGAAACTTGTGCTAACGAAAAAATAAATAATAAAATAAATAAAGGACCAGACTCAGTAAGTAATTCCCTATACTCCCTATATAGATCTGCTCCTCACACCACAACAACCATCTTTTTACAGCCACAAGCTACCTCAGCCTCTCACCAACTGCACACCAGTCACAGCGTGGTGGGGATTCAAACCCTGGTTCGGGTAGGGGGAGAAATAAAAGAGGTAAGATAAGCGGGACTGGGATTCAAACCCTGGTTCGGGTAGGGGGTAATGAAAGTATAGAGGGTGCCAGAGGTGGAGGCAGGACAAGACACACTAGCAGACACACTAGGCAAGGCAAGGCAAGGCATCTTTATTTATATAGCCCATTTCATACCACAGGCAACTCAATGTGCTTTACATAAAGACAAGGCATTTAAAAGAACAGCATAAAGCAGCATAAAAATTAAAGCAATCAAAGAAGAGGGGAAAAAGAAAAATATAAACTCAACCATAAGCACACTGAAAGAGAAATGATTTTAACCTGGATTTAAAAGTGCTTACAGTTGTGGCTGATTTCAGTTCTGCTGGTAGTTTGTTCCAGTTGTGTGCAGCATAACAGCTAAAAGCTGCTTCACCGTGTCTAGTTTGAACTCTGGGCTCCACTATCTGACCTGAGTCAGCAGATCTCAGAGCTCTACTGGGTTTATACTCTGCTAGCATGTCATTCATGTATTCTGGACCTAAACCATTCCGTGATTTGTAGACGAGCAGCAGAACTTTAAAATCTATTCTGTATCGACCGGGAGCCAATGTAAAGACTTGAGAACTGGGGTGATGTGATGTGATCTCTTTGTTCTGGTTAAAACTCGGGCTGCAGCGTTCTGAATGAGCTGCAGCTGTTTGAGACTCTTTTGGGGGAGTCCAGTCAGAAGACCATTACAGTAGTCAAGTCTGTTGGAGATGAAAGCATGAATCAGCTTCTCCTGATCTGTTTGGGACATGAAACCCTTAATTCTGGACATGTTCTTAAGTTGATAAAAGGCTGATTTGGTGACTGATTTGATATGATTGTTTTCAGGTCAGGTCTGAGTCTATCAGCACGCCGAGGTTCCGGACTTGGTCTTTAGTTTCTAGAGACAGTGACTCAAGATGTTTACTGACAGCAAACCTCTTCTCTTTGTTGCCAAACACAATGACCTCAGTTTTTTCTTGATTTAACTGAAGGAAATTTTGGTTCATCCACTTTTTGACTTGCTCTAAGCAGTCGCACAATGACTCTATAGGACTGTAGTCATCTGGAGACAGTGCGAGATATATCTGTGTGTCATCTGCATAGCTGTGGTAGTTGACTTTAGAGTTCTTCAGAATTTGACCCAGAGGCAGCATGTATAGAGTGAACAGAAGGGGTCCAAGAACTGACCCCTGAGGAACTCCACGTCATAGCCACTTGATCAGATTGATTACTTCCAATAGTCACAAAATAACTCCGCTCCTCCAAGTAGGACCTGAACCATTCTAAGACTGTCCCGCTGAGTCCTGCCCAGGTTTCCAACCTGTTCAGCAGTATACTGTGATCCACAGTGTCAAATGCAGCACTGAGATCCAACAATACCAAAACTGACACCTTGCCTGAGTCAGTGTTCAACCTTATGTCATTTAACACTTTAATAAGAGCCGTTTCTGTACTGTGGTGAGGTCGAAAGCCTGACTGAAATTTGTCAAGGAGTCCACTGGAGTTCAAGAAGTTACTGAGTTGATTAAAAACCACTTTCTCAACAATCTTGGCTATAAAAGGAAGATTTGAGATGGGTCTGTAGTTGGTTAAAATGGAAGCATCCAATGTTGTCTTTTTTAGGAGTGGCTTGATGGCAGCTACTTTTAAGGGTTAAGGAAACGTGCCTGATTGAAGTGAGCAGTTTATTATTTGCTGCAAATCTGTTTGGACAGAGCTTACAATAGTTTTAAAGAAGTCAGATGGCATTGTGTCAAGACAGGATGTCGATGGTTTAAGATGCTGGACTGTTTCTTCTATGGTTTTTTGGTCAACTGTATTGAATTCTGACATCATAGTTGATTGATTCCTAGGTGGTTTTAAGGATTGTGTCATTTTATTATTTTGCTGATTTATGTTGATATTTAGCCTTATAGATTTGATTTTTTTCCATTGAAAAAACAAGCAAATTCATTGCATTTTTCTGTGGAACAGAGTTCTGAAACTATCTGTTTTGGGGGGGTTGTCAGCTTATTAACCATAGCAAACAGAGCACGAGTGTTGTTGATGTTCTTATTAATCATTTCAGATAAGTGTTGCTGTCTAGCGCGGAGTAACCCGTGGTTAAAATTACAAAGACTTTGTTTGTAGAGGTCATGGTGAATTTGAAGTTTAGTTTTTCTCCATTTACGCTCTGCTTTCCTGCATTCTGTTTTCAAGGCCTTTATCATCATAGTGTTCCTCCATGGTGTTCGCTTTCCGCTCAAGATCATCTTATTTTTTAACAGGTGCAACAGTATCCATGACATTTGAGATTTTCAAGTTAAAGTTATCTAAGAGTTCATCAACTGTCTCTGTACTCGCAGTTGATGACATAGCTATAACTTCCATAAACTTAGCACTGGTATTCTCATTTATGTACCTTTTTCTAACAGACACATGGGTTAACTGAATGTTTGGAGTTAACTGTAAGTCAGAGAACACACAGAAATGATCAGAGAGCGCCAAGTCCTTGATATCAACAGAAGAAATGTCAACACCTTTAGAGATAACCAGATCCAGTGTGTGGCCTCGAGTATGTGTGGGTCCATTCACATGTTGAAGGAGGCCAAAAGTGTCAAGTAGAGAGCAGAGTTCTTTGGCATTAGTGTCCATGTTATTGTCCATGTGAATGTTAAAATCCCCAGTTATGATAAAAAAGTTATAGTCACTGCAGATAACTGACAGCAGTTCAGCAAACTCTTCAAAGAAAGTTCCTGGGTATCTTGGTGGTCTATAAATGATTAGGAAGATAACTTTTGGATCCCCCTTTACTAAAAAACAGAGATATTCAAACGAGCTAAAATCACCAAGTAAAATTTCTTTGCACTGAAAGACTGATTTAAAAATGGCGGCAACTCCTCCGCCCTTCTTACCACTTCGACACTTATTGATAAAACTGAAATTTGTTGGTGCTGCCTCATTGAGAATGGTATCACAGCTACATTCAGTCAGCCATGTTTCACTAAGAAATAAAAAGTCTAGATTATAGGTCATGATCATGTCATTTACTAAGAGGGATTTGTTGGCTAGTGATCTGATATTGAGTAGGGCTAATCTCGTGGAGACAACAGGTGATACTGGTGTGTTTCGGGGTTGACACACTATATTCAATAGATTGGTAGATTTAACTGAACCTTTTTTATTTCTCACCAGTTTGACCACTTTTCTGTTACCTGTCATCACAGGGATTGAAAAGGCTGTCTGAACTCCATAGGGCCCTGACTTTATCTGGGGAAGAGCATTCTTGATATCAGCATTACAGCCTGGACCCGGCACATATCAGTCAGACTCACAGATATGATGATTCAGAGGAGGTGGGGGGGCTTGGTCACTTCTGTTTGAGGGTTGTTTCCAACGTGATGGACGTGGTGGAATGGGAGGGGCTGGATGAGGTGGGATGTTAGGGGGGAAGAATATGGGATTTTGGCGTGGTGTCAATTGTATTCCAATATTGAGAAAGCTCTTCATCCTGTCCGGGAAATCCAGAAGTGAGGAGTCCAGACTGAGTGGAGAGTGCTGGGGGCTGGGTGGGGTCCGGGGGGGCGAAGGCTGGGGGTTTCCCACTGGGGCTGGGGGAGACTCCGCCTGTTGGACTGCCGGGGCTGGTGAAGACTCCACTTGTTGGGCTGTTGGGGCTGGTGAAGACTCCTTATCTTGGGGTGAGGATGATGACGTTGCAGGTTCTTTCTGGATCTGCTGTCCTCCATGGTCAGTCCTTGTCTCAGCGCCCTCACCAGAGCATTGTCCTATCTGTCGTTTTGGATCGTTTTCTCCTGTCTTGTCCTTGATAGGGGCTGCTGGTGTGTGACGCAGAGAGTAAAAAATGTTGGAACTTAGCAACTGTACTCCTGACTTGTTAAAGACATGGTAGGTAATCCTGTTCAGAAACACATTTTGTAATACTGGGTGAAATGGTCCGTCTATCCTGAGAGAAATCTATACAAGATGTATTTAGAAAAAGGGACGAAAATAATCAGACCTCTGTGGCAGCTGCAGGACTGAGAAAAAGCTGACCAATCCGAGATCAGCGTCCCGCTGATCTCGGATTGGTCGCCTACAAAAAACCAATCAGATGCCTCTGCTTTCTGCCTACGCCCCCCTCTGCCGGCTCCCTGCTCCATGTGCGCATGCGGTTCCACCGGCTTTGGATGAAGCACTGACGGAATGGGGAGGGGGGGGTGGAGCTTAGAGGAGTGGACACTTTCGAATCTTGCTAGCTCTCTTGCTAGCTCTCTAGGATTACCTACCATAGCTTTAAGGTGAAATCCATCTGCCTTAAAGAGGTGCCTGCGTCCCCAAAAGATGTTGAAATTGTCAATAAAATTCATTGAATGAGCAGCACACATGTCTTTGAGCCATCTGTTTAGCATCATCAGTCTGCTGAATCTCTCATCTCCTTTCCAAACTGTTGGTAGAGGTCCACTGAAAAACACCTCTGTACTGGTGCATCGAACTTTGTTTACCAGGTCCATAAAGTCTTGTTTTAATACCTCCGATTGTTGCTTCACAACATCAAGGGCTCCTGTGTGTATGATGAGAGATTTCAGTGTCGGATGCTCAGCAACAATGTCCAGGATCTTCTTTGAGATATCAGACACCATGTCGTTACTAAAACAGAGTATTTTGGTCTTTTTCTTGCTGCAAAAACGTTTTATCTCATTCACAGCTCCGTCACCCACTATCAGAGTTTGAGGCCCAGTGGTTAGCTCTTTCTGTGGCCTTGTAGCATATAATTTAGCCTCATACCTTTCTCCGGTCTTGGGAGATGAGCGTTCTTTTGGAGAGTCGGGATTTTGAGAAAGTGGAGCAAATCTGTTCTCTAGCAGAATTCCTGTGTCTTGTGGCAATTTACTCCTGGTTTTGGTGGTGGTCTCGGTCCATCGTTGCTTTTTCTTTGGTATCGGGGTAGAGACATTCCTGTGTGATAGTGCAGGCCACTCGGAGTCATTGTGGGTCTCCAGGTGTTGGGTTCTGCCTGATAACCGTCTTCCCACATCTAAGGGAGGCGATTTGTAGTGTTCTGGCTTAGCACCAAGGGAGTTCCAGGGAGGACTGGTTGAATATTTTCCATTTACACCAGGCTCCTGCCGTGTCTCGGTGGTGCCAGTTAGCTTCCTGTTAGCCTGCTCCCTTTCAGTGTTTTGGGATACTGGCAGAGTAGTTTCATTTCCATATTGTCCATTTATCTCCACGTTCACTTCAAGCCGATAGATTTTTGTTTCCAGTATTGCTATCTTCTGGAGTAGCTTGTGGTAATCATCAGTGGAAAAGGGAGGCATCTTGCTGCTAATTAGCTTCAGTTAGCTGAGCTCCTCCAAAAGCAGGAAGCTGCAACGGAATTACCACATGACAGTTTCCAGATGAATTTTTGATAAAAATGATTAAAAAAAAGTCTTGGTTCACTTAAAAGAAAAATAATAAAATTATATCCAAGACTTGTGGAAAGAAATAAAATGATTTAAAAGCAAATAAAGCAATAAGCAGCAGGAGGAAGCAGAGACACGTCTGCACTCTTCAGAAGCAGGAAGCAAGATTCAACAGACCTAACTATAAGCTTTATAAAAAAGGAAAATTTTAAGCCTGGTCTTAAAAGTGGAAAGGGTGTCTGCTTCCCGGACATTTACTGGCAGCTTATTCCACAAGAGAGGGGCCTGATAACTGAAGGCTCTGCCTCCCATTCTACTTTTAGAAACTCTGGGAACCTCAAGTAAACCTGCAGTTTGGGAAGGAAGTGCTCTGTTAGGAAAATATCTTACAATGAGATCTTTAAGATATGATGGAGCTCGGTCATTAAGAGCTTTATATGTAAGGAGAAGAATCTTAAATTCTATTCTGAATTTAACAGGGAGCCAATGAAGAGAAGCTAAAACTGGAGAAATATGATCTCTCCTGTTAGTTCTCATCAAAACTCTGGCTGCAGCATTTTGGATCAACTGAAGGCTTTTCAGAGAATATGTGGGACAGCCCAATAATAAAGAATTACAGTAGTCCAATCTTGATGTAATAAATGCATGAACTAGTTTTTCTGCATCACTCTGAGACAAGATGTTCCTGATTTTAACAATATTACGAAGATGAAAGAAGACAGTCCTAGAAACCTGTTTTATATGCGAGTCAAATGATAAGTTCTGGTCAAAAATAACTCCAAGGTTCCTCACTGTAGAACTAGAAGCCAAGGAAATACCATCTAGAGTAACTATATAGCTAGACAATTTCTCCCTGAAACGCTCAGGTCCAAAGATAACGACTTCAGTTTTGTCTGAATTTAGAAGCAGACAGTTCTGAGTCATCCAGGTCTTTATGTCTTTAAGACATGCTTGTAGTCTGACCAACCTATTGGGTTCATCTGGTTTTATAGATAAGTACAGCTGAGTATCATCAGCATAGCAATGGAAATTTATGCCATGCTGTCTAATAATGTTACCTAATGGAAGCATGTATAAAGTGAAAAGAATCGGTCCAAGCACAGAACCCTGAGGAACTCCATGACTTACTCTGGTGTGTGAGGAAGATTCTTCATTTACAAGAACAAACTGAAATCTATCAGATAAATATGACTTAAACCAGCCTAATGCAGTTCCTTTAATCCCAATAACATGTTCAAGTCTCTGTAATAAGATACTGTAATCGACCGTATCAAATGCAGCACTGAGATCCAACAGGACAAGCACAGACACAAGTCCGCTATCAGAGGCTAAGAGGAGATCATTGGTAACTTTCAGCAGTGCAGTTTCTGTGCTATGATGCACTCTGAATCCTGACTGAAACTCTTCAAACAGATTATTTCTGTGTAAGTGATCACAAAGCTGAGCTGCAACTATTTTTTCAAGAACTTTAGACATAAAAGGGAGATTGGATATAGGTCTATAATGAGCCAACACTTCTGAATCAAGAGTAGGTTTTTAAAGTAAAGGTTTAATTACAGCAACCTTAAAAGTCTGAGGTACATATCCTGTCAACAAAGACAGATTGATCAAATCCAATATGGAAGTGTCAATTAATGGGAAAACCTCCTTGAACAGTCTGGTTGGGATTGGGTCTAAAACACAAGTTGATGGTTTAGAATAGACTATTGCTGTTGTTAGTTCAGAGAGATCAACTGGACAGAAGCCGTCTAAATACAAATCAGGTTCTAAAGATACTTCTAAAGCTGCTGTACTTGATGATACATCACTGATAATAGTGGGAAGGACTCCATCAATCTTCTCTCTGATAGAAACAATTTTATTAATAAAGAAGCTCATGAAATCATCACTGCTGAGAGTTAAAGGAATACCTGGCTCAGCAGAGCTCGGACTCTTAGTCAGACTGGATACAGTGCTGAAAAGAAACTGGGATTATTCTTATTCTCTTCTATCAATGATGAATAATAAGCAGTTCTAGCTTTACGAAGGGCTTTCTTATACATTGTTAAACTATCTTTCCAGACTAACTGAGACTCTTCTAAATTAGAGGAACGCCACTGTCTCTCCAGCTTTCTTGCAGTCTGCTTTAAAGCACGCAGCTGTGAATTATACCAAGGAGCCAACCTCTTCTGACTGATTACCTTCCTTTTCAGAGGGGCAACATTGTCCAGTGCTGTACGCATTGAAACTATAGTGCTGTCAACAAGAGAGTCAAGTGCTGCTGGAGTAAAGTTTAGGTAGTCGTCCTCTGTCATATCTGCACAAGGCAGTGAAGAAAAGGATGATGGAATTAATTCTTTAAATCTGGTTACAGCATCCTCTGATAGACACCTTCTATATGTAAATTTCTTCTCAGAAACTGTATAGTCAAGTAATGTAAACTCAAAGGTTATCAGAAAATGGTCAGATAAGACAGGGTTATGAGGGAACACTGTTAACTGTTCACTCTCAATGCCATAAGTCAGCACAAGATCAAGGGTGTGATTAAGGCAGTGAGTCGGTCTGTGAACACTCTGAGGAAATCCAATAGAGTCTAATATAGAATTAAAGTTCATATTCAGGCTGTCATTTTCAACATCTACATGAATATTAAAGTCCACTACAATGACTTTATCTGTACTCAGCACTAACTGGGATAAAAACTCTGAGAATTCAGACAGAAACTCAGAATAAGGGCCAGGTGGACGATACACAACAACAAACACAAGAGGTTTCTGGGATTTCCACTTTGCGTGGGAAAAACTGAGAATCAGAGATTCAAAAGAGCTCAAACTAATCTTAGGTCTGGGACTGATTAGGAACCCTGATCTGAAGATAGCTGCCACTCCTCCTCCTCTGCCTGTGGTTCCAGGAACGTGAACATTTAAACAGTCAGAGGGAGTTGCTTCATTAATGCTAACATGATCCTCCTGCTGCAGCCAGGTTTCTGTAAGACAAAATATATCAATATGATGATCACAAATCAACTCATTCACTGACAGAGACTTCGAAAGGAGATATCTGATATTCAGCAAACCACATTTAATAGTTTGATGTTTTTATACAGTTAAAGTTTTTGTTTTAATAATTTCTTTTTGCGCAAGAGGATTTGCTCCTTTTGTGTTAATCGATTGGGTGGGTAGCAGCAGGTGGGAAGCTGCAGAGAAGTGTGTAAGACTACAACTCTGCATCCTGGTCTGAACCCTGGGTTGTCATGTTTTAGGGTGGCAAATAAATTCATCCATATTTCTAGAAATGAGAGCTGCTCCTTCCAAAGTGGGATGGATGCCGTCTCTCCTCATCAGACCAGGTTTTCTCCAGAAAGATTGCCAATTATCTATGTAGCCCACGTTGTTTGCTGGACACCATCTAGACAACCAGCGATTGTAGGACGACATGCGGCTAAACATGTCATCACTGGTCAGATTTGGCAGGGGTCCAGAGAAAACTACGGAGTCCGACATTGTTTTGGCAAAATTACACACCGATGCGACATTAATTTTAGTGACCTCCGATTGGCGTAACCGGTGTCATTAACGCCGACGTGAATAACTATTTTACCATATTTACGTTTATCCTTAGCCAGCAGTTTTAAATAGGATTCTATGTCGCCCGCTCTGGCCCCTGGAATGCATTTGACTATGGCCGCTGGTGTCTCTAACGCCACGTTTCTGACTATAGAGCTGCCAATTACCAGGGTTTTGTCCTCAGCGGGTGTGTCGCTGAGTGGGGAAAATCTGTTTGAAGCGTGGACAGGTCGATGGTGAACAACGGGCTTGACTTTAGAGCTATGCCTCTTCCTGACAGTCACCCAGCCACGTTGTAATCCTGGCTGCTTAGGTTCTGCTAGGGGGAGGCTAATTGAGCTAGCTACGCTAGGTGGCTCCACACTGGCAAAAGGGACCTGGCTCGCTATCGGTTGATTTTCAACAGTGCAGAGCCGAGCTTCCAATTCAGATAACCTCGCCTCCACAACTACAAAAAGACTACATTTGTTACATGTACCATTATCGCTAAAGGAGGCAGAGGAGTAACTAAACATCTGACACACGGAGCAGGTGAAAGCAGGAGAAGGAGGAAGAGAACCGGTAGCCATGCTATGCTAGAGAACCAGACACACCGTTAAAAAGTGAGAATAAAGATCTGTAGGAGTGTGTTAGAACAGAACGGTAAGCTATAGAGTTTAACTATGCAAAATTGTGTAAGTTATAGATCGAAATAAAGTGATTATCAGTACTCCAAGCGGAGCAAGAAATTCCACAGTGCACAAGCAAGGTAACAGGAAGTGATGCAACGCGTCTTACCGCAAAGCGTCACAGCGACAGCGACAGGAGCGACTTTCATTCTTTAACTCTTTAATTCTTTAAATCACTGCTAGTATCTGTTAATTTACAGTTATAACATTGTGTTATGGAAAATGGTGAAAAACCTGTAAATACATACAGAAAATTGTATGTAAAATTAGAATTGAAGATGTATAAATACAATAAATTGTCATTGAAAAACACAATGTTAATGTAATCTTACATTATTATATTATATTATTATTATTATATTATAATATTATTATTATATAACAATGCTTATTAATTGTAGATGTAATTACCAATAATATAATTGACATTATTACTATGTTTTTTAAAGGTAATTCAACATGTTTCTTTCATATTCAAATGTAATTTTACCTAAATTGTGATGTAATTTTACAGATATTATATATTTATATTGTGTGTATGTTAGGGAGAAGGAGTTGCAATATTTCTTACAAACTGCCTCCGGCCGCCTCAACATACTGATTTGTGCTCAACATACAACCTTTGTGCTTCGCCTGACGGTGTTCAAGTGAACAGGTGGGAGACAGTGCAGGAGATGAGAGGAGCAGAGGAGACAGTGCGGGAGATGAGAGGAGCAGAGGAGACAGTGCAGGAGATGAGAGGAGCAGAGGAGACAGTGCGGGAGATGAGAGGAGCAGAGGAGACAGTGCAGGAGATGAGAGGAGCAGAGGAGACAGTGCAGGAGATGAGAGGAGCAGAGGAGGAGATGAGAGGAGCAGAGGAGACAGTGCAGGAGATGAGAGGAGCAGAGGAGGAGATGAGAGGAGCAGAGGAGGAGATGAGAGGAGCAGAGGAGACAGTGCAGGAGATGAGAGGAGCAGAGGAGGAGATGAGAGGAGCAGAGGAGGAGATGAGAGGAGCAGAGGAGACAGTGCAGGAGATGAGAGGAGCAGAGGAGGAGATGAGAGGAGCAGAGGAGACAGTGCGGGAGATGAGAGGAGCAGAGGAGACAGTGCAGGAGATGAGAGGAGCAGAGGAGGAGATGAGAGGAGCAGAGGAGACAGTGCAGGAGATGAGAGGAGCAGAGGAGACAGTGCAGGAGATGAGAGGAGCAGAGGAGGAGATGAGAGGAGCAGAGGAGAGTGCAGGAGATGAGAGGAGGAGAGGATGAGATGAGAGGAGCAGAGGAGACAGTGCAGGAGATGAGAGGAGCAGAGGAGGAGATGAGAGGAGCAGAGGAGACAGTGCAGGAGATGAGAGGAGCAGAGGAGACAGTGCGGGAGATGAGAGGAGCAGAGGAGGAGATGAGAGGAGCAGAGGAGGAGATGAGAGGAGCAGAGGAGACAGTGCAGGAGATGAGAGGAGCAGAGGAGGAGATGAGAGGAGCAGAGGAGACAGTGCGGGAGATGAGAGGAGCAGAGGAGACAGTGCAGGAGATGAGAGAAGCAGAGGAGGAGATGAGAGGAGCAGAGGAGACAGTGCGGGAGATGAGAGGAGCAGAGGAGACAGTGCAGGAGATGAGAGGAGCAGAGGAGACAGTGCAGGAGATGAGAGGAGCAGAGGAGGAGATGAGAGGAGCAGAGGAGACAGTGCGGGAGATGAGAGGAGCAGAGGAGACAGTGCGGGAGATGAGAGGAGCAGAGGAGGAGATGAGAGGAGCAGAGGAGACAGTGCGGGAGATGAGAGGAGCAGAGGAGACAGTGCGGGAGATGAGAGGAGCAGAGGAGGAGATGAGAGGAGCAGAGGAGACAGTGCAGGAGATGAGAGGAGGAGAGGAGGAGATGAGAGGAGCAGAGGAGACAGTGCGGGAGATGAGAGGAGCAGAGGAGACAGTGCAGGAGATGAGAGGAGCAGAGGAGGAGATGAGAGGAGCAGAGGAGACAGTGCAGGAGATGAGAGGAGCAGAGGAGACAGTGCGGGAGATGAGAGGAGCAGAGGAGGAGATGAGAGGAGCAGAGGAGGAGATGAGAGGAGCAGAGGAGACAGTGCGGGAGATGAGAGGAGCAGAGGAGACAGTGCAGGAGATGAGAGGAGCAGAGGAGGAGATGAGAGGAGCAGAGGAGGAGATGAGAGGAGCAGAGGAGACAGTGCAGGAGATGAGAGGAGCAGAGGAGGAGATGAGAGGAGCAGAGGAGGAGATGAGAGGAGCAGAGGAGACAGTGCGGGAGATGAGAGGAGCAGAGGAGGAGATGAGAGGAGCAGAGGAGGAGATGAGAGGAGCAGAGGAGACAGTGCGGGAGATGAGAGGAGCAGAGGAGACAGTGCAGGAGATGAGAGGAGCAGAGGAGACAGTGCAGGAGATGAGAGGAGCAGAGGAGACAGTGCGGGAGATGAGAGGAGCAGAGGAGGAGATGAGAGGAGCAGAGGAGACAGTGCGGGAGATGAGAGGAGCAGAGGAGACAGTGCAGGAGATGAGAGGAGCAGAGGAGGAGATGAGAGGAGCAGAGGAGGAGATGAGAGGAGCAGAGGAGCAGAGGAGGAGATGAGAGAAGCAGAGGAGGAGATGAGAGGAGCAGAGGAGACAGTGCGGGAGATGAGAGGAGCAGAGGAGACAGTGCAGGAGATGAGAGGAGCAGAGGAGGAGATGAGAGGAGCAGAGGAGACAGTGCGGGAGATGAGAGGAGCAGAGGAGACAGTGCGGGAGATGAGAGGAGCAGAGGAGACAGTGCGGGAGATGAGAGGAGCAGAGGAGACAGTGCAGGAGATGAGAGGAGCAGAGGAGACAGTGCAGGAGATGAGAGGAGCAGAGGAGGAGATGAGAGGAGCAGAGGAGACAGTGCAGGAGATGAGAGGAGCAGAGGAGACAGTGCAGGAGATGAGAGGAGCAGAGGAGGAGATGAGAGGAGCAGAGGAGGAGATGAGAGGAGCAGAGGAGCAGAGGAGGAGATGAGAGGAGCAGAGGAGACAGTGCAGGAGATGAGAGGAGCAGAGGAGACAGTGCAGGAGATGAGAGGAGCAGAGGAGACAGTGCGGGAGATGAGAGGAGCAGAGGAGGAGATGAGAGGAGCAGAGGAGACAGTGCGGGAGATGAGAGGAGCAGAGGAGGAGATGAGAGGAGCAGAGGAGACAGTGCGGGAGATGAGAGGAGCAGAGGAGGAGATGAGAGGAGCAGAGGAGACAGTGCAGGAGATGAGAGGAGCAGAGGAGGAGATGAGAGGAGCAGAGGAGACAGTGCGGGAGATGAGAGGAGCAGAGGAGGAGATGAGAGGAGCAGAGGAGACAGTGCGGGAGATGAGAGGAGCAGAGGAGGAGATGAGAGGAGCAGAGGAGACAGTGCAGGAGATGAGAGGAGCAGAGGAGACAGTGCAGGAGATGAGATCAGGGCCGGGAGTATAAGAGCCACTGGTGAGAACTTACTCGACTGCTGGAAGAGAGACCAATTTGGATATTTCAGAAAGACTTACCCTTTCTTGTGGTAAAAAAAAAGAAAAGAAATTGGGATACATAACATGCAGGGAAGTTGTTAAAAAAATATTTCTCTATCACAAAAACTAAATCAACCAATTAAAATAAATAAGTTATTCCGTTTTTTAATATTGTTACTGTAAGGCAAGGCAAGTTTATTTGTGTAGCACAATTCAACAACAAGGTGATTCGATGTGCTTTACAGATACATTAAAACAGTAGAAATAAAAAGCATGATTTAAATTTTAAACAAAAAAGAAAGTAATAAGAACAATAGATAGAATCAGATAAAATCAGTAGTTAAAATGTGATTAAGTTTTGAAACTCAAGCTTCAGATTTGGAGCTTTATTCAGATGCAGCTGATAATAGATGTCTCTTCAGCCTGGACTTAAATACACTGAGTCAGAGCTATAGAGTAATGTAGAGTAGAGTAATCTTTTTACACCACTCTGCACTGAGTGTTTCAGCTGTTCTGAGGCTTTCTGGGAGTTTGTTCCAGACATGTGGAGCACAGAAGCTTATATTTATACTTTATCCCTTTAACTCGCGAATAGGAAACCATCTTCAGCGTCGTTCCTGAAACTCATGTACGTCATGAATCACGTGACAATATGATTCATGATTCATAATGTCAGTGCTGTAGCATGTTCAAGTTAAAGGCCCATTTATGCCCTACGGTAAATACGGAAACGGACGCTTTCACCCGGTTCCGGGGGGCGTTTCATCCGTCAGTTTGTCCGTAGGTCAAGAGCTTAGCAATCCGGTGAGCTCCGGGCGAAACGGAGCAATACCAGAGGAATTCGTGGGGGCAGTAGAGAGTCAGGAGCGTGTTGGCTCCGGAAGTTATGGAGGAAGAAGAAGAACGAAGAGTAGGAGATTAAAAATTTTTAAGATTTAAAAATGCCAGGTAATGGAGGAGAGGATTTGTGAGATGGTCAGGGGGTATATACATTTGTATGACTGCAACTTCCTCAATTGACGCCATGTTTCTCAAACCCGCGGCCGACAATGACTCAATATATACCGCCAGAGAGTCTCTATAATGAGTATCTGTAAAAGGGCTGTGATACCGCCCTCTAGAGGATTTCTTACGGACGTGCGCAATACGGACGGAGGCATAAACAGAAGCTCCGGGAGCAACGTATGGACCTGACAGACGAATTTCGTCCGGTTCCGTAGGGCATAAATCGGACTTAAGACACCAAATAACGGTAGTACAACAAGCAGCAAGGGCAGCCAGACACTGGTATGTGGAGATTTCATTTACACGGCATGACATTTCGTTGGCATGAATGTTCGGTGTGGGTTCAGACTTCAGTTGGGGGAACGCGAAGCTATCAGGCAGCTACCTGACCGTAAATATAACATATTACACATGTTCACTTGCTCATGAATTCTGCTGTCGTCGCCACCCGTTAGAAACCATCGTTTTCGTCAATGTTCTTCTTCCCAACTGTATTGTAGCACAAGAAACCGCTTCAAGGTTGTCAGACACGAAGCGAAAGTTGGCTTTCGATTCGACAGTTGAGGGGGCATTTAGACTCTCACAGAGGTTCTTTAAAAACAGTTTGTGATTTGTGACAGCTTTATGCGGAAGCCCAGAGCGGACGTGGTGTATAAAGTTTTTTTTTGTTTTTTTTTAATCGTTTTCTTTTTACCGATGGTTTTCGAGACCACTTTTTCTCCCCAGTCCGCCCCTGTTTATATGTGTTTATATGTATTTCTGGCAAAGGTGTACCCATTTTTACCCCCCTTTCATTGAAAACTTATCTACACTGTGTCTAGGAAGGCCATCAGTCCTGGTTTGGATCTTGCTAAGCACTGGAGTGTGTGATTTTTTTTTTTTAATTTTATTTATTTATTTATTTTTTATTATTTATTATTTTTTTTAAGGGTTGCAGAAGTGACAGTTTCTACAAATACAAGATTCTTCTCACAAACAAGTGGAGAGGCACTCTCAGAAGTGACCACAAAGAGTCTGACAATAATGTACTTCAATGGGGATGTCTTTTAAAGATGGAAGACTTAGAATTGACACAGGCCTTGCTCATCAGTTTCTGTGCAATCTGTTGGTTTCCTTAGCTAGGAAATTGTTTTTTAATTGAATGAACGAATTGGATTATTTTATGAATAATTATGATTACAATTAATTGAATACCAATTGGCTTGAATTGGACTTTATTATCTAAGTGCCTTGAGATGACATTTGTTGTATTTGGCGCTATATAAATAAAAATTAATTGAATTGAATTGAATCAAGCAGCTACATGAGTTTTGCTTTTACCTTTTGTGTGATGCACTGTTCAAAATTAACATTTTTATTTTCTTTGGAAACAAGTTGGATATTTTATTTTACTAAAATAAAAGCTTTGAATGTTCTCTGGAACTGGAGCACTTTTTTGTTGTTGAAATAGATCAGTATTCATTGAATTTAGGATATTGTCCTATTGAACTTTTATTTAGTCACCACACAATTAGAAATTAGAAATCTGATCATATCATAAATCAGAAAATAGAAAAAAGTAGACTAGCTTTTAGAATCCTGATGATTGCATTCACAGTCCCACTGTCATCTAAAGTTTAATCAGCCTCAATTAAGTGCTCACCAACTTGTTTCCTTGAGGCAATAGTTAATGCTTAAATAAATTAATTTCTTCACAGTAAAGTTGGTGATTTCTTCTAGATAAGATAATATGGCGAGTCTCCAATGTCCAGTCAAAGTTCCTTACTGAAATAAGGTGCCTGACATGACTTCATGATAGCCTTGAATTTGTTTTTATACATCTGAAATAGACTGGTTTCATACATCAGTATGATAAACAAGTCTTCCACATCATTAACGGATGCGTGGCAAGCAACGTTTGTTGCTATCTGAAGTTCATATCTCTCAAATGTCTGTGTTGCCAATGTTAATTTTGCCTCAAATCAATCTCCCCATCTGTTCTATAAGATTTTTTTTTTTTCACATTTTTTCCCCCTTTTTGATCTTAGTTCGATGCTAAATTGCAGTTCACTTGCTAGCTTTGTTAGAAATTGAATGCAAATGGAGGCCAAGGGCACAGTAGGCACGTCATCAACGGGTATCTCTAAAGTGGGCTGGGCTGACTGTTGTAGTGACTGATTAAACTGTGTATGCCATCTTGAGTTTAGTTTAAAATTAGCCTTTGAAACAGTTAAATAATAGTTTCAAATCAAGACGAACTAGCCAGTGGCGTCATTAGGCCTATTTTAGCCTATAATAGTCTTAAGCCCCCCTAAATAATTTTATGTTCATTTATAATTTTATTTTATTTTTTTACAAAAAATTGCCGACAAATTCAATATAATGTGGCCAGAATATGAGTTTAAATAAATGGTCATACAACCAGTCATTATTAACTTAAATATGATCATAAATCTTAGTTTCCCAATAGTGAAAGGTAGAGAGTTACGCTAGGCGTCCACTATTCCGGCACGTCAAGCCGTATCCAACGCATTCAATTAATTTTCAATGAAATCCGGCCGATCGTTGTCGCCGTGCTTGCAAAGCATGCTGGGATTCCGGCACGGCGGACCTGCGGCACGTCAAAAAGTTGGGCTCGGCCGAACTTTATGCAAATTTGCCACGGCAGACTGAGTGCGTTATCCAACGAAAGTAGATCATGTGATCTCCTGTGTCGCAGCAGCAGCACAGCAGCTCTCCTCGCTCGCAGATCCACAGCCATGGTGAAATACGAAATAATGTTCCATTGCTGACGATTTATACACATTCATTTCCCTCCAAAAATCAAATTTTTAGAGGGAGAAACTTCGGTTGGTTAAAATCACAAGTTATTTACTTTCCCCCGGAGCCCGTATATTCTATCTACAACTTCGTATACAAGCCCCTCTGTACACGCCCACTGCAGTAGCAACACGGCGAGACTAGGCATCCAATCCGGCGAGTTAAGTTGACGTGCCGGAATAGTGGACGGCTACCGTCAGGGTCAGTGCGTCGTTATCCAATCCATTCCACTTGTTCATAGAGCACGCCCACATCACTGAAATCCAGTCCATGTTTTCCCTGCAACCTAGGTTGCACTCGTCGGCACCTGGGTACCTGCAGCATGTGTACCGGGAACGGAGCACACAGAACCAAAAAATGGATATACGAAATTTTTTCAAAAGAGTAAGTATTCATCACTGCTGTTGGTGACAATAAGTTAGCTCCAGCCCCCCAGCTAACAACAGAAAGTCCCATGTAATTAATGAACGAAATGCTCCCTGTTTGACAAATAAAAACCGGGCTTGCAGAGAGCCCCCTGTACAGGAGACAGCGTGTGTTGTGTGCTGAAGAAGGTCTCTGTGCACGTCTTACCTTAGTTGTTTTGCAGTCAAAAGTTACATTTCGGCTCTAAAAGAACGCTGCTACATAGCTAACTAGTTAATCTGAAATGCACTGTGAAGGTCCTGGTTGTTTATAGAGTCAGCTGTGCAGTCTTTTTTTTTTTTACCATATACTATCTTTGGGGTGACTTCCTTCTGGAGCATCAGCTCCAGCATCAGATACACACAGTGAAACAGGAGCTGAGCTCATTCACGTATGATTATGTGGATGATAATGACAATAAGGATGATAATAATAATAATAATAATAATAATACACTAATAATAATCACACCACCACCCCTATTGACCAATAGGAGTCAGGGCAGAGGAGCAGAGAGAATGAGAGGGGAGAGAGCTCTACTGGAAAGGTGAGTCACAGGATAGAGTCATTTGTGATGCAGACAGTCTTGGGAATTTTATGGAACTCGATATGAATATGAAACATTTCAGTCCAGGTGCACCATATAAGACTTATTTAACTTGAGCTTTTATTTAGGAGAGTAATGATTGGAAAGTGGAGATAGCCAAGAGAGAGATATATAAGCCAAATTAGACTGGCCAAAATATTTTCAAGAGTAGGCTACCATAATATGACTAATTTAAGTAATCAAGTAATATTTTTCAGGACTTGAAATTACAAACATTTTAGTCTCATATGTGCCGAAATGTAGTTACAAACAATTATTGTGTTGTGAGCAAACGTCATGGCATTAGCCTCTTTGTTGATCAGTTATTAATTCAATTCATTGTTTTAATGTATCTTGAAGGGTCAGGCAGAAGGAGATGTAGTGGGAGAAAAAGATCAACAGGCAAGGCCAAAGCAGAGAGAGCAAGGGGATCCAGAGATGGATCAAGAGCCGTTTGTGAAATTAAACGTTCGCTCACATCCTGTGCATCTCCTGGGGGCTTAGCCCCCCCTGTCCTTAAAATCTAGTGACGCCCCTGGAACTAGCCAACATTTTGTTTGCCTGCCCAAACTAATATTAATCAATACAAATTTATTCAAAGTCTCCAAATTAGTTGGGAAACAGCCCGATCTGGCTACACTTTACAGCAAGTAAAGCGAATGTGCCTATAGTAGCCCTGATGCAAACAAGAGTAATCTACACATCAGATTTATCTATTGACAAACACCTAGTGGCAGGCAGAATGGTGTTTGCAAAGCTGTAAGTGACAAACAGATCCATTGCAGGGCCCTTAAAAGGTCAAGATGTCAAAAATGAGAGTTAAAATGATCCTGTATACTTTTTCACAAACGGAGTAAAGGCTTTACAATCACAAACTGTGTTTAAAAAGTCTTTATTATCTATGGGATAATTTAGTCCAGATTTGTTTTAACAACGTTGGTTGTTATAACTAAATATGTTATAATATGCTTGTTATAATTAAATATGGGTTCGTGATCTTCTTTACTTTGGTTTGGTTCTTTTTATGTCTTGGTTTTTCTGTTTTATTTCTTTCTAGTTTTCTTGTCATTCTACAAATAGGACTAGGTGTTCAAACCCTAACGATTCTGCACAACACTGTGTCCTCTTACCGGCTGCAGCTCAGGAGGAAGCGCAGTTGCCTGCCAATTGGAAGTTATCGGTGATTTGACTTCAGGCTTCTCTGGGCCAGATGTCGAAGTGTCTTTGGGCAAGACAGTGAACCCTGTTGCCTATCGATGCGTCCACTGGTTTATGAATGTGTGTGAATGATTCGAACAAAAAGCACACTGTAGCGTGCTGTATGAGTGGGTGAGTGAATGGGTGAATGTGGCGTGTAGTGTCAAAGTGCTATGAGTGGACAGATTGACTAGAAAAGCGCTGTACAAGTATAGTCAATTTACCTTGTTTGGAGTTGTGTTTGAGTGTTTTGGGGTGTATCAATGGGAACAGATAGTAGAAGAGAATAAAGAGAGAGTGAGGAAGGCAGAGTCAGGGTGAGGGGCTGGATCAGGCGACCTACCCCCCTGCCAGACAGGGCTGTAGACTCTACCTCCCCCTGTTTACACCCAGGGAACCAGGATGTGTTTTAAGGTTGCTTGAGCTGCACAAAAGTGTCAAACTGAATGGTCTCAAAACCAGAGCGGGAGATTGGTTGGAGAGGGCAGAACATCATAGATGATCTGATAATGGAGCTTATTCTGTTTACTTCCATACTCAACAGGTCACACCATTTATCTTACACTGTTCCACTGCATCCCACTTCATCCAGCGGCCTTGCTGGAATTGCGAGACTGCTCTTGCACACCTGGCTGCTTCGTCCTGGTATCACACTACCTCCACCACCAGTTGCTGGTGGCTCCATTCCCATACTGCCCTACCCTGCTAAGGCATCATGGTAAACCGAGCCATTTCCTGATCTGTGTGCTCACCAGTCTCTCCAATCTTTTGGCGTGGGACAGCATGGTTTTGCAGATGGTGAGTGGCCACATGAAGCAGGTCAGCAAACCAAATTCAAAGCACCACAGCTTCAGCTTCTCAGGTAGAGCGGTGTTGTTGATCCTTGTAGGGCCACTAATGGTATCTTGCCTACTTTGCTCTACCTGTTTGAAGTCTTTAAAGTCTGCAGTATACCAATGTCCCAGCCTTTTTTTTTAAGGCTTTTCCAAGACTGTTGGTATTGGGACACCATTAATGGAGAATCTCTGGTTGGAAACCTGACCTTTGATGATGGAGATGCTTATCCATGATGACGCGATGCCCTAATTATAAGCTGCATTGCCATGATAAAACTTAAAGGGGAGATGGTACAACCTGCCATCTTGCCAATCTCAACATGCTGCCAGGTGGTGGCGATTCCCTCTGCTGTTACACAAAGCTGGAGGTCTTGGGAGTAGGCTTTGATCAGCATTGATATTGCCTCTGGAACATGGAAGAAGTTGAAAGTGTTCCACAATATTTCAGGTGGTACTGATCCAAAGGCATTAGCAGGGTCTAGGAAGACTTTTTCTTTTCTTTTTTGGCTGCCTGCAACTGTTGCTAGACCAGGGATGTCCACATCCGGTCCTTGAGGGCTGCTGTCCTGCAGGTTTTAATCTCTTCGTCGTTTGTTTTTATTTATTTGTTGCTGTCTTTCCTCCTAGTCTAGATTTGTCGTTTTGTTCATAGAATACTCCATGGTTGCTTTCTGTTCTTGTTCTTAGTTGGCATTTTGTTTAAGCTTACTTTGTTTCTGTTTTTGAGTTATTTTATGTTTCTGCAGTCTGTATTAGTCTAGACTTCAGTTGTTTGTTTTTTAGTTACTTGTGTTTTGTCTTTATTACTTTTTCTTTAATCAGTTAGTCAAGTCTTGTCTTGTCTTGTCTTGTCTTAGTTTCTTGCTACACCTTCCATCTTTTAGTTTTCCTCAGTTCCCCGATCTTTATCTCCACTGCCACACCTGTGTTCAAAGTTCTCAGCTGTATTCATTCAGCAATCACTCTCCCCGCAGTATTAAGGCTACGTTCAGACAGCACACTGAAGTGACCCCAATTCAAAATTCGCATAGGGCCAAATTTTTTTGGCCCTATGCGACCTGTATCTGATCTTTTCATGACAGTCTGAACAGCACAGATCGCATTTTTTCAAATCCGATCCAGGCCACTTAGGCTACGTTCAGACTGCAGGCCTTGATGCTCAATTCCGATTTTTTTTTTTGTGAAATCGGATTTTTTTGTGAGGTCGTTCACATTACAATTAAATGCGACCTGTATGTGGCCTGCTGTGTGAACGGCTTACCGCCCCATACTATCCCGCATTCGCAGAAGAGCGTACGATGACGTCATACGTCATGAGCGTGCCCAGTGTTTGTGGATGGTAAGAGTAGGAATGCATATTGAGAATGAGGAGTCACGTGAGCCGGTCGGCCATGTTGGTAGGACACACTATTGGTTGCCAGGGGCAACGCCATCAGAACTTAACGTAGGCGCGCCAATATATTCCAGATATATTTAAATTTCCCGCATTTATCATTTCGACAGGACAGAGACAAATACAATAAAAAAAAGAAAGAAAGCAAAGCAATGCAGAAAGATAAGGCGAAAGAAAAGGGACCTTACAGGGACAAGCTTATTACAAGCGCAAAGCAGCGGTATTTGGAGAAGCTCTCGAGCATCCAAAATATTGATCCTTACGAGCTCCCTGCAGCAGAATGGCACAGAGATCTGGACCAGTTACCTCCGTGCACATATATGGACATAGTGAATTATCTTGTCTTTGGTGTAAGTTACTACACTATGCAGGAGTTTAAATGTGACAAATCTTTAGAATCTTACGAGACTTTCTGCTGTGGCTGGGTGCAGGACTTGGCCATCTATAAGCGATTTTAAAGTTGTTGTCCAGCCGGAGCCAGCACATTAATCACGGCATAATTTTAAAGAGGATATTAAAAAGAAAAAGAGCTAGGCTTTTGGCCATGGCCTTTTTTGGGGCAGTGGCATCGTCTATCCAAAGACACGTTTGGGTGCGTCGTCGTAGCCAGGAGTGGTGGGACTGTGATGTGAGCGGCTTTTCAGACGCATAGGTTGGATAAATGCGCCCTGGCCGTTCAGACTGCAGTCGCATGGCAAAAGATCAGGGGCCCGTTGCACAAAAGTAGGATAAGGGATTAAGCCGGGATATGTTGGCTATCCTGGATCAACTTATCTGTGATCCAGTTGCACAAAAGTGGGATATGTTCAGACGTAAGTTACCATGGAGATTTATTCTGTGAAGCTAGCCTGCTCCAGACCAGGCTAAATTCCAGGATCTATTTAATCTCATTCCTTATCTCAGTCAGCGGTCGCCACAAATGGAAACCAATATTTATTCCACTGCCTAGAACATATTGTTAAAACATTTAACTATACCCACTATCATTATTGAAACATTTGTGATCATTAATTACAATCATTTTAGATAACTGATGATTTTAGATGAACTACTAGATAATTTAGTTTCCCACAGACTACACATAAAGTACATCACCATATAAATATAAATACACATTAGAGAGTACCATGATGTTCTTTTATTGAACAATGATGAATCAAAGCAAGTAAACCATCAGCTCCTTTCAAAACTGAAGTCACACAGTGCTCTACAAGACAAAAAGCACAGAATCAAAGCATGCAGTTTGAGACAAACTGTTTGTAAAAATGGGCTATACAAATAAAATTGCCTTGCCTATACAGCACAAAAACCTAACAAAAATTCCTCTGCCATTGCAGGCCCAACTTAAATAAACATGCAATATTAATTAAAATAATTGAACACATATTGGTCTCTGACCAGCCGACCACAGTCGTCATCCGGGAAGATGGCAGGACTGTCCCAGTCTATGAGAGCTGGCACTCTGGGGGCCCTCTCCTTTCTCAGGCAGGCCACATTGTGGAGGACAGCACAGGCCACAATGATATCACATGCCCTGTCTGGGCTGACTCTCAGGTGGTTCAGACACTGAAAACGTGCCTTCAGTAGGCCAAATGTAATTTCTATCCGGGCCCTTGTTCTGGCATGGGCATGGTTGTATGCCAGTTTTGCCTCCAGAGGGTCTGCAAATGGAGTGAGCAGAAAAGGCTGGCAGGCATACCCTCTGTCACCCAGCAATACACCCAGGAATTCACCTGTGAATACAAAATGTTACCATCACAACCTCATAAGTAGTGACATTCTTAACACAGCAATGATGTTAAAAGTGGTTATCAATAGAGGTTCTGTGGCTCACCTTGTGATAGGCGCCGATAGATCTCCGAGAAACACTCGGGAGTCGTGGACCGAGCCGGGCCACTTTGCCACAACATTACTGATCAAATAGTCAGCATTGCAGACCATCTGAAATGTTAAACCAATTAATGCACAGTACAGGCAATGTGTGGGCAGGCACATTCGTAATAAAAAGTACACTTGTTAAGTATTTGTCAGGGGACTTACCATTCTGCAGGATGTTCTTATATTTTACTTTGACTTGCTGCCATGTCCGTTTTGGCCCAGTCATGTTAAATCTACACGCACAAAAACACACGCACACACACAATGAAACAGTGGAGGAGCATGGAGTTACATTTAGATAGTTTCACTCACATGCAGTCAATTTCAACTTATTCATAATCAAAGTAGGCTACAAATATGTTTTTAAATATCGTCGCCTTCCTAAAATAATCGCATAAGTAATTTTTTCAGGTTTTTCAAAAAACACAAAAAACTCCCCCCAAAAGTTAAATTATAGCATAAAATAATAATTTCAGTCAGTAAGTATGTATCAAAGGATGCGTGACATCAGAACACTTATTGTTTTTCATAAAAACTAAGATTAAATAAATGACTTAGGCATTTTTTGGACCACACCTTTGATGCCAAAAAATGACTTGGGCGATTATTTTAGGAAGGTGACGATATGTTAATTAACATTTTATTTGGATTGTAGCCTAATTGTGATGTTTCAGTGGCATGGTGAGAGTGTATTTGTGCACTACTTACGCATTCAGGCGGTCAGCAATGGTTTGCCACCCTTGCTCCCTTTGTTTTTTAACTGTGGCGGTATTTCCTTTTTGTTTTATTTTCTCCTTCACCTCTTCATAGGTTTCCATAATAATTCTTGCTCCGCTGGGGAGAAATACGCCGCCCTTGTTGCCATGGTGAATCAGTGAATCTATGATCGATCGTGGGGTCTATTTAAGCAAGCCGTGTGCAGCACTTATCCGGGATCGGTTTCACCTGGCTTAATGAATCCGTGTCTGCTCATCCTGGCTTGGCCTTTGTGCAACCAACTAAGCCTGGGCGCCCATGTTTTGGATTCCTTGAACCTGGCTAAGTAATTCATCCTGGATGTCTAAATCCTACTTTTGTGCAACGGGCCCCAGATACGTATCGGAATTAGGACCACATATCCAAATGGCCTGGATCGGATTTGAAAAAATCCGATCTGTGCTGTTCAGACTGTCATGAAAAGATCAGATACAGGTCGCATAGGGCCAAAAAAAATTTGGGTCACTTAACACATTGAATACCGGCGGTGTTTACGGAATTATGTCGTAGGATCCCAGCGTTCTAAACCATTTTTTGACGTTTTTTGTACAGTCACAGCATATTATGTGATAGGGCCACTGAAACATGTTATGGCTCGTTTGAAAGCTGAGACTTTAAACTCTTTGTGGGTCAAAACTGCGTGTTTTTAGGTGCCGCCATTAGCGAGCTATCCTTAGCTAAACCAAGGCGGGTATCCACCAAAATCAACAACAAAATGAGATATCGGGGCTTTTGTGAAACGTGCGCTCTTTCAGCCTGTCGCACTTTAGATACTTACATATCCGGGTCAGAGGATTTGCGATGTGTCGCATGTTGCAAAGCTAACCTGTTCATAAGACCGCCTCCTTAGACTTGTCGCATGTCTTCTTCTCCTTCTTGTTGTTTGTTTATGTTACTTTACCGCCACCCTCTGGAAACCGACACGTGCGATTGGACAAAATGCGGAAATGCACAACAATCAATGCAGCGTTATCAAAATTGTTCTTGAGTTGACGCAAAGCCATTGACGTAATGATCAAAATGTTCAGATGATGACACCAGTTTTTGACTGCCATCTATGTCAGTTCTGTTCATCACATAATTACAAAAATCACACAGAATGTGCATTAGAATGTATAGATTCAGAATCCATAAAAAAACCGTAAAAACGTATTTTTACCATTTGGGAGCCAACACATGGGCAGTAAAAACGTAGTTTTACGTGACTTTGGAGTCAATGTGTTAAGTGTGCTGTCTGAACGTAGCCTTGGATATGTGGTCCTAATTCCGATACGTATCTGATCTTTTGCCATGCGACTGCAGTCTGAACGGCCAGGGCGCATTTATCCGACCTAGCACCTATTGCCAGCCAGTACAGTCCAACCGCAACGCGTTTGCTCACCGATATGGACCGTCGAAGGTGTGTGTCTTGTAGTGATAGCGCTAAAGAAAGGTCACAGAGATAAATGAAAGTCCTCCTTGTCATCCGAAAATTTTGAATAAAGTCCGCGTCTGAAAAGCGTCACATCACAGTCCCACCACTCCTGGCTACGACGATGCACCCAAACGTGTCTTTGGATAGACGATGCCACTGCCCCACAAAAGGCCAGGGCCAAAAGCCTAGCTCTTTTTCTTTTTAATATCCTCTTTAAAATTATGCCGTGATTAATGTGCTGGCTCCGGCTGGACAACAACTTTAAAATCGCAATATATGCATTCCTACACTTACCATCCATGTTTACTTCCGCAAACACTGGGCACGCTCGCTGCGTATGACGTCATCGTACGCTCTTCTGCGCATGCGGGATAGTATGGAGCGGTAAGCCGTTCACACAGCAGGCCACATACAGGTCGCATTTAATTGCAATGTGAACGACCTCACAAAAAAATCCCATTTCACAAAAAAATCGGATTTGAGCATCAAGGCCTGCAGTCTGAACGTAGCCTTAGTCTCGCTGGATTTTTCTGTCTTTGTCAGATTCTCGCCGTTACAACCTCTTATTCTGTTTCATACTTAGTTCAAGTTCAGGTCAATTTGTCTCTTCAACTTTGTCTGCATTTTGGTTTTTGTTTTATCAAGTTTAGTTTTTATGAATTCCGGCTATTAATTCTTAAGCTAAGAGCTAAGCAGAATAGGGCCATAAAAGAGAAAATACTTACCATCTAAAACAACTCAAACCTAAAACATTTCAGAGGTTTGAGGAAATGCCATACACAAATGTGTGTTGCATTGTGGTATACATATACATTACAATGTCACCAGGAGACCGAGGCCCTGTACAGGCTCTTGGTAAATGCATTGAGGAGATTAATGACTGGATGTGCCACAACTTTCTCCAGCTAAACAAAAACAAAACTGAGGTAATTGTCTTTGGAGCCAAAGAGAAACGATTACAGGTCACCACAGAACTTCAATCTATACACCTAAAAACTACCAACCAGGCCAGAAATGTGGGTGTAGTGATGGGCTCAGACCTAAATTTGGAAAAACACATTAGGGCAGTAACAAAGTCAGCCTACTATCACCTTAAGAATATATCAAGGTTAAAGGATCTGATGTGTCAGCAGGACCTGGAAAAACTAGTCCATGCATTCATCTTTAGTAGGCTTGATTACTGTAACAGCATCAGGTCTACCTAAAAAGTCCGTTAGACAACTGCAGCTTATTCAGAACTCTGCTGCTTGAGTCCTCACTAAGACCAAAAAAGTGGACCACATCAGTCCAGCTCTGAGGTCTTCACACTGGCTGCCTGTCCATCAGAGGATAGACTTAAAAGTTCTGATACTGGTCTATAAAGCTCTGAATGGTCTAGGACCAGAATACACCAGTGACCTCCTGACCCAGTATGAACCTTCCAGACCCCTCAGGTCATCTGGATCCGGTCTTTTATCAGTTCCCAGAGTCAGAACCAGACATGGAGAAGCTGCATTCAGCTTCTGTGCTCCACATGTCTGGAACAAACTCCCAGAAAGCCTCAGATCAGCTGAAACACTCAGTGTATTTAAGTCCAGGTTGAAGACACACCTATTTTCAGCTGCATTTGAATAAAGCTCCAGATCTGAAGCTTGAGTTTCAAAACTTAATCACATTTTAACTATATACTGCTGATTTTATCTATTGTTCTTATTTCTTTCTTTTTTGTTTAAAATTTAAATCATGCTTTTTATTTCTTCTGTTTTAAAGTATCTGTAAAGCACTTTGAATCACCTTGTTGTTAAATTGTGCTGTACAAATGAACTTGCCTTGCCTTGTCTTGCCTTGCCTTGTCTTGTCTTGCCTTGCGGTGGAAAGTTCTGTTAACAAAGCACAGTGAGTCTGCACCCACGTTTATTAAGCTTCATGAAGCAGACTAACAGTGCTAGGCTGCAACTCTGAAGAAGTCTGAACGTACATGAGTACTTATACACTAGGACTGGATAGTGTAGTGGTAAGATTGCCACCTTTCGTGTAGGTGACCTGGGTTCAAATCCCCTGCATGAAAGGTACTACCTCCAGTGGGGGTCCTTAGGTAACACCCCTTTACCCTACCTGTAAGTCGCTTTGGATAAAAGTGTCTACCAAATGCATAATGTATGTATGTACACTGCTCAAAACAATTAAGGGAACACTAAAATAACACATCCTAGATCTCAATGAACAGCTGTTTGGGAAAAAAAGAAGAAAAAAAAGTCCCTTCAAACCTTTGAATAACCTTATGTTCCTGTTTTTTCTGTTGCATTGCCATGTATTTTTGGTAATTTCGCCACAGTTGTGTGAATCTGTTGTATTCATATTCTGTTCACAGAACACTCTGATAGAAGAAAGCAAAAGAACTGAAGGATGAGCTTACTACACAGGTAAGCGATACACTGCTATTGATTCTGAGACTCAAATCTCAATCGTCATGTTCAATGACTGATTCAGCATTCAATTCGTAGATATTGAACAGTTTTCAATTGTACATCTTCTTAGAGCCATCTCTGTTATTGTTTGGTTACAGCTCCTGATAAATTTTTTTAGCTTTTTTCTCCCCTAATTTTCTTCATCTGCTCTCTGACTTGGTCGACGTCCTTTTCTTTCTATGAAAATGTAGCCACTTGTTTGTGATGATAGAACTATTTTTAGCTCGTATTTTAATAGCAGTCTTACTCAGCTCATAGAGTGCTAGAGTCAGAAACATTTAAAGATCATGAAATACAAGCGATCAAGTGATGTTCACTTAACCTACTTTAAAACACACATTGAAGTCCTCAAACGTTCTGAAGATGTTCTACAGTGGTTGCATGCGAGAGTACAAATGTAAGCAGTCCAGATTTTCTGCCTAGATTTTCTTCCCAGCCCCATAGTTTTCAGAAAATCAGTGGGTGAGATAGTTTTTCTCCTGAACACCTCCAGTTTAAATGTGAAAAAATGTCTGGATTACTGCATTAGAGTAGCATCCATTCCTAAAATAATAATGAAAAAATAATCTGGCCTTTCTGATATATCTGCTTCTTCCTTGTCAGGAGTACCATGTCCATTTTATACATCAGTAATCTCATAGTTACCATGATGCCCAAGGGATGAAAGGGTTTAAACTTCCTCCTTCTTTCTCCACCATTGTGTTCCTGCTCTCATCGTAGACATCTTCTTTTCACCTGGTCTGAATCCAGGCATTACTTAGGCTTTGAAAATATCAATCAGCTGTTCCCACATGCAAACAACTTTCCCATTGCAATGTTTACACGTCATAACACATTTTAAAGCAGCGCAGCATCCAAACCAGCAAAAATTTGAAATCTCAAGAAGTAGCAAAGAAAGACGCAGCATGTCCAGAGCTACTGCAGCAGGCCGCCACCAGTGCAACACCATACTTGAATAAAAAAAATATTAGTTTTATTTTGGATGTGACTTTACCTGTTATTTTTGGACTCTAGGTCCCCTATATGTCCCACTAGGTCCCTCCAAAGCCAGCAGGTTTGTTTACAAAATTGCAGACCGGACCGGTAAAAGGTAACCAATCAGGTCACGAGCTGGGCTCTGCTGCCTGTCAATCACCGATTGTGCACGCGCGATACAAGGTAGGCTCGTCCCCACGCTTATTTATCTAGACTATTGAACTTCATTACGGGCTAGTCTACTTACTGTGTCTTCCATGATCGCAAATGACAGGTGAGTTGATGAATGAGGAGTCGTGTACGCGCATCTGGCATGCACGTAGACGTGCACGAGTTCTCATGTGTTTTGATGGGGCGGGACAGGAAGTTGAATAACTTTTTATTTTTTGGTTAAAAAAATAAGCATTTCTTGCATTTTGCGACTACGGAGGTCACCGTTTTCAACTTCAAGCGTTATGATAGATCATGTAAACTCTTAAAATGCCAAAAATTAGGACTTTACGTATGACAACAACAAATCCTGCAGACTGCAGCTTTAATAGGAGCATACATGTACAAAATAATCCATAAGTCAATTTTATTAGTTATTTTTAAGTTATTTTATTAATTATTATGTCTTAAGTACATTAGGACAGCTTTTGTGCGAGCTGGAAACATATCGCATTGTAAAATCTGACTATTCATCATCTGTATTTTTTAATTTAGCCCATTGGGGGATGAATAAAGTATTTTTCTATTCTATTCATCATCTGTCTGATCATCTAGTAATTTTTTTATTTATTTCTTTTACCTCACTGAATATTGTGTTTGTTGTGACGCATCTTCCGTTAGGGGTTCACTGTGAGATGCTGAGGGATCTGAACATTGTGAGGCTGTCTTGGCTGACATGCCTCTTCAGTGTCACATGGAGGTCTGGGACAACACCCATGGAGGAGCAGGCTGGGATGGTGGTCCCTATTTTTAAGAATGGGGACTGGAGAGTCTGTTCCAACTATAGTTGGGTCGCACCACTCAGCTTCCTGTAAAAGTTTCCTCCAGGGTGTTGGAGAGAACTTGGAGACGGCTTGTGATCATGTCCAGGCCCGGATTTAGAATGCATGAGGCCCCTGGGCCATAAGTCTTGGAGGCCCCCCAATGGCCACCCTGGAGGACACCACCCACCCGAAAATAACCACAACCAATGCTCTGACACGGAGCCATCAACCTCCCACGTTATATCAGGCCCTGGTCCGGAGCTAGCATCAGATAATGAGCCACATACGATCGACTCCGAGCCAGAACCAACTGAAATTAAAAGGGGTAAAGTGTATACATTTGACCAGTTTCCCTGGCTAAGATGCAGTAAAGCCGATAATATAATGCACTGCATTTACTGTAAAGTGTGGCAATAGTGCATTTTTTATTTTTTGGGGGGCTTTTTATGCCTTTAATGATAGGACAGTTGGAGAGAGACAGGAAGCAGGGGGCAGAGAGAGGGGGAAGACATGCAGCAAAGGGCCGTCCGGTGCGGGACTCGAACCGGGGACCGCTGCAACGAGGACTATAGCCTTTGTACATGGGGTGGCTGCTTAACCCACATGCATTTGTGACTGGTTCTAATATATTTCGAATTGAAACGCTGAAAAAGCACAACGCATCTATGAAACACATTATCTGCTCAGTGTCCCCTCTCCCCGCTGCCTTTCAGCGGCAGGCAGCAGCAAACAGATCATCGGACGAGGCCGAGATGATAATCAAGTTTAACGTTGCCGACCATATTGCAAAAGTTCCCTTCACTAAGTTCAAGTCCGAAATAATTCTTCAGTAGAAAAATGGCTTGAACATAAACCCGACGTACAGCAATGATGTCGCGTGCGCGCAATTTATAGGAGTCATTGCAGATACATTGAAAAAAAAGATGTCTGTGCTAATTGTGAACAGTGAGCACATGGCGTCATTGTGTACGGCTGTATCTTGAGGAGAGGAAGACCGGTGAATATACTGATATATATATTTAACCCAACTACAGGAGTTGGCCATCCGAGGGGCATGTTACTGCAATGGAGCATAGTCCATAAGACATTGAGCCATGAGATGTTCAGTTTGAAGCCCTTAAAACACTTTTAAGGGCTTTTTATTTAATTTATCATGAGATGTTTTAAGTTTAAATTTCAGGTCAGTGAAGCACTTTAAGCACTTTTTTAGTAAGTTTCAGTAAGTAGTTAGTAAGTTAAGTTCAGTAAGTTTGTAGAATTGTGCTTTAAATAAAGAACTTTATTTTGACCAGATTGCTAGTTAATCATTTACAAGTCAATATTACCTATATGGACAGCGATTTAAAAAAAAAAAAAATTAAAAAAAACAAATCAAAATAAAATAAAATAATAATAAAATAAAAAACTGTAAAACTGCAGTGTTAAATGCAATGCGGTTGAAAATTTGGGTGCACCTAACTTTTGTACTGGTGCATTATTATTTTTATTATTATTATTTTTTTTTAAATACTTAAGTATTCAAAAGTACAAAATACATTTTCTAAAACCAGTACATTGCTGTATTATTTTCCGAGTGCTTTTACAGAACCATGTAGCTCTCTGAAACCACCTGATGATGTACTGACATGTAGACTTTTTGTACCACTCTGCTACAAAATGTCTGTACCACCTGTAAAAACTTCAGCATAAAAATGCAATAAAAAATAATAAGGACAGCTATTTTCAAAAAAAGTTGAATTCATTACCGCAAACAAACTACAACTCTGCTTTGATGAAGATCTTCAGTTCACAAAACACTCTGGTAGTCTCGGCAGAAAACAGCCTTGCAGCCAAATCCACTTTTCTGCTGAGACTCCAGATCTTTTTACACCACTCTGGTGTGGCCAATTGCATTTTAGGAAAGAAAAACAGCAACGGCGGATTCCAAAGCCTAAAAGGAACGAGTAATGACAAGCTTCCTAGGAATGTAGTGGAGTCGAAAGAACAATATCTGTCTTTGAAATGCAGTGGAGTGAAAGTCAGTTTCCAAAAAAACAAATACTCAAGTAAAGTACTGATGCTTAAGTAAGTGTACTCTGTTACTGTATATACATATATATATATGTGTGTGTGTGTGTGTGTGTGTGTGTGTGTGTGTGTGTGTGTGTGTGTGTGAAATTAAATTTTTTTAAATAAAATCAAAGGCAGTATGACAGAGTAGGCTGGGCTAGGAGGCCCCTGGGCACCGGCCCAATCAGCCCGGTGGTAAATCAATGCCTGATCATGTCCCTGAAGGATTCTGTGAAGGGTGCTGCGGAAGTATGGGGTGCCACGGTCATGTAATGCACTCACTATTGAATTTAAAAGGGAAAAAAAACAACAACCTTGGAGTCAAAACTATAGTTGAAATGAATCAGTCTCGCAGTGCTACTTCATAGATTTCGCTTGAAGTGACTTCCTGTATTACATAAAAAATTGTTGTTATCATCTCATTAACCCAAAATGTTAACAACATTAAATATATGCCAAATATATGTTGCTGTGAAGCAAACAAGAATAATAATTTAAAAAACTTGAGTGTGCATAACATGGAGCCATCCTTTGCAGCAATTACAACTGAAAGTCTTCTTGGATATGTCTATGAGCTTGGCACATCTAGCCTCAGGGATTTTTGCCCACAGTCACAATTGCATTGAAGTCTTGGCTTTGACTAGGCTGTTTAATTTAATCAAAACATTTATTTATGAGTATGCCAATCCTTACTATCATGCTGGAGGATGAACCTTCATCTCTGTCTCAAATGTCTGGAAGACTAAAAAAGTTTTTCCTCAAGAACTTTCCTGTATTTAGCACCATTCATCATTCCCTCAATATTGACCAGTTTCCCAGTCCCTGCTGATGAAAAAAATTCACTTCAGTTTTATTCCATTTAATTCAGTTTAATTTAATTATTCCAGCCATCCATCCATCCAATTTTTTTATTACCCACATTATTCAGTTCAAGGTTGGGTTCAATTCAATTAAGTTCAGTAATATTTTATTAATCCCCTAAGGGAAATTATATTTCTGTTGTATAGATCATTATTATTAAAGATAAGCTATTGTTATAGATAGATAACAAAATAAATTATTAAATAGAAATATACTGACTTATGATTTAGAAAGTTAAAGTTGAACAGCGAGAGATCTTCACATGCCGCCATGAATGGATTTTTGGGTTTTATGTTTGGTTTTTTGGGGGTTTTTTTTGGGGGGGGGGGGTTATGTTTGTAGCTTGACAAAAACTTAGCTGATGATGTCACACAGTGTCTCAAGGTAACAAAGGTGAACTCTCAGAGTAGACAACATGGACAGAATCTCACAACCAACAGTTCAACAACTGGGGTGCAGAGATGCCAACATGTTTCTGATTACACCATTTGTTGTTACTGTAACCTTGTTGCTGTACCAGACTTTTAGAATTTTAGAAACTCCTCAATCATTAACTCATAAACCACATAAGAAAAAGAAAAAAGAAAAAACTTCTCCTTCTGGCCTTAGTCTGATAGACTTGGTGAGGTACAATCTAGTTTTTATCATAGCAAGGTGTCCTCTGACCTAGAAAAATAACACTTCTCGAAGAGTACAAATGGTTGTTAGCTTAATTTGGAGGAACTTATAAGTATTCACTCAGTTATCTGTAACAGAGTTTAAATCTAACATCCCTGGATAGCGGTACTGTATTTTTAATTTCTGTAGGAATCAGAGCGTTGACCTGAAACATTAAAGCACCCCCCCTTACAGTACCATTTACCAGACTTTGTCACGCCTTTGTGTTTTCCAGATCGAAAAGGGAATTGCTCACATTATGGTGGTGGAAGAGGCGGATGGATGTTTCTCTCAAGACCTTCAGCGTCACCCCTTCAGATCCAGGTGCACAACTCACTTTGAATCTGTGTTGCCTTTTAATGGTAATGATAGCATACCATTGTCTTAATCATTGTCTTAATCTTTTTTTTTTTTTTTTTATATATATACTAAATACAAGAGGAATTCCTTCTCCGTATGATTATGCATGTGACCCTAAGGAGCTTTCTGCCACTTCTATAGAATTATTAGAAAAGAGACTTCGAAATTAGTTATTTAACATGCCCCCAACACTGCACGAAAAGAGGGATTTGTGTCACTGTGGACGGCAGTGAACATCCGCGAATTTGCCTAATTTTCGGACGCACCTGGGCGCTTGCAGGCAGACAAACTTTAAGTTTGTTGAGCGAGAAAATCGTCAGAAACGAACCCGTCTCGCGGCGGGCTCTCACTGGCCTCGCTGGTATTGGACGAAAAAGGCACGTAATTACATGAAAAAGCTCCTGTAAAGCTGACTGCCCATTGGCCAATTAGGTTAATAAATGCATACTTTATATGGGCATATCATTCAGCAATAATTGTGATTATGATTACTGATATTCCTGGGATGTTTGTGTACTTCATATATTCACGTCATTCTTATAAGCTGCACTATGACTAGGCTATGAATGCAGGCATGAATGACGTGAATTTATTGAGGAAATGAAAAAGAAAACTTTTTTTTTTAAAGCGCTTTTATTGCCACACCACACAATGTACATAGCTTACATTGTAATAAGAACCATGCTGATAATAAAGAATTGAAAACTATATACACACACACTGCTGTAGCCTACAATATACACAATAAGCCTAAACGCCGCCGTTTGGAATCCGCATTCTTCGCATTACTCCGGTCCCTGCAGGGTCTGCGGGAGTTGTCAGACGTCCTCATCCTGGATCAGAAGCTGGCTTCTGGGAGCTGTTGGAATAACCAATAAATAATCAAAACATAGTCTAGCCATGCACAGCACATTGACAACTTGTCTATAAAGTAACAAAAGTCATATTGACATCTTGTCTATAAAGTAACAAAAGTCATATTGACAGCGTATATGTTCTTACACTCTTTCACTCTTCTGTGGTGAGACTGTGAGTATTTCGGGTTGGCTTCAAGACGCGCCTGTAGCACAGCACACAGGTCCGTCACGCAGCTAAAAAAACAACAACAAGAGGAATGAATAAAATGACCAGTGCTTAAAAGTATCAGTGCCAGCCGTGGTAAAAGTCAGCGCCGCTCACCCTCGATAGTGTCCCCGTCTACCTCTCTGAAGTTCGGACTGTTTGACACCGCCTCCTTCAAGCGACTCGTTACATCCATATTGTGAGGTGACAGTAGCCTGTAAAAACAATAGGCCTATGGTTAATAAAAAAAAACCTGCATTAACGTAACGTAACATCAGGTCCAACTCAACTAGATATTGGGAGAACATTCACTTATTCTTACCCTTGACCTGGATTATAATGCCACGGTGAGTTATGCAGGCGGCGAACTGCTTCCCAAGGGCGTAACTTTGGGTCCACCATTGGGGGGGTTAAACTCGCAGCATATTTATTTATTTATTTAATCATTTTCTTGCTCACTAATTAGCCATTCCTGTGTTAGAAATACATTGTGATACTTTTACTGATTTAGGCTACTTAACGTAAATGCAGCTGTTCACTTCACTATTTATGCCATAACGACACAGTAGTTAAATTCAGTGTTTAAGCACTAGCCAACATTGGCAGATGACAAGAACTTAAAGATTAATCAATTTCATCACTGTATTGGCACCTACATGCAGCAAATGTATTATGCACAATGCAACTCTCGATACATCACACAATACAGGGTGGCACACTGAAGTGCAGCTTGCACCTTTATTCGGAACTGATTTCACATATTGCCCACTTACTATCACATTAAGATTGCTATAAATTAATAATAATATTATTAAAGGAGTCAGACCTGTTACTGATGGTGAACTTGTCTTTAATGTCGGGAATGACTGGAAAACTGGGCAGGTTGAACAAATTTCACGGAAAAACATATGTTTTGACTGTTAAGCCCGGTGAAGATTTAACACATTAGCAGTCATTCCAGTTGTCAACGCCGCTTAAAAAGGTGATTTTCTCCTCTTCTAGCATTATCCTGACAGGAGAACCATGCCAACTTTGGATGCAGTTATCTTAGCGATAGCAATAGCCTCAATATACAAATCGTTGGAAACTTAAGCCCCTTTCACACTGCGACTCGCTACCTTAGCGGGTCCAAATTGCACCTTCGACCCGCGTCGAGCAATGTGAACGCTTGGCGTGTCAGGGTGACCCGTGTCGCCTGAAGCCGAGTTCAGGGGGCGTTGCCTAGTGGCAGAGCGTCACACGAAACACATAAAATGCTGGGCATGTACAATGACGTAGGCACAACCCATGCGTCGGAGGTAGGGTGAAATACACCTGTCTGCATCAAATGTTTCAAACAAACGATGGCGGGACACCTTGAGAACTCATTTTTGCAATGCAGTTCATGGAGATGTTACTTTACGGTGCGTGTTGCTGCGTGGGAAACCGCGCTCTCCCATCTTTCTCGCCAGCCCTTCCAGCAGAGGTCCATCCTTCACTGTCCCCGAAATGTGGCGGAAAATAACGTCCTCTGTTCGGGGGCTGAGGAGCTCACGGACCTCCTTGTCTCACCAGTTGGCCATATTAAAAAATGTCTCCAACTTGATGTAGGCTAAAACAGAGTAAAACTTGTCCTCATCTGTCGCTGTTGTTCTGAATCAGTTGTCCATTCTGTCTTTTAAACTCCTCACGCCACGCCCACGTCCGACCCGCGTCGATTGTGTTCACATCAAACTCGGCTCGGCAAAAAGACTAGGGTCCGACGCGGGTCGAAAGGCGAGTCGAGTTGACGCGGCAGCCTGGGTCGGCAGTGTGAACACAACAGCGGACACGCTAAATTCGCGAATTAAACGCGTGTTATTCGGCAGTGTGAAAGGGGCTTTAGTTTATGGCCGTTCATGTGAGCACAATAACTTAGTTTTGTAAATTTTACCAAAGCGACTGGTTTCGCCTTGCAGGATCACATATAAGGAACACATGAGGTGAACGTCTTGGTATGTGCAAGACAACATTCAAGATTTTCGCGCTAGCTTTGTGAACTTTCTGAGCAGCCGTCACAGCCCTTTTCCATCAATTTAACTCTCAATAATCCACCTCTTAGCACAACAAACCCCAAAAAAGTGTGACTGTTTTGGAGCAAACAGCAACTTAAGATACAGTTCAGTGACATTGGTTCCACACAGTGATCCCTGGCACCCTCTGGCACCACTCACCAGGTCCAGCGGCTGCGCATAAACAAACTTTCGGTAGAGAAATTGGGTTGGGTAATACCAAGTAGTCGGTTTGTGGGGGGGGGGTTACATTACAGATTATTTAAAACATGATACTATCTTGAAATGAAATGAATGAATAAAGAAAACAAACAAAAGTTATTCATTCAGAATTTTATGATATTTTTTGATGATTTGATTTGATGATATTGGGGGGGTTATATTAGCTGGATCTGATTTTTGAGGGGGTCATCACCCCCGTAACCCCCATGCAAATTACGCGCATGCTGCTTCCTATAAATTGAAAACACGAAATAATTTTTTTTTAAATAAAGCAACTCACACTGGTTTTCACGTGATGGACACAATTAAGTTGAGTTTAGCCTAAAGCCACAGTCAATAACCTACTCTTACCGCGATTTTTGGATTTTGTATCCGCCTTCTCTTGCGCTCTTCAACTTCTCTGAAATGTAACTCCAGTCTGTTCTCGACGGCCATCTTGCCTCCAACCTAGCGAATCTCTGGTCATGTGCAAGTAGAAAAAAAACACACAAACCTGTAGACCCGCAGAGAGTTGCTGGGGAGTCTAAAGCAAGTCGTCTTCCAGCCATTGTATTCCGCAAACCAGGGCAGTTTTCACAGCACGGGACCTCAGCGATTTCTGTCTCCCTTTCTGCCGCCAGATCTGCTCCTTAAACTTTTTGTTTACACTGCACAACACAATGTTTCTCATACGTGATTGAACGAGAGCTTATGCGAGCCGTTAAGCTCCACCAATCATATGCGTATACGTCATTACACGGAATACTCGCGAGACAACCTCCCGTCCTTTTGCTATTTAATGTTGTCTGACCACAGCTGGCAATTTGCACTGTTTTGACACAAAAATGGACTCTGCAAGGACAAAGAAAAGACCTCGGCGATATTGTGACCATTGTGACACCGAATTAAGCCATACACAATAAAACACTGAGCGCACTACAGCACATTATGTATACAGGCTAGATTTCTATATTTTTATTTCTATATTTCTATTTTATTTAAGAAACCTTTTAGAATATTGTTGTTGCATGCTTATTTTATCTTTATCTTATCTTTATTATTATACATTTGGACATCCAGTGCGGGCAACAAAGAAAAGAATTTCATTGTTCAGGGAAACACGTTTCTAACTGCACATATGACAATAAACCTTTGAATCCTTGAATCCTTGAATTTGCCCACAAAAAGCGTTATTACAAAAGAGCTGTTTGGGAGAAAAAAAAACAGATATGCATCACCTGTCACCAGCAGACAGCGTGCACCTCTTCTTTTTCAAGACAACACAGCAACAAGCTTGGCTGGAGTTGGAGGTGATGGTCTGCTCACCCCCCACCTCACCTCACCCCACCCCACTTGAAAATGACTGTGGCAGCTCCTGACCTGATCACTGGCATTTACATATTAAAGGCTCTCCTAAGTAGGGGAGGGGAGGGGGGCATGGGGGTGCAGTTGCCAGGTCAATTTGCGACAACTTGGGCCAAGTTTTCACTTTTACCACCGCAAATGCAGGGGCTTAACGTATGCGGACATGTAAGGGGCCACATACATCCAGAAATCCCTCTTTTCATGCAGTGAAAGGTGACAAAAAAAAACCAAAAGGTCGTATTGTGTGAACAATTATGCCTTAATCAATGATACAAGACATGTTTCTGAGTTCTTGGGCTGCCATTCAATATGCATGTCCCTGTTTTTTTACCGTCAGATGTATTCCCTCTAACAAGTATTGGATTAAGGTTGAATGCTTCCAAGTGCAGGACTTTAAGCCCTGTCAGAATGAAATGAGCATTCTACAGTCTTTTTGTCAGTTCTTAGAAATGAATGAAAAATTATATTGCTGATCCAGCGGGGCTGGTCTTGTACTACTGCTTCCACAAAACTTATCTGGATGATATTTAGTAATTGCCCCATTTAGGATTGATCCCAAAGAAAGTTTTATTAGGTTCAATACATCAGTGTAAAGGAGGCTTTGTTCTGGAAGCTCTTGTTGTCCATTTACAAACATCAGTTGCCTCTGTGAAGGGCGATGTTGGAACCCTGCAACTACGTCCATAGACTGTGGTGATGGGGGATGTGCTACAGTGAAGCAGAACGGGGATGGAGGTTGATCTGCCGCTGATTTGCTCCTGCTGAGGGAGGGACTGCAATGCAGAACACACCGTTTTATTCAATGATGCCATCATCACTCAGCTGATTCCGAAAAACTGACTTTTTTCTTGAAAGCACATGCTGATGCTATACTGAGCCATCTGTGGCATGTGTGAATTACCAAAAGGGAACATTGGCAGGTTAACAAGTCTTTTTTTTTTTTTTTTTTTTGCGCCGATAAGGCAAAATCAATGTGTAAAAAGGGCTACTGTTTCCACAAAGAGTATGAAACTAAAATACTAACTGGCCACAATTCTAGTTGATTAGATATGATTCATATAATAAAGTACGTCAATGGATATGTAGGAAGACAGGATATGTACATTAATATGAAAAAAATCCCTTTTTTCTCTTTCATTGCAGACCCAATAGAGATCCACAAGAAGAAGCTGTTTCTGTGGTTCAGCCACCTTCCTCGGGAGGAGAAACAGTTTGGCGATCTCTTTAAACCAGAGACCATGCATATTGAACCACTTATCCTGGAAAGAAAGGATGAGCAGAGGACAGGATTACTCGGCTCCCCTTTTAAAACTGAGGCACCTTCCAGCCCTCCTGTGACTATAGAGCAGCTTTTTGAGCCCACTCATACCTGGAGTGAGGGCCGAGGGCTCAATGTCCTCCTGTACGGGGCTGTGGGAACCGGGAAGAGTACAGTAGTCCGAAAGCTGGTTATGGACTGGTGCACTGGAACCACACTGGCACACATCAAGCTTCTGCTTCCTTTTTCTTGTGAAGACCTCTGCCAGCTGTCAAAGTGAGATATCTCTTACCAAGTGTCAAGTTATGCATGTCAGATCAAGAATCAAGAATATCATGTACATAGTCATATGCTAAGTAAAAGTGGTTAAGGTGGTTACACTGTACAATGAAGTAGGTTTGAAGTAGATTTATGTAGTACTTATAAGTAGTCAGCATGGATACATGCAGGGGTGAGAGGCAAGGCTTATAGGTTCCTGTCATTCAAATTTTTGGTACATTTAATGAGCCTTGAAATAGCCAAATTATTTTTAGCACAACTAATGCAACCACAAATGCATACCTCAAAATCTGCTGGACAGATTTTCAGCAAATCCCTACACATGCTATTGGGTGAAGTTTTACCCATATATCAAGTGTAATCTTGACTTATGCATATCGGCATGACTTAAGCTGGAGTTACAGTTGACGCGTCTGTCACGGCGGTGGCGGACCGTGACGTCAAAATGACGTATCAAGCTTCCCTTGAAAAGACGGCGCAGCGCGGTGTTGTGCACCAGTCGATTTTTGTAACTTGGCGGCGCCAACAACGACAGACCGGATGGACCATTTTGAGACCAGGCTCAGTCAGGAGGTGCGTTTGTACAGGCAGCTGTACGAAACTGCAGTGAAACAGCACAGGGAGCATGTAAACTCCCAAAACCCGTCCACAGAGATTGGCAGAACGTTGGGGAAAGAGGGAGAGTTCTGTAAGAATGTGTGGAAGAAGCTACGGGACAGATACGTGAAGGCAAAGAAGAGGGCAGAGACTCCAAGTGGAGATGCCGGGGGCTTCAGACCTTCACCTCTATTAACTGAATTAAAAAATTAAAATTATCCGAATACTGCAGCAGTATTCTTGCTCTTGACAGCGGCATTGTTTTCTTCTCCACTTTCGTGGTTGTAGAATAGTGGTAACCTTAACGTAGCAGCGCCACCTCTGTGACGGAGAAGATTGCAACTACTAGCGCATCGACTTGCACCACTATATATTGCGTCATCAACACAGCTCGCGCTAGCAGACACGGCGACCATGCTAGAGCCTTTATTCATCATTATCTGCCTTTTTATACCTTTGCTTAACTCACTGTAATTTTGAGCTTGATACAGACTTGAAACTTGACACCAGAAATGAGGCAATTTATATGGCAATATGACTTGTTATGAGAACTGCAACTTACAGAGTTTTGGGTCATGCTGTGGCTATAGGTTCTCATCTCATAAACTGGAATAATCTCATAAACTGGGCAGGCGCCCGGGGCGGCATCGTGGGGGGGGGTGAAAAAAAACAAAAAACGAGGGGGGGTGGGGGGGCACCAGCACCGGGTTTCGCCCGGGGCGTAAATCAGTGTCGGACCGCCACTGAGGTCATCAGTCCTTTATGGGACACAGTTTATTGACCATTATTGCTCAGAAGCGTGGATGCTCATATTTTTATTGCTGTTGGAATTGTTTTTAGTGTAGACTGTCCATGACTGTCTACTGCCCTTAGTGCAAGTGTGCCAGCTTGCCCAGTCCCACTGATAGGTGTGTGTGGTTATAATTGCGGCAGTCGTGTCCTTGAATCGCTCCCTTTTCCCCTCGCCTACATTCATATCACTGTGCACTGGTAGCACCTATTTCTGGCCCCTGTAATTGTGACATCAAATTAAATACTATTTAAACAAATTTGCTACAGGCTAATTGCCATTGTTCGTTTTCAAATCTTGGTTTAACTCCATCTTAATTGCAAACCCTAAACACAGACCACCAGGCTATTACAAAATATATGTAATAAGAGTAATTGAGTATTAATTTTAAGGCACAGTCAATGACATTAAAGTCCAAAGGGTGGGAAAAGACAAACAAGTCAAAAGCTATTAATACAGGTAAGCCAAGTTAAAAGACAAGAATGGTTATTAAGGGCATTTCAAATGATATTCTGTATGAATGGGAATTTAATTCATAAAAACAACACAGATCTACAACCTCACAATGGTAGGTACTTGATGATTTTGGTCTACCTTGGCTCTTTGCTGCACTCCTTTTTTCTTCGGGCTCTTCCTCTTGAATACGACACACAAAAGTGGCAGCAAGTATATTTCTGACACCCAACATCTGTGATGATGAGTTACCATGCCAACACAAGAGTTGTTCACAAATCGGACCAGCTAATTGAGCTTTTCAAATGCCAAATAAAGCCTAACGAAAGAACCCAAAGGCCCTACGATTTATTAAGGAATCATTGTGGATCACGAGCAGAAGCAAGACAGAGGAACGGATGGAGAAAGGTCAGGCCAGGTCTTCCCTCAATACTGATGGGGAATATCAAATTGCGATTCAGAAATACTTTTATTAATCCAAAATTAATTAATTATGTCGCTACAGTGCTCCGTTGGAGATATAAGATGTTACAATAGTAATATGAACAACAGAAATACACAGGGTGTACAATTATACAGCTGTACGCTAATTATGGAAATACAATTAGTAATAAATAAAGAAAATAACAAGAAAAATAGACAAACTAAGTAGATAAATTGTAAATTAGAAAGTATATATACACACTATGTTCATTTTTGTGTGTGTGTTATTTGCCAGTGGGTTGAAAATAAGACTGTCAGAGGGTGGAGATGCGTAGCTTGATAACCACTGTGGCATTCAGTTGTGCACCACGGTGGAATGAGTCTCTTCCTGAACAACTCCTGTGACTGAGCAGCAAGCCATGGAGTGGGTGTGAAGTGTTGTCCAGTACTGCACTGAACTTGGACAACACCCTCCTTTCTGATACCACTGCCAGAGGTCTAGTTCCACCCCTACAACCTTGCTGGCCTTGCGGATCAGTTTGTTGAACCTGTTGGTGTCCACTACCGTAAGTCTGCTGCTCAAGCACACAACATATTAGAGGATAGCACTGGCCACCATAGACTCGTAAAATATCCTGAGCATCATCCAGAAGATGTTGAAAGAGCTCAGCTGCCTCTGAAAAGAGAGCTGGCCTTTCCTGTAGATGGCAGTGTTTTCTTTCCTGGTCTAGTCCAGTTTATTGCGCATAAGTGTGCACACCAAGATATTTGTAATCATCAACCATCTCGACATTCACCTTCTGCATATAAACAGGGGTCACAGGTGTCCCTTAGTACTATTGAAGACCACAACCAGCCAACCACAGTCTCTGCCATCTCTGATACATCCAACCACAGCAGAGTCACCAGAAAACTTTTCAAGGTTGCGGGTCTCTGTGCAGTAGCTGAGGTCTGTAGTGTAGAGGGTGAAGAGGGAGGGAGAGAGAACAGGATACAAGATCTGCAAAAAAAATCTGAAATTTGTGTATTCATTTTGTTTTAGCTTTCCATGACATTTAAGGTGATAAGACATCATTTTAACACTGAAGATAAGCCAGAAAATATGGGAAAAGCATGCCATGTGACTTTTAACTTGTGTTCTCTTTTGGTGCATAAGGTTCAAAGGCTTATTAAAACCACTAATGAGCAAAACAAGCCATTGCTTGTGTTTTTGTTGAAGACTTGTGAGTGGTTAAAACCCTGCACATAAGTCAGCTGTAGCTCTATTGGATACTAAAAACTTAACTAATAATGACTAACTTTGAGCAAACATTTCACAATATTTTTATTTTTATCCATCATCCTGTGGTTTCTCTTATATATTATAACATATAAACTACTGCTTCCTTCCGTATGGTAGAGTTATATTCTCTTGTGCAGACATTTATTGTACATTCTAACTGGCCTTGGATATTGCCAATATGTTCCAATGCAACTTTGTTTGCCCATATGCATGAAACATGAGGAAACACAGTAGGGGATACTTTGGTCCCTGATAGTTTCTGCCATCAGTTTAGTGTCAGAGCCTTAAAATGTAGTTGCTGTATCTTACAAGGTTTGTGACAAATAATCCACCACCTGATCTTTTTGGCAATTGGTCTTGTTTTTGATAATCCTAAATACTCTTACAGTTGTAAACCACCTCCTAATTTTGTTATACTCTGATATCCATCCATCCATCCATCCATTATCTTCCGCTGGTCCGGGGATCGGGTCGCGGGGGCAGCAGCTTCAGCAAAGAGACCTAGACGTCCCTGTCCCCGGCCACTTCCTCCAGCTCTTCTGGGGGGACCCCGAGGTGTTCCCAGGCCAGCCGAGAGACATAGTCTCTCCAACGTGTCCTGGGTCTTCCCCGGGGCCTCCTCCCAGTGGGACGGGCCCGGAACACCTCACCGGGGAGGCGTCCAGGAGGCATTCTCACCAGATGCCCGAGCCACCTCATCTGACTCCTCTCGATGCGGAGGAGCAGCGGTTCTACTTCGAGCCCCTCCCGGATGACCGAGCTTCTCACCCTATCTCTAAGAGAGAGCCCAGACACCCTGCGGAGGAAACTCATTTCGGCCGCTTGTATTCGCGATCTCGTTCTTTCGGTCACTACCCACAGCTCGTGACCATAGGTGAGGGTAGGAACATAGATTGACTGGTAAATCGAGAGCTTCGCCTTCTAGCTCAGCTCCTTCTTCACCACGAGGGGCCGGTGCAGAGCCCGCATCATTGCAGACGCCGCACCGATCCGTCTGTCAATCTCCTATTCCATTCGTCCCTCACTCGTGAACAAGACCCCGAGATACTTGAACTCCTCCACTTGGGGAAGGATCTCATTTCCGACCCGGAGAGGGCATTCCACCCTTTTCCGGCCGAAGACCATGGTCTCTGATTTGGAGGTTCTGATTCTCATCCCAGCCGCTTCACACTCGGCTGCGAACCGCTCCAGTGAGAGCTGAAGGTCACGGCCCGACGACGCCAACAGAACCACGTCGTCCGCAAAAAGCAGAGACCCGATTCTGAGGTCGCCAAACCGGACCCCCTCAACGTCCTGGCTGCGCCTAGAAATTCTGTCCATAAAATTATGAACAGAATCGGTGACAAAGGGCAGCCCTGACGGAGTCCAACCCTCACAGGAAACATGTCCGACTTACTGACGGCAATGCGGAACAAACTCTGAAACCGGTCATACAGAGACCAAACAGCCCATATCAAGGAGTCCGGCACTCCATACTCCCGGAGCACCCCCCCACAAGAGTTCCCGAGGGACACGGTCGAACGCCTTCTCCAAGTCCACAAAACACATGTAGACCGGTTGGGCGAACTCCCATGCTCCCTCCAGGATCCTGCGGAGGGTATAGAGCTGGTCCACTGTTCCACGGCCAGGACGAAAACCACACTGCACCTCCTGAATCTGAGATTTGACTATCCGGCGGATCCTCCTCTCCAGTACCCCCGAAAAGACCTTACCAGGGAGGCTGTGTGATCCCCCTATAGTTGGAACACACCCTCCGTTCCCCCTTTTTAAAGAGGGGGACCACCACCCCGATCTGCCAGTCCAGAGGCACTGCCCCCGATGTCCACGCAATGCTGCAGAGGCGTGTCAACAAAGACAGCCCCACAACATCCAGAGCCTTGAGTAACTCAGGACGGACCTCATCCACCCCCAGGGCCTTGCCACAGAGGAGTTTTTTGACCACCTCGGCAACCTCATCCCCAGAAATGGGAGGCCCCACGTCCGAGCTCCCCAACTCTGCTTCCTCATCGGAAGGCGTGTCGGTAGGATTGAGGAGGCCCTTGAAGTATTCCCCCCACCGACTCACGACGTCCCTAGTTGAAGTCAGCAGAGCCCCGCCCTCACCATACACGGTGTTGACGGTGTACCGCTTCCCCCCCCTGAGCCGCCGGATGGTGGACCAGAATCTCCTCGAGGCCGTCCGGAAGTCGTTCTCCATGGCCTCCCCGAACTCCTCCCAAGCCCGAGTTTTTGCCTCAGCAACTGCCGAGGCTGCGTTCCGCTTGGCCTGTCGGTACCCATCAGCTGCTTCCAGAGTCCCACTGGCCAAAAAGGCCCGATAGGACTCTTTCTTCAGCTTGACGGCTTCCCTCACCACTGGGGTCCACCAGCGGGTTCGGGGATTGCCGCCACAACAGGCACCGACCACCTTACGGCCACAGCTCTGGTCGGCCGCCTCAACAATGGAGGCACGGAACATGGCCCATTCGGGCTCAATGTCCCCTACCTCCCCCGGGACATGGTTGAAGCTCTGCCGGAGGTGGGAGTTGAAACTTCTCCTTACAGGGGATTCCGCCAGCCGTTCCCAACAGACCCTCACAATACGTTTGGGCCTACCAGGTCTGACCGGCTTCCTCCCCCACCAGCGGAGCCAACTCACCACCAGGTGGTGATCAGTTGACAGCTCCGCCCCTCTCTTTACCCGAGTGTCCAGGACATACGGCCGCAAGTCCGACGATACGACTACAAAGTTGATCATCGAGCTGCGGCCTAGGGTGTCCTGGTGCCAAGTGCACATATGGACACCCTTATGCCTGAACATGGTGTTAGTTATGGACAGTCCGTGACGAGCATAGAAGTCCAACAACAAAACACCACTCTGATTCAGATCGGGGGGGCCGTTCCTCTCAATCACGCCCCTCCAGGTCTCACTGTCATTGCCCACGTGAGCATTGAAGTCCCCCAGCAGGACGAGGGAGTCTCCCGGAGGAGCACTCTCTAGTGCCTCCTCCAGGGACTCCAAAAAGGGTGGGTACTCTGAACTGCCGTTCGGTGCATAAGCACAAACAACAGTCAGGACCCGTCCCCCCACCCTAAGGCGGAGGGAGGCTACCCTCTCGTCTACCGGGGTGAACCCCAATGTACAGGCGCACAGCCGGGGGGTAATAAGTATGCCCACACCTGCTCTACGCCTCTCACCGCGGGCAACTCCAGAGTGGAAGAGAGTCCAACCCCTCTCGAGGAGGCTGGTTCCGGAGCCCAAGCCATGCGTCGAGGTGAGTCCGACTATATCTAGCCGGAACCGCTCAGCCTCGCGCACCAGCTCAGGCTCCTTCCCCAGCAGAGAGGTGACGTTCCACATCCCAAGAGCCAGCTTCAGTAGCCGAGGATCAGACCGCCAAGGTCCCTGCCTTCGGCTGCTGCCCAGCTCACACTGCACCCGACCCCCATGGCCCCTCCCACGGGTGGTGAGCCTGTCGGAAGGGGGACCCGTGTCGTTTCTTTGGGCTGTGCCCGACCGAGCCCCACGGGCACAGACCCGGCCACCAGGCGCTCGCCGGCGGGCCCCACCCCTGGGCCTGGCTCCAGGGGAGGGCCCTGGTGACCCGCGTCCGGGCAAGGGAACACGGTATCCAAAAATATCACTCATCATAGGGGTTTTGTGAGCTGTTCTTTGTCTGGTCCCTCATCTAGGATCTGTTTGCCATGGGTGACCCTACCAGGGGCTTAAAGCCCCAGACAACATAGCTCCCAGACTCATTGGGGCACGCAAACCCCCCCACCACGGTAAGGTGACAGCTTAAGGGGGGATATCTATATATATATCTATATATATATATATATATATAGATATATATATATATATATATATATATATATATCTATGTGTATATATATATCTATGTGTATATATATATATATATATATATATATATATATATATATATATATATATATATACTCTGATATGTGATGGAAAATATTACTGTACCATGAATTCAATGTTTCATTTTCTTAAGTCTTTAACTTACCAGCAAACAGATTCTGTTCTACAAAATATGTTACAGTAAACAGGTCTATATGTTCTTGTTGTGACTATGCAGACATTAACAAATTTAAAAAAAGGTAGTTTCTACACCTGAACTCACTGGGGTTATTATGAATATTTTATGGGTTCTTCTAACCTTTTTTTAAACAAATGTGTACTTACAGGAATAAAATTGGGGTAAAATAAACCACAAATTTTGACGTTATTGTGGTTTCAGTTTAGATTTTGAGATTGTGAAATTTCTGACTTTGGCACCCCACAGTTTAATATTAACATGGCTGACAATCTTCCCCACAGGGCGGCTTCATTAAGGGATCTGGTGAGCAGGAAGTATCTCCATCTGAAAAAACACCCATTACTTAGTGGGGAGGGAGAACAAGCCAAAGACGTACTTTTCCTGTTTAATGGCATGGAGAAGATGCAACTCGACTTCCGGATTGGATCTACAGAGCTTTGCAGTGATCCTAATGAGGCGCTGCCCCCACCTATTGTTGTAGTGAACCTGCTGAGGAAGTATCTATTGCCTGAGGTAAGACATAGCCCTTCAGTACTGCAATGTTTTATCTTATTTTTTTTATAACTCTTAAATCCATGTAAGTTCATGAATATATATATATATTTTCATATTCATACAGTTCATGAACTTAATGTCCCCCGAAATCAAACTCTGTTACGTTTTTTTGCTCACTTTTTAGCAAATTACCTACCTACCCACCCATCAAGTCGTGACAAGGCTTGTAGACTTTAAAAAGAAAAGTATAGGCTTTGCACTCTGTCCACTGGATTCTCCCTGTAAGTGGAGAGGGAAGTGGACTTTCTAATTTACTTCATCACTACTTCATGTCCTACACCCTCTCCCTCTCCTCTCCTCCCCCTCGACCTCCCCCCACCCACATGGTATCTTCTAGTCGCAATCTACGCTCTCTCTCCCCCACTGACTTCTCCTCTTCTGTTCTCTCAGCTCTCCCTGCCCCTGAATCTTTTTCTCTTCTATCCCCTGACACTGCTACTGATTTTCTTCTCTCCACCCTGTCCTCCTCTCTGGACAATCTCTGTCCACTCACCTCCAGGCCTGCACGCTCAACTCCACCTGCCCCTTGGCTGTCGGACTCAGTGCGTACTGAGAGGCGGAGCTGGAGGGCGGCTGAGCGCAAATGGAGGAAAAGTAAACTTCCTGAGGACCTTCTTGCCTTCCAGTCTTTGCTTTCCACTTTTTCCTCCTCTCTCTGCTGCTAAAACTGCCTTCTTCTGTAACAAAATTCAAACTTCTGCTTCCAACCCCAAAAAACTCTTTCAAATTTTCTCATCCCTCCTCCAACCCCCACCCCCTCTTCCCTCCTCCTCCCTCCTTCCTGACGATTTCGCCGACTTCTTTGACAAGAAGGTTAACGATATCCAATCTTCCTTCCCTCAACCCCCAGTTGTCCACACCACCCACACTTGTCGCACTCCCACCCCTCCCTCTCTACCACCTTCTCCCTCTCCACCTCCCTCTCTGTCCCACTTCTCTCCCCTCTCTGTAAATGAGGTCCTTCACCTTGTAACATCCAGCCGCCCCACCACATGTTTCCTTGACCCAGTCCCTTCCCCTCTCCTTCATTCTGTTGCACCTAGTCTTCTTCCTTCTTCTTCCAAGAACTACAGACCGGTATCCCTTCTACCCTTCCTGTCCAAAACTCTTGAACGTGCTGTCTTTAAACAACTGTCCTCTTACCTCCACTAGAACAACCTCTTGGATCCCCACCAGTCCGGGTTCAAGGTGGGCCACTCAACTGAGACGGCCCTCCTAGCAGTAACTGAGTCACTCCAAACTGCTCGAGCTAACTCTCGCTCCTCTGTCTTGATTCTCCTTGACCTGTCTGCAGCATTTGACACAGTGAACCACCACATCTTTCTCTCTATCCTGGAGGGAATGAGTGTCTCTGGCTCTGCACTCTCCATGTTCTCATCCTACCTGACAGGTCGCTCCTACCAGGTAACACTGAAAGGGTCTGTGTCGAAGCCGCGTAGGCTCACCACTGGGGTTCCGCAAGGTTCTCTTCAAGGTCCTCTTATTTTCTCCCTCTACACATCATGTCTTGGTTCTATCATCCACTCCCATAACTTTTCCTACCACTGCTATGCAGATGACACCCAGCTGATTCTGTCTTTTCCCCCTTCTGACACCCAAGTGGAGGCACGCATTGCTGCGTGCCTGGCAGACATCTCGGGGTGGATGTCGATGAACCACCTTAAGCTCAACCTGGACAAGACTGAGATGGTGTGTCTCCCGGGGAAGGGCTGCCCGTTCCGAGACCTGGCCATCACTATAGATGACTCCGTGGTGACGTCAACTCGGACTGCGCAGAATCTGGGTGTGACCCTGGACGACCAACTGTCGTTTTCGGCCTGGACAACTGCAACTCGCTCCTTGCTGGCGCCCCGGCTTCTGCCATCAGACCTCTGGAGCTTGTTCAGAAAGCTGCTCGTCTGGTGTTCAACCTCCCCAAGTTCTCCCATACGACTCCCCTTCTCCACTCTCTACACTGGCTCCCTGTAGCTGCTCGCATCCAGTTTAAGACTCTGGTGCTAGCCTACACCTACGCCTGACCACTTCGCTCTGCGGCCTTCAGGCGGCTGGCTGCCCCGTCACTCAGGGGTCCCTGCGCACGATCGACATGGTCACGGCTTTTCTCTGTTCTGGCACCCCGATGGTGGAACGATCTCCCGACTGATGTCAGGACAGCTGAGTCGCTGCCCATCTTTTGCCGCAGGCTGAAAACCCATCTCTTCAGGAAACACTACCTAGATCCACCCTCTTAGGACATCACCTGTTTCGTCCCTGCTCTTTACGCACTTATTTGTTTCCTAAATTGTCTTTGTTTTCTAAATTGTCTTCCCATTTGTCAAGGTACCTAACTTACCGCACTTACTCTAGCAATAGTTATGCTCTTAGCTGTTTGGTTTTGGAAGGAAATGCACTTATGATTTCTTGTGACCTGAAGTTCTTTTGCCTACCGATGTGGAACACACTTATTGTAAGTCGCTTTGGAAAAAAGCGTCTGCAAAATGACCGTAATGTAATGTAATGTAATGTAATGTCTAATTTGTTCTAATGAAGTCATCTGGATAGTTAATTCAACCTGTGGTCAGTTTATTCTTCAGTAGTTTGTTCTTCAAAAGTTCTGTGTTCCTGTCTAACCAAAATCAAGGAAATTAACTAAGATTTAATAAGATGAGGATCGATGTTATCAAAATCATGAATTCTGAATCATGAACTTTATTTATAACCTGTGTCACTCTCCGTATTTGTTGTTGGGGATTATAGAATTCTCTACTCTGTTTCCTAGGCCAACATCCTGGTCACTACCAGACTGTCTGCTGTGGACCGTATTCCTCAGAAGTATGTGAGTCGTTATGCACAGATTTGTGGCTTCAGTAACCCAGAACTCCAGCGTGCATACTTCACCAGCCGCCTACTACAACATAGTGGAGAAGCTCCACACACCCAGGAGGCCCAGGCACTGATAGAGCTGCTATACCTCAATCTCCAGAGAGAAAGTCAACTGGCTGCTGCCTGCTTCCTCCCCTCATACTGCTGGCTCACATGTGCTACGTTACACTTCCTTCGTTTCACTAATGCTCAGGCACCCATCCGCACGCTGACAGGCATTTACACCAGTTTTCTCAGGCTTAACTTTGGGGGTGAGGTTCTAGGCACAGGAACAGGAACAGGTGTGTCCGTCCAGGAGCAGCAAAGTTCACTGATGTTGTATGTTGTCCGTACAGTTGGTAAACTTGCATTTGAGGGTGTGACCAACAAACGCACATCTTTCTCAGAGAGGGAACTAGAGCAGTGGATTGGCGGGGAGACCAAGACAGATGAGGAGCTACGTCAGCTGGCCATGTTCCAGACTGATGTACTGGATTTCTTCTTTGCTCCTTGTGTGGAAAGTGGGCAGTATTTATCAACACTCGGTGAGAATGATGAGAGGCAGTATGTGTTTGCTGTTCCAGCCATGCAGGAGTACCTAGCAGCCCTCTATGTAGTGTTAGGAGAGCACAAATCAGCTCTGGAGAAGCTAACCAGGCAGGTGTCCAAAGCCATTAGTCAGGCTAGTGAGGATGTCAGTGCCATTGTCAACATCCTTTCTAAGTTCATTCCCCTCCGGCTCTTTGCTGTATTTAATTTGCTTAAGCTTTTTCCAAAGCTCTATGCAACGATGAGCAGCCTCAACAGAGGCAGAATTGCAAGAACCTTGACAGCAGAGATGTTCCGCACTGAGGACAGCTACAATGAGGATGTCCTGGATCAAGTGGAGCAAAGCCTTCTTGGAGTCCAAGGCCCACAGCCAAAACAGTATGGTGAAGGCAAGCCTTTTGAGCTTTACCCCATTTTCATGGGTGGGCTGTTGCATTATGGTAACCGTGTCCTTCTCCAGCAACTTGGCTGCAGCATTCAGAGCACCACCGTGGCCCAGATTACACGTGCCCTTAAGAAATACCTTGTCAGAGGTAACACACATTTTCTTTTCAATCTTTCTTATTAATTATGATTTGCATTCAAGTGTGAAAGAGTTCAAATGTTACCTTGACTTTGAATGTGCTTTATGTCAAGTGTACGTCATTGTCTAGGATTACACCTAGGGTAAAGCTTGAAATTTCATAGACTTCAGTCCATTCAGACCTACATTATGTAGAAGTACACAAGAAGATAATGCAATGACTTGAAAATCATTAAACACTATAGTTTACTGAGAAATATAATTTTTTTTTTTTACGTGACCAAACTGCAGTTTAATATTGGAAACTGTCTAATAATATTTTTCCGAATGGTAGAATGTACAAGGTGAAAAGAATCAGTTCAAGCACAGAACCCTGTGATTTATCATGTAAATATGACCAGCCTAATGCAGTTAATTTAATCCCAATAACATGTTGAAGCCTCTGTAATAGAATGCTGTGATCAGTCATATCAAATGCAGTACTGAGATCCAACAGGACATGGCAAGGCAAGGCATCTTTATTTATATAGTGCATTTCATACCACAGGCAACTCAATGTGCTTTACATAAAGACAAGGCATTTAAAAGAACAGCATAAAGCAGCAATTTAAAGAGAGGAAAAAAAATAAAAAAAATTGAATAAAAATTAAAAACACAGTTAAAAGCAATCAAAGAAGAGGGGAAAAAGAAAGATATAAACTCAACCATAAGCACACTGAAAGAGAAATGTTTTTAACCTGGATTTAAAAGTGCTTACAGTTCTGCTGGTAGTTTGTTCCAGCTGTGTGCAGCATAACAGCTAAAAGCTGCTTCACTGTGTCTAGTTTGAACTCTGGGCTCCACTATCTGACCTGAGTCAGCAGATCTCAGAGCTCTACTGGGTTTATACTCTACTAGCATGTCATTCATGTATTCTGGACCTAAACCATTCCGTGCTTTGTAGACGAGTAGCAGAACTTTAAAATCTATTCTGTATCTGACCGGGAGCCAATGTAAAGACTTGAGAACTGGGGTGATGTGATGTGATCTCTTTGTTCTGGTTAAAACTCGGGCTGCAGCGTTCTGAATGAGCTGCAGCTGTTTGAGACTCTTTTGGGGGAGTCCAGTCAGAAGACCGTTACAGTAGTCAAGTCTGTTGGAGATGAAAGCATGAATCAGCTTCTCCTGATCTGTTTGGGACATGAAACCCTTAATTCTGGATATGTTCTTAAGTTGATATAAGGCTGAATTGGTGACTGATTTGATATGATTGTTTTCAGGTCAGGTCTGAGTCTATCAGCACGCCGAGGTTCCGGACTTGGTCTTTAGTTTCTAGAGACAGTGACTCAAGATGTTTACTGACAGCAAACCTCTTCTCTTTGTTGCCAAACACAATGACCTCAGTTTTTTCTTGATTTAACTGAAGGAAATTTTGGTTCATCCACTTTTTGACTTGCTCTAAGCAGTCGCACAATGACTCTATAGGACTGCAGTCATCTGGAGACAGTGCGAGATATATCTGTGTGTCATCTGCATAGCTGTGGTAGTTGACTTTAGAGTTCTTCAGAATTTGACCCAGAGGCAGCATGTATAGAGTGAACAGAAGGGTCCAGACAAGCACAGAGACGGGTCCACTATCAGAAGCTAAGAGGAGATCATTGGTAACTTTCACCAGTGCCCTTTCTGTGCTATGATGCACTCTGAATCCTGACTGAAACTTTTCAAAGTTTGTGTAAATGATCACAAATTTGAGCTACAACATTTTTTTCCAAGAACTTTAGACATAAAAGGTTGATGACTAGCTAACAGTCCTAGATCAAGAGTTAGTTTTTTAAAATAAAGGTTTAATTATAGCAATCTTAAAGGGGAACTCCGGGGCATTTGAAGCGCATTTCCATTGCTAGAGGTTGTCAAATACTGATAGTAGGACACAGAGAGGTGCAAATTTGCGCTCCCTGTGTGGAGATCACGCTGTGCGCACAGCGTGTCATGCGAGGCTAATATGTGGTGGCTAAGGGGCAAATGCTAACCCTTCCACGTAAAACAACAACTTGCACACAGCAGAAACGTCACACCACTTTATAAACCATCCGACAATAAAGTCACAAGCCTTACCATCAAAACCATATGCATGGTTCTCACATTACTGGCATGGGGACGTTACAAAACAACTTTATAAACAGCATGTAACTCACCGGCTGGTTGTACGCTCGCGCATGTGAAAGCCCAAAAGAGTCGATGGACGATAATCCCATATACAAAACAATTATCTTCTCTAGAAAAACTGCGTTCAAGTATTTAAAACATTACAACAATATAACTGGGTATGTATTGTTGGTTTTGATGGACAGATTTGCACCTCTCTGTGTCCTACTATCAGTATTTGACAACCTCTAGCAATGGAAACGCGCTTCAAATGCCCCGGAGTTCCCCTTTAAATGTCTGTGGTACGTAACCTCTCTAGAAAGATAGATTGATCAAATCCAATGTAGAGGTCTTGGTTAAGGGAAAACGTCCTTGAACAGTCTGGTTTGCATTGGGTCTAAAACTGATGTCACAGGATAGCATATTTTATTTGGAACCACGGCTGCTTGATATTTAGGTTGGTGTTGAGCAGCTACCAACCCAACAGATGACTGCTTTTAAGAGCAGCAAAACGATGAACCCTGGTTGCAGGCTATCGGCTGGTCCGGCAGATGAAAAGCAGGTTTAGGCACACAGTGAACAGTAACAGGCTCTTGAGTAAAGTGCTGGTTGTAGGCAAACAGGTGATACTTTGGCTCTTGAATTAATGACATTGATGCCACATGAACTTTGGATTATTGCTAGCTTTGCAGGGTTAGGTGTCTGTACTTGTGGATACAGGGTCTTGCTTTGTTGATACTACTTCTATTTGGGCTTGTTCAAAAGAGTAGGAAAAATTAATGTACATGTTTTTCAAAACTTTAAACTGAAGAAAAACTTTGCCTAACAGTTTCAAAAAGTCTTTAGAGATAAGATTCTCGAGGACTTCAACTCAACTACTCAAGGAAATCTAAATTGAGCAAATTTAAAACATCCTATAAAGTTTGAGAGAAATTAACTTTTCCATAATTTTACCAAATTTGAGTGTATCCTAAGCAGAAATAAATTATTCTTCTCATCATGATCAAAATATCAAAGATGAGAGAAATACAACCTTTACTTTTTGTGCTAATTAAAAAAAGAAAATACCAACAAAAAACAACTGCATAGAATACAATAGAAATAAAGAGAATAGAATAGAAAATACTTTATTTATCCCCCGTGAGATGATTGGCCCTCAGTTTCAATTCAGTAGTCAATTAAATTTTATTCATACAGTGCCAAATTACAACTAATGTCATCTCAAGGCACTTCAAAGATGCAATCCATTTAAAGGCAATTAGAATCCAATTCATTGTCCAATTCATGATCCAATTAAATCAAATTAAATTCCAAATTATTCGAATTCATTCATACTAAACCCCCGTCCTGAGCCTGCTAAGGTGACAGTTATATAGGGTTTAAATGGTTTGTAAGTCATTGCATAATGTATCCAACTGCAGCTACACAGTGTTCTCATTTTACTTGAAATTAGGCTGCACAAATGCAAAAATCTTCCCAAAAGAATGTCAAACGAACATGTACTTTTTGCTTGCGGTGTAAATTGACACAAATCAAATGTTGAAAAAAAATAATTGGAAGTAAATATTGTGTACAAAGGGGAACTTTCTTATATTTTACCATAAAACCATTGGATATAGTGAAGATATTTGGTGTTTATGTGAATAATGAGTCTTTTTCTTATATATGCTAGAGATCAGCAAGCCTCTGCCACCAGAAGAGCTGATGGATCTGCTGGTCCTTCTGTATGAGTTTCAGAACCCCAGACTGACTGCAGAGGTTCTGTCCTCAATCAAAAGCATTGGCCTCAGCAACATTCGTATGACATCACTGAAATGCTACATACTGAGCTCTGTACTTTCATGCACCACTGCAAGGTATACCACAATTTGACTAAAGTAGTTCAGTTTGAGTTGTGTTGTCTCAATCAGAATACTTTATTGATCCCCAGGGGAAAATTCTTTTGTTGCTGCTGTATCCATTTAAGGAATATGAAAGGAAAAGAATATACAAATAATAATAATTAAACTAACTGAGCATAAAAAAGAGAAATATATAATAGCAAATGGAAATAAAAGGAATGTTAAAAACAAATAGACACTCTTTTGTAAATATTTACAGCTATTGCACATATCCACCATAGAAGGTGTCAAAATTTACAAATTGGAGTTGTGGAGTCCAATTGGCACAGGAAGGAATGACTTCAGCTTATATCTCCTCCTTTCCATATTCCTCCGTCGTCTCTTTCTGTTGGTTCCTCCTCCAGGCTGCTGTCACTGACACTGTATTTCTGCTTAATGTAACATGTTACAGACTCGCCCGATTTAAATTAATACCTGAATTTTGATATTTGAAATTTCAGGGGATTTTGATCATAATTTATTATAGTTGGTTTGCAGGTTGTGGAGTTCCTTTAAAAAAAAAAGAAATAAAGCTTTAATAGGCTATTAAAGGAATTGTCGGAATGGTGGGATGTTTATAAAAAATAAAACATCCCGCCATTCCGACAATGGGAGGAAAAAAGTGTTGGAATAACGGGAAATTTGATAGAAAATTAAGTGTCGCCATTCCGACAATTTATGGTCCATGTTGGACTGGTGGGATGTCGGAATGGCGGCATGTAAGAAAGACAGGTATAGAGGTGTTGGAGTCGGCTATATGCTTCTGCAGCCATACCTTGGTGACATATAATGCTGCATTTTTTATATTCCTATTCCTAAACTTGTCTATTTCATTGCCCAGCATCTGAAGATATATTCTCCCTGATGACAGGAGGTAGAAATTGTTTAAACTTCCACTGCTTTGCACTTCTTTTACATATTATTTTGGTGCAAGTGGCCTTTATTTGAAAGTAAACGGACAGGAAAAGGAGCAGAGGTAGTTTGGGAAGACATGCTTTAAAGTGGCCCAGACCAGGACTCAAACCTGCGCCTCTGTAGGGAGGTGCCAGCTTAACCAGCTGAGCTACGCAACGTCTCTGCTTTTCTCTTCTTGTTTCATTTCTGCGGCTATGGTGTCCCCTTTTCAAGTCATTAAGAATTTGAGATTTTATTTTAGTTATCACTTGTTGGCAAATAACTCTTCCGTTGTCATTGTTACTTATGACAGCTGTTAAAAAGTGTAAGATGTACCCATTTAAATCACCCAAGCAGCATAGCTTCCAAATTAACTTAAAAAAATTTAAAATACAGTCAAGGTTGTCAAAAACACAGTTTGTTCATTTTTACTGTCACATAAAAAGGTATTAGGAAGCTGGCTCAAATGCTGCAGTTTTTGAAATATTTTCCTAAAACTGCATTGTGTATTTGTTAACCTTCGATTACTGCAGCTATTAAATTGTTTTTCAGAAAGCATTGCTCGATGTTTTTTGTCTGAGTGTGAAATTTTTTTTCTCGTGTCACAATGCTTTTCTGTAGTTATCACCTTGACGAGCTGGACCTGTCAAACTGTCTCCTGAATCATGATGTGCTTCAAATGTTGAGGCCTGCCTTCAGACACACAAGCGTCCTCAAGTGAGTGAAACTCAAAGAAAAAATAACATTGCATAAACATTCCACCCTTCTACAACTACTGCTCCAGTTCATAATTCATATTTCAGCATGTGTTGAGCCATAGCAAAGGTCACAAATTACTGCTGATATAGTTTTGTTTTTAAATTCTGAAAAATAAACTTGAAATGCACAATGTGTTGAATGTAAAATAATTTCTCCATTCATTTATTTAGGATAAGAAGGTATATGCTGTCAAGACACTGTCAAATGTTCAGCAAATTGTTCATTTTCTGAAAGAAATTTAAAAAAAAACAAGTGGAACCTTAAGCTATTATAGTTAAGGTAATGATGCATTTTATTCATTTACCGCAATTTACACGAGGAATTAAAACCAAACAAGAAAGATCATCAGAATGAGAGCCTCACAGCACTCGCTGCTCCAAAATATATTTTGGCCCCTGTTTTTTTCTTTTTTCAATTATCAATTATTTTCTTATTATTATTTTATAGCAGCCTTTTATAAATAAAAAAAATAAGGCATGGACAATAGGAAATGGTAATAGCACACTTTCAGTAAATTTCAGAATGTTCTCTGATTCTTGTAATTACATGCTAGGCTTTTTTCAACTTATTCATCTCCTGTCCATTCTGCCCATTCAGCCCATTGTCATGAACCATAAAAAATTAAATAAATTTGCATGTTGTTACATTCCCAAGTTAGTCTAGTGGAAAGAATGGAGTAACCTAATCTAGAGAGGGAACATACATATCAAACAAAACATCCCTAACTATAACTAACTATAAATAATTAACTGTATTGACTAAACCATAAAGGAGATGGCAAATATACAAACCTTCAACTGACCTCCTTAACTTCAACATAAACAAGAAAAAAATGGTTACAAACAACAAAAATGGCAGCCCTCCTTTACAAGGGTTTACAGTCTGAATTAAGAACTAAAAAGGAAACTAAGGAAAAACTTAAACAAGGATTATTATATATAAATATCTGCAACCAAGACCAACATAACAAAAATCAATGGCCAACACAAAGGCAAAGTGTAGATGGCAACCAAATTGCAAAAAGGCCGAGAAGTGCAGATCCATGGCGCTTTAATTAATTGTCTAATCATGAGCTGTGACTAAATAGCAGGAAGAGAAGGAGCTGGACCTGGGAAACAGCACAGCAAATGTCATAATATTGATAGCATGTAACAATGTCCTTAAGCTATAAAGTCTATTGAAGCGATGTAACGCTCATGCGGAGTAGTTAATTTAATTAAGTTAACCGGATGAATAACTTTATCTTCTAAATCGTCATGCTTGTCTCAGATTGTTCCATACATCATTGAAAAATAAAGAAGATTATTGCACTGGGTGCTTCAGTTTTAAAGAGCAGCGCATAGTCATTGTAACAACGGTGCATAGAAGTGTTTGACTGCTGAAGTCTTTTGCTCTACATGATTCCTCTTGTTGGAGTCTCATTAACATCTAAGCTCACAGTACCAGATACATTGTACCTGATGCTGTTTCTGGATTTTGCCCATGCACTAATTTACACCGCTCAGTAAATCTGGCCCACTATCCATCACTAAATTGCCACATTTTGTTTTGATTTTGAAAGCCATTAATAATTTGTTCTCTGAAGCATGGTGAATCTCGAGCCAGTTTGATGCTGGATATTTGAAGCTCACATTATGCATATTTGTTTACTGAACAACTGTCACCAAATATGTAATGAACTGGATATTTTAAATCAATACTGTTTTGAGGATGCTTTCAGAATAAAACAGAGAATAAAGATGAATCTAGTCAATATTATTAAATCTGAAGTTCTTCAAAAGGTTGCACTGTGCTTTGAGATTTTCTCCATAGGCAATTTTCACTACTGATTGGTCTTAAAGGAGAAGTTTTGTTTTTTTTTAACGTGGATCTTATTTCTGGCATAAAATACGTTCACCTACTCACCGATAACAGTTTGGCGAAAGTCGGCGTCCTTTGGAAGATATTTAGATTACTCGAGATCTGCGTATATCCATATAACAGGAAAGAACAGGGCATAGCCAATACAGCCTCTAAATAAGGCATTATCTGTCTTTATTTCACCAATACTTTAAGACCAATGAATAAATGAACGCGTACTATTACACTGTTAGCCGTGTTGTTGTTATCCGGGGCTATCGGGGGGCTTATAGGGGACTTTCTACACACGCGTCTACATACCTGGTCTTGAACCTGAAAACATAAGCTTACTAGACAGTGAAACTATGGCTACAATTTAGACGCCAGTTTATTACTGTTATCGGAAGGAGATATTGTGCAGATTTGTGTACATATATTATGTTTGTGGGAGCATTTAGTTGTGAGTGTGGGTGGGGGAAACACTAAAAGCTAATGCTGTAGCTTGCTGCACACATAGACATAGGGGAGGTAAATCCTTTTCCTTGTGGACTGCTACCATTATCACACATTGTATGCATTGTATCAGATTGTGTTGCATCCTATTGTTAATGCATAAAAGTTCCTGCCAGAGGAGGCAACGATTCATATAGACAGGGTTTTAATTCACATTCTGGCACAACTGATCCTTTGGGAGGAATAGGCTAATGCTTATGTTCATTATGTTGAAGGTTCAAGACAGAAACCAGCTAATAGCACTTTAATCTTTCAGTACAAAAAGTAAGAAATAAACCAGAAGCAATTTGTAGAAGCAATTGGCAAATAACATAGACTAAAGTAATAATAAAAGCATCTGAGAAAAAGCTAAAATAAAGCCATTATAAATTGACAAATGCAATCCAATAAAGGCATTACAGAAATTGTAATTGCAAAAGTTATTGGAAAACAATTAAAGCAATACAGAATGCACTGACATAACAGATACCACTAAAGCAATGTGAAAAAATGAAATGAAATGTAATGATTAACCCTTAGGTGTCTATGATCACGCTGGTATGATCAGATTGTTTTCAAAATACCATAACAAAAAAACATAGATCACTTGCGCTACGCTGTGCTGCTGTCAACTACACTTTAAAGTGCTTATTTGAAACTTCCAGTTTTTGTTTTATGTAGATAAACAATGTAAAACTAGAGTTACAATAGTTTAAAGTTGATAGTACAAAAATGTCTATCCAAGTGTATAAAGAAAATACCAAACATTTGTTTGAGGGTTGATTACATTATAAGAAAATCAGTGGATATGTTTCCACATTTATTCTTTTATTTATATTTCCTCATTTATTTCTTATTCTTTTATAGTTTTGTTGTCTTTTGTGGCACTCCTATCATTCCAAACGCCACTGGGTGAAATACACAGGCAGTATTACAGGGGACACAAACAGGGTTATATTATACAGAAGGTAGTGTCTGATTTCATACTTTGTCTGAAAAATACTGTTATAAATTCCAAAGTCGGTATACCACCCAGCCCTTGTACAAACAACAAAACTAAAACTAATTTTTTTTCACAACACCAAAAACTTGTCCAGCAGCTTTTGAAGAACTTTAGCTAAAGTCTTGTCTTACTAACAAGTTTTGTGTGTAAAAGTATTTATTGACTGAATGACTTCCATGCTTGTACAATATGCATGTGGTGTGATTATTGTTTCTGCCTGTTTGTTGTTTTAAGTCTGCAGTTTAACAGCCTGGGTCCTGATTCCTGTATCCTGTTGAGAGACTTGCTGCTGGACCCCAATAGTTCAATTATTTCTCTACAGTAAGATTACATTTTCATTCATGTATAAGTAGCCCATGCATTTGAACAAACTCTTTCTTTACCCTGTTTGTTTCTCTTAAGTTTCAACATTATAAATTTAAATATAATTACTTGCTAAGGAGTCCTCCATATGCCGTCCGAAACCTGAAATTATATATTTTTTAATGTAGTGCGTCAATGTAACTTTGCTCACTTTCAATAAGAACAAGCTCTGCATCAATTTTAAGAAATGTTTAAGAAGTTTCACCTTCTGGATCAGTACTGCCCAACCAGTCGATCGATCGCGGACTGGTCCCAAGTCGACCGCGAGTGGTGTAGGAAAAAAGCTGAAAATAAATTATAATATAAATTTCTCTGGCGCACCACTATCGCTATGGAAACGGCAGGAAACAAACATCTCCCATGAGTCTGAGCAAAGCCGTTATTAATAACAACAACACTAATGATAATATTATTAATGAAAGACCCCCATTCCTGCGATCCATCCAACTGGCCCGCTCAACGGGGTGGGGGTGTGTTGCACTCTTAGCTGCATTTAAAACTTGAGCCCTGAGCTAGCGATCAGAGCGGTTACCACTCCTAAAGGTAAGCATTGCTGAGGTGAAACGCGCCAAGACCTACCATTTTCACTCAGACTGGGAAGAAGATTATTTTTTTGTTTATTCTCATTCAAAGCCAGTGTGTTTGATTTGCAACGGTGGGGTTGGCAAAGAAAGGGAATCTGGAGCAGCATTTGAAAACGGTACACGGGAGCTACGAGAGAGATTTCCCCGCAAAAACGCCTTTACGCACCACAAAAGTGCGGGATTTGAAAGCACAGCTTGCAGCACGGCAGTCAGTCTTCATCAAACCGAAGACCCGGGGTAAGGCCGCAACTATTGCTTCCTATCGAGTCAGTCACGTTCTTGCTAAACACAAGAAGCCAGCCATTCAAAGACGGCGAAATTGTGAAGGAAGCCTTTCTCGAGGCAGCGGATTTTTTGCCTTTTTAACGACTTTAAAAATAAAACTGAGATCGTGAAGGCCATTAAAGAAGTGCAACTCTCCCGCAATACTACCACAAGGCGATGTGTTGATATTGCTGTGGATGTGGAGGAGCAACTGAGGAAGGATATTGGCACGTGTGAGTACTTTTCCCTCCAATTTGACGAGTCGACTGATATGGTGGATGTGGCACAATTGTGTGTTTTCATCAGGACGGTTTTTGAAGACCAAGGAAGAGCTACTCACCATTTTGCCATTAAAAGGACACACCAGAGGTGAGGATATTTTCAATGCCTTCATGGGATTTGTTAGCGAGACAAAAGACAGCAGAATTCATTGTTGAATTCCGCATTCCAGATGGGGTGGCCATCTAATGCCCTGCAGGGAGTCCTCTTAAACGATCAAATGAAGGACCAGCTAGTGTCTAGGGAGGAGTCGTCTTCTTTTGAAGATCTTGTCACGATGGCGATACGCTTAGACAATCGACTAGCTGAGCGTAGGAGGGAGAAGAACACTCGCCCCTAGAACCTCCTCCTCAGTGGCTCCCCCAAAGAATCTCTTCTTTGACCCCCTGTGCTAATGCTATAACCATTTCACCCTCCTCTGGGGAATTTCCCAAGCCCATGCAAGTGGGACGGACAGGGCTTAGTCCTGAAGAGCGACTTCGCTGCTAGAAGGCTAATGAGTGCATCTACTTCAGCTCAAAAGAAAATTTCAGCGTTTCAGCCTGTCCGGTACGGCCCAAAAGACAGAGTCCACCAGTTGAGGCAAGATTACTGGTGGGCGGAACACAAAAAGAGAATCCTCGTCCAACTCTTCCTGTGACCATTCAACGAGGCAACGCCACCCAAGAGTTTTTGGCCTTAGTGGACTAGTGGACTCTATATGCGATAACTCCAGCTAGAGTTACATCGCTACAGTATATTAATATAGTTAAAATAGTACAAGTCATCTTGCCAAACTTTTTCTTATATATATATATATTTTTAATTTCATTCCCATTTTCATTTGTTCTTTTTTCTGACCATTTGTTAGATGTTGGCCACAGTCAATCGTTTTTTTGTGCCATCAGATCCTGGTTAATGTCATTGTTGTATATACGTTTACAGTGTGTTCTTATCAGAAGAACAGGATTCCCATTATTTCAATGTGCCCTCTAGGCTGTGTGACAACCCACTGCTGGATTCAGGATGCAGCACCCTGCTGGAGGCCCTGCCAGTGAACCAGTCCCTGACACACCTCTCCCTGATGCACACTGGGTTGGGAGACCATGGGGCCCTAGAGCTGGCTGAGAGACTCCAACAGCACACAGAGCTCCAGGAGGTCAACGTGGCTTATAACAACATTGGCGACACTGCAGCTCTGGCTTTGGTCGATGCCTGCAGGGAGCACCCCAGTATTCACACTGTGCAGTAAGCAGCTCCTCTCTGCATCAACAGCTTTACATAGTTTAGCCATTTTATTCAGAGAAACGCACACAAAGGAGAATTACATTGGTCGTCTTTACGGTAACATTCAAACATGATCGTTGAGTCTTGCAAAGATACCCAATGCTTAGCTGGTGGATGATGTGTGTGAGATAAGCTAATGGCACCTAACAGAGACCACAAACAAGTAAAAGAAGACTAATTACAATGTTTTATTTACAATTCAGAAATAAATGGGTCTATATTGATATTAGTATCAGTGCATATCAACAAAAATGTTTCAGGGTGAAGAAATACATGAATCAAGTTAAGTTGGCACATTGGTGCCCTGCAGCTGAACAATATTAATTGAATAATAAAAAAATAATAATCTCAAAAGGGGAAATTATTTTCCAATTTAATGTATCAATGATAGCCATTAATCATTGTGAAAAAAGTTATTGTGTAGAGTTATTGCTATAGGCAAGAATTAGGCTTCTTACTGAACACACTTTGTTGTTTGATTACTATTCAATTCAATTCAATTCATTTTTATTTATATAGCGCCAAATACAACAAATGTCATCTCAAGGCACTTAGATAGTAAGTCCAATTCAAGCCAATTGGAATTCAATTAATTAATAATAATCATAATTCATAAAATAATCCAATTCGTTCATATAGAGCCAATTCAAAAACAATAGCCTAGCTAAGAAAACCAACAGATTGCACTGAAAACTTTTTGTTTTTCGGTCCAATCTCCCGGCCTGAGCGTGCCTGAGGCGACTGTGGAGAGAAACGACTCCCTTTTAACAGGAAGAAACCTCTGGCAGAACCAGACTCAGGAAGGGTGGCCATCCGCCTCGACCAGCTGGGGTTTCAGAAGACAGAAAGGGGGGGAGGGGGGAAGGGGGCCGCCGCGGCGGCGGCACTGTAACACCATTCAAAGGATATCTGTTGGAACAGGGAAACACGAGTTAATGACCACAATAATATCACATATACATAAAGAGAGTAAAGTGAGGAAAGGTGTGACAGATGAGGCCCCCCAGCAGTCTAGGCCTATAGCAGCTTAACTATGGGATGTTTCATTACATTACTATGTAATGTAGTGGCTGAGCATTGGTGTACATTATGTTTAGCAATTTGTTCAGCAATCTTTTATCAGTCATTTTCAGTTCCAGTGGCTTAACAGCAGTCCCCAAAAAAGAGCCAGCATTTCTCAGTCTGTTCAACACGTATGGGTTTATTTTGTCTATTTTTGTATAAATTGTACTGCTGAATGTCTGTCCATCCGTTTATCTGTCTGTCTGATATAATGTGTATTTGCAAAAATATTTAATTGTAAGTAGCTGGTGATTTTGCACACAGGGTTTGTAATATGGATTTTACTATTATTGTAGGGCTTACAATAGAGTCCCCTTTACCGCAGTCACCCACACTACAGTAATATTTTCTAGATTTCACAAATGTAATGTAGTCAGAACATCAGTGTCTTTGTATTTGTCTTTGTCTCTCTGTAGCTTGTATCTGAACCCTCTCAGTGATAGTGGGAAGAAGTCTTTGTATGTCCAGGGTGCTCCCAGAGGCCACAGCAGCCACAGGGTCAAGGTCCTGGCTTCCGTCACCGAAGGCTCCAACATCTCAAAGGACTGGCACCCTATCCTCAGTGTGATACGGGAGAATGCTTCCTCCTGGGACCGCAAACGTGTCAAGCAGCAGCTTGAGGTACACAGTATTGAAATATGAAGATGCATATTTATAAGAAAAGCACAGCGATTCCCTTCATGTAAGATTTAATAAGGGTTATTAAATTTGATTCTTGATGATTAACTCATTGGCTGCCATTGACGTCTATAGACGTCAATTGCGTTTTTTAACGGAGCGGGCTGGGGAACAATCTAGCGGAGTTTGTCACTAAATCTTGTAAACACTAAACAGAGAATATACTGGCAAAATTACCAGCAAGATGGCAGCAGTGCCACTTTGCACAAAAAAAAAAGCTTGTTTTCTCAATTTTTTGGTCAAAAACAGCTGTTTTTGGTGAAACCAACCTACGTTCTACTATCTATTACTAAAGGACTGAAAATGGTAGAAACAAACTTTTTTTTCCTGATGAAAGAAGAGGGTCTACTCTTTCTTTTGGTAATTTCGGTGTGTACATAGTCATAAGACACACTTTTCTGTCGGTCTTGGAAAATCAGTCAAAATACTGTAAAACACTTGGCAGTATGGGTCTCTCTGCACTGAAAATGGCTGGCAGCCAATGAGTTAATTCCGTCAGGATTATATATAAAAATTTTAAGCAATTCCCATGTGAAAATACTATTGTGGTGAACTAAAGTCCTAAAACAGGAAACTTGACTTTTTTTGGTTCTTGCTGTTTTACTGGTAAAAGTTCTTCAGTCTTAAATTACCGGTGGGCATAGGCATCACCAGACCCTTTTTTATTGGGGACTATTTATTGAGAAGCCAAGCTCCAGTAAAGTCTTGCATCATGGTTTTAACAAGTGTAATAATTTGAACAATAGTAACGGGAAATTTTTTTTTTTTCTCTCTTTGCTGTGTAATGCTATTCTGTGTTAAATAAATGCCTGCTGATACTTGTGTGTGTTTGATAGATGCTAGATTGCACTAAATAAGCATTTAATAGCATTTTTTTTAAATAAGCTTTTTAAAAAAGAAATTATAATTCTTTTTCTTAGACTACAATGGGTTTGACCCTTTCAAACAGTCACTTTATTCTCAAGAAATTCAACTTTCTGGAAAGATACTAGCCTGAACCTCTTGGCATGCAGAAGCGCCAGCATAGCTCACTCGCTTAGCTGGCTGGCTTGTATTGATAGTTGCACAATTAAAGCAATTAAGATTAATAACTAAACAACTTCTCATAACAAGGGGATTAAGTTGCCAAACATGTTGTTTGGATGTTTCACTTAAACGGGAACTCCGGGGCATTTGAAGCGCATTTCCATTGCTAGAGGTTGTCAAATACTGACGGTAGGACACAGACCGGTGCAAATCGGCCACTTGCACACTGCAGAAACGTCACACCACTTTATAAACCATTCGACAATAAAGTCACAAGCCTTACCATCAAAACCATATGCATGGTTCTCACATTACTGGCATGGGGACGTTACAATACAACTTTATAAACAGCATGTCACTTACTTCTTGTCGGTAGGCGCGCATGTGATATTACAATATTACTGGGCATGTATTGTTGTAATGTTTTAAATACTTGAACGCAGTTTTTCTAGAGAAGATAATTGTTTTGTATATGGGATTATCGTCCATTGACTCTTTTGGGCTTTCACATGCGCGCGCCTACCGACAAGAGGTAAGTGACATGCTGTTTATAAAGTTGTTTTGTAACGTCCCCATGCCAGTAATGTGAGAACCATGCATATGGTTTTGATGGTAAGGCTTGTGACTTTATTGTCGGATGGTTTATAAAGTGGTGTGACATTTCTGCAGTGTGCAAGTTGTTGTTTTACGTGGAAGGTTTAGCCCTTGCCCCTTAGCCACCACGTATTTGGTTAGCATGACAGGCTGCGCAAACAGCGCAATCGCTTCACAGGGAGCGCCGATTTGCACCAGTCTGTGTCCTACCGTCAGTATTTGACAACCTCTAGCAATGGAAATGCGCTTCAAATGCCCCGGAGTTCCCCTTTAATGCTCTGCTATCGTTGCTGGAAGACATGTTGAACTGACTAAAATTCACATGCATATGTAGCAGTTTGTTAAAAAAAAAACTAAAAGAAAAAACGTTATATTCATTTCACCAAAACACCCCACTTGTATTATTCTTTATTGGGTTGTCCTTCTTCTCTGCCTGTTGATAACATAGTGTGAACGTGTGCGTGCGAGAGTATCCTGTAGGGCGGCACATGCATGCTTCGGTCATTGCCATTTGCTGACCAGTGTCTGATGTTGAGCCGCACACCCACACACGGAGCTCACTGTTTCTATTTCTGTTGACAGTAAAACTGTTGAATTGGATCCGAGTCCCTGTTTTTCATTCCCTCACAACACAACGCAGAGGAAAAATGCACTGCGAAAGGCATGCCGGCTACATCATATAGCGCAGTTTGAATGGCTTAAAGGTGCCATGGCATGAAAATAAATGGAGGCTTTTATATATTTTTATAGGCTTTAGTGGTCCCGTAATACTGTATCTGAGTTTTTTTCCCCAAAATTCTGCCTTGGTGCAGAATTACAGCCAGTCCCAAAAATGAGCTTTCCTTAGGATCCTCAGAATGAGCTGTTTAGGGTCTGCAGCTTTAAATGCAAATTAGGGGGAGAAAGGCGGGGCAAAGATGCTAGCGACTAAAACTAGCGAAACCTGTTGAAATGAGCTTACTTTGACAATATGACGAACTAGTTAGTGAACATCTTTCCTAACACAGTCAAACATCAAGCAAGTGCTACACAAGACACAGCAAGACAACAAAAAAGGCGTGCGTCAAGGGGAAAGCAGGAGTGAGGATTTTGACATTCTCAGCTGATTGCTCTGGTTTGCAAAGATGCACGTAGCGCTAGTCATTTCAATCAGGGGAAAGGCAGATATCGTGCGCGCCATAACACCAACAGCAGGACGGCTATCAAAACAACAAATAAGTACACAACACTCGCGTTACAGTAAATGAGGTGTTCACTCGCAACGACACAGACAGACTGATCGTTTTGACTCTGGAACCATGAATGAATCATTATCCTGATGAAATGCACTGAATTTGCGGATTCATTATTCTTCAGGAAGATGAAGTAGGGAGCTTTGGTCTAAAATGAGCAAGCTAGGGGCGGTCGGTGGCGTAGTGGGTTAAGCAGCCGCCCCATGTACAGAGGCTTAGTCCTCGATGCAGCGGGCCCCGGTTCGACTTCCGCACCTTTTGTTGCGTGTCTTCCCCATCTCTCTCCCCCCTGCTTCCTGTCTCTCTCACACTGTCCTATCATTAAAGGCATAAAAAGCCCAAAAAAATATTTAAAAAACAAAAAAAAAAACACCTCCAACAGCCCAGTTGGCAGAGATAAGTGCTTGCTAACATGACACACGCATACCTGATGCTATTAGCTGCATAGCTAATGATACAGACACTTTCTTGTGGTAACAAGCTATGTAACTATACTGTACAAACAGGAAAGCAACACAATTATAGAGCGTTAAATTATTTACTCTCGGGAATGAGATCCTTCTTCAAGTGGAGGATTTCATGTATCTCTGGGTCACGAGTGAGGGACAAATGGAGCAGGAGGTTGATAGGCGGATCGGTGCGGTTTCTGCAGTGATGCGGGCTCTGCACCGGCCCGTCGTGGTGAAGAAGGAGCTGAGCCAGAAGGTGAAGCTCTCGATTTATAGAATAATTTCCTTTGCATGGTTTAGGTCTATCGTCATTTTTAGCCACTGGGGGACCGCATGCAGGCTAGACAAACTCATATTAATGTTAAACAACCTTAAAAAGTGAAAATTTCATGCCATGGCTCCTTTAATGTGATTGGCTTATGAGTAAATGGTCTCCCACGTTGGGTGCGTTCTTACGATTGGCTGAAACAAGGAAGATATCTGATTGGTTGCAGATCATTCCGTGTTAAAATTTGTGGGTTGACGCAAGTCAGGGGAGTCTCAAAATACATTTGTGAATCTTGTCCTGCGCATTTGTGAATCTTGAAACTAATTTAGCTCCATAGTAAGATGGTCTGAGTGTCCGAGGTGAGGGGAAGGACGGGTTTTGTAGGCTCCCAAAATGTTGGTGTAGACCTAGTCTAGTGTTCTGCCCCCAGTACTTTTTCAGCAACAGAGAAAGATTAACCTGAGCCTCAACGTGCTTCACTAAAACCTGCATACGTCTCACACAAAAAGCCTGGCTACTTTGTGTCTTGCCCAGAAATGGTTCTGTTAGCCCACCGTGTTTTTCTTTTTACTCTTTGCTAACATGTTCAAGAACAGAACTTCACACAATAAAAGCAGAACCATTGGACTTGCTGTATATGGCATTTTAGCAATGTGGATTTTGTCCAGAGACTTAGACCAACCATTTACAACTAATTTTGTAATCAGCCTGTGTTCCTCTGTCTTTCTCCGCAGATTTTTCTCCAGGATCTGGAGTGGGGTCGTCAACAGCAACCGAGCATCTGGAAGAGGTTGTACTTCCGTAGGGTAGAGAAAGGAGTCCAGCAGACTTTACAGATGTTGGAGGAAGACAATCTACCTCCACCTAAAGGATTTAACAAGTAAATCCTAAAACTCAGTCAAGAAATACATTTATTTTGCAGAAGCATCGTTTGAATTAAACTGTATCCACAAAAGCATACATCTATGCTTCAGCAAGTAAGAATCTTATGTCACATGCAGATTTCCTACCTTTGTGTAACACTCCACCTTTGTATGTATAAGTACTCATATAAGTTCAGACTTCTTCAGAGTTGCAAGTCCTGAAGATGCACCTATATTGCTGTAAATGGTAGCCAATTCTAAAATTTCCTTAGTATTGTTTCAGCATGTCCTTGATCCAGAAAATAGAGTTTAATTATGTGCAGTTCTTACAGTTTGAGAATATCCAGACTCTAAGGTTGTACTGGGCAAAAAGTTCCTGAATCCAAATGAAATCCCTGATAAAATGTGTGAATTAATTGGACACCAGTGGCCTTTAGTCAACAGTGGGATAAAGAGACCCAAGTGCCCCATGGGTCGGGACTCAAATCCAAGTTAGCTGCAGACTTCAGCCTCTGTCCCTGTACCCCTTAATGAAAGATTTTTCAATGCAAATATACACCATACAAACACACCATAACCAAAGTTCCTCACCCTTTAAGAGATTAAAGGGAGATTAAAGAGAGGAACGTCTTATTGCTGACCTAGTTGTAACATAGTTATGGGAAGTGGGATGCAAGAACAAACAACTTTGCTGCAGTAGAGAAATGTATAATGTGTATTTTTTCATTCAGTGTCACAAAAGGCACAGGCTTAAGTATAAGTGTTATCGGAATGTTCTCTGTTTCGGAAGTGGAAATAAAGATCAGAATGATACAAAGTTAAAGTGCCGTCTCTCTCTGTCCCTCTTGGCTTGTGTTTTATATCATTGGCTGGATCTACTTCTGAGAAATAACTGATAATAAAACTCACTGATTCAAAGAGTACACAGCAACTTCTTGCTAATTTCAGTAGCTGGAATGGAGCAGCTGGAATGGTGGGGATCAGGAATTCTGATTAAAAATGTAAGAATCTACCCTGATGCAGGACTGGGTGAGAAGACGTGCAGCCGGGTTTTGGATGTACTATAGTTTATTGAGGAGTTTGGAGAGTGAACCATAGAGGATGCTGTTGCAGTAATCAAGTCGGGAGGTGATAAATGCACGGACGAGGGTTTCAGCAGCGGAAAAGAAGAGTGAATAGTAGAGGCAAGCAATGGTTTTGAGATGGAAGAAGGCATTTCAGGAGATGCTGCTGATGTGGTTGTGGAACGTACTGCTAAGAAGGCTGCGAGCCCTGCCTGTCGGATCAGGTCTCGCTTCTCCGCTTCTTCTCCTCCATTGACGTCTCTGCCAGAGACTTTGTCTTCTGTGCAGAGCTTTGCAACACAGGAGGAAAACAACCTGTGGAAGTTCAATGGAGCAGTTTTCTCTGACAATATTTGTCTTGGACCAAATCACAAGCCTTGTTTGCCCAAGCATTTTTCCCTCATTATGCTAAATTAACACATTGGTCAGACCATGTGTCAAAAGGAGGGATGTTAGATGCCCTAAAAAAATTCTGGTTTACAAAAGGGTTTTCATCCTATGCACAAAAATACTGCCAAGCTTGCATGATCTTTGGTATATATGGCAAAGATCATGCAAGCTTGGCAGTATTTTTTGAGGTGGTGTACCTCACTGGGCCAGATCATTCAATCACATGGCTTCTCATACCAATGCTATGCTGGCGATACCCAGCTCTGTCTTTCCCACCTGACTGCCACACGGTCTCAGCACAAATCTCAGACTGTCTCTCTGACATATCGACATGGATGAAAGCCCATCACCTACAACGAAACCTCTCTAAAACTGAACTGCTTGTCTTCCCAGCCAAACCAACCATACACCACAGGATCTGCATCCAAACTGAATCCCTTTCTCTTGCTCCATCAAAGGTAGCTAGAAACTTGGGTGCCATGATTGATGACCAGCTGACCTTTAAAGATCATGTCGCCTCTGTCACTCAATCGTACCACTTTGCACCATTAAACATAAGAAAGATCAGGCCGTACCTAACCCAACACGCACCCAGCTCCTGTAGCAGTCTATGTTCATCTGCCGCCTTGACTACTGCAATGCCCTCCTAACTGGTCTCCCAGCTTGTGCTGTGAAACCTCTGCAGATGGTCCAGAACGCGGCGGGGCGTCTGGTCTTCAATCGGAATAAAAGAGCACACGTCACCCCTCTGTTTGTTGAGCTCCACTGGCTACCCATAGCCAAATTCGAGTCACTGATGCGAGTCTTCAATGTGCTGATGATGGAACGGCTCCCATCTACTTGAATGCTCTTGCAAAGGCTTACATTACGACTCATTCACTCCAGTTGTCAAAAGATTGTCGTCTAGCAGTGCCTACACCACGCACAAGACAATCCAGACTCTTTTCATGTGTCATTCCACGATGGTGGAATGACCTACTGAGATATCTTCAAGAAACTCTTAAAGACCCAGCTCTTCAGAGCATCTCGTACCCTAGCACTTACCCTGTACTTCCCTACCCCCACTACTGCACTTTATCCTTCTGTACTTCCCTTAATACCTGCACTCTATTTCTACACTGTCACCCGTGTCACCTCTCTGACTAGTGGTTTTCCTTCTATGTAGCTTATTGGGTTTTTTTTAAGTATTTTTTGGGGGTTTTTCATGCCTTTATTGAATAGGACGGTGGAGAGAGACAGGAAGCAGGGGGAAGAGAGAGGGGGAACAACATGCAGCAAAGGGCCGTCCGATGCAGGACTCGAACCGGGGCTAGCTGCAGGAAGGACTATAGCCTCTTGTACATGGGGCGCCTGCTCAACCCACTACGCCACAGACCACCCCAATGTAGCTTTTTGTTAGCTTTGATGTTAGCTGTAGTGTCATATCCTCATATTTAAGTTGCTTTGGATAAAAGTGTCTGCCAAATGCATAAACATAATCATGATCTGTGCCACTAACGCTGCAGATAAAGGGACATCAGTTCCCCAGGCAGCTCATCCACCACCTACTCGTCCATTTGACAACCTCATGATGGATTTCATTGAACTCACTCCTGCAAAGGTTAAAAAGTTTACTCATGGTGTACATGAAGTTTAAATGGGTTGAAGCATTCCCAGCATAACATTCCAACAACTTTACTGTGACCAAGGCCCTACTGACAGAGATAATTCCCAGATGGGGTATTCCAGGTAAGATAAGTTCAGATCACCAAAGAATCAACAGCTGTAGAAACGTCGGTACGCCAGCCATGAAGATGGCATGAGGCACAGCAAATTTCCACGGTCATTTCACTCCTGATACATCTGATCAACTGAAAAAGCTAGATGCCCTCAGAGACTTTATGCAAAAACACAAGGCTTTTGGCACAAGGCATAAAGGCAACAACATAAGGCTGTCTTGTGACAGCCTCGTGTAATAAAAAATTGTAAGCACCCCACAAATCTTAAAGACGAACATAAATATATCATGATTTTTGCAGCCTTAAAATTTTGCCTTCTCACAAGTTAAGAGCTTTTTATTGTGAAATGTTGATGTCTTGTGCTGGAACAGCAAGGTGTATGCTGCATTTAGATCTATCTCATCCATGCAAGCACTCAACTGACCACAGCCAACCTTCAACTCATCTTTAAATTTGACCCCGACTTCAAAAATGAAGTTTTGTTACTTCATCTTTGACACTTTTTTTAAAGTTTAGACTCTAAACTTTAGAGTCTTCTTAAAAAGTGATACTCCGGAGTAGATTCAACCTGGGGTCATTGGAACCGTGATATCCAGCCAAGTAGCCCACCCGCAGTTTTTTCGATATTGACTGAACATCAGCTGAGTTACTGAGTTATCCTGAATAGCTTCGTACAAGGGTTAATGGATCCTGGTCCGTATCTCCAAAATTACCACACTAAAATCACATGCCATGACACCAAACTTCTACAGTAGTACAAATATGGTCTGTACTCACAAAGCGATGCATTTGGAAGTTTGAAAATAGTCCAGGAGTTTATTATTATCAACACAAGCCTGATAGCTTCTCTGCAGCTAAAGCTGCGTCGACGTCACTTCAGAGAGCTGGGAGCTTCAAAGTAAGATGAGGGTTGATCTACTACTGTAGACAACAAAGTATTTGCTATATTCTACATGTTTTTTTTATGAATTTTTATGTTGTAGAGTTGTGAAGTTATTTGATCAATGGAGAAATTGAGCAGCCTTGCTTTGTTGTCTACAGTAGTAGATCAACCCTCATCTTACTTTGAAGCTCCCAGCTCCCAGAAGTGACGTCGACGCAGCTTTAGCTGCAGAGAAGCTATCAGGCTTGTGTTGATAATAATAAACTCCTGGACTATTTTCAAACTTCCAAATGCATCGTTTGGTGAGTACAGACCATATTTGTACTACTGTAGAAGTTTGGTGTCATGGCATGTGATTTTAGTGTGGTAATTTTGGAGATACGGACCAGGATCCATTAACCCTTGTACGAAGCTATTCGGGATAACTCAGTAACTCAGCTGATGTTCAGTCAATATCGAAAAAACTGCGGGTGGGCTACTTGGCTGGATATCACAGTTCAAATGACCCCAGGTTGAATCTACTCCGGAGTATCACTTTAAGATACTTCCTGTACTGTGTAGGCAGCACTTCTACCTTGACGTATTCATAAAGAAATGGTGACTTTGGCTCTTATTGGAGAAATGATGACGGCTGAACATTGTGTCAAGATTTTAAAAGCTACATTGTCCCAGTCTTGTTTTTTCCATCATTCTGCGTCACACTCAGCAGACAGCCAATCATAACAAGTAAATGTTTAACACAGAGGGCTGTGAAGAAAGGAGTCACCATGTCACCTGCTGACAGACTTTTATTGACTGTGAACTTTGAACCTTATATATATGCTGCCTTCGTCAAAGCTGCTGAAGACGCACTCCATGAGGTCCTCCAAGGGTAGGCATTTCTGTTTTTGCGTCTCAAATGCAAGACTTTTCACACTTGACTATCCAAATGTGAACCTTAGTTTTGACATACTGTAATTCCTCTGAGGAGAAAGAACCATGGCTTTGATGGGAAGTCAGTATTATTTCACTTCTGGATTTAAGGTCTTTTGATGCTTCTTTTTAAACTATTTGGTTCTTTCAAAGAAATACATCGTCACTTGACTGTTTGGATGTGATGCAACGTTACCTCTACAACTGTTTTCTATCTGGTTACAAATTGCCCAGCCATATTCCTTGTTACACTTTGAGAGGATCCTGACTGAAAGTAGGCTTTCTGTTGTGCAACTACATCGGAGAGTTGAAGATGTTGTTAAAGATGAGCATTCAGAGTAGTGAAAACCAACGTAACCAATTTTGACTTAATTTTAGGACTCCTACGCATCAAACCTATGTGAGGAACCTTGTTGGCTCTTATATCACTCACCATATAATGTAATGTAATGTATTGGTTGTAGTGGGTTACAGCACTGAATCAAACTCGAAACTAAAACTCAGGGACTTTGTACTTTTGATATGGTTTAAGAAAGTTGCTATAAAATTAACCTTGACATTAACTGATAAATAGAAATGTCAGTGGTGAAAAGTAAATAAGTATATTTTCTTCAGATTTAAATGATAAGTCTGGTATATTCTTCATGCCTGTGTCATAGAGCCCTTGTAACACTTAATACATATATACACACACACAAACAAACACATTTATTTGTAAATGAATATGTGCGCACATATGTGTATATACTAGCAATAAGCCTGAAGTAACTATGGATTTTAATTAAGGTAGTACCAATGAATGTTGTCCTAATTGTTTTCAACTGTTTGCTATGCAACAGTCATTCCTCTGTTTTTTGGAGGGAGGCATAAGCATTATCATAAGCAGTATGCATTTTTAGGCTAAGCTGTGATAAATATTTTTCTTCCTCTGTATGAGCAGATGAAGGCACGTAGTTCTTGCTGTTGAATGTTGGTAATGACATGCAGTTTGTGAAGCATAGCCATCTACTAACTAAAACCACAACTGGCTATGAATGAATATGGGTAGTAAACAAGAAAGGACACTATGAACTGTCTACAAGAATCCTATTAATAATCTATTAATCATATTAATATATAACATACTGTACTACTAATGCAGTACAGAATGTTACAGTATCTACAGATGTCCAACAGTAAGCGCAAAATACATCAGATAAAAATTGAAATAATGACCTGTATTTTTATTCTTGCAAAAAAATCTGTCCAAAGCAACAAACCAATGACCAATTTATATGGAAAACAGAATTTTGATGTCTATTTTAAACTGTTTCCATTTTGACAGTGCAGATTAAACAAAGCACTACAAAGTGTTACACTATCATAGTTTAATTAAGAGTTACTTTGTCATGATCTGTTTTTTGTATTATGATTTATACATTCCTTCTTTCTTTGTTTTAGTGTTACTTTGTTCTGTAGAATTATGTTCTATATTGCAGTGAAATTTATTTCTGTCTTGAACGAAAGTCTCTTTGCACCCTAATTAGCTTTACATCCTGTTTTACATACTGCCTGCATAACCTTCCTGCATCCTACCTGTGAACCAGCGTATGGGTCCTGCTCGCCACTCTCACACACTTTGTGACACCACAAAAACACACTGCACAGATGTCCTTAAATATTAACGTACTAACTGTATGTAAACGGAAGTGCTACTAAAGGTCACATTCTAACACTGCTCAAACGGTGTAAAAACTAAACACATACAAACACAAAGGGATTGTGATGGATTTGATTGGCTATTATTTGTCAAAATACAGTTGCAGTTGAAGATCATATTTGACATGTTACAAATTGTGTGGATCGGTAGTGCATTGTTATTTTTCTCTAATATAACAGTTTTGAACACATACATGACTTAAATGCTAACTGAGCTACTTTGAGTGTGACATTCTGCTCTGACTGGTCTTTGTGATAAAAGAAGCTACAAAAACTCCAGTCAGCCTGCTTGTACTAAGACGAGGTGCTTCTGTACTTTGTGATTGGAGCAGTGAAGGGCTGCAGCTGTTCATGGGTGCAAGAAGATTCAAGTATCTCACTGTTGCTATCTCTCCCACAGGTTCCCAGGATGAAATGGAATTTCAATGGTGAGTTAAGCTTTATTCTTAGTGCTAAAACTTAATGAAAACAAGCTGCTGTTTAAAGAAAAAAAATATGTAAAAGTGGGGGCTAAATTAAACTGTTTTGATGTATGTCGAAATATTTGCTTTTAGCTTCCACTAAGTGTTAATATTTTAGTGCTCTTAAAATAACGTGAAAAAAAGAAATGATTTTTCCAGGATCAGACTCTTTGTATTAAGGATTAATACTAATTAATATTAATATTAATACAATATTAATATTATTCTATTAAGAATTAATACTGAATTAAGGATTGATACTATCCAGTGTCTTGAGTTGCTACATGGCATAACTTTGATAACATCCATTTTTAAAAAAAGCTGAATTGTTAACTCAATGTTCAGGACACATTATCTGTGCATATCTCTGTTGATACCAAAGTAATTACAGTATAAAAGATCTTTATCAGCAGGGTAAAATGTTATCAGACAACATTGAAAAATACTTTGACATTCAGTTTAGTTCAGCTTTATTTTGACAGTGTCAGTTCATAACAAAAGCAATCTCAAGGCATTCTAAAGATATAGTCCAATTCAGTCCAATTATAAAGTAGTCAAATTCAGTAAAATTCAATGTAATCCAATTAAATCATATTCATAATAATATTAATTCAAATTAGTCCAATTCATAATGAAGATTCTTAAAAAATTGCCTGCAGTCTGAAAGCAAAGTGCTCTGTTGGGAAAATACCTAACAATGAGATCTTTAAGATATGATGAAGATTGGTCAATAAGAGCTCTATTATTAGGGAGAAGATTTTAAAATTCTGTTCTGAAGTTAGGAAGTCAATGAAGAGAATTTAAAACTGAAGAAATGTGATTTCTCCTGCTAGTTCTTATCAGAACTCCCACTGCAACATTTCAACTGAAGGCTTTCCAGAGAATCTGTGGGACAGCCCAATAATAAAGAATTACAGTAGTCCAATCTTGAAGTAACAAATGCATGGACTAGTTTTTCTGCATCACTCTGAGACAAGATGTTCCTGATTTTGGCAATATTATAAAGGTGAAAGAAGGCAGCCCTAGAAACAGGTCAAACAGTCAAAGGACAAATCCTGGTCAAAAATAACTCCAAGGTTGCTCACTGTAGAACTAGAAGCCAAGGAAATACCATCTAGAGTAACTATATAGCTATTTAGCAAGAGGCTTTCGTCCTGAAGCACTCAGGTCCAAAGACGATGACTTCAGTTTTGTCAGAATTTAGAAGCAGAAATTCATCCAGGTCTTTATGTCCTTGAGACATACTTGTAGCCTAACCAACTGATTGGTTTAATCTGGATTCATAGAGTTGTATAGCCAAGTATCATCAGTATACAATGTAAATTTATTCCATACTCTCTAATAATATTACAAAATGAAAACATGTATAAGTGAAAAGAATTGGTCTAACACGGTTGAACTTTGACTTACTCTGGTGTGTGAGGACGATTCTTCGTTTATATGGACAAAATCATATTTTGCATTCTGATCACATAAGTTTAGGCCCTTTATGAAAACTACAATAATTAGATTTCTCAAATTTGGATATAATTATTCTAAAGAGGCTGTAGTTTAATTACTACTATATTTGGGTTTTGTGAAAACTTTTTCTGATTTGTGAAAATGCAGAAAAGGCCTGTTTTACTGCTTTGTTGTTTTTTTTTTTTTTTGCATTCTGATCACTCTAGACTAGGTCCTGTATGAAAACTACCATAGTTGATTATGTCCTCTGAATCCTGACCCAAAACTCTTGGGCATTTTATTTTTGTGCAAAGGTTGTGCTGCAACAATTCTTTTAAGAACTTTGAAAATAAAAGGGAGATTGAATATGTCAATAAATAACAGTCTAGGATCAAGAGTATTTTTCTTTTTTAAAAAAAAAAAGGTTTAATTACAGAAATCTTAAAGCCTGTGCTACTTAGCCTGTCAACAAAGATGGATTGATCAAATTCAACATGGAAGGATTAATCAAGGTAAACTCTTTGAAACGCCTATTTGTGATAGGGTTGAAAATGCATGTTGATGGTTTAGATGAAACTGTACTACACTCTAAACATAAATTAGGTTCTACAGACACTTTTACTTTATTTTTGATTGGCATTTGCTTTTTTTTACATTGCAAAAACAATTTAAATGAACAATTGAACCTCAGTAACATAGGTAACAAAGCAGCCACAAAAACATTCACTCACGATAAATTTCATTATTTTGAAATAAAATTCAATTCAATTCAATTATGAAATTATTATTCATTTTTATTTATATAGCGCCAAATACAACAAATGTCATCTCAAGGCACTTAGATAGTATAGTCCAATTTAAGCCAATTGGAATTCAATTCATTGTAATCATAATTATTTTCAAAATAATCCAATTCATTCATATAGAGCCAATTCAAAAACAATTTCCCAGCTAAGGAAACCAACAGATTGCACAGAAACTTTTCTTCAGTCCAATCTCCCGTACATACATACACAAGTATGAATATAAAAATGATCCCACATTTAACAGATGGTGTCTACTTCCCAGCTTCTATAATGCTCACATATGGTTCCCACAGGTATACAAACTCCCTCTGTTTTCCTTTAGCAATGTATATTTTTCTTTCCTGAACAATACATTCTGAAAGTTCCTTTCTCCACTATTCCATACTCTTCCAGCACGGCGCAATAGCTCTACTAGCTTGTAGAAGTCCAAACCGCTGGTGAAGTGTGCATTTTTGTTATTTTGAAGCCCAAAGGATAGATTCCAAGCACACACAGTTTAACATTTAGAGGGATGTTAACATTAACACAGACATTTGAAGCCATTTTTCCAGAATTTCTAAATCTTTAGACATTCCCATAAACTGTGAAGAATGGTCCCCTTTTCTTTTGGACATTTAGTACATATGTCTGGAATGTTATAAGACGTGATTAAGTTTGACAGGAGTTATTTACATCCTCATCAGCCACTTATATTGAAGTAGCTTCAACCTTGTATTTATAGTTTTGTGCCTTTTAACAAGCTTAATTCCTGTCTGTTTCATCAATGGCTTCTTGTTCAAGGTTGAAACTTTAGAAGTAGATGTTAGTACATCAAAGAAGACTTGATATTTAAATACTTAATAAATGTCTTTTAAGGACTTCAATTTTAACCAACACCATTCATCTATAGATCATTAATTTTCTGAATGCCATGATCTAAATCTTCCTTCTATTTTTTACTGGAGAAAACTGTTCATTACCCCACATAGGGATGAACTAAGAGAGTGTTGGAGTGCCCTACTGGTTTGTGTGCAGCAGGCCAAACAGAAATTGTATTTCTCAGGAGGGGTTTTTTTGTACGCTTTTTTAGAGTTGTCAGGGTAGCTCTGTAGTGGATTCTTGTTCAATGTTTACCCAAGCTGGGGGCGGGGTTGTACAAAAATTATGTCCAGCTGATGTTAGCTGGGCAGCCATATAATACCACCTGAGATTAGGAATCTGAGGTCCTCCTCTCTCCTAAGGCATATATAGTAACTTTAAACAGTCTTGATAAACCGCATAGTCAAGTAATGTAAATTCAAAGTTTATTAGAAATGATCAGATAAGGCAGAGTTATGATAAAATACTACCAATTGTTCACATTCAATGCCACATGGCAGAACAAGACTAAGGATATGATTAAGAGAGTGAGTAGGTCTGTGTTCATTTTGAGAAAAGCCACTTGAGTCTAATATAGAACTAAAGGTGAACTATTTAGGCTGTCATTTACAACATCTACATCAATGTTAGTCACCCACAGCAATGACTGCCTGCACTCCGCATTAACTGAGATAAAAAATTTTGAGCAGTCAGAGTAATTCGGAATAAGGGGGCTAAACTGGCCTCAAGTGCCCTGTCTGGAGCAAAAACACGTGTTAAATTATGCCTGCTAAAATGCTCCCATGGGAGCCAAAACGTGTGCTAAACTGCCCTGAAGTACCCTCTCAGGAGCCAAAATGCGTGCTAAACTGCCCCCTTGGGAGCCAAAACGTGTGCTAAACTGCCCTCAAGTGCCCTCTCGGGATCCAAAACGTGTGCTAAACTGCCCCCTTGGGAGCCAAAACACGTGCTAAAGCTACCCCTTGGAAGCCAAAACACGTGCTAAAGCGCCCCCTTGGAAGCCAAAATGCGTGCTAAAGCGCCCCCTTGGAAGCCAAAATGCGTGCTAAAGCGCTCCCTTGGAAGCCAAAATGCGTGCTAAAGCGCTCCCTTGGAAGCCAAAATGCGTGCTAAAGCGCCCCCTTGGAAGCCAAAATGCGTGCTAAAGCGCCCCCTTGGAAGCCAAAATGCATGCTAAAGCGCTCCCTTGGAAGCCAAAATGCGTGCTAAAGCGCTCCCTTGGAAGCCAAAATGCGTGCTAAAGCGCCCCCTTGGAAGCCAAAATGCGTGCTAAAGCGCTCCCTTGGAAGCCAAAATGCGTGCTAAAGCGCCCCCTTGGAAGCCAAAATGCGTGCTAAAGCGCCCCCTTGGAAGCCAAAATGCATGCTAAAGCGCTCCCTTGGAAGCCAAAATGCGTGCTATACACGTGGTATATGTGCCCTGTTATTCTTTCTGCCCCTGCCCTTCCTGCCCCTTTATCTGTCCTGTCATTTTGTGTTCCACTGTAGGCGATTCTAGTCCTCTCTCACTAAATCAAGGTTTTTTGAATGAATAAAGCTTGTTAGATTAGATAGGAAAAGCGGACTGATGAAGGACACACTCACCATCACTTGCACCTACCACTCACCTCGACAAGATTAAATTGCATGTATAAGAAAGATTGTTTCTTGCCCGACCTTGGCACCAACCATTGATATATATGCAGACAGTGGAAAAAAAAAAAGAATAAAATAAAGATGCAAATGCAGTCCAATTACTGTTTACAATGAAGCTTGGCCATTTAAGTTTTTCTAAATGTTCACCATGGCAAAAAGTTTATTACAAAGAAATTCAACTTCTTTTAAAAAGTTTTAGTCAGGCAATCTTTATAACAGTTTTCATACAAAAATAAATAGTATGTTAAGTTAAAATGGTTAAAGTTGCTGTGTCACATGATCATTCAGATTTTTTTTCTCTGGACTTTAGTTTTACCTTCAACCCAAAGGAAGGGATTGATAATCCTAATCTAGTCATAACTGATGATCCTGGTAAGTTTGAGGCACCTAACTTTACAAACACAATTCTCTTTGAATAATATTTGAATACCACCTAAATGTTGACATTTTTACTCAACCTTTTGTGAAGAGCCTCATCCGGGCATAGTGCCCATATTATGTCAGCTGAAGCGTCTGGAGGGTCAGAGCTTTGGCTTCAACCTACGAGTGGACGAGCACAGCCAGGGCTTTGAGATCAAAGATGTGGAACCTTGGAGTCCAGCAGAGCTCAGTGGCCTCAGAGATGGAGACCGATTACTAGAGGTGAATGAGAAAAGTGTGGACGGCATGAACTTTAATTGGGTGAGTTTCCACAATAGTTATAACTGACCCATTTGTTGCTACAAACATGATTATTTCTGATATTTGGTGGTGATCTTCTTTACCTTTTTATTTTATTGTGAAATGATCATGCTCATCGAGCAGCTTATATTTTTTTTTTCAGATTTTTCATAAATTGAGATTCCTTATTAAATTATTCCAGTGTTTTGCCTACTCACGTTTTTCCATCATGATCCTGTCATCAGGGGCCTAGCCTGATTTAGGACTGCGGTCAGGCCCGCATTTTACTTCAGATTAAGAACAGGGACTGCATGGTGGTGTGGTGGTTAGCACCATCGGCTCACAGCAAAAGGGTTCCTGGTTGGAATCCCGGCTGGAATCCTGGCTGAGGCCTTTTTATGTGGAGTTTGCATGTTCTTCCCGTGTATGCGTGGATTCTCTCCGGGTCCTCCGGCTTCCTCCCACCACCCAAAAACATGCATGTTAGGTTAATTAGCGTTTCTAAATACAACACGAGATTTGGGTGATTTTTTTAAAGGTTTCTCTGAGGAGCTCTGAGGAGCTCTGTGTCACGATATGCGGTGTAGACGTGGAGATGAAGACCTGAATGCAGATATTAAAGTAAAAGCGAAATTGATTTATTTTAATAATTTAAACAAAATGCGAAAGAAGATAAGAAGGTGAAAACACCTTGAAAACTTTGCGCAAAAGCGGACTTTCTTCATTTTTACATTATCAAACAACTGTTTTAAACTGTGACAGATAATGTAAACCAACAATACTCTGTGAGTGCAGATTTGATTGGGAAGTGTAATCATACAAATCAATTTTGTCTTGGCTAAACATGCCATACAGTCATTACTATCATAGTCACTTTTTCTTCCTCAGTATATATGTTCTAAGAATTTGAATTTTAAGATAACATTTAATTGAATTGTCGAATAATTTGTTTTAAGACCAAAATAAAGATAATACCTTAAAATATGTGTAAAGACTTATTTTTTTCTACTATTCCGGATTTTATCTTAAAATTCAAATTCTTACAATATATGAACTGAAGAAGAAAAAGGAAAATTTTATTTAAATGAGTACACATTTCCCCTTCAAGTGTGCATTCATAGTGAAAACTTTAAAACCATTATAGATATCATATTATATTGTGTACATTACATTATCTGTCACTGGTAAAGACAGCAGTTTGTTGAGGATAGAGTCAATTATCTGCGTTTATTTCACCAATACTTTAAGACAAATGAATGAATGAACGCGTACTATTGCACTGTTAGTTCAGAGCTGCCGTGTTGTTGTTATTGAGGGCTATCGGGGGCTCTTAGCTTAATCTGATTGGAAGATGGCGCCATAGTGTGTGGCCTGCCGTCTGTCACCAACATTGTGTGTGTTTGTGCTGTTTCTGTCAACTCTCTACTGGTGTACGATCGCCAAACACTGCTTGATCTTCGACTTTTTACCAAAGATCTTGTGACATTGGATCATACTGGACATAAAACTTTGCCCCCGTTTCTATCGGGGATCCCAGCTCACCTTTGCCGCACCTTAGCTCTACCTCTCCGGCGTCCGAGGCTGCAGGTTACACAGATTCACCGGGGATGGGCTCCAAACCGGCTGTAATACAGTTAAACCTCGCGCTGCTGCCCGACGCTGTCGCATCATTAACCCTTCCACTGCTGCTCAGTTCTCGGCTGTTTTCAGTCAGACTCACAACTGTGTCACTGGGTGTATGAATAACTATACGGAGGAGCTTAGCTCATGGTTTCATTCCACCTGCCAATCAGTTTTAGACACAGTCAGTGGGGTCACATGGCACTGAAAGGATCAGATAATTGGCTAAATTACAATAAGACTGAGTTATTAAGTGCATGTAGCAGTGGCGGCTCCTGACATTTTTTTTAGGTAGTGCAATTTCCAGTCTGTGAAAGCTGCATCAGAGTGTGCTGTGCGAAGCTGAACCGATTGCACTGATGCAAACCTGTTATGCTCCCACACAGGAAATAAAATGTCCAATCGTCCAGAAACTCCTTGTCTTCCTTAAAGGGATAGTTCGGGATATTTGACATGAATCTGTATGGCATCACCATAACCAGTGTCGTGCATTCAAACTGACTTACCCCCGACAGTGTCCTGTGAGCCGAGTTTTTGTCCAGTGTTGGTCAAGGCGAAAGTAGTCCGGCTTGTTTGCTGGGGTCAAGAAATTAGCGCTTTTTCTTCCCAAAACAGTACGTGTGCTAAAGAGTGATTTATTTCATCACAAAAACCGAAGCCGGCAAAAGTCACTCCTCGTTATCACTTGGGCCCTATACTGTCTCTCATTGTGTATCAGTGCGCACGTCATTCTGACCGCGAGCTGTGCGCACGAGTCTTTCTGTTCTTTGGCAGTGCTCAACACTTACTCTGCAGACAACTGGCCATCGGGTCCAGCTGGTCTGGGACGCCTCTTCCAGTTGATCTTGGGAACATGGAAAAAAGTTCTCAGACGCCTGCATTCAGGAGTGCAGGGAAGTCACCGTTATTTGTGATGCAGGCAGCAGCCGTCCCGCGGCCGCCGACATCCTCATCTATGGAAAGGTTTTGTATCTGGGGCATAACTAAATCCCACTCGTGTCAGCAGTAACGTTCCACCTCTGTCTGCATTACTTCGCACTTCAAAAAAGTGCACCAGGATTTGTCGGCCACCCTGGGTATCGCAGCTCCAGCAGTGGCTCCAGCTTCTGTTTCCATCACTTCTCTGTCCACCCTCTCTCTTTCTGCCCGATCTAAGTCCATTTGGCGAACTTCCTCCTCAGTATAAACGGGTTCATGAAGATACCCCCTTGGCTCTGAACGGAAGTCAATATGTTCCTCGTCGCTCTCGTTGTCAGACATCTTCCCGAGCAGTAAACAAAGTGAACTCGTGCGCACAGCTCGCGGTCAGAATGACGTGCGCACTGATACACAATGAGACAGTATAGGGCCCAAGTGATAACGAGGAGTGACTTTTGCCGGCTTCGGTTTTTGTGATGAAATAAATCACTCTTTAGCACACGTACTGTTTTGGGAAGAAAAACGCGCTAATTTCTTGACCCCAGCAAACAAGCCGGACTACTTTCGCCTTGACCAACACTGGACAAGAACTCGGCTCACAGGACACTGTCGGGGGTAAGTCAGTTTGAATGCACGACACTGGTTATGGTGATGCCATACAGATTCATGTCAAATATCCCGAACTATCCCTTTAAATAACAACGCAGAGTCGAGGGGTTATTTGGTCTTCCAAATAACCAAAGTGACTGCAATTTACCCCGTTATGTCCATAAGTACCATAAAAGTCCATAGGACTGAGGTATATTTGTCTAGGTAGCATAATTTATTGTAATAATTTTAAATAATTTTTTGTTATTTTTTGCATAATTTGCCAATCACTTAATATTACACCTTAACCATTATTTATTTATTTTCCTCATATTGTTCCAGGATTCTATGAAATAAGTAAACACATAAGCTCTTAATGATAAGATTCATTCAATTTTCATTCTAAAGAATGTAATTAAAATGACAACATATAAATCCAAGTCAAGTGTTTATTGAAGTTTTGGAAAATATGACTTAGAAAAGTATAACCAGTTGTCAAACATGATTAAGTGCAGCTTACTTATGTGAGATTTCTCTCTTTTTTAAATATAATACTGCACCATTAACAATGAATGTGTCATTATACATTCTGCTATCATTGTCAACATTATATAAAAGATTTAAATCATTACAAGTCAATGATTGAGCACAAAAGGGTAAGTTATTTAGCTACATCAAATACTACCTGGAAAAATAGCAGGGTTGGTGGAGCCCTGGGTTTCATCTTTGCCTCGCAAGGCGAGCCCAAAAATCCTGCAAAATTCTTCCAAACTTCCTTCTCCGCATTAGTACGACGACTAAAGGGTACTTCTGTCAGAAACACTACCGTATTGTTGCACTCGACACTCGCCATCTTCTTCATAGAATGTATTTTTTTTTTTTTTTTTTCTTTATTGAAAACCACAATGTTACAACAACAAGTAGAATGTTCATGGTCCCGCGCAACAGACATATGACGAAAGCACGTTGTGCGTCGTTTGTGCGCGCACATAAACCCTCATAGAAAATGCATTGGGAGCAGGATTTTTGAAAAAAACCGAGGTCCCATTCATGTCAATGGGAGCTTCCTGGTGCAAATTCGACCCTGACAGAAATCGCACAAAATGTAACAACACCAGGCGCGACCTTAATCTGATTGGACAATGACATATACAACCAGTTTGCCTACAGCAGATCAGTCCCACTTTAGCAACTAGATTAAAAAAAAAAAAAAACTCCGTGTTTGGTAGTGCATCGCACAAATCGCCCCTATGGAGGAGCCGCCACTGGCATGTAGACACCTTAATCTGACAAGAAAGTGGATCGAATCGAGTTACTCGCGATCGGATTAAGACCCCGAGATAACTCTGTTGAAAGTCACACTAAACCTGCTTGTAGACGGTTAGCACGTGGTGAATTAGACTTTGCGTTCTGCTAATGCTCGAGATTTTTTCCCGGGGTCGGGAACCGGAAGTGGGAAGAGACGATATTACTGTTGTTGTCGCCATCGGAGAGAAACAAACAACACGATGGAGAATGCTCCGTTGTGCATCGCGTTTGTGCAACAAGCAGCTCATCACAGACCAAATGTAGAGGGACGTAGCTTCATCTTGCTCTGCGTTCGCCATTTTCTCGAATGCCTGAGTTTGCTGTTGTTTTTGGTGTTGAAGGGTCAACCTGAAGAGGTTCTATTAGCAATAGTTGAAATGGGTACAGCGCCACACCTATCGTATTGGAGTATGACACGCTTTGTGCCTCTGATCCGATTCATTCACCGCCATATATCCAAGGATAATTACCCTTGCTAAACTCATTCTTATTGTAATTTAGCCATTAATCTGATCCTTTCAGTGGCATGTAACCCCACTGAGTGGCTCCGTTGTAAAACAGGCAGCTGAGGACAAAATGTGAGCCCTGGCTGAATGATGCAACTCATGCTGTCAGACGCGAGCGCCGTAGAGCTGAGCGCAAGTGGAAGAAGGACAAACTGCAGGTGTCCTTTCAAATTTTAAGGGACTTGTTGGCGTCATTATAAGACAACTTTGAAAGATGCTAAAAGAAAACATTTCTCTGACATTATTTTGTCTGTCACAAGCCTCGTGTTTTGTTCAAGACTATTGACTCTGTTCTTAATGCCCCACAGACTGTTTTTATCGAGTCCTCCCCTGTTGTGTGTGAAAATTTTCTTCACTTTTTTTATTGATAAGGTTGCCTCCATTAGGGCTTTAATCTCACCTTCTGCACTGGACACTTCAGTCTCTGTGGCCTGCTCTGCTCTTTTTGACATGTTTGAGCCTGTGACTCTGTCCTGGTTACAGAAGAATGTTGGTCAGTTAAAGCCCTCAGGTTCTCCAAATGATGTGTTCCCTCCTTGACTATTTAAAGAGGTTCTCCCCACTATAGGGTCCTCTGTTCTGGCACTTATTAATTGCAGTTTGTCCTCAGGTGTGGTCCCTGAACATTTCAAACATGCAGTAGTGCAACATTTGATTAAAAAAACAATCAATCAATCAATCAATCAATTTTATTTATAAAGCCCATTTTAAATAAACGCAAAGGTTACCAAAGTGCTTTACATTAAAATAAACACAATAAAAACATCATAAAACAAAACTGTGCACATAAAATAAACAACCTAGACGGTGGTAAAAGCCAAAGAAAAGAGGTGAGTTTTAAGACGACTTTTAAAACAGGACAAGGAAGGGGCCTGCCTAATGTGCAGCGGCAGCTCATTCCAGAGCCTAGGGGCAGCAACAGAAAATGCTCGGTCCCCCCTGAGCTTCCGCCTTGTTTTAGGAACCCTCAGGAGCAGCTGATCAGCTGACCTGAGGGATCGACTGGGTGCGTAGGGCTGCAGAAGTTCAGAGAGGTACACTGGTGCAAGGCCATTCATGGTTTTAAAAGCAAATAAAAGAATTTTAAAATGAATTCTAAAATGGACGGGAAGCCAATGGAGAGATGCTAAAATCGGCGTAATGTGCTCAAATTTCCTAGTGCCAGTTAAAAGTCGTGCAGCTGCGTTTTGTACCAGTTGAAGGCGTGCGATGGAGGACCCACTAACCCCCATAAAAAGTGCATTACAGTAATCAAGCCTAGTCGTTACAAAGGCGTGGATTACTGTTTCTAGGTGCTGTCTTGGAAGAAAGGGTTTTATTTTTGCCAACAGTCTCAGCTGGAAGAAGCTCGTTTTAACCACAGCTTTAATCTGGCTGTCAAACTTGAGGTACGCGTCCACTTTTACCCCCAGATCACTTATAATAGGTTTGGCGTGCTGCGCCAAGGAACCGAGATCAATTGAGGGGGACTCAGAGGTGCCACCAAAGACCATCACTTCGGTCTTCTTTTCATTAAAATTTAAAAAGTTTAGAGCCATCCAAGCCTTGACTTCATCTAAACAATTTACCAGTGGCTTAAGGGAGAAGGAGTCAGCTTTTTTAAGGGGGACATAAATCTGAGTGTCATCAGCGTAACAGTGGAATGAGATACCATGTTTCCTGAGAATTGAACCCAGCGGGAGAAGATACAATGAGAACAAAAGAGGGCCGAGCACTGAACCCTGAGGGACCCCGTAAGAGAGAGGAGCAGTAGAGGACACAGAGTCACCAAGGCTGACACAGAACGTCCGATGAGACAGGTAAGACCTGAGCCATGCCAGCGCCGGGCCCCTGATGCCCACCCAATGCTCCAGGCGAGAGATCAGAATGTCATGATCTACTGTGTCAAATGCTGCAGTTAAATCCAACAGTACAAGAATAACACAGTGACCAGAGTCAGTGGCTAAAAAGATATCGTTAAAAACTCTTAAAAGCGCTGATTCAGTGCTGTGCAATGTTTTAAAACCAGATTGGAAAATTTCAAGCACATTGTGTTCATTTAGAAAGTCCATGAGCTGAAAGTAAACAATCTTTTCCAAAACTTTAGAAAGGAAGGACAATTTGGAAATGGGCCTAAAATTGGCCATGACAGCAGGATCCAGACCAGGTTTTTTAATAAGTGGCTGTACCACTGCATGTTTAAAAAGGACAGGAACCACTCCAGAGGACAGGCTGCTATTGATTAAAAAACCAGGACTAGATACTGATGTTCTTGCAAATTTTAGACTTATCTCTAAATTGCCTTTTATTGCAAAATCCTCGAGAAGATAGTTTGCAACCAATTATTGTTTTTTCTGGAAGAGCACAAAATTCTTGAGGTCTTCCAATCTGGTTTTAAAACCTTGCACAGCACAGAATCAGCTTTTAAGAGTTTTCAATGATATCTTTTTAGCTACTCTCCGGTGACTGTGCAATTCTGGTGCTTTTAAATTTAACTGCTGCATTTGACACAGTGGACCATGAACTTTTAGTTTCCCGTTTGAAACAGTGGGTGGGCATCAGTGGTGTAGCATTGGAGTGGTCCAGGTCATACTTGGCTGATCGAACATTCTGTGTCAGCATTGGTGACTCTGTGTCCTCTGCTCATCTCTCATGTGGGGTCCCCCAGGGCTCAGTTTTAGGCCCTCTTCTCCTCTCTTTACCTGCTACCACTTGGTTCCGTACCAAGAAATTAATTATTAATTAAGCCAACTGTCAATAACCTTGGGGTGAAAGTGGAAACTGATCTCAAGCTCGACTGTCAGATAAATTCGGTTGTTAAATCGAGTTTCTTCCACTTGAGGCAGCTTGACAAAAATAAAACCTATTCTTTCAAAGCAACACTTTGAAACAGTAATCCACGCCTTTGTTACCACTAGGCTGGATTACTGTAATGCTCTTTATGTGGGGGTTAGTGGGTCCTCCATCGCCCGTCTTCAGATGGTGCAAAATGCTGCCGCACGTCTTTTAACTGGCACATGTAAATATGAGCATATTTCCCCCATTTTAGCCTCACTTCACTGGCTGCCCATACATTTTAGGATCAGTTTTAAAATTCTTTTATTTACTTTTAAATCCCTCAATGGTCTCGCACCAGCCTACCTCTCCGAGCTGCTACAGCCCTATACACCCCTCCGCTCTCTCAGGTCAGCTGATCAGCTGCTCCTGAGTGTACCAAAAACGAAGCGTAAGCTCAGAGGTGAGCGTGCCTTTGCTGTGGCGACTCCTAAGCTGTGGAACGATCTGCCTCTTTACGTCAGACAGGCTTCCTCTCTGTCCGTTTTTAAATCCCATCTTAAAACACATCTCTTCTCCTTGGCTTTCGACACGATGTGAAATGCTGAATGTATAATTATTTTTATTTATTTTTAGTATTATTATTGTTTTAAATTATATAGCTGTTTTATGTCTTTTAATTTGTTCTTGTATTTTATTCTTTTAATTTTTGTTTATATTTTTCTGCAATTTGGTCGACTGAGGTTGTTTTAAAGTGCTTTATGAATAAAATTGGATTGGATTGGATCAATGATTGTTTATATTACTTGTGTTAATAAATCTTGGTATACTTTAAGGAGAAGTTGTTTGTATTTATTTTGCATATGTTGATGACATTTGTTGATTATGAAGGTCGGTGCTCGGATTCATAGTGTTCCTGTCTGCTCTAAACATGTCTGATCTGACACAGACTAATGTGTGCTGGTGTCTACTTATTTTCTGTAATATTAATAAATGTCCTCTGGCATTTATTAATTATCGCTAATAACAAGACCGGTTCCCAACAGAATTCCCAATACTTTAGTAAACTGCTGTTTAAAATTTTTTTTTTATAATATTTTAGAGTATTCCTCAATCATTTCTGAGTTTTCATTCATTTTCAATTCAAGATATATTTCATTAGGATGATACTGTAGGTATCTTATTAAAATAATTAGTTGTGTGCAGTTGGTGATTTAAAACCAAATAAGCAGTTGAAAGTCAGTAGCCTTATTATGAATGTATTAAAGACAGCCCACAATATGAACATTATTCTCTTATTCAATTTTTTTTTTTTTAGGTATGATGGAAAGAACTAGAAACGTCTGGTAATAGTAGAGTATGAATTGACATAATACTGTGGCTGTTATTTGCACCTGCATTCAAAATACTGTATGGGATACATCAGTATTCACACTGTCTTTGAATCCCCCTTCCTGTGTCTTTTGGCTCCAGATTTCTGTTTAGATTTTTTAATCTCAGAATGTAAATGTATTTTGACTGGACAGGTCCATGCAGTTATTAACAGATCAGCTCATAAAGGAAGAACGTAAAACAATAATGAGATACCTAAGGGATTAGCAAAAATGAAAATGTTTCAGTTTTTTGTAAAAAAAAAAAATTGATTATCTGAAATTCAGTTAGCAAAGACTACTATCATTGGGGTCACGATTGGTCTACATATAATTTTTTTTTTTTGATAGGCAAGCCTGTTACACATCATATAACAATATTTTAAAAAAGACAAGAAAACAATAACTGAATTATATGCAATTCTTTGTCTCTTTTACTGTCTTACAGGTTGTGAGAAAAATCCAGTCATGCGGCTTATCCCTGTTTCTCCTGGTGCTGAGACAAAATGAGTATGAACAGGTACGGTATGAAAATGAACATTCTTCACCATCACAAATTTACATTGAAAGTTTCATAATGTCTTGGTGCTGCTTGAAGTGGAACCAGTGATTTTGGTTAGGAATAAGTACCCGTTTGCCGTGCCAGTAAGCTAGCATACCCAATTTAAATGTAGTTAGATTGACCTTAATGGAATGCAGCCATAATTGTTATTGGACAAATAATATTACTGGCTCACTGTCTGGGATTGGTATGTCACTGCTGTTTTCTTGAGGCAATTCATGCTGGTATGTTAAGTCTTATTGTTTACTCAAGTCGAATAGTCAAATTTTGACTTTTACAAATGGTACATCCAAGTAATAGTTTTCAACTGGCATGTGATTAGAATCATATTCCAGTGCTACATCCAATTGGCAAATTTACATATTCTGCTGCTGTGTCATAATAATGAATTTTCCTACTGATTCTATGATTTAACCCCATTACAATTTTTTTAAGATATGCCCTATGCTACAATAACCAAAAGTTTGGTGGTTTAAAACATGAGAGCCAGCTTCCTACAATGACTGTGGTTTTATGAAATTAATGTAAAAACAGGAAATACATGTCTCAGTAATAATTATAATATGTATTTTTCTCAAGAATATACTGTTTGTCAGTCTAGCTGTAGCAAAAGGGAATTGTCAAACAGCACAAATAAAAGTGTTGTACCTTCTATTTATTATCTTAACATAATGTTATTTATTGCACCTGTGCTTGAGACGGGTTCTTGGCATAAAAAGCTTGATTTCCCGTAGAGTTTCCACAGTGATTTTGATCAAATGAATTCTTCCATGACCTTAATTATGGTGTTGTCTTTTTCAGGCACTGTCTATGGGTGTGGACCTGCAGTTGCTTGTCAAAGCCTCCAAAGGGGAGCACTGGTCCAGGCCAAGACTGTGTTACATCAGCAAACACCCTGAGCATGGCTTTGGCATGACCACCCTTTCAGTGAATGGTACCTTTCACTGGTGTCATCATTTGACACAGTAATACTTGCTCATCTATAGCTCTTATGAGAACATTAAACATATACAATATATTTTCTATGTTTCTTATTACCATTTTGAATTCCTCTTCTTCTATTTAAGTAGCGTAGTTCACCTCTGGTTTATTGAAATAGCTTAACTAAAATGACCCAAATCTTAAATTAACCTTATAGTAGTCTTTTTCAGTCTTCTTGGGTAGTATACCTGAGCACAACACAGTGATTCGGAACATGGAGAAACAGAGTAGGTAAACATGTCCTTACTTCAGCTGTGTACTGAGAGAAAAAAAAAATTAAATCCATAAAATGTTGGACTAGTCCTCTACAAACCTTGTGTTGTATTTAAAAAATAATGAATACATTGATACTCCCCCGACTTTGACAGAATTAATTTTCACCCCTGAATTGTAAAGAAAAATATTTTAAGAAACAAATATACCAGAACAATTTGTATAATAATCAGTTTATTTTAAAAAAATGACCAACAATTATAAACAGTTGTCTTCCACACAATAAAACTCAGACATAAACACAAAATGTATAACACTATAATTTACAACTGTATTTTTTCCTGACTTGTTCTATATATGTTTGTAAAGTATTACCAGATATTCTAAATTTTCAGTGTTTTTTTATGAGTATATAACTAAAATAGTAATTAACGGTGTCATTCTCTGTAAACTTATTTTGATTGAGTGAGGCATACAGATATGAATAATTGTAATTTTGTTAACAGTGTTGGTATGTCACCAGGTCAGAAGAACAAGCACTTGGTGAGGACAGTAGCTGATGGTCCAGCAGAAAAAGCTGGTGTCTGCGATGGAGATCTACTGATCTGGATCAATGGAATCTCAGCGTCAACGCTCACGCACACAGCTCTCAGCAGAATTGTATGAGTGTACTTTCCTGAGTAAAATCTGACATGTTCTTTGTTTGACTGAAAAATGTGTGAGATTTTCAGTGTGTTTGCTTGTCAGGTGAAGAGGAGTCAGGACTCACTGACAGTGTTGGTTATTGACAGTGACAGTGAGTCCTGCTACATCAGGAGGAAGATGCCCATCCTACCTGTGGTGGCAGAGAACGTCAACCTTCCCTACATTACCAAAACCATACATTTGGTTAAAAGAAGTGATGGATACGGCTTCCTGCTGAGACAAGAGAGGGTGGAAGGCCCACAAAAAATAGGTGAGAGAAACACTGATGGAAATAGTTACAATTATGCAGAGAAACATTCAGACTCACTTAACAGAGTTAACTAACCATTTTATTGAACTAAAATTCAATTTAATGTCATATTTCCCAAAAATGTTACTTTACTTTGGGGAAAACAGTGCAAGTTTCCTATAGCTTTCCTAATAAGACAATTTTCACATTAATCCTGCAAATTTTTGTCAGTCAAACTAACACTGAGGCTGTTCGAAACCGCATACTGCATACTGCATACTATATACTGCTTACTACATACTCATCGATCAGACAGTAAGCAGAGCGTTTACCCACAATGCACTTCGCTCCTGCCCGAGCTGAAATCAGCCGGCCTGAAGCTGATTTCGCTTAAGCTCTGAACTCTGTAAACTTTAGCAACATTTGAAACATTTTCAGGTGAGAAAGTAGTCGTTTAGATCCCCAACGTGTTGAAAACCTGACAAAATACCGGCTATTTACAATTTTGTTCCCACGAATTCGGCGCTACTAAAGCTAGCCGCAGTGAGCAACGCACTTCCGGTTATTTTCACAAAATAAAATACCCGTTGCCTTTTATCATAGGGAAAGCCATTACGATACAATTGGTGCTTTTGTTTTGAAAACAGGAAGTGAACCTACCCTCGTTGTAGCTAGCTTGAAACTGCCGTTTTGACAGGAAATGACAATCGGCGATGTCACGTTACATTGCATCTTGGGTAGTTTGAGTATGAGTAGTAACCTCATGATGCATACCCAACATTTTGGCGAATCTAGTATGCATTCGGGAACTTCTCCTCGCATACTAAAACTGGCATAATAACTCAAAACGTTAGTATGAGTAGTAGGAGAAGTATGCGGTTTGGAACACAGCCCAGAGACATTGCATATGAATAAACAACTTAAAAAAGCCTGACCCTAACTGCTATACATAACACAACAGTGAGTGTTGGAGTCTATGAAAAACATTTGGATCACAGGTCTTTTCCCTGCCAAATCTTGCCTTGACCCAGCTCATCTACTGAGGGAGGTGGATGCAGGGAGTGCAGCAGAGGGAGCTGGGATGGAGGATGGAGATCTGCTGCTGGCTGTTAATCATAAATCCATTGAGTCCATGGAGCATGAGGACATTGTCAAAAAGATTAAAAACAGTGGTGATAAAGTTACCCTCACCTCCATATCTATGCAAGGAAGAAACTATTACAGAGAGGCAAGTACAGTCATTTCAGTGCATTTATGGAAATAATATCTAAGGCTGTGGACCTTAACTGCTTTCTGTTCTGCAGATGGGCATTTCCCCCCTGTTGTTCAATGAAGAGTGTTCTCAACACTGTGTTAGGAGGCAGAGGGAAGCTTCTCCAGGAAAAACCACAACGTATGGTCAGGACAGGGAGGAGAAAGGCTCCGTCTGCCACTCGGTTTGCATCCTGGATCACTCAGGAACCTCAATTTCACAGGTTTGTCCTACTATTCAATTCATTGTGTCCCAAAGCCAAACAGATATACCATGCCTGGTCTCAACTAAGAGACAGACATGGAAAAGAGTGTACAAAAACAGAAATCTATGAACAAGTTTCTTTTTGTCTTATGCAAAAGATTCAGTCTGCTTTGTAAATATAAATTATTGCTCCTAAAACTGTCAGTGAGAAATAGAAATCCATCCATCCATTGTCTTACGCTTATGTAGCATAGTTGATTCTGCGTTGTGTCTTGTGGGAAATAACAGCCGGACAACAGCTGATCTGAAGGCACCTTTAATGCTCCTGCATTCAAATAGCAGAAAATAGTAAGCAGAAACAGGCTTTTCTCATCAGTGTTGCACAGCGCCTTCTCCCACAGAATCCGAACAGAAAAACAGAAGCGTGCGACTTGTGTAAACTAACACGTAATAAAATTAAAATAAGTACAATAATTAATAACTAAACCCAAAGATGGGCATAATAATCTTAAACAGTACATGAATAACAAAAAAAGTAATAATTAAAGAAAAATAATCCCAGACCAAAAATAATGAAACATCACACACCTGCATTCAAATAGCAGAAAATAGTAAGCAGAAACAGGCTTTTCTCATCGGTGTTCCACAGCGCCTGTTTAACCATGAACAGTACTATTTTCAGCACGTGGATGTAGCATTTTCATTAGCAATGTTTCATGTAGCATAGATCAGCTAAATATCTGGTAACACAGTTCTATCACTGTTTAACAAAGTTTAAGTGCTCCAAAGCACATTATTTTACAAGAACAGTAGTAAAACTATCACTTATTAGGCTTAAAGTACACTTATTGAACACAGAAACAAAACTTCATACCTTCTCCCACAGAATCCGAACAGAAAGAACGCGACGGAGAACGTGGGAAAACCTTTCACGGACTGTAATAGTATGATCCATTAATAGGGCTTGGGCACACGCGTTGCATTCTGGGATATGGTCGCCATATTGGAGGCACAATCTCGTAAACAAACCCTGAGGCAAGACGGAGATCAAGGACCAAACAGTGAGAGAAAAGTGAGAGAAAAGCATGTTAAAATGGAAGAAAGGATGTGGGATATACCGGGATACATTACAGAAGGAAGCCAGAGATCGGTACATACAGAAGATTGGCGTTATAAACGGACTGGACCCTTATGAAATACCGAGCAAGGAATGGATTGTCGACGAAGATTTACTGCCTAAGTTCACCCTTTCGGACATAATTGCGTATATAGTATGTGGTGTCAGTGCTTATACTTTGCAACAGTTTCAATTATAATGACACTTTACACTTTTGTCATGTTACTCTACTTGTAAATAAATAATGAAACACACACACTTGGCTGTATCTCAAAGCACATTTATTTCAGACGACTTCAACTTTGCACAACACTCCTGCTCATGGTGGTCAGAGTACAACATACAGACACAATCTTGTCAAAGAATGTTTTGTCTTTACCTTCGCATGGCAAAACTATGTTGATAGGTACTTTTGCTGACAAAAAGGTGTATTGTTTCTGACAGTTCCAATCGCCCTTTCCATGTGAATTTGGAGATGGGCAATTTTCCACATTAAATTAAGATTAAGATTAAGATCAGATTTATTGTCATGTATACATGCATACACACGAAATTTGTCCTCCGCTTTTAACCCATTGAGACATCCCTTGCTTCCAACTGACAGTGTCCTCTTGTGAAGGCGGGGATCTTTACCTCAGCACACAAAAGTCTGTAACTTACCAGAATGAAAATGCAGAGAACACACTCTCATGGACACCGGGATTGAGTGGAAAGTTATGCTTGGTCGTCTTACAGCAGCGATCCATGCTAGTCGACGACGCTTTGTTATCTCGGACACTTGGTCTCCGTGGGTGCGCCTCCAAGCAGGAAACCGGCAAAAGATAAACCATTTACGATTTCCTATCACGGCTTACGCTATTGCACCCCACGACACAGCTACGTGCGACCATAGTGGCAAAGACAATAAGTAAAATAGATAAACCAACGAAGAAAGTTTCGAGACCAGGCGGGAGTACGTCTGCGCGCAGTGGAAAACAATGTAAACAAAACAGTTCTGAGCCTCCAGTATGGCCGCCGCTCACGTAGTGACGTCACGTGCCCGAGCCCTATTTCGTTTTCTTGACCCCGAGCTAACACTCAAAACAAAAGTCCATGAACTCAAAATGTTCAACAGTAACAATAATAATTCACATTTTCATTCACAGTACATAAAATTTTAATAAAAATAATAATTTTGACACAGGAAGTTACTTGCTGTATTGCAATGGATCCGTCATCTTTTCAAAATAAAAGCTGCCGGTGCTCATATAATTTCCTACCGGAATAGCTTCTCACTTGACAATCTAGTGTAACAACATCACATTGCTACACTTATTCGAAGTCGGGTCACGGAGGCAACAGGTTCAGGAGGGAAACCCAGACATACCTCTCCCCAGCGACACTATCCAGCTCCTCCTGAGAGATCCAGAGTTGGCGTTCCCAGCCAAAAAGTGATGAATAATCCCACTGCAGCACAGCTCATTCACTTCAGTAAGGACGTCCATCGCAGTCAAAGTCGTCGTCCACATCGTCAAAATCTGATAAATATCCTGCCATGTTGCGAAAAAAAACCAGCAGTAGCAAACTCCTTGTGAAGTTAGCCGACCGTCACAGAGCACGGTGTAAATAAGCTGTCCTGCAGTGGCGCGTGTCGATGACGTCATCCCAGTCGACACGTGTGTAGAAAGCCCCCGATAAGCCCCCCGATAGCACCTAGTAACAACAACACAGCAGCTCTGAGCTAACAGTGAAATCGTACGCGTTCATTCATTCATTCGTCTTAAAGTATTGGTGAAATAAAGACAGATAATGCCTTATTTAGAGGCTGGGTTGTCTATGCCCTGTTCTCTCCCATTACTTGGATATACGCGGATCTCGAGTGATCTAAATATCGTCCGAAGGACGCCGACTTTCACCAAACTGTTATCGGTGAGTAGATGAACGTATTTTATGCCAGAAATAAGGTCCAGGTTTAAAAAAAAAAAAACCTTCTTCTTTAATGAAGGACGCTCTGTGGACGCTCTGACAGAAAGTCCTTAATCCAGAGGCATGTGGAATGAGGCGGTCCGAGGTTCAACAGTTTCCTCACGAGACCGTGGGGAAGGATGGTGTTGAATGCTGAACAAGCCTCGTTTCCACTATGCATTCCGGTACGGATTGGTTCAGAACGGTTCGCTTATTTCAGAGTTTCCATTACCACGAAAGCCGGTCCCATGGAAGCTGTTACCATGTCTGTAACCCCACTGCTTGGGGTACCGAGCACACAGGAGCGGTTCCAGGCTCTGCTCTCTGTTGTTGGTAAGGAGGCTGTGCAGCGGGAGCTCCATGGCGCTGTGCCAAACCAAAAAGTTTTCCAGCTGATTGCTGCAAAAAATGGCAGAGAGTGGTTTCAACCGGACCGCGAGCCAGTGTGGCATTAAGCTGAAGAAGCTTGGAGGTGGTTAGAAATTATGGATGGTATTTGCCATTATTTGCTATTTACGCTTCGGCACGCACTCCGCCAACCCCTGAGGGTCCCTTTAACATCATGTATGGGTCCGAGCCAGTTGTTATGAAGGTCTTGATGTGACTCCTAACCTTTTGTTCGAAGCACTTCATCACCACAGGTGTAAGTGCAACCGGCCGGTAGTCATTGAGGCTGGTTGTGGGGGATTTCTTGGGGGAACAACAGTGGAGGTTTTCAGGCAGGATGGGACTGCAGTCTGTGTCAGTGACAGGTGTTCAGGCCGCGATTAGCTTTCTTTGTTTTCTTCATCGCAGTAAGATTAATCTCTGCTTTTCGCCAGTCCCTCACAAGTTCCTCACTCACTCCAACCTTTCTTTCTGCTGCTCGATAGCAGCACTTCCTGCACCTAAAGTATAGGTATGAACCAGTATAACTTCATATTTGTGACAAATGGGGCAGTCAGCATATTTTCATATTATCAGTTCTGCAGAAGACAAAGTTATGTCCTTTTCATCCTATGCTTTATGTTTTGATTACCTTAACTGAACTAAAGCTGACCTTATCACCATTTGTTGTTGTTTTTTTTTATAGCTGTCAGAGAGAATCAATGGTGTTTTCTTGTGATGGAAAAGAAGTGACCAAAGCATGAGAAGCAGGATCTTAGGAACTCAGGTTTGAAGAAAGTAATGATTTCACTGCAGATATGGATCCGGCTGGAGACTGAAGTTAATGTTTGCTGTGTTCCCATTAAATTGTTTATAAAATAATTCCTGTATAACTGTCTTCTGCGTCAAGAACAGTCCTTCAAATCTAGAGATATATTTGCCAAAGAGCTATTTTGATTCTGATTTTGCTTCTTAGTTTACAGCTGTAAACAATAATCAATCAGTGTGAAAATGCTTGTTATAAACTGTTCATTATAAGAAGATGAACTGCTCTTGAAAAGTAAAAGATGGAAAAAAAATGTCAACATTTTTAATAAATGTACTTTATTGCTTTCAAGCTGTACAATCTCAGAATGGGAGTGGGGGTGTTATGCAAAACATTTTAACACCCTAAGGGATCTGATTTCTTAGATAGGCTTTTCTACCAAGATGATGCAAATTTCAGTCTCCTAATTACCCTAATTTCTAAAATCCTGTCCTAACAATCAGCAAAGTTTTTTGGCCAGAAGTGCTCTGTTGGGAAAATATCTAACGATGAGATATTTAAGATATGATGGAGCTCGGTCATTAAGAGCTTTATATGTGAGGAGAAGAATCTTATATTCTATTCTGAATTTAACTGGGATGTCATGCCCATGGGGTTTCCCCCATGTTTTTAGTTTTATGTTTTAGGTTGTCATGTCGTTGGGAACGGCTGGCGGAATCCCCTGTAAGGAGGAGTTTCAACTCCCACCTCCGGCAGAGCTTCAACCATGTCCCGGGGGAGGTGGGGGAGATTGAGCCCGAATGGGCCATGTTCCGTGCCTCCATTGTTGAGGCGGCCGACCGAAGCTGTGGCCGTAAGGTGGTCGGTGCCTGTCGTGGCGGCAATTCCCGAACCCGCTGGTGGACACCAGTGGTGAGGGAGGCCGTCAAGCTGAAGAAAGAGTCCTATCGGGCCTTTTTGGCCAGTGGGACTCTGGAAGCAGCTGATGGGTACCGACAGGCCAAGCGGAACGCAGCCTCGGCGGTTGCTGAGGCAAAAACTCGGGCTTGGGAGGAGTTCGGGGAGGCCATGGAGAACGACTTCCGGACGGCCTCGAGGAGATTCTGGTCCACCATCCGGCGGCTCAGAGGGGGGAAGCGATGCACCGTCAACACCGTGTATGGTGAGGGCGGGGCTCTGCTGACTTCAACTAGGGACGTCGTGAGTCGGTGGGGGGAATACTTCGAGGGCCTCCTCAATCCTACCGACACGCCTTCCGATGAGGAAGCAGAGTTGGGGAGCTCGGACGTGGGGCCTCCCATTTCTGGGGCTGTGGTTGCCGAGGTGGTCAAAAAACTCCTCGATGGCAAGGCCCCGGGGGTGGATGAGGTCCGTCCTGAGTTACTCAAGGCTCTGGATGTTGTGGGGCTGTCTTGGTTGACACGCCTCTGCAGCATTGCGTGGACATCGGGGGCAGTGCCTCTGGACTGGCAGATCGGGGTGGTGGCCCCCCTCTTTAAAAAGGGGGACCGGAGGGTGTGTTCCAACTATAGGGGGATCACACAGCCTCCCTGGTAAGGTCTTTTCGGGGGTACTGGAGAGGAGGATCCACCGGATAGTCGAATCTCGGATTCAGGAGGTGCAGTGTGGTTTTCGTCCTGGCCGTGGAACAGTAGACCAGCTCTATACCCTCCGCAGGATCCTGGAGGGAGCATGGGAGTTCGCCCAACCGGTCTACATGTGTTTTGTGGACTTGGAGAAGGCGTTCGACCGTGTCCCTCGGGGACTATTGTGGGGGGTGCTCCGGGAGTATGGAGTGCCGGACCTCTTGATATGGGCTGTTCGGTCTCTGTATGACCGGTGTCAGAGTTTGGTCCGCATTGCCGGCAGTAAGTCGGACATGTTTCCTGTGAGGGTTGGACTCCGTCAGGGCTGCCCTTTGTCACCGATTCTGTTCATAATTTTTATGGACAGAATTTCTAGGCGCAGCCAGGGCGTTGAGGGGGTCCGGTTTGGCGACCTCAGAATCGGGTCTCTGCTTTTTGCGGACGATGTGGTTCTGTTGGCGTCGTCGGGCCGTGACCTTCAGCTCTCACTGGAGTGGTTCGCAGCCGAGTGTGAAGCGGCTGGGATGAGAATCAGCACCTCCAAATCCGAGACCATGGTCTTCGGCCGGAAAAGGGTGGAATGCTCTCTCCGGGTCGGAAATGAGATCCTTCCCCAAGTGGAGGAGTTCAAGTATCTCGGGTCTTGTTCACGAGTGAGGGACGAATGGAGCAGGAGATTGACAGGTGGATCGGTGCGACGTCTGCAGTGATGCGGGCTCTGCACCGGCCCGTCGTGGTGAAGAAGGAGCTGAGCCAGAAGGCGAAGCTCTCGATTTACCAGTCAATCTATGTTCCTAACCTCACCTATGGTCACGAGCTGTGGGTAGTGACCGAAAGAACGAGATCGCGAATACAAGCGGCCGAAATGAGTTTCCTCCGCAGGGTGTCTGGGCTCTCCCTTAGAGATAGGGTGAGAAGCTCGGTCATCCGGGAGGGGCTCGGAGTAGAACCGCTGCTCCTCTGCATCGAGAGGAGTCAGATGAGGTGGCTCGGGCATCTGGTTAGGATGCCTCCTGGACGCCTCCCCGGTGAGGTGTTCCGGGCCCGTCCCACTGGGAAGAGGCCCCGGGGAAGACCCAGGACACGTTGGAGATAGGGGTGGGCAATATGGGCAAAAAAAAAAAATATCTCGATATTTTTTAGGATTTTCACGATAAAGATATTTTGACGATATTTTTTAAAAAAAATTAAAACTTGCGTTAAGATCACAATAAAATGAACACAAGCATGCAAGTCTAAGCACACACCGCCGGTACAGTGAAACTGCGAATGGCTCATTAAATCAGTTATGGTTCCTTTGATCGCTCTACCGTTACTTGGATAACTATGGCAATTGTAGAGCTAATACATGCAAAACGAGCGCTGACCTTCGGGGATGCGTGCATTTATTAGACCCAAAACCCATGCGGGTGCCTCTCGGGGTGCCCCGGCCGCTTTGGTGACTGATAACCTCGAGCCGTTTCTCAGGCTTCTTCTCCCTCCGGAGAGGGAGCCTGAGAAACGGCTACCACATCCAAGGAAGGCAGCAGGCGCGCAAATTACCCACTCGGGGAGGTAGTGACGAAAAATAACAATACAGGACACTTTAAATCCTTTAACGAGGATCAATTGAAGGGCAAGTCTGTTGCCAGCAGCCGCGGTAATTCCAGCTCCAATAGCGTATCTTAAAGTTGCTGCAGTTAAAAAGCTCGTTGTTGGATCTCGGGATTGAGCTGACGGTCCTCCGCGAGGCGAGCTACCGTCTGTCCCAGCCCCTGCCTCTCGGCGCCCCCTCGATGCTCTTAGCTGAGTGTCCCGCGGGGTCCGAAGCGTTTACTTTGAAAAAATTAGAGCGTTCAAAGCAGGACGTGGCGCCGTGGTAAGGGCAGAGGACCACTGGCGCCGCACTTTATTGATTTTTGGCGATTGAAAAAAAAAAAAAAAAAATTTTTTTTTTTTTTTGCCTATATCTCGATATTGCAAAATTACTCATTGTCAAAACAACATTCACGATAATTTCGCAAACGATACATATCGCCCACCCCTAGTTGGAGAGACAATGTTTCTCGGCTGGCCTGGGAACGCCTCGGGGTCCCCCCAGAAGAGCTGGAGGAAGTGGCCGGGGACAGGGACGTCTGGGTCTCTTTGCTCAAGCTGCTGCCCCCGCGACCCGATCCCCGGACCAGCGGAAGATGATGGATGGATGGATGGATGGATGGAGTAGTCCAATCTTGAAGTAACAAATGCATGGACTAGTTTTTCTGCATCACTCTGAGACAAGATGTTTCTGATTTTAACAATATTACGAAGGTGAAGGAAGGCAGTCCTAGAAACCTGTTTTATATGTGCATCAAATGATAAATTCTGGTCAAAAATAACTCCAAGGTTCATCACTGTAGAACTAGAAGCCAAGGAAATACCATCTAGAGTAACTATATAGCTAGACAATTTCTCCCTGTAGCGCTCAGGTCCAAAGATAACGACTTCAGTTTTGTCTGAAGTTAGAAGCAGACAGTTCTGAGTCATCCAGGTCTTTATGCCTTTAAGACATGCTTGGAGTCTGACCAACCTATTGGGTTCATCTGGTTTTATAGATAAGTACAGCTGAGTATCATCAGCATAGCAATGGAAATTTATGCCATGCTGTCTAATAATGTTACCTAATGGAAGCATGTATAAAGTGAAAAAAATTGGTCCAAACACAGAACCCTGAGGAACTCCATGACTTACTCTGGTGTGTGAGGAAGATTCTTCATTTACAAGAACAAACTGAAATCTATCAGATAAATATGACTTAAACCAGCCTAATGCAGTTCCTTTAATCCCAATAACATGTTCAAATCTCTGTAATAAGATACTGTGATCGACCGTATCAAATGCAGCACTGAGATCCAACAGGACAAGCACAGACACAAGTCCGCTATCAGAGGCTAAAAGAAGATTATTGGTAACTTTCAGCAGTGCAGTTTCTGTGCTATGATGCACTCTGAATCCTGACTGAAACTCTTCAAACAGATTATTTCTGTGTAAGTGATCACAAAGCTGAGCTGCAACTATTTTTTCAAGAACTTTAGACATAAAAGGGAGATTGGATATAGGTCTATAATGAGCCAACACTTCTGAATTAAGAGTAGTTTTTTTTAAGTAAAGGTTTAATTACAGCAACCTTAAAAGTCTGAGGTACATATCCTGTCAACAAAGACAGATTGATCAAATCCAATATGGAAGTGTCAATTAATGGGAAAACCTCCTTGAACAGTCTGGTTGAGATTGGGTCTAAAACACAAGTTGATGGTTTAGAAGAGACTATTGCTGTTGTTAGCTCAGAGAGATCAACTGGGCAGAAGCCGTCTAAATACAAATCAGGTTCTAAAGATACTTCTAAAGCTGCTGTACTTGATGATACATCACTGATAATAGTGGGGATCTTCTCTCTGATAAAAACAATTTTATTGGTAAAGAAGCTCAATAAATCATTACTACTGATACTACTGATAGTTAAAGGAATACATGGCTCATCAGCCTGGCCACAGCGCTGAAAAGAAACCTGGGATTGTTCTTATTCTCTTTTATCAATGATGAATAATAAGAAGTTCTGGCTTTACGAAGGGCTTTCTTATACGCTATTAAACTATTTTTCCAAACTAATTGACTCTTCTAGATTAGAGGAATCCCACTGTCTCTCCAGCTTTCTTGCAGTCTGCTTTAAAGCACGCAGCTGTGAATTATACCAAGGAGCCAACCTCTTCTGACTGATTACCTTCCTTTTCAGAGGGGCAACATTGTCCAGTGCTGTACGCATTGAAATTGTAGTGCTGTCAACAAGAGAGTCAAGTTTAACTGGAATAAAATTGAAGTAGTCGTTCGTTCAACGTAAACTTGAAAGTGTATTGGCCAAACAATAACTACATAAAATGCAGGTTCAGCGGATGCTTGGGCGAATAGTGCCCAGAGGTCGCGACTGGACTTGTTGCACAGGTGGTTTCCTATCACAGTACCACGCTGGAATTCACTGAGCTCCTGAGAGCGAAACATTATTTAGAAGCAGTTTGCATGCATAGGTGCTTAAATTTACACACCTGTGGCCATGGAGGTGATTGGAACAACTGAATTTAATTATTTGGATGGGTGAGTCAATACTTTTGGCAATATAGTGTATATCTATCGAACTATCTATATCTATCAATAGATATCAATCTTTATACATGTGTTGTACAAAATGGTAAAAAATAAATATAAATAAATAAATACATTTTAAAAAACTGGCCAAAATTTTTTCAGATACTTACATTTCCCTTGCCTGCAACAGAGAGCTGGCCGATCCTTCTTTGATGCAGTGTCTTTGCATTTTTTATTATTTTTTTTAACCAACTCTTGCTGGAACATTTCCTTCAAATATAAATTTTTCCAGGCTGCATGGTGGTGCACCATTCCCTCACGGCAAGTGGGTTCCCGATTTGAATCCTGGCTGTGGCCTTCCTGTGTGGAGTTTGCACGTTCTCCCTGTGGATGCGTTGGTTCACTCCAGGTACTCCTGCTTCCTCCTCCCGGCCGAAAACATGCAGGTCAGGTTAATTGGCGTCTCTAAATTGACATTAGGAGTGAGCGTGCATGGTTGTTTGTCTCTGTGCTGCCCTGTGATGGACTGGCATCCTGTCCAGGGTGTAACCTGCTTCTCTGCCCAATGACAGTTGGGAAAGGATCTAGGCTACCTGCAACCCTGCGTTGGATTGAGCGGGTATAAAAACATGGATGGATGGATGGATGGATGGATGGATAAAGTTTACTCACTGGGCTTTTATATCCCCTGAAGCTGGCGTTGATATGAGATGCAAAGCCAGTTCTAACATTCTAAGAGGTTGAATGCAAGAAAGAAAAAAGAGACGACAGGGCTCAGAAATAGAGGCTTAATAGAGGAAGTGGTGTGAACTTCAAAAAGGTGTTTTTCAGTTGGTAGTGACTTTAGATACACAAACATGCTTTCTACCACATAATCCCCCCACCCCCACCAAAATGTGTCTGCTTGAAACAACAAATATGAAAGCTAATAGCAGTAAGCTATGGGATGCCGTCAAACCCTCTTTTTGTCAAATCAGATCCTAAAGGGATAGTTCGCCTCTTTTGACATGAAGCTGTATGACATCCCATACTAGCAATATCATTTATTAAATTTGACTTACCCCCTGCTGCGTCCTGTGAGCTGAGTTCCAGCTGAGTTTTGGCGTTGATGAAGGTAGTTGGCTGGGGCCACAAAATAAAGCATTTTGCTTCTCAAAACAATATGCGTTCAAAAGAGTAATACATTTGAATAACAAAATCGATGTGCAGGAAAAAGTCAGACATCACAAACGCTTGGCGCCATTTTCTCTCTACTCGCTACTACGGGCAGTGTAGACCGTGCAGACCGAAGTGCAGACCGAAGTGCAGACCGAAGTGCAGACCGAAGTGCAGACCGAAGTGCAGACCGAGCAGTCCCCTGCTTCTGAGCAGTAAACACCGTAACAGGCGCAGCTGTCGGCAGGTGGCTGCATATGTTGCATATATACAACGCCAAAACTCAGCTGGAACTCTGCTCACAGGACGCAGCAGGGGGTAAGAAAATGTTCATAAATAATATTGCTAGTATCGGATGTCATACAGCTTCATGTCAAAAGAGGCGAACTATCCCTTTAATGGGGTGGTCGGATGCGTAGCCGGTTGTGCAGGCATGTACAGAGGCTACAGTCCTCGCTGCAGTTGGCCCTGGTTCGAGTCCCGCATCGGACGTCCTTTACTGCGTGTCATTCCCCTCTGTCTGCCCCCTGCTTCCTGTCTCTCCTCATACTGTCCTATCCATTAAAGACATAAAAAGGCCCAACAAATAATAAATAAATAAATAAATCGGATCCTTAATGTCAAGATTTGAATGCAACTACTATGGTGGAAACTGGCTTTGCCGACCCACAAGATCTAATCCTATGTTATAGTAAAAATCAAAAGTCTGTTACCCTTGGCCCTTTGTAGAGCTTTGTAATACAAATGTTTGATACATTTTCAGGTAAATGTTTTGCATTATATCAGTGGTAGCATATCTTATTATATCAATACAAGCTTGGAAACATATTGAAGTGTTTGAAATTGACCCTCCCCACGAATTCAGAAATGAGAGGAGACAAACAAAGCAACGTTACTAAGATCAAGAGGTAGAGACCAAAAAGAGTGAATCCTTTATATACATATTCACACAGTGTTACTGTGATGAAATAATAAACAACAATAACAAAAATGCTGCTTCTTGTATATATCTACAACTCTGCTGTACACACATGAAAGTTAAAATTACTCTGTATTCTGAGGATTGTTATAGGATTTGCTGTCCCCTACACATCAAAGTTGCAGATTAAAAATCTAAATATATACATTTGTATGCAAGTTTTAAAAATAAAATGATCTTCACAGCCTCTGAAATGTGCCGGCTAATACAATTTCTATACAGTGGCATTGTATCCTTTTTTTTTAGGTTGGTGTGTCAATTTACTTCTCTATTTAACATATATACATAATCATAGATTGAGTGAGACAAAATCATGCTATATGAACACAAGAAGAGGAATACAAAACATTTGTAAAAACACATTAAATAATTTACTTTAACCTATTTTCTCTGGAGACACTGTACATGAATGAGAGCACAGCTGCACAGGTCTGGAAACCATTGAGAAAAACCCATATAGATGAGATCATGCTACAGCAGTGGGCTGCTTGAATGTAATCTGGGAATTATAGTGTGAGAATATATATTCAAGTAGGCCAAGCAAAGAATTAAAACAATGATATTGCTGGTTTGAATTCAGATTTTTTTTTTTTTTTTTTTTTTGCTTGGTTTATTCTATTTTCTTTTGAATAGTCTTGTTTTCACATTCTCTCAGTTCTCTCTTTGAACTAGTTTGAGGAAAAGCAAGCAGAACCTCTAATTGTAATGAGTGCAGGCTCCTAGGAAGACTGGATGTTGCCTGCAATAAGCTATCAGAGGCCCTTTCCTATAGCACCCCAAGTACTTCTACACAATCTGGGTCTGATTGGGATTGGGTCAGTTTTAACCCTTGTGAGATGGCACACAAACAGCTTTATCCTTAGCTTTTTATGGAACTGAACATGCTTAATAAGTATTGTCACTAGATGTCAGTACATATTAGGTCTTAGCCTAAGGATCATACATATAAGCATAGCAGTTAGAATCTCTACATCAGCTTCACTGTTCCAACATTTAATAAATAATGTAATTTAAACAGACCTGTGGCTGAGGTGGCACAGTTACTCTGCTAAGCATCTTTTGGATATGTTCAAAAAGGCAAATCCTTTCAGTGGCATTGGATCCTCAGCACAGCCACATCGACTACTTACACTGTCTGGAGAAGCAGCAAGGGATGACCATTTGAACGGCATAACGTGTTTCCATTGTGTTGACCCCAAATATGTGTTTTAGTTGGCATTATCATTTATGAGACTGCCCCATGAATGTAGCTGGAAGACAGAGAGAGCCAACAGTGGCCCACTGCCCAACTTAAAGCAGAGGCAACCTGCCAACATGACACAGTGACTACAACAACACAGCCAAATGGACAAAAATAAGACCCAGATTGTGAAGAACAAAGAATATTAGACAACAAAAGAGGTTTTAGTTAGAACTGATTACCATTTAAGTTCCATGTATGGAGAGCAAAGATGGATGCCATATTTTAGGCCAGAGAAGCTTCTATATTTGCCTTCCTGAATTTAAAAGTTCAATAGTTCTTCATGTTATGTGCAAGTATTTAAACTCTTAGGGCCAAATGATCTCAACAGCAAAAAAAAACAAAAACAAAAAAAAACACCATCAACCCAAAGAAAGAAAAAAAAGAAAAACATCGAACTAATCTACTACACACTGTTAGCATTCAGTTTCATTGTTCCAACCAGATAAAGCGGTGGACTTCTAAGAGGAAGCCTGAGCCTTTGCACATCGGCTGAGAAAGATTCAAAGAAGGATGGATGTTAAGTCATTACTATTCTGGGGCCTCATGTATAAACAGTCATCATGTGCAAAACAGCACATAAGGTGCGCACATATACTTGTTTGACAGCATATTTACAATGTTGCATATATCTTACCATTAATATCACTGCTGTGCGCTTCTCTTTTAGTTTTTTTTTTTTGTATTTTTGTGTTTATTCATTTATTTATAAGCTTGACAAAAAGGTTCCTAGTCTTGTTCTTTTTGTCTGTCCCTACTTTTTAAAAACATGTCTCTGGTATCAAATTCACAATTTGTAAGAGAGAAAAAAAATTCCATCTGATATGGTGTCCTTGCATTGTTCTAAATAAAAGATAGGGTTGGCATGTTTGGCAAATCCTTATATTCATCTTTATTTAGTTTTTACACAGCATCTCAATCGCTGGCAACATGTCCAGGGCGCCTCTGGTCCGGTGGAAACTGGAAGAGGCTCCAGCCCTGCACAGTCCTGAACTGAATAAAGTGGGTAAAGAAAATGGATGGATGGACAGTGTCCTGAGTTTTTTGTTTTCTTTAGTGATGGGGTCAAATGTTTTTGCCCTGACATTAGACAAAGATGCCATGTTGCTGATGTTAAAGTAAATGACTGAATCTTTGCAGAGATGGCTGTTCAACATGGAAAGATGCCAGCATTAAATATGAAGTATTTTGTATCTGTAATAGTGAAAACAAAATACCTGAAATGAATACTGAAAATATTGTGGAATCTGTTTGAAGCTAAATATATACATTTTGTCCACTTGGGCCAAAGAACCCTAAAATCACTGACAAAAAACACATGAGCTATGAAGCGTTGAAGCGTGAATGAGTCTGGAAAATGTTTTGACGGCAGGCTCTACAAGTGAACAGGTTTGTCTTCCGATCATGCAGGAACTAGTTTGTTTTCAAAAATACCATTTTGACATTTCTGTCCATACATGCCTGGGCATAACGTAAAAATTGTGCATATAATTACCGGTACCAAAACCTGTAAAATTTGCACATAACCTGATTTTCTTTGCATGTTTTATACATAAGACTAAGCCTAAGCCCCTTATACATGAGTACTGAACAACCACGTGGTTTGTGGTGTGGGCAGTTGGGTTGCTTGTAATGCCAAATTTCTTGAAAAAAAGAAAACAATTGTTTTAAATAATAAAATTAAATAAACATAATAATAAAACTAAAACAGTGTTGTTGTTTTTTTTATCAAATATGGAGATTCAGTAGCATATACAAACACAATTACATTGATTGTCTTAGTAAGAAGCAAATTCGATTTGGGAGAGTCAGATGGTTAACATAATAATAACGGGGAATAGCCCAAACTGTATGGTAAGTTAAACACTTTTTTTTATATATATATATATATATATATATATATATATATATATATATATATATATATATATATAAAAACCCTCCAATTCTCACCATAAAGCAAGTATTAGTGGATTTCTCTCCATATATCGGCACAGATACATCAGACCTGTGAGTCCTGTTCTCCAGTGAAAAACTACGTAGATGATGGAAGATGTGTTCTTGTTCCCAGTTTAGCAGCTTGTCAGTCGGGAAAGAGGATGACACACCAGCAGCTATTCCCACACCAGCGGAGACGGAGGCATTTCAGAGGGCTGAGCCACTGTGGAGCTGTTTAGAAGCAGGCCAACATATGACTCAGGTTAAATGATCAATTAGCTCAAGACATTTGGTACTTTGTTAAAAGTTTAGTAATTACTTTCGTACTACTTGTATTTCACAAATAATAGAAAAATGTATTAACATTCGTTCTCACACCCAACTATACACATCAGATACCCAGAGTACTGTTTAACTTTTAATTTCTTCATGTGCTGTAGATCAGAATATGCTTGTGGAGTACTGTTATGGCGCTTTTCCACTAGCTCGCCACGGTTGTGTTTCCATTACAAACGAGTATACTTCGTGCCTCCTCGACGTGGGTGGGGTCGTCGTAACACGGCTGCGCGTGTTGCTGCTCACCCTGTGGCTTTTTGTCGCACAGAAGGCAAGAGAAGAGAGCCAGAGAAGACTCCTGGCCGCCAGACAAAACAGTATTGAAAAGTACCGGAGAGTTTTGTTACGAGCTTCAAAAAGACGACGTTTGGAGGTAAGCTAACGGTTGCTAACGCTAGCTTTCATTATCCGCGTTATGACGCTTCCAGTGACGACACTCATCGCCCAATCAGTGGAAGGCAGTCTGCTGACGTCACGTTTTAGTAACGCTTCGGCCCGCTTGGAACCAGGGCTGAGGTGGTACGGAAAATCGTGCCGGTTGCAGGTACGGCGTGCTAGTGGAAACACGCAATAGCGTGCCGAGCCGAGCCGAAGCGAGCTGGTGGAAAAGCGCCATTAGTGATACCAAAGACTCCTGACCAAGCATCAATACGGCTACATTCACACTGCAGGAAACAGTAGCCAAAATCTGACTTTTTTTTCCATTTGTGACCCATATCTGATGGTTCTGTGTGGCATTAAAATGTGTTTTCCAAAAGCATATTTTCTTTAAGCTTCCTTCAACAGTCTTAACACATACAAATTAGGTTAACTGATGATTCTGTGATGGATGTCCAAATTTGATGACCTTTTTTGCCCCCTGTGACCTTTTGCAGTCCAAACTCTACTACTCAGCCTTACTGAAATACACAATCTTCCTATTGAGGTAATGAAGTGTTAAAAAAGACACTAAAGTCTGAACTCCTAATATATATATTGACAACATTACTTTCATTTTCATGTAAAGCATAGGATCTTACGAACTTTTTAATTTCATGCCAATACAAAAAGGAAAAAAAAGACATATGGTCTTTATTCCCCCATCTAACTAGATTATTGTCTACTATGAAGAAAACAAAAACATTCCTGCAGTGAACACATCAGTCCATGTGTCACATGTGCTGAGAAAGTCTTTTTTCACCTTGCTTGCCTTTTTCCTCGCTCCCCATGCTGTTACTGTTTCACTACACAGCCAAATTCCCCACAAAGCTGCTGTTATCCACACACCTTTTACCAAGAAGTGGCCTAAGAAATCTGCATATCATTCTCTCTTGAGGAACTTTCCCTTTGCTGCTCAGCTCTAGACAAAAAACCCAATGTACATACGTTGAGGGCAACATATATCCAGTTGCTTCAGACAATTAGAATGCCAGAAGCAACAGAAAGAGCACAATGCACCACGTCAGACCCATAACACAACACTGCTCCAGCCACCGAAAGACCTCTATCCTGTGGGGCAATAATCAGCTGTTTGTTGCCAGTCGCTGGGTACTTTAAAAAAAGCATTACAGAAGGAGTCGGAAATGTGAATCTTATTAAATCTTATAATAAATAGACAAAAGAGAATAAGAGAGCTAGGGAGAGAAAAAGAGGTGCTCCCTAAATTGAGCTTGGAGCATAATGTTTATGTGCATCTATCTTCTGGTTTTTCAATCTTCACATTAGATTTCAAAGATCAAACGGTCAATTTTTAAACTTAATTCCAACATAGCAGTCTTATAACTTAGTATAATCTTAGAAAAATTCTTCTAATCTGATGCGAAGAACTGTCGGACTAGTGTATATATACCACTTATAGATATGTCCTATTGGATTGCGAAACAAATTAATAATATTTTGTCTAATTTCTTCAAAGGGAAAATCTGATCAGAATTTAGGTCATAATTATCCAGAAATAAGAAGAATTCTCCAAGTCAAATTCAAACATTTTAAAGCATTGCTGCACATGAAAAATTTGTTTGGCTCGTTTGGCTTCAGACAAAATGGAACCACATAACGTTTCTAAGAAGTCTGAATGTGAGATACATTAAAGACCGTCTCACCTGATGAAGCTCTTGAAAGCAGCTGATTGAGGGTTAATGCAGAGCGGAACCCGGCTCCCCTTTTGCTGTTCCAAAATGAACTGATGGATGATCTCTGTGAGGGAAACACGAACGAGCATTGGTCACTTATTTCAAACAAAACTCAGTCATAGTGATGTCTTTGACTCTTTAGAAGAACTACATCATAGATAGGGCTCAAGTGTCTCATTTTGATCATTTCCATTACTTCCAGTGTTCCCAAATGCACTTCACAGAGCACCTGTTCCTTTGTCAACACCTCTACAATTTTGTTGCTACTTTATCAACTTTAAGAGTCAGGATTTGCTAGATTTCTTCCCTTTTTCAATATGTTAATCCTCGAGACAGAACAGAGGAGTTGTTGAACACATATTGGTTAGAAGTACAGGATATCAAGTTAAACTTAAAGTGGACATGGCAGGACCGTTTCCAGAAATTTAATTCTTAATCTGTGGTACCTCTAAATAAGCTCTTCATCTATCATAACTCAAAATAGTTTGTAATTATTTTGGAAGGGGGGAGAGCCCCCCCTAGCTCTCCTCCCTTAGGGTTTAGTGGAATCCTCTCTTGAGGATTGAGGGGAAGCTTCTGATTGGTTGAATTCCTGCAGGCTTGCTGAGGGGCAGGGGGAGAAGATCTTGGTGACCCATGAATTGCGTTACCGTAGTCAACAGTTTAACACTGCAGAAAACAATGCATTGCATGTGATGGGACCTTAAGAAAACATTAACATTAACAAGACAGAGGGAGAAATTAAATAAAGTATTTTGAATATGATTTACAAGTAGTTGGAAAGAATTTGTCAAATAAAATTGATAAAAAAGTTCTGTTAAACATAATGAAGAAAATAAGTGACAGTGGCAAATCAAATAAAAGCAGTTGGAAAGAGAATAGTCTTTAGCTTAGTTTAAAAAAAATGGCTAACTAATGAGAATGTTAGGCTGAAAATACACTGTTGCACCTCGCATTCACATAAGCAACCATCTGTTATGTCAGCAGTTGTTACCGGAGGACTCCACAAGGAGGCACACCTGATCACTCAGACCGAAAGCTGCTGCAGGATTTACAGTATGGTGAACAGAAGCACTGTGATAAACCGAAAACATGGTGTCAAGAGAAGATATGCAAGGACCAACACAGCAAAAGGTAGGTGGTAATAATGTTGTGGTAGACTGGTTTATTCTCACATTCCACATATACCAGCTCATGTTTGCTTCCACAGAGAACAGCAGTTCAACAGTGTGTCAACTGTACATTTAACGAGTTTACAAGAGAAGAAACGGTATATGGCACAGCTAATAAATATATTTAGTGGACCTGTCTGATGACACTAGAACATGTTTTTGATTAGTTTGCAGTAAAGTATTTCCTAAAGTTTGCCAGATCAGTTTATTTAAAAAAAAAAGGAACAGTGAAATCAGCCCACAGCAGTGTGCTCAGAAAGAAACATTTAGGTAATAAGAGAGGGTTAATCATTTTTAAAGTGCAGTAGGTCGGAGGTAGGCCCAGCACCTAGAGAGGGGAACAGCAGAAAAACAACAACAACTTACCTTTGACCTGTCTCACGGAGCTCAGGTTCTTCTCAAAGCCATCATCAAACTTGGGATTTGTGACGGGCTCAAAGTCACTGGTGTAAACACGGCCAGAGGATGTGGTGTAGCAGCACTTGCACATGCATGTGTGGTAGCGCAGTCGGCCCTCATCCAGGTAAGGGTGAGCCAAGGCATCCTTGGCTGAAATCCTCTTTGCCTAGAGACCAAGTGCATTAGTTAGATGTGTTTCAAAGACCATTAGCTGTTTGTTTTTTTGGGCTTTTTATGGACAGGACAGTTAGAGGGAGACAGGAAGTAGGGAGCAGAGAGAGGGGGAAGGCATGCAGCAAAGGGCTGCCTAATGCGGGACTCGAACCGGGGCCAGCTGCAGCGAGGACTGTAGCTTCTGTACATGGGGCGGCTGCTTAACCCACTACGCCAGCAACCGCCCCATTAGCTGTGTTTTACATATACTCCTTTGTCTCAGAATGCGTGTGAAAATGATTGGGAAAAAGAAAAGTATACAGAAAATAAAATGGTAAATATTTCAATAAATAACTGCAAATAAATGAATGGTTATTTGTAACACATGACATAATACAGCATCTAATAATTTATCAAACAAAACTAAACCAAAATGCTGATGCACACAACAAGCTCACTCACACCTCTTAAGTCTAACACACACATTCACATGGATGTAGGCACTGTAGGCCGAGTTGGGTCAGTGTCTTGCCCAAAGGCATCTGGTGAAGCCTGGTATCGAACCATCGACTCCCTCCTTTAAAAGAGGTGGCCACACTTGCTAATTAAGGGCAGTTGTAGGAAGAGTGGGCATCTACCAATGAAAGGTTTTGGTAGTTTGCTGGTCTGAACCATTCAGGTAGGCGTTATCAATGCCAAGGAGCAAAGACGTAAACAGTTCTTAGAGAAGCTCTTAGAGAAGCTCTTAGAGAAGCTCTTAGAGAAGCTCTTAGAGAAGCTCTTAGAGAAGCTCTTAGTGAAGCAATTGTTCATCAATCTGGAATTCCATTTCCAAACAATTTGGCACCATATCAGTTCTGCACCGGAAAAAGTTATGCACAAAAAGAAAACATTCAAGACAATTGCCCATTCTTCCCAGGAATTAGGAGATAATGCAAAAAAGAGCCATGTCTCAGGATCTGTCTCAGGATCTAAGGGCCTCAGCATGTCAAATGTTGCATTCCATAATATCAAAAATTACATAAAGAACAAATATATCATATTTGGAAGGGCTGCAAGGAGTAAGCCTCTAACCTCTAAAAAGTAAACATGACAGCACTGCTTCAATTTAAAAAGTTGCATGTGAACAAACCACAAGACACCTGGAACAATGTCCTCTGGCAGGATGACACCAAACTGGAGACATTTGGCCATAATGAACACAATCATAAGTCCGTTTCTAGGTTTATTTTATTTTGTTTTATATATATATATATATATATATATATATATATATATATATACATATATATATACATATATATATACACACACACACTTTTTTTTTTTTTTTTTTTTAAGACGCTATTTGTTTGTGTGCATATGTCTGTTTGTGTGTTTATGTGCTGGGGTGAGGCAGGGTGGGGGTGGCTGCTTTTAAACATGTATAGCACTTTGTGCTACATTTTATTGTATGAAAAGTGCTTTCTTTATAAATAAAGTTTGATGATGTTGATGATGAAGAAAATCGAGCTTGTAAAAGTCGGGCTAACAACCCAGGATAATGCAGTTGGGCAATTCCTAATTTCCAATACTTTCATTCACATACTGTATATGGCTGTTATTTTTGTCAGACATGTTAGAAATTGCGACTGAAAACCAGCCATTAAGACTACCTGTCAACTCATGGTTGCTTCAGCATACTGGAAATGCTTACTCTGCTTTAATAAAATGCTGATTTCATAACTGCAGGAGCATTTGACAAAATTACCATTAGAGTGAATTTGGCTATACTTACATTTCAAATTATCTCCAAATGAAATTTAGAGGGGGGGGGGCATTTTTTAAACGTTTTCTCACACAGATTCCACTCCAATACACACATACTTGGAAGGTGTTCCAAGTAAATAACTGTCAAGCTAATTTGACTTATTTGGCCTATTTTTGTGGCATTTATCTTATTTTCAGACCTAGTAAAGACCAGATCACTTTTTTTATTCTGTTCTGGTACATAAAACCTTAGAAGTGAAAGATAGTGCACTTTCTTTCACTTCTAAGTGATGGTCACATGGCACCGAAAGGATCGGATTATTGGCTAAATCACAATAAGACTGAGTTATTAAGTGCATGTAGACACCTTAATCTGACAAGAAATTGGGTCGAATCGAGGTACTCGTGATCGGATTAAGACCCCAAGATAACTCGGTTGAAAGTCAAAATAAACGTACTTGTAGACGGTGAAGCACGTGGTGAATTAGACCAGGGGTTCTCAAACTTTTCCATGCCAAGGCCCCCCAAACAATATTAGCTTCTGGCCAGGGACCCCCTTTGCAAACCACAGACAATGCTACAAAATATGTAAAGAAACATCAACTTTTAGAACGTATTTTCTTTCTTTTATTCACGGACAGTAGCTTGCCGTGTGAATGCAGCCTGACTAAATGCTCTTCTTTACGTCTGAAGAAGTCAGACTCTGGCGGATGTTTTTGTATCAAGTGACGCTGAAGTTTCGAAGGTTTTGAACACTCATTTGAGAGGGTCTCCAGACAGAGGAGAGGACGCATTTCAGGCAATCGTGGCCATTTTTCTGTATGGCTGTAAAGCCAAACTTAATGTATGCTGCCTCATAATTTCTGATTTTAGTCGGCCAGTTCTTTCGGTCTCTTACAAGTCAAAAATCTGTCCATTTTGGCTAGCTAGCTACACGCTAGCTTGAGGAGCAGAGCAGCTTCAGAACAGGCGCAAACCGCCAGGTCTACGATGTTTTGACTGGCAGCCAATCAGAAAGACAAGCATGGCAAATAACATTTCGATATGATATATTATTATAAATTGTACTTTTACAATACTGATTAAAAAAATGTGACAATTTTTTATAATGATGTTTTAAAAAAAAATTAAATTCTATTTTTTTATTTTTGCATTTTTTTCTTATCTTCATTCCAATTTTTTGAGGCCCCCCTAGCGCCCCCTGGCGGCCCCCACTTTGAAAACCACTGAATTACACTTTGCGTTCTGCGCATGCTCGAGATTTTTCCCCGGGGTCGTGAACTGGAAGTCGGAAGAGACGATATTCCTGTTGTAGTCGCCGTCAGAAAGAAACAAACAAAGCGATGGAGAATGCTCCGTTGTGCATCGCGTTTGTGCAACAAGCAGCTCATCACAGACCAAATGTAGAGGGACGTAGCTTCATCTTGCTCTTTATTCGCCATTTTCTCGAATGCCTGAGTTTGTTGTTGAAGGGGTCAACAGGAAGTGGCTCTATTAACAATAGTTGAAATGGGTACAGCGCCACCTATCGTATTGGAGTATGACATGCTTTGTGCCTCTGATCCCATTCATTCACCGCCATATATCCAAGGATAATTACCCTTGCTCAAATAAAGAGCAACTCAGTCTTATTGTAATTTAGCCAATTATTTGATCCTTTCAGTGCCATGTAACCCCACTGATTGAGATGTGGCTCTGTAGCTGTGTTAGCATCTATGGGTTCATCATGACGTACTACTCGTCCTGCAACCAGTGCACTTCACCGGTGCTCTCAACACTATTGTCCCTATGGTCTCTAATACATTTCAATTGCTTTCCAGACATTACATTTGATGATGCATTGAATACTGTGATGCAAGTGGAGTGTCCAGTGAGTGGACCAATCAAAACACTGTCTCAATGGTGTGTAGACTGCACTTATTCTGCTGGTTAGTTCTTGCTACACAAAAGTACAGCCATAGTAATCTCAGTCTGTCGGTCTAAAAGATAACAAAAACACCATCAGGCCAAACATGGTTACATTTGTTGGAGAGGTGGAGCAGGAGCAAAGAAAGCATCCATTGGATCAGGATCATTTTCTATACAACTGCAGAATAGTGAACTGGCCTTGAAAGTGGCCAACTTGTACAATCATCTCCAGTAGACTCCATCACTGTAATGCTCTTTTAACTGGACTTCCCAAAAAGAGCATTAACCATCTGCAGCTCATCCAGAACGCTGCTGCTGGAGTTTTAACCCGGACTAAGAGATCTGAACACATCACAGCAGCTTTAAAATCTTTACTCTGGCTTCCAGTCAGTCACAGAATAGATTTTAAAAGTCTGCTGATGGTTTACAAATCCCAGAACGGTTTAGGCCCAAAATACATCTGTGATATGTTCAGAGAATATAAAGCCAGCAGAGCTCTTAGATCCAAGGACTCAGGTCAGCTTGTCCAGTCCAGAGTCCAGACTAAACATGGAGAAGCAGCATTTAGCTGTTATGCTGCAAACAAGTGGAACAAACTGCCAGTGGAGATTAAACTTTCCCAAAATGTTTTAAATCCAGGTTAAAAACATTGCTTTTCTCATGTGTCTATGCATGAAATCTGCACGATATCTTTTAACTTATCTGGACTGTTGCTTGTTATTTTATTTATTTCTCTTTATATTCCTTTATGTATTTTTAATGCTTCTTACACTCCCTGCTGCAATGCTTTTATTTTATGTAAAGCACTTTGAACCGTTTTGTACTATACAAATAAATTTGACTTTGACAAGTGTTGGTGTAGTCCTGTACTTTTTTCCCTTCAAAAGATTAAATTAAAAAGAGATTAGCGTAAAGAAAACACCAAATAAAAAACTCCCAATGATTTAACTTCATATGTCACACATCAAAGTGCTCTTACACATCAAACAGACATGAAGAACCAGCTGTAATGAAGGCTATGTCTCTTCACGTCACCAATATCTGTGCAAAAAGTACACTGCAAATAACATACAAGTGTCAATCAGGACATACAATCTCTGCCTGCATGAGAGGATATGAATTAACAGGAAGCCATTTTTTACATCATGTTCAGTTAATAATTATTTATTACCTTATATAGTTCTAACTAAAGTGGGATTTTTATTTTGTTTAAACTAAAATAACAACAAGAATAATGATTTAAAAAAAAAAAAGATTATAACAATATGTCGACCAGGTCCAAAGTGGCAATGGTTTATGACACACTGAAAAGACTAGAGAGAAAAGGTTGAGACATAAAAGACTGAGACTCAAAATGTCCCCAGTGTTCTTGACAGCAGATTTCCCAGCTTGATGTACAAGAGAACTAAGTGCTCCAAGTGTGCCTCTGCCATTTTAAATAGTTCAACTCAGAGGCTAAGTTTTTCTTGGGTTTACCATGGTTTTGCTCAGCAAATAGCAAATTCATGGTAAAAGCTTGGGCTATACTTAAAATGACAATCTAACACTTCCCTTAAACACACTGACGATAACACGGGACAGTTGTTTAATTAATTTAACAAAACACAATGCAAAGCTGCAGTATGCATAAAAGAATGACTCACTGGATCAAACACCAGCATCCTGCAGAGGAGGTGGACTGCTTCATGTGTTGCTTGGCTTGACAGAGTGTACAGAACGGGAAGAGATGGCTGCAGACAAAAGCATTGGAATAAGAAAGCATGCAAAATATTCCGCTTTCCAGCAATTGAATAGGCAACAAAATGTACTTAATGGTTTATTAGGTCTTATAATGCATGTAATTCATTCTGACAAGAGTCATTGAGTTTATTTTGCCAATATTAGAGCAAAACTCTAATATTGGCAAAAAAAAGACTTATCTGAATAAGGCTGCTATGTAAGACAGGGGTCACCTAAAACTGAATAAGGTCATACTTGGAGTTGGCAATAATTTAACTATGTGGATTATGCCGATCTTAGTCGCATTATGTAGAAATGTATATTCCTTAATTGCTCTATTAGTTTTCACGGTATCTTGCCACAAACACTGCTGTTTTATGGCACATGGCCTAGATGTTCGCATAAGTTAAGAAAAAGAAAAGAAAAAGACAGGGTTTCAAGGTGAGAGAATCCCCAGTAATACTTTGTGGGATGTGGATGTTGTTAATGTTTTGGATGGGTAAACATTGCCGTCCATAATTGCACTCCTCTGTTACGTGTAAATCAGTACATGGGCAGAACTGTATGGTGTTACTTCTTTATTTCAACCTAACCCTAACCCAAAGGTTAATAATCTACACAGGTAAATTCAATTGTTTTAAAACCAAAGCAGAAAGCCAGATGGAGACCTCTTAGCAAAAGACGAAAAAAAAAAAAAAAAGACTAGTTACCTGTTTGTGAGGTCCTCTGAGAATGTGTGCACGAGCACCTTCACACGCTGTCCTCATTGCCTCCATAGAAGGAGTCCCCAACAGGTCCGTGATTAAATCCAGCTACACACAAACACACGCACACCTCAGACAGACTGCGACAGTAAACTTTGTTTCTGAATGTCTCAACAAGCAGAATGATTTGTTTTTAAGTACAGTTATTTTATCTGTGAGCTCTATTTTCATCTCTAAAAATACAATGTATCATAAAAAATGTATAAAGTTACAAAGCTTCACTTACAAGTGACTCCACTTTGCCTTGAATGCCATTTTATATGCATCATACAGATTTCCCTAAGCTCTTAAACATGGCTATATAAAAAAAAATTCAATGGAATTATCTTTTCCTTTCATATCCGATGTCTTATTAACTCATTGGCTGCCAGCCATTTTCAGTGCAGAGAGACCCATACTGCCAAGTGTTTTACAGTATTTTGACTGAATTTCCAAGACCCACAGAAAAGTGTGTCTTGTGACTATGTACACACCGAAATTACCAAAAGAAAGAGTAGACTCTCTTCTTTCATCAGGAAAAAAAGTTTGTTTCTACCATTTTCAGTCCTTTAGTAATAGACAGTAGAACATAGGTTGGTTTCACCAAAAACAGCTGTTTTTGACCAAAAAAAATGGAGAAAACAAGCGCTTTGTTTTGTGCAAAGTGGCACTGCTGCCACCTTGCGGGTAATTTTGCCAGTATATTCTCTGTTTAGTGTTTACAAGCCTAAGATTTAGTGACAAACTCCGCTAGATTGTTCCCCAGCCCGCTCCGTAAAAAACGCAATTGACGTCTATAGACGTCTTTGGCAGCCAATGAGTTAAGTTCAATTCAGTTTATGAATATAGTGCCAACTTTTAACAATAGTAATCTTATTGCACTTATTTATTATTTTTTTCACTATAATTCAATGCCTGCCCCACTAATTCCCACCTCTTCTAAGGATGGAACGGCGGCAGGCGACAGTGGCGATGGAAAAACTCTTAAGCAGAAGTTACCTGTTGAATGGGACTTTGAGCTTGGAAGAGGATGCGTCGCCCCAGCAGCTCAGCAAAGATGCAGCCAACAGACCAGATATCGATGGAATTGGAGTAGTGGCGGCTCCCCATGAGAATCTCTGGTGCTCGGTAGTACTGTGTTACCACTTCCTGAGTCATGTGCCGGGACTCGTCCGACTCCTCCACTCGTGCAAGACCAAAATCACAGATCTGGAGGACAGTCATTCAGAGATTACTATAGGTCTTTCAATACTGTACTTTCTTTCCTACCCTTGCAGCTCGGTGTTAACACCTGTATAGTTATCTTTATACCAAGAGTGACCATCTTACCTTCTAATAAGCCACCATGTGATTTTTATAGGGCACTTGTTACATCATGCAGTGCATTTTACTATACATATCTATACTTGCAATGAGTGTTGAATAAAATCATTTAATATCTTTATAAAACAAAAAAAATGTTTACAAATTGCTGATATTACATTGGAATGGTATTGCTTAAACAGCTGCATCTAATGATAAGGAACCGTGAAACTATGTAGTGCTTTTCCAATGTGTGTACATTAGACTACAAAACAACAAACCCAATCAATCAAATGCAACTCAATACAAACAACAATGACAGACTTGTACTGTGAGACAGAATAACATCCTTTAGAACAGTGGTTCCCAAACTGTGGTACGCGTACCCCTAGTGGTACGCGGAGGTACTGCAGGGGGTATGCGGCGCACGTGGAGTTTTTATTTTTTATTTTTATTAAGGCGTAACACTTTTATGGAGGACTGTTTATGAAGGAGACTCCAGTTTTGTGATGAATGTTACATGAGTTAGGCCTGTTAATGTATTCTTAAAAAGAGAGAGAAATGAGTTATGTTCATGTATTCTTAAAAAAAAGAGAAATGTTACTTGTTTAAGTTAGATAACAAAGGAAGATTATTTTGATTTAGTATTTATGCTATTTTGGTTACTTATTTATATTTCAAGAAAATGTTTTTTATTCTTATGTTGAATTCAACTGAGGTTAAAAAAAGAGAGAGAATTTTATGTTCAAGTTAAGGATATTAAATAAAATGATTTTCATGTAATAACCACTGTGTTGCTCTACTTTTGGAGAATCATCGCACGCGTTGTATGTGTGAGGGGGTACTCGTGGTGTGACAAGAAGGCTCAGGGGGTACTCAGGCCAAAAGTTTGGGAACCACTGCTTTAGAATATAGTGTTAACAAGGACTGCGTTTCATTGGACTTCAGTTGAACTTGATTGCTCTCTCTGTACAGTCCCCTGAAATAACTTCTGTTGTGAATTGATGCTACACTAAACAGAATTTAAATTAAAATTCAAGGAAAAAGAATTTACAAAGACGTTAGTTATGATGAAAGTTTTAGTCCCGAGTCAGATGTGGATTTTGACTTTGTCTGATAACACGGAAAATAGCAGCCTGTTCCACACACCTTGAGCACACAGTTGCTGTTGACCAGGAGGTTGCCAGGTTTGATGTCTCGGTGTAGAATTCCAGCAGAGTGGAGGTATTTAAGTCCTGGTGATTGAGGTGGAGGAGAGAAAGGAATAGAATGTTAAACGTGAGCTGTGACTTTAGTGATGAGAACAGGCTAAAGTGTGTGCTAACAGTTACAGACTCCAGCACCGAATATAAAAGGCACCTGATTGAATATTTGGCAAAAGGACTGCTTGATGTTTTAATTAACGCTGATAACAGAAAAAAATTAAAAACAGAACATTATCACCACTACAGTCACATCCATCAGCAGATGTCTTCTTGTGTATGCTCAGACCATTTAACTATGGGTAATGATTAAAATGATTATTTACTTAATCAGGGAATTAGAAATGCAAATAAAAACTGTGTGTAGTCTTTAATATACTGGATAAAAACAGGTGCTGGAGCGATGTACGTGAGTTTGGAGGACAGCAGCAAGATCAGCTGTTAATTCAAAAACGGAACATTTTAATAGGATTTGTCCATTGGGTGGCAGAGGTTAGTCACACGGCACACTTTAGCTTCTGCACCACACCTGGGTAAAGTTTTTCACCTGGAGCTACATGCCTATTTCTATCATATCATTACATCGCTTGCATTCAATTCATTACTGACAACTTTTTTAACATGCAGCAGGAATTAAACTAAAACACTAAGCACAGAAATTCAGGAGTCACCCGTAAAAGTACTGAGGGTAGGAGACAAAAGACATTTTTAGAGCTTATTCTCCATTTTTCAGTATGGACACAAGTTCAGAAGACCATGAGATGAGGAGACCTTCAGTGGATGGCCATAACTGGTACAGCTACTATTCTAAGCAAGACAAGATTTCATTGAAAGCTCACATTACTGCAGTTCGGCTTGCAATGGCACAGTTATTGTGGGGGGGGCTGTTTTAATGAAGGAGCCCCCCAGTATATCTACAGCATACTGCTGGCGTTCAAAGAGCTTTAACATTACACTAAGTTTAGCCTATCTTTTTTTAGTATGACTTGATATGGTCTGCTGTAAAACCATATATGTACAACTCTTATCCCAAGTGTTGTTCCAGTGAGAGCACCTCATGGACTTTAACTTGAACAAGTGCAACAAAACTGGGAAAGATGATCAAAGAAAGAACCTACCTCGTAGAATCTGATACAGAAAAACTTTGGCGTGGTCTGAGCTCAGAGGCTGGGGTGAAACAATGATCTTATGGAGGTCACTTTGCATAAGTTCCGTCACGACATAGCTGGCCAATAGGAGATTAAGGTTAAAAGACTGTGACACATCAATGAGCACATAAAATGCATGAGGTTATACTAAAGCTATAGTTTTAGTGTTTCATAAAACCATGATTCAGCACGAGTATCAGCAATGCTCTGGGATCTAGTGGTTGTGACACCATCACTAGTCACTCTACATGCAGAAGCGGGCTCAGCCCATTCCCCCCCCAAGTCATTGTGCGTTTCATTTGTTTCACAGGAGAACACTTCAGTTATACTAAAATTTGAATTTTATTTGTCATTTTCTCAAAGGCATTGTGTTGCTTTGGGTGGAACACCAGCAAAGGACTGGGTTTAGACCACGGCAGAGTCAAAGCATCCGTACAGTTTTACAGCTGGTGTGAATTTACTATCCTCAGGCCACATTATATGTTCAGTGCTCTCTTCATGAGCCCAGCTTGGATAGACAACAAACTAACAGAGAAAACAAAGTTCAAGTGACAAACATAGTAAAAATGAATAATGGACTGAATTTACATGACACCTGTTGTCTTGTTGACCAATCGAAGCACAAGAAACACTACTATATCAAGTCACCATCACACCCACTCATACATACGCCACTTCTTCCTTTATACAGACTTATAAGCTATGCTGTTATTATCCAACACTCACAGGCCAATTGACACACCAGAGGAAAAATGGGGTTCAGCGTCTTGCCAACGAACACTTTGATATGAACTGGGAAGCCGGGAATTGAACCACCGACCTTCCATTTAGCTATGACCACTTTTCCTCCTGAGCTATAAATATAAGCTGTAAAGAGATGTGCAGAGTTGCCTACAGTCAGTCAGACTCAGCATGGTTACATGCAGTTGAGTTACAACTTAACCTGGCCATTAATTAGACCTTAATTAAGCCTCGTTTCCACTGTCAGTACGGTTCGGGTCGGGTCGCTTTGGGGTCAGCTTTGCGTTCCCACTGTACAAAGGGGACCCTCAGGGGTGGGCGGAGTGCGTGCCGAAGCGAACCTGTTTATCCTCCCCAAGGGAACCAGTCCTTTGTGCTAGGTACCCCAAGCAGAAGGGTTACAAAAATGGTAATGGGTTCCATGGGACCGGTACGCTTTCGTGGTAGTGGAAACACTGAAATAAGCGAACCGTTCTGAACCGACCCGTACCGGACTGCATAGAGGAAACGGGGCTTTAGTCCTTGTCTTAGTATGCAAGCATGGAGCTGAATCAAGTTATTGATTGAAGTATATCAGATGCTGCAACACTGTAAGCTGTATGGGAAAACAACTTTTTCTATGGGAATAGAAAAATTAGCTATGGCTATGGCTTTTATTAGCTATGGCTGAATTCACCTCACAGATGTTAAGTTGCTTAAATTGTGATTTTGTCAGATGACGCCTCAGTTCTAAAATCAGAATTTTATTCAAGCACATTTGCAGGCTCTCCCTGCAAATTCTTTAAGCAGTTGATACGTCGTTGTCAAGGACTGAAAAAAAAAAAAAAAAAATCGGAAAAGTTGTTTTCCGATAAATTTTCAACATCTGACCAAAGAAACAGAAGAATAGGTGAGGGACAGCACTTTTAAAGGGAATTCAACCCAAAAAGTTTGACCTTGGAAGAATGTGCAGACCACCTAGGCCCATTTGAGTCTACCTGAGCATATACATGCAGGAGTGATAGGAATCCCAATCAGATTATCTGGGTGCGCAAGTCCAGTTTTGAGAAGCCTGATTTCATATCATTGGTCAGACTAATATGTTTACATAATTTCTATAAGTCCAGTTTTGGTCAGACAAACACCATCTTTTTTTTTTTGTAACCCTTCCAAGTTTCATGCAAGCATGTCAAGGTCAATTAGGTTTTTTAATGGGACTTTAAAAATGTGTTCTACCACCTTAGAAAGCTACTGTTTGGGGCGGTCGGTGGCGTAGTGGGTTAAGCAGGCGCCCCATGTACAGAGGCTACAGTCCTCGCTGCAGCTGGCCCCGGTTCGAGTCCCACACCGGACGGCCCTTTGCTGCATGTTGTTCCCCCTCTCTCTGCCCCCTGCTTCCTGTCTCTCTCCAACTGTCTATCCATTAAAGGCATAAAAAGCCCCAAAAAATATTAAAAAAAAAAAAAGAAAGCTACTGTTCGTAAACCTCCCTTAAAGACCAAACGTGAAATCACAAAGGCAATGCTCATTAATACCTTTTTCTGTGTTATAACGGATCAAAAATGACTTCAATTAAGATGGCATCCCTCTCTCTTTATTGGATTCTTTTGAGTATAACAAATCAGATCAGAACTTTAACACACAACGAGATCTTCACAAAGCAAATAGTGGTTTGTTTCTCTATCAAAGTACTGTACACTGGAACTTTGAAGTTGAGTATTTTTGTGTCTGTACTCCCATAGTCTCAGCAATTAAAAAAATTCTGAGAAATACGCCTTACATTACCAATGTAAGCATCAAAAGTAAAAGCCTGCATCTCCTCAACATTATTAATATTCCAGTTTTAAAACTATTTTCAACCTGCAAGGCATATGGAACATCACATGGTACACCGACTCCATTTAAATCGCTTTTATAGTCTTAAGAGCTTCATATTAAAATCAACTCTGTCTCTATGCAGTTTGAACATGTGCAGAGCTTTTTTTTCTGGATCAGACACACTAGGACTGACACTTTTTCTCCAAAGTTCCAACACCTGTTTGAACATGGAGACTTCTAACAACAGTGGATGTTCACAATAAATTCCTTTTTTTATAAACTGAAACTTTGTTGAATTTGAAAAACAGTTGGTTTTACAGTTTGTAAGTGTCAGAGGTTATGTTATTTGCCAAGTTGCTACTATAATGGAGGAAATTAGCTGCGCCATCCTTAGCGGACAATCCTGACACCTGATGATCTAAGAAACGATGTTTGGAAGCATTTTGGAATTGACACAACAAATGGTGTAATAATGAACAAAGATCAGGCTATATGTCAACTTCACAGCAGACTCGTATGCCGTTTAAAAGTAGAAAGATATGGGGTGGTCTGTGGCGTAGTGGGTACCCCATGTACACAAAGCTAAAGTCCTCGCTGCAGCTGGCCCCAGTTCGAGTCCCGCATCGGACGGCCTTTTGCTGCATGTCGTTCCCACTCTCTCTTTCCCCTGCTTCCTGTCTCTCTAAAACTGTCCTATCCATTAAAGGCATAAAAGCCCCCCAAAATAAATAAAATAATAATAAAAAAATTAAAAAAAATAGAAAGATGTGTCATACAATGAACAAACACCCATTTTTTAAAGCCCTGTGACTCGAATTCCTGCATCAATCTTACAATCAAGGATCAAAGAGAGAAAGGATACATTTCTTCAAAGTAGTCGATGTGTGGAGGTTGTAGTATGTCCAGAGCAGAAAGCACCTGAGAAAGGAGTTAAAGTCACATCACCCGTGTGTAAAAGCACCGTCACACCAATTCTTCCTTTTCTAGAGGAAATTCAGCAAAGCTGTGCACTTACATTTTCATGCTTGAAGAAACAAAGCATCTTCAGCTCCCGAAAGACCCTCTTGCAAGAAACAAGGTTTTGGAAGACATTCGGCATCTTTTTGAGGGCCACTCGCTTTCCGTCTCTGGGATCCGTCACAGACCTTGGTGCAGAGGACAAACACAACATTACTAAGACTCAGTGAATAATATGGGAATTAAGAAGAACTGACACAAATGAACAGCCATTTTGGTCAATGTTAGGACTTCAGTCGCATTAGGCTGTCGAAAATGTAAAAACTCCATTTTCCATTATTTTGGTGATTTTTTTTGCAATGAAAATCCTTGACTTTGTGGTGCTACTTTAGAAATATTTGTATGGAATTTTGCGGTATTTTTTCCTCATTAAACCGCTTCCAAAATCTACATATAGAAGAAAAAAGATGCAAGGGAAAAAAAATAAGCAGACGGATTGGACACGCAAACATTTTTATTCTTTAAAAAACATAAATAGCTTGATATCAACAGATACTGACATCACCCGTGAACAGCTTTACATTTTTCAAATGAACATGGGACATTCTGAAAAATAGATTTCAGAAGCTTATGGTGAATATATTTACTTCTATCAACTGTTCAAATTAAGACTTCTACTTATTCTGGTGAGAAAATGATCACAACAAAACATAAAAAGGTCATTGCTCAGGAATGAATAAATCAAACTGACTGAAAACAAACATCGTCAGCATGTGTTTCTACACTGGAAAAAATGCCCCTCCAAAAATAAGTAAAAAAAACAACAAATACAAGATGTTTTTGCTTGAAATAAGCAAAAAAAATCTGCCAATGGAACTAGTGAAAATCGACTTGTCAAGATTTCTTGAAATAAAATGTGATATTTGGGACTTTTGAGTTAAAAGTGATCTTGAAATTAGCTTAAAATCCTCTTCAAATGAAAAAAAAAAAGCTTGTTTCATGTGAAATATGACTCAAAACAAGATGTTTTCAAGACTTTTTCACTTAACAAGATATTCCAGATGTATTGGATTACAACAAGTTCCTATATCTTGCTGAAATGGTACTTGTTAGGCAGTTGTGTCTTATATTAAAGCTGCGGTCGGCAACTTTTTTTTAGTCATATTAGCTTGAACTGTCATGGGATTCTGGAAGTAGAATATTAAATAGGCTGTTTAGGAAAAATAACGAATTCTGTAGCTCCCTCTGAAGCCTGTAATCATGCTTGCAAAAACCGAGCGCTCCCGGCTGTTTTTAACCAATCAAGTTAGGGTGGAGGAATCCTACCTGTCAATCACAGCTTGTGCACACGCTGCTGAGCATTAGTCTGCCCCAGCTTGTGTGCGCTCACACTGGTGTGAACTCACGTGCACAACCTCGTCCACAGAGGGGGAGGGGTTTGGGGGGCGATTCGGAGCTTGTTAGAGGTTGGGGGAGGGATCTGAAAGTTGTATCAGTTCGAATTTTCCAACTTTAGACTCGGAATTTTGAAAACCTGCCGACTGCAGCTTTAAGTGTAATGAGATACTCAATGAGACCAATATACTTGGTAAGATTTAGATTTTTTTCCAATGTAAACAGAAACTGTCCACATTTCTGTCAACATTACAGACTGGCTGAAAATAAAACTCTGCACACCATCAAGCAGCAGGTTTACTTTTAATAGCCTTCTGTGATTTTATATCTCTGTATCATCAAGCGACTGGTCGTCTACTTATGGTACAAGAAAACCAACGCCTTCAAGTTGTTGCTTGGTGTGGAGCGTCTTCTGCTTGGCAGAACAAGCTTATAAATACTGTTGCTGCGCTCAGCATCAGCGGAGTTGGACGCTGCATGTTTGCAGCGCAGTGCCAGCCTGCTCATCATCGGAAGCCTCTCCTGCAGACCATGCCAGAAGACGTCCAAGTCCACAGTCCCACTTACAGATGTCTGGAGTGCTGCTGGTCCCAGGGATGGCAGCATAGCTCCTGGGACTACTTGCCATAAACGGAATGCATCGTGGCTGAAAAACTCTCACCTGCTTAAGAAATTCAATGCCAGGTTGACCATTTGTCGTGTATTTGGCAAGCTTGTCTTCAGCAGCAATGAATGCCCCTTCAACCTGGGCAACCTGGGCAAGGACTTTACATTTTTGCTCCTGAGGCAATGGGAATTGAGCACAGCACTCAGCACACATCTCATCACCAAGAACTTTGTTTCCAGCCAGGTTCATTTGCAGGTCTGCAAGGTAATCAAATTCAATTCAATTCATTTTTATTTATATAGCGCCAAATACAACAAATGTCATCTAAAGTTACCTAAAGACTGTGTCGACCGTGCAGACCAAAGTGCAGACCGAGCAGTCCCCTGCTTCCGAGCAGCAAAAACCGTAACAGGCGCGGCTGTCGGCAGCAGGCAGTGATACGAAGGGAGAGAAAATAGCGCCAAGCGATTGGCGCTATTTTTTTGTGAGGTCTGACTTTTTCCTGCACAACGATTTTGTGATGCAAATGTATTACTCTTTTGAACGCAAATTGTTTTAAGAAGCAAAACGCTTTATTTTTTAAACCCCAGCCAACTACCTTCATCAACGCCAAAACGAGGCTGGAACTCGGCTCACAGGACGCAGCAGGGGGTAAGAAAATGTTCATAAATGATGTTGCTAGTATGGGATGTCGTACAGCTTCATGTCAAAAGAGGCGAACTATCCCTTTAAAGTGTTGTTTGACATGTTGATGTTTGATTCCTTGTAAATGGTAGTCAATTGTAGACTTCCTTCAGTGGTCAAGTACCTTATTGCAAGGTGTGCAAAGTTATTTTCGCCACTCTCACGGAGAACAGAGGGATACTGCTTTGCTCAGTCCTTTGCGCTTATGTACGACAGTAAATGGGACTTTTTGTTACCCGCCATATCGATCACAGACTATAACTTGACATCAAGTAAGGCTGAAGCAGCAGTGTAGTACAAGTAAGAAATACTGCCACCTGCAGGTGGGAGTTAGCAGTCACTTAAACCCAATTATTTTTACAATTTTTATAGAAATTTTGAAATAAAATCACAATTATGCATTAGCGCGAAAAAAAGCGGGAATCTGTTGAATTTGCTTCAATTTAAAAACTGGAGGGACTGAATAGTGTTGGTTTCACTATGAACACAAAGAACTCTTGACACAACATACACACCTCCCTTTTTTCCCTCTACCCCCCGTTAATGGCAGGATTGTTTGCCTTTGTTAAGCCTCACCCGTCTTAATTTGCAATAGTGGAGTAGGGATCAAAGCTGAGGTGTCTCTGAGCCGAGAGCACAGGCAGTAACAGAGTCCTACTAACAAGTGTGTGAGGGAGAGTGAGTATGGCAGGAGAAGTTTCCTCTGCGATTCAACTACACCAGCTTACTATTTAGAAAGCAAAACTGATACAGCCCTATGCCACTGCGATTTGGTCAGAAAGTAGAAGCAAAAGTATGCTAAAAACACAAAACACTCCTCATGCACACACCAGGCTGTTACTTTTAATACATTGGAAAAGAATGTGGTAATGTCATTAACAAAACGAGAACACCTTTATCTTGTGATAAAGGAGCACAGCAGGTCTAATTAAGAGCATTTCAACTCTACACAAAAGTCCTTCCCAGTGTAACCTCCAGTGAACCTTTCCAAATAGGATCAGTCAAGGCAGACAGATGGCAGCAGACTAAGGTCCCAGGTTTCACAAGACTACCACTGTGAGTATACACCAATACGTCTCAAACCACAGAAACACATAACACCAAAAAGTGGTCACAGTCCTTGAAAATTGCTGCATGTATGCATGCATCTCTAAAGCCTAACTTTACCTTGCTGTAGAATATAATTAGGCCTGGGCAACGATTAAAATTTTTAATCTAATTAATCGCATGATTTCCCTGATTAATCACGATTAATCGAATTTGTACGCAAAATCCAAAAATGAATTCAAAAGTAGTGTATAGCTTTTAGCATTTAGTTTTATTTTAAATGTGCTGCCATATGAATGAAAGTGCCATAACATTTGTTGTGCAAACACACTTTTAACATCAGCATCTTTCTGTAGTTTTTATGTAGAAGCCTCGCTCCACTGTCTGTTTCCTTGAATGACTTGCTGCTATCAGTTGTGTGTTTTGCCTTTAAGTGATATTTTAGACTGGAACTACTACGCTGAGAAGACAATTAAACTCGGCTGTAAATGCAGGACTTTTTTTTTATTTTATTTAATTTGAAATACATGCTTTTATCTTGAAACAGGAAGTAAAACAGGAAGTAGTGCCGGTTAGCTCCATGAGCTTCACATACAGACCGAGGAGCACCTGTAACAGAAATGTCCAACTTTAAAATAAAAATGGCCAAGTAAAAGTTCCGTACCCTTCTCCATGTTTGGTGGTTCCGCAGCAGAAAGCAACAGACTTTTACCATAATAAATCCTGCGTTAATGCGCGATAAAATATTTATCGCCGTTAAATAATTAACAAGTTAACGCAATAATAACGAGTTAACTCGCCCAGCCCTAAATATAACATAACCAGTTCTAAAGAAGTTGTAGCACTCCAACACTAAAGGTTCCTACAATTGGCAATGGGACAGGATTTAGTCCACCTTTCATAGAGGGTGTACCTATGTATAAAAAGTAGAAACAGGATGATTTTGGTGTAAAAAACATTTCGGATGTTGCACAACATTCAAATGTTTCCCTTTAAACCACCCAAATGTAGCTTTGGGTGGGTTTCATGCTTAAAGGTGAACCTCTGTAACATGTCCAGCCTTTTGTTTACAAAAGGTTCCAAACCAGGGTTTCCGCTACATTCATTTCACTGCGGCGGGCCACCGCACCTTCGTCGTTGCCCGCCGCACCTCAGATAAATTCGGAACCCTGTGTTATTGTGTAATTTTCCACATCACAGCATTCGTCTGCCTTTCCCGCGCTTGATCAGCGTTCCCCCGCCCCGCCCTCTCTCATTTATGACACTGGCTCTCTGACTGGATAACGGGATGAGAGGTGACTTTTTGGAGCCCTCTTTTAATGTGCAAGTTGCCATAGTAACTAGCAAAGCATTCGTCTGCCTTTCCCGCGCTTGACCAGCCTTCCACCGCCCTCTCTGATCTGACACCGGCCGGCTCTCTAACTGGATAACGGGATCAGAGGTACGTGACGTTTAATTGATGTTATTTCACAACACACGCAACTCCTCACCTCTTCACTGTCCCATTGCTTAAAGGTGTTGTTATGTGTATGTGTTGCTTTTGCTGAGGTTTTTTTTGAGATCTCAGACCGTATCCTGATAAGGGTATAGTGTGAAGTATGATTTTTTTCTCCTCCTCTTACCCGATGTTGTTCCCCTTCCTTCTAATCTGGCGGCGCCTGCAAAGAGGGCTGCGTTGCCTGGTCACACTCTCTCTTCCTGTTTGTTTCTGTGTTGTCTGTCATGACCAAAATTGAATTTCCCCTTGGGGATTAATAAAGTATAATTGATTGATTGATTGATTGATTGATTTCCCAATTATTATTTTATATTTGTGAACAAGTTGTTGAACATTGTGCACGGTTTGTATCGGTAGGCTAATTATATGTTGTAGACGTAGACACGGCTAGTTCGGGAGGCTACAGGTGAATTAGGTTACAGTAGCTCTTCGGTCATTCCTAAACGCACAGCTGTGGTCTAGCCCTGCACATGTAGCGGATGACAACGAGCAGAGTTTGGATATTGCAATTTGCAAGGTATCAAGTCCGAGCGGATGCTTCTGACACACACACACACACACACACACACACACAAGAACACACGTTACCACAATACTGCAGATCTTGATGCAAGCTTTTAAAATAGTTGTTGAATATGTGCGGGCACCTCATGCGTAACCCTTCGCATAGCTTGTAGATTAATACTATTAATAGTTTAGGCCTACCAGTTTCCCGATTTCATTCGTGATAAATGCAAGAACAGTTAAACAAATATTTTACTTGCCCATTGTTAACTCACGCCGGATTTTTCGATTCCTAACGTTAACTCGTCTCCTCTATAATTTCGAAGCTGCGAAGGCACCCATTGTGTTAGTAGCTTTTCCTATTATTATTATTATTATTAATCCGTATCCGCTGCAATTGAAGTCTATGGCAGCCCCATGAACGCTATGGTAAAAAGTTGTGAAATTTGGCACACGTAATTAGCCAAGTGCCAAAGCCAAGAATTTTCAAGCCCCAAGAGTGTACTCTCTAGCGCCACCAACACGTCAAAGTTTAAAGTGCATTCAGCCTAATAACTTTGGACTACTTGGTCCAAATTTCACAAATGAGGCATCGTTGGAATCCTTGGATCATGACGAGTCCAACGGACCCTATGACGTCAATGTGTGTGTGTGTGCCTAGATTTTCCGCCATTTTGAATTTGATCAAAAAGCTTAAAAAAGCATTTCAGGTCACAGAGATTGTCCAATTTTCACGAAAATTGGCACATAGACTCTTAAGACCAAGCCGCACAAAAGTTATCATGTGGAATTTTTAATTAGGCTTCCGTTTCTCCATAAAAGCCAATCAAACTCGAGGTTAATGCCACCAAACCGGAAGTGAGGCCATATCTTGGCAACCATTTGATGTTATGACTTCAAACTTCTAACACAGACTCAAAACCACTACGATAAGAGGCCCAAAAAGTTTGGTGACGTTTGGCCCATAGGTGGCGCTATATGTAGCCAAAGTGCCCTTTTGCTCATATCTTTGGACCCCTTGGTCCAAATGTCACAAATGAGGTACCAATGGAATCAAAGGATAGAGACGGGGATAATGCACCTCATGACGTCATCTGCGCCATCTTGGATTTTCCGCCATTTTGAATTTAATCGAACACCTTCAAAACACATTTAAGGCCACGCCTATTGTCCAATCTCGACGGGACTTGGCACATAGAATCTTCAGACCAAGCCACATATAAGTTATCAGGTGGATTTTCTTATTTCGCTTCCGTTTGCCCGTGACAGCCAATCAAACTCTACGCCGATGCGCAAATGGGACATTTGGCCAAATCTCTGCAATGCATTGATGTATCGATGCCAAACTTGCTGCATGGACTCACGACGCCTTCCTAAGTTGCCCAAGCCTTCCCTATTGTGCCATTCTGCTAGGCCCCACATTGCTGCTTGCAGCTATATTTTTCAGATGAGTTTGCTGAAATATTTCACCAAGAAAAGAAAGGTGCCAGATGAGGAAACGGAGCAGGTGAGCCTACGATTCATTTTGCAAATTAATCTCGAGACCCTGTGTGTTCATAACCCCACTTGGACACGCTTTTGTGTGTGTGTGTGTTTTCTTCTTTTTTTTTTTTTGTCTTTGAGCACCACCTTCTCTTGTTTGACTTGTTGACCACATGTACACTCCTTGCGGTACCCTGCTTAATCACGTCATCATTAGGCTACAGCAAGCTCAGTGATAATGGCGGGGATAAACCATTTAGTATGCGTACTGTAAATATTCCCAACTTTCATTTCACCATGTCCATGTAAATTGAAATTATAAACACCTGCCCCTTTTGCTAAATGTCTTCAAATGTCATGATGAACACTTTAGGCAGGTAACAGTAGTCACACAATATATCTTATGTGAAGTACTGTAAACACTAAATATAATTTGTCATCACATTTCACCATGTAATGTTCTGAAATGAACATTTTAGGCAGGTAGCAGTAGTGGAGCTGGAGAACACAGCCTGGCTGAACAAAGAGAGTCCGACTTGAGAACAGAATCAGGTGAACAGGGGGAAGAGAGTGAAGAAGAAAGACCGAGCAGCATTTAAAAGACAGGTAAACACAGGGCCTCAGGCTGGGACCCTACATGGGTTGACAAGCCTAGATTTAAATCATGGCTTTATAACACTGATCATGGCAAGTATTGTGTTGCATATCCTGCTTGTTGTTTTTGCTGCCGATAATGCTGAATTTACTTGAGTCCACTTGACTTAACTTGTGTGGATACTTTAACTCATTGGCTGCCAGCCATTTTCAGTTCAGAGAGACCCATACTGCCAAGTGTTTTACAGTATTTTGACTGATTTTCCAAGACCGACAGAAAAGTGTGTCTTATGACTATGTACACACCGAAATTACCAAACGAAAGAGTAGACTCTCTTCTTTCATCAGGAAAAAAAAAGTTTGTTTCTACCATTTTCAGTCCTTTAGTAATAGACAGTAGAACATAGGTTGGTTTCACCAAAAACAGCTGTTTGACTCAAAAAAACGGAGAAAACACGCTTCTTTTTTTTTTGTGCAAAGTGGCACTGCTGCCACCTTGCGGGTCATTTTGCCAGTATATTCTCTGTTTAGTGTTTACAAGCCTAAGATTTAGTGACAAACTCCGCTAGATTGTCCCCCAGCCCACTCCGTTAAAAAACGCAGTTGACGTCTATAGACGTCTTTGGCAGTCAACGTTTTTTTTTAAATTGACGTCTATAGACGTCAATGGCACCGAAAGAGTTAATATGAACAAATTCCTTCATTCATATCTGTTAGTAGCAATAAGAATAACTCTGGTCTTTACATACAGGAATGTTCTGTCGTATATGTCGCCAGCATAAACAGACATCCAAAACTGGCCAAACAAAAAGACCATTCATTGAAGTGGGATGCTTAGTCTACAGGTCTGACCATTTAGACAGGCACATGGGATCGGAGCACCACAAGCGAAGTGTGAAGTGTCATGCAGCGCTCTCACAAGGCAATGTCATTGTTATGATATCCCTATTTTTTCTTGTTTCCACGTCCAGAATTGCAATATTGACAGTTACATTGTGTGCAGGTTCTTCAGTTCTCGTTGCATTTGAGCCAAATGTTATTTTGGAGCATGAGGCTGTCATTGGTGGATTTAAATGCTTGTACCATTTGCGAAGAAAGAGCAAGCACATCACACCAACTACGCAGATCTTCTAGATCTTGCAGAACTGTTGGGTTGTGATTACTTCAAAAAGTTAAAGGTGACTTATTTTGGACTTTGTTAATCCACATACACTATTGGCAAATTATAGCCTACTGGTAGTAACCTTCCCTATCCTCAAAACATTCTATTCTCACAATATAGATCGGAAAAAACGCCAATTACCGTTCTCACTACATTATTGATGAGATGTTAGAGATTTTGGCATCAGTGGTTGAAGAGCCCATTCTACAGGAAATCCAGACCAGTATGGCTATTGGACTGGAGCTGGATGAAAGTATCTGTGACAAGACAATTGGATCTGCACATAAGGTAGTCTTTTTTCAGGGAGGGCTAAATTAGGGAGGGATATATTATTGACAGAAAATTAGGAACATAAAATAGCTACTGCTACTGATATTGTTTACAAATCTCCCCAGGTATGCAGACAAAGAGGGACAACTGTTCAGTCAGTTCCTAGACATTGTTAGTGTCCCAGATGGAAAGGCTGTCACAATTGTGAGAGCTGTTAAGGAAGTGCTGCAAAAAAAGCACATTCCAACTGCCCAATTTTATGGCCTAGGTACAGATGGTGCTGCTGTAATGACTGGTAAGTTCCAGGTATCTAGAATGCTGAACAGTTAAGGAAATCTTTTACAATTAAATGAATAATTGTGAAAAATGTATGTGGCAATATGACAATGAGTCCCTGTATCCTAAATGAGCTCGTACGAACGTCAGTCGTAACTGTGTTGCATGCCATGATTTGCTCTCTCTACTTGTATTGGGATAGGGAGACAGAATGGGGTGGCAAAGCTGCTGCAGGACGACTACCCTTGGGTTGTCCATGTTGCCTGTAAAGCTCACCGGTTGGCTCTGGCCTGCAGAGATGCCTCACAGGGAGTGCAGTACATGGCAACTTTTAGGGACCATTTGCAGCAGCTCCACCTGTACTTTCGCAACAGTGCGAATAGAACTGCAGTTCTGTCAGCTGCCAGTGGCCTTTTAGGCCTGAAAGACTTGAAAGTTACGGTGAGGGAGAAAAAAAAACATAGTGTCAATATGTTTACATTTGTCTACAGCATAAATATGTAACCTTTAACATTTTAATATAATCAGGTAGTTAAAGACACACGGTGGCTCTCTCAGCACCAGGCCATACAGAGCCTTCAGCGGAACCTGCCTGCTGTACTATCCGCATTGGCTGAGGAGGTCAAGGTGAATAAGTGCCCTACAGCCAAGGGGCTGTATGTGTTCTGCTCCACCTACAGGTTTGTGGCAGCACTGCATCTCCAGGCCGATGTGTTGCCCCACTTAGCCCGCCTGTCAAAGGTTTTCCAAAAAGAAAATGGTTAACTTTTTGTCAATTAAAGAGCAGGTAATAATTTTAATAACTTTTATGTAATAAAGCTAGTGTTAGGCTTCACAGATACTGCTATTGGTGGATGGAATATTCTTATTTTCTCAGGTTCCAGTTACAATGGCCGCCATAAGGGCAATAAAACAGGCTGGGAATCAGCAGCCCCCTGGGTCATATCTGGCCGATTTCCAAAGCAACCTGCACGATCCTGCTGGTTTGGGAGGCTTTGATATTGCAAGCCATGAGGAGGAGAGAGATAGGAGAGGCAGGGCCAGCATTGAGGGCGGTGATGACTTCTGGTCACGATTCCAGAGAGAGGTCCTATTTTTCTGGTTTCAAAATCAACCAATCAACATTAGTAAATAAGGCGTTCTTATTAAATCGATTCACTTCAGACAAGACAGACTCAGAACTCAACAAAATGGTAATTTCCTTTCATATTTAGGTGATGGAGCCTTATCTAGATGGCCTGCTCAACAACCTGGACAGAAGGTTTGAGAACCTAGACATACTGGGTGCCTTCCACATATTTGGAGCAGCACCTTCAGATTTGGAAAATAACACCTCAAACCTCCAAATACTGTCACAAAAATTCCTGCCTCACCAACCAGAAAATGTGGTTATCCAGGAATGGGAATCATTTAAACACCACTTAGTTGTTGGAGCTTTTCAGGTAGAAGAGATGAGAATGCCTAGTTGCCCTACCTGACAAAATCCACCAGTATTCACAATGTAAGGGTAATGATCTTTCTCTTTCTCTCAGGATATGGATCAGCTGCACATTTTGACGAAGCTGGCATCTCAACATGATGAGTGGTCCCAGCTCTACCCGTCACTCAGTAAGTTGGCAGCAATAGCCTTGACTGTGCCCCTTTTCCAGTGTTAACTGTGAGAGAGATTTCTCTACTATGAATAGGGTAACACTTTAATATGTTATAATAAAATACACACTCAGTAACATCTGGCATTTCACTGATGTAATTTTAAAATATTCATAATAGGTGAAAACAGATCTGAGAAACAGGTTACAGGGGGAGCACCTGGCTGCGTGCATGCGCCTGAGCATCAATGGACCTCCAGTCCTGGAGTTCCCTTATCAGAAGGCCTTAGAGCTGTTCTTCCAGAAACCCAGGAGAATAAAATACTCTGAGCCAGCCTGCCAGATGTGCCATTGATCTGTCTCTCTCTCGTGTCTGTTCGTGACAAACTTATTTTATCCATTAGCAAATGTTTAATTTAATATAATTTAACAACACTTTGTGTTGTCATTAGGCACACACTAAGTTTATCTGAAAAAGGAACAATAAAAAGATTAATTTTAAAGAAAGAAGAAGATACTTTTTATAACACAACACTGTTTTACATTATGGGCATTTCTGAGTGACAGTTGTAAATAAAGAGAATAACTGGAAACATGTGTAATTGTGTTATATTGTGATATCAGCGTGATATAAATTATTGGTTCCCAACCTGGGGGTCGGGGCCCCCAGGGGGTCTCCATGGTTGGCGGGGTCCTGCCACCGCACCTTCAAGGAAATCCTGCAGGAAACACTGCAAACTGACTGAAATGATACAGAAGAATCTAAGTTGCAGCCATAAGGAGAGCTGATCAAATTCTGTAAATGCTCAGGAAAGGAGATTCAAAGCTTCCTTTTTTGTCTTCATGAACATAGGAAAACTGTTAGAAAACTTGTTAAAAAACTTGTTAATAGAATAATATTTTATACAATTATACAGATGGTTTTTTTGTGTACAAACATTATTGGTCCGCACACAAACAGGAGGCAGTACCACTGTTGGCAGTCATAAGATTGAAATAACCTTATTTAATCAACATACATTTTCACAATTTGTAAACTCTTGTTGACTTAAAGGGGAAGTTCGTTTTTTTTAATTTTTTTAAACTTGGATCTTATTTCTGTAATAAAATACGTTCATCTCCTCACCGATAACAGTTTGGTGAAAGTCGACGTCCTTCGGAAGATATTTAGATCACTCGGGATCCGCGTATATCCATATAACGGGAGAAAACAGGGCAGAGACAATACAGCCTCTAAATAAGGCATTATCTGTCTTTACAGCTCATTCACTCCGGTAAGGACGTACATCATACTCAAAGTAGTCGTCCATCTGATCAATATCCTGCCATGTTGCACAAAACTAGCAGCAGCAAACTGCGTGTGAAGTTAGCCGACCGTCACAGAGCACGGAGTGAATAAGCTGTGCTGCAGCAGTGCGCGTCGATGACATCATCCCAGTAGACTCGTGGGTAGAAAGCCCCCCGATAGCTCCTATTAACAACAACACGGCAGCTCTGAGCTAACAGTGCAATAGTACGCGTTCTTTCATTCTTAAAGTATTGGTGAAATAAAGACAGATAATGCCTTATTTAGAGGCTGTATTGTCTCTGCCCTGTTCTCTCCCGTTATGTGGATATACGCAGATCTCGAGTGATTTAAATATCGTCCGAAGGACACCGACTTTCACCAAACTGTTATCGGTGAGTAGATGAACGTATTTTATGCCAGAAATAAGGTCCAGGTTTAAAAAAAAAAAAAAAAAGGATCTTCCCCTTTAATAATCAAATAACTCAATAATAAAACAATGACAATGCTTATATCCGTGTTTTCTATGTAAATTTAAGAGATTAATCCTCCGTGTCTCAAAATGCAAAACTCTGATCTGATGTCAAAGTGAGCACTGCACACACTGTTGCTGCCTTGGGTCAGCATCCCATTTTCCTTGCCCAGGTCTACTATATTTTTCTGCACTTGGCAAAGGGCTGCGGTTATCTTGGAATCTTTTTCAATTTCTATCCATCTTTTTAGGCGATTTCCAAAGTTTACTGACAAGTCACCTCTGCTTTGAAGCTTGATTATGCCAAACAAACCAAGTTGAGAGCTACTCACTGTCCCCTAGTTGTACCTCTGGGATTATGTTGCGCAAAAAACTGTATCCAAATACTCCAGTAAAACAAGACAGGAGCTTTCCTGCTTTCCCACTGACTGAATCTGCGGCCTTCCACCCCGCGGGTTAAACAGGACAACATTGAGAAAGGGCAGCAGTTCTGCTATGAGCCTGGAAACTAGGGGTGTGCAAAATAATCGTCATGACGATGCATCGCAATTCTAATTTTCGTGATCTACTGCATCGATTCTTGACGCCAAGTATCGATTTTTTTTTTTTTTTTTTTTGGGGGGGCTTTTTATGCCTTTAATGAAAGGACACATGCAATTGACGCATTTCACTGCAAGGGATGTTTGCAATATTTTTTTTTATTTTTTTTTATATAGTTTTATAAAGCCTATGCACTTTTTTTGTCTGTACTGATCATCCCTATTTTGTTATTTTAAGTTTTATAAATCCTATACACTTTTTGTGATGAGTGTGTCCAGTAATATTTGTTTTAATGGCAGTACCTCCAAAAGTTGTTTCAATAAATACAGTTATGAATTGATTTGCTTTGAGTTATGTATCAATTGAAGACACTATCCAGATCATACACAGCCAGTCAGCCACTGGTAATGGCTGTATTTTTTTTTTAAAGTATGTTCAGTGAAAATATCGCAATGCATCGCAATAATTCAAGTATCGTGACAGTATCGCATCGTGGCATGTGAATCCTGATTCGAATCGAATCGTGACTTCTTTGCCAATACCCACCCCTACTGGAAACTGCTAAACTTCTTAGCAAGGGAGCAAAAATGCTCCTAAATTGGTGGACAAAAGTATTTTTTGATTCTTTCAAACAAACTGTACAACATTAAAGTTAACGAAAGGATGGTTTTCATGCAAAAGAAAGATCTCTTCAAACTAAATTTATTTTTATATTACTTCTTCACCCCATTTATTAAGACAGCTGAATTTGCACATGGTCGCAAATTATAAATTGAGCTGATGGGAATGTCCAGTTCTGAAGGTGACATTCTAGAACTGCTCTCATCATTCAATACATTTCAATAAGGACTAAAAGAGGAGCACCACAAATCAACGTAGAGTTGCAAACAAGTAGAAGTGTTGATAACGAGGGGTCTGTAATTTACCAGCAACACAGATGCAGTTTGCCTCTTGTTATAACACAGGATCTACACGAACATAAACCTGATTACATCCTCAGGTAAAAATACTCTAATATCAACTCATTTTGCCCTGTCCTCTGCTTAAGTTCCAAACTCTAGACTTAACGTGACCAACTGTTTAACTTTAGCCACACAGCTTCACTGCGTTTCAGTGAGCGTCTCCTGATCATAAAGTCATGGACTACAGCACTACTACTATGTTTTATTCTGAAAGGACAGGAAGAAAAAGAAGCAAAGAGAAACTTTTTTCTGTGCTTCAGAGCATGAGTGTGGATGTCTGAAGTTACTGCCGACTCAAAAACTCAAATTAAATTAAAAAATGAAAACAAGAAAAGAAAAGAAACACTACACGACTGTTGCACTTTGCAAATTATGAGCGGCTCAAATTGAGAGTGGATTTCTATCTCTCACTCCCAGTTCAGAGTAGAAATATGCAGCCTCCTCATCTTCATCTCCACCCAACTTAAACTCATGTTGCAGTGCTGTACCTCAGAAGTAGTAAATCTTTGTTTTTCTTTGCATATTTTGATCAGCGGTATTATAGTTTGCTTAAGAAGCAGATTAGATCTAAAAGAATTCTGTATTCTTTCATTTAAAATTCTTTAATTCAATTTATTTTCACCCCAGTCAGAAGTTGGAACATTTTTCACTGAATGCAACATCAGTGGCTTTACCTTCCTATCATAAACCTATTACCTTTGGTGAAAAGTAGCAAGCATTCTTAACATTAGCCTCTGAATACTTTAGGGAGCAGATATGTTCCAGAGAAATTACTGTACATGTTTTGACCTGAATTTAAACTTATAGGATAGCAATTACATTCTGTAGTACTGTCTTTCTACAACCTGAGCCAGTTTAACATATGATGATGCCTAAAAGAGGGATCCGAACCAACTGGACACGTTGAACTGCAGGCAAATGGAAGTATTTGAAAATAAAACTGTGAGTCAAGTAATTCTGTCAGTTAAAGGTGGGGTCTGAGTAGTGCTGGGCGGTATACCGGTTCACACCGAATACCGGTTTATAATTTCGTTATGATATGATTTTTTAATATACCGCCATACCGGTGTATTTGATTACAGAACGGGGGGAACGCTGCGTCGCGCGACATTGTTTGAGACGGGACCCTTTTCAGTGTTGCGCTTCTAAACACGCATGTTTACTGTCTGGGTGCGAGGTGGTAATAAGCACTTGCGTTACCCGAAGGTGAAGGTGGATAGCAGTGTTTCCCACACATAGACGGTGCGCCACAGATTCAACACCGGCCGCCACATATTGCGTTTCATTATTATTTTTAACGCTATTTAAAAAGTACTCGTATTCGTTAAGCTGCATTTCCTTTCCCTGCTCTCCCCCCCGTCTCTCTGTCAGCCTACACACACACACTAGGGGTGTGCAAAATAATCGTCATGACGATGCATCGCGATTCTAATTTTCGCGATCTACTGCATCGATTCTGGACGCCAAGTATTGATTATTTAAAAAAATATATATATATATATATTTTTTTTATGCCTTTAATGATAGGACACATGCAATTGATGCATTTCGCTGTAAGGGATGTTTGCAATATATGTATATATTTTTTATAGTTGTATAAAGCCTATGCACTTTTTTTGTCTGTACTGATCATCCCTATTTTATTATTTTAAGTTTTATAAATCCTATACACTTTTTGTGATGAGTGTGTCCAGTAATAGTAATATTTGTGTCCAGTAATATTTGTTTTAATGGCAATACCTCCAAAAGTTGTTTCAATAAATACAGTTATGAATTGATTTGCTTTGAGTTATGTATCAATTGAAGACACTATCCAGATCATACACAGCCAGTCAGCCAGTTTTTTTAAGTATGTTCAGTGAAAATATCGCAATGCATCGCAATAATTCAAGTATTGTGATGCATCATAATAGAATCGCATCGTGGCATGTGAATCGTGATTCGAATCGAATCGTGACTTCTTTGCCAATACCCACCCCTAACACACACACACACACAGCCCCTCCCCTCCGTGCACACCGCGTGTGTCTCCATCAGCGAGATCATCCCTGGAAGCGTGTAAGCATTGCTAGCTTCAGCGTCGCGTTAGATTAGCTCCCATTAAAAAGTCCTATAAAAATATTTTATATTTTTAATACAATATTGTCCCGACCCATAGCAAACAAGCGATTACGCCTTCTTTATAAAGTTAACTAGTCGAAAGTTTGCCGTAAAAAAATAAAAAAAAATAAATGAAGTTGGGTTGTCGAGGTCAAAACACTATTAGATGTGAATCAAATAAAGTAGGTTTTTTAAACTCTTACACTGAATGTTTGCTGCTTCAATCCAGATGAGTATTGAAAAATATTTTCCACGATTGAAAAAGAGACGTGCGTGTTGAGGATGAGGACCAGCCTGAACCGGAGGTATCAGTCTGAAACAGCTGAACAGTCCGACCAGTGTAATTAATGTTATTCATTTGTTTACAATGAAGATGTTAATATTAATACAATAAAGTTCTGTGTGACCAATTATTAACGAAGGAATTATTTTGAAGAATTTTTATTTTTAATTCTGTTCTCAATCTGTAGAAAATGCTGTGAACACCTAATTATGCATGAAAAAAAAAAAAAATACCGTGAAAAAATACCGTGAAAAAATACCGTGATATGTATTTTTGGTCATACCGCCCAGCACTAGGTCTGAGATCTTGGAAAAACGGTTCCTGCAAGCTATATTTTTGAAAATACACAACCTTGCCTCTCCCTTCAGCCCACCCCTCGAAACCACGCCTTCAAAACACATGAACGAGTCACGAGTCTGTGAGCGCGCAGGCGGGAGGGGGGAGGGGGGCTGACGGTTGATTGGCGTGTCAGAATCCAATAGAAGTAACTCTCATCATTACTTCTATTGGTCAGACATTTCCTCTTGCTACACCCTCTACAATGGACAAAAAGATTTCGTTTTTTTCCCAAACATTCTATTTTAGTGGGTGCAATGGGGTCGTGAGGAGGTTTTCAGACAATATGATAAAAAAAATGCTCCAGAAAACATCACAGACCCCACCTTTAAGTGGGTGATAGTGTGAGCCGGTGTTGCTTTGTGTGCTAGTGTGAGCTCTGAAACTCTTTACTACAAGCCATCATATGGTGATCATGTACTTTTAGGATTACTGAGTACGAGTGAGTTCAGAGGAGACGGACGCCATGGAAGAATGGTGTGGGATGGAGCGTTGTGGCCGTAAAACAGCTCAATGTGAAAACTGGTGTCAGACATTTCATAAAGACCACCGTAAACTGTGTCAACTTGTGGGGGGCTTGTGGAATCAGATTAGTGCCAATATAAACAAACCAAACTTCTGAAACATCAAACAAATACAGGAATTTGAGAAAAAAATTTAAAAAAAACTCACAGAGGCAAAAAGAATAATCACAAATTATCCAACTATGGTTTACTGAAAGACTTAAATAGGGAGCACAGATCATCAATATCGTCTGTCCCAAGATACTTCTCCCATTTCAACTTTTGTAAAAAGCCAAGTTTTACAATGTAAGTTCGCTTTCACTCGATCCCATTAGATAACTTGCTGTATATATCGACTGATAGCTGCCAGATCTGGGACAGTAATCTTGGTTTATTTGGCTCCTACTCAAGTCCAACAGAGTTACATTTCTCCACAGAGACAGTTAGATGATATTTAACATTCAGATAAGTTCACTCCATTATGGTTTGGCCCTCTGACACTCCATTGATTTTCATGGCTAATTAGCACACTAACCAACAAAAGCTTTTCTAACACAAACTTGGAGATCGAACGATGAAAAAAGATAGGTTATGTTATCTAATGCTATTTTTTAAAAGCTAACACGGTATATATCTAACTGTATATTCAGGTGAAAGGGTTTGTACATCAGCTTATTTGGTTTTATTCATGTTTTTTAAGCAAGGATTCCCAATTGATGACTGTTATCATTCACAGGTGGAATAAATCATAATAAGTTATTGTTTGGCTGTTGCTATAATGACACAAAAATGAACACAGAAATTAAATTTAAAAAATGACAATTGTTTTAATAACAATCAATTGTCAACTAAATTGACACTACCGTGACAGCTTTATCTTTAGTATGTGCAATAAATAAATAGGGTACTACACATCCCATGCACTTTAGCAGCATTTTGAGCATCCCACCATCCTAAATGGTTCAACTCCAGGCATGCAGTTTCCAACAGACTTCTGAAGTCAAACAGTAAAGGAAATTGATTCCATTTCTCATCACGAGGCTGAATGGCATTCAGCAGTTCAAGTGGATACCGCAAGTAATCACCAGATAAAATAATCTAACTTGTGCACGCACCTTGTCATGTCAATTAATACATATCATGCACAAAACAGCTGTTGACCATAGTCAACCAAATTAGTGCCTGAACAAACATTTAAATGCTGGGGAAAAAAAAATAATTGATCACAGTAAACTTTACAAGAGTGTTTATGATTACTTTTAATTGGGTGAGCATGGGTGCCTTAAAGATCCTATGGCATGAAAATAAATGGAGGCTTTTATGTATCTTTATAGGCTTTAGTGGTCCCCTAATACTGTATCTGAAATTTTTTCCCCAAAATTCTGCCTTGGTGCAGAATTACAGCCAGTCCCAAAAATGAGCTTTCCTTAAGGCCGGCGCACACCTTTACGATGTCATCGTTGCATCGTTTGTCGGGTGATCGGCTTAACAATTCGGACCGTATTTGACACACTCGCACGTCCACCGCACACTAGGGGTGGGCGATATGTATCGCTGGCGAAATTATCGTGAATGTTGTTTTGACGATGAGTAATTTTGCAATATCGAGATATAGGCTACATATATATATATTTTTTTTTTTCAATTGCTAAAAATCAGTAAAGTGCGACGCCAGTAGTCCTCTGCCCTTACCATGGCGCCACGCCACGCCCTGCTTTGAACACTCTAATTTTTTCAAAGTAAACGCTTCGGACCCCACGGGACACTCAGCTAAGAGCATCGAGGGGGCGCCGAGAGGCAGGGGCTGGGACAGACGGCAGCTCGCCTCGCGGCGGACCGTCAGCTCAATCCCGAGATCCAACTACGAGCTTTTTGACTGCAGCAACTTTAAGATACGCTATTGGAGCTGGAATTACCGCGGCTGCTGGCACCAGACTTGCCCTTCAATTGATCCCCGTTAAAGGATTTAAAGAGTCCTGTATTGTTATTTTTCATCACTACCTCCCCGAGTCGGGAGTGGGTAATTTGCGCGCCTGCTGCCTTCCTTGGATGTGGTAGCCGTTTCTCAGGCTCCCTCTCCGGAGGGAGAAGTAGCCTGAGAAACGGCTCGAGGTTATCTAGACTCACCAAAGCGTCCGCGGCACCCCGAGAGGCACCCCGCATGGGTTTTTGGTCTGATAAATGCACGCATCCCCGAAGGTCAGCGCTCGTTTTGCATGTATTAGCTCTAGAATTGCCACAGTTATCCAAGTAACGGTAGAGCGATCAAAGGAACCATAACTGATTTAATGAGCCATTCACAGTTTCACTGTACCAGGCGTGTGTACTTAGACTTGCATGCTTGTGTTCATTTTATTGTGATCTTAACGCAAGTTTTAATTTTTTTTTAAATATCGTCAAAATATCTTTATCGTGAAAATCCTAAAAAAATATCGAGATATTTTTTTTTGCCCATATCGCCCACCCCTACAGCACACACTTGCGATTTTTTTGACCGAATGTTATCACATGACCGAAATAGGAAGCCACAAATCACGTGACTTTCAAACTGGAGGCAGCCATGTTTGTGTCGTAGTCGTCCAACGTGACTAAGTGCGCTATTCCCATTGGCTGTTTAAATAATCCTGCGCGATGACATCGGAACAGAGACCGCACACACATACGATTGTATTCGGCACAAGGAAAATCCGTATGGAAATATCAAACATGTTTGATTTGATCCGATGAAACGACAAGCGACAAAATCGTTTGTCGGCTGCTACCGCACACCTTCACTATTCCCATGCGAAGTCATCGGGCCGAGAAAATCGTACACGAATCGTAAAGGTGTGCGCCGGCCTTTAGGTTCCTCAGAATGAGCTGTTTAGTGGGGGTGTGGCCTTACTTACGCCTGTGGTACCTTGCGCAAATGTTTTGTGAATCGCTATGGCACGTAGATGGCACGGCAGCCCTATGCCGTAAAACTAGCAAAACCTGTTGAAATGAGCTTACTTTGACAATATGACGAACTAGTTACTGAACAACTCTCCTAACACAGTCAAACATCAAGCAAGTGCTACACCAGACACAGCAAAAAAGGCGTGCGTGAAGGGGAAAGCAGGAGTGAGGATTTTGACATTCTCAGCTGATTGCTCTGGTTTGCAAAGATGCACGTAGCGCGAGTCATTTCAATCAGGGGAAAGGCAGATATCGTGCGCGCCATAACACCAACAGCAGGACGGCTATCAAAATAACAAATAAGTACACAACACTGGCGTTACAGTAAATGAGGTGTTCACTTGCATACCTCATGCTATTTACTGTTACATTAGCGACAGTGACCGAGCTATTAGCTGCAGAGCTAACGACACAGACAGACTGACCGTTTTGACTCTGGAACCATGAATGAATCATTATCCTGATGAAATGCACTGAATTTGCGGATTCATTCTTCTTCAGGAAGCTTGAAGTAGGGGGTTTTGGTCTAAAATGAGCGAGCTAACCATCTCATTGGCATGCAAACACCTCCAACAGCCCAGTTGGCAGAGATAAGTGCTTGCAGATGCTATTAGCTGCATAGCTAACCGTTAGCTAACGTTAGCTGCTAACGATACAAACCCTTTCCTGTGATAACAAGCTATGTAACTATACTGTACATACAGGAAAGCAACACAATAATAGAGCGTTAAATTACTTACTCGGGAATGAGATCCTTCCCCAAGTGAGAGACGAATGGAGCAGGAGGTTGACAGGCGGATCGGTGCTGTGTCTGCAGTGGTCTCTGCACCGGCCCGTCGTAGTGAAAAATCAGCTGAGCCAGAAGGTGAAGCTCTCGATTTACCGGTCAATCTATGTTCCTACCCTCACCTATGGTCACGAGCTGTGGGTAGTGACCGAGAGAACGAGATCGCGAATACAGGCGGCTGAAATGAGATTCCTCCGCAGGGTGTCTGGGCTCTCCCTTGGGCTCGGTATTAGCCCAAGTTCTGGAAACATTCTTTGGTGAAATGTTTGGCGCACACATACACAAATCTCTTCAGTTCTGTTGTCACTTTCCCAGAAAAAAACTAAATCTGTCCACTGGCTCTTTAGAGGTTCTGATGCAGGAGTTCTAAACAGATTTTTTACATCGATATACAGTGCAATGAGCTGGCCAAAGAGCTGTGGGCGGGGAAAGGCAGTTTATTGGCTCTGGGTGGAAACAACCTCCACGTCATAAGCGGCGGCTTTCCCGATCAGGCCATCTGCATGGTCACATTTCCAAAGGCGGAGAATAATTTCCAGTGCATGGTTTAGGTCTATCGTCATTTTTAGCCACTGGGGGACCGCAGGCAGGCTAGGGGAACTCATAATGTTAAACAACCTTAAAAAGTGAAAATTTCATGCCATGGGACCTTTAAAGGGACACTGTGTAATTTCTTCCCCCATCTCGTGGTGCAATTTTATTTTGCAAAGTCGAATGAAGTTGCTCTCTAGCGCCTCGCGTTTTCAAAAGTGCGTTGCAACTTGTTGAACTACGGCAGGCGGTATGTGTCAAGATTCAAGAAGCTATAGCTTCAGACTCAAGGTCCATACAAACAAAAAGACATCAAGACACACAGTACAAAGGATTACATAACACACATACAATAACACTATAAATACAGATGACAGATAACATGTCAGATAACATAAGTTGACATAGCCGTTGGTGTGCAAGCAATGCAATTAGTCATATTCCGGGAGTTACCGGACGTGACGTCGACGCAGCGGTAGCGTTAGCAGCAGTGTGTAGCTGCTATCTGGAAAGTGTTCTTTTAAATAAACTCCCGGTAAACTTACAAACTTTCTAATGCCTCGTGCACAGGCTTGAGGTGAGACAAATGTCATGTTTCAAGGTTCTACCAGGTGACTTTCATGTTAAACTGACAGTGAAAACTGTGGTCGTGGCTGGACGGGAAAGGTAAAACACTTCCAGTGTTATTTTAAGAAAAAAAACAGTGTAGTGCACTTACCAGACAACCCCAAACGCTCCATAGCCGATGGGCCTGTCAGGCTCTATATCCAGCTGCTGTGGGAGGTGGTGCGTGTTTTGGTGATGGGGGTGATGGTGGTGGTGGTGAACTTTGACAGCAGCGGTGGCTTGAACCTGGGCGGGAGCCGCCGCCGCCGCCGGCCCGGGAGCTTGTCCGGGGGCTGGGGATGGGAAGTAAGGCTGCTGCTGACCAGGATTCAGCATCACAGCCGCAGCCGCAGCTGTGGACGTGTGCTGCTGGACTGTGTGCACGGCAGCGGCGGAGCCAGGGTGCTGCAGGTGATGCTGGCCCGCGTGGTGGTGGTGGTGGGGGTGGTGGTGGTGCATGTGGGGAGGTGGAAGGTGCTGGAGCTGGTGGTGGTGATGGGTAGCCACTGCTGAGGAGCCACCGTTGTAAGCAGCCATCATTTTTGGAACATTTGCAGCAGTTGTGCCACAAAGAGCCATTCAGTGATGCTGAAGTGCACCCTTCCTGAACCTGCTTCTAAAAGTGATGATGATGGTCACCAGAGTGCAGCACCTCGGCTAAAACAACAGATCAAGGTTTCAAATTACCGCACATCAGCCAGTGTTTTCCTTTAGAAAGAATCAAACACTGTGTCTTTATCATAATGCCAACAAGGATCTGACCCACTTCCAGTAAATTAACTGTCTCGCTCGTGCACCATTTGACTACAGTGATCTGAGGCTAAGGCATGTCGCGAGCATGTACAGCAGTGACCAAAGTCTAAAAATCTGAAAAAAGGAGCAATCGAACTGTTTCAGTAGAAAAGAGCCCCCTCCAATAAATAAAGTTGGTGACCCTTGATGTATCTCATGATAGAGATGGCTTCCCTGCCTTGGTGGTACAGTGTCATCTAAATTCTGTCAGGGAAGGAGAACATTCATTATAAAAAAGTCCCCAAGTTTTCCACACGCTCCGGACCGGTGCCGCAGATCCTCCCGCCAAGGGGGCTCCACACGGTTTGGAAACCGCATCTACTAGTCCAAAACGGAGTCCTCTTCCGATTTGTGCGCCAGCCAGGTAACTACTTGGTAAAAAGGGGTAATCTCCGAGCCGTAATTAACGCCGCAGATCCGGCGCAGAGGGGGTGTATCTCAGCACAGGCGACAACACAGCAGCGGACGCAGGCAGACAGGCAGGCAGGCAGGCCCAGGCCACCGCCATCCACTCCACTCACATATTACAGCGGCACTCCACCGAGCAGCCCACCCAGACAGAAACCCCCATCATTCCGACGAGTGACGAAGCTGCGAGCAGAACTCTAAATATCACGGCAGGAATCCTCACCGTCCGGCTGGCAAACTTAAATCCCCCGGCGACAAGCCTTGTGTTTCGGACGCTCTAAGTCTGTTCTTCCGTGGTTCATAAAGCACACATCCAGGGAGACTCGGTTAAAAAAATGCGAGGGAAAAGTTCAATCTTTTTTTTTTAATGCAAGTTAATGCAAATTACCTTGCCACCTGTGTCAAGATAAGAGGAGGCTATTCAACCTGACAGCTCGGAGCTAGCTGATAGGCGACCGTGTCTCCAAGTCGAAAGAATCGTCCTTGTGGTCATGTCGGCGGGCCCTGCTGCTGTCAGCCCCGGACGGGGAAGCCATCCAGCCGCGTGTCCACACTCCGGGCCAACGGCACTCCGCTGACACGTTCAGATGATTGATCACAAAACAACTCAGATAAATAGTTGATCCAACATGGTGAACACATTCTTAGCTACACGGCGGTGAGATTATGCAGGAGAGCCATCCAATCACATGTCGTACCGCAGTGACGTGTTTGTAATCTCCTTGATCGTCACCACGCACAGCCAATAGCGTTGGCTGAATGGGTTGCCAGCGGTGTTGACAGCTAGCCTCGGGACCCAGTGATAACAACAGTGAATTTGTCTTTCTGTTGTAAAAAATAACATTGTAGGAACACATGCTTCCAAAAACAAATTACATCACCATTTTTGGGAGCATGTGTTTATACAATATGTCACATGTATACAGCCTGATAGACTGATCTGTTTCTTAGTTCTCATCTCACAGGAGCATCGGGCTAAAAGTTTCAAAGGCAAAGTGGGAGATACCTCCAAAGATAATGAAGAATGACAAAGCTAAGATCATGTGGGACTCCCAGATCCAGAGTGATAAACTGATGATGGCTAACCAACTGGGCATTGTGGTGTTCAACAAAAGAGGGCAGTAGTGATAGATGTAGCAATAAATCAAGACAAAGGGACACAAGAAGCTCTAGAAATACTTAAAAGGACTTAAAGAGGAAGCAGATCCCAGAGCCAGCTAACACCAAGGCAAGGCAAGTTTATTTGTATAGCACAATTCAACTACAAGGCGATTCAAAGTGCTTTACAGAGACATTAAAACAAATAAAAAGCACGATTTAAATTTTAAACAAAAAAGAAATAAATAAGAACAATAGATAAGATCAGAGAAATAAAAAGCATGATTTAAATTTTGAACAAAAAGAAAGAAATAAGAACAGTATAAAATCAGTAGTTAAAATGTGATTAAGACCAGCTAATATACTATGTATAACACAAAGTTTCCAGGCTTCTGGTGGAGGACCTTAACTTGAAAGGGCAACTATCCACATAGGTTAGTTGTGGAGTCCAAAAAACCTTTTTATACACTGATAACAAACACACATTACACACTATCCTGGATATCTGGTAGTTCAACCCCATACCGTTGTGATAATCTTGCCTCTCGCCATCTCGCTCAGTCTTGTCATACAGCTTTAAGTCATCCATGTAGTGGAGGTGAGGTGGCTAATGATTGCTCCACTTCAGAACAAATATCCGTAGCCACTCTTTGTGATGATCTGGCTGAGGTGGTATAAGCCAATCCAGAACAACAGCAGGGAGAGGCTGCAGTTCATGGTAACTTGACCAATTGGCCTCGAGAGTTGTTTAGTGGAGTGCCATTGAGTATTTGATATGGACTCTTAGGCTACGGCTACACGGAAACGAAACGAGTTTTTTTTTAAAACGGGTACGAAAATTCTTGCGACCACACGGCAACGCGCTGCTGTAAAGACTCAGGTCCAGACGAAAACGGATGAAAACGATGAAACGATGCAGTACACACGCCACTGTGTCACGCCACGCTGTGAGACAATAGAGAAGTCTCACAGCGTCAACGTTTGACTGACGCAAAAACGTTTTCGCTGTAATAATGGAAACGAAACGACCTCGTTTTCAAACTTTCCCACTCTGGAACCCGTTCTCAAAAACTATCGTTTTGGGGTAGTGGGAACGCCGGCTCCGTGTGGCCGCGACAGCGAAACGATAAGAAAAAGTATCGTTTACAGTGAAAAACGTTTTTGTGTAGCCGCAGCCTTAGTGTCTTAGTTTTAAGCATTTCAGTATTCATAGGTGTGGTATTGAGTAATTGGCTTTCTTGTAGTCAGTATAGGGGGTGCAAAGTTTCACAGTATCAGGAGACAGTTCTGTCGATCAGTCGCTGGAATTCACTTCCTACAGTGCTAACTCCAAATTCCCCTGTGTTTTGTTGTGCCTCATTGATCACCAGTTATGATAGCATTGTTTCCATACAATGGAACACAAGGTTAGAAGCTGTTTCTTTGCCCATTTAGATGTTGGGTTTTGAAGTGTCCGCTCGGTTTCACATGCTCTGCATATATCTCCTCTCACTGGGAGTGCTGAAATAGTAGTGTTCCAACAATGTGATGTTTTCTCCTCTAGTCCATGATTATTATTTTTTTTCTCAATGGCCAAAGAACGTGTCTCCACTGCTCTAGAGTCCAGCAGCGGCGTGCTTTACACCGCTGCATCCGCACTTGGTGATGTATGGCTTGGACTCAGCTGCTCGCCATGGAAACCCATTCCATGAAGCTCTCTACGCACTGTTCTTGAGCTAATCTGAAGGCCACATGAAGGTTGGAGGTCTGTAGCAAATCACTCTGCAGAAAGTTGGAGACCTCTGCGCACTATGAGTCTCAGCATCCTCTGACCCCCCTCTGCCATTATACCTGGCCAACCACTTCGTGGCTGAGTTGCTGTGATTCCCAACCACTTCCACTTTGTTATAACACCACTGACAGCCGACTGTGGAATATTTATTAGCGAGGAAATTTCACGACTGGACTTGTTGCACAGGTGGCATCCCATTATGGTACCACGCTGGAGTTCACTGAGCTCCTGAGAGCGACCCATTCTTTCACAGATGTTTGTAGAAGCAGTCTGTATGCATAGGTGCTTGAATTTATTCACCTGTGGCCATGGAAGTGTTTGGAACACCTGAATTTAATTATTTGTATGAGTGAGTGAAAACTTTTGGCAGTATAGTGTGTGAAACTTTAATTAATTCCCCAAAGTTGGCCAGTCAGGGGGAAAATATTGTGCTCTTCTGCAGACATATGAATCACCGGTAATGAGAAAGCAGACAAGTGTGCAAAAGAGGCAATCAAGAGGGGAAATATGGATAAGAATATAAAGTAGGTGAAATTAAAGGGGAAAAAGCAAACTGGCAACTTTCATTAAGATCAGATTTATTGTCATGCATACACACGAAATTTGTCCACTGCTTTTAACCCATCCAGGTTGGCAGACACATGCACAGGGTCACACACTCATAGATGCCAACCTGGAGCGGTGGGCAGCCATTCACAGCACCCAGGGAGTGTGGGGGAACAGTGCTTTGCTCAAGGGCACCTTGGCTATGACAAGGAGGTGGACTGACACCCATCCAGCTGTCAATTCCACCAATCTTTTTGAGTGGCGAGAGTGGGAATTGAACCTGCCAACCTTTTGGTTATTGGATGACCGACTCTAACCCGTGAGCCATGGCCACCAGTTGGATAGAGCTAGAAAAGGATATGAAATAAAAAATGATGTGGCAGTAGAATAAGACAGCAGGTTCAACAGGAAAGAGCAATTAACTATAAGTTGAGGATCAGTCACTGCAAGGGTCCCTTTTCATTGTAGGTAAACAAAAAACTGGCCATTATCACCAGTGCCCAGAAGAAGATACAGTTAAAAATACTCTAAATACAAATGTCTTGGCTTAAAAATAAAAAGTCTGTGAGGATTTTTTGTGTAACAGTGGCATCCTGCTGGAGTGGTTCTGCAAATATAGTGTCTTTCTACCTTTTTCTGATTGTTTTCTGTGACAGCTCTGATTATTTTTCTCCTTCCATGCTTGTTTGGATGCTGTGCTGATGCTATTTCTATATTTTTAGATACATTATTTAAGTATTATTATATTTAAGTATATTTTGGTACAATATCAAAATATCATATTTTGATCCAGCAAGTTTGGAAATCAGATCAGTGCCTTAGAACCTTTATATGTTCCTTTGGCCATTTCTTAGCATCCCTGAGGGGAGGACAGGAGAGGGAGTACTGTTGCCATGGTAGGTGTGGTCTGGTCAATTCAGATCAAAGCATCCTGAGCAGGCTTCTGCAGAACTTAACAATCTTTTGAAGAGATCCGTTTCATCTGAATCAGGTGTGTTGAAGCAGGGAAACATCTAAAACCTGCAGGACAGCGGCCCTCGAGGACCGACTTTGGACATCCCTGCTCTAGATGGTATTTTCTTGGCTTCTAGTTCTACAGTGAGGAACCTTGGAATTAATCATTTGACTCGCATATAAAACTTGTTTCTGGGACTGCTTTCTTTCACCTTCGTAATATTGTTAAAATCAGGAACATCTTGTCTCAGAGTGATGCAGAAAAACTAATTCATGCATTTGTTACTTCAAGATTGGACTACTGTAATTCTTTATTATTGGGCTGTCCCACATATTCTCTGAAAAGCCTTCAGCTGATCCAAAATGCTGCAGCCAGAGTTTTGATGAGAACTAACAGGAGAGATCATATTTCTCCAGTTTTAGCTTCTCTTCATTGGCTCCCTGTTAAATTCAGAATAGAATTTAAGATTCTTCTCCTCACATATAAAGCTCTTAATGACCGAGCTCCATCATATCTTAAAGCAGGGTTCCTACAGGTTTCTTCAAGTCAAATTTAAGTCTTTTTAAGACCTTTTTAAGACCATTTATAAAAAAATAATACCTATTTCACAGACCTACCGGCAAAGAAAAACTTTTTTTTTTTTTAATTTGTTCATTTATTTCTCAAACAAATGAAAGTGTGGACTGTGTAAAGCATTGATGAAACATTGCAGCATAGTAGTAGTAAACGCTACCACAGCACAGACAACAAGCCAAACAGAGGTGTGAAAAATCAAAGAAAATTTCAGCAGACCACAAAAAAGTTTAACTGACACAGTTAAGTTGTTTTTTAACATTGGTTATGTTAGCTAGCTACTTATTCCATGCTGGGAATATGGGGAGTAGAGAGAACTATAAATAATGAAAATCAACTAAAAAAAATTGTCATTTCGTTGAGGCTCTCATCGAACATAAGAACGAACGGTGATTTGTTTACCTTGGACACCAGTTCCTCTTTAATATACACAGCTCAACCAAACTTGGCTATGTACGCCGTTTTGTCGGGACCACAAGTAATTGTGGCAGCGATGTCGGAATCGGGGAACATGCATTTACACAACTCTGAAATACCTTTGTTTCCATTATATGAATGGTGTTTGGCGATTGTGTTAGGAGTCCACAACACCTCTGCTTTCATGGTTGGTGTGGACCCAAAAGCTGTTCGCAGATCTACTCACAGTTAACGTGTCTGCTAGCTCAGATACATTAATAGCTAACTGGCTAGCGTTGGCCGGTTGAAACACCCCGGCGATGGAAGGAGTTTGATCCTTCGCTTTGATATTTTTCATGTGCTTGAAGGACTTGGCGTGAGACTCTACGACATTTCCCCATAATCCCAGCAAGAAATGGGAAGCAAGGAAACGCAAGCAAATGTTAAAAAACAACATAACGGCGTAAGTTAAACTTTCTTGTTTTCTGCTGAGATTTGCCTTGATTTTTCATGCTTCTGCTTGGCTTGTTGCTGTGGTCTGTGTCAGTGCTGTAGCAATGTGATCGGACCCGGGGCGGAGCGGTAGCGTTCTCAATGATTGGTTCCGCCACTCTTCATTTAGGCTACGTTAGTTAGGCTTTTCAAAATAATAGTAGCCTAGTTGACAAATGAAACGTTCGAGGAGAATGCGATACGAAGAAGTTACTGCACAAATTTTAATACCCAGATATCAAAATTCAAGACTTTTTCAAGTCTTTTTAAGGTATTATTTCCAAATTCATAAATTCAATGCTTTTAAGACTTTTTAAGACCCCGCGGGAACCCTGTAAAGATCTCATTGTAAGATATTTTCCTAACAGAGCACTTCGTTCCCAAACTGCAGGTTTACTTGAGGTTCCCAGAGTTTCTAAAAGTAGAATGGGAGGCAGAGCCTTCAGTTATCAGGCCCCTCTATTGTGGAATAAGCTGCCAGTAAATGTCCGGGAAGCAGACACCCTTTCCACTTTTAAGACCAGGCTTAAAACTTTCCTTTTTTATAAAGCTTATAGTTAGGGATGGCTCAGGTGATCATCTGTCACACCTTTCCTCACTTTGCTCTTCTTTGTCACCCTTATATTTTCTCATACGACATTATATACATTTGGCATGATTGTGGTCATTAACTTGTGTTTCCCTGTTCCAACAGGTATCCTTTGAATGGTGTTACAGTGTTTGTTGTCCCCCCCTTTCTGTCTTCTCAAACCCCAGCTGGTGGAGGCGGATGGCCACCCTTCCTGAGTCTGGTTCTGCCAGAGGTTTCTTCCTTTTAAGTTACCTGTCATAGTTTCGTTGTAATCAGTTGGTTTCCTTAGCTCAGAAATAGTTTTTGATGAATTGGACTAATTTTTATTACAATGAATTGGACTCTAATTGGCTTGAATTGAACGGTATCACTGAAGCACCTTGAGATGGCATTTGTTGTGATTTGGCGTTATATAAATAAACTAAATTGAATTGAAGTAAAGTTTTGATCACTTCCAAGTCAAGGCATTTTTAAAACACCTTTAAGGCAAAGAAAAAGTTGGAGATTGTGCTCGGGATAATGAACAAAAGTAACTGGTTGAAATGAGAAAAAAACAACAAAACAAAAAAGACATTCCCTCTACTACTTTTACCTATTCTCACAGAGCTCTCCTCATCAGAACACTGCAGATTTTGATTAAACTTCAATATGCCCACAGTGACACAACAAGTCTATTTGAACTTTTTTCCCATGTAATGTTGAATGAAAGGAATTCAATGCGTAGTGAGAATGGGAGCAAAGGCTGGAAGGAAAATGGAAGTTTAACAAATGGAGTGGGAGCAACAGAAGCGGTAAGTAAACAGGCTTTAAATCACCTGGGTGAGTAGGGGCATTGGAGCAGAGGTCCGTTTCACGTAGCAGGTTTAGTGAAAACTCTGAGTAGGTTAACCCTGAAATGAGGGAAACCCTGAGTTTTCCGTTTCACAAAGGGAGGTAACTCAACCCCGAGAAAGAGGGGTAACTCTAGCCTGTTTCACAAAGAGAGGTAACTTAACCTCACGGTCAGTTACCGGAGTAACAGACTCTCTGCACCTAACCTGGTCGGGATTTATTCAAGAAACCTTGAGTTTCTTTCTGTCTCCGCCTTCTTTCAGCCACACACGCCGTTTGATTTCCTCATTCATTCAGTCAGCAGAGCGAGTTCTTCTACTTCTAGAAGTCCATTAGGCACAGTAGGAGATGACTTTTTTCACGAACATGTCCTTTTGACAACGATCCCATGGATGAAGGTGCAGCATTATTGCGCAGAGAAATAAATATTCGTCGGAGATGGTTATCAGACCGCGCACAGATTTTTGCATTGACAGACAATTATCTTTTTGAGCGGCACCATCAGAATGTGTTGGCACAAAAGAAAAAAAAGACATAAAAGACAAATAAATATTTGTATGAGTAGGCTTAAAAAAGATATATATAGGCCTATTATATTTTATAAAGGCACTCGTGTCTTGGGGGTGGATTCCCTCAGCCACTGCCCTCCCGTTAGAGGTGGCGGTGCTGGGCACCACCCGTTTTACAGGCATCTGCCTTCTTTCTGTTGGCTCAGTAGAAGTCTGTGTTAGTTTAAACAGGTTTAATTATTTAACAGAACATGATATAGATGATGACTCTAAATTGTCCTTCGGAGTGACTGTGAGTGTGTATGGTTGTTTGTCTCGTTTGTCTCTATGTGGCCCTGTGATGGACTGGCGGCCTGTCCAGGGTGTACCCCGCCTCTTGCCCATTGACCGCTGGGATAGGCTCCAGCCCCCCCCCCCCCCCCCCCCGCGACCCGACTGACGGATTCAGCGGTGTATAGATGATGGATGGATGGATGGTATAGATGAGAAGACATAGTTTATGTGTGTGACAACAGCATTATGTTGGGAATAAAATAACTGCACAGTCAAAAAGCCACTTAATATTTACTTTACAGTGTAAAACATGATCAAAATGAGGTACCTCCATGCCGAGGTCTCACCTGTTTGAACAATGTTTTTATATTTCATCTTAAGCTGCTGCCAAGAGCGCTTCTCCCCTGCGGGATTGCACCTAAATTAAATAAATGAATGGGTTACCATTCAAGCAGTTTCCCTGTAATATTATTGTGATTGCAAAGGACTACATTTAAACTTACACTTTTGCTGCTGCAGCGGTGTTGCACTTATTTCTAAAAACGTATTGAAACTCGCCGTATGAGCGCATTAAGATTTCCAATTCGAGGTTGATGAAAAACGTACCCCCGCCTCCTCCCCGTTGCCATGGTGACTCGTCGAATCGGGGCTCCATTGATGCTGGTTTTTTAAAGTTGTGGTGCACGCGCTAAACTCAAGGTGAACGTACTCAGAGTTGATTAAACTCACTCAAATCAGCGTTTCTGGAACCGAAAACTCAGAGTTTTCTATCTCAGAGTAGATCAACTCAGAGATCAGGAATAGACTCAGAGTTTGTTGAACCTGCTACGTGAAACGGACCCCAGGTGAGGCAGGTAAGTTCTGGCATTACTTTAAAAAACACTGTTACTTCAAGATTCAATATTATAATAATCAAAGTGTTTTTATTGATTTTTCCATTCAAACAACAAAACATCAACAACAAAACAACAGGACCCAAGATACACGCACAAATATCTGTCTCAACTACAGACAGACAACAACAAGACAAATCACCCCAAATACAAAACATCAAACATACCACCACCCATGTGGCCCAGACACTCTAAAATAAATAAACAAATAGAAAATAACAACAATAATATAATAATAATGTAAATAAATACATGGATTTTAAAACAAATTAAAGAAAGAAAAAAAGGGGGGGGGGGGGTATGTTGGAGCAGAGGAGAGCTCCTGTTCAAAATGAGAAATAAAAGGCTGCCAGATCTTAGAGAATCTGTTTGTATTGCCCTGCAGCGTATATCTAAGGTGTTCTAATTTAAGGTGTACCTGCTTTAAGATTCAATATTAACAGAATGCAGGACACAGGAGCAGGTGATGTTAATCCCAAGCTTTATTAGGAGGAACAGGGATGTCCAAAAACTCTCCAAGGGAGAACAGAAAGGACTATATGAGTTATCAATAATAATATATACTTCTCCCAAAATTAGAGAAATATATCTGTGAAACTTTATCAAAATAATAATCGCTCCACTTGAGGAAAAAACTTTGAAACTTTGAACTTTAAACTAATAATCACTCCTGCTGCGGAGGAAAACAAAAAACCTCTCCTGTAAAAATAGGAGGCACTAGAGTATGAAACCTTATTTGAAACAAAAGATCACTCCACTCGGAGGAAAAAGCAAAAACGCTATCAAACTTAAACTATTCTTTATCAAGACTATCTTTACAAAAGTTATCCAAAAACAAAACTCTCTTAGCAAGGAAATGGTCAAAAAACTATGGCTTGGCACATGAACTATGGTTTTACGAAGGCGAGCGTGAAGCACGTTGGGGACAACAGACACGACACACTGGCACAAGACAAGGGGAGACGTCAACTCTTATACACACAGGGTTAACGGGGAACAGGTGGAATCACTCATGCGACAATCAGACTGGAACACGAGAGGAAGGGCAAGTGACCTGAAACGAGAGGGGAGTTAATCTTTCAAAATTAAACAGGAAATGAGGAGACATGACATGGAGACGAGACAAAAAACCCACTTGACCTCACCGCGGTGTGACAATGTGCAGTAAAAACAGAGGTCAGCTGCGTAGCTCATAGTTAAACTGATGAACTGGTGAGGGATGCAGAATGGACCTGAGCATATAAACTGTTAGAAGAATGATGAGCCACAGTTGAGTGATATGAGCAATCACTAGCCACACAGGCAGGCACACCTCGAAGAACAAACAGACAGGGAGAACACACAGAAAACAAACAATACGGAAAAAGGAATGAGACACAATGGGGGGGGGGACAGCTATATCCTAAAAAATTATTTGTATAATGCAGCCGACATTTACACAAAAGCAAAGGTAGAATCTCGTATTGTAGTTTCTTTTTCAAGAAGAAAAAGCAAAACACTGTGCAATCGTAATAATCAAGTAATATCCTAAGAGCAGGACATGTGAATTCCAGAGTTGAAGCAATGCTGGAGTGGGAGGACACAGAGGGAGACACAAACGGAAGTGGACTAATAGCAAAGCCAGTAGAACCAGTGCAACAGTAGCTGCAGTGGGTAGTTAAGGCCAGTAGGAGGCAGTAAAGCGAACCAAAAGATGTTAGATGACAGAAAAACGCTAAAGAAGAAAAAAAAAAGCAAACGAAGAAGAAGGAAAAAAGTTTCGCTGTTTTTATGGCAGCTGCTTTGACAACAGTATTCCACCGGCTCTGCAATTAAGTGCCACGTTGAGCTCCGTGGGGACTGCAGGTTTGTTTCTTTAATTACTTTACACTTGTGCTTTATTCAGCCTGAAATGTTGGAGTCCGTCAGAAACACTGGAGGAGCACAACAAACAAAAACTATCTCAACGCTGAACTACCCTGTAAAGTAAGTAAGAAAGAAAGTCGATGCCGGGACGATTCAATCCATATCTAATGAGTACATGCTAATTTTTTACGACCGATAAAAGACCGTTAACCAACGAAATAAAGCAGTAGAGCAGAGGTGACGTATGTGAGAGGAAATCTGAAGCCATTCTTCTGACTACATTTGACTAAATATAGAGTGGATACTCGTATTTAGCTCATTAGATAGCCTGCAGCAGAACACGGATTCAGTAAGCCCCTAATATGAATTGACACCGGTGTTAAATTGTGTCCTGTAGACTTTCGCCAGACTTGACAGCACTGAACCGCGTCACTAAAGCGCAGCAGTTTTTCTCCCAGCAGTTCTACAAGGAAAAGAAAATGTCACAGTTTGCTAACAGTATCTGCTATAGTGGAGTCAAATGTAAAAACGACGTTTTCCTAACAAATAGGCTTTTACAAAGGAGAAATATGCTCAAAGATTCCTCTGAGACACATTTAAACATTAGAAACAAAGTGGTTTCACAGAGGTTTCTTCATAATATGAGAGGGCATTTATTTTATTTCATGTCTCATAGTCTATTTCATTTCTTTCCCAGTCACAAACTTTATTGACCCAAAGGAGAACTTTCCAAATGAGTTAAAAGTATAAATCCGTGCTCAAATATTACGTCTACATAAACTATATAGCTAATATTGTTTGTTTGTTTCTTTATTTGTTTCAAATCTGTATACAGAATAGAGTTCACAATTAGCTACAACACTGCGATTTGAAAAGGGGATGGAGGAAGCTTTGCTTTTAATATTCCAACCCCTCACTCAACCGCTCACAACAAAACAATCACAAAATTCACAACAAAACAAACATAAAAACACAATTCACTACAATAACTCAACACAAACACAGGACAAAGACAGAGACGCAGACAGGCCCAGACAAACTCCAACCCTACACCCCTCTCCCCACAGAATATACATGTGTATTTACATATACATACACATGTATACACATATAAACACATAACATACACAAAATATAACAAGTTTAATAAATAAAATTGACCTAATAAATGAAAAATGTTAGTAAAAACTGTAAAGACTAAGTCTAAATAAATGTGTTAAGGCTTTGGTTTTAATATTTAAAGCATGGCCACAGACTTTGGGATTCTCAGCTCTTTGGCTGCCCCCTCAGTTGTGGGCTGCTGTACGATCTTCTATCTGAGCTATGCACATGATCAGCTATACACGTGAAATTGGTGTCATGTTTTAGAAGCTGACAAACATACCTCCAGAGGAGGTAAGAGTGGCTTCTTGACAGCCACCCTTGATGTAATCGTTCTCTGATGAGGCTTTGGTGGATAGCAGATGGCTCAACTGAAGGGCCATCTAATCAAGTTCAAGGTCAGGTGTTCGTTGGATTCATTTTTTATTTATTTTTTTCAATCTTTTAAGGACATCTCTTTCAGATACTGTTTATCAGTGTTTGTTTGTTTTCTCAGGCCCGACAACTCTTTTTATCCTCCACTTATCTAGCTTCCTTGAATATTTTCAGGGCACACTGCACTCCATGCAGAGATATTTCCTGAGAAATCCACTGTTGCCTCACACATACAGGGGATCAGATCCAAGAGTCATTTCAATGCGACCTGTTGGTTTCTTAGCAAAGCAAAGCATTGTATGAATTGGACTAATTTGGATTTTAATTCGTTAGACTTTATTGGATTACAATTAATTGGATTAGAACTAGCTTTAATTATACTTTGTATCTTTGAAGTGCCTTGAGATTACATTTGCTGTGATTTGGCGCTATATACAGTACATAAAACTGAATTGTATTGAATTAAAGATATTTAAAGGTTTTGTCCAGTAGCTTTCTGGAAATAAACCCTGTTGCTTTAAAAAAAAAAAATAATTTTTATGTCTGGCAAACCGATGTCTTGGTCATTTTTGTCGATGTGAATAAAGTGTGTCTTTGCAACAGGATGCTAGTAACAAACTCCCTTGAGATGTCATTTAAAATATGGTCTCTGTCATATTGTCTATGTAGAGACAACACTTGTTGGTTCTTTTAGTTTGGCACCTTTTATGCTTGAATGGTTCAGGTGCCAGTCAGCAGCTCTACTACCTGAGCTACAGTCCCACAGATGGACAAGAACGATTCCCAGATTAACAAGAAAATCTCAAGGAAGGGAATTTAGACTCCAACATGCCATTGTTTATTCCCTTTTGTGATTATTTGAGTTTGTCTGGTATCGCTGTCAGTATTCCTGTAACTGCTCTTTTCTGACAACATGTCTTGAAGCTTTCTGATGTGAATATTTTGGTAATGGAACAGAATTTGGGAGCAAAGATTCACGTAATAACCACAACTCCTCGTAAACAGTCTGCAGTCTTCAGGTATTTTGCAACAATCGCGGCCTTGTTAGTGTGACTCCAAACATTAGGTCAAATAGACCTTGTAGAAATGTCCATTAAGCTGATGTACTGCTGTCTATAAAATGATATGACTCCTTATGGTACACTTCTGTCTTTGCCAGGTTTCTGTGTAAAAAAAACCAACGAGGACGTAAACTAAGTGAGGCACAATGAGGCAGCTCAAAGGCAAGCCTAAAAAGGAAACCTCGAAGGATAAGAAGGAGCGGAAGCAGGCCATGCAGGAAGCCCGACAGCAGGTGGCCACCGTAGTGCTGCCCACGCTGGCTGTAGTGGTGCTGCTTATCGTTGTCTTTGTCTATGTGGCCACCAGACCTGATGCTATTGAGTAAAAATGGAAGAGATGCAAACTATCTCACTGACTGGGGATTGACAAAATGACAGTGGCTATACCCAAAGGATTCCCCTCATCATGTGACTGTCCACAGTAGGCCAATGGCCGTCTGACCATCTGTCTTAATGAAAGCCTCCTCCAAAGATTGCCTGAGCAGGATTCAAGAAAAGTGCCTTTTTGAAATGAAAGAGGACAATATACATTTAATCCCAGTCCTTTCAGAGATGGATTGATGTTGATGTCACAATCAATTCTACAGCATCCTACATACCAAAGAAAATGCACAGAGCTTGTCAAGTTTGACCACAGATGTTGAAAATGTCTCGACTACAAAACGGTAAAAATCCCGTTGGGACTTGGTGATACTGTCGGTGTTCCTGGTCTCAGACATGTCCAACACTTGGAATAGCACTCGCAGCAACTACGACCCTTGTCCAGTAAGATCGCACATTATTGGATTTCCTAATTCTGTGTGTGAATGTATCGTCTATTTGTTGCTGTTAAACTAACAGCCACACCTGTGAGTCACTCGTGACAAAAGTGCAGTTGAATCGAGGTGCCTTAAGAGTCGAAACAGTTTTATTAAATTTAAGTCGTTTTTTTTTTTTTTTTTTTTTTTTTTTTTTTTTTTTTTTTTTTTGGGAGTTTGGCTAGTATTGAAGAAGTCTTAAAAGTGCACGTTTTAACTGTGTTCTTTGGAGCATTTCTGAGTGTTGCATATGTCACAAAAATGTCAGATAGAATGTAATTCCATTGACCTTTGATCATTTTCCAGCCCAAGTATTTAAATTAATTCAAAAAGTCTTCCTTGTGGAAAGGAGTCTCCTTATTCACTAACATGAATGTGGATTTTATTTGGTGCTGTGGGTGTTGGTTTCACCCGACATGAAAAGGAGTAATGCTTTGTTTCTGTACTTCTGAGTATGATTGCATGCCCTCATGTTGCTTGTCAAGATGAAAATCTGTAAAAACGGTTGTCATTTTTTAGAAAGACTTTGTTAGAAGGATTTCCTGACAGCTGCTCACTGCAGAAATCATTTACAGATGTTTGTTGGAGACTGTTTTATGCAATGAATCCTCATTTGGTCTTTACAGATTGTTTGGGTCAGCAGGGTATTGTTGTTATGTCTTAATAAACCACTGTGTGTGTTAAAGGTCTTTAAGCAACAGATGTGTTTTTTTTTCTGGGTTTCAGATAACAGTAAAGGCTCAGGGAGTAAGATACCAGAGTTTAATAACATGCAACTCGTACTGCTTTTGGCAGTATCTAACTCGTTTTTTAAACATTTCAGATTTAGGTTTTGAAAAGTATTTGCAACCCATGAATTGACTATTTACAGGAGGCATCAGCTGCTGTGAGCTGGACTCGTAGAAAGCTGTGAAAAAAGGATCTCAGCCCTTTTTCACAGCAGTGACACCGTGTTGAACAAAAAAAACTGCTGCTGCTTTTCCCCCTTTGGTTCATACAGGTCAAACGGGTGGCTCAGCACCACAGTAATAGTCTTTCATCACATTACTCATTGGGACCTATGTGTCCTATGTTTAAGTACTGAGGCAGAATTAGGGGCTAATACGTCTCTGAGCTTGCAGTGTAAGTTGTCACAAGGCTGAATTGGAGTGTATGTTAAGTGGGTGTTGTAACACGTCGCTTCTACCAACAATGCTGTTGACATTTTGCTAATGCTTGTGTGTAAACATACAAAAACTGTGGGACTCAGATCAGATTACAATAATCAGCTTAAATGTGTCCTTTTGATATTCTCTTTATGATTTAAAATAATATCCTTTCTGGTGCCAGTGGAGAAAGGAGTCAGCACAAGGCGCTAAAGCAAGAAGTGGGTCCTGCCCATCGGAATGCATCCAAATCGTTGGCGGAGCCAGAAAAAAGACACTGGGTGTGCACCAGCAAATACTGGGTGTGCCAGATTTATTTTCAGTGTTACACCTCCACAAACATTCAGTAGAATGTATCTCTGGAATACAACTTTATTAACACAAAACATATCCACAGGTTGTGTGCGTTCTCATCAGTAATAGCCAACAGTAGTTCACAGCAGGTCTAAACATTCACATACGTGTGACGTGCGCTCAAATAAACCAATAACAAAGTAATACAAAAACACAACACACACCCACACGCGCACACACAGACTTTGCTGCCCAATGAGTGAACATAGTGAAATATAACACACTCATGCACTCTCACAGAGCCATAACGTTACGCACGATCAACGAAGCTGTTTAACCATCCGAACACAAGCAGCAGAGTACAGGACACAGCGATGTTGCTGCTAACCTGTGTGCACTGCGCAGCTCTCAGTTTTTGGCCTTGAAGGCATTTATTATTTCATCAGAAATAACGCTACGCCAGGTTGCCAGGTGCAGGTGTCGCAACGCATCATCTGGCGGCAGTTTTTACACCCGTGGCTACGCCATTGATCCAAATAGAAAGCTGACTGCTCAGTCTGCACCCTGCCACTTTCTTGCCTTTTATTTTACCAGCTCATAATTTCTACACACCAATTAAAGCATATTTAGAGAGAAACCAATTGACAAAAGATTCAGTCTCCAATTTAACAACACTAAGATCAGATGACCAAAAGAAAGGTTTTAAGAGATTTTAGAAAGAAAGTACACTACCAGTTCTGCGTGACAAAATCTGCTGTGAGTGCATGAAAAAAAGAGGAAATAATGTTGTAGTCAGAGGCTGTGTATGACAAAGATAAGGATAAAGTCTGTGATGGTGCTGTCGTCTGCTCTGAGGCCAAAATGAAAGCTGATCTTCCATAGCAGGTGCTCGCCTGGCTTCTCCCCTTTACAAAGTCATCTGTTAAATCCTTCAGGTTAAGATGACAGGCCCTTCCTTTCCCTCTCCTTTTTATCCTCTCAAAAAGTCTGTGTGGGTTTTTTTTTTTAATCAATTCCTGTCTTATTGTTTGCTGTGGGAATTTTGCTTTGCATATCTTTAATAGCAATGAGCCAGCATTGTAATCTAGGTTTTCTTTTTCAGTTTGCTTCAAATTGTTCATGATTAGTGCAACATGTAAATCATTTAATTGATGATTTGTTTGTATGTTTAAAAGTGTTACACAGCCCCCACTTCCACAAATTGTTGGTACACATTCTGTTTATGTGAATAAAACTGAATGCAATCATTTACAAATTTCATGAAGCTATCCTGTATTCTCAATAGAACATAGAAAACATCAAATGTTTTAAAGTGAGCAATATTAACTTCTTTTGAATTTGATTGCAACACAAAAAAAGTTTAGATGGAGCCATGTTTCTCACCGTGTGGGCCCCGCTCTCGTCTAACAAAGGTCCATAAATGTGACATAACTGAGGAGACCAGTGGCTGGACTTTAGGGAGACGAATGTTGTCCCATTCTTGTATGATGACGGTGCTAGCTGCTCAAGATTTTTAGGTCTTGTTTGTTCCATTTAGCATTTCACGATGTGCTAAATGTTTCAGTGGGTGAAAGGTCACCAAGCTACTGCCAAGCCGTGCCAAGCCATGCCAAGCCATGCCAAGCCAGGCGAAGCCGTGCCAAGCTGTGCCAAGCCATCAGACCACAGAACAATTTTTCACTTTGCTTAGTCCATTTTAAATGAGCTTTGGCTCAGAGTTATGTTCACATATGGCTTTGTCTTTGCATGATAGAGCTTTAACCTGCATTTGTGGATGGCACAGCCAACCGTGTTCACAGGCAAAGGTTTCTGGAAGTGTACCCGAGCGCATGAAGTGATTTGCATGAGAAGTGATCATGCCTGTTTATAATGCAGTGCCACCTAAGGGCCTGAAGATCACAGGCTTCCAATAAGATGTTTTGGCCATGTCCCTTGCACACGGAGATGTTTACAGTATCTCAGACTGTTTTATGATATTATGTACTCTAGATGATAAAATATTCTAAGTCTTTGCAATTGGACTTTGAGGAACACTATTCAGAAATTGCTCCACAATTAGTAGACACAGCTTTTTAGATATTCCTGAACCAAATTCTGAGGGGCTCTGCTTTTCAAAGATGCTCTGTCTATACCCAGATTATTCAATTCAATTCAGTTCACTTTAGTTTATTTATGTAGAGCCAAATCTTGAGGCACTTCAATGATCCTGTCCAAATCAAGCCAATTAGAGTCCTGTTCATTGTGATCAGAATTAAATCAAATCAAATCCAATTAATTAAATTCAGTCCTATTCATCCATACAGAGCCAATTCAAAAACAATAGCGAAGGAAACCAACAGATTGCACCGGAACTTCTCTTCAGTCCAGTCTCAAGGAGAGAAACGACTCCCTTTTAATAGGAAGAAACTTCTGGCAGAACCAGCTGGGGTTTGAGAGGACAGGAAAGAAGTGACAACAAACACCATAACACCATTCAAAGGATACCTGCTGGGACAGAGGAACACAAGTTAATGACAACAATAATGCCAAATATACATGTCGTATGAGGGGGCAAAAGAGAGCAAAGTAAGGAAAGGTGTGACAAAGGAGGCTCTGTAGCCTATAGCAGCTTAACTATGGGATGTTTCAGGATCACCTGAGCCATCCCTAACTATAAGTTTTATCAAAAAGGAAAGTTTTAAGCCTGGTCTTAAAAGTGGAAAGGGTGTCTGCTTCCCGGACATTTACTGGCAGCTTATTCCACAAGAGAGGGGCCTGATAACTGAAGGCTCTGCCTCCCATTCTACTTTTAGAAAGTCTGGGAACCTCAAGTAAACCTGCAGTTTGGTAGTGAAGTGCTCTGTTAGGAAAATATCTTACAATGAGATCTTTAAGATATGATGGAGCTCGGTCATTAATAGCTTTATATGTAAGGAGAAGAATCTTAAATTCTATTCTGAATTTAACAGGGAGCCAATGAAGAGAAGCTAAAACTGGAGAAATATGATCTCTCCTGCTAGTTCTCATCAGAACTTTGGATCAACTGAAGGCTTTTCAGAGAATATGTGGGACAGCCTAATAATAAAGAATTACAGCAGTCCAATCTTGAAAAAAAAATGCTACATTTACATAGTTGAACATCTTAGCTAGATTTTTGTTGACCTTGTCATTCGGGCCCTAATGTGGCTATTTTATTTTATATAGAGCCTGTGTTTGGAGCAAAGTTTATTGCAAGGTGTGGTGGCTTTTACAGAAGCAGTGTGCTAGCTAACTACAGGCTAACACTGTTCACTTTCAGGTACATTGTTCAATGTGACAGTGACAGTGCTGCTCACCTCACTTTCATCACTTAAAAATATCGTGCTCATTTGAGCGTGTTCATGCACAACAGTGACAAGTAACAACAGTGTTGCTGATAATGGAAAAATAAATTTGATTAAAAAAAACTTGATTTATCCTGAAGGGAAATGATAGAGATAGGGCGAGGAGCTCGGCCATCCGGAGGGAACTCAGAGTAGAGCCGCTGCTCCTCTGCATTGAAAGGATTCAGCTGAGGTGCTTGGGGCATCTAGTTAGGATGCCTCCTGGTTCCCCCTGCTTGCAGATTATATATCCGTTCTGGCCTTGGAACGCCTCGGGTCCCCCAGGAGGAGCCGGAGAGTGCTGCTGGAGAGAGGGATGACTGGGTTTCTCTCTTCAACCTGTTGCCTCCGCGACCCAACCTCGGATAAGTGGATGACAATGGATGAAATGATTTATAAGAAAAAACATAGAAGATACAATTGTCACCATTGCCTTGAGCAATCTCGATAGAATGGAGAGTCTCACATTGTTGGAATGCTACTATTCCAGCAATCTAAGTGAGAAGGGATATATGCAGAGGATGTGGGACCAATGGATAGTTGGTCCCACATCCCACACCCATCATCTAAACTAACTAAGAAACAACTGCTAACCAAGTGTTCTAATGTTGGGAAACATAATCTGCTGTCACAACAAGAGATCAATGAGGTACAACAAAGATGCAAGGGGGCTCAGGGGGAATACATCATTATTCCTGTTATTCCCACCATCTAAGAATGTGGGTACCAAGCCCATAAGAAAGCCCTGATAACCTTTATGTGAGGGAGGCTGACCTGATATACAAGATCATTGATAACCTGGATATTGTGATTGGGGTCCACCTGTGCTATCATGAACATTCTCAAAAAACTACTAAAGTTTAAAGGGACACTATGTAATATATTAAGGCATTTATTAGCTCAAATCAACATATTCATTCATAAATTAGTCCTCATTGGTGTAAAATTATCTCTGTCAACAATCTCACTTATCCTCCTGAGTGAAGAATAACTTGTCTGTATCTACATAGAGCGGGCAAGCTCTATGGAGGCTGCCATGTCCTTCCGGTCTATGAAAAACGACGAAGTGCCGAGAGGGACATAGAGCACTTCGAATCACGTTTTACCCAACGCCAGGCCTGCAAGCGGAAATGACGTCATTTTGGCGTCACGTTTGCACGCAGGTATAAACAGAGCCAGTCTACGCCATTAGACATTCTCTGGTATAAACCAGCCTGAACGGCCTGAGAAGGGATCTTCGTCGCCAAAAAAGCGAAAAAGAGAATCTTGACACATACCGCCTGCCGTAGTTCAACAAGTTGCAACGCACATTTGAAAACGCGAGGCGCTAGAGAGCAAATTCATTCGACTTTGCGAAATAAAATTGCACCACTAGATGGGGGAAGAAATTACACAGTGTCCCTTTAAAGTTTGAGAATTAAGCATTCATTTTAACTTTCATAGACATTATTTTTTTCCTTGGTATTTCATCATAATCAGTGATGTGATCGAATAACAACAAGTAACCCAGACTTTGACAGTCTTGACCGAATTCACAAGAAATTCCTTATTTTTTGCATTTGAATAGGTTTCCAATGAAAGCCTAAATAATAAATAAAGAGAAGAATAAGTAAAAACAAATAAAAACAATAAAACAACAGTGAAAGCAATAAAATACAAATGATGATGAGATGAGATGCCATGCAAAAGAGGCTGGGAAGCATGTTTATGTGGATTTTCTAAAAATAGTAGGCCTACTATTGTCTTCCCATCATTCTATTATTGCTAATTTTTTAACCCTGGTATTTTAAATAATAATTATTCTATTGCTCAACAGGATGACAAATAGTGTGGCTTGTTATGTCCGCGTGCCAAAACTTTTTCTCTAGTGAAAGCCAGCAGCTCCCAGAGTTATTTCTGCACCAGAGTACAGTTTTAAAAAGATGCCATTTAGAATTTCCACTGTCATAATGGCATTTTTATATGACCTCTAAGGGCAAAGTCTGCTTCTACTCTAAATTGCTTTAAATGATCATAAACTGAGAGGTCAAATCAGTTTAAAATGATTAGAAATCAACCAGTCCTTCCCTGGTACACACGACAACGCATATCTGTAGGGGTCCTCTGTGGCGCGTAAAACAAATCAGAGCATGTAAACAGCACTTGGCACCGGACCATGATGACTGCTGGTTTGAGTCCCCGACTGAGCATTTTATTAACCAGAAGTGCCCCTGCTCGCTGCCGCTGTCCACCATGTGATGCCATGTCATGTGCACGTGTCCCTGCACACGGTCTCCCAGTGAAAACGAATAGCTAATAAAAATCATAAAATCTATTCTCATGACTGAAACATGCTGATAGAGCTAATCATAATAAACGCATGCGCAAAATGGGCCAGAGGTTTCTCAGTTTCGTACATTCATAGCGGAAGTAAAGGCAAATCATCCTTCAAAGTAAAACCAAGAATATCAGGTGAGAGAGTGCTGCAGTTGTTTGTTGTATATTACCTAACCACAGAATTAATGCTATCATCATTTGTCCTTACAGAAGGGCTATTTCATTACTCCATTGACACATTTTGATAGTTGCGTAATAAATGCATCTTCTGTTATTTAAAAAAGACAGAAATCCAGGAAAATGAACGAAAACGGGGGAATATCCAGCCTTTTCAAAAAGTTAATTTTTTTCTAACAATGTGCATGTATATATTCATTCGATGAACATGAACTGATTATTTTGCCTGGAAGTTGTGTTTTTCGTTTCAGCTAACTTGATCCAACACCTCCCATCAATTTCACCGAGGAAGACTTCCGGTGGTGTGTCATGGCGGTGGCATGGTGAATCCTAGAGAAAGGGAAAAATACTCGCCCCTTCCGTCCTTTCTCATCCATTCAGGGCATTTTTCATGTACAAATAAGCCTGTCAGCTCCGGCTTCATACCTTGGACTTACCCTTACAGCTTTTCGTGTCCCTCTAGCCGGCCATGGCGGCTCACAAACCAGTGGAATGGGTCCAGGCCGTGATTACAAGATTTGATGAGCAGGTAAGATGGGCTGATTCAGTGGATGGGTGTAGCAAGTTTCGTAGAGTCTCAAAGCCTTACTATGCTTCCTGACGTTACGTGTGTACGGATGAAAACGATTTTAAAGTAGATTTATTCGCCGTCAGGTGTAGTTTCCCTACAGACACAACGAACTGTGTTGGGTGTTCTAGCTGCAAAGCACTGAAGACGGGCTCTGTCGAGCTAGCGCCGTCTCTACAATCAATTAGCACATTTATCCCGCATTTCACCCGGGATTTGTAAAGGCAATGCCATTCAACCACTATAAAAATCCACAATAAAGCGATATGTCAGGGACGTGTCAACATACACACGGTGCTGCGGACAATTTCCAGTTTCTTAGCTAGCGGTCGTTTCATGCCAGCTAGGAAGCTAACTTTAGCAGGCCCAGTTTTATATGTAAACAAATGAACTTAAGTTATTAACGTGTGAGAGAACGAATGAAGCTGGAGCGACAGCTTACTACTCTGCTAGTTAATATCTGAACAACCACTCTGACACACTATTTGTGTGCTTGATACAGCAGGTGAAACTTCAATGAAGCTTGGTTTTCCCTTTATCAGTCAGCTATCACTTTCTTTGTATACTATGCCCCTGGTTGTATTTATTTATCTATTTTTTTTAAACAAATCTGCTGTTTCCTATTACTTTTTACATTTTATTATTGTATATTAGTTTGCAGAACTCGCTTAATCTGTCGTTAAAGGACTGTTTCAGTCATAAATTGACGTACTGTATGTTAAAACTTCTTGTTTGTAACACAGTTTGTTTGAGTTGCTTACAGCTGAACTAACTGGCTATTTTAAATGACTGCATACTGTCTTACTGAATGGAAATATGTCAGACAGTGTGAGCTGAGAACGATTTTTGTATATGATGGTAATTGGAAGTTTTTGAAAGTCTGCTTGTTGTGGTAATTGTCAGAGATCATGTTTTGTAGCTGGGTTTAACAGCTCAGCTTGGATTATTACAGTTAGAAGAAAGTGGCTTTGGGTATTATACACTTCTTAGTTATCGTTACCCTAAGCTCCAAATAAAACCTTTTGAGGAGTTTAGTTTAGTTAATCTGTTAAGAAACCTATTTGTTATTGATACTAATCAGTATCTTACACATATTGTGAAAAATATTAAACTGTTGTTTATACGATAAACAAGCTCTCTGACGCACAGATGATGCCTGGTGATTAACTACACTAAATATGATAATGATAATCATAACGATAGCAGTATAAATCATTTTAATAGTAAAAATATTTAAAAAATGACTTGCTTTGTCACAGCTTCAGAGCCTCCTAGAAAAATAGATGAAAAGAATGGGAAGAAATGTGTGTGCAACCACACAAATTGGGATTCTCCTTTCCTGGCTGTGAGTGTCATTGTGCAAAGTGTATTGCTGTGGGTAGAAAGCAGAGCTAAAGAACCAACTGGTAACACTTAATGTTTCATTTCTATATTGCATGGAGCGTGTGCAACCATGTCTGTCTTGTATTGGTGGTATTTAATTTGACCTAGTGTGATGTTTAAAATTCAGATTTTTCATCTTTCATTGACTGTAATGGCATTCTGGTATTACAAACATGGGTTAAACTCTGCCTCTCTGAACCGTTTTCTTTTTTTATTATTTCCACTAGAAACTTAAACAGAACTATTGTAATAAATAGTGTAATAAATATTTGCATATTTCCCAGATTTGACTTGGATTGGTGGAAAGAAAAGTGAATATTTAGCTGGCAGTCAAACACAAAATTCTTACATTTTCAACACTCTCTGTAAGCCATTGACCTACACCACCACCTTGTCAATGCAAAATTCATGATATCTAAGTATTATATTTCTTACTCTAGCAAAGTGAAGGGGACTTTCTGCCTCTAGTGGCATTGAAACTATAATTCTTAAATCATTGATTTTTCTTTTTTTTTCCATTTTATTTAATGCTATGGGTAAGTCGAGATATAGACCACCTTTGGACCAAACATGATGACACATATTTATTGCTAAAGTATCAACCCCCAGCTGGTGTAACTCCATAGAATTTACACATGTTATAGTAATAAGTGCAATTTCTTATTTTACTTTTCTGTAATCAACTGCCCCTTTGAGATGCCAGGAAGCTTGTTTTTGGCAGTACACAGCCTGTATGGACTACATTTTGTGCCGTTTTATATGAACTAATTAATGCCTTAAAACTACATCTTCATGTAGATTGCATTGCACCCACGACTTAAATATGATTTTGGCAAAATGCCTTCACACTAAAAAATATTCTCCTTCAACTCAAAACTGAAAAAAAAAAAAAAAATTAATTTACATAGTTGTGTTTTTGACATGTTGATTTTTAAACCACATTTTCATTAGATTAAAAGTGTGTGAAAACAGGTCTTGACAAGAACATCTTAGTCAATGCAGTAAAGATGAGAGCAGTTCTGACTTTTTAAGATCTCATCAGAGGGCAAAACTGTTGTTGTCAAGTTGTTTGCTCTTCACATGTTTTCCTTTCTCTCACTTCCCATGCTTACATTTACTGTATCTCAAAACAGCCAAATACCCTAAAGCTGCTCTCTTCCACACATTTTCCTGTTTTGTTGTCAGGTGGCAAAACAAGCCGATCCTCTTTTGACAGAAGATATGAAATCACCACCATTTGAGGAAGTTCAATCAGCTGTTTGTAATTGTAGAAAAAAAAAGGGAATCACAGATGATTTTTATTTAACAGCTGATGATTCTGGTTCTGTTATGGATACTTGTAAAAAATTAAGTTGTATTCTTGAAAATTATATTTTGTTTTTTTGTCCAGATTAAGTATAAGAAATCTATAGAATCAGTCAGTCTAGTGCTGTGCGATATGGACAAAATTTTATATCCTGATAACGATATATATCCCGAAATAGTATTCTTTCTTAATATTTTTATATATATATATATATATATATATATATATATGAATGGCAGTTTTTGAATGGCAATGGCGAAAGAATAACCTATTTCAACTGAAAGGTTTTATATATCAGGACACATCCGATAACGATACATATGGCAATATAGTATTTTTTCTTAAAGGCCTACAGAAAGGTGATTTTTTTTTTTTTTTTTTTTTTTTTTTTTTTTTGCACAAAACTGAAATAGCAGATCGATTCCTTAAATACCATGGAATTTTTTTATGATTTTAAAATAATTTTAGGCCCCTGGATAGTCCTGATTAGGCCCAATAAACTATCACCACATTTGACTCGAATTTGGCAAACTGGAACGACAGGTGCGTGACGTCGCGAGTTCCAGCTGCTGGAACAATCACCAGTAGTTCTAGTAGCGAAGCCAGCAGTTTGCCAGACCTGGACAGCTTCTTCACGGCAAATTTCGATGTGTGCCGCGGGACGTCGCTTGGAAATATAAAACGTTGGGTTCAGTGCAATTTTTATTGCGAGTAGATGTACGAAGTGCGTGTGTTGCCCTCAGCAGCAGCAGCTCACACCACCGGGGGCAGAGGAAGCAGAGAGACCCGCGGTCTTGTGTCTGTGTCTCCCCGTTCGCCTGCCTCCTCTCTGGTGAAATCAGCCGGAGCCATCCCGCCGGGTTCAGCTCCCTGTGGTGCGGACAGGAATCCACCTGGCGGAGAGCGGACACACTCTCCGCCAGGTGGAGAGTGGAAATCTCGACAGAGCGATCATCAAGAGCCCCGATGATCGCTCTGCCGGCTGATTTCAGGGCAACCATCCCGCGGTGTGTCCTCTCTCCGCCAGGTGGATTCCCCCTGAGCGTCCGCACCGCAGGGAACTGAACACGGCGGGATGGCTCCGGCTGATTTCACCAGAGAGGAGGCAGGCGGACAGGGAGACACAGACACAAGACCGCGGGTCTCTCTGCTTCCTCTGTCCCCGGTGGTGTGAGCTGCTGAGGGCAACACACGCACCCACAGCACTTCGTACATCTACTCGCAATAAAAACTGCACTGAACCCAACGTTTTATTGCCTTCACCACTCAACAAGCATACTAATAGCGGCAGCCAGGAAAACCCATGGCACCTGTGACGTCACACGGAAGCCCCGCCCCCAGTTTGGAATTCCAGGAAGGATTTCCAAGCGGCAAATTCAAAATCGTCTGATTTTGCAGTGTCTGCAGTACTGCTTGTCATCGGGGATATCTTTGGTCAACGATTCGTTCAGGCTCGTTTGGTGTGTTTTTTTTTCTTCGTTTGTGGTTTTGAGGTAGTTTGTCGCATCTTCACGCCGTCTCTGTACTGTTCTTCATGTCGTGTCTTTAAGTGATAGAACAGATAAGACGTGTTCGAGTCGCTAGTAACGACTTGTTGGCGGCATGTTTTGCAAATTACTGTTGTCTGGTTGGTGTCTGACTCTTTAAGTCCAAACCAAAAGCACTCTATGGAATTCTGGTTCGCTCTTTTCGGCACTAATTCCTCTCTGGTTCTGTTTCCATTGTGTTTTCCATCCGCCAAGCTCTCCGCCTCTGCCATGTTGTTGTTTGTATCCATGCATGCTCCCCTAGCACTGCGGTAAATGCGGGTGACGTAAAAAGGCTACCGCAAAGTTGTAGCGTTGCTGCAGTTACATTTAGCCTTCATTCATTGTTCATACAAAGTGTAATTTTAATTAAAAGAAAAAAAACTATGTAAACAATAGAGGGCTGTATCGTACGGTTTACATTTTTATATTGCACTATGAGATATATCGTAATATCGTAAAGCACTAAGTCAGTCATGAGAAAAATTTCCCCAAAAAATCCTAAACAAGGAAAATCTGTCTTGGTTATGTTCTTCTCTTTTTGGGTGGGTTAGGGTGGTTGCTATTTGTCAGTTGTTTAAAAAAAAAAAGGATAAAAAATGGAGGGGGAAAAGTGCTTTTGCGCACCTTAAGAAGCTGTTGCACCTGCTGATTGACAGCATACATGGTCCTGCCAAAAGAGCTCTCAGTTGAAACAAACAAAAATAAAAACCCTAAAATGGTGAGAGAACATTATTGGCTCATTCATGTCTTAATGTGAGTTAATACTTTAACTGCTGATGAGAATTTGTTGTTATTAGCAAAGCAGAAAAGACTGAGTTTTGACCTCCCACCTCCTAGGTGCAGTGAATGCAACACCATGTTTTGGTTGGAGAAATGGATTTGGAGGTTGGATAATTCTACTTGGAACTCCACCTTTGACATTGTATTATTCTCCACATGTGAAAGACTCACTGAGATATTTTCAGTCCTTGGGAGCCCCAAAGTATATATACACCCAAATATATGTTATCAAAGACTTTTCTCATTTGTCTGCTCTTTTGTTTTTTACTTTTAAAATTCAAAATCGAGGAAAGAAAAACATTGTTTGGTGGGTATGTCCCACACTGTCAAAAATAAAATACTGTGTGATAAGTATCACAGGAATCATTTTTGATGATAACATCTATGGGAGTAAAGGCCATCCAAAATCAGTATAATAACCTCAATGTCTACACAACAACTATGAGGACAATAGTGGTGGAACACAATATTGTTGAGCTCATTTTCAGAATGATTTGTTAAAAGAAAAAAAAAAGGGCAATTAAAATTCAGCCAGGATCATATTCTCCTCCATGTTGAGCTGAAAGGAGGCCAGCTCCAAGGTTTTGCTTCACATTCTTGTGATGAGGTATAGTAGTCAGGAAGGGGTCACCATCAGCCAATGAGTATCATAAGGACTGCCTTGAGTGCACGGACTGGGATATCCTCCAAGGGCTGCAGGTGAACAGTGCCAACAGTGATATTGATAGGGCATCAGATGTCATTACAGATTACATCAATTCATTGGAATGACAGTGTCTCTACAGAAGACTATTCATTGCTTTCCTAACAGCAAGCCTCGGATAAACAGTGACATCAAAGCTCCTCTGAGCAAGAAGTAAGCCTATAGAGATGGTGACAAAGTCAAGCTCAGGGAGGTGCAACATGAGTTGAAGAAGAAACTGCACCAGACAAGTACAGAAAAAAGATGTAAAGAAGGCTGCAGCTTCATAACATCGGAGAGGTTCGGAGGGGGATGACAAACATTACGTGCTACAACAGCAGTGACTGCCAAACTACAGATGGTGATGTAGACGGAGGCAATGAGTGCGGATTTAACAAACTGGCTACTGATCACCCTGCCACTGTTAGTGTTGTCACCCCTGCCCCCCTCTATAGCACCACAATCTCTCCCAGCAGCCTGAACCTGGCATGAGTACCATCACCTAATACCGGTACCTGCACCTCCATTGCAACTCCCTGCTTGGCTCCTGTGGTCTTCATCTCAACTAATACCGACACTAATGATACCTCTTCCTCTTTACTCTGGGACACTCATCTTTACCATACTTCACTGTGGATGAGGTTAGAACACAACTATGGAGATTGAGGCCGGCGTAGGCAGCTGGACCTGATGGGATATGCCCAAATTTGCATAAGAACTGCGCTGACCAGCTGTGCGTGCCTTTCCAGAGGATGTTCAAGCAGAGCCTACAGCCAGGGAGGGTCCCGTTCCTGTGGAAGACCTCATATCTTGTCCAAGGTTGGGCGTTCAGGCAAGTTGAATAACTACAGACCTGTGGCCCTCACGTCACACATCATATAGACTCTGGAGCGGTTACCTCTAAAGGCACTCTGACTTAGAGTGGGACACGTGGTGGACCCCCTCCAGTTTGAACCAGGGAACACCTGGGGGCAGGTACGCGCTACACCGTGTCTACTCCCACCTGGATGATTGCAGTGGTTATGTGAGGATTATGTTCTTTGACTTTTCAAGTATGTTTAACAGCATCAGACCTTCCTTGCTGGAGGTTAAACTTAAAAGATGCAAGTGGACCCCTCTGTAACCTGCTGGATCACAGACTACCTGACAGGAAGACCACAGTTAGTCAGATTGAGGAGCTGTTTCTCTGACAAGGTGGTCAGCAGCTCTTGGGCACCACAGGGGACTGTTTAGGCTCCCTTCCTATCCCTCACAACAGACTTTGTGTACAACTCCAGGTCCTGCCACATCCAGAAGTATATGGATGATATGGCAATTGTGGCATGCATCAAGAGTGGACAGAAAGATGAGTACAGAAAGCCGATAAAGCCCTTCAGAGAGTGGAGAGATGAGAACTGTCTTCTGAATAGTGCAAAGACCAAGGAAATGGTGGTGGAATTTCGCAGGACCGGGTCTTCTCCTCAGCCAATTCCAGCAGATCCAGAATGTGGACATTGAGATGGTGGAGACCTACAAATATTTAGGTGTCCACTTAGACCACCAGCTGGAGCAGTCTTGGAATCTATGGCTCTTAGGAGGTTGACGTACTTTGGTGTCTCAGTGAGATGCTCCACATGTTCTACCAGTCGGATGTGGTGAGTATTCTTTTTTTATGCTGCTGTCTGTTGGGCAGGCAGCCTCGGGGAGAAGGACAGGAGGAGGCTGGAGAAACTGGTGAAAAAGGCCTCCTCAGTAATTGGACCTAAGTTGGACTCGCTGAGCTCTGTGGTGGAGAGGTGCACGTCTTATCTCATCTCATCTTATGCTTCGTTTTAAGAATAGATAAACCATAAATTACATAGTTTTGATTTAAGCCTGATTTATAGTCGGTGACGCAAGACGCAACGCGGTTGCAAGCCCCCCCTTGCGTGCTTGCGTGTGTCACCTCTTCTTTTCTAAACTTCACGCAAGACGCAAGCGCAAGCCACTGGCTGTGTTCGAAACCGCCTACTACTTGAAAACGGCATACTCATCGATCTGACAGTATGCAGAGCGTTTACACACAGTGCACTTCACTCCTGCCCGAGCCGAAATCAACCGGCCTGAAAAGCTGATTTCCCTTAAGCTATAAACTCTGTAAATATATAACTTTAGCAACATTTGAAACATTTTCAGGGGAGAAAGTAGGGGTGCGCGATCTGACGATATAAAATCGTGACTGGCGAGGAAGAGTGGAGAATCGCAGGCGATCTACCAAATTAGAGAAACCGTATAGATCGCCTTTGCCAATCAGCGCAATGATTTTTTTTTTTTTTTTTTTAATGCTGGTTCCCGCAGATGCGGCAGACGTAGGGCGTCCTTAACCTAACCGACCAATCATAGCGAACTGCGTGTCGTGACACTTTCTTACACGCCTCCATGTTGTGTTTGTAAAAACTTAGAAAACGCATGGACAGCCATGGCTGAAAGCCAAGCCGACGAGCTGGTGAAGAAGAGGAAATCCACCTCTGTAATTTGGAATTGGTTCGGGTTTTCTTCTACCCTAACCCACTGCTGCTGGTCCACATCAGGAATGGGAACAGCAGCAGCGGCACCATCCACAGCACAACCATAGCGGTGCACAGGAGAAACTCACGGCCAGCAGCAGCATTCTCGGGTCGGATGAGGAAACCGCTAGCTCGTAAGCTAACTACGGTGCAAGAGAAAAGGGATGCACCGCGACCGTGACAAACATTACACAGTTGAAAAGTATTCCTTTAGGGCCCTCTGGTGATGGCAGTGTGTGACTGTGGCTGCAGTAAATGAACATGCAGCGTTGCTCATCTGTTGCTAAATGGCATCATGAGGTGGAGTCAAGTCGTCATCAGTGGTTCGTTTTTCTATTTCCGGTTGCTTCACTCTCACTGTGTCAGATGTCATTAATTAAATCATTATTTCTCATCTTGAATTGGGTTACAGTTGAATTACAATGTGTTGATTGCCAAATTCTTTCTTTTACTCCTTAGCTCTTCTGTGGTTCAGCATGTCGACTTGAAGGGGAACTCCGGGGCATTTGAAGCGCATTTCCATTGCTAGAGGTTGTCAAATACTGATAGTAGGACACAGACAGGTGCAAATCTGCGCTCCCTGTGTGGAGATAGCGCTGTTCGCTCAGCCTGTCATGCGAGGCTAATACGTGGTGGCTAGGGGCAAGCGCTAAACCTTCCACGTAAAACAACAACTTGCACACTGCAGAAACGTCACACCACTTTATAAACCATCCGACAATAAAGTCACAAGCCTTACCATCAAAACCATATGCATGGTTCTCACAATACTGGCATGGGGACGTTACAAAACAACTTTATAAACAGCATGTAACTCACCGGTTAGTTGTACGCTCGCGCATGTGAAAGCCCAAAAGAGTCAATGGACGATAATCACATATACAAAACAATTATCTTCTCTAGAAAAACTGCGTTCAAGTATTTAAAACATTACAACAATATTACTGGGCATGAATCCAGTCAAAGAGAGACTTACCGAAGAGGTCCTGGCGGTGAATTTCCTTTCATCGTAGTAGGCTTGTCATTGAAAAAACCCGCTACTCCACCTACTGTCCTGGCGGTGAATCGCCACGCAGCACACGCAACCGCCGACAAAGCAAAATGAAGCATAAACGTCTCGAGCCATTAACACAAGCGCAAGACGCAAGCGCAAGGGCAGTTAAAAGAAGTATAACTCAGCCTTTAGTTGACCTCTTTCAGATGAGTTAATCGATGGTGAAAGGAATGCTTCTTCTCTGAAATCACTTGATTATGTAAATTATTGACTTACAAATAATGTTAAGGCCTCAGTATGCTTCTCCGTCACTATCCGTCTCCGTAGTCACGGAGAGGCTCTCCGTCTTTTCGAAGTTCTCCATCGGGATGTCAGATACGCAAAGCAATTCACCTCCCGATCAGTAGGCGTTGCTACGTTAGACGACCCAATCTCGCCACGTCTATCGTGAAAGTGGTTGATTGATTGTTCACCGTCCGGCTCCGTTCCACTCCTCACAGTGAACGATGGCAACCAAGAGAGAAAGACTGTTGTTGGAGTTGGAGCTTGTTGATTTTGAAATGCAAATAATTTTGACCAAATGTTGACCGGCACACAGTAAACTCTTTCAGAAATGGCGGTGTTGTTGTTCTGAGAGGAAGGCGCTAAATTGGAAAAGTGTTTCCGGAAATGATGTTGTTAGCCGACCAATCACAACCCTTGCGGTCTCCGTCGCCTCGACGGATAGATAGGAATTTTGACCGACGCACGTAAGCTACGGAGAGCGTCTCCGAGAGGGTCTTCGTTGACGGAGAGGGCTCTCCGTAGGCGAAAAACTACCCACAAAATAAAACCAAAGAAACAATAAAGTCAAATTACCTGTGACACACTCCCACGTGGTCTTTGTTGTTGATCAAGGTGTCTTATTTGACAGTTGCCAGAATATTATGACACTAATAATGATTCATACAAAAATATGAATAAAATTTGGCCCAACAGGAAGATAATTCTTAGAACAGATTGGTAGGCACTCTTAACTTGCCTGCTGTTACACATCAGGTCATCATATTTTGGAAGCCAGGGTACAGCGCATGCTTGGGTTATACTGAACATTATCGCTCAACTCTGTGGATACTCTCATACTATTGTTTTTAGTTCTTGCTATATGTAGCTTTAAAACTCCACAGTAAGAAGCTTTTCTCCTTCTTCGTGGGTACTGAAGACAGCAACCTTGTTTAAATTACTGTTTTAAATCTGTGATCTCATGGTTTGTGTTTTTAATACGGTCATTGTGAGCAGAAAAGTCTCAGATTCTGGATGCTTCAAATTAGATGAATATGTTTAGTGTAAGTTTACACATTGTACAATTGGTCATTTAGTATGAAGCATAGGCTACCGCTGCCTGCATGCAGTAGCCGATGGGCAGCACATTGATGCACATCTGGAGACATAAATTGACCTTCGATGGTAATTGTTTGAATCATGTTTTTAGTCGTTTCTGCTGCTTTGTTTTGTTAAGTTCAGTAAGCATGTACAGATGTTGATGGCTAAGTAAATGGACATGTTAACATTGTTCTCATTCTTTTTTTGTGGTGTTTTTCTTTAGCTTCCCATTAAAGTTGGACATCAGAACACCCACAGTAAAGTCAGCACAGAACACAACAAGGAATGTTTGATCAACATCTCCAAGTACAAGTTCTCCCTCGTCATCAGTGGTCTCACTACTATCCTAAAGAATGTCAACAACATGGTGAGTGAGAAAGGTCTTCTATCGAATGAGAAGAAGATGTAACCACTTTTTTTTAAAATGATTGGTTAATTTTGCCTTTAATCCTCTTCTTTCTGCACACTTCATTGTTCTGACTGTGAAACATTTTTTGACAGTCTTCGTTTGAAATCCTACTGTTGCATTCGGAAGTTCAAAAGCTAAGTCGTGTAAGAGTTCCCGGCACAATGTCACCTTCTGCCATGGTGTTTAGAGAAAAAAAGATGTTGAGAGAAGTAGGAACAAGAACAACTTTATTGTTTAACCAGTGCATTTCAGCAGGGTCATCTTAAAACATTCAATAACAAACATTTAAATAAGAAAAATACGCATCCGAATAAAGACAGAAACATTGAAAAAACAGACCAACCTCTGTACTGGAAAACACGGTATTAGCTCCCACTACTGCAGCTTTTCTCTAACATAGGTTTGAATTATATTATAATAATAATAATACATTTTATTTAAAACTGCTTTTCTAAATACTCAAATACACTTTACATAAAAACAACATAAAATCAGCAAAACAATATAAAATAGTACACTAAGAACACATTGGACTGAGGTCAAACATTAAAAGCAATTTTTAAAAGGTATCTTTTTGTCCGAGATTTGAAGGTGGACAAGTCAGTCCAGTCACAGATGTGTTTGGGGAGAGAGTTCCAGAGGGAGGGGGCAGCTGCAGAGAAGACTCTGTCGCCCCAGGTTCGGTCCTTGGTTCTGAATGGAGGAGTAAGGAGGTTAGAATCAGATGAACGGAGGCTGCGGGATGGATTATGGTGCTGTAGCAAGTCGGTGAGGTAGGACGGGCCCTGGTTATGGAGGGCTTTGTGTGTGAGGAGGAGGATTTTGAACTGAATATGCTGTGGAACTGGGAGCCAGTGGAAGTTCTAGAGGACAGGAGTGATGTGATCACGGGTGCGGGTGTGGGTGAGCAGACGCGCAGCTGAGTTTTGGATGTACTGTAGTTCATTTAAAGTTTTGGATGGTGTTCCGTAGAGGATGCTGTTGCAGTAGTCATTAGCCGCATTTGGACAGAGCAGTTCTAAGAACGCTGTTCGAATTTCGTTCTGATAACGGCCCTTCTCCAGGGGAACTGTTTCAGTTTGCATTCGCCAATGAGTCGAGACCTGAGAGAGACTGATGCGATGCAACTGTCAGCGACAGCGACGTGTTACTTTAGCGCCACATTCAACAACAAAACAAAACAAAACCCGGTAAAAGTAAGGAGAGAAGAAAAAAACGCCACAAAGAAGCTAACATGGAGAGCGGGGAGGTCACCGTGTTCATGGTCTGCATGATGGTGATATTAATCATGGACGATCACATAGGGCGTCTGACATGGAGGCTGGAAGAGCTCACAGAGAGAGTCAGGAGACGAAGGATGGAGCGCAGGCCATACTTTTTCATTTCATGAAGGAAGGAGAGCAGAGCGCCGCAGACAAAGGAGACCACGTGTCAGTTTAACTTATTAAACACGCGCTGGTTGTGTCTGTGTATATGAGGAAACATTTCAGCCGTGTCAGCATGACAAGGGGCGGAGCTACCGACCACCAAACACCTCCGGTCAGATGTGTTCCTATAGAACCCAGAAAAGACCCAGCTGAGGAGAAGGAGCTGAAATGGTTATAGGAACTGAGGGCCGTGGTCCCGAGTTCCTGTATGTGCGAATGCGGGAAAAAATGGCCCCGTGGATTAAAAGGTTATAGGAACTGCCAAAGGTTCCTACAGTGCGAATGCGGCTAATTCTGGAAGTGATGGAAGGTGTGAACGGGGGGGGTTTCAGCAGCAGAGAAGGAGAGTGATTGGCGGAGTCGGGCAATGAACTTGAAGGTATCGTGAGACCTTGGCGTTCAGAGTTACAGCCTAACATGCAGCAAGCAGGCTAAATATTGGTTTCATACAAGCAATATTCTTCTTACTGCCAGAAATGATGGACCAACTAGGTCTGGCATTTGTTTATGCATACTTTATAACGGAGATAGAATATGCACACATGCTGTCATATTTTTCGCACCGTGACTGAGAAACGGAGTACGCAACAGGCTGGTCTTTTTTTGGCTTTTGGTGGTAGTTTGGTTATGTTGTTTAGCAAGGTGCAGTCTCCTGTTCTTATTGGCAGGTGTGATTTTTGTTTTTTCCCCTCACCCCTGTAGATCAGCTGCTGTTTGACTGCGGTGTCTGTGCAGGTAAATTCAATTTTTGATTGAATAAGCTGTTGCCACATAAAAAAAAAAAAAGAAAATCTTGAGGACTGCTTGTGAACCTACATGACTTTTAGAAGTGCCAACTGTAAGCCTTAACTCTTCACTTCTGAAGTTGATTGACTTCATTGTGCATTTAAGGTTCACCTTGTAAACTCTGAAATCTTGCTGGTTACTTAAAATACACCTCACAACAACAATAATTCACAAAAATATGAAATATCTTTCATTATTTGTCATCTTCATTAAAAAAAGAAAAAAAAGTCACCAGTGTTAATTTTCATGAGTCTAGTTATATTTTTGTTGTACAGAGACATAACCTGGTAATGGTGCGTAATGACAATGAATATTTTAGACAATATTGTGTTTTGCCATTCTGTCTAAAAGTTACCGTTGTTGCATATTTGTTTTTTGTCTGCATTGTGCAACCCAACTGTTAATCTTAATCTTAATTTCTGAAGTTCTTGTTTTGCAGTAGAATGAATAAAAACGTGAACAGCAATTAACCAAATAAACTTAAAAAAAAAGAAAAGAAAAAGGTTAAAGGAATGGTTCGGCGTAAAATGATAATTTGAGCATCACATGGTCATGCCACATAATTTATATGGGTGATGAGCCTTTCTCCGAAAGACCGCGGCATTCCGAAGTTGGCTATTTTGAAGTGTTTTGTTAGAAACGCAGCCAATGCAACTGTACGGGGCCAATTTGGAAAATATAAGAAATCGGTTGTTTTTCCGCGATAAACAAGCTCAAAAGCGCTACATACTTCAGCTGTGTCATAACAAAGGCCTCGTCAAGCAAACTGAGGCACAGAGAAGTTCATCGGACCCACACAGCCTTTCACTGGCTAGTGTTTTTTGAGGCATCACCGGTAGTTCCAACTCCTGCCTCAAGTTATCAAAGGGAGGCTGAGACGCAAATATGGCAGAAGACTACCATAATTTTTTCGAAGACGAGCCATTTGCGTTTGAAGGCCAACCATACTTGTTTGAGCCCGAATATACAGACGAGGAGTTGCGGGAACGGGAGGAACAACAGAGCTGTGCGGAGCAAGCGTCAGTGGGCGCTTCTGCTCGGTCGCGTACTGGAGGTACATGGTGGTACGACAACCGGTGAAAACACAAGCCAGTGAAAGGCTGTGTGGGTCCGATGAACAGTTCTCTGTGCCTCGGTTTGCTTGACGAGGCCTTTGTTATGACACAGCTGAAGTATGTAGCGCTTTTGAGCTTGTTTATCGCGGAAAAACAACCGATTTCTTATATTTTCCAAATTGGCCCCGTACAGTTGCATTGGCTGCGTTTCTAACAAAACACTTCAAAATAGCCAACTTCGGAATGCCGCGGTCTTTCGGAGAAAGGCTCATCACCCATATAAATTATGTGGCATGACCATGTGATGCTCAAATTATCATTTTACGCCGAACCATTCCTTTAAATGCAATATAATAGCTCACAGGAAATAACTTAAACTTTCTAAAAAGAAATAATTTTAAAATAATTTGAATAAGCTGCATTGAAAGGGCAGAAATAACCTGCCAATAAAAAAAAAAAAAAAAAGAAAGGTGAATTTCAAGGCTTGCTGCTGGTATGCCCACCAAAATATAAAGTAACTGTGAGACAAAAGTTTACAAACTCCTCCATGTCCAACAAGATGAGCAGGTATTCCACCTATTTTAGAAAATTCATTTCAGAAATTAAAACAAAATGAAGGATGTCCCGATAAGGTTTTTTTTGCTTCAGAGTCATTTGATTTTGAGTATCTGCCGATACATAGTCCCGATCCGATACTTCTACAGTTCATTAAAAAAAATGAAGAACGGCGAAGAAACAGATACAGGATGTCCCTGATTTTTTTTTTTTTTTTTTTTTTTTTTTTTAATTTTATCATTTAACACTTATAAACAGAGCACTTCTGTGAGGCAGCATGAACAAAAAAAGTAATCAAGTAATAGACAAATTCTTCACATTGTAGTTTAGTGCAACAATGCCTAATATAAAAACGAGCAGCAGCTCAACTTGAAATACCTGGCAGGCAAATAAAAGTGCCACAGTGTTATAAAGTAAGGCCAGTAATGTGCTTTTGGGAACTGCACTCCTAATTCTTACTCTCCTCCTCTGGCTTCACGGAAGGAAATGTAAGTTTTCCTTGATGAAAACCAACATCTTGACCTTGTCAGGTTTGAGCCTGTTCCTGTTCTCATCAAGGATGTTAGCCATGTCCTTGCCACCTCTTGAAATCCCAAGTTTGCATATCTCACAGTTTGTAATCGCAAGGTTTTTGTCCTCCACTTTAAAATACCTTCGCACCGCAGACATTCGTGCCCCCAGCTTCAAGCTGCTGCCGTGTTCTGCTTCGCTTTACGGCAGCAAAGTGACGTCATGCCGCATGCGTTGTTTTTGTGTGTAGTTGAGACCATAGACATAAATATTCAGGGAGTTAGGATTATTGTAGTTGGGGATATACACCTTCCTCAGTCGAAATAAATGTAATGGGGAGGCATTGGAGACCCATCCAAGATGGCGGCCACGCTGATACGTCAGCTCCAATAGGCAGCGTCAGTTTATGAGGCGTCTATGTACATTATGTCTATTAGTGTTGCGCGGGTGAGGGTTTTTTTTAACACCCGACCCGCAAGAATTTCCAAACCGCCCCGCCCGACCCTTGGGAAATTCTAAAGCGGCCCGCCCGACCCGTGGGAAATTCTAAAGCGGCCCGCCCGACCCGCAAAATACGACCCGCAAAAAAAAAAAAAAAAAAAAAGGGTTAATTTAACACGAACCTAAACGAGAAGGATTTGCGCTAGACTCGCATTATTGTGAAACTTCAACGGTAGGCTACATCAAACAACAACAAAGACAGCAAAATTCGATTTTACGCCATTCTTTATTGAAGAACTGTTATGAACGACTCAGCGCAGCACAGTTTTCTCTAAAACAAAAGTGGAGCAGCCACTAACAAGTAGCCTACTCAATGTGCACCTGTCCAAACCCTGTGCCTATATTTACAAGCCCCTGTGCCACCTGCATAAAGCCCTTCCCAGAGACAATGTCAAATGGGCGTAAATCCGCGCAGCAGAATTCTACGAAGTCATCCACTAATTTAGACTTCGCATGGAGGGGTACCGTGCCTTTTAGGAAAGATGACATTAAAGTGATGGTTCGGAGTAGATTCACCCTAGGGTCATTTGAACCGTGACATCCAGCGAAGTAGCCCACCCAAAGTTTTTCCGATCTTGGCTGAACATCAGCCGAGTTACCGAGTTATCCCGAATAGCTTAGTACAAGTGCTAACGGATCCTGGCAGTATCTCCAAAATTACCACACTAAAATCACATGCTATGACACCAAACTTCGACAGTAGTGCAAATATGGTCTGTACTCACAAAACGATGCATTTGGAAGTTTGTACATAGTCCAGGAGTTTATTATCAACACAAGCCTAATAGCTTCTCTGCTGCTAAAGCAGTGTCAACGTCACTTCCTTGATCTGGGAGCTTCAATGTAAGATGAGGGTTGATCTACTACTGTAGACAACAAAGCAAGGCTGCTCAATTTCTCCATTGATAAAATAAATTCACAACTCTACAACATAAAAATTCATGTAGAATATAGCACATACTTTGTTGTCTACAGTAGTAGATCAACCCTCATCTTACATTGAAGCTCCCAGATCAAGGAAGTGACGTTGACGCTGCTTTAGCAGCAGAGAAGCTATTAGGAACTTCTGTAACTCAAAGTTGCGATTTCACCTATATTTCCAAACTTCCGGGTTGCGGGTTTTGACTATTTTGACCGCCCCGCCCGCACCCGCAATACTTAGAAAAAACTGCTACCCAACCGACCCGCGCATCACTAATGTCTATGGTTGAGACGGTCTGACTCTACCACCACGTTACAGTAAATACTAAGCTGTTATTTTTTTCCCATTTGTTTTGAAATATTATAGTTCTGATTTAAAATAATAATAATGAGAATAAATATACATATATAGATGGGGTATATATCCGATTCCTGATCGGGATGCAACGTCCGATTTCGATCAAGTCTGAAACCACGTGATCGGCCCCAATTTCCGATCGAATCGGGACATCCTTAATTTTAAAAACTAAACCGTTGTTTTATACTGCTCCCTTTAATTTGAAGATAGTTTATGGAATCATCTGGTGTGCTCTCATATTTAGAGATGTGTCATAAGCACTATAATCCAGTCTATAAAAAGGGATATACTGTCATTTATTTTCTTTTTCTTTCTTTCTTGTTGGATTTTATATGTACAAATGCTTCAGTCCAGTAACCTTAAGCACTTTTTTTTTTCAGTGACATACAGTGAGAAGGTGCAATTTTAGAGAAAAGTTTTTTTTTTTTTTTTTATAGTCAGTGTTTTATTATGCAAACAAAATTCTAATAAAGATTGTTTACATTTTTACTGAGCCATTTAAAGTTATTGGAGTAAAAATTGTAAAAAAAACTGAACCAACAGGTCACGTAAAAAAAAGTTTAATAAAGTTTGGTTTAAGACTCATTACAGTAGTGATGTTTTGATTGTGACTTTCTTCACAGCGGATATTTGGAGAAGCCTCTGAGAAGAATCTCTACCTCTCCCAGCTCATCATCCTGGACACACTGGAGAAGTGCCTGGCTGGGGTGAGGGTTCTCCAATTCTGCTTTTCTGTGTTCTATAGTAGAACCCCTGCAATTTCTTTTTTCAGATGAAGTAGAGAAAAAAATGATTGAATCACCCCAATTTTGAAGAAAAAAATGTCACCTTGTAACCTGCGCTTCTAGGAGCTTTGATGATGTTGAGGTTGTTTTTCAGGATGATAATGCATCTTTCCACAAAGCAAAGAGAGTTCAAACTTATAATAATCTCATGTGACAATTGCCTGAATATCATCAAACTGCCAACATTTACAAAACTGTTAATAGAATTTGCCGCATAGGTTCTCACAACAGGGAGAACTCTTAACTCAAATTATTTTTTTCTTCAATAATGAGGTTGATCCCTCCAACAATTCAAGTTGTCATAGAAAAAGATAAGCTCAAAGTACTAGCTGTTATTTATTTATTTGTTTCTATGTTTAGAAGGCCACAATTTGGGGAAGTTTCCTTTGTGGGGCACATAGAAGTCTATGTTATCTTGCCTTAATATTCAACAGTCAAATAAAGTTATTTTGTGTCATGTCTGAGTTTGACAAAAGATGGTATATTTTTTAAAGCAATATGGTGAAAGTATGGTGATTCCTTCATTTTTGCCCGGGGTTATAAAAACAAATGGCAGTTAAGACGAATTGAAATGTGATTTTAAAAAATTATCGTTTTGACAACCAGTGGTTCTATGCCTTTTAGATATTTAGTTCTTGTTCAGACAGTTGGATTTTGCCCTCCAAAGCTGACTATTCTGTGACTTCTGTATTACGTCAAATCCAAATTCTTTTCAGTATCCTTGCTGCACAAACACAGACTTTTGTTAAAGTACTGATCCACCATCATGCTCTCTATGTACCTGGAAGTTTACTCAGTTCATCAGGCATTTGCAGGGTTATGGTGAGTTTTTACATATGATGGGAACTATTCATTATGATTCACAGCCAACTACCTTGTACCTCGTGTACCTTGTACCTCGTGTACCTTGTACCTCGTGTACCTTGTGCTTCTCAATTGGAAAAGCTCCCAAAGTCATAAAAAAAATCTGCTTCACTGTATACTGTTATGTAATATTGTTTTTACTTTTTTATCATGACTTAAAGAAACATTGGGCCTCATGCAAGAACATTTTCGTATTTTTATTCTAAATTTCTCGTACTTTTTTCGTACGAAGGTCTCGTACGAACACGCCACGTCAGATTCAACAAACGCTCTTAACTTCGGAAAAAGTGTGTAAACGACCTGCGTAAATGATTAATGTCACCCGTGCGTATTTAAGTGTATGTGCACGAGGATAGTAATACTCCACACCCTAAATAATACCATATTAGGCTGTGCTTCCTCTCTCATGTGCCAGGAAGTGTTGAGTCATGAGAATGGCAAAAAGAACAACTTTACGGGCTCTGAGATTGAAGTTCTGCTTTCGGAGATCCAGAAAGGAAAATCTGTCATTTTTAGCAGTGTAAGCAGTGGAATTACGGGACCTGCTAAAGCCAAGAAATGGGAAGTAATTACGAGTGCTGTTAATTCCGTGTCACCTGTAGTTCGTAATGTGACCGAAATAAAAAAAGAAATGGTTTGATATGAAAATGGCTTAAAAAAAAAACCGTCTCGCCATGGCCAGGCGCTCGATGACTGCAACTAAAGCCGTGCAATCAGTTGTTGCCTCATCATGATGGCACTTTGATGGGGTGGTCCATGAGTGGGGTCTTCTGGCACCACACCTTCTGGTCTGCCTGGGCTGGTTCAGGTAGTAGGAGACCCTCGTTCATGGCAATATTGTGCAAATCTGGCATGCCTTCTCTGGGCTATAGAGCAGTTTGCCCCCCGCTGTATCGAGACACACCCACCTGGCCTTCAGCTCAGTGCGCTCCACAACAGCACGGGTGCTTTGATGCGTATATGTGTCCCGTGCTCCGATTATGTATGGCAGTCCAGCCAAGGCATGAAAGTCCCTCTTAATTTGTACTTGTTGGACAGCGGTGTATGGGAATGTGATGTACCATGGGTGATAAACTGATGAGAGCTTTGATGACCAAGGGGAGCGCACGACTCGCAGAGGACTGGGACACCCCCGATCTGTCTCCAATCTCCCTCTGAAAGGTTCCAGTGGCCAAAAATCCAAGGATGATGATGACGACCTGGACGTGTGGTGGAATTGGGTTTGATCGGCGTGTTTCTCTCTGGAGTTGTGGCAGCAAGCTGCATATTTGCAGCAGCACAGTCCTTGGCAATCTAAATCGTGATGTCAGCCATTTATCTGTCTACACATGGATATCTACACGGTCTCGGAGCACACATGCGCTAAGGCATCCAAAAGTAGCAAGTCAGCCGCTGGTTACACCATTGACCTTGTTATATACAGAATAATGTCAGCATCATTATGGGGTATAACGTATATATTTATTTATGTTTGCTTCAAAGTAATTAAATATACAATCCATGAGTCAAGCAAACTTTATTGGAATAACAGTGGACTATTTTACGAGACTTCTACGACAGGTCTGGATCACTCGTAAATTCTGTTCATACTTGAAAGAAATACGAAAAGATTGGTGAATGCGCAAATTCTCTTAAATCACTCGTACGCACGACTTAAGAACAAATCTGTGCGTACGAACGGTTGTTGCATGAGGCCCAATGACCCTATAACCCTTCCCAGATTGATGGATACCAACAATTACGCAACAAACTTCAGAGGTTTTTCAATTGAAGATGTATTTACCTAATTTTAAGAGTTGGTTAGTGCTGTGTGTTATTACGATATATGTTGTAGTGCGATGTAAAAATGTCTACCGTACGATATATAGCCCACTATTGTTTATATTGTTTTTAAAGAAATATAAATTACACGTTGTATGAACAATGAATGAAGGCTAAATGTAACTGCAGCAATGCTACTACTTTGCGGTAGCATTTTTACGTCACCCGCAAAGACTCATTTACCGCAGTGCTAGGGGAGCATGCATGGATACAAACAACAACATGGCAGAGGCGGAGAGCTTGGCGGATGGAAAATACAATGGAAACAGAACCAGAGAGGAATTAATGCCGAAAAGAGGGAACCAAAAGTCCATAGAGTGGTTTTGGTTTGGATTTAAACAGTCAGACACCGGTAATTTGCAAAACATGCCGCCAACAAGTCGTTACTAGCGACTCGAACACGTCTCATCTGTTCTATCACTTAAAGACACGACATGAAGAACAGTACAGAGACGGCGTGAAGATGCGACGAACTACCTCAAAACCACAAATGAAGAAAAAAAACACACCAAACGAGCCTGAACGAATCGTTGACCAAAGATATCCCCGATGACAAGCAGTACTGCAGACACTGCAAAATCAGACGCCATTGCCATACAATAATTCAGAAACTGACATTCTTTTTATATATATATATATATATATATATATATATATATATATATTTTCATTTTAAGAAAAAATACTATATTGGGATATGTATCGTTATCGGGATATAAAATTTTGTCCATATCGCACAGCACTAGAGTGGGTATGAACTAGATTATCCTTTTTATCCCTGATATATAAAACCTTTCAGTTGAAATAGGTTATTCTTTCTTTTTTACATAGCTTTATCATTTCTTTATCTGTACAACGGTGTGTTCATGCGCAATTCTAACAGCACGAGATTATGCAGTGTTAAGTAAAGCAAACCCAAGCACGAAAAACTTGAATGGCATATATATGAGGGGCCGTTTAGGACTTAACTATTGAGACACTCTCACACTCACTACTGAGACACTCTCACACATACTAATGAAACACTCTCACACTCACTATTGAGACACTCTCACATATATACATACTCTGTAAACCTATGCACGCTCATATATAAAACATTATACACACTCGTCTGAAACACTTGCACATACATATGAGAAACACACACGCATACATAAATACATCCGTGTCATATACACATACATATGAAATGCTTGCATGCATACAAGTGAAACATTTATACGTATCTATCTGAAACACTCATGCATTCACATATGAAAATGTTATATATACATATATTGTTGAACACTTATACCTTCATAAGTGAATCTCTTGCATATGATTACAAAGATATAAAAAGTTTAGATACATGTGCAAGTGTTTCACATATATTTGTATAAATGTTTCAAATGTGTATGTATACGTTTTTCAATTATAAGTGTGTATGCTCTTACATGAGGATGTGCAAGCGTTTCACATGTATTCATACAAGTAATTTCAGTAGTGACCGTGAGAGCGTTTCAATAGTGTATGTAAGAGCGTTTCAGTAGTATGTATGAATGAAATCTCACTAGCATACGGAAGGTATCTCACTTTCACCGGAAGGCGGAAGTAAAGAGTGCAGAATTTGAACAGCGACAAACTTAGCGCCAGTTTGGTAAAGTTGGAAAGATATTGGCAGATTCGGACTTCCGGGATCAATAACTCAGAAGTGAGACGTTGTTAAAACACAAAACACGCATATTTTCAACCGTAGTAAGACAGACAAGGAGCTACAACCTAACTTTCATCAAAACAGCCATCCTCGGAGCCACACCAATAACATTAGTGTTTCTGTGCAGCCGGCTGTGAGAGCAGCAAGCAGGGGCCGTCTACAAAGTGCAACCCAAGAGAGACATTGTGGTGTGATCCATGTGTGAACATATGATCACACCACAGACATTACAAAAAATAATCAATGAATATTCAATAACTTCACTAGGATACAGTGTAGTGTCACCAAACTCACTACACACTTCACTGGTCTCCTAAAGATTAAACAACAACAACAACTCTTGGTTTGAAAAAAATTCATTTTTCAGAATTTCTGGGAATTTCAACAACATTAATTCTTCAATTAAAACAAATACAGCCACAACCAGACGTGGAACCTAAGATGCAGCCATTCAAATAGCTCAGAAATGTCTCCATTTCAGATAAACAGACAAATCTGGAATTAAATTTGATCCCTTATTGTGGGAGACTTTGTCACTGAAGAATACAGTTTGAGTTGTTTTGATCAACAGTGTCTCTGTTAAATGAGGAAAATAAACACTTTATTCTTTGTTGACTCATTAATTGTATTGGATATGGACTCGGGGCTGATGACTTCTGACTGATGTCTGTATTTCTGTAGGGTGTAGATGGACTGCTTGCAACCAATGAGAAAAAGGGAAAAACACTGAGGCCATGGTTTTGTACGGGTGTCGACCTATAATCAGGCCTCAGTTTTAAAGCCCTTTTTTGCTGACTATTTTCTTCCCTACCCTTCCTTTTCAGCAATCGAAGGATTGCTTGCGTCTTGATGAGACTATGCTGGTCAAACAGCTGCTGCCAGAGATCTGCCATTTCATCCACACATATCGTGAGGGCCATCAGCACGCTGCCGAGCTGCGGGCCTCGGCCTCGGCTGTCCTCTTCTCTCTGAGCTGCAACAACTTCAATGCCGTCTTCAGCCGAATCTCCACCAGGTAACTCATTTACCCAGTGCCTCGCCAAGTATGGCATCTTCTTGACAATGAGTAGAATTTCAATTTCTTTAAAAAAAATATTTGTAGCATCCGCTAAGTGGGTATTGTTCTAAAATGCAAGAAAATCTTAAATGATAATTAATTGATTTAGTTCAAAATTTGTTTTCCATATCAAATGTAAGGTTATAATTACATGGTTTTAATAATAGGTTGTGATGTAAAGTGGGCCGGTCTGAAAATGAGTCCCACTTCAGGCCTGGTCAGGGGGTTTGTGTGCCTCAGTGACCTTATGAAACCACTCACTGCCATTTTTGCGGCAATCAGCTGGAAAACTTTTTGGTTTGGCACAGCGCCATCGAGCTCCCGCTGCACAGCCTCCTCACCAACACCGGAGAGCAGAGCCTGGAACCGGTCCTGTGTGCTAGGTACCCCAAGCAGAAGGGTTACAGACATGGTAACGGGTTCCATGGGACCGGTACGCGTTCGTGGTAATGGAAACACTGAAATAAGCGAACCGTTCTGAACCGACCCGTACCGGAATGCATAGTGGAAACGAGGCTTTTAGTCTTCAGGTGGGACACCCAAGTTGGACAGGTCTGAAGGTAGAGGCCTGACAAAGTGCATTCCACTTCTCCAGGTTGGAGTTGGAAACATAGCTAACAACCGAATTCCATGAAGACCCCCCCCTGTTATTCATCACCTGTTGTAATATCCTAAACTTAAATGATAAGTTTAGTTTAGATATATATATATATATGTTTTTTTCTTAAAGCGTTTCATTTATTTATTTATTTATTTTTTACATTTTCAAGCTGCTGCATTTAATATTGCATTTCAGAGGCCGGACTTTCCCTCTATTTGACTCATTTACTGGTCATGGGAGCATCCCGGCCCAAAGCCTTTATCATCCTTTTCTGTTCCGATTGCTTTTTCTTTTTCTAGTAGCAAAAAAGGATTGTGAGTCATTTCTACAAATTCTACAGAATATCAATACATATGCTACTGACTCATCAGTGAAGCTTTGTTTGTTTGTAGCGTCTCAGTTTAAAAACGTCTGGTCATCGCAGCATGATCTTTTGCTGTGTCATCTTTTTGTTTTTCAGAACTATTTCTATTTCATTGTTCAAATTGATAATGAGAAAGCCATAGTTAACTATTTTTGTTTTACACTTGGGGAGCCGTTGGGGGTCATGTCCTGTTTATGTGCTACACAATTTTCAACATTCATTTCACGTCTTGAGAATATTTTCAGCCGTAGTGCAGAGCTCTCGTGGTTCATGATCATCGGGTTGACGGGGTTGGATGGGACCTCCAGTGGAAAGCTAAAAGATGTCCTCACCTTTTTGACTGCATGCAGGGTAGCAGCTTTGACATGTGTGTCTCTGTGTCTCTCTGCAGGCTGCAGGAGCTGACTGTGTGCTCGGAGGACAACGTGGATGTTCATGACATTGAGCTGATGCAGTACATCAATGTGGACTGCTCCAAGCTGAAGAGGCTACTGCAAGGTTTGCTTCTCCTGTTTATGCCTGTTTACATTTAAAAGGTGCTCCATATGATCTCCATATGCAGTTATTGATACAATATTGATACAATTCAGCATTTATAAGCGGCTGGATAAAGGCAAGGCAAGTTTATTTGTACAGCACAATTCAACTACAGGGCGATTCAAAGTGCTTTACAGAGACATTAAAACAGTAGAAATAAAAAGCATGATTTAAATTTTAAACAAAAAAGAAAAAATAAGAACAATAGATTAAATCAGATAAAATCAGTAGTTAAAATGTGATTATGTTTTGAAACTCAAGCTTCAGATTTGGAGCTTTATTCAAATAAACAAAATACTTGAGAATTACTAAAGCAACATTATGGTGTCGCAGTGTTATTTTTCTATTATTTAATAACCTGAAAATGTATGCATTAATAGAATAAAGAATAGAATAGGGAAAAAAAGATATTAAACTGAAAATGTTAAAATCATGATTTAAAAACAAGTCTTACTCCAGCAGCTCCTGATCCCCTAAAAACCTCCCTGAACATTGTGTAGTTTTAAGTTTTTGCCCTAGTTTTGCCAAAAAGCCTTTCAGGAATGAGGCATAATTCTCCAACTTCTTCCTCATCCAGTGACGAGTGATGTGTCAATATGCTCCAAAGCTCCACCCACATCTCAGCCTCCCCGAACTCCTTCAAAATTTTCACCTACTCTGCAGAAGTCATCCTGCTATGCTCCCAGTGAAGAACAAACGGCGATAGAATTATGATTGGGGCTTCTAACTCTCATTCACTGAGTGCCAGACTCATGGGCTTACTGCACTGATCTCGACTTTCTGCCCAGGGAAAAGAGAGACGGCGAGAAAACATGTCCTTTCATACTTTTGGTGCTTGTCAGATAAAAGGATGGAATTGCGTCGGTCCTCTTAATGAGTTTATTAGCAAACCCAGCTGTTTTTGGGTCAACTCCTCTGCCATCTTCGCTTCACCCGCACTGCTTTCTGGGACAGCAAGCTGTCTGAAGTCACCATAGAAGCAGACTCGATGAAATGGGCGGAGCAAGTACACATCCGGGAACGTGGAGCGTACTTGTCTGGATGCGTACTTTGAATTGGAACAGTACTTCGTCCTTTCGTGATGACGTTTCAGAAGTACACGAGAACACAAGTACAGACAAGTACGCATATTGAGAAACGGCCGAGATGTTTTAGGTACAGGGACGAAGTTAGTTTCCCACAGCCCTGGAGCTTTTCTTTTTCCTGACTCATGCTAAGGTTGAAGAGGTGCTGTAGAATCCTACATAGCTGTTCTGCGCAGACCTACAGGACCCTGGGCTAACGCTGTCTGGACCGGACACCTTCACAGAGGCAACTGGAGATAAACGGGCTGTAGCGGGACGCAGAGGAGCTCTTAGTGTTTCCTGATGTGTGGGGAGATTTAGGTGAGGCCGTTTTTTCAGGACTGAGCTACATGGTGCCACGAGAGGTGCGGCAGGGCAACTGTGGGTCCATGTAGGGCAGGGATGTCAAAGTCAAATACACAGAGGGCCAAAAAAACTAATTTGTTACAAGCCGAGGGCCGGACTGGTTCAAAGTTCATTAAAACATGTTGAAATGACTGCACATAGCCTATTGAACCAAGACCTAACACACTGTATATTATTTAATGATTAAATGAATAAAGCAATATTTTGTTATGGCTCTGTCAGTAACTTTTTTTTTTTTTTTTAAGTATTTATTGGGGCTTTTTATGCCTTTTAATGAGAGGACAGTTGGAGAGAGACAGGAAGCAGGGGGCAGAGAGAGGGGAAAAACACGCAGCACAGGGCCACTCGGTGCGGAAGTCGAACCGGGGCCAGCTGCAGCAAGGACTGTAGCCTCTGTACATGGGGCCCCTGCTTAACCCACTGCGCCACCGACCGCCCCCTATCAGTAACTTCAAGGGAAAACATTTTCAACAGGCAAACAGCAAAAAATTTAATTGTTTTTAAAAACAAAATATGTTTCTTAATATTAAGATAAATGCATAAATAAAAGTGCATGCATTATAAACTGAAAATGCATTATTGTGCTGCTCTATGATCCTACCGATCACTGCTTTCAAATAGTAAAGTAAGAAAATAAAAAAATAAATCAAGACGTTTGGATAGTGCCTTCTTAGATTATATTCTTTCATTACAGCCAAACTTTCTCCACACAGAAGACACACAGGTTTGCATTTTACCTCCGTGAACATGCACTCTGCCTCCCACCTGGCTTGAAACCCCCTGTTCTTAGCGTCCACCTTACGTTTAGCCATTTTTGAGGAGGGGGGTAGCTGAAAGTTGATGCGTGCAAAACACCAGCGGGTGGCTGTGGCCTGCGGGCCGGTTCTAATAGTAATTAAATATCATCCAGGGGGCCATAGATAATTAATTCCTTGACTTTGACATATGTGATGTAGGGTGATGTCTATGTAGCAGGAGGCAGGGGAGGAGAATGGTGAGTGTCATTCTGCGGTGAATCTATTGAAAGTCATGTTCCATTCATTGACTCTGTCCACACTTCCATCATTCTGATCCCCCCTCACCCTAAAACCTGCAGGATCACACCATAAAATCAAAGCAACATACAAACAGCTGGAGCTGTATTCTTAGGCTGCCAATAGAGAGAAGGGTTAAAGGAGTTCTGATGTGTGGAAGTCTATAGTTTTCTGTAATGCTGTTTGTTTTTTCCTTTTCAGAAACGGTGCTGAAGTTCAGAGCTCTCAAGAAGCCAGCCCAGCTCGCAGTCATCAACAGTTTAGAGAAGGTACTTGTTCTTCCAGTCGGAATCTGTCTCGGTATAATACTGGACATTTGAATAGCTGTCAGAAATGAATTTAGTCTCTTGTGTAGAAATGTGTGCTTGCACAGCCCAAATGAATAGCTGAAATGATGCTCTGTCTTCTCCCTCCAGGCATTTTGGAACTGGGTTGAAAATTACCCAGATGAGTTCACCATGCTGTACCAGCGTCCACAGACGGATATGGCAGGTATGAACGGCTTCAAACTGGATATGCTGATGGCCTGCGCTTAGGCTAGATCACTTCTGTCTCCTTTCACTCTTTGCTGCCGGCTCAGAGGCGCGACACGTTCGACACCCAATTCGGCCTCTTTAAGATCCGATTTATTTTCATACACACAAAATTTGTCCTCCGCTTTTAACCCATCCAGGTTGGCACCTGTTGACACGCACATGCACAGGGTCACACACTCAGAGACAGATGCCAACCTGGAGCGGTGGGCAGCCATTCGCAGCGCCCGGGGAGCATGGGGGTGCCTTGCTCAAGGGCACCTCGGCCGTGACAAGGAGGTGGACGGACACCCCTCCAGTTGTCAGTTCCATTCATTTTTGAGTGGCGAGGCTGGGAATCGAACCTGCCAACCTTCCGGTTATTGGAGGACCGACTCTAACCACTGAGCCACAAATAGAATGTTGCTGCATAATGAGTGCGCACCATTCTCTCCTTAAAGAGGCAGTGTGAAAAGAGCTCCTGAGAGACTTGTACAAGAAACCAAAAGCAATAATGTGATGATTAAAACGGCCAATTCTTATGGTCTGATCATATGTTCCTTCATTATTTATGGTGGAGTTGGCGCATTTATCTTTTCCTCCTCTGGATTTAATTGTCTTCCAAAAGTGGAAGAGGATTTTTCTTTTTGATTGTTTTTCTGTTTTTTTCTGTTTAATTTGGGTTGTTTTCCTAGCTTATGCATGTGCCACGTTACGCTAATCGTGAAAGTTGGATAAACCAGGAATCGGATCGCGCATTGTTTTCTGCACTATTGTTAGCAATTCCACTTAAAACCTGGATAAAATGATAACATCGCCAAAAAGACGGTGTAAAGTTGTGATGTTTGCGTCCTTAATTGTGTGTACGTGCGCGTGTGTCTGTGTTGGCAGAAGCTGCTGAGAAGTTGTTTGACCAGGTGGATAGTTTTGCAGAGAGTGCCAAGCGGAAGGCGGCTGTATGGCCTTTGCAGATCATCCTCCTCATCCTCTGTCCAGAGATAACGCACACAATCTCTAAAGACACAGTGGAAGACAGCAAGGCCAACAAGGTGGGAGGAAAGCAAATGCGTGCACGTGCACACGGAGCACAGACTCACTTGGTCATTCACACAAACTTTGCCGTCCCGTTTTGTCTGCAGAAACTGTTTTTGGACAGTTTGCGGAAAGCTTTAGCGGGGCAGGGTGGGAGCAAGCAGCTGACGGAGAGTGCTGCCATCGCCTGTGTCAAGCTTTGTAAAGCTTCTACCTACATCAACTGGGAAGATCACTCAACCATTTTCCTTCTGGTCCAGTCCATCGTCATGGATCTCAAGGTTTGACCTACTGAAAAGGGAAGGGTCGGAGTGCTAGTTCATTCAAATCTATATCAAAGTTGTATCTCTTAGAACAGGGGGGCAGGGGTCTTTAGGAAAATTTTTTGTAGGTTATTATTTATTTCTTCTCCTTTTTTTTAATTGGTTAGGAACAAGAACAAGTGCTATTTTAGAGATTTATAATTTTTTATTTGACTTGCTCAAGCCTTATATTTCGACATTTAAAAAAGTTCCCATTTCTCATAAAACTTGTCCCCAAGCTGAGCTTCTGTTTTTCTTACGATGCTGGTGGAGACATCCCTGAGTTTGAAAAAGAGTTAAAGGAGAGAAGATAATACTTTCTTTGGAAATAAATAGTGTTCTGAAGCTTGAGGAAGGGTAGTGCCTGCTAGAGGACCTTTGGTATATACAATGTCATTGCCAATGTGGTGTGATCTGCAAATTACTATGGCTTGGTATTCAACTTTATTCATTGAAGTAAGTCTTATGGCCTCGCCCCATCGTATTTATCTGAGCTTTTAACAGTTCGCAATCCAGGTAGAGCTCTGAGGTCAACAAATCAGTTTTTGCTGGAAGTGCCCAGGTCAGAAACCCTGGGGTGACCGAGCCTTTTCCGTCGCTGCCCCCAGGCTCTGGAATAAGCTCCCGATCCAGCTGCGTCTTATTTCTGACCTGATCTTTAAATCTAGGCTAAAAACCTACTTATTTAGGATTGCTTTTAATACCCAGTAGTATGATGGCACTTTTATCTAATTTTATCTTATTCGATTTTGTTGTATTTAATTGCTTTCACTGTTCTTTTATTGTTTTTACTTATTCTTCTCTTTGTTTATTACCTGCTGTAAAGCACTTTGGTACACCGTAAGGATCGTCTGTAAAGGGCTGTATAAATAAAGCGCATTTACATTTACATTTTAGATGTGGCATTTTGAAAGTACAATGCATTGAAAAATCCATTAGATTCTAGAAATGACATGATCACATGGGTTTGGATATGGTTGTAATTTTGAGTGAGCTATGATCAAAGATTGGTGATAATACACAGTGTGTGTCTGTATTTTGGAAACATTCCAGACATCAATGAATACACAAATTAGCTGGCCTAAATTTGTCTCATTATTTCGTCCTGGGATTATGTTGTTCCAGCTCTGAAGTTTCTTTACCTGAAATGTTCTCGTGCGTGTCCATCATTGATCATTGGTCTCCTCCTGTTTGACCAGGCTCTGCTGTTTAACCCAGCCAAACCTTTTTGGAGGGGGACAGGGAGTCAGAATGCTGACGTGGAGCTCATGACGGACTGCTTTGTTTCCTGTTTCCGCATCAATCCTCACAACAACCAGCACTTTAAGGTGAACTGAAAGGAAATTTGACTCATTTTTCTGCATTATTTATCTGCAGTAACTGTACCTAAGAACTGGCGGATGATATTGGTAAATGGGTTATTGACCGATCTGCTTTAACATTTTACTGGGGAAAGTTTATGGCCAAACTTGCATCGGCACACATTCTTGAACTGTTCTTGTTCTCTTAAGTGTTTCCCCTTTCTCCTTTAGGTCTGTTTGGCCGCCTCCTCCCCTTCTACCTTTCACTTTGTCCTGGTCAACTCGTTGCACAGAATAATCACCAATGTAAGTCTGTATAGTGTCTTCATGCATTATTTACCGTTGAATGTTTTTCATGTGACTTGGTATCTCTCATTCGGTGTTGCCTGCTTTCAGTCCCATCTAGACTGGTGGCCTAAGATCGACGCGGTGTACTGTTACTCTGGAGAGCTTCGCTTTATGTTCTCAGACACCCTCAACCGGGTTATCCAAGGCACTGGCAGTCACGCTCCACTACGCATGACACCGGTGAGCTGACAACTCGTGCCAAAAGTAGTTTTTTTTTTAACGGTAGGGAGAGCCACCACCACTCGAAAAAAGGAAAGAAAAAAGACACACACCCTGATAAGGTAGGGGTGCGGTTGGTGCCCACTCTGTGGGAGTATGCCCACTCTGTGGGGGCAGGCTGATTTGCATGCTTGTGAAGTTGACCCCGTGGTGGAGGATGTGTCTGCTGTCTACCAGGGTCCCGCCAGAGGCGTCTCCCGCTCTGGGAGATCAGGTCCGCCCTTCATGGGGCCCCCTAGCGCTGGGTGTGCTGCGCATGTGGGGGTGTGAGTGGCTGTGCGGGGGTGATCACTTGCGTGGGGTGGGGTGGCGGGTTATGTTTTCTGCCCATCTCTGCCCTGCTGTTGGGTGCCTTTTCATACCTCAAGGAACTATTCCGGCCTACATCTTCATGGCTGTCATTGTTATTATTATTGTTGTGATTATTTAGTTGCTGTCATAGCCATGAGTGTTTTCATCATTTACAGGATATTATTATTACCACTATTGCTGTTGTTATTAACTGTACTAGCTTTGTTACTATTTTCAGCAAATTAAAAAAAGAAAGCAATTTGTGAAAACGGAAACCTCAAGGCAGCATCATTTTTAGTGTTGCTCCATTGTTTGTTTTTGTTGTGAACACGCCAGCTGGAGGGGATGGATTTCCATTGATGAGCCACGTTTTGTTCTTACTCATGCTTTTTTTCCCTTTATGGTCAGTGCTCGTTTCCAGCAACACTGCCCCAAACGAGCAGCTGTTGTAAGTGCTGTCTTTTGGTCCACAGACTGAAAGTGAACCACACCATATAAAGCCCGCCCGATCCAATCGAGCCCCCCGAGACTCCACTGATATGAAAGTGCCGTCAATTAAAATAAAATCAATAATATTTTGATAATCCCCAAATGGAGATTATTTTGTTGGGAAATTATAGAGGGACTTTATTGGTATACAACATGGATAAAAACTCCCAACCCACAGTTCAAGGTCTGATTGGTTCTAAACTCTGGGACTCTTTATGGATATATGTGGCTTTGTTATGCCTCGATGTATTTTGCTGTGACTTTTCTCTATGAAGTGCTGAAAGTTGTCCAATGTGTTTTTATTTATTTTTATTCCTGTGATGTAATGCTATGAATGAGTTTATTAAAACTAAGCGCTCTGTTTCATGGATGACTGGGATGTTTTAGGCTTTGATAATACACACATTCATCAGTCAGCACCTTCTTTAGAGTGTGTCAACTGTTTTAGTTTTTACTATGGTTTTGAAGTTTGAAAGTGGCAAACCTAACTAACTGATCTGATTTTCTTTTGCAGAGTCTGACCTTTATAGGGAAGAAGACCACCAGCCTTAAGTTCAAAGAGAAAGCCACAGACCTAGACACTCGAAGTTACAAGTGCCTCCTTCTTGCTCTGGTCAAGCTTATCCACGCAGACCCTAAACTCATGTTGCATGTAAGTTCACATGCCGCTTGTTGTAAAGGTTTATGAATAAGAAAAAGTTTTTATTGATTAAAAAAATTAAATAGATTGTTTTTCTTTTAGTTCAACTTTTTATCGTGTTCGTATTTCATGTCAGTGTCGATGAATTTGAGCAGTTTGTGTGACTGGAAGAACAAAATCTGTTAAGTTTAAGGATTGTTGTGGTTGTGTTGTAGAATCCAGTAAAGCAAGCTCCAGAGATGCAGAGCAGCACAGAGCTCATCATCGGCCTGGTGCAGCTCGTGCCTCTAAACACCACCACCCAGCTCTCACAAGAAGCCATGGAGGTCAGGAACCACACCCACAGCTCTTTCTAATGCATTCTCATGCGGGTCATCACATTACACGGACCAGTTAGTTTTGGGAAGATTTGTTTTCTCCCAAACCCAAAATATCAGATTAAAGAAGCACAAGTGTGAAAGATGAACGGTTATAAAACAGCAAAATGACAGTTTGCAAGCAGTTGAATATCCCCACCCTGTGTAGGAGAAACTATTGGCTCCAAAATATTCCCGAGTCTGTTTGTTTAGTCTCTGCTGTGCTGCTGCAGAAGCATGGTAAAATGACAGAAACTAAAATTCTAAAGAAATGCTTACAGCTGAGGGCACAGATAACTCTGACTTTCATATCCTTCAAACTTTTTGCAGAAGATCCAAGTATCAGATTCCTAGAAAAAGTGTGAATTATCCGATGGAAATGCTTTGCATTTAACAGATTTGTGGAGATTTGTCTCATTCACAGTGGTTGTAAATGAGTAAAATGGAGGAAACTGGAAATGTTTTTTAAAGAAAAATGTAAAAAAATGTAAAGTGCTGAGTTTCATATGATAGATTATATCATCAAATATTTAATTTAAGGAAGTGTCATTTGCTTTGTCTTAAAGCATTGAATAAAAAGAGGAACAGATCACAACATGGGAGGCCTCTTAGAATTAGAAACCAAGGGTGTCTCTTGTGGTTCTGTTCCAGATAAAGTCCTACTTCTCTGTGCTGTTGTGGTCTGTTCATTAGCAATAAAGGCAGAATATTGGCATTGATGTTTTCTTTTCTTTTCCTCTTTCTCTGCTTAACTTAACCTCCTCTCCTCCTGCCTTTTATTCTAATCATTTCCAGGCTCTGTTAGTTCTACACCAGCCAGAGACCATCGAGCTGTGGAATCCTGATGCCCCCATAGAGACATTTTGGGACATCAGGTACTCAACAGTCATTATGTTTCTTTAAAGAAGTGAAGATCAAATGCCTGAGTGTAAGACCACCAACAGTCTCATCTGCTTGGCAGTTAGATTTTAATTTCAGGATTTCCTGAACATAAATTTGAGTAAGATTAAAGGTAGCTTACAATGTACTTACCAGTTATGCCTTTCCTAAGAAACACACACTTGCAGGTGTTTATGCCGGTTGGGTTGAGGCTGCTATGGAAACCAACACTGCCTTAATAACAACATATGATGTAGTATATTAGGGCAGACAATATTATTATATATATGTCAATGAAAATATTGTGTGACCTGAAAGGATTGCAACTTGTGTGCATCGACATCATGGTCAAACAAGTAAAAAACAACTAACATTAATGGAGAAGCTTCACAACACGACAGTATATTATTTGAATTAGTAAATCTGGCTAAGCAACATTCAACTTAACAGCTGCTACTGGAAATATTCGCTTCCAAGTATACTGTAACAAATGTACAAACGGAGCAGCAATTTGAACAAATTGAATGAGCAGATGATAGAATTTCTAAGTGAGTGACTTTCAGTGTCCCATAGCTATAGAAATTCCCTGTTGTTGAGGGAAGGGAGAGACATGGTGCCACAGAGAACTGTGCACAGGCAGCAATTACAATAAGGAGGAATTACAATATAGTAGTAGATATTTCTCTATTTTACCCTGATAGGTCTGAAAACTATGCAGTGCTGCTCTGTCTTTTCTGCCTGCTTTTGGTACAGCAGTGTTGTCAGTTCCAAATCATTTTTTTGCTGAGACCAACATTAGCACCAGATCTAAAATTCGGTCTTACCCAGGGACACGTAAAGGGGCTGGATATTAAAGGGATAGTTCGCCTCTTTTGACATGAAGCTGCATGACATACCATATTAGCAATATCATTGATGAACATTAAATTTGACTTACCCCCCACTGCGTCCTGTGAGCCGAGTTCCAGCCTCGTTTTTGCGTTGACGAAGGTAGTCCGGCTAGTTGGCTGGGGCCACAAAAATAAAGCGTCTTGCTTCACTTAAGCCAAGGGAGCGCCAAAATGTATGTTTGTTTTCAATTAAAAAAGAGAAAATAGAATCTTTCCTTTGTTAGCGCCCAATTGTATTGGAAGCAAAGTTGAACATTATTATTATGAATATTGTCCTGATTTTATTTGTTTACTGTATATGTGATGAAGTGAAGCAATACAAATATTCCCTCTGAAGCTGTATGCCTTGTTTGAGGAAGAAAATCTTTTTGTCATCATCCAAACTTGAGAAATTGACAGGACCCATTCTTTATTTCAGTTCACAGGTGCTCTTCCTCATCTGCCGCAAACTGATTAGCCAGCAAATTGTTAACGGGACAGACGTTCTAAAATGGCTGCGGGAGATCCTCATCTGCAGGAACAAGTTTCTGCTCAAGAACAAGGTGCCCACTATTTCCTCGTCACAATGTATCGCTTTGGCAGAAGTAAAATCCAACAATTTCTATCAATGAATCATTGACTTGCAGCCTTGTACCAGCGAGCGCACATCAGTGATACAGGCCGCTGTCTACCGATGTGCATGATACAGGCAACGATTCAGCTTCTTGACTTGAATGTTCACAAATGGTTAGGATTAGGTGCATGTCCACTGTATGGAAGAGAAGCAACGTGTAAACTGCTTCTTTTTTTTTTTTTTTTTCCTTGTCCTTGATGGTTCCAGGAGTGTGCCACCATGGGTGGTGGCATCCCCATCTGCCGGCAGGCACAGACAAAGCTAGAGGTGTGTCTCTACATGTTCTTATGGAGCTCAGACACTGAGGCGGTGCTGGTGGCCATGTCCTGTTTCCGCCACCTTTGTGAGGAGGCCGACATCCGCAGCACAGCTGACGAAGTGCCTGTCCAGACAATCCTGCCCAACTATGCCACCTTCAGTGAACTTGCCTCGGTCAGCACCATGATGGGAACAGGTCAGTACTATTAGGTCCTTCCTTCATTTTTAGTGTTTGGCTCTGAACTTGACATCCTGTCAAAGTTTTTTTTTTTTTTTTTTTTTTACTGATTGTATTATTTTTGTACAACATGTACAACAACAGATGAACTTTTCTAACCGGTTCTTCATACATATAAACACAGTTTTCACTTTTATCAACCACTGTAAGATCATCTTTTGATTTGGTTCCCAGTTAAGGTGTGTTCACACTTTAAGGTTCTGGTTTGAACTTTGATGCAGTCAGCCTCTTTATCAGTCTGTTAATATAAGTGTAAATGCTGTCATCTCAGACAAATTGCCATGAATCTGCTGCCTATGAGAAAGGTCATCCTCCAGATCTTACCGCTATGGTTGGTAGTTGAAGTATAACAGGAAAGGCATTCTCCATCTGAGTCCTACCTGTTCTGCAGTATGAATTAAATATGAAGATGGCACAGACCAAGACATCCAAGGACACCGTTGTCATTTCTTTTGATAAGTTTACCCCATTCCTCTAATCATAGGAGCTGTGTTGCTCATGACAGCATGGTATAGGCATTAGAAACACCATTTCTTGGAAGCATATTTTCCTTCATGTGTGCAAGAGAGGAAATCCTGGAACAGTTAAACCTCTTTATATTTCTGTACAGGTTCTTTGTGACATCTTTTCATGTAAAAATGCAAACAACAAAATACAACCATAAACACTATTCTAACATTGCCAAGGATTCTGGCAAAGAGAACCAGGACTAAATATAAAATTTCTACTTTGGCCTGGTCTAGAGAAGTGAAATACCAGTAAGCCTTAAAGGGACACTATGTAATAAATTAAGTCATTTATTAGCTCAAATCAACATATTCATTCATAAGTTAGTCCTCATTGGTGTAAAATGATCTGTCAAAAATCTCACTTATCTTCCTGAGTGAAGAATAACTTGTCTGTATCTACATAGAGCAGGTAAGCTCTATGGAGGCTGCCATGTCCTTCCGGTCTATGAAATACGACGAAGTGCCGAGAGGGACATAAAGCACTTCGAATCGCGATTTCCCCACCAGGCCTACAAGCGGAAATGACGCCATTGTGACGTCATTTCCGCCAAATGGCTTATTACAGCCGCTAATGCTAAATAGATTTTATTCCTTGGCACATATGTCTTTGTGTTCATTAGCTTTCTTTTTGTAAGTGCATCATCTTCTTCTTTTTATTATTATTCCTATGCTCCCCCTGGATATCTTCTTTTTGGCGTTATGCTCACATTTGTAAACTGTTATTTTGTTGATTTACTAATAAAGTTTAAAAAAAAAAAAAAAAGCTAAATAGATTTTATCTCGTAAATTATCCCACTAATAATGCATTGATTGTTACCAAACTTCTCCCGTAGTACACATAAGCTCTTAACTCACAAAACGAGGCATTAGAAAGTTTGTAAGTTTACCGGGAGTTTATTTACCGCTACTAATGCTCCTATTGCTAACGCTGCTAATGCTAACGCTGCGTCGACGTCACTTCCGGTAACTCCCGGAATATGACTAATTGCATTGCTTGCACACCAAAGGAGATGTTATGTTATCTGACATGTTATCTGTCATCTGTATTTATAGTGTTGTTGTATGTGTGTTATGTAATCCTTTGTACTGTGTGTCTTGATTTCTTTTTGTTTGTATGGACCTTGAGTCTGAAGCTATTGCTTCTTGAATCTTGACACATTCCGCTTGCCGTAGTTCAAGAAGTTGCAGCGCACATTTGAAAACGTGAGGCGCTAGAGAGCAAATTCATTCAACTTTGCAAAATAAAATTGCACCACTAGATGGGGGAAGAAATTACATAATGTCCCTTTAAAATACCACCATCCATTAAGCTGGTATGCCTTCTTTAATTTCTTGTGTAATGTCTTTCTGTTAGCGAAGACCAGTGTTGAAATAGTACATAAACAGTTTTTTTGTTGATGCTTCCCACTGTACTCAGATCAGTCACTTGGTATTGTGTCATAGTTTTAGTGATACTCAGTTCTGCAGTATACTGACTTCTGCCACAGGTTGAGTAAAAAAGTGCAGGTCAGAGGTGGGTTGCCCACCCGATGCCGACGATTGGTATAAGCTTCTTATGGGGGGCCACTTTCAAGCAGCATTCTCCTTCCATTCCATTACCTAATTGATAAGTTTCTAAACCGTAGCAAGCAACATTTCCCTGGGAGCCAACAGCCTGGGAGCTGCAACTTCCATCCATCCATTTTTCACATCCAACTCAGGGTCGCGGCGGGGCTGGAGCCTATCCCAGCTGTTATGGGGACGACAGGAAGGGTACACCCTGGACAGGTTTCCAGTCCATCACAGGGCCACATAGAGACAAACGAGACAAACAACCATAAGAGCAGCCTTTGGCTTTGACCAAAATTTTGCTCTGGTGAAACTGAGGGCTTGCTGTGTTCTTTTTGTGATTGGTTGTGAGTATCACACAATGTGTTTGCTTTGCTTTTTTATTTATTTATTTATTTATTTTTTTTTATAGATACTTTCCCTTTGCTCACTTGTTCCAGGAAGTTATCCTCTAATACGATTCAGCAGGGGCCTGTGCATAGAGGTCAGCAGAAAAGACAGCATTTCGCACCTGCCCAAGCCGAAATCAGCCGGCCTGAAGCTGATTTCGCTTAAGCTCTAAACTCTTAAACTTTAGCAACATTTGAAACATTTTCAGGCGAGAAAGTAGTCGTTTAGATCCCCAACGTGTTGAAAATCTGACAAAATACCGGCTATTTACAATTTTGTTCCCATGAATTCGGCGCTACTAAAGCTAGCCGCAGTGAGCAACGCACTTCCGGTTATTTTCACAAAATAAAATACCCGTTGCCTTTTATCATAGGGAAAGCCGTTACGATACAATTGCTGCTTTTGTTTTGAAAACAGGAAGTGAACCTAACCTCGTTATAGCTAGCTTGAAACTGCCGTTTTGACAGGAAATGATGATCGGCGACGTCAAGTTACGTTGCATCTGGGGTAGTTTGAGTATGAGTAGTAACCCAACATTTCGGCGAATCTAGTATGCATCCGGGAACTTCTTACTCAAACTCGCATACTAACTCAAAAAGTTAGTATGAGTAGTAGGAGAAGTGTGTGGTAGAAGTACACAGCCATTGTCTCCCTTAGTGTTCTGTCAGAGATACTGCTGCTCAAGGTGCTGGAAAGTCTGCAAAAAGTGTGGCACAAATGTTGGCCTTAGCGTTTCCCACATTCAGCTGCTCTGGAACAACTGTGGCCGCAGTACACGTGTGTCTTTTTGTGTGTGATTGTTGGGTTTCAGAATGCTTGTGGGGTCCAACAGGTTTTATGGGGCCCAGATGAGGGACTGTGTATGTTTAAAGGTATTTTTCAGTGCCATTAGGTGAAGGTTAGGTCAGATTTAAGGTTAGGATTAGGCATTCCGCTGTGATGGTAAGAGTAAGGGTCTGAGGAATGCATTATGTTAACAGTGAATAGTCAAAAAAGACAGAAAATCAAGTGTGTATTTTAAATATGTTGAAAAGGTCAAGGAGTTTTGTGTGGTCACTTCCTCTTTCCTTTAGGGCAACGAGCTACGAACTGTCTTTTGTTGACAGATGACAGAAGCAGGAAATGGCATTTATCAAAGGAATTAAAGTGAGCACTGAACTGAGTCTAGGACTGGATGTCCTCATTTAAATTATGCTTAAACAAACAAACTCTCAGAACTGTCAGTTGTTCTTTGGTGGCTTTCTAATTTATAATATCCCCCTAACTGTCTTTTAGCATACTATGACCTGGACTGACATACATCTCTAAAACTGTTTTAGTTTAAAAATATATTTTGATAAACACAAGGATTAAGTCATTAGTTTCCAATACAAGCTGAAAGTTTAATATCACAAGTGAAAATTCTGATGTCATGTGAGAGGCTGAGAAATCCAGTTTTAGTGTACAGTTTCCAGAAAGGGTGCTTTAACATGAAGCTTTTTTGTTTTAACCTTTGTGAATGGATAAGCCAGGCACAGCTCTGTGACGAGTAAAAGCAATGCAGTTTCATTTTTATTTTATTCTAGAATAAAATAAGCGTTGGTAAATATCTTGAGACTCGAGCCCTTACAATCACTGACCAAGTTTGTAACCTCGGAGTGTTGATAGACTCAGATCTGACTTTCAGCAGCCACATCAAAGCTGTCACCAAGGCAGCTTTTTACCATCTCAGAAACATCAACAGAATTAAAGGTTTCCTCTCCCAAAAAGACCAGGAGAAACTCATCCATGCATTCATCTCCAGTAGACTCCATCACTGTAATGCTCTTTTAACTGGACTTCCCAAAAAGAGCATTAAACATCTGCAGCTCATCCAAAACGCTGCTGCTGGAGTTTTAACCCGGACTAAGAGATCTGAACACATCACAGCAGCTTTAAAATATTTACTCTGGCTTCAGTCAGTCACAGAATAGATTTTAAAAGTCTGCTGATGGTTTACAAATTCCAGAACGGTTTAGGCCCAAAATACATCTGTGATCTGTTCAGAGAATATAAACCCAGCAGAGCTCTTAGATCCAAGGACTCAGGTCAGCTGGTCCAGTCCAGAGTCCAGACTAAACATGGAGAAGCAGCATTTAGCTGTTATGCTGCAAACAAGTGGAACAAACTGCCAGTGGAGATGAAACTTTCACCAAATGGAGACATTTTTAAATCCAGGTTAAAAACATTTCTTTTCTCATGTGTCTATGCATGAAATCTGCATGGTATCTTTTAATTTATCTGGACTGTTGCTCGTTTTTAAATTAATTTAAATTATTTAATTTATTTCTCTTTATATTCTTTTATGTATTTTTATTGCTTCTTACACTCCCTGCTGCAATTCTTTTATTTTATGTAAAGCACTTTGACAAATAAATTTGTTTTGATTTGATTTAGAATACAGATATTGTTGGGCTGAACGGTGGTAAGCACAGTTGCGTCACAGCAGGAGGGTTCCCGGTTTGAATCCTGGCTGGGTTCTTTCTGCGTGGGTTCTCTGCCTTCTCCCACAGTCCCAAAATCTACCATGCATGTTAGATGAACGGGTCATTCTTAACACATTGAATACTGGCGGTGTTTACGGAATTATGTCGTAGACTCCCAGCGTTCTAAACCATTTTTTGACGTTTTTTGTACAGTCACAGCATATTATGTGATAGGGCCACTGAAACATGTTATGGCTCGTTTGAAAGCTTTAAACTCTTTGTGGGTCAAAACTGCGTGTCTCTAGGTGCCGCCATTAGCGAGCTATCCTCAGCTAAACCAAGGCGGGTATCCACCAAAATCAACAACAAACTGAGATATCGGGGCTTTGTGAAACGTGCGCTCTTTCAGCCTGTCGCACTTTAGATACTTACATATCCGGGTCAGAGGATTTGCGTCGTGTCCTTGTATCAAAGGAGTTTACATGTTCATAAGACCGCCTCCTTAGACTTGTCGCGTGTCTTCTTCTCCTTCTTGTTGTTTGTTTATGTTACTTTACCGCCACCCTCTGGAAACCGACACGTGCGATTGGACAAAATGCGGAAATGCACAACAATCAATGCAGCGCTATCAAAATTGTTCTTGAGTTGACGCAAAGCCATTGGCGTAATGATCAAAATGTTCAGATGATGACACCAGTTTTTGACTGCCATCTATGTCAGTTCTGTTCATCACATAATTACAAAAATCACACAGAATGTGCATTAGAATGTATAGATTCAGAATCCATAAAAAAAACCGTAAAAACGTATTTTTACCATTTGGGAGCCAACGCATGGGCAGTAAAAACGTAGTTTTACGTGACTTGGGAGTCAATGTGTTAATTACCCGGGGAATGTGAACATGCACAGTTGTTTGTCTCTGTGATGGACTGGGGACCCATCCGAGGTGTAACCCACCTTTCACCGCTGGGATAGACTCCAGCCCCCCCGGGCAACCCTAAATTGAATTAAGCGGGTGAAGAAAATGGAGGAGAGACATTGTCACCTCTTGACTGTGGTACTTGTTTCCACAGGTCGCTCCATCTTGCAAAAAAGGGTGATGGCCTTGTTAAGAAGAATAGAGCACCCGACACCAGGAAACATTGAGGTACCATTCAGTGCTCCACTTTCAGTGGGTTGTACTGTTTGTTTGCTTTTTTGATGATACCATACTTTGTTCACTGGTGATTGGTTTCCTTAGATTGTGTTAACTTTGTAATTATTATAGAATAAACAGAAATGAGTTGAGGAATTGTAATGAATTGAACGTCTTCCCCAGTGTTTGGCTCTTTAGATAAACCATCAATGTTTTAAATTCTTTATTGAAGTTCAGATAAGCAGAAATTAGTTTAGTTTATTCAATCTGAACCAAGCATTACCATTTAAAAGCAAATGGTACCCATTTTTGACATTCCTCACTTTATTCTCACAATGTAAATGTCACTTGCTTCTACCTTAAGGCTTGGGAGGACACGTATGCTAAATGGGAACAGGCCACCAAACAGATACTCAACTTCCCCAAAAACAAGGCAGATGATGGACAGGTAAGCATCCCTTTTTCAGTGTCAAAAATGCCCACCTTCACAAAGAGGAGCAGACGGGTTACTGTAGCCTCTTTCAGGCATTCGCTGCTTTCCATTAAACTGAACATGTTGGTGTCATGTCGGAATGAGCAACATGCTGCTTTTCCATTAAAGCTTGCAGCTGCTATCCTACGAGCTATACCCGGAAACATGAGTATGCTTTCTGTACAGCATATGTCTGAACAACTGGAGTAACATTAATGGATAGACACACATAGTAGCTGTGAATCAAATGGATATATCAGATGCATAATAATGATGATCTTGCAATGATAATAATAAGAATGGTCATAATAAGCTGCTCCAGCTTCTGTTGTCACACACAGCAAACAGCACAAAGGCTGATGTGCTGTTTGTTTCTCCAATTGTTACTGTAAGAGCAATAAAACCATCTAGACTAGGGAACCAATTGTAGTCCTTTATCACACCAGTTGCTCAACAGGCTTATGAATAAGACATTTTTAACAGCTCTCATTCAGAGCTAATTTGTTTTACTCAGTGACAGCTTGTTGAGGTAATGTGCATTGTAATAGAAACCTGCTAATTCAAAAAAACCTCGACTATGTAGGTGATACGGTTTGACAGTATTGGGAGTTACAGACCCCCAAAAGGAATGCTTGCAAGTGAAAGAAAGAGACCGTTACTCTTGGTTTCTGAACTGCCGTTGGAATGATTGAACTCACACACAGATGTACATACTGTATGTGGGCGACTGGGTGTTGTGCCACTGCTGCTCAGTGTCTTCTCTGCAACCCCACAGCAGGAGTGGATCAACATGACGGGCTTCCTGTGTGCTCTGGGTGGTGTGTGTCTTCAGCAGCGCAGCACCCCCGGTCCAGCCACATACAGCCCACCCATGGGCCCTCTGAGTGAGCGTAAACACTCAATGATCTCAGTGGGGCCCTGCGACATGTCCAACGCTATGGCCTCTTCCTGCTCTTCTTCAGCTTCCAGCGAGACCCCCGTGAGCCGCTTCCTGGACCGGCTGCTGGCCCTGCTGGTTTGTGGCCATGACAGGGTCGGCATTCATGTTCGCAACAATGTTAAAGACCTGCTGGGTCTGGAACTCAGCCCCGCACTCTACTCTATGCTCTTCAACAAGCTGAAAAACAGTATTGGCAAATTCTTTGACGCCCAGGGACCGGTAAGTGTAGCGACGTGACCGCTTTTTTTTTTTTTTTTTTTTTTTTTATAACTTATTTTTTTTATTTAATTTTTCTTTCAACAATTACAGTGTTGGGGTACATCGTACATACATAGTTAAACAATCATCCTTATATCAATGTCCTTATTGTCCAGTGGCAATGGTGGTGTCGTCTTCTCGTCCTCTATAGTCGGTCCATTTTTCAAATTTATCCTCAAATTGTGCCTCTTGTAGTCTCAGTTTGTGTGTGATTTTCTCCATTACAAAAATCTCTTCCACAGTGCACATCCACTGCTCCTCGGTCGGTGGGTCTACTTTATACCACATTCTCGTAATTGTTTTTTTACTGGCTGATAACAGCACTTTAACAAGATACTCATCCTCTCTTTGTATTACGTCTTGTGTTCAATTACCCAAGTAGAGTATTTTGCACGTTTTTGGTATCTCATATCCTATTATTTTTTGTAAACCCCTCCATAGTTTGTCCCAGTATCCTTTTAATTTTTGGCAGGACCAGAATATGTGTGTATGGTCAGCATCCATGTGACCACATGCTCTCCAGCATGGTTGTTGAATAGACACCACTCCTTTCCTAATCTTTGGAGTCAATGTGAGAGCTTTTAAAGGCTCCTGTGACTCAGAGTTTAAAGTTTTATTGTGCATAGGTTATCTACAACATTAAAACCACCTACCTAATATTGTGAATTTGCATGTTTATCTAAAAAAAAATGTATATATAATTTTTTCCCCCCAAGATAGCTGTCAGAATGCATGTTTTCGAAGTTTTCCCTCCTCCAGCACACCTGATTCAAATGAATGGCTCCTGATCAGGCCACTGCAGAGCTTGATGACGAGTTGATCATTTGAATCAGATGTGCTGGAGGAGGGACACATCAAAAACATGCGGGGCAGTGGGTCCCGAGGACCGGAATTGAGAAACACAAACGATCCCAACAGGGATATCAGTTATGGAAAATGATGAGTTGCTGCCTTTCAGCTTCTGTCAGGTCACTTACCAAAAAGCCCAAAGTCGTTGTGGCCCAACCCTGGAACTTGTGTCGATCAACAGTTGGTAGAACAGTTGTTTCTTTTGGTTGAAACAGCCCAGTGCTGATACAGCACTTTAAAGTGACCATCCGGGATTTTGGACACAGGACCTCATTTCCAAGTCAGCAAGGGTGTAAGAAATGTGTCCAGGTGTTTTTTTTTACATTCCATGCAGTCCTTGTGAAATCTCGTGTTCCTGTTGCTAAGCTAGCGCAAGTGAACGGCTATGCTCTAGCCTGCCCCGAAAACACTCTAAACCTATTTATTTAACACTGAAAGCAACTCAATTATCATGGCAGGTTATCGATGCAAATATATGTGTTGATGGGGGCGTTTAGGAAGTTAACCAACCTTGCAATTGTGTTTGATCACCATCAATCTCTCTTGCGGCTCCCTGTTGATGACAGTGTGGTTACATCACAACTGAAGACAGCGAGGTAAAATTCCGCTGACCCCGAGAAAATAGTCCCTCAACATTCTAACATCCAGGCAGTGCTAGGTCGGTTTTATTTCAAACCTCATTATATGAAGACAAACATTTACATTCGGAGCCTGGCATAATTACGGTTTTGTTTTGAATGTTGTTTAAACTGGATAAGACTGTTTTTGGGACAGGCTAGAGCATAGCCGTTCACTTTCGCTAGCTTAGCAACAGGGATATGGGATTTCACAAGGACTGCATGGAATGCAAAAAAAACGTTCTGGACACATTTCTTACACCCTGGCTGACTCGGAAATGAGGTCCTGTGTCCAAAATCCCGGATGGTCACTTTAACACTACATGCCACATTCACTCACACGGCACGTTGTAAGTCCAGAGAGCTGCACGCATTCATACACAGATGGATGCGTCTGTAGGCAACGTGGGGTTCAGTGTCTTTCCCGAGCACACTTCGACATATGGCCCGGAGAAGCTGGAGTCGAACCTCAGACCTTCCCATTGGTAGGCGGCGACTCTTCCTCCTGAGGTACAGCCGCTCTGTTTCGGCTTTCAGCGTCAGTCCCCTCAAAGCCAGCATAGTACTCAGCCTTGTTAATGAAACAATCTGGTCATTGTAACATAAAAGTGGCCACGTTTGCTGTTTAAAAAAAATAAATAATAATAAATCTGGGAGAATGCATTTTTGCGTAAAAATACTAAAGCATGCCTACAATCCTCTCTTCTTTTATATTTTTTTTTATTTCACTACAGGTAAACTACAAGAGACAATGTCATGGACCCTTTAGTCAAAGTACATTATTTAGCCTACTGTATATATGTATTATAATGTATACAATTATATTATGTATTTTCTTTTTTGCCTAAACTGTACCATGTTCTTGTGTTTCCAGGTTCCCATCAATGACACTAACACTCAGTTTGTTGAGCAGACCATCGCCATTATGAAAAACCTGTTGGATAACCACACAGATGGCAGCTCTGAGCACCTGGGGCAGGCCAGCATTGAGACCATGATGCTCAACCTGGTCAGGTAAGGCCTGGAAACAAAACACAATGCCATTTTGAATGTAAATGTAAATGATGGATAAATCATTAAAATGCGTAATATACAGTAAAGCCTGAAGTATTTGTGTTTGTCAAAGTTTAAGCTAAAATACACTAATGGGAAAAACTTTTTTCACACAGTCCCTTTTGAAACTGAAACTGAAAATCATTCAGCTGACATTGAATGTTTTTTTTTTTTTTTTTTTTATATGGAGAAAGTGTGAATAGCATTTCCATCAGAAGCTTATATTTGAGAAATAACATCTCTGATGGATTCTTTGCATTTGCCTGCTACAGTTTCTCACATGAAACCACACTAAGTGCAAGACTGATCTGTTTTGCATTATTTCACACGAGACACTTCAGGTGAAGAGGGGAAAAAATGATTATTAATAAGTAACACCATAAAACTTTGACATTTTATTTACTAAATTGTACAAGTTTAATTTGCAAATCGGGTAACGTGTGGCAGTAAACGTGCTAATTTGTTTCCAGAACAGCAATCTCAATGCTTGGTAACATCTTCTTTTCATAAAGTCATATTTTTTTCAACTGTTTAGAATAAAAGATTTTGCTGAACAAATGATACTAATCAAAATACAGGTTGACAGAGACGGTATGTAAATACAGATGAGACCGATGGAGAACATGTTCTGGGTTGTACTGATCCGTGTTTCATCCCTCAGGTATGTGCGCATCCTGGGTAATATGGTCCATGCGATCCAGATCAAAACCAGACTGTGCCAGCTTGTTGAGGTTATGATGGAGAGACGAGACGACCTGTCCTTCTGCCAGGAGATGAAGTTCAGGTCAGTAGCACCAGCAGCTTTTAAGCAGCTGAGTGGCACCACCTCTGGGACAACATTAGGTTCGTCTGTAAATGGGTCGGTCCATTCTTGTGAACATGAAACGTATTGACAACCGTGAAGGATTTTCTTAAAGGCAGAGGCGTACAGCTGCACGGTGGTAATTGTACAGCTCTGAGTTTGAATGTTTCTCTCATACTGTTATTTGCAGGAACAAGATGGTGGAGTACTTGACAGACTGGGTGATGGGAACCTCCAACCAAGCTGCTGATGATGACATCAAGTGCCTGACAAGGTGCTACTTTTTTGCCTGTATTCAGATTAACAGATGTATTGTAGTGAAGGGACTCAACATTTTCTTTTGTGATTTGCAGAGACTTGGATCAGGCGAGTATGGAGGCTGTAGTGTCCCTGTTAGCTGGTCTACCCCTGCAGCCAGAGGAGGGTGATGGAGTAGAACTGATGGAGGCCAAGTCTCAACTCTTCCTCAAGTGAGAACATGCCATAATATGTTTGAGACTAACTTTTCATGCATATAAAATGTGTTGATATGGCTTAACATTAACAATATACTTTACTATTTATTTATGTAACTATTTATTTTCAATTTACTTACTGAAAGAAGTGAAGAAAATTATTGTCTAATCCATTGACATATCACACGAATCAAAACAAGGTGCAAGTTAAGTTCTCTGGTAAGTGAAACGAGGAGAAAAGAAGTAAGGGAAATAAATAACGAGCATTGATTTAGTCAATTGGGTAGAAATCAAATTTGTAGTCTTCATTAACAGCTGAGAGTGTAAAGTGTAAAGAGAGAGGGAGATAACGGGCAGCAAACTGAGCCTGCTGCAACAGGAGTTTGGGTCCATGCACGTGGGGTTCCTACTTCACCAGTTCTCCTCCCCATGGCCAGGCTGTTATAATGTTCCACTTAGGCTTTTCTTGAGAAAAGAGCACTGGGTTGCACTGGGTTTTATGTTGTCACATAATATAAAACCCTATGCAACTGAGATGGTGATAGTAGATATTTGTTCATATCGGGTTTTTTTTTGCACAATTGCAGATTCAGCTACTTTGTGCTGTGAATAGAGCCTTCATTTTGTCCTTGGCATGGTGTAAGCAATGCTGATCAAGAACAAATTCAAATACTGACGGTGTCGTTCTATGGAAAGAAAATCATCATGTACTATTTGCTCAATGAGTAAAATATTTAATTTGGCTTCAATTTTTACATCTGCAAAAGTGTAAATTTTTTTTGTTTTTGTCTTTACATTCAAAATAAAAAGGACTGTCCTGGCACATCTTATGTTATATGGGAATTTAGGTAATGCAGAACAGGATATATGTGTAGAAACATTTCAGCATTTGCCACAGAGCCTTATTCAGTTCAAACCAAGGTCAAATCAAATCTGAAGCATCATAATGTCTTAAACCATGCCTTTCAAACAAAAGCATTGTGTTTGTGCGTTTGTGGTGGTGTGCAGGTACTTCACCCTGTTTATGAACCTGCTAAATGACTGCAGCGAGGTTGAGGATGAGGGCCAGACGGTGGGGGGACGGAAGAGAGGAATGTCTCGACGTCTGGCATCCCTTCGTCACTGCACAGTCTTGGCGATGTCCAATCTGCTTAACGCTAACGTAGACAGCGGCCTCATGCATTCCATTGGTCAGTCAGCTCCTCGTCGCAACACTTACAGACATCATGTTTGCAAAAAATGTTGTTGATCATAGTATCACATCCGTGAGTACCAGCATTGATTACTTCTTTGGCAGGTCTGGGTTATCATAAGGACCTTCAGACTCGAGCAACTTTCATGGAGGTGCTGACCAAGATCCTGCAGCAGGGAACAGAGTTCGACACGCTGGCGGAGACGGTGCTGGCTGACCGCTTTGAGAGGCTCGTGGAGCTGGTCACCATGATGGGAGACCAGGGAGAGCTGCCCATTGCCATGGCACTGGCTAACGTTGTTCCTGGGTCCCAGTGGGTGTGTAGATCACCTTCATTTCAAATGTTTTTGCTAACTTAGTGTTCTTTATGCATACTTGGTAGGGTCTGGGCATAACAAAGCATCTCAAGGTAGAAAACTAAAGTTGTATCCATTTTGACTAGGGCTGGGCAAATTAACTTGTTATTATCGCGTTAACTCGTAAATTATTTAACGCAGATAAATATTTTATTGCGCATTAACGCATTTAAAAATAAATAAATTATTATTATTATTTTTTTTTAAATTCTAATTTCAATTTTTATTTATTTTATTTTATTTTTTAATTAAAAAGAAAAACATTTTGGGGGGCTTTTGTGCCTTTAATGGATAGGAAAGTTCAGAGAGAGAGGAAGCAGGGGGCAGAGAGAGGGGGAACGACATGCAACACAGGGCCGTCCGATGCGGGACTCAAACCGGGGTCAGCTGCAGCGAAGACTATAGCCTCTTGTACATGGGGCGCCTGCTCAACCCACTACGGAACAAACCACCCCTGTTTTATCATTTGTTTTATTATTGTAAAAATCTGTTGCTCACAGGCTTTTATTATTGTAAAAGTCTGTTGCTGTCTGCTGCGGAACCGGAAAAGAAAGTAATCGGCAGATCCACCAAACATGGAGAAGGGTACGGAACTTTTACTCTGCCATTTTCATTTTAAAGTTCTTCCAGACGGCGGAGTCGACAGAACCAAAGTCATCTGTAAACACTGCCAAGTTGAATTGTCTTCTCAGCGTAGTAGTTCCAGTCTAAAATATCACTTAAAGGCAAAACACACAACTGATAGCAGCAAGTCATTCAAGGAAACAGACAGTGGAGCGAGGCTTCTACATAAAAACTACAGAAAGATGCTGATGTTAAAAGTGTGTTTGCACAACAAATGTTATGGCACTTTCATTCATATGGCAGCACATTTAAAATAAAACTAAATGCTAAAAGCTATACACTACTTTTGAATTCATTTTTGGATTTTGCATACAAATGCGATTAAAGGATAAGACCGGTTTTTTGACATTGGGCCCTTGATTTCACATTATAACATGATGTTCTACTCACCCCTGCTTGTTGTTGGTCATTTGGAGCTGTTCCGAAGATATTCGCGAGGCGTCTGGCTGCTCTCTTGAGATATTCGGCCATGAAACGGTTTCCTATGGGCAAGCTTATACAGGTACAAACTATGCTGTTTATAATTTATTAATTACTCTACACCAGCACTGATAACGTGGAGGTGCGTCGCTTACTTAAAAAAATCCGGGTTACTAATTTTGAATTTTAGCCGAATGAATAAATAGGCAGCAGGTCTGTGGGCTGCCTGTGGCAGTAGCACGACGAGGACGTCAGTAACACCCACTTTACGACAAAAAAATCAAAATTACAATAACCCGGATTTTTTTAAGTAAGCGACGCACCTCCACGTTATCAGTGCTGGTGTAGAGTAATTAATAAATTATAAACAGCATAGTTTGTGCCTGTATGAGCTTGCCCATAGGAAACCGTTTCATGGCCGAATATCTCAAGAGAGCAGCCAGACGCCTCGCGAATATCTTCGGAACAGCTCCAAATGACAAACAACAAGCAGGGGTGAGTAGAACATCATGCTATAATGTGAAATCAAGGGCCCAATGTCAAAAAACCGGTCTTATCCTTTAATCGTGATTAATCAGGGAAATCATGCGATTAATTAGATTAAAAATGTTAATCGTTGCCCAGCCCTAATTTTGACTGCTTCATTTCAGACGGTGCAGCTGTATACAGAGGTAGAATGACAACAACAGTATTGTTGTTGAGTAGTACCAACATTTTCCTGATTTCCAGGATGAGCTCGCCCGGGTCCTGGTGACATTGTTCGACTCCCGCCATTTACTCTACCAGCTGCTGTGGAACATGTTTTCCAAAGAGGTGGAGCTGGCCGACTCCATGCAAACTCTCTTCAGAGGGAACAGCCTTGCCAGCAAGATAATGACCTTCTGTTTCAAGGTAGAAAAAACAAAGCACTTCTCTCTTTAGGACATATTGAAATGTATAAGAAAGGCCTATTGCTGGTTTCTATATCCCCAAAAGACACTGTATTTGTATTTTAGACTGTATGTGATGCTTTTTTGTCAGGTATATGGGGCAGCATACCTGCAGAAGCTACTGGAACCCCTGTTAAGGGGAGTTATCACAACCCCTGAACACATCAGTTTTGAGGTGGACCCCACCAGGTAAGTACCCGTATCTGTATCTGGCACAAACTTCATTTAGACTTTCACCTCTCTATACATGACCCAGAATTATATAATGAATCTTCACAGTGAAACATGAAACAATATTTCCATATTATTTATGTTAAATATCTGTGGATTCTGAGACTATTTCTCCTATCAAAATTGGAGTTTTTAGTTGTTAAAGAAGTTAAAGGTGATATTCATCCAGAAGCATTTAAAAAGCCCATGTTTTAGACTAAAATTTAGATAGTTGCTGTGAGGAGGAGGAGACCCGGTTTATTTGTAGTGCCAGAGGAAGATGTGATCACATCAACCGCCAAACCAAATGGTCCACAACTGACTGGTGAAAGTCTTTAACAACGTGGAGTTATGCAACAGCTATTGCACCAAAACTTTTTACAGCTGACATGTTTTTTCTTTTTAAAATTGAATTTGTTTTTTGCTTTTTTGTTTATTTTGTTTTAATGGACACATTAAAACTCGCCATTGTCCACATTTTCTCCTGCCTTGTTGTCTCTTAGTGCGGAACACGAAAATGTTAAAAATGAGTGGGAATGAAGTCATCGCAGGGTATATTCACATGCCTCTTGTTTCCCAGAATAAAAGGCGTTTACAAATATCCCGGGCAGTAAGCTGCAGTAATGATTGTTTTTTAGGTTAGTCCAAATGGTTTTCCTTGTACATGTTAGATTAGAACCGATTTCTCAGTCTTACCCTGAGCAAGAAGAAACATTAGCTAATTAGGTTCACGTCCTGTGTTGTAATGGGTAGCAAACAGACATGCTGTGTCATTGATAAATGACACCTTCCTGATAATCTACAGCTCTGCTTGTTTGTGATACTAAGCACATTTGTGTTGTGTCCTTAATCAATGCAAATTTAGAATGTTCTCTGCAGGACTGAACACTATTTCAAGCATTGTTTGATAATGATGTAGCAGTCCTTATTTTTCTTGATTTGTGCATGGATGTACTCAGTACAGGGTGCAGAGCTTCAAATGGCCTCTTCCACTCTTAAAGCTGCGGTCGACAACTTTTTTTTTAGTCCTATTAGCTTGAACTGTCATGGGATTCTGGAAGTAGAATATTAAATAGGCTGTTTAAGAAAAATAACGAAATCTGTAGCTCCCTCTGAAGCCTGTAATCGTGCTTGCAAAAACCGAGCGCTCCCGGCTGTTTTTAACCAATCAAGTTAGGGTGGAGGAATCCTACCTGTCAATCACAGCTTGTGCACACGCTGCTGAGTGTGAGTCTGCCCCAGCTTGTGTGCGCTCACACTGGTGTGAACTCACGTGCACAACCTCGTCCACAGAGGGGGAGGGGTTTGGAGGGCGATTCGGAGCTTGTTAGAGGTTGGGGGAGGGACCTGAAAGTTGTATCAGTTCGAATTTTCCAACTTTAGACTCTAATTTTGAAAACCTGCCGACTACAGCTTTAACCTTGTAGCACCCAAGCATATGAATAATCATTGAAAATAAATCATTTTGGCTCTTCTTGCATCTTTTTGGGTGGGAATAAACCAATATTTTTGGAATTGGGCTATTTTTGATAATTTCAGGCAATGTTGCATATTTGCAACTGTGGGCTTTCCTGATTAATTTTGTGATAATACAATTTGGAGACCTGAGCTCCCATTACCGCTGTGAAAGGTGGACAAAGCAGACCACACCAAACGAGACCAGAACCAACTAGAACAGACCACCACAAAGCAGAGTGTAATTCACTGAGCCAAGAAAATGATTGCTGTGACAACTGTCGGCACATAAAATGTAATGTAAAAAAATATTACACATGAATGTAAATAAAGTATGTAAATTTAAAAAATCAAATAATGTAATGTAAATAAAAATATAAATAAAAATACAATGTAAATAAATAATGTAAATAAATAAAAAGCTTGTTGCATATCTGCAACTGTGGGTGCTACAAGGTTAATACTGTTGATGTAGTCACAGCTTAAGAATTGAAATCACGCCTTACCTCACAAAGATGCTTGTTGGCTTGCAGGCTGGAACAAGGGGAGAACCTGGAGGAGAACCAGAGGAACCTGCTGCAGATCACTGAGCGCTTCTTCCAGGCCATTATCGGTTCCTCAAGCGAGTTCCCCCCACAGCTGCGCAGCGTCTGCCACTGTCTCTACCAGGTAGGCCACCCCTCCCATCCGTCTCATCTCACCATGTCCCCCAGCCACTCACCCAGCCTCCTGGCCCTTACCTGTGCGTGCGCGCGCGTGTGCACTCAATGTCAAATAAACATTTCAAGCTCCTGCCTCTTCACTCTAAGGCTTCCTGTTGCTCTCCAGCTCAATGCTTTGTTTACCACAGGCATCAATGCACTGCTCTCCATACAATTCAGCAATGTTCATTCTGCTGGACCAATGTATCAAGACCTGTTTGTTCAATTTCCCATCCCAAAGTTTCTACCGCTCGATGTTAACATCCCAGATTTGAAAAAAAATCCTCTTAAAGTCTGATTGGACATTAGTAGCTAACACTTGAATTGGAGCCTGTTTTCCTAGCTTTTGCCATCTTAACACTGATCCGTCTGCACCTCGTGAAAAGTGCAACTTCCAGTCAAGTCAATCATTGATGCATTAGAAGCAGTGGCGTCACAATTATGAATAATAACTAGAATTAGCTTACATGCTTTTCAAGTAACGGGTTGGTCATTAAATCTGACACAGTGTGTCAGTAAATCTAAATAAAATTGTCATTGTTTCTTCATTTCTGTGCTATAAGAGAAGATCAGCCACAGATAACATTTAAGACAATGAGATTATTATAGTTTTCTGTTGCATAAGCTTTTAATTACACAATGTAATTTTCTATAATGCAGTTGATTAACCTGGTACAGAAGTATTACTGTAGTAGAATAAGAAACAATGAATCCTGAGTTTACAAGGTTCGTGTGTTTGACTGGATTTAATGAGTCGGTACACAAAAATGCATCTGCTTGAAGAATTTCATCTCTTCCATTATCTGTTTGTAAACCGTACTTCAGCTTTTTCAGTGTTTTTTTTGTTTGTTTTTTTTCTTCTTACTTCTGCCTATTAGGCTCCTATCTTGAAATAAATAGTTCAAATTAAAAGATGTTAATGATGAATTTAACACTGGGGAAGATGGAAAAGGACTCTTTCTTCACCACAACACAACTGTTTAATAAGCTTTCAATCCAATCACTTGAACATTTACCACTCCACCTTTTCAGTTCACGTTCATTTTTGTCACTCCATTTATTGATCAAATGCATTTCCTTTACCTTTTTTTTTTTTGTTGTCATATCATTTTGTTACTTTGACCCATCATATGGTCTTACCAGCTGGGAGACCCTACTTACCCTTGATGGCAAAAACTAGAAAAATCAGGCTGTGGCTGAGAGAAAAAAAAGGTTTTATTGTGCAACGGTCTCCCTGAACACACTGCAATCATTCCCTTTGACAGACTTGATGATAAATGGTCCACACTTGTATCGCTATTATAAAACCTTTGCTTGGTTCTTCTAGGCGCTTAACAATTAATTTCACATTCAACATTTCTTTTGCCGATCTCTCAAAGGCACACACTCACACAAATGAGCACATTGGGGGCAATGTGGGGCTCACCGTCTTGCCCAAGGACTTTGACAAATTTATGGGCTTCAGATTGGTCCACTGGCCTTCTGAATGATAGAACACCTGAGACATGGCTACCCATAAAGCTGTGAATGATAAAATATTCCAACTGTGATCACACCTAATCCTGTTCTTTGTCATGAGGTAAGCTAAGACTACGATCATTTTTTGGGATCAAATCGTTGAAATGGAAAAACATCTCACAATGCATATCTTCCTGTCTGCCATATTTTCGATACGGCAGACAAGATCTCACGTACTGCTACAAAAATATTTTCCCCATTTTCTGGGCCTGCATTTTTCAAATTATTCCTACGGCTATTTTGGCTGAAACAGTGAAGGATATGATAGAACAAGATGGGAGGGATGAGTGATGACATTTGCCAAAAGCCTGCATTTAGATCTGGATTAGTGGAATTATAGTGGTACCACAACCCAAGTGCCACCAGGGGGCCCCCTGATAAAATATTCTGAATCATATCAGCAGCACACATGAATGATGAATGGAGTCTACGAGTAGACAAAAAGCACGAGGTGTTGTGTTTGAGCCGTGAGGAACATCAGAAGTTAGTCGTAACAGAAACTACTGAAGCAACTGGCCACAGTTTCATCCAGAACGGTTAGAATGGTCCACAACATTACCTTATGTCTGCATATTCTGCAGAGGAAGCAACTCGACTTCTGTTTGGTTCTTCAAGACATTTCATTTCTCATCTGAAAAGGCTTCCTCAGTTCTAACCGACTGCTGGGATGTTCCAAGCATGGAAACTCTGTTGGGATCATTCACACCTTCAATGCTGACAAGGTCACACCCACCACACCATCCTGTGGGTCATTAAGAGTCTTTTATCCCTTTTTAAACAAATCGCTTCCAGTGCTGAAGGCTGGTCCTGGAACCAGTTCCGAGTTTGTTAATGCAGAGAACTGGTTTGGTTTTCCATATAGTCCAGGCAAAGTAGCATTTTACGACGGACTAATTGTAAAAGAAGTTTTTTCAGCTTATATCATTTCTATGAGGTGTCCAGAACAACATACTAAAAGTCCTAAGACATCCTAGTTGGGGAAATATGTTATATTCTCATGAATCTGAGATGTATGCCAATACGGCCAGGCAACAATACACCTCAATGGGGCTATTTTTTTTCCTTTACTCCTATCAAAATGAAACTTTACAGAATGAAAGTACCCACGAACAGTAAAATTTTTTGTATTACAAGTTTCTTTGAAAATAAATTGTAATATGCAAATGAGCTATACACTAATCGAATATGCCCAAAATACATCCAAATAGGCCTAATTTTTTCTTTTACTCCTACCACAATAAAAGTTCACACAATGAAAGTGTACATGAAAAGTAAAACATTTTGTATTAGAAGTTTCTTTGAAAATGAATTTGAATATGCACATGAGCTCCACCCTTACACTAATTTGCACAGGCAGAAACACCATTCATGTATGACAAATACATCGGCCCAATCTTCATCCAATCATCCTACTGCCAATGGGTGATGGCAATGCTGCTCTTAGACTTGCCTCTAACCTGAAAACTGCCTGGCTTGGTAGTACCTGCCAGGGGTATAACCCCCGCCAGTATAGTCTTCAGTGTCACGGAGGCACACAAGCCTCCCCACCACAACAAGGTAGCAACAACAGGGGAGGGTTTTTTTGTGTCTTTAATTTAATAAAAATTTTTTTTTTTTGGTTTTTCTAGATTTTTTTTATTTACTTATTTTTTATTAGTTTTTTTCTTATTCATCTGATAAATCATGGAACTGTGAGTTTGTGCAGCTAGTACCACGACATTCTCCGCAAATGGCAGTGCAAGGGAGTCCATGTCTTCTGCATGTGCATTTCTTTGTGCTGCAGTCTTTCCTGCAACTACAGTGGACTACATCGAGTATCTCTGGTGGTGCCGCAGGCTGATCTGTCATTATTGGCGAAAATCTCCCATCCAAAACATACCACCCCCAGTCTTTTGGGTCCATATGTTCACTTTCCCCTTTCCACTCCATTATCTGGTAAAAGACCCGAAGACTGTGGAACTTTGCAGCTGTTGATGTTGGAGGGAGAGTTTGAGGTTCCACTGGAGACGAGTTCTGAGTGGCTTTCTCACAGAATCGCCTGTATCTCAGCATATCCAGTGATTCATCTTTTTCGCCCCCATACAGTGATACCAGAACTTTCTCACCTGCTGCAATAATGATGCCTTTTCCCACATGTTCCTGTGACTGGCTGAACACCTTAGCTTGTTCAAGAAAGCTAGTGTCATTCTTGACTTTTTTCAGTGCCATTCCCTTTCCTATGCCAAAAAGACGAGATGTAGAATCACAGCCTAAAATGGCATGGATAAAGAGGAGATTGTCACACACCTTGGGACCAAGTAACTCCTTCATTTGCTTTATGCACCATATCCGTCTTGTTTTTGTTGCTTTCTTTGGTTCTGGTGCCAGAAACAGCTCCTGTGCATTCAGATCAGCATGATGCAACAAGAGTACTAACAAGTCTGTGTCATCACCTACTAAGACTGTGTCTTTTGTTCTGGCAGAGGCAATGGCTGTTTGAACAATGAGCACATCTGCGTCATGCTTTGCATGGTCTGTGATACATCCAGCCCTCTCAAGTTTTTCACTGAGATAAACCAAGAACCGTTGTTTGTTTTCCTTATTGTTAAGGAACTGGTCCTTTTTGGATTGGATGATCATGTCACCAGAGAAGTGTACAGTTACACCAGGAGTAACACCTGTTCGGCGCAGTTGAGTGGCATTTTTTATTGTTGGTTCTTCTTTGTAGCCATCAAAGACTATGACAGTAGCCGTACCATATTTCTGTGTGACATATCTGACGTAAATTTGTTGCCAAATGTTGCCATTTGTCAAAAGAGCGGGAAAGCTGAGTTCTCAGTGGGGTCCCACTCCCAAGTTGTATCATGTGCATACATGATACGGGCATATTCGATTAGTGTATAGCTCATTTGCATATTACAATTTATTTTCAAAGAAACTTGTAATACAAAAAATGTTACTGTTCATGGGTACTTTCATTGTGTAAAGTTTCATTTTGATAGGAGTAAGGGGAAAAAATAACCCCATTGGGGTGTATTGTTGCTTGGCCCTACTGGCACACATCTCGGATTGATGAAAATTTAACATATTTCCTCAACTGGGATTTCTTAGGACTTTTAGTATGTTGTTCTGGACACCCCATAGAAATGATTTATGCTGAAAAAAATCTTTTACAATTAGTTCCATTTTTGACTCAAAAATTAGTTACTTTGCCTGGACTAATAGCCTGAGAGCCACAACAACAGGAAAAATGAGGGTAAAACTGGACTTATCTTCTTAGACTCCTTACAAGCACTGCAGCTCAGTTTTCTAATGACGGCTGTCTAAACCTTTTTGCTCTCCTTATTGTAATTCTTTTTATTACACACTGACCAAAGCAAGTACAATCAACACCTACAGCTGTCGAAACCAAATTCAACTACTCACCTATTAATGCTCTTGGTAATTGATTGAAATGTTTTCTCTATTTCATTAACGAGGGTTCTGACAACCCTTTTTAGTTCAACTTTTAGCACCACAAATTGCCACTTTTATCTATCCCAGCAGATGTCTGTTGCATCACTTCAGATTAGCCAGCAGCTGTGCATAATCTTTGATGTGGGCTGTTCTATGAACATTTTTATGTGGTGGGTTTGTTGCTGCAAACAAATATGTACTCCCATTTAGTTGACATCAGTTGCATGGGTGGTCTCAGAATGTGTCCTGGGGACTGTTCTGTTCAGATTACTAAACAAATGTTTAGCCCTAAATGTGGCCTGAGTATTTGAGTGTGAAGGAGTCCTAAGCCCGTACCTTTTGCAGTCACGCATGTATTTAGCACTCTGTGTGTTATTGGCTCAGTGAGGACTCATCTTATTACTAAATATCAGCAGGCATTATAGCTGTGTTGCAGGAGCTCGGACTAAAGACAGAGCAAGCAGATTAGATCCATTCTGCTCTGTCTATGTGTGACAGACATACAGGTTCACAATTCATAAAGGAACCATCACAAATATCTATTCCTTTGGTTTGTGTTGACATAATAATTTGTCTTTTAGGTTGTAAACACGGTGAAACGATTAGTAAATAGGGATTTATGCCTCTGATTTACTGTTTTGTTGATCAAATAGAAGACCAGGCTATCATTTAGGGGGGGGCCCTCCTGCCACTGTCTTAGAAATAATCATCAAAAAGGATTCATAAATTAAATGGGTAAATTATAAAGCAAAATTACCAGTGAGATCAAACAAAATCTGCTCTCGTGGGGGGCAATGAACGAGATCCAGTTGTTCCAGATTTGGTCAAATTTGTTCTTTTGAAGTCTTATTTGGCAGGTCAATTTTTCCATTCTATCGAGATGACTTTTAAGGATGCACTTTGAACTTTTACTGACACACGGACCCCAGCAAACGCATGTATCAAATGCCTGTCCCCAAGTCCAGCCATGGATTAGGTGTGATTGCAGCACAGTTTGATGACAAACCTGGTGGCCTACATCATCATGTGTAACAAACAAATATACCGTGATCTAGTCTCAATATACATTGGTTTCCCCCAAACTCTCAATTTGACTTTCTTGTGTTTTGCACCGCTCTGCTTCCACGTCTGCCGCCTCCACCATCGCACTCTCACCTGAATGGAAAGGGAGCTCTTTAGGGTGTGTTCTTCTCACACTTGTTGATCGAGTGTTTCAGACAGTACTAACTTAGCACAGTTCATACTTGCAGCAGTGATGAGTGGTACCTGTTTTTATGGCAAACTAACGCAGATACACACATGCATACATACACTCACTCAATCACAGTTTGCTGATATTAAGGCACATAAGTGCATGCTTGGAAATGCTTCGAGTCCCCCAATCAATGATGACCGCTGATTTATTTATTTATTTATTTTTCTTTTTTTTTTTTGGTGGTTAACTAAGTTTGAATGTATGTACACGACAAGTGCTTAAGGCTGTGATACCTGTGTGTGTTTGTATGTGTATGTAGCTGGTGCTGTGACCATGATTGTGCTCATCTCTGTTCTGTAGGCTACTTGTCACTCTCTACTGAATAAAGCAACAGTAAAAGAAAAAAAGGAAAACAAAAAAGCAGTAAGTTTGGAGAATCTATTTTCCTTCAGACACTTTCCCCCTAAGCAAAAAATAAAAATAAAAAAGCTTTTTGCATTTTTTTTTTTTTTTTTTAATCCATTTTGGTTTTTCTTTTGGTTCTTCATTTTTCTTTTTCTTTTCATAGTTTGTGTTTTTTGGAATTGTTTTACTTTCCACATAATCCACATTGTGTACAACCCTCTCTTAAAATCACTGTACTAATATCAGCTTTATTTGATGTACTTTCGATTAACAGTTCCTGGGGAATAGCAGCATTCTCTATTCTCTCTCTTTCTGGACTCTGTTGGCACTCCAGGAGACGTTTTTCAGAACATTTCATCTGCACTTCTATCATGTTGGTCCATCCAATGATTTGTCTTGATTTACCCTCAGGCTCATATACACGGCTGTGTGCCTCACCGGCCTTAGCGCACACAGCTTTTAAAGGAATAAATCATTTTTAGATGAAATATTCTGATAAATGGCTCTCCCTCTGGAATGCATGGGATTCCTCAGCTTTATGGTGCAGGGCTCCAGACTGAAAACACTGCAACTAAATTTTATACATAGGTGCACCAGTGGAATTTGGAAATATGCCTCAGTTACTTATTGATTTATTTTTCAAATCAACATCATATATTCAATAAAACACAAGGGTTTGAATTTGTGTGTGTTTGAGCATGTCTGTTTGCATGTGAGATGGAATGCATTCTGACATCACTGCCATGAGGAAATTCTGTGCAGATTGTCCTCTCCCTGTGTAGTCCAGAAGTGCTCTGGCTCCCGTTGGGCTCATTCAAACACCGATTTCTGAGGCATTAGCAGGTGAGCTTGTATTGGAAAAAGGCTAATGGCTAAATAGTGCAAAGGCTAAATGAACTAATAAATCTGCAGAAGACGCTGAGATAACTTTGGATTTGAGGTCAATTACACCACTGAAGTAGAGGGCCAAATAATTAAACTCATGGGTCATGACCCACCCAACCCAGTTTTAGTTCCTATAGAAACAACACAGTCTGCGAATTCGAAGTGCCACCAACATGCCGGTGAGTAAACTAATAATGAATAGAACATTTCCAGAATTGCTGAACCAGGCTGTTGTGTTTTAAGGTGATGAATGAAAGCAACTTTTGCTTGGATTTGGAGTGTGTATTGAAAAAGCCCTGTCTAACTTTCTGATGTTATTTTTTTTTTTTTTTTTTTACTTTGAAGAAAACCGATATGTTTTCTCGTGTTTTCAAAGCGGTAGAAAAAGTTAGTCTGGAGCCCTGTGCTGTCCTTTTTCCAGCATTTCTGAATGTAAGTGTATGGTTTTCTGCATTTACATTGATTCCCTGTGTCCTCTGTCAGGGCCGTGTCTCTCACATGCACATCACCCTCATGGGCTACTTTGAAGGCATCAGACATTCGATTTTTGCTCTGAGAAAATTCGATTGGGATATTATGTTTTTGACTTATCTCCTCAAAGTTCCCTGAGCCAAAGGAATGATGAAATGATTACTTTATCTATGTATGAGCATTGGTGATGTGTGATCAAATACAACATTAGTTCCTAAAAATTGTAAACTTTAGTTTTTGTGTAAACTGTAAACAAACAAACAAAAAACAGCAAATGTGATGCTTTGCCAGAATAATTATGATTATCAAAATTGCAAATGTTGAAACTGTGATATTTTCTTTTTTGAAAATATGTTCTCATTTTGTATTTGAGGGGCAGCCTCGTCGTCTGTGTTCCCTTTTCATAGATCATTTAAAGACTCATGAGATACCATCTCAACTGTCATGTTTCACCAATATTTTAAGTCTGGATTTATTCATGATCCGGCATCTCTGAGCTATCGCCAAACTGTTTTAACTTAAATATTGAGATTACCAGCGAGTGATAAATGCCATATTTGGTGTCTTGAATCAAGTGTGCATCTCTTTTCATCTTTTGTTTTTGAGTAGAACAGAATTATTAATTTTATCTCATATAGCACGATTTCTAAATAAAAATGATCTCAGGGCACTTTATAGCGAAAGTAAAGAAATTCTATTCAAGTTCATTTATCATCCACTGAAATCCAATTCATGGAATCGTAAGTCAATCAAATTTATTCCAATTAGTAGATAAAAACAGAATAAAATAGAGTACTTTTTTTTTTTTTATATAAATATTGTTGAAGAATGAACAGTTAAATAAATTAATAGACTTATTGCACTGAATTATTTGTCTGAGGACACTGTTGTTTCATCACGTTGCTGTTCAGCTTTTGCAACACTTCTCTTAAGCTCCAGGGGCTCCAAAGAGCCAATAAAGTAACAATTTATGTCTAAAGAATTTTTTTACACGCTGAAACAGCTGATTGAGCCCAATTAATTCCTGGAATAAGATCCCAAAACTGATAAGTGGCAAACTGTATATACTATGTACTGCAGAATGTGGGCAGGAGTAAAGCTTAGAGAAAGACTGAAGAGGTTAAAAATATTTGTTCTGTTGATCACTATGGGGAACGTAAGATCACTGGCAGATGAAATTAACAATTTTGCTAACGAGTACACATTAAAAATATTGAAAATGGAATACTAAGTGTTTCACGAAACATACACTATATTGCCAAAAGTATTGTCTCATCTGCCTTTACACACGTATGAATTTAAGTGACGTCCCAGTCTTAATCCAGAGAGTTTAATATGACATCGGCCCACCCTTTGCAGCTATAACAGCTTCAACTCTTCTGGGCAAGCTTTCCACAAGGTTTAGGAGTGTGTTTGTGGGAATTTTTGACCATTCTTCCAGAAGTACATTTATGAGGTCAGACACTGATGTTGGACAGAAGGCCTGGCTCGCAGTCTCCGCTCTAATTTATCCCAAAGGTGTTCTATCAGGTTGAGGTCAGGACTCTGTGCAGGCCAGTCAAGTTCTTCCACACCAAACTGGCTCATCCATATCTTATGGACCTTGCTTTGTGCACTGGTGTGCAGTCATGTTGGAACAGGAAGGGGCCATCCACAAAGTTGGGAGCATGAAATTGTCCAAAATCTCTTGGTATGCTGAAGCATTCAGAGTTCCTTTCACTGGAACTAAGGGGCCAAGCCCAGCTCCTGGAAAACAACCCCACACCATAATCCCCCCTCCACAAAACTTTACATTTGGCACAATGCAGTCAGACAAGTACCGTTCCCCTGGCAACCACCAAACCCAGACTCCTCCATCAGATTACCAGATGGAGAAGCGTGATTGGTCACTCCAGAGAACGCGTCTCCACTGCTCTAGAGTCCAGTGGCGGCGTGTTCCGATGCAGCTGCTCGCCATGGAAACCCATTCCATGAAGCTCTCTACACACTGTTCCTGAGCTAATCTGAAGGCCACATGAAGTTTGGAGGTCTGTAGCGATTGGCTCTACAGAAAGTTGGCGACCTCTGCGCACTATGAGTCTCAGCATCCTCTGACCCGCTCTGTCATTTTACCTGGCCGACCACTTTGTGGCTGAGTTGCTGTCATTCCCAACCACTTCCACTTTGTTATAACACCACTGACAGCTGACTGGAATATTTAGTAGTCAGGAAATTTCACTACTGGACTTGTTGCACAGGTGGCATCCTATCATGATACCACGCTGGAATTCACTGAGCTCCTGAGAGCGAAACGTTCTTTCACAGATGTTTGTAGAAGCAGTCTGCTTGCATAGGTGTTTGAATTCATACACCTGTGGCCATGGAAGTGTTTGGATCGCCTGAAATGAATTATTTGGATGAGTGAGTAAAAACTTTTGGCAGTATAGTGTAACTGCAGGAATATATTTTGTACTCCCTCACCCCCCTAGCCAGCTTTCCAACTATATGGGTGGAAAGAGACAGCAGGCAGAGTGGTAAAAGTAAATTAGCTGATGTGCTTGTTTAAAGGAACCTCAACTCACAAGATCTACAGGCTTACTTTTTCCTACTAAAATGATCTGACTATTGGATTAGTAGTTTTTTAGCGTTTCTGTTCCCACTATACAACTCAGACTCCCAGTACAGCTGACTCCTGTCATCTGCAGAAATACTCAGTTGTCAGTGAGGGACAGGAGGCTGAGTACAGAACTATGTTCTGTTCCGGATTAATAGCTGGTTTGAAATGGGGCCTCTTTGACACAGCAAGCTATATTAGACAAGCGGAAGCCGACCCAATTTCTGGCAACTAAATATATTATTAGACTGGCAAGAAGTGGAGAAGAGGCCTTGGATTACTTTAGTGAGGAGTGAAGTTGAAATGCAGCACCACAGATGTTGGAGGGGCTGCACACCACCTCAGAGTCAGATTTATATTCTGTTATGTGGATTCATTCGCCAGGTTAGTGATCTCAAACCCCAGTCCTGGTACTCCACGTATATGCAGACGACTGACTGAGTTCCACACCAAGGATACATTTTGTAAGAAACTGAACATTAATGCAGATATGAAAGGGCTACAAACCCTTTAAGGAACTCAGAAGTTGGAGAAGTAACTAGGATCAACTTACATTCAGTGGATGGATTTTTGTGGCAGGACATTTGAGTATAAGTTGCATCATTTAATGTTGACCCAGTCCACAGCTGGAAGGTGATCAAATATCTGCACTGTGTGTGATTTCATGTCTACGTGTTTTGGTCGGGACAAAGAGGTCCACTGTGTTTGTCCTTTCAGTATGGCCCATTTGAGATGTGTGTCTGAGATCTGTTAATTAGCATAATCATACATTTTTCTGTAAGGTGCCTAACCCGGAATTCAGATTTCTTTTTTTCTTGGCTGACTCAGATTTATTTCTGCTTTTCTTCCGATGCCTGCTTGTCTCCCTATGTCAAGTTCATGAGAAAAGGTGTTGAAATAGTTTAAAAAAAATTCCGTTGGCACTTGAGATGGGTTTGGGGGCGATGGAGGGTTTTGTGTAAGAACCTTGCCCGAATACATCCAAAATGTTTGTATCAACCCCTAACTGTTAAAAAACTGGGATGCACATTTCTGACAGGTGTTGTAGACTTGAAGTGGATGTTTACAAAAACAGATCTTTTCCATTTCTCTCTCATATTCCTCATAGATCACTTAAACTAAGCTAACTGATTGTTGGCTGACTGTTTGGATGTACAGACCATTCAGATGTTTAACGTATTACAATTTCTTTTAAGTTGTTGGGATTCACTTTTTTTATGGATGATTCTATTCTTACTTAAACAAATGATGGCCAATAGTACAATATAGAAAAGCTCCTGGAATGAACTGCAATAACCTTTTAGGGGCCTCCATGTGCCAAATCCACTGTCGCTTCTTCGCAAATTTATAGAAACAAAGAGTAATTAGATGTAATAATGATAAGTCTTAAAGGTTTGATCTGTTTAGGTCTGACTGAAAGTATAATCATTAATATGATGGATTTCTTTTGCACCTAACATCATCTATCACACAAATAAAGTGATGGAAATTCCTTAACTTAAACATGTTCCACACATTACTCCTCGTCTCTGATGGCATAACATTGTATCTCCACTTGAATCTGTCAAATGCAGCCCTGCTTTGCTTCAAAGCAAGATGTCATGCTCAAATAGCAGTTTTCTTATGGTTGGTTCCCTCTCCGTGCACCCATCCACTGCTACTCATTACAGCTCATCTCTACATCTGTCACACAACGCCCCCATTTTTCTGTGTGCTCACATCCAGTCTGTTATCTTAGTCCAACATAGAGGTGACGGTTCCTTGCTTTATCTTGCTTTACCTCTTACCTCTTTTTTTTTTTTTTTTTTTTTTTTAGCTGTATGGGGTAGAAGCCATTCTCAATGATCAGGGATCGTTTCCAAGTCTCTTCTTCGTATATTTCCTTCACTGTTCCACCTCCTGAACTTGTCATCTTACACCAGCCATGGCTCAGCCCTCTTTGCTCTGCTACACATAGTGATATGTGTATATTTTGTTACTCTCATCATTGCTTCCTTTGCTCTGCGATATGCTGAAATCCATTCTCAATATTTTTTTTTCTTTCCTTTGCTTGAATTTGGTCCTCCTCACACCTTTCCTTCCTCTTCCATCTGTTCTACTTTTCCCATTTGTTTTCCCCCTCTGTCTTCCTCTACTCCCCAAATCCTTCTCTATACAGGTGGTGAGTCAGCGGTTTCCACAGAACAGCATAGGTGCGGTGGGCAGTGCCATGTTTCTACGCTTCGTCAACCCTGCTATTGTGTCTCCCTATGAGGCGGGTATCTTGGACAAAAAACCCCAGCCCAGAATAGAAAGAGGTCTCAAACTTATGTCTAAGGTAAGGCTGGTGAATATGTTGACTCTGTTTGGAGGCTGATTAAAAACATTTTATAGAGAAAGTCCTTTCAATTAGTTAATTGTTGCGGCTCACAGAGCAGCCAAGCAAAAGGACATGCTGGGCAATGAGAAGAGGGTTTATGAAGTGGAATAAAAACATGTCTTAGCTGCAGTTAAATCTGCTTTCATTGAGTTATGATGTAACTAAGTACTGCACTGTAGTGTTGGTTTACCTGGTGTTCTCATCAGACTCTGTTACCGTTTCTTTATGAAAATCCATAACTGATATGACTAAAAAAAACTGTATTGACTTAAAATAGCATGATCCTAATAGCTTTTAGTCCTAGCAACATTTTTCGGGGACTAAAGAAGTTGGCACAGACTGAGGTTGTCTGAGGACTGGGGCTGAGCTGTAGTTGACCATTCACAGCAGATTCACAGCAGATTTAGCAAGGTGGCCCATTCCAATCAAATTCTCAAAGATCAAGTTGTCTTCTTTGTGTCCCAGTTTGAATTTTGTGTCTACAATCAGTCAGAGAAATTGCTCACATGAAGATTTTACAAGCTGTCAGATTGTACTTTACTGGACCCTGCAGTAGAAACAGGAAGTCGGGGGCCGAGACCCCAAAATGGTTCTTAGTCAACTGAGTAAAATCTTGCCATCTCCTCGTCTGAACTTTGTAAATGATCCCACACAACACAACATAACAACAGGCATTGGTTCTGCAGCTCCATGTCAGTACTGGGATGATCAAACACTAACTTGGTAGTTCTCAGACATATTGATTTTTGGACATCTTGTCACAGAGCTGTTCATGAAAGGCATTCTGCTACCCCAGAAACAGCCATGGTTTAGTGAAGTAGTTGCTTTTTTTAAAACTTTTTTTTTTAGTGATTGGAAGATTAGTGTAAATGTGTAAATCAGTTCAAAGCCAAATTTAATCTGAAGAGAAATCCTACAATTTAAAGTGTTAACTAAAAGATTATTTTTGTTTCAGATTCTGCAGAGTATTGCAAACCATGTCCTATTTACAAAGGAGGAACATATGAGGCCTTTTAATGACTTTGTTAAAAGCAACTTTGATTCAGCGAGGAGGTAAGACATTTTGAGTATTCCCCATCAGTTTGTCAACTTGACCAGAACAAAACTCTTGTTTTTTTTTTTATGAAAAAAACCCACCAATATTTATCACAGCAATTGATTTAGATTTACTACATTAAGTTTTGCACAAAACATCATTTCCTGACTTCAAAGAATATGCAATCTCATAAATTGTTAGAACTAAGTCAGAACACCACTTCATATTTCAGTCTTAAACTTGCAGCTTCCCACACAACCAGTGTACAGAATTGAAATCCACAGTGTAGCCTGAAGTTGGCATGAATTGGAAATCGTTGTTCTGTCAAAGTCGCAGGTTCACTTCAAACATATCAAAATTCTGCAAAGACTGAGATGCCTGGTGTAGCGTCCTTTCCACTCTGCCACAGGTTTTTCTTGGACATAGCATCTGACTCTCCACCCAGTGACTCCGTCAACCACAGTTTGTCCTTCATCAGTGACGGTAATGTGTTGGCCCTCCACCGCCTGCTGTGGAACAACCAGGAGAGAATTGGCCAGTACCTCTCCAGTAACAGGTCAGAACTACCCACTTGTGTTCCTAATTATCTTTTTCTTTTTCTTTTTCTAATGAAAGATATTAATTCTAAGAAATATTCCAGAGACCATAAGGCTGTAGGCAGGCGGCCTTTTGACAAGATGGCAACCCTGCTGGCATACCTGGGACCCCCAGAACACAAACCTGTGGCTGACACCCACTGGTCCAGTCTCAATCTGACCAGCTCAAAGTTTGAGGAGTTCATGACCAGGTAGGATTGCTACCAACTGGTAATATCATATGTCTGTTACCTCACCAAATTTGTCTGCTTAAGTACTTCACATAATATTCATGGTTTTTTTTCGGTTTGTTTCTTTTAAGTTTAAAAAGAGGCAGTCGTATGTTCACAACATTCCTGAGACTAATTTCCCCACAAGCAAATGTGTATTGATGGCAAATGTGCACCCTGCCATAACAACTCAAGTACTTCATGCAGATATATACTAATAAAGTTTTACATTTCAAAACGGAGCTGAATGTTTTGCACAATTCACCACTTTTCACAGAGCTCCAGACTAACTTTTTCCATTTGTAGCACCTCTCGTTCTTAACTGAAAATTGTAGGAACCCCTTTCCCAAGTTTTTTTGGAGCTACACTTAAATCGACTTCAGTACAACACTTTTCCATCTTATTTGTAACACTGGAGTTGCCTTGGTACCAACTTTAAGAAGTACCAAACCCTGATTTTACTTTAAAGGGATAGTTCGCCTCCTTTGACATGAAGCTGTATGACATCCCATACTAGCAATATCAATACCCCCCGCTGCGTCCTGTGAGCCGAGTTCCAGCCTCGTTTTGGCGTTGAGGAATTCTGCACAGTTTCAGACTGCGAATATTGTTGTGTTTATTTTAAAACGAAATACAGTGTTACAGAGCGAAATACAGGCTAACGGGGTGAAATACAATCTTACAGGGCAAAACACAGGTGAATTTGGGCGATTTTGAATTATTTTTCCGTCTGAAAGTTACAATTCCGTTTCAAAGGGTACATTCCGTGATTTCCGTCCGTTTTCCGTTATCGCGGAAAATCGTTGGCTCTACGCATGCAAAGAGATACTGTAGCCTACAACTGTATGATAAACGCAAATGTGCACCCGTCTAGCTCTGAGGCTAACGTTAAAGATGTGTCCCGATTAGCTCCACACTAACACCACTGAACGAACATGTGCATGTGCCGTAGGCATCTGTTTAGATTATTGACACGTTATTAAAAAGTTAGACAGACGGATCATTGCATTCTGCTTCAACTCGATGTCCCCACACCATGCATTTATTTATGCAGTTGAGCTGAAACGTTAACTTACCTTGCATTGGCTATACAGTTGTGGGTGATGATCACGGAGATGAGCAAGGAGATTTGACGTATTGCCACCTTTAGTGTTCTGCAGACAGGATAACCATCTTCTATCAACTGTCCCCCGGCATTCTTATAAAAACCAAAATATGCCCATACTTCGGATTTAGTCCTCTTAGAGGGCTGATAAATGTCCTGACTCTGAGTGCTGTCATCTACACCTTCGGCCATGAGTCCAACTTCAAGAAATGCACGTTGTAGGCTGCGCAGTGAGCATGAACTCGGATGAGGCTGGGAAGGATTAAACTCACGGTTTTCATACCGTGTTATTAACCGTGATATTAATGATTTGAAATGAACGCGGTAATTATTATCGTCAACACTTTTTATCGTGGTTTACCGTCATACCGGTAACCGTTACATCCCTAATTGGGAAGCAAAAATGTTTGCACCTGCCTTTCTTGCATAAGCAAAAGCAGACCTGGCACAAGCTGTACACCAATGTGAAAAAAGACAGAAATAAAAAGAAAAGAGCAGTTCTTTACTCTAAACGGCTTTTATTTAACAACAGTTAATCCAGGAATTAGATTATAGTTTCATGCAAAATGTCAGACATTTTTTGGCTGAGCATTACTCCGGTACCAGTGATGAGTAAGCCGAAGGCCTCAAGAGAAATATCCAGAAAACAAACGATGTCCTATCTGAAGTCTTCATCAGACTCATTCCATGTGTCCAGTAAAGGTCCATGTGGGTTAAGGCTGGACAGCAGTTCCTCCAGCTGTTGTATTTTTTTCCATTGTCTCAAGGAAAAGAGAAGAAACAGCTCTGAATGTATTTTGTTAAAATACCGTAAATTCCAGACTATAGAGCACACCTGAATATAAGCCGCACCCTCTAATTTGAAAAAGAAAATCCAATTTGCACCGGATTATGAGATATTTACACAGAAAGATGTTACACATGAGGATTTTTAAAGTTAATTGAATGCGTATGGTAACATAAACAAATACTTTTTTTTCAAACAGTGTAACACGGCTGGTTTAAAAAAAAGACAGTAGCCTACCAGGAAAAGCCATTGATCGCCTTCTTCCTCCTGCGCACTAAAACCATCAAAGTCATCTTCTTCAGTGTCCGAATTGAACAGCCTCAGAACTATGATTACTTATGATTAACTAGAAATGCACTCAGAGAGTGCAGACCTCCGCCAATGAAGCTTTGTTTTATAAGCGCATTTTTTTTATCCACCCATATATTGTAGTGAATGGTCTTAAACGATTAACGTCGTAATCCACCACGTCCGAGAGAAAGCGATGCGTCTGCTTAAACTTGTGCATAGATTCAGTTGGCTCGTGTTCCGATTGAAAAGGTTTACAAAGTTAAGATGCTATCTTTCAGATGCGACTTCTCAGAAACGGCAAAGACGGCTTTCACACTGCGACCCGCTACCTTAGCGGGTCCAGATTGCGGACCTCCTTGTCTCCCCAGTTGGCCATATTAAGAAAGGTCTCCAACTTGATGTAGGCTAAAACAGAGTAAAACTTGTCCTCACCTGTCGCTGTTGTTCTGAATCAGCTGTCCATTCTGTCTTTTAAACTCCTCACGTCACGCCCACGTCCGACCCGTGTCGATTGTGTTCACATCAAACTCGGCTCGGCAAAAAGACTAGGGTCCGACGCGGGTCGAAAGGCGAGTCGTGTTGACGTGGCAGCCCGGGTCGGCAGTGTGAACGCAACAGCGGACACGCTAAATTCGCGAATTAAACGCGGGTTATTCGGCAGTGTGAAAGGGGCTACTGTTTACCTTCCCCCCCTGTGCACCCCCTCCTACCCCTCCCTCAACGACAACGAAACAACCAAGCCCCGCCACCTTGTGGCAGGTCGCAAGATTGCAGCACGAACAGACGAACATCCAGACAAACATTCAGACATCCAGACATCCAGACAAACCAACAGACAAACTCGGGCGATCACATAACCTCCTTGGCGGAGGTAATTATGATTACAATGAATTGAATTCCAATTGGCTTGAATTGGACTTTATTATTTAAGTGCCATGAGATGACATTTGTTGTATTTGGTGCTATATAAATAAAAATGAATTGAATTGAATTGAACCAGACCACCGTGAACTATTCGTTCGTTTTATTGGTCTAATGTGACGAGGTTAAATGTTTTTGGCGGCATGAAAAAAAAAAGAAGAAAAAACATATATTAGCTGCACCGTATTATAAGCCGCGGTGCTCAAAGCCTGGGAAAAAGTAGCAGCTTATAGTCTGGAATTTATGGTAGTACTCTTGCAAGATGAAATACATTTTGATCGAAGAAAAGACCAAATTAGTATTCGCCTTTTAACGTATAAACTAGGTGGATCTTCATGGAAACAGTAAATATTACCAACATGCGCACACACTCATGACTTGAATGTGGGGCTTAGCTTGGCCCTTAGCACAACAGCTTCTATATACTGGAGGCTGTATTACATTGTGAATCCTTATTTACTGCATCTGAAACTTATCAATTTAGTGAAAATATTTCTGGCTGCAGTTTTTATCCAACTTCTCAGCAGCAAGCTGACCGGTGGGAGGTGAGGTGTTTGTAGTAATGCTTCTGCAAAATCCCACCAGCACTCTTCATGAGAATATCTGCCATTTGTTCCCTCCAAAATGTTTTGGTTTTGAGTCTGTGTCTGATGGGATTTACTTTCTTTCCGGTTGTTCCACTGAAGCCCAAAATGGACAGCCTGTGGTTACAGATATTTCTTACCAGACCCATGATAGATGGACCTCATCGTTCATAAAATGTTGTGCCCACACAAAAGTGCTGACTTCCCTCGTTGTAGAAATTGCTCCTTTGTCTCTTCTTAAGGTCAAAATATATCTCCTCCATTATAGTTGAGCAAGGAAGTACGCTGGTAAATATGGCATACTTTTCCAATCAGTGTATTTTAACTGCCTATCATGCTGTGGGGAAGCTGCAGTGCAGGCGATGACGTTGGGCGCACAGTTACATTAAAGACCTTAGTGTGGATCTTACATTCAAGGAAAAGTTTCCTTTAACCCAGTTAGGCCTAAAACGCCTGGAAAAGAATGCCTGTAAAACCTATGGGCGATTTCAGAAAGACGAGATGCGCCCAAAGCTCCTCAGAAAAAATATGATTTAAATGCCTGCAACGGTGTGGCATCTGCAGGTAAATCCACTTTCACCCCTGGTGTGCGGTTGAAATCTCTCCGTCGATTTCGGTGGTAATTGTCAGTCTTCCACTCACATTCAAACCCTTCAAAATCATCCTCGTCGTTATCGTCATCTTCAAACATATGTGCTAGCCATAAATCTCGATCAATTGGGTCAGCACATTCATCAGCATCATCAAAGCCAAGAACCTCCTCACAATCGCTACCGTCTGAAAAAGACGTGTACGCTTTCCCGGCCTTAAAGGTAGAATAACGCAACAGCGCCCCTTGCTTTAAAGGTAGAAATGCGGCAATGCTTTCCTGGCCTAAATGGGTTAAGACCCCTTTATTTTTTTTATTGAGAAGGTTAAAATGATCAATGCATTAGACGATAACTGCTGCTGTGCGAAGAAATGTTTTCCAATGAATGAAAAAGTTGCTCATTTCTCAGTTGTGTTGGAGATATTGGCCAGTTTATCGCCTTGCATCTTTTAAGAAAAATCCTCCTGTAAAACCATTGGTGTTTATAAACTTTGTCAGATGAATGGTGGGACTGATTGTGGTTTGTTCCACAGGCACCAGGTCCACGAAAAGGAGGAGTTCAAAGCCTTAAAGACGCTCAACATTTTCTACCAGGCAGGAACCTCCAAGACGGGCAATCCAGTCTTCTACTATGTGGCCCGCAGGTAGGACTACACATCTCATGACCATTTTAAGCTTACATTTGCAGGAGTTTTTTCTGTCTAGTTATTGCCTGCTATATTGAATAATGAATTAAATAAAATGGATTTATCTGTAACGATGCTTTGGAAATGGACATTTCTGTCTCGTGTGCAGAACATCAATAGACAGAATAAGCATTGTGGAGAACGGCTGCTCCCTATGTGATGAACATATGTTGCTTTGTACATGGCAATTACCACTGTTGCATTGTTTTGATTTGGAGGAGGACTGAGGTGTGAAGAGTGGCATGAAGCAGGGTCAGCTGCAGTTTAACGTGTGACTGCATAAGTACACTTTACACAATAATACAAAACCTGATGTTTTCAGTGAGAGACATTGGAGCAGCAAAGCACACACGGGACATATTCATGAGACAATCTGTTGCTTCAGAAATTCTGACTGACTGGTTGCATTACATGTAAATACAGTATAGCCAAAATCCCAGCATAGCCCTGGTCCATAACGTGTTTGTTTGTTGACCTTGTCAATTAACAAAAAATACTGCCTCAGCGTGGAAAGTGGCCTGTGGCAGCCATCATTTTACATATAAATGTGTGTGATATCACAACACAACTGTAGGTTTCAACTTGTGTGCATTTTAGTTTCGTCATCAAAAAAACTGTCCAGAGCAGGCGACGTGGATATGGCTTGTCTCGTGTTTATTGGCGTATTCCATGCAGGGCTTTTTCTATTGTAGGTGGAGCTTCCACTGTGTGTAAAAGATGTCTCCACCTGCACCTGTGCTGGACGTCCCCCTTATTTCAAGCAGGGAAGGCGTCTCAGTTTGACCAAGTGGCTGACAGTCTGTTGCAGAATTGAGATGAAGGACAAATGTACAGAGCAATCACCTTAGTTTTTGCAGTTTACTAGGCACCCACTCTGCTTCTCCTTATTGTGCTACACTCTTGACCGACTCCAAAGTGGGGGCCCAGAATAACTTACCCTGCAGAAGAGAAGTTTCTCGGTGCGTCTCGTCTGTAACACTTACCTCTTCCTCAACTGAAGGCTCAACATAAATACAAAGTTCCTTCTGCAGTGACTGTGACTTAAAGTAGCCATAGAAAATGGATGGATGATATTATTACTAATAATATGATTTTTCTTTTTTTAAATCAATTTTTTTTTACCTCTTCTCAGGAAATGTGTATGGAAACTCAATCACAAATGCAATCGATTCAATTTTTCGTACTGATACACTCAGTGTTGACATCTCAACATGTCTGTCATGATAAATCTATTATGACATGATACATTTCTAATGGAATTAACATCTTAGATCATATGAGGGCTCTTTGTATAGTTTGTGAATGGTGAGTTCATGAGTAGCCAAGGAGCAACATGTTTATTTTAATTCATCTTTATTTGCAAAATGGTTTAGGTGAATGGGAAGTCAACAGTCCATCAGTTCAATACCATTTGCAAAAAATGTACACCCATGCTGCCTCAGCCGTTCTGTTCAGTTTAACAAACACACATCGTTTCCAATGTGAGGCCTGTGTGTGTTTTCTCTCCTTTTTCCTGAACTTTTCCACCACTGCCTTACTGTCTTTGTTCGTGGAGAGTCCAGACTGCTCATGTTGTCTTAAAGTTCTTGGATAATCAGTCATAGAATCCCAAACATTGAAGTTTTATGACCATATTCCAACTTTTGTATCAACTTAGTTACAGTGAAAGAGTGGTCCAGACAGAGTCGATAATTTTTTCTTTTTGGCTAAATGCTGCTAAATGCTTTCGAGGAAAGCCATCCAACGTGCCCAGGACCCGAGCCTCTGCTCCGCTGTAAATGCCACTGCAGCGGGCATCGCAGCAGGAGCCATGCAGCTGGGGCAGTCTTAACCAGCTTGTCTTGCTTTGCATTGTTGAAAAAAAAATAGATCTGATCAACTTTTGGAGAATGTCTTTGCAAGGAAAGCAAAACTATTGTTGCCTTCTTCCTTGGTGTTTACAAAGAAAGTAACCTGTTTCTTGTACTTGGATATAACTTGTTTGTACTGTTCTGGTGCATATTATCACAAAGAGAATCTGATAAATAACAATGGATTAAATCCTACTGTTTTCTTTTCATTTAAAGTAGAATAACTTTGTAAATGCATTGGCTGTCAAAGGTAATCTGGTGTGATACATTGTCAGCACTTGAGCCGTTTCTTGTTATCCAGGGTTTTACAAACGGCTGTTTTTCATTATCACTCACACATACCGTCATTCAACACTTCTTATTCTATACATGCAGGGCTTTTTCTATCATACTCACACTCACTTCAGTGCCCAAAGTTCAAGATATTGTACATCCAGTAAATGTCATTCAGAAGATGGTGAATGTTGTGGCCATGAGTGCAACCGTCAGGGTGACGGTTTGAATCTTGACCAGAACTGCGTGACTTTTGTTGTCTGAGTTGGCTATCTTGGGCTTTCTTGTCGAAGATTGTGGGCCCGTTGTTGTGCTTGTGTGTGGGGAAAACCTTTGAAAATTTGTAGAGGAAGTCCAGACCAACAGTACATGGTCTCCAGATGCAGTCGCACCTCTTTTGTCTTGATAAATGTCGGTTTCATACAGTGCAGGTTTTGCGTGGTAACTTGACGTGACTACCACAGTCCTTGCAGGCGATTGACCGTCAGGCCCTTTAGCTTTGCTGTTGACCCAGAGTGGTGGCTCTGTAAACAGAGCAGAGTGCCATTCCCTCCCTGTTGTTGTCAGGTGAGTTTTTCCACAGATTGGGGTTGTATAGCAAGGGCACCCTAAGACGGTTGCTTGGGTTATCTCTGCCCATTTAAGCAGCCTTGTTATGTTTTCCTCTTCTTCACAAGCCCAAGGGTTATCTCCAAGAGTTATCATCTCCAGCCCTGTCAGCTTATCAAAAACACCCTCTGACAACCAGGAGAAGCGGTTAGCATGCAAGTAAAGCTTCACCAGTCTCGGAAGCCGATCCAGGGATCCAGGTAGGATCTGCACCAGATAGTTATGTGATAAATCAATGCTCTCAAGGTTATGAGGCATATTTGTCGGCACTGTCCAAAACCTATTATGACTGAGGTTGAGAAATTTGAGACTCGGCATTGTGTTATTGATGAAGACCACTCTCTCCAGCTCATTGTCTGACAGATCCAGTACTTTCAGGTTCCAGTGGTAAGCTGTGTCATTCTTATCCAGTGAGCGTAGATGATTCCCCACTATTCGGATGTCCCATAGAGACCGGGGCAAGGCAGGAGGCAGGCTCATCAGATGGTTGTAGGAGAGGTCCAGGGTTCGCAGGTGGGCATAGTGACTAAGTTGGCTGTCAAGACCCTGCAAACTGTTAGAGGAGAGTCTTTTTACTAGGTTAGCAACGCATTTTTAAAAGTTAAGTCCTACATACAGTTACCTTCCCAACACAATGTCTTTTTATGAGTAAGAATTGCTGGCTTGCAAGCATACACTGGGTAGCGTTGATGAAAAATGATTAGAAAAGGGTGCTGATCCATACCTGTAGTTTCTGTTTGCACAGAGAAGAGGGAGACTAATTCATTCATTCATTCATGTTAAATGTTTTTTTTTTGTTGTTGTTTTTTGGATGTGGGTACAGCAGCTAAAACAAGTGAATGAAATCCTGTCCCATTCTCATATCATGTTTAACCACATTGATCTGAGTGCTAATTTATGGTCCTGTAACTCCCACTACCTCCTAGGGATCAAGCCTATCACTACAACAAAGTGAAGAGATGGCGATACACTGCATCCTGCAGGCTGTGTTGGACCACAGTTTCTAAAAGTCCATTTTCTGTGATAATGAGGCTAGTTTATTATTTTGACTCGAGGGCATCTATTTGCCCCACATAGCAGTGCTGACAGTTAACAGCTGACAGTCGGTTTTTCTATTTCTATTCTTTTCTATTCTATTATTTGCATTCAGATGACATTGACCAATCTCATCTCTTTTTGTCTGAGCCTCCATGTGAGAAATTCTAGTAGGTAAATGTGTGTTTGTGTAAGGCCAAAGCCGGTTTTATTTGGGGTTATTTGTGGGTTTCACGATTACATGCACAATTGAGTCGAACTTAGGTTGCAGCTTAACTGCCATTTCGCTGGACCATCAAACTTGTCCCAGTATACTTGCACAAGAGCAGAATGCCACCAAACTATAAACTGTGTGAGTAAACGTTCAAGAATTTCTCTCGGCTGTAACTTTCTCTGAGGGAGATAATGAAACGTATAGCTATAGCCAAATTCACTGCAAAGACCTTTTCCTTAAGTTACTTGAATTGTGGTTCTGTTTGATTATGCTGTGGTTATAAAATCAGGATTTTTTTTTAAGAGCAGAATGGCAGTTTGAGCCGTTTTCAAACGAGTCGTGCCCTGTAACTGCCCTACATTGCCCAGGGACTCCGATACAGGAGTTCCCAACTTTGGTTTCCAGCCCTCACTGCGCTGTGTTGCTTTTCGGTCACGGGACATTTTTGTGGGCTTTTGATTGCATCTCTGTGGCCTCTTCAACATGACAAAAAGTACATGCGTATGGCTGTACCTTTGCAGGGCTCATACGAAGGTTTGTTTCTATGACAGTGATGTTAGATTCACACAGCTAAAGGGGGAGCCAAACAGCAAAAAAAAAAGACCAAATTCTCTATTATGTACGTAAGATATGGATTTTGGATTTTTTTTATCTGAGGGGTTTAGCCGTCTTGACAAAAGAATCAGAAAAACGTATAAATGAAAGCAGGTTTATTAGGAATTTGGATGTATTAATATATACTTACACTAATTGTTTTTACAAAATCTAGCAAAAGATGGCACAGTTTTGGTTAGACTAATACATTTGTATTTATTCCAGCAAATGCTCCAGCAAACTCAATCTCTCAATCTTTTTTTTTCTACTGTCATGTAAACAGGCTTATGTGGCCAGGGGGGTGCCAAGTCAGACAACTGCTCTGACTCCTGAACTATAGCTGCAGTTGTGTCTCTTTGTAGCCAGAACTTAACGTGTACCTCTTGCACAAAAATCAAGTAATTATCTAAGAGATAACCTGTCAAAGTTTTGCAGAGCTGCAGCTGCTTACCTGTTAAAAGACAGGTTGAGAAAGCGGATGTTGTGCTGCAGACCGGGCAGTAGCTTGGTTAGGCCTCTTGAGGAGCAGTCCACAACCCTGTGACCCCCGCTGCAAGAGCACACAGAAGGACAGATGGACAGCACCCAGTCTCCCAGAGGCCCACACAGCAGCAGCAGCAGCAGGAGCAGAGAAGCAGAGCACGTAGACATGGTCATGGCTCTGGAGATTGAGACAAGGGGTGCATCGGTTAGGCATTTGGACAATAGGTTTTTACAGCATTGTGGGAGAATGTGTTGTATTTGTTTAGTGTTCTGTTGTCACTCAGAAAACAAAAGTGAAACTACACATTTGTTCACGGTTCGGTTGCTCTGTCCATCAAAAATGTGGATTGATTTTATTTAAAAAAAAAAAAATTTCCACCTTATTGGTTTTCACAATTGAAAATTAAACATCATACATACAGAAATATAAGAACCGACTTTTCTGGCTGTGTGCTAAAATGTAGTTTGATTTTTAAGAGGGAAAACGGTTCCGTGTCTTTTTCAGGAAATATCTCAACGTGTACTTGATGGTGGGACTAAACTCCTCGCTTCCATGGCAATGAATCATGATGACCAGTCACAGTGCTTGCTGTTGACAAATCTGAGAAAAACCAACAACATTCACATCTAGGGATGGGAATTGATAAGATTTTTACGATTCCAATTCCATTTTCGATTCTGCTTAATGATTCGGTTCTTTATCGGTTCCCTTATCGATTCTTATTTGGAGAAAAAGGACAACAAACCGGTTGATTAGCATCAACTTTTTTTAGTTTAGAAGTAACACGAGTCATGACCTTATAAACCCAACACCGGTGAGGTCCACATTGGTCTATCATGGCCTGGGTAATTTAACTCTTCCCTGCTCTGGTGAAAGGAGAAGCTGGAGGTAGAGGTGAACTGGGGGTAGTACCACCAGCCTCTGGCTCTGAGCCAGTCAGGCTCTGCCTCTCATGATTTCATCTAAATGTAATGCATGAGAAGGCATTCATTTAACCTTAACCGAATGATTTAATGATAGGCAGTGTTTGTTAGTTAGTTAGTTACCTGCAGTGTTAGCCGAGGAAATGCTAACGTTGCTGGGTTCAGATTCACCGACGTTAGTCCGGAGCAGATCAAAAACGCGACATTCATTCATAGTTATTGCATGTTGGTAGTATTTCCTCCCTTTGGTGAAATACTCACTTTGCAAGTTGCCCTGTTGTCGTCTTTTTTAGGGATGTGTAATCAAACTTTCCAGCGTTTGTACCGCCTTGGGCGCCATGTTTACTGTTGGCTGCTGGCTGCACTGGACTCGCCACGCAACGTTGCGTGGTGACGTCATTCGCGCCCACTGGAATCGATAAGGGAATCGTTTGCAAAATTGCCAAATGATTCCAAGGAATTGAAACACTGGGAACCGGTTCTCAACAAGAACCGGTTTTCGATTCCCATCCCTATTCACATCGGTCACTGCTATCTAGTGTAACTAGTAGGTAATGTTTACCATCACTTAACTCGAGCCTTTCTTAGAATGCTGATGTTAATGTTTAGCTTAAAGAGTTTCCTCTCAGTTTTACTTTGATACGCCATCAGTTGTGGAGGCTTTTTCTTTGGGATACTGGAGCTGACGTTTCCAAAGGATGTCTCTTTTGTGAAAGCTGATTAGAAGATTTAAACGGTTATCTAGTGTGACCCCCTAGTTGTTTTTCTTGCTTTTGTATTTTGTTCCTTGGTCGTGGTTCTGTTGGGAGTTACAGTAATGCTAATACTTTTCCATGCTTTCAGGTCATTTTGACTTTGCCCTGAAAGTCGGCGTTCTCAACATTCTTTGGTTGCTTGCATTTATTCCATTATTTTACCTCTCCAATCTTGTCTGTGGTTGCTTACAGTAATATTCAGGTCATACTGTAACATTTAACTTGTGTTATCACCAAAAGCGAGGCTAATCATGTTGTAGCAACGTCATGTGAATCGAGAAAATCGACTCTCCTCCAAGTTTAAGGTTTGAAGCGATCATTTCAAACAAGCCATACTTGTTCCATCTTTTTTTCAGTTGTGTCATCATTTTGTCCTTTTTTGGGTTTGTTTTTTGCATCTTCTGAGCTTGGCATGGACAGGCTGGGACATCCACTCCTACTGATTTTTAGAAATGCTCTTGTACCCGTCGTACCCGTAAAAGTTGCTTCTCTAAGATGCAGAGATGGGGACTCAAGTCACTGTGACTTGGACTCAAGTTGACTCGAGTTGCTGTTTTGATGACTTGTGACTTGACTTGACATAAAATATAAGACTTGAGACTCGACTCGGACTTGGAAGATAAAGACTCTGCACTTGACTTGACTTGAGACACGATGACTTGAATGACTTGAGTGTTAAGCATCTAGCATAACTTCGACCTTTGTTCGTCATTTGAAGATCCATTCTGACCAATAAGTGCTTGTCAAATTAGCTAATATTATCCTGTTAGCCTAGTCGGTAGTTAGCTAACGTTAGCTTGATATGATACGGGGTGGACAGGTTGGACACATTGGCCAATGATGTTTACTGACAGTTACGTATATCTTGTCTTTTCACTTTATTAAGATCAGATTCTGCTGGTATAACTGCAATAATAAGGTGACTTGACTCTGACTTGACTTGCCCAAGAAAAAATTACTTTGGACTTACTTGAGACTTGCACATGTGTGACTTGGTCCCATCTCTGCTAAGATGATCGCTGATGTCTTTCTTCCTTAGTATTATGTTTAAGCACACTTGAATGCTTCTGACCAGCAAACTGCCAAAACATCCGTTATTATAGAAGTGGTAACACTTGCTGCTTTGGTTAGCAGTGCCTGGGTGCTAGCAATGAACCGAGACATGATTTCACAGGTTAGTCCTACGATATGTACATAAAAACAAAACCCAGAAGGTTATTATGGAGGGTAATTGCTTCCAAAGACAGCTGTAGAGCTCACATGATTTTCAAACCAGTGACCAGTTAACCAGCAGTCAACAAGACATGCCAACTTTACATCTCCCTCAGGTCTCTGCTTTCCTCCCACTGTCTGTAAACATGCATGTTAGATGAATTGATAAAGTTCTGAGTGTAAGTGTGCATGGTTGTTCATCTCTCCGCTGACGGACTGACGACTTTCTGGGATGTACGCCATCTCTCCCCCAGTGACTGCTGGGATGAGCCTCACCACCCTGTAATCCTTAACAGGATAACGGGGATAGAAAATATATGGATGGATATTTCTAATGGAGATTCTTTAGATTCAGCCTGCCCTGTGGCTCACCCAGCTCTTATATGGAACCTCCTGATCCATTTCGAAGTCATCCTGACTGTTAACAATCTTGAAGTTTTGCCAGTGGGACTAGAGCACAGAGGACTGCAGTACTGCATATTTAGGGCAACGCACTGTGTCAGCAAATGCAGACATTTTAATCTGAAAACTCAATTATTTTTTTTTTTGGGTTCCGGGACAAAGGACTTTGAGACATGACAGCACCCTTGAAATGTGCTTTAGAAATGTCATTACACCATTTAATGATTTGCTTGATGAGGGTACACTCTGCTGTGCGCCTGCCTTACTTGTACATCACTAATTTCCTCTATGCATGTTTGTTTGAAGCTGTATTATTCCTTTTCTCCCTGATTCCATTGAATATTCCAAATAAATATCATTTTCAGGTCACTCACCTCATTATTCTAGAGTTGGTGTGTCATCTCTCCTTTTTCCTGTCGTCGTATCCTCTAGCTCCGGATGGGTTTTGGTGGATAAGGGTATTTTTTTGGCAGTTGTGGGTGTCATTGTGTGGCTCTGTTCATGTTGCCTGTTTGCCGCCGTCGTGCTCACTGCTCTGCAGGCATGTGATGCAGCGGAGCGCCAGGTTAAGAGAAGGAGAGATGCATAGTGGAGAAGCGGTGAGAGAGAAAGAGGGAGAATTGCAGCAGCAAGCCTGCTCAATCTGCTTCTGATGAGGCAAGCAAGATCTGAAGGTGTGTGTATGTGTGTACTTACAGAAGCAGCTTTTCTCATACGGCACACTGCATTTACACCTTTTCCATATCATTTCTTATCAAATGTACCACAGAGTACAATCTATTGTCACTTTTCCATCTTCGAATCAATTTTGAAACATAAAAAGAACTAAAAAGGGCTGCAGTTAAAGTACAAGACCAGCCAACATCTTGGTATGGTAGACCGTGTAGAACAGGGATGGGCAACTGGCGGCCCGGGGGCCGCACACGGCCCTCGTCCTCACTCAGTACGGCCCGCAAATAGATCAATAATAATTTAATAATTAAAAAAAACTAAACAAAAAACAAAACAACAACTTGTAATTATACTGTTGACCGATAGAGGGCGCGCCATACGCAAACAATAGCGGGGCCCGGGCCGCTTTCCGCAACAGCGAATAGGAAAGTCAAGAGCCATGGCCACTAGCAGTGGCAAAAAGAGAAAACTTGACCGTGAAAATCGCATTTTTCAGCCAAAATGGGAAGAAGAGTACCTCTTCAGGAGTTCAAATTCCTTTTTGCACTTTTTTTTAAGCAAATGTTTTGTCTTTGTTGCTTATTAAGGACGTGTTAAAATGCATTTATATGCAGAAAATAGTTGTATGTTGGTGCAATAAACATACAGATATAAATTCATATAAAATGTGTTCTTATTGAGAATCATTTGTAGCGTCTTTCATATCCAATTACTCGAAGTGCGTGGTCACGTGGCCCTCCAATGATAGTGCTGAAAAAATGTTGGCCCTCTTTATCGTGGAAGTTGCCCATCCCTGGTGTAGAAGGTGAAGAAATGGGGATTTCTGCAGAGCTGATGGAGACCAAAGATGGGTAAAAGACAGGGAATATTGAACTTGCCTTAGTCATGTGCTCACAAACACAACAGACATGTTTCCTTTTGTGTGCTCGTCATATAAACAGACATCGCTTAAATGCTTAGTTTGTTACAGTAACAAAGATCTACGATTAAAACGGGTTATTATAGCATCTTTCAATTACTATCTAATCACTTTGCAAAATGAATTGTTCAGAATTCATTCCTTATATCGATTAGTGCTGCAGGTCCTTCTACACAGAACAGCCATATTACTAACAGGACAGTCTAATAGCATATACTTTGTCCCTCTGTAGGAAGATCCTTCCCTGTAAATGGGTGGTGTGTTATATAACTTGTGTGAGTTGGCATTTCTGTACCTACTTCTGAACATATTTTGTGTGAATTACGAGGAGGAACGGCTGCAGGTTAACGAGGCAGTCTTTAGTGCCTATGAGGCACCACTGATGTGTGAAAAAGGCTGCTTTCTGCTCGCTGCTCTGTGTCCCTGCAGAAAACTGTAAGCTCGGGTGTGAGTGTGTGCATGTGGGAAGGTAAACAGCAGGAGGACAAATCATTGCATTCGTTTTGAACCTCTCAATCTCATATGATTTGGCTATTAATCTCAGAAGGGATTGGTGCAGTTTGTTGTGCATATATGCATCTTTTGCAAGACTTTCACATGCCAAAGGGCAGAAAAGAAAGTACTCATTCATGCACAGTCCATGTCACTGCCCATCACAGCAAACAAAAACCATGCACTTAATCACATAAAGTACCAACAGCAACAAACAAAAATCAAGGGCTGCCCCTGAAAATCTTTCCCTAGTCATCTGGCAGTCCCAGTTCACAGCAACTAGCACTTTTATGACAAATATATGCTGGGTTTCTCACAGTTTATGACACTGGAGAAAAAACAAATTATTGTCAGTCTAACCAAAAGTGGATTTTTAAAATACATGCTGCTAAAAACCTTTCAAAAAAATTTGAAGACGATGTCTGTGCGGTGAATTACGGAAGCCCAGAGCGGACGTGGTACGTATAAACTTTTTTCTGATGGTTTTCTCAAGATAACGAGTTAATTTACCGATGGTTTTCGAGGCCACTTTTTCTCCCCAGGCCGCCCCTGTTTATATGTGTTTGCCTTGGAGAGATAACTTTCATATCAGCCCACGTTATTTAAGGAGACGGCTGGCTCGACTGCAGCTCAATAGGCGTTTACACCGAAGTGATCCTGCTGATAAAGTCAACTTCATCAGTGACCAGCTGAGGGGACCAGGCCGTCTCCATGGTTACCGAATGATGCACGAGAGGTGCCGTTATCGTTTTCTCGAGATAACGAGATAAATAACTCGTTATCTCGAGAAAACTAAATGCTTGTCACACCAGCGGGATTTTCTTTGTGCATTTTCACAGAATTGTTACACAAACGCTCCACATTCCATGTTTGATTCATAGGCTACTTTATTCAGTTTTCAATGAAAGGGGGGTAAAAATGGGTACACCTTTGCCAGAAATACATATAAACACATATAAACAGGGGCGGACTGGGGAGAAAAAGTGGCCTCGAAAACCATCGGTAAATCAACTCGTTATCTCGAGAAAACCATCCAAAAAAAGTTCATACGTTCCACGTCCGCCCTGGGCTTCTGTAGTGAATTCATATGTTTACCATAATCTGCCAGAGAGAAGGTTAGAAGCGGCAGAATGTTTTTTGTCTCGATACATGGCGTCGGACACACTTTAGTCAGCAGCATGTATAGGTGGTCCAGTTAAATGGCACAGTCAAGCTCGACTCAGTTGTGCATACAATCATGCTGAATGGTAGCTGTATGCAGTGTTTAGACTGAGTACTACACACACACACACACACACACACACACACACACGTATTACATTGGACCCTCCCTCTTTATACACACATACCAGATCAATAACCAATCCTGCACAGCAGAAATGCTGGTTGGGTCATACTGTCACCATCTGGATTTGTCAGTTTGTAGACTTTTGAGCATTTTGAGCATTTCTTTGAAGTTTTTAGCACTCTTTTTCTTTAAAGTATCTCCTGGAAAACATTTTGTAAGACAGTCCCTCGCTGCCTCTCTCTGCTTCAGGCACAAATATAAAGACTTTGTATTTGTATCTATGATCATGAACTCACATTTCAGAGGCAGCTGATTTGACCAAGTAAATGTGGCGGCTGACAAACTGACTGCAGTCTGTTCAGCGAGTGTTAGAATAAACGAGGAGCAGCACGATGGCGGAGCACAACCTGTATGTGAGGGGCCCGGGGAAATCATTGTCACCTCGGGCTGGGCGATATAAAGATGGCTATCGAGGAATAACTTTTCCTCCGTAGCGATATGAAACATGGTCGATATAACTTTTCAATAGAATACATTAGGCCATCTTTTGACAGCCAATGACAACGAGTGTTGCACCGTGCTGAACCAATCACGTGGCTGGAAGAGAGCCATGCCAGCAGCTAGTCTTGGCGTGTTTGTTTGTTTGTGGTGCTGCAGCAGTATGAAAAAAGAAAATGAGTGCTCCCTCCATCCCCCAATGGGGGAAATTCAAATTGGTCAAGTAGCTCAAATTTTTTTTAAATTGAGGGATGACATAGTTAATAAGAAGGGCCGGAAAAGTTCGGTGCTGTGGAGGTATTTTGTTTTTTTGAAGTCCGACACGAAACAGAGCGCACTGCAAATTATGTGGAGCGCATGTTCCGACAAAGACGGGGAACACCGCTAATCTTTCTCATCACCAGAAGCAGTGCCACCCGTTTGAGCACGGAGAACGCAAACCTTTTTTGATTAGTGGACCGGTCAGATATAGGACTTTAATTTAAAATGCCTGTTCTGTATTTATCTGAAACAGTTGTATAATGTTACATGTCATGTTCAACTTTGACAGAAAATAAGCATTTAATTAAAAATGAACCTTTTGATATCTTCAAATCTCACTTAAGAGTAACAGGGAAGATTTGAAATTCAGAAAATAGTGATTTGTTTTATATCAGGATATATATCGATATCGACTGATATAAAAATAAATATTGTGATATGACTTTTTGCCACATGGCCCAGCCCTATTGTCACCTCTAATGTAAAAACAATAAGTAAAATTATCTCTAAAGACTGATATAATGTGGATGGCAGAGTATTTAATCGACTCATGTCTGGAGTGAGCACTGCTCACTTTGGAGCAAAGTTATGTTTGCCTTGTGTTGCATGAGCAGAAAGTGAGTTATGGCCTTATTCAGTGAGTTCCCTTAAAGAATAGTATGTATCATATTTTATTGTTGCATTATATTAATTCTTTGAGTGTATCAAACATTCCAGTTCTGTAAAAGTAGCGGTATTCATTCTGTTTGCTCGGTATGTTTTGTTGTTTCCTCTTTTGTAAAGACGCTGACAGTCAGCAGGAGCCGCTGCTAGGTGCTAAAAAGTGCTGAGCCTGCTGAGGGCGAGCCTATGATGGATGGTCCTTTTGCCAGTGAATTCTGTTTTATGACGGTGATGCCAACACATTCACTGCACATCGGAGGAGCAAAAATCTCTTCTTCTGGCAAACTGTCATCTGAGTGTGGAATATGTAGATATGTGCTTCTCATATGGATGCTAAAAATATCTACATACTTAGTAAAACATTTTGTTTGGAAAGTTAAAGACTCATTTCAAACTTCAGGTTTTTTTTATTTGTCACTTATTCTCACCTTAAAACACAACGCATAATTTGCCACGTGTATGAAACTGAATGAGATCTGGGCTTTATCTATAAGATTGAATATGATCCATATATGCACAAAAGGAATGTTGTAGTAGGTTCTTTTTTTGTTTACAAAAGTAAAAAGCTAAATGTTGCATGCACCATATAATTATTCGATTAAAAAATATCTTGTACACAAACTCTTTGAAGTTCCCTTTCGCAGTCACAGTTTAGCTGAAAATGTGCACCTCTGGAGGAGTCTGATACTATCTGCAGGCCAACTTTTACAGAAATGCTCAGAGTAATGCACTTCATGAATGTGGATGTGTTTTAATTCTCCTTCGTGTCTGTGGCGCCTGAACCATGACGACAACTGATAGGAATGAGAAAATGAGTAGATCTGACACAGACATGGGCTGTGTTCGAAACCGCCTACTACATACTACATACTACATACTGCATACTCATTCGATCAGACAGTATGCAGAACGTTTACACACAATGCATTTCGCTCCTGCCCGAGCCGAAATCAGCCGGCCTGAAGCTGATTTCGCTTAAGCTATAAACTTTGTAAATATATAACTTTAGCAACATTTGAAACATTTTCAGGCGAGAAAGTAGTCATTTAGATCCCCAACGTGTTGAAAACCTGACAAAATACCGGCTATTTACAATTTTGTTCCCACGAATTCGGCGCTACTAAAGCTAGCCGCAGTGAGCAATGCACTTCCGGTTATTTTCACAAAATAAAATACCCGTTGCCTTTTATCATAGGGAAAGCCATTACCATACAATTGGTGCTTTTGTTTTGAAACAGGAAGTGAACCTACCCTTGTTGTAGCTAGCTTGAAACTGCCGTTTTGACAGGAAATGACGATCGGCGACGTCACGTTACGTTGCATCTAGTAGTAACCTCATGATGCATACCCAACATTTCGGAGAATCTAGTATGCATCCGGCCCGGGAACTTAAAAAAATGTAAAGTTAGTAGGAGAAGATTGCGGTTTCGAACACAGCCCTGGAGATGTTTACATCAGGAGATATTGTGGTACCTGGACTAGGCATTGGCCGGTATGACATTCTGACGGTATAACCTCAGGCAAAAATATCACGGTTTTATGATTACAGCTCTAAAATGTGTATTTTGAATGTCTGTATTTAAAAACAAGAAAAATATAAACTTTTATTTTAAAACAATAGAACATGCTGGACATTAGTAAATACGTATTTAAAATGAATAATTTAAAAAATTACTGAATTCTATCTAAATAAAAAAATTTTTTATAAATAAATACAGTCAGTCTGTTAACTGAAGCTAAACCTGCAACTCAAGTCGCAAGTTTATGAATTATTTTTAGTGGGGAAAAAACAACACGAAATGCAAATAAATGCAAAAGTAAAAACACTTCTGCTAACTACTCTGCAAAGTGGAGAAGAAAACCATGCAGGAAGGGTAGCTCTGTCATCAATGATCTGCATTCTCACCTGATAGCTGATGAGCCTGCAGAAGTTGAAATTTCAATTGGCATGATGATGCCCACCTGACCTCCAAAGTCTCCTTGCATTATGTTCCATGTGCTATAACCATGATAGTTTGTTATAGTACTTAGAATATTGTTATTGGACTTTTAAGTGTATTGTGTTACCTTTTCTTTGTTTTTAATGAAATAGTGGACACACTTGGGAATTATCGTTGCCTTTCAGGATGCAAAAATAATAGATCGGTTTTATATAGCGCTTTTCATAATATTCAAAGCCACTTCCAGTGAATGAAACGACAGCAAACTCCCCAAAGTTCTGCCAATCTCCGTCAACGAGTTGTGGGAGAGGACGTGGTCACTAGTGATGTGCCATTCACGAGTCAATCGTTCACAACTGGAGATTCTTTTTACTGACTCGGGAGTTACGAGTCCTTGTCTGCATTAACTCGCTGCTACTGCCAGCTAACTGTAAAGAGGAGACATGCCACACAACTGTTATTCTAACTGCAGCTGTGTAAACGGAACAAGCTAATTGCTGTATTAGCTCCGTGGCTGAAGCGACGGCTCACTCGCTACCTCTCCTTCCCGGCTTCATTTTGAAGGAAGCGGGAGTTCATTCATTCTTAGAATTATTTTATTCTAATGGTGCACTGTTGAATGTTAGAATATTATTATTTTTGCGCGATTGTTTAGGTTATTTAAATGTTCTATTGTTGCACAGTTTCATTAATTTTATTATAATTTTGCACTGTTTCGCACTGAATGTTAATTTATTGGCTGTTTGGGTTATTTAGAATAGAACTACTTTATTCATCCCAGCTGGGAAATTACTTTGCAGTTGCAGCATACAGACAGTAAAAATAAAAATAAAAAAGTAATAGGAATAAAATAAAAATATATGTACAGCAAAAAGTGCAACAATGCAGTTGTGCGAGATTGAGATACCATAATAGCATTAGTGCAGAACAATAGTTAACTATTATTGTACAGAGTGATGGCATGTGGCAGGAAAGATTTCCTGTATCTGTCCCTTCGACAGCGGAGATGAAGCAGTCTGTGTGAGAAGGTGCTCCGCTGTCTGTCCACTGTGTGGTGGAGAGGGTGCTGTTTGTTGTCCATGATAGATAACAGCTTCTTCCGTGTCCTCCTCTCCACCACGGTTTCCAGGGACTCTAGCTTTTGTCCCAGTACAGAGCCAGCTTTCCTTATGATTTTGTCCAGTCTGTTAGAGTCGCTGGCTCTGATGCTGCTTCCCCAACACACAGCAGCAAAGAAAATGGCACCGGCAACAACACTGTGGTAGAAGGTCTCCAACATCTTGCTGCACACATTGAATGATCTCAGCTTCCTTAGGAAATAAAGTCAGCTCATCCCCTTCTTGCACACAGCGTCAGTGTTGGATGCCCAGTCGAGTATGTTGCCGATCACCACTCCCAGGTATTTGCCTCCTCCACCACTTCCCCCTTGATCTTCAGTGGCTGTGAAGGCGTCTTCTTCTTCCTCCTGAAGTCGATCACCATCTCTCTGGTCTTGCTGACGTTCAGCCTCAGGTGATTCTGCTCAGACCACTCCACAAAGTTGTCCACCAGTGTCCTGTACTCCCCCTCCTCTCCATCTCTTATATACCCGACAACAGCTGAGTCATCAGAAAACTTCTGTAGGTGACATGACTCAGAGTTGTACTGGAGATCAGTGGTGTATAAGGTAAAGAGAAAAGGAGAAAGCACGGTTCCCTGTGGAGTTCCTGTAGCCGCTTTCGGACTGTAGGAACCTTTGGCAGTTCTAATAACCTTTTAATCCGCGGGGCCGTTTTCTCCCGCATTCGCACATACAGGAACTCAGGACCATCTCCCTCAGTTCCTATAACCATTTAGCTCCTTCTCCGAGGTCGGGTCTTTTCTGGGTTCTATAGGAACACATCTGACCGGAGGTGTTTGGTGGTCGGTAGCTCCGCCCCTTGTCATGCTGTCACGGCTGAAATGTTTCCTCATACGACACGGACACAACCAGCGCATGTTTAATAAGTTAAACTGACACGTGGTCTCCTTTGTCTGCGGAGCTCTCCTTTCTTCCTTCATGAAATGAAAAAGTATGGCCTGCGCTCCATCCTTCGTCTCCTGACTCTCTCTGTGAGCTCTTCCAGCCTCCATATTAGACGCCTGATGTGATCGTCCATGATTAATATCACCATCATGCAGACCATGAACACGGTGGCCTCCCCGCTCTCCATGTTAGCTTCTTTGTGGTGTTTTTTTCTTCTCTCCTTACTTTTACCGGGTTTTGTTTTGTTGTTGAATGTGGCGCTAAACGGCTAACGTAACACGTCACTGACGCAGACGGCTGCGTGCGGCGCATCAGTCCCGACTCATGTGCGAAGGCAGACTGAAACAGTTCCGCTGGGGAAGGACAGTTATCAGAACGAAATTCGAGTAGGACAGTTCTGATAACTGCGTTCTTAGAACGGCTCTGTCCGAAAGCGGCTTATGTCACTGACCACCACATCAGACAGGACACTGCCCAGACGGACAGACTGTGGCCTGCCTGTCAGGTAGTCAGTAACCCAGGAGATCACTGAGTTGTGGACACCCATCCTCTGCAGCTTCTCACCCAGTAGCAGGGGCTGGATGGTATTGAAGGCACTCGAGAAATCAAAGAAAGTGATATTTGCATTTATTTAGAGAAAAAGAAAGAAAAATAAATGTTTCGCCTTGGAGACTTGGAGATTTCTAGAGATTTGAGGGACCTCCACTTTCTCTCTGACGAGATGTCACATAAAAACCTCTCATACCGCAGGGACGGTGTGACAGAACATTTTAGTGGTTTTGAAACCGACTTTTTCATACCGTGGTATACCTTGAAACCGGTAACCGGCCCATGCCTAACCTGGACCCTTATCAGTTATTTAATTAACGTACTTAAATACTCTTTTCTCCACAACACGAGCAACGGTGATTCATCAGTATTCAGTTTTAAGGCAATCAGCCTGATTGGAATTCACAAAGTGATCACTACAGCGGAATCCATCGGCCTGAGATGTCATTTTAAAAGGGAAGTTAAACATGTTTGCTTGTTTAGGCTTTGCTTGAGTTTTGTTAAATGCGTTAGGACCCATGAAATAATGAAGTGTAAGGATTATGTGAGAGCAGTCACTGGATTATTTTGCCAATTTACAAAGTCAATATGTACAGGTGGTGCAGATTTAGTGTGTGAGATGGTTGGAAAATACAGTGTGTGTGTGTGAGTGTGTGTGTGTGTGTGTGTGTGTGTGAGTGAAAGTTTGTCCGCACTGCACTGTGTGTCCTGATCAGTGATGGCCAGTACCGCATTAGAAGTAATGTGTTACTGTAATCCGATTACCGGTACTTTTTCTTCAAGTAACGAGTAAAGTAAGGGATTAAAATTTAAAAAACAGTAATTAGATTACTGTTATTTTCCCACAAGCAGGCTGCGTTACTAAACCGTGATTTTGTTTGTGAGAGCGTGTCGTGACGATCGCGTATGAGCGGTGCGACGTCAGCGCGTGTAGATCAACAAGAGACAACATGGAGCGTTTAATGCTCGGAAGTACCCACATTACTTTGAGTTTGGCTCGGTAAAAAGTGACAAAAACATGTGCGTCGTCTGTACACTCTGAGTGGGGAGAATTTTTTTTTTTTTTTATCTACAGCGAAAAATTCCACCTCAAATCTGAGCAAGCCGGCACAGGAATGGGAAACTCATTGAGAAACCCCTCCCCCCACTGATATGACCGCTGCAGCTACCACATCCAATTCCACCGGGCAAACCTCCGAGGCCCCTCTCCTGCTAAACGGGTGAGAATAGACTGAAGAACGACAGGTGTTTTTGAAAAAGAGACGGTTTCAATTGATTCAATCCTAAATGATGGAATATGCAGAAAGAACAGAATTAGGCTGAAAGGTCTATTGCTTTATAACGGACTCAGGTTGTGCTCCATGTTTTTGAAAAGTAACTAAGTAAAGTAATCAGTAAAGTAAGTTATTACTTTTGAAAATAAGTAATCGGTAAACTAACTGGATTACTTTCTTGGAGAAGTAATCAGTAACTAATTACTATTTCCAAGAAACTTGAGCACCACTGCTCCTAATGCAGACTGTGTGTTATTCACTGCAGTGATTTTACATTTAAGAAATATACGAAGCAGCTCTTTCAATCCTGATAGATGGGTTTCTGAAACCGATGCTAATAATTTTATCAGTTATCCTTATTAACATATTTCAGATGAAAAGGGCCCACTGTTTTCGTGTCTGTTTGGAACAAATTGGACAGACTTTCCTGAATATTGTCACATCTTGCATCATCACATCTGACCATTGTCAATCGAGCTTTTTCTCCATGCGTTAGGTTTGGAATGGTTTGGTGATGAGAAAGCGCTGGCTGGAATTAAATTCATGATTTTGGTTTTCTTCTGTGATTAAGAACCAAAGCGATTTTATGGAATACCTACAGTTTTCTAAATAATGCTGCTGCTCATAATGTTTGCTTTGATAAATGTGTAATGTGATATGAAATACAAAATGTGAATGAGTGTTTCTCACACTTAATTACCCTTGTCTTGCTTTGGCTTCAGTTTAATAACTCACAATAAGCTCTGAATGGTCTAGGACCAAAATACATCAGTGACCTCCTGACCCAGTATGAACCTTCCAGACCCCTCAGGTCATCTGGATCCGGTCTTTTATCAGTTCCCAGAGTCAGAACCAAACATGGAGAAGCTGCATTCAACTTCTGTGCTCCACATGTCTGGAACAAACTCCCAGAAAGCCTCAGATCAGCTGAAACACTCAGTGTATTTAAGTCCAGGTGGAAGACAAGCCTATTTTCAGCTGCATTTGAATAAAGCTCCAGATCTGAAGCTTGAGTTTCAAAACTTAATCATATTTCAACTACTGATTTTATCTGATATTATCTATTGTTCTTATTTCTTTCTTTTTTGTTTAAAATTTAAATCATGCTTTTTATTTCTACTGTTTTAATGTCTCTGTAAAGCACTTTGAATCGCCTTGTTGTTGAATTGTGCTGTACAAATAAACTTGCCTTGCATTGCATGTCCAAAATGTTTGTAAGCATGGGTCCATATTTTCCATACAATTGTGCACATTTTCTTTTAAACATCCCAAAAGTGCCGTGCGCATCTTTCAGGCCTCGTTCTAACGAGGCCCCACGTGTCTCACGTCTCCCATCTTGTTCACTGTACAACTCATGCTACTGTGCAGAGACCGAATGAGCAAGGGACACAGTCAAATGAAAATCAGCTTTTAATATTCAAGTAGACTGAATTCCAGATTGAATTTGAATCATGTTTTTATTTATATTTCCACTTTGAAACTTTTTATCATCACATCATAAAACAGAGCCTTTGTTTTTATTTACAGCAAGAACTTCTGTAAGAAAGGAAAATGTTCTTCTTGCCACATTTCCTTCTGTTTTTCTATTAGCTGCTTTCTGTTACTCACACTTTATTTAAAAATGCATCATTTACCAAGTTCCACTCTGAACAGACAGTGTTAAAAGAAAAAGTGAGAAGGAAGTATGAGTAGTCATCAATCAACACTGTTGGACTGAGGAGCTATTTTACATAGAAAGGATAATATGTGTCTGCTGTTACATGGTAAGACAATTAACTTGCTGAAAAGGGTCAGAAAACTTTTCTTTTCTACTACTGGATTATAAACTTTTTTAAGTCTTGTAGTACTGCTTGTCAAATTTTCAGAGTCCTTGATTATTATCTCTTATCATTTCCACATACAATGTTTAGTTGATCAATTTCCTGTTCCTGTCACTTTAGTATTGCCTAACACCAGTGCAAGTATGATGACTAAGAGTGTACATCTGCTCGATCTGTTGAGTGGTTTAGAAATTTGTTAAAGGTTGCATAAGGTCATCGTTTAGTTTTCTCCTTGCTCCTTTTCCTGTGCTCCAGATTCATTGAAGAGATTCACAGAATTATCTTGCGTCTGGTTAGCTGCTTCTGAATTATTTGTGGCCAGAATGTTTTTGGTTTCCAAAGGTGTTTCTGAGACACGGTTTTCAGCTGTGTCTGCTGCTCCATCTACACTTTTCATTTCTGGAATAACTATAGATGACCCATTGTTTACTTGTCCATCTTTTCTAAATGTTTTCCCTTGTTGTTTGCCTCCGAACGTAGCACCTTGAGTCATGTCTTGTAACTCTTCGTCCATTTCTGGAAGCAGCGACAGTCTTTTAGACAGTCTCTGAGGCAGAAAGCTGGAAAGAGAAATTCGGTTAGAAGACCTAAGCGGGACTTGGCCATTATCATCTTCACCCACCAGAAATGGTGTAGGACCAGCCCAGTCTGTAGTTGTTATCTGCTGCTTCTGAACCCTCCGTTTCTTTATGTAAATTACTAGGAAGCCTATCATCATTAGTGTCAGGGCTCCACCTATTAGCCCTGCCACTACTTTGCCATCGTTAGTTCCCTTGTTGGAATCTTGTTTTTTCTTTGCCTTGGTGATGTGGAAGACTGGGCTCACAGCTGTAGTTATGTGTGGACCTGTGGACCGTGCAGCATTGCCACTTGTAACTCGGTGTGCACTTGTAGACTTGCTGTCTACGAGCTTAAAAGATGTGGTGGCTGTAGAGATTGGGACTGTCGACTGTGAGTGAGGTGAAGTCGAGGAAAATATTTCTTTCCTGTTGAATTTGGCGCTTGATGTCTTCCCTGTGTCTTTGGTTTGGGTGGAGGTGCTTTGCACTGGAAGTACAGTTGAAGGTTTGGTTGGGTTGCTAGCTTGAATGGTTGCAACCACTGTTGCAGGTGTCATACGTTTGGATTGCTCTTCTGTTGTGCCTGTTGAGCTGTTTGAATCATGCCGTATGGAAGTGATTGGAGTTGCTGCTGTTTGAGTATTCATCGTAAAAGTCGTAGGAGTCACTCTATGGGTTGTTTGCAGTGAAGAACTCCTGCTGTTTTTTTCCTTCAATGGATTTACATCATCTATGGTAGATGGTGTGATGTCAATATCTGGGGTCTCTGAGGGTCTTTGTAAGATTGACGTCTCCTGTGTCGTCAGCTGGCTGCGATTGAAATTCTGTTGGGTTGCCTGACTAGCCGTCACATTAGCGAGGTTGTTGCGCAGACCAGATGTTACTGTGCTGCTTGCCGTCAGTGTCAAGGAGCATAGGAAAATGAGGCTTATGAAATCAGTCGTCATTGTCTTCCTCTGTCTTCAGGCTAGTTGCTGTGTCTTTGTTGCTAGAATAGAGGAAGTTTTGGTCAGAGATGCATAGAATACAGTCTGAAGCAAATGCCATCTGATGAGGAAATGAAGGAGGAAGTGAATTTAAGTAAAAACAGTTCTGTTCTTCTGATATTGCGTGGTCACTTCTCAAAACGCACCTCTAAATAGTCATGTTTCAAGAGTACATTTTGGGTCTTTAAAAGTAGCCTTGTAGTAAACAGTCTAATCAGATTTATTGTAATTTATCCAATAGTCTTTAGTTATGTTTTACATAGTCACTTCAACCATAAATGAATAGAGAATAACCCAACGCCTTTGGCTACAAGTGTGAGGAAAGTAAACACACATCTTTTTTTTGTTTGTTTGTTTAAAATAAATAAATGAATAAAATGTTAGCAAACATTTTGTAACTTCTTGTACTGAAACAAAAAACTTGTGGACTAAACTCCAGAGGGTTTACTAAAGAGTAACATTTTCTCAACATCTTCCTCTTTATTGTTTCTATGTTACAAATTGCTCCAAGACTGTTTAGTTGTTACTTAGATTTGCCATCCTTGGTTAATTTTTTTTTTTACATCAGCATTAGCTCAAGGCACTTGACTTAAGTGATACTTCAAATGTACTCACCGATAACTTTACAGGAGTAAGCTCACGTTCCTGGATGTATTAGAAGTTGGATAGTAGTAAGACCCAGCTTATCCAGCGGCTGCCTGTTGTAAAATGTCTCCTTTGTGAAAGCAAGAAGAAGGGCAGGAACAGCTCCACTCTACTGAAACGTTGAGACTGGTTCTTGCCTTACTGACAGGAAGACGTGTGAAACCAATGCTTTCCGGATGGCAGAGCTAAATTTAGTAGTTCATGTTTTACACCAAACTGCCCAACTGTTAACTCATTGGCTGCCATTGACGTCTATAGACGTCAGTTGCGTTTTTTAACGGAGCGGGCTGGGGAACAATCTAGCGGAGTTTGTCACTAGATCGTAGGCTTGTAAACACTAAACAGAGAATATACTGGCAAAATCACTTACTTTGGATGGGAGATGAGTAAAGATCACATAGATTGTAGAAGAAGACTGAAGCGGCTTTGATGCCAATGAGACTAATCAAAATGTTTGTAAACTATAATTGCCAAGATCGGAGAAGGAGAAAATGTCGCCGGCGAGACAAAACAAAAAATGTTGTCACGATACCAACATTTTGGTATCGATATCGGTACCAACATGTATTTTGATACTTTTCCAAATAAGAAGAGAACACAAAGAATGTCATTATTGACTTTATTTTTATAGAATATCTTAGAACTATAACTATGCATCAGTAAATAAAATAAAATACCACAAAGACAGGCTTTTCTAATGCACTGACAACACAATTTTAAAATACATAAAATATCAGATTAATTAATATAAATAGGCTATATTTAAACCAGAGAAAGTGTTTTTTTCCCGAGCTACTTCTGTAGAGAGTGAAGGGGGCTGGCGTTGCTTTCTTTTAGCACTGAACCTGGCTTTTTTTCATGGGTATAGAAGTTATGACCTGTCGTTCTCTGAACTCCTTATGCAGGTCTGGGTGCTTGTGCTTCAAGTGTTTTGCCAAGTTGGAAATGTTTCCACCCTTGACCAGATGTGTTGTAACACCGTTTGCTCAGTGGTGCTTCGGTGTTAACGGCTTCACCGTTTTCTCTCTCTCTCTCTCTCTCTCTCTCTCTCTCTCTCTCTCTCTCTCTCTCTCTCTCTCTCTCTCTCTCTCTCTCTCTCTCTCTCTCTCTCTCTCTCTCTCTCTCTCTCTCTCTCTCTCTCTCTCTCTCTCTCTCTCTCTCTCTCTCTCTCTCTCTCTCTCTCTCTCTCTCTCTCTCTCTCTCTCTCTCTCTCTCTCTCTCTCTCTCTCTCTCTCTCTCTCTCTCTCTCTCTCTCTCTCTCTCTCAAAAAAACAACACAACTTTTAGAGGCTACTATAGAGTTCAATTCTGAAAGTCTTCTCTCATGCATACTGCTCGAATTAAGGGCACCACCTACCGTTATCTTAACTTTACGTTACAGTCAGGTAGGAAAACTGTTGGAATATTACGATCCTGGTATGTTAAATTAATAATCAGTTAATAATCAATTAATAATCAGTCTCATATCTCGCTACTTTCGTGAAGTTCTCGTTTGGTTGGACAGACATTACGTAAAGAAAGCATACAACACAATCTGTGATTATAACATATATGATTTTATATATATATATATATATATATATATATATATATACGAACTATTTATTAAAATGATGTGACCAAAAACATGAGCCTTTAAAACAAACAGGAGATGCATTGAATATGGGTGATTATATAAAACACTTAGTGAATGGAAAATAAAATATGGGGAATGGGGAGATACTGGATTTATTCAAATAGTTTAGGTTGGCTGACTATTTGACGCTAAATACTGACATTTCGGATTAATTTATCATTCTGTGAAAGCCTCGAGACATCCATCAAACCCACTTTAAGGTGAAAACGGGTCGGTCTTACTGTGCTGAAGTTCTGCTTAGTCAGCTCGGAACACGGCAGCGGCCACGCGGGGTCCGAGGGGATTTCTCTTCCGCTCTCTGGGCCTTCCTGGTTGTGGTGGCTAACTTTAGCGGACTTCTCAGTTGCTTCTTTCACCGGGAAACGGGAACGATGGTGCCGAGGGCTGTGGTTAGATGATCGAATCTTCTGAGTGTCAGTTGGTCCGTTGCTTCTCTGATGAAGTGAACTTAAGTTCACAGAAGATTAATAAAAGGTTGCTTGGAGTTGGCTTTCTGGGTAGGAAAACTTCATTCTGTTCTTATCTTTGTTCGGGTCTTTCTTTCTCTTCTCCGGGGTCTCACTGGGTTCTGGAGGGTCTCCTCCGGTCGTCCGCTGCATCGTTATCCTCACGTCCTTCCGCTCTCTCCTGAGATTATGGGAAAACTCCCAAACTCTGGTGAGCTCTTCTCTTCTGCTCAAACCATCTCCAAAACTCTCTGAGCAGCTGTTCTCTGCTCAAATCTCCTTCTGAAACTCTGGGTTGGAACTCTTCTGGAACAAGTGGCATGAAGCCAGAAACAAGACGCCTGAAGCGAGAGCCAGAAAACGAGAGAACGAGAGAGAGTGTTTTTCGCGGGCTCCGGGTTTTGACTCTCGGAGGCGGGGCATGACGTAAGCTTACACTATTCTTTCAGCCAATGATATGCCTGAACTGTGTGCATGTCTGCCTGGGTGTCTGTGTAACATGATCTGTTTTATATGGGGATTTCTGGATTAGACAAAGAAACTCTTATTTCTCCATTACTCTGTCTCCTAGAACATTTGTCTCGGTGATTCTGAAAACACCACATCTTGTTAAGATATGCAGATTAAAGATATAACATAGACTTGCAATATAAAGACATCAAAATAACACAACGTAATTGATGATTATGACTTTCAAAATTCAGATGAATATCTATGAAATCGTGACATATGAATAGTGAACCACACAATGTTAATTTTCTGTGTTAACAATGGGGATACCAAACAAATACCAAATAGATACCGAAGGGACATCGTTAGAAGTTAATAGTTGCATATATCTTGTCCATTTCACTGAGTCCTCTGGGATTTAAATGTTCAACTAATCAACACTGCAGACCACTAGGGGGCAATGTGGTTCCATCAGGCAGGTTGGGCATTTTCCACCAAAATCAGTTCTTTGTCAATATTTAAGACAGAATTGTACAAATTGTCTCTATATGCGTCTTGTGATCAAGCTGGAAACCTGAAAGAAATTGTATACGGTTATCAAACACATTTAATATAGTTTTAAGATTTGACTAAAAGTGAGTCTTAGTGAAGTCTTCTCAGTTCGTATGTAGCCATCTGGTCTCTTTCTCTGGGGGAGAGGGTGTTAACATGTCAATTCGATTCATGGTGAAGATAAGATAGTAAGGTCTCCAACATCTCCAACAGAAAGGTCCTTTGTTCACTCGAGTTTTCCAATTTTTATGGCAAGTGTCTGTTGCTTATTTTTCACTCCCAAAAGCTCTTAAGAGGGTAGAAGGTTAACGTAAATTAGGCAGTTTCTGTCTCTTTTTCCTTTGTGGAAAGATAATGAAGATCTGGTTTATATCCACATACGTAAACATCCCCCACAGGAATGTTGGTTTTGTCAAAGTTTGAAAACTCTTAATCCACACGGCACTGTGACTGCTACAGGGGGCAACAAGAAGGGAGGCCACACACAAACCTCTCAAGCCAAAAGTACATTTATTTAACTCCACATCAAGATAGCTCTAACTACGTAGTGGGATGTGTAAAATATGTTAGGCATCAGGGGTGTTAACGGTGTTTGGATGTGTGAAAATAAGATGTGATCTATGTTGTAATGTGCAGAAGCTAAACAAAGGAAAACAAACGCTGAGGGCCCTGCAGCAGATCATGAGCTGCCTGCCATGTGGCGAGGGAAGGTACTGCATGAAAAATGAACGAATCACTCACTGAGACGACTCATTACTCCCGAGTCATATAAAACATCTGTTCATATTGAACAAAACGTTAGCGAGCGTAACACCACTAACAACTTTGTGAAAATGCTCAAGACGGCACTATACACAGCCATTTGAAAACTGCAGTAAAAGTGACACATTTACACACAAATTAAAGTTACACACAAATTATACCTATGAAATAGTTATCACCTCACCTCAGTAAACAATAAATTAATTGCAAGTTTACAATAAATTAAATGGCAAATATTGCTAATTAAACTAATTATTTCCTCTTGGTTTACCATATTTTGTGCTAAAATTCAAAGTATCTCATCTGTATTTACAATGCAGCTTGATGATTCTGCATCTCCATTTGCAGCTCAGTAGTCCATGTGAATGTTTACTGTTGCTATGTCAACAATAGACCGCTTACGTTAGCAGCTGTTAGCTAGCTTAGCTAAATCATCTGAACAATAATAACCCATAATATCACAATTTGGCATATTTAAACAAAATCAAAAACGTTTTCTACTAGGTTTTGGACAGGTCTGAAACATGTAGCCGAGCCAGCCCCAGGCTAACGTTAGTTACCATGTCTGCCTCCACTCACTCGTCACTGTCGCGGCCTCCTCTCTCGTCTCCCGGCGCAGCAGCGCCTGAACCTGAGCTCACTTTTGAGGCTCATGGCAAACGCTCTGAATACTCATGTAATTGTTTTATTTTTGTTTTTATTTGTAATAAATTTACAAAAGTTTAAAAAAAAATAAAAAAAAACGTATTGTTTGTGAATATTGTGTGTAGAATATTGAGCAGGGCCAGTTCTAGGCAGTCAGAAATGTGAAGGGGGCATCATGAATGCACATGGCTCCAGCCCTTTTTTTTCTGTACTTATAGTAACAGTGTTTTCTTCATGGAATTAGGTTGTTAGCTATGTGTCCAACTACAACCTGGAGAAGTGGATTGCACTTTGTCAGGCCTCTACCTTCAGACCTGTCCAACTTGGGTGTCCCATCTGACGACTAAGCTTCTGCTAGTATAGCTCTTAAGGTCACTGAGGCACACAAACCCCCTGACCACCATAAGGTGGCAATCCCTCAGGGGCGGAAACTGAAAAATAAAAAAATAAAATATCCTTCACCCAGATTTTAACAACATAACCTTTATCTTAACTGGATGGCTTAATTCTCAAACAAAAGTGAAAGACTTCACACACTATGGACAGTATTTAGATAACTGAAAGGTAGTCTTATAAATAAATAAAAAAAAGTGTATAAAACACAACGGATATAGAGCAGAAGATTGTTTCCTTTATTTTTTTCCAGCTTGATTTTTTTAATGTTAGCAACTTAAGGCGAGACACTACAGGTGAATAGGGTAATATTTTAAAATAATTGATATCACCATGAAACTTCCTAAGTTGATTACTTATACAAGTATGTAAAAAAATTGAGATATTGATACTGGAAAAATACAAAAAACTGATTTTGAGAAAACGACATTTAAAGATTTAAATAGGGGAATTTAATACATTTGTATTGGAAAGAATTGCTCAAAAACAGAATAAATGCTCAAGCCCTTAGTAATACTAATATTGAATAAAATAATCTTATTAATAAAGTATACAAGCTCAATACAATACAATAAAAGATTGCATATCAATTCTCCCTGCAAAACCTTAATTCCCTCCTTCTCTTCTTCTGCAGCTCTTTTCCACTGCTTTCTTAAATTTCTTCTTTCCTTAACCAATTTCTCCATCTCTTTTTGCCTCTCGGGTTATTCTCTTTAATCTACTTGTAGCTTATGCTGGTTACGCCTCGCTACCACTACCATGGATTGCTAGCCCATGGCAGCACCTTTGGGTCCATGCTGAAACCTGACACTACACAGTGAATGAATGAATTTATTTGACTATTATTTTGTAAAACATGGTACAGCAACTGAACCATACATTAAAAGAAATAAATAAATAGTCAGGGATAACACAAAAAAGCCCTAAGGCTTATTTCCATTGTGGTCCCAGTCATGCTATGTCTTGGCTCATTTGCATACTATCAGTGATTAGATGTTTACTGGGGGCTGAGGGGGAAGGGGTGTGTTTGTGTGTGTGTGTGTGCTGCGCAGCCTGTGATTGACACACACAGCGAAGGGATGAGCGGGTACTGTATCTTGTCCCTTTTTCGGCGGATTTTTCTGCTCCTGCAGTTACTTTTGTCAACTTGTAATGTATTACTTTTGTGGTTATATTAAAATGTGCTTTCTCAACTTCCAAAAATTGTGATTTGAGGTGGCAGGACATTTATTTGAGGGGGCAATGCCCCTTCTTACACCTGCGTAGAACCGGCCTCGATTTGAGGTAAAAGATGGATTTAATCTATTTGATAATAGGCTGTAGCATCGGATATTATGGAAGAAGTGGAGTGCTGTGAATACCTGAATGCACTCTACTTCCATACTGTGCTAACTTATTAACACCCAATAATAAGAACAAGGACAACATTTTCAACTACAAGTACAAGCCAACTATCACTAGCCTATTGTCCAGCACTTGCTGTTTGTAAAAAAAACCTCATAAAATGAGAGCAGATACTTTCGGGCTGTACTAATACTAAGCAAGACAAAAGATCCGTCAGTCCGTGAGTCGTGAATACAGAATCGGATGAATTAAAATCCCTGCTATGGGTCAACTGCTGTCATTAGATTTTTAAACTCTGACTTCTCTAGACTTAAAAAGAACTTCATGTCCCCCCGGCTGTAGAGAAGGTCAATGACGTGCATTATTCAGGTCTGCTTTTATTCTGTAAGTCATTGTTTCATAAGCATTCACTGCCCCGACATAACCAAGAGAGAGAAAATACTCCCAAGTCCTGTGACATTATAATTAAATTCATTTAACCACTCACCCATAACTTCAGTGTAATGTTCCTTTAAGGGCTAGACTGCTTGATTACAACTGAATACAAAGTAGTGTAAGTCTGAAAAGGGATGGTTGCATGTAAATTATATATTTATCCAAACAAAAATAATAATGTCATCACTGAAATAAATGTGTCCATTTTTTCTTTATTTTTCTTCACCGACACTACTTAGGTGTGTACAGTTTTAGTTTATCTGCCTACTCATCTCTTACATTTATGCTTCCATATACTATACAGCTAAAACCAATAATAGTCAAAACTGTGACCTAAATTAAATCATGAATATTCATTTGAAACACGAGACAGAAATACCATGCAAAAATCAATTTATTTCAATTCTGACTGTGTAACAGGAGTTTTTATGGATGCAAGTTATAAAGGAGCAATATTATTTAGGCAGCTACATATTTAGGCTGTATTTTGTCACCAGCTTTCCAACTAACATTTCAGCATTGCTTCGGCACACACAAGATGTGAAACCTAGAATTGGATCTTGGAATGTCTTTGATAAAGTACCTGTGTGGATCTTCTTTCTGTTGGTCTGCCTTTTTTTCTATTTCTTGAATTCTTGCGTTGATTCAATTGACGTTCAATGTTGGAAAAGGGTTTCTGCCAGAACAAACAGCTGCCTAACAATATGAGGCCTGCTTTCACTGAAGCATTTTTCCTGATATCTTTAATAGAAAAAGAAAGTTTACTTCCATTTTTCTTTTTATTGATGCTTTAACCTTGAAGTCAGCAGAACTTATTTTTCTACCAGAAATACATGGTGGTGGTTTTATTTACTTATTTCTAAATGGTCTATTTATCTTTAAGAAATGTTTCTTGCAGCATCATACCGAAAGTAATGACACAGAGCTTCTTCTTTTTTTTTTAATTCAAACAGAATTTTGATAAATTTAAACTATATAACACCAGCTATACAATTCTGTAGATATTTAAGATTTCATTTATTTGTTTTTGAGTAAAATAAGTTGAAAACACTTATATTAACTACCAAAGCACACACATTCTGTAAGCATTAGCATTCAAAATTTCCTGCAGGGCCCAAGCAGACCCACAATTTACTGCGACATCTGGGGTGCAATAAACATACAACAATAAAAATTAAACTTGCTAAGTCAAAGTAGGACAGATCAACAAAAGTGGTTATGTTTTTGCCTTGATCGACCGAGGTGGGTTTACCTCTTCAGACAACGAGGGGCATGTTCTCTACATCCCTGGGAATCTCCAAACAGGAGTCCCGGGAACCGGAGCTCTGCATCTGACAGGCCTTCTCTTCAGGGTCAGAAAACATTTCAGTAGTTACTTCCTCGAGTCCTATCCCAGCCTCCTCCATTGCCTCTTGTATTTCAGTCTGCCTCTCTTCTTCCATGTTGCCGTCTGCCCTCACCTCCTCAAGGATGACGCTGGTGTCACACGGGCCAACAAATCCTCCGATTTCTGTTTGGTCCGCGTCCCAGTAGCCAGTACCACTTACCAAGTCCATGTTGGACCTTGAGGTTCGGGGGGCATATACCCGGCGCTGAAGGAGGCAGACCTGACATGCAAGTACTATGGTGGCAACCAGCAAGCAGATAATCAACCCTCCTGCTGAACCGATAGCAATTAGACCCATCTCGGTGTCAATCAAGCAATCAACACGAGTGGCAATGGTGCCGTTAGAAACGTCCTGCTGGTCAGTGGTGGTGAAGTTATCCTGCATGGCAGTGGTGAGGCTGTCACCTTGGTCTCCTGGTCTGGATGAATATGTCTGTATTGTTGAAAGGTCTTGGTCTGCATCGATAGGACCCAGCAGCAGCTGGTTGAGCAGTAGAAACACACACAGTGTTCTGGGGGTTTCCATCGTATTCTGAAATTTAGAAAACAATTTAGAGAAATCACATTCATCTTAAAATTGTGACTTTCTGAATAATGTACAGCCTGTAATTAAAGTGAGTGAGCCAGGGAGAAACTTTTTTTATTAGACACTTACCTGAAGGAGTCTTCTGGGGTTCGTGGTGGGACAAAGAGAAGCACTTGCCGCGAACAGACTCGAGAGATGCTCTGAACTCACTTCCTGAGCCCCTCTCGGGGTCTTTTTCTGCTCTGGTTATTTCAGGGTCTGTGGTTTGACACCACAAAGGTCAAAAAGCTTATTTATAAACAGAGACAAAAAAAAATGTGCGTTATTTTTCTGAGTCAAATGGTTCCAAAACACTAACAGCTATATCACATAAATAGTTGTGATCATTTTTTATATGGGCTCATTTGTACAAAGCACACCTCAAACACAGTCGAATCAGTGAGCACAGAGGACATGAATTTGTAATTGGAATATCTTATTTTTCTTCTTTCCTTAGGTTTAAAACCGGGCAGATTAATGGAGACCTGCTCATCTACCATGTCCTCCTCACCCTTAAGCCCTACTACGCTAAACCCTACGAGATAGTAGTGGACCTAACTCATGTTGGACCGAGCAATCGCTTCAAGACGGACTTCCTGTCCAAGTGGTTTGTGGTCTTTCCTGGCTTTGCTTATGAGAATGTAGCTGCAGTTTATGTCTACAACTGTAACACTTGGGTGAGGGAGTACACCAAGTATCACGAGCGGCTATTGACCGGGCTGAAGGGCAGCAAGCGACTCCAGTTTATTGACTCTCCAGCTAAGCTAGCTGAGCACATTGAACCTGACCAACAGAAACTGCCTGCAGCCACTCTGACATTGGAAGAAGACCTGAAAGTGTTCCACAATGCCCTTAAGCTGGCCCATAAAGACACCAAAGTCTCAATAAAGGTGAGATTGCACCTGGCTTGAAACTCGATTGATAAACAAAGGTTAGTATGATCGATGACATATTTCTTCTTGCTGATCAGGTGGGCTCGACAGCAGTTCAGGTGACCTCAGCTGAGCGGACCCGTGTTCTGGGCCAACCCGTCTTCCTCAATGATGTTTACTATGCCTCAGAGATAGAGGAGATTTGCCTGGTGGATGAGAGTCAGTTTACCCTTACCATGGCCAACCAGGGCACTCCACTCACTTTCATGCACCAAGAGTGCGATGCTATTGTCCAGTCCATAATCCACATCAGGACCCGCTGGGAGTTGTCTCAGCCGGACTCTATTCCACAGCATACAAAGATTCGACCAAAAGATGTTCCAGGGACTCTGCTCAACATTGCTCTACTAAACCTGGGCAGTTCTGACCCCAGCCTCAGGTCAGTCCTGCAGGGACCCCCCCCCCCAAAAAAAATGCATTGCCTTCCTAGCTTTGGTTAAAAGAAAAGGGGGTCTGATTTATGTCATCCATGTGAAATATGATTGTGTTAAGATCTCCTTCACCCGAGCCAAAAGTAAAAAACCAGGTGAAACGGTCCTGCACAAGAATATATTGACCTATGTAAAGGTTAAATGGAAATTTATTTACACCTTTAACCACTCGTATTTGGACAAAATAATTCAAATGCAAGGGGTTCAATTAAGTTTTCGATAAACACTCTGACATTTTAAAGCTTTTTGGTGAGGTCTGACACCTTTAATGTATTGTCCATCTCACATCCAGGTCTGCAGCTTACAATCTGCTGTGCGCTTTGACATGCACCTTTAACCTAAAGATAGAAGGCCAGCTCCTGGAGACATCAGGCCTGTGCATCCCAGCCAACAACACGCTATTTATAGTTTCCATCAGCAAGACTCTGGCTGCCAATGAGCCACATCTGACACTCGAGTTTTTGGAGGAGTGCATCTCAGGTTTCAGCAAGTCCAGTAAGTCTGCACACATGCACAGAGAATGACACACAATAATAATCCTTAATCCTTGATTCATGTGGCTTTACTGTTAACATCTTCTCACGGCTTGTTGTACTGACATTATCAGGTGAGGGAAAAGTTGCGATGCTGCACTTATCTGGCCCCAGATATTAACCAAATAAACACAAAGAGAACAGATATTACAGCTCTACTCTACTCTCTTATAAAATTCTGATCAGCCATTTTTGTGACATCTAATCAAATTATTGAGAGCAAACATGGGCCAGTAACGATAGGGGGCCACTTCATTGTAGCACCCTTTGAACAAATGTCTTGTTAAATGCCTATTGATAATAATAAATCATGTGGTTTATTTAAAGCAAAACTGCTCTGTTACAGGTATTGAGCTTAAGCACCTCTGCCTTGAGTACATGACACCGTGGCTTCTAAACCTGGTTCGCTTCTGTAAGCATAATGATGATGCTAAACGCCAGCGTGTCACTGCCATCCTGGACAAACTCATCACCATGACAATCAATGAGAAACAGATGTATCCTTCCATCCAGGCCAAGATCTGGGGCAGCCTAGGCCAGGTGAGTCTATAGATGATAGACTATAAGTCCCTTATCGATAAAAATGTCTTGTATTGGACTTTTTGACCTGGAACCATTTCCCCTCATCTTCAGATCACAGACCTGCTGGATGTTGTGTTAGATAGCTTTATTAAGACCAGCGCCACAGGAGGCCTGGGCTCTATCAAAGCAGAAGTCATGGCTGACACTGCAGTGGCTCTGGCTTCAGGGAATGTTAAACTGGTCTCCAACAAGGTAAGACTTCTCACAGTGTGGCCTAAAACATTTGGGAGGATTGTTTGTCGTGCACACTTTATAATAGACAGAAAAGGTTTTTTTAGTTTTAATGTCTCTGGAGCGCTTCATGGTATTAGGCTAGCTTAACGTCTCCTTGGTGGTGTGTGCGTTGCTTGTGTGAACATGAGCGTTTTCATCTCAGCTCACATGTTGTCAGATTAGGCCATGCGCACACTGGCTGTGTGACATGAGTATCAGCTGCAGCTTGAGTCACACTTGTTGCTTGTTGCTCATTTTTAAGCAGTTTTCTGCAAGTATACTTGCCTCCAAAAATTGTTGGTCATCATATTGACATCATTTCACCTTTCCTTATAGTTTCAGTGTGTGGGCAACATCTCATAGCTAATGGGTAGCAAAATGTAGCTTACACACCAAGGTCAATTTGATCTTTTGCTTCAGCAGCTTTAGTGAAATAACCTAATTCTGTCTCTATTGTGACTTGACAACGCACCAAAATGTTTGATTTACATGATGAAATCATAGTAACTCTATAGAACCTACGACAGAGGTTTGGACGCTTTGCAGGCCATCACACTAATACCACTACTCTTAACTACGACACAACAATTTGATCAAATATTTGAATTAACATACTTACAGGATAGTTATTTTATGTTTAAAAGGTTCTGTGAACCCAAGGCATTTTTTGTCATTAGAAAGTATACACTTCAGAAAATCTTTCATGAAATTTTGATTGGCCAGAACTCCTGCTTTTATTGCCACCATATCATTAGTCTGCTCACCATTAGTGAATAAGGGCCATTTCCTTAAAAATGGCTCGCGCACAGGCAGGAAGGGTGGAAGACCGAATCCAACATTAAGAGAGAGACATTAGGTGTGTGACAAAACTGTTTGGCCTTCAGGTCAAGTGTTCATTGAAACAGATACTTACTATATATGGGGTAACATAAGTTTTACATTTCATTCAAATACACAGTTTAATCTTCAATGTGGAGAGTTCAGTGGGAGATTTTCATTAAAATGAAAAACGACACCTTTTTTTGAGGTGAAACATCCACATGAAGCACATGTAATTCCAAAATAAGTTGACTAAAATGACTTTAAAACATTAAGATAGACCGGATTTATTACGGAATTGCTGGATTCATTTTTAAGTAGAGCGCAGCACTAAAGATAATCTAGGTTTAGTTTCTATACCAATTTAATTTCATACTGACATTGGAATTGGCTTTAATTTTAATAATTACTTACGTAGTTGTGGAGGGAAAAATTCCAAAGCTGAGAATCTTGCCTGACTTAGAGAAACAAAAGAGACAACCTCATCCACTCACTATCCATCATCTGTGGGCTCTGGCTCCAAATTCAGCCCTCTACTCAGATAAACAAACACAACATACACAGACAGATACAATAGAAAAGCCAGGGCCTGGCTCCTATTATGGCAGACATCAGTGCTGTGCTGAATAGTAGCCATTGTGGGGACTGTTGACTAAGAAATGGCTGGCAGTGTTTAAGCTGTAGTACTGCTCCCCTCAGTGATTTAGGGTAGCTTTCCCAAAGTGCTGCACTGAATTAAAGGTATCAAATTGACAACTGTACACAGCTGTGTGACTATATGTGAGTCTTTATAGTCGTGTTATCTACTTTGCATTACTACTGGTTGTCATGTCAGGGACAACTTACCGAGCACAATGGAGCCTTGTCTGCTTCCCTTGAACTCTTTGTCACCCAAGATTTGAATAAATACTGTTTTTTAACTGGTTAGAACTCGAGCTGTTTATATAGGCGTGCACAACATGCTCCACACATCTTTTCTGTGCATGCTTCAATTTGTTAGCATAGCTGTGTTTTAATCGTATCAAAATGGTTTAAATCAAAGTGGTTTGGAATTGTCATATCACATGATCTCATGTATGACCTTGTTAGTCATTTCATATGCAAAAGTTAAGCCTTGTTCCCACTATGCAGTCCGGTACGGGTCGGTTCAGAACGGTTCGCTAATTTCAGTGTTTCCACTACCACGAAAGCATGGAACCCGTTAGCATTTTCGTAACCCTTCTGCTTGGGGTACCCAGCACACAGGACCGGTTCCAGGCTCTGCTCTCCGGTGTTGGTGAGGAGGCTGTGCAGCGGGAGCTCGATGGCGCTGTGCCAAACCAAAAATTTTTCCAGCTGATTGCCACAAAATTGGCAGAGAGTGGTTTCAACCGGACCGCGAGCCAGTGTCACATTAAGCTGAAGAAGCTTGGAGGTGGTTCCAAATTATGGATGTTATTTGCTGTTATTTGTTATTTACACTTCGGCACGCACTCCGCCCACCCCTGAGGATCCCCTTTGTACAGTGGGAACGCAAGTTGACCCCAAAGCGACCCGTACCGTACCATTCTGAACTGACCTGTACCGGACTGCATAGTGGAAACGAGGCTTAACATGCACATTTTCAGTTGACATGCGCTGTCCTGACCTTTGTTGTCGTCAGCTCAGTTTTGGCACTTCCATCCTTTGTAGGCATGTCTTACAGTGCAGATCCTGCCCGTTTGGGTTCACTAAGAAAACTTCTGGATTTGCAGGGGAAAATGTATTGGGTTCACATTTTAAATATTTTCTTTAGCTTAAAGTTTGGTGTCCTGCACTGAATACGGTTTTCTGGTTTTCTGACTACTTCTCAAGGAAATTCAAATAGTATAGCAACTTATACAGTAATATACTAAAACACAGTGGAGCCTTTGAGCTCAGAACGATGTTTAAAGCATATTTTTGATGTGAAATGAGAGTTGCACATAAGATTGAACTCCTAAACTCTGCTTTTCATGATATCTTTGTGAGGGAGATGAAAACTCCTCGTCAACAGTAATTCACTGATCCTGAGTGAAATTCATTACTACTGAGAACAGTATGAGATCTGCTCTTGTTGCTTTTTCAGTGTTGGTCTTGTGCTCTTCTTTGTGGCAGGTCATCGGTCGGATGTGTAAGATCATCGACAAAACGTGTCTCTCACCCACTCCCACGCTGGAGCAGCACCTTATGTGGGATGACATTGCAATCCTGGCACGCTACATGCTGATGCTGTCTTTCAACAACTCCCTTGATGTTGCAGCCCACCTGCCGTACTTGTTTCATGTAGTGACCTTACTAGTAGCCACTGGCCCGTTGTCCCTTAGGGCCTCCACCCACGGTTTGGTTATCAACATCATCCACTCCCTCTGCACCTGCTCACAGCTCAACTTCAGTGGTAAGGAAACACTTCACTTTTTTTTTTATTCTGCTGGTTTCTCTGTATTTGAAAGCTTTTCTTATACATCAATCTCACAGTCCATTCAATGCAATTCTCAAGCAACAGCAACTCTCTTCTCATGGAAAAAAAACTGTTGTTTTCAATGATTCCAGAGGAGACAAAGCAAGTTCTGAGGCTGAGCCTGACTGAGTTCTCACTGCCCAAGTTTTATCTGCTGTTTGGCATCAGCAAAGTCAAGTCAGCTGCCGTCATCGCCTTCCGTTCCAGCTACAGAGACCGCTCCTTCTCACCAGGCTCTTATGAGAGGGAGACATTCGCCCTCTCCTCTCTGGAGACTGTCACTGAGGCCTTACTGGAAATTATGGAGGTCAGTGCCCAGCAGAAAGAAACACCCATAGATCTCTGCATTGTTTGGAAATGAGTCACACAATACGAGTATCATGTCAGTATAAGATAAAGGTGACATATTATTAAAGAATATTAAGTTTATGTAATGAAAGGAACGCAACAAGCCTGACAAAACAGAGCCAGCTCTTCATCATGCAACTCACTGTAAAAATGTTGGGTACAATTTAAAGCTGGTCACCAGGTTTTCTTTGCATGGCATCTGTTGGGGTTCAGGGGCACTTCCCTTCTCTCTTTAACAGCTTATTTGTGCGAGATGTGCCAAATCGATCAAAATGAGCACATATTGCACCACTTGCATCAAAGTGCCTCTGGTTATATGAGAGTAATTTTTTTTTCTTTGGTTTTTGCTCCAGGCTTGTATGAGAGACATCCCAACTTGCAAGTGGTTAGACCAGTGGACAGAGCTTGCACAGAAGTATGTGCCTCCTCCATCATCTCAGCAGATTTGGGCTAATACAATGGATGTGAAGTATGTGGAACTTATGTGTCTGTGTTTGGATTGCAGGTTTGCGTTCCAGTACAACCCATCTCTCCAGCCCAGAGCACTGGTTGTGTTCGGCTGCATCAGCAAAAGAGTGAGCCACGGCCAGATCAAGCAGATCATACGAATCCTCAGCAAGGCCAGCCCTCTGCTCAGCATAGACCGGGTGAGCGCACTCATTACCTTACAAGGTCCTCGCCGTTATACCTGTGCTCTGTCGCATCACTCTGTAGCACTACAGTAAAGGGGCTGCTTGAAGTCTTGAGTTTCATTCTATGTGATGCTTTGTTAGCCCTTTTCTGGGATGTTTGACATTGTGCTTTGTTTGTGAGTCTTTCTGCCTTTGATTTAATCTTCAGCAAGTGAATTTCTATGAGATGGTCATTGTCCATCTGTACTGTGAAGAAGCTTTGCTGCATTTGGCTGAATTTGAGAAGAAGTTGTATTCCTTTACTCACTTCACTTGAAGAAACCCAATAATTCCGTCTGAGCAGCAATTGGTGACAGTGGGATCAAACAAATGTCCAACAGAAACGGACTCGGTGAGGATGGCTATCGGCCTCAGCCATTTAAGGCGTGGAGTCAGGAAGTATGAAAGGCCAAGTTCTGAAATTACAGAGGGTGTTTTTGTCCTGAACAAAAGTATTAGCCGAATCTACAATAGTTGAGCCTGATAGCTGAAGGCTCTGCTTCTCATTCTACCTTTACTATTCATCAGCCTGTATTTATCTACTATTTATGTCTTTAGTCACATCATTCATAAACACAAGTGACTGAGTGCCATTTGAAGCGATGCGTGCCCATTTTGTCAAACTACCTCTACATGTTCTTCAGGTTACATCTCTCAGGAGCCTGATCAGGCCTCCAACACTTTTTCTGAGTTTTTTGCCATTGCATGGCAGGGTTCAACTCAACTCTGCTTGAATTTGCTCTTTCCTGCTTTCCACTGGTCAGGGTCCATTCAGTGTGGGCGGGAACTTTCCTGTGGGGGTATAGAGTGATTACTAAAAACATTTACGGTAGGCCTTTGATTTTAATGAGTTTTGAGTTTTAATTTTTAAAAAAAAGTTGTGACACACGCTAGTCAACTCTAGTTAGTGAACTAAAACACACTTTGGTTAATTAAGATGCTCGTGGATTATAGAGGTGGGGGAAATTTTCGATTCTTAGACGCATCGCTGTTCGGACGTGGACGATTCTGAATCCATTCACAAACGTCCAAATTTCGATTATTAAAATAGAGTAATACAGACGGTTCTAAAATGCGGAACTAAGAAGTGCGGTACGCGTCATCTCCAGGACACTATAAGGACCGCACCAGGAGCGGACACGCCGCACGGAGGAAAACAAACATGGCTGTGTGAATGCCCGTGTGAATATGGCATGCGGTTGGTTTTAATTCTGATGCTTTTATTTTGTTTTGAAAGAAAATTTATCACATTATAAAGCATGTTTATGAAGGCCGTTCCAGTCTTGTTTTGGTTTTTAATCTCTCTTTCAGCCCCCCCCCCCTTCTGTCTTTTTCATCACTCTGTCTGTTTCATCGCAGGGTTTGGAAAGCTGTTTAAAGGGGCCAGACAATTACAACAGCCAAGTGTTGATAGAGGCCACAGTCATCGCTCTGACCAAGCTGCAGCCTTTACTCAGCAAGGTACAAAACCATTGTCATCATTGCCAAGCCCAGTCACTGCACTGTGTTTGCTGTACAGCTCAGCCTTTTTCTTATGAGTGCCATCAAACTGAGGACGCGTTTATTCCAGACAGCCATTCTGGCAAACACAGATTTCCTCTTATCGCCACAAGTTTCAACTTTTTGTTGCACTTGCTCAGGTCTCCAGCTATGTGTACCAGCTTTGAGGTAGTTTAGATGAATGCTTGTCGTGAAAAACAAAGATCACATACAGAGTGACTGATGTAGAAGCTGCATCTAATGTCCAGGCTACTCCAGCTTAGTAGTCTGAGAAATGAATAACTCTGACGAGTCTCACTCTTCTACTCTCTTTTGCAGCTTTTACACTATACTTGATGAGTTTTTATCAGAATTAATGATTAAGCCATGACTGTTTATTCCTTTATCTTTGCACTTTGTCACAACCATCTCGTATGTTATAGCTGAGTTGTCTCCTGTCCAAGTGAAGCTCTCCTGTGTGATTCTTCTTATTGATTTATTTCATTTTTTTGCAGGACTCTCCCATGCACAAGGCTCTGTTCTGGGTGGCAGTGGCAGTGCTACAGCTAGATGAAGTTAACCTGTACTCTGCTGGAACTGCCCTTTTGGAGCAGAACCTCCACACTCTTGACACAATGCGTGTGTTCAATGACAAGGTAGAGTTCACACCATCCACTGTAGAAGGCACCAACTCTCCTGGGTTTTTTTTCATTTAAGGCAACTTGTTCTTGTCATAATGCAGAGCATCATGTTGGCTCGACGCATCTATATTTCACTCGCGATTAAGTTCGCATGCATGAAAATAGCAGCAGTTCTCTGAAATGACTAATATGTTGTCGGGTGCTCGTCACAACCCACAACCTTTTTGTCCGAAGACCTTTTTAGGGTAGAGGTGACATGTCTTATTGAATAGAAATCGAAAGTCTAATGAATGCTGAATGAGGACTTTTTAAATGAGTAGATGTACCAATGAGCTCTGGCAGCTTTTCAAGTGTGGATCTGCTGCGAGGTGCCAGACAGCAATCCGACATCCTCTGTAACTGGATGAGGACTGCAGATGTGTATTTCTCATTATAACAGGGTATTCGCGGGGTATTAAAGTCTAAAATCCAATCATTTGAATTTAAGGCCTTAAAATGTCTAAAATTCTCTTGAAATCTCAAAATGTGTTAAATGCGATTTTGAGAGATATTAAAAATGTATTGACGTGACTTTTATTTAAAACAAATGTATAAACTTCAGTCTCGCTTTAAATATTTCGATTTTTGAGGACGCTTTAACGGAACTAAAGTACCCGTGCAGCCCGGTCAGAATTTATGGAACACAACCTGCTATATTGCGGCTAATCAGTTCACGCTTCGTTTAAGATGGGTTAATGCAAATTTGACAATTTGTGGCTTCAGAACGAGCAATTTACCTCATGGTCGAAGCCGGTTGATGTAAATATTTATGAAGCACATTGCACCTTGTGCAAGAAAAGTTTGAAAGTCAGCACATTGGGCATCAAGGCTTTGGAGTCCTTTCCATCAGCCAGTATTATTCCACATCAGGATCTGGAGCATCGAGGTCCAGCGTGACCCAGTCTGCTACAACTCCAGTTGACCTCCAGACAGCGTTTGGGTCTACGCCCACACTAAAAGGGGAGGTGCGCTGGACTCTTCACACGGTAGCAAAGCACCAGTCATATACGGGCAATGAGAACATTGATGAGCTGTTCCAGACCATGTTCCCGGATTCTGAGATAGCGGAAACGTTTAAGTGTGGAAAAGACAAGACGGCGTACATCGCACTATTTGGATTAGCCGATTTTTATCAAGAGAGACCTTATCTCCAAAGTTAAGGGCCCTTTCGTGCTGATGTTCAACGAATAAATTCATATATTTTGCAACTAAATTCCGAGCCTCCTTTTTGCCGGTATGGATGTGAAATGGGTCTTAAATTGTATTAATTATGGTCTTAAAAAAGTCTTAAAAAGTCTTAAATTTGAGTTGTTGAAACCTGCAGAGACCCTGTATAAGGATACAGAACACGGTCAATTCATGTTATTTATTCAGTTTTCGTTTTTCTTTCCATTTTCTTGACTAACTTCCGAATCAATTTATTCATTTAGCACACGAAAACACCAAAGTTTGTGCTCCCTGTGCATTATGTGTGGCCAATAACGGAAAAGATTTTAAAAGAAGACACAGCAGAATGAAGCTTTCTCACCCATCTGCTTTTGTTTGCTCCTCCAGAGTCCTGAGGAAGTGTTCATGGAAATCAGGCGTCCTTTAGAATGGCACTGTAAGCAAATGGATCATTTTGTGGGACTCAACTTTAGTGCCAACTTCAACTTTGCACTGGTGGGCCACCTACTCAAAGGTAAGGCAGTGCGGGGTCTTTTTCATGCTTGAAATAAAACGCCTTCATAAAACACAGCCGAATCTGCTATTATTGCTTTCCTGCTATTGATTTTGAATGAATGTACATGAAAATGCCTGAACTTTTGGTTCAGTTCATCCACAGAGTTTGAGATTATTTGTGAGTTGGACAGTGAACACCATCACGTCACGTTCCGCCTGCGTGGGAGGAGTTATTTTCTTTGACTTTGCGTTAGTTTGTTTAAGGTCACATTGTGATGCTTTTTTTGGGTCGGTGTTTAGTAGTTGACTGTTATAATTTCTCCCACTTGTGTCACTACAGGCTACAGACACCCATCAGCCACCACAGTGGCGAGGACGGTGCGAATCCTGCACACACTTTTGGCTCTGATCAGCAAGCATCTGAAATGTGACAAGTTTGAGGTCAACACCCAGAGTGTGGCTTATTTAGCTGGTATGAAGCTAAATACAACCTTATTTGTATATTTCCTCATCACACTTTAAATGCCATTTACATGAAAAGTCTTAAATACATTATACCGTTAAATAACGGTATGATTAGAAATGTGGAGGGACTGAGGTAGTGTTAACTAAGGCTGAATGTAAGAAGGTGAAGGGCTGCTTCACAAATGCAGAACTAATATCTAAATTATGACTTTCTTTGATGAAGTCATTTTGTAGGTTTTCATCTGCCCTACTGTTGATGATGTCCATCATCACAACCTCCCTCTGTTTTGTGTAGCTTTGCTCACTGTATCTGAGGAAGTCAGAAGTCGCTGCAGCCTCAAACACAGGAAGTCACTTCTCATCTCGGACCTCTCCATGGACCCAGTGCCCATGGACACCTACTCTGGTCACATCATTGATCCCACCTGCAGGTGACTGATGTTGAACAGGATGTTTTTCTCTGACCTATCCACAGCACACAAAGGCGGACTATATGATATCTTACATGCTATATAATATAAGTTATGAAAATGTAATAATTGTGAATTATGTGATGATTATATAATTTCCCTTTGGCATAAATACTTTTTTTTTCTTTTAATTTCATTTAATTTTCATGCTCACTTTTAGAATAGAGATTTTTGGCACAAAAGTTAAACCTATGATTACTTATGGTTGATGTGGATAGTTTGAAGTAGGCATGATGTTAAAACGGATACCTGCCTGCAGTGTCTTTGCTCTTGTAAAAATTAGGGCTGGGCAACGATTAAAATGTTTAATCTAATTAATCGCATGATTTCCCCGATTAATCACGATTAATCGCATTTGTACGCAAAATCCAAAAAGGAATCCAAAAGTAGCGTATAGCTTTTAGCATTTAGTTTTATTTTAAATGTGCTGCCATATGAATGAAAGTGCCATAACATTAGTTGTGCAAACACACTTTTAACATCAGCATCTTTCTGTAGTTTTTATGTAGAAGCCTCGCTCCACTGTCTGTTTCCTTGAATGACTTGCTGCTATCAGTTGTGTGTTTTGCCTTTAAGTGATATTTTAGACTGGAACTACTACGCTGAGAAGACAATTCAACTTGGCAGTTTTTACAGATGACTTTGGTTCTGTCGACTCCGCCGTCTGGAAGAAGTTTAAAATGAAAATGGCCGAGTAAAGGTTCCGTACCCTTCTCCATGTTTGGTGGATCCGCAGATTATTTTCTTTTCCGGTTCCGCAGCAGACGGCAACAGACTTTTACAAAATAAAAGCCTGTGAGCAACAGACTTTTACAATAATAAAATAAATAATAAAACAGGGGTGGTCGTAGTGGGTTGAGCAGGCGCCCCATGTACAAGAGGCTATAGTCCTCGCTGCAGCTGGCCCCGGTTCAAGTACTGCATCGGACGGCCCTGTGCTGCGTGTTGTTCCCCCTCTCTCTAACCCCTGCTTCCTGTCTCTCTGAACTTTCCTATCCATTAAAGGCACAAAAGCCCTCAAATTTTTTGGTTTTAATAAAAAAAAAAATGCGTTAATGCGCGATAAAATATCTATCGGTGTTAAATAATTAATGTGTTAGCGCGATAATAACGCGTTTATTCGCCCAGCCCTAGTAAAAATGAAACCAAACTGCCAGTGGAGTTGTTTCCATTTCCATAACCCCCTTGACAACCTTTATCCATGTACCCTCTTTCCAGAACTCTACACGAGCCTCAGCCGTGGACATCACCTCAGGTTTCAGAGCGCTTCCTGTTACCACATCATTACCCCATAATGGGCCAGATCAGCCCACGAACACGCAAGTCCATGAGCCTGGACATGGGCCAGCCTTCGCAGGCCAATACAAAAAAGCTTCTGGGTATGGATAACCTCTTCATTGTGCACGATATCGTTCAAGCTTTACTAACTATCCATGTTGTCAGTGTTGAATCTGCTAATATATGTGTTGTCTGTGTGTGTTTGCTAGGCACCAGGAAAAGCTTTGATCATCTCATATCAGACTCTAAAGCACCAAAGAGACCGGAGATGGAGTCTGGTATGACTACCCCTCCCAAGATGAGGCGTGTAGCAGAAAACGACTATGAGATAGGTGAGAGGCCAGGACCAGAGGGAGGATGCTGGCACACCCCTTTTTTTTTGTCTTTAGTGATTATAAAAGTTTCTTTGAGAACATATGTAATGGAATCTTTCGTTGTGACTACTGCAGAGACGCAACGAATTGGAAACTCTCACTTACGCAAGGTGTCTGTATCAGAGTCTAATGTTCTGCTGGATGAGGAGGTGCTGACAGACCCAAAGATCCAGGCTCTGCTGCTCACTGTGCTGGTGAGGACACACACAACTCTGTCCAGTTTAAATGATGAGACTTCTCATGCTGGGATTCTACTTCATACACTGTTCTGTTCTCCAGGCTACCCAGGTCAAATACAGCACTGATGACTTTGACCAGCGGATTCTGTACGAGTACTTAGCGGAAGCTAGCGTTGTCTTCCCAAAGGTGTTTCCAGTTGTGTAAGTAGAGCACTGATTTACTGACATCTATGTTTCTAGTGACATTCTTTTTTTGAAGGGAAATATTTGGATTGCTCGAGTTTCTTTGTAGAGTATATAACATCAAAGTTGTTGTAGGTACACCTGTTTTTTATATCTTGGAACTGATGTGTGAGCTGGAAATCTAGTGGGATCTTTGCTCAATCCAGGAGGATACCTGAGTGGACTGTTTATTAGCCCTGCTCACATGGCTGCTGGGATTATTCTGCTAATGCTGGCAGTGTTCTCTCTTTGCTTAAGTCTAATCTGACCAACCACAGTTTGAATCAGGTTGAGTTATCCTCATGCAGGTTTTATAAAAATAAATTTGGCTACCCCACAGCCACTGTGACCTCGTGCAGACACACTTTATATTGTGTGTTTCCTTAACAGCATCGTATGAAAGGGGCTGAGCAGCTGACCTCTACCATAGGTTGGCATTGCACACAAACCCCTCAAATTCCATCTTTGTAACAATCGTAGTGTTTTCTCAGTCAGTGGGGTTACATGGCAATGAAAGGATCAGATTATTGGCTAAATTACAATAAGACTGAGTTGCTCCTTATTTGAGCAAGGGTAATTCTCCTTGGATATATGGCGGTGAATGAATGGGATCAGAGGTACAAAGCATGTCATACCCCGGTACGATAGGTGGCGCTGTACCCATTTCAACTATCGCTAATAGAGCCACTTCCTGTTGACCTCTTCCCCACCAACAACAACAACAACAAACTCAGGCATTGGAGACAGATGGCGAATGAAGAGCAAGATGAAGCTACGTCCCTCTACATTTGGTCTGTGATGAGCTGCTTGTTGCACAAACGCGATGCACAACGGAGCATTCTCCATCGCTTTGGTTGTTTCTTTTCGACGGCGACAACAACAGGAATATCGTCTCCTTTGACTTCCAGTTCACGGCCCCGGGAAAAAATCTGTAGCATGCGCAGAACGCAAAGTCTAAAGGCGGATTTACAGTTGAACTTTGGAGAAAGAGGGAGAGTTCTGTAAGAATGTGTGGAAGAAGCTACGGGACAGATACGTGAAGGCAAAGAAGAGGGCAGAGACTCCAAGTGGTGATGCCGGGGGCTTCAGACCTTCACCTCTATTGACTGAATTAAAAAATTAAAATTATCCAGATACTGCAGCAGTATCATTGATGACAGTATTCCTGCTCTTGACAGTGGCATTGTTTTCTTCTCCACTTATGTCGTTGTAGAGTAGTTAACCTTCACGTAGCAGCGACACCTCTGTGACGGAGAAGATTGCAACTACTGGCGCATCGACTTGCGCCATCGTATATAGCCGGCACGAAATCGTGACGTCATCAACACCGCTCGCGCTAGCAGACACGGCAACCATGCTAGAGGCTTAATTCACCATGTGCTTCAGCGTCTACAAGCAGCTTTAGTGTGACTTTCAACCCAGTTATCTCGGGGTCTTAATCTGATTACGAGTAATCCGATCCAATTTCTTGTCAGATTAAAGTGTCTACATGCACTTAATAACTCAGTCTTATTGTAATTTAGCCAATAATCCGATCCTTTCAGTGAAATATCCACTTAGCTGTGAAGACATTGGTTTTGACATGAAGGCAAGGACATAAACTGCTATTCACAAGTTTAAACCTTTTCACAGAGAGGCCTTCTGGCTTCCTGTAATGTTGCAGTCATGTGTAACCCCACCCTATGCAGCTCCGTGTGGTATCCTCATTTCACACAGAATGAGCCCCACATTTAACTGCTGGCCACTCTCTCTGTTTCAACATATTTTTGCTGTTTCAGTTATTAGAGCTGTCCTTTCACCAAAGCTGCAGTACAAGCTAAACACAGCCGTGCTCAACTACACACGGAAGTTTCTCGTTCCACAGCCTTGACTTTGAATGATCGTATGTCTGTCTCCTCCTCAGCTACAACCTGCTGGACTCAAAGATCAACTCTGTATTGTCCATGTGCCAGGACACCAACCTCCTGAACCCTGTCCACGGCATTGTCCAGAGTGTCGTATACCACGAGGAGTCCCCCCCTCAATACCAGCCCTCATATTTACAAAGTAAAGAGGAACCCCCCCCCCTTGTACAGGATAGCCATGTTCAGCTGTGTACACAGTTGGAACTGGAGACCAAATTAGCACATTTGTTCAAGCTGTAGCTAAATGTGAAATGGATGGCATTTAACTTCTGTCCGTCTTCTCACCTTTCATTTGACAGGCTTTGGCTTTAATGGACTTTGGCGATTTGCTGGACCCTTTTCTAAGGTATGAATGATGTTTTCTCCTCTCATTCCATCACATCCTCCCTTGCAGGGATTCAGCTCATAAAGTGGCTATACACTGACCCCAGCCTGCCAGTTGATGTAGTGATGTATGAAGCAATGCAACCTCACCACAAACACACACGCAGCTTCAGCACAGAGGTTGCAGATCATTTGCCGTCTACCTTTCGGCACCTTATTTAGAGAGAAAGCACAGTGTAGTAGAATTATTATATATATATATATATTTTTTTTAAAGCGCTCCGTCATACTTGCCATTGAACTTCATTGCCAAATACTGTGAATGTGTAGCCTGGGAATTCCCATGCTGCTTTGCGCGCGATTTCATTCACACTGCAAAGGCAACCTGGAAACCAGCGCCCTTATTTTTGCCTGAGTTAGGGAACCAATCACAGAACGGGGGGGGGGAGGGGGGGCAGCAAGACGATGACGACGTCTATGTGCGACACCGAAGTTTGTAGAGTGTTAATCCAACATGGCAGCGGACACAACGTTACCATTCAATGCAGCCTTAGAAAGTGTTTTAAGTAGCTTAGCACGCAAGTTTACTTTTAAAAAAGAGCAACGTTCTTCTTCTTCCTCGTCGAATTTCTGTCGCTCTACATACGTCATCTGGTATAAGTGATACAATTGGCTATGAATCGCGCAAAGCAGCATGGGAAGAACCCGATGCCATTTGATAGAGATTCGTAGCGCCCAATAAACGGCTCTAGGCATTCGTAAACCACGCCTCAAATACGAGAAAATGCACACCTAGTTCCCAGACCACCATCTCATCGAGATGTGAACGCGTCAGCCAGGCTAGTGAATGTGTGCAATCTGATTTGAAATGGAACTCTGCTGTGTCCAGGTCTTAAAGCTGTTAAACAGTGATGAGTAACATGATGATGAGTTGTCTTGATCCAGAATGAGTCACTTCCATTTAAGCCACACTTTGTTTTGCTGCCAGTGTGGGCTCACCTGCTCCACATGATGATCTGCTCTGCTTGGAATGGATCAGAGATGATCGGGTCTAATTAGCTTCCATCCTTCAAGTAGCATTCATAAAATGCCCCCTCTGTTAAAATGCCCCCTGTGTTAAAATTCCTTCTCTGTTTGCGGTGGGGAAAAGCTGCTTGGGATTGGGATTGTCAGGAATTTGTTAGATGATGTGTGAATAGAACTGTGATCGTGCCTTTTTGAGCAACTTTGAGAAATGGACTGTCCCCACTGTGACAGCTGTATGGACATCCAGGATGCTTCCCAGGGTATTGTTGTAGAAATTCACTGATTCGCTGACTGATGAAGTGTGTGTAGAAAGAAAGATGCTGTAGGTCCAGCTTGGTGTGGGTGGAGGGAAATGGAACATCTCTAAAGATGGCTTTGTGGCCAGACACACCCAGATCACACACTCATGGATTATTTAAAATGAGAAATCTGTGATTATCAGGTCGAGTGTGTAGCCCCTGGTGTGTGTGTGGTGACATCAATGTGCTCTTTGAGGTCACAGTAGTCCAAGTCCAAGACATGCAGAAATTCTGCAGCAAGATCATTCGAGGAAGTGTCCTCATGAATGTTTATGTCTCCGAGATATCAGGAGAAGTAGCGCAGAAAGTTAAGAGAAGGTTATAAATCTCTGGGATGAAGGATGGATTTGGTTTAGGTGGCCAGTAGATTAGGAATGTTGTCATGGGGAATGCAAGCTTGTATTTAAGCGCCAGACATTCAGAATAGGATAGCTCTTGGAGGGACAGAGGGGGCTCCGTATCACAGGCCTGTACTGCGGGCTTTTTACAGGTAACAGTACCCAGGAGGGCAGGTCAATCAATCATCTTTAGTGTCAGGGTAACATATCTAAACTCATCTAACTAAACTAAACTAAAGTTTTGTTTCGTTAAATGTTTGTCATGAGTGTTCAGACATATCAGAAAAAAGAAGTATCATCTGTGGGACTCGAAAGCACGTTCTAATGAAAGGAACCCTTTACCAGGATTAAGCTGTGACCACCAGGTTATTGGTTAGGGTTAAAGGTTATGTGACTATCTCGGTAATATCGCATTAAACCAGGGATTTAACAGTTACAGAGATGAAGGATCTCGACTCCAGAGTTACTTCTTCACAAGTTGTAACTCTTAGTTTGTCGATCGTGGGGCAGAATTACCTTCTGTCTTCAAAGAATTGAAAGGAGACTTGGCCCAGCCAGGTGTCTTGTATCTGTTATCTATCTCAGTGGGACTTTGTTGTTTAAAGAAAAAATGTTTAAAAAAATGCAGTTTGAGTGGAAAACAGTGAAGCGATTAAACTGTGCGTTTCTTAGTTGTAATGGTGGTTGGTGGAAAAGCCGCACATAAATCCCTGGCCTTGGCTGACATGTCAGATCAGCGTGTTAACAGTGAGATCTCTTCAGCATTGTTCTAAAAGTTCTCATCTTCTCTGTCTTCTCCCCCTCATGTGCTAACCCTGCAGCAAACCCAGATACCCGATTATGCCGAACTCATTGTCAAGTTTCTGGAGGCATTGATTGACAGTTACCTGCCAGCAGCTGACGAGGAGCGAGGGGAGGAGCAGCTGAGGACGCCCACCTCCCCCTACCCTCCCACCAGCCAAAGCCAGCTGAGCATCACTGCCAACCTCAACCTGTCCAACTCCATGACCTCACTGGCCACCTCACAGCATTCACCAGGTTTCTGTTTTTCCCACACACACATACACACACACACACACACACACACACGCGCACACACACATCCACACACACACACACAGACACACTGGCGGCTGTAGCTCAGGAAGAAGGTTGGTAGTAGGACCACATATCATGTGTATTATTTATTTATTATTATTTACTTTATTTATATAGCACCTTTCATACATAAAGTGCTGTACAGGTTAAAAGGTTAAAACACCGACCCCCCAAAATCCCCCACCCCCCACGTATCCACACACCCACCCACTCACTCAGACATGTACACACAGTGGCAAACATAGGCTCTTTAAAATGCTATATTGCTGGGCATAATGTAGTAATGCTAGTAATGCCACCGTGCAGCGCTCCTCCAGTCCATCCCGGACAGCCCCCCGAGCAACGCCCTCCCAGGCAGCCCCAGCTCAACTCCCGGTGTGGAGGGCTCCCCTTGAGGAAAACACTGGAGCTCGAGGATAAAAACAAGGCAGAATGAAATCAGTATTCAAAGTAGTAGTAAAAAAAATTAAAATAAGATGAGAATAGATAGAAGCAAAAAAAATAAAATAAATAAATAATAGTAATAAATAATAAAATAAATAAAATATGTGTATGATAGGCAAGGCAAGGCAAGGCATCTTTATTTATATAGCGCATTTCATACCACAGGCAACTCAATGTGCTTTACATAAAGACACGGCATTTAAAAGAACAGCATAAAGCAGCATGAAAACAAGCAATTTAAAGAGAAAAAAAAATTGAATAAAAATTAAAGCAATCAAAGAAGAGGGGAAAAAGAAAAATATAAACTCAATAGAAAAGGCCCTGTGCAGCCTCCGGTACGGCATATATACTAAGAAGAGCTGTGTGTGTATGGGTGTATGTGGCTTGTTGTGTAAAAGCGCTTTGAGTTGGTCGACTCGACTTGAACAGAACAGAGCTATATAAAGTCCATTTACACACACACACACACACACACACACACACACAAATGTGTCCTCCGTTTGGACTAAATAGAAACTCTAACTCGAGCTTTGGCCAGTGTGAAATTCAAATGTTTTGCTAATTCGAGTTCTAATACAACAACCTTTTTCAGACTATTGACAGTGGTTTGGTCTTTATTACTGTGTGGTTTTGTTTCAAGTTGCTATCTCAAAGATGAACTGGGCTAAACATTGTAGACATACCTGTGGTTTCATTCAGCAGTCAGACTCTAACCCCACTGGTAGAAGCGCATTCTGTTCCATCTCTACTCTCTGCTGAAGCACAGCTCAGATATCTGCACTTTAGAGTAAGTCAGTGGGGTCACATGGCACTGAAAGGATCGGATTATTGGCTAAATTACAATAAGACTGAGTTATTAAGTGCATGTAGACACCTTAATCTGACAAGAAATTGGATCGGATCGAGTTACTCGCAATCGGATTAAGACCCCGAGATAACTGGGTCTTAAGTCAAAATAAACCTGCTTGTAGATCGTGAAGCGCGTGGTGAATTAGACTTTGCGTTCTGCGCATGCTCGAGATTTTTCCCCGGGGTCGTGAACCGGAAGTGGGAAGAGACGATATTCCTGTTGTTGTCGCCGTCAGAAAGAAACAAACAACGCGATGGAGAATGCGCCGTTGTGCATCGCATTTGTGTAACAAGCAGCTCATCACAGACCAAATGTAGAGGGACGTAGCTTCATCTTGCTCTGCGTTCTCCATCTTTCTCCAATGCCTGAGTTTGATTCGATTCATTCACCGCCATATATCCAAGGAGAATTACCCTTGCTCAACTCATTCTTATTGTAATTTAGCCAATTATCTGATCCTTTCGGCCATGTAACCCCATTGAGTGACTGCTTAGAAATCTGATTAGTTTTGCCACAGTACTGTTAAACTTCTACAGTGTGTGCCTTTAGTTCGCACAAAAGAAACCGAAAAGAAAGTATCTTTCCTGCTCCAGTGAGAGAATGGACAGTAGTCAGTCCTATATTTCTGTGGAAATGCTGAACTTTCTGTCTTATCTATCCTCTCTGTGGTCTTCCAGGTGGGGATAAAGAGAACGTCCAGCTGTCCCCCAGTTCTGCTCTGTCCAGCGGGGGGCGCACTCGCCACGGTTCAGCCAGTCAGGTCCAGAAGCAGCGCAGTGCCGGCAGCTTCAAGAGACCCAGTATTAAGAAGATAGTGTGATCGACTGACCTTCCATCCAGGACTGCCAGGCCACATGCTGCACTCCATATTCCTCATTATTTTCTCGTTGTTCTTCATAAATGTTGCTTTGGCAAAAGAAGTATCTTGGAATTTGCGTTAAGGAATATAATCAAGGGCAAACTTGAATTCTGCTGCTGGAGATTTCTTTTTTTTTTTAATCATTTTAGACTGAACGAGGTGTTGGAGAAGCCTCGACGTCAATGTTTCTGCTCTCTTCCGGATTCGATGTGAAGATTCTGCTTCACTGCAACAAAGGCCGATGGGAAAACTGTGAGATCGAGTTAGGATGTGGACTGAGACGCGTCCCGGACACTTGGCACAGGACAAATCCAGACTCGAGGCTGAAGTTTGATTAGCAGCCTCAGGGAACAGGGGACAGTTGGATCTGTCCCCTGGGCTGTGTCAGTGGGATGGACCATATAACGGTAGTGCTGTGAGACAGGACATCCACTCTGGACCTGCTTGGAAACTCAGCCCCCCCTCCTCCCAGTTCTGTACATATTTGACAAAGACAGAAAATGTATATCTAGTCCTTTGTGCTAATGTAGATGTTGCTGTTTTCTCCATGGTGTGCCTTTGTCAGGGTTTTTCAATGTGTACAATTTGTAAAGTAAAAGTCAAACCTTGCTGGGGACAATGAACAGGTACTAATTATGGAGGCAAGCTGTCCATATCGCTATGAGTTCATCCGCACCGGGTCCTGACCTGCCTCCAGTGATAGTCAAATATATAGTCGACCATATGTCCAATTGCCTGAAGATATCTATCCTGTACAAGTAGATAGCGCTATATAAATCTTCCTTTATTCAAACACTTTCCAAAAATTCTCTTCTCAAACACTCGAGCCATGAAATTTGCAAAACACTAGGGGAAACTCAACCGTGTAAATAGCTGCAAGTTTTCTGGGTTCTTTTATTTCGCTCCTCTCTTATTTTTTTTTAACGTTGATTTACTTGTGTTTTCTGCAGCGTAACGTTTTAATTGTTCGACAGTGTCAAGGAAAATTGTGTAATATGCAATAATCCTGAACTCCTTAGTGAAGCACTCGTTTTATTTGTTCACAAACAGAGAAAACACGTCCCTGTTATTTCACTGCAGGAGAAGCCAGCCCCCGGGTCACTGAGGTGTGGGCCCCCTCCACACAGCCTCCACACCAACGCTGCACACAGGACGTCCATGGCTTCCTGTTGATCACTCACACTGATGAAGCAGAGGTGACTGAGCACCACTCAGCGGCTGTTTGTCCATCCAATTCCAAAGTCAATCTGAAGCAAACTTTTAAAGTATCTTGTCATATGAAATGCTCATCAGGTTCATTTCCATCTGCCGGTTTAAAGCGAATGAACTAGTGTGTGCAGCGTGGTAGCATTAAAGGATCTGTTCCACATGGTTGTGATAAATGAGAGTCGTGGGAAACAAACGAGTTAGGAAGAAAACACCAAACCAATCATCTTTGCCATAGATGAGAGCAAAGTCTTCAGCCATCTTTAAAAAGCTGAGTGATAATTCTTCTGATTCTTTAGGGGCAGAATCAGCTGATGGATCATGTGATGATTCATGTGATTCAAACAGAACCGTCTGTCAGGCATTTCCTCCTCCCCTTACGAACACCGACTGTTTTTTTGACCAGAGGACGTTTTTTTTTGTTTGTTCTTTTTAGAATTCTTTCAGTTAATCAACGTTCCTAAAAGGGTGTGCTTAAAAACATGTTGGTGTGGGACCTCATGCTGGTGTGGTGGAATCAGAGGAAACTCGGGTGTGTTGCACCCTGCCAGCTCCACATCACTACCTCCATCGCCGGCTCAGAGGAGCGTCAGCTTTAACGTCTCATTCCACCTCTGTCCCTTACAAACACGGCGGTGAGGGACAACAAAGGCAGAACCGTCCCACTTTGAATGGGTGGTATGAAAAGGGCTGTCATCACATCAGCAGTCTGATCTGCCCTCAGATTCAACAGGTTTGACCTGCAGGGCTTCCTGTTATGGAGCATCTGTCATCATCATCTGTAGACCGAGATGGATAGCATGTCTCACTACAGAAAAGTGAAGCCAAAATTATCTCAAATGTGTCCTGCCATCGTGCACAAGTCATGTGATCGGCATCTACAGCTGAGCCTTCTTCAGAGCTGCTGATCTACTTTTCCCAGTCATGTTGGGCTCTTTGCTTCCCTGTGTTACAGGCTGTCTTTACCCTATCACCCACTCCTGCAGACAGTCTGCTTTGCAGGCAATATTTCTTTATAGCCAGTGATGGATATTGGTAAGAAAACCGTTTTTTTTAAAGACATTTATCTCAGAGGCACAACATTTTCCGTAAACAGAGCCCTCGGACAGAGCCGTTAGCCGCAGCACAGATGCTGTGTCGTGGGCTTACAGGTGGGCTTAGAGGTGGGCTTCATGCGAGTGTGGGTCACTCCACCAATGACGGCCTGATGGAACTGCACCTCAGATCAGATGAAAGAACAGAGTCCCGCTGTGCACGGCTTTCCGGAACATGCCATCTATAAATCTTTGATAGTCCGGTCCAGCTCTTTGCCCACACATCTCATCATCACTGTTTTTTCCCCAGTGTGCTGGAGTGTTTGAAACTCTCCATTTACTTCTGTGCTCTAATCTTTAAGTTCACTTCAGTTAACTGGGCCATCACCCTGGATGGGCTCTTTGTAACCTTTAGTAATACAATGACACAACACGTACAGAAGCATTCCCAGCAGGGACATCACAGATCTGTCAGCTGGAATCTTCCAGGGTCTCTCTCTGAAATGGTCTTCATTCTCTGAAAGATGTTAGAAAGCATTTGCAGTAATAATGGAGTTCATGGCTCACACATAGCGATTCGTATTGTTCAGCTGAGAAAGGAATAATGGCCTTTCAGCAGTCCGAGGAGTTCTGATGGTCCGTGTGGGGAGGGAGTTTGTTGGAGCCAGAGGTTGATCTGGAATTGATGGAAGTGAACCGGTGGTTTGCTCTGAAATTGCTCACTTGGTGTTCAGTGAATGGCACTGTGTGAAGAAGTGTGTAATGAAACTGTGATCTATCCAAATGCTTTAATCCTGCCATAACATGTCTGCATGAAAAGAGTTCAACTGTATTATCTCCACCAATCTGCAGCTTTGTCCCACATTTATCAAGTTTTCTGTGCTTGCATTTGTCGATCAGAATGTTCGGTTCTGATCTAACAACAGTGTGTTCTGCATTCTATCAACATGTGATCATTAGACGAACACCAAGGAGAAGAAAGGTTTCTGTGATTTAACCTGAGAGAGTGTTGAGTTTGATACAAATCGCTCACATTAGGCGTTCCCTGATCCAGTTGCTCATAGTGACCACCAAAGCACTCCCGAGGGCTCAGAGGGCATGAGTGCGACACTTCCACCTGCACGCGACTCAAAAGGTTCTCATGGCTTCAGATGGTTCCAGATGGCTCCAGATGGCTCCAGATGGTTCCAGATGGCTTCAGATGGTTCCAGATGGCTTCAGATGGTTCCAGATGGCTCCAGATGGTTCCAGATGGTTCCAGATGGCTCCAGATGGCTTCAGATGGTTCCAGATGGTTCCAGATGGCTCCAGATGGCTTCAGATGGTTCCAGATGGCTTCAGATGGCTCCAGATGGCTCCAGATGGCTCCAGATGGCTTCAGATGGTTCCAGATGGTTCCATCTGAAGACGCCTGAACTGTGCAGCTGACTGCTCACACACTCGCAGCTCCGCAGCATTTCCACTCGCTAAGAAGACATGTCAATTCAGGCGCTTCGAGCTGCAACGACTCAGCCAAAGGACGTCACAAATGACATGGTGATTACTGACCCGTCAACCAATACGATGTCTTCAGGCATCAGATTACCAGAAACAGCGTGCCACACACTGGCTAGTCTGGTTGGAAGTTCTTGAGTAAAGATGTGTTGTAGGAAGCATCAGGTGAGGGAAAGGAACCAAAGGCTGACGGCTGATGGTTTTGTTAGTTTGTCATGAGCCCTTAAAGATGAAGCATAATTCGTCTCATGCACATTTTTCATTGTAGACCTCAACATCTGCTGAGTCAGGCCCTTTCTGTGCACTGTACCCCTGAAAGATGCGTGTTTATTCATTAAGTTTTGCGATTCCACCAGAACATCTAATTTTCCAAGTGAGTATATGGTGTTAGCTGATCCCTTTTCCCACTGTTAAACGAACACTCCCTGATTTCCTCCTGAAACATGCCCAGCGTGTGCGTCTTTTACCCAGAAACATCTGAAGGAAAGCTCAGTTTGAGCGGCGTGTTAGCAGATTGACTGCAGAGAGGATGATGCATTCAGAACCTCTGAAACCAGTGGTTGACTTGCACTAATTTAAAAATAGTCCTGGGTTTGTAAAGATGAAAACCTCAAAATGTGGCATGTTTTATTTGATGTTATGCAAAATCTAATGTCTGTAGAGTATTAGTCTGAGTTCTGTTTTTAATGCAGTATGTGTGACAATTTGTAAATACTTTGTGTACAATTTGAGATGGTATATTTACTACACTGTACATACCTGTGATATTGTATCATTTTGTTTTTGTAAAGCAGTTAGTTTCTGTATAATAATACACAAATGGAACTATTCCAGTGTTAGTAATAAAATGTTTTGCTCTTCAGCGTCTGACACTTGCAAATAGCTCAATGGTCTTTCCAGAGCTCGGATTTTAAAACGGTTCACACTGTTCAGAGTGATGCAGAAAAACTGCTCCATGCATTTGTTACTTCAAGATTGGACTACTGTAATTCTTTATTCTTGGACTTTCCTGAAAATGATCTGAAAAGCTTCCAGCTAATCCAAAATGCTGCAGCAGGGACTCTGATCAGAACCAGCTTGGGAAGTCATATATCCCCCAATTTGAACTTTTCTTGATTGACTCCCTGTTAAATCAATAAGTAAATAAATTTAAAGTTCTTCTCCTGACATATAATGACCAAGCATCATAATATATTTAACATTAGGTAGTAAGTAGTTTCTAAAGTAGAATGGGTGGCAGAGCCTTCAGTTATCAGGCTTCTCTTTTATGGAACCAGCTGTTAGAATGGACTTTTCTCTGCCTTTAATATTAGACTTAAAATATTGCTTTTTAAAATAAATCTTGTTGGTGGTAATGTTTCAGGTCACCCTGAACCATTCTTTAGTTATATTGCTGTGGGCTTAGACTCCTTTGTAACTTACCATGATATGGGAAATGCCTCCAAAGGTGATGGAGAACGACAGAGATAGGATGCTACGGAACTTCCAGATCCTGATGATAGCTGACCAACCAGGCGTCGTGGTCAACAAATCACAGAAGACTGTAATAGTTACAAAAGTAGCAACATCATGAAGAAGAAACACAAAAATACCAAAGGCCAAAGGAGATGGTTGGAAAGGTACGGGGAGTGAAGGCAACAGTGTTGCCAGTGGTAATCAGAGCACTTGGGGCCATGACCCCCAAACTGGGAGAATGTCTCATATCTCAGGAACAATATCAGAAATATCTGTCCAGAAAAGCTCAGTCCTAGGAACAGCTAAGATACTCAATTGAACTCTCAAGCTCCCAGATATCTGGTCGAGGACCTTAGCTTGAAATAGCGACCACCCATCAAGGGGGGTAGGTTATGGGGCTTTTTTTTTTAATTGTATAAATATAGCTTTGCTTTTATTCAGTAAATTAAATGGTGTTATATGACACATGATTCCCAACCTTTTTCCTTGAAGCCCCCCTTGCCTGTGTCCAAGAAGAGACAAACCAGCCCCCCACCCAACTCCTACCAGCACTAAAAGAATAAAATGATTAATTACAAACTTCTATGAGCAAAAATAAACAGCAGTTGTAGGTTTTTGTTCTTATTCTCCTTTTGTTACAATGTATAAAGACAAATTTCTTCCATTTTAAGTCATCTGAGGGGTGTTCCACGAACGTAGCTAAAGAAAGCCTGGCTGTATCAGGAAAGCCTCGCTTGAACTAACACCATCTCCCAATTAAGCCTCAAGTTGTTCCACAAAGACATTTCAGCTGCATCTCAGCGAGGCTAATCCAAGCGAGGCTTCCATAGCCTGGCTATGTGCGAGGCTTCCATAGCCTGGCTATGTGCGAGGCTTCCATAGCCTGGCTATGTGCGAGGCTTCCATAGCCTGGCTATGTGCGAGGCTTACATAGCCTGGCTATGTGCGAGGCTTCCATAGCCTGGCTATGTGCGAGGCTTCCATAGCCTGGCTATGTGCGAGGCTTCCATAGCCTGGCTATGTGCGAGGCTTACATAGCCTGGCTATGTGCGAGGCTTCCATAGCCTGGCTATGTGCAAGTGCACGAGGAACGTGGTGGAAAAACAGAGATGGCAGAAAAGGAGAGTAAGACAAGCTTTTATTTTTTCGGCAGCTGAACAAATAATGCTTATGAGCTGTATGAGGATTTTAAAAGTGTCATCACCAGAAATGGTAATACAGCTGTGATCAATATAGCGAGGGAAACGGCATGGCAAACAACTGCAGACAGACTTAGACTACGGCTACACGAAAACGAAAACGAAACGAGGGTTTTTTTGAAAACGGGTACGAAAATTATTGCGACCACACAGGGAAGCTTCTGTGTCCTCATGGAAACGATGAAAACACTGAAAACGATGCAGTACACACGAAACACCTCTATGTGCGCTGTAAGGTGGCAGCACGTTGGAGTAGCTCTGTACCTCACATTGAGATTTTTCTTTTTTCTAAATTTCATTCCTGTTATTTCTTGGAAGAAATTGCATTTTTTGGACAACTGTTCCTTCCTGCCTTGGATGCTGTGCAGCTGGATTGATTTTTCCCAATACTTTTGTATATTTTACTCTTTTGTTATGATGCATAACCATAGCAACAAGGTGGTTTACAACAGGGAGCAGCTGATTAACATTGGAAAAGCAGAAATAATTCGACAACTGAAGCCAGAAATCCCACTGGAATTGAAAAGGAGGCGTCGTGGATGCAGAGCAGGAGCAAAGAGGAGAGAAAGAAAGAAGAAGTTCAAACCATCTCTGCCATCCGTCATCATGGGCAATGTAAGATCGTTAGCTAACAAGTTGGATGAATTTCTAGCCTTGACAAGGACTCAGCAAGAATATCGGGAATGTAGCATTATGTGTTTTACTGAGACATGGCTGCAGGATCATATCCCCGACTCCAGCGTCTCTCTGCCGGGCTTCCTGACTGTACGAGCAGATCGAGATTTAAAGAGTAGCAGGAAAAGGAAAGGGGGTGGATTGGCAGTGCTTGTCAACAACAGATGGTGTCACCCAGGACATGTTACTGTGAAGAGTCGTCTCTGCAGTCCTGACATTGAACTATTGGCAGTAAGTTTTCGTCCATATTATTTGCCAAGAGAGTTCACCAGTGTTGTTTTGGTGGCTGTTTACATTCCACCCTCAGCTGTTGCCGACACTGCATGTGATGTCATCAGTTCCCTTGTTGCTAAGATACAGACACAACACCCCAATTCTTTTGTGGCAATATCTGGTGATTTTAATCATGCCTCACTCTCTGCTACACAGCCAACTTTTCAACAGTTTGTCAGCTGCTCTACCAGAGAAAACAAGACATTGGATTTGTTTTACACAAATGTCAAGGATTCATACATTTCCAAATCAAGACCTCCCCTGGGTAAATCAGATCACAACCTTGTTTTTCTCTGTTCAGCATATAAACCCCTTGTCCAGAGACTACCTGTCACAAAAAGGACTGTTAGAAAGTGGTCACATGAAGCTGAAGAAGCCTTACAGGGTTGTTTTGATGCAACCGATTGGATTTCTCTTTGTAAGCCACATGGAGAGGACATTAATGCCATGACTGAGTGTGTGACTGACTATATAAACTTCTGTGTGGACAACACCATCCCCACCAGAACAGTGAGATGCTTCCCTAATAACAAACCCTGGATCATCAGTGAGCTAAAGGAACTATTGAACAAGAAAAAAAGAGCCTTTAGGGAGCGAGACAGGGAGTTACTGAGGAGTATACAGAAGCAGCTCAAAGTCAAGATCAGAGAGAGCAAGGAGGTGTATAGAAAGAAGCTTGAGAGTAAACTGCAGAGGAACAATATCAGAGATGTGTGGTCAGGGATGAAGAAGATCACAGGCCTCAAGCAGAGGGAGGATCGGATGGATGGAAGTCTGGACAGAGCAAATGAGCTGAACACACTCTTCAACAGGTTCAGTTCAGGAACAAGCTCACCATCCTCCCCTCCTGTTCCCAGCCAAAGAGACATCCCACCCTCCTCTGACCCACAGCTTTCCTGTAACATCTCCACCTCCACCTCAGTCATGGATTCTTCTGCTTCCACTAGTTTGTCTTCAACCCAATCAGGAGATGCTGCTGTCCCCTTTGCCTCCCCCTCCCACTTTTCTGTTTCTAGAAGTCAGGTGAAGAGGCAGTTGGAGAGACTGAACCAGAACAAGGCTGCAGGTCCAGATGGTGTCAGCCCCCGAGTCCTGAAGACCTGTGCAGAGCAGCTCTGTGGGATTCTGCAACACCTTTTCAACCTTAGCTTGACCCAAGAGAAGGTACCACTGTTGTGGAAGACATCCTGTCTGGTTCCGGTACCAAAGAAAACTCACCCTTCAGACATCAATGACTACAGACCTGTTGCCCGGACATCCCACATCATGAAGGTCCTGGAGAGACTCCTTTTGACCCACCTGTGTAAGCAAACCAGCACATATCAGGACCCCCTGCAGTTAGCTTATCACCATGGAGTTGGAGTTGAAGACGCTATCATACACCTGCTTCAACAAACCCACTGTCATCTGGACAAAGCAGGCAGCACTGTGAGGATCATGTTCTTTGATTTCTCCAGTGCATTTAACACAATTCAGCCTGATCTGCTTCGTCTGAAACTCCAGAAGACTCAGGTGGAGGCCTCAACAATCACCTGGATTAATGACTACTTGACAAACAGACCACAGTTTGTCAGACTGAAGAATTGTGTGTCTAACCAGGTGATCAGCAGCACAGGAGCACCACAGGGGACTGTACTCTCACCATTCCTTTTCACTCTGTACACTTCAGACTTCCAGTACAAGTCAGACTCCTGTCATCTACAGAAATATTCAGATGACTCTGCAGTTGTCGGGTGTATCAGAGATGGACAAGAAGCTGAGTACAGAGAGCTGGTGGACCGCTTTGTGGCATGGTGTGGGAACAATCATCTCATCTTGAATGTTAACAAAACAAAGGAGATGATTGTAGATTTCAGGAAAAACAGGGTCAGATCAAACCTTGTTTCCATCATGGGAGAAGAAGTGGAGGTGGTTGAGGAATATAAATACCTTGGTGTTCATCTGGACAACAGACTGGACTGGAGACACAACAGTGAAGTCATCTACAAGAAAGGACAGAGCAGACTGTACTTCTTGAGGAAGCTAAGGTCCTTCAAGGTTTGCAGCAAGATGTTGCAGATATTCTACAAGTCTGTTGTTGAGAGCGTCATTTCCTCTTGCGTCATCTGTTGGGGCAGCAGCATCAGAAGCAGGGACCTAAAAAGACTCAACAACCTGATAAGGAAGGCTGGTTCTGTTCTGGGGACGACTGTGGAACCTCTGGAGACAATAATGCAAAGAAGGATTTTGCATAAAATCAAGAGAATTATGGACAACCCTGAACATCCTCTCCATGAGACTGTTATCGGAAAACAGAGTCTCTTCAGTCAAAGGCTTCTTCAGTTTGGATGCAAAACTGACCGCTACAGGAAATCTTTCCTGCCCACAGCCATCAGCATCTATAATAACTCCTTGATTTAATTGAGTTACATCAACATTTAATTTCCCTCTGGGATAAATGAAGTATTTTTGAATTTGAATTTGAATTGAATTGAAGCCACCCCCACCGGTTACACCAGAACAATAGAAGAAGCAATGCGCATGCGTGTACCCCCCTACTTCTACCAGCGCATCACCTGTAAATGTTCCTTCAACAACGCCGCTGTAGTTAGCAGTGTCTGCAGCAGTGCTGCTATCAATGTTGTGGGGTCCATGATGATTGCTGTCTGTCCTTGTTGTGTTGTCTTCTTCCGGATTTTGAATGGAAGCCGCTTTTTGTTCTGGTCACTGACGTATGTGTATACGTCACTGGCGTTGGCCATGTGGCTGTGACGCAGATGTAAACGAATCTGTTTTGGCTGTAACAATGGAAACGAAACAACGGCGTTCTCAGATCTTCTCACTCTGGAACCCGTTCTCAAAAACTATCGTTTTGGGGTTGTGGGAACGCCGGCTCCGTGTGGCTCCGTGACAGCCAAACGATAAGAAAAAGTATCGTTTACAGTGAAAAACGTTTTCGTGTAGCCGTAGGCTAAATGCATAAGTTATGAAAGTTTCATACCATTGTCAACTCTTACATATTTATTTCACTGTCCTCATGTGTTTATGCTCTCCTCTTTGTGTTATAATGTGTTTACATAAAGCATGCTGAACTGTCTCTGTATGAGATGTACTGCACACATATACTGGCCCTGCTCACTTTATTAATAACCCAATAATCAACACGCATCATCATACTTTGTGACTATATTATCCTGAGTGTGTGACCCAGATATTATTTTTTCACTGTTACATCTCAACAGGATCAATCTTAACAGCCAAAAGCGTACCTGGCAGCAGGTGACAACGGTAAAGTACAGGAACATATTTCAGAGTGGTAAGTAGCCTTTGAAGAAATTTGTTTGTCCAATAAAGAGACCGCCAAACTAGATATGGAACACAAGAAACTGAAAATAAAAAAGATCAAGCTAGAGATTATGAAACTGGAGAGGGATGTTAGTATAAATTCAGATAAAGGAGAATTTCGTGTTGTGAACTGTATGTAATTCTGTTTTCTCTCCACAGCTTGAGAAACATGTAATAATGATTAAACAATTCAACACAACTTGAACTCAAACTTGTCATTATTGTACGGTTCATGCAACGTGTTAGAAATGTGTTTTTTACATTTATATTCACAGTGGGGTGCCATGACCTAAACGTGTGGAAAGTTATAAATCATCTCTGTCCATTCAGCCTTCTTACACTTGCTCTGACTTGAACTGCTACTGTGTCAATGCTAAATTATGAAAAGAAGTTCTAACTCAAAGGTCAAAACAATAAGGATCAAAGGAAATATGTGTCCCTGTATATAGGTCCTCACTGTGTCAGGAGAAACTGAGTCCTTTCAGGCACTGGAACCTGCAGGGACTCGGACTTCAGCCTGAAAAGTTGTCCACAAGACAAAATATATAAAGTATGAAGTATACTATTAATTTAAGATGGCTCTGTCAGAAGTCAGCCATGGTGCCTGAGAACTTTAAGCAATGAACCTGTATTTAATTTGGCCAAAGCCTGAGGGAGATGATGAACTTAATGCAAATACTTCAGCCAGTAGGTTGTTTTACATTATCGGCTACTGTAAATGTGGAGCAGCAGCCTGAAAGGACCTGTCCGCGATTTTTCTGAGTCTGGTCCTGGGTGGGTGTTGGTCGGGTGTTTGTGAAATGTGGGACGGAGATGTAATAAGGTATCAATTAGTTTTAATGAATTCCATGTTCTTTTGATTTAATTTCATGTTAACTACTTCTATAGTTGCGTTTCTTTAGTTGCACTGGCACTGACTGATTGATATTGATTTTCCGAGACAGTGAATGAAAGTGGTGATATGATTACCACAATTTTTTTTTGTTGTTGTTTTGTTTTGTTTTTTATACAAGACATGAGTTGCGGGGGCGCGGAATTCTACCAGGTGGAAATTTGTTTCAGGAGTCTGTTTCAGCCGGACTCATACACTCATGCACTCTGAGCCCTCGGGAGTGCTTTGGTGGTCACTATGAGCAAATCTATCAATGAAAGTGGTCTTCCACAGTTCAACTGGATCAGGGAACGCCTAATGTGAGCGATTTGTATCAAACTCTGTCAGGTTCAATCTCAGAAATCTTTCTTCTCCTTGGTGTTCGTCTAATGATCACATGTTGATAGAACACACTGTTGTTAGATCAGAACCAAACATTCTGATCGGATATTGTTTGAGATGCAGCTAAGCTAAGCTTCAACATTAGCCTGCCCAGGAGCAGGCTAGTTCAGCAGCATATGTTACCATGGTTACTCAGCGGGCATTCAAATAAGCCACGTTGGTGGAACGGAACTCTCTCTTAGATTAGCCACAACTATCGAGAAAAGCCAGGCTTTCCACTAATTCAGCTTTGTGGAACACCCCTCAGACCATGTCAGCAAAGATGGAGTGACATAGAGAGGTGTGATTAGAACCCAAGTGATATTTATTTTCAGACTTCTGTGCTACACATCGATTGTCCATTACACATTTCATGTTTAAGCATAAGTCTATAAATGTACCTAGTACCTTAGGCCAAAGGTCTCTGGCGTGGTGGTAATCATAGGACCCGCTGATAAACACCAGCGTGAGGCAGGAATGGAATGGAAGGAATTTGGTGAGGTCATGGAGAAGGACTTTCGGTTGGCCTCAGGGATGTTCTGGTAAACTATTCGGCAACTCAGAAAAGGAAAGCAGGGCCTGTCCCAGGCTGTGCTTGGCCTGGATGGAGAACTGCTAACCCAAACTGAGGATATAGTCGGGCGGTGGAAGGAGCACTTTAAGGATTTCCTCAATCTAGCCGGCAAAAGTAGCTGAGGTAGTTAAAATGCTTGCTAGCACTAAAGCGCCGGAGAATGGACAAGATTCACCCCTGAGATGCTGAAGGCTCTGGACATTTTGGGGCTGTTGTGGCTGACATGTCTCTTCAATGTCACCTGGAGATCTGGGATAATACCTTTGGAGTGGCAGACCACAGTGGTGGTCCTGTTTTTAAGAAAGGGGACCGGCAAGTGTGTTACAACAACAGGGAGCTCACACCACTCAGCACACAACCCCCAGGAAAGTTTACTCCAGGGTGTTGGAGAGGAGGCTCTGACCAATTGTAACACCTTTGATTCAGGAGGAGCAGTGTGGTTTTCGCACAGGTCGTGGAACAGTGGACAAGATCTTTACCCTCACTCTGAGGGGGTTACTGAGGGGGTTACTGAGGGGGTCATGGGAAATTGACCATCCAGTCTGTGTTTTGCAAACTTCTGATTATGTTCCCCGAGGGATTCTGTGGGGGGTCCTGCGGGAATATGGGGCACAGGAGTGGCTTTGGCAAATTATTTGGTCCCTGTATAATCAAAACAAGAGATGTGTCCATGTTCCTGGTGCCAGCTCAAATTTGTTTACAGTGCCTGTTGTCCTCTGCCAAGGCTACTCCTTGTCACGGTCCTGTTTGAGCTTTTCATGGACAGGATCCCATCCCTGCACATCCCTGCTCTGTGCAGACTATGTGGTTCAGTTGGTTTCTTCAAGCCAAGACCTTCAGTGCGCACTGTAGCGGTTCGCGGCTGAGCGTGAAGTAGCTAGTATAAAAGTCAGCTCCTCCGAATCCAAGGGCCATGATTCTTTACCGTGTCAGGGATGAGTCCCTGCCTCAGGAGGAGTTTAAGTATCTAAGGATCCTGTTCAGGAGTGATGACAAGTTGGAGCGAGAGATGGGCAGATGGATTATAACTTCATTAGTGGTTATGAGGGTGCTGCCCCAGTAAGTCGTGGTAAAGAGGGAGTAAAGGCAGAAGGTAAAGTTTTTAATTTACTGGTCCATCTTTGTTCCAACCCTCACCTATGGTCATGAGATCTGGGCTGTGACTGAAAGAATGAGGGTGCGGACCTTGGCCCTTCAGAGCTGGAGAGAGGGATGTCTGGGTTGCCCTCTTGAACTTGTTTCCTCAGCGACCCTACCTCGAATAAGTGGAAGACAGTGGATGGATGGATATGTTGACTTACAGTTGGGCACTGTTTATGAGCTTTATTATGGGGCCCCAGCTCCTGCATTTACACTGAATCCCAATGTTTATGTGATGAATCTCTGGATTTTGTAGTTTGTCCTTTTGTTTCACGACCTCTTCCCTTCTATGTGTGTGGGTTGTCTTGTCTTTCCCTGTGTGAGTGAGAGTGAGTGTAGTGGATGAACCTCTGCTTGTGACAGTTTAAGCTTTATATGTCAATAGGACAATAATAAAACCAGATAACCGATTTGACAAAAGATGTGAACATGAGTTTATGAAGTCTGAATTTCAGTTGCTTTCCATATGTGTTGCTCTGGTTCAGTTAACATTAAATATTATTCTGATGAATTAGTCAAAGAAATTGTCTCTCTAAGGACTTGGGCATGATGCCATCTGTACCTCTGCTGCAGGCACGTGCAGAGGGAGCGGGGGGTGCTGGAGCACCTGCCCCTTTGGCCCTTTCTGCCCAAAGTGCCCTTTAGTCAAAAGTTTTTTTTATTCTTGTATTCTTGCAGGATGACTGACGAAGTTAGTGAAGTGAGCAGCATCCTGTGTGTGTGTGCGTCTGACTCTGCACACACTCTCATAAGTTATTATAATTAAAAAGTATGTCTGTATGCCTGTATGTATGGCTTCTTTTTGTTTCTATATGTTTCTTTTATCATGGGCAAAGTGCATTAGAGAGATGTATAATTTTACTCTCAAGTAAGTTGCAGTGTTTTTCCTACATGTATGTTTCTAGAGGCAATGAGGCAAAGGCACAAAAACTATGCAATATACATGCTTATTCACATAATTTTGCACTATATTAGTATAAATACAACAATAATGACAACAATAATTAGAAGAATTTGACTTCTGATTTTCTCAACCTCTCATTTAAACAAATCAGTACTTGTTTATAACATTTGTATACGCACAAATTAAATATAATATGCATAAATATATAACTTTTATAACCTTGCTGTCTTTCGCAAAGTGGATAGTCAAGCACTAATACATTTAAATACATGATTTCTATATCCTTTAATTATGTTTTACTTTATTACCAGCACTACGAACAATAAAAGGCAGATTAAGGATCAGCACCATGGAGCAAATTCGTAGCTATACAGTACATGTCTTGAAAAAAGTATGAAATGTCACTGTGTGTGTGTGTGTGTGTGTGTGTGTGTGTGTGTGTGTGTGTGTGTGTGTGTGTGTGTGTGTTATGTGCATTAGATTATAGTTTATCAATCATATTTCATTCTGCAGAGATGCCTCGTAAGAAGAGGACGTTAAAACAAAAACAAAAGGAGTGTTTCAAATTCATGCTCCATGTGCCCCCTTTTGACTTTGAGCCCCTGCCCCTCTAAAGGTCTCTCCACGGCCCTGCTCTGCTGGCTAAGTGCAGTCATACGTACCATCAGTACCTTTGTGCGCCAGCTGGCCTTTCCCATTATTTAACCAGCACATTGGGTTCTTCCTCATCCCGCACCTGTGTATGATTTATTAAGCTGGAAGGAGGTTTTACACTGCACAGAGCAGGAGTTCTGATCGGGTGATCTTCCATTTTGGCAGGTCCCACTTCATCAAAGCTCCTTGTGATCCAAGCAACCTGCTTCTTCAGTGTTGGATCATTTCTTTCCTCTGCCTTAAGTCTCTTTTCCCCCAGGTGGAGAAAGGTGGATGTTCCAAGTCCTTGCCTCCCCATACATGGGTTCCCAATAATGTGCTTTAACTTCAACATGCCTTCAAACATGGCACAGAATGCCTGATCTTGTGTTGTCACCTGTGTCTCAGATCTTTCGATGAATGGGTTTTGTTGGTACTTTGCAATGCACCTTTTTGTGCTTTTTAGAATATCATAGAGGCTACAGACTGAATTACTTGATTTTTCCCCCTTTCTCAAGGGATTTCATTTTATTTATATATAAGCTTCATGTGTGGTACAGAGAGACAGCTGGAGAAAGTCTGTGTTACAATATCTGGCAGCAGGATTGAACATAAAAAGGAAGCACATTCTGTAGCAAAGTTAGCATCAACATGCTCAAATCAGCTAAAGTAATATTAACAATTTGTGGGAAACCCTGTAGTGTATAGTCCTACTGCAATATAGCTTGGTGGAATCCTGAGCCACTTGAAGAGGTATCTGTTGACTTGTCTCTCGATTCTTACCACTGCTGTCATACTTATGTGGGTCCCCAGTTTAAGAGGCTTTTCGACCCTCGATAGGCCAACCACTTTTCTTTTCTGTGGGAAACGGGTCCAAAGTCCAGGCACGTATCTGTCTTTGCACTCCTTGGTCTCTCGGATCAGCTGGTTAAGGGGTCCTGTGTGTTCCAAGCACCAACACTGACCTGGGATGCTTCCTCCTCTGGATTCACATGCTTGCTCTTCACCATTTATCCAGTCAGCCTCTTGGCCAGGACACGGAGAGCGATCTTTCTTTAGTCACCCAGAAAGGAAATAGTTTGGAGTGTGTACATCCCTGTGGAGTCCATCTCTTGCTGTTTAAAACAGCCCTTAGCTTGTGAAGGATGATCATTTTTGTCCACATGTAGCGGCTTTTTACTCTCTCTTGCATTGTGTATTTCACAGAAGAAGACGGTCACTGTTGGCAAAGTTGCCTTTTATTTCGGACATCTGGTGGGGAATTAAGACAGTCAGTCCGGATTTCCTCACACACACACACACACACACACACAGTGTGCGCTGCATTTAAGTATCATAGGACTAAGTTTGTGTGTTGTGTGAAGAGTTTTTTTTTTAAGGCAAGTGGAATCACACTACACCTTAAAGGTGCCGTCGGCAGGTTTTCAAAATTCCGAGTCTAAAGTCGGAAAATTCGAACTGATTCAACTTTCAGGTCCCTCCCCCAACCTCTACCAAGCTCCAAACCGCCCCCCAAACCCCTCCCCCTCTGTGGACGAGGTTGTGCACGAGTTCACACCAGTGTGCGCGCACACAAGCTGGGGCAGACTCACGCTCAGCATGGAAGACGTGGTTGGTGACTGTTCTGCTCAGATAATAGATAAATAATAAACCTAACGTGATTGGTTACAGAATTCGGGATTTTTCCTAAACAGCCTATTTAATATTCTACTTCCAAAATCCCATGACAGTTCAAGCTAATTTGACTAAAAAAAAGTTGCCGACGGCAGCTTTAACTCCGTGACACACACACCACACAAACTGAAATTTCCAAAGCCTGCATAGTAGCATCTGCAATATTGTATATCCTATAAGGTATAGCATTTTGTCCTATGACCGAGGTTCAGCTATGACTGACTCAGGTTTTTACTTCTGTCCATGCTGGTTCCCTGGTGTCTAGCTCTTCCACAGAGGTGTACCAAACATTGGCAGCAGGCTTAAAGCCTTTAGAAATCTAAATAGCGTCCGAAGGAGGCTGACTTTCACCAAACTGTTATCGGTGAGTAGATGAACGTATTTCATGTCAGAGATAATGTCCAGGTTTAAAAAAAAAAAAAACTTCCCCTTTAACAATCTTTTGAAGAGATCCATTTCATCTGAAGCTTATGGCGTGTTCCCACTATGCAGTCCGGTACGGGTCGGTTCAGAACGGTTCGCTTATTTCAGTGTTTCCACTACCACGAAAGCGTACCGGTCCCATGGAAGCCGTTACCATGTCTGTAACCCTTCTGCTTGGGGTACCCAGCACACAGGACCGGTTCCAGGCTCTGCTCTCCGGTGTTGGTGAGGAGGCTGTGCAGCGGGAGCTCGATGGCGCTGTGCCAAACCAAAAAGTTTTCCAGCTGATTGTCGCAAAAATGGCAGAGAGTGGTTTCAACCGGGCCGAGAGCCGGTGTGGCATTAAGCTGAAGAAGCTTGGAGGTGGTTCCAAATTATGGATGTTATTTGTTATTTGCTGTTATTTACTATTTAGGCTTCGGCACACACTCCGCCCACACCTGAGGGTCCCTTTGTACAGTGGGAACGCAAGCTGACCCCAAAGCAACCCGACCCGAACCGACCCGTACCGGACTGCATAGTGGAAACGAGGCTTTTGACAACATACAGATTTGACTAAAAAAAAAGAAGAAACTGCAGCAGCTGCTTTTAGTGTTCTTAAGACAAGAGTTGAAACACTTTTTCAACAGCTGTTGCTTGTTTCACATCCAAGATGAGCAGCTAATATGGAAAGAAATAAGAAACAAAACAATGCCTTAGTTTCCATCCATCCATCCATTATCTATACCGCTGAATCTGTTGGTTGGGTCGCGGGGGGGGGGGCTGGAGCCTATCCCAGCAGTCAATGGGCGAGAGGCAGGGTACACCCTGGACAGGCCGCCAGTCCATCACAGGGCCACACAGAGACAAACAACCATGCACGCTCACACTCACTCCTAAGGACAATTTAGAGATGCCAATTAACCTAACATGCATGTTTTTTTTGGACAGTGGGAGGAAGCTGGAGTACCCGGAGAGAACCCACGCATACACGGGGAGAACATGCAAACTCCACACAGAAAGGCCCCAGCTGGGAGTTAAACCTGGAACCTTCTTGCTGTGAGGCGACGGTGTTAACCACCACACCACCATGCAGCCCCTTGCCTTAGTTTCAACATATCTTTTGTGCTATAATGAACAACATAGAGTTCAAAAGATTTGCAAAAAGATGCCATTTACATTGCATCCCGTCTAAACTTTCTCAGAAACATGGTTGCCAAGGCAGATTTAAGCATTTCTGTTGATATGCAGGTTTTGTTTTTCTTTAAAAAAATGTTTAAATGATGAATTTAGTGAACTTTCACAATGCTATTAAATTAACTTTGCTCTTCAAATCAAACACCTTTTGTTAAAACAAGCCAGTTTTAGGTCAAATGAATAAAACCTGTATCAATGTTAAGCTATCGAAAAAAAGCTTAGTTAAATCTATTGAATATGTCATCATGTCATCATCATTCGAGGAGGAAATTGTATTCTGTTTTGGAGAACAATAAACATCCTCTCCACAGCATCCTGCAGGACAGAGGAGCAGCTGCAGTGAGAGGCTCATCTCTCTGAGAGGACTGAGAGGTTCAGGAGGTCCTTTGTTCCCACAGCCAGAAGGCTTTTTAACAGTGACTGCTGAGTTCTTCTCAAATTGATTGATTGATTTTTTTAATTTTATTTATTTAGTCATTTATCATTATTATTATTAATATTAGTTAGTAGTAGTATTTTTATTAGAATTGGTATTATTATTGTTAATTTACAATCATTGTAAATATTAATATTTTTTTTTGAGCTACTTGACTAATTTGAATTTCCCCCATTGGGGGATGAATAAAGTATTTTTCTATTCTATTCAATTCAATTCAATTCAATTCAATTCAATTCAATTCAATTCATTTTTATTTATATAGCGCCAAATACAACAAATGTCATCTCGAGGCACTTAGATAGTAAGTCCAATTCAAGCCAATTGGAATTCAATTAATTAATAATAATCATAATTCATAAAATAATCCAATTCGTTCATATAGAGCCAATTCAAAAACAATTTCCTAGCTAAGAAAACCAACAGATTGCACTGAAAACTTTTTGTTTTTCGGTCCAATCTCCCGGCCTGAGCGTGCCTGAGGCGACTGTGGAGAGAAACGACTCCCTTTTAACAGGAAGAAACCTCTGGCAGAACCAGACTCAGGAAGGGTGGCCATCCGCCTCGACCAGCTGGGGTTTGAGAAGACAGAAAGGGGGGAGGGGGGGGGGCCGCGGCGGCACTGTAACACCATTCAAAGGATATCTGTTGGAACAGGGAAACACGAGTTAATGACCACAATAATGTCACATATACATAAAGAGAGTAAAGTGAGGAAATGTGTGACAGATGAGGCCCCCCAGCAGTCTGGGCCTATAGCAGCTTAACTATGGGATGTTACAGTATCACCTGAGCCATCCCTAACTATAAGCTTTATCAAAAAGGAAAGTTTTAAGCCTGGTCTTAAAAGTGGAAAGGGTGTCTGCTTCCCGGACATTTACTGGCAGCTTGTTCCACAAGAGAGGGGCCTGATAACTGAAGGCTCTGCCTCCCATTCTACTTTTAGAAACTATGGGAACCTCAAGTAAACCTGCAGTTTGGGAACGAAGTGCTCTGTTAGGAAAATATCTTATAATGAGATCTTTAAGATATGATGGAGCTCGGTCATTAAGAGCTTTATATGTAAGGAGAAGAATCTTAAATTCTATTCTGAATTTAACAGGGAGCCAATGAAGAGAAGCTAAAACTGGAGAAATATGATCTCTCCTGTTAGTTCTCATCAAAACTCTGGCTGCAGCATTTTGGATCAACTGAAGGCTTTTCAGAGAATATGTGGGACAGCCCAATAATAAAGAATTACAGTAGTCCAATCTTGAAGTAACAAATGCATGAATTAGTTTTTCTGCATCACTCTGAGACAAGATGTTCCTGATTTTAACAATATTACGAAGATGAAAGAAGGCAGTCCTAGAAACCTGTTTTATATGCGAGTCAAATGATAAGTTCTGGTCAAAAATAACTCCAAGGTTCCTCACTGTAGAACTAGAAGCCAAGGAAATACCATCTAGAGTAACTATATAGCTAGACAATTTCTCCCTGAAACGCTCAGGTCCAAAGATAACGACTTCAGTTTTGTCTGAATTTAGAAGCAGACAGTTCTGAGTCATCCAGGTCTTTATGTCTTTAAGACATGCTTGTAGTCTGACCAACCTATTGGGTTCACCTGGTTTTATAGATAAGTACAGCTGAGTATCATCAGCATAGCAATGGAAATTTATGCCATGCTGTCTAATAATGTTACCTAATGGAAGCATGTATAAAGTGAAAAGAATCGGTCCAAGCACAGAACCCTGAGGAACTCCATGACTTACTCTGGTGTGTGAGGAAGATTCTTCATTTATAAGAACAAACTGAAATCTATCAGATAAATATGACTTAAACCAGCCTAATGCAGTTCCTTTAATCCCAATAACATGTTCAAGTCTCTGTAATAAGATACTGTGATCGACCGTATCAAATGCAGCACTGAGATCCAACAGGACAAGCACAGACACAAGTCCGCTATCAGAGGCTAAGAGGAGGTCATTGGTAACTTTAATAAAGAAGCTCCTGAAATCATCACTGCTGAGAGTTAAAGGAATAACTGGCTCAGCAGAGCTCGGACTCTTTGTCAGACTGGCTACAGTGCTGAAAAGAAACCTGGGATTATTCTTATTCTCTTCTATCAATGATGAATAATAAGCAGTTCTAGCTTTACGAAGGGCTTTCTTATACATTGTTAAACTATCTTTCCAGACTAACTGACACTCTTCTAAATTAGAGGAACGCCACTGTCTCTCCAGCTTTCTTGCAGTCTGCTTTAAAGCACGCAGCTGTGAATTATACCAAGGAGCCAGCCTCTTCTGACTGATTACCTTCCTTTTCAGAGGGGCAACATTGTCCAGTGTTGTACGCATTGAAACTATAGTGCTGTCAACAAGAGAGTCAAGTGCTGCTGGAGTAAAGTTTAGGTAGTCGTCCTCTGTCATATCTGCACATGGCAGTGAAGAAAAGGATGATGGAATTAATTCTTTAAATCTGGTTACAGCATCCTCTGATAGACACCTTCTATACGTAAATTTCTTCTCAGAAACTGTATAGTCAAATAATGTAAACTCAAAGGTTATCAGAAAATGGTCAGATAAGACAGGGTTATGAGGGAACACTGTTAACTGTTCACTCTCAATGCCATAAGTCAGCACAAGATCAAGGGTGTGATTAAGGCAGTGAGTCGGTCCGTGAACACTCTGAGAAAATCCAATAGAGTCTAATATAGAATTAAAGTTCATATTCAGGCTGTCATTTTCAACATCTACATGAATATTAAAGTCACCCACTACAATGACTTTATCTGTACTCAGCACTAACTGGGATAAAAACTCTGAGAATTCAGACAGAAACTCAGAGTAAAAAGATACTTCTATTCAATTCTATTCTATTTTATTTTATTCTATTTATGTATCATATTTTCCAGAGAAGTACATTGAAACTCAAACAGCAAATCCTGTTGTTTGCACAGCCATTGCAACAATGTATGTGCAGTACGTACTTATATTTGCCTTGAAAGATATTTGAAAATAAGAAGAGTTAAGTGAGTAATCTCACAAATACAGCATTTTTATATCCTGATTCGAACATGACAACGTGTCGATCATCAATGAGTTCCCTGGCATTTTGCATAGGAGATAATGATTGACATATGAAGTTGAACAGAGATTATAGTTGTCTGCAGAGTGATGTAAAAAGTGAGTTCAAAGAGTTGAGGCGTGTTTCATATCTAAGGCTTAGTGATCAGTTACTTTTCCTTCTGTGGAAACCAGGTTCTATATTGAGTCATGGGATCAACATGGGAAGTCGCATCAGATTAACCTTGTAGCACCCACAGTTGCAGATATGCAACAAGCTTTTTATTTATTTACATTATATTTTTATTTACATTACATTATTTGATTTTTTAAATTTACATACATTATTTACATTCATGTGTAATATTTTTTTACATTACATTTTATGTGCCGACAGTTGTCACAGCAATCATTTTCTTGGCTCAGTGAATCACACTCTGCTTTGTGGTGGTCTGTTCTAGTTGGTTCTGCTCTCGTTTGGTGTGGTCTGCTTTGTCCACCTTTCACAGCGCTAATGGGAGGTCAGGTCTCCAAATTGTATTATTATGATTATTTTTTTGCATTTTTTATTAGCTTCATGTGCACATTTTTATTTACATTACATTTTTTTGCATTTTATACGTGCTTCACTTTTTCACAACAAATATCTGTGAAATCTGTTTGATTTGTTGTTGAATGGAAAGTTTATGATGGTTGCGTTCCGCACTTTGTATTAAGAATGTTCAATAAAGGTCTATCATATACATTTTATTGTGGTAGCAGCAGTTACTGGTGAACTTTCACTATACATTTTTTGCCAAACGATCTGCAGAGAATGACTTGGTTTTGTGAACAAAATTAATCAGGAAAGCCCACAGTTGCAAATATGCAACATTGCCTAAAATGATCAAAAATGGCCCAATTCCAAAAATATTGGTTTATTCCCACCCAAAAAGATGCAAGAAGGGCCAACATTTTTTTCAATGATTATTCATATGCTTGGGTGCTACAAGGTTAAGTGTAAGAGATTCAAGACAGGAGCAAGCATAGACATATGTCTGTGGGAGCAAGTGCCTGGACTGCGTTCTCGCTTGAAACGAGAAGTATATGCGTGAACATCGCGAGATTTAACCAGCTGTTAGTCTATGTTTTTTTTTTTTTTTTTTTAAAGATTGGTGCTGGTCGGTCAACACGTGGGGGGGAGAGCTTGCCTCTGTATATTGATACATTAGAAAATCATCTACTATCAGTATAGCTCTCATCGTGGCGGCTTTGAAGAACTTGGAATACTGTGAGTAAAGAGGAGAGCAATGCATGGAAGTACTGCTGTGATGGTGTTAGCCTGTAAGCTTTGTGCTTTCTGTAGATACAGCTCGACTTGTTTGAAATCCAATCACAGCAATACAGCACCAACGTATTGTGAAAATAACCATTCTTTGGCGTTTCCACGCATCTTTGCAAGCTGTCCGTTGAGCGGCGTGCCGCTCACTGAGTGCAGCGGTCCCATGTCATTGAACAACTAGCCTCCACATTTTGCTTGTAGTCAGAAGAGCAGCTAGCCTTTGTCCCTGTTGTGTAACTTAAGTTACTGCATATGCTGCCTTTATTCTGTGGCCTGTACATATGCTAACAACTTGGCAAAATGTGGACGGTATGAATATCTTGTAATAATACCAAATGTCTGGTCGCCGTCACCAGCTGAATGCAGTCTGTTGTCATGTTCGCTTGGCCGGCTAGCAAGCTAGCGTGAAGGTCTGAGGCCCACATGGGAGCAGGAGCAGAAAACGTCCTTTAACCCTGCGTCAGACACACACGTGCTCCCCGCGGTGGATTTCACTTGTTTGAAGCTGGTTGAGCCATTACCTAAATATTAGGGTCTAACCCGATGTCCAGGGAAGTAAAAAATTCTTAAGTTACAATTATGTAACCTACCATAATGGTTATTAGCGGAGGGAATGACAAGCTGTCAAACGATGAAAATGGTTTTATTCTTCATTAATGTGGTTGTGTTTGAGGAGCTGTGCTGGGCCAGCGAGCTAACTCCACACTGTGGACCCTGCACGGAGGCCTCCTGACTAACCATGCTGTGTTTCCAGCAGAGTTGGCGTTAAGTCATAACCACGTCTGGGACTAACACGACACAAACGAAGCATAGAACAGATCATACAAAAATATTCTTCATGATGCTTTTCCACATCGCTGGCTTTAGACTACACACTTTCTTACACCTCCAAGATATTTCTTTTCGATCTGTCGTGCATTCGGATAAATTAGGTATGAGACGACAGAGGCCAAGCGGCACGTACTCGTGCTCGTTTCCCTCGTTGACTCTATCTACTACCCGAGTGTGTCCTCTGGCGATGATGCGTAATTCAGTTTTGCAACAGCATCTTTATGTCGGTGCATAAAGTTATTCTGACGAGTCTCAAGTGACACTCACACAACCAACTCATCTAAATGCTCATCCTCATCGTGGTATTTCTACCCTTAATTGAAAGGTTACATCAGCTGCTGTGTGAATGATCGCTCGTGACATTTTCCTGTCTGGCTGGTAAGGAGATAGTCCGGGCACGAGACAGCGCTAGCAGGATTATTTGGAGCCGTGCCGTCCCGTTGTGGGTATTATGAGCACCTAGCTAGCCGCTGGAGTCTGATAGCAGCTAATTCGGCTTCTGCGAGTTAGTATTATCTCTTGTCTGGGGGTAGATATACCGGAGAGTCGGGTGGCAACTTTTCGTCGTGTGGTTGAAAGTTTAATGCATTCGTGGACCTACTTTCTCTGACAGCTAAATATTGAGAACACGCGTGACAGTAGCCGGCACGTAAAGTAGCTTGTAGCAGTGTAGTATCCGTGTGTCATGAGTGGCTGTAAGGTGTCTGAAACTGGACGGTGCACTCCGGTTATTCACGGAAACGGGCAGAAAACTATACAAATGTATCGTTGTGTGTACATGTAGTGTTGAGTCGATGCGGCGGAATGGAAAAAGAAGGCAAAGTAAGTGTTGGTGCAGTTGGGACAGCCTTCTCCCTCCGCCGTGCAGTGTTTAGATCACCGGGGCTCCGCACGTTGTCAACTGTGTAACGTGTAAATGGAGCCCAGCCCCTCCTCAGTGGAGCACCAATGTCACGGTGTGAAAGCGGACTTTGAGGTCAAGAGAATCACCAATGAACGGCAAGCTGAGCCGTGAGCCCTGGTTCCAACTTATACTCTACCCTTGTTCAAGGTTAATGTGTTGTGCGCCACCATTTCATGTTTCCTTCTGCTGGAGGTGGACATTGATCCGAATTAATGACAGCACGTCTTCCTGTGGTTTTTGTAATATCCACATTGAGGAGGAAATGTATACAGAATCTATCCACGGAGAGATTCCTTCCAGGTTTTCCTTTGATTTTTTTATTTATTTTTTTTTTTCATTGAGTTTCTTTGTTCTTCACAGAAGTTGTGGCATATGTTTTAATCACTCAAAACAAAGCTTGATTTTTGCTCACAGCACGGCCACAAAGTAACTTTCCTGCAACCGTTTTTCATTTAAAGGATCATAAGATTGAATCCAGCGTTGTTCATGTTTCTTTCTTTTGAATCAACATATTTCCATTCAGTGATGGACATTGAAGTCTAATGGAAGAACCAAACATCTAGTACCCACAAATTTTTTTGAAACAACTTTTTGTCAGCCGACTTCCAGTCCTTTTTCGTCTGAATGGACCATAAAGGAACTTGGATGAATACAACCGCTATTATGACAGATGTGATATCTTAGCTGTTTTAATGTAATGCTCATTTAACCTGTGAAGCTGCTTCATGGAGAGGGCAGCACATTCTGCTCCATTACTTGTTTTGATATTTTGCTTTGCAAACACATTGACATGTATTATTGTACCTTCAGTACAGAAACTCACATCACTTCATTAACTTGATGGATTCCAATGCAAACTGACGCTGTCACAGTGTGTGAGAATGCGTTTGAGTTTTAAAGATATGAAAATGAACAGAGCTGGGCAACCATTGTACCATCGGTGTAGTTGTCAGGATGAAATGAACACAAAAGCAATGTCATAGTACTATTTTTTTTTTTTTGGGGTGGGGGTGTAAAATGATTTAAATTTAGTATATATATTTTTTTAATGTTTTTTTTTCTTTTAGATTTTAAAATTTTGTAAAAAATCATCCCTCAGTCATGTATTATTGGCCCAGTAAAATTGTGTCATGGAGTGTTTTATTTGTGTCGAAGAAGCAAATTTTCTTTCTAAGACAGCAGACAAGATTACATCTTCACTGCCGTGATATTTATACTCCCTGACTTGCTGTACTCTTGTGTTCTTTTGTTGGTGGAACCATCACAGTTATCATTTACATATCCTACCAGTTACCAGGTCAGGCTTCTAACTCTGGCTTTAAATCCTGTTCAGTGTTGTCTGCCAGCTAACACGAATCTCCGTTTGTGTCTTTGTAAATTTCAGGCGTGGCTGCTGGTGTCTTGAAGAAATGCCGTTGAGGTTTCGCTCTGTTGTGCCCTACACACTGCCTGGAGTTCTCGTGTTGATTGGCTGGTGGTGGTACACATCACGGAAGAAAGAAAGGCTCGTAAGCCATGACAGCTCAGAGGGCCCTCCGACTGCTGTGAGCCTCAAAACATCTCAAACAGAGGGCAGCAACGGTTTGGTTGAGAAAGGCACACCCCCACATGAACCAGACAGCCCCATCCATAGACCTCCACAGGTCACCAGCCAGAGAACAGAACAGGAAATTATTTCTCAGATCCATAGCCTGGACGATGAACCAGCAGCTTCACTGGAACAAAGTTGTGAAGAAGCTGCCCCTCAGCATGGCAGATTAAGACCAGAGGAAGTGAATAAACCATCATACTCTACTCTGCTGTCACTTGATGACGAAGATATCTCAAAGGGATCATCGAAAGACCATAAAGCCCCAGAAAGAGACTCATCACCTGCCGGAGTAACCCTAAAAGATTCAACAGCTGCTCCAGAAGCCTCTGTAGAGGAGGACGTCCTGTCTTGCCAGGCTACCAAACTCACAAGCTGCTCTCCCACAAAAGCACAGCTTTCTGATTCAGAGAGACCAGAGCCAGAGGGGGAAGTTGCAACGCATCACAGCCCTGTAAGTACACAAGATGAGAGTGTTTGTGTACTCACCCCACCCAAGTTGCAGAGGGTCGTCCCATCAGAGGCTGATTCTCTGGAGACCCCCCCTTTGGCTCAAGATTTCCACCAACACATTCTAACTAGTACACCTACTCACCCCGCCCTCAGCTCCACGGTCCAGGTTTCCACCACCACATTACTGACCCCAGAGGACACTCACTTAGAGAAGAGCACTACAGAGGAGCAGGACCTGGAGCTTCTGGCAGCTGGACTCATAACGGAGGTAATCTCGGCAGCCACCCAGGAAGTCCTCGGTGTCACCAGCTGCGAGGTCACAGACAATAGCCAGCTAAGCTCCAGTAGCAACACACCAACGGCCAGCATCAAGCTGTGCTCACAAGAGGAGCCCCTCACAGTAATACAACAGCACTGTCATCTGACACTTCCATCTAAAGGAGGCAGTGAGGGTCGAGAAGCAACCGAGAAGGAAGTGCAAGGAGTGCCAAACGGTTGCCCCTTGGCTCCGGTTGTGGAGACTGTTAAGGCCAGTGATGGGGTTCATCATACAAAGGATGTACAGGGTGACACCTGGCCTACACCAACACATCAAGCAACTCCAGCGTTAAACATTAAACTCAAAGGTGACGAGGCGGCGACACTGGCTGAGGATTCAGCCTGCAGCACCTGCCACTCTGAAGACGGCATCAGCAACGAGGACTTACAGAGCAGCACGTTTGAAAACCAAACGGATGTTATCCAGGTTACAGACTTGTCAGAGAAGGAGGCCACACAGCCTCACTCACTGGTTGAGACCACCTCAGAAGCAGCTGAAGAAAACTCAGTGGATGCTGTGTGTGAGATAAAGAGACTTAATGGGATCGGCCTGAGGAACGGAGCTCACGGAACTTGTGAGATGGACACAGACCAGTCTGGAGGTGAGGCATAAATCTGTTTGTTCTGGCTATTGGTCCAAGATGCGTTTCTGGGCATAGCATAACTGTACTTGTGACTTTCCAAAGTTTGGTAATATATCGGTCATTGTGTCAATGGTTAAGGTCTTATATGCATTGCATAAACGAGTGAACTCGGTAGGTTATTAGAGGGTCTGGACATTCGGCTCCAGAATTTTATCACTTAGCTTTCAAATGTTAGAAAAAACACATTTCTTGGTTTCCTGATTGTTATCAGTCTGGCCACGTATGTTAACAAAAATCTGTGGAAGAAAATCTATCACAGATTTTCTAAACATGTCAGTTCTTAAACACTGATAAGAAATTACAGCCTGTAGGCTAACACATGCTAGCCTCTGTCCATTACAAATGGCTCAGATTAATCTGGACCTGAATGAGATTGTGGCATATGATAACCTTAAGCAAAACTATCACATTATGGTGGTATTGCAATAAAATGTCTAAAATATTTTGATGTAGTTGGATTAAAAATGAAAACATTTAAAAAAAAAAAAACATTAAACACAATCTTTGCTATTTTTAATCAACATGTAGAAAATTTGGAACATTTGTAAACATGTATGTTAAGTAAGATTAAGAAAATAATTATATTGATAGTTGAATTCCTCTAGATGCATTTAAAATTAATGCAATCCCTTAAAAACTCGGAACATAATAACATAAGCCTCGAAAGAACACTTCTTAATGAAATGAAAATGAATGCTTCCACCTAAGTGAGCCCAAACCTGTAGTTCAACGAGTTCTTGGGAGGTGGGGTCACTAGGTTCTGATTTTAGTGGGATCCTGATATCTGTTGATTCACACATAAGGGGGAGAGAGAGAGGAAGTGTGTTGACTCATGTGTTAACTTTACACTAACACACACATTCCTGCATTATCTATACAAAACATAAATGCAGTGGAAACTCCAGAGAGCCAGCAGGCCAAACTTTTTGATCAGATGTACACAACGTTTGATTACCTAAGCTAAAGTATAAAAGGGATGCAAGCTGAATGTGATTATAGTCTTAAAGTAAGCGTTTTCATTTAGCAGGAAATCAGTATGTCTTTGCAATTCTCCTGTCTCATATAATGTTAGGTAAGTAACTAGCCATAGTTAGCCAAATGTTCTGCCTCAGTAGCAAGGATGTTCAGCTATTTAACTGCAGCTTGACAGTCAATCTGTATCTGGCTACAGATGGTTGTAGCTTGCCACAAACGTTCATTTCAAAATGTTATCTTGATTTTGGCCAAGAGTGAGTTATGCTCCCGTACAAGTAAAATTATATTTTTAAGTTCTACATACAGACACTCTTCACAAGTGCATCTTGCATGTCAAATTCCCTTCCTCCTCCTCCAGGACACAACTTGTTAAATAGCCAACTTTGTGTCTTTAAACTGGCAAAAGTTTGGGTGTTCACCTCCCTCAGCCACCATAAACAGCTGTCTTTAGTAGAATTTAGTTTATATATCTGTTGTGACTTAATATGGTTAATATTGGTGTATAATATAGATGATAGAATTGATAAAAGATGCTGTGAAAATTGAGATGCTCTTCAATCTTGGGGGTGCTGCACGTAAATGCAAAAGTTAAGCACACCCTTTCTTAATTTTCTGTAAAAAAAAAAAAAAAAACAACATAGAACAGCATTTGGTCTGTAATGATTTTTTTTCCTGATGTCAGAAGCTTGTTTGTATTTGTTTATGTGGGCTGCTTTAATGCGTAAAAGCTGGCCACTTTTAGAATAACGTGCGGGACTTTTTCCACTGTAGCTGTTGACTTCACAGCAGGACATTTTCTGCTGGAGATGCTCTCACAGCAAGAAGTGCATGAAATGGAATGTTAGTTTATGTATTCATACGTTGGCTAAGGACGCACGGTCATGCTGGCTGTAACTGGCACCAGTTTATATCATACGATATGTTGCACATGTACCTTACATGTTATAAAAACCTGGGCATCCTGTGTGAAATTTAATGCAGTGAACACAAATATAATTAAGGTATTCCTTCAGTCGTACCAAAAACACTGGTTGTATATATTGATATACTGTAAATGGTTACTTTATTGATCCCAGAGGGAAATGGGTTAGCTGTGTAGCTGTAAGTTAGCAGCAATGCTGGGAGATGCATGTGTACCGTTAATTACTGCGTTTAAACATTTAGTATATATTAACCTCATTAAACAATTGCACTTGTTGCACAGGTTGATGAGTTACAGAACGGAACCGTTCAGTTAGAAAGCTTCAGCTAACAAAGTAATGTGTAATGTTCATCTTTCAGAAGGAACAGCAATAACTCCTTAGACGCTGGTGTACATCATCATCATTACCTAAGTCATTAGATGAATAAATAAAAAATAAAGTTATTTCTCAGATACTTCCATTTCCCTGGTCAGATGCTCAGGCTCTGAGAGATGGAACTGATCCCTCTTTGTGGCTAAATTTCTTCATCCAGCATTGAACTGGACATAGTTGTTAAAACAATTCTGTGACAGGTGGTTGCTGCACATACAGTCTTTTACCAACTCTTAAATATAGTTTTTACACTGGGCTGGAAGATGCATGCTCCTCAGTACAGCTGACAGCAGAATATTTCCATGCAAAGTAGGACTTCATTTGTCCTCCAGGTCGGATGCGAGTGGGCAGGGCTCGGATTAATCGGGCCTCGCAGAGGAGGGAGAGTGAACTTCAGGAGTGACGTGAATTTGAAATGAAAATCAGATTAGCTCATTAAATGGGGCAATTTAAAACAAAGTGGCACTAAAAGAAATAAATTTTTCACTTGCTGGAGACCTCAGGCACCCTAATATATGATCCCAGGAACAGGAAAATGGGATTTGTTTTCCATTATATGACATCTTTAATATTGTTGTTCCAGTTGTAAGAAGTCCAGACTGTGACCACTTGGCTGCATTTTGCAGACAGTGTGTCAGTGATATCAGTGGGATATTAAAACTGTGCTGGTTGTTATAGCCACAGTACTCAGTCACAAACTATATGTTAGATGAAATGACACAATATGTGTGCATCTCATTGGGAAGGGACTGAAGTGCCAAACAAATAACTTTGCATCGACATGCATCATATTGATTTTATTTTGATATCGTTGCTGATAAATGTTTTGGTGATTAACGCAGTTTATCCTACAGAAATGCCAAACTCAAGTTTGATTTTAAAGGAAGAGATTGACATCAGGAGATTTATTTATTTCCCTAAATAGTTTAACTTAATGTTTTGTTTTTTTTCTCTTGTAAAGTCAAACTTTACTCTTTTAAATAAAACCGAATCGAAGTATTTTCTTTTAAATTGTCTTTTTATGACCAAATCATTTATTTATCAGTACTTGATGCCAGGCTCCAGCCCCCCCCAAAAAGGCAAAACATTGCTAAATGGTGGAGTGATTCTTGTTTGTGTGAATGATGGTGTGTGTCCGTGTGTGTGTGTGTGTGTGTGTGTCTGTGTCTGTGTCCAGGTTCTGATGTGAACAGTATGGATTCGGTTGACAGCGGCTGCACTATGGGTGCTGTGGAGAGCCAAAGCAGCAGTGCTGTCTCCTCAAGCTCAGAACTCATCATTTGGGAGATTGAGGTGCCAAAGGTGAGTCATGACAAATGACATGAAGGTTATCATCACACTTTATTTTTCTGCTATGGTCTCAGCACTCCTTTACTCTGCAAAACACCTCGGAAGTCATTTCACTGCCAGAATGCAAATCTAACGTATGCGCTTAACCAAGGGCTACTTGAGAGACATTTCGGCATCTTTTGTTGTTGATAAATAATGACGCTGCAAACCTGATGCAAGTGCCGTTTTAAGTAAAAACCTTTGATATTTTCTTTTTTACATGTTGGCATGAAAGAATGCATAAAACCATTCTCAATTCTTAGGATTGGTCTGTTGTTCTGTCCATTTTGTCTTTATTCTTAGAAAAGTCTCCATTGTATGCTTTGGAAATGTTTAAATGAGCTTCTGTGTTGACTGATTCCCCTGCCTCCCTGTTCCAGCACCTTGTAGGGCGGCTGATTGGGAAGCAGGGGAGATACGTGAGTTTTCTGAAGCAGAACTCTGGTGCAAAGATCTACATTTCCACTCTGCCTTATACACAGGAGTTCCAGATCTGTCACATAGAGGGTTCGTATGGATGCGCTTGTTGAAATATGCCTATATATTTTTTTTTTTATAGGAATATTTTTATAGGAAACTGATTGATGTTGTTACTTTCAGAAAAATCCCAGTTAAACTCTGCTTTCATTCTCCTGTCGATCTCCACTCAACTGGTGAACCTGGGACTTGTGTTTTGATCTGTCTCCAGGTGCACAGCAGCAGGTTGATAAAGCCCTGTCACTTATTGGCAAGAAGTTTAAAGACCTGGACTTGACCAATCTATATGCACCTCCACCCCCGCCACTCACCTTGCCATCACTTCCCATGACTTCCTGGGTAAGTATAACTCCCACTGAAGCCTCCGGGAAGAAGACTGACTCATGGAAACACTGTTAAACACTCGACTTAAACATCCTCTGGCGTCCTTTGTCTTCTCAGCTCCTGCTCCCCAGTGGTGTAACGGTTGAGGTGATTGTGGTGAACATTGTATCGGCCGGTCACATTTTTGTGCAGCAGCACACCCACCCCACCTACCACGCTCTGCGAAGTCTGGACCAGCAGATGTTCCTGTGCTACTCCCAGCCAGGCACCCCTGCTCTGCCCTCACCCGCTGAAGGTAACTTTCGTTGGAAAATCATTCATTTCCATTTTTGATTTAGAAAACCACATTTTCTCAGTGACTCTGACACCTCAACATGGGTAAGTTTCACATGTTAGACAGGGAAGACAAAGTCCACTCTATAAACATTAGAAATGATCAAAGGAGCCTTCTTTAGTGGGCAGGATGTGCAGCTTTGGAAAACTCAGTAAGCTGTTTCCACATGGGAACCGTCAAACTTAGCATGGTTACTCCTCACAAGGGATGCCAAAAAGTACAGAAATGAGTAACACAATTCTCTAAAACAACTGTTTACAGTACATGTGACGGTAAGGTTTTTGCTGTTGTGATGAAGTTAAAAAAAAAAATTTTTTTTTGTTTGTTTGTTTTTTTGTCAATCACAGCAAAAAGTTAGTGCATTGTTGAGTTTGAAAAGACAAGACCTCATTGATGTAGCTGTAAGTAGAAAGTGCACATTTTTTATTTTATATATGTTTTATTAAATTTTCAAAAGACAAAACGGAAATACACACGACAAAAACAAACATACACACATTTGGCCCACATCCAAATTCAGATTTAAATTTATACAGGCGAGAGATTCAGGAGTCATCCCATATAAATAAGATAAGCAAGCAAAATAAACCAAGTGTACACTGCCATGCATGATACATTCACATGATCAAAGAAAGGTACACGGAAACAAAAACATATCAATTAAATGGTAGGGTGTCATTTACGAGGCAGAACATTCTCAGCTATGATACAAACCCTTCTGCAAGAATGGTAGAGATATTCAAACCAATATATGACAAAAAGGGTTCCCATGTTTTACAAAAAAACATCATCTTTGCTGTGTAATTTACACGTCAGATAGTCCAAAGCAACATATTCGAGAATCGAAAGTGCCCATTTTTGAAAAGATGATAATGTATCCAGACATTTGATGGAATCCCAGCTGGGATGTAGAAGCTGGCAGACCTGTGTGAGATGTTTATTTTGTGCAATCACTGCACAAAGTACATACCCCCCCCAGTTCCTTTCCTGCAATCTGTACTTTAAATGAAAAAGTGAAATTTGACCTGTGTGACTAATATACTTTACTGTTGTAATGTCATAATATTGTTAACATCAGCTGTTCCCTTGCGCTGCTCAAAGGGCCAGTTCCAGCTTGTTCTGTGTGATGAAGAGGCTTGTCTCTCTTGTTATTTTCTTCCAGTTGGTGTCATCTGCGCAGCTCCAGCAGTGGAAGGAGCCTGGTGGAGAGCTCAGGTCATCACCTTTTATAAAGAAACCAATGAGGTGGAGATTAGATACGTCGACTATGGAGGCTACGACAGAGTTAAGATCGACTCATTGCGGCAAATCAGGCGAGTGTTAGATGTCCCACACATTCAGTGGACCGATGAGAAAATGTCTGCTGTGTTTCTGTGAGTTTTCTGAACTCATTAACTTCACAAGACAGACTGGTAACCCATAGTAACACCCCTGAAACTTTTCTGTCCCTTCATCTTTTAGTTTGTCTTAATGAACAGAAATTGTAAATATGATGACAAACTAATTAAGCTCATACTGCAGAGCTAACATTACTAACCACACTTTGATTGTGCCATAGAAGGTTAAACGTGGTATCACTTTTGTTCCATCCTCATGGGAATAAATGAAGAAAAGTGAGTTTTTATTGTAAAACTTTGTTTCAGTGCTACAAGTTTACCAGACATTTACTTTTCCTCTGGTTTCTTCTTGAATATTGTGTCCTGCCCATTGTTGCATAAACCAAGAGCTGGATCGATTTAAAAAGCTGCGTTTTGGTTTCTGACAGTACAGAAAACAGTACAGGTGCTACTGCGTTTGGCCAGTGTTAATTGTAGCCGCTGGCTGTGGACGTGGGCTTCATGTGCTCTAAGTTTCATTCTATCAAGGTTCCATCAACTGCTTCTTAGTGAAATGTGTCATTGTGTGACCAGTGATGCGAGCAGGGAAGGAGGAAGAGATCATTGTGGTGCCATTTGTAAACGTAATGTTTCATTCATTTAAAGAACTTACATTCTGACACAGATGGAGCATTTAGACCCTGAAGTGTCAGTTTTCTATTAGAAGTGGATGAGAAAAGTCTATCCCACACTTGTTTACCTACCATGTACCTGTTGCACGGTAACACCATCACTTTCCTCTACTCCCCCCATCAGGCTCAAAGAAAGAGTTCATCTGTGAACTATTAGCTCTGATGCTGATTTAAAAACGACTGATGAGAATCAAATGTAGAGACTAACTACAGAGTATGTGATGTTGTTCCCTGTATGAGCTGCAGTGTACGCCCATCTTTAATGTCTAACAGATGATTTCTTTATATTTTCCAGGTCTGATTTTGTGACACTACCATTTCAAGGTGCTGAAGTATTGCTGGACAACATTGCCCCACTTCCAGGTACAGCATTGTTCACATGCGTTTTTCTTTAGCCTTTTTAAAAGGGTTTAGACAATATACCAGTTGGTCTATGCAGAGTGAATCTTGTCAACTTGGTGTCAGTTCCTGTCGAGGACATTAGATTTTTGAGTTGGTGTTTGTAATACCACAGTAAAATGTCTTTAACAACTAAATCAATGTTATGTTTTGTTTTTTTTTGGCTTTTTGGATTGTGCTTTCAAGCTCAGGACATTTTTTTTTTCCCTTTTCAGTGTAATTTTTGTCAGATTTCAGTGGGGTCGTATCCCCTTCAGTGCCTCCACTCTGAAGGATACGCATCACCTACATTTCTTTTTCTTGCCATTTTTTCAGCTCAGTAATCCAGCAAAGAGCTCATTGGCTCAGCACACACTACCAAATCAGTTTAGCTAATTCTGTTGTCACTCATGCCAGCCACAAAGCTAATGCTTACAGTGATGAAATACTAAACAACTCATTGAGTATTGATTGATTTATAGTAGGGCTGGGCGCGTTAACTTGTTAATTATTTAAAGCAATAAATATTTTATCGCGCATTAACGCAGGTTTTATTATTGTAAAACTCTGTTGAATTCATCACATTCACACAGTTACAGCAAACACCACAAAGCATGGAGTAATAAAATAAAAATAAACTAGCAGATAACATGGTGTGAAGCTCACAGAGCTAACCGGCGCTACTTCCTGTTTTACTTGTTTCAACATAAAAGCACGCATTTCAAAATAATTTTTTTTTTAAAACTCCTGCATTTACAGCCAAGTTGAATTGTCTTCTCAGCGTAGTAGTTCCAGTCTAAAATATCACTTAAAGGCAAAACACACAACTGATTGCAGCAAGTCATTCAAGGAAACAGACAGTGGAGCGAGGCTTCTACATAAAAACTACAGAAAGATGCTGATGTTAAAAGTGTGTTTGCACAGCAAATGTTATGGCACTTTCATTCATATGGCAGCACATTTAAAATAAAACTAAATGCTAAAGGCTATACATTACTTTTGAATTCCTTTTTGGATTTTGCGTACAAATGTGATTAATCAGGGAAATCATGTAATTAATTAGATTAAAAATTTTAATCCTTGCCCAGCCCTAATTTATAGATATTCAGCTGTTCAGCATGATGAGAAAGAGCCAGTTACTTGAACCAAGTTAACAATGGCTTGTACACAGAAATGACAGATTGAAAAAGATCGAACACCATGGGAAGGAAGTCCTTTCCAAAGTCCTGATCTATTGATGAACTATGCAACGCCACGTCCAACTGCAGTAACATGAACTGCAGTCGGGCCACTGGGAGCTGGAGCTATCTTAAAGTCAGCACATGCTTGTGGCCTCAGTCATAAAGCTCTGAGCTAAAACCGTCTGTACTTCACTACTGCTGCCATTGGCCCTGAAGTATTGCCCTAAAACTTCCCCACAATAAACTGCTTCATTGTACATTCGCCCAACCTGCTCCGAAACAGCCCAAAGTAGTGGGACCATGTGCATTTCTGCATTTACCGTGTGCACATGCAGTGTTACTCTGGGAAAAAAAGAACTTGCTTAAACATTTATTTGTAACTGCCAAAATATAGGTGGGTAGAATTTCTATCACAGTAAACCAAAACAGCTGTGTTCACACAACACACTCAGATTCTGTCAAGGAAGGTGGAGCTGTTTACATGGCGATATTTTAAGCAGGTGAATGTGAGCATGTCTTATAAGCCCACCACATGGCCAAAAAAGAAGATGCTCTATACAGTGCCAATTGCATAAGAGATGTGTCCGAATCCTGTGTAACCAAATGGAATCTTCTGTAGAGGGCTGTAGATTCCATCCACAGAAACATCAGGGCACATCCTTTTTGTGGAGGTTAGATCTTTAGCTGCAGACACAGACTTTGAGTTGACTTGTTTTGCTATTCAGCTGTTAGAATAAATTACGGGCAGAACAATTGATCGGCAAAAGACCTCACAGAATGTGGCACAGGAGCAGTCTCCTCTTATTTCAGTGTGATGCTGTTTTTGTTGTGTTGAGGAAGGAGAAACATCTTCTGGAAGGGTTAATGCAGTTTTACTGGAAAACTGTCAGAAACGAAGCACACACCTGAACTCCCCTCTCATGGTGTTTGAATTATTATTTTATTTTTTTTTAACTCAAACTGTATACAAGCAAATGTCAACTTGGTTTAAGTAATTCTCCCCTAATCGCTCATAATGAACAGCTAAAATATTTAAATGGTGGGAATAAATGCAGGTGAAATATATTCTGGAAATATTGTCACTGTAGAGCTATTTTTCTTTACTTTGGTTTACTAAGTTTTCTAGTTGATGTATTCTTTTGAAACACCCTGTCATGTAACATTAACACACTTTTCACTGATTCGTATGATTTTTCTCTATCCCGTAATAGGTTTACTTTTCTCCGCAGTGTTGCTTTAATTGATCCTTTTAAATGTCGTTTATCAGGGGAGGATCGTTTCTCAACAGATGCAACATCAGCATTTGAGGAAATGACCAGGGGTGTGGCTTTGCTAGCACAAGTAAGCACGGAGGCCTTCTTCCACTGAACCTCATCAGGGGGATGCAATCATTTTTAGCTCACTGGCTGTTTGTGTTTGTCTTTCTACGAAGGTCTCAAACTATGATAACAACACCGGCCTCCCGCTGGTCCACCTGTGGAACATGGTCGGAGATGAGGTATGATGTATAGATTCACCAGGTTTAAGTGACTTTTCTGTAATCTTGAGAGTGAATTAGCCCAAGAGGAATTCTAGAGGCCCACATTGATCACAATGACATGAATGAGATGGTTTTCATTGTAGTGTGAATGATGATAGGTAGGTGTCCTCCAATTAGGTCCAGATTCTGTTACACAAGGTCTTATAAGTAACGGATATTCCAACTTGGTGCAGGTGAGAGTTTAGACTTTAATAGCCTGACAAATCGGTAGGTTCAGTACAGTACATAACATGTTTAGCTGACATTATGGACAACCTGGAATTGGTACACTTGATACTAAAGGTTCAGTACAGGCTATTTTAAAGAGTTCTTTGCTCTCATCCCTCTTTGTTGGAGGGATTTTAGCCAGATTCCACCTTGCTCTAATTTTATTTCCATAAATCAGGAAACTGTTCAGTTCTGATTAGATAAGTGCATAAACTTCTCTCCAACCCAAGCAGATCCAGTAATGGTTCAGGGCTGGTGATGAAGCCAGCTCTAAGTAGGTTCTATAAAGAGCCATTACAGGGCCACATCATTGTTTCACTTTAAACGCCTCTTCCAATACATGTGTGAACCTCCCTACAGTGTATTCAGAATTTCTGCAGAGACTACAGTGCAGGGCGATAGTTTATTTACACAGATCAATGTTTTTAAGTTTTCCAGCAAACCAGTTTCAATATCACAGGTTGAGTTCATAAACGTTGTTTCAAACAGTTTGCCTTCTGAACAGTAATCTGTATTCATGATGAGCTCTGTCGATGGGATTTCTACACATCTGGCTTTCTGTTGGAAAGTTGTATTTGCATTAGATTATCCAGGTTTTTCTCTGGGAGTAAATGGTGAACATGACACAGTTTCTGAAGGAAAAAGGGGCTCAATTTGAAAGAAGTCATTATGCTATCCTGCTAAATGTTCTGTGCCAGGAGAACTGTTCCATTAGTGTGACAGACCATGTGTTCTTCTCCTTTATTCTTTTATTCTTTGTCATATGTTGCATGTAGTTGAGAATATTAATGCAGATGATTGTGTTTAATGAATGACCAACCTTTCAGTTTCCATGTAGACCATAGATACTACATTTGCTTCAGAGAAAATTAGAAGCTTAAGTGGGAGGGGACATAAAGTTTGCAAAAGTATTGGTGTAGCCTTCATTTGAATGCTCGTCTTCCTCTTGCAGGTGGTCTCAGTGAACCGTACGCTGGCAGAGAGGGGCATGGCTGTTTGGGTGGATGGTTTTTGAACTCATGATGTGGTTTGAGTTCCAAATGCCCACCCCGTCCCCTTACTCTCCTGTCAGCAATCTGGGACCCAGGTCATCTTTGGGATCCTGACCCCACCAGGCACACCACATGGTCTGAGAAGATTGTTTTTCTTTTTCAGTTGTGCTCACCTCCCTCCACCATTCATTTGAACAGAAATTAAACCTTGTTTTCAGGCAAAATCTACAGGAATACAACACTACTTCTAATAAGATGAGCTTCCTCTCTTCTTGTCCACAAAAAAGTACATCAAGAAGGAAAGGAAGAGGTTCTTGTAATTTTTAAAAGAAAAATCTATATTGTAACTAAATAAAGGTTCATGAAATATTTTTTTAGCCCCCATTCTACCTTTATATTTGCTCTGGGTCTTTGCACACCGACTGTGGATCATCAGGCTACATGGACGGACCTGGGAACCCGCTGGTTGTAATCATCTGTGGGTCGGTCCGTTTCAGAGTAGGCTGGTGGTTTTGATGGAATGTGGGGTAGAGGAGGTGACGATGTGAAGCATCCTGTGGCTTCCACATGGACTTCTCTGGGCTGTGGTCCAGTGAAGACGGAGGAACGAGCCGTTTGCCTTTGCTTTGCTTTTTTCCATCTGTTAAACACATCACTAGAAGAGACTGAAATTGTATTGTACCACACCAAATGCACTTGAACTGAATTCTTTTCTTTCTTAGTTTTTTAACTGACACTCAGAGTTGTGCAAGACTTGTTCATCTCAATGTTTAAGTTGCATTTAGCTGACTGTAAGGCTGCACACAGCTGAGAAAACTGCTCAGTGCCAGCATATAATCCCTAACGGCAGGTTCTGTTTTAAATGGCTGATATAATTGTACACATCCACTCAGGCTGTGTTATAGCTCCTCCAGATCTCCGTTTTTTGTCTGCTAAAGTCCTAAAAGCTCAGCTGTCTTTGTTTTTGTGCACAACATAAATCTTGTGCTCTGGAGAACCGTGATATGATTATGGGAGTGTTATTTCGTACTTAATGAACGGAGTTGGAGTGGATTTTCACTTTCTGAAGGGAAATGAAGCTGCTCGACATCTGTGTTGACTTCTTTTGACACGTGAAGTCTGATGCATGGCCTCTAGTTTATTAGTGATTCCAAAGAAATTGGACTTTATATTAGTTGGGATGAACACACTTTGTCATAAGTGCAGGTAGAGGTCTGCCAAGCTTCGAAGCAATGAGGGAACCCACGATATGTTGGACCGACGAGGCAAAACACTACACAACCTCCAGATTGTTGTTAACTTTTGAACTACATTCAGCTGGTAGTAGCTAGTCCATCTGAGGAGCCCTTTTTTTCTGATGCTGATGAGATCAGGGCCATAAGCTTATCATGTGGATTTGAAGTCCATCTTTTTGAAGATTTGACTTAATCCCAGACTAATTAATCTTTGGCTTAATGTTCATTTGCATGTGGCTGTTAGCCCAGGATGCTGCTTGGGATTTTGGGGCCCTGTCTGGTAACCTCTGACTGAGTCTGACTGAGTGGCACCATGACACCATTGATAAACTGACTGGTTTGGCTCATGAGTGAGGTCTTGTGAAATGGTGACATTACAAACCGCATCAACAGAGCCCTGATGTGAAATGCAACTGTTACATCTTGCAGTTTCTAAGGCAGCACAGCATGTTGTCCAGCAAATAAGTATATCAAATAGAAAAAACTTGAACAGATTCTAAAATTGTTTTAAAAGACTTCAATGTGAAAATGATTGTACATGTCTTTTAGTATTATTGACCCATTCTGTGAATTCTAACCTGAGTATCTCTGTTCCTCTTGACATCTGGTATCATCTGAAATCCGATGTTGCACATTAATACTGAACTGCCAGACTGTTGTGTTGTGAAAGATATGGGAAGCAAGGACAGGACCGCAAAAGGTTGATTTCATACTTTTGATACTTATGCCACTTAATGTGAGTTTGAGCTGTAATGATGGAATCAATTTAGGAGAAATGTCCCAGTCCAAATGGTCAGCTGATCCTGAGGTAGCCACGTACTATACAGCATGTGCATCTAGTAACATTCTCCATTTAACACTTTTCTTTTAAAACCCTGGTTTAGTTTTCCACATTTGGAAGCGGACGGTGTGAACCCAGACAAACGAAACCAAGTCTGTTGACGAGCTGCATCTGGCAGTGGTTTGCCTGTCTGTCACTGAAAAGCAGGCCGCTTGCTATGTGATGCACATGTCTGACAGATATCTCGGAAGCTTGTCTGAGACGAGTTCAGGAAGATAAAAGATTGTTTAAAAACTTTAATCACAGTCGGGCAGATCACGTGAGTATACAGTGCAGAAATGAGACACGAATTGAACTAAAGTAGAGAATGAGCTTGATTTTTCTATATCTAGCTTCCATATCCATATTTGGAGAGCATGAGAACTACACGTCCACCATTTGCCACAACAGCAGTGACTGAAGCTTCACACTGAAATCTCCATCCGAATGTTGCTGTGACTATAGCTAGCCATAATTTGTCCGACCTTCCCTTTGATGACTCTAATGATTTGGCAATGTCTGATTTATCCTGGCAAAGGCTCTCAGTTTAACACAACTAACTCAAAATATCCTGGAATCCATGTACTTAAAACACGGAAAAAAATCATTATAGTCACTTCAATGGCGTTTAAATCACTGTTCTAGCAATATGGCAGCTTTGACTAATAAAGGACAGTGGGGTGGACGGGGCTTTAGGAGTTCTATTTGACAGATGTAAGCACTGGGAAAGGATGCTGTTAAGAAACAACATTTATTAATATACCTCAGGAATGTGTCATTTGGACGTAGCTCAGTGCTTCTGTCTGCCTTCGTGCAGCTGATCGAGGAAAAGGGGATAATTGTGCTTGAAAACCTGTGACTGATATATAGGACTCAAAGACATTTGAGACACACTGTACACAAGATGTTGAGGGAGGTATCCACATGTTGGTGCTGGATTTGGAGCAGTAGCCATAAATGTCTGTTGGCACGTTTGCATCCCTCCATTTATGTTTCACACCTGCTCCTGTTCCTTTTTTCTTTTGACAACCAGATTGAATATGACATGCCCATAAAATCCCTCCATAACACCGTGAGAATCAAAGTGGAGCTTTGCTCATTTCTCTGTAAATAAGATATCAGCCTGACTGAACTTTTCTATAACACTGGACAGAAAAAACATATAAAGGGAACATTATTTTGCTATGATTACTTCTGATTCATCTTGCTTCCCCTCTCTCTGTCACTCAGTGTTCTTGAGCTGAGACTGTCAAGTGTTGCGTAGCTAGATGAGTCGTAATATGATTATTTAAATGGGTGTAAAGCGGCTGTGCTCAAAAGCATTTAACATGTACAGATCCAATTTTGCTAGGCTCATCTTAAGTTTGATTTGTTGATTGTACAGATCTATTAGGGAAAAAAATAAAAGTTATTGAAAGTGTGTTTGGCTCTTCCTGTGTCTTCACTAGTGGTGGGAAAAATGGGAATGTTTTTCATCACATCGTCTTGTTTGCTTGAATTTTTCTGCCTTGCTCTCATTCATTGCAGTGAAAATGTATGGTGCTGTCTTCTGAGCTCATTGATCCTTCAGCCTTCCTAATCTTGGTATTTTAAGTTTATAACCATGCCAGTTATGTTCTTTCTTAGCTACTCTGTCACTTACTAAAATGTCTAATTTACAGCAAAAATATAGAACCATTAGGCTATTCCACATTTTCTCTAATGAAATGTGAAGTCATCACTGTTCCATTGCAGGCTTTCTGTAGTTTCAGGATTGTAGCTGCAGTCCCTCTCCTGTTGATGAAGTTGCAGGATGAAATCCATGATGCTGTCTCACTTTTCACGAGCTTGAATAAGATGCACAGGTCTGTCATGTTATTCTGATGAGAGTCTGCAAAAAGGGCAGGTACTCAAAGTGCCCTCTATTTGTGATTCAGAGGTGAAAACACTACCACAATCTAAAAAGAAACCAAAGCATTTATCTTTGATTTCTCCATGTACTTTAAGGACAACATGCATATAATCTATGTATGCCTCTTGGTTAAGATTGTAGTGACAGCAGGGGGTGGCTCATTGGACTGTTGTCTGCTTCATGCTGGCAAGTCTCACTCAACAGTAATTGTTATATTTTAAGTTACTGATTTTGTCATTTTATAATTATTACAGCCATTGTTGTGAGTTTGTGATCTTCATTCCATCACTCGGGTAGCGTAAACGGCTTTATTGTCAATTGAAATTGCTGTGGTCATTAAAGAAGTTTAGCTTGTGTTCCTGCAGAGATTTTAGTTGAATGCAAATGAAAACATGCGCATTCACCTGTCTTATTGATAAACCACTTTAACAATCACCATGCCATGCACCCTTAGAATAGCTTTATCAGGGCCATTAGTGGCATCTTTAATGACACGTCAACTAATATGCTTTTGTGTAAAGCAGGCAAACAGTATACTGACAAAGTGACCAATATTGGAAATAATGTTAAAGCTCCAAGTTTATAATTTATCGGTCAGCTTTCCATACCCCATGTCTTGACATACTGAAACATATTTTATTATTAATATAAACATATATTAACTGAGGTAAATATAGTGAGTGAAAAACTAAGTACAGCATCAAGAAACTGAAGTCTAAGAGATATAGTCACTGACTGGCAGAGGTACAGTTTAGACTCTACATTAGGGATGGGAATTGAGATCCGGTTCCCAGTGTTTCAATTCCTTGGAATCGTTTGGTGATTTTGCAAACGATTCCCTTATCGATTCCAGTGGGCGCGAATGACGTCACCACGCAACGTTGCGTGGCGTGGCGAGTCCAGTGCAGCCAGCAGTCAACAGTAAACATGGCGCCCAAGCGCTACAAACGCTCGAAAGTTTGATTACACATCCCTAAAAAAGTCGACAACAGGGCAACTTGCAAATTGAATATTTCACCAAAGGGAGGAAATACCACCAACATGCAATAACTATGAATGAATGATTAACGTCGGTGAATCTGAACCCAGCAACGTTAGCATGTCCTCAGCTAACACTGCAGGTCACTAACTAACTAACAAACACTGCCTATCATGTTAGCACCACTTGTCTCATTGTAAAACCTGCTGTTAGTAACGGTTAAGGTTAAATGAATGCCTTCTCAGGCATTACATTTAGATGAAATCATGAGAGACAGAGCCTGACTGGCTCAGAGCCAGAGGCTGGTGGTACTACCCCCAGTTCACGTCTACCTCCAGCTTCTCCTTTCACCAGAGCAGGGAAGAGTTGAATTACCCAGGCCATGATAGACCAATGTGGACCTCAACGTTGTTGAGTTTGTAAGGTCATGACTCGTGTTACTTCTAAACTAAACAAAGTTGATGCTAATCGACCGGTTTGTTGTCCTTTTTCTCCAAATGAGAATCGATAAGGGAACCGATAAAGAACCGAATCGTTAAGCAGAATCGAAAATGGAATTGGAATCGTAAAAATCTTATCCATTCCCATCCCTACTCTACATGCCTTAGTTATTAGCATGTCAAATGTCAAACTTAGACAAAAATTTTTTAAAAAAGGTTACAAAAATAAACAAGTAAGGTTTGTTTGGAAGAGTTTCCAGGAGAAAGTCTCTTTTCTCTAAGAACATGCCAGCTCAGTTTTGGTTTGCAAGAGTATTAAAATGATGTTGATGATGTTCTTTGGATGGATGACACCGAAGTAAAGATGTTTGGCCATACCAAAAGCAACAAAGAATATCTCATACCAACTATCAAGCATGGCGGTGGAGTAGTGATGATTAGGGCTTGATTTGCTGCCACGAGACCTGGGTGTCTTGCATTCTTTAAGTCAATCTTGAACTTCTCTGTGTACCAAAGTATTCTTGGGTAAAACTGAAGCCATCTGTCAGACAGCTCAAGATTGGCTGAAACTGGGTTTATGCAACAGGACAATGGTCCCAAACACATCAACAAATATACTGTACAACATAATGTTGGAAATAGAATAGTATCAAGCTGTTGCTCTGGCCCACTCAAAGTCAAGACTTCAATCAGATTGAAAGGCCTTTGTGGGACCCTAAGAGATATCTGAATTAAAGAAATTCCTGCAAACCTCAATTATATAAAACAACATTGTAATGAAAAGTGTGCCACTATTCCACTTGTTATAATTGGCTTTGTTCTTAGACATTTTGTATTCATATTCTGTACTTTATTAAATAATCTATGTTCCTATTTTGTACTTTTCCACTCTGCTCATACTACACAATAGACGACCTTAAATGGTCCAAGACTCTAAGATGGCATAACTAGACTAAATAACTGGGTCAGATGAAGCTTGTTTTCTGTAAACACTTCAACCAGATGGATCCTATCTTGCTCAGTCAGAATAAATGTTTAATTAAGAGCGAAGGGGATGGTGTAAACCTTTTAATAATCTGGTCTACAGGAGAATTTAATCACGTGTACACTTAATTGGATTTGGATTTTATTCCTCCTACCCGAGGTCAGGTCGCAAAGGCTACAGGTCCAAGAGGGAAAACCAGACATCCCTCTCCCTCGTGGCACTCCATCACCCATAATCCCTCCATTGTGTTCTGGGTCTGCCTTGGGGTCTCTTCCCAGTTCAACATGCCCCAAAAAAACCCAAAAGGAGGTGATCAGGAGGGATCCTAATCAGATGCCCAAACCACCTCAGCTGACTCCATTCAATACAGGAGAGCAGTGGCTCTACTCCCAGATACCCCCAGATGCTATCTCTCAGGCTGAACCCAGCCACCCTTCAAAGGAAGTTCATTTCAGCCACATTTATCTGCGATCTCATAATTTGATCCACTACCAAAAACTCATGACCATGGGTGAGGATATGAATAAAAATAGACCAGTAAATTTGAAGTTTTGCCTTTCAGCTCAGCTCCCCCTTCAGAATAACAGACTTGTGCAATGCCCTTGTTACTGCTAATGAAGCACCATCAATCTGTCCATCTCTTGCCCCAACTTGCCATCACCTGTGAACAAGATCACAAGATACTTTAATTCCTCCCCTTGAGGCAGAAACCCATACCCTGACCCAGAAGGAGCCTTTAACCCCATGACCTCAGATCTGGAGCGACTGACTTTTATCTTGGCCACTTCACACTTGGCTGCGAACTGCTCTGGTGCATGCTGAAGATGACGCTTTGAAAAAGCCAACAGAACAATGTCATTTGCAAAAAGCAAGATGCAACCCTTCAGGTTCCCAAACCAGACACTCTCCTCTCCCCTCCAATGCTTTAAAAAGAAGTCCAGCTCTTGCTTTGGTTAAACAGTGACCCTGATACACTATACTCCCGTAGCATACCCCACAGGATACCTTGGGGAACATGATATTGAGCCCTCTCCAACTCCACAAAATACGTAGACTGAATGGTCAAACCCATCACACTCACAGTTGCTCTGAGGATAAAGACCTGGTCCACTGCTCCACAACATGGGCGAAAACCATACTGCTTCTTTTGAATCCAAGGTTCACCAATTAGTCAGGGCCTCCTTTCCTAGAGTAAACTGTCCTGGGGAGTAGTGTGACCCCCTATTGTTGGAGCACACTCTCCGATGCCCCTTTTCAAAAATGGGAACCATCAACCTCTGTTGCTCCACAGGCGTCATTCGGGCATCATTAAAGAGGCATGTCAGCCAAGACAGCCCCACAACGTCCAGAGCTTTCTGCATTTTGGGACGAATGTCATCCATCCCTGGTGCCCTATCATCTAGAAGCTTTTTAACTGCCTCTGCCAAGGTGATGGGTGCCTCATCCCACAGGTTCTCCATTTCTTCAGAACTGAAATTAGCAGTGAACGAAGGAATGAATTAACTCGTACTATTGCACTGTTAGTTCAGAGCTGCCGTGTTGTTGTTATTGGGGGCTATCAGGGGCTTTCTACACATGCGTCAACTGGGATGACGTCATCGCCGCGCTTCGCCGCAGCAGCATCTTTACACAGAATTTGCTACTGCTGTTGGTAACATGGTTCGTTATTGCGTGTTTCCAAACTGCCATGTTGCACAAAACTAGCAGAAGCAAACTCCGTGTAAAGACCGACCGAGTGAATGAGCTGTGCTGCAGTAGATGCGTGCATAGAAAGCCCCCGATAGCCCCCAATGACAACACGGCAGCTCTGAACTAACAGTGCAATAGTACTTATTCATTCATTCATTCGTCTTAAAGTATTGGTGAAATAAAGACAGATGATTCCTTATTTAGAGGCTGTATTGTCTGCCATGTTCTCTCCCGTTATATGGATATACGCAGATCTCGAGTGATCTAAATAGCGTCCAAACTACGCCGACTTTTACCAAACTGATATCAGTGAGTAAATTGATGTATTTTATGCCAGAAATAAGGTTCAGGTTTAAAAAAACCGAACTTCCCCTTTAAAATGGCTGTAAAATCCTGCTCGTTAACCTGTGTTAACAGTCAACAGCACAACATATTCCTGGCATCTTTCAAATGATTTTCCTCCTACTCCACTTGTTCTGGTAACATGACAACGCTGCTCAGGTCTCTGCACTGGCTTCCTGTCGCTCAGAGAATAGACTTTAAAACAGCTCTGCTTGTGTACAAGTTTCTTCATGGTCAAGCGCCATAGTACATCTCTGACATGTTAGAGCCATATGAACCAACTGGGGCTCTGAGAACCTCAGGGCGGGGTCTCCTGCCTCAGGGAGGGGTCTCCTGCTGGTGCCCAGAGTCAGGACTAAACAAGGTGAGGCTGCGTTTAAGTTTGATGCTCCTAAAATCTGGAACAGTCTTCCAGAAGATGTGAGACAGGCCTCAACTCTGACAATGTTTAAATCCAGGCTGAAAACAGTTCTATTTAGCTGTGCATATGACACCTGAAAGTATTTTATCTGCACTCTTGACTTTTAAATTAATTAATTAATTAATGATTATTTTTAATGGGTTTTTTATTTTTTATTATTATTACTTTTTAATGATTTTATTGCCTTCTTGTGATTTTATGTAGCTGTAAAGCACTTTGAATTACCTTGTGTATGAATTGTGCTCTATAAATAAAATTGCCTTGTCTTGCCTGTGACCTGAGTGCTGCGGGCGGACACAAATATGACGGCGCGAAAATACTGTGACGTCATGTGATCTTGATGAATTGGCCAGGGGCTGCTGCAAACAAGCAATTAATTTACTCAAAAATCAATTTAAATTGATACTAATGTTTGAGAAACAAAATCAGAAGACATTTATTTGAATATTCGGAAAATATAGGCTCCATGATATTATCTGATCTGTTTTTGCTAAATTATGTGCCCTCTACGCACATTCCCACCGCAAATTCTTTCTTTATAAATACCAGTCAGTGAGAAGGGATTAACTATGGAAGTTTTTCTGTGCCATCAGTTTGAATACGAATTTCTAATATTGAATTTTTACAGCATCAAAATCAGACTTTGAATTTGAAAAACCCAACAATGTAAAAAAAAATCAATTTCTAAAAACAAAAATCAGTGTAAAAAAATTCAACATCTAAAAAAAAATTCAGTGGAAAAAAATTCAGTGGAAAAAGAACCAGACTCAACAGCCGGGTAAACAGGGAGAAGCAATCGATCCCTGTCTCAATTCATCCAACGGCAGCCAATCAAGTTACGCTCCACTGGACAGATCAGCCATGTCCACCAACGCGGGTGATGGTGCTTCGTGAGTGAGATTACTTTATTTGCCATTTGTGTACCAGTAAAATTGAGTAATAGATATTACTAATATCTATTGAGCTGATATTAGCTTGATTGGCTGCCGTTGGATGAATTGAGACAGGGATCGATTGCTTCTCCCTGTTTACCCGGATGTTGAGTCTGGTTCTTTTTTTTTTTTTTTCTTTTTTTTTTTTAATACAACTTTATTTTGCTTTACAAGATATAAAAATAGTGCAAAAACATGACAAGTATCATTAATAATAAATGAAGAACAAATAAGCATACCAAAATAAATACATACAAAAGTAGTTTAAATAATAAATGAAGAGAGAGAGAGAGAGAGAGAGAGAGAGAGAGAGAGAGAAAGAGAAAGAAAAATATATAGAGAGAATATACCAGGGGACATGAACAATGAGGATTACACTGAGTTAAAAATTTCAAAGTGGGAGACTAGATTTATAGTTTTGATAGCTTTCTTATTATTAGAGGAGGAAATTGACTTAAAATATATCTGGAGTTCTATCATGAAAGCATAAAAATTGGGTTTCACTTTGGCAAATTTACATTTGTGGATGTAATATTTAGCAAGAATTAAAATGAGATTAATTCAAAAATATTCTTTTTCAGCAGGAGCATCACTCTTTATAAAACCAAAAATTATATTTTGCAGAAGGAGCTTAAAATCACAGTACATATGATCTAAAATAAATCTACAAATATCTTGCCACAGCTTACGGGTATATTCACATTTCCAAAACAGATGAATAATGGTCTCAGTGTGAGTGTCACAAAAGGCACACTTCAGATCAAGATCAACAAATTTGAATTTGATAAAGAATGATTTAACCGGGTAACATCTATGGATGGAACGAATTTTTGAGGAAGAGACCAAATTTTATCCCAGCATAAATCATTTACACAACTATTCCAGTGAAAAATTACAGGAGAAACAGATCTGATATTACATTGGAAAAGAGCACGAATTTTACAATTTTTCTTTTTGCTAGAAGAAGGGACAAAACATATTTTCCCAACTGGTGAGTTGGTTACCTCAGTGAAGGGAGCATCAAGTATAGAGGCAGATGTGTTGCTTTTAAATAACATTATTACACCAGGTGGGATTGCATCAAAGATGATGGCAAATTGTTTTGGTGTTACGGGTATTCCATAAAATTGAAGGAACTCCTCATAAGAAAATAAGCTACTATTGCTATTGAATAGTTGTTTGACCCAAATTCTATCATTGTTGAACCACTCCCTTAAGAATATTGATCTGTTCTTATAAAGTATATCTTTGTTATTCCATATGGAGTAACGGTGTGGTGAAAAATTGTGTTTGTATATCATTGACCATGCAAGTAGTGCTTATTTATGAAAGTTGGAAAGACAAATAGGAATTTTCCCTATGTTATAGTTACATGCTAAGAGGAATTTTAGGCCACCAATTTTAGAAAAAATATGATTGGAGATACAGTTCCACATTGAATTTGGGTTTTTTAGAAATTGATTGATCCAATTGATTTTAAAGGTGTTGTTCAAAGAAGCAAAATCCAAAAAATTAAGTCCCCCATTCTCATATGTGTTTATGACAACAGATTTTTTTATGTAATGCATTTTGTTCTTCCATAAAAAGTTGAACAACATCTGATCTATCCCTTTAATGGTTTTATTTTCAATATGTAATGAAAGGGCCGCATAAGTAAGTCTAGATATTCCTTCTGCTTTTGTTATTAGAGTTCTGCCTAGATCTCTTAATAGCCATAGATTAAATCTTTTTTTAGCCTTTTCTATGATTGGGATGAAATTCAAGTCATTTCTGACTTTCTGATCTTTAGTGATGGAAATTCCTAAATATGTTACCTTGTCTTTGACAGGAATGCTTGCTATTGAGCGAGTTGCTGAGTCTTTCACTGCCAATAATTCACATTTATTCACATTTAGGTATAGACCAGAGGCTTTAGAGAACACATTAATTATATTAAGAGCATGAGATACTTGAGAGGAGTCTTTTAAGAACAAGGTTGTATCGTCTGCTAGCTGACTAATAACGATTTCCCTTTCTGCCACTGCAATGCCTTTCAGAGTACTTGAATTAATATGGATGGCTAAAATTTGGGTGACAAGGAGGAAGAGGTAAGGGGAGATCGGACAGAGTCTGGTTCTTTTTCCACTGAATTTTTTGAAGTTGAATTTTTTTCCACTGAATTTTTTTTAGATGTTGAATTTTTTTACCCTGATTTTTGTTTTTAGAAATTGATTTTTTTTTTTTTACACTTGTATGGAAGTTTTTCCATAGTATTGGTTTTTCAAATTCAAAGTCTGATTTTGATGCTGTAAAAATTCAATATTAGAAATTCGTATTCAAACTCTGATGGCACAGAAAAACTTCCATAATTAACAGACCCAGGATTTTCGTGTTTTTGCATGTTACTACCCCGAGTCTGTTAACGAGAATGGATTTAGCTGATTCCAGAAGATGGCAGTAATGCTAAACTGTGTCAAACCACGAAGAAGATGATGAGGAGGAGGAGGAGGTAGAAGAAGAAGAAGAAGAAAAAGGAGGAGGGAGGAGGAGGATAAGAAGAAAAAGAAGAAGAAGAAAGAAGAAGAAGTGTTGCAGGAACGGTAAATGTGTTGTTACACGGTTGTCTACTGTCTTGCCTTTAAGCTGTGGTCTCTCTCGACAGTTAAGCTTTCTGTGGACAATATCCGCTCAGTTGGATCCAGGGTGTTTCTGCCAGTGAGTATTGCGAGCACTACTTCTTTGTTTTTCAGTCTTTCACTGCTGGATTTTTGGTGGAAGAATGCACCCTATGTTACCCGTTGGCATTGTAAATGGAGATAGAGAAAGTGTCTTTTCCTGGGCTATGATTTCTGGCATCGAAAATATACTGTTCTTATCAGTAACTTGTCGTTTACATATTTTGAAAACGCTCATTCAGGTTGGATGCTAATTAGAATAACTGCCTAAGGCCTACAAATGACAGGTCCTGCCTGTAGGATTTTATGTGCCTGTTTTTGATTAGTTAGCTGGAAGAGCTAACATGGCGATATAAAACCAAATATAGGAAAAGGAAACGAATAATATTGACATTTGTTTAACGCAGTACATTTTATGGCATTCTCTTCTTTCCTGCGGGGCGACGAGTAGCTATATTTGGTATAACATGTCCCACTTTTCAATTACAGTACTTCTTTTCAAAATCTGTAGAGAACCGTTAGCTAGTTTACTCCGACATCAACCCATGTTTTTTAGAACTCAATTTAACTCTATATTAACGTTAAACAATTGACTGATATAGCCTACTACAAAATTAATCCAGCACGGACAAGTTAAGCACCACATATTTAGCAAATATAACAAAAAAATGATTAAAGCAGCCACATATGAGTACGTGAGGATTAAAGGATAAGACCGGTTTTTTGACATTGGGCCCTTGATTTCACATTATAACATGATGTTCTACTCACCCCTGCTTGTTGTTGAACATTTGGAGCTGTTCCGAAGATATTCGCGAGGCGTCTGGCTGCTCTCTTGAGATATTCGGCCATGAAACGGTTTCCTATGGGCAAGCTTATACAGGCACAAACTATGCTGTTTATAATTTATTAATTACTGTACACTAGCACTGATAACGTGGAGGTGCGTCGCTTACTTAAAAAAATCCGGGTTAATGTAATTTTGATTTTTTTTTGTCGTAAAGTGGGTGTTACTGACGTCCTCATCGTGCTACTGCCACAGACAGCCCACAGACCTGCTGCCTATTTATTCATTCGGCTAAAATTCAAAATTAGTAACCCGGATTTTTTTAAGTAAGCGACGCACCTCCACGTTATCAGTGCTAGTGTACAGTAATTAATAAATTATAAACAGCATAGTTTGTGCCTGTATAAGCTTGCCCATAGGAAACCGTTTCATGGCCGGATATCTCAAGAGAGCAGCCAGACGCCTCGCGAATATCTTCGGAACAGCTCCAAATGTTCAACAACAAGCAGGGGTGAGTAGAACATCATGTTATAATGTGAAATCAAGGGCCCAATGTCAAAAAACCGGTCTTATCCTTTAAGGAAGAACGGACGGAATTAAAAAATTAAATAACTAAATAACAGATGGTCCAAGGGCTCTCAGCACTTCACTTATCTCAGTCGCATTGAATTAAAACATTTTTCTTCAACAACGGCTACATTTTCCATGGATATACCAAAAACTACTTATTTTTGTTTAAATCAAGTAGATTGGCAATATTGGGGGATGTCCAATGCTTAAATAAAGGTGCAGACAAATATAACGTCATAAAGAAATATTCTGTCCTTTAATTTTTTTTTCCCCCATCACAAAATGAGACTTTTTTGGGATCCGGAACCGGAAGTCTTACGTTCTCCAGATCGATGAATAAATCACATTTTTATGTCTTGTGCTGTTGTTAATTTGTGCATGTTGTTGTTTTTTTTGTTTTTTTTTTCATTAATCTCTGAAAGAATATGTTAAAATTGTTAGCTTGATGACAATGGTATCATTGAGAGTGGTGAGACACACCTAGGTATGTACCAATATTCTTACAATAGAAGCAAAAAAATATATCGTAAGTTCACAGTATTGTGGTGAGGACTTATTTTAAAATGTCTGAAGGAAAAAAAACTACTTAATTTTTTTTATTGAACACAATCTACTCTCTTTTCAAACAAAGTAAAATCTTTGGACCATTAGTCAATCTGTATGTAAAGTTAATATAAGAAAATAATTAAACTATTTAAAAAAAAGAAAATAATAATAATAATTGCAAAGTGAGCCTAAAGATTGTTTCTACTTCCTTCAGCAGTCATTGACTGATTCACAGGTCTCACCTGAGGGATTCCTGTACCTTCTCTCTTTAACAAGTCATAAAAAACAACTAAGAACATAGGTATGATAAAATATGTTGGGATGTACCTTTTGGCATACACTATATTGCCAAAAGTATTGGCTCATCTGCCTTTACACGCATATGAATTTAAGTGACATCCCATTCTTAATCCAGAGGGTTTAATATGATGTCGGCCCACCCTTTGCAGCTATAACAGCTTCAACTCTTCTGGGCAAGCTTTCCACAAGGTTTAGGAGTGTGTTTATGGGAATTTTTGACGTTTCTTCCAGAAGTACATTTATGAGGTCAGACACTGATGTTGGACAGAAGGCCTGGCTCACAGTCTCCGCTCTAATTTATCCCAAAGGTGTTCTATCGGGTTGAGGTCAGGACTCTGTGCAGGCCAGTCAGGTTCTTCCACACCAAACTGGCTCATCCATGTCTTATGGACCTTGCTTTGTGCACTGGTGTGCAGTCATGTTGGAACAGGAAGGGGCCATCCACAAAGTTGGGAGCATGAAATTGTCCAAAATCTCTTGGTATGCTGAAGCATTCAAAGTTCCTTTCACTGGAACTAAGGGGCCAAGCCCAGCTCCTGGAAAACAACCCCACACCATAATCCCCCCTCCACCAAACTTTATACTTGGCACAATGCAGTCAGACAAGTACCGTTCCCCTGGCAACCGCCAAACCCAGACTTTTCCATTAGATTGCCAGATGGAGAAGCATGATTGGTCACTCCAGAGAAGGCGTCTCCACTGCTCTAGAGTCCAGTCGCAGCGTGCTATACACCACTGCATCCAACGCTTTGCATTGCACTTTGTGATGTATGGCTTGGACTCAGCTGCTCGCCATGGAAACCCATTCCATGAAGCTCTCTACGCACTGTTCCTGAGCTAATCTGAAGGCCACATGAAGTTTGGAGGTCTGTAGCGATTGGCTCTGCAGAAAGTTGGAGACCTCTGTGCTAGGGCTGCAACTAACGATTATTTTAATAATTGATTTATTGGTCGGTTTATTATTTTTTTTTTTTCAATTAATCAATGAATAGGACAAAAAAAAAAAAAAATTTTTATTTCCTCATCTTTATTCCAAAGAGAAAAAAAGTGCACAAAAAACAGGTTGCTGTTCTGTTACAATAATAAAAACTAAATAAATGTTTGTCAAATAGCTTCAGTAAAGAAATAAATGTACACAAAAATATATACACGCGTACTCTATCACGGTCATTAACCAGCTAACAAGCAAACAGCAGCATCAGGCGAGTTACCGGAGAGACTAACGTTCCGTTTCCTCACTTCGTAACGAAACAAACGTAGAATATTGTAGTGACTTACCCTGCTGTTGAGCTCCCTTCATCCTCATCGATGACTCCAACATGTTTCAGGTGCCCTATCGTCACCGTGGGGCTCCCGTGCCATGTCAAATCACTTTTGCAAAGCTTTCATGTTACTCATGTTTTAGTTTTGTGAAGCGTGAAGTGCTCCCACACTTTTGAGGACTTGGGTCAAACCGTTTTTTCATGCGACGGTCATTTGTAGAATTTACTTAATTTCGTTTGAAAATACTGCCTCCGCTCTGCCTGCGCCTCGCTCAGTTCAACTCGCTCTGCAGGTCGAGGGTTTTTTGTTTTAAACTTTATTTCAGTCAGCCAGCATTGACAAAGCTCTGCAGGGAAAGTAAACGGCCTGCAACGTGGCGAGTGATGCATAAATCACGCGACACAATTAATCAATAATGAAATTCTTTGCCAACACTTTTAACAATCGATTTTATAGATTCGTTGTTGCAGCCCTATTCTGCGCACTATGAGCCTGAGCATCCGCTGACCCGCTCTGTCATTTTACCTGGCCGACCACTTCGTGGCTGAGTTGCTGTCGTTCCCAATCGCTTCCACTTTGTTATAACACCACTGACAGCTGACTGTGGAATGTTTAATAGCAAGGAAATTTCACGACTGGACTTGTTGCACAGGTGGCATCCCATCATGGTACCACGCTGGAATTCACTGAGCTCCTGAGAGCGAAACATTCTTTCACAGATGTTTGTAGAAGCAGTCTGCATGCATAGGTGCTTGGATTTATACACCTGTGGCCATGGAAGTGATTGGAACACCTGAATTGAATTATTTGGATAGCTGAGTGAATACTTTTGGCAGTATAGTGTAACTTACTCAATGGTCCGGGTCTGGATGGAAGCAGCTAAAGCTTGGGTGTTATTCATCCTTCTCAAGCTGGAAATGTGTAATATGGTGTTTACGTTTGTTGTGTTTCCAAGACAAACGGGAACATTCAACTTAATAAATGCCAACGTACTTTCAGATGCTAGCTCATAATGCAGAGGGTGCCAATCGAGAATTTTTGGCTTAGCGTGCATTCTACAGACTGTCTGTGAACTTAACTTCTGCTTTTTCAAGTCTCTCCTTTTGCATTCATTCAACATCACCTTATCAGTTGACATATAGATAACTCATGTTTTTACATTTACTAACTGATTCAGTATCTTCCACATCCGCATGCATCTCTATGCATCTAAGATTTGTTGGTTTCCACTAGGGGTGGGCGATATGGAAAAAATGTTGTATCACGATTTTTTTTGCATAAAATCACGATTTCGATTTTTTTAATCACGATCTTCCATCCAAAAAAAAAAAAAGACCAATTACAGTAGAGTTAAGTCGACATGCTGAACCACAGAAGAGCTAAGGAGTAAAAGAAAGAATTTGGCAATCAACACATTGTAATTCAACTGTAACCCAATTCAAGATGAAAAATAATGATCTAATTAATGACATCTGACACAGTGAGAGTGAAGCAACCGGAAATAGAAAAACGAACCACTGATGACGACTTGACTCCACCTCATGATGCCATTTAGCAACAGATGAGCAACGCTGCATGTTCATTTACTGCAGCCACAGTCACACACTGCCATCACCAGAGCGCCCTAAAGGAATACTTTTCAACTGTGTAATGTTTGTCACGGTCGCGGTGCATCCCTTTTCTCTTGCACCGTAGTTAGCTTACGAGCTAGCGGTTTCCTCATCCGACCCGAGAATGCTGCTGCTGGCCGTGAGTTTCTCCCGTGCGCCGCTATGGATGTGCTGTGGATGGTGCCGCTGCTGCTGTTCCCATTCCTGATGTGGACCAGCAGCAGTGGGTTAGGGTAGAAGAAAACCCGAACCAATTCCAAATTACAGAGGTGGATTTCCTCTTCTTCACCAGCTCGTCGGCTGCCGCATTGGCAGGAACCAGCATTAAAAAAAAAAAAAAAAAAAAAAAAAAAAAAAAAAAAAATCATTGCGCTGATTGGCAAAGGCGATCTATACGGTTTCTCTAATTTGGTGATCGCCTGCGATTCTCCACTCTTCCTCGCCAGTCACGATTTTATATCGTCAGATCGCGCACCCCTAGTTTCCACAAACCCAAGCTTTAAATGTAAGCAGATACTTTTCTATAAATTGGACTGTAGTAATGCACCTGCCCACGGCTTTGTCATGTTGGTTGTGTCTTTGATTCTGGTACTGAATTGTGTGGGCCTGTGTCTGGCTTGCTGTTCCAGGAATTTTCAAAGTTTGAAACTTTCAATGGGAATTAACGGGACTTAATTTAAATTTTCAAAAGTGAAGGTTGCAAACCTAAATATAGTTGGTAAAAATATATCGTAGCACAATATATCCTAAAAATACCAAATGTGATGCAAATTCAGTTTATTATCTATGGTTTTCCTCAACAACAGGCACATAGCACAGGACTATTGAGACCACACCCCCTACATGCATGGTGATTTATAGAACTACTATAGCTACTCCTTTGACCACTGCACATACACAGACTATTGAAGTCACACATTTAAACCCAAAGACTACATAAAGCCAAGTAAGTTTTGATGATTTGATTGATTGGATTATTTTTACAATGAATTGGACTCTTAATTGGCTTGAATTGCCATTGTTTCATAATTGCTTACCTTATAAGATAGCTCTGAGGGGGGCAAGTGGTTATATTAAAACTGTGGTATAGTAGTATATAAATAATGTTTCTCTTATTAGCTCTTGTTGCCTGTCTGACGCTTCCTATCTGCTCTCGCTTTAGGTGACTACTGTGCAAGTTCCCTCAAATATACACCTAAATATTCTAGTCCCTCCTCACTCTACAAGGCAATTAGCCATACCAGATGCAGCTCAATAACTGGACGGGGGGGGACTCAAGTTTTTTTAAACTCCCATCAAGAGACTGCCATGTTTGCGTTAAAGCCAGAAACTGAAAAGGGAATTTGGAAAAGCGAATAAGATTGAAGGGGCCAAGCGCTTGTGTTGGTGAAAGAAGTAAAAGAAAGGAGGAGCCATCCTATCAGTAGGTTGGCAGCAACTTTGGCAGCCACGCCCAGAGGATGACCAGCCTGTTCAGGCGCAGCAGCAGCAATGGAGGCTCTCGAAGCAATGGAAGTGGAGGTGGGGGCAACAGCACCCAGGGGCAGCTCAACAACAGCAGGCCCAACCGTCAGGTCAGACGCCTGGAGTTTAATCAGGCCATGGAAGACTTCAAGACCATGTTCCCCTCCATGGACTATGAGGTGATCGAGTGTGTGCTGCGCTCCAACAATGGAGCTGTGGATGCCACCATCGACCAGCTGCTTCAGATGAGCATTGACGGACAAGGCTCGGATGACAGCTCAGACTCTGATGACAGCATCCCAGCAGAGGTCAGTGGAAAGGGTCCAAGCACTACTGGACGCTTAGCTTGATGGTCTGTAGTGTTTACGATGTGAACCAGAGACTCCACTATTAGTTAGTGATTACAAGTGGGGTTAGAAACCGTAGCATTCTGGTTATGATTTTTATTTTTATTTTTTTAATACCCTGGTTATGAATTTGCAAATGAAAATATCTTCTTGTATTCAGAAATCCTGCTAAAACCAAGGCGAGGTATTACGAAGTTTGCACATGCCATGTGACATGCACCAAAGGCAATATCCAGGTTTCTTCATGTTACAGTGGGTTACCAACTGGAAAATAAAATCTCTTGAGGAATTCAACTTGTTTTGGCTCATAGCATAAGAATAGTTTTGATAGACTCACCTGTTTTACAGTAAAGTGTATATGCTCTAACTCTTAGTTTCTTAGTTGTCCTCCAGTTATACTACTTTGTAGAACAACAAATGTAAATTAAAACCAATGATTGAACAATTTGTATTTTTGTTTGCTGTGGATTTTAGATGTTATTCCATTCTGATATTGTCACTTGCCTGATGGTGTCATACATTGCCATAATAAGTATAAGGGCATGTTCTTTTGTCTGTGAGAGAAACCCTGATAAAGTGCTTTTTTTTTTTTTTTAGAAGAGCAACAATGAAGCAGTCATAAGTGTTGACTACATAATTGATGGCAAGCTTTCAATTTGTAGGGAGATTTAGTGTCAAGGTGGTATGATTCTACAAATGTTTTTTTTTGTTGTTGTTCTCTAATCATTTTGATCTGATATGTATGGAGTGAGAATCCTGCCAAAACCTAAAAATATCCTTAAAGTACAAAACAATTCTACAACTGAAAAACTTTTGGCACGATCTTACCGCTGTCACGTGACTTTTGGCAGTAACTTTCCGCTTTGCAGATCCGTAATCAAAGGCAAACTGATTAGTGCACAAGTGGCTCTGTTGATTAAATTTAAGGCTGCCAGAACGACTTGTACTTGAAAGATTTTAGTTTCGTACTTGAAGGGTATTTTTTTGCAATTGAAGCTATGTTTCTTTGCAAATCACACTAAGTTTGTTTGTGAGGCGTGAGTGAAACATGTTTTGCTTGCTGGTGAGGTTTTGGCAGGATTCTCACTCCATAGATATGTCATACAACTTGAAATAGATAGATGGTACCAGAACTGCTTCTCCATCTTCTTGGTTACTATGGTGGGAATTTCTTCCCCATATGACTGATTGCCCAAAAACATTGGCAACAGTTAAGGTAATAGTTAGAGCCCTTCTGGGAAGTTAACAAATGTTCAACTTGAATCTCTTGAAACGGCCACAGAGAAAAGTATTCTGAGAAAAAGATGCTGGGGAAAGGCCCTTTTCTATAGGCAGCCTGTCTGTTCATTGTGAAGAACTGTAACAAGATGTTGATTACTTAATCTGGACCCTTGGCTGGCTTAATGTAAACACTGGCAGGCATCAGAGCTTCATAACCAACCAGATATGCTAGGTAACCACACCCTTCACCATCATTTGCTGTGTCATTACAGCAAATGTATCCGTAAAGGCTTCTGCAGTGCATCCCTGAGGGGTTAAGGACTTGACCCTGTGGTGGCCGGTCAATGTGTGAAAAAGATGTCTCATGCTCAGCTAAACACTTTTCAATTAAGCCTTGTTTCCACTGTCAGTACGGTTTGGGTCACTTCGTATCGGTACGGCACGGGTCGGGTTGCTTTGGGGTCAGCTTTGCATTCCCACTGTACAAAGGGGACCCTCAGGGGTGGGTGGAGTGCGTGCCGAAGCGTCACTACGTCGATTGCTCCGAAGCTTCTTCAGCTTAATGCGACACTGGCTCGCGGCCGGATTGAAACCACTCTCTTTTTGCAGCAATCAGCTGTAAAACTTTTTCGTTTCGCACAGCGCTATCGAGCTCCCGCTGCAGAGCCTCCTCACCAACAACGGAGAGCAGAGCCTGCACCTCCTCAGTATTCCAGGCTCCTCCCCAAGGGAACCGGTCCTTTGTGCTAGGTACCCCAAGCAGAAGGGTTACAAAAAATGGTAACGGGTTCCATGGGACCGGTACGCTTTCGTGGTAGTGGAAACACTGAAATAAGCGAACCGTTCTGAACAGACCCGTACCGGAATGCATAGTGGAAACGACGCTTTTGAGCTTGATCAGTCCTGGCATTGCCTTCTTTGAATATATCCGTGCCACCAGTTAAGGAAAGATCTGCTGATAGAATAACATGATCATTCAGGTAGTCAGAAGATCTTCAATTTTTTTGGGCACATAATATTGCAGAATTTAGACTGGTCCAACTGAATCAACTCCCAGATCATTTGCTTGAATAAATCCAGGCAGTGAATTGTTTAGTGTGTCCAGTCATCGAAACGATCTGGGAGGATTCCTTTCAAAGGACTCAATGTGAGACAGTCGGTGGGGTTACATGGCACTGAAAGGATCGAATTTTTGGCTAAATTACAATAAGACTGAGGCTGTGTTCGAAACCGCCTACTTCTCCTACTACTCCCACTACTCCTACTAACTTTAACTTTTTTTAAGTTCCCGAATGCATACTAGATTCGCCGAAATGTTGGGTATGCATCATGAGGTTACTACTCATACTCAAACTACCCAGGATGCAACGTAACGTGACGTCGCCGATCGTCATTTCCTGTCAAAACGGCAGTTTCAAGCTAGCTACAACGAGGGTAGGTTCACTTCCTGTTTTCAAAACAAAAGCACCAATTGTATCGTAAAAGCTTTCCCTATGATAAAAGGCAACGGGTATTTTATTTTGTGACAATAACCGGAAGTGTGTTGCTCACTGCGGCTAGCTTAAGTAGCGCCGAATTCATTGGAACAAAATTGTAAACAGCCGGTATTTTGTCAGATTTTCAACACGTTGGGGATCTAAACGACTACTTTCTCGCCTGAAAATGTTTCAAATGTTGCTAAGGTTTACAGAGTTTAGAGCTTAAGAGAAATAAGCTTCAGGCCGGCTGATTTCGGCTCGGGCAGGAGCGAAGTGCATTGTGTGTAAACGCTCTGCATACTGTCTGATCGATGAGTATGCAGTAGGCGGTTTCAAACACAGCCCGAGTCATTAAATTCATGTAAACACTTTAATCTGACAAGAAATTGGAATCGGATTTCTCGCGATTGGATTAAGACCCCGAGATAACTCGGTTGAAAGTCAAAATAAATGTGCTTGTAGAGGGTGAAGCACGTGGTGAATTATACTTTGCGTTCTGCGCATGCTACAGATTTTTTTCCCGGGGTCGTGAACCGGAAGTCGGAAGAGACGATATTCCTGTTGTCGCCGCTGTCAGAAAGAAACAAACAACACGATGGAGAATGCTCCGTTGTGCATCGCGTTTGTGCAACAAGCAGCTCATCACAGACCAAATGTAGAGGGACGTAGCTTCATCTTGCTCTTCGTTCGCCATCTGTCTCCAATGCCTGAGTTTGTTGTTGGTGGTGGTGGTGAAGAGGTCAACAGGAAGTGGCTCTATTAGCAATAGTTGAAATGGGTACAGCGCCACCTATCGTACCGGGGTATGAAATGCTTTGTGCCAATGATTCCATTCATTCACCGCCATATATCCAAGGAGAATTACCCTTGCTCAAATAAGGAGCATAACCCAACTCTAGCTATAATCGAATTAATCTCATCATGTAACCCCACTGACAGAAGATTTGGAACCTACATGCTTTATAATTAAATAAATAGTACAAATATTGTCATATGGAATTATGACCGTCATTTCAGCGTCAGATGACTATTCACAATCTAAATAGAATTCATGCAAAATGCATGAGGGTAAGGTTAGGTGTAAAACACTGTATAAAATATTGAATGTGTTTCTTTTATAGATTCTGGAGCGAACTCTGGAACCTGATAGTTCAGATGAGGAACCGCCTCCAGTTTACTCTCCACCAACGTATGATATGCACATCTATGACAGGAAGTACCCAGAGGCCCCACCAACACCTCCACCACGGTAAGCAGGTCCTTCTAACTGGTTTAACCATCAGGTGGGAAGGAACAGCGTTCATGAATTAGTTCTGACAAATTGAACATGTTAGTCATGTGACCAATAAACCTGGCCAATACCTACTGATATGAAGGTATCAGAGAGTTCCAGTCACTTCTGCAAATTGTGTGGATTAGATAAGTTTTTCATTGTAGTTGGGATGATAGTTGATTTCTACAGTGGATTTCTGTCACTTTAATCTGGCAGAAATGCATGAATCCCCCCTCCCAATGCGATGCCCAATTTAAATAAATATCTTTTTTTAGATGAACAAACTAGAAGATGTCTGTAAAATAAAATCTCAATAATTCCACATAGTGCTGCATTGTAGAAGTAAAAGTAAAGCACTTAACTCCACTTGCTTAAAGAAGCAGCTTGAGGCATTATATGGACACGTTGCTTTTCTATTTCCCCAACTGTTCAGCATCCCTTCGATCACCTATTTCAATCAAATTCAAATATTTCGATCCACGAAAGTGTTGAGCATGCAAGGTCGTACGCTGTAAATTAAAACTGGAGTCGACCCATTGTGCAGTAAAGCTTAGCAGTAGGGCTCTCAAGTATCACGCACTGAGTGTGACATGATGCTTTTCACATTTTTGTCAAGCTCTCCCGCCACACATTGTATTTCTCACGCTGAAAAAAAAATGATATAGATTTCTCTGGCGCACCAGAGCAATGGAAGCGGCAGGTCCATAGGTCTATGTCACTCTTGCCAGCATTTAAAACTTGAGAGCCCTGCTTAGCAGTGACATTGGACAAACAGAGGAACTTGATATGTCTGTGGTAAACCCAAAAGCAGGCACCTCTGATAAAGGAGCTAGCAGGTGTTCACGTAGCTTGTTGTGAATGCCCGGCAGAGCTGTGTCGGTAAAGTAGTGACCAGAAGGCAACCTGATTTCCGATCACATGATCAGATGGGGACATCCCTACCTATTTCACTTTCCATTGTGCCGACCTGACCCTCATCAGTACTGCAGTCATGCTAACTTTGTTAGTTCTCTTTATCAAACATAAGGAATTAATATATCGCCACAACAGTGAAAAAAGACAGATTGAATTAACAGTACAAGCAGGAGACACAAAGTCTTACAGCAAACTCTAATTAGATTAAATTATTCAACGTGCTGTTTTGCTGAAAGGGTTCCACTCGGCATAAGAGGAAAAAGTTCAAACTAAAAGACTGACCAAGCCGATCCCTGACTTTTTGTTAATGCAAATCTTCTCAAATTTCATGATAGGACTTCCAATAGTTGTTAAAGCATTTGATCGCCATAATACAAGTGTCAATCCTCTGGAGAACACGCATCCAGACAAAGCTTCATGAATATCCATCCAGTAGGATCAGAGATATTCAACCAGTGATATGACTGCTACTGTCATTCATATAACCATGCAACTTCTGTCACTAAAATGGTCGACAGACAAACAAATGATCACATGTGTACAACACGTACAGTAGTAATGCAACCCAAAAGTAATGAAGGAATGACAGGAATTCTTCCTGTAAGCCACTCCAGTGTGGTCTTTGTGAGTGAACCATATAAAGTACATACATTATTAATAGAAGTTTGAGTGTGATCTTTTTGAGTGTACAATATAAAGCATATCAATTATCGATAGTTTGTGATAGCTAGTGATTAGCTGCTAATGCTTCCTCTTACCCTATGGATTCTCCTAGATTTGAAGCAAATGCACATGGAGGTCACCAGCAGGTCAGAAGCTACCGGAACTGGAACCCTCCTCTGCTTGGAAATCTTCCTGATGATTTTCTGAGGATCCTGCCACAACAGCTGGACAGCATTAAGGTAAAAATGGCTTCTAACATTTAGCCATATTAGTCTGTTAGCTCCCTCATTTCTGTTGGTAAATTCTTCACATATTCGGTGATGATGTTTTGAGTTTGTTGTGCACACTGTTTTATTTTTCCTGATCCATGTTTTAACTGGTTTCCATTAATTTACATATATTAGCAAAAATGCATTTAACTCATCTTAGACATGTTACATGCAGCGTTGCTAGTTCCCATAAGAACCCACATATTTGCTATCTAAGGCCCTATGATACCCCTTTTTTTTTTTTTTTTTTAAATCTCTCGGCACCTGACACAAACATATTTGCTGTCATTGTTGCCTCACACCCTCAAAAAAAAAAACTAGCAAAGAAACCCTTGTGTACAAAAACCTTTTGCAGTTATTATGCATAATTCTGCACTCATTACTGGCGGCATCATGCTGACATTGTTAACCAGTCTTCCATGCAAAATACTTTCATTAGCGGCTCCAAATCTGGTGTTTGACTGGGTCATTCCACAACCATCTGTTTCTTCTTTTTTCCTGGTGAGAATAGAAACATTTGGTCCCAAAGTGCTTGAAAGATTGTCTTTTTCTCTGGTTGCATTCGTAGTGCAAAAAAAAAAAAGAATATTTTAGGATCATTCTGAATTTTCTTGTCTCATAGGATTCCTGTGAAAGAAGCAGTTACTGTTCTGTTCATGTTAACAGAACTGATTTCACTGAATGATAAATGTCTTTTTTATCTGTTTCACTGAATATTTAAGTTTTTTTTTTTTTTTTTTTTTTTTTTTTTTTTTTTTTTTATTCTGTAAAATTGTATTTCTTCATTACTGTTGCTTTCTTTTTAATGCCTATTTAGTTGCGGTTTAAACTGTGTCCTGATATGCAAAAGGACAGATTAGGCGGCTGTGATTTAGCTCTCAGAGTTGGTAGCTTAATTGATTCGGCTTGAGTTTTTCATGTTTCTTTTTCCCCCCATATCTATCTCATACAAGCATACAATCTCAGCTCATCCTACCCATACCCATACAATGTATCAAACTTTTCAGACCCATCATATTCCAAATACAGTTGTAGGATAACTTTAACTCTGCATTTGCCTGTTGTACTATTAAATTACCTTTAGATGGCTGTACTGTATAGTATTGCATCTGTGCTGCACTAAAGGTGCCCTGGTGATGCCTTTAAAAATTGAAAAAAAAAAAAAGGAAAGAAAAGATGACTGCTGACTGACTCGACTTTAGATTAACTTAAATCCGACTCCGGATCCATTCTTAACATATGGCATTGTTAATCATCTTTTTTTTTTTTTTTTTTTTTTTTTTTTTTTTTAAATCTTTTTAAGTTATTTTTGTTTTTCACAACTTTGTATAATTTTCATCTTAATTTGACCAACAGCCCTGAATGCAAGGGGCATTTGTGGTACTTTTTAAAAAATTTTTTATTTCTTATTTATTTTTTTAAAGCTTCCATTCAAAATTCTCTCAAAAATGCAAAGACTTTTACTAAAAATGATCAATGCCAGTTAAAGTGCCTGTGTAGCTGGTATTAGATATGACTCATTATGAACAACGAACTTGCTTGTCTTTATTTCAACAGAGCTCACAGACCAGTCTATCTCAGCCCTCATCATCATCCACAGTGGCTTCAAGAAATCAGTGGACAGCTCACTCTGGTTCTGAGTGCGGAGCTTCAGCGACCAGAGGAGGTTCAGGTTTGACTACAGGAGCTGCAGAGCAAGATATTAAGCTGAAGCAGTATCTGGAAGACGAGCGCATCGCCCTGTTCCTGCAGAACGAGGAGTTTATGAGAGAGCTGCAGCGTAACCGCGAATTCCTCATCGCATTGGAGAGAGGTATGACTTCATATACTGCACATAGAGACATTCTCAGCATGAGGCTGTTAAATTTCAGTTGGTATTCTTTTGCACACAGGACATTAGTCATCTAAGATGATGCTTTTAAGCTTATGGGATGCTTCACAGTTAGTATTGTGAAATGATCAAGCCCTGATAAATTTGCTGTGTTTAAAGGTTACCTGTGGAGTATTTATTTTATTCCTTGAGACACAAATATATGTGTGGGCAAGCCAGTTTCATAAATAGAATAGAAGAGAAAAATACTTTATTCATCCCCCAATGGGGGAAATTCAAATGAGTCAAGTAGCTCAAAAAATTATTAATATTTACAATGATTGTATATTAACAATAATAATAATACCAATTCTAATAAAAATACTACTACTACTACTAATAATAATAAATGAATAAATACATTTAAAAAAATCATTCAATCAATTTGAGAAAAACTCAACGGTCACTGTTAAAAAGCCTTATGGCTGTGGGAACAAAAGTCAACTAAAGGTCAGCATCACAGTAATATATGGTCCGTGTGCCAGCAAAAGCAGGAAGGATGTCTGCAAGCTCGTGAACTTGGATGTAAATTAATTAATTAATCCCAAAAAATTATCTTTGCAGATGTTTTGTGTGTAAAGAAATATGTTTAGTATATGTAAGAGCTCAAGGAATCGGTTATTTTTCACTATTGGCTGGTTTTTGTTGTAGTTGAATGCTCATGTGACACGAGCAAATAACTGCTTTGGTGATTTATGTTGGTTAAATGATGACGTCACGACTTTGATTGGCTTTACTAGTTGAGCTCAAATACCACTTGTAATGCCCTTTCCCAGTGGGTATTTCTAAGTGGCTGTGCACTTGCTAAAACAGGGTAGGTGGGCTAACAAGTGAAATCCTTTACCCCATCCTGTTGCTCCCAAAGGGAAAGGCTGTGAGCTGTGACGCTGTTTATTTTCTGGTAATGAATCTATTTTCGGACACTTTTTGAGATAATTAGACTACTGTATCATTTGTGAGCGGACTGCCAGCTCCTACAGCTGAACTAAGTAAGCTGTCATTTCCCTTTCAAAAAAGTAAAATCGATCACTCTTCTTATTGGTAGGTTGTTGTTGTTGTTAGTTTCAAAGCCTCTGTGTGAAGGGTTAGGGTTAGGGTCTAAGAAAAGGTGAACTGTACACACCTCAGTACCTTTCCTTACCCAGGATATGTTTGCATGCGGGTGTGTGATTTTTCTCTCTCACTTTGCATGTGTGTAATAACCTGAAATAGTGACTGGGAGCAGTCACTATCTGATCAATTGGCGCATTGGTTATCCGAACCTTCACAGGTCTGGTCATTTTAGCCCATGTACCGCCCAAAAATGTTTGCACTGCCATTGCAACACCATGAAGGTGAAGAGGGAAGCGGAAACAAGTGACATGAAGCAGCTGCAGACCTAAAAGACACTGACAGGCTGTTCATGAGGATGTTTATGTCATGATTATGATTATTATTATTTTTTTGTTGTTGTTTTCATAGAAATAACTATAGTTGAATTTTTTAATAGTATTTCAGTGTTTTTGGCCTTAGCCAATAAATATAAGATTTGATTAAACTCGTCACAGTTTTTTCCTATTAGTGGTCTCAGGTCACCACCTACCTGCTGCAGATCTGACAAACTGGTCCCTTGTAGTGAAGACATATTTGCCTTCAATTTAAAAAAATAAATAATAGAAGAAATTTTTTTTTTAAATGTGCCTACATTTCTTTAGCAAGGCCTACAGTTGAAGACATTTTTCTGCTGATTCCAAGCAGAGGAGAAGCATATTTTACTCTTTTTGCAACACTAACAGACGTGTGCACATCACTCCTGTTCTTAACTCCCTCCATTGGCTTCCTGTCCTTTATAGAATTGATTTTAAACTTTTAATGTTTGTTTTTAAAGCGCTTAACAGCCTCGCCCCATCGTATTTATCTGAGCTTTTAACAGTCTGCAATCCTGGTAGAGCTCTGAGGTCAACAAATCAATTTTTGCTGGAAGTGCCCAGGTCAGAATACAAACCCTGGGGTGGCCGAGCCTTTTGTGTCGCTGCCCCCAGGCTCTGGTCTTATTTCTGACCTGGGCCCCTTCAAATCTAGGCTAAAAACCTACTTATTTAGGATTGCATTTAATACCCAGTAGTATGATGACACTTTTATCTAATTTTATCTTATTTGATTTTGTTGTATTTTATTGTTTTTACTTATTCTTCTCTTTATTTATTACCTGCTGTAAAGCACTTTGGTACACCGTAATGATTGTCTGTAAAGGGCTGTATAAATAAAAATACATTTACATTTACAGTTCAGTATATGCTTTCGAGATAGATAAAAAGAATAATTCTACTTTTTTGAAGGATTAGGTCTGTAGAGAAATTAAAGCAGACGTTTTAAAAATGTCCACACAGAAGTGCCGTGCAGCTAAATCTGTGGCTCTAATGCTGATTGTTTACTGATATTTGCAAATGCATCTAATCTAAGAAATGAAGTTCCTCAACATTTCCAGCCGGTTGCAGCAATTTGGAAGCGGAATGTGTTGAGTGACTTTGGTTTTCCAAGGTATTCCTGAACCTGGCTATGCTGCCCAAGATCACACACACATACAGCAGTTTCTTTGCCTTTTGATGTTCAGAAGGTTTAGAAGTTGAGTTTTCCATCACACTGGAGTTCATCATATCTCGGTTCAGCTCGTCGGTGCTCATAACATCTGCTCTCTGTTTTTAGATCGCTTGAAGTATGAATCAAAGAAATCAAAGTCCAGTCATTCACCCAGCATGGAGAATTCCACAGGTAGATATTACTCATCAAGCTACCTGCCACTGTGTCTTTGTACCACTAAATTCTTTGTAAAGGTCTGTGGGCATCTTTGCATTCACTGTGATATTTGTTGGTGGTGTCACAAATACTAGCTATCAACGTCATGCAATAAATACGTGTGCTAGAATGATTTGACACATATTGCATGTACATTTCCGACAGTGTGCTGTTGTGTCTGTGTGCAGGAGAACAGCACTCTGCACCTCCGGTAGAGCCTGTCTCAGATGATGCCTTGTTCAGAGACAAACTAAAACACATGGGTAAATGTAAGTCAGACTTACAACACTACTACCGTATTTCCTCGAGTAATAGCCGGGCTCCTAATAGTAGCCGGCCTCGTTTTGTAACCGGGTGTTGTGAAAAATCTGAGAAATAGACACCGGCCCCGTTTAGTAGCCGGTGCGTTTTACGACAGACGTGAACGGGCGTACGGCAAACACAGAACTTTAAACATGGCGCCGAAACGAAAGTTCACTGTGGGATTCAAACTTGAGGTGCTTAAATATGCCGCAGAAAACTCAGGTGAACAAACAGCCCGTCACTTCAGCATAGATGCCAGGCAGGTGAGGGCTTGGAAGAAACAAAAAGACGCACTTGTCGATGCGGCGAAACTGATTTCTCCGAGGAGGGCTAGGATTCAAGGCGGCGGGAGGCGCCCTGTCAGTGAGGAGATTGAGGCTACTCTCACTTGCTGGATACACGAACGAAGGAAGAGATATCTGAGACTGAGTCGACGAATGATTCAGTTTAAAGCAGCCGAACTTTTCCACGAGATGTCAGACTGCCGTGATGAAAACTTCAATGCCAGCCGGGGATGGCTTGAGCGTTTCCTGAGGAGAAACAACTTCTCCCTCAGGAAGCGTACAACGCTGGCCCAGAGTGATGCGAGACATTCGATTTCTAAAATCGTTAACTTCATCACCTACGTGAATCACAAAATCGCCGAAAAAAAGTTGAAGGACTCGGATGTCATCGCCATGGACAAGACCGCTTGCTGGTTTGACATGCCCGGTCAAACCACAGTGGACACCGTGGGTGTTAAAAGTGTGACGCTGAAGACGACCGGTGTTCTAAACCACCCAAAAAAAGGGACATGTACTGTAAATTAATTTATGAATTTAATAAATGTACCGTATAAAATTGAGCTTTGTTTTTTTGTTTTAGAATTAAAAAAGAAAAATAGAAGCCTCCCTCAAATAGTAGCCTACCCCTATTAAGAGCCTGGTAAAAAAAAAAAAATAATAAAAAAAAATAGTAACCCCGGCTACTATTCGAGGAAATACGGTATTCTTGCACAAACTACTGTGTTAGGCTTTAAGGTCTTTTGTCTTGTGTGGTTTTATAATCTAAGGTGTCTCCTTCTTCCTCAGCAACAAGAAAGAAGCTGTTTGAAATCGCCAGAGCATTTTCTGAAAAGACAAAGAGGAGAAAGTCAAAAAGAAGGATACTCCTGAAACATCATTCATATCCTTTATTTAACCTTGGCCAAATGGTCATGAGGGATCACTCACCAGTCTGCAAACAATGGTTAGATCTCAAGCTTATCTACATTTCAGCACCTCCTTGGGGAGGATGTTGAACCCCATAATGTCCCACATGTGTTTACTGGTGTGGGATTGTGTATACGAGGGGAAAAAGAGCTGCATGCATGGGATGAGAAGCACTGTATGAGTGATTATGAATGGCTGAAAAAGACACTATATAGGACTTAATCATGATGAAATGATGCTACCGAAGACTGTCCCTCTGTACTCCTCTAGGTGTAAGATCATGCAGTTGAGAAATACAACGTTGAATATTATTTTGAATATGTGAGGCATTGATCTCAGATCTTTAGTATCTTTGTACAGCTGGGATAAAGCCTCGTCTGTCTTTTAAGACTCAACAGTTTAACTGTATAATTAATTAAAGCCTCTGAGTGAGCACAGGTCTGTTGAGATAAAATAGGTGATGAATGTAGGTTTTTGGGCTCTATCTTTTTCTGTGTAATGAGATGGAATCTGTTGGTCAGCAGCTGGACTTCAAACTTTTCAACTCTGGCTGATGGTAGGGGATGTGAGCCTGAGTATTTGTGCACATTAAAGAGTTAATATCCAGCGCCTGCTTTCCCATATCACTATAAAATTCATAAGTGGGCTGCAGCACTTGCCTTCATTAAAAATGGAACTTTCTGTATTTCTTGCTAAGTTTATTACTGCTCCATATCAATGAAACTTCTGACTCTGAGAGAGAAGTTAAGTTTAGCACCACCTAACTCGCATCCTGCTCCTTTCTCATAATCAAAGCATGGCCTGCAGTGATGTGCTGCAAGGCAACTTTGCCAGAAGAAAAACCTGACATCATAGTAAGTGCTTTTCCCTTTTGTATACCATCAGGAGCGAAGCACAGCAAAGATGGCATTTTTACTTTGAGCGAGCTTCATTTCTTACATTTCAGCTGGACAAGCATGTTTCCATGCAGTTAAAAACTTAGGTTTTGGCCAGACCAACACAGTATTTATTTATTTTTTCCCTAATGTCATCTAAATGATCTTGCTGAGACCCTCGGCTCACTCAGTTTAAAGTAGCACCATAGAATCTTTTTGCTCTTTGGTTCCGCCAACAGTTGCAGGCACCACTGTTCTAAAAACAAATCTCTGAGTTAGCCCAACAAATGTATAGCCAGAGGTATGAATTTTTTGTCATTTTGAAGAGGCCACAGAGATGCCAGAGAAAGCTCACTAAAATGTCAAGCATCTGTAAAGCAAAGTGGTGTGTTCTGGGGCTGGCAACCAAAGTCCTGACCTGCAGTCACCCCAGGCGCTTCAGGGCAGTTTCAGGCCTAGGAATGGGCATAACAATCAATGCACTTCACAAATAGTCAGAGGCACATCACTTTAAAATTCACAAACTCTAGTATTGCTTGGAAACTTGACATGAGCAACATTCTTGTCAATGCACACCCAGCATCATAAATGTTGTGGTCTTTGTTTTTTTCTTAACTAAGCTTGTTTTCAGATTGGGGACAGCCAACTCTACAGTCAATCTTCTTGAAGAAGACGAGGGAAGCACCTGTGGTAAGATATGCATGTCACCCACACAATGTCAGCCATTTAGTTTTGTGGCTAACAACAGAACTAACCAGCAACAAAACTAGTTTAAGCAGCCCTCATCCTGCTTCATTCCAACATTTTTCAACAAATAATTCACATGTTCTGGAGAAATTAAGCTAATTACTGACCTATGTTTACGTTTTAATGGAAGGAAAATGAAAACTAAAAAAAACTTTAGAAGATGCTGAACGATTTAAAAACACTGCCCTTTGTCCGAGTCCTTAATATCCTGCAAACCTTTTCAACCCCTTTCAGACATGTGACTGCTGCAGGATGTGTTAGTTTGATTGGTTCCTTGTTACTTCTCTACTTCTCGCAGTCTTGGACTGGGTAGTTTTCAGGTATCTTAACATCATACAAGTCCCAAGTTGTTGCAGTTAACAGCCATACACAGCAGCGATGAGTCCTAATTGGACGTTTAATCCATTTTTCAGATGAATCGAATAGATAATTGAATGCATATCAGTGCTGTCCAAACTTTCCTCCTCCATAGTTTTCTTTAGCATTGTTAGCTGCAGCTAATTTAGCCTTTGTTACCTTTTGAAGTGAACTCATTAAGTTGAGAAGAAGAAACTTTACAGTAGTTAAAAACAGTGTAAGTCTGTCAGAAAGACGAAGGGCAGAATGAAAGGTTGTTAAGTTACATGACAAGTTTTACTTTCTTTTTCCTCTGCTGCTTTGAATTTTTGAGTTGCAGTAGGCAAAAAGCTCATGAGTGCATTACTGCCACCTTATAGATTTGAACTATGTTACTATATGTTATTGCTGGTTTACTTGTACTTAGTTTTATCTCTTTTATTTATTTATTTATTTATTTTTAATTAATTGCAGGTGATTCAGCAAGTAAAGTGAACGTATGCTGCTTTCTAATTGTGGATTCATGCTGATACTTTGCTAGGATGTTAGCTCATTAAATTCTGTAAATGCTGAAAGTTCTGTTCCCTTTTCTATTGGTCCTTCACTTTGTTGTTATAAACAGCAGTGTATATGTTGGATGGCTGTAAAATGGGGTTAGTCCCCCCACAGAACTAAAGGTGGGACCACTGTTGCGGGTGGCCATGGCAGTATTCCAGTGGGAATGAATCCATCTGAAATTAGAAAACAGTCCTTGTCAGGGCATGGTACTGAGGCTAAGAGTCGTGCACAGGACGTGCTGCTCTGTTATTTTTATTTTTATTGCTCTAATTCCCAATCTCGGTGGCCCTTTATAGAGAAAACAAAGAAGTTCAAGTCCAGTTCTGTACTAATCAATCCAGTCAAGCATAATTCAGTATAACTGTATATATAAATGACTTATTTATAAAAAGTACCTGCCTAAAGAAACAAATGGGTCACATTAAAACTTCACATGGATTTAGTCCTGCTTCCTGCAGGGGCCAAAGTGTACAGAGAGGAAAAGTCTTTTGACTGGGACGGACCTCCAGCACAACCCTACTCAGGAAGGGCGGCCATCTTCCTCGACCCGTTGGGGGTTGAGAGAACGTGACAGAGACGAACAAATGCGGAAACACGAGGTTAGGGATGCATGCTACAGGAAAGACAAAAGAAGAAACTCAGAGTTAATGACAGCTGTAATGACCTATACATACTTGGAGAGTAAAGACGGCTGATTTGCTCAGTGCATCATGGGAGATCTGCCAGCAACATAGGCCTGTAGCAGTATACATGGGGGATGGTTCAAGGTCACCTGACCTACTCTCAGCTATAAAGATGAATCAAAATGGAACGTTTTGGGCTTAATCTCTGAGATTGAGTTTACAGCTTTATTGGTAGAGAGTCTTAAAATGTGTGTCTGCACAGACGAGCATACATTTCTACATTAGCTCCTTCTATTTCAGGACATGACCTCAGTGGATTAACTTTTTTTATAGCTAATAAGTCAACATTAATACAACTAACTATGCTCCAAAAGTTTTGTCTGCCTCCACTATGCAGTGTGAGCTTGTTCATCAGAGCTGCTATTAGTTGTGTATGTCCAGCATTTTCGAATACACTTTCTTTGTGTTGGAGCTGCATCTAAAACTATTTTCAATGCTTTTGTTTTATGTCCAGAGGAGGATGGTCAGCTCAGAAAAGCAGACACTCAGGAAGATCCTGAGCAGCGCAATGAGCCGATATCATGGTAAGATACTCCTCGGGTATTTCAGAGGTCCATTTGAAATTGGTCTGGTTTTATGAGGACCGTTTTGCACCTAAAACAGCTGCAATGTCTTATCAAAGGTTATTCAGAAAATGTAGAAAATACTGTGCCTAAATCTCTGCTTAGTGCCAATCTGCATCCAGTTATTCCCAAACGTGTGTATTTGATATTTAGTCTTTATTGAATCCAGCTAGAAGGTGGTGGAGAGAAAACCTGTCCAAATGCTTTGTGAATAGACGGATTCTGCTCTGTTATAATTCAGTAACACTGTGCTGTGATGGAGTTCATTCTTAAGAATGGGGGAATCTCTGATGTTCATCAATTTACATTTACATGAATATATGTAGTAAAAAGAATGAAGAGGGGAAAAAAAGAGCTTGTTCCATCCAGTTTCTATACTACCTTTATCCTCATGAGGGGGCTGGAGCCTATCCCAGTGGGCGAGTGGTGGGGCACAGGCTCATCATTATCACACTAAGACACTTGACACACTTAGTTGTCAGTGATTGTTTGTTGACTCTAAACAGAGGCAGCTTGGATACTTTCTACCACAGAAGTATTCAGATTAAAACAAGTAGTGAAAATGCATAGATCTTAGAGAGGGTTACGGAACAAGCTGTCCTGGTTTACCAACACCGTGTGACTTCAGATGAGGTCATAGCTGTGACTGACCAACCGAGTCTGACATTTAATTACATTTAATTTTGAAAGGGAAGTCGGAGAGGCCTCTATCCCCCAAAGAAGCTGTTTATTTATTTATTTATTTATTTTTTAATCATATTCAGTCATTTGAAGGGACTTGTAAAGTCAAGAAGTATTTATTTATTTATTTGGAATACTCCTGATTGCAAGATAATTCATCAACCTTTTACAATTATTTCCCAGGAAATTACAGACTCTAAATGATCATTTTGAATTCTCATAAAATAACTCATCATTATTGGCCCAGTTTCTGGCTTATAGGTGATCTGTAGTACAAGAAATACAAAGAATTGTGGTGAAAGGATGTTTTTTGAGGGTGTTTTTGGTGTGTTTTTGTAAATACTGGTTTAACAAAGTAGTGGCAGACAATGGCTTCAGAAACATGTGCATACAATCACTGGCAAAATGATGGAATCACCACAGTGGGACGATGTTCGTCCTGCTCTTTTATTTTGGACAATAAATCAAATTGATGTGACACAAAATAATTTTATCTGTTAGCTGAATATTCTGGCTTTGTTAATAATACCTTTTTAATAAAAAAAAAAAAAGGATCAAACTATTCACATTTATTCATCCATTCATTTTCAGAGTTGTCTTTTTTTTTCTGGACACTCTTGTGTAAAGCCCAGCTCTGGAGTGTATGGCTCACAGTGCTCATATGGACAGAGACACCAGTCTCTGCTGTGGAGAGCTCCCCTTCCTTCAGGGTTACCTGGAGTCTCTTTGTTACCTCTCTTATTCATGCCCTTCTTACCTCACCTCTGTCTGTATGTTTTGGTGGATAGCCCTCTTTGGGAAGGTTTGATGTGGGGCCTTATTCTGTGATGATGGATTTTAATGGCGCTCCAAGGGATTTTCAAAGTTTCAGATATTATTTTGTAATGCAAACTCGATATGTACAATATGTTTGGCTTTGTGGTGTTGCATGCTTGGCAGAGCCTCTTGATTAGTGGTGACGCAGGGCTCCATAGCAAAGGGGGTGAATACATATGTAGACATAATTTTTTTTTAATACATTTTTAGAAAGTATCTTTTTTAAAAAGATACTTCACCAATTCTGACTATTTTATGTAGGTCCAGAGAAACAAATCCATTTAAATTAGAGGTTGTAATGCAAAAAAAAAAGAAAAAAGAAAGGTGCCTCGATCAGTGAATACATTCTGCAAGCCACTGTAATTATTATTCCTCTCAGTAAAACTAAAAATGTCCTTCCAGTGCTCCAAGCTGCACATTAGTCTGTCAGTACTTATAAATAAGGTAATAAATAATTTGTTTTAGTCGAGGATTAAAACTCTTCTTCTCAATCTCTTCTTCATTTCAGATTTCCTCATGCTCCACCACATCAACGTTGTCATGGCGATGGCAGCACGGCACATGGGTGGTAGCTGCAGAGCTTCCTGTTCTGACTTGCCCCGCCCTCATGCAAACTAACTGATGTAAGACTCAGTAAGGAGTTGAGCCCTTGCCCTCTTCCTTCCTGAGGAGAGGGACTGGACTGCTCCCACCACTGAGCTGACTGTCTGTAAATGCAATTTCTCTGTATTCTAACTCTTAGTTGATCATATCATTTTAAAAGTACAGGAAATGTTTTGTCCATACTGTACTTAACTGCTTCCTTTAATTCGCCGGGAGGAACACTAGTTTCGTGTTTCTCTCTCCATAAGATCTGTGTTACTTCTCCTTTCCTGTCCCTCAGGCTGGACATTTCAAATCCAAAGTCTGCACATCCACACTAAAGTATATAAAGGTTTTTGAAACCATGGTTTCCTAATCAGATTTCAATATTTTTCTGTTTTCAGATGTCACATGAATCATCTAAATGCATTTCTTACGTGTTTGAATATTGTGGCCATAAAAGCTGTGGCTCCCCAAATGTCCATAGCAGGAATTTTGGGCACACGAGTAAGCAGTCGTTGAGCATTGTCCTAAAGGTGATCATGTGCCAGTTTGGCCTGAATATTACAGTCCATGGTAAGGACCCCTTGTATGAAAGGGTGTTAACTTGTGCACATTTTGGTTGGATTCAGTTGCTCTTTAAATAGTAACTGAACAGTTGTGTGAAAAATCCAAATCAAATGTTTTCAGTTGTACTCGGCAGCCCTGGCTTTCCCCACTCACATATTTATCATGCTATTGTTTCACCTGCAAACCTCTGCAACAGTAACAACTTTGAAGATTAAGTGGGAATGATACCTGGTTTGACTCCAATCTGTGTCATTTTGAAGGTACAATATGTAATCGGAGCAAACCTGTAGCTCCTTGGAAGGGAGGAAGATCAGTAAATGTTTCTATGTTGGAAAGCCAGTAATGAAGGCAGACAAAGGTAAAGTCAAATAGGTATTTTGGTTAGGAAGCCTCCTCGTTACATAACCCAGAAGTTATCTAAGTGGTCACCATAATTGGAGCTGGTTGAATCCTCCAAATGCTGTTCAGCTCAGTTTAATTTTCCATAGGAAATATAAAGCAGATATTATGAGGACAGGAGGGTGAGTGTGAGTAACTAGTGACGAAATATTTTTCCTTTTTGTGTTTTTTGTCTTTCCGTTTTTGAATTCCCAACCTTGTTATAAAAGTATTAATTAGTCTAGTATCTTATAATGTTATACATCTTATACAATGGCCTCAGTGACACAACCTAATAGAAACCGATTAGACAAAGTACCTGATGTGCTTTTTGTGGAATATTCTGTTTTATAAATATATATATTTGTAGTTTCACCAAAGCAAACCTGCATCACAGCTTCAGCCAAGTAAATTTTTATTTTATTTTTTTTTTAAATAAGGCTTTACAAATTTCCCCAACTGTCTTTCTTCTGTCTAACCTTGTGATGTTTGGAAAAAACGTACGGCAGTTTTCTGTCTGACTAGGACGCATGGCACTAGTGCCGGAGGTTTGGCTGAAGAGGCAAACAGCAGAAAGTTTCAACTGGACTTGGGTTGTACCTCAGTCTGTTCATTGCACAGAAGCTCTTCATAGTGCACCCATACAGGATGAAAATGTAGCGTGGAATCCAGTCAAACCAAATCCCAACAGCCTCCTCAGACCTGTGAACTCTTGTATTTTCCAGTACATCTCCTCATCAAGTTTGGGGCTATGGTTTCATGCCTTTTGGGGATGTGTTTGGGGTTTCTGATTCCCCCTCTATATCACGTTGCCATATCTGAGCAAATCGTGTTTGCATCATCTCATACTCTTAAGAGAAATGATGGTTTTGATGTCCACTCACATGACAGGAGGATGTTGACTGTGAGAACTAAAGCCGGTTGGATTGGGCCCAGCCCTTTCTACTGTTCATTCTCATGTGTCGTTGTGAAACTAGCTTGGAAGTTGTCAGAATGAAGTAGCCTGTGGGAGCAGAGGGTCTTCTAAGAAAACAGAGTTGTGTATACTATATAAGTTTACAATGCAAAGCTTTGAAGAAAACTTCCTTATCTGAAGCAGTAGATTCAGATAAATGATTAACGATTTGTAAATCAACTTGTTTTGTATTTTTGTGTATAAAGAGGTTCAGTAAATCTCTGGGGATTATTTAATTTAGTGTTATCGGATTGATTTAGACACCTCGAGTAAATATGCCATTTGCTTTTTATAAGGATGAGCATTGTTGGAATGCCATTGACCTCAGATAAGGAATTTAACCATTGCTGCATTAAATGCTTGCTCAGACCAGTTGCTGCGTATGCATACATTGTAACACTCAGTCAGTCAGTCATGGGTGATATGTGACAAAGCCCCACTTTCAAGCAGCTGTTTCATGAAAATATCCAAATGAAACCACACCTTGCTCATCTGCAAACTGTCTCACCAACCTGGTGGAGCATTTAGAAGCTGGAGCTCAAAGAAGGAAAAGTGGACTTGGCTTCATCAGGTGGACAAAAACAATTCCAAAACATTACTAATGTGGGTCTTTTTGTGCTGGAACAAGCTGCCAAACATCACTGTGATGTTTCATGTCTGCGGTCAACCGTTGACCAAAGCAGGTGTCGGTACAGTTTTGCTAAGTGGACACAAACATGCTGGTCTCGTCCTTTTAAAGAGGAGCGGTCGTGTTGTGAGGCTGGTGTGTTTAAGTGTTCATCCAAAGGTTCGCACTGGATGAAATGGTTACTCGATTTGTATGAAGTCCAGTGTGCACCAGCTTGGATGAACAATGAACTTTAAAGGAAGGTTTGTCATGTCAGAGTACAATGACTCCGTTGAGGAAAAACTTATTTAACTTGCATTTTGGGCCTTTAAATGTGCACATTATCAACATTGGTAACTGTACAGTTAATGGTGTGTAGAAATCACAAATTTCAGTCAGTTTAATGATTACACATATGTACAAACTAGAAAACCAAGTCAGCATGTTGCAGGAAGCATGAACAATGTTACCTCCAACTCTGTAAAACGCCATACTTATCAGTGCTTTCCTTCAGTTCTGAAGTGAGCGGCTTGATGTTTGGTTCTTCTTTCAGAAAGCTAGATGTGTTCTCAGGGAAACCCACAACAGTTACTTTCTTTCATTTTGGTGCTTTTGACACACTTTCCATGTACAAAGTGCCCATGTAAGATACTGTGCAAGTTATTTTCTGAAGCTTGCAGCAACATCACTTTTACATGGAACCAGAGTTGCTTTTTTTCACATGTCAATAATGTGAAGCACCCAGCAATGTGGGAAAAGTAAAACTGTACCTTTGGTTAGGTCTCTGGTCACATATCACCATATTTAGTTTCTTTGAGTTTTTATTTAACCATTCTCTCTAAATAAGCTGTAGAATGCAGAGTGTATGTTGTCTGAAATGCAGCTGCTCATTTAATAGACTTCAACTGTTAAAGCAGCACTGAAAAATCCAATGAGCAGCACAGCGGCCCACTGCCAAACGGGTATGAAATTTGAATATGAAATGTCTACTTTGGGGAAGAGATCCAACATTGTCGATCAAATGATGTGAGGCACAGCCATGCATGGTTAAAAGCATTACTTTGGTCTTGGTTCATATCTTGTCGCAGGACTTGGGGAAAGCGTTGAGATGTAAATATTGCGGGCTCAGTATAGTCTTGTATTTTCATTTAAAGAGGAGACGGACTTGATTCTGATTAGCAAATACTTTTGCTCATCATTCATTGGGCTAATCAAGTTTGAACTCAAGAGCTTCGCATTCTAATAATTTCTTAAAAGTTAAAGTGAAAAGACATTTCGACTTTCCAACAAAGATCGGGGAAAGTTACACACCCATATCCATACACGCATATTCCAATTAATTTGAACTTTCATTTCTGTAGAATATGCAGTTAAGATTTAAGTTAGCTTATCGCATTGTTAAATGCAGTTTAATGGTTTGATTTCTCCACCAACAGATTCCAGATGCCGCATCAATGAGAGCCATTGTAGAAATAATGTCACGAGCTGTGGAATGCATAAGATGTGACCAGCTCTTTAAAGTGATTGAGTTATTTAAACTCATTTATCATCTCAGCACCTGCTATGTGACACCGAGGTGTTGTTTGGGTTTATTGGTGTATACCATGGCTGTATATGAAGTTAAACCAGCCATTGTCCCACAAAACCTGGGGAGACACTTCAGATTGTTTCATATGGACTTCATGTCTGTGTTTTCATTAAAGGCCAAACAATGAGAAAACAATGTTCCCTGTTGGTTTGAAACGCTTTGTATAAGGAACTCCACACCTTTAGCTCCACAGCTTTTAGGGAGATGAGGGTCAGAATTTTCTCTCCAGTTGTGTAACATGTTTAACATTTTTCCTGCATACGTTTCCTTGAAAGGTCTTTATAAGTCATTGAAATATGTGTATTGTTTCTTGTCCCAAATGTTTTTAAATAAAGTAACACAATCATTAAGACATTTTTGTGTTTTTGGGACAGTGATGTTCTGACAGCTGAACCAGTCTGAGGTACCAGCGGGTGATGGGGTAGTCGTTTGTTAATTGCTTAATTAAGTTTGTCAAGACGATGAGGTTAGATTTTACACAAATATCAACAGCCTTATCAACATTGAGCAATTTGGCAAACAATACAAATGCATCTATTTGACTGATCTTGATGACATCACCTGGACATGCTGTTGACAGAAGTGTGCTTAATGCGTAACCATGGTTTAAGGGGCAAATGGAACATTTGTGCACGTCAACTGGTGGATCAAGGCTTTTTATCATGTTTTTATAGGTATTTTAGAGTGTTATTTTAAAGCATGCAGCATCTGTGACTTTTAAGATTATTTTGTGTGTTGTGTGATGAACACTTTGCATGCCTTTATGCGGTTCATCGTATGGAAACAAGAAACGAAAGGAAGGACAGCAGCACGGAACGACAGCAGGACCATGGGAACGACAAGGAGAACGGAGTGAAAGGAAGACGACCACACCTTTGCTGCAGCCAACTGGGTGAAACTGGAGCCTGCCGTCGGCTATGCGGATATGAGCAGGGGTTTCAGTCCAGGACGGCGGCGAGGTGACGACAAACGGTAGCCGTCCACTGTTCCGGCACGTCAAGCCGTATCCAACGCATTCAATTCATTTTCAATGAAATCCGGCCGATCGTTGTCGCCGTGCTCGCAAAGCATGCTGGGATTCCGGCACGGCGAGCGGGGGACCTGCGGCACGTCAAAAAGTTGGGCCAGAGAGTCTCTATTATGTAAAAGGGCTGTGGTTGGGCTCGCTCGAAGTTTATGCAAATTTGCCACGGCAGACGGAGTGCGTTATCCAATGAAAGTAGATCATGTAATCTCCTGTGTCGCAGCAGCAGCAGCACAATTGAGAATGAGGAGTTGTCGTCATAGTACAGAGCCCCACCCCTATCCGCCATGTTGGCAGAATGCTAGCGAGAAAACGCCGTTCTCTCCGTTCGTTTACATTGTACGCGTGTGTTTTTAAATCAGTAAGTGTAAACAGTACGGAATTGCAAGAACATGCCTGGAAATCAATGCTGTGTGAAGAACTGTTCCAGTACCTCACACAATACGTTTGGGAAACATAGGAACAATGAAATACGTTATTTTAGGTTTCCTAAATGGATGCAGCATCAGGGAGAGCAGGTGTCTGACCTGCTGCAGGGAGCTCGTAAGGATCAATATTTTGGATGCTGGACAGTTTCTCCAAATACCGCTGCTTTGCGCTTGTAATAAGCTTGTCCCTGTAAGGTCCCTTTTCTTTCGCCTTATCTCTCTCCATTGCTTTGCTTTCTTTCTTTCTTTTGTATTAGTCTCTGCCCTGCCGAAATGACAAATGCGGGAAGATATCCGTTAAGATATCCGTTAAGTTAATGGCGTAACCCCTGGCAACCAATAGATTCTTCTGCCAACATGGCCGACCGGAGTCACGTGACTCCTCATTCTCAATAGCAGCTCTCCTCGCTCGCAGATCCGGATCCATGGTGCAATATGAAATAATGTTCCATTGCTGACGATTTATACACATTAATTTCCCTCCAAAACTCACATTTTTAGAGGGAGAAACTTCGGTTGGTTAAAATCACAAGTTATTTACTTTCCCCCGGAGCCATTCTACACGCCCCTCTGTACACACCCACTGTAGTAGCAACACGGCGAGACTAGGCATCCAATCCGGCGAGTTAAGTTGACGTGCCGGAACAGTGGACGGCTACCGAAAGTCTTAACACAACGACATGTGTTCGAGTGGTAAAGTACTTTCTCCTTCTCTTGCTGAATGTTTTTCCTGTCCCTATTGTTGCTGGAAAGCTGAGTACTCCTCCTTGTGCTTTTGAAGTGCAGTGGCGGGCCGTGACCACGCCGTGAGAGGACATCGGCCGAGTACACAGAACCAAGACAACTCCACGCACCCGGCCACTTGGCAATTGACGGCCTACTGGACCTTGAAGACCATGACTCTTAGACCCTTTGACTGCTACCTTTTATCCATTTAGCCTCCTACATTTCTTTTACCCCCTTCTATTTGTTATATGTTAATGGTTTTAACATATGGCTTTTTATTATTTCTAGTTGACACATTTTATTGTTTTTTTTAGCTTTTGCCTTTTTTATTTGGTTTTAGTCCATTGTCTTTTAATTTAATCTCCAATAAATTGAACTGTGAATCCCAACCTTTCGGTGCCTGCCATTTTTCAACAGTGGAATCATTTGCTGGTGTTACTGATCAATATTGGAACCTCCCCCCCACGTGTGACACACATTCACAGCCAGTGTTACACCACTCCACAGACAGGAATGTGCATACACATCCTTTTACCCAGAATTACAAAAGCATGCTTCTCCCTTATACATCTCAGCTGGGTTAACGTTGCCAGTTTTCATTAACATTTTGATCTTAAAAGAAAAGGTGAGAGGAAATTGGGGGGACAAAAAAAACTTGAATTGGTGCACTTCATAAGGTTTCTTGAGTTTTATTGTGCCTATTTTGAAAAAGACTTAATATGCATTAAGGTAAATGGAAATAACTTTACTGATCATGTGACCTGATAAAGATTAAAATGATGTAACTTGCCACCTGTTTCGGATCAAACTCATCGTTGTCTTCCCAGACATATCCTAGATGCAAGAAGAATTCCTCAAGAACACCTTTGTCTATTCCCCTTTAGTGGATGTCCAGGGAAGTTATTTCCCCTCTCCAGGTTTGTTTCAGTTCAGAACAACTAAGTTTTCTACTGAATTCCAACCACGAACAACATGGCCTGCACCGCCACTAAGCTTAGTTTGCTTCTCCCCAGAATTGTGTACACCTGGCTTTTCTTTATAGATCTGACTAAACACAGCCATGAAGGAATGCATTTTCTCTTTAAATTTAACCTTTCCATATAAATGGTTTGCATCTTAGTTCAGACATGGCAGCAAACAAGATGCTGACAAAGAAATGGAAAAGTAGAAAAGGAAAAGAAAAAAAATGCAGAGCTGATTAGAATGAAGCCCTTTGCAGAACCAAAATGAAGTTGAAAGGTGCTAAATAAGACTGTCCAACTAACTATTTAGATTATAATGTTGAGTGACTGATAATGGATATGATAGAAACAGGTTTGTTGAAAAGTAAATTCTGTCTGGCTTTACTTTTTATGTCCCCTTCACTGTTTCAGGCTTCACTTTCTCCACCAAACATGGAAACAAGTACAGATGCTTCAGCGGAATTTCACTTGTGCAGCAAGAAATTTACAGAGGCACACACTGCCATCTGTGGATCCTACTGTAGGCAGATCATTCCGTCTGGGGACCTTTGCTGTGAAAGGACCAAGCTGTCTGCTGCCTTCAGTGCAGAAGTTGAGGAGCACTGGATGAACCACAAATAGCCAGTTTTTGTTCAGAATAAAATATAGCCAAGTATAACTCATTCCAGTATCATCTTAGAAACTTAGAATCTTAGAGCCTCAACTAGAAACACTCTTCATCAACTGTAAACCGTTCTATTCGCCGCGGGAGTTTTCCTCGTTTGTTCTGGTCGGAGTCTACATCCCTCCTCAGGCCTGTGTTACTGAGGCGTTACAACACCTGGCCGACCAGATTAATAACGTGGAGAAAAAACACCCGGACTCTCTGCTCATTGTTTTGGGGGACTTCAACAGAGCAAACCTCAGCCACGAACTGCAAAAATATAAACAGCATATTAAGTGTCCCACCAGGGACACAAACACTCTGGACCACTGTTACACTGTTTTTAAGAACTCAAATAACTCTGTCCCCCGTGCAGCCCTGGGACTCTCTGACCACTGCATGGTTCATCTTATCCCGACCTACAGGCAGAAGCTGAAATCTGCTAAGCCTGTGGTCAAGACGGTGAGGAGATGGACCAACAACGCCAAAGTGGAATTACAAGCCTGCTTTGACTGCACTGATTGGAGTGTTTTTGAGACTGCAGCCTCAGACCTGCATGAACTGACTGATACCGTGACATCTTACATCAGTTTTTGTGAGGACATGTGTGTGCCCACCAAAACCTTCCGCACATACAGCAACAACAAACCCTGGTTCACTGCAAAACTCAGGCAACTTCGTCAGGCCAAGGAGGAGGCCTACAGAAGTGGGGACAGAGTCCTGTACAACCAGGCCAGAAACACGCTGACAATGGAGGTGAAAGCAGCCAAGAGGAGCTACGCTGAAAAGATTAAAAACAGCCTTTCAGCCAACGATCCAGCGTCAGTGTGGAGAGGCCTGCAGTCCATCACCAACTACAGGAGACCATCCCCAAACACTGCAGCGAATCATCAACTGGCTGACGAGCTGAATGTGTTCTACTGCAGGTTTGACACATTCACACCTCTCCACCTCCCCCCCCCATTGACATCACCTGCCACTCTGCCACCTCTCCCCTCTGACCCCCCACCAGCACTCACGATCTGTGAAGAGGATGTTCTGTCAGTCTTTCACAGACAAAAGATCAGGAAGGCACCCGGCCCAGACGGTGTGTCACCTTCCTGCCTGAAGGTCTGCGCTGACCAACTGGCCCCCATCTTCACCCGGATCTTCAACAGATCCCTGGAGCTGTGCGAAGTCCCCTCATGCTTCAAACTCTCCACAATAATCCCGGTCCCCAAGAAACCCACCATCACAGGACTGAACGACTACAGGCCTGTTGCCCTCACATCTGTAGTCATGAAGTCCTTCGAGAGACTGGTGTTGGGGTACCTGAAGGACATTACAGACCCCCTGCTGGACCCCCTGCAGTTCGCCTACCGAGCGAACAGGTCAGCGGATGATGCCGTTAACATGGGACTGCACTACATCCTGCAACACCTCGACTCTGCAGGGACGTACGCCAGGATCCTGTTTGTCGACTTCAGTTCGGCGTTCAACACCATCGTCCCAGCCATCCTCCGCAACAAACTCACCCAGCTCACTGTGCCCTCCTCCACCTGTCAGTGGATTACAAACTTCCTGACTGACAGGAAGCAGCAGGTGAGGCTGAGGAGCATCACATCCAGCACCCGGACCATCAGCACAGGTGTCCCCCAGGGGTGTGTACTCTCCCCACTGCTCTTCTCCCTTTACACCAACGACTGCACCTCAAGAGACCCGTCTGTTAAACTCCTGAAGTTTGCAGATGACACAACAGTCATCGGCCTCATCCGGGACGGTGATGAGTCTGCATACAGACGGGAGGTTGAACAGCTGGTCTGCTGGTGTGGTCAGAACAATCTGGAGCTGAACACGCTAAAAACAGTGGAGATGACAGTGGACTTTAGGAGAAGCCCCCCCACTCTGCCACCCATCACCATCACCAACAACGCAGTGTCTGCTGTGGAATCCTTCAGGTTTCTGGGCCCCACAATCTCTCAGGACCTGAAGTGGGAGACCAACACAGGCACTACCATCAAAAAGGCCCAGCAGAGGTTGTACTTCCTGCGGCAGCTCAGGAAGCTCAACCTACCTAAGGAGCTGCTGATCCAGTTTTACACCGCCATTGTTCAGTCTGTTCTCTGTTCATCCATCACCGTTTGGTTCGGATCAACCACCAAACAGGAAAAAAACAGACTGCAACGGACAATAAGGTCTGCAGAGAAGATTATTGGTGTCAGCCTGCCCTCCATCCAGGATCTGTACCTGTCCAGAGTCAGGAAACGGGCAGGTTACATCTCTGCAGACCCATCACACCCTGGACACAAACTGTTTAAACTCCTCCCTTCTGCAAGGCGCTACAGAACTCTGTACGCCAAAACAACAAGACACAGGAACAGTTTCTTCCCTCAGGCTGTCTCTGTGTTAAACAGCTAAAACCGGACTTCAGTGTTTCATCCTTGCACCATGCACCAATTTGCACTTCTGATTTAATCTTGTTCTATGTCTATTTTTTTGTCTATTTTTTTGTAATTGTTGCACTAAAGAGAGTGAGGTGTAACCGGAGTGAAATTCCTCGTGTGTGTCCACATACCTGGCAATAAAAAGCGATTCTGATTCTGATTCTGATTCTGATCTTTGTAGCTGCCATCGAAGTCAGAATAAATAAATAAATAATAGATTAATAAATATTAGGTTAAAACATACAGAGTTCATGAATACATACATTTGTAGTAACAGTAGTTTAATATTAAAAGCATCATTTCATATATTTCATGTAAATTGTTTATTTTGATATGGGGAACAAGTCTTAATTAAGGGGGAACCAAGGTTGCTGCCGCGGGTTGATGGGTGTTACTTTTGAGGGTCGCTACCTGTAACATTCTGGACCAAGCTAGCAGGCAGGCACCTTGCTGATTTCTCTGCCTAAGATCAGCAATAATTAAGGAAGACTGGATAAAGTGCATAGTGCACTGAAGGACTGAAGATTTCTAATTTTCTCTCAAGAGAAAGCGGCCAATGAGGTACATTTATGTTTTGTTACTGTTATGTTTGTAAGACTGTAAAGATGTAATGTGACGAAGTTCTGTTGAGTCATATAACAGTCGCGTTGTTCCTTTGATGTCTTTACGTGGGAGTAATTTGGTTTATTTGCTTTTCTGTCTGTATGTCTAACAGTTCTCACGGCACACTATCATGCTCCTTGTGTGATTAAAGCCTGTAACAAAAGAACAACTTGGTTTTCATGATTTCGACTTGAGAGGGAATTACAGTGAGAACTCGGCCACCGCGACACGAGGGGAGAGCGTGATCAGTTGCCAGCAAGGAGCCAGCACGCGCGCCCGTCTCTCGTTGTAGGAGCTGTGAAGATGTTCGCGGTTTCGGAGGAGCCACTTGTCAAAGGACAGTTTGCAACCTGCCGGTAACCTAAGAGAGTTGTGTTGTTATGCCAAGAGAAGCACGTTTGAGGTAAGTTAATGTGAAGACGTGGAATAGCCTCTACAACTGCTAAAAGGAGTTTGAAGATTCAGTCGGACTGATTGCACGCAGCATAAGGATAAGTTTAAGGACTTGCATATTTCATTAAGGAATGCTTGCTAAGTTTGAAGTGTAACCAAGGTTTAATGTGATAACTTTCTGATTATTCTACATATTTGTTGCCTTTGCTATTTGAATGTTTATAGGTTAAGTATTAAGCAACACTAAGCAATTTTGAGAAATATTTAGTTTAAAGGAGTACTGTGGTATTTGCCTCCTCTCAGTGATTCTAAGTTTAAAGGGTGCTCTCATCTAATATTTTTCTGACATATGCCTATCTTGCCATATAGGGCATTTAAGCTATCACTTGACATTCAGGTTGGTGTGATCTGATTTCAATATTATTACTTCATTTATTACTTGCCTATAGTTATTAGTTTTATTACTACATTATTACTACTTTGCATTTTTGATATTTTTTTTTTACATTTTACTTTCACAGAATAGCCTTTAAACACAGGCCATTAAAGGATAACAAGTTTAACTGATTTAAACATAGTTTTCCAAGGTGAAACTTGCTCTAATTTACAAGCCAATTTGATTGAACCTAACTAATGCTATTTAAGGCTCCTTAAGGTTACTTATTAAACTCAGTTTAATTCGTAATATACTAAAATGGCTGATAAGGACATTGCAACTGAAATGCAAGACTCGGAAGTTACTCATGAAGAAGATGAGGAGTCTGTTCACGATGAACCTTTAGAAGAAAGTCCTACAAAGGAAATCGAAGGGAATACAGAAACTGATGTTACTGAAGACAAGAGAAGAAGGAAACTTACTGAAAAGGGTCAGGAACTGCATAATGAAAAATTAAAGAAACTTCAGCGTAATTTTAACAAAACATACGAGAAATGGAAGGTTCTTTCCAAAGAGGCTAAAAGGGCACTCTCCTTACCCAACTCAACCGATGTTCTACATGAAACCCAAATTCAAATTCACGCTGCTGATCTCGAAGTAAAGGAACACTATGAGGATGTTCGCAAACACAGTGTTCCGGACGCAGACACCCGACGTCGGGTAGACACCTGTGATGCTGTATCAAAACAGCTCATTGAACGGCTACATGTTCTACAAGATGAAGACACAGATAAGCATTCATCCACACCATGGGGTAACACTGGATCAGTGTTTTCATGTAAAGAAGACCAAGTGTCCATGTTGAGCCGCCCAGTCTCTGGACGTGTTTCAAAACGCTCAAGCGTGTCCTTCACAAAGAAGCAGGAGGCAGAAGCAGAGTTTGCCGCAACTAAAGCTACCTTGAAGGTTCTAGCGGAAATGGAACAGGAAGAAAAAGAGCTTGAAAGGCTTGAGGCTGAGAACAGGAGGCAACTAGCACAGCAAGAAGCTGAAAATGCTGAAAGACATAAGTTACTGGAGGAGAAGCGCAGACAGTTAAAGCGTTTGGAAGCAACTAAAAGAATGAATGCTGCAAAAGCAAGACTGCAAGTCTATGAACAAGACGTAGGCTCAGATGAAGAAATATCAGATCTTCTTCATAACCATAAACTGTCAGGGCCTCCACCAAAAGCTAATGCTGTTCCAAAGTACAGTATGCCTTCACAGTCTTCCAGTAGGCTCCCTACTACCAGCTATGAAGTCCCAAGGCCTACTTCTAAAGTAGCTCACCCCACTTATCACGATAATAGCACAATAATGCTTGCCGAAACAATAGCAGAGTCCATAAATACAACCCGTCTTCCAGTGCCAGAGCCGCCGATCTTTAGCGGAGACCCAATGAGATACAAGGACTGGAAAATGTCATTCATAACTCTGATAGGCCGGAAAAACATTCCCGTGAATGAAAAGATTTACTACCTCCGCAAGTATGTCACAGGAGCTGCAAGGAAAGCAATTGAGAGTTATTTCCTGGTGGGCACTGAGAAAGCCTATAATTCCGCATGGGAAATATTAGAAGAGCGATACGGCAACTCCTTTGTGGTCGCTAAAGCTTTCCGCGACAAGCTGAATTCATGGACCAAAATTGGACCCAAAGACAGCGTTGAGCTGAGAGAATTTGCAGACTTCTTGCGAGGCTGTCAAGCAGCAATGGGTCATATTAAGAGTCTTGAAGTCCTAAACGACTGCAGTGAAAATCAAAGAATCCTCAGCAAGCTCCCTGACTGGCTCACTGCCAGGTGGAACAGAAAGGTAATGGAATTTGAAGAAGAAAAACACGACTTTCCGAGTTTCCACATCTTTGTTGACTTTGTGTCTAGAGAAGCAAAGATAGCTTGCAATCCGATGACTTCGTTTCATGCTCTGAAGAGTGGTGATGCTGAAAGAGCAAAGCCATCTAAGATCCGCAATGTTGGCGCAAAGGTGCTAGCAAGTACATCTGAAGAGAAGCCAGATGTTGACGGACAAAAGGGCGATGCTAAGGGATGCATGTTTTGTGAGAAGACAAACCATGGTATTCAGACATGTCGGAAGTTAATGGAGAAGCCTGTTAAAGAGCGAGTTAAGTATGTGCAGACAAAGAGACTGTGTTTTGCATGTTTAAGGCCAGGACACCACTCAAAGAGCTGCGAGAAGAGGAGTGTTTGCAACGTATGCAAGGGGAGGCATCCCACATGTTTGCATGAAGACCGTGCTAAGGCAGATGAAAGGGTCCAAGCTGATGGACAAAGGGAGAGTGGAAAATCCTTAAAGGGAAAGGAAAGGTCTAAAGAGCCGAAACATAGTGACACAGAGTCTACAACTACTGAAGTAACAAGTACATCTATGTCTAACCAAGTCATGCACAATGGGAACAGCACATATGCGTCCACAATAGTGCCAGTTTGGCTGTCAACAACAAGAAACCCAGATGCTGAAGTTCTGGTATACGCTCTTCTGGACAGTCAGAGCGATAGCACCTTCATCCTACAAGAAAGGGCAGAGACTCTGGATACACAGATGGAGCCTGTTCAATTAAAGCTTTCCACACTAGCATCCAAGCAGACTGTAATCCCAAGTCACAAGTTAACTGGGTTGCAAATCAGAGGGTTTTACTCCTCCAAGAAAATCCCTCTTCCCGTGACTTATTCGCGAGACTTCATCCCTGCTAGTCTAAGTCACATTCCCACACCCAAGACAGCAAGAGCATGGTCTCACTTAGAGCACCTTGCTGAAGAGATCGCTCCTCTGATAGACTGCGATGTCGGCCTGCTCATAGGGTACAATTGCTCTCAAGCCCTGTTGCCAAGAGAAATTGTTTTGGCAGGAACGCTAAGGTCAATGATATCGTGATCGTGCAAGATGACACTGCCCCAAGAACAGAATGGAAGTTGGCAAAGGCCTATCCTGCAGAAGATGGTTGTGTAAGGAAACTGCAACTGCTGATCAGTGATTCAACTTTGGATAAAGAAGGTAAACGCATTGGGAAGCCGCTGTACTTGGAGAGACCCATCCATAAGACAGTGACCCTGATTGAAGCAGAGTGATGCTGCCACATTTTTCTTGCAATGTGTTTTATCATCCAGTGTTAGCTTAGTTTGTAGGTTTGAGTAAAATCACAAGTGATTTGGTGGGAGTGTAGCTGCCATCGAAGTCAGAATAAATAAATAAATAACAGATTAATAAATATTAGGTTAAAACATACAGAGTTCATGAATACATACATTTGTAGTAACAGTAGTTTAATATTAAAAGCATCATTTCATATAAATTGTTTGTTTTGATATGGGGAACAAGTCTTAATTAAGGGGGAACCAAGGTTGCTGCCGCGGGTTGATGGGTGTTACTTTTGAGGGTCGCTACCTGTAACATTCTGGACCAAGCTAGCAGGCAGGCACCTTGCTGATTTCTCTGCCTAAGATCAACAATAATTAAGGAAGACTGGATAAAGTGCATAGTGCACTGAAGGACTGAAGATTTCTAATTTTCTCTCAAGAGAAAGCAGCCAATGAGGTACATTTATGTTGTTACTGTTATGTTTGTAAGACTGTAAAGATGTAATGTGACGAAGTTCTGTTGAGTCATGTAACAGTCGCGTTGTTCCTTTGATGTCTTTACGTGGGAGTAATTTGGTTTATTTGCTTTTCTGTCTGTATGTCTAACAGTTCTCACGGCACACTATCATGCTCCTTGTGTGATTAAAGCCTGTAACAAAAGAACAACTTGGTTTTCATGATTTCGACTTGAGGGAATTACAATCTCTCTCCAACCATCTGTTTGATACATGGCATCTGACTAACATGTTTAATAAATATTAATATTAGGGCTGGTCAACTGTTAACATTTTTTTTTTTAAATAATCGAATTAATCACATCATATCCCTGATCAAAATTAATTGCATTTCCAAATCCAAAGGTATGTATACCCCCCAGTATGCCGTACAAAGGACTGGTACAGTCCCACATTTCAATATCATTCAAGTACAATGAATAAAGCAGGCAGAATGTGTGGTTAGGTCTTAGTGCTTGGTCCAGCAAATGTAGGTTTGCTAAAGGCAGGTTTTGGTTGATCAGTTCCCTTGGAATACAGGTTTCTTTTTGGGGATAGGAATACGAGTTCAGAAAGCAACACTGCTAAGGGGCTGGAAAAAGATTTCAGGAAGTCCTACATTTAGATGCAACAGCATCTCAGCTGTCCACTACTGGAGATATTAGTATTACCTACGCTTTCATTTGAGAAATGGTAATCAAATCCACAAGATCTGCAGGGCTGAGTATTAGCTGGAAACATGCTTGAAGAAAAGCCAGATGCCAAGAGATTAGGTAAAGTCACTTTAATTTGACAAACCAACACAGTCATTTGGAACAAACAGCCTCCCTGATGACGTTCCTGAAAGTGAACAGAAGGATTGGAAATCAGAGTTTCATAGTGAAAACTGGATCAATCACTGAATAACTGCTGTGTTTGAGACAAACCTGCCGAGCTTAGCTGGACCAATGGCGTCGCTTTAAAGGTTTATGGGGCACCTTGAACTGGTCACCTGGCCGCTTGGCTTGGTAGCGCGACTGCGGGCGTTTCATTGATGCATAGCGCTGCTGCTGGGGCACCTTGGGCTCCTGGGGACGGTACACCTGCTGCTGCTGGGGCACCTTGGGCTCCTGGGGACGGTACACCTGCTGCTGCTGGGGCACCTTGGGCTCCTGGGGACGGTACACCTGCTGCTGCTGCTCGGGCACCTTGGGCTCCTGGGGACGGTACACCTGCTGCTGCTCGGGCACCTTGGGCTCCTGGGGACGGTACACCTGCTGCTGCTGCTCGGGCACCTTGGGCTCCTGGGGACGGTACACCTGCTGCTGCTGCTCGGGCACCTTGGGCTCCTGGGGACGGTACACCTGCTGCTGCTGCTCGGGCACCTTGGGCTCCTGGGGGCGGTACACCTGCTGCTGCTCGGGCACCTTGGGCTCCTGGGGGCGGTACACCTGCTGCTGCTGCTCTGGCACCTTGGGCTCCTGGGGGCGGTACACCTGCTGCTGCTGCTCGGGCACCTTGGGCTCCTGGGGGCGGTACACCTGCTGCTGCTGCTCGGGCACCTTGGGCTCCTGGGGGCGGTACACCTGCTGCTGCTGCTCGGGCACCTTGGGCTCCTGGGGGCGGTACACCTGCTGCTGCTGCTCGGGCACCTTGGGCTCCTGGGGGCGGTACACCTGCTGCTGCTCGGGCACCTTGGGCTCCTGGGGACGGTACACCTGCTGCTGCTCTGGCACCTTGGGCTCCTGGGGGCGGTACACCTGCTGCTGCTGCTCGGGCACCTTGGGCTCCTGGGGGCGGTACACCTGCTGCTGCTCGGGCACCTTGGGCTCCTGGGGACGGTACACCTGCTGCTGCTGCTCGGGCACCTTGGGCTCCTGGGGACGGTACACCTGCTGCTGCTGCTCGGGCACCTTGGGCTCCTGGGGACGGTACACCTGCTGCTGCTGCTCGGGCACCTTGGGCTCCTGGGGGCGGTACACCTGCTGCTGCTGCTCGGGCACCTTGGGCTCTTGGGGGCGGTACACCTGCTGCTGCTCGGGCACCTTGGGCTCCTGGGGACGGTACACCTGCTGCTGCTGCTCTGGCACCTTGGGCTCCTGGGGGCGGTACACCTGCTGCTGCTGCTCGGGCACCTTGGGCTCCTGGGGGCGGTACACCTGCTGCTGCTGCTGCTCGGGCACCTTGGGCTCCTGGGGACGGTACACCTGCTGCTGCTGCTCGGGCACCTTGGGCTCCTGGGGACGGTACACCTGCTGCTGCTGCTCGGGCACCTTGGGCTCCTGGGGGCGGTACACCTGCTGCTGCTGCTCGGGCACCTTGGGCTCTTGGGGGCGGTACACCTGCTGCTGCTGCTCGGGCACCTTGGGCTCCTGGGGGCGGTACACCTGCTGCTGCTGCTCGGGCACCTTGGGCTCCTGGGGGCGGTACACCTGCTGCTGCTGCTCGGGCACCTTGGGCTCCTGGGGGCGGTACACCTGCTGCTGCTGCTCGGGCACCTTGGGCTCCTGGGGGCGGTACACCTGCTGCTGCTGCTCGGGCACCTTGGGCTCCTGGGGACGGTACACCTGCTGCTGCTGCTCGGGCACCTTGGGCTCCTGGGGGCGGTACACCTGCTGCTGCTGCTGCTCGGGCACCTTGGGCTCTTGGGGGCGGTACACCTGCTGCTCGGGCACCTTGGGCTCCTGGGGGCGGTACACCTGCTGCTGCTCGGGCACCTTGGGCTCCTGGGGGCGGTACACCTGCTGCTGCTCGGGCACCTTGGGCACCTGGGGGCGGTACACCTGCTGCTGCTGGGGCACCTTGGGCTCCTGGGGGCGGTACACCTGCTGCTGCTGGGGCACCTTGGGCTCCTGGGGGCGGTACACCTGCTGCTGCTGGGGCACCTTGGGCTCCTGGGGGCGGTACACCTGCTGCTGCTGGGGCACCTTGGGCTCCTGGGGGCGGTACACCTGCTGCTGCTGGGGCACCTTGGGCTCCTGGGGGCGGTACACCTGCTGCTGCTCGGGCACCTTGGGCTCCTGGGGGCGGTACACCTGCTGCTGCTGGGGCACCTTGGGCTCCTGGGGGCGGTACACCTGCTGCTGCTGGGGCACCTTGGGCTCCTGGGGGCGGTACACCTGCTGCTGCTGGGGCACCTTGGGCTCCTGGGGGCGGTACACCTGCTGCTGCTGGGGCACCTTGGGCTCCTGGGGGCGGTACACCTGCTGCTGCTGGGGCACCTTGGGCTCCTGGGGGCGGTACACCTGCTGCTGCTGGGGCACCTTGGGCTCCTGGGGGCGGTACATCTGCTGCTGGGGCACCTTGGGCTCCTGGGGGCGGTACACCTGCTGCTGGGGCTCCTGGGGATGGTAGACGTGCTGGTCATGGGGCACCGGACCCCCTAGTGGGTAGACCGGCTCAACAGGAAACACGGGCTCATAGCGGACAAGTGACACTTCCTTTCCATGTTTCTTCGCAGTTCCAGTAGTGTAGGCTGTTGGGGAAATATTTTAGTTCATGTATATAGGAGTCAAAGTCATCATTTTCATCAAGCTTACCATTTACTTCATGTCTTTCAAAAGGTATCAGGGACAACAGCAACAACCTAGAAAAGAAACTACATTTAATGCATATTCTAATGATACTAATCAAAATTGATCAATTTATTCAAAAAAACAAGTTGAAACTTACCTAAAAAGGAGCTTCATCAAATCAGTCATGGTTGGCATCAAACTCAGCCACATCTGACAACTGCTGCCTGGACACAAAATTTGACTAATGACAAAACAGTAGGTCACTGCAGTCAGTCTGAAACACTTTATACTTCCCTTTGTATCATTACTAAGTGGACACAGGTGTTAGTCGTTTGAGGTCGGCGAGGCTCGTCATAGTGCAGGAGAACTTTACTGCATGTCAAACTAAGACAGGACATTGAACAGTTTTACTTTTGTACGTGCAACACTGTGCTTTATATGCTTGGTTTGAGTTTCTTTCTGATTTCATATATATTTGGATGATAATTTGATCAGAATGATGAGGCTGTAATCTTTGGAGCCACTTACCAAACTGAAAGCCGATTGGTTTAGATGTTTGCTCATCAATATAAAATTCTTAATGTGTGTCAGAGCTGGTGGTATTGTCTTGCATTCCTTTTCTTTGCTTTTAAATCAGTTATATAGTTTGATGTGTACAGGCCAATTGGTCTTATGAGCTGATTTGTACTCAGCAATTCTCTTGCATTGTGTCTTTTTTCTTTATATTCTTTATAGAAGACTACATGAAATAAAGTTTAATCATAAACAGAATATATATTAATGTCTTATACTAATGTATACTTATACTATATATTATATTAGTATAATGTATAGTATAATCCTAATGTATAGCTTATAGCATTTAGTTTTATTTTAAATGTGCTGCCTGTTAGAATATGTTCTCATTTTAACCTGTTTTTTTGAGTTATTGTGTTTATGTGCATGTTGTACTGCTGATGTCCACTGGGGGCAATGAGAGCAAGTTCTTGTCTGTATTCTGCACTGTTCTAACCAAGAGAATGAAGTTCAATTTACCTGACCGTTAACGGTGCGTTCACGCACGACGCGATTACATACAAAGTCAATGCAAAGACGCGGATTCAAGCCGGCGGCGCGGTGAGGCGCATGCTGCCGCGCGAGTGAAAATATGCAAATCCGCAGCTGAAATGGAGTCGTGTCTGTGACATGCAGATGGGACTGCAGATGGAAATTAGCTTCTAAACTACAATCTGGTGGAGGTCATCTCTTTACTTTGTAATTAATGTACTTTGCACATGGTCCCTGACTAAATAAAATAAAAAAATTAAATCACCGCATTCTCCAGGAGTTCCGTCTGGATGACGGCCGCTTCCAGTGGTATTTGCCTGAAATCACGGCACCGTAGCTGCACCGATTTCAGGTGATCACGGCACCGCAGCTGCACCGATTTCAGGTGATCACGTCACCGATCCTCCCGAGCAGGTCATCAAACTGGGTCCTGGTGAGCCTGAAATACCGCTGGAAGCGGCCGTCATCCAGACGGAACTCCTGGAGAAGGCGGTGATTTTATTTTTTTTATTTTTTCATTTTATTTAGTCAGGGACCATGTGCAAAGTACATTAATTACAAAGTAAAGAGATGACCTGCACCAGATTGTAGTTTAGAAGCTAATTTCCATCTGCAGTCCCATCTCGCATGTCACAGACACGACTCCATTTCAGCTGCGGAGCGCCTGTCCATCTGTCTCCACGTCACTGTCCTCCAGAATCTCAACACTGATAGGCTGTCTGACGCAAATATTTCGCCAAAGTTGGATCTTTTGCGCGGATCCGCATATTTTCACTTGCGTGGCGGCAATCGCCTCACCGCACCGCCTCACCGCTCCTCACCGTTCCTCACCGCGCCTCATCGCGCCGCCGGCTCGAATCCGCGTCTATTCGCGTCTTTGCATTGACTTTGTATATAATCACGTCGTCCGACCGCGTCTGGTGTGAACGCACCGTAAGCCTCTAGCATGGTTGCTGCGTCTGCTTGCGCGAGCGGTGTTGATGACGTCACGAGTTCGTGCCCGCTATATATAGTGGCGCAAGAATGGCGGAAAGATGGCGGTAGCGTAAGACGTCCTTTCACCATGCTCTCAGTACCAGGTCTTTTACTTGCAACTTCTTCTGCTTTGCTTTGCATGAGGGCATAATTAAGAACTTTTGAACTTTCTAAGTTATATTTCTCCCAGGAAGATGCCAAAAACAGCCCAGAAAAGAACTAGTGATCACAACAAGCTGGAAAAAACATGTGCGTCTGCTGATAAAGACCAGGATTATACTGGCTCGTTTCCTGGCGCTCTTCAAACTGAGGCTGACAACGAGGAAGACTTTCCACCGCTCCCGGTAACTCCAAGTAAGCCTCCTGTTGCCAAAAAAACGGTTCCAAGTGTGTTTCATTCAACTAGCAACCCAGACCCCAATGAGGCTACTGCTGTGCTTGCTAACCTGATCAACGCAAGAAGCGATGCTTTAGAAATGAAGCTGGGAAATATGTTGGAAGAAATTAAGGATATCAAAAAGAAAATTAACTCTGTTGAAAAGCGCGTAGAGCTCAATGAAAAAGATACTACGTTCTGCTTATCCCGCATTACTGAGTTAGAACGATATGATCGTCGCTGGAACCTCCGACTTCATGGAGTCCCTGAGGCCAAGAAGGAGGACGTAATGAAGGAGGTGCTGCGGGTGTGCCAAGATAGCCTGGCGACGCCATCCTACGTACTTACGCCCAAAGATTTTGGCTCCGCACATAGTCTGGCCAAATCCCCCTACCTCGGTTCGCTCAGTGTTTTGCCAATCAGCAAACAGTTGCGAGTGGTGACGCAGAACTCACGCGCGGAGTCCATTGTAGTCCATATAATTGTAGTTCAACCGCAGCGGAAATAAACATGGCGACGGAAGAACGCTAGAAGCTATCCATGAAGTTGTCTCAACTCTGGAGAGCATTACACAATTAAAACGAGAGCAAGAGGAATGCCTCTTCAATATTGTTAGTGGCAAGGATGTCGAAGCTCTCCTTCCAACTGGCTTTGGGAAAAGTTTGATTTATCAAATGGTACCGGTATAATGAAAGCGGATGTCGGAAGCGTGATTCGCGAGCTAGAGCCTCGCGAGAGTAAGCATGAACCTCGGCGCATAACCAACGTCATTTCTAAACATTATGATTGGTTAAGGGAACTCCGTTACTCCAATGAATTTAAGTTGCTGGGTAAGGTCCCGCCCTCCATGGAAACGGATTCCTCTTGGGTTTTCCCAGACTGTTTGACAGAGTCAACAGTCGGCTTTCGCCCAGGCTAGTGCCAAGAGGTCCTTCCTCAAGAAAAAGAAAGGCTTCAGATCTTCATTGATGTTGCTCATCGAGTTGGAAGAAGGATCTTCGACACCTCCCGCCCCCGAGCTATCATTATTCGCTTTGTTGCAAGAAGATACCGCGATTACATATGGAAAGCAGCCAAAGAAAACGTCTTTTTGAAAAAAAATGGGCTCCGCTTTGTCGAAGACCTCTGCAAAGTAGATCGTGAATCCCGGCAGAAACTATGGCCGTCTATCAAAAAGGCTCGAGAAGAGGGAAAATCATCCTATTTTATCGGTGGCCGTGGTTTCATCAACGGTGTGGAGATTCCCTCAATATTCAGTTCAATGCAAGAATAATCTTAAACCCTTGTGTCTTGCTGGCAGGTCCAGTCTAGATGGTTGGATGGATGGTTTTGGACTTCAATAGGGTACTGTTCCACGGTGTTCATGTTATTTAACTACCTTCGTCAATTAAGTTACTTTTCCTGTTCTTTAAATGTCATCTTTTTCACTTAATGCCAGGGGGATGCGAGATATGTTGAAAAGGAAAGCATTGTTCCTGTTTGCCAAAAATTTTAAATCCGACCTTTGATTTTTTCAGGAATGTCACTCTACAGTTGATGTTACCTTTTGGAAATCCCAGTGGGGTAATTCTGTTTGGTTTTCACATGGGTCTGAACATTCTGCTGGAGTAATGATCTTAAAACATAGATTCAATGGGAATATTATTTCTACTGAATGTGATATATTGGGACACTTTATTTGTCAACTTCTCTTCTACGAAAATCATTATTTCATCTGTGCCAATATTTGTATGCCAATATATACAAAAACAAAGGAGAAAATGATCATTTGTTTCTCACAGTTGAAAAGATCTTTCTGGAATGGTTAAAAAAACGTCCTAATGCTACAATTATCATGGGAGGAGATTTCAATACTGTCCTTGATGGCAATCTTGATAAATGGCCGCCGGGTAAACCAAATGCCTCAAACTCAACTGTCAAATCATTTATGGAGAGGTTTAATCTAATCGACGTTTGGAGAGCTATTCATCCACATGAGCATTTATTTACTTGGAGTAATAAGTCTTCATCTCAACAATCTAGAATAGACTTTTGGCTTGTCTCAGATTCAGTAAACCAGGAAGCTGTTACTGTTAATATTTTGCCTACCCCCTTACAGACCATAAAGGAATCGAACTAATTATTTCATTTTCAGACAGAAGACACTCTCTTGGCTCTACTTCATACTGGAAATTGAACAATTTATTGCTAAATTACGAAGAAGTCTCTACAAAGATAAAAAAATGTATTACATTTTTTTGGCATAAAGCTCAAATTGAAAATCTTTATGGTCTTAACTGGGAACTTTTTAAATTTGAATCTGGTAAATTTCTGCGAAAATTTTGCAGTGATAGAGCCAAAGTTAATAGAGCTGAGGAAACCAAGATTATATCTAGGATTCTTGAGCTTTCTCATTTAAACCCCTCTCAATTAAACAATTTAGAACAAGAAGTTATCTGAGTTACAAATCAAATTAGATCATTTTTACATTAACAAAAGTAAAGGAGCTTTTGTTAGATCAAGAAGAAAGTGGCTAGAAGAGGGAGAACAAAATACTCATTACTTTTTTAACCTAGAAAAACATAATTCTGTCAATAACTCTATTACCAAACTTAAGGTCAACAACTCTGTTACAGATGACCCTGATGTCATAGCTAAATATTGTAGTTCCTTTTACGAAACTCTGTATCGTTCCAGCTTCTGCCAAGTTTCAGCTGATGCCTTGTTGACCAATCTAACAGTTAAACCAATCTCTAATGTTGAACAGAAACGCTGCGATGAGCCAATTTCCTTACAGGAAATTCTAGATGCTGTCTCGCACCTCAAACTGAACAAATCCCCCGGGATTGATGGTCTAAGTGCTGATTTTTATAAACGTTTCTCATCAGACCTTGCCCCTTTTCTTCTGAAGGTTTTCACAGAAAGCATAGAAAGGCTTCCTCCCAACAACCCTCACCCAGGGTCTTACCACGTTGATACAAAACCTAAAAAAGATCTTCTACTGCTTGATAATTGGCGTCCCATATGTCGTCTTAATACCGATTTCAAAATATTTGCTTTAATTGTTGCTAAAAGATTAAAATCTGTTCTACATTCAATTATTGATGAAACTCAATCTGGTTTTATGAAAAATAGGCACATCACAAATAATATACGACTCATTTTGGACATTTTAGATTACCCTGATTTTGTTCACGATAATGGTTTTATCTTATTCTTAGATTTCTATAAGGCATTTGATACAGTAGAACACAATTTTATTTTTCAAAGTCTGAATAAATTTGGATTTGGGAAAAGTTTTACTTCCATAATCAAAACCTTATACCAAAACAATAACAGTTCCATCAAACTAAAAAATGGCTCTTCTCCTAGATTTAACATCTGTAGAGGAATCAGACAGGGGTGTCCTGTCTCCCCCTATCTATTCCTCTTAGTAGTTCAGCTTCTGGCCGATCATATTAAAACTGGTCCTTTAAAAGGGATCTCGGTTACTGATAAAGTGATTACATTAACACAACTGGCAGATGACACTACCTTATTTTTAAAGGACGAGAATCAAATCCCCTTAGCCATCAATGAAATTAGCATTTTCTCTAAAGCTTCTGGTCTTTATCTTAACCTTAAGAAATGTGAAATAATGGCTGTTAAGGACTGTTCCAAAACCTCAATTGAGAGCATACCAGTTAAAGATGAGGTCGTCTATCTAGGTATAACCATCACAAAGGATCAGAAAAGAAGAAGCTCTCTGAACTTTGACCCTCTTATTCTAAAGAGTATGGTGTAGAGTATGACATCAAATACAACTTAAAAAAGAGTGTTGTAATGATTGTCAGGACTAAGGAGGATAAAAAACTACACTTCCCTTCCTTTTATCTAAATGACAGTGAGCTGACAACTGTAACTAAAGCAAAATACTTGGGTCATATTCTTAGGAATGACTTATGTGATGATGATGATATTCAGCGTCAGTGTTGCAAGCTGTATGCTCAAGCGAATATGCTGGCAAGAAAATTTTATATGTGTACGAAGGAGGTCAAAATATCTCTTTTTAAAACTTACTGTACTCCACTATATACAGCTCATCTTTGGTGTAGTTACAGCAGAACTAAGATGAATAAGATCAAGGTGGCTTATAATGATGCACTTAGAATTTTGCTTAAGGCTCCAAGGTGGGAAAGTGCAAGTGCTCTCTTTGTCACTGCAAATGTGCCCACATTTCAGGCTCTAATGAGGAGCCTTATGTATAAATTTATGTGTAGAATAAATCTGTCAAGAAATGGAATCATAAGCTGTCTGTCTAATATAAAGGAAAGTGACACCCAATACAATTCTGACATCTGGAAATACTGGAAAAGCCAATTGTATGTGGGCCTATCCCCAATCTGATTTTTATGAAATGATTGTCTCTGTGTGTGGGGTGGGGGGGTTGTATGTCTTTTAATGTCTTTTTAATGTATTGCATATTCTTATCTGGACCTTGAGTCTGTGAAATAAAGTTTATTATTATTATTATGTCTGTCATATACCAAGATCGACCCATTGTCCTCTTACGAGGACATTGATGTTTGAGAGAACTACCTATTGTACAAAGCTAAAATTTAGAATTTAGACTAATTGGGACCTTGTGGTGCCAAAAATCAAATAATATTCTGAATGCTTATGATAGACCCATTGTCCTTATATGAGGACATCATTTTTCTCAAAAACTACTTAATGTATCAAAACCCAATTTGGGTATTATATTTATTAGGTCCTACTTGACCCAAATAGCTAAGAAAAATGAAAAATGCACACCAGACAAAAGCTCGGGTCTCAGGAGGCAAATATTTATCAGCGTTAAATAATTAACCAGTTAACGCAAAAATAACGCGTTAACTCGCCCAGCCCTAATTAATATATATGTGTGTATATACTCACTGGCCACTTTATTAGGTGCACCTGTTCAATTGCTTGTTAAGACAAATAGCTAATCAGCCAATTGCATGAATGCAACTCAATGCATTTAGGCATGTAGAGGTGGTCAAGGCAACTTGCTGAAGTTCAAACCGAGCATCAAAACGGGGAAGAAAGGGGATTGAATTGACTTTGAGCATGGCATGGTTGTTGGTGCCATACAGGCTGGTCTGAGTATTTCAAAAACTGTTGATCTGCTGGGATTTTCATGCACAACCATCTCTAGGGTTTACAGAGAATGATCCGAAAAAGAGAAAATATCGACAGTTGTGTGGCCAAAAATGCCTTGTTGATGTGAGAGGTCAGAGGTCAAAGGAGAATGGGCAGACTGGTTCGAGATGATAGGAAGGCAACAGTAACTCAAATAAGCACTCGTTCCAACCAAGGAATGCAGAATACCATCTCTGAACGCACAACACGTCAAACCTTGAAGAAGACGGGCTACAGCAGCAGAAGACCACACCGGGTAACTTAATAAAATATAAGGATTTACAAGAAGTTCTCACTATCTAAATAAACCATATTTAACCTCGGATGTATGGGAACCACCTTCAAAGAAGGAAAAAGGAATGTTAAAATGAATGTTTCAGTCTCATAGCGCTACTTTGTGATTTCTCGTTTGGTTTGACTGACATTATGTAAAGAAAACATACAACACAGCCTATTAATGATAGATCAAGAACACCTTTGTCTATTCCCCTTTAGTGGATGTCCAGGGAAGTTATTTCCCCTCTCCAGGTTTGTTTCACTTCAGAACAACTAAGTTTTCTACTGAATTCCAACCACGAACAACATGGCCTGCACCGCCACCCTCCGGCAACACCACTCAGCTTAGTTTGCTTCTCCCCAGAATTGTGTACACCTGGCTTTTCTTTATAGATCTGAGTGACTGTAAACACACATCATTAGCCCTGAAGGAATGCATATTGTTGGGTCTAAAAGTTAACCCAGCTGGAACACAGTTCACTCAAGACAACCCCAGTGAGCAACAAAACACATAGTGCACAAGATTGTATTTTTAGTTGCAAGGGGAGCCGGACGGAGTGACAGAACTTACTCCTTCACCCGTGCTGAAACGACTCCATCCGACTTTCCCCGTATAGTTCTTTTTATTACACAGCTTAGTTACAATCAGCATACGTAAAACAATCTTGTGAGCAAGATGCAACAAATGTTTCACTGGGACAGAAAAAGAAGAAAAAAAACCCCCAAAAAAACAGCAGAGCTGATTAGAATGAAGCCCTTGGCAGAACCAAGATGAAGTTGAAAGGTACTAAATAAGACTGTCCAACTAACTATTTAGATTATAATGTTGAGTGACTGATAATGGATATGATAGAAACAGGTTTGTTGAAAAGTAAATTCTGTCTGGCTTTACTTTTTATGTCCCCTTCACTGTTTCAGGCTTCACTTTCTCCACCAAACATGGAAACAAGTACAGATGCTTCAGCGGAATTTCACATGTGCAGCAAGAAATTTACAGAGGCACACACTGCCATCTGTGGATCCTACTGTAGGCAGATCATTCCGTCTGGGGACCTTTGCTGTGAAAGGACCAAGCTGTCTGCTGCCTTCAGTGCAGAAGTTGAGGAGCACTGGATGAACCACAAATAGCCAGTTTTTGTTCAGAATAAAATAAAGCCAAGTATAATTAATTCCAGTATCATCTTTCTCTCCAAATCCATGTCAAACCATCTGTTTATGATACATGGCATCTGACTAACAGATGTTTATTTTTTAGTAAATATTAAAGGGACACTCCACCCATTTGCATTAGGCTTTGCATTGTTAGAAACCCAGTCATACTTTTGAATGGTCATGCAACACTCTCTCACATCCCCCTGAGACGGGAGAAATCCGTATTCACCTCTTTACACTTCCTCCTACAATGACGCAAAAATCGTCATTTTGCGTCATTGTAGGAGGAAGTGGAAGAGGGGTGGATTTCTGTAGAAACTACAAGCGCTAGTTCCCACCCTTCAACACCGCCCATAGGGGGGTAGGACCTAATGCGCTAACAGACCTATCACAGATCAGTGCCAGTGCTTTTGAGAGCTGCAGCTAACATGGTCGAAGGTACCGAATACTCAGACAGATGCAATACGGAGGACTGGGATTTTGAAGAAGATATGGCTCGAGCTGGGGCGAATTGGTGGTGCCTGTGCTCTAACTGTGCGCCAATGGACACAGAACAAGAGTCTGTCTGCTGCCGAGAATTCCAGCGGTGCCAATTTTTTCTTCTGGACGAAATCGGAGGATGACACGGACGTGTGTGTTGTTGATCACCCGAGTTTCGCACCCCATATGGAGACTTACTTTAGAATACCTAAAGTCAACTGGAAACGACAGCCAAAGCCTACAGGGCCAAATGGACGTCTTTCTGTAAAGCAACTTTGTTTTCTTTGTTACTATGTCAAGGAGTACTCTTGCTAACACGCTAACGTGGCATGTTCATTGCACAAATAGCTTGCAGTTATGCAAGCTACTGTGGCACGCTAGGCTCAAATGCCATCACTCACTTTGTGATCAATGTTTTGTCTAGACAATTTCGTCTAACAGCCTACCGGCACTTTCTTGAGTGGGTCCTGCAAGGAGAGAGATTGGGCAGAGGGCGTCTGTCGTGCAGGCTATCCGCCAGAACTACCCAGCTCCAGACGGCCAGTACTGCGGGCACCAAGAAGTGGAGGACGCTCAGGAGGAGCTATAGTTTCCTTGTTTTATATTCATTCAACAGTTGTATTGTTTGTATAGTTATTTAATTAAATGGTTAAAATGTACGTTGTTGTGGTTCTTTCTTAGTAATGTTGCTCCAAGTGTATTCGATTTATTGAACGACCAACATTTCAGAACTGGATCTACCTAGCTACTGTTACCTCAGATGACAAAACGACAGAATTGTGATCATAGCCTACCTATAATTACTATAAATTATGAAGCATTACAAGTATACATTGCATTATAAGTTTGTTGCAAATCAGTTACCTCCTTCCAAGTTTATGATGCTATTCTAAACTTTGTTGAAGGGAGACAGGAGAGAAGGAGTGACATTTTGTTTTTTAATTCACAAAATAAGAATTGTCATGAACATAAAGACACACAAACAACAGTATCCACACGATTAAAAAAAAGGTATTGACCCTGTGATTGAGTATACAGTAAGGTGCTCGATGGAAGTGCAAACAGGTAAGGCAGTGCAAGGATAAGGTAAAGACCATATAAGACAAAGACATTTAGGACATATAAGACATGGTAATATTACAAAATGTATCACGAGGAATGGGTTAAGGTACAGCTGACGTCTGGCGCTGTCTGGGATTCAATGTTTTCTGATGATGAGGACAACTCTGCAGCAGACGTCGACGTCGTTTTAGTCTGAAATGTCATACGTTCAATAACGTTAAAAACATTTGAATAACGTCAGACTAACACAGTAAAACATGGTTGATTTACATCGCTAATAACGAACTTATTTAGATCTACACAGCAAAGTGTCTAACGTTACATTGCTAACTTTGCTGACGAGTGGAGTTAGCGAGGCAGACACTAGAACAGCAAGCAACCAAAACATACAAGATATTTACTTTGTAAACAGCCAAATCATATGAGATGTGCTGCTTTACAGCAGACGACTATATCAGTGTGTGTTCTCAGTAGCCGCTAGAGTCGAGTTAGAAAAAAAGCCTTACCTCCAGGCAAATGCGTTTAGCATTGCTAGCAGTTCCAAAAGTTCCTGGCTTTTTGCACAAGTCCAACTCTTTGGGTAATCTATGAAAACTTACTCCGTGTATTTTCCTTGTGCTGGCTGAACATCCCGGTACCATGCAAGTGCACACCATTTCGATACACAAACGAGGAGTAATTCACTAATGATTTCGCAAACTCTTCACTAGAAATTGTGTGACATGATTTCCAGGTAGCGTAGTCGGTGCTACTCTTGGGGGAGTGGCCTGAGGATCTCGAGCATTGCAATGCACTATGGGGATTGTTGTCTTTAATCCAAAAGCACAAAAAAGTCATTTTCTGCCTTTTCTCAATTAAGAAGGCACCAAATTAGAAATTTATGCTACTATTCTACTACATGGCCCACTTTCAATACATATTCATGTCTCCACTGGTGGAATGTTCCTTTAATATTAGGGCTGGGCAACGATTACATTTTTTTTTGTAATTCACTTTTTTTATTGCTTTTCAGCAGTACAACAAAAGGAACAACATACATGAACAATGAAAAGAATAAAACAACATAACATGAGAAAAAACAAACAAAAAAACAACCCACACACAAAACATTACTCGCTAAAAAATGCTTACATAAACTAAACTAATCCAAACATAAAAATAATTACATACATCAACATACACAGGGTTAACATCTCCAGCATCTCACCTGGCTCCCTCACTCCCACAGTCACCATCCAACAACAAATCAGACTTTTGTCACAGTTAGGACACATCTCGCTATACACATAAAGATTCATCAACATTGCCCCACCAATCAACCATCTCGCACAACACTTATGAAGGGACCCCATAGTTTCATGAATATCTCCTCCTTATTGTTCAGCCTGAAAATCAGTTGCTCGTAGCTTGCTATTTTGTTCATTTCTCCTAACCACTCTTTAAATGGTATAATATTTTTGGTTTTCCAGTGTCTTAAAACAACCCTGCACCCTGTAGTAAGGGCCAATCTACACCATAAAGTTTGCTGGAATGATAAGTCTATTCCCTCTGTTATTATGCCCAAAATACATAGGGCGGGGCTCTGAGATAAATTTGTCCTGAACACTTTGTTGATGAACAATATTGCATTTTCCCAAAGGTTTTGTGCCATTTCACATTCATACAACATGTGTAAAAGTGTTCCCTTACTCCTCTCACATCTCCAGCACAAGTCGGATTCCCAGAGCTTTAGTTTCGCCATCTTACAAGGAGTCCAATAAAGCCTATGTATGATTTTATATGTAATTAAGCGGGTCTGTATTTCTCTAGATGTCTTATACCAGGATCCGGTTATTTCCTTCCACTTCTCCATAGTTATCTCGCCCCGTAGATCCTCATCCCATGCTCTCTTGAGACCCTCAAGTTTTGGTGGGTGGGATTGTCTCATAAGACTGTAATATCTAGATGCCCCACCCCTAGTCCCCTGGTTGCTCTGGACTAGTTTTTGTAACTCAGTTTGAGGTAACAAGGGGAGTTTTCGTTGTGCAGACATTATACAGCTTCTTAATTGCAGATATTTCCAAAAGTCTCGTTTTGGGATTCTGTATTTAGTTGCAATTTGTGTAAAAGACATAAAATTGTCCCCCTCAAAAACATCTCCCACATAGCTAATCCCTGCTTCAATCCAGGACTTCCAATACAGTTTTTTTCCCACTTTCAATAGTTTGTTATGCCAAAGGGATGACCTTCTAGTAAAAAAAGGGTTTAGTCTAATAAGACGATGTGATGCTTGCCAGGTTTCCCTTGCAAACAACAACAGTGGGTTTCTATATGGAATTTCTCCCTCAGTTTGTGAAATAAAAGCCTGTAATGGGATTGGCTCAGTAAGTTCTTTTTCAATCAAGACCCAACCCGGAGCTTGGTCCTCTGCAGTATATATTTTGGCCATCTGATTAAGAGAAAAGGCATAGTGGTACCAGTCCACTCTTGGCAGGTTGAGACCTCCGTCCTCCTCTGCAGCACATATTTTAATTCGATTTAAACGAGGTCTTTTACCTCCCCATAAAAAGGCATCTACTGCTGTATTGAATTTTTTAAGTAGTGCAGGAGGGAAGCTCATGGGTAGTAGGTGTATGATAGAGTTAATCTGTGTTTCTGTCATTATATCTTTTAAACCTGGTGTAAGCTTTATCCCTAAATACATTAGACCTGAAGGAAGCCATTTAAACTGCCAATTCTGTCTAATACTTGGTGGACACAGTCTAGAGAGGGGCATTGCTTCTGATTTTCCCCAATTTATTTTGTAACCTGAGATATGAGAGAAGGTATCAATCACAGACAGAATTTGAGGGACAGCTGTTTCCGGATTTGTGGTCAGTAGCAAAATGTCATCCGCATACAAAAGTAATTTGTGTTCCATCTTTCCAGCTTGGATACCTTTGATATTTGTGTTATTTCTAATGGCAGCTGCTAAGGGTTCCAACGCCAATGCAAAAATTAGTGGATTCAGCGGACAACCCTGCCTTGTACCCCGGTGAAGGAGGAAATGTGGGGACATTCTTCCATTTGTTAACACTGAGGCCTTGGGGTTACAGTATAGAAGTCTAATCCATTTTATAAATGAGGAGCCTAATCCGAACCTAAATAGTGTCCTAAACAAATATCCCCACTCCACTCTATCAAACGCCTTTTCAGCGTCGAGAGACAAAGCGACCACAGGTTCAGGGTTATTTCTTACTTGCCAAATTAAATGAAGTAATCTCCTAACATTATCTGCAGATGACCTTCCTCCAATAAAACCAACTTGGTCTGGAGGAATAAGACTGGGCATGTGTGCCTCTAGCTAATATCTTGGCCAATATTTTTGCATCTACATTTAGAGACACCGGGCGATAGCTTCCACATTGCTGCGCATTCTTACATTTTTATGTATCAGAGTAATTACTGCCGATTGCATACTTTCTGGCATTTTGCCCCTTTCAATAGCATCCCTGAATACTATCACTAACCTTGGTGCTATTAGGTCCACAAATTCCTTATAAAAATCTGTCGGTAGTCCATCATCCCCAGGGAATTCTGTGTTTGTGGTTGGGACTCGGGAGTATGACAATTTTGGTAACATTCTAAATGGAGTGAGGAGGCATTTAAAAAAAAAAATCTGTGTTATATAGTCAAATGAAATGGTTTTCAAATTGTTATTTTTTAAATGGTTGATTTTGACCCCTGTTAAAGTAGGCCTATATCACTTTTTAATGAAATATTTTTACCTTTATAGAAACTGTCGAGGTTGGTTGCTCCAACAAGGAAGAGAGAGAGAAAGGAGAGGCTAAGGAGGATGAGAGAGAGGAAGAACAGGCTAACAAATAGGGTGAGAGAGAGGAAGAACAGGCTACCAGTGAGAGAATTCCCGTCATGTAAGGGTAGGAGAGACTGGGAAAGTAGAGGTGGGTGTGGGTGGGTTGCTACGGGGGGGGGGGCATTCAGAGAATTTTGTCCCGGGCCCAGCCAAACCTGTCAGCGGCCCTGCAGTAACATTACACATAAAGTGCAAACATAATATAGCAATTGTATACACACACAAACACACCTTTAAATTAAAACTGGCTGAACATCTTGATTATCTGCAGTAAGTAAGAGCAACACAGCACAAACTAAAGTGCACAATGAGTATGGCTCTGCCAGCCATAATTCTCCTAGCTGAGGTCAGAAATATAATGGACCGTAAGGCTTTGATACGGCTCCGCTGTACCGCTTGACCACATGTCTGTTGTAGCCGCAAAAAACTCAACAGCCTTCAACTCTGCTGCCACTCTCTGCCTACACTGCATATGTAGCTCCGGTAGGGCATTCTGACTGAAATACGTGCGGGAGGGCATTCTGTACCTCTTATCCAGTGTAGTTACCAAATTATTGAACCCAGGCTTGGTCACCGTATTGACGGGCATCATGTCTTTCGTGATGCATTGGGTTACTGCTTCGGTGATTTCCGCGTGCCGTTTTGAAGTGTGTTCATGTGGCGTAACACCTTCAAACAGTTCGGTCAGTGATCCTTACCGAGTAACGTTACTAGGATTATTCTGCACACTGCTTGATTTTTTTGCCATACATCTATCATACACTGTTTTGTGTTGCGTTTTTGGGTGCTGATAAAGGTTGGTAGTGTTGCCCTGTGATGTACCAACGCTGACCAGGCAGATTTTACAAAGTACCTGACTCTGTGCAATATCTTTCTTAAAACCAAAATAGTCCCACATGACTGATGTGCGGTTCTTCTTTGAAACTAGCATCCCCGCAGGGTCTGGTTCTGTTGAGCCTGAGCCCATTGTGTAGGTTACAGCTTTGCTTGCGAGTTCTCTCCGGTAGACTGTTTCATAACTTTGCTCCCCGTGTCACGTGACTAGACTGCAGCCTCTGTGGTTAGACAATCTCGTTTGATCATATCACATGTTTTACTCGCGCATGTCACATGAACAGAGTATAATCGCAGCCTTTGCGATTAGAAAATTGCACTTGGTCATATCGTGATATTATCGCAAATGCAATATATCGTTCAAGTGTGCCTGTGACAAGAACTTATCTATATCCTCCTGGTCAATTGTACCCTGGGATGAATACAATTTTAAGATTAAAATTTTTTAATCCAATTAATCACATGATTTCCCTGATCACGATTAATCGCATTTCCAAATCCAAAAGTATAATGTATACCCCCCAGTATGCTGGACAAAGGACTGGTAGAGTCCCATATTTCTTCAATATCATTCAAGTACAATGAATAAAGCAGGCAGAGAATGTGTGGTTAGATTCAACTGAGCTGAAGTATTTGGAGTCACAATCAAACATTCATGGCGGCGAACGCAGGTGCAGCAGGTGGAGGCTGTGTTTGTCCTCGCGTAAAACCTGCAATCTACAAAACTGATGATGGGAAGGTGATCGTAGAAGATGAACTCTTAAATTTTATTGTGGTTAAAATGAAGATATTAAGCCATGATGAAATTGTTTTGCTGACAACAAACTTTTCATCCGAATGGATCGAGGAGTCCAAGCGACTTCTGTTTGATGTTTGCCCGAATACCTCATTGCGCTATGTTGCGCACAAAGGCCCGCAGAAGGACGTAAACAATATTAAAGCCTGCATGCGGGTTCTAAATGAATGCGGGGGAGACATTCCGCGTTTTGTGTCACACTATCTGGATGAACTTCCACCTGTCGGGTTTGGCAATATGGACGCCTCGGCGCTGCTCAGCCGAGTCGAGCGGCTCAGCCAAGAAGTATCTGGCCTGAGAAAGGCATTGGAAACGCAGGCTGAAGTAAGCGAAAGCTTGGGGTCAATTGCTACAGCCATAGACCGCCGAGTAACAGCAGTGGAAAACTGCCACACGCCGGACTACGACTCTGGGACTGCCTGCACCAAAGGAGAGGGGACGCGGAGACCAGCAGGCCCTGGTCGCCAGGAGGAATCATCAACTCCCGCTGCTGGGAAGATGCGTCTCCCTGGGCTGGATACGGGGATCGCTGGCACCTCGCGCGAAGGGGTAAAGGAACCGGAGGGCACCGCTCATCAGCATGATCGCGTGGATGTAGCAGCAACTTCACCACGGCTACGACAGCTGCCACCACCGTGGACCGATGTGGTGAAAAAAGGTCTCAAGAAGGGGGGGCCTTTGAAAACCACTGGGCCACAGAGATCTCAAAACAGGCAAGCTCACGTGAAATGCGAGCAGAGGAATAGTGGGTATTGGCACTGCTACGGAGAGTAACATTGGAGTAGTGAAAACAAAGTTGGTGAATGTCTTTGCCACTAAGTTTGCTCCTAGCTTGGATGCTGACACTCTGCGTGTTTATCTTTCTGAGAAACTGGAGAATGAAACAGTGACGTGTCGGAAGATTGAGTCGGCCCGCAGCAGGAATGGCTCATTCCACATTACTGCTGAATGTATTAATGTTGCGGACATGTATGAACCAAAACTGTGGCCCGCTGGGATTTATGTGCGCCGATTTTATGAAGCTCGTGGACCAAGGGTCCTTAGTGAAGAGGGGGGCAGTGAGCTGAAATGTCATGGCACACCTGCTCAACATGAGAATATGGCTGCATAGATGTGCAGTAGGATCCACAAACTAACATGAATATCTGTGTTGTGTCTTATAATGCGCGCGGGTTGCGTGTTGGACACAGCGAATCTGATAAATCACGCAGATATGTTGTGGACAAACTATTGGAGAGATGCGACATTTTATGTGTTCAGGAGACGTTCCTGGCTAAGCAGGATCTGGAAGGACTTAACTCCATACATGAAGACTTTCACGGGGTAGGCGAATCAACAACAGACTTAAGTGTTAAAGTTGTTAGGGGGAGGATTCCAGGGGGTGTAGCCACGATGTGCAATAAAAAATATGACCAAGGAGTTAATGTCATACGGTTGTGAGTTGACTGGGCTATTGCAATTGAACTGTGTTGTAATGATAAGAGGATAATAATTGTGAATGTGTACACGCCCTACGAATGTATACAAAATGAGGATGAGTACCTCAGTAGACTGGCGTTTACCATGGCATTTATACAGGACAATCCTACCACGTCTATTTATGTTGTTGGGGACTTGAATGCTGATGTAACTGATGTCAATTCCTTGTTTGGTAATCATCTAAACCAGTTTTGTTCTGACAGTGGGTTGATTTTATCTAGTAAAATACTTTTACCAAAAAATAGCTATACATATATAAGTGAGGCCTGGCATTCCACTTCCTGGTTAGACCACTGCCTTTCTACTGTGGATGCTCACCACTCCATCAATGATATAAAAATAGATTATGATATGGCCACTGCAGACCACATACCCTTTCTTATAGTGTTGAACACAGGCAGTCTGCCTGTGTTGCTGCCTGTGGATAACAACACTGATGTTGGTAAAATAGACTGGTCAAAATTGTCTAGGGCTGACATTGATATGTATATCAGTCAGTCTGACGCTTTGCTGGGTAATATCAAAATCCCTAAAGATGTTCTATTATGTCGGAATATGAACTGTAATAATGTACAACATTGTAAGGAATTGTGTTCAATGTATGAAGCTATTGTGGGGTCCCTTGATATGTCAAGCAAGCCTCTGTATAGACACAGACCAAAAGTATCAAATGTTAAACCAGGGTGGCATGACCATGTTGAAGCACTGCATGTTGAGGCCCGAAATGCCTTTAAAAAGTGGGCTGAGGATGGGAAGAGTAAACATGGCTCCTTGTTTGAAGATAAAAAAAGCACTAATGCCCGGTTTAAGTGTGCATTTCGTTACATTAAAAGGAATGAAAATACTATGAGGGCTGATTCACTGGCAAGAAAGCTGCAAAATAATAATGTTAAAGACTTCTGGAAAGAAATAAAAACTGTTAATAACTGCAAGACCTCCCTCCCCTCTAATATAGATGGTGTTAGTGGACCTGAAGAGATCTCACAGTTGTGGCGTAAAAAATACTCTGAGCTGCTAAACTGTGTAAAGAGTGACTTATTTACTATGGATACTGTAGAGTTTAGTAATGATGTTATTGTAACTCCTGATGAAGTCAATGAAGCAATGATCAAGTTGAAAGACAATAAGGCCTGTGGTCTGGACAATATTACAGCTGAACATATTAAATTTGCCAGTAAGAAATGATGTCCTCTGGTGGCTATGTGCTACACAGGTCTTCTAGTTCATGGCGTCTTACCTGATTCCATGCTTTCTGTTGTGCTAGTGCCAGTAATTAAAGATAAAGTGGGGAAGCTAAACAGCTCAGATAATTATAGGCCAATAGCCCTGGCCAGTGTAATGTCTAAAGTACTGGAAACTGTGCTATTGTGTAGATTACAAAGGTATGTTTCTATTACGGACAACCAATTTGGTTTTAAACAAAAGCTTGGTACTGATTTGTGCATCTATGCCTTAAAGGAAATTTTACATCGATATAATACACAAAATACCACAATATTTATGTGTTTCATAGATGCCTCTAAGGCTTTTGATCGCATCAGTCATGAGAAATTATTTTTAAAACTGTCCAACAGTGGGGTCCCTGGTTTTTTAATTAGAATACTGGTTTATTGGTACTCACATCAGACAATGAGGGTGAAATGGGGTAATGTGACTTCTGCTCCCTTCCTTGTCACCAATGGTGTTCGACAGGGCGGAATTTTATCTCCTTTTCTTTTTAATGTGTATATGAATGATTTGTCATTGTCTCTAAATATGTGTGGAACTGGCTGTAGGGTTGGTGACATAATAGTCAATCACATAATGTATGCAGATGACTTGGTCATCCTTAGTCCATGTACTGCTGGTTTGCAACAGTTACTAAGAATATGCTCATAGTATGGAGAGGAGTGTGACAAAATATAATGCGGGTAAGAGTAAGATCATGATCATAAGAAGCAGAGAAGATAAACGATCACCGTTCCCTGCCTTCTATCTGGCTGGCACTGCACTCACTGAGTGCAGTGATATCAAATATATTGGCCACATTATTGCTAATGACCTGTCAGATGATAGAGATATCTATAGGCAACGGCAGAAATTGTATGTGCAAGCAAACATGCTGTGCCGTAAATTTAGTATGTGCTCTGTGACAGTCAAGATCTCACTCTTCAAAGCGTACTGCACACTTGTGGTGCCACTACAAACAAGGCAGCCTAAGGAAACTTATGGTGGCTTACAATGACAGCATGAGGATGCTGCTGAGAATCCCAAGAAGGTCCAGCGCAAGTCACATGTTTGTCAGTGCTGGGGTACCTACTTGCGCAGCTGTGCTGCGTAACTTGATGTATAGATTTATGTGCAGGGTATCTGAGTTACATAACGATGTAATTGCTGTGTTGGCTAGCCCTGGATGTAGCTCTGTAAGACTGCAGTCAAGTTTATGGAGTCACTGGCAAACATGCATGAGATAGTGAGCTATGCAATCTGTGTTTTATTTTCTCTCTTACGGTGCGTCCACACCAAACTCGCGCGAGTGTTGCCGCGGGTGTAAATTGAAATCCCTCGCCTCCTTCGCCTCTTTCGCGCGAGTAAAAAACGCGGGCTATTTGGCAGGACACCAACTACAGGCGCTCCATTTCAGCTGCGGAGCGCCTGTCCATCTGTCTCCGGTGAGTGGCAGATAAATCAATTAAAAAGATCTATCTAAAATATCACTATCTAGTACTCATGTCGCCTGAATTAATGTAGCCTACCTACTTTACTACAGTGGCATTTTACTTTTACTTAAATACAACTATTTCTTAAATTATATTTTACTCATTAACTAAGATACAGAAAATAAATAAATCATTTACCATTGAGTAGCTGGTGAATTTGACTAATGTTCATATTTTGAAAAGTTAATTTCACACCCAACACCCAGTGAGCATTTAAGGCAGTCATGTCAATAAAACCACTGCTATAGTTTTTAACAACTCAGCTTAATTAATTATTTTCTGTGCTGCAGATATCTAGCTACTGGGGACTCCTTCCGGACCATCGCCAACAGCTTCAGGGTCGGGGTCTCCACCGTCTCCCCTATTGTCAGCGATGTGGTCAGTGCCATTTGGGACTGCCTTGTGGAGGAGTTCATGGCTGTGCCCACCACGGAGGAGTGGAGGTCCATCGCAGGGAGTTTGAGGAGCGGTGGAATTTTCCTCTCTGCTGTGGAGCGCTGGATGGGAAGCACGTTCAATTGAATTCAATTCATTTTTATTTATATAGCGCCAAATACAACAAATGTCATCTCAAGGCACTTAGATAATAAAGTCCAATTCAAGCCAAGGAATTCAATTAATTGTAATCATCATTATTCATAAAATAATCCAATTCGTTCATATAGAGCCAATTCAAAAACAATTTCCTAGCTAAGGAAACCAACAGATTGCACTGAAAACTTTTTGTTTTTCGGTCCAATCTCCCGGCCTGAGCGGCGTGCCTGAGGCGACTGTGGAGAGAAACGACTCCCTTTTAACAGGAAGAAACCTCTGGCAGAACCAGACTCAGGAAGGGTGGCCATCCGCCTCGACCAGCTGGGGTTTGAGAAGACAGAAAGGGGGGAAGGGGGGGAGGGGGCCGCGGCGGCACTGTAACACCATTCAAAGGATATCTGTTGGAACAGGGAAACACGAGTTAATGACCACAATAATATCACATATACATAAAGAAAGTAATGTGAGGAAAGGTGTGACAGATGAGGCCCCCCAGCAGTCTAGGCCTAAAGCAGCTTAACTATGGGATGTTTCAGGATCACCTGAGCCATCCCTAACTATAAGCTTTATCAAAAAGGAAAGTTTTAAGCCTGGTCTTAAAAGTGGAAAGGGTGTCTGCTTCCTGGACATTTACTGGCAGCTTATTCCACAAGAGAGGGGCCTGATAACTGAAGGCTCTACCTCAGACGTTGTGCTGAAAGCCCCTGCAAACAGCGGATCCCAGTTCTACAATTACAAGGGAACATTCTCTCTGGTTCTCTTGGCAGTTGTAGATGCCCGGTATTGCTTTCGGGTGGTTGATGTCGGGGGCTATGGGAGGAGCAGCGACGGAGGGATTCTGGCCAACTCAGCTTTTGGTCAAGCACTTCAGTCTGGCACTCTCCAACTGCCTGCTGACCTGCCACTACCAGGAGCTGAGCACCGCGGACCACAGCCACACGTGTTCGTCGGTGATGAGGCGTTTCCACTCCGGAAAAACCTCATGAGGCCCTTCCCTGGACGTGCGCTTCCAAAAGAGCGACGGGCGTTCAATTACCGTCTGTCCAGAGCTTGGCTGGTTGTGGAGTGTGCCTTTGGCATCCTTTCCTCACAGTGGAGGATGTACAGGTGTGCCATCGAGGTCCAACCTGAAGTTCCGGAGAAGTGTGTGAAGGGGACCTGTGTTCTCCACAACTTCATGAGGAGTACCACCCAGACAGCTGCAGTGAGGAGCACCCCAGCTGGTGAAGTGGAGCCACTGCCAGGTCTGGGAAGACTTGCTGCCAACAACGCGGGAAGAGAGGCCATCAGGGTGAGGGAGACCTTCACATCCTTCTTCTCTGCTGAGGGAGCTGTCCCATGGCAAGACACCGTGTAGTGCACCCCCAAAACGGCTCTTTTAAGAGCCACCCACACATTACTGCAGGGCAAATATTCTTTAATATGAGCACCAAAATAAATATATACCTGTGTCATTAATCCATATTTATACCAGAGAACATTTGTGTCTGTTTTTATTTTACAGTATTATTGTGTTGTAACATCTTTAATTGGGCATGTCTACATTGCATTACAACACAATAATATTACATAATAACATAAAACCACTGCTAACATACAAACGTAATAACAAATGACTACTAAATGGAAAAAGACCAACAGTCATTTTAAATTCAAACATAATTTTTATTTACAGTGTTTGTGTATATATGAGAGAGAGAGAGAGACTGGTTCCTTCACTGCAGAGATTATCGCCCCAGCAGCCTACTCAACAGGTTCCAAATTTAAACAAATAGAGCTAGATTCAAAAATTAATTTATGTATTTTAAATTTTACATATTCCTTTTGCTGGGGCGGCAACCTCTGCAGTGAAGGAAGCAGGCTCTTGAGGAAGAGTTCATCCTCAGATGGGGGTGGTAGAGCGTTCCTCTTAAGGACCTCCAGCAGGAGCCCCTCTACCGGACTTTCCAGCATCCTCTTCCTGGCCCTCTTTGGTGCTGTATGAAAATTGAAATATAGGGTGATTCAATTAGATCAGATCTTTTAATAATGACAGTTTGACATGACATTATTTCTGACTGAAAATGATGAAATCAGGCAAAGACACAAAGTTATGGATCAAACATGAAAAGGCAACAAATAAAGTAGTTGTTCTAGTGAAAAGATAACTGCATAACTCATACTCTTACCATTTAAAAAATGGAATCTAATTTGTCATGTGCTTACCTGTGACTGCTCTTGATGGAGCAGGAGCAGCAGCAGATGCCTCGGTTTCACTAGCATCGGAGGACTGATCAGGGATGTCTGTTAGTAACAATAAAACAAATATATTTTTGATAGATTTGAACTCACAACCATTTTATAAATGCATCCATATTAATACATCATAAAGTTAGCCATTATATTATCTAGACTTTGATTTTTCCCTAACCACAACCTAGTGACATTAAAAAAAAAAAAAAAAAAAGGGTTATTCATCTATGTGACACTATTTCTCATATGTTTCCCTTGTTGTGTGTGTCTTCATTGAAAACCAACCTCACACGTCACTCTGCTGCTGCTCCTGCTGCCTGGTCCTCACCTGCTGCTCTCTCATCCTGCCTGTACTCTGCGGACCTCTCTTCCTCGACCCCCCGCCCCATGTTGCCACTTGTTTCCCTGGGGGTGACGAATGGGTCGAGAAAAGAGAGGACCGCAGAGTACCTCCATCTTTTCCCTGACCCTGCTGCCGACCCACTCTTCCTTCCTGCCTCCTTTCTTTTATGTAGGTATCCCTGAGCCCCTTCCACTTTTTCCGGCATATCTCAACTGACAAGAACAATAACATAAACAGATAAATATTAAATATGCCGGACGGCGAAGGCTGCTAGTGCTAGCTAGCTGCTAGTGCTGCTAACTTTGTAGACAGAGAAGTATCTACAGCAGATAGCTGAAATCACAACATTTTCACAACTTACCAGGTAGACCGGTCACCTCACTTACCCTCCTCCAGGCGAGCTCCTTTTGGTTCCTATCCCGGTAGGAGGGTGAAGTGGTGTCGTACAGCACCGGGAGCCCACAGACGGCGACGATCATTTTGTCTTCCATTTTTCCTGGAATAGGCGGGATCCCGGGACGCATGACGTAGTCCAGAATCTCAACACTGATAGGCTGTCTGACGCGAATATTTCGCCAAAGTTGGATTTTTTTAACTCGCGGAGTCGCATATTTTCACTTGCGCGGCGGCAATCATCTCAAAGCACCGGCCCACCGCGCCTCGGTTCGAATCCGCGTCTATGTATGTAATCGCGTCGCCCGACCGCGTCTGGTGTGAGCGCACTGTTATTGTTCTTCTGTTTTCAACTTTTGATGTTTTTTTATGTGTGATATGATCCCCCTGGGTCTGAAAGAATTGAATTTCGTTCAGCCCTAGTCAGCAAGTGTGCCTGTGACAAGAACTTATCTATATCCTCCTGGTCAATTGTACCCTGGGATGAATACAATTTTACGATTAAAATTTAATCCAATTAATCACATGATTTCCCTGATCACGATTAATCGCATTTCCAAATCCAAAAGTATAATGTATACCCCCCAGTATGCTGGACAAAGGACTGGTAGAGTACCATATTTCTTCAATATCATTCAAGTACAATGAATAAAGCAGGCAGAGAATGTGTGGTTAGGTCTTAGTCCAGCAAACGTAGGTTTTGGTTGATCAGTTCCCTTGGAATACAGGTTTCTTTTTGGGGATAGGAATGCGAGTTCAGAAAGCAACACTGCTAAGGGGCAAGAAAAAGATTTCAGGAAGTCCTACATTTAGATGCAACAGCATCTCAGCTGTCCACTACTGGAGATACAAGTATTACCTACGCTTTCGTTTGAGAAATGGTAATCAAATCCACAAGATCTGCAGGGCTGAGTATTAGCTGGAAACATGCTTGAAGAAAAGCCAGATGCCAAGAGATTAGGTAAAGTCACTTTAATTTGACAAACCAACACATTAGTCATTTGGAACAAACAGCCTCCCTGATGACGTTCCTGAAAGTGAAACTCTGATTTCCAATCCTTCTGTTCATAGTGAAAACTGGATCAATCACTGAATAACTGCCGTGTTAGTGACAAACCTGCCGAGCTTAGCTGGACCAATGGCGTCGCTTTAAAGGTTTATGGGGCACCTTGAACTGGTCACCTGGCCGCTTGGCTTGGTAGCGTGACTGTGGGCGGTTCATTGATGCACAGCCATGCTGCTGGGGCACCTTGGGCTCCTGGGGGCGGTACACCTGCTGCTGGGGCACCTTGGGCTCCTGGGGGCGGTACACCTGCTGCTGGGGCACCTTGGGCTCCTGGGGGCGGTACACCTGCTGCTGGGGCACCTTGGGCTCCTGGGGGCGGTACACCTGCTGCTGCTGCGGCACCTTGGGCCCCTGGGGGCGGTACACCTGCTGCTGCTGCTGCTGCACCTTGGGCTCCTGGGGGATGGTAGACGTGCTGGTCATGGGGCACCTTGGGCTCCTGGGGGATGGTAGACGTGCTGGTCATGGGGCACCTTGGGCTCCTGGGGGATGGTAGACGTGCTGGTCATGGGGCACCTTGGGCTCCTGGGGGATGGTAGACGTGCTGGTCATGGGGCACCTTGGGCTCCTGGGGGCGGTACACCTGCTGCTGCTGGGGCACCTTGGGCTCCTGGGGGCGGTACATCTGCTGCTGGGGCACCTTGGGCTCCTGGGGGCGGTACACCTGCTGCTGGGGCTCCTGGGGATGGTAGACGTGCTGGTCATGGGGCACCGGACCCCCTAGTGGGTAGACCGGCTCAACAGGAAACACGGGCTCATAGCGGACAAGTGACACTTCCTTTCCATGTTTCTTCGCAGTTCCAGTAGTGTAGGCTGTTGGGGAAATATTTTAGTCCATGTATATAGGAGTCAAAGTCATCATTTTCATCAAGCCTACCATTTACTTCATGTCTTTCAAAAGGTATCAGGGACAACAGCAACAACCTAGAAAAGGAAACTACATTTAATGCATATTCTAATGCTACTAATCAAAATTGATCAATTTATTCAAAAAAACAAGTTGAAACTTACCTAAAAAGGAGCTTCATCAAATCAGTCATGGTTGGCATCAAACTCAGCCACCTCTGACAACTGCTGCCTGGACACAAAATTTGACTAATGACAAAACAGTAGGTCACTGCAGTCAGTCTGAAACACTTTATACTTCCCTTTGTATCATTACTAAGTGGACACAGGTGTTAGTCGTTTGAGGTCGGCGAGGCTCGTCATAGTGCAGGAGAACTTTACTGCATGTCAAACTAAGACAGGACATTGAACAGTTTTACTTTTGTACGTGCAACACTGTGCTTTATATGCTTGGTTTGAGTTTCTTTCTGATTTCATATATATTTAGATGATAATTTGATCAGAATGATGAGGCTGTAATCTTTGGAGCCACTTACCAAACTGAAAGCTGATTGGTTTAGATCAGGGATGTCCAAAGTCGGTCCTCGAGGGCCGCTGTCCTGTAGGTTTTAGATGTTGCCCTACTTCAACACACCTGATTCAGATCAAGACATCATTAACAGGTCTGTGCAGAATTTAACAATCTGTTGAAGAGATCCATTTAATCTGAATCAGGTGTGTTGAAGCAGGGCATCTTTGGAGCCACTTACCAAACTGAAAGCCGATTGGTTTAGATGTTTGCTCATCAATATAAAATTCTTAATGTGTGTCAGAGCTAGTGGTATTGTCTTGCATTCCTTTTCTTTGCTTTTAAATCAGTTATATAGTTTGATGTGTACAGGTCAATTGGTCTTATGAGATGATTTGTACTCAGCAATTCTCTTGCATTGTGTCTTTTTTCTTTGCATTCTTTATAGAAGAGTACATGAAACAAAGTTTAATCATAAACAGAATATATTTTAATGTCTTATACTAATGTATACTTATACTATATATTTTATTGGTATAATGTATAGTATAATCCTAACGTATAGCTTATAGCATTTAGTTTAATTTTAAATGTGCTGCCATATGAATGAAAGTGCCATAACATTAGTTGTGCAAACACACTTTTAACATCAGCATTTTTATGTAGTTTTTATGTAGAAGCCTCACTCCACTGTCTGTTTCCTTGATTGACTTGCTGCTATCAGTTGTGTGTTTTGCCTTTAAGTGATATTTTAGACTGGAACTACTACGCTGAGAAAACAATTCAACTTGGCAGTGTTTACAGATGACTTTGGTTCTGTCAACTCCGCCGTCTGGAAGAACTTTAAAATGAAAATGGCCGAGTAAAAGTTCCGTACCCTTCTCCATGTTTGGTGGATCTGCCAATTACTTTCTTTTCCGGTTCCACAGCAGACAGCAACAGACTTTTACAATAATAAAATAAATAATAAGACAAAAACCCGTGGCGTAGTGGGTTGAGCAGGCGCCCCATGTACAAGAGGCTTTAGTCCTCGCTAAAGCTGGCCCCGGTACGGCATCGGACGGCCCTGTGCTGTGTGTCATTCCCCCTCTCTCTGCTTCCTGTCTCTCTGAACTTTTCTATCCATTAAAGGCACAAAAGCCTTTTTAATTTTAAATTTTAAAAAAAAACAAAAACCCTGCGTTAATGGCAAATATTTATCAGCGTTAAATAATTAACTAGTTAACGCGATAATAACGCGTTAACTCGCCCAGCCCTAATTAATACATATGTATGTATATACTCACTGGCCACTTTATTAGGTACACCTGTTCAATTGCTTGTTAAGACAAATAGCTAATCAGCCAATTGCATGAATGCAACTCAATGCATTTAGGCATGTAGAGGTGGTCAAGGCAACTTGCTGAAGTTCAAACCGAGCATCAAAACGGGGAAGAAAGGGGATTGAATTGACTTTGAGCATGGCATGGTTGTTGGTGCCATACAGGCTGGTCTGAGTATTTCAAAAACTGTTGATCTGCTGGGATTTTCATGCACAACCATCTCTAGTGTTTACAGAGAATGATCCGAAAAAGAGAAAATATCGACAGATGTGTAAAAATTTGCTTTGTTCTTAGACATTATGAATGAAATAACTATCACTACTTTTCCATGATGACCTAAAGTGATCCAGGAGTAGGGAGACAAAACAATTAGGAAAGCCTGGGAAAGCAAGGGCAGATTCACACACACACATTGTTGTGGGCTGATCCAGCGAATATGATGAAGCATGTTGAACCTACTCATGTCCAATCGTACTCGGTCGAGTGTGAGTCCAACCTATGAGGCTATAAATACAAATTACAACCGGAAATCGAGGCGCAGTCTGACAGACTTCCTGCGGGGACTCTTTCCCACTGAGCCCAGCGCTGATATGCTTTGACGTGTGACTACAAATAAAGACTTCATTTTCACTTGAATTACTCCGGTCCGTTCTTGAGCTTCCAACTAAAAGAACCAAATCTAACAGATGTGTGGCCAAAAATGCCTTGATGTGAGAGGTCAGAGGTCAGAGGAGAATGGGCAGACTGGTTCGAGATGATAGGAAGGCAACAATAACTCAAATAAGCACTCGTTCCAACCAAGGAATGCAGAATACCATCTCTGAACGCACAACACGTCAAACCTTGAAGAAGACGGGCTACAGCAGCAGAAGACCACACCGGGTAACTTAATAAAATATAAGGATTTGCAAGAAGTGTCACTTAGACTGTAGCATCCTTGCCGAGCTCCTCCGGGTCATATTGGACAAGTAACAGTGCGTTCACACCAGACGCGGTCGGGCGACGCGATTACACACAAAGTCAATGCAAAGACGCGAATAGACGCGGATTCGAGCCGGCGGCGCGATGAGGCGCGGTGGTGCGGTGAGGCGCATGCTGCCGCGCAAGTGAAAATATGCAATCCGCGCGAGTTCAAAAAATCCAACTTTGGCGAAATATTCGCGTCAGACAGCCTATCAGTGTTGAGATTCTGGAGGACAGTGACGTGGAGACAGATGGACAGGCGCTCCGCAGCTGAAATGGAGTCGTGTCTGTGACATGCAGATGGGACTGCAGATAGAAATTAGCTTCTAAGCTACAATCTGGTGCAGGTAATCTCTTTACTTTGTAATTAATGTACTTTGCACATGGTCCCTGACTAAATAAAAAAAAATAAATAAATCACCGCCTTCTCCAGGAGTTCCGTCTGGATGACAGCCGCCTCCAGCGACACTCCAAGCCCACCAGGACCCAGCCCGTCGACCCGCTTGGGAAGACCGGCGCCGCGATCTCTCGGCAGGACACCAACCACAGGCGCCCCGCAGCTGAAACGGAGCTGCGGCCCAGCTGCAGAGCGCCTGCAGCCGGCGTCCCGCCGAGAGATCACGGCACCGATCCTCCCGAGCAGGCCACCAAACTGGGTCCCGGCGAGCCCGAAACACCGCTGGAAGCGGCCGCCACCCAGACGCAACTCCTGGAGAAGGCGGTGAAATTATCCGAGCTGAATGCACCACCGGATGATGTCACTGACCCAGACATGACGGCGTGTGCGTTCCGATTCAGACGAATCTCGGACTGCCACAGCAGGTACAAGGACGCGATGGTACTTATATCAGCCAAGGTTAGCCCCTTGAGCTATTTACTCGTTTTTTACTCGCGCGAAAGAGGCGAAGGAGGCAAGTGAATTCAATTTACACCCGCGGCAACACTCGCGCGAGTAACGCACCGTAAGACATAGTTAGAAAACATTCCTGCCATCATATTGTTAATCATTGATTTAAGACAAGGAATAATGCACATTGTAAATAGGCAAAGCAGAAACATGACACAGAGAATAGGTATTGCAATTCGCATTAGGATGTGCCACCATGGTCCTGAAGTCAGCCAGGACATCAAGTCGAGACCTTGAGCATTATTGTCTTGACCTATGGCCTTTTGAAGGTTACGTAGGCCTTGCATAGCTACGGATACATTAGTTCCGATTTCGTCCGGAATGTAGGTACAACATGAAGTATTTATCATCACACAAACGCCACCAGAAGCTGCAGTTAGAAGATCTAAAGCCATTCTGTTCTGAAGAACCATTGTCCGCAAAGTATTTATTTCTCTGTTTTGACCTTCATGCACTATTGATGTAAGATTAATGAAAGCTCCAAAGTCTATAGTCTATGGTTTCCAAACGGAGCACATTCTTGCTGTTAGACCCGATTCTTTATATTGGAAGCCCAAGAACAAGCTGGAGGAATCTTAAGTTAAACAAAGTATTTATTCGTGGTCACATGTGAAGTTTAGCCGTGCTGAACTCGGAGAGACAGAGCCCTCGCAGGGCCTCCATCAGAGAGCCCCGATATCTGGACACATTTCATATTTATGTCCACCTTTATCTCACAGAGGTTGTACCTACATTTGACGACGCATCATTGAATACTTACTCATGCTGTGAGCAGGCCATCCACCGTCTTTGTCTTGTTGTTTGGATGTGATAAGCGATGTGTGTGTGTGAGTGTTGTTTCAGGCGTGCATCTACTGTACCAGACCTATCTGTCCTAAGAGCCGCTTTATCTGACCCAGTTATTTTATCCCGCTACGTCATCTTAAAGTGTTGGACATACATTTGCGTTGTATGAGCAGAGTGTAACGTACAAACTAGGAACATAGATTATCTAGAGAACTACAGAATATGAATACATAAAGTCTAAGAATAAAGCCAATTTATAACATTGCCCACTCCCAGCCAGGGAAAGACAGAAAGCAAGACTTTGTTGCCGGTTGACCAATGTTTGTGTTCATCAGGGACATCTGAGCCCCAGACTGCATCATGTGGTTTGAACTCGGGAATATCTCTTTTTCTTCTCGCACCCATCTTTAGTTGACCTGGAATTGCATTGATTATAATTGTATGGTCAGTCACGAATATGGGCGCGCACACGCCTGTCCAATTGGCTGGCAGCATCAGATATGCATCTCGTCCACACAACCACCATCCACCTTGCACCAAATAAGTGCCGTTTGAGGCGCCACTGAGTGCTCCTTCTCCATGAGCTGCTGTCTCAGTACAATCTGTGGTCATGTTTAAGCGGCCAACTCGAACTGAACCTTTTTCTTGAGAATAACACATGGCGTGTTTCCCTGTCAAATTCATGAACACTTTCTGTGGTCTGAGTTCCCCTTTGATGGTGTATTTGTAATTTATCCAGAACATGGTGTCACATATGCCATTTCGTAGTCCCACTGCGTGTGAGACAGTGTCATTTTGATACTTGAATGTTGATAACCCACGCCAGCAAAGCTCGCCAAACATTTACTTTGAGTTTTGTTCATTTGTTTCCCATACAATGCAGCTTGTTGAGCTGAGTGAGGCATAACTGAACACACATAACAATTACTTCTGTTGAGTACTCTTATGCGCGAGTTAACACTCGCGCATAAGAGTACCACATGTTAGTGTCTATTGGGTGTTTAGGGTCCTCTGGAATCCAGTCATGGTTGGTATGGTATGTCCATCGTCGTGATCGCTGCAGCCCTCCTGCTCCTGACCATGTCCACAGCCTTAGGGATACACCTAAAAACAGTCCTGTAACCACCAGACAGAGTTTTCCTGCCATTCTAAATGAGTGTGGCTCAGTTGTTTTCTTCACTGGTTTGAGACCTAGTGTGAGTGTAACAAGGTTTAAGTTCCACTTGAGTTCCACTTGCTTTGTGTATGGGTACAGTGGGGAAGTTGCGCCCCCTCTCGGTGTGGCTGGTTATATGCTGCTGGCTCCGTTAATCCGCGCCAGTCTGTGAAAGCTGCGTCAGAGGTGAGTCGCGTTTTTCAGCACAGAGCATAGAACAATACATGCTAACGCTAAATGGTAACGTGACGCTCTGTTGCAGTGTGCTGTGTGAAGCTAAACCAACTGCACTGATGCAAACTTATGTTCCCACGCAGGTACACCATTTATTATTATTTTCTTTATTGTACATTGTGAATATTGTTACTGTAATTTGGTCTGTGAAAGCTGCGTCAGAGTGTGCTGTGTGAAGCTAAACCAACTGCACTGATGCAAACTTATGTTCCCACGCAGGTGTCCACTGTCGAGAAACTCCTTGTCTTCATTAAAAATACACAACGCAGAGTCAAGGGGTTATTTGGTCTGTCCTAACACTGTGGAGTGACGCAAGAATCGGTTACATTGGTGCCGTGATCCGAGCTTCTGCGATCGTGTATCTGCGGTGGGGCCATCTAATTCCTGGACAGTGGTGGAGGTCGCCACGTGGACTGTGTGGGGTGCCTTGGGGGATTTCTCTCCTTTCCGCCATTTGCTGTTTCCCTTGGGACATTGAGGTGGGATTCTGTACTTTTACTGAAAAAGGGGGAAAGGAAAATGCTCCCCTCATTCTTTAACAGAAGCAGTAGCAACATTCCAGTGGTGTTTTTAGCCATTTTGCAGCATTGCTTTGATGTGTGGATCTGAGTTTCATATTGAGAAGTGTGTTTCTGGAGTAGTTCCCCCATACATTGTGCTTTGCTGTTCGTTCTTATTTGGATCTACTGCTGATTTTGTTTTATTTTATTCCCCACTGCATTCACTCGGCAGGGGTAGGGGAGGAAGGCTGATAGCTCCAGTCTCATCCACGCCTGGGGCTGCCTTTGCTGAGTTACATGAGGGACCTGTTGATGGGGGATGTGATGATTCATATCATCCCAAATCAGACACCGAACCTACTACAGAGCGCCTTTATGCAGAGATAGCAACACAAATAGGATTTTCTATTGGTGAAAGCATTGCCTCTTGCATTGAGTCTCGTTTAGGCTGTGGAATTGGAAACAGTGGGGTTGGGTCTCCCAGTAATGTGCTCTCAGAACCTTCACTGTTGAATGTGATTGTGAAATCTGATGTTAAAGAGCCTGTGTGTTTTAGAGGGGATGGCTGTGATACATGCAGTGTTCAAGAATGGGAAGAAATGATGATGACCTATTTGAAAAGAAAGGGGGTACCAGTAGCTGAACAAGCTGATGAAGTGCTTGGTAAACTGGCGGGGAGGGCGCGAGAGATAGTCAGGGTGGGCATACGTAGTAAGCCATCTGTATGTCTTAAGGTGGGCCCAGAGCCCATTTTTGAAATCCTGAAACAACACTTTAGTGACACTGCTTGTTCAGACATGCCTTTAGCTGACTTTTACGCAACATTGCCTAACTTAGGTGAGACCCCTTTCGATTACTGGCTGCGGTTGAACAGAGCCATGGACCTGACAGAAGACTGCCTCAAGAGACAGAATAAGTCATTTGCATACCTGACAAAAGAACTGACTGCAATGTTCATTCGTCACTGCCCAGACTCAGAACTGTCTCTTATTTTCAAGTGCAAACCTCTGCAACAGTGGACAGCTGCTGACGTGTACGAGAAGTTGCTGGAGCATAGCAAAGTTCAGAAGTGCGGCTCTCAGCTTAATGCATTCAGTGCCTTGAGTTCTCAGCAACAGGAGGTGAGTCCTCGTGTGCAACAAGTGACATCCAGTAGTAAATGTACAGCACCATTACAGACCTCTACCTCAGTACCATCTGTTGGAATCAATGCACAAGTGCCTGCTGATCGTCTTGATCATGTGATAGCCCTGTTAGAGAAAGTTCTGGAGGGCCAATCTCAACAAGTAAAGCTAACTGCTAAAGATGATGTCAGAGGTAATCGGCCTCAAACACACAAAGTAATGCCTTGTGCAATCTGCAGTGACACTGAACACTCCACCTATTACCACTGTAGGGTCAATCAGCTATGCTTCATCTGCTATGCTGCTGACCACACACGGGCTCGGTGTCCCAGGGCACTATCTACCAGAAGGGGGGATGTGAATCAGCTGCCCAGCAGCTGGGAAACTAGTTGGCCTACATGTGGAGGGGGCAAGTGTTAGGCCGGAAGTTGCCCCTGAAGAGACTGATTTTGATAACTTGGAGTCTATATACCACACCGTTTGTGAGGAACGACAGTTAGGACGTCGGCCAGTACTTCAGAACGCCCACATATTAAAACAGCATGACGAACTGTTCTATGAAAATGTGACTCTAGGTGGCAAAGTTTCTGTTAAAGCAATGCTTGATAGTGGCTCCATGGCCTGTACTCTCAGCACCAATCTGATGCCACAGCTGTTACATCATGCAGTATTGCAGACTTCCACCTTGCAACCCACTGACGTCGTCCTGATTGGTTGTGGTGGTTCAAGAACCATTCCAACAGGTGTGTGTGATGTTACAGTGGAGATGTATGGCTACAAAGTTGTTGTGCCTATGCTAGTGGTTGCAGGACAGGGTGAGGACCTTATTGTGGGCAGCAACCTTATGAGGCATTTGGTTGATCACCTGAAGGGAAAAGGTGATTTGGGGAAGAAATGCAGCAAAACTTTGAATGCTGAGGATATGGCTGATAAAAATGTACTGAGTTTAATGTCGAAAGTGGCGGTTCCAGAGAGTGGTGGTGATAAGATTGGAACTGTCAAGATAAAGAGAGCCATCATCTTAGAGCCTTTGACTGAGCACCTGGTTTGGGGCCGACTGCAGCTAGTAAATAGTGAGGAAGTGGGCAGTACTGTAGTAATAGAACCCACAGCAGCAAGGTCAGGGCTAAGATCAGTTATGGTCGGGAGAACAGTGGCACATCTGAACAGTGAGGGGTGGCTCCCTGTAAAAGTGTTAAACCCCTTTGATAAGCCAATGGTTCTAAAACGAAACATGAAGTTGGCTGATGTGTTTACCTGTGCTGCGGTGGAGAGCTTCAACCCCACAGGCTCCTGCTTACAACAAAATATACAACTGCCGACTGACTTGGCACAGTGCCATGATGAGCAGAGTCTTGTCACTGATGTCTCTACTCTGCCAGATCATCCATCTTCACAGCAAGTGACAGGTGGCAGTAGCTCTTTACATGCAGTGCTGCAAGATCTGAGGCTGTCTGATATTGATATCGACTCATGTGAAGTGTCAACAGCTAGCAAAGAGCATCTGGTCAACCTCATAGCTCAGTTCGAGTCCATTTTCTCGAGAGACAAGCTAGATTGCAGCAAGGCTAAAGGCTGTCTCCATCGGATTCGAGTGGTGGATGACAAGCCATTCCGGTTACCATGCCAACGTGTGCCACCAACTCATTATGACAAACTAAGACAGGCTCTGAATGAAATGGAGGAACGTGAAATAATTCGAAAGTCTTGCAGTGAGTTTGCATCACCATTGGTCTTGGTTTGGAAAAAGACTGGTAATTTAAGAATTTGTAATGACTTTCGCTGGCTTAACGCTAGAACTGTCAAAGATGCCCACCCTCTTCCGCATCCGGCCGATGCGCTGGCTGCTTTAGGAGGAAACGGATTTTTCTCGACAATGGATCTGACTTCAGGCTATTACAATGTGGAGGTGCATGAGCAGGATCGTAAGTACACAGCATTTACGTCACCGTTTGGTTTATACGAGTACAATCGAATGCCACAAGGATTATGCAACAGTCCGGCCACCTTTATGAGGATGATGTTGGGCATTTTCGGAGATCAGAACTTCCTTAGTGTGCTGTGTTATCTTGATGATGTCCTGGTTTTTGCCCCCACAGAAGAAGTGGCACTGCAGCGCTTGCACATGGTTTTCCAGAGATTGCAGACTCACAATCTCAAGTTGGCGCCAAAGAAGTGCCACTTCCTGAGGCGGTCCGTGAAATTCCTGGGGCACATCATTGATGCTGAAGGAATAAGGTCAGACCCTGACAAAATAGCATCCATTACATCCCTTACGGAATCAGACCTCATGGAAGAATGTTCAAGTGTTCCATCCCAAAAGAGAGTACGCTCATTTCTGGGAATGGTGATGTTCTACCAACAATTCATTCAGAACTGGTCATCTATTGCGAGACCTCTGTTCCGGCTAACATCTGGGGATAAAGGTCCTCGTGGTCCAAAGAGAAGGCGCCGGCTGGTGCGTACAAAGCTGTGTGAGGAGGATTGGACAGATGAATGCAGGACAGCTTTTTATGAGTTGAAGCAGGCGTTGTTGGATCGAGTGCTCCTGACTCATCCAAACTTTCAGGAGCCCTTCCTTCTATCTGTTGACGCTTCCAGCAGTGGCCTTGGTGCAGTGCTGTCTCAAGTTCCTGCTGGGGCTTCTATGTCAAGGCCAGTCGCCTTTGCCAGTAAGACACTCAGTCACGCACAGTCCAAGTATCCAGCACATAGGCTGGAGTTCTTTGCGTTGAAGTGGGCGGTGTGTGATAAGTTTCATCATTGGTTGAGGGGTCATCCGTTTACAGCTTGGACAGATAATAACCCTCTGACTTACATACTGTCTAAGCCAAGATTGGATGCATGCGAGCAGAGGTGGATTGCAAAGCTAGCACCCTTCCAGTTTGACATAAAATACATTCCTGGTCCTAAGAATGTAGTTGCTGATGCATTGAGTAGGGAACCCTTTGTGCAGCCCAGTGCCTCCCATCGCTTGATAAGAGTGCCTTATCATGATCTTCTGGCTGAGGCAGAGGCAGTTGCCACGGGTGGAGTACAGGAGGCCTTCAGATGGACTGTTCACTCAGCTGATAAGACCCCAGACAATGACCAGCCTAGTATTTCTCAGTGCACAGCTGTTGTGCAGGCTGGGGGAATGACATCTTCTGAGGTGGGAGCTGTCTTCCAAGTTCATACAGAACATGAGTCCAAGGTGTGGCCACATGCTCTCCTCTTGCCTCAGTTCTCCCAGACTGTGCTCACATCAAATCAATCTGATTCTGAAATCTTATCACATGAAGAGCTAGGGAGGCAGCAGCGGTCTAATGATGCGCTGTGTAGGGTGATCTTCTATGTGGACAGGGGCCGGAGACCGTCGAGGAGAGAGCGAGCTAATGATGCAGCTGATACAGAGAGACTTCTGAGAATATGGACCAAGTTGACTGTGAAAAATGGTGTACTGTATAGAGTCTCTAAGAATCCTGTAACAAAGGCTAAAACCTACCTGTATGTTGTTCCACCGGCCCTACGCTCTGCTGTTCTGAAGGGGGTTCATGATGAAGCGGGTCACCAAGGCCAACGAAGAACCCTTTATCTTGCCCGGGAAAGATTTCACTGGCCTGGCATGGCTAAACAGGTGGCAGAGTATGTGCACTGCTGCAAGCGATGCGTTATTAGCAAGTCGCCTGACCGGAGGCCAGAGCACCATTGGGGAACATCAAGACGTCTGAGCCCCTTGAACTGGTTTGCATCGACTTTTGGTCGGCAGAAGACTCTGCAAACAAATCAGTGGATGTGCTTGTGGTAACTGACCACTTTACAAAGATGGCACATGCCTTTTTATGTCCCAACCAGTCTGCCAAGGCAGTGGCGCACCAACTATGGCATAATTACTTTTGCATCTACGGCTTTCCCACACGATTGCACTCTGATCAGGGAGCAAATTTTGAGAGCACGCTAATTTCAGAACTGTTAAGTGTTGCTGGTGTCCAGAAGTCCCATACAACTCCATATCACCCAATGGGAAACGGGTCCTGTGAGAGGATGAACCGCACTTTGGGCAATATGATTCGTGCTTTACCCCCGAGAGCTAAGCAGAGGTGGCCTGATATGCTGAAAGCCCTCACGTTTGCATACAACTGCACCGTCCATGAGACAACTGGCTATGCGCCATTTCTGTTAATGTTTGGCAGGGTGCCGAGACTCCCTATTGATGTAATCTTTGGTTCAGTCATTGACCATCATGACATCACAGATTATGATCGATATGTTCAGACATTGAGGAAAGACCGCAAGGAGGCTGTAGACATTGCACGAAAATGTTCTTGCATGAGGCCCAATGATTTTTTAATGTCATTCCCAAATGCTGTGCCATCCTGGACACAACATCATTGACAAAGTGGGTGCCATAATCACTATGCAGATTCTCAGGAATGCCATATTGAGGTACTATGGACTTACAGAGTGCCTTAGCTACTGTCAAAGCGTCCACTTGTTTGCTCGGAACTATTTCAACCCATTTAGAAAAAGGGCATATCAGGACAAGGCAATACTTGCAGTTCTGGCATTTGTTTAATTCGATAAAGTCCATATGTAGATATTGAAATGGGTGTTGAGCTTGCGGGAACTGACCACGTTTAGGTCTTACATTGCCCTGAGCGTTGTGCTTACAACAAATAAGACATGCTCTGCAAAAATTTTTTGAGTACGAATTAAATCCAAATGCATAAAAATGCTTCTGTATCATATTAACCATCCCTCCTGTTGAGACATGGCAAGGCCCATGGCTAAAAATTGCAGCTGTTTCATATAAATTGCGTGGAAGGATTGGTTTACTATTTTTGATATAAAGACTATTTGAAAAGATGTCATCATTTTGTCCTTTATCAGTATGTGTGTATCAGTCAGTATCAGTCCTTTAACAGTATGTGTGGGTCAGACACATTAGGTGTTGTATCATTCTCCAGTTCTCAGAATCTACTTTTCTGACTGGAAAGATTTGTGTGTTGCAAGAGGCTTCTGGTGCCTCTTCCACTACCCCTGTTTTGATTTTTTTTTTAAAATACTGGTCTAAAAACATTTCTTTTCTCATGTGTCTTTGCATGAAATCTGCACGATATCTTTGAACTTATCTGGACTGTTGCTTGTTTTTAAATTAATTTAAATTATTTTATTTGTTTCTCTTTGTATTTTTTTATGTATTTTTAATGCTTCTTACACTCCCTTTTATTTTATGTAAAGCACCTTGAATTGTTTAGAACATGAAATGTGCTACAGATAAATTTGATTTGATTTGATAAATATGTCCCTCGTGCGGCCATACACCGCATCTCCCTGTTGCGTAAGTGCATTGTCAGTATGGGGCAGTAGGGCCTGGTCACCAGCAGCTAACCCTGTAAATTCGCCCCTGACCCGATCCCAGTCATTTGTCAGACACCTCCTAAAGGTGACTTCCATTTCTTAGCCGTTCAGTCTGTATGAATTACAGAGCTGCCTGTGCTTGTTTATGAAATCTTCCACGTTAACCCTTGCATCAGGTATTAAGATGTTTTTAGCTCTCTGTGACTTCTACATAAATATTGTAACTTTTGACATTCGCATAGCATGATGGGAATCTCAACCCTCGAATATCAAAAGTTCCAACCGTGTAGATCTGTCAACCCATCACCATGTCCATGACAAGTGGACATTACTATAACTCATTTTCTGGTGAGATTGGACAGCAAATTCACAACAAAAGTACATTTTACAGAAAAAAATAACCAAGTTAAAATCAAGTCAAATTTAATTAAATTATAATCCAATTCAATCCAGTTTAATAATATTCATAAAAACTCCTGTTCTTTCAGAAAGCTGTCAAGTCTCTCAGCTGGATGATAAAGATCAACTGTTGGTGCTGAGACTAAACACATGGAAATAGGTCCCGAATACATCTGGCTTTTGTTTTTGCCCATTTGACCGTGTTTTCATCAAACTTTCTGGCTTATTGAATACTAATTCTTCTTCTGCCCTTCATATTCTATGTGCTAGTATATTCTATTCTGAAGTGGCTCCAGTTTCATCATCAGGTTTAATTGCTACCACTGCTTGCAACGCTGTCTCATCTCTCCTTTTTTTTCCCTTCTCTGAGCTTGCTGGAGCCACACTATTGCCATTTGAAGCTGCAATTTCTTTCTCTCTCCTCTTTCCTCTCTTACTTGCTACACTCACACGGAGTTTGTCCACCAGCGCCTTACAATCGGCTTCTATTAATTTGCCCTTGAACCCATATTTCTTTTCCCATTTGTCCAAACACATAACAATGTTAGCACACTGCCGCCCCATATATTTACAATCCCCGTCTAGGGCAGGTTTGCTTGTGCCGCCCCCCATTATGTCAACTTGTCGTCTCGTACAGGTAACGTGCCTTTTTAGAGACCTAAAACATTTAATCCACTACTTTGTGTACTTCAACAGACCACGGATTTACGTTAACACCGTTAGGTTTCAGTCCGTGCTGCTGCTTCCACTAGTGGCATTCACACTCACACTTGCTCATTCACTCTTTTTACTCTCCCTTACGGCGGAGAGGCCTATTTTATCCTCCTTCTTGGCGGAGAAGCCCTTTTTTACTCTCCCTTGCGGCGGAGAGACCTGTTTTAAAGGAGAAGTTCACTATTTAAGACCTTGAGTCCCAGTTCCAGCTTGTTTATCAAGAATAAGAAATGAGGAGACCATTTTCACAACAATAGCTCATTTCTATCCATTTTGGCTGTTTTCGCTGGTCCATCCTGCTGCTACAGACAGGGTTTCATTGGGCACTCTGTTCAATGTCCTTAAAACAATACTAATGTTAATTTTAAAGAAAAGGTCAACTCACCGGGTGGTTTGTGGATGTTCCTGTGTGTCCCAAAAAAAATTACGTTGCGAAATAAAAGTTATTTCTTGCTTTATTTAGCATTTTGTAATCCAATTGTATTCCGTTTGGAAGACTTTTCACTTTCACTTTCACTGTCAGATCACTGCGCCAGGGCTAGAGCCTCAGACTCAAATATAGAGCGGATGTTTACGTGCGTCGGGATTTAGCATGAAAAATAGTTCCTGAACAGCAAAGAACACGGATTACACGGATGGAAAACCATAAAATGCGCCGACATTTTTTTTTTTAATACCACTAACCACCCGGTGAGTTGACCTTTTCTTTAAAATTAACATTAGTTAATTAACCTCCTTCTGGCGGAGTAGCCTTTCGTATACGTTCAACCGTGGTTATAGAGTCGCTCTCTTACCTTATTTCAGTGTTGTTTTGTCACTGGAGCTGTCTCTGGATTCCGTCAATCGTCGTCCAACGAGGGAAGATCAGACAACTAATCACCGGCCTGGCTACGAATTCACGCCCCAGGTCTTTGTCAGGCGTCCTGGACGTCTGGCTGTCGACAGACTTCGGTGTGTCTTCTCCCTCCTCGGCAGACGGCGATGTGTTGGAATCCGGCTCGAAGGACCAAGAAATGTTGGATCTAAAAGTTAACCCAGCTGGAACACAGTTCACTCAAGACAACCCCAGTGATCAACAAAACACACAGTGCACAAGATTGTATTTTTACTTGCAAGGGGAGCCGGACGGAGTGACAGAACTTACTCCTTCACCCGTGCTGAAACGACTCCATCCGACTTTCCCCGTATAGTTCTTTTTATTACACAGCTTAGTTACAATCAGCATACGTAAAACAATCTTGTGAGCAAGATGCAACAAATGTTTCACTGGGACATCTAGTTCCTCACGTGTTGAGTTGTTGCACATTCTCCTGCATGGGAAGACCAGAGCACCCTGTTTCTCACAGTTCCCTTGAATTACTTTGTATCACACTAAGCAAAGTTCACACACTACATGTCTGTCTATAAAATGTTGTTTACTAAAAATGAAAATCTATATACAGTTTTCCAACACATATTCTCTTTAAATTGAACCTTTCCACATAAATAGTTTGCATCTTAGTTCAGACATGGCATTGAAAATGGTAGCAAACAAAATGCTGACAAAGAAATGGTCCACTAGCAACCTCTAACAGTACCATAGCAGCCATCACACGACTGCATCATGTAAAAAAGGAAAAGAAAAAAATACAGAACTGATTAGAATGAAGCTCTTTGCAGAACTAAGATAAAGTTGAAAGGTGCTAAATAAGACTGTCCAACTAACTATTTAGATTATAATGTTGAGTGACTGATAATGGATATGATAGAAACAGGTTTGTTGAAAAGTAAATTCTGTCTGGCTTTACTTTTTATGTCCCCTTCACTGTTTCAGGCTTCACTTTCTCCACCAAACATGGAAACAAGTACAGATGTTTCAGCAGAATTTCACATGTGCAGCAAGAAATTTACAGAGGCACACACTGCCATCTGTGGATCATACTGTAGGCAGATCATTCCGTCTGGGGACCTTTGCTGTGAAAGGACCAAGCTGTCTGCTGCCTTCAGTGCAGAAGTTGAGTAGCACTGGATGAACCACAAATAGCCAGTTTTTGTTCAGAATAAAATAAAGCCAAGTATAACTAATTCCAGTATCATCTTTCTCTCCAAATCCATGTCAAACCATCTGTTTATGATACATTGCATCTGACCAGGGGTGAAAGTAGTTTTCATTTCTTACCGGTGCTACAATGTCCGGTGTGTCACTCACTGTATTATTTTTTTAACTCCGTTTTACCCGGGGGGGGGGGGGGTTGTTCAGAGGCGATTCACACCAATTTCATGACTTTTTAATATTCTTAACTATTTCACATTCTTGTGGGCCTACCTAAGTGTTCTATGTGAAAAAATGACATTACAAAATATTTCAGTTTGTAAATATTTTACTGTGAGTACTTTATTTTCAGTACATTTGGAACTGGACTGAAAAATGCAAAATGATGGAAAAAAACAAAAAATATATTTAAAAAAAATCAAAGTAGGCCTAATTGTCTTCTTCAGGGTGCTGGTGAGCCATGCCACATGAAAACACGTGATAATGTAAATATTACAGGGAGTGAGAGGGCTCATATGAATACTTTTTAGGGTGTCAGGAAAACGTGTGCTTACTTTACAAAGCATGCTCACATTTAAATCACAAGCTTACGGTCCTGTAGCCCACGAAAGCGGACATAGACCTACGCTCTATGCTCAGCCGTGCCCCCGTTACAAACAGCGTGAACAGCCTATTTGAAGAAGAGTAATTTATTAGTTGTCCGAGTATAAGACATGTCTCAGTACAGGGCTGGACTGACAGTCTGGCATACCGGGCCGACGCCCCTCGAGGGCCGGTGATGTCGGTTTCTTTTTTTTTTTTTTTTTTGATTAATGTAAATAAAAAAAAAAAAAAAGTGACTGGCGGGCGGCCCACGATTTCATGTTGACGGGGCTAGTCCAATGAAATCTCTCAGCACCTCTTTGGCCCGCCCCTCCCCTCACCGTTGACACAGGTCATCAATCCTACCATTTGAGCTGAATGGACTAGGAGAGAACAGTCAAAAACCAAAATGGATAAACAACAGAAACGAAAGGGTGGTGCACAGAAGCTGCGAAATAAAAGGCTAAAAAGCCTACAAGCAGCAAAATGTGCGAAGCTTACTGACATGTTTGCAAGTGCTTCCCCCACGACCACAGCACCGGGTGCAGGGCCATCAAGTGCAGGGCCAGGGCCGTCAACATCCTCAGCAGCCCCCAGTGCACGAGTGTCTCCGTAGAACAGTGTAGGCCAAACACAGAGGAAGAAGCTATCGAGGTGGATTCAGAGGAGAAGGAGGAGACAGATGTGATCCAGGCACAGATTGAGGAGGTCAGAAATAGCCAGCCCGGTAAGAAGTAGGCTAATGTTAGGCGAAATGTTAGCAGAAGGACGACATGTTTTTATAATGGGAGGACTGAGGGCTCCCCGTGTGCGTGGAGACTTAAATGAGGTATTTATAGATAAACGACTGGTGGGCTACATCTTCACTACATCAGTATGGGGGGAATTGATCATGCTGAAATTATTACTTATTTTATCCAGTCAGGCTGCAACACGAATAAAAAGCCTAGCCTGTTTTTTTGCACAACCTTGTTGGTTAGGAGGTGGTCACCGACTGTGGTGTGTGTGTGTGTGTGTGTGTGTGTGTGTGTTCTGGTAATCATCACTTTATGGGGACACAGTTCTGTTTACACAGTCACGGTATGGGGACCAGTTGCGGTGTGGGGACCAAAAATCAGGTCCCCATAAGGAAAACCCTTCTAAGTTACTGCAAAAGCTGTTCTAAGGGTGCCTGTGTGGTTTTTATCATTGGCCCAAATCACATGTTTTTCAGTGGGTGTGCGTGTGTGTGGTGTGCACATGAGCTCCTCCACTGGTGACTGGATGCTACTGCACCCATGGCTCTTCACACACACTTATTCCAAATATGGTTGGGTACCACCCACTTCCTGGTCCTCATTACGAATGATTTTACCGGCAACGATGTCTGAAGATCATTTGCAGAATATACCAGTTAACAAGTGAAGAATTTGTGCAGAGGACCCAAAGTGAGACACAGGGTAAGTGCATTTGTATGACAAATCAAAATTATAAGTGTTCAACCATGAAATTTAGTTAATTAACTCTTTGGAAAACCAGTTAGTATTAGACTAACTACAGCCACTGTAGCCAACACTCCTCAACAAGTACATAAATGTTCATCACTTCAGACTTAATTCAACAGTTTCTCTATGTCATGTGTTTGTATTTTAGTTTTTTATGGCTGAATAGTGTATATTATTGACACAATGTAGATTTCTAATTGGATGCTAGTTAAAGAGCTAACAGCTGTTGGTGAAAGTACATCAACTAGCAATGTAGTTAATTAACTACCTAAAGCAGGGATTTAAGATTCTGTGAGAATGGGGAAATGATAGTAACACCTGTGTTTACCTACTATTCCATGCAAAATGGCTGCAGTGCAAAATCTCTATTTCAAAGTGTAAATTATTTCACTAAGTTGTTAAGAATAAAAGGTTTAAGGCTACAATGAGATTTATTTTATTAACACACAATCTCAACTTCCCTATGTTTGTTCAGATGATGTAGCTTTAGAGCATGATAAATGTTGAAAGTAAGCAATTCCTTTGATTTTGAAATATTACAACATATATATATATATATATTCAACACCTTTAAATACCTCAAATTGTAACTGAATGTAATGCAAATTGAAAACTTTCCCTTCAGTTTGAGATGCCACCACGGATCAGCCCCCTTAAGGATGCAAGTCATCATGTAATTTCAAAGTCTGACAAAACAACCAAATTGGAGGTGAAGTACATAAATGCAGTAAAAGGTAAGGTGGTGTCTGATGTAATTTATCTTTCTCTAATTAGTTACTATCTGGTGAAATCTAGACAAATATGAATGGATAGGCTTTCCTGTTCTGTTGAAAATGTTTTTGTTGTCTTCCACAGGGTGTGGTGTATTTGCAAAGGTTCAATTTGCCAAGGAGATTTTGTTGTTGAATATAGGGGAGACAAGATAAATGATGCAGAATCCCAGAGAAGAAGAAAAATGTATCATCCGTCATGTACTGCATTTATGTTTGCATTCAAGTGGAGAGGGAAAACATGGTGGTAAGACTTCCAAATGTACCTGTGCTATACTATACTACACTCTAGTAAATGAGTGTAGTAAAGTGAGGCTTTGATTTTGCAGTGATATATTGTGTTAATTGTATTCCCTCTTTTCTCATTTTTCCTTCTTTTTAAGTATTGATGCCTCAAGAAATGATGGATCGTTTGGACAGATAGTCAATGACGAGCACAGATCCCCAAACTGTAAGATGAAGAGAATTGAAGTGCATGGAAACCCACACCTTTGTCTGTTTACCCTGAACGACATTAAAGAAGGAGAAGAAATTACCTATGACTACGGAGGTGACGACTGCCCATGGAGAACACAAGTATGTTTAACATAACACAATGTACAGAATTACTCAGGATGTATTTCATGACTTTGTAGATTAGTGGATTAGAATTTGAATCTGTTGGAGGATATCAGTCTAAGGGTATGTTAAACAGTCTTAACAGGGCCCTCTATTGCTATTTAAGTAAGACAATGCAACTGACAAAAAGACTAAAAAAGAAATCATGTGGCACGAATTACCTAAGCATCATTTATAACTACAATCCATGACATACACCTAATTTAAATGACAATCTTCCAACACGGGAAAAGGCACCAGACAAACAGGATATCAACCATTTTCAAAAGCTATTGAAGGATAGTTAACATTAGTGATATTTAGTAACATAGCAGTAAAAATTTTCTAAATTGATCGTATTTATTCATGTGAATTCAGCTAAAAGGTACATGTTAAAATAAATGGAGAAGGTAAGCTTTCAGTCTGTATGTGATGCAACTAGAAGAAGGATGTCCAAAGTTGGTCCTGCAGGGAGATTTGTTCTGAACAAAAGTTCCATCTATTTGCATATTCAGCAGTATTTGCATCAAATTGACCATTTGTTTCTCATACTTTCATATTCTAAAACATTGTGACTATCCCACTTTTGTCTACAGACAACCAGCATAACAGCTGATAACATGGTGGAGGAGGACTCCCATCCTACCCCCCTGTCAGAGACTCAGATGGATGATGCCACTGGTGCAAACAACACTCCTCAACAGGTACATTAATGTTCATCACTTCAGACTTGATTTAACAGTTTCTTTATGTCAAGTATTTGCTTTCTTGTTGTTTTAAGCAGCTAGAAGGAGGAAGGAAGTCTAATGTGTTGGTAATCTACTGTGAACCAGTACAGTTAGCACTTTAATGTAATGCATCTAGAACAAGGATGTCCAAAGTCGGTCCTCAAGGGCCGCTGTCCTGCAGGTTTTAAATGTTTCCCTGATTCAACACACCTGATTCAGGTGAAATGGATCTCTTAAAAAGATTGTTAAGTTCGGCACAAGCCTGCTAGTGAGGCATGGATCTTAATCAGGTGTGCTGAAACAGGGAAACATCTAAAACCTGCAGGACAGTGGCCCTCGAGGACCAGATGTGGATACCCCTGATTTAGGTTAGTGGTAGAGGAGAACTTGGAGCATAATTTGAACTTTACAGGGATTATTTTTTCCTGGTATATTATCAATGTGTTCTGGAAATTACGATGTCCCCACAACACACTTTCCATAAGGGTCTGGGTGGAACCTGTGTGTGAAAACATCAGACAGAACTGATCTCCACAAAGAACTGTAACATTGGGTGAGAAATGTCCCCATAAAGCCTGTTTAAAGCTGTGTGAACACAGACTTGGCTTGACTGCTCAGGTCTACTTTCTATCACTATACTCAGCATTTAAATGTAATGTATCTAGAAGGTTAGTGGTAGAAGAGTACTTGGAGCATAATTTGAACTTCACAGGGATTTTTTTTCCTGGTTTATTATCAATGTATTCTGGACAATTACAATGTCCCCACAACACACTTTCCACCAGTGACTGAGTCGAAGCTGTGTGTGTAAACATTAGACAGAAGTGGTCCCCACAAAGAACTGTAACATTGTGTGTGAAGTGTCCCCATAAAGCCTGTTTAAAGCTGTGTGAACACAGACTTGGCTTGGCTGACCAGTCGAAAATAATTTACTTTAAATTAAATGTTTTTCTCTTAAGTCTGCTTCATGATGGCATGCATCTCATCTCAGAGATTTCTTCTGAACAAAAGTTCCATCTATTTGCATATTCAGCAGTATTTGCATCAAATTGACCATTTGTTTCTCATACTTTCATATTCTAAAACATTGTGACTATCACACTTTTGTCTACAGACAACCAGCACAACAGCTGATAACATGGTGGAAGAGGACTCCCATCCTACACCCCTGTCAGAGACTCAGATGGATGATGCCACTGGTGCAAACAACACTCCTCAACAGGTACATTAATGTTCATCACTTCAGACTTGATTTTACAGTTTCTTTATGTCAAGTATTTGCTTTCTTGTTGTTTTAAGATTCTAGAAGGAGGATGGAAGTTTAATGTGTTGGTAATCTACTGTGAACAAGTACAGTTAGCATTTTAATGTAATGCATCGGGAAGGTTAGTGGTAGAGGAGAACTTGGAGCATAATTTGAACTTCACAGGGATTTTTTTTCCTGGTTTATTATCAATGTATTCTGGAGACTTGCGATGTCCCCACAACACACTTTCCACCAGTGACTGAGTCGAAGCTGTGTGTGTAAACATTAGACAGAAGTGGTCCACACAAAGAACTGTAACATTGTGTGTGAAGTGTCCCCATAAAGCCTGTTTAAAGCTGTGTGAACACAGATTTGGCTTGGCTGACCAGTCAAAAATAATTTACTTTAAATGAAATGTTTTTCTCTGAAATTGTGGGAGAAGGATGTCATGACATTCTCATGACTTCTGGCTTAGTTACATCCTGTGCCTGTTGACTGGTTCATATGAATATTGTTGATAGTTAGAATGAGCGTGTTTATGATAAACTGCGAAAGCTAGGCGCCTCCAGAGAGGGCCACGTACACTTGTTATGATAAAACGGTATAAAAGGGTGGCACAAGATGAGCTCGTCGGACATTTTGTACATTCTGTATGCATATTTGCTGTGACAGTTTGTTCAATAAACTCCCCAATGGACTGCTGACCGACAGCGTACTCGTCTCTACTTTCTCCACAACAAAATCTGCTTCATGATGGCATGCGTCTCATCTCAGAGATTTCTTCTGAACAAAAGTTCCATCTATTTGCATATTCAGCAGTATTTGCATCAAATTGACCATTTGTTTCTAATACTTTCAAATTCTAAAACCTTGTGACTATCCCACTTTTGTCTACAGACAACCAGCATAACAGCTGATAACATGGAGGAGGACTCCCATCCTACCCCCCTGTCAGAGACTCAGATGGATGATGCCACTGGTGCAAACAACACTCCTCAACAGGTACATTAATGTTCATCACTTCAGACTTGATTTAACAGTTTCTTTATGTCAAGTATTTGCTTTCTTGTTGTTTTAAGCAGCTAGAAGGAGGAAGGAAGTCTAATGTGTTGGTAATCTACTGTGAACCAGTACAGTTAGCACTTTAATGTAATGCATCTAGAACAAGGATGTCCAAAGTCGGTCCTCAAGGGCCGCTGTCCTGCAGGTTTTAAATGTTTCCCTGATTCAACACACCTGATTCAGGTGAAATGGATCTCTTAAAAAGATTGTTAAGTTCGGCACAAGCCTGCTAGTGAGGCATGGATCTTAATCAGGTGTGCTGAAACAGGGAAACATCTAAAACCTGCAGGACAGTGGCCCTCGAGGACCAGATGTGGATACCCCTGATTTAGGTTAGTGGTAGAGGAGAACTTGGAGCATAATTTGAACTTTACAGGGATTATTTTTTCCTGGTATATTATCAATGTGTTCTGGAAATTACGATGTCCCCACAACACACTTTCCATAAGGGTCTGGGTGGAACCTGTGTGTGAAAACATCAGACAGAACTGATCTCCACAAAGAACTGTAACATTGGGTGAGAAATGTCCCCATAAAGCCTGTTTAAAGCTGTGTGAACACAGACTTGGCTTGACTGCTCAGGTCTACTTTCTATCACTATACTCAGCATTTAAATGTAATGTATCTAGAAGGTCAGTGGTAGAGGAGTACTTGGAGCATAATTTGAACTTCACAGGGATTTTTTTTCCTGGTTTATTATCAATGTATTCTGGACAATTACAATGTCCCCACAACACACTTTCCACCAGTGACTGAGTCGAAGCTGTGTGTGAAAACATTAGACAGAAGTGGTCCCCACAAAGAACTGTAACATTGTGTGTGAAGTGTCCCCATAAAGCCTGTTTAAAGCTGTGTGAACACAGACTTGGCTTGGCTGACCAGTCAAAAATAATTTACTTTAAATTAAATGTTTTTCTCTGAAGTCTGCTTCATGATGGCATGCATCTCATCTCAGAGATTTCTTCTGAACAAAAGTTCTATCTATTTGCATATTCAGCAGTATTTGCATCAAATTGACCATTTGTTTCTAATACTTTCAAATTCTAAAACCTTGTGACTATCCCACTTTTGTCTACAGACAACCTGCATAACAGCTGATAACATGGTGGAGGAGGACTCCCATCCTACACCCCTGTCAGAGACTCAGATGGATGATGCCACTGATGCAAACAACACTCCTCAGCAGGTACATTAATGTTCATCACTTCAGACTTGATTTAACAGTTTCTTTATGTCAAGTATTTGCTTTCTTGTTGTTTTAAGCAGCTAGAAGGAGGAAGGAAGTCTAATGTGTTGGTAATCTACTGTGAACCAGTACAGTTAGCACTTTAATGTAATGCATCTAGAACAAAGATGTCCAAAGTCGGTCCTCAAGGGCCGCTGTCCTGCAGGTTTTAAATGTTTCCCTGATTCAACACACCTGATTCAGGTGAAATGGATCTCTTAAAAAGATTGTTAAGTTCGGCACAAGCCTGCTAGTGAGGCATGGATCTTAATCAGGTGTGCTGAAACAGGGAAACATCTAAAACCTGCAGGACAGTGGCCCTCGAGGACCAGATGTGGATACCCCTGATCTAGGTTAGTGGTAGAGGAGTACTTGGAGCATAATTTGAACTTCACAGGGATTTTTTTTCCTGGTTTATTATCAATGTATTCTGGACAATTACGATGTCCCCACAACACACTTTCCACCAGTGACTGAGTCGAAGCTGTGTGTGTAAACATTAGACAGAAGTGGTCCCCACAAAGAACTGTAACATTGTGTGTGAAGTGTCCCCATAAAGCCTGTTTAAAGCTGTGTGAACACAGACTTGGCTTGGCTGACCAGTCAAAAATAATTTACTTTAAATGAAATTTTTTTCTCTGAAGTCTGCTACATGATGGCATGCATCTCATCTCAGAGATTTCTTCTGAACAAAAGTTCCATCTATTTGCATATTCAGCAGTATTTGCAACAAATTGACCATTTGTTTCTAATACTGTCATATTCTAAAACATTGTGACTATCACACTTTTGTCTACAGACAACCAGCATAACAGCTGATAACATGGAGGAGGACTCCCATCCTACACCCCTGTCAGAGACTCAGATGGATGATGCCACTGGTGCAAACAACACTCCTCAACAGGTACATTAATGTTCATCACTTCAGTCTTAATTTTACAGTTTCTTTATGTCAAGTATTTGCTTTCTTGTTGTTTTAAGCAGCTAGAAGGAGGAAGGAAGTCTAATGTGTTGGTAATCTACTGTGAACCAGTACAGTTAGCATTTTAATGTAATGCATCAAAAACAAGGATGTCCAAAGTCGGTCCTCAAGGGCCACTGTCCTGCAGGTTTTAAATATTACTCTGATTCAACACACCTGATTCAGGTGAAATGGATCTCTTAAAAAGATTGTTAAGTTCGGCACAAGCCTGCTAGTGAGGCATGGATCTTAATCAGGTGTGCTGAAACAGGGAAACATCTAAAACCTGCAGGACAGTGGCCCTCGAGGACCAGATGTGGATACCCCTGATTTAGGTAAGTGGTAGAGGAGAACTTGGAGCATAATTTGAACTTTACAGGGATTATTTTTTCCTGGTATATTATCAATGTATTCTGGAAATTACGATGTCCCCACAACACACTTTCCATAAGGGTCTGAGTGGAACCTGTGTGTGAAAACATCAGACAGAACTGATCTCCACAAAGAACTGTAACATTGGGTGAGAAATGTCCCCATAAAGCCTGTTTAAAGCTGTGTGAACACAGACTTGGCTTGACTGCTCAGGTCTACTGTCTATCACTATACTCAGCATTTAAATGTAATGTATCTAGAAGGTTAGTGGTAGAAGAGTACTTGGACCATAATTTGAACTTCACAGGGATTTTTTTTTCTGGTTTATTATCAATGTATTCTGGACAATTACGATGTCCCCACAACACACTTTCCACCAGTGACTGAGTCGAAGCTGTGTGTGAAAACATTAGACAGAAGTGGTCCCCACAAAGAACTGTAACATTGTGTGTGAAGTGTCCCCATAAAGCCTGTTTAAAGCTGTGTGAACACAGACTTGGCTTGGCTGACCAGTCAAAAATAATTTACTTTAAATTAAATGTTTTTCTCTGAAATCTGCTTCATGATGGTGTGCATCTCATCTCAGAGATTTCTTCTGAACAAAAGTTCCATCTATTTGCATATTCAGCAGTATTTGCAACAAATTGACCATTTGTCTCTCATACTTTCATATTCTAAAACATTGTGACTATCCCACTTTTGTCTACAGACAACCAGGATAACAGCTGATAACATGGTGGAGGAGGACTCCCATCCTACCCCCCTGTCAGAGACTCAGATGGATGATGCCACTGGTGCAAACAACACTGTTCAACAGGTACATTAATGTTCATCACTTCAGACTTAATTTAACAGTTTCTTTATGTCAAGTATTTGCTTTCTTGTTGTTTTAAGCAGCTAGAAGGAGGAAGGAAGTTTAATGTGTTGGTAATCTACTGTCAACCAGTAGAGTTAGCATTTTAATGTAATGCATCGAAAACAAGGATGTCCAAGGTCGGTCCTCGAGGTCCGCTGTCCTGCAGGTTTTAAATGTTTCCCTGATTCAACACACCTGATTCAGGTGAAATGGATCTCTTAAAAAGATTGTTAAGTTCGGCACAAGCCTGCTAGTGAGGCATGGATCTTAATCAGGTGTGCTGAAATAGGGAAACATCTAAAACCTGCAGGACCGTGGCCCTCGAGGACCAGATGTGGATACCCCTGATTTAGGTTAGTGGTAGAGGAGAACTTGGAGCATAATTTGAACTTCACAGGGATTTTTTTTCCTGGTTTATTATCAATGTATTCTGGAGACTTGCGATGTCCCCACAACACACTTTCCACCAGTGACTGAGTCGAAGCTGTGTGTGTAAACATTAGACAGAAGTGGTCCCCACAAAGAACTGTAACATTGTGTGTGAAGTGTCCCCATAAAGCCTGTTTAAAGCTGTGTGAACACAGACTTGTCTTGGCTGACAAGTCAAAAATTATTTACTTTATATGAAATGTTTTTCTCTGAAATCTGCTTCATGATGGCATGCATCTCATCTCAGAGATTTCTTTTGAACTAAAGTTCCATCGATTTGCATATTCAGCAGTATTTGCAACAAATTGACCATTTGTTTCTCATACTTTCATATTCTAAAACATTGTGACTATCCCACTTTTGTCTACAGACAACCAGCATAACAGCTGATAACATGGAGGAGGACTCCCATCCTACACCCCTGTCAGAGACTCAGATGGATGATGCCACTGATGCAAACAACACTCCTCAGCAGGTACATTAATGTTCATCACTTCAGTCTTAATTTAACAGTTTCTTTATGTCAAGTATTTGCTTTCTTGTTGTTTTAAGCAGCTAGAAGGAGGAAGGAAGTTTAATGTGTTGGTAATCTACTGTGAACCAGTACAGTTAGCATTTTAATGTAATGCATCAAAAACAAGGATGTCCAAAGTCGGTCCTCAAGGGCCACTGTCCTGCAGGTTTTAAATGTTACTCTGATTCAACACACCTGATTCAGGTGAAATGGATCTCTTAAAAAGATTGTTAAGTTCGGCACAAGCCTGCTAGTGAGGCATGGATCTTAATCAGGTGTGCTGAAATAGGGAAACATCTAAAACCTGCAGGACAGTGGCCCTCGAGGACCAGATGTGGATACCCCTGATCTAGGTTAGTGGTAGAGGAGTACTTGGAGCATAATTTGAACTTCACAGGGATTTTTTTTCCTGGTTTATTGTCAATGTATTCTGGAGACTTACGATGTCCCCACAACACACTTTCCACCAGTGACTGAGTCGAAGCTGTGTGTGAAAACATTAGACAGAAGTGGTCCCCACAAAGAACTGTAACATTGTGTGTGAAGTGTCCCCATAAAGCCTGTTTGAAGTTGCGTGAACACAGACTTGTCTTGGCTTGTCATGACTACTGTGAATCGGTACTCAATACTTACTTCTAGGTACTTAATGTAATGTACCTGGAAGGTTAGTGATAGTGGGATCTTTAGGCTAGATCATGAATATGTTTTTAACACGGCCATCTTCATAAAGACTAATCCGAGCGACAGTTCAAGAGTATAGCCTATTCAATATATTTATTCAGAAAAATGAGCATGGTGACATGCTTGGGATGTAGATGGGAGCACAGTCTTTTTACAAGTCCCGCCATGGAAAACACCTTCGATGGCACAGACGTTGCGGGCACACACAATTATGCACTTACTAATTTAATGTATTAGCGTATTAACCTATTAGCCCATCTGACAGCTCTGTATCAAATTATTTATTGCGCCAGTGTGGAAGGCGCCAGTACAGTAAAAACAAGGGAATGCATACATTTTTTCAGACAAGACAATAGGTATATAAACTATTGTTTTTTTTATAATTTACTGACCAATCAAATATTTCAAAATGGTTGACCACCCCTAGTGTGAAGTGTCTTTTTAAACGCATGTTCAAGTTGTGTGAATACAGATGCTACTTGATTGGCCAGTAAGAAATATTTTAATTTGAAGTGTAAGCTTTATATCTGCTATCTACTTTTGTGTAATTACACATTTTATAATTATGGCTTTTATTTACAGATGGTGACAGAGTTCCAAAATGAAGATGAAACTTTTGTACCAAGACTGAGACGGACCAAAAGTATCATAGTAAGTCTAAGTGCATGAAGAAAAGAGAAAATGTAATGGTTTACTGAGTCAGGATTGATTTTAGATTTGCAACAACAATTTTTTTTTTTTATATGAATTAATCAGTGAATTATGTAAATGAATGATCAGTCTTTTGGTGTATACAATGGTTAAACAGTGAAACATGTGGCTCATTTTTTCTTTGAGCTCAGGTTTACGACAACAGATGTCTTATTTTGGTCAAATGTCCCAAATCCCACTTATTGTTACAAAACCTGAAAAACTAAAGTTTTGTAGATTAATTTATATTTACTGAATAATTAGTGAACTAACTTTCTAGTTTTACGTCATTCTAAATACTGTTTTTTTTTTTGGTTTGTTTTGTTTTAGATGAAAGAGACAAATCTTGAAGATTCTGATGAACTATATGATTCTACACCAGAGAGTGCAGATGATTACGTTCCAGATACCACTTGCGAAAGTGAGAGTGACAGCGATGCTAGTCTTCTCCCAAACCAAAGGATTCAAAGGGCTCTTGATGATATATTCGATGTCTCTGATTCAATGAGTCCTCATCTCTGTGACAGCACAACACCAGACAATATGGCCTTTGACCGGCACATCCTTACCTCTGAAGCCTCTGGAGCAGAAGACGTACCCTCTTCAAGTCAGAACATGAATGACGGTATAGTTGTTAGTCAATGCCAAAAAAGAGGTGGAAAAAGAGTGTATGACAAGAGACATTATTGTTTGCATTGCAGTAAGCCTTACGCTAAGATGGCAAGGCATCTGGAAAGAACACATGAAAACAAGTCTGATGTCGCTAAAGCACTAAGCTTTCCAAAGGGTTCCAAGGAGAGGAGGAAACAACTAGATTACATTCGCAACAGAGGGAACTTTTCTCACAATGCTGCTGTTATGGAGTCAGGAAAGGGGCAACTAGTACCATTTAAACGACCACCTAAAGCGGCACAGGCAAATGATTTCATGCATTGTGCATACTGTCAAGGACTTTTTACAAGAAAGATCCTGTGGCGACATATGCGTAATTGTAGACTTTCACCTCAGTCAGTTGCCCCCAAACCAGGAAAGAATCGCGTTCAGTCCATGTGTACATACGCAGGGCCTGTGCCTTCACACATTGGTAAACAACTACGGGGCGTAATCAGTGCCATGAATCCTGACGCAATCACAGACATTATAAAAAATTATCAAGTAATCACTGATATTGGGGAGCACTTGTTGAACAAAGGTGGAACATCGGCGAAGAACCAACAGTGTGTGCGGGACAAGATGCGAGAAATGGGAAGGCTGATTCACAATGCAAGGAGAGTCACCACTTTAAAAAAAATGGAAGATCTCATAAATCCAAAGAAGTACATGGAGACTGTCAAAGCTGTCAAGTCGACATGTGGGTATGACAGTGAAACTAATAAGTTCTTGATCCCATCGCTAGCAAATAAACTTGGGCATGCCCTGGTTAAAGCAAGCAAACTATTGAAAGCTCAGGGTTTAATGTCAAACAACAAAGAACTTGTGAAGAATTCCAGTGAGTTTCAAGAAGTCCATGAGCAAAAGTGGAATGCAATGATCTCTGCCACAGCTTTGAGGAACATCAGGGAAGCAAAATGGAATGTGCCCACTCTCATGCCTTTTACAGAAGATGTCCAAAAAATGCATGCATATCTCAGTCAACTGCAAAATGAGTGGTACGATTCACTCTCTGAAAGTCCTTCTTCAAAAGCCTGGATGGAGCTGGCAAAAGTGTCTCTGGCTCAGATAATTCTCTTCAACAGGCGCAGGGAAGGAGAGGTGGCAAGCATGTCCTTATCTGTGTTTTCATCAAGAGACTCTTCTGATCCACATGAGGATGTGGACTGGGCACTCTCTGAAGTGGAAAAAAAACTCTGCAGACACTTCTCAAGGATTGTCATCAGAGGAAAACGTGGTCGCCCTGTTCCAATTCTTCTGACTCAAAAAATGCTGGGTGCATTAGAACTCCTTGTTCAGCAAAGAGAGGCATGTGGGGTTCTGAAGGAAAATGGTTATATGTTTGCAAGACCTGAAGCTATGACACATTTCCGAGGTTCAGACTGCCTCCGTGGCTTTGCGAAGGTGTGTGGTGCAAAGTGTCCCAAGGCACTGACATCTACCAAACTGCAAAAGCATGCTGCTACCCTTTCAACTGTGCTGAACATGACAGACACAGAGATGGACCAGCTGGCAAACTTTCTTGGACATGATATAAGAGTCCATCGGGAGTTCTATCGACTCCCTGAGAAGACCCTGCAACTTGCCAAGATCAGCAAAGTTCTCTTGGCACTCGAGCAAGGAAGATTATCTGAGTTTCAGGGCAAAAACCTGGATGAAATTGGGATAGAACCAGATGGTATTTTATTTTATTTGACTTTTTAAGGAATTTTTCTATGTTTACTAGATGGTTGATTACATTTGCAAGCTGCACTTTGTATGATTTCTACAGAAAACATTCTGGACAGTGATGAGGAAAACTGGAGCATCCAGGATGGAAACTGTCCCAGTGGTGTTGGTGTGTATTGTCAGTAAATTACTCATGAAAAACTATAGTTTGCCTCTAGTATCATAAGCCAGTGGCGAAACAAATAAAATTCACATTGTGCTTAAATTAAAATACTTAAACTCCATAGCAATTTTACTTTCAAAGTGAGGTTATGCCATGTGGAACACTTTTAACTGTGTAGCTTGCTCATCATCAATTTCAGGAATCAACAGAAAATAAACAACTTAATTGATCAGTTCATTAATATGTACTTTAGATACACTTGCAATGGTGAACATAGTTTTATACTTTAATCGTTTAATGCATGTATGTGCACTAATTAGAATTAAAAGCCCTTAGTGTCCCAAATGACAGCTCAATCATGTATTGTCAGCATTATATAGTAAATGTTAAGTATAAATATTTTTAAAATGTTGGATTTTCATTCATTTCCATAGAAACAACAGCTGAGGAGACATTTCATCCTACTGAGAGAAATGAAATGCCACCACCACCACCCAAAAGACGTAAATCATCATCAGAAGATGAGTTATCTTCAGAAGTTAGTGCTGTGAAGCGTTCCTCCAAAGGTGAGCTCTTTACATATTCCTTTTTTGTATTTCAATAATGACTGCATCTGCTTCAGGCCAAATGCTGTAGTAGTACAAACAGCAACCACATGGAAGTCTTCAGTTACTGTCTCCAATTAATCGTAAAATTACCAACTAACAGGAAGTTACACATCTCACAAAGGGTTGCTCTGCTAATCAACCATTAACCAACAGATTAACAGCTACTATTAAACCAGATATTTCTTTCCACACCAGTTTCTGGTCAAAATAATCCACCCAGTTATTTAATACCAGGCCAGATTTTGCCTTGTGCCATATCCCTTTGGAAATGTATCAACCAATAACTTTGTGATTTTAACATTTTGCCACACAATTGTTGCTGCCCCCTTGCAGCTCTAAATTGTTGTGCTCTGTCTGTACATAAATCTCAAGATCACTATGCTTTGAAACCCACTGGTTGTTGTTAATTAGTTACTTGATTGTTGCTACAATCTGTTAGGTTCTTGAGGTGGAACTAGTTACAGTAACTGATACAATCCTTTTCAGTAATAATGCTATAATAGGGGGGCTGCCACTAAGTTCAACCAGCACAGATGGATTCATCCAGTGGATCCAAAATGTTGATAAGAACACAATGACGTGATGGTTTCTTGCTTAAAATGTTTCATGAATGTGTCCATGACTGTAATCAGATTTAACTTTCTTTTTAATTCCAGTAACAGTGACTGTTCTATGTTTGATACTGTAGTAACTGCCCCCATACCAATCACTTGTCCATGGTATTGACAAAGGTTGAAGCAGTGTAATGAGAGGAACTGGGACTGAGCAGCTTGTAAAAATATGTATGGCTTAAAATTATCCTAAATCATTTAACTTTATTTGTACTATAGATGCTGGCATATAGTGTATACAGATGTAGGATTCAGAAATTAAGATCAAATTTCCAGCATACCTACTTATTCTTTCAATTAGAAATGTGTTTTTCTGACCATTTTAAGGTAAAGCCCCCCTGAAGAAGAGTCCCTGGCAGCAGACAGAGGTGCAGGCCGTGGAAAGGCACATGAATCGATTCATCACATCTTGTGTTGTACCAGCAAAGAGTGACTGTGAGAAGTGTTTAAAGGCTGAACCAGAAGCTCTTAAGAACCGGGACTGGCAAAACCTGAAGTTCTACGTTTACAACAGAATCATAGCTTACAAAAGAAAATTTCAACATAAATAGTTTGAATGTCACCAACTATCTGGTAGGCCATGTTTTTTCCCCCCTCCACGTCTGAAAACGGGTTCAATATTTTGCGGTTGATTTTTGGGTATGGTTTGGAAAATATCCAGACAATATTTTTGAGACTGAATCTTTTGAGTGTAAATAAAGAGAGTATTTCTTTCTTTCATCTAAACACTTCAATCACACTGATTGTACTATCAAAAGTAGGGATATCAATTAGTCAAACATTTTGCTATGTTGTGAAGATGTTACATACACAGCAAGAGGTGGTCTATGCAAAAATTGCACTTTGCAGCACTAGCGCCTTTTCAAGCCTAATGCTATGTCTCTGTTATCTATGAAGCAAAGCTGAATTTCAGAATTGAAGTACTGATGTGCCACTAATTTATCTTCAAATTCTAATTAGATTAAACTTTTTTTTAACAAATGCAATATAATTTGTCATAAGTAATATACTTGTTGCAAAGTCCCCACTAATCACATGGGAATTTGTGTGAATTATGCTAATAATATGTAAATGTAGTCCCCATCAACCATGATAACTTGATTTTTCATACGTCCCCACTGAGCATGGTGAAATCATTACTTCAACAATTCAGATGTTTGAAGTCGTGTATGAGCTTACAAGGACGTGGTCAGAATACCTGATTTTTTTCATCTTTTCAGAACCTTTAGAAAGGGTGGTACCCACAATAATGATCAAAAAGTTGGTCCTCCTAAAACATGGAAACCAGTATGTGTGTGTGTGTGTGTGTGTGTCTGCGCGTGCACGTTTCTGTCACAGAGATCATTCAGAGTCTTTATTGTCAACTAATACTATGAGTAGATTTACTTTATTTGAAGGTGTAAAAGTGACATGCACCTGTCATTAGCATTACAGTACTTAAACCATCATTAATGTAGGCAAGGCTATAACGTATCTAGTGCCATTCCATTTTGTAGGCTTATGTAAAGTTGACTGGTGTGCAGATATTGCAAATACCCAATGACATCAGTCATAGATATCAAGTGTGTCATTAATGTTTATGACACTCTCATGTAGACATCAAAGTGTTCAGTGTTATTTTAGCTTGTTATAACTATATTGTTTTGCAGGTGTTACAGGTTACAGTTGCCCATGTAATATTATTGAAACATTGCTTTGCTGAAATGGATTGGTAGGTAACCGGAGAAATACGAAATTAATATTCCTGCCTCGGTCATTTTCGGTCATTTTCAACCCTCCGCTACATCAAACACAGACTGAGGAGTTGCCTTTCTGCCAGCAAACTGGAAGTCTTTATGTTGATGGCCACTGAGAAAGAAGTTCTTGTGTCCCTTGATACTGACACAGTGATTGACAGAGTGGCAGAAAAGAGCGATTTAATGAAAAAACTGCTTTTGTAAGGTGAGGAGATTTATTATAATGAATACATTGTGTTAGGATTTAATTGCATTTTTCACAGAAAGTGATCAGATTACTTGTGTGATCGTAAAAATATTCATGGTGGGCCGCCATGGCCAAAAAATGCCCGGGCCATTTTTTGGTCCCAGTCCAGCCCTGCGATGATGGCTGACAATATGAACATAGCAGCTAATATGAATAAACTCTGTTCTAGAAAGAAGAGTTATCAATAATGAAATTATTAAAAAGGTGCAGGTAAGGTGGACAGCTGCCCCAGGAAGCCCCTTTCAGGACGTTAATACACCATGTTCAAAACATGGTGATTAAAACGGTGAAAGATTTCACATGGGTGCTTTGCACAGAGACTCTCAGATAGAAGTCCATTCATCTTAGCTGCGGATTTAGAATATTTTTCTCCTTTTACATTATGTGCTAAAACATTTAGAGACCATTACATAGCATTTAGCTAACACATAATCAGATAAAAAAGGAGGTGACGGTGAATCTCCTCTCTGCCATTCTCACAAAGCATCCCGCTGCTCATGGACAAAGCAGGAAAAATGATTTCACTGAGAGAATGTGACTGGTATCACAATGATTATGTCATTTAGCTGTATTCATACTACATAATGATTCAAAAGGTAGATAATAGAACATTAAGGAAAATATCACACACTTGAATGGAAAATCAAAATGTCACTTATTAAGGCTTCTCTTTAAGATGAAACTTGTGGAATGAGCACAACAGCTTTAACAGCATTTACAAGTCCCAGCAATTTTTATTCAGAAAGCAGTGAGCAGAGAGTTCTTTATGTTCTGAAGTCCAGCATGAAGGAGCACTCCCAGTCGGGGAAGGAGATGGTGGTGTCGACTTGTTCAGCTTCTGCTGCTCGATCTGGATGTTTGTAAGGAAAACAACAGAGAAAATAATGAGTGCCATTTCAGAGGTTTCTTGTTGTGTGGTTTTGTTTTGTTTTTGGGATGCGTCTCTTACCTCTGCACCTATGTGATAGGCTCTGAGCTTGTTGGGGTAGTTCCGATTGACTTTGAGGGTGGAGATTGAAGGTGGCATTTTTCTGAAGGGTGATGTCAGACTTCAGGTGGAGCTGCATCTGTTTGCAATCAGCAAGAGGATACAAATATTGGCTGTCAAAAGCTAAAAATAAAACACCACTTCATCTTTGCTGCAAGTAGAGTTGGAATTTCAGAATAGTGAAGGGACAGTAAGGGAGAAGGATGGAGGATGTTAGAAGCTAGAGATAAAGAGGAAATATGATGGGTGGAGGTCCTACCTACGTTTCAGGTGGAGGTTAGTGCAAGAGAATATTGTCTTCTATAATGGAGAGTACTGTTGAGGTTTTCGTTTTTTTTTAAGGCAAATAGTAGTTTCAGGTAGAGCTGGAAGGTGGAGTTTTCTTTGCAGGTGGATGGTAGACTCTGCAGGTGGAGATGGAAGGTGGAGGTTTTTGGCAGGCAGATGGTTGACTCTGCATGAGGTTGAAGGTGGAGTTTTTTTGCAGACGAGTGGTAGACTGCATGTGGAGAAGGAAGGTGGAGTTTTTTGCAGGCAGATGGTAGATTCTGCAGGTGGAGATGGAAGGTGGAGGTTTTTCGGCAGGTGGATGGTAGACTCTGCGTGTGGAGCTGGAAGGTGGAGGTTTTTCGGCAGGTGGATGGTAGACTCTGCATTTGGACCTGGAAACTGGAGTTTTTGTGCAGGTGGATGGTAGATTCTGCAGGTGGAGATGGAAGGTGGTGTTTTAGCAGGTGGATGGTTGACTCTGCGTGTGGAGCTGGAAGGTGGAGGTTTTTGGCAGGTGGATGGTAGACTCTGCTGGTGGAGATGGAAGATGGAGGTTTTTTGCAGGTGGATGGTAGACTCTGCTGGTGGAGATGGAAGGTGGAGGTTTTTTGCAGGTGGATGGTTGACTCTGCGTGTGGAGATGGAAGGTGGAGTTTTTTTGCAGGTGGGTGGTTGACTCTGCGTGTGGAGATGGAAGGTGGTGTTTTTAGCAGGTGGATGGTTGACTCTGCGTGTGGAGCTGGAAGGTGGAGGTTTTTTGCAGGTGGATGGTAGACTCTGCTGGTGGAGATGGAAGGTGGAGGTTTTTTGCAGGTGAATGGTTGACTCTGCGTGTGGAGCTGGAAGGTGGAGTTTTTTTGCAGGTGGATGGTTGACTCTGCGTGTGGAGATGGAAGGTGGAGTTTTTTTGTAGGTGGGTGGTTGATTCTGCGTGTGGAGATGGAAGGTGGTGTTTTTAGCAGGTGGATGGTAGACTCTGCAGGTGGAGAAGGAAGGTGGAGTTTTTTGCAGGCAGATGGTAGATTCTGCAGGTGGAGATGGAAGGTGGTGTTTTTAGCAGGTGGATGGTAGACTCTGCGTGTGGAGCTGGAAGGTGGAGGTTTTTCGGCAGGTGGATGGTAGACTCTGCATTTGGACCTGGAAACTGGAGTTTTTGTGCAGGTGGATGGTAGATTCTGCAGGTGGAGATGGAAGGTGGTGTTTTTAGCAGGTGGATGGTTGACTCTGCGTGTGGAGCTGGAAGGTGGAGGTTTTTTGCAGGTGGATGGTAGACTCTGCAGGTGGAGCTGGAAGGTGGGGTTTTTTTGCAGGTGGATGGTTGACTGCGTGTGGAGATGGAAGGTGGAGGTTTTTTGCAGGTGGATGGTAGACTCTGCGTGTGGAGATGGAAGGTGGAGTTTTTTGCAGGTGGATGGTAGACTCTGCGTGTGGAGAAGGAAGGTGGAGGTTATTCTGCAGGCGGATGGTTGACTCTGCGTGTGGAGATGGAAGGTGGTGTTTTTTGCAGGTGGATGGTTGACTCTGCGTGTGGAGCTGGAAGGTGGAGGTTTTTTGCAGGTGGATGGTAGACTCAGCGTGTGGAGAAGGAAGGTGGAGGTTATTCTGCAGGCGGATGGTTGACTCTGCGTGTGGAGATGGAAGGTGGAGGTTTTTGGCAGGTGGATGGTAGACTCTGCGTGTGGAGCTGGAAGGTGGAGTTTTTTGCAGACAGATGGTTGACTCAGCGTGTGGAGCTGGAAGGTGGAGGTTTTTGGCAGGTGGATGGTTGACTCTGCGTGTGGAGCTGGAAGGTGGAGGTTTTTTGCAGGTGGATGGTTGACTCTGCGTGTGGAGCTGGAAGGTGGAGTTTTTTGCAGGTGGATGGTAGACTCTGCGTGTGGAGAAGGAAGGTGGAGGTTTTTTGCAGGTGGATGGTTGACTCTGCGTGTGGAGATGGAAGGTGGAGGTTTTTGGCAGGTGGAGGTTTTTGGCAGGTGGATGGTAGACTCTGCGTGTGGAGAAGGAAGGTGGAGGTTATTCTGCAGGCGGATGGTTGACTCTGCGTGTGGAGATGGAAGGTGGAGGTTTTTGGCAGGTGGATGGTAGACTCTGCGTGTGGAGCTGGAAGGTGGAGTTTTTTGCAGACAGATGGTTGACTCAGCGTGTGGAGCTGGAAGGTGGAGGTTTTTTGCAGGTGGATGGTTGACTCTGCGTGTGGAGCTGGAAGGTGGAGGTTTTTTGCAGGTGGATGGTTGACTCTGCGTGTGGAGCTGGAAGGTGGAGGTTTTTTGCGGGTGGATGGTAGACTCTGCGTGTGGAGATGGAAGGTGGAGGTTTTTGGCAGGTGGATGGTTGACTCTGCGTGTGGAGCTGGAAGGTGGAGGTTTTTTGCAGGTGGATGGTTGACTCTGCGTGTGGAGCTGGAAGGTGGAGGTTTTTGGCAGGTGGATGGTTGACTCTGCGTGTGGAGCTGGAAGGTGGAGGTTTTTTGCGGGTGGATGGTAGACTCTGCGTGTGGAGATGGAAGGTGGAGGTTTTTGGCAGGTGGATGGTAGACTCTGCGTGTGGAGCTGGAAGGTGGAGGTTTTTTGCAGGTGGATGGTTGACTCTGCGTGTGGAGCTGGAAGGTGGAGGTTTTTGGCAGGTGGAGGTTTTTGGCAGGTGGATGGTAGACTCTGCGTGTGGAGCTGGAAGGTGGTGTTTTTTGCAGGTGGATGGTTGACTCTGCGTGTGGAGCTGGAAGGTGGAGGTTTTTTGCAGGTGGATGGTAGACTCAGCGTGTGGAGAAGGAAGGTGGAGGTTATTCTGCAGGCGGATGGTTGACTCTGCGTGTGGAGATGGAAGGTGGAGGTTTTTGGCAGGTGGATGGTAGACTCTGCGTGTGGAGCTGGAAGGTGGAGTTTTTTGCAGACAGATGGTTGACTCAGCGTGTGGAGCTGGAAGGTGGAGGTTTTTGGCAGGTGGATGGTTGACTCTGCGTGTGGAGCTGGAAGGTGGAGGTTTTTTGCAGGTGGATGGTTGACTCTGCGTGTGGAGCTGGAAGGTGGAGTTTTTTGCAGGTGGATGGTAGACTCTGCGTGTGGAGAAGGAAGGTGGAGGTTTTTTGCAGGTGGATGGTTGACTCTGCGTGTGGAGATGGAAGGTGGAGGTTTTTGGCAGGTGGAGGTTTTTGGCAGGTGGATGGTAGACTCTGCGTGTGGAGAAGGAAGGTGGAGGTTATTCTGCAGGCGGATGGTTGACTCTGCGTGTGGAGATGGAAGGTGGAGGTTTTTGGCAGGTGGATGGTAGACTCTGCGTGTGGAGCTGGAAGGTGGAGTTTTTTGCAGACAGATGGTTGACTCAGCGTGTGGAGCTGGAAGGTGGAGGTTTTTTGCAGGTGGATGGTTGACTCTGCGTGTGGAGCTGGAAGGTGGAGGTTTTTTGCGGGTGGATGGTAGACTCTGCGTGTGGAGATGGAAGGTGGAGGTTTTTGGCAGGTGGATGGTTGACTCTGCGTGTGGAGCTGGAAGGTGGAGGTTTTTTGCAGGTGGATGGTTGACTCTGCGTGTGGAGCTGGAAGGTGGAGGTTTTTGGCAGGTGGATGGTTGACTCTGCGTGTGGAGCTGGAAGGTGGAGGTTTTTTGCGGGTGGATGGTAGACTCTGCGTGTGGAGATGGAAGGTGGAGGTTTTTGGCAGGTGGATGGTAGACTCTGCGTGTGGAGCTGGAAGGTGGAGGTTTTTTGCAGGTGGATGGTTGACTCTGCGTGTGGAGCTGGAAGGTGGAGGTTTTTGGCAGGTGGAGGTTTTTGGCAGGTGGATGGTAGACTCTGCGTGTGGAGCTGGAAGGTGGAGTTTTTTGCAGACAGATGGTTGACTCTGCGTGTGGAGCTGGAAGGTGGAGGTTTTTGGCAGGTGGATGGTTGACTCTGCGTGTGGAGCTGGAAGGTGGAGGTTTTTTGCAGGTGGATGGTTGACTCTGCGTGTGGAGCTGGAAGGTGGAGGTTTTTTGCGGGTGGATGGTAGACTCTGCGTGTGGAGAAGGAAGGTGGAGGTTTTTGGCAGGTGGATGGTAGACTCTGCGTGTGGAGCTGGAAGGTGGAGTTTTTTGCAGACAGATGGTTGACTCAGCGTGTGGAGCTGGAAGGTGGAGGTTTTTGGCAGGTGGATGGTTGACTGCGTGTGGAGCTGGAAGGTGGAGGTTTTTGGCAGGTGGATGGTAGACTCTGCGTGTGGAGATGGAAGGTGGAGTTTTTTGGCAGGCAGATGTTTGACTGCTGGTGGAGATATCAGGTAGATTTTTTTGCAGATGGGTGGTAGACTGCTTGTGGAGAGGAAAGGTGGATGTTTTTCTGCAGGCAGATGGTAGACTCTGCATTTGGAGCTGGAAGGTGGAGTTTTTTGCAGACGGATGGTAGAAGCTGCAGATGGATGTGGAATGTGAAGGTTTGTCCTGCAGGTAGATGGCTGTTGATGGAGACAAAAACTGTATTTACTGATTCAAATATGAAAAAAAACTTAAAGCTATATAACTATGTACAGATGTCAAAACATTTAACCATCTAACTCATATTTAAAATCTTAAATAGATTATTAAATATTATTTAGATTTAGTAAATATCAATTGTTTGTGGGTGGATTTCTCGGCCTAGGCTCATGAGAAACATCCACGTTGTGAAGCGGAGGATACTCTCCAGCCCCATAGGAGACGTGCACAGTCTGAAGCCCGTCTTCAGAGATTGTGGTCGTCAGTGATGGACGATTCAGCCTCTCCCAGAGCTTCTGCTTAATCTGTAGTCCCAGGTTCAGGCTGTAGGGACGGACACGGCCATTTTTGAACCTACAAGAAACAGAAATGACATTGTAAAAAAATAATGAATTTAAATCTTTTAGTACGCTTTAAATGTGATGATGATTCATCTGAAAAAGTCACATCATTTGATAGAAACACACCTCAGCATGTCATCAACCACCTCGTGGTAGATTTTTTGGTACTCCTCCACCGTGTGGTTGTGAATCATAAGCGGGCCGTCGTCCTGTCTGGGAGCTCTGGAGGGCTGGAGGCTGAGGGCCACAGGAGAGACTGCTGGGAGGTCTTCAGGTGGGATGGGGTCTCTAGGCTTTGGCACCAAACTCAGAACCTCTAAAGGAGGTTCAGAAGGGCCGGCCACCGCGCTGCGCTTCCTCTTCGGTGAGAGGTTTGCACTTGTGGAGCGCTTGCGTTTTTGGGGTGCTTTAACCACCTGCAGAAGGTCAACAACACAGAAGAGTTCAGACTGGAGGAACCCACTTAACCTTTTGCACATTTTGCTTTGTAAGAATGAAATTCATCATTACATCAGGTTTTTACAGATCAAACCTTATTTTGTTCTACACTTGGATGTAGGAAGATAAGTGATTAAAAATGTTGGGTTGGGATTTGGAATTAATTCAGTTAAGCAGACCTGTACACTTGTCGGGCACAATGTAACATCAAATTTTTTATCTGTATGTGAGAATCAGATGTCTTACCTGATGGTCCCTGCAGCACGGACACTGCCTGTGGGCCGTGGTTGTGATCCTCCTGGATCTGCGGATGACCTGGTGGTCGGCTGGTACATCACACTGAAACAGTGTGTCAGAGAATGGCTTTAAATGGATTGTAAATGTAAGAAATGAGAATTTCGCACAGTCCTACAAATCTTTATAATTTCCTAAAGAAAATCTGTGATGTTTTTAAGAAGTCTTATCAATCCACGGAGTTGCTTTCTCCCTGAATAGTTTGGTAAATAACAGTTGCTGGACCTCATCGATCTCAACTATCAGTGCTTCCTTGCTCAAAATAGTACCTGTTTCACTATTTTCTCCATAAACTCCAATAATAAATGCATTCATTTTGATTCATTCAACACAATAGACATCAAAACAATAAATCTCAATAAAATAATACAATATACAAAAATAAAATCCTCTAAACTCTCTTAAAAATATTCTTTTCATACTATAAATATGTAGGAAAACTTCTCGTTCAGGTCAGGTTTGAGTTTTTCTGAGTTGTTTCCCTTTGAATTTGGTAGATTTGCATTTCGTTTCATTGGACTGATGGTCACATATATGTCACATTCATAACCTCACCAGTGCCACTGAGCAGAGTATACACAGCTAAACAGAACGTTTTCACTTATTGATGATGACTGATGAACATTATCAGCCAACCACAGGCGGATTAGAGAGGGCAGTGCTTCGCCCAGGTGACCTACAGCTGCCTCACGTGCTTTTTAAGTGCAACGCACAAGTTAACAACCTCAGTGATTTAAGTTCTAGAAAAACAGGTGTGTGAGATAGTTTTTAGAAAAACAAATGTGTGTGTGTATATATATGTATATATATATATATATACTTTATAGTAACATTCAGACAGGTTTTGATATGAAAGTATAGTACTTTTAAAAAGAAACGACAGCTCAGCAGTGACACAGCTGAAGAGAGTTCCAGAACAAGTCGAAAAACAACAACATTCATCGTTGTTGCTGCTGAGCTGTATTGTTTCAAAAATGTGCAAAACTCTGATACTAAAATGTCTCCAAAAGTTATAGTAAAAATATATAAATAAATATATACACACACAAGTATATATATATACTTATATATGTAAAGTTTAAGTTGTTAACCTGCAATTTGCATTTCAAATAATAAAAGAATAAAGTCTGACCTTTGTTGGATTTTATAAAAGTAATTATAAGGAAAGACAATGTGAGCTACTCAAACAAAATTATTAAAACAAGTTCAAAAGCAAGTTCAGGTCTGACAGTCGGCATCATTTCAGTCAAAATGACGTTCCCTTAAACTTTAACCCATTTTTGTTCTTTAAAATCACATAAATATGCACTCTCTACTGAACGTCCCCCATTGGGGGATGAATAAAGAATTTTTCTATTCTATTCTATCCTAACTTTGACTTCACTTTATGTTCTGTACAATGTGACCTGGTTAATGGGTGTTTTATATGTTATTTCTGTAATCCCTGACCTTTTGAAAATTTTATGAAAGTAGTTACGAGGACAGATGATTTGAAGTACTTAAAGGAAGTGTTTCAAAAGGAAAAAAAATAAACTTAGGATAACTATAAACTAATGCTCAGTTTCATAAACAGGTGTTAAAAGTTCTGGTACAGTTGAGGTCTAACAGTCAATATCATGACGGTAAAAATTACTGAAATAGTATAGAAATAGTATAAATCCCCCAATTTAACTAAAATTTGGATTATTTCTTCACCATTTGTTTTGCAAAGCAAAGAAAAATAGTAGCCTACAGACTATCAAATTTCTAAAATTCAAATTTCTTACATTTTCCATGTTGGAAGTTTCTTTGAGTCACAGGAAGTTTCTGGGAGTCTTTGGCTCTTTAGAAGATGCAGCAAATTGTCAGTCAAAGTGATTGAAATCAACAGCAATCGATGAGGGATGTCTGAGAAAACACTGTCCTTGAATGATAGAATTGTGTTTGTGTTTAAATGATGATACGACCTAAAAGATGCACCTGAGGAGGAACCATAGCAACCATGGAATGCTGGACATCCAAGTTTGTGCATTGGTTGTTTTCACGGATGTGGACATAATGATGCCACGTGATGTTTTTCACATATCACCTCTGTGATGGGATGTTATATCAAGTTTACCTGAAAACACATTCATATCTATGTATGAAGCAACGTGCCCCAGCCTTGAATCTGAGGGGAAAAGGCCCAGTCATAAGGGGAGATTGCTCTGGGAGAGAGGAGAGGGAAGTTAGTCCAGGTATGGATTGAAACAGAGTTTCCAGAGAGAGATGAACAGGGTGTTAAATTTTACAGAAGAATTTGCTTACTTAGGAACTGGGAAGAGGAAACTTGGAAGAGGGGTACTGGTTTAAGTTCCAACGGGAGGTTTTCCACAGGAGCGGAGCATCTTGAGGGAAGCAGGTAAGTGATCTGGGCAAGTAGGCTGCTCTTCGGCCAGATGGAGGACACCGAGAAGCATAGGGACAGAGATGTTAGAAGTGTGAGCTTCAAGAAACGCAGGAGAGCCATGAAAGAGCCGCTCTACTATGGCAGATAATCTGGTGGAGATTGGGTGCAGGCCGGCGATGAGATTGATGAACAACAGGTGTACTGACCGAGGAGAGGGAACCCAGGACTCCACCCAGCCGCAGGTCCCAGTCTGCCCAACCCATCCTAGATTCCAGAAGATAAACAAATGATAAAGTGAGAAGATTCAGTTGATGCATCTCCTGGATTACTGACTACCTGACAGACAGGACACAGTTTCTATGACCAACAGGAAAGGCTGTGTACCGAAAAGGGATGAGCAGACTCTACTTTCTGAAGAAGGCTCAAATCCTATAATGTGTGCAGCAAGATGCTGGAGATTTTCTATCAGTCCGTTGTGGGCAGTGTATTTTTCTTACCTGTTGTCTGCTGGGGGGAGCTGCATCGGAGCCAGCGATGCAAACAGACCAGATAAACTGACCAGGAATGCTGGCTTCATCACTAGATACAATCTGGAGACATCTGAGGCCGTGATGGAGAGGAGGACTCTGTTATCCAAACTGTTATCCATCGTGGGTAATCCTGAACATCCTCTCCTATCACGTACTGGACAGACAACGGAGTTCCTTCTCCAGGAGGCTCATTCAGCTCTGCTGTCACAAGGATCGCTACAGGAAATCCTTCCAGCCAAAGGCCGTCAGACTGTCCAGCAGTTCACACCAGACTTAATGAGTGAATAAGTATTCATCTGTGTTTATAAATACCTGCACTGCACTCATGTTCAACTTAATTATTCAATATTTATCAGAATCAGAATCAGAATCACTTTTTATTGCCAGGTATGTGGACACACACGAGGAATTTGACTCCGGTTACACCTCACTCTCTTTACTTCAACAATTACAAAAAAATAGACAAAAAAATAGACATAGAACAAGATTAAATCAGAAGTGCAAATTGGTGCATGGTGCAAGGATGAAACACTGAAGTCCGGTTTTAGCTGTTTAACACAGAGACAGCCTGAGGGAAGAAACTGTTCCTGTGTCTTGTTGTTTTGGCGTACAGAGTTCTGTAGCGCCAAAACAACAATTATACATGCACTCTCCATCTGCACATTACTGTATATACATTTGTTCATTATTATTTTGTAAATACTTGTTTTTCTATTCATTATTGTAACTTTAAAACTATATTAAATCTCTTTATCATGGATGTCTCGCATTCTACCAATTTCTGAAAAGACTACTCTGAATATTTCGAACGTAAATATATGCTTAATTATGCTTCTGAAAAATATCCTAAAATATAAGCCTATATTTGCTTCTTTTAGTTTATTCACTCTACAACATACTAACTGGCTTTTACTTTAAATTTTATTTAGTCGTACCTCCTGTAATTATATATATAACAAAGTATATTTTAAAGTGTTTTAGATGATTATATGATGAACATGTGCTTTATCAAAGTTTTTTGAGGTTTCGAAGTGCGAGTTTTTAAGCATATTTCAACATTTGAATAAATTTGACAGAAGCCTTTTGATCTAATCACACATTTGGTATAGCTCTAATTCAAGCAGGTTAATTTGTATGGCGACTTTACTTTTAATGTTTTAGAAATACCCAGTAAGCGTGCCATCTAGTTCTTCGTGAGTAATAAGTGTAGTTAAAGTCAATGTAGTTCCAATTCGACTTATTTGTGCATAAAAAGATAATTCCATGGATTATTGTTGATTCTCTTGAAGCCATTTTTTCAGACCACTTACTTTTGAAGTTAAATTCTTATCATTTTCATTCAGAAAAGTGGTTTTGAGATTGTTATTATATAACTATAGTGTCTTTTTAACCCAAAATCACATTATGCATGTTTGATAACAGTGCCTCGTGTTATGTTGATTGTTGTTGTTATAAAAAACATGTCAGTGATTTCATCATACATGGTTGAGAAAGTTTTAGCAAAGAATGTTTCACATAATCATGAATAAACATACTGAGGAACCTGGGATGCAGCTTGTACGAGGCTTTCTACAAAAGGTTAAAGGCTCATTTCTTTCTGAAGGTAAATGGCTGCAAGTGAAGATGGAGGGTTGAGTCTTTTCTGCCAGAGGACGTCGAGGCATAAATCAAGATGGAGGGTAGAGTTTTACAGAGGTACAATGACTTCAATTAGATTAGTTATATTTATTAAATCGTAAAAGTGATATAACTATGTACAAATCATAATAATATTTATAGTTCAGTCATTTTTCTCTGTGGATTCCTCGACTTTAGTTCATGTGATCTGTCCAACTTCAGTCCCTGAACACATCCACAGTCTGAAGCCCGTCTTCTGTGATGAAGGAAACTGTATTTACTTCTATAGATATTCTTTGTTGTTCATCAAAACTTAAAGCCATATAACTATGTACAGATCGCATCACATTTAACCATCAAACTCATATTTATAATCTTAGATATATTATTTAGATTTAGTAAACGATTTTGTGGGTGAACTTCTCGGCTTAGGCTCATGAGAAATATCCACTTTGTGAAGGGGAGGATCCTCTCCAGTCCCGTAGGCGACATGCACAGTCAGAAGCCCGTCGTCACTGATGGCCGATTCAGTTTCTCCCAGAGGTTCTGCTTTATTTAACGTCCCAGGCTCAGGCTCACGGCCATTTCTGTACCTACAAGAAGCAGAAGAAAAAGAGATGACATCATAAAAATACCTGATTGAAACATTTAAATGCTTTAAATGTGATGATTCATCTGAAAACGTCACATCATTTGATAGAAACACACCTCAGCATGTCATCAACCACTCGGTGGTAGATTCGTTGGTACTCCTCCACCGTGTGATTGTGAATAATGAGCGGGCCGTCGTCCTGTCTGGGAGCTCTGGAGGGCTGGAGGCTGAGGGCCACAGGAGACACTGCTGGGAGGTCTTCAGGTGGGATGGGGTCTTGAGGCTTTGGCACCAAACGCGGAACCTCTAAAGGAGGTTCAGAAGGGCCGGCCACCGCGCCGCGCTTCCTCTTCCGTGAGAGGTTTGCACTTGTGGAGCGCTTGCGTTTTTGAATACTTTAGCCACCTGGATAAGGTCAATAACACAGAAGAGACATTCAGACTGAAGGAACCCACTTAAAGGATAAGACCGGTTTTTTGACATTGGGCCCTTGATTTCACATTATAGCATGATGTTCTACTCACCCCTGCTTGTTGTTGAACATTTGGAGCTGTTCCGAAGATATTCGAGAGGCGTCTGGCTGCTCTCTTGAGATATTCGGCCATGAAACGGTTTCCTATGGGCAAGCTTATACAGGCACAAACTATGCTGTTTATAATTTATTAATTACTCTACACTAGCACTGATAACGTGGAGGTGCGTCGCTTACTTAAAAAAATCCGGGTTACTGTAATTTTGATTTTTTTTGTCGTAAAGTGGGTGTTACTGACGTCCTCGTCGTGCTACTGCCACAGGCAGCCCACAGACCTGCTGCCTATTTATTCATTCGGCTAAAATTCAAAATTAGTAACCCGGATTTTTTTAAGCAAGCGACGCACCTCCACGTTATCAGTGCTAGTGTAGAGTAATTAATAAATTATAAACAGCATAGTTTGTGCCTGTATAAGCTTGCCCATAGGAAACCGTTTCATGGCCGAATATCTCAAGAGAGCAGCCAGACGCCTCGCGAATATCTTCGGAACAGCTCCAAATGTTCAACAACAAGCAGGGGTGAGTAGAACATCATGTTATAATGTGAAATCAAGGGCCCAATGTCAAAAAACCGGTCTTATCCTTTAACAACTTACTTTTACATTCTTACAAAGCAAAATGTACAACAGTTGCACTGTGACCACATGAAAAAACTCATAATTTCACCAGGTTTTCACAGATCAAACCTTATTTTGTTCTACACTTGGATGTAGGAAGATAAATTATTAAAATGTTGGGTTGGGGTTTGTAATTAATTCAGTTAAGTCGTGCAGCAGACCTGTACACTTGCACAGTGGAACGTGTACAAAAACATTTACTATTTTGTCTGTTCACCATACTTTCCTCTACTATTAGTGATTTTATGCATAAATACAACCAGTTTCATTATTTTTACTTGATAAACTCCAATAAATACATTGATCTAGGTTCATTCAATAAGTAACTTAGAACTTTTGTCACTTTTTAACCCTTTATAACCTACCATAGAACTAATCCACCAGAGCACATATTTACATGCTTTTTTTTGGGGGGCATTTTAATTTGCGACACATCAATACAACCTCATGTCCCATATTTTAATAATATGTATGCAATAATTCCATACTAACTCAATACATTTCTAAAAAGTCCAATAAACCACAAAACAATTGAAATAGTTATATCTCATATATCTCTGAATACAGAGATGTCACAGATCCAGGCCTCAGAATTGGAAATATTTAGCCTAATAGCAAATTGCCTAAGTCATATTTGAATGTTTTTGGGGTTACTTACCAAAAAAAGCGTTAAAGATGCCCGAGTCAAAGAGATGACTAAGGCAGATAGTGATTTTGGACTCTAAAATGTGTTCTGATTGGCTGAGGACATAGGCAATAAGGCAGGGTGATGCAGCAGTGGGAGGAGAGTAGAGTTAGGCAGATATCACAATTTGGCCAAAAAATGACTTTGGTAATTATGCTATTAAGCTAATGAAATCCTTCCAAACCTCAGAGAAATTATTTTGTAACTTCATTCATAACTTCATTTTTGAGGCACACTCATTTCAATCAACTGTAACAAAAACTAAGATGAAATGCACGCTGTGCACAATTTGCAAAACAACCACATGTATGTATATCAAAATAGACTGGCCCTCATTTATCAAGCCGTCGTAGAAAGCATCGTTGATATGAGCGGAGAACTCGTCGTACGCAGAGGTTCAAGTGAGATTTACAGAACATGCGTACCACACCAATCCCATCGTAAAACCGAGCGGCTGTTGATAAATCCGGCGGCTGAAATCCATCGTAATGATCCTAACCACGCCTTCTACAAAAGGCCGCACCTCTAGAATTTGCGACATGGAAAGACGAAAGGCGGCAAAGAAACGCTGTCAACAGCGAACAGCGTTGGTGATGTAAATCGCAGACCGGACGAGTTATGTATTTTCCCCTACTGTGATGGTCAATAAAATGTGATAAACTCCAGATTAAATGAAATCTAAAATTGAACGATGTTTTACTTTTTCTCCAATAAGATCAGGAAGAAGTGGTCCGATATGAAATTTGCAGCTCTCCGACGCAGCATGTCACAAACGGGGGGGGGGGGGGGGGGGGGGGGGGCTCCGATCCAGGTTTGGATTTGAGTGCCTTGGAGGAGAGGGTGGCTGGCCTGATCGGAGCTACGTCTTTTTTCCTTGAATAACAGAATGCTTACCAAAAGTCAGAATCGCTGAATCAGTTCCCAGACATCCCAAGTCTCCCGGAAGGTCCGGGAGTCTCCCTGATATTGATAGTTAATCACGGATGCCCGCGAGTCGGATAAAATATCCCGGATTTTAGACTATTCGAGGGAGTTTTTTTTTTTTTTTTTTTTCAATGCGAGTGAGAGCGTGCAGGCAATAAAATAACTCGTGCAACTTGCGCGTTTCGACTGCGCAGGCACGAGAGAGAGAGGGGTGTGGGGAGAGGTTGCTTTTGAAACCTGTCTGTCCAAAGCAACGCTCTGTTCAACGAGCGTCCAGGGCGACTGCTTGTCGGGGGGGGGGGGGGGTGTGGAGTGGAGTGGAGAGGAGACTAGAGGAGACTGAGTCATCTCCCTGAAATGAGTTTTTGGAACTTGGGATGTCTGAGTTCCTCTCTCCTCCTGAGCGCTCTTGGCTGTGCAGGCTGGTGGAAAGAATCTCTGGGTACGGGGTCCTCTGGATGTACATCTGGAAATGGCACTCCCATGCAATAATAATATTGCATACCTTAACGGGCGTATATAAGGGTTCCCCCCGCAGCCGAGAGACAGATCCACCTGCCCTTTAGGAGCCCTGTACACCTCTCCATAGTGGCAAGCGTACTATGCGCAGTGTTAAAGTGCCTCTCCTGTACGGCTCATGAGCCACTCATCATTTTCCCGAAAGAAATCCTGCCGGTCCCGGAACACTCTCTCGCGCCTGATTCGCGCGTTCAGGTCCTCTAACAAAGCCAGATCTGCCATCGTTTCGCCATTACCGCGCCGCTAGAATCACCTCTTAAATAGGCGGTTGAATAATGAGCCATCACTCTTCCAATTACGGAGTTGTAGCCTACTTGTTTAATTTTTTTATTTATTTAATTTGCGTTTATGTTTATATTTATGTTGAAGTCAAATAAAACATGGGCCTTCTTTGAAGTGATAAGTCTGTAATTTTAACCTAGGGATTTGTTGCGACTCATGAGGCACGCACTAGTGACGCTGCTGTTTATGTATGCTATTGCAGTCACCGCAAGTCAAAATGGAAAAGTGCGTACACTGCTTCAGACCTGTCGTGGCGATTTCATCTTTCCTGCGCTCACGATGGATTTGATAAATGCCAACCTTTGCGCAGAAAAGAACGTACACACGACCTACGCATGTTTTTCGTCTTACGCAAGTTTGATAAATGAGGGCCACTGTGTCCCAGGAAGTTATATACAGAAAGGCACAAAGTCGAACTTTACTTTTCAGTGGCACCAGTGGAGTTGTGACAGTTCCTGTCCACAATAACACACAGCGGCACTCCACACACCTCACGCATGAAGGGAGTGCACTTCCCACATAGCCTGCATTTCCTCTGTCCCTGTGTGGCTCTTTTCTAGCTAGATGCCCCCTGAACAATAGCAACAGTGACGTGCTAATAGCACTCCGGGATTGGTTGTGAGTGCAACCCGCAGAACTCAGCTCTCAACTGCTACTGGAAAGGCCTGGTGTGTCGTCGACCGCTGCTCCAGTCTGCCACACTGCTCCTGATGGAGTTAAATGGTTGTTTCTTACAGCAGTGTCAATCAAATGAGGCAGCACTGTCACATACCACTTCCTGCTCTTTATCCACGAGGAACAGTAGCCAATCAGCTGGTCTGACAGGTCAACTCCTGCCATGAAGTGGTTGTAGTCCTTCACAGCAGATGGCACTGGCAGCTCCACTGCTGTGTACTTTCCACCAACCTTCTGCACTCCTTTTCCGGTGTCCCCTGAGGAGGCAGAGTGCAGAGTGGAGCATCCACTTGATGAAAATGAGAGCTCCCTCACTGATCCACCCTATTGTCTCTCATGGAGATTTTTTTTTATCATGGCGGTTAATTCTTGTTTTTGACTCTCAGTGCTCATGTTTAGCCTTTGCATTTAGCTGCATTATTTTCAAATGGATTTCAGGATCAGTTAAAAGAAAGTGGCCTACAACAGGACATCAGTTGGTGTGACTTTGATTGGCGCGCACATGTGGGCTGCATCTCCAGTCGTCCCAGAACACCTTTCATGCATGTAGATTTTCAACTTTTCACTTTATGGTCGTATTTTTTCGCACGAGTTCAACCTTGAGTCACGCAGCTACATATTGAGGATTCTTTCATTTCAGCTGAATCTAAAGAGCGTTTCCTCTTGTGGGAGCAAATATCTGTTTCTTTTTGTTATGCTTTTTCAGTTTAAAATCTCAAGGTATTTGCAAAAGAGACATTAATGAACCATCTTATAGGGTGTGCAAAATGTTCAGGGCTGTTTTAAAACGCATCAGTCAGCTGTTTGTGCAGTTAGGCTATTTATTTAATAAGTTGTTTAATTGTTTTTAATTTCCATGACATGCACAACACATCTGTGTGTAACTGCAGAGTTTGATGCATTTCACCTTCAGACTTTTCATAAGCCTGTAAATGTCTACAGTAGATTCACCCTAGGGTCATTTGAACCGTGACATCCAGTCAAGTAGCCCACCCAAAGTTTTTCCGAAATTGGCTGAACATCAGCCGAGTTACTGAGTTATCCCGAATAGCTTCGTACAAGCGCTAATGGACCCTGGCAGTATCTCCAAAATTACCACACTAAAATCACATGCCATGACACCAAACTTCTACAGTAGTACAAATATGGTCTGTACTCACCAAACGATGCATTTGGAAGTTTGAAAATAGTCCAGGAGTTTATTATTATCAACACAAGCCTGATAGCTTCTCTGCAGCTAAAGCTGTGTCGACGTCACTTCTGGGAGCTGGGAGCTTCAAAGTAAGATGAGGGTTGATCTACTACTGTAGACAACAAAGCAAGGCTGCTCAATTTCTCCATTGATAAAATAAATTCACAACTCTACAACATAAAAATTCATGTAGAATATACTTTGTTGTCTGCAGTAGTAGATCAACCCTCATCTTACATTGAAGCTCCCAGATCAAGGAAGTGACGTCGACGCAGCTTTAGCAGCAGAGAAGCTATCAGGCTTGTGTTGATGATATTAACTCCTGGTCTATGTACAAACTTCCAAATGCATCGTTTTGTGAGTACAGACCATATTTGTACAACTGTAGAAGTTTGGTGTCATGGCATGTGATTTTAGTGTGGTAATTTTGGAGATACTGCCAGGGTCCGTTAGCGCTTGTACCCTTAAGGCCGCATAAGGGATAAGAACTCCTGGGTGCTGTTGATGGTATATCCCTGCTCTTCTTCTGCCTGCAACTTGAAAATAAATTGGGTCAAAGGTTATGACAGAATCGTCATTGTTTTGTGTCTAAAACAATCTGTTCGTTTATAACTTTTTTTATTTTCTGGCTGAAATATGTTACCACACAATAAATAATAGAGAATATAATTTTATATTTGAAAATGGGATATTTTCTTGGGGGTGCTATGGCTAATCCAGGGGGAGCTATAGCACCCCCTAGCGCCCCCCTGGCGCCGCCCATGGCTCTCCGTGTGCGTGGAGACAGGGCTGGACTGGGACCAAAAAATGGCCCGGGCATTTTTTGGCCATGGCGGCCCACCTTTGAATATTTATACGATCACACAAGTAATCTGATCACTTTCTGTGAAAAATCCAATTAAATCCTAACACAAATGTATTCATTTAAATCCATCTCCTCACCTTACAAAAGCAGTTTTGTCATTAAATCGCTCTTCTCTGCCACTCTGTCAATCACTGTGTCAGTATCAAGGGACACAAGAACATCTTTCTCAGTGGCCATCAACATAAAGACTTCCAGTTTGCTGGCAGAAAGGCAACTCCTCAGTCTGTGTTTGATGTAGCGGAGGGTTGAAAATGACCGAAAATGACCGAGGCAGGAATATTAATTTCGTATTTCTCCGGTTACCTACCAATCCATTTCAGCAAAGCAATGTTTCACTAATATTACATGGGCAACTGTAACCTGTAACACCTGCAAACAATATAGTTATAACAAGCTAAAATAACACTGAACACTTTGGTGTCTACATGAGAGTGTCATAAACATTAATGACACACTTGATATCTATGACTGATGTCATTGGGTATTTGCAATATCTGCACACCAGTCAACTTTACATAAGCCTACAAAATGGAATGGCACTAGATACGTTATAGCCTTGCCTACATTAATGATGGTTTAAGTACTGTAATGCTAATGACAGGTGCATGTCACTTTCACACCTTCAAATAAAGTAAATCTACTCATAGCATTAGTTGAAAATAAAGACTCTGAATGATCTCTGTGACAGAAACGCGCACGCGCACGCGCAGACACACACACACACACACACACACACACACACACACACACACACACACACCACAGTCGGTGACCACCTCCTAACCAACAAGGTTGTGCAAAAAAACAGGCTAGGCTTTTTATTCGTGTTGCAGCCTGACTGGATAAAATAAGTAATAATTTCAGCATGATCAATTCCCCCCATACTGATGTAGTGAAGATGTAGCCCACCAGTCGTTTATCTATAAATACCAGGGGTGGAAAGTAACGAATTACATTTACTCACGTTACTGTAATTGAGTACTTTTTATGAGTAATTTGTAATTTTCTGAGTAGTTTTTGAAATGTGTAATTTTTACTTTTACTCGAGTACATTTTGACCCAAGTACTTTTACTTCGCTACATTTGAAACCCCTCACGTTACTGAGTAAAACAAATATTTATGGTGAAAAATTAAATGCGGGCGGATATTTAAACAGCTGTCCCGGAACTGAAAGTCAATAGCTGGGTTTCACCACAGCCATTATAACGAACAGCCTTGCCACTCTCTATTAAGCCCATAGACATAACCCTATAATATGTCTATGATTAAGCCCCATTGTACCGGCTTTTTGGGTGAAGTTCCACCAGAATTCCACTGGGGGCGTCGGTGGAGACCAGAATGAATGGGGCCCTATGGAGCTAGATGCTACAAATGGTCAGTTTCACCTAAGTCTCCTCAAGGGCGCTCAGATTTGAATGTAGTTTCTGAGAGCTCAACATGGGTTTCAAGTCAAAAATCTACTGAACGAGTATATATATCCCTTTGATTTCTTACAGGTTGGCTTCTTGTTGTCCACCACGCGCTAGCATTGTGCTAATGACAGCGCTCGACCAGAATTACGACCAGAGGCACCGCTTGACGGCTGGCTCCATACCAAGCGACAACAGAATTAAGATGGACTTTTTCCGCTTATGTTACCACAGCCTAAGAATCTGTGATGTTACCACACATTCTCTCTTACTACAGCTCTTCCTTGAAAACGCTGCTGCCTTTGAGACCAACAACAAGCAGGATTGTTGCCGTAAAGCGGCATCTCCGGTCGTAAGCTATATATGACGTCATATACACTTCAAATCCTTTTTTTAAGCAAATGAGTGGCTCTAAAAATCTAAAACTCAGCCATGGGTATTTTCTAAACACCCTCTTTCGAAAACAACATTCGAATTACTAGAGAAAAAATTATATCTTGAGATAAGGGCACGAAAGGGCGTATAGCTCCATAGGACTCCATTCATTCTGGTCTCCAAAATTGAGCGCCCCACGTGGAAAAAGGGTGGAACTGCAACCAAAATCGCCTCGTTGGAAACCGGAAATGCACCGTGAGTGGCGTATCTGTACTATTATAGAATCTGTGGTTTCACTTGACGTCACTTCCGTATTTTCTAAGCGCGCGAACCTAAGTGGTGGGCAACTTGAGCTGGGTCCCATTGAAAACACTGTGTTTTGTCTGCCACTTTTTGCCCAAAATGCCTCAGTTTTGTGCCGTTTTTGGATGTTGCAATCGGTCTAACCGAGAGAAGGGAAAGGGTTACTATCGAGTACCTAAGGTAATCGCCCATAGAGGTGAGAAATGGAAAAAACTCACAGAACAACGCCGCAAAAAGTGGATAGCTAACCTACGTTTACAGACTGGAGGGGCTGAATCTGCAAATGCTGTGTCTGCGGTGACCACTTCGTCAGAGGTATGCGCGAAATCTAACTGTTTAGTAGTAGTGCAGTAAAGTATTATGTTGTTAAATGCCAATCAACAGTAATGTAATACGGACTACATTTGGGCTTTGTTTTGAAGGCTGCCCCAGCGCGTTGTTGGCTACTGAGTCAGTGGACTGGGCTCCGACGTCAGTATTTGGATCTCGGCATTTTATCAAAACATAAACATTTTTTATTGTTATTCCACAATGAAGTCCCGCAGGTCAGAGGGTTCTGGGGAAGGTACACCTCCAGTACCTTGCCTGTGTGTCGGAGAACATGGACCTGCTGAACTCCTTCCCAAACATTAAGAAGCTGTCCCTGAAACTCAACACAGGCCTTCCAGCCTCAGCTGCCTGTGAGAGGCTTTTTAGTTCAGCCGGGTTGCTCTTCACAGCAAAGAGAGCAAGACTTACAGCAAAAAACTTCGAAAATCAGCTGCTGCTGAAATTGAACAAGAGCTTTTCCGGTCTAAAGTTGTAGATTATTGGCAGATTTGTGGGATCCTGTGAGCATTTTGTTTTATTTTGAGATGTGGGATCCTGTGGCATTTTATTGTGAATAGTGGGATCCTGTGGCATTTTAGTTTGATTTGTGGTATCGTGTGGGCACTTAATTTTGTGTGCATTTAGTTTTTTTAATACTTTGATTGTAGTTTAAATTTCTTTATTCTTATCATAGTGTTGTCCATTGGACAATAGGACTGAAAAAAATACTTTATTTATCCCAGAGGGAAATTAAATGTTGATGTAGCTCAATTAAATCAAGGAGTTATTATAGATGCTGATGGCTGTGGGCAGGAAAGATTTCCTGTAGCGGTCAGTTTTGCATCCAAACTGAAGAAGCCTTTGACTGAAGAGACTCTGTTTTCCGATAACAGTCTCATGGAGAGGATGTTCAGGGTTGTCCATAATTATGGTACAAGTTGTGACTGTCCTTGTGAGGAAGTATGTTCCTGAGCCCAGTTGATCTTTTGCAAGTGTGGATGTGCACTTTAATACACCTCGAAATAGATTAAAACAACTTGTACTGAATTTGATTCATGACTCATCCTTTTTTGCATTAAGAAACTGAAAGTATTTAAGTAACTTTTAGTCAAATTACATTTTAAATGAAGTAATTTTGTACTTTTACTCAAGTAAATTTTGAGATGGGTAATTTTACTTTTACTCTGAGTAGAATTTAGGCAAAGTAAAGATACTTTTACTTAATTTCAATTTTTCAGTACTCTTTCCACCTCTGATAAATACCTCATTTAAGTCTCCACGCACACGGGGAGCCCTCAGTCCTCCCATTATAAAAACATGTCGTCCTTCTGCTAACATTTCGCCTAACATTAGCCTACTTCTTACCGGGCTGGCTATTCTGACCTCCTCAATCTGTCCCTGGATCACATCTGTCTCCTCCTTCTCCTCTGAATCCACCTCGATAGCTTCTTCCTCTGTGTTTGGCCTACACTGTTCTACGGAGACACTCGTGCACTGGGGGCTGCTGAGGATGTTGACGGCCCTGGCCCTGCACTTGATGGCCCTGCACCCGGTGCTGTGGTCGTGGTGGAAGCACTTGCAAACATGTCAGTAAGCTTCGCACATTTTGCTGCTTGTAGGCTTTTTAGCCTTTTATCTCGCAGCTTCTGTGCACCACCCTTTCGTTTCTGTTGTTTATCCATTTGGGTTTTTGACTGATCTCTCCTAGTCCGTTCAGCTCAAATGGTAGGATTGATGACCTGTGTCAACGGTGAGGGGAGGGGCGGGCCAAAGAGGTGCTGAGAGATTTCATTGGACTAGCCCCGTCAACATGAAATCGTCTGCCGCCCGCCGGTCACTTTTTTTTTTTTTTTTTTACATTAATAAAAAAAAAAAAAAAACGACATCACCGGCCGTCGAGGGGCGTCGGCCCACCGGGAAAATGCCCGGTATGCCCGACTGTCAGTCCAGCCCTGCGTGGAGACTTAAATGAGGTATTTATAGATAAACGACTGGTAGGCTACATCTTCACTACATCAGTATGGGGGGAATTGATCATGCTGAAATTATTACTTATTTTATCCAGTCAGGCTGCAACACGAATAAAAAGCCTAGCCTGTTTTTGTGTGTGTGTATGTGTGTGTGTGTGTGTGCGCGCGTGCGCGTTTCTGTCACAGAGATCATTCAGTCTTTATTTTCAACTAATGCTATGAGTAGATTTACTTTATTTGAAGGTGTGAAAGTGACATGCACCTGTCATTAGCATTGCAGTACTTAAACCATCATTAATGTAGGCAAGGCTATAACGTCTCTAGTGCCATTCCATTTTGTAGGCTTATGTAAAGTTGACTGGTGTGCAGATATTGCAAATATACCCAATGACATCAGTCATAGATATCAAGTGTGTCATTAATGTTTATGACACTCTCATGTAGACACCAAAGTGTTCAGTGTTATTTTAGCTTGTTATAACTATATTGTTTGCAGGTGTTACAGGTTACAGTTGCCCATGTAATATTAGTGAAACATTGCTTTGCTGAAATGGATTGGTAGGTAACCGGAGAAATACGAAATTAATATTCCTGCCTCGGTCATTTTCGGTCATTTTCAACCCTCCGCTACATCAAACACAGACTGAGGAGTTGCCTTTCTGCCAGCAAACTGGAAGCCTTTATGTTGATGGCCACTGTGAAAGATGTTCTTGTGTCCCTTGATACTGACACAGTGATTGACAGAGTGGCAGAAAATAGCGATTTAATGAAAAAACTGCTTTTGTAAGGTGAGGAGATTTATTTAAATGAATACATTTGTGTTAGGATTTAATTGGATTTTTCACAGAAAGTGATCAGATTACTTGTGTGATCGTATAAATATTCAAAGGTGGGCCGCCATGGCCAAAAATGCCCGGGCCATTTTTTGGTCCCAGTCCAGCCCTGTCTCAGTATGCCACCCAATCACAAAAACATGTAATTTTTGAAAAGCTGATTTAACATTTCGCTGACACAGTTTTAAAGACGAGAGTCGAGACGACTTCCTTCACGAACTAACTGCGGAGCAAGCGCGGGCAGGAGATGGAAACAAACGGAACGCAAGCTCCAGAAAGGCACCAACAGAAAGACCAAAATATATGGGATATTTGCAGACGTTTTGAAAACTGATTACCATAGGCTACTGGATGGCTTTCCCATTAGTAAAATTTAGTACCATTATTTCGAAATATTTTTTGTTGGGGTCTGAATAGGGGTGGATTTGAAAGCGTCAGTCGATGCAATTGGAAGCTGGCGCACGCCAGAGATCCTTTGACTATTTTAAGCAAGCCAAGCTGTTATCTTCATCGGAGCTGGTCAAAAATGACATATTGTGGGTAGCCTAGATATGTTTTCTTCTTAAAAGGCGAGCGTTACTGCATTTTTTGTATTTTTTTAATTCAGCATAATAAACCCTTATCAAATCTTACCGGTGCGCCGCACCGCCCCGAAATCTTTTACAGGAAAGCAGCACCGCCTCGCACCGGCTTACTTTCAAGGCTGCATCTGACTAACAGATGTTTATTTTTTAGTAAATATTAATATTAGGGCTGGGCAACGATTACATTTTTTTTTGTAATTCACTTTTTTTATTGCTTTTCAGCAGTACAACAAAAGGAACAACATACATGAACAATGAAAAGAATAAAACAACATAACATGAGAAAAAAAACAAAAAAACAACCCACACACAAAACATTACTCGCTAAAAAATGCTTACATAAACTAAACTAATCCAAACATAAAAATAATTACATACATCAACATACACAGGGTTAACATCTCCAGCATCTCACCTGGCTCCCTCACTCCCACAGTCACCATCCAACAACAAATCAGACTTTTGTCACAGTTAGGACACATCTCGCTTGTCATGATTTTGTTCAAGCTTCTGACCCACATACAGAGAACACTCAGAAGATACAGGATTTGGTAAAGCGAGTTTATTGTAAGCGTTAGGAGGGGGATGTCTGGAACGGTGAGGCGGCTCAGGGCTAGATCCACTGCAACACAGGACACAGGGTTAGATAAGCGGGAAGAGGAGGAATTTAACGTGGCTTGCAGTCGACTTACTCAGGGGCGTGTCTCCTCCGCCAGGGAGAGGTGGGTGAGATTCAGAGATGCTGTTAGGGAATGGGTTTGTAGATTCCTTCCAGATCGTGGTAGAAAGTGAAGAGGGCGGCTGCTTCAGGGCGGGCAGGTCTATGCAAAGAGCGGTTCCAGCTAGATGAGTCTTCCAAAGAGGTCCTCTATCGGAGGGAAGTCTTCTGGCTCGGAAAAAGGGTCTTGAAGCTTCACGGGTGGAACTTCCTGGGAAAAGCATTAACAGGTTAGAGAATATCGGTGATCAAAAGTCACAGGAGGGCTTGAGAGTTACCATATCGGAGTAACAATCCGGCGGTGTGTTGCTGGCGTCCGGCTCCTTATATACATCCTGGTGATGAGGCTGATAATCTACAGGTGCGGGAGTGGAGAACCTGCTGCAGACGATCAGCCTAAGCAGCCCATCCTAAAACGCCCTCTGGAGGAAGGAAGAGGCTAAAAACCCACTCAAGTCCTATTCCCTGCATCGCTATCCACATAAAGAGTCATCAACATTGCCCCACCAATCAACCATCTCGCACAACACTTATGAAGGGACCCCATAGTTTCATGAATATCTCCTCCTTATTGTTCAGCCTGAAAATCAGTTGCTCGTAGCTTGCTATTTTGTTCATTTCTCCTAACCACTCTTTAAATGGTATAATATTTTTGGTTTTCCAGTGTCTTAAAACAACCCTGCACCCTGTAGTAAGGGCCAATCTACACCATAAAGTTTGCTGGAATGATAAGTCTATTCCCTCTGTTATTATGCCCAAAATACATAGGGCGGGGCTCTGAGATAAATTTGTCCTGAACACTTTGTTGATGAACAATATTGCATTTTCCCAAAGGTTTTGTGTCATTTCACATTCATACAACATGTGTAAAAGTGTTCCCTTACTCCTCTCACATCTCCAGCACAAGTCGGATTCCCAGAGCTTTAGTTTCGCCCTACAAGGAGTCCAATAAAGCCTATATATGATTTTATATGTAATTAAGCGGGTCTGTATTTCTCTAGATGTCTTATACCAGGATCCGGTTATTTCCTTCCACTTCTCCATAGTTATCTCGCCCCGTAGATCCTCATCCCGTGCTCTCTTGAGACCCTCAAGTTTTGGTGGGTGGGATTGTCTCATAAAACTGTAATATCTAGATGCCCCACCCCTAGTCCCCTGGTTGCTCTGGACTATTTTTTGTAACTCAGTTTAAGGTAACAAGGGGAGTTTTCGTTGTGCAGACATTATACATCTTCTTAATTGCAGATATTTCCAAAAGTCTCGTTTTGGGATTCTGTATTTAGTTGCAATTTGTGTAAAAGACATAAAATTGTCCCCCTCAAAAACATCTCCCACATAGCTAATCCCTGCTTCAATCCAGGACTTCCAATAGAGAGTTTTTTTTTCCCCACTTTCAATAGTTTGTTATGCCAAAGGGATGACCTTCTAGTAAAAAAAGGGTTTAGTCTAATAAGACGATGTGATGCTTGCCAGGTTTCCCTTGCAAACAACAACAGTGGGTTTCTATATGGAATTTCTCCCTCAGTTTGTGAAATAAAAGCCTGTAACGGGATTGGCTCAGTAAGTTCTTTTTCAATCAAGACCCAACCCGGAGCTTGGTCCTCTGCAGTATATATTTTGGCCATCTGATTAAGAGAAAAGGCATAGTGGTACCAGTCCACTCTTGGCAGGTTGAGACCTCCGTCCTCCTCTGCAGCACATATTTTAATTCGATTTAAACGAGGTCTTTTACCTCCCCATAAAAAGGCATCTACTGCTGTATTGAATTTTTTAAGTAGTGCAGGAGGGAAGCTCATGGGTAGTAGGTGGATGATATAGTTAATCTGTGGAACAACCATCATTTTAAGAATGTTTATTTTTCCCAGCAGAGATAACCCTAATTTAGCCCAGTTTTGTAGGGTGCTCTCGATTTTCAAAATCAGGGGGAGAATGTTTTCTGTCATTATATCTTTTAAACCTGGTGTAAGCTTTATCCCTAAATACATTAGACCTGAAGGAAGCAATTTAAACTGCCAATTCTGTCTAATACTTGGTGGACACAGTCTAGAGAGGGGCATTGCTTCTGATTTTCCCCAATTTATTTTGTAACCTGAGATATGAGAGAAGGTATCAATCACAGGCAGAATTTGAGGGACAGCTGTTTCCGGATTTGTGGTCAGTAGCAAAATGTCATCCGCATACAAAAGTAATTTGTGTTCCATCTTTCCAGCTTGGATACCTTTGATATTTGTGTTATTTCTAATGGCAGCTGCTAAGGGTTCCAACGCCAATGCAAAAATTAGTGGGCTCAGCGGACAACCCTGCCTTGTACCCTGGTGAAGAAGGAAATGTGGGGACATTCTTCCATTTGTTAAAGGGGAACTCCGGGGCATTTGAAGCGCAATCCCATTGCTAGAGGTTGTCAAATACTTACAGTAGGACACAGACTGGTGCAAATCGGCGCTCCCTGTGCGGCGATTGCGCTGTTTGCGCAGCCTGTCATGCTAACCAAAGACGTGGTGGCGTTCAAGTATTTAAAACATTACAACAATACATGCCCAGTAATATTGTTGTAATGTTTTAAATACTTGAACGCAGTTTTTCTAGAGAAGATAATTGCTTTGTATATGGGAGTATCGTCCATTGACTCTTTTGGGCTTGCTGTTTATAAAGTTGTTTTGTAACGTCCCCATGCCAGTAATGTGAGAACCATGCATATGGTTTTGATGGTAAGGCTTGTGACTTTATTGTCGGATGGTTTATAAAGAGGTGTGACGTTTCTGCAGTGTGCAAGTTGTTGTTTTACGTGGAAGGTTTAGCACTTGCCCCTTGGCCACCACGTATTTGGCTAGCATGACAGGCTGCGCAATCAGCGCAATCGCCGCACAGGGAGCGCCGATTTGCACCAGTCTGTGTCCTACTGTCAGTATTTGACAACCTCTAGCAATGGGATTGTGCTTCAAATGCCCCGGAGTTCCCCTTTAACACTGAGGCCTTGGGGTTACAGTATAGAAGTCTAATCCATTTTATAAATGAGGAGCCTAATCTGAACCTAAATAGTGTCCTAAACAAATATCCCCACTCCACTCTATCAAACGCCTTTTCAGCGTCGAGAGACAAATCGACCACAGGTTCAGGGTTATTTCTTACTTGCCAAATTAAATGAAGTAATCTCCTAACATTATCTGCAGATGACCTTCCTCCAATAAAACCAACTTGGTCTGGAGGAATAAGACTGGGCAGGTGTGCCTCTAGCTAATATCTTGGCCAATATTTTTGCATCTACATTTAGAGACACCGGGCGATAGCTTCCACATTGCTGCGCATTCTTACATTTTTATGTATCAGAGTAATTACTGCCGATCGCATACTTTCTGGCATTTTGCCCCTTTCAATAGCATCCCTGAATACTATCACTAACCTTGGTGCTATTAGGTCCACAAATTCCTTATAAAAATCTGTCGGTAGTCCATCATCCCCAGAGCTCATTTTTTTTAATAGCTTGCTGAACTTCTACTAATGTGACATCTCCCCGTATTTTTTTTTTGTTTTTCCTTGGACAGGGTCGGCAATAGGGCTGAACGATTATGGAAAATAATCTAATTGCGATTTTTCGTGCCAATATTGCCATTGCGATGCGATATGCGATAATTTTTTAAGGTCTTTGTCTTCTGTATTATTAAACAAAGACAAGCAATACATCATATAGTATGGCCAATACTATATTACATTCATTTTAAACTGTTCTTTCCTGGAAGACAGACCTCTGTTATGATGTCAGGCTGAATGGATTTGAGAATCATCCCCGGTCAGCTGAATGACAGCCAGTGTAACGCGGCTCTGGTTTAACCTTATTTTGTTTAAAATAAGCCAGTATTGACCCTTCCCAGTCACGTGACTTTCGTAAAGCAACCGCCATTTTGGACGTATAGAAGACAACGATTTGCGAGTAACGATAGTAACAGTAACGATACAGACAGACTGAAAATTGAATAAAAGAAGAAAGAACAAGATGCAGAAAAAAACTCCAGTATCCAGCGAGGTCGGGCATTTAGTGGGCCAGCAGAGGGAGAGGTATTTGGAGAAGCTGAAAATTGGAGGTTTAGAAAACGACGTGTACTTGCTTCCATCAGGGCTGTTTACAGACGTCCGACAGCATGCCACCGCCTCGTCTTTACCCGACTTCGGCCCCCACAACCTTTATATTTATGTTGTAAAAAACCCATCGCCATACACCGGAAAGGATCTAAAGGCATACAAGAGTTTGGATGCCTACAAATATTTTGTGTCGGGCTATGTGACCTGCCTTTACCAGTGGATCGTCCCTGGAGCCGGTGGGCGCCATCTTTTTACAGCTAAGGTTTTTACATTTTTCATTTAACATTGTTCACCAGGATAAACGACATGTAAACCCGTTGACACAGTGTTATAATCTTGCTATTACGAGAATTGCAATGACCAAGTCATAGTGCTTTACTAAAGGCGCTGTGTTATGTTTTATCTAGTAGAAAGGCAACCCTGAAATGGCACGGGGGAACACTAGTGTGCCGTGAGAGATCATCTGGTGTGCCGTGGAAAATCCCTCTCAGGCTTTATCTTTATTTTGCATGTATATGTATATGTTGCCCCTGGCAACCATTAGCGTCTTCTGCCAACATGGCAGGGCATAAAAAGGGCAAACAAAGGAAAAGACAAATCTTTCCTCGTCTGCTGACTGTTGGTACACCCAGGCGCGCAACAATATGCCGGCATGACGTGTGAAATTGCCATTTAGATAGAGTTGAATGTAACGAATGGGTTATAAACGTGACGTTTTGGGGTAGCCTGTAACTTTCGTTTAGACTGATTTAACTTGACACTCGCCAGATGAATGGGCTCCGCCTTGTTCCCCGAACATTCTCAGAAAGTTCAGCGGACATACACGCGGGTCTGGCGATAAATAAAAGTACCCTTAACATGATTCCCTTGGTCAAGTGAAAAATGGTTGGTGAAATGTGCAGTTTATGAGCTCTAAATGAATAAAATAGCGTGAGTTTTATTGTGGTAGGATTTTGAAAGCCATAATTCCACTCGGTCCATATCCATATCCAGGCAAAGTGGTAAATAATCCTTTTGGTTTATCCGCAATAAATGGGCGTGTCAACCACATCAGATGACGTGTTGTGTTTGGGAGCTGAGCCAGGGAATTCTGTGTTTGTGGTTGGGACTCGGGAGTATGACAATTTTGGTAACATTCTAAATGAAGTGAGGAGGCATTTAAAAAAAAAAATCTGTGTTATATAGTCAAATGAAATGGTTTTCAAATTGTTATTTTTTAAATGGTTGATTTTGACCCCTGTTAACCCTTTAGGCGCCAAGATTGTTTTTTGAAAATACTGGATTTTGACATTAATATTTCAAAAGCTGGTGGCTGAAAGGGGGTTAAAGATAGATGCCTACTGTACATTAGAAAAATGTTGCCCATGATCCATAGTTTATGTGGGGTATGAAATTATTGATCTAATTTGCATATTATGACGTCATCAGGTGGCAGCCATTTTGAATCTCATTATGTTCAGGAAATATTGGAATAGGAGGGTTTCAGTTACGTCATCACGGGAGCGCGCGAATTTCAGCTGGTGGGCAGGAAGCTGGACTACAGCATAGCAACAGCATGGAGAATATGGAGATGAGTGAATATTGTAGTGGTTTGGAGCCGGCACATAGGGAAAGGTATTTGGCGTTAGTTGAGAAATACATTGGGCGTGACCCATACTTAATGAAAATGTCCGAATTTTCGCAAAACCGGAACGATTTGCCGAAAATAGAGGCTGTGGACATAACGAGCCACCTGGTTCTCCAGACGTCTTACTACATCAAGCAACAGATGAAGGCCCACAAAAGTTTGGAGGCATACAACTATTACCACAGCGGATGGATCAGCAAACTCGGAGTAAAACGTCTCCAGAATGATTGTGTTTTGGTGTTCGCCAGGGTAAGTTTGTTTATGGTGCATTATCCCAGGGGAAAATGCAGTGTGTAGTGCAGGGCTGGGCAGTAAAGCAGAACTTAACATGTTGAATGCCGAGCTGTGAATGTTGGCATTCATGTTTTGATAAAATGCCGAGATCCAAATGCATTGTGTCTTTGTTAGCCTAATGCACAAGGCAGAGAGAGAGCGAGCGATTCGGTTGTCAAGAACTTGGGAGCTAATGTGCCCTGTTAGCACTTAAGCACTTCGTGGATACTACTGAAACGTGAAGATTGTGACAAATTTGTTTTGTTTAGATCAACCACTCTCAGAGATCGCATGAAACACCGATGACGGTGACTTTAGCTTTGTGTTTTGGTAACCCAGCTTGACCGTCGGAGCCCAGTCCACTGACTCAGTGGCCAGCAACGCGCTGGAGCAGCCTTCAAAACAAAGCCCAAACGTAGTCCGTATTACATTACTGTTGATTGGCATTTAACAACATAATACTTTACTGCACTACTACTAAACAGTTCGATTTCGCACATACCTTTGACGAAGTGGTCACCGCAGACACGAGCATTTGCAGATTCAGCTCCTCCAGTCTGTAAACGTAGGTTAGCTATCCACTTTTTGCGGCGTTGTTCTGTGAGTTTTTTTTCCATTTCTCACCTCTATGGGCGATTACCTTAGGTACTCGATAGTAACCCTTTCCCTTCTCTCGGTTAGACCGATTGCAACATCCAAAAACGGCACAAAACTGAGGTATTTTGGGCAAAAAGTGGCAGACAAAACACAGTGTTTTCAATGGGCTCCAGCTCAGGTTGCCCACCACCTGGGTTCGCGCGCTTAGAAAAATACGGAAGTGACGTCAAGTGAAACCCACCTATTGAGTGATTATGAACTTGTTTTTTTAAAACTTTTTTTTTCTTTTTGTCTATTTATCATCATCTATAATGATCAGGGAACAGGAAAGCAACAGTAAAACAGAACAATGTAGTAAAATATTACTATATCATCATTACCATATAGTAGGAAAACACATGCGAAAAGTTGCCTATATTTTTTCAGGAAATGGTGGATATTGACTTGATGTTTGAACTTATTTTCATTTTTCTGTCTTTTACCTTCATTCATAAGGAGGAAACTAACAATAAAACAGGAGAAAGTGGTAAAATACTGTCATCAATAGGCTAACACATGCAAGAAGTGGAAGACATTGAATTGATTTTTTTTTTTTTTAACCTGTTCAACCTTATTCATAATGATCAGGAATGAGGAATACAATAATAAAACAAGTGGTAAAATGTCAGGATCATTGCGCTGGCGGATAGGTGCGCCGCGGCACCGGGGGCTGGATGGAGAGAGCGCATGCTAAAGATACCAGACCCACTTCTCCCACCCCTGATTCCTCGACCAACACCTCTACGGACACTGCGACCGCGTTCCCCACTACCACCCACTCCATTGAGGTTGGATAACGGCACCGAATGAGTTGGAGTGTGTGTGTGTGCTTGGAGAACAGCCTCGATTCGCATGCCGGCACCATTGCCTTCGGAAGTTTCACCGTGGGAAGCATGAGTGCTCGTCCGATCCTCCTTCTCACGAGGTAAAAAGTCTCCTTCGGAGTCGGAATCGGCAAATAGCATGCTCAATACTTCCGCACGGTTCAACTTCTTACAAGCCATGGTGTTAAAAACTCACTAACAGTTCGCTGACAATAAAAATTCGACTCGCGCGTCTCTACAGAAAAGCTCTGAATTACTGCTTCCGTGTCTGAGCTAGCGCGGCTTTTTTGCACTTCCTTATAAAAACACTGTGAACTACAAAATGACGTGAGCTTGGTCTTGTTTGAAAGGGTAACATGTTTGCCAACTAGTGGTAGGAGGACTGAACACCTTAAAGCCCGTTTATTTTATCTACAGACTGTTTTGTTTATGCTGACGTCATGTCGCAATTCTGCGACTTTGGCGGTTAGAGGGTTAAAGTAGGCCTATATCACTTTTTAATGAAACATTTTTACCTTTATAGAAACTGTCGAGGTTGGTAGCTCCAACAAGGAAGAGAGAGAGAAAGGAGAGGCTAAGGAGGATGAGAGAGAGGAAGAACAGGCTACCAAAGAGGGTGAGAGAGAGGAAGAACAGGCTACCAGTGAGAGAATTCCCGTCATGTAAGGGTAGGAGAGACTGGGAAAGTAGAGGTGGGTGTGGGTGGGTTGCTACGGGGGGGGGGGGGGGGGGGGGGGGGGCCCATTCAGAGAATGTTGTCCCGGGCCCAGCAAAACCTGTCAGCGGCCCTGCAGTAACATTACACATAAAGTGCAAACATAATATAGCAATTGTATACACACACAAACACACCTTTAAATTAAAACTGGCTGAACATCTTGATTATCTGCAGTAAGTAACAGCAACACAGCACAAACTAAAGTGCACAATGAGTATGGCTCTGCCAGCCATAATTCTCCTAGCTGAGGTCAGAAATATAATGGACCGTAAGGCTTTGATACGGCTCCGCTGTACGGCTTGACCACATGTCTGTTGTAGCCGCAAAAAACTCAACAGCCTTCAACTCTGCTGCCACTCTCTGCCTACACTGCATATGTAGCTCCGGTAGGGCATTCTGACTGAAATACGTGCGGGAGGGCATTCTGTACCTCTTATCCAGTGTAGTTACCAAATTATTGAACCCAGGCTTGGTCACCGTATTGACGGGCATCATGTCTTTCGTGATGCATTGGGTTACTGCTTCGGTGATTTCCGCGTGCCGTTTTGAAGTGTGTTCATGTGGCGTAACACCTTCAAACAGTTCGGTCAGTGATCCTTACCGAGTAACGTTATTAGGATTATTCTGCACACTGCTTGATTTTTTTGCCATACATCTATCATACACTGTTTTGTGTTGCGTTTTTAGGTGCTGAGAAAGGTTGGTAGTGTTGCCCTGTGATGTACCAACGCTGACCAGGCAGGTTTTACACAGTACCCGACTCCTTAAAACGAAAATAGTCCCACACAACTGATGTGCAGTTCCTCTTTGAAACTAGCATCCCCGCAGGGTCTGGTTCTGTTGAGCCTGAGCCCATTGTGTAGGTTACAGCTTTGCTTGCAAGTTCTCTCCGGTAGACTGTTTCATAACTTTGCTCCCCGTGTCACGTGACCAGAGTGCAGCCTCTGGTTAGACAATCTCGTTTGATCATATCACATGAACAGAGTATAATCGCAGCCTTTGCGATTAGAAAATTGCACTTGGTCATATCGTGATATTATCGCAAATGCAATATATCGTTCAGCCCTAGTCGGCAAGTGTGCCCGTGACAAGAACTTATCTATATCCGCCTGGTCAATTGTACCCTGGGATGAATACAATTTTACGATTAAAATTTTTTAATCCAATTAATCACATGATTTCCCTGATCACGATTAATTGCATTTCCAAATCCAAAAGTATAATGTATACCCCCCAGTATGCTGGACAAAGGACTGGTAGAGTCCCATATTTCTTCAATATCATTCAAGTACAATTAATAAAGCAGGCAGAGAATGTGTGGTTAGGTCTTAGTCCAGTAAATGTAGGTTTGGGTTGATCAGTTCCCTTGGAATACAGGTTTCTTTTTGGGGATAGGAATGAGAGTTCAGAAAGCAACACTGCTAAGGGGCTGGAAAAAGATTTCAGGAAGTCCTACATTTAGATGCAACAGCATCTAAGCTGTCCACTACTGGAGATACAAGTATTACCTACGCTTTCGTTTGAGAAATGGTAATCAAATCCACAAGATCTGCAGGGCTGAGTATTAGCTGGAAACATGCTTGAAGAAAAGCCAGATGCCAAGAGATTAGGTAAAGTCACTTTAATTTGACAAACCAACACAGTCATTTGGAACAAACCACCTCCCTGATGACGTTCCTGAAAGTGAACAGAAGGATTGGAAATCAGAGTTTCATAGTGAAAACTGGAGCAATCACTGAATAACTGCTGTGTTTGAGACAAACCTGCCGACCTTAGCTGGACCAATGGCGTCGCTTTAAAGGTTTATGGGGCACCTTGAACTGGTCACCTGGCCGCTTGGCTTGGTAGCGCGACTGCGGGCGGTTCATTGATGCATAGCCATGCTGCTGCGGCACCTTGGGCTCCTGGGGACGGTACACCTGCTGCTGCTGGGGCACCTTGGGCTCCTGGGGACGGTACACCTGCTGCTGCTGGGGCACCTTGGGCTCCTGGGGACGGTACACCTGCTGCTGCTGGGGCACCTTGGGCTCCTGGGGACGGTACACCTGCTGCTGATGGGGCACCTTGGGCTCCTGGGGACGGTACACCTGCTGCTGATGGGGCACCTTGGGCTCCTGGGGACGGTACTGCTGCTGATGGGGCACCTTGGGCTCCTGGGGACGGTACACCTGCTGCTGCTGGGGCACCTTGGGCTCCTGGGGACGGTACACCTGCTGCTGCTGGGGCACCTTGGGCTCCTGGGGACGGTACACCTGCTGCTGCTGGGGCACCTTGGGCTCCTGGGGACGGTACACCTGCTGCTGCTGGGGCACCTTGGGCTCCTGGGGGCGGTACACCTGCTGCTGGGGCTCCTGGGGGCGGTACACCTGCTGCTGGGGCTCCTGGGGGCGGTACACCTGCTGCTGGGGCTCCTGGGGGCGGTACACCTGCTGCTGGGGCTCCTGGGGGCGGTACACCTGCTGCTGGGGCTCCTGGGGGCGGTACACCTGCTGCTGGGGCTCCTGGGGGCGGTACACCTGCTGCTGGGGCTCCTGGGGGCGGTACACCTGCTGCTGGGGCTCCTGGGGGCGGTACACCTGCTGCTGGGGCTCCTGGGGGCGGTACACCTGCTGCTGGGGCACCTTGGGCTCCTGGGGATGGTAGACGTGCTGGTCATGGGGCACCTTGGGCTCCTGGGGGCGGTACACCTGCTGCTGGGGCTCCTGGGGATGGTACACGTGCTGATCATGGGGCACCGGACCCCCTAGTGGGTAGACCGGCTCAACAGGAAACACGGGCTCATAGCGGACAAGTGACACTTCCTTTCCATGTTTCTTCGCAGTTCCAGTAGTGTAGGCTGTTGGGGAAATATTTTAGTCCATGTATATAGGAGTCAAAGTCATCATTTTCATCAAGCTTACCATTTACTTCATGTCTTTCAAAAGGTATCAGGGACAACAGCAACAACCTAGAAAAGAAACTACATTTAATGCATATTCTAATGATACTAATCAAAATTTATCAATTTATTCAAAAAAACAAGTTGAAACTTACCTAAAAAGGAGCTTCATCAGATCAGTCATGGTTGGCATCAAACTCAGCCACATCTGACAACTGCTGCCTGGACACAAAATTTGACTAATGACAAAACAGTAGGTCACTGCAGTCAGTCTGAAACACTTTATACTTCCCTTTGTATCATTACTAAGTGGACACAGGTGTTAGTCGTTTGAGGTCGGCGAGGCTCGTCATAGTGCAGGAGAACTTTACTGCATGTCAAACTAAGACAGGACATTGAACAGTTTTACTTTTGTATGTGCAGCACTGTGCTTTATATGCATGGTTTGAGTTTCTTTCTGATTTCATATATATTTGGATGATAATTTGATCACAATGATGAGGCTGTAATCTTTGGAGCCACTTACCAAACTGAAAGCCGATTGGTTTAGATGTTTGCTCATCAATATAAAATTCTTAATGTGTGTCAGAGCTGGTGGTATTGTCTTGCATTCCTTTTCTTTGCTTTTAAATCAGTTATATAGTTTGATGTGTACAGGCCAATTGGTCTTATGAGCTGATTTGTACACAGCAATTCTCTTGCATTGTGTCTTTTTTCTTTACATTCTTTATAGAAGAGTACATGAAAACAAAGTTTAATCATAAACAGAATATATATTAAAGGAACATTCCACCAGTGGAGACATGAATATGTATTGAAAGTGGGCCATATATGTGGTAGAATAGTAGCATAAATTTATAATTTGGTGCCTTCTTGATCGAGAAAAGGCAGAAAATGACTTTTTTGTGCTTTTGGATTAAAGACAACAATCCCCATAGTGCATTGCAATGTTCGAGATCCTCAGGCCACTCCCCCGAGAGTAGCACCGACTACGCTACCTGGAAATCATGTCACACAATTTCTAGTGAAGAGTTTGCGAAATCATTCGTGAATTACTCCTCGTTTGTGTATCGAAATGGTGTGCACTTGCATGGTACCGGGATGTTCAGCCAGCACAAGGAAAATACACGGAGTAAGTTTTCATAGATTACCCAAAGAGTTGGACTTGTGCAAAAAGCCAGGAACTTTTGGAACTGCTAGCAATGCTAAACGCATTTGCCTGGAGGTAAGGCTTTTTTTCTAACTCGACTCTAGCGGCTACTGAGAACACACACTGATATAGTCGTATGCTGTAAAGCAGCACATCTCATATGATTTGGCTGTTTACAAAGTAAATATCTTGTATGTTTTGGTTGCTTGCTGTTCTAGTGTCTGCCTCGCTAACTCCACTCGTCAGCAAAGTTAGCAATGTAACGTTAGACACATTGCTATGTAGATCTAAATAAGTTCGTTATTAGCGATGTAAATCCACCATGTTTTACTGTGTTAGTCTGACGTTATTCAAATGTTTTTAACGTTATTGAACGTATGACATTTCAGACTAAAACGACGTCGACGTCTGCTGCAGAGTTGTCCTCATCATCAGAAAACATTGAATCCCAGACAGCGCCAGACGTCAGCTGTACCTTAAAGCTGCAGTCTGCAAGATTTGTTGTTGTCATACGTAAAGTTCTAATTTTTGGCATTTTAAGAGTTTACATGATCTATCAGAACGCTTGAAGTTGAAAACGGTGACCTCCGTAGTCGTAAAATGCAAGAAATGCTTATTTTTTAACCGAAAAATAAAAAGTTATTCAACTTCCTGTCCCGCCCCTTCAAAACACATGAGAACTCGTGCACGTAGACGTGCACGCCAGATGCGCCTACACGACTCCTCATTCATCAACTCACCTGTCATTTGCGATCATGGAAGACACAGTAAGTAGACTAGCCGTAATGAAGTTCAATAGTCTAGATAAATAACCGTGGGGACGAGCCAACCTTGTATCGCGCGTGCACAATCGGTGATTGACAGGCAGCAGAGCCCAGCTCGTAAACCTGATTGGTTACCTTTTACCGGTCCGGTCCGCAATTTTGTAAACAAACCTGCTGGCTTTGGAGGGACCTAGCGGGACATATAGGGGACCTAGAGAACTCGTTTTTTTTTGTATTGGGGTATTTAATGTACTACTTTCAGGATCCCCGGACAGTTCCAGGCATTATGCTTGAAAAAGAGTTGCAGACTGCAGCTTTAACCCATTCCTCGTGATACATTTTGTAATATTACCATGTCTTATATGTCCTAAATGTCTTTGTCTTATATGGTCTTTTGGCCTTATCCTTGCACTGCCTTACCTGTTTGCACTTCCATCGAGCACTTTACTGTATACTCAATCACAGGGTCAATACCTTTTTTTTAATCGTGTGGATACTGTTGTTTGTGTGTCTTTATGTTCATGACAATTCTTATTTTGTGAATTAAAAAACAAAATGTCACTCCTTCTCTCCTGTCTCCCTTCAACAAAGTTTAGAATAGCATCATAAACTTGGAAGGAGGTAACTGATTTGCAACAAACTTATAATGCAATGTATACTTGTAATGCTTCATAATTTATAGTAATTTTAGGTAGGCTATGATCACAATTCTGTCGTTTTGTCATCTGAGGTAACAGTAGCTATATTGTTCCAGTTCTTAAATGTTGGTCGTTCAATAACTCGAATACACTTGGAGCAACATTAGGCTACTAAGAACCACAACAACATACATTTAACCATTTAATTAAATAACTACACAAACAATACAACTGTTGAATGAATGTAAAACAAGGAAACTATAGCTCCTCCTGAGCGTCCTCCACTTCTTGGTGCCCGCAGTACTGGCCGTCTGGAGCTGGGTAGTTCTGGCGGATAGCCTGCACGACACAAGCAGGTAACACGACACGATGCCCTCTGCTCCTTGCAGGACCCACTCAAGAAAGTGCCGGTAGGCTGTTAGACGAAATTGTCTAGACAAAACATTGATCACAAAGTGAGTGATGGCATTTGAGCCTAGCGTGCCACAGTAGCTTGCATAACTGCAAGCTATTTGTGCAATGAACATGCCACGTTAGCGTGTTAGCAAGAGTACTCCTTGACATAGTAACAAAGAAAACAAACTTACTTTACAGAAAGACGTCCATTTGGCCCTGTAGGCTTTGGCTGTCGTTTCCAGTTGATTTTAGGTATTCTAAAGTAAGTCTCCAGGACGCCACTATCCATATGGGGTGCGAAACTCGGGTGATCAACAACACACACGTCCGTGTCATCCTCCGATTTCGTCCAGAAGAAAAAATTGGCACCGCTGGAATTCTCGGCAGCAGACAGACTCTTGTTCTGTGTCCATTGGCGCACAGTTAGAGCACAGGCACCACCAATTCGCCCCAGCTCGAGCCATTTCTTCTTCTAAATCCCAGTCCTCCGTATTGCATCTGTCTGAGTATTCGGTACCTTCGACCATGTTAGCTGCAGCTCTCAAAAGCACTGGCACTGATCTGTGATAGGTCTGTTAGCGCATTAGGTCCAACCCCCCTATGGGCGGTGTTGAAGGGTGGGAACTAGCGCTTGTAGTTTCTACAGAAATCCACCCCTCTTCCACTTCCTCCTACAATGACGCAAAATGACGATTTTTGCGTCATTGTAGGAGGAAGTGTAAAGAGGTGAATACGGATTTCTCCCGTCTCAGGGGGAAATGAGAGAGTGTTGCATGACCATTCAAAAGTATGACTGGGTTTCTAACAATGCAAAGCCTAATGCAAATGGGTGGAGTGTCCCTTTAATGTCTTATACTAAACTTATACTACTTATACTATACATTATATTAGTATAATGTATAGTATAATCCTAACGTATAACTTATAGCATTTAGTTTTATTTTAAATGTGCTGCCATATGAATGAAAGTGCCATAACATTTGTTGTGCAAACACACTTTTAACATCAGCATCTTTATGTAGTTTTTATGTAGAAGCCTCGCTCCACTGTCTGTTTCCTTGATTGACTTGCTGCTATCAGTTGTGTGTTTTGCCTTTAAGTGATATTTTAGACTGGAACTACTACGCTGAGAAAACAATTCAACTTGGCAGTGTTTACAGATGACTTTGGTTCTGTCGACTCCGCCGTCTGGAAGAACTTTAAAATGAAAATGGCCGAGTAAAAGTTCCGTACCCTTCTCCATGTTTGGTGGATCCGCCGATTACTTTCTTTTCCGGTTCCACAGCAGACAGCAACAGACTTTTACAATAATAAAATAAATAATAAGACAAAAACCCGTGGCGTAGTGGGTTGAGCAGGCGCCCCATGTACAAGAGGCTTTAGTCCTCGCTGCAGCTGGCCCCGGTTCGGCATCGGACGGCCCTGTGCTGCGTGTCATTCCCCCTCTCTCTGCTTCCTGTCTCTCTGAACTTTCCTATCCATTAAAGGCACAAAAGCCTTTTTTATTTTAAATTTAAAAAAAAAAAAAAAAAAAAAAAACCTGCGTTAATGGCAAATATTTATCAGCGTTAAATAATTAACTAGTTAACGCGATAATAACGCGTTAACTCGCCCAGCCCTAATTAATATATATGTTTGTATATACTCACTGGCCACTTTATTAGGTGCACCTGTTCAATTGCTTGTTAAGACAAATAGCTAATCAGCCAATTGCATGAATGCAACTCAATGCATTTAGGCATGTAGAGGTGGTCAAGGCAACTTGCTGAAGTTCAAACCGAGCATCAAAACGGGGAAGAAAGGGGATTGAAGTGGCTTTGAGCATGGCATGGTTGTTGGTGCCATACAGGCTGGTCTGAGTATTTCAAAAACTGGTGATCTGCTGGAATTTTCATGCACAACCATCTCTAGGGTTCACAGAGAATGATTCGAAAAAGAGAAAATATCGACAGATGTGTGGCCAAAAATCCCTTGTTGATGTCAGAGGTCAGAGGAGAATGGGCAGACTGGTTCGAGATGATAGGAAGGCAACAGTAACTCAAATAAGCACTCGTTCCAACCAAGGAATGCAGAATACCATCTCTGAACGCACAACACGTCAAACCTTGAAGAAGACGGGCTACAGCAGCAGAAGACCACACCGGGTGACTTGATGAAATATAAGGATTTACAAGAAGTTCTCACTGCCTAAATAAACCATATTTAACCTCGGATGTATGGGCACCACCTTCAAAGAAGGGAAAAGGAATGTTAAAATGAATGTTTCAGTCTCATAGCGCTACTTTGTGATTTCTCGTTTGGTTTGACCGACATTACGTAAAGAAGACATACAACACAGCCTATTAATGATTTATATATATGAACTATTTATTAAAACGATATAACCAAAAACATGAAACTTAAGACAAACAGGAAAAATGTGTATATGGATGATTGTATAGGAAACACTAAGTGAATTGCAAAAACTATGGGGAATGGAAGAATCGGAATTACTTAAATTGTCTAGATTTTGTTTACTGTTTGCAGTTAAAGGCTAACATCTTGGAGTCATTTATCATTTAAATGTGAATTCTCTCAACACCCATCGTATACCGTTACTTGGGTTGACACTTTAGCCTTGTTAGTCAGCTCTGAACACACCAGCCAGCTGGGTCCAAGTGGGTTTCTCTCGGTTCCGCGTCTCAAGGCCTTCCTTAGTTGTGGGTGACTTTTGTGGATTTTCAAGTTGCCTGGACAGGTCGCTCTTCTTCACGGGAGGAGGGCTTCTGCCCTGGAGACGGAACTGGCTGGTATCGAGAGTTTCACCACAAAGAATGACAGAAAAATGTCCAAGTGTCGGAGTTGGTTTGGTTGCTGACCAACTCTGATGAGGGGAACTTAAATTCACAAAATATTAACAAAAAGTTGACAAGCTTAATGCTGGGTTTCTTGGTAAGAAAAACTAACAATGTGATAACGTGTGCAGCAGCGGAGATTAAAAACGTGCGACGTAAACAAACACGAAGACGAGAGGACGATGCACGAATGAAAAACAAAAATGTATGTCTTTCTACAACTTCATTCTGTTTCTTTCTTTGCTCTGATCTTCTTCCTTCTCATCTTTCTATCCCGTCATCTTTCTGTCTTTCCATCTTATTTCTTCATTCTTTCATTTCCTTCATCCTTCTGACTCGTACTGACTTTCCTATCGCGGGTTCTGGGATTTGTTCGCGGAGGCGGGGCATGACGTAGGCTAACACTTTCAGCCAATTGTATGCCTGAATCTGTTGTGACGTCTGCCTGGGCGTGTTTTGTAGATCTAATTCTAGCGTTAGAGATTTTGGATAAAACAAAGAAACTCGATTTCTCTATTCCTCCGTATCATAAAACATTTAGAGGATTCTGAAAAGACCCCAACTTGTTAAGATATACGTACTATTGCACTGTTAGAGCTGCCGTGTTGTTGTTATCGGGGGCTTATTACACACGGGACTACTGTGATGACGTCATTAACACGCGCCGCCGCAGCAGCATCTTTACACAGAATTTGCTACTGCTTCTGGTAACATGGTTCCTAATTGCGTATTTCCAAATTGCCATGTTGCACAAAACTAGCAGTAGCAAACTCCGTGTAAAGACAGCCGACAGTCACAGAGCACGGAGTGAACGAGTTGTGCTGTAGCAGTGAGCGTTGATGGCGTCATACCAGTAGATGCGTGCCCCCAATAACAATAACAAAGTATTGGTGAAATAAAGACAGATAATGCCTTATTTAGAGGCCGTATTGTCAATGCCCTGTTCTTTCCCGTTATATTGATATACGTGGATCTCGCCGACTTTCACCAAACTGTTATCGGTGTGTAGATGAACGTATTTTATGCCAGAAATAAGGTCCAGGTTTATAAAAAAATTACTTCCCTTTAACTGTTATATTAGTAAATCATAATTTTAAGGGTCTCGGGCATGTAATGTCTACTCACATTCTTATCTTTCGCCTCCCTCCGACCCTCCCAGATCCCCATCATCTTTTCTCCCAGTGTATGGGACTACTTTATGCATGATTAATTATAAAATTAATTAATAATAATATGGATGAATATCAAAATATGAAGCCCTAACCACTGATCATGTGTTTACAATGCCAGTTATGCTGGTAAACAGTTGTAAAAAAAAAGACAGTTCTAAGAGCACAATAAACACAACACAAGTTGACCCAACAAAATCGTATTTATATACATTTATATAAAGAAAAGCCTGCTGATGTCAGCGTCTGTGTAATAAGCTGTCAGCTCATTGGTCACAGAGCAGGACAGGTTCTGGGAACAAGTTTATCGTAAATTTTCATATAGAGCGCCCTGTTGTTCATTTTCCATCGGTATTTTATCGACTATTTTTTGACTCTCACAGTAATACGGGACAAAGAAAAATCCTTTTCAGCTAAATACGGGACAGGTGCTTTTGTTTCTAAATACGGGACGATTCCGTTTTTCAAGGGACGGTTGGCCACCCTAACCTCCACTTTCCAAAGCTGAGAAAGATTGAGGGGGGGTTAAAGCCTGTGTGTAAGAAACTACCCATTCATTTGCATTGTAGTGGAGGAGACCAGAGATGGAACGTGGAGTCAGAAAAATATTTGTCAAACATTATTTGTTCCACCGTCCCCCCCGGGATCTGCACCCATGGGGGAGTGTATATATAAGATGAATCTCTACATCTGACAATGAGCAGTGGTTGAATAATCCAACTTTGCCCACATTCAGTTGGTATGGTTAGGATTTGGGTTAAGGGGGGAATGTCATGGTTTTCTCTGGTTGTCAGACCCAAATGCAGAAAACTCAAGAGTCAAGATAGTTTGAAGTGTTTTATTTTCAAAGTGAGGAAAATTGTCGTTGATGGAGTGGATCTTTCCAGGAAGTGAATTCAGTCAGGGGTTGGCACCACAGCGGCTGCAGGAATAACTGGGACTGAAACAGATGCACAGGTGAGTCTGGATAAGGTTTTCTGAGCAGGATGCAGATGATGGGAGACTTACAGTTTCTTAGATGTGGATCCACTTGGGGGGGGGCAGATAAACACTGAGGGGTTTCTGAAGGTTGAGGGTTTGAATCCAGATGGGTGTTCCAGAGCACGGTGGAGAGCGGACTGGGTTCGATCGGGAGCAGTAAGGAGAGCACGGCTGCCAGTAGTTAATCAGGTCCAGGTCTTGGGAGAGTCTTCAGGTTTGTGTACTGGATACAATGGTCCGAGCTTGGTTTCAGGAAACTGGAAAATCTTGGAAGCAAAAACACAACTAGTTAGTCTTCAAGGTATCGACAGGTTCATGGAAAGGTAATTCACAGGCTTGAAGTACCACTTATGGCAACAATCAGGCGCCGAAGCACTGACAGCGATCTCCTTAAATGCTCCTCCTTGATGATGGTAAGTTACTGCAGGTGTGCCTCGTCAGATGCCAGCCTCAGCCACCGTGCTCTGACTACCACCTGGTGGAAGGAAAAAGAACCACCACACTCCCAGAAACCCAACAGGGAAGGTGTGATGGCCACAAAGCTAGGTCGATAACCCCATGCATCTATACATTTACACAATAAGTTGTATTTTTCCTATGCTGCATCATGGGGGGATATTATATTCATTTGTCTTCAATATTTTGTATTTTCTTTGATTTCTGAGTTATTTAATCTAGTTTGATTAGAATTAGTAACTGTTAAACAAACTCTTTTGGTTCTCTGTTAGCAGATAATGTAACACAGAATGATTCCCATATTTTCTTTCCCATATTTAATATTTTCTCTTTTTGCCCATGTCTAACCAGCTCAGTACCTCACAGAAGGTTTGGTGAAAACCAAACACGGCATATCAGCACAAACACCTCTTCAAAGCTGTCGAACACGATAGTGGAGGAATGATAATTTAGGCCTGTTTTGAAGCAACAGAAACACGTCATCTTACAGTCATGAAGACGACAGGGAGCTCCTCCGTATAACAAAGTATTTTTAAGTGAAATGTATGGTAATTTGTTCAACAACTAAAGCTCGGCTGAAACTGGGTCATGCACCAAGTTAGTGATCCCAATTACACCATGAATTCAAATGTTGTAATACTCCAGTCAAGGCCCAGACCTCCAATTATATGGCAGGATCTCGAGAGAGCTGGGCATAAATAAATGTTGGCAAACCTGAAGCAACATTTTAAAGAAGGGTAGAATAAACTTTCTCCACGTTGATTTTCATTATTCTGTAGCATCTAAGAATTGTGAGAGGGTATACTCTTTTTTTTCGCATGACTGGACATGTGCAGGAGTAAAGCAGGAAGGATTGATGTGAATCACAGATTGTTTAATCCTGGACATATCACCTTAAAGAAAGAAGAAATGTGCACACAGATATAAAGTTTCTGTCCTTGTTGCCCACTGAGAGGGTTCAGGTATCTTAATTTGCTATCTATTGATTTAGCTATTTTTCCTCAATAGCTTGTTCTGCAACACAATAATTTCCCTTCATGGATGGATCCAATCCAATCCAATGCAGTTCAGTTAGATTCAATATTTATTTTAATTAACTATATTATTGTGGCCATGTCAGTTCAATGACCTGCAGCAGAAAAAAAACACGAATCAACAAGACAATACATGCAAGACACAAAACAAAACACTGCGAAGAAAAGCCACAAAGCCAGAGGGCACATCAAAATTCCAGCACGACTTTCAATTTCCAATATGGAAATAGTTGAAAAGAGCCAGAAAAAGACAAAATGGACATGTTTGAGTATATCTGAAGTATTCCATAGCATGTGGACTGTGAAGTCCCAGCTGAGTTCAAACAGGTACAAGGTCTCCTTGTTAGTTTTTACCGAGTTTTTACATTATTTAGTGGTTAAGGATGCATTACTCTGATGTTATTTTATGTATCTGGGGTAATGCCTTTTGGCTAACTACTACCCCACTATTTTCCTGTAATTTATTTCTGGTAAACAAACATTTAAACAAACCCTTTCACTGGACAAGCACATTTTCTACCAGCCAGAATATCAGATTTTCGGTTTTTTGGTTTGACATACACAGGACATTTATTTCAGTGCATTTCATTAAGATAATAAGTTGAATAAAAAACTTGTTTGAAGAGGCTGCAACAAAATTTGAAACAAAATCATTTTAATATATTGCACAACGGTTGATCATCTCATGCATAAAAACAAGAAGTCTTGTTTTCTAATCTCTACAGATGCATTTGTTGGTTTTTTTGCTTTATCATATTGATAATCTTTTAATTACAATTAAGTTTATTTAGCTCATCTCAGTTTATAATTTACAAAGATAATTTACAGTGCAAATACCATTGTTACTCACAAGACATTCCATGACTGAAAAAGGGACCAGTACTTTTTTTTTTTTTTACAGATTCATGCAAACACCATTCTCTTTGGGCCAGTGTTTTACTGCTCGGTTAAGGTCATGGTTGGTTTGACTCTTAATATCAGGATCAGAGGCAGGGTAGAAGCCTATCTTCACTGAATACAGGTTCGGGTAAACATATTTTGTGTGTGTCAATTCTGACAAAAGAACAGCAGAAGACAGAAGCAGTAAAACGATAAGTGACACCAAAGCACAGCAGAGAATCTCAGTGTTATTTATTATCACCTACACTGGTACAAACATTTACTTTATCGATGAGTTGAAAGTAAAATGTAAATTTTTCCAATGTCTTTCCTGTTTTTACTCTTGGTTGTTTTTGCTCCGTTTGAAACATTTTGTGGTATGCATGGTCTGCCAAATTTAGGCAGATCCTTTCCTTCTTTCTTTACGCTTTATCTATGTACAAGTGTTTCATCGTTCCTTAAGTGCAGTGTATTGATTGGTACACCTGCCATCGCAATCCTAAAAGATGAACATTTGTGCTTTGGCGATGGTGTTGACATTCAGTGTTGACAACTATTTAACAAAGCAATAAACTCAAGTTTTAAAATGTGCTGAAGGATGTTGGCAGAAAGGGTTTTGGTTTCTTGTACCAAACACATGCAGAAGTTACACACCCCACTGTGTGGAGCTACAAATCATCCTGTACACATTTGCTGAGAGATAAATAACATAGCTTGCATTGACTCAACCAGAAGTGGGGCTTTGTAAGACCATTGCACACAGTAAGATATGATTTAAGAGGAATTTAATTACATCTGCCTTCATTATTTTACTCTTAGTGCATTTACTTGTGAATGATGTCATTCAACATTATTGCTCATTTACTGTTCTCCTCCATTTGTTCAGTCTTAGAACTGGAAGAGCCGTGGCCCTTTGGTGTACGTCTTCCTGTCTTTAAACCAATCCTGGCTCCAGTTTGCTGGCGTACTCCACCTTCATGCGCTTGTTGGATCCTAAAGGCCTCTCTCAGGTTCTGAGCTCGGACCTCCATGCTTTGAATCTCTTCTACAAGTCGACTAGGAAACCAGCCCCTCTCACCATCATGGAGTCTTTCAGCCATCATCCAACCTGAAATACAAACACAAAAAGACCAATTGTGGCATCATGATGGAAAGGAAAAAAATGTGGATAATAATGCATAAGGCAAAACCTGACAATTGTAAGTCCTTTTTTTATTGGTCAAAAAATCAATTTTTTGTTTTGTTTTTGCATCTACTGAACTCACCGTCATTTGTTCGCTCGAGGAGGTTCATAACATCAGCCATTTCAATGGACAGCTCATCTGGCTCTTGAGCTGAGTATGACTGAATACACTGCACCTGTGGAGAGTCTGATGAATATTACAGACAGTTTTCAGTTCATGTCTCCTTATACTTTGAACTGTATGCAATGTTGTGATTTGTTTTCTCACCTGGCTGGTGGGAACTTGTAGACATGAAGCGTGTGCGCCTGTTAGGAGTGAGTGTACACATCCATCGAAGCTTATCACTCCTGGGACATTGATTTAATTTATTAGTATTCAGTTAAATAAATTCATAATTCATAATTGTTGCGTCTTTTTTTCTATATTGTCATATTTTTTTCTATCATTTGTCGAGTAACTACCATCTAGTACAAACCCGCACTTTAGTACAGACATGTGTATATTTGTTTTATTAACAAAATAAAATCATAAAAGACACAAAGATGTTTTGTATGCGTATTAAAGAAAAAACAATAGATTGTTTTGTTTTATCCTTGTTAGCTTTAGTTTTTTTGATTGTTTTAAACAGAACCTGTTTGTTCTTGGGTTTTATGCTAGATATCTTATTCTTGAACAGCAACATTCTGTCCACACTGAATTTTCTTTACTTTATATTAAACTATGTGTATGCCTGTCTGTCTTCACATTTTATCCCTGGTGTCTTATGAATACTCAACCCAAGTTTTTCTTTTTAGTTCCATTTAATTCTTAGAATTAATTATTATTATTCCATTGTTTATTTAGTTGTATATATTTTAGGCTAATTCATACATTATCTTGTGGCTGGAAATGTTATTTGTAAGTAGCAGTAAAATGATGGTAAAAGTAATGGTTTTGTCCCGCTGGCTGACACACTTTATAAATGGCATCAGGAACACCAGTATGAAAGCCATGTTTTACCGTTGTAGCAGTGTAGATAGTCTGAACTCCAATACATACAGCTGTATATACATGTACGTCTGGGTGATTATGAGATGATTCTTCAGAACAGATAGAAGAAATGAAAAATTCTGTTCCGTTTACAGTATTTGGACTTTCTTTAATCTTTTAGATCTTTAACTTTTGGAAGGATTTGGGTTTGTTTCAGCATTTAGTGACATAAATCTAATTAAGAGGTTTAGTAGGTGAAACAAAGTACTTTGTGGTGTTGTTAACTATTCAAACATCTAACATATAACCCCAACTACATACTACTTTGTTAGGATACCAGAAACCAGGGAAGTTCTAAGCTGCTGATTTCATTTAGTTTATGTTATCCTCTGCATCAAATCTGTGTCTAAATATTAACTCACAACTAAAGATATGATACGTTAATAAAGCCTGGTGTTTGATGTAGTGGAGTGGTATAATATAGAGTATAATGTTGCCTAAAACAAATACTTAAATAAAGTATTTATATCTCAAAATCTAACTTAGGTTCAGTACTGGCGTAAATGTACTCTTTTCATAACTGAAGCACAATAACCAGCGTCTGGACTTTCTGGAGCAAAGTTAGATTAAACTGTCGGGACTTATAGCATTTAAATGCTATTTTTAGTGCTTTGTATGGACATCTCACGTCTTTAGTTCTATTTAAAAGAAAAAAGGACACATTTTAAGACAGTGTAAGGATACAGACTGTGTAAGGATATTAGAAATACTGAGAGAAAACTTAATTAGAATTGGTCTTTGATGATTTGACTTTGGAATAACACTTGATTTTTAACTATCAGTGTCATCACTAGTAAACTATCTGCGCATTTATGGCAGCAGGGCAAGACAGCTGAGATAACTATATGAGATCCATGACACCTGTAGAGGATTAAAATTACATTTAAATTGTTTTAACAATATCAGGGAACTAAGACCATAACTGTTACAGAAAAAGCAACTTTATTCCATAGGGTTACATAAAGTATCTTAAATCAAAGAGCAAAGTAGCTGATGGGATTTTTGTGTTGTTTCATGTGTACTTGTTTTTTTCTCCTGAAATAAAATCCCTTTCCCAAAAGAACTGCACCTATGTTGTTGTTGTTGTTTTTTTTTTACCCCTGTTGGGAAATTTAACATATGCTGTAAAACCTTTGAAAAACAAAATATGAGCTCACCAACAGTTTGTTTGGAAGGAAAACAAAGTCTATCCTTAGCTGATCGTGGCTCAGATACTCACATACTGGAGGTCTTGATCATGTAGCTGATTGTACGATCCTCTTGGTTCTCCAGCATCTTAAGATTGAAGACATTGGCCAGCTGCTGACCCTGGTTTTCAAGATCCTCTGTTCTTAACATGGCCCGTGTGCATGAGTCAAGAACCTGGAACTTGTCCCCACTAACAAAATATGGCCTCAATTAACTTTCTCAGTTTTTATTACGAGACTCCATATTTTTTTTCTTCAATTTTTCTTTTTCCAGGTTCCAGTTGATATTTCTTACATCTGTATAAAACTAGTCTAAGCAATAGTTAGACAGTAATCCTTCCTTCATTGAGAAAATAAGTTCTAAGGCTGAAACTCCTACAAAGAGTTTTATAGACTCTGACAGACAGAGGACAGATGTAGCCTGTGCAGAACTCTCTCCAAAAGTTAAAAGAGTAATAGCTCTTGTGACAGACCAGCTGAAGGCTTTAATGAGTGTGTCTGTTTGGCTTCTTGTTAGCCAGTCGTTCCCGGGTTCTGTTGTGACCCTGTATTGGTCATCCATTTGAGCTGCATGTTGGTGCAGGGCAGTGGGTGACGAGCCTTCCTTTTTAAGGCTCCACGTCTTGTACTGCCCCTACACATCATCATTCTTTAGCAAAGTGTCGAGCCACACTCGTTGCAGTGTAGGATCTCTTAATGAAGGGAATGTGAGGAAATACAGCAGCAAGCTCTGTGGAGCACCTGCCTTTCTTCGACAGAGACAGGATCATTCTTTCCTTTCCTTGTTACAGTTGAGAGCTGAGCTGTAACAGTATCTGTGCAGTGTCCCCCAGTCATTGTTTCTTGCATTAAACTTCTAACTTACAGCTTGAAATTAAATGTATTTTCAATCCCACTAAGATTCCCATACAAAATGTAATGGGAATAAATAAAGCCATTTTCACACATGCACTAAAGATGTTCTGGAGCAGTGGCATGTGATCATGCCAATGACAACATTTGCTCCAAACTACTTGTGGAGAAACTCCACCTTGCCCCTTGTGAAAAACATCAGCAAATGAGATAATGGTCATACATGTCAGCTAATATTCTACAACATTGGTTCCAACTGAGGGATTGAGCGTGTGTGTGTGCTGGTGTGAGCTTGCCCTTTCTGCTGACCCGCATACTCGTTATTCTCCATGTGTTGTATTCTCACAGTGATTTCCACGCTAAAATGTCTGTACTGTGTTCAGCTTTCCGTGCCCTCTAGACAGCGGTTCCCCTGCACTCTCACATCTCCAGCAGCAAGCCTCCCGCTGGGAGGTGCTGCTATGTAAAAAACTGTCCAGACCAAATTGTTTGTATTTTTTCCTGGAACTCTCCTGTGTTCATGTGGGATAACAGCTTAAGAGAACAACATGGTAGGATTACTGTGAAACTGTTGCATTAGACTAGAAGACTGACAAAGTGATAACTGAAGATTGTAAAATACTTTACCAAATGCTTACCTTCGCTTCGTTATCAGTAGCAGATTGTTAAAGAGGAACATGTAGACTGGTTGGTGGAGCTTACGACTTCGCATAGTCTTGGTACTTTTTGGTCCGGTCATTAGCTGCACCTCGCCCTTTTTTAGCAACCAACGTGAGTGTGAAATGATGGGCACAGACTAAGAAGAAAATAAACATTCGGGACATAAAGAGAATTAGCTGTGCTCACTGTGACCTCACTGTGCTTCATTTATAGAATTTGCTTTGCCATGTGTTTTTTTTGGCATTGACTTTTGTGAGAAGCCTCAGTGTTGCATCTCTAGTCTAGTCCTGGTGAACACCCAGGTATCTGTAGCGTTCCACCACCTCTACCTCCCCTTCAAGGATTTAAAGAGCGGCTTATTCCTACTTCTTCTAAAATATAAAAGAATAAATATTTTTGGGTCCAGCAATTTGTTAATTTAAAGCCTTGTGTTGTAAACACTTTATGTGTAAAAAAAAATTCTAACCCAGTGGATAAGATGAGGGGATTGTTCCACAAAGTGGTCAGTCAGTGTTTTTGCTTTCAACCTCCTGTCGATCCTTTGTGGTTTACTCTCATTGCTCCGTCATCAGACTCCATGCATAAAGTTAGTGTAGTGATGCTAGCATCACAAATTCCCTTCTTGATATGTTTGATAAGAAAAAGTCTTAAATGATGTTATGAAATTCCTTTAGTTATGTCTCAGCATGTAATAGGATAAAGACATGAAAAAATCTGGGCGACACATTGATTTGAACCTGGTCTTTTCTGGATTGTCCATGTTCACATGGACAGGAGAAGTCATTAAACTGCTCACCCCATAATTAGTAGACAGTTAGATCTAATTGCTCCTCTGTCCTAAGAAGACCTGTGCGACTTCTCTGGAGGTGAAAATGCAAAACATTAAAACTTAGTTTACCTTGGATTTAAATTCCAGTGTTTTCTCAATGCTGATGAGCTCCTCTGTGCGACTCATTTTTCGCACCCCTTCGTTGCACTCTTTTACAATCTGAGGAAGATAAAATTTAAAACCCTAAGCCTCATAATTTAAATGGAATTTCATTTTTACAATTTATCCCCAAAGGAAAATCATATTCTTTCAAATATTGCCAAGGAAAATAGACTAACAAATAAATAAATAGATGAATAAATAAACAATTAAAAAGTAAAGAAAGTAGCTGAAAGTAACTTGGATATAATGAAAAACTTAGGTGCTATCTAAGTTATATGTCAAAATAAAATAAAAAGGTTAAGGCTAGGTCCAAACTTTCCACAACAACATGGTTAGCCTGAGGAAACAGACTAACTTTTTCCTGAGGTTGTCCAAACGTTGCTCAGCTATTTGCTTACATGCTTCTAAAGATTTCTAAAATCATGTTGGCAAAAATATTCTTTATCAACAATCAGTGCAAACCTTGGTATCTTAATGATCACGATACAAAAGAATACACCATGATTGGTACACCAAGCCAGCTGATTGGTGCTCACCTGCTCCAGTTGCTGATGTGCTTTTATGGCAGTTTCCTCCCTCTCTGAGTTTTCCTCAGCTTTTTTCAAGATGTTCTGCAAAGAGAAACAAATAAAAAACAATGGAAAGCTTCTAAAGTGACACCAAAATACCATTTATTGCTACAGCTTTTTACATTTTTGGATACTAAACGTGCCACAAATAGAGGTAGATAGCCTACAATGAATTCAGCTATTACACAGGTTGGCATGCTCACTTGTACAAGCAACTTGAGCCTTGTGATCCTCTGGAAAGGAAGGATGAGGAAAGAGGTAAAAGACAGGCCCCTGACCCGTGGATGTCTTTCCAGTGAAGCCATGGCCTCCCGAAATGCCAGGTTTTCCTCTCTGGGGAGACAGTCATGGTAAGACAACATAATAACCATACAGCTCTGTCAAACAAATGCATACACTATATCTTCTTTTCAGTGCAGTGACAGAGAAAAAAAACACTTCTACACTACAGAAGCACAAAGTTTAGTCTGATCCACCCAGAAATAAACATTGCACACTGGTTGTGTTGACAGCTGACTGATATTTAAGTAAGATATCTCTAAGCTCTTTACCTTGTATCCTTTTTTCCTTTGCCAAAATTGGGAGCCACAGCAGAATTATCATCACCTTTTTTTCAACCCAATATCATAAGTGAAATAAACATGAGAATTACTTTGTGATGAAATATCTGTTGTTGGCGCAACGCCTGGAACAATGCAAACAGAAAATCAAGTAGCAGCTTTGTCATGATTTCTCAGGGTGTGGTACACAAGACTCTCCTTGCTGTGGCGAACACACAAATTCCAATGCTCAATTGACTTTTCAAGAACCTCATTCGAGACATTGCTTTACAATTTTTGATCAGTGTGTGTTCTGTTAGGTTTAGGCACAGAGCCACTTGGTTGAGGTTAGAAAAATAAATGGTGTTGGCAAACGGAGGTGTCTTGAACCTTATTCCTGCTCCTCTTTAGATTTGCAAAAGCAGTGGCTTCATCACCATCACCTGAGGCAGTGTTTGTCACTATGGTAACCAAGCAGGCTGGTCTGACAGTTGGACATAAGAGCATGACTGTGCATGACTCCTCTGCACACTACAGTCAATGGAGGCCAAGGTTGCCATTTGCCAAGATGCTGGCAGGTCATTTCAACACATTACACCTATTGTCCATCTTGTACAACAACAGAATGCTCTGTTACAAAATATTAAAATGTTGAAAATGCTAAATCTATTTGAACAATGGGAGGACAATCAAACTAACAAAAGGCAAATATACTTTCATCCAATTGCTATAAAAGGAAGTAGATTAACTAAAAACCAAAATTGCAAACAATATAATTGCAATCTGTGTGGAATTTGATCTGGTCAAAGCAGATGTAAGAGTTGTGAGGGAAGGACTATCATCCCTGTCAGATGAAGTATTGCTCATTATTTATCAAAAAAAAGGTGAAAGAGCTAAATGGACATATGTAAGGACATGGAGGGCAGAAAAAGAACAGGAGGTATATGAATTTGTGGGGTACCTGAACATTAGCTGTCCATGTCAAGATTGAGCTGTCTTATCACAGCCTAACGGAGAAAAGCTGAATACACACCATGTGTGATCTTTGCTCAATTTCACAATCAAGAAGATGCATTGGATATCATGAGAAGAGCCAGATATTGAGGGAAATTAACTTTTAAGTGAAAACTAATTGCCGTTTTCCCAGTCTATATGCTGTCGCCAGAGTGGTAAACATCAGGAAAATTCAGACCAAGTCAGGGTGTCTTGTATGGTATTTTCTTTCCTGCTTGATTCCTCATCCCACCAGAAGCAAGAGTTTGTGGATGTTGATAAAGCATTGTACTATGCGAGGAAATGAATCAGTGAAGACAATGACTTACTACATTGCAATATCTTTACAGAGACATCAGAATTCTTTTAGGTTTTTTAATCTTCTGTCTTTTAATCTATCGCAGTTCCCTAGAAAAGGTGTTACTCATAACACCAACTGACCTTTAGTATAAAGACATAAACAATAAGATGCTGCAGCAATCGGGGTGTTATCTAACTAAAGTTTTTTGTTTTGTATCCAGGGTAACGCTAACCCTCTGTGACATTCTACATATATTCTTGTGAAGACATGCTCTGAAAAAAACCCTCCCTCTCCAATCATGTATTCAGTACAAAATTCTATTCAGAACAGGGGACGATGATAAATCACCATTTTCTTAAGTAAGAAATCATTTGTGCAGCATACTGTATGAGCAATGGTAAACTGTAAATTGACTGTACTTATAGAGTGCTTTCTAGTCCAGTTGGCCCCTTAAAGTGCTTTTACACCCCAAGCCAGAAAAGCATATCTGCCAGATAATGCATGTATTCATAAAACAAGGTACTCACAAAATGCGTCTGTAGTTCTTCTCCTGGTACACCTGATTTATGACATATTTGATGAAGACACGGAAGTCCTCTACTGCGTGGTTATAAACAATGTCACACACATCAGAAATCAGAATAGACTTCTCAATGCGGTGCTCCAGATCCATTAGGAATCTGAAAATGTTAACAGACCATTATCCAAGGATAGAGCAGAAACTGACACTTTACAGTAGAAATGTAGATTCCAGTGGCACACTGATTGAAATTAAGTGGGGCCTTGTCCTACCTTTCACTGACTTTCATGACTTCCTCAATGTTGGAGAACAGGAAATGCATGTCGGATTGGCTGAGTGTGTTGAATAATTCAGGGTTGCGTAGAAAGTGTGCCTCCAGAATTTCCAAACTCTTGTAGTAGGATGCTTCTGAGGTAATAAGCTCAAACATGGCCTAGAGAGAAAAGCAAAACATGTAGCCCCATCGACACTTTCACTGATAAAATCACACTGATGCCATACTTCATTGGTGATTAAAGCTCCCATAATGTGCATTTTCACTTCACTGATTTTGATTTGAACCACAATTGATTGTAGATAGATTGTAATAATGGAGATTTTTTATTTTTCATTATATGTAATCTTAGCATCAAAGTTTGTTTGAGCATGTATTTCAGTCTTGAGCACACAGTGCATAATTATGTGAATTCATCTCAATTACTTTTCATTTCCTTCATCAACTAATTGTTTTGTCTCAGTCATCAAATGACTTAAGTGTGAGACTTTGATCAAGTGATAACAGGTGGTTCTATTTGTATGCAGTTCTATTTGTTTGGTCCTTTAAAAGATCCATGATTAGGTAGTTTACTTACAATGAAGTCAACAGTACAGTTACATACAAGCAAAAGCTGTTATGACAATTAAAACTCGACCATTCTTCCAGTTATTGTCAACTATGATAAAAAGAATAGCTTTTGTTTTACATTTAGTGTTGCCTGAATCAAGGATCAAATCAAGGATACCATACAATACGATACAAGCTGAAAAAGAGGAGAGACTGAAAAGAGGAAGTGTGTGTTTGCCAGTTTATATTTATTTAACATACCTAGTAGTATCTAACCTAGTTAGTGAGACAAATGATGATATAACAAACTGCGATGTAGAAAAACCTCATCTTGTTCTGGAAATAGAAATTGGGTTCAGAATGCCAACTGACAGAGAATAAGAAGTTCTTCAACAATATGGCCTGAGACTGTCAGAAAGGTCAGTGTATCTGACCTTTAAACACTTTATCTTCTTTTGAGGATTCCTTATTTGAATAATTCTTAAATTTAGTCATAGCACGGGTAACTTTTATCAGGTTTTTGAGTTGTTTTCTTTATGAGGTGGGTCTGCACTGATGTCCCACAAAAAACCCATTATTCAGCAACTGCTGATAATAGATTGGGGTTTTGAAATATTTCTACAGGTTGAAGAATCCATATGTGTTTTCGAGAATTGAGTGTGTTGTATTTGCTGTGCTGAGTTTGAGAACAGCTGCTGGGAAGTATACTGATCAGACACAACATCAAAAACACTGACAGGCGAAGAGAATAACATTCATTGTCACGCTCCTTCAGACTCATGAAATTGCTCACCTCTTGCATTATGATTTCATTTTGGGATAACTGGGTGAGAAGGCCACTGGCTTGCACCGCTTCCAGGTTCTGCCACAAACTTAATGATTGAGCACTGTTCCTCAGTTGAAGTTGTAATGTTGGTGGTGACACTACACCACCCTCTGCAACCACAGTTCCTGTCCTATGTCCAGGATAAAGGTTCTCACGCTGCCGCCGTTGCTCGATCTCCTGCTGTTTGGAAGTGTCCCGGTATTCCTGGTACAAAAAGGCTAAAGGGTAAAGACACAACCATTGTCCATTAGTTTCTTGATTACTGTTTGTTTAAGAATTTCAATTTACAAAATCTAAGCTTAATACAGCAGCAAAAAACTATGTCAACCCATGATGGCCAGCATAATAATGAGCAGGTCCTCCTCATGCCATCTGGTTTACAAAAGTTTTTAGGTATCTGTCAAGTGTTAGGCTAACAACCAAATTGTAACATTGCATTGTTACAAGATGAGTGGTGTTACTTATCTGTATATTACAGTTTTTCTCTATTGGTTTGGCTCATTTCTTGAAACAGAAATTACATTATCAAAATAACATGGACAAATCTCCAGACCACCTCGCAATTGTTCACAACAGAATGGCATTTCTCATTGCTTTCATCAAATTGCAATTGTCTTAATACATGTGTCAATTGTTTCAGTGCATCTCTGCAAAAGATTAAGTACAAGTAGCCTACAGTTTGCACAGTTTGCCTACATTTAGCACATTTTCCAAGTGAATAGATTTTGGTGATCTGAACTGATTAGTTGATTCTTGGTCTAATGGTTCTTCTATCCAAAATATGTCAGCATGATTTCATTGTATAAGTCATCACATGCACAATAATCTGTTCAATTGTCAAAATGGGCCAAGAACATGATACCATCAATACTATATAGAATCTCATGTAACGTTTGATAAATTCATGACAGTAATTGAGTGATTGATTTCTTGCTTAGAAGCAGTTCAATGTGCTTTACAGAGTAAAAGAAGTAAATAAAAACAGTGTGTGAAAACAGCTAAAAAGCACAGATGGGTACATGTAATTTTTTTACTCTAACTTTTGCAGATAATAATGGGATTGGAAGCAAATGAGACCCCTCACATCCTCATGTTTGTAAACGAAGCCGGCTTCAACCTGGCCAAGGGGCGAAGACGTGGCCACAACATTATTGGCCACCGGGCCATGGTGGATGTTCCAGGCCAGCGAGGGGGCAATATAATTATGTGTGCTGCCATTTCTGAGAATGGTGTGGCCACTCACATCCCCACTCTTGGCCCATACAACCCACAGAAGCTCCTCTTCTTCTTGGACCACCTTTATACTAATTTGGTCCCTGAATATGAGCGAGGTCTTCTTGAGTCTCACCTACCACGCTACGTGATTGTGTGGGACAATGTCAACATGCTCCCACCTTATTCCCCTTTCCTTAATCCTATTGAGGAGTTTTTCTCTGCTTGGAGGTGGAGAGTGTATGAGCATCATGCTCAAGACCAAAGATCTTGTCATGTTTAGACATTACAGAAGATCAGTGTAGGGGATGGTTGCGGCATGCACAGCGTTTCTTCCCGCTTTGCATTGCAAAGTAAATAAAATATACGTTGCGATGTTGATGAGAATCTGTGGCCAGACAGACAGCAACGTCTGGATGGCCAGGAGGGTGAGGACGGGGGAGGGTGAGGGTGAGGGTGAGGGTGAGGGTGAGGGTGAGCGGGAGGGGGACGACAGCAACCAGTAAAGTGTTGCCATAGTGTTTTCTGTAAGCTGCAGATTTATTTACAGTACTGTAGGCCACATAATTTTGCTTATTTTTTGTATGTGTTTATATTACAGTATATGTGTGCTATGTATATTTTTCTTTTCCTTCTATAATACTATACTGTATGGAAGTTACGTACTTCACAGTATTTGTGTGAATAAAAATGGTTGGTATGAGTGTATTGTGTGTGCTTTGAGGCTACTCTTACTGTGAAACTTTTTTCCTTCAGTTTTATACACTATTGTATTCTGTTAGGTAGTCCTATGCCATAGTAACAAAACATCTAAACATTTTGACTTGTAGTGCTCACACAATGCCAAAAGGACAATGCATTTTGGGGGCACTGACTATTTGAATGAGAAAGAAACTTCATTTTGACACATGGCTGAATTGTTTAGGGGGAGATATGAGCTATTGCTGGTGAACCATGGTGTTTTGCTGAACCATTCAGTTTAGTTTTGCAAAAAGTACTAAAGAGTGTTGAAAACGTCCGGTCAGTTTCAAGAAATGAGCCTAGGCAACTGAGAAAGATCTTTGCAATTTGGGTGGCACTGACTCTTTACATGGGAAAGAAATCAGGTCTGAAGCATGGGTGAACAGTTTTGGGAGAGATATGTGCTTTTGCAGGTTAGCTATGGTGTTGTGCTGAACTATAAGAGTGTTATGCCAAATGATCTTAGAGTTTTGAGAATGTAATTTCTGTTTCAAGAAATGAGCCAAACCAATAGAGAAAAACTGTAACTCCATGTAGTTTCAATGTTATGACTTACCCACCTACACAAACACTGATGGCAGTGGTATCTATATAATTATCCTTGATAGACTAATAATAAATTACTATCACAAAGAGCAATTAAGTATGTCAAAACATAACAACTATTGGTAAACAACTGTTTTTAGAGCCACTTTGGACCCATCATTGTAGCGAACATTGAAATAATTAAAAATGGATAATAGAAAAAAAGATAGATAGATAGATAGATAGATAGATAGATAGATAGATAGATAGATAGATAGATAGATAGATAGATAGATACTTTATTAATCCTGAGGGAAATTCAATTATTTTTTCTTAATTCAATTCAATAATACTCTATTAATTCCAAAAAGGAAACTGCGGTATAAATCGATATTAAGAATACTAAGTAAATCTCTCCACTGGGTTCCTGTCGCTCAGAGAATAGACTTTAAAACAGCTCTGCTTGTGTACAAGTCTCTTCATGGTCTCGTGCCAAAGTACATCTCTGACATGTTAGAGCCATATGAACCAACTGGGGCTCTGAGAACCTCAGGGCGGGGTCTCCTGCCTCAGGGAGGGGTCTCCTGCTGGTGCCCAGAGTCAGGACTAAACAAGGTGAGGCTGCGTTTCAGTTTGATGCTCTAAAATCTGGAACAGTCTTCCAGAAGATGTGAGACATGCCTCAACTCTGACAATGTTTAAATCCAGGCTGAAAACAGTTCTATTTAGCTGTGCATATAACACCTGAAAGTATTTTATCCGCACTCTTCACTTTTAAATTAATTAATTAATGATTATTTTTCATGTTTTTTTGGAATGATTTTATTTGCCTTCTTGTGATTTTATGTAGCTGTAAAGCACTTTGAATTGCCTTGTGTTTGAATTGTGCTCTCCAAATAAACTTGCTTTGCCTTGCCTATTTATACAGAATTCAATTTTTCTTTTTTCCTCCATTTATCTGAATTCCCGAACTGCTTTCCTCACTCTTCTCTCCTTTTCTTCTCATTCGTAATCACGTGCTCATCTGCTTCGACCCTCAACGTTATCAGGATTTTATCATCCAGATCTTATTTACTGTTTGAATATATGTTTTTTGGGCTTCATTAAACTGCAGTGTCTGCACTTTGGGTCCTCCATACACAATGCTAACATAAAATGGAAAAAAGGAAAGGGGATTGGCTGCAGAAGTTAATCACGTTGCCAATGTTGTTGGGTTTCTGGGAGTGTGGTGATTCTTTTTCCTTCCACCAGGTGGTAGTCAGGAGCACGGTGGCTGAGGCTGGCATCTGACGAGGCACACCTGCAGTAACTTACCATCATCAAGGAGGAGCATTTAAGGAGATCGCTGTCAGTCCTTCGGTGCCTGATTGTTGCCATAAGTGGTACTTCAAGCCTGTGAATTACCTTGCCGTGAACCTGTCGAGATACCTTGAAGACTAACTAGTTGTGTTTTTGCTTCCAAGATTTTCCAGTTTCCTGAAACCAAGCTCGGACCATTGTATCCAGTACACAAACCTGAAGACTCTCCCAAGACCTGGACCTGATTAACTACTGGCAGCCGTGCTCTCCTTACTGCTCCCGATCGAACCCAGTCCGCTCTCCATCGTACTCTGGAACACCCATCTGGATTCAAACCCTCAACCTTCAGAAACCCCTCAGTGTTTATCTGCCCCCCCCAAGTGGAGCCGCATCTAAAAAGCTGTAAGTCTCCAATCATCTGCATCCTGCTCAGAAAACCTTATCCAGACTCACCTGTGCATCTGTTTCAGTCCCAGTTATTCCTGCAACCACTGTGGTGCCAACCCCTGACTGAATTCACTTCCTGGAAAGACCCACTCAATCAAGACAAATTTCCTCACTTTGAAAATAAAACACTTCAAACTATCTTGACTCTTGAGAGTTTTCTGCATTTGGGTCTGACAACCAGAGAAAACCATAACAGAACAATCAGGCCATTCAGACCCAGCAGAGGCTCTCAATAGAACCTTAACAGAACAGCACCGACAAATTCAGTCACATGACAATATGCTTCATGCTCTACACGATCACTGCAGAACCGTTGATCAACGTCTGGAACGACTAACCAGTTTGATTCAAAACCTGCAGCCTAACCAGTCAGCTTTACCAGCAGACGGCGCCTCTGCTCAACCAGTCATTCCACCAGCTGTTCAACAAGTGGTTTCCCGTGATGTCACCTCTCCCAACCCGGAAAAGTTCTCTGAGGTTAGTTGTGGTGGATTCCTTTTTCAATGCTCTCTGGTTTTTAATAGATCACCGCAGTCATTTCCGACCGATGAGTCCAAGATCGCCCATATTTTGGGTCTTTCTGGCGAAGCTTTAAAATGGGCCGAGGCTCGGTTTCAAAACCCGACCCACTTCGGCTGCTCTTTTCAAGAGTTTATAGATGAGTTTAAACTCTCCTTTTCCGAGGAATCAGACGAGACCTCAGTTTCCAGAAAATTATGGAACTTAAAACAGGGCTCCAAATCAGTGGCTGAATTCTCCGTAGCGTTTCGCACTCTCGCAGCAGCGTCCGGGTGGGACACCCGAGCCCTAAAGACAGCCTTCTTCCAGTCGCTCAACGATTCTTTGAAGGACGAATTGACTGTCCTTGAGGAACCCAAGACACTAAATGATTTGATTTCCCTAACCACAAAAATAGATAATCGCTTACGTGAACGAAGGAAGCAGAGGGGCGAGAAACAGAATTTTGGACCAGCTAAGATATCTTCCTTTTCCAAGACCACTAGTCCATTAGTTTCATCCCTTGGATCAGAACCCAATTAACTCCAGAAGAACGACAAAGACGAAGGAACTAAAATCTGTGTCTTTACTGTGGCGAAATTGGACATTACATTGCTTCATGCCCCATCCGCCCAAAAGAGAGGGCCCGTCAGTAGATATGGGGAACCTGACAGGCCAAAAATTCCCGACTTCATCTCCCCGCCTTAAGGCTGATTCTTACTCGGCGCGACCTCGCTCATACTAGCTGGTCGCAAATGGCGCAAACGGTCACGTGTCCCAAAATTCCGCCACGCCCCCCGTCGCAAGCTAGAAAATCCTCGCGCGGCGCAAGGGCGCGCACACAACTTTTTTTCTGACTTCACGCGCGCTCAACTGAAAACAGCTGACCAAGAAAAAGAAAAAATGAACACTGCAGAGACCGCGGTGACCGAGACGGTGCGCCTCTACAAACATCTGTACGATGTATGTAGTGTATGAAGTTACACTGGGACAACGTTAGACAAAGTTTGTCTTGTTGCAAAGGACGAACATTCCACCTTCTCTTCTGTTTTTGCCGCAGCCGCTTAGCTCTGAGATACATATACAGTTCTACACCCAGAGTAAATTCATTAAGCATCGGATGTGCCAGCCTCTGCTGACGTGACACCACAGGTGGCATTGTGTATGCTTTCTTCCTATGCTTCATATGCAGCTTGTTTCCTCAACAGTGACGCTCGCTGGTTTGGAGAGAACTGCAAATGTGACGCATACTCGGCACAAACTGCGCTTATGAGCTGAAGGAACTGTGAAGGGTCTGGCGCTTTCGATGACGTCATTAATGGTTCTCGAGCCAGAACAGTTGCGCGTTTGCGCCGAGTATGAATCAGCCTTAACACTCCCGGCCGTCATCCAGTTAAACAAAGACTCACTACATCTCACCGCCCTTATTGACTCTGGTTGCGAGCAGAATCTCATAGACAAAACGTTGGTGGAACAAGCTAGGATAGAAACTTTCAGACTCCCTACACCTCTGAAAGTCTCAGCCCTAGATGGGAAGGAGTTACCCAGAATCACTCACCAAACCAGTCCAGCTAATTATTTCAGGTAATCATCGTGAAATGATCTCCTTCTTCGTCTTTCCCACTTCTGATCCATCCATAATTCTAGGATTCAATTGGCTCCAAATGCATAATCCCCATCTTGATTGGGCTGGGCTAAGTGTCAAATCATGGTCCACTAACTGTCTCTCTACCTGTTTGCAGTCAGCAGTTCCATCCAACCAGTCTCCGGCCATCCAGGATGAGGTGGACCCCAGTAATTTGGCTTCCGTCCCAGAGGAATACCATGATATAAGTCAAGTATTCAGTAAAAACAGAGCCTTATCTCTTCCACCTCACAGGCCATACGACTGTGCTGTTGATCTTCTCCCAGGAGCTCCACTACCCTCTAGCAGACTGTATAACATCTCGCGCCCTGAACGTCAAGCTATGGAGAAATATATAAATGAATCACTAGCTGCTGGACTCATTCGACATTCATCCTCCCCACTAGGAGCCGGGTTTTTCTTTGTAAGCAAAAAAGATGGATCACTCCAACCATGCATAGACTATAGAGGACTAAATCTAATCACTGTTAAGAACAAATACCCATTACCTCTGTTGTCCTCAGCTTTTGAACACGTCCAAGGCGCAACCATTTTCACAAAACTTGACCTGCGAAATGCTTACCATCTCGTCCGTATCCGCCAAGGGGACAAATGGAAGACTGCCTTCAAGACTCCCCTTGGACACTTTGAGTACCAAGTTATGCCATTTGGCCTTTCTAATGCACCCGCCGTTTTCCAAGCCTTAGTCAATGATGTCCTCCGAGATTTCCTGAATGTTTTCGTTTTTGTATATCTAGATGATATACTTGTCTACTCGAAGACCATGTCCGAACATCGGAACCACGTTCGGCAAGTTTTACAACGCCTGCTCGAAAATCGACTATACGCCAAAGCCGAGAAGTGTGAGTTCCACAAGTCCTCCGTCTCCTTCCTGGGTTACATTCTCGAGAGCGGACAGGTTCGATCAGACCCTGAAAAGATCAGAGCAGTCGTGGATTGGCCCATCCCAGAGTCACGTAAACAATTGCAAAGGTTTCTTGGCTTTGCCAATTTCTATCAGCAATTCATCAAAAACTGCAGTCAAACCGTCGCCCACCTAACAGCACTAACCTCTACCAAAGTACCGTTCTCTTGGACCACAGAAGCAAACTTGGCCTTCTCCACATTAAAACAAAGATTCGCCCACGCACCCATCCTAATCCAACCCGACCCATTAAAACAGTTCATTTTGGAGGTGGATGCTTCAGACACTGGAGTTGGGGCAGTCCTGTTCCAACGATCAGACCCTGACGGAAAATTGCACCCATGTGCTTTTTTCTCTACCAAATTGTCTTCTGCAGAAAAGAACTATGATGTGGGTGACCGCGAACTCCTAGCTATTAAGTCAGCACTAGAGGAATGGCGTCATTGGCTGGAGGGTGCTGAACATCCCATTCTGGTCTGGACGGATCATAAAAACTTATCCTATCTTCAGTCAGCTAAACGTTTGAACTCACATCAGTCCCGTTGGTCTTTGTTTTTCTCTCGTTTCAACTTTTCTATATCTTATCGCCCAGGATCAAAGAATACCAAACCCGATGCTCTGTCTCGTCAGTATTCTCCAGATGACTCCAACAAGGTTCCTGCTCCCATCCTTCCCCCTACTTGTACCATCGGTTATCTAACCTGGGAGATCGAAGACATGATACAGAAAGCACTCCAGTCTGAACCTGATCCCGGTAATGGCCCCACCTAAGAGAACGTACGTACCTTCTGCTGCCCGCTCTAAATTGATACACTGGTCTCATAGTTCCAAGTTCTCAGCTCACCCAGGCTCCAGTCGTACTATATCCCTCATCTCACGAAAATATTGGTGGCCATCTTTACACAAAGACGTCAAGGAGTACGTAGCGGCTTGCCCCGTGTGTGCTCGCAACAAGCCTTCTCACCGTCCTCCAGCAGGTTTATTACAACCACTACCCATTCCCAAACGACCATGGTCTCACATCGCTGTCGATTTCGTCACCGGACTTCCGTTATCCCAGAACATGACCACTATTCTCACCATAATTGACCGTTTCTCTAAAGCCTGTCACCTAATCTCCCTCAGGAAACTGCCATCTGCCTTCCAGACTGCCCAGCTCCTCGTGAAACACGTATTCCGTCTTCATGGCATTCCTCAGGAAGTCCTATCTGATCGAGGCCCACAGTTCATATCCCAGGTATGGAAACAGTTTTGTTTTGCTCTTGGTGCCAAATCTTCTCTCACTTCTGGTTACCATCCCCAGTCTAACGGACAACCCGTCTGATTGGAACAAATACCTATCATGGGTAGAATAACCCCACAACTCGCATGTTTCCTCAGCTACCGGCCTATCACCGTCTGAAATCTCTATTGGATACCAACCGCCACTTTTCCCAACTGAAGAAAAGGACATTTCAGTAACCTCTGTGCATCATCACATCCGTCGCTGCAGAAATGTCTGGAAGAATACCATCACCACATTACAACGTACCACAGAACAGAATCGTCGCTTCGGTGACCGAAAACGAGTACCAGCGCCTCACTATTCCCCGGGACAAAGGGTTTGGCTGTCCTCACGTGACATCCCTTTCAAGTCCGTTTCCAGGAAACTTGCCCCTCGCTATATTGGTCCTTATGAAATAGAATCAGTCATCAGTCCCGCTGCGGTTCGTCTCCGTTTGCCCCCTGCACTCCGTATCCATCCATCTTTTCATGTTTCCCAAATTAAACCCGTCCAGACCAGTTCCCTTTGCCCTCCAGCCAAACCCCCTCTTCCCGCCCGGGTCTTTGAGGGGCACCCAGTGTATTCGGTCCGACGGATCGTGAACTCCCGTCGGCGGGGTCGGGGCTGGCAGTACCTCGTCGATTGGGAGGGTTACGGTCCTGAGGACCGTTCCTGGGTGCCCCGTTCATTCATTTGTGATCCCTCCTTAATTACTGACTATGAGGCTTCTCTTCCATCCACTTCCTCTGGACCGCCAGGAGGCGGTCGTTGAGAAGGGGGTACTGTTGGGTTTCTGGGAGTGTGGTGGTTCTTTTTCCTTCCACCAGGTGGTAGTCAGAGCACGGTGGCTGAGGCTGGCATCTGACGAGGCACACCTGCAGTAACTTACCATCATCAAGGAGGAGCATTTAAGGAGATCGCTGTCAGTCCTTCGGTGCCTGATTGTTGCCATAAGTGGTACTTCAAGCCTGTGAATTACCTTTCCATGAACCTGTCGAGATACCTTGAAGACTAACTAGTTGTGTTTTTGCTTCCAAGATTTTCCAGTTTCCTGAAACCAAGCTCGGACCATTGTATCCAGTACACAAACCTGAAGACTCTCCCAAGACCTGGACCTGATTAACTACTGGCAGCCGTGCTCTCCTTACTGCTCCCGATCGAACCCAGTCCGCTCTCCACCGTGCTCCGGAACAACCATCTGGATTCAAACCCTCAACCTTCAGAAACCCCTCAGTGTTTATCTGCCCCCCCCAAGTGGATCCACATCTAAGAAACTGTAAGTCTCCAATCATCTGCATTCTGCTCAGAAAACCTTATCCAGACTCACCTGTGCATCTGTTTCAGTCCCAGTTATTCCTGCAACCGCTGTGGTGCCAACCCCTGTGGTGCCAACCCCTGACTGAATTCACTTCCTGGAAAGATCCACTCAATCAAGACAATTTTCCTCACTTTGAAAATAAAACACTTCAAACTATCTTGACTCTTGAGAGTTTTCTGCATTTGGGTCTGACAACCAGAGAAAACCATGACAAATGTTGCATTTGAGGCATGTTAATATTGAACATACCTTTAATGTAAACATAGCAAACAAAACATTGTGTGGCAATATATGCGAGGTAAGTCAGAAGAACAGATGTTAGCCTTGAAGAGGATAGGATGTAAATTCTCTGCTGTGATGCAGAAAGTGAAGAGGTGAAAGAGCTATTGTGGAGAGATATTATATCTCTCACTAGGTGGGTGAAAGTTTGCAGATGTATGAAGTGACTTTGAACAAAGGGGGGGGCCGTTGCATAATCTTCCACACTCATATACCACAGATTGCTTTGGTGGGCGTAGAATTACATAAGAGAGTGAAAGACACACAGAACAAATGCACAGGCAGATAAGACAATAAGTATATCTGTGCTATACTGATGGATTTCCTGGACTTTGTTCTCAATTTTAGGTATTCTTGATCTTTTAATTTTAATACTTGTGAAGGTAAACTGCTTGACTAACCCCTGAACCATTTTCTGTGAACACAGGGATTTGGCTACTCTATCAGTCTGTCAGTGCAGGTCAATATCAGCTGAGAGAGGCACCTAAACTAATGTCCCAAATCTGTTTGCATGTGTGCTGCAAACAACATGAATAAACAAGGATTTGTAAGATACATATCTTAAGTAGACCAAAAAACCTTGGCCTACTGGTTAAGTGCATAATCTTTTTAAATACATTTAATGGAAAAAGTACAAATAGAGAGAGTGCAAAGTGCAGGTTAGGCATTTTATAGTGTCAAATAGATGTTAAACAGATGAGTTTTCAAGAGATTACTGGTAGAAAAGGAAACCCCTACTTTGATAGCACTTGGCAGCATATTCCCCCATCGTACAACTACAAATTAAAACATTCTGGGAGACCAGCAAATAGATTGTTGCAAATTTGTCGCAGTGACAAAAGATAACCATGAACTATCTTCTGTGCTGGACTACGTCAGCTTCTGTGTGGACAATGTCACAACCCATAAGTACATCCGTACTTTTCCAAACGGTTAACCTTGGATGAACAGGGGAGTCCAAAGGCAATCACAGACTACAAAAGCAACTACTCTTGTCTGTCAACAGGAGAATTGTGCGCAGCACAACTGGCTACAATCTTTATTAACCTGTTCAATATCTCGCTTGAGCAAGCCACAGTCCCCATGTGTTTGAAATACAGCACCATTGTTTCTGTCCCAAAGCCAGCAGCCATCAAGTCCCTGAATGACTATCATCCAGTGGCCCTCACGCCCATTGTAATGAAGTGCTTTGAGCGTCTGGTCCTTGCACACATCAAAGCTAATGCTTCCCCTCCCTAGACCAACACCAATTTGCATACAGGGCTAAAAGGTGAACTGAGGATGCCCTCTCACAGGGTCTCCACACTGCCCTGTTACACCTGGAGGAATCAAACAGGTCTGTGCGGAGGTTATTCACTGATTACAGATCCGCCTTTAATAATAAACACTCCATAACCGTAACACTGGTGCACCGCAGGGATGTGTGCTCAGGCCCCTCATATACCCCCTTTTCACACGCGACTGCGTACCCATGCACAATACCAACATCATTGTGAAATTCGCAGACAACACTACTGCGATAGGTCATCTCAAACAGCAATTAGGCAGCCTATAGGGAGGAGGTGGGGAATCTGGAACACTGGAGGCATGATAACAATCTAGCCCTAAATTCCAGGAAGGAGGTGACACTGGACTTCAGATGGCGGAGACAAGGGGGCCACCAACCAATCAGCATTGGGGTAGTGATGGTGGAAGTAGTCCAGAGATTCAGATTCGTGGGTGTACACATCAGTCAAGACCTGTCATGGTCAACAAACACATCCGCATTGGCCGGAAAGGGTGTTCAGAGGCTCCACTTCCTGAGGACCCTGAAGAAGGCTCAGCTACCGCAAAAAAACGATGATAAATTTCTACAGGGGGAACCATAGAGTCAGTCATCACGTACTGCATAACAGAAGGGTTCTCTAGCTACACCTCGAACAATACGAAGGCCCTCCAATGCATTATCAGGTCTGCCCAGCAGATTTATTTATTTCTTGCACCTTGTGATTGTAAATATTTAGATATGATTGTATATTTCATATATATAATAGTTGTACATATTTGTTGTACATTTTATCATCCCAGTAGATACGCGTGTAGAAAGCCCCCAGATAGCTCCTAATAACAACAACACGGCAGCTCTGAACTAACAGTGCAATAGTACGCGTTCATTCATTCATTCGTCTTAAAGTGAAATAAAGACAGATAATGCCTTATTTAGAGGCTGTATTGTCTCTGCCCTGTTCTCTCCCCTTATATGGATATGGATCTCGGCTTATCTAAGTATCGTCCGAAGGATGCTGACTTTCACCAAACTGTTATCTGTGAGTAGATGAATGTATTTTATGCCAGCAATAAGGCCCAGGTTTAAAAAAAAAAAAAAAAACGAACTTCTCCTTTAACTGCTTTTATCTATTGTTTTCTACACTGCGTATCTGTTAGCTTGCTCAAAACGATATCTCACTGTACTTGTATAGTGATAATAAAGACTTCTACTCTACTCTACTCTACAGCTATACCACATCCACCCACAGATAAAATATTCCACCCATGGATAAGTGGGTGGAATGATTTATCCTTTGACCTACACACCTATGTTTTTGATGATTTTGAGGTTGTTGGTTTTGGCTTGGGATCTTTCTCCATTGCTCTGCAACCTGAAAGGAAAATACAGAACATACATGTTAGTGCAGACAAGTATGTGTATTTATATTGATTCAATAAATTATGCAAATGAGTGCAGAAATTACAAATATGAATTATCAGTGCCTATCCCATCACAGCTTAAAAAGTAAACTGTTGGTTTTGATGCCTTTTTGGGCTATTTATAATATAAAAGCATCCATCTGAGCACCTACTCAGTCACTTCAATGCCAAATTCACTGTCTCATTTTGTTTTGCATAAAAGTGTAAGTACAAAAAACATTACACATTTCAGTTAGCTTGTTTTGTGTTTGATAGCTATTTCACAATTCAAACAATATAAAAGCATCCTTTCTGATTTTCATGTCTTAAACCTCTCTATCTCTAATTTCATTTGATCTGACCTGAGGTTGATGTTATCCTTGTCTGCTCCGTCAGAACTTGGCTGTTGTGAGTCCATTGTTTTTCCTTCAATCTCCTGTAAAGTGCAAGCTGCTGCTGTTTGTTCTGAGAGCTTATTCATTTCTTCACTATAAATGCTGTGAGTCCGGTAAGTGATCATGTTAGTTGTGAAATCTTTATGCTGGCTGTTGGAGGCAGCTGAAACGTCCACACTCATCCCTCCTCCCACTCCTCTTCTATCCATAGCATCCCTGTTGTTGAAAGCACGTCTGCTACTGGCCTCACCATTGCTTGGCAACAAAGCTCTGGAATGGTGGAGCTGTCGCAAAATCTGGGGGCTTGATCTATTATGAAAAAACAAACAAACAAAAAAGACACCACCTTAAAACTACATTTTCTTTTCCACCTGGAAAACAAAATCATTCAAATCTGAGCATGCTAACCTAAGAAAAACAAGTGCACCCACTTTCATTTTCAAGGCTTTACATATCAAGACACTATTCAAAAGTCTTGTCTTTACCAGTTCTTAGGATGAACATCAACATGTGACATTTTTATATAAGAAAATTAAGCCAAAAGGCATATGTAGTGTGTAAAACTAAGTATTTCCCATGATTCAATAGGGTGTAGAACCCCATTAGGCATTAATACCTTAAAGTTATACAGTGATACAGAATATCTATCAAGTTAAGGACCAACACTGTGATTCTTTATTCAGTCATTCTGTAGTAGATGTGCAGGTGTTCTTGGGATCATTGTCCTATCGCATGGGTAAATTTCAGCCAAGCTTGTGCTCTCAGGGAAATTTGACTCGAGATATCTTGAAATCTTTGGTATAGAGGAGTTAATGGTTTACTCGAAGACTTTAAGGTGCACAGTTCTTTCATCTGCAGAACAAATCCAAATCACAAGCCCTTCACCACTGTGCTTGACAGTTGGTATGTGGAATTTATGCCTGTATATTGGGTTTGGTTTTCACTAACTGTGTCACAGTTCTCTCTGGGTACTGGCTTCCTCCCACTGTCAAAACACATGCATTTTTGGTTCATTTGTGATTCTAAATTGGCACTAGGCAAGGCAAGGCACGTTTATTTGTATAGCACAATTCAACAACAAGATGATTCAAAGTGCTTTACAGAGAAATAAAACGCACGATTTAAATTTTAAACAAAAAAGAAAGTAATAAGAACAATAGATAAAATCAGATAAAATCAGTAGTTAAAATGTGATAAAGTTTTGAAACTCAAGCTTCAGATTTGGAGCTTTATTCAAATGCAGCTGAGAATAGGTGTGTCTTCAACCAGGACTTAAACACACTGAGTGTTTCAGCTGATCTGAGGCTTTCTGGGAGTTTGTTCCAGACATTTGGAGCATAGAAGCTGAATGCAGCTTCTCCATGTCTGGTTCTGACTCTGGGAACTGATAAAAGACCGGATCCAGATGACCTGAGGGGTTTGGAAGGTTCATACTGGGTCAGGAGGTCACTGGTGTATTCTGGTCCTAGACCATTCAGAGCTTTATAGACCAGCATCAGAACATTAAAGTGTATCCTCTGATGGACAGGCAGTCAGTGTAAAGACCTCAGAGCTGGACTGATGTGGTCCACTTTTTTGGTCTTAGTGAGGACTCGAGCAGCAGAGTTCTGAACAAGCTGCAGTTGTCTAACGGACTTTTTAGGTAGACCTGTAAAAATACTGTTACAGTAGTCAAGCCTACTAAAGATGAATGCATGGACTAGTTTTTCCAGGTCCTGCTGTGACAACAAATCTTTTAACCTTGATATATTCTTAAGGTGATAGAAGGCTGACTTTGTTATTGCCTTAATGTGTTTTTCCAAATTTAAGCCTGATTTATGGTCGGTGACGCGAGACGCAACGCGAGACGCAACGCGAGACGCAACGCGAGACGCAACGCGAGACGCAACGCGAGACGCAACGCGAGACGCAACGCGAGACGCAACGCGAGACGCAACGCAAGCCCTTGCGCGGTTGCAAGCCCCCCCTTGCGTGCTTGTGTGTGTCACCTCAATTTTCTAAACTTCACGCAAGACGCTATCTACATCACATCCGGCGGCGTGTTCATTTTCCGGTTTCATCCCCTAATAAAAGACTGCTGTTTTCATAGACATAATATATTATATATTATATATATACATTATATATTATGTCTATGGCTGTTTTCAAACGCCAAGGTAGAAAGCGAAGAAGAAGAAGCATGAATCCACTCGAAGAGAGACTTGGCGAAGAGGTCCCGGCGATGAATTTCCTTTCATCGTAGTAGGCTTGTCATTGAAAAAACCCGCTGCTCCACCTATTGTCCTGGCGGTGAATCGCCACGCAGCACACGCAACCGCCGACAAAGCAAAATGAAGCATAAACGTCTCGAGCCATTAACGCAAGCGCAAGGGCAGTTAAAAGAGGTATAAAATCAGCCTTTAGGTCTGAGTCCATCACTACACCCACATTTCTGGCCTGGTTGGTAGTTTCTAGGTGTATAGATTGAAGTTCTGTGGTGATCTGTAATAGTTTCTCTTTGGCTCCAAAGACAATTACCTCAGTTTTGTTGTGGCACATCCAGTCATTAATCTCCTCAATGCATTTACCAAGAGCCTGTACAGGGCCTCGGTCTCCTGGTGACATTGTAATGTATATCTGCGGGTCATCTGCATAGCTATGGTAGTTTATTTTGTTGTTTTTTATAATCTGTGTCTAATCTGGGAATATGTAGATGTTAAACAGAAGAGGTCCCAGGATGGAACCTTGGGGAACTCCACATGTGACTCTTGTGTGCTCAGATGTAAAGTTACTTATTAACACAAAGTACTTCCTGTTCTCTAAGTATGTTTTGAACCAGTTTAGTACAGTTCCGGAAAGACCCGCCCAGTTTTCCAGTCGTTTCAGTAATATATTGTGGCCAACTGTGTCAAATGCAGCACTGAGATCCAGTAAAACTAAGACTGACATTTTTCCACCATCTGTATTCAGGCATATGTCATTAAACACTTTGGTCAGAGCAGTCTTAGTGCTGTGGTGCTGTCTAAAACCTGACTGGAAGGTGTCATAGCAGTTATTTTGTGTTAAAAAGTAATTAAGCTGTTGAAAAAAATCCCATGATCTTACTTAAAAATGGAAGATTTGAGATGGGCCTGTAGTTGTTCATTTGTTCATTTCAGCAGAGGTTTGATTACAGCTTGGTTTAGTGGCTCTGGAAACACACCTGACATTAAGGACAAGTTCACGATCAGTAACAGGTCTGACTCCAAAATCTTTGAGACCCTTTAGAAAAAAGCTGTTGGCAGGATGTCTAAACAGCAAGAGGAGTAGTTCAGCTGACGTAAGATGTCCTCCAGGTCTTTGCTGTTAATGGGTTGGAACTGTGTCATGGTGTTTAAAGCGGTCTTCGGTGGACACGGTACATAGGCTGAACCTGCTGCTGATGTACCAACTGCTTGTCTAACATTTTGGATTTTGTCTGTGAAGAATTTGGCAAAGTCATTGCAGGCCATGGTGGAATGAAGTTCAGTTGCCACTAACACAGGAGGGTTTGTTAGCCTGTCAACTGTAGCAAATAAGGCCCGAGCATTATGACGGTGTTTGGTGATGATGTCAGAGAAGTAGGACTTTCTTGCATTCCTCAGTTGTAAATTATAAGAGTGAAGTTTCTCTTTATAGATGTTATAATGAATGGAGATTTGTTCTTCTCCATCTGCGCTCCCCTTTCAGACACTCTCTTTTCCCATTTTTCACCAGTGTGGAATTTCGCCATGGAGACTTCTTCCTTCCAGAGATAACCTTCACCTTAATGGGAGCAATAGCATCCATAACATTTAACATTTTAGCATTGAAGCATCTGACGAGCTCATTGACTGAAGCCCCGGACAGGGCAGGTGTTAAAGAGAAGACCTGGTTAAAGATCTCACTACTGTTTTCACTTATACACCGTTTTGAGATCACTGCTGCTGAGACATTTGTGTGCAGTGAAATCGTACTCTCAAAGAAAACACAGGAATAATCAGACAGGCCCACATCAGACACAGTAACCTTTGAAATGCTCAGACCCTTAGAGATCAGTAAGTCATCAAAAAAGTCTGCACAGTATTTGGGGGGGGCTGTAAACATTCAGAAACAGAACTCTGGATGAGGCCTTCAGCTGTACAGCCACATATTCAAAGGACTGAAAACCTCCAGGAGATAACTGCTTCCATTGACATGATTCATTAAAAAAGACTGCCACCCCTCCTCCTCTCCTGCTCACTCTGGCCTCGCTGATAAAGCTGGAACCAGGAGGGGTAGACTCAATAGCCCCTTTCACACTGAGGAAGAACCCACGTTTAATTCGTGAATTTAGCGTGTCCGCTGTTCCTTTCACACTGACGACCCGGGCTGGCGTGTCAACTCGACTCGCCATTCGACCCGCGTCGGACCCTAGTCTTTTTGCCGAGCCGAGTTTGATGTGAAAGCAATTGACGCGGGTTGGACGTGGGCGTGGTGTGACGTGAGGAGTTTAAAAGACAGGATGGACAGCTGATTCAGAACAACAGCGACAGGTGAGGACAAGTTTCCCTCTGTTTTAGCCTACATCAAGTTCGAGACATTTTTGAAGATGGCCAACTGGGGAGACAAGGAGGTCCGCGAGCTCCTCAGCCTCCGAGCAGAGGACGTTATTTACCGCCACATGTCGGGGACGGTGAAAGATGGACCTCTGCTGGAAGGGCTGGCTGTTCGCGTTCTTCAACTTGAAATTGTCGATGGATTTCCTCAACTTGGAGATTATAGTGCTCTTGTATTCTCCGCATATGTTCTTTGGCGGCATCCCACGTTGTGACCATCCACACCCCATAAAATAACATCTCCATGAACTGCATATACAATTGCAAAAACAAGTCCTCAAGGTGTCCCGCCATCGTTGGTTTGAAAAATTTGATGCAGACAGGTGTATTTAACCCTACCTCTGACACATGGGTTGTGACTACGTCATTGTACACGCCCAGCATTTTATGTGTTTCGTGTGACGCTCTGCCACTAGGCAACGCCCCCTGAACTCGGCTTCAGGCGGCACGGGTCACCCTGACACGCCAAGCTTTCACATTGCTCGACGCGGGACAAAGTGGCAATTTGGACCAGCTAAGGTAGCGGGTCTAAGTGTGAAAGGGGCTAATGAGAACAGCAGCACTGTTATTTTGGTCTAACCAAGTTTCAGTTAAAAACATCAAATCCAGGGTGTGCTCAGTGATAAAATCATTAATTAAAAATGTTTTCCCAGCTAAAGACCTAACGTTTAATAAAGCCAACTTGAGTGTTTTAGAGGTATTATTTCCCCCCTCGTGTTTGGGAGCAGTCTGTGGCACACAAGGTATGTTTACTTTATTTAAAGATATTTTAGAGTGCAACTCTCTGTGTTTTGATTGGGCCACATTTCTCCTTCTGTCACCTAAAAGTACAGAAATTTTAAAACCTTCTAATAAACAGGGTCCCAGCTTGTCCTGGGAAAAGTCACAACTGCCATAATCCTCGCATCCCTCTACACATCACACATCAGACTGCGGAGACAGAACATGATGGCGGTGTGGAGGGACAGGAGGGGGCGGGGCTGGGCGCAGTCGCTTCGGCTGCTCTGCTAGGGGAGGGGCTCGGTGGCAAACCTTTGGCCGCTCTGGTGGGGGGTTTATGGGGGACAAAACGGGATTGGGCTGGGGGGTAGATCTGAGCCCAGCGTTGAATTTCAGGTGAGGGGAGGAGGGAGAAAGGGAGGGTGAGGAGCGCGATGACCTGTCAGGGGTTTGGGGGCCTGGGGAAGGTCCTGGTCCCTGGTCCTGGTCATTGGTGCTGTTGAGAGGGTTGGGGGCAAATAAGGACCCCTCTTCTTGCCTCTGATGTCTCTCCTTTCCGAAGCTCTTCTTGGGTGGGGGCAGATGGAGTTCCTCCTCAAGGTTTCTGCTGGGCTTTGTTTGTTCCTCTCTATGAGATAACTCCTGGTTTATCTCAGTCTTGACACCGAGCACAGATGGAAGACGTAGGAAGTAAAATAAGTTGGAGGTGAACAGTTTCACCCCTGTCTTGTTAAAATTAAATCCATTTGCCTTAAAAAGATGCCCGTGTTCTCAAAAAATTATTAATAAAATGCACTGAGTGGTGCCGATAAAAGCCATTTATTCAGTGCCAACAACCTGCTGAATCTTTCCTCTCCTCCTCTGACGGGTGGTACAGGTCCACTGATGAATACAACTGCATTCAGCGAGCTCACTGCGTTAAATAATTCAATAAAGTCCCATTTCAGAACCTCAGATTGTTGCTTGGACACATCGTTTGACCCTGTATGCAGAACAATGTTTGTCACAGATGGATATTCACCTTCATATTGTTGACCATGTCGCTAGGAAAGCAGAGGACTTTAGTGTGCTTACCGCACATCCTTTGTACATCATTTACGGCAGAGTCACCCACAATCAGAGTTTCAGGCCCAGCCTTTAGCTTTCCTTGTGGCCTTTTACTTTCTGACAGGTTTTCAGTCCTTGCCTTGCTGCTTTGGGATGGATGGTCATCCAATAGAGATCCAGAGTCCTTCGATAGTGGAGCAAATCTGTTCTGCAGTTTCACGTTCGGTTGTTTTGGAGGTTTGTTGTTAACCTTCCCATTCACAGATGTCCAGTCCTGTTTCCTCCTATGTACAGGGGTAGAAGAGCTCCTCTGTCTCGTGGGAAGTGAAGGCCGGTCGGTTTCACATATTTCAGCTCGCTGTGCCCTGCCTGTGATACGTCCTCCCACTTCCAGGAGACATGATTTACTTTTTGGTTTTGCACCAAGATGGTTCCAGGGAGGATTATTATTGGATGATTTATTATAGTGCACAGTCTGCTTTCTTGGTCGTGTTATCTGTGCTCCTTAGCTGTGTGTTAGCTTGCTCATCTCCACCAGTGTTCGAACTACGGGGGGACTCGGGGGGATCGGAGACCCCCTGAAACTGACACAAGACTCCCCGAAAACATGATTTGGGAAATGTTGGGGGGTCTCTAAAATATTGGCAAAATGTGATTTCCCCTGATGAGTTATGATTGCAGACGCGATGTGTGTGTGGAGGTGTGGAGCCTGTGTGCGTAATTGGCATAAAGCTGTGCTGTCCGCCGCATATGATTCTGTATAGCTTCTCATGTCAAGCAAGCAACCCCCCCCCGCGCGCGCACGGAAAAAATGGGACCTCCCTGAAAATGTCGGCATAGTTCGAACACTGATCTCCACTATTCTGAATCAATGGCAAGGTTGTTTCATTTCCACACAGTCCATTTACCTCCACATTTACTTCTAAGCGATGGATTTTTGTCTCCAGTATACAATCTTCTGCAGGAGGCTGTAGTAGTCATCTGTGGAGAAGGGAGACATCTTGCTGCTAGTTAGCCTGACGGTCAGCACCTTTCCAGGCTATTTAGCTTTAGCTGAGTGCTAGGTGCCCGGACACTGTAGATCAGGCTTCAGCTGTGTGTAGGCCACGCACACCGAGCGCTGAATATATCCATCCATCCATTCATCCATTATCTTCCGCTGGTCCGGGGATCGGGTCGCGGGGGCAGCAGCTTGAGCAAAGAGACCCAGACGTCCCTGTCCCCGGCCACTTCCTCCAGCTCTTCTGGGGGGACCCCGAGGCGTTCCCAGGCCAGCCGAGAAACATAGTCTCTCCCACGTGTCCTGGGTCTTCCCCGGGGCCTCTTTCCAGTGGGAACACCTCACCGGGGAGGCGTCCAGGAGGCATCCTAACCAGATGCCCGAGCCACCTCATCTGACTCCTCTCGATGCGGAGGAGCAGCGGTTCTACTCCGAGCCCCTCCCGGATGACCGAGCTTCTCACCCTATCTCTAAGGGAGAGCCCAGACACCCTGCGGAGGAAACTCATTTCGGCCGCTTGTATTCGCGATCTCGTTCTTTCGGTCACTACCCACAGCTCGTGACCATAGGTGAGGGTAGGAACATAGATTGACCGGTAAATCGAGAGCCTCGCCTTCTGGCTCAGCTCCTTCTTCACCACGACGGGCCGGCGCAGAGCCCGCATCACTGCGGACGCCGCACCGATCCGTCTGTCAATCTCCTGCTCCATTCGTCCACTCGTGAACAAGACCCCGAGATACTTGAACTCCTCCACTTGGGGAAGGATCTCATTCCCGACCCGGAGAGAGCATTCCACCCTTTTCCGGCCGAAGACCATGGTCTCGGATTTGGAGGTGCAGATTCTCATCCCAGCCGCTTCACACTCGGCTGCGAACCGCTCCAGTGAGAGCTGAAGGTCACGGCCCGATGACGCCAACAGAACCACATCGTCCGCAAAAAGCAGAGACCCGATTCTGAGGTCGCCAAACCGGACCCCCTCAACGCCCTGGCTGCGCCTAGAAATTCTGTCCATAAAAATTATGAACAGAATCGGTGACAAAGGGCAGCCCTGACGGAGTCCAACCCTCACAGGAAACATGTCCGACTTACTGCCGGCAATGCGGACCAAACTCTGATACCGGTCATACAGAGACCGAACAGCCCATATCAAGGGGTCCGGCACTCCATACTCCCGGAGCACCCCCCACAAGAGTCCCCGAGGGACACGGTCGAACGCCTTCTCCAAGTCCACAAAACACATGTAGACCGGTTGGGCGAACTCCCATGCTCCCTCCAGGATCCTGCGGAGGGTATAGAGCTGGTCCACTGTTCCACGGCCAGGACGAAAACCACACTGCACCTCCTGAATCCGAGATTCGACTATCCGGCTGATCCTCCTCTCCAGTACCCCCGAAAAGACCTTACCAGGGAGGCTGAGGAGTGTGATCCCCCTATAGTTGGAACACACCCTCCGGTCCCCCTTTTTAAAGAGGGGGACCACCACCCCGATCTGCCAGTCCAGAGGCACTGCCCCCGATGTCCACGCGATGCTGCAGAGGCGTGTCAACCAAGACAGCCCCACAACATCCAGAGCCTTGAGGAACTCAGGACGGACCTCATCCACCCCAGGGGCCTTGCCACCGAGGAGTTTTTTGACCACCTCGGCAACCTCAGCCCCAGAAATGGGAGGCCCCACGTCCGAGCTCCCCAACTCTGCTTCCTCATCGGAAGGCGTGTCGGTAGGATTGAGGAGGCCCTCGAAGTATTCCCCCCACCGACTCACGACGTCCCTAGTTGAAGTCAGCAGAGCCCCGCCCCCACCATACACAGTGTTGACGGTGCACCGCTTTCCCCCCCAGGCCAGCCGAGAAACATAGTCTCTCCCACGTGTCCCCCCCTGAGCCGCCGGATGAGGGACCAGAATCTCCTCGAGGCCGTCCGGAAGTCGTTCTCCATGGCCTCCCCGAACTCCTCCCAAGCCCGAGTTTTTGCCTCAGCAACCGCCGAGGCTGCGTTCCACTTGGCCTGTCGGTACCCATCAGCTGCTTCCAGAGTCCCACTGGCCAAAAAGGCCCAATAGGACTCCTTCTTCAGCTTGACGGCTTCCCTCACCACTGGGGTCCACCAGCGGGTTCGGGGATTGCCGCCACGACAGGCACCGACCACCTTACGGCCACAGCTCCGGTCGGCCGCCTCAACAATGGAGGCACGGAACATGGCCCATTCGGGCTCAATGTCCCCCACCTCCCCCGGGACATGGTTGAAGCTCTCCTTAGAGGCGATTCCGCCAGCCGTTCCCAACAGACCCTCACAATACGTTTGGGCCTGCCAGGTCTGACCGGCTTCCTCCCCCACCAGCGGAGCCAACTCACCACCAGGTGGTGATCAGTTGACAGCTCCGCCCCTCTCTTCACCCGAGTGTCCAGGACATACGGCCGCAAGTCCGACGATACGACCACAAAGTCGACCATCGAGCTGCGGCCTAGGGTGTCCTGGTGCCAAGTGCACATATGGACACCCTTATGCCTGAACATGGTGTTCGTTATGGACAGTCCGTGACGAGCACAGAAGTCCAACAACAAAACACCACTCTGATTCAGATCGGGGGGGGCGTTCCTCCCAATCACGCCCCTCCAGGTCTCACTGTCATTGCCCACGTGAGCATTGAAGTCCCCCAGGAGGACGAGGGAGTCTCCCGGAGGAGCACTCTCCAGTGCCTCCTCCAGGGACTCAAAAAAGGGTGGGTACTCTGAACTGCTGTTCGGTGCATAAGCACAAACAACAGTCAGGACCCGTCCCCCCACCCTAAGGCGGAGGGAGGCTACCCTCTCATCTACCGGGGTGAACCCCAATGTACAGGCGCACAGCCGGGGGGCAATAAGTATGCCCACACCTGCTCTACGCCTCTCACCGCGGGCAACTCCAGAGTGGAAGAGAGTCCAACCCCTCTCGAGGAGGCTGGTTCCGGAGCCCAAGCCATGCGTCGAGGTGAGTCCGACTATATCTAGCCGGAACCGCTCAGCCTCGCGCACCAGCTCAGGCTCCTTCCCCAGCAGAGAGGTGACGTTCCACGTCCCAAGAGCCAGCTTCAGTAGCCGAGGATCAGACCGCCAAGGTCCCCGCCTTCGGCTGCCGCCTAGCTCAAAATGCACCCGACCCCATGGCCCCTCCCACGGGTGGTGAGCCTGTCGGAAGGGGGACCCGTGTCGTTTCTTCGGGCTGTGCCCGACCGAGCCCCACGGGCACAGACCCGGCCAACAGGCGCTCGCTGACCAGAACCAGGAAATACGACCACATTAGTCCAGTGCTCAGGTCTCTGCACTGGCTTCCTGTCGCTCAGAGAATAGACTTTAAAACAGCTCTGCTTGTGTACAAGTCTGGTCTCGAGCCAAAGTACATCTCTGTACTTTGATTAATTAATCAAATTAATTAATTAATAAATGATTATTTCTATGTTTTATGGAATGATTTTATTTGCCTTCTTGTGATTTTATGTAGCTGTAAAGCACTTTGAATTGCCTTGTGTACGAATTGTGCTCTATAAATAAAATTGCCTTGCCTTTATATACTCAACTTTCAGGGTCAAATTAAATGTACCTTATGATTGGACACTATGTGGTTGTGTCTTAGAATCAGGGTCATCTTTACAGTTTTGTGTATTGAAAGAGACTAATGGAGATCACAGGGAATAAAAGTTTACTGAGATAGCAAAAGCTGTTTTAACAACCACTACTGTATTCCACTCTGGTGACAATACTCCAACTTGCTTGTATAGCTTTAAATTGGAAATTTTAGATTTTTCTTTTACTATTTTTTTTATTATCATTATTTTTTTTGGACAGGACAGAACCTCTCATGCCTTTAAAATTGCTACTACATCTTTTTCGCAGAAATTTTCCAAAGTATGCCAACCAAAGTACACTTTTTCTAGTTTAACAATACAATTCAGTACTACAATATTATAGAATCTTTGTCCACAGCATGAAGGTGTCCAGAATATGTCATCTGTGCAGTTTGCATTTGTAAAATTTAAGTCCTCTGGTTTATTTTTAAAAAAAAATCAGCCCTGGTGTGATTCGTTTAAGCTTGCCTGAAACCTTTCAATAAGCATCAATAGCTATTCAGAGCTTATTTATTCAGGGATTTGAAGCTCAGTTTATGGTACTTGGCAGTTGTTTTAATCATTAATGTTTGGCTGGATGGTTAATAACATATTTTCTGTAATGTGACAAATTCATAATTCATATTAATTTAAACTCAAATTATTTTATTGGGAGCTTACTTTAAGATTTACTTTTTCATTCATTACTGTTTGCATAATAGAGCAGATAATGGGAGAGTAGTCATGAGTACGCATGCACAAGGAGGAAAAAATGTTTTGTTTTTTTAAAAAAAAGAAGAAAAAAAGCTGTATTTCAACTACAATCCACTTCTCAGGATTCAGCCACCTATAAAGTTGTTTCTTGTACACAGACCTCTGAAGTAATGGTAGTGCACTTGTGTTTGACCCACCTAGCCAGGCATTCAAAATGCTAAGACTGCGGGAAAAGTATCACTGAGGGAATATTTTATGTACATAAAGACTGTACTTTTTAATCACAAGCATTTTCACTGCACACTGATTTGCGGCACATTGTCTCAACTGAGAAAACGAGACATTGGTTTGAACATTTAACAGAGCTTGTGTATGTAAGCCTAGTATATGATATGACTGCATGTACAACCACAGGTTATTGCCCATATTATTTGCTGCCACATTTCCTATTTGTGAACCTTTTTTTTCATGATTACTATGGGGACACAATTTTACTAATGAACTGCAATCATGAATGGGATTCAGTTATTAACAAAAGTTTAAATATTCATGGGTTCAGGTTAAGGAGTGGCTACAGTGATATGTTAAAGTATACTATCCAACAGTAGGCATAGGTCAATATATCTGTTCAGTAACATATCTCTCTGCCAACAAGTTTCAGTGTCAGTGGAATGCATTGTGTATCAGGTTTTAGAGATACTGTGGATGACTTGTAATAATAATAATAATAATATATTTTATTTATAAAGCACTTTACATCTACTTAATGATCTCAGAGTGCTACATTTTAAAACTAGCATTAAAAAAAATAAATAAATAAACAAACAGAAAAATTATTTTAAGATTTTTCAATTAAACTAAAGGCTTTTCTAAAAAGTTGAGTTTTCAGGCCTTTTTTAAAAGAATCCACAGTCTGCGGTGCCCTTAGATGGTCAGGGAGAGCATTCCACAGACTGGGTGCAGCTGAGCTGAAGGCGCGGTCGCCCATAGACCTGAGCCTTGTCCTCTGGAGCTGGAGGAGATTGGCCTGTCCAGAGCGGAGATGATGAGAGGAGGAATGGGGGGCGATGAGTTCTTTGAGGTGGGGGGGGGGGGGGGGGGGGGGGGGGGGCAGTGCCAAGGAGGCACTGGTGGGACAGAAGGGAAATTTTGAATTTGATCCTGTATTGGACAGGAAGCCAATGGAGGGATTTGAGGATGGGTGTGATGTGGTGGTACTTCCGCACCCCCATCAGGATCCTGGCAGCACAGTTCTGAATATACTGCAGCTGCTTACACATTACAGCTCGTAAATAGCAAATCAGTTACAATAATAATAATAATAATATATTTAATTTATAAAGCACTTTACATCAATTTAATGACCTCAGAGTGCTACATTTTAAAACTAGCAAAAAAAACAGTCAAATAAAAGTTATCAGTGTAAACAAGTAGAATAACAGACTATGTGCTAATCTTTCAACACAAGTGCCTAAAAATGTTTCAGGGTCTATGAGAAGCTCATGTGGTCATGGGCACAGACACTGGGAAGCTGCAGTCTGACTAATTTCCGCTTGTTTGCAAATAATTCAGTATTCACTGAGCCTCTTGATGAGGTTGAGGGTAAATATTCTGGAAATAAAACAATTTTCAGTCAAATTCTTTGAGACAGGGCTGAGGTTGATGAAAATGATCTTGGACAGCAGGGAATGTAGTTTTACTGACTTTGAGCAGAGGTGCTGATCACATTTACGGTTCAAAAGAAAAGAAAACCATTAAGTAAAACAGGAGGAGTCATTTAAATGGAAACTGCTGTGGATACAAGCACCAAAGAAATTCACAATGCTATTTCAGAATCACTTAAATAGCACAACAATGGCTTAAGAACAGAATAGATTTTAAAGTTCTGCTGCTCGTCTACAAATCACAGAATGGTTTAGGTCCAGAATACATGAATGACATGCTGGCAGAGTATAAACCCAGCAGAGCTCTGAGATCTGCTGACTCAGGTCAGATAGTGGAGCCCAGAGTTCAAACTGGACCCGCTGAAGCAGCTTTTAGCTGTTATGCTGCACACAACTGGAACAAACTACCAGCAGAACTGAAATCATCCCCAACTGTAAGCACTTTTAAATCCAGGTTAAAATCATTTCTCTTTCGGTGTGCGTATGGTTGAGTTTATATTTTTCTTTTTCCCCTCTTCTGTGATGCTTTTAACTGTGTTTTCATTTTTATTCTATTTTTTTTTCTCTTTAAATTGCTTGTTTTTATGCTGCTTTATGCTGTTCTTTTAAATGCCTTATCTTTATGTAAAGCACATTGAGTTGCCTGTGGTATGAAATGTGCTATATAAATAAAGATGCCTTGCCTTGCCTTAACTGCAGTGGTCAGTGGAATTAGATGGACTCAATTAAAACTACTTAGAACAGGACAACAAGAAAAGGGACATTTTTAACCTATAAATCAAGTACATGCTCAAAAATTTAATTTCACTTTTTTTTACTACACTTTCTTAACTGCAGAATATTCATGTCAACACCTAGTGGCAACATTAAAGTGATAGTCCGGAGTAGATTCAACCTGGGGTCATTTGAACCGTGACATCCAGCCAAGTAGCCCACCCGCAGTTTTTTCGATATTGACTGAACATCAGCTGAGTTACTGAGTTATCCCGAATAGCTTCGTACAAGGGTTAATGGATCCTGGTCCGTATCTCCAAAATTACCACACTAAAATCACATGCCATGACACCAAACTTCTACAGTAGTACAAATATGGTCTGTACTCACAAAACGATGCATTTGGAAGTTTGAAAATAGTCCAGGAGTTTATTATTATCAACACAAGCCTAATAGCTTCTCTGCTGCTAAAGCTGCGTCGACGTCACTTCTGGGAGCTGGGAGCTTCAAAGTAAGATGAGGGTTGATCTACTACTGTAGACAACAAAGTATATGCTATATTCTACATGGTTTTTTATGAATTTTTATGTTGTAGAGTTGTGAATTTATTTTATCAATGGAGAAATTGAGCAGCCTTGCTTTGTTGTCTACAGTAGTAGATCAGCCCTCATCTTACTTTGAAGCTCCCAGCTCCCAGAAGTGACGTCGACGCAGCTTTAGCAGCAGAGAAGCTATCAGGCTTGTGTTGATAATAATAAACTCCTGGACTATTTTCAAACTTCCAAATGCATCGTTTTGTGAGTACAGACCATATTTGTACTACTGTAGAAGTTTGGTGTCATGGCATGTGATTTTAGTGTGGTAATTTTGGAGATACTGCCAGGATCCATTAACCCTTGTACGAAGCTATTCGGGATAACTCAGTAACTCAGCTGATGTTCAGTCAATATCGAAAAAACTTCGGGTGGGCTACTTGGCTGGATATCACGGTTCAAATGACCCCAGGTTGAATCTACTCCGAACCATCTCTTTAACTGTGTTTTTTTGCTCAAGCTGCTATGAAATATTTCAGGTTTGGATTGTTTTAGGTAGCCAAAAAATGTGCTGTTTTGCTGGCCCCTTTCTGAATAACTTTTATCTTTTGACCGGCAAAAAACCTTCTGATTCTCCAAACTAACAGCCGTCTATCTCTCTATCTACTGTAGGTGAGACACTGACTGCATAGTACTGCACACGACCCCACTTAAAAAAAGAAAAGAAAAAATAATAATCACTTGTTTTATGTTCAACTTTAATGAATTTCGTGTTATTACTCCGTATAAGCATGCAGATGGTACTGAAAATAAAATGTGTTTCCTATCAAATTATTCATTTGTGTTTTCATTTATTTTCTTAATGGTTTTATTTCAGTGTCTAATATATTAAAGTGTACAGAGCAATATTGGGACTGTTTATTAGATTATTATTGTTTATTTTGTGCCAAGACCCGCATTCCTCATTAGATGTTTCCTGTTTTGTATCACATTTTCTGCCTAATATCTGGCAAGTAAAATACAATGAAGGAAAACAAAGACCCCCTCACCCCCAAAAAAGATATTTCAAGTAAGCTCTGTGCATGCTTTGAGTCAATTATTCAACTGGTGCTCACTGAGTGCTCAGCAGGGGGCAGCTCATTGCTCTTTTGTTCACTATCACAGCTATGCAGCTGGATCAAGGTTACTCATACTCATGGCTATTCGATTCGTTCTGGTGTTCTTTCTATATTTTCCCCTCTTAATTCCTTGTAATGATATTGCTGGTGCAAGACTATAAAGGGATAAAAGCAAACAAACACAGTTCCGTAGAAAGTTCCCTTGTTGTGGTTTTACATTCTGAAAAACTACTCCATCTGTCAGTATTGAAATAGTTTCTCTTTGTTTTAAGGCCCTTTTACTAGAAACGGTGAAAAAGTCAACATTCTTATAAGTTTCTTTGTTTTGCTTTGTTTTGTTTAAGAAAAAAAAGTCAGTGACTTTGACAAAGAATTCTTTCACATTTAACTCATCTATTGCAACCTCAGGCCACAGGTAAATGAGTTTATCACACTGGTTCTTCTATTTCTTGTGGTCACAGTCATATGAGATGGGTTTTTTTCTGACAAGAAATTACTCTTAAGAGAGACAAGACATTTTTATGTGCTAATTACTGAAGTATGACAAAAGTGTGTAATGTGTTTGAACAAGGATTGCACTGTACAGTATGTGCTTGTTTGTTTTATGGGTGTGTTTGTATTCAGCAAAAGGGTTGGGCGATGTAGGCATGCAGACTCACCGTTTAGTGCCTGGCAACAAAGGTGATTTCTGGGCTGTGGGAACATAAGAGGAGGAAACTCCTGCTCTACTGGAGGGACTGTGGTCTAAGCCAGAGATAGTAGAATCTGACGAGAAGTGGAGAGAAAGAAACAGTCAAATGTTGATGATAATGTGCTCCAGTGAAGAGAGAAAAAAATTGAATACAGCAGTTATTGCTGCCTTATTAAAGACATACATTCATACCCTCACACACACGACACAGTCCTCCTTTGAGTCTCTGAGTTATGATAGCTTTTTACTTCAGTCAGTACATCTCAGTCATCTCATAGTAGATATTTGTAATAGCAACATCAGGAATGACTTAATAATTCCATTTGCAAAAACGTAACTTATGATTAACAGCAGCATGTCCATTCAACAGAAGAGTATCTTATGTGAAAAGTCATTTTGTGGTAAAACTATTGTCCAAAAATTGAACAATCCTAATTTTTGTGGGTCTTTAGACAGCCTACAAAATACAGAAAATTAAACTCCCACTAATAATGCACACTCTGAAGAAAAGAAAAAAGCAATGCGCAGGTCTGAGTGATTTTTACACAGATACACTCACAAAGGGAGGTAGAGAAATAGCGCAATTCAAATCGACTGATCTGGAAAAAAAAATGTTTGGGGAGCTATGAAAATAAGGCACAATAAGCTATTTTAATTCTAAGATTTGTGAAAGTGGCCCTTAATGGCAGGGTATGCGCCACAGGCATTTACGCTTGCTTTAATTAAACATTCAATGAAAAATATTTTTGATCAAAATGTTCTCTCCAATTATTGACTTGCAGACATGTGAAAAACAAAGCAGATTTCATGTATCAGGACATATTAAAAAATAATCTGTTCTTTATCAGGTCTTACATATAGGTTAATGCTAACTCAGATAAACAACAACACATGACATATTACAGTGTCATCATCTATTTAGCAAAAGCTGAGCCAGAATGCAGAAACAGTGTGTCGGAAACTAATCACAAACATTTATCGACAAAGAGAAGTGAAAAATGATTGAGTTCCCATCAGTGGGATCCAGTTTGAGCTTTCATCCTATTATCAAGTTGATGTTGAGTGATGTCACGAGTAAACACAGAAGTGGAGGAGTGCTGTGAAATAAGTCAGCTAAAATTAGGGCCTGTTAGACCTGAAGTATACCAAGAAACACCCACATAAAAGCCAAGAAGGAAGTACTTTCCTTTATCGTGAGGACTTTGAGACAATTTTGTTATGCTGCGTGTCTTATCATCTGCTGTTGTGCCGAAGTCAGGATACAAAGTAACAGCAATTCAGTTCCTTCAGCATCAGTGAAAATCCCCCTTTCATATATGGCCCAAGTGCTAAGTTAAGTGTGAGTATGGATGGTTCCTTTAAAGAAATGTTCAGCTCATGAGACCCAGCAAAGCTCCATAATCACCCTGCACCAGAACAGGTCAATCTCAGCTCATACCACACTGCTACCATATGACTGAAACTCAGCTATAGCTCACAAGTATCAGTTACCTAACAGCTTGTAAAACTGGGTGGGCATTTTTATCAACTTTATGTTGACTCTGTCAGTCAGTCAGCAAGATCAGTCATTCACCACAATTAACACATGATTAACACATGATACATTTCATCAGGACCCACTTGGCTGCCCTCTTGGCTGATAGTATAAACAATTACAATAAACTGAATTGAATGGAATTGAAGGGAATGCGACTGAAATGAATCGGATGTACGTGCCCTGAGGTAACTAAACTGATCTACTCTCATCTACTTCTAGTCTTCACTTTTTTAAGAAACATCTTTGGCTTTATAGTCAGCCGGGTCAATGAACCCACACTGAATCCCCTTCTCCCAAGCCACCAATAACATCACCTTCGCCTTCATTCTTGCCCTTACACCCCATACTCCTTCATACTGTCTAATACCGAGAGTCTTCATCAAACCAGTAATCGCAAAGGTGCTTTGTCTTTGCTTGTAAAATGAGCTCTGAGTTGCATAGGCAAAACTTTGAATTAGATGAAATAAGACAACAATGCATAGCAATGCAATGTGAAGGAATCAAGAATAAATATGAAGCCATTAAGAAAAGCTTGAAAAAAGGAATTATACTTGACCTTGCTGAGTAAAATATTCAATCACTCAAGGGCTGTTGAATACTAGCTGAGCTGTATATATATATATATATATATATATATATATATATATATATATATATATATATATATATACAGCTCAGCTAGTATTCAACATAAAGTTGATAAAAATGCCCACCCATATATATATATATATATATATATATATATATATATATATATATATATCCCCTTAACGCCTGAATTTATATAGCTGTATATAAAAAAATGTTTTGTGTGTGTTTTCGCCTTTAAGTAGATGGTAAATAATGCTAAGAGTATTAATTTCACTTTTGCACAAAAAATAAATAGAAATTTTGGTATGTTGCAAATTTGCGAAAACAGGCATAATGGTCAATAATAAGATAACAACAACACAGTAATATAACAGTGAAAAATGTTTTTTTATTCAATACCAGACATAAGCCTGCTGCAGACTGATTAGAACTTTTTTTTTTTAAATCAACGATCTCTGGTAAAATGATAAGTAGTGCACACTTACCTATAGCACCTTTTAACTTCATCTCAATAGGTCTCTCATTTACCCATTGCTACTAATACTCAGAGCACCTCTTAATCTTATCTTGTACAAAAGTAAATCTAGTAAAGTGAGGTTTAATGTCTTGTGCAAAAGCACTTCAGTACCTGGAGAGTCTGGGGATTGATGGTCAGAGGAAGACAACTCTTCCACATGAACCATGGCCCTCCCATTTGGTTACCAAACACATTACTTCTTTAGTGTATTCAGCCTCAACATTTTATGACTAAATAGTTTTCTTTTTTGACTGCCTAGTTATGTATTAATTAATCACCACCTAAGCTGCCGGGCAAAGTCTGAGCTCAAATGCTTTTCTCGATGTGTTTGCTGTGGCTCTGTGAACATTACACAGTGTCACAGAGAAATGTCTAAAGTACAGGACACATTTGGTAATATTCATTTTCACTGTTATGGAATCTATACGAAATCTGTCATCCGTAAGAACAAAGGAGGAAGATAAAACTTTCACTGATTGTATTTTGCAACAGGTGTTAACCAGGCCAGGGTTAATATTTGCTTGATATCATAAAGTCAGAGGCTGACCTGTGGAAAGAGCACATATTATGGACCACTATGTGCAATTCAGACAGAACTTGTTTCTCAGGTTGATTTCTACAAAAGAATAATAACAATGCCAAGCCATAATTTTCAAAATGAACAATATCAATCATGAAATAAGTGGCCTACAAAGTCTATTGTTTTCGGGACATGCCAGTCAGTAAATTAAGTTGACTGGTTCCCCAAAGTCAAAGTGTTTTCCTACTTTCAGGTTGCTCAGTTGAGACCAGCTTCTTCTTCCTCATTGATCGGTAAAACCGTGAGTTCCTGCGGATAGGCTCTCTGCTGAAACCAGTGTTGGATTCGTCCTCATCGTCGTCCTCCTCACAGCTTTGGGGAACCGTACCTCCGGCCCGACCTTTTTCTGTGGTTTCCTGTGCCTTCTGTCCCCACTTGCCCCTGAACAGGGCTGCCACAGACATGGTGGAGGATTCTTATTCCTTTCTTACAAAAGTGAAAAAGTAAAATGTTGCTTGACCTCGAGGAAACCGGTTGAAAGAACTTTGTCATAATTAGCCAAAATCCAAGAGCAAATCCATAGCTGCGAAAAGAAAACGCTGTTGAAGTATAATTCCTAAGAATGCGCCCAGTCAAAATAAGAAATCTGTGATGAGAAAAAGGTTCCTCTCTTTTCTTTCTGTCAGTGGAACAGCAGAGTTGTTGGCTACAATGGCAGCCTGTGGGACCAGAATAGTGTAAAGCCTATTTCTGCCTTTACTATAATTATTGCATTTATGACTCTCTCTCCTTCTCTTTGTCCCTCCTCTGTTTTGCTCTCTCTCTCTCTCTCTGTCCCTCTCTTCACACACCCAGTTGCATGCTGACATTCCTGAATGCCTGGCCTTGCCATCAAGCTTTTCTCTCTGCTCTAAACCTTTCTGTTGTGGAACCAGAAAAGCCACCTTTTGGAAAACCGCCTTTTCAGTTTCATCTGGTTTCAGAGTTTCTCAGATCACTCTAAGTTCCTTTTCTTCTTGAGGTGAAGATTCAATTATTTAGCTTAATTGGAGAAAAAAAATACAAAAATACAGCGAGTATGTATTTGAAAGATGAATGTATGTTTTTTTTTTTCCCTTTTGTGGACAGTAATGTGTGCAGTGTTCCATGTCCTGCTTAGCCAGGGCCCCATGTTGCAGTTTTAGTGTAGTCAGCTGACAAGAAGAGTTTAAAGTTCACATTTTCCCTTTTTTCCACACAGCCATAAGACTAGCTGTACTCTGTCTGAAAGGTTCTAACACAAATCATTGTAACAAAATGGACACAATATCTTGCAAGATTAAGAAACTTTTATTCATGTTTGTTTTGTGTGATTCAATTAATGGAATGTTTTGTTGATTTTTTGTTGGGGGGGGGGGGCTTAGATTTTGTGTGACTATTGGGAGAAGATACCAAGAATGTCCTTCTCTCTCAGAATATTAATAGCACTAAACAGTCAAGGTACTTTTTAATTTCAAGGCACCGACATGTGGCTTAATGGGGAGATTGTGGCTTAGAAGACAGAGTGGACCATCTGGAAGGTCTGCAGTTTAACTTCCAGATTCAAGCTATGTCAAATGTACAAATGTCCATGTCTATGACAGAAATGGCACTCTTTGTATGAAACATTGTGACTGTAGCTCACTCTGTAAAGCTCTTTGAGTGATCAATAAGTCGAGAAAAAGTGTTTTTCTCAATGAGTTCATGTCTGTATAATGGAAACATCCAGGCACTAGGAGACAGTAAAGCTCTCTGGCATCCTGTGTTTATACTGCATATATTACATGTTTCTGATCTGCAGTTGCTGGTCTTGCCGCCCTACCCAGCATTTATTGTTATATTGGTTGCTGTTTCAATATGCTTTTAGTTTCTCTCTTCCTGTCCCCTCAACTCCCCAAGGCTGGTTCTAGCAAAGATCTCTTGAGAGTTATAAACAATAGTCGACTGCAGCCATTTTTGATGCAGGGACAGAATACCACAAAAATGCCGTCAAAATACATTTTCAAAACTAGAAAGACCTATCTAGCTTTTCTAAAGAAAAGTATTCATCTGACCTGAGCCCTCAAATCAAACAAAGCCCTTACAGAGTACATAAAAACCTAGGCCCAGTCATTAGTTACAGACTGAAGTATGTCTGACGGTGATCCAGTGAGTTGCTGTATAAGATGCATGAGTTATCACCCAGCTTAAATGAGTAGTCGCCATCTCATTTGTCACTGCTGGCTGCTTAGTTACCAGTACTGACTTATCATTGGTTCGATCAATAGTTGGCTTCAGCAGGCATGTAGCCTCTACATAAAGTACATCTGGCTTGATGCTCAGTAACTCAAACCTCTGTTGCCAGTTAGCTTGACCATGTCCAGGATGCATGCCCAGACCTGCTCCCTCTTGCCCATTTGCGCTCTATGAGCAAACATCTAAATACACATAAGAAAACTCTAAATAATACTTTTGAAGGAGCCAAAGCAGGATTCGCACCTCAGTGTTGCAGACATCAATGGTGAAATTTCTTAGTGACTTTAAATGTGGTGACATCTTGCATTGATGGATGTAATTTTGGTCTGTTGCTTCTTTTTGCATTTCTTATGCAGTCTTATTTTCTTTACCTTTTGATTTTTTTTCAGGCACATATATTTACACAGGTGTTGGACAACACTGATGAGAAGAGAGAGTGTGTGAAGGAAGAGATTCTCCATTCATTTCAATTTACTTGGAAAGCTAGAGGACGAATTAATGAGACTGACTATGAGACCCACTACCAAGCTACATGTTTTGTTTTTGTTTTTTTTTGTTTTGTTTTGTTTTTTTTAAATCGGAGAAGTCAAGTCCCACACTCCTCTCATCAGTGTTGTCCAACACCTGTGCAAATGTATGTGCATTTTATTTACTGGCAAAGTCCAACATGACTCTTGAGAGCCCCACAAGAAAGCAACCTCTGCCCTGGGATGACAAAACCTAGCATCATCCTCTAATCCCGACAGATAAGGAGGCAAACTAGGAATAGAGTTTTGAATTAAAGCTCACTGTGTGAAAACTAAAAGTTGGATTGAGATTATGATTAAAAGGTGAGTGGCAGAATCTTCTGCCAGACACACAGATTTTTTAATTGTTATTTTTTAACTGATGACTTCAGCTGCAACACAGTGTAACAACACCGTAATTGACAGGAACAGTGGGTTGAAAGACATGTACAGTATCAGGTGGGGGGACGGAGGGGGGGCATGGACATGGATGCAGACTTCAGAGAAGTAAAAGCAAACTCGTTTATTTACAAAAAAATAACAAAAGTCAAAACAAGGCGCGGCTGAGCCGGATGACGAAACTAGACTGTGGAACAAAACATGAGTATGACGGTGACAAAAACAAAAGACTTGACGTGACATGAAAACCACTTAACTTAAATCTACGTGGCATGAAAGGTTAAAGGATCTCACAATGAATGTGAGAAACCAGACAGACTAAATACTGAGAGAACTGATGAGTGACTGGATGCAGCTGAGAAAAATTGACAGGTGAAGTGACTAAAAACTCAGAACCTGGGGAAAACCCCATGGACATGACATACAGAAATTCATTATCTCATCACTTTATTCTTGCTTGCTGTTAGACTTAAATACAAATGTGTATTGACAGTGCCAATCCTCAGGTTCAACACTGGTTAACAAGGTGTATTATTAACATACATATATAAACATATATATATATATATATATATATATATATATATATATATATATATATATATATATACATATATATACATATACATATATATGTATATAGATATATCTTGTGATGTGTTGCAATGTCATGTAATTTGATTATCTTCATTTTATTATCATCATTCACTGCATGAGCCTCATGCTAAATGCACGACAGTTGGCAGTTGTTTACAAAATCTGTAACAATATTCAGTTTAATACAGTAAAAGCCATGCCTCTCAAATATGTAAGGTGAACATGTCTTGTGTTGAGGTCTATGTATTCAATCAACAGTCTGCAGAAATCCCAATTTTTGATAGATGATTCTAAGCAAACTCTTTCTGATGCTACTAAACAGTCCTGAACAAACGCTTTGCACCTTTTGCATAGCATACGCGTTTTACAAAGAGTTGTTGTTTCTGAAGAGAGTATTCAATAGTTTCTTAAGAAGCTATTACACCGATCAGCCATAACATTATGACCACTTGCCTAATAGCGTTTGCTCCTGGAGTGTCTTGTACCAGGACCTTAACAAAGGATCCTTTGCTGTGGGATGCCAGGATGGTCTTCTTGTATCGGGCTTACTTCTCACAGGTTGGTACCTGGAGAGTTTAGAGGTCAGAGGAACACGTGCAGCTCTTTAACATGCTTTTCAGCCCATCATAAACTGTTCAAGTCAAGTCAAATTTTATTGTCAATGCTGCCATATGTGCAGGACATACACAGAATTGAAATAGTGTTTCCCTCTTATCCCTGGTGCAAAACAGCAATAAACATGGAGTAAAATATGAAGTAGAAGATGAAAAGATATATTAAAAAAAAGATATATACAAGCTAAAAGATATTTTAAAAAACGGCATTGGCAAATCTGCAGTATATGGCAGTATAAACAGAATAAACAGATTAACAGTATAAACAGAATATACAGTTTGAACAGTGAGCTATATACAGTTCGTGTACAATAATTGACTGTACACAGTGCAATTTGGTTTGCAAGATGGTTTAGAGTTTGTGAAGGGACTGGTCCCATTTGGTTTGTGCATGGGGGGGGGGCAGTGTCCATAGTTTGTGGGGGTAGGGGCAGAGAAGGAAAGGGGGGCAGTGCTGGGAGGGAGTTCAGCATCCTGACAGCCTGATGGATGAACCTAACTGCTTTTGCAAGGCTCAGTGCTGCAGAAGGATGCTCAATTGGGGGAGTGGTGTTGCTATACTATATGGCTGTGATTGGTCCGCAGAAATGTTTAGGTACTAGGTATCAAAGTGAAATCCATGTGAGTCCCAGGATGCAGGTTTTCTCAGCAGTACATTGCATTGAATCAAGATGAATGAGTGTTGCTCACTTTACCTGTCAGTGGTTTTAATGTTATGGATAATTGGTGTATGCTTCAGAAACATTGATGTATGCCTTCAGAAACAATAGCGCCCTCTGGAGCCACAGTATGAAACGTCATAATTCAGCAGCAGCTTAATTTAAGCTTTTTGTCTCCGCCCGCTGTTGCTGCCGCCTGTGTTCCATGCGCATGCGCAGGAGTTACCCAACGACCCGAACGAGTCCTGTGTCTTTCTGAGATAAACTTCCGGGTCAGGTAGAAGGACAGAGGACGCGAGGAAGACCAAATTATAAGGAATAAGAAGAGTTATGTGTTTGTATGTCTTAGCCTGTCCAAGTTGAAGTGTACTGACTTCTTGTTTATAGTCTTACAACAGTAGCGGAAGTTAAGATGGCTGGCAGCAGACTGGAGAGGTTTGGAACTGTGTTCTCCAGGTCAGTCAGCATTCTTTCTTTTTTTTTTTGTGCTAGTAAAAGCGTTAGGTGACCATTACTTGTAATCATATTCATGGTTTCAACGTGAAAGCGGTGTTTTTTTTTTTGTTTTTTTTTACCGCATTGACATTTGCTCAAGAGCAAACGAAATGCTGTTGAGCATTCATGATAGAAATCCTGTTAGTAATTCTGTCTAAGAGAAAAAAATAAAACCTTAACAGAAAAGTCCCTCAAGCAGTAGATGTTGTGTTGTGTTGTATTGTAGTGGTTGTCAGCTGATGTTGAGCTACGTCCCACGTTAAATCCGCGTGTAAACTGTAACTTCAATGGAGGCTGATGTTGTGTTGAATAAATGAATAAATAATAATCTTTTTCTTGGCTCTTTTCCTTGACCTCGATGAAAAACGTCATGGGGTTGAGGAAAGACGGTCTAAGTAACTGAAACTACAGTTGTTCAAAAAATATTCTACAAAAAATCCTTTAGATACTTAGTCCCATGCAATCTTGTCACACTGCTACCACACGCTATCTCTTTTATATCATTATAGAAATCATAGAACATTACTTTTATAATCTTACTGTTACGTGCTCATATTTATCCACACAAATCATGGTCATATACCCAGATGAAAAAGTTAAGAGTGTCACTATGAAAGTTACCGCACAAACAATTATGAGTGGGAATTATCTCCTTTCTTTGATGATGGTCCAGTGTTTCCTGTGGTAAAAGAGATGATTAAGAAAGCCCTGAAGCTCCTTTTTTGAGCTGTTGGAAAATTCCGAAAGCTCGTATCATGTTTCATGCTCATTTTACAGGTTTCATGGCTTCTGGCGACACCGGCTGCTTTATGCTGCGTGTACACCAAGAGCTTGAGAAGCTTCGCTTTGGTAGCTTTGGTAGCTCGTGACGTCACATTTAGAATGTTCAATTTTTAAAGGCCCCGCGGCTGTGCAGCACCCCCGCGAAAAAAAACATGAGGAAAGAGAGGGCAGGGACACGAATAAACGTGTTGTTATTTACAATTTGTTATACAAGATATACATCACGTTACAAATGATGTAAAACTACATTAGGTACACCTGAGAAGAGCAGGAATAGCAGAGGCAGCTGTGAAAAATAAACTAAATTCGAAATTAAATCCGAAATAAAACTTAATTGCAGTGAGAAAGGTATGCGTGGGGTTACTACACTATTGTATTGAAGCACTCGACACGGCAATTGCAACAGTCTCAGGATTAAACGACTATTGTTTGGATAGGAACCAAAGTTTACTCGTCTGTTTCCGCGAACCTCGCGGATTGTCGGACCCCTACAATCTGTGGATTGTCATTGGTTTTCGCCGAACCGCGTCATAGCTCATTACCATAAAGTTAGCTTGAGTTTAATCGCTGGAATCCGCTCTGGTCGCCCAGTTCGCTCACCCTCCATAGAGAAATAATGATTTCCGGCGCTCAGGTAGTGTAGGTCGCTCTTGGTGTACACGCAGCATTACAGTGCACACTTTCATTTCCACAGATGATAAACGACTCTGTATGTTTTTATTTTTTAATTGCTTTGTTGAACTTGTTTTCATAGATCAAATTGCTTGTTTCTGTGACAAGATCAAAACAAGGCCAAACCAGCAGCAGAGTCTGTGCAGAGCAAGATAGCTGTGAAAAAATTAGACATTTTTAGGGCAAGGAAGAAGCCCAAATGATGCTTGATATTTTGAAAGACACAGATATCATTAAAGCCTGGTTTATAGTCGGTAACGCAAGACGCAACGCAAGTCGCAACGCAAGCCCTTGCGCGGTTGCAAGCCCCCCCTTGCGTGCTTGCGTGTGTCACCTCAATTTTCTAAACTTCACGCAAGACGCGAGCAGAGCTATAAGTAGCCACCACAGCCCTTTTACAGACAGCCGTTCCACTTCCTATTCGGCCCATTATAAAAAATTTGGCTGCAGTTCAGTTGATTTTCTCTGGGGGCGCTGGCGAGCGAGTGCAGAATGACCATTTTCCATAGGGCTGGCGCTAATAACTCAAAAAATGTCCCCGCTAGCGGCTGAAACCTGAAAATAATACTGTGATTTCTGACAGAGGGATGTGAATTTATATCGAAAGTACAATAACCTGGGAGTTATAGCTTTCTGTTTTCTTACAGGTCTGGCATTTGCGAGTCAGTATCCGCTAGCATCTAGCTAACGGAATCTGAATAACGCACGGCTGATTACGACCGGCTGCTTTACGGCACTCGTCCACTGTGCCAGAGTGCTAACCTGGTGCCGCTAACAACAACCAAAGCTAAACCAGAGGCTAGTCTGAGAGTATGTAAAAGGGCTGTGCTGAAATCTGTAACTATTTGAGCTAACACCTCTCTGCTAGCTCAGCGCTAGGACTGACCATGCCGTAAAGTGATGCCACATGCGTGACGTCACTCGGGATGCAATACTGACAATAAATGTGTATTTTAAACAAATCTAGTGAGAAAATAAAACCAAACAAAAAAATCAAACCAAGTGCCGTTTGAAAGGATCATTTATCCTGCCTTTAGGAAAATTAAAATGAAAAAATATAAAAAATTCTATCAAAAGCAATGGCTGCATCTAAGGTGGATTTCATAGTACCACCATAGAGTTCGGCGTGCTCTGCACTGCTTCGTTGGCGCCCCTAGAGTGCAGTACCACCCGGAAATAGCCGCCAGTTTTCCCTCTCCTCATAATAGAGACTCTCTGGTAGCCACTCTGGACGCGAGCACAAGCCACTATCTACATCACATCCGGCGGCGTGTTCATCTTCCGGTTTCATCCCCTAATAAAAGACCGCTGTTTTCAAACGACAAGGTAGAAAGCGAAGAAGAAGAAGAAGAAGCATTAATCCCATAGACATAATATAATATATATATTATATTATGTCTATGAAGAATCCACTCGAAGAGAGACTTGCCGAAGAGGTCCTGGCGGTGAATTTCCTTTCATCGTAGTAGGCTTGTCATTGAAAAAACCCGCTACTCCACCTACTGTCCTGGCGGTGAATCGCCACGCAGCACACGCAACCGCCGACAAAGCAAAATGAAGTATAAACGTCTCGAGCCATTAACGCAAGCGCAAGACGCAAGCGCAAGGGCAGTTAAAAGAAGTATAACTCAGCCTTAAGCCTTTTGAATAGGCACAATTATCACAATGGTATAGGTGGATGTGACAACGGCACGACTCGTTAATCATACTGTGTTCTGTACATGGAAACAGGGAATATGAATGTAACTTATGTTAACACCATAATTGTTTAAATTAGATTATGGTGATATTTTTTTTTTTATATATATTGCGGTGCATGTACATGTAGTCACTGATTTTAGTCATTGTGTTTTGTATGTTCACCAGGGTTCGGGACTTGATGCGCACACGAGTGATAAAGCCACATGAGAAGCCCATTTGGTATGATGTGTACATGGCCTTTCCTCCAAAGCGGGACCCACTTTATGTCAAGCGACATACCCGAGCTTGTACCAATGAGCAGGAGACTGTGCCTGAGATCTTCTATGCAGAGGATGAAGTTAGAGCGTAAGTTATCTGCATTTACTTTAATTAACAACCAAAAATGTGTAACTTTGTACACTGCCTGGCCAAGAAAAGAAAAAAAAAGTTATCCCACTGGATTTAACTTGGTTAAGCAAGTAAAAAGCCTCCTTTTTGGAAAAGCCCATCGTTTATTGATATGTTTCAGCTGGAAACAAGTTATTAAAACCCAGCTGATGCAGTGAGTTGCTTTTTTTCCTTATACAACCATGTCAAATTCCATGATGAAGGCTCAAATTATTGGTCGTCATCAAGAAAACAAATCAACTAAGGACAATGCTGAAACTTTGAAAATTGTATTAAGAGCTGTCCTGGAAGAATAGTGGAGAACCATCATCTTCAAAGAGAACTCAAGTTAATGAGATTAGGTAGTTGTGGAGCTGTAAAAAAAAAAAGCCATGTCAGTAAGTAGGTTTACAAGACACTAGGAAAAAAACAACCAAAAAACAGATTTTTAAGATGCATGTAAACACGGTAGTCCAGTTGAAATTGTACAAAATCTATCTGTTTAGACTGGACTAATGCATAGAAGCTCCTCCCACTCACATATTTTTCTGTTCCTTTTGTCAGATGGCTCCACACCTCAGAAATTGTGAAAATGATTCAATTAAGACTACATGTCAACTGGCAGTCACTGAAAGTATTTCCAGACTGCCAGACTTCACAGAATCAGAATTTTATAACTGCAGCATCATCTGCCAAAATCAGCATTGAAGCAACAAAAAGATAACATATTTGGAGTGAGTTCATCTATGATCCATCATAGAGAAAGTCAGAAATTGCAGAAGGTTGTCTCACATTCCACAGCATCACAGTGTTGAACATACATCAGTTAACAACTCGAGTCCCTCCTGTGATGGGACGTGAAGGACGGAGGTCCAGTTAAATGGCCAAGTTGAGCTGCAACTATAGCTGGACTTAGCTATGCATGTAACCATATTGAATAGGGCTCATTGGGGCAAAAAAAAAAAGGCTTCAGCTTGCTAGGGAGCATAAAGATTGGACTCTGGAGCAATAGAAGGTGATGTGGTCAGATTTACCTTACTTTATAGATAATAAGATGACAATGTCAGGATTTATCGGGCTCAGACTGTGATAGAGTGGTTCAGGGAGCATGAGACATGGACTGCTCATCACAGAGTCCACACCTTAACCCCACTAAGAATCTTTGGGATGTGCTGGAGATTTTATGACACTACATAGTCTTATCGATACAATGCAACAGCAAGTGTGTGCCGCGCACCTACATGCTTTTTTTTTCTTGATTTCTCTATTTTTAAATACTTATCATAGAATGTTATGAACAATTGTACATTAGTACTTTGATACTGTAACATCTATAATGTAACAGTACCGACTAATGCTGATACTTCAAAACCACCATGTGATTAGTGATCAGTATTGGCTTCTCCAGCAATTGTACATCAGCCGTCATATACTGGCCCAGAAATCCTGATTGAGGCGTTTTCTTAACCCTTAGGAGTCTGCGCCTGCATCACCTGCTTTATTGATTTTTTTCAGCAATTGAATCACGCTCAGTAATCATTTTTGCATCAATTTACATCGTTTTTTTGTGTAAAAGATGTCTGTGGTGTATGCGTTGTATTGCCTCTCGGACATTTATATCACAGACTCCTATGGGTTAATAAACTGAAAACTAGATTTATTATTTAACTGATTGATGTATGGATTTATGTTTGTAAGAAATGGAATTTTGTCCAACATGAAATTACAATTAAATTAGATATTTGATATTTCTTGGCTCCACTCTTAACAGATGTCCTGTCTTTTAGGAGATTCTATGAGCAGTATGGGACAGGTTCTCGGCCTCTAGATATCTCCAAATCTAACTTTGTTTCTACATGTGAAAGGTACGTTGGCTATATTTGGTTTAATTGTTAGTGAAAATCAGAAATTAGATTTGTTTTTCTCATTGCTCCCAAAATATGTAATGGGAATGGCAGCCTACGTTACAATGCCCTTCATAATGTTTAGTTGACCCCTCTGCTCCCCAGAATAAAATTCTAAATCAAACAGTTCAGATGTGATTAAAGTAGACATACTTTAATTTAAAGTCATCTTCATACATTTCAGTTCCACCAACACTTTTTATACACAGTCCCCGTCATTTCAGGGCTCCATAATGTTTAGGACAAAGTAATGGTAGGTACATTAAAGCAGCCATGTTTAGCCCTTTGTTGTATATCCCTTACACACAATGACTGCTTGACGTTGGCGATTGATAGACATCACCAGGTGCTGAGTATCTTCTCTGAGGATGCTCTGCCAAGCTTCTATTGCAGCCACCTTCAGCTCCTGCTTGTTCCAGGCGCTTGTCCCTTCAAGGTTCTTCTTCAGCATTTGTGTTGCCTTCGCAGTATATTTGGGATCATTATTGTGTTGCAAGATGAAGCTCCGTCCAATGAGTTTGGAGGCATTTCCTGGAACTTGAGCAGATGAAATGTTTCCATACATCTCAGAATTCATTGTGCAGCTCCATCATCAGTGAAGATGAGTCTACCAGTACCTGTGGCAGCCATACATGCCCAAGCCATAACATCCCCCCCAACCATGTTTAACAGATGAACTGGTATCCTTTGGATCTTGGGCAGTTATTTTCTGTCTCCACACTTTCTTTTTGCAAACTGTATTCTGTCCATCCTGTTTTTGTGGCTAACTAGCGGTTAGCATCTTGCAGGATAGCCTCTGTATTTCTGTTCATCAAGTAATCAGCAGATAGTCTCTGACAAAGACACACCTATCTCATCTCGGAATATGTGTTGTAATTTCTACATGATGAAACTTTAACTTTAAATTAAAGTCTGCAATGTGCACATCTGAATTGTTTGATGTAGAATTTTACACTGAGGACCAAAGGGATCAAAGAAAAATGTGACTTTGTCCCAAACATTTTGGAGGGCGCTGTATGTGAAAAAGAAAGTTTAAGATTTAAGATTATACTTATCAAGACATAGTAAAAAATAATTCACATTTTAATTCACCAGACCAAAATTACAGTTTTAGACACTTTGTAAGTCTTTAAAGTGATAGTTCGTAGTAGATTCACCCTAGGGTCATTTGAACCGTGACATCCAGCCAAGTAGCCCACCCGCAGTTTTTTCGATCTTGGCTGAACATCAGCTGAGTTACTGAGTTATCCCGAATAGCTTAGTACAAGCGCTAATGGAACCTGGCAGTATCTCCAAAATTACCACACTGAAATCACATGCCATGACACCAAACTTCTACAGTAGTACAAATATGGTCTGTACTCACAAAGCGATGCATTTGGAAGTTTGAAAATAGTCCAGGAGTTTATTATTATCAACACAAGCCTGATAGCTTCTCTGCAGCTAAAGCTGCGTCGACGTCACTTCCTTGATCTGGGAGCTTCAAAGTAAGATGAGGGTTGATCTACTACTGTAGACAACAAAGTATATGCTATATTCTACATGTTTTTTATGAATTTTTATGTTGTAGAGTTGTGAATTTATTTTATCAATGGCGAAATTGAGCAGCCTTGCTTTGTTGTCTACAGTAGTAGATCAACCCTCATCTTACTTTGAAGCTCCCAGATCAAGGAAGTGACGTCGACGCAGCTTTAGCAGCAGAGAAGCTATCAGGCTTGTGTTGATAATAATAAACTCCTGGACTATTTTCAAACTTCCAAATGCATCGTTTGGTGAGTACAGACCATATTTGTACTACTGTAGAAGTTTGGTGTCATGGAATGTGATTTTAGTGTGGTAATTTTGGAGATACTGCCAGGGTCCGTTAGCGCTTGTACTTAGCTATTCGGGATAACTCAGTAACTCAGCTGATGTTCAGCCAATATCAAAAAAACTTTGGGTGGGCTACTTGGCTGGATGTCACGGTTCAAATGACCCTAGGGTGAATCTACTCCGGAGTATCACTTTAAATCTTTAAAGTTGTCTTTACCAAGAAAATGAACCCGCAGCTGGGCATATTAAATGTAGTACAATAAAATTGAACATGTAATTAAAGGAATTATTATACACAATCCCCTCAGTTCTGTGTCAATTATATTTTGTTGTATTTTATTTATTTAGTTGTTTGTGTATTTACATTGAAAAATCTAAAAAAAACAAAAACTTTTTCAGGGTGGTGAAAGTACATCTCGTCATCTAAACCATCCCTAATATCCGGTCTTCATATACCATCTTGCCTTTAGTCACTTGACCTCATTGGGTTTTTTTTATATATATTGTTGACATTCATTTAAAGTAAGCTATTAATTTTCAAAACATAGTAACATTTCTCTGCCTCAGCATCTGCATTATGACCTTGTTTCTGTTCCACTTGTAGTCAGGTTGTAGGCATAAACCAGCAATCGGATTGTAAAAGGAGATAACATTTTGAATTATGATTAAATGAATTATATCATGTCTCTAGCAGTAGGCCTCTAATTTCTTTTTCCTCTGACTATGATCCTTAAGGTTTATTGTCAAGTATGCAGAGTTACAGAGCCAGAGTGAGCTGACTGACTCAGCTCTGTTTGAGGAGACGGCGAAAGCTTTACTTAAAGAGGGTATCATCCTGAGACGGAGAGGACTTCTTCCTGTAAGACCCGTCAACACATTTTGCCTATTCTGTGTGATAATCCTGTAAACCTTTACCAACCAATATTTGTCTCAAAATGATTAAACTGAAAAAAAAGAAATCTACTTATGTTATAGAAGCATGAATCTGATTCTGCTAGACCCAGCACTGAATGTATCAGAATGTGGCTTACATCAATCAGCCATATGTTTTTGTTTTTTTTAGCTCCTGGTGTCTTAGTTCTCCCATTGTTTTTCAGACAAATGAAAAAAGCTGCTGTTGTTTGGGGGGATTTTTTTCCCCCCATCACTGTAGCTCTTTGGGTCATGTTAAAACTTACTTTCCTCATTGTCTGTAGATTTAGGGAAATGAGGAGTCCGTTTATGTAGCCTATATTGGGGCAACAAGCACAAGTTTCCTATAACTAACTGAAGAACACATTTTTCTGCATGAATCATTTGAAACGCCTTAAAACAGTACTGCTTTTGTTCTGCAGGTGGAAGAATCCAGGGATCCAGTGTTTGATCTGAAACTAAAAGACATGTTGGCTGAGCAGCATTCAGTTGACACTCAAACAGCTCAAACATAGGAGACAACAGGATGCACTTCCCACATCACAGACTCCAGCAGCTCATGGATTCTCCACTCCATCCACTGCGTTTCATGGCACGTTTGCTCGTTTGGATGTAATGGCCATCCGTGGAAAACAACTTTACCTTCGCCACTAAGTCATGTTCCTGTTTCTTCGACACCAGCTGATGTTGTCATTTAAAGAAAGTGCTACAAATCATGAGTCTACAGTGCAGTGGATAAAGTCAAATAGTCTGTGTTCATGTTATTGAATATGTGAAATTAACCAAAGCAATAAAAGGCTAAATTAAAGTTACTATTATAACTTTCTAGTAAGTGTGGCATTATTAACTCTTTGACATTTCCCATGAGACCGTATGTTTACAGTGTGTGAACATAATACTGCCTAACCTTGTAAAAGTCTTTGTGCTGTTTAATAAATACTAGTGCAGTATTTTACTACAGATACTTTGAAATGCAGCCTCTTGATGTATTCACAGTTTTTGGTTATCCTTTATGAAGCTCGCATTCAGATACAGGAGAAAAAACAAACTTGCAACTTATTTTACTCTTAATAAGTCTAATTTAAAGAGGTATGATGTCACACTGTTCAGATGAAAGCTCCAAAATCCAGAGCACTGCATCTACATCCTGTTATCCTGTATTTTTCAGTTGGGAGGAAATTATTCTCATTCACATCCAAATGTAAATTGGTCATTCTTTATCTCTTTCTACTAAGTTTGGTGAAATTTATATCAGTAGTTCTTAAGGAATCTCATTAATACCCTTTCACCCCTTGATGGAGGACAAATGAAGCTGTAATTTCAAGACAATAAAACAACACAAGAATCCAGGATGGAAAACACCACACTTTAAACACAGGAGTAAACTGGGATTAAAAAATGAATAAATAAAAAGTTGGAAAGGAAATTGGACAAAAATGTGAGAGTGGACCCTGAAAAAGCTGTATGTGGGACACAGACCCCCACAAACACGATGAGGACAATATTTTGACACAGAGGGAAACACAGAAACAGGTGATGATGATAATCTGACAATAACAAAGGTTCAGAAAACTGCAAACACAAGTATTAAATCTTGGTAAAATTGCAACAAAGATGGAAAACAATTTTTAATAGTATATTACCTTTACAACTTTATATTTCCTGATTATTATGAATATCTTAAAAACTCATAGGAAAAGTATATCTATTCCTTACAGATATATAAAAGATCTTTAGGCTGGTTTAAGATTAAGATCAAATTTATTGTCATGCATACACACGGAATTTGTCCTCTGCTTTTAATCCATCCAGGTTGGCACCTGTTGACACTCATGCTCATGCACAGGGTCACACACTCAGACAGGTGCCATACACTGGAGCGGTGGGCAGCCATTCACAGCGCCCAGGGAGCATGCACATTTTTTTTAGCAAGCATCCAGCACTCACTGTTAATCTTAGCATGTCCACGCCAAGGTTTATTTCATGGAATATGCATGGAGCTGGGTCCAGGGAGAAGAGACTAAAAATCTCCAATAAATTGAAGGACCTACAGGCAGATATTGTTTTATTACAGAAGATTAATTCATCAATGACTGCAGCTGATGTTCTCACCACAGCACAGTTTCCTCATGTGTACTCAGCCTGTTACAACTCCAGAAAAAGAGGTGTAGCCATTCTGATAAGCAGAAAAGTAAATTACACCGTAAACAACACAGTTATAGATCCAGAAGGCAGATTTATAACAGTTGACTTATCTATCCAAAATATGAATCTCTGCATTGCTAATATATATCTGGCCCAAATGTTGATGAGCCCTCATTTTTTCACTTCACTCTCTGATCACTCAGATAACACATCATAGGAGGGGACTCTAACATGGTATCTGACTCAGGAGTGGACAGGCGCAGTACTACAGGAAGTCAGCAGAACTGGCAGTCCACAAATGTTGTTAAACAATATATGAATGATTTTGGTCTTTGTGATGCTTGGGGCTCCCATCACCCCACTCTCAGAGAATAAACTTTTTTCTCACCAGTACACCACTCATATTCAAGAATAGATCATTTCTTAGTAAGCAGCTCTTTGATGAGTGATATTTCAGACACCAAAATCCACCCCATCACTATCAGTGATCACACTCCAGTTTCTATCACACTGAAGAATAACAGAGTTACATCACTAGCTAGAAATTGGAGATTTAATACATCATCACTAAAAGACCCTGATTTTATTAATTATTTCAAAAGGGAATGGTCTACATATCTAGAAAATATTGCCCTATCAGGAATGTCAGCTTGTGTTCTCTGGGAAGTAGGAAAAGCAGTTATGAGAGGCAAAATAATCTCTTTTTCATTAATTAAGAAAAACAAGGAGAGTTCAAGAATATCGGAATTAGAACTCAGGATTAGAAGTTGTCTACAGTATTTCCCAAGAGGGACACATACTGAATGAATTAAGGAAAGCTAAACTTGAGTTAAATAAAATTATTGACAAACAAACACAGTCCTAAACAAGGAGATTCCATTGGTGGTCACCGTGGTTGAAGGTGCATTGTACAGGATCTTAATCCAATTAATATATGATTCCCCAAAGCCAAATTTTTACAACGTATTGAAGAGAAATTTCAAATTCACTCGGTCAAATGCTTTTTCTGCATCTAAAGTGGCTATGATAGTATCTTCCTGCTGTAAAGATGAATAACGAATTAAATGAAATAGTCTGCGTGTGTTGCTGGTGGACTGCCTTCCTTTAATGAAGCCGGTTTGGTCTTGATGGATGATGAAAGGGGTGATTTTTTTCAATCCTGTGGGCTAATGTTTTGCTAATAATTTTAAGGTCTACATTAATAAGAGAAATAGCACGGTAATTTGATGGAAATGTTTGGCGTTTGTTGAGTTTGGGGAGAAGTGAAATTAGCGCTGTATTCATATGTGCTGGACATCTTGAGTTTTGTTTTATTTCAGCTATTGCTCTGATGAATAGAGGAGATAAGATGTTCCAAAAATGTTTGTAGAATTCAGCAGGGAAACCATCAGGTCCGGGTGATTTGTTATTTGGCATAGAATTAAGTCCAGACTAAAGTTCATTTTCTGTAAATGGCTCGTCTAGTCTGTCAATTTGTTCTGTCTGAGTTGAGGGAGTTCAATTTTATCAAAGAAAGCATCAATGGTATCCTGTCCTGGGTCAGTTTCAGATTAGTATAGTTTAGCATAGAAATCTCTGAATATAGTGTTAATTTCTTGTGGTGAATGGACCCTGCTGAGTCCATAATAGTGGGAATTATTGCATTTTTTTGTTTTGTTTCGTTTGATTTGATTAGCCAAATATTTGTCAGATTTATCGTCATGGTGGAATTGTTCTTGTCGAAGTCTCTGAATTAAGTTTTTTTGTTTATTATGTATCTCGTTTAACTGAACCTGATGTTTCCTCATTTCGTTCTGGGTTTCTTCCGTTGAATTATTTGCATTTAATATTTCAGTTCTTTTATCTTTTGTTGTAATTTAAGTTCTTCTTGCTTTTCTTTCTTCTTTTTATGAACAAAGTAGGATATAATTTTTCCTCGTAATACTGCCTCACCGGTTTCCCAGAGTAGTGTAGATGATGATTTTGGAGATTCATTTATTTATAGGAAGGAGGCCCACTCTTTCTCAAAATTATCGCTGAATTCAAGGTCATTAAGAAGAGATGTGTTAAATCACCATCTAGCGGTGTGTTTATGTAAACTTGGTTGAGTCCAAGTAAAAGTTACTGGAGCATGATCGCTAACTATAATAGAATGAATTTTTGACTCGGAGATCTCGGATAAAAGCGAGTTACTAGTCAGAAATAAATCCATTTGTGAATAGGAGTGATGCACAGGTGAGAAGAATGAATATTCTCTGGCTGCTGGATGTTGTCACCGCCAACAGTGGGCGAGACCAAAATCACTCATGAGTTGTTTTATTGGATCTGTGGATTGCCAAATATGTTTATTGCTTGTATTACTGGATTTGTCCATTGATTCCCGCAAGGGATTAATAAAGTTATTCTGATTAAGTACTGTATTAAAATCACCTCCTAATATCACTGGACACTTGGAAAAGTCTGAAATCGCTGAAAAAAAGTCTGAAAGAACGATGAATCATCTCTGTTGGGGCCATAAATATTTCCAATTGTTACTGGTCTATTGTTAATCGATATTTTTAAGATGATAAAGCCTCCTTCCGGGTCTGTAATTGTTTTTAGTAAGAATGGAACGGATTCTTTTGTTCATGAGGACACTCCCCCCTCTCTGTTTTGAGTTATGGTAAGCTGAAAATGAGTGAATAAATTGTGATGACATTAATTAGTTATGAACAGAGTCAGAGAGGTGTGTTTCCTGTAGTAAACAAATGTCCACATGTAAACTGTCCAGATGACTAAGAACCCTAATTTTTTTAAATTAAAGAAACTGTCAAAAACAAGTATAGATGTGTGTTAGATGTAAGCTGACCATAGCTGAGTGTGTGTGTGTGTGTGTGTGCGTGTGTGTGTATGTGTACATGTGTTAATATAAACCTATGTAGACCAAAGTGTGTGTGTGAGTGTAACAAACATAGAACAATAAAGAACAAAACAGATACACAATTAACAAAACAAGACATGAAACTACATGAAACCATAAACAACAGCCAAAACATAAAATATATGAGAGGTGCAATATAGTTTTTTCCATTTTTTTTCTTGTTACTTTGAGACACCTGTATACATCAAAGTTTAAAGAGTTAGAAAAGCCAGGGGGTAATATCCTTATTTCTGTACAATTGCCCCTCCATGTACAGCTTATCTGTAGAAATAACTGCTCTCTTTCCTTCCTGGATCATCTGTCGTCTAATGGGGAAAAGGTGTTTACGTCTCTGGGTGATTTCTTGTGGAAACTGGTCATTGATGGAGAGATTAGTGTTTTTCAACTCCCGTCCTTGTCGCTTGACCAGCTCCTTTTTTAAATATATATATATATATATATATATATATATATATATATATATATATATATAATGTTCACATTTTGCAACAATGGGTGTGGGTCTGGTGGCGTTGGGTCGGCGGGGTCCCAGACGGTGGATGTGGTGATCTGTTCGACGGTATCAGCAGGGAGTTTGAGGTGTTTCATCATGAAGTCCTGGATTCATTTTTCGGGTTCCTCTGAGGATGTCTCTGGGATTCCGGAGAAGACCAGGTTGTCCCTCATACTGCGTGACTGTAAGTCCAGGATAGTTTTATTTTCGGCAGTAACAGACTAGCTGATCGTTAACGGAGGATAGGTGGGTTAGCCTGAGAACCAACACTGAGAGGATGAGGAAAAGTTTCTTTCCCCAGGCCAGGGGCGAGGCTAGGGTATTTTTAGTGGTGCCAAGGCACCACCGTGAGATAGCTCGGCACCCCCTGGCTCAGCACATTTTTAAAATATTATATTATGCAAAAACATGGTTTTTTTTGCTCAAGGATGCATTATTTTAGTGACCATTTTATTTATTTTCTAGCATTTGTTTTTGTTTTAACTCTTTACTCCCAAAATAAATGTTGAGTTATCTTCAATATTTGTCTCAGGCTCTCTGTTATCCCTGTCAAGCCACAGATTTTTGAAATGAAGAGGTCAAAATTGAATGTTATAGGGGAAAACACTACTCAAAGCAAAACTAATACGGCTCCAAAATGTATAAATGTACTAGTTCGCTAGCCTAGCAAGCTAGACCCCTACCGCAAAAAGCTGTACAGGGGTTTAGTGACGCTGGATTGCAGTGTGGGCGGGATAAACGGCTGTCTGTTAAGTTGCCTCTGCACTCAACGTCACGCAATAGGATGGCGCAACAACCAATCAGAATGATGAAGAAGGATTACGCAGTCAGCGCCACGGAAAGTACATCGTGGTGTGTAGTCTAATGTCAGAGAGGAAAGAATATTATTTTTCTTTTCGACTTTGCCTGTGTTTTCAATACCGCCACTCCAATCTGTAAATGTAGAAACTGTACGCGAATAATGTGGAAGAATGGAACTAAACGACACTTGCTGGGCGCAGCCATTGTTTACCTCTCTCTGGAACTATACACTTAAACGTCGCACCTCTGTCGTCACTAGGTAGCCCGGCCTCCGACCCCGCTGCTCACGATTTGATTGGCCTGATTAAGTTTCGGTTTGCAGCCTCGCAAAACAACTACAAGTGACTAGACTAGCCCGGGAGCAAATTCAATTTGCGGTCGCTAGGGGCGTCTAGATTTCTAGGCTACTAGTTCGCCTCAATTAGTGAGAAATAATGTGCCTCTGTGAGCACTGGGGGCTGGGCAAAGACCAGATCCTAAAATCGTCCCTGCCCCAGGCCATCCGTCTGCTGAACACTGAGCGTTAAACTGGACTCCACTTCTATCTGTACTGTTAATATTTCAGATACCTTATACATTTTCTTTTATTCTTATTTCATATTTTTTATTCATTTTTATTCATATTTGTGGTGTGTTAGGGATCACACACACGAGTAGTATCCGTTTGATGGTCTTTTATTAAACACATTCAACTCGGCACACATACATGTTCAACATGGTTGCCTCTCTATCATTCTAGTCAGTAGTTATGATCTCGCGAGTGTCACTACCTAATCTCGCGATAGGTTACTTTTATTATAAGAACACTACATCTTCCCTCTTTTTTTAATAAAGAACTTTCTGGTGGTAGACTTAAACAAAAAATAAATCAGATCTACTTCAATGTAGCTATACTGTTAACATAAGTGTTCTTTCTTTAGATCAGAATGAAAAAATAAACTTCTGTTTTAAACTAAACTTAAGAGTATTTCACCCTTCCCTCTTTTTAAACAACAAAATCATTTTTTTTTTTTTTTTTTTTTTTGTAAGCAAAGTTAAAGTTCAGGTAGACATCACATAGTCCTTCTGCCATGCAGGTGGAGACCTGACACGAGTCGACTTCACAGGAACATCAGGTGCTGCTGTCATGGGCCCTGGACCTATGGAAGGGGAGGAATGGGTGGTTATGGGAATGGTGACAGGGACAGACTCAGCTGGTGTGAGAACTGGGTTTGGAATGGAGGGGGCGCTGAGACTGGCATCACCACTGAACCTCTTCACATGAGCGGCATTTCTCATTTTGGGTGGGCTGTTGGGTTGTTGAATTATGACTGCATTTCCTTGTTTACTGATGACTTCATATGGCTGTGACTCGAAGTTGGGGTCTAGCTTGTTGGACTTGTGTAGGTTCTTGCAAAGAACGGTGTCTCCTGGTTGTATTTCCTGATCCTTGGCTCCTCTTCTCTGATTAGCAGCAATGTTGCGTTTCAACTTGTGCAAAGCGTCCTTGTCATGAATTTCCTCTGAAGCAGCTGCATGGGGTTCATCACTGTCAGCAGGCATACCGGTGAAGCTGGGCAGTTTGTCGCGGAGATCTCTGTTCATCAACAGCTTTGCCGGGGACACTCCTGTGACTGCATGAGGAGTGGTCCGGTAGTGGAACAGAAAACTTTTCAGTGCAACTTTCCAATCCTTCTTTTCAATCTTGGCTATTTTGACTGATTTCAGAATTGTTCTGTTAAATCTTTCCACTTCTCCGTTTGACTGAGGCCAATATGGTACTCCTTTCAGTTGCATGCCATGCGCGGTGAGGTAATCATGGAACTCTCTGGATGCAAACGGTTGTCCGTTGTCGCTTCTCAGATACTTGGGATAGCCATGAATTTGGAACATCATTTCGAGAGCATTAATCACATTGGTTGCATTTGTGACCTTCATGTAGGCAACTTCGGGCCACCTGGAGTAGTAGTCAACTACAGCAAGCAGATAGTTACCTTCAGAGATGCTCAGTAGGTCAACTGCCAGGTAAGTCCAGGGCTGGTCTGGCAATGGCGTGCGCTCTAACTCTTCTGGTGGAGCGTTCTTGCCAATCACTTGACATGGGTAGCATTGCTTGATTTGCTTTTCCACCATTTTGTCAATTTCAGGCCACCAGACTTTGGTTCGCAGTCGGTTCTTTGTTCGCACAATCCCTTGATGTCCTTCATGTCCTAACTGTAGCACGTGCTCTTGCAGGGCTTCGGGAATCACGATCCTGTTTCCTCGCATGACCATCAGTCCAGCCGTCCAAAGTTCATCTTTGACTGCCTGGAATGCTGTGCCTTTGAAGTAGGTCCAGTCATTTTTCTGTATGGCTTGACGTAGCTTGGAGATAGTCGGATCATCCTTTGAAGCTTGCTCGATCTCACGGGGGGTTAGAGCATGAGGTGTGGAATCTTTGATGATGCTGTAGATGTACTCATCTGTTTCTCTCTCCTCAGATTTGTCACAATGACCAACGGGTTGGCGACTCAGGGGGTCGGCCTTGTTGGTTTTGCCGGGGATGTGGACTACTTGGTAGGTAAACTGTTGCAGGTACAGCAACCACCGTTCCACTCTGGCTGATGGAGGGAGTGAGTTGGGTGATAGCACTTTCACAAGCGCCTTGTGATCTGTGAGGATCTTGAATTCACATCCGATGAGATACAAGCTGAATTTTCGACAGGCCCAGAATACTCCGAGAGCTTCTCTTTCAAACTGAGAGTAGCGTGTCTCAGTGGGTGTGAACTTCCTGCTGGCATAGTAAACTGGCTTCCAGACTCCGTCTGTCTGTTGTTGCTCTAAGATGGCGCCTACGCCGAAGGGGGAAGCGTCACAGGTGATTCTGGTTGGTCTTCCAACTGAGTAGTACGCCATGACAGGGGCTTCGATCAAAGCGTCTTTGAGCTGGTCAAACGCACACTGTTCCTCCTTCTCCCATTTCCACTCAGCATCTTGCTTAGTGAGTTCCCAGAGAGGCGCAGTTATTGTGGCGAACTGTGGGACGAACTTTGCACAGAACTGGGCCAATCCAAGGAAGCTACGCATTTGTGACGCGTCAATTGGTGGGGGAGCATGCGCAATGGCTTTGACCTTTTCGTCTGACACTTTCAGGCCATCTTGTGATAGGACATGACCCATGTACTTGATTGAGGTCAGTTTGATCTGGCATTTCTTCTCATTGATTGTCAGTCCTCTTTCAGCTAGCCGTTGCACCACGGTAGCCAGCCTTGTGTCATGTTCAGCTTCTGTGCTGCCAACTACGACTATGTCGTCAGACATGTTGTATGCACCTGGGCAGTCTTTGATGACTTGGCTGATTATCTGTTGGAATTTTTCTGAGGCCATGTTCACTCCGAACAAGAGCCTTTTGTATCTGTAGAGTCCTCCTGGTGCAGCGAATGTTGTGATTTCTCTGGAATCAGGGTGGAGCTCTACTTGGTGATACGCCATGTTGAGGTCAATTTTGGAAAAGTATTTCCCTCCGGCTATTTCCTGGATGGTCTCGTCGATGGTAGGCACCGGATGATGCTCACGGACGATGGCCGCATTGGCTCTTCGCATGTCAATGCAGATCCCCACGTCTCCATGTTTGCGATCATTTTCCGGCCTTTTCTCCACAGAGACTAGTGGATTCACCCAATGAGCTGGTTCTGACACTCCCTCAATGACGTCTAGGTCCACTAGCTCTTGTAATTTCTCGATGACGCGCTGCCGTCTATTGAATGGAATTCTCCGCACTGGCTGAATGACTGGGGTGACGTCTGGGTCAATTTTCAGTCTGAGCTGGTAGTTCTTGAGTTTCCCCAGCCCAGTGAAGACTTGTGGGTACTTGATGCGTAGACTTGACCACGCGTCGGCTCCAGAACAGCTCAGGATGTTTGCGTCGATGCCAACTCTCAACAGTCCTAGCTCTTTGCTGGTTCTGCTACTTAGGAGTGATGCTTGTGCTTGTGGCACCACGAAGAACGAAGCAGTGGCACGCCGTGTTGTGTTTGGGACTTCAACTTCAAGTGTGCATTTGCCTAGGAGCGTGAGGGCTTGCTTGCTGTTATAAGGATACAGTTTTGTAGAGGCAGGCTGCAGACTGACCTCAGGCCTGGCCTTCTGTAACCCTTTAAAATCATGCACGGACAGCGTGTTGTGGTGAGCACCAGAGTCTATCACCATGGGTAAGGTGAACCCGTTCAGGCGCAGGTCTAAGGTGTCCTCTGTTTTAGATATTCTGAATAGGTAGAGATCTTCAGAATCACTCCGTGAGTCATTGCTTTCTCCTTCTTCTACCCTATGTTGGCCTTTTTTGTTTCGACCCTTGCTTCTTTGGATCATCCCTGCTGCGACCTGAGGCTCTGCTGCGACCCTGTGAGCCCGGCGTGTCATCTTGGTTTGGCTTGTATTTGTCTTTGTGGAAGCAGAGATCATCGAAGTGACCCTTTTTGCCACAGTGGCTGCACTTGTGATTCTTGGATCGGATGCATTCGCGAGCCATGTGTCCTTGTGCACCACACTTGTAGCACCCTGACTGTGATGCTGATTTGGGCTTTGGTTTGGGCCTTGCTCTGCCAGAGACTTGGTTTGTATTGGATGGAGAACTGAGAATTAACGCCTCCTTGTGGTGGTATGAGCCAATCACTTGGATAAGGCGATCCAGTGTGAGATTATCTTCTCTGTATAGTTTGGCTTTTAACTCTGAATTTTTAATGTGCAGTAGTACTTTATCTCTTACATGGTTATCAGCTTCAGCATTGAAGTTGCATGTTTTCACTAGTACTTTAAGGCGAGTGATGAAATTATTTATTGTTTCACCAGCATTGGGCTCTGTTTCCCAGAATTTTGTACGGGCTTTTGGTATATTCTCCCTTAATGCAAAAGTGTTGTCGAAGAGTCGGATGGCTACTTGAAACACATCTCGTGCAGCTTGCTGATCAACAGCGGGTTGGTGGGCTATCTGCTCGTCAGTGAAATTTTTCCATATCTCACGCAGTCCCTCTCCCCCTGTTAGCAATAAGACAGCTCGCTTATGTGCAGCATTTACAACTCCTGACGCAATGATGTATATTTCTAGCTCACTCTTCCACATTTCCCATCGTTGATGTAAAGTTTCAGGCTCTCCAACAGTGTCTAACGGTTTCGGTGGTGTGAGTCCACCCAGCGCAACATGAGCCATCTTTACTTTCGTTTTCAAACGTGGCTTCTAACAGGCTTCGTGAGCAGTAATTCTGTCATATGCACGCTCAATTCCGGTTATTAAACGTTTTGGCATCACACAGAAAACTTATTTCACTTCCCTGAAAGAGTGTCGTCGAATTTCCAGTGAGGATCCGGAATTGTAGCTTCGACGTTTGTTGCAATGTCCATGCGAGGTCGTGACTTGCAGATTTTTTTTTCCCTCCGGGTCCGTCAACAGCTGAGAGGGCTTGTAATTCCGTCCTTCTATGCTGTCGGGACCATCCTCGTCGCCAGTTGTGGTGTGTTAGGGATCACACACACGAGTAGTATCCGTTTGATGGTCTTTTATTAAACACATTCAACTCGGCACACATACATGTTCAACATGGTTGCCTCTCTATCATTCTAGTCAGTAGTTATGATCTCGCGAGTGTCACTACCTAATCTCGCGATAGGTTACTTTTATTATAAGAACACTACAATATTTAATTTTAATTATCTTTTTATTGGTAGCAGGACAAGGAAAAATTTCACTGCACATTGTACTGTGTATGATTGTGTATGTGACAAATAAAACTATCTTGAATCTTGAATCTTGTTAGGTTGTTCAGGTGGAGAGATTTGTTTTCCTTGGTGAGGTTTGTCCGTTGTTGGGTGAATTCCAGACTGAGACTCATCTGTTGAAACTATCGATGAAGAACTTCACTTAGCGCCACTCTGGCGCCCAGTAATGACAGTTTTTGATCTATGGAGAGGAGTGTGTCGTTTACTTCTGAGGAACTCAGAGGAATGAAGAAGCATCTGAGGAAGCATGTGAGTCAGGCGTGCGGGGGCTTCTGAGCTTTACTGGAGCGGACCGTTGTACACAGCTGCACGTGAACACCGTCGATGTAGTCCTCCAGATGATCCAGGACGGTAGGATGATCCAGTTTTTAAAAAAGAGAGACAAACGTAGGAAGACTAGAAGTAGAAGAAATAGATTGTTTGTTGTGTTTGATGTGACATGCACAAAAAAAAAGAAATAAAAATACTTTTTAAAAAAGCACTGTTCTTGGAAGTAATAATCCTATGCCACAAACAGTGGTGAATTTGATAAGCGCCCTGCAGCCTTTTAAACTGTTAACTCCTGAGATGTTTTCTCATTGCATAGTTGATTCAGACTTTAGATTCAGACAAAGATGCACAAACTAAGTGATGCTATCACTGCTGAACCTTTCCCAGAACCATGTGAATGCAAAATCTATGTCAGTACAGTCCTTAAGAAGTTATTCCATAGATTCAGGAATGGAAAGTTCATTATCTATTCCATTAAAAGAGTGTGTGTGAGAGAGAGAGAGAGAGAGAGAGAGAGAGAGAGAGAGAGAGATACTTATTTTAATATGGTGAAGGATATTTATTCTTGTAATAAGATATTTACAACTGTGTTTTTCAACAATTTTCAGTTCTTTTCGTGTGACTTTAAAAAAAAAAATCAAACTGAATTTTACAGATAGATTCTCAATCACTCATTGTAAAATTATAAAGACATCAAATTTGGTTTTATAATGCGTGATAGGAAAAATAAATGATGTACAATTGCTTGGGGCAAAACAATTCACAGATGTCGAGTAATGAATGCCAGACCCATTCTCATCTCCCCAACTCGATCAGGCAGTTTTAAGAAAACCTTCGTCATTTTTATTTACATTTAGTCTTTATTATAATAGATCCTGCTTTTAAGGATCCTAGTTTTTAAATGACTTGCCTTTCACCCGGCTAGACTTCGTAGAATTTTGAAAAATTTGGAGGGAAAAACGCTTACGCTCCACCTCTTACGTAGCTGCAGGTTCTCGTCAACACGTAACGTCTGCAGCAAACAGCCGAACGCGCACACGAGAGCATGTCTTGTGTCCATTTTCTCATGCAATAGCTGGGAATTTCTGATTTCCCAGTTGTATTCAAACGTGGCTGTATGTTGCGTTCCCGTGCAACAGCGAGGTAGTAGATCTGAACTCCCACATGCAAAAATAAAGAAAACCCAACAAGAAAACATAACTGGGGCCAGGTTTATTGTTCCCATTATATGTAGTTTTACACAATATAATTTATACAGTAAATCCAATATATTTTCTAATTTCCATGCTATTGTCGATCAATTTAAAATGATAAACAATTGCGATGTAGAGATAGGAAAGTGTGAAAAGTACTTTAATAAACAAATGCCCATCAACAGCTAAGTACAAATCAATTCTGGAGGCTATCATATTTCCCTCTTTGCATCGAACGCGCTGAAGTTAAAAAAAAATAACGAATTCGATTTCTGATTCCCCAATTCTGAAGGACTCCAAACGCAGCATAAGTTCAGCGCCAGTGTTACAGGAAGTTGTGGCTGCCATGTTTAGCTGCTTTGTTGTAGATCCCTCGAAGTGGGCTTCCTGCAGATTTTTAGCTGAAGTGTTGCAATGGAAACGAGCTGGAGTACGTTTTTATTTCAAGTAAGTAGCACAGTATCACGATAGTCCGGGAGTCCGCATTAATGTTTCCGAAAGGTGGTAAATCTCGCGAGCCAGATATGTTGTATCACTTTTTGGCATGAGTTAGAGTTAGCCAAGCAAAACAAAGGTGTTAGCGACAACCTGCTAATAGCCGCGCTGTTTGGATTCCCTTAGCAATCGGCTAGCACGCATTGTCGAACTAAAGACTTTGGCATTGTTTGGTTTACTTATCCCCCCCTCTTGGCGTCGGCTAAATTATCTGTTCTCCGAACCACGTGGTAATATGGGGATTGTGCTCACTGCCATAGAAGTTAGCAGATTTGTGAAGCCACTTTTGATGGAACGCGCTAGCAAAAGTATCATTAAGTGAAGCTTTTGGCATTAGTTGTTTGTATGCTAAGCTAGATGGCTAAGGGGTTAGCCAAATGTGGCATTTTTATTAAAGCACTGCAGCAGTAGCCTCAACCAATTAGAACACGAAGGTGGTGATTTATCATGAGTTTAAAACTGAAATATTCTGTCGATGAAGCAGGACAAGTTTTGAGCTTTTTTTTTAACCGTCCTATCAAAATTAAGTTGCAAAAACCAACACTAAATGAAAGGCTGAATGGGTTTAGAAGCCTTTGAGCTTTTCTCTTTTACACGGCCTGATCGCAAACCAGAATGCGAACCTCAGCCCCGGTGGACCCGGTACTTGTAGAGCAGTGCATTGTGTTGGAAGTTTGTCTCATTAACTGGGCCAAGGCGCATATTAGTTTGGCGCAAAAAAGTTCAGTGAAATTTTGCACCAACGAGCCAGCAGCATCAGTGTGAGTGTGTAGAGGCTTCGCAGTCTGCTCTGATTCTACATAGAGCTGCTGCTCTAAAATGGGGAATTCCAACAGAACCCATAGAACATTATAGATGTGTTAGGAATGTATGCACTCCTAAAGTGCTATTTGGTGGTGGAAATTCAAAACTCATATTTTCCCACAAATGATTAGTTTAACAACATGAATTTGAAATGCAGAGGCTGATTGCGTTGTAATTAGGGTGGCTGATATAAGGATGCTGTTGTGTGCATTTGATAAAAATATGATGATAAATAGTAATGATTAGGGGTGGGACGATATGCTTTGGTCACGATTCGATTGTATCACGATACTTGATAATTGTGATTCGATATAATCAATAATTGCAATTTTCTTCCTCCTTAAAAAAAACAAACAAGTTGAATCATACACTTCTAGAATGAATGTCGTTCCCATAAACAATGCACATCAGTCTGTGTCAGTCAGTCCAGCAGCTGACATTTATTTCAACTGAGACAAAAAGAGGAATTTTTTTAAGTTTACAGTTACAAAATTACTTGAAATGTCCACACAGCACAAATGTAGGCTAGTTTTAACATAACTTAATGTAATGAATTGATGAAGTTTTTCTGGACACGGATATGACGTAATATAATCGATTCAGGGGAGAAAAATCGATTTTTAAAATCATCCCATAAAAAAATCGCGATATGTACATGAATCGATTTTTTTTTTTTTTCGCCCACCCCTAGTAATGATATACAAAAGCTTTCCATTCAGACTGACTTCAAGACAACATCTGTGTATTGAACTTAGTGTGCTTACCTTACTTGATCAATGAGTGTTAGTGTGTGAATGGGTGAAAGGGCTTTGAATTGTCACCTAAACTATAAGTGCTGTCCATTTTCCTTGCCTTAAAATCCACAACAAAGCTGACCTACCAGTTGAAGCCAATAAAGACCGTACTAGTGTTTTCCTTCTTTCATGCAGTGCACAAAATGCTAACGATGCTCAGATGAGGCATCAGTGGTTATCGGACGGTATTTGTTCTTAATAATTAGCTTGTTGGTCATGAAAAGCTCAATCATAAAGGTAGACCTTCATAGCCTGTTAGAGGGCAGAGGTGCTCAGAAGTGGAGTTAAATCAAGTAACTGCGGCTTCATATCAGGTCTGGTTTTATATTGTTTGTGTGGACTGTCCATTGAATCAGCTAAATGGGTAACCTAATTCAAACATAAAACCTAATCTTGGCCCCCAAAAATCTCCTAGGACCTATCGGGGCAAAATTTCTGTCACCATGTTAACAAGAAGTCCCCATAAGTTGGTGTGCAGTCAGATTTTTCTCCCCATCATGTTAGGAAAAACGATTGTATGCTCACACGCACAAACAAACAAAAGTTCTGCTTAGCTGATGATGTCAGCACCACAAGCAGCAGGCAGATGTCTCCAGTTCCACTGCACTCCGCTGGAGTTGGCAAAAAGTCCTCGTCCCATGATGAGTTCAACAACAGTCGGGTTACTTTTTTATTAAACACCCAACCTAAATCTTATGAGACTTTCAACATTAAATAACAGAACATGTCTAATTATCAATACAAAAAGCATTAAAAGAGCTGTTTCTCAACGGCTTTGTCTATATTTCGATGTCATTTGTAATTTATGCACAAGACTTATTTTCAGTGAATAACAACAACTGCAAGTCACTGAAATCACTGCATCAGTTGGATGTGGTAGCATAAAGGGAGCAACGGCACAGGAGTGTGTTCCACCAAACCACGTACACGGGAAATGTTGCTGCCTTCAATTTCATTATAGCCCAAAATGATGTGTTCCATGACATTGTGGAACAATTACTTTTTGGTTTAATAGGATTATGTCAAGAGTTATTTTAAGTACAACTAGCAGCCTTGGAATTAATTTTCAAATAGGTTCACAAGTTTAATGTGTGTGTTGTTGTTTTTTAACACGTGGAGAAAAAATCTTTGTTTGTACCATCTCTCCTGTCTTAACAGCAAATATTTGACACGAGAGCAAAGCCCTCATGACCTTTGCTAATTCTTACTTTGTTTGTATGATTAGGCATGCATATTAACCAAATGTTTTTCTCCTTTCATTACAGCAGGCCAATGAGGCATTGCATCACCAGCATCAAGTAGCTGGGAACAGCCTCTTGCCTTTGCTGAACTCTGGGACGGAGCCACCTGACCAGAAACCGGTGCTGCCCATCCCCTTGGATCTGAAACCACCTGTCAGTGCTGCAGAACTCCTTAAAGACAATGTCACCAGTGCTGCTGTAGCAGGCGGAGGTACTTTAGTCACTATCAAAAAGGAGCCGAAATCTAAGACGCCCTTTATTTGTGGTTACTGCAGCAAAGCTTTCCGAGACAGCTATCACCTTCGAAGGCACGAATCTTGTCACACTGGCATTAAGATGGTTTCGCGGCCTAAAAAGACACAAATGGCCCCTACCATGGTGCCACTCATATCCACTGTAACTCGCGAGAGCAATGGAAACGCTTCATACATTACTTCTGTGGCAGGCTTACCGACTGCAGCCACAACGTCAACATCCACAGGTACAAGCATAATGACCCCAGTACAACACCAGCATCACCACCACCACCACCAGAGTGTCCCTAAGAAGCCCCCCAAGCCAGTAAAAAAGAATCATGGCTGTGACATGTGTGGTAAGGCCTTTAGAGATGTTTACCATCTCAATCGCCACAAACTGTCCCACTCTGACGAGAAGCCGTTTGAGTGTCCCATCTGCCAGCAGAGGTTCAAGAGGAAGGATCGCATGACGTATCATGTTCGCTCCCATGATGGTGGAGTACACAAGCCTTACATCTGCTCTGTGTGTGGGAAGGGCTTCTCCAGGTATGTGACCTTCATTACTACATATAAACAGGGTTGTTAAACCGGACACTATATTGAGGCGCATGCAGCATCTGTTTTTCACATCTCGGTGTTGGCTGTGAGTTTTGCAATAAAGGCTCAAAATGCATAATAAAATGCCGTAGTTCACAGGCAGGCAGGCAGGCAGGCGTTTAATATTTGTTTATTTATGCATTTATTAACATTTTGGTGCATCATCACATGTTTTTACACTCTTTTTTTTCACTCTACTTAATCTAGAAAACAATGCCAGAAAAACCTTTTTTAATTAAAATTGTGTTTCATAAAGCCAAAATATTCAACAGCTAAAGGGAAATGTCTTGTCATTGTTTTATTTTTTAATTCATTCGTTTTTTTAATAATTTTTTTTGGGGGGGGGGGGGCTTTTATGCCTTTAATGGACAGGGTAGTTGAAGAGAGACAGGAAGCAGGGGGCAGAGAGAGGGGGAATGACATGCAGCAACTAGGGCTGTCGCAATAACCGCAAAAATGAAATATCGCGATATGATGACGCCCACCGCGCTTCATGATGGGTCACCGCGATCACCGCACGTATTTTCGATAGTGTCCGTGCAGGTTTCAATCTACATGCGCACGGTCCTATTAGCAACATTAAACGTTCGTTTTGCAAAGCTTTGAAACTTACCGAGTGGTCACTGTTGTTCATAGATGTTCCACAAAAAAATAAAAAATTAGAGCAAAATATGCTTTCCAGCAGAAGTTTGACGATTGTTTTGACAAACTACTTTTTCATCACCGCACGTGACCTGATCTCGCCACAACTTAACACACTTTAGAAAGAGAAAATGGAAGCCGCACTAGTATCGAAAGCAAATGTTACTTCGCCCCTTTGGGAGCATTTCGGCTTTCAACCAAATGAAAAGGGTGAACCAGCCAATTTAAACGAGGCGATTTGTAAAATCTGCCAAAAAACGGTTCAAGTGAAACGAGGGACCACAACTAATTTAAAGGCTCACTTAGCAAGCTATCATCCGGCTATTGCGGCACGGTTGCCGCCGCCTCCTGCCACACAGAGTCGCGGAGCAGCTCATGTTGGGGCGAGCCGACAACTTGGAGTCGGCGAAGCCTTTGCTCGAGTTGCCAAATACAGCAGAGACAGTGACAGACATAAACGCCTAACAGGTGCTGTTACACGGTATCTGGTTGAGGAGATGGTGCCGTTTGCTACTGTGGTATAATTTTTTGTGTGTGTGAAATTGTAGTGCCTGGCACATCTCACTTTGTATACTTAATTTAAAAAAACAAAACAAAACAAAACAAAACAGGCACTTGTTTTTTAGTTCATTTCATATTTTATTTGCATTCAAAAGTTCAGCCTTCTCCTGAATTCTGTTTTTAAGTTCAACAAGGACATGCGCGTAACAAGGACATGACCGAGATATAATTTTTTTTTGTGTGTGAAATTGTAGTGCCTGGTACATCTCATTTTGTATACTTAATTTAAAAAAACAACAAAACAGGCACTTGTTTTTTAGTTCATTTCATATTTTATTTGCATTTAAAAGTTCAACTTCAGCCTTCTCCTGAATTCTGTTTTTAAGTTCAATCAGTTGGAGAAACAACTTGCATCTCGCATCTGTGCCGTTACCGCCCTTTGTTCTGCTTTCAATAAAATAAAGTGTTATAAAGTTGCCATGTCTTTTTATAACCTTTTTTAAATGTGTAAGTGCTTTGTTTCAGAGGAAATATTGCAATGAGTTTAGTAATTTAGTAATTAACAAACGAATTTGCTAGATAGATAGATAAAAAAAAAAAAAAAAAGATGGCGCAATAATATCGCATATCGCAATATTGAGCCGCCCTGACTCACCGCAGGGGGAATTCCTCAACCGCGACAGCCCTAGCAGCAACGGGCCGTCCAATGCGGGCCAGCTGCAGCGAGGACTGTAGCCTCTGTACATGGGGTGCCTGCTTAACCCACTACGTCACCGACCGCCCCAATTAATTAATTTTTTTTTTACTGAACAAACATTCTCAATGAGTGGTGATTTCCACAGTTTTTTACATTTTCCTTTCATTAAACAAAAGTCCAGAATAAGTTCGATGAAGCCCATTATGACTGCATGATAACCAGCTGTCACAGATTTTTCAGCAGCTACGCTGTCTGAATTCCCTCCCTGTGCTTTGATATCCACTGTATTCGCATGCAAAACTATCGCTTAGAAAGTTAATTGACATTTCATCCCACTGCCACGCGGTCAGTTGAATGTGCTGCTACAACAGTGAACAGGGTTGGTAGAAAAGTATTGCTGCCTGTTCTGGAAACCATCAACAGAAAATAGCTGTAGTTTATATAGTGTTTACTAAAAGTTGACTATGACACGGTGAGCAGAGACTGAGACGGAGTCTGCAGCTCACCCAGTCTGATTTAAAAACACTGTATCTGCTTCACAGAAACAAGTTTTCTTGCGCCACATCAAGCAGTATCAGTATATACAGTACTGTTTGATAACTGTTAGCCCATAGCTTCCCATTCTTGTCATGCTCTCTTTGATATAGTTTAGAACTTACAGGTGAATCAGTGACTGCAAGCTAGTACATGAAGAAATGCAGTAGTAAGCAATAGGTCTGTGCAGTTAATTGGATTTCGATTTGGGCTCCCAACGATCACCAAAATAATACAATCGAGAAAAAACGATTATTTTTAAATTAGTATTAAGTTCTGTTTTGCAAGAACTCGTATCTTGCGTTCTGAATGACACGCACATGCGCACATCCGCCCCTCCCGAAGCCTCAAACTCTCTCAGCCAGAGGAAGGCAGGTCGTGCATCATCCGCCGGAATAAAAACTCAGCGCGAGTAAAGATGGCAGAAGGAGGCCAGGCACAGCAGCGTTTCGTGAGCAAAAAAAGGGAAAACCAACTCCGTTGTCTGGGAACAGTTTGGTTTCGAGGAATCTGACAACGAGCAGAAACATGCTACGTGCAAGATTTGCTATATGGTAGTGGCTGCAACGCAAGGGAACACTACGAATTTGTTCAACCACTTGAAAGCTAAACACCGAGTGACCCATGACAATTTAATAAAGAAACAGAAAAAGCCATTTTTTTTCTTTTTAAGAATTGTTGAAAGGTGTCTTTTCAATAAATCCAAAGTTCCCAAAGTCATGTGAAATAATCGTGTTACATAATCGTGATTTCAATATTGACCAAAATAATCGTGATTATGATTTTTTTTTTTTTTTTTTCCATAATCGAGCAGCCCTAGTAAGCAAGTAAAACATGTCCTTGTTTGACTGTTGGTATGAGGTTCTTTTCTTGAAAGGCCTTCACTGGTCCAGCCTGTGTCTGGGTATTTTGGTCAAACAACTCTGTCTTTTGATTTTCTTGTCCACATTATTCACCTTATTCTAAAAATGCATGGCATTTGCCTGCTTGGTTCACTGCTAAATTGTTTTATGATCTAATGCATTTTTAGGACAGCAAAGGTTCAAAAGATAGCGGTTTTAATTTGCAAACGGCCCAGTATTTTCAGTACGTATAGCCTGCTGTTTGTTAGCACGGGCAGACTTGTCTCTGCCCCAAATACTTGTACATGTACGGAAGAATTGGAGCTGAATAAGAGTCCTATACACCAAGTCAAAAATAATCTGAAGCATGAATGAACATCTATCCTTTTTATACTTTAGGTGTGTTACACTTTGTCTATGTTCACACTTAATGCTCAATTTCGATTTAAAAAAAAAAAAAAAAAATTTTTATTTGCTGAGATCCGATATATATATTTTTTTGCGTGGTTGTTCACATTACAATTTAAATGCGACCACCATCAGACGACAGTATGAACAGTCTATGGCTCTGAAGTAGGGCTGCACGATGCATCGTTACAAAATCGCAATCTCGATTCACACATACACGTCATCTCATTTCTACACACAGCCAAGCATTTTATATCACAAGCTGCATCACAAACATGCCCCCATTTTCCTCCCGGATTTTTGAAAAAATGTGACCAGTCGCACCATGGAGCCATATTTGAGCATAAAATGAACCGTCATTTTATACCGCCTGATTTCACGATCAAAAGCCGGTGCTAACAGACAGCTTTTTTCCCCTGAAGACCATACAGCAGAGGCCCTAGCACAGGGATTAAAGGATGCCCTCTCCTCTTGGAATCTGGAACTGACCTGCTAAACAGAAAATGGTCAAAATATAGTAAAGGCCATCTACCTCAATGCCTGGGGCATGCTGCCATGTTTTTTTTGTTTTATTAAAGTTCATCAGTGCAATAAACATTTTGTGAAAATAAATAAATTCGTGCCAGAGAATCGTGACCTCAATTCAAAGCAAAAAAAAATCGTGCAGCCCTACTCTGAAGTGACCCGCATGCACAGAAGAAGCATGGTGTCAGACGCGGCACGCTGCGTTTACAGAAGTGAATCTAGATGCTACACATGTCCACGTATGTTGTATCAGTTCTGAAGTTGTTGAGCAATCGGAGCAACAAATCGGAGCGTTAATAAAATGCGACTTGACCGTTCAGACTGAGGTCGCTTTGAAAAACATCTGATTTGTTTTTTTTTATCCCAGACTATTCAATATGCTTAATCTGCATTGGTGCGAGAGCTCATTCTGATTGGAATTTTGAATGAGTAATGTGACGAATGAGTGCACGAGAAGTAAGTTAGCAGTGGTGACAGAAAGCAAATCGTAACTAATCACGACGGGCACAATCTCTACTGATGTGTCATTTCTACAAAACAGCACGAGGAATGAAGAATCTGAAAACCAACAGATAACCAATCAGGAGGGACATTACCCAAAGCACACACTGCCATGTCTCACTGTATAACTTTCTACCAGCTCCCCACTGCACTGCGATGGCTTTTTGTTTGCCCAAAAGTGGGGAATGTACTAAAAGCACCGCAGCAGGGCCCCACAGATTCTTCACATCGGTTTCGGTGTCTCGGGGCCACAGCAGCATGTCGTAGGCTGTGTTCGAAACCGCATACTACATACTTGCAAACTGCATACTTCCATTCTGCATGCTGCATACTCATCGATCAGACAGTATGCAGTGCGTTTACCCACAATGCATTTCGCTCCTGCCCGAGCCGAAATCAGCCGGCCTGAAGCTGATTTCGCTTAAGCTCTAAACTCTGTAAACTTTAGCAACATTTGAAACATTTTCAGGCGAGAAAGTAGTCGTTTAGATCCCCAACGTGTTGAAAACCTGACAAAATACCGGCTGTTTACAATTTTGTTCCCACAAACTCGGCGCTACTAAAGCTAGCCGCAGTGAGCAACGCACTTCTGGTTATTTTCACAAAATAAAATACCCGTTGCCTTTTATCATAAGGAAAGTCATTACGATACATTTGGTGCTTTTGTTTTGAAAACGGGCAGTGAACCTACCCTCGTTGTAGCTAGCTTGAAACTGCCGTTTTGACAGGAAATGACGATCGGCGACGTCACGTTACGTAGCATCTTGGGTAGTTTGAGTATGAGTAGTAACCTCATGATGCATACCCAACATTTTGGCGAATCTAGTATGCATCCGGGAACTTAAAAAAAGTTGAAGTTAGTGGGAGTAGTAGGAGAAGTATGCGATTTCAAACACAGCCGTAGTCTCTTGCTCTCCACCGTCTTTTCTGCTACTGCTGCATTCGTCTCATGTACAGAGCAGCATGATGGATAGCTCGCTGCTTCGCCTGCTGTTCTTACTGGTTAGCTTCTTGTGAAAAAACAGTTGTGTTTGAAGTAAAAACATAAACCCCAAAACTTCATACATTTGTTGTTGTTCCATTGTTTATTTTTGTTGTAAATAAGCGGGCCAATGGGGTTGGATTTTCGTTATCGGTCCTGGTTAGTCGATGAGCCCGGTTTTCTTCTTCCTCATGCTTTTTTCCTTCCTGGTTATTTTGGGCAGTTTGGGGCATCTGGGCCGTTATTCACCCAAACGAGCAGCTGGTGTACCTGCGTGACAATATCCAGGTGGTTTGGTCCACTTTCAAAAGTGCAGTGTGAAAGTGCACCAAACCAAATGAAGGTGTGAAATCTTTGGGCATTCCCTGCCTACTCTGACCAAATTCCCTGGACTATCCTGGTGTGAAAGTATAGTAACTCTTATGGCAGATTCAACAATCTTGCTTCATTGCCCATTGCAGTATTTTATTTGCAGTGGAGTGGAAAGCTTAACAAAAACAGTATTAGACGAGCAACATTATTTTTGTCAGCAGCGTTTTCCCACGCCAACGCAAAGAGTGGTACGGTGTAAACAAATGCAATGAATACTGGACAACACGAATAGCTATGCTATAATTGAGACAGAAGTGATTAGTATCCCATTACTAAGTAATAAGCGCTCAACTTAATATAATGAGCAATGGGATCTGCCAAAATACTTATTCCAGTCATTGGAGAAATGCTGACTCATGGTTCCAAATATCAGCATTAATGTCCTACTAGTCCATCCATGATTTAGAAATTACAAGTGGTTCAGGTGCTTGTATATTCGCTATTAACTAAAGGTAGTTGTGTGTATTTTTTCAATGTTTTTATTTCATATCATTATAATCAGGCGATTTAAAAACTCTTGAGATATAAAATCTCAAAGAATGTCCTGGCCAAGATGGGCAGCAGCTTAGATGAGCAATACACAACAATATGCATGCACTGAACACAAAATAAAATCTATTTGTAGATATTTTAGGGTCTGACGTCAATTCGCTGATTGTTTAGTAAACGGATGCCTTGCCAACAATACAAAAGATAAAAAGAAATGTAGAAATCTACTCTGCTCGTACATGTATTCTCAAAGTAGATGCAGTGTGCTTAATGCATTCTATCTGATGATCAATGTCAAGATTGAAATGATTAATATTTTCTGCATCCTAACCCAGCCTTAATCTGGATGTCTTGTATTCATCTCACCCTGCAGACCTGATCACCTAAGCTGTCATGTCAAGCATGTCCATTCCTCAGAGAGGCCATTTAAGTGCCAAGTAACGGTAAGAGTCCTAACTGGGTCACCTTTCTGCATATTGTATTCATGTTCTAACTTTAGGCTTGTGTTGTATGTCTGCAGCAACATCTGCACAATACAGAGCTCATCTCAGTGAAGACGAGTAGCCAAGTCATACCAGATGTTGTAGCAGAACATCAGTTTCATGATTCTTTATTCCGCCAACATTGCACCAAAAACAAGTGAAACCAGGGAAAATCTGTAAAGCCCTTTTTGTACTGCTCTTAAAAAAAAAACACCGATACCTGGTAACATCTGGCTCTTGAGTAGGGGTGGGAATTGAGAACCGGTTCCCAGTGTTTCAATTCCTTGGAATCGTTTGGCGATTTTGCAAACGATTCCCTTATCGATTCCAGTGGGCGCGAATGACGTCACCACGCAACGTTGCGTGGCGAGTCCAGTGCAGCCAGCAGTCAACAGTAAACATGGCGCTCAAGCGCTACAAACGCTCGAAAGTTTGATTACACATCCCTAAAAAAGACGACAACAGGGCAACTTGCAAAGTGAATATTTCACCAAAGGGAGGAAATACTACCAACATGCAATAACTATGATTAACGTCTGTGAATCTGAACCTAGCAACGTTAGCATGTCCTCGGCTAACACTGCAGGTCACTAACTAACTAACAAACACTGCCTATCATGTTAGCACCACTTGTCTCATTGTAAAACCTGCTGTTAGTAACGGTTAAGGTTAAATGAATGCCTTCTCAGGCATTACATTTAGATGAAATCATGAGAGACAGAGCCTGACTGGCTCAGAGCCAGAGGCTGGTGGTACTACCCCCAGTTCACCTCTACCTCCAGCTTCTCCTTTCACCAGAGCAGGAAGAGTTAAATTACCCAGGCCATGATAGACCAATGTGGACCTCACCGTTGTTGGGTTTGTAAGGTCATGACTCGTGTTACTTCTAAACTAAACAAAGTTGATGCTAATTGACCGGTTTGTTGTCCTTTTTCTCCAAATAAGAATCGATAAGGGAACCGACAAAGAACCGAATTGTTAAGCAGAATCGAAAATGGAATTGGAATCATAAAAATCTTATCAATTCCCATCCCTCGTCTTGAGAACAGTGGGAATGTGTTGAATTGGCATCAATTGACTTTACCATATATGTGGGTTTTAATCTCCTCCAGTTTGGCCCCACATTAGTGAGGACACGACCTGGATGTACTCTGCTTTTCACTGGGGTGCTGTGGTCGGGGCAACAGAAATGCATGTCCCACCAACTGTGTAGCATGGAGGCTCTGAAACTGACTGCAAAAACTCATGGACAAAAGGACCGAAGACTGATTTAAGCACCTTTCTTTTCTTGAAAAATTAAATCATTTTTCTATTGATTTTCTTGGTGAACTTCTTTTGAAGTTACAGCCATCTGCACCCTCTGTGGTACTACGCCCCCCCCAACACCCCCTACTCCTATCATCTCTGGTCCTGTTTTAAAGAACAGCGATCTATTAAAGTCTTGATGTTCCCAGTACGTGTTTATGGAAGTGTGTCATGCATGAACAAGAGATTTATAAGAGATGCCTCACAAACATCTGGATGAATCTGGGGCAAAAAAGTTAAAGTGCAAGACGCATGTTCATTCATTGGTTGTCTTTCTCAGGCATGTACCTCTGCCTTTGCCACCAAAGACCGTCTGCGCTCCCACATGATCAGGCATGAGGGCAAAGTGACCTGCAACATCTGTGGCAAAATGTTAAGTGCTGCCTACATCACAAGTCACCTTAAGACACATGGCCAGACCAGCTTCAGTAACCCGTGCAACAATAAAGGTAGGTCACAATCAGACTTTCATCTCATTAATGTACCTTCAGGGGCCTGTAATGTACCAGCAACACACGTTTAGCTTGTGTCCTGTGTTTAGGACATGAGCAGAAACCTAATTGCATGTTGGCTTGGATCAAAATAGACAGTTTTATACTGTCTACTTTGCTAAATAAACTCTTCCATGAGTGTAATAAGACTTTCAAACTTTGCATTCAAATTTGATTGAGACTGGTTTATCTGTCTGTGGGACCTCTATGAGCCGTACACTCCACAGACCTGGGCTTTGGAGGAGTGGCCAGAAAAAGGCCTTTGCCTACAGAAAAATAAAGAAAGCTTGTTTAGAGAGCACCAAAAGGCATGTGGGAGACTCCCTAAATATATGTAAGAAGGTCCTCTGCTCAGATGAGACTAAACTGGAACTTTCTGGCTTTCCCAGTGGCCCTACAAACTGCACTGACTTTGGAAGGGTGAAAAGTTATCCACGCTCAAGTTAATTTGTTTTTAGTCAAATTTCTTGTTTGCTTCACAGTAACAAATATTTTGGTTCTTCAACGTTGTTGTCATGTTGGATAAATCAATTGATTAAACTGCCCCAAAATTCAGAATTTGTTCCAGGTTGTAAGGCAACAAAATAGGATAAATCCCCAAAACGAGTGAAGCCATTGTATGTATCAGGCGTGTAGAATTTCACTCTGTACCTATTACTGAGATAGGCTCACAATATTTTAATGCATGTTAGATATTGTCAGTACTTCTTTAAACCCTTTATGTATACATTTTAATTTGGAAGTACTTAAACTAAACCAGAGTACTAGTTTAGAGGGGGTGTTTTTGTTCAGTTCCTGGCGAGTTGGGCATTAAAACCTAAAGATCCCTTTAAAAGAATATTTAAAATGGTTTTAAAAAAACCTTCTGAAGCCTGAGTGCTCACTGAATGACTTGATGGAATTATACATGTTCACTAAAATCCACAGTCACAAAATTAATTAGAGAGTTTGAACCTCATTAATTCTAAATGATTGCCATTTCCCTTATATTCTATATGTTTCAATATATAGATGACCTCATGATTCATGAGGCTTATAGCAGAGATGGATAATAATGCCTTGTGTAATGTTAAAGGGATATGCACACAGGTTTCATTCAATCCTAATGGGTTAAAACTGCAGGTATGGTGTTCGGAGTTTGGTGTCAATGAAAGTTAAGTTGATAAATGTGAGTGAAAACAGTGTAGCCTTTGTTAGAATATTATTACCACACCCCCACATACGGACAACCTGACCAAGTGCTCAGGTTTACTCCAAGATGATCGTGCTGCTGCCCTGTGATTATGTAACCACATATGTGTCTGTATTTCTGAATAGGCATAAGTGACTGGCAGTGGAACCACTCAGGGCCACAAAAAGGTAAACATGTAGCTCGTAGCACAAACCTGTAAAATCTTGATTTCAACCTCTGGAAACATGAAGTAGCAAGTTTTTCTTCATCTTGTACTATGTTACTCTAATTTCAAAGGCATTTTCCTCTAAGGGCTGCTCCACTTTGGGTTCTTTTAGTTTGAGGATACAGAGTTCTGCTAACGTTAAGCAAAGGTTAATATTCATGAAGCAGGATCAGTAGATTATGTGAATTAACCACAAACTGGGCCTGTATACTTAGGCTAGATGCACACTACCTCGCTTTTCCACCACGGGTCATTTTCCTTACCCAACTATTAGTTCTGTTACTTTAAACAGACTGAATAATTGGCTTTTCGAAACACTTACTCCACCAGTCAAATAGCTCTTTTTTTTTAAGAATCAAAGTTGGTGTTAAGACTGGTTGAGAGATGACCCAGCAGCAAAGTGATAATCCGACAGTGGGGTAGTTTATCTGGGATGGAGAAGTTGTAAGTCCTGAGTAGTGTGTGTCCAACCTTCAATATAAACACAACATAAGATGTCATTAGTGATGTGCTACTGTTTGAAAATGAAAGTTTTGAGTTGGACAATTTAGCTGGTTAGTCTATTGATCCTGCTTTTTGAATTTACCCCTCAGGTGAGTTGACGGTAGGAGAGATTTTAAATAACTCCTTCCAAGTCCTAATTGACAACTCTCACAAAGGTAGGTTTCTTCAACAATATTACCACACTAAGCAATATGTATGAATAATATACTGACATTTTCAATCACCCAGTTTGCACAGCAAAGAGCGGAGGAGGCTCCTGGCTTTCCGTGTAGAAGAGGGATGAAATATTACTTCAGTTTTGCTCTACACATTTGGTCTTTTTTTTTTTTCTCCTCTTCTTTTTCTTTCAGATGCCAATAATGTTCACAACAACTCAGCCACAAGGACGTCAGTCACAGACTCTGCCGCCATCACTTCAGCCATGAACCGTGGTGGCAACACCAGCAATTCTGTTACCATCACCGCTCAGATGAACATTTCTACCAGCACAGTCAACATCACATCCCCCGTCAATCTGCAGCACCCCGTCACCATCACCGGCCCTGTGAACCTCGCCTCCGTCAACATCCCCACCACAGCTCACATGAATATCGCTCACCCGGTAGCTATTAGCACTCCCATGACCATGAATATCACCGGGCCGCTCAACATTGCCATGAGGCCCATGGAAAGCATGCCTTTTCTATCCCAGGTTCTACCGTCTTCCCCTCATTGGTAGAGCTCTCTTATCTCATGTAACAGCTAGTAATGTTTTAACTGCCTGATAGCAGATGGAGTCATGGAATCTTAGTGAAATGTCCCTCTGAATGGGTTGAACATGTGAAGTGGTTAATTAGTATAGTGTAATACAACCACATTTTGCAGAATAGTTTGACAGTTATGAATTGAACTTTTATATATAGTAGGTGAATGTGTCAAATGAACAACAAGAGCATAAACCCCTTAGAACACCGTCATCATATGCACTAACTGAGTTTCTGAAAGCAGAGCACTCTGAAATCCGCTGCTTGGCCAAAACAACATCTCACCCTTGATTATGGCACTCGTTTGCCATGGTTTCGATAAGCTTAGGCAGTGTTACAGCATTAATTTCCTTCCAGAGTTGCTCTCCCCCCAGATCTTATACAGAAGATGGGAGACTTTGATCCCTGCAGTCTTCTCCAGCACATCCCAAAGAGTTTAGAATAAAGGGCAATTCTAACATTTCCAGCTTCTACAAATTTATTCATGTTTCACTTTTTAATTTATCTTTTGTTTAATGCTTTTAAAAACCTGAGTGTTTTATTTTACCAGCCAGTACATTGTGGACAAGCATTATATGCTGCAGGGAGGAGAACCCAAGTAGAGTGTTTTCATTTCTGTTTTGCCACTGAAGGGCATTGTTGGTCTTGTAAAAACGACCAGTTATAGGATTTTTACAATATTTGACATAATAGGTTGATATGTGACAACCTATTACAATGAAGGCATTTTGTAACAGCTCCTCAGATGGAAGTCTATTGTTGGAGTCGTTCTAATGTGCCTCCTCTTAAAGAAAATAATATTTTAGTTTTTTTTTTTTAGTTATTATTTTTCTGCATTAATCAGTATAGAACATTTGACGTATTTTACAGCCACCTAAACAAAAAAGAAAAAAAAAAACAAGCTTCCATTTTTAGGGAGATGTTTCATCTTCACCTCATGTTTGTTTGTTTTAAAGTTGCCAGAAACAAGTCACGTGTCACTGCTGGACAAATTGATATCATAGTTAAACTTCTATCAGAACGGAACTGTGTGAGATATAGTGAAGAGAAAATATCTCCAACTGAAAACGCGTCCCCTAAGTTTTCTTTTAGAATATTAGAATTGTATCAAGATTTTGTCATTTGTGAGTTTGTTTGACATTAGAGCAGTCTGAAAAATAACTTCTGTGGTTGGTTCAGTTGATTAACTCAAGCAGGTATGAAGCCCCATCACTGTCAGTTAGACTCAGGAAGGTTAGTAAGAATAGTCTATTAAAAAGATGTTCCACATTTTACACACTTTTCTGTTTTTTTTGTTTTTTTTTGTAAATGTGAAATGCTGTTTTATTGCCTTTACCTGTGTGTGAGCTCACACTCCTTGCTTACCAGAGGCTAGCAATGCAAGAACTGTTACCATAGGTACGGCTGTCCATCTTGGAGAGGACAGAAAAATAGACAAAGATAGACCTTAGATTTTAGTCTTTTTGTAATCGACTCACTCAATCCCATACAAAGGCCAAAAAACTGTTGACCCTTCAAACAAGTACAGTCTGCCACATCTTAAATTTTGTGCCACATCGTCTCCATGAGGAAAGGATCCACCGTAAAGAAAATAATGCACTCCAGCTTTAAAAAACGTTTCTTTTCTTTTTTTTTTTTTTTTTAATATGGCTTGTGTTTATCTGCATAATGTAGATAATGCACACGCATAACTTTATTTATCTATTTATTTTTTACATGGGCTTCTATTACATTTGTGATTATATACATTCATAGGTATGGATGATCATTTTCATGGATAGTTTAAAAAGGCCCGTGCCGACAGTGACCTCGGTCCTCTAACAAACATGCCCGGAGTGAGCGGTGCAGCAACTCTGTCCCCTCTCGCCACTTCTGGACTTACACACAGGACACTTATGCATAATGAAGGTGCAGTCCTACTTTAAACTGAATATGTGAAGACGTCTTCCACACAGGTTGACTTGAATCGAGTTAACTATGTGACTTCTGAAGTTATTTGTCAGCACCAGAACTTAATTTAGTGCTTCATAGCAAAGGAAATGAATCCACACTCCGATCCGCCACAGCAGTAGAACCACTGATGGGTGATGAAAAACATATTCTGCAGTGTAATGTCCTGATAATCCTATGGATGTTACTTTGACTCTTGCCACTTACCCAACCATTTTTTTCAGACCGGTCACACCTCTTCCGATGGCAATAGCACGCTTACAGGAGCAGCCTCGTACAGCAGGCCTTAGATGAACTAATATCTGGTACCTGACACTGCAGGGCATGCTCAGATGTTCTGTGTCCGTGCCCTGACTGCACAGAGCTTTGAGCTCTGAGAAGGACCTGCTTGGAATTGGGCAGACAGTCGTAATTTTTTGGATGATAAGTGTATGCACACATTACTTAAGTTTTCTTATTATTTTTGTTTGTTTGTTTTCCCTTTTCATCTTTCATTTAGCTTTCCAAATTTGGGCTGTCTGCTGTGGGTCCATTTTTAATGTAATGCATCAAAATCTGAATACTTTCAATAGGCACAATGTGAGTAGATGTGTTCTGCACTTTTCACAACCAACCCAAAGGACAATGACTGATTAAAGTAGTGAACATTTGAACAAGTCTTCTTTTAGAACTCAGCCTTAACAGTTGGTGCACCAGGCTGGCATTTTGTGTGTCTTTCTAAATTTGAAGCCTGTTTGTAGTTTAGGGCCCATTTTCAGCGCAGAAACTTTTGAAGCAGTACTGTTTAGACTGTGAACACTACAGTAGAATGGTAGTTACAGGGGCATTTAAATTTGTATGGAATGAGACCAAGAATGCTGCAATGCTTTTATAGTTCACGTAGCACATCTATGTTTTGTTAGTCAAATATGTGGGTTTTTAAGGTCCTTGTGTGCACACCAACATTGGCTGTCAAACTGTTCACACGTGGAATTATATTTCTTTGAAATGTATCTCCCATCTCTACAACTCTGACTTTTCTATTACATGTGGATGGCTGAGCTGGTCCTGCATAGGTTTGAATTCAAAGTCTCTGGCCTTCTGTTATTGGTGGCTGAATTCAAACAAAACACTAAAATAGGATTAAAGGAAGTGTGTTTGGTATTATTTATCCTTGTCTAGTGGCTGTAAACAAATGTGCCCAAAACACTTTTCAGGACACTTCTGTACATTGATGCTTCTTCTCAATGGGCCGTTAATGGTAGTCTTGTGAAGGATGCCTTCATCTGTTTAGACGACCGAGAGCACAGGTGTGGCAAACACTCCACAATCACTAGCTTTTGAAAATAAAGCTAATTATAGTGTTATATTTTCTACTTTGAAACAAAAGTGTTTCAATGTTTTTAATCTTCATTTTAACAAGCTGTTGTATCAGTGATATTTTACCACATAGTATCATTTTATTTGACTCCAACCAAATGTGAAAAAACAAACATTTGTTTGGCCAAATAATGATTTTAAAAAACTTCTACTTTGGGAGAAGTTTGTAAGATGAATTTGGCATGTGTGAAAGCAAATGAATGTATATCTTTGTGCAAACCATTTAGTTAAGAGGACATGTTATGTTACACATGCAAGACTTAAATAACCTTTTTATAAATCTTTTTGTATTTAGAACATTAACATTGGTAATTTTTGTACATAAGAAGGTTAGGCTTTCTGAGTAGCAGAAAGGTGAAACATTCCTACATTTTTAAAAAAATGTATGTCTATAGAAAATAATTATGAATACATGGCCTGTGTTTTATGTGCCTTTCATTTGGGTTTGTCAAAATAAAGGAAACAATGAAACCTGATTACAGAGTGTCCATACTGATTTATACCGATGAAAGGAAAAACTGAAACTTAGTTTAAGGATTATTGTAGTTCTTGGTCTGTTTAAAAGTGTCTGGTGTATTCACTAACTCATAGTTGACTGACTTGCAATGGCAGATTCTCTGTGAATTTACTTATTACAAGGATTTTAATGTGGTATCCAAGTCTCCCAAATAATAGTTTGAATCTGAGCTTTCATTTAGACTGTTCTTGAATACAGAGTTTTTAGTTCAAAATACAGCTTCAATGAAGGCTCAGATTGTTTTTAGTTAAAAAAAACAATATGGTAACAATAACTAAATTTTTTCAAATAACACACAGCGAATACTGCACAGTATTAAGTATTTTTTATTAAGTATTAATTAAGGCTTAAAGGGATAGTTCGCCTCTTTTGACATGAAGCTGTATGACATCCCATACTAGCAATATCATTTATGAACATTGACTTACCCCCTGCTGCCTGTGAGCAGAGTTCCAGCTGAGTTTTGGCGCTGAAGAAGGTAGTCCGGCTTGTTGGCTGGGGCTAGAAAAATAAAGCGTTTTGCTTCTCAAAACAATATGCGTTCAAAAGAGTAATACATTTGCATCACAAAATCGTTTTGCATGAAAAAGTCAGACCTCGCATCGCTTGGCGCTATTTTTGCCTCCCTTGATATCAATGCGTCCAATTTAAACCGTGCAGACCGAAGAGCAGACCGAGCAGTCCCCTGCTTCCGAGCAGTAAACACCGTAACAGGTGCGGCTACCGCTAGGTGGCTGGACGCATTGATATCAAGGGAAGCAGAAATAGCGCCAAGCGATGCGAGGTCTGACTTTTTCATGCAAAACGATTTTGTGATGCAAATGTATTACTCTTTTGAACGCATATTGTTTTGAGAAGCAAAACGCTTTATTTTTTAAACCCCAGCCAACTAGCCGGACTACCTTCGTCAGCGCCAAAACTCGCCTGGAACTCGGCTCACAGGACGCAGCAGGGGGTAAGTCAATGTTTATAAATGATATTGCTAATATGGGATGTCATACAGCTTCATGTCAAAAGAGGCGAACTATCCCTGGTGTTTCCTAAAGGGGGCTCTGTTGAACCTGGCAACGCAGCCCGCTTAAACCACCGTCACACTTGACCGTAGTGCACGCTAGCTCCTTTAGCCAGCGCGAGATGCAGGCACCATGGATCGGTTTTTAATTAAAAAAAGGGCAAAAACCAGCACAAAAACCATGCTCATCTTGAATGTCTCACTATGATTACAACAACAAAATATAAATACAACATGAAGAAAGTCGAGGACATGAGGAAAGTCGAGACGCAGCTTCGTTTGTCCCAGTATTAAGGTAAATATGGTCTTAATTGAAAATGTATTGGCTGTGTTGTTTCTTTCTTTGTGGGATGTTTTATACTTAGAAATTAGGGGTGCAACGGATCAAAAATCTCACGGTTCGGATCGTTGATCGGATCAGTCACGGATCGGATCATTTTCGGGTCAGCAATAAAAAAAAAAAAAAATAGACAAGACAAATAAACATGTTTTGTCTTTTTGTTTATTAACACTTTTTAATTATTAAATTGAAATATATAAAATCAACTTAAAGTGCACAATTAACATCTTCTTTTCAACATAATCAAAGAAAAACTACTTAAAGTGCAACATAAAAACACACCGATAGCGTTTGTGATCGCTTTAGCCCGGTCGGATTGTGAAGGAAGGGGCTGCTTAAATGCCGCGGTGATGAGCCGCTTTCGGTTTCAGTCCTGTCAGTGAAACACCGGGGTGATGTCGCTGCAAATGCGTGGCCATGCTCGATGTGTTTCCACTGTTGTGTGGCTTTCTTGTGCCACAGTGCCAGAGCCGGTTCTGACCTCCATGGGGCCCTAGGCAAAAATATGCCAAGGGGCCCCCATAATTAAAGTCGTCCAGTCACCGCCCACCCCACACCCCCCAACCGAAGACCACAGAGACAAAATTTGTCTGACTCGAATCAAGTTTAATGTGCAAACAATTAACAATGGCTCAGTTTTCATATGCGGCGTACTGTCCGTTAAGGCTGAAGGCCATTCTGCTGCATCATTGGGAGGAGCACAGACTGTTGCTAGATGTTCTGGTTCTGCACTAGCATCTGATCCTGTCTGAATTTCCTCTGACAATGGTGGCTGTACTGAACATGTGACTGCCTCATCAGCTGCATCTGGCTCATCTGTGCCTGTACTACCTGAACATTGTGCTGCCCTCCACTGGCTGACTGACTGGAGTCTGTGCTGGTCAGAAACTTAAGCATAGCGCCTGTAAAATATAAATAAGGCTTCAATTAATTTAGCTCCATCAAATTGGTTGCATTTTAAATTTACTGTATTTCCTCAGTTTATAGCCTGCCCGCTAATAGTAGCTTGCCTCTTTTAGTAACCTGGTCTAAAACATTTTTAAATAAATTAATATGTTAAGAAATTCATATGTAAAATTAATTAATATGCTATATAGCATTGGTTATTATGAATATTGTGATACATTATTGTGACTAATGTGTTTACTATTTACTAATGTGTTTATTATATGTGATTCACCTTCGTAATGCCACAAGTTTCATACATTCACCAAGAGGTCTGCATTTATTAGTCTGTGGGCTATCCAAGCAAAAACCACCCCCCCCCTTGCTATTGTTAACATGTCAGTCAAATAATTGATACAAGGTTGAGCTCCACATTACATTGCCATATCGCTCTGTCCACGTAATTCTATTGATGCACTAAAAACCTAGCTGTAGTATCCCCCTTTCGTTGCCAATAGACCCAGGTCGTAATTTGACATAATTATTACTATTATTATATTATTAGAATAGTATTACTATTTATTTAGACCTGCAGTCGGCACAAACAGTGTCGAATATCGCGATGTGCACTTCCAATGCGCAGCGAGAAGGGACACACCTCTCGGTTAAAGCCGCATATTCCTCTCATCTCCCGCTGCTGACAGGAATATGCACACTTCTTTTGTCTTCATTTACTTTTGTACTTAGTATACAAGCTCTTCTACAAACATCCCGACCACTGTCACCCTCCAGGTATAATATTGAGTCTATAACAAGCACATTATGACCCGTTGCTTACTTTATCACCCTGCCGTTGCCATGCACCCCTGCCTAACGACGGTAAACAAACTTGCAGCGTGAAATATTTACCCCGCGTCTCATTCAGAAAAACCTCCACTTCCTCAATATATGTCCCCTACAGAAACAAATACTTCCAATGTGTACTTAGCAAATTAATGAATGTATGTTTTTTTCTTTTTCTTGAAACCGTTCCCAAGATCCGCGATTGTTAGACAGTCTCCCTCAGTTAACAGTTCTCACGATTCTCACTCCTGTCCCATACGAAATTAACCACAGAAGGGCAATTGCCAATGGGTAGCATAACCAAAAAGAGAGGGGTTACGTTGCCTTGCTTACCTGACTGCTGTTCTCGTTGCTCATTTTCAATGATTTTCTTTTTTCTTTTTTCGTTCCCAGAGGGAATATGTCGTTTTATATTCCTACCTATCGCTACCACACTCTGCTGCTGCAAGAACGGAATCAATCAATAATCAAGTCGCGGGGTTTTTTTGTTTTTTTTTTAACTGTCAACGTCAGTGACGTAACGGGTCGCGCGGGGCCTAACGCACAGAGCGTAGTGCGCGTATTGGGCGCGCCGGCTCTGCACAGTGCCTACACACCGTCATGGTTTTATCCACCAACCTCTTTCCTTCTTCATTAAATTTGACAGGGAAGCCAAAATGCTCCCAAACAGGGGATTTAAATGACGTGGGGCGTTGAAGCTCTTCTGTTCCTCCGCTCGCGGGGCCCGGGCGGGCGGATCTGGCCGATATTTAGAAATTATGCTCGCTCTCTCTATCTCTCTCTCTCTCTCTCTGACGATCTGCAGGTGCGCTCTCCCGGCGCAGTCAGCAGCTGTTAAAAAAGGATGAGAAGGAGAAAAGGAGGATGAAGGCAGAATGATGAGGAAGACAGGAGGAGGCTGAGCGCAGGAGCGCTATTCCCCCAAATTAGACTGCTGTTACTGTGAGCCTTATTGGCTTTTTGCCAACCGAAATGCCCCGTCTTACAATAATGCATGCGTAAACGGAATAAAAGATTGGAGACATCTTACTGCCAAAGTTGAGAGGCATGAATTCTCACAAATACATCTTGCTGCATGCATAGTATTCGAACAGTGGAAACTCAACAGCACAATAGACGCCGAAACGGAGAGGAATGTGCGTAATATAGCCTTGTTTTGGAGACAGGTCCTGGAGCGCATTGTAAATGTAACTCTTACTCTGGCGTCGTGCAACCTGGCATTCAGGGGGCACAGAGAAGTTATAGGTCAGGGAAATGCTGGCAACTTTTTGTCAATAATTGAGTTATTAGCTCGATACGACCCTCTTTTGAAAGAGTTAATCAACCGACCAGAAGGGTCAGTGAAATACCTAAGTCACCAGATTCAAGATGAGATAATTTATATATTATCTCAACGCGTGAAAGCTGACATAATTAAGTGTAACCAACCTGCTCAACAGCATTTTATGGCGTTAAGCTATTTACGGTCTAGAGATGATTACTCACTTTACCAAAGGCCTGGGGTAAACAGTAGAAATGTTTACAGATGACTGCTGTGCTTTCTAAGGTTGTGCTCTCGAGCCCCCACTCTGTCTTACACCTCAGAGATTCATTTAACACACACTGTTCATATTTTAGTTGATAAATCACACATAAATAAAACAGAGTAAAACATTACGTAAGTTATATTAAACTAATAACCATTTATTTGAGCCCACAGTTGAAAATGATAAGCCCAAACATCATGGCAAGAAATGCAGGACACTGACAAAACCATACACAAACAAGAAAAAGAAAAATACCTGGCCGGGGTTAAGCAAAGTTATTGTGGGTACCCTGATGGCGCGCGATGGAGCTCATACCGTCTATTGACCTGAAGCGCTTACTCACAGACAGCCGACAATGTAATCCACCTCGTATCCACAAACGCAACATCCACCGATGTCACCCGAGTACCGACTCCATGATCATCCAAGGTAACGGTTTTCTGACACGAAGTAGCCTCCTCTGTTGGTCTTAACACCGCGATCCGGTCTTAACAGGCTAGCAGAGTCTCCGTTGTTGCCCGTTCGTTCGATAGCATTATCCAACTGTCCGTGTCCAACGGTAGAAAGTATCCAACTGTCAAACGGTGGAAAGTGAACTAAACTTCTCAAACGAAACATAACTCATGAACTGAAACCAAACGGACACAGAAAGACAGTGTGTCGAACTGCTCCTAAACGTCTGTAGTTGACATGTTGACTTAAAAATAACTAATTAAACTCTTTTCCAACTCGGTATCGAAAGATGTCTCTCCCGTTCACAATCCCCTCGCCCGCTCCTCTCTCCGTTCCCATGACAACCTGGTTACCCTGTCAACCGAACAGCAGGCCGTATAGGAAGCTATAATACTCCGTCAACAAAATAAAAGTTCATATAACAAGTTGTCTACAATGTTATAAATACAATACATTACATTAGATGCTTATTAAAACTCTTGTTTAAAACATATATTAGTGCACCAAAACATATCAACACATACTTGGCTTTAGCCACTATTTCAGGTGTGTTACATAAGGAAATGAACGAAGCCCCGTTTTATTCCATTATCATGGACACAACGCAAGATGTGTCAAAGATAGACCAGCTGAGCCATGTGTACCGTTACGTAACTGTTGTTAAGAATGACATGGATTTTGCAACAGCTATACAGATCAATGAAGTGTTTTTGGGATTTGAAGCGACGGTGGGCTCATCAGCGTCAATGCTTGAAAAACAAATCCTGGGCTCTTTAGAGAAAAACGGAATAGATCTGTCAAAATGCCGCGGACAGGGCTATGATGGAGCCGCAAATATGAGTGGTGTGTATTCGGGCGTACAGGCAAGAATAACAGAGAAGGAGCCCCTTATTTGTTATGTTCATTGCGCCGCTCATAATCTCAACCTAGCTCTAAACGACTCTGTTAAAAACGTCCCTGGAGTTAAGCAGTTCTATGACACTGTTGAGCTCCTCTACAACTTTTTTGGTCATAGTATAAAGCGATGGTCATAGTCATGTCTTGTTTTGTCATAGAAATGTCATGTCATGTCTTGTTTTGTTTTTTCATAGTCTTGTTTTGTCATAGTCGTGTCATGTCTTGTCATAGTCATGTCATGTCTTGTTTTGTCATAGTCATGTCTTGTTTTGTTTTGTCATAGTCAGGTCTTGTTTTGTCATAGTCATGTCATGTCATGTCTTGTTTTGTTTTGTCATAGTCATAGTCAGGTCTTGTTTTGTCATAATCATGTCTGGTTTTGTCATAGTCATGTCATGTCTTGTTTTGTCATAGTCATGTCTTGTTTTGTTTTGTCATAGTCAGGTCTTGTTTTGTCATAGTCATGTCATGTCATGTCTTGTTTTGTTTTGTCATAGTCATAGTCAGGTCTTGTTTTGTCATAATCATGTCTTGTTTTGTCATAGTCATGTCATATCTTGTTTTGTCATAATCATGTCTTGTTTTGTCATAGTCATGTCATATCTTGTTTTGTCATAGTCATAGTCATGTCATGTCATAGTCAGTCATGTCTTGTCATAGGCATGTCATGTCTTGTTTTTTCAGTCATGTCTTGTTTTGTTTTGTCAGTCATGTCATGTCTTGTTTTGTCATAGTCATGTCTTGTTTTGTCATAGTCATGTCATGTCTTGTTTTGTCATAGTCATGTCATGTCTTGTTTTGTCATAGTCATGTCTTGTTTTGTTTTGTCATAGTCATGTTTTGTTTTGTCATAGTCATGTCATGTCTTGTTTTGTCTTGTCATAGTCATGTCTTGTTAAGTCATAATCATGTCTTGTTTTGTCATAGTCATGTCATGTCTTTTTTTGTCATAGTCATGACATGTCTTGTCATAGTCAGTCATGTCTTGTCATAGGCATGTCATGTCTTGTTTTGTCAGTCATGTCTTGTTTTGTTTTGTCAGTCATGTCATGTCTTGTTTTGTCATAGTCATGTCTTGTTTTGTTTTAGTCATGTCTTGTTTTGTCATAATCATGTCATGTCATGTCATGTCTTGTTTTGTTTTGTCATAGTCATAGTCAGGTCTTGTTTTGTCATAATCATGTCTTGTTTTGTCATAGTAATGTCATGTCTTGTTTTGTCATAATCATGTCTTGTTTTGTCATAGTCATGTCATGTCTTGTTTTGTCATAGTCATAGTCATGTCATGTCATGTCATGTCTTGTCATAGTCAGTGATGTCTTGTCATAGGCATGTCATGTCTTGTTTTGTCAGTCATGTCTTGTTTTGTTTTGTCAGTCATGTCATGTCTTGTTTTGTCATAGTCATGTCTTGTTTTGTTTTAGTCATGTCTTGTTTTGTCATAATCATGTCATGTCATGTCATGTCTTGTTTTGTTTTGTCATAGTCATAGTCAGGTCTTGTTTTGTCATAATCATGTCTTGTTTTGTCATAGTAATGTCATGTCTTGTTTTGTCATAATCATGTCTTGTTTTGTCATAGTCATGTCATGTCTTGTTTTGTCATAGTCATAGTCATGTCATGTCATGTCATGTCTTGTCATAGTCAGTGATGTCTTGTCATAGGCATGTCATGTCTTGTTTTGTCAGTCATGTCATGTCTTGTTTTGTCATAGTCATGTCTTGTTTTGTTTTAGTCATGTCATGTCTTGTTTTGTCATAGTCATGTCATGTCATGTCTTGTTTTTTCATAGTCAGTCATGTCATGTCTTGTTTTGTTTTGTCATAGTCATGTTTTGTCATAGTCATGTCATATTCATAGTCATGTCATGTTTTGTCATGGTCATAGTCATAGTCATAGTCATGTCATGTCTTGTTTTGTCATAGTCATGTCATGTCTTGTTTTGTTTTTTCATAGTCTTGTTTTGTCATAGTCTTGTTTTGTCATAGTCATGTCATAGTCATGTCATGTCTGGTTTTGTCATAGTCATGTCATGTCTTGTTTTTTCATAGTCAGTCATGTCATGTCTTGTTTTGTTTTGTCATAGTCATGTTTTGTCATAGTCATGTCATATTCATAGTCATGTCATGTTTTGTCATGGTCATAGTCATAGTCATAGTCATGTCATGTCTTGTTTTGTCATAGTCATGTCATGTCATGTCTTGTTTTGTTTTTTCATAGTCTTGTTTTGTCATAGTCTTGTTTTGTCATAGTCATGTCATAGTCATGTCATGTCTGGTTTTGTCATAGTCATGTCATGTCTTGTTTTGTCATAGTCATGTTTTGTTTTCTCATAGTCATGTCTAGTTTTGCTTTGTCATAGTCAGGTCTTGTTTTGTCATAGTCATGTCATGTCTTGTTTTGTTTTGTTTTGTCATAGTCATAGTCAGGTCTTGTTTTGTCATAATCATGTCTTGTTTTGTCATAGTCATGTTTTGTTTTGTCATAGTGTCTTGTCTTGTTTTGTCATAGTCATAGTCATAGTCATAGTCAGGTCTTGTTTTGTCATAATCATGTCTTGTTTTGTCATAGTCATGCCATATCTTGTTTTGTCATAGTCATAGTCATGTCATGTCATGTCATAGTCATGTCTTTTTTTGTCATAGTCATGTCTTGTCATAGGCATGTTATGTCTTGTTTTGTCAGTCATGTCTTGTTTTGTTTTGTCAGTCATGTCATGTCTTGTTTTGTCATAGTCATGTCTTGTTTTGTCATAGTCATGTCATGTCTTGTTTTGTCATAGTCATGTTTTGTTTTGTCATAGTCATGTCTTGTCTTGTCTTGTCATAGTCAGGTCTTGTTAAGTCATAATCATGTCTTGTTTTGTCATAGTCATGTCATGTCTTTTTTTGTCATAGTCATAATCATGACATGTCTTGTCATAGTCTGTCATGTCTTGTCATAGGCATGTCATGTCTTGTTTTGTCAGTCATGTCTTGTTTTGTTTTGTCAGTCATGTCATGTTTTGTTTCGTCATAGTCATGTCATGTCTTGTTTTGTCATAGTCATGTCATGTCATGTCTTGTTTTGTTTTGTCATAGTCATAGTCAGGTCTTGTTTTGTCATAATCATGTCTTGTTTTGTCATAGTCATGTCATGTCTTGTTTTGTCATAATCATGTCTTGTTTTGTCATAGTCATGTCATGTCTTGTTTTGTCATAGTCATAGTCATGGTCATGTCATAGTCATAGTCATAGTCATAGTCATAGTCATGTCATGTCTTGTTTTGTCATAGTCATGTCATGTCATGTCATGTCTTGTTTTGTCATAGTCATGTCATGTCTTGTCATAGTCATGTCATGTCATGTCATGTCATGTCATGTCATTGTCATGTCATTGTCATGTCTTGTTTTGTCATAATCATGTCATAGTCATGTGATAGTCATGTCTTGTTTTGTCATAGTCATGCCATTTCTTGTCATAGTCATGTCATAGTCATGTCTTGTTTTGTCATAGTATGTCTTGTCATAGTCATGTCTTGTTATAGTCATGTCATGTCATAGTCATATCTTGTTTTGTCATAGTCATAGTCATGTCTTGTTTTGTCATAGTCATGTCTTGTTTTGTCATAGTCATGTCTTGTTAGTCATGTTTTGTCATAGTCATGTCTTGTTTTGTCATAATCATGTCTTGTTTTGTCATAGTCATGTCATGTCATGTCTTGTTTTGTCATAGTCATAGGCTACGTGTCCACAACAACGCTCTGAAGCATAAACGCAGATGTCCGTTTTTTTCCTCCACAATTTATCTGCGTTCTCACGAGCGTCTTGGGGTGGATATCTGTCTACCCATGGGAACAGGGAAAACGTATAAAACTCGCAGTTTGCCGATGTAGTATGCACGCCCCGGACGTAGGTGGCAGTAGCACAATACCTTTGGTATTTTTATATGAGTTATATATTAATAAATATGAGAAATGCCTGTTTTGTGGCTACTTCCTCCGCGTCAGTTGGAAGAAAATGGCGAAGCGCGGCAGCAACAACAGTACGCCTTCAAACTTTGTTTGGACAGATGATGAGGTCCAGTTGCTCCAACACGACACTGAACTACAAAGCCAGGAATGCAGTGGATAATGTGGATTGGGAGAGTGTCCAAAATAAATATAGTGAGATATGTGAGTCGTTAATGGAGAACTACCCACTTAACGTTTGCAAAAAACGCACTTCTGCATTTTGAACTGTTCCTACGGCGACGAGAGGTTGGATCGTTTTAAAGATCTCCACTCTGGAGGGCGTTTGCGTTTTCTCCGTTTTGAACTCCTAAAAACGCCGTCGCCGTGTGCAAGATAGGCACATCTGTCGAAATGTTCTGCGTTTATCTGTCGTTACCGTTGTCGTGGGCACGTAGCCATAGTCAGGTCTTGTTTTGTCATAATCATGTCTTGTTTTGTCATAGTCATGTCATGTCATGTCATGTCTTGTTTTGTTTTGTCATAGTCATAGTCATAGTCATAGTCAGGTCTTGTTTTGTCATAATCATGTCTTGTTTTGTCATAGTCAGTCATGTCTTGTCATAGGCATGTCATGTCTTGTTTTGTCACTCATGTCTTGTTTTGTTTTGTCATAGTCATGTCATGTCTTGTTTTGTCATAGTCATGTCATGTCATGTCATGTTTTGTTTTGTTTTGTCATAGTCATAGTCATGTCATGTTTTGTCATAGTCATGTCATGTCTTGATTTGTCATAGTCATGTCATAGTCATAGTCATAGTCATCTCATGTCTTGTTTTGTCATAGTCATGTCATGTCTTGTTTTGTCATGTCTTGTCATAGTCAAGTCATGTCATGTCATGTCATGTCATGTCATGTCATGTCTTGTTTTGTCATGTCTTGTCATAGTCAAGTCATGTCATGTCTTCTTTTGTCATAGTCATGTCTTGTTTTGTCATAGTCATATCTTGTCAGTCATGTTTTGTCATAGTCGTGTCTTGTTTTGTCATAGTCATATCTTGTCAGTCATGTTTTGTCATATTCATGTCTTGTTTTGTCATAGTCATGTCTTTTTTTGTCATAGTCATGTCTTGTTATGTCATAGTCATGCCATGTCTTGTTTTGTCATGGTCATGCCATGTCTTGTCATTGTCATGTCTTGTCATAGTCATGTCTTGTCATAGTCATGTCATGTCATATCTTGTTTTGTTTTGTCTTGTTTTGTCATAGTCATAGTCAGGTCTTGTTTTGTAATAATCATGTCTTGTTTTGTCATAGTCATGTCATGTCTTGTTTTGTCATAGTCATAGTCATGTCATGTCTTGTCATAGTCAGTCATGTCGTGTCATAGTCAGTCATGTCTTGTCATAGGCATGTCATGGCTTGTTTTGTCAGTCATGTCTTGTTTTGTTTTGTCAGTCATGTCATGTCTTGTTTTGTCATAGTCATGTCATGTCTTGTTTTGTCATAGTCAGTCATGTCATGTCTTGTTTTGTCATTGTCATGTCATGTCTTGTTTTGTCATAGTCAGTCATGTCATGTCTTGTTTTGTTTTGTCATAGTCATGTTTTGTCATAGTCATGTAATAGTCATGGTCATGTCATAGTCATAGTCATGTCATGTCTTGTCATAGTCATGTCATGTCTTGTTTTGTCATAGTCATGTCATGTCTTGTTTTGTTTTGTCATAGTCATGTTTTGTAATAGTCATGTTTTGTCATGGTTATATCATAGTCATAGTCATGTCTTGTCTTGTTTTGTCATAGTCATGTCATGTCTTGTTTTGTCATATTCATGTCATGTCTTGTCATAGTCATGTCATGTCTTGTTTTGTAATAATCATGTCATAGTCAGTTGATAGTCATGTCTTGTTTTGTCATAGTCATGCCCTTTCTTGTCATATTCATGTCATAGTCATGTCTTGTTTTGTCATAGTATATCTTGTCATAGTCATGTCTTTTCACAGTCATGTCATAGTCATATCTTGTTTTGTCATAGTCATAGTCATAGTCATGTCTTGTTTTGTCATAGTCATATCTTGTCAGTCATGTCATGTCATAGTCATGTCTTGTTTTGTCATAGTCATATCTTGTCAGTCATGTTTTGTCATAGTCATGTCTTGTTTTGTCATAGTCATATCTTGTTAGTCATGTTTTGTCATATTCATGTCTTGTTTTGTCATAGTCATGTCATGTCTTGTTTTGTTTTGTCATAGTCATAGTCATAGTCAGGTCTTGTTTTTTCATAATCATGTCTTTTTTTGTCATAGTCATGTTATGTCATGTCTTGTTTTGTTTTGTCATAGTCATAGTCAGGTCTTGTTTTGTCATAGTCATGTCTTGTTTTGTCATAGTCATATCTTGTTAGTCATGTTTTGTCATATTCATGTCTTGTTTTGTCATAGTCATGTCATGTCTTGTTTTGTTTTGTTATAGTCATAGTCAGGTCTTGTTTTTTCATAATCATGTCTTGTTTTGTCATAGTCATGTTATGTCTTGTTTTGTCATAGTCATGTAATGTCTTGTTTTGTCATAGTCATGTCATGTCTTGTTTTGTCATAGTCATATCTTGTCAGTCATGTTTTGTCATAGTCATGTCTTGTTATGTCATAGTCATGCCATGTCTTGTTTTGTCATAGTCATGTCATGTCATGTCATGTCATGTCATGTCTTGTTTTGTCATAGTCATGTCTTGTTTGGTCATAGTCATATCTTGTTTTATCATGTCATAGTCATGTCTTGTTTTGTCAGTCATGTCTTGTTTTGTCATAGTCATGTCTTGTTTTGTCAGTCATATCTTGTCAGTCATGTTTTGTCATAGTCATGTCTTGTTTTGTCATAGTCATGTCTTGTTTTGTCATAGTCATATCTTGTTTTGTCATAGTCATATCTTGTTAGTCATGTTTTGTCATAGTCATGTCTTGTTTTGTCATAATCATGTCTTGTTTTGTCATAGTCATGTCATGTCTTGTTTTGTTTTGTCATAGTCAGGTCTTGTTTTTTCATAATCATGTCTTGTTTTGTCATTGTCATGTCATGTCATGTCTTGTTTTGTTTTGTCATAGTCATAGTCAGGTCTTGTTTTGTCATAATCATGTCTTGTTTTGTCATAGTCATGTCATGTCTTGTTTTGTCATAGTCATAGTCAGGTCTTGTTTTGTAATAATCATGTCTTGTTTTGTCATAGTCATATCATGTCTTGTTTTGTCATAGTCATAGTCAGGTCTTGTTTTGTAATAATCATGTCTTGTTTTGTCATAGTCATGTCATGTCTTGTTTTGTCATAATCATGTCTTGTTTTGTCTTGTCATAGTCAGTCATGTCTTGTCATAGGCATGTCATGTCTTGTTTTGTCAGTCATGTCTTGTTTTGTTTTGTCAGTCATGTCATGTCTTGTTTTGTCATAGTCATGTCTTTTTTTGTTATAGTCATGTCTTGTTTTGTCATGTCATGTCATGTTTTGTTTTGTCATAGTCATGTCATGTCTTGTTTTGTCATAGTCATGTCATGTCATGTCTTGTTTTTTCAGTCTGTCATGTCTTGTTTTGTTTTGTCATAGTCATGTTTTGTCATAGTCATGTCATAGTCATAGTCATGTCATGTTTTTTTCATGGTCATAGTCATAGTCATAGTCATGTCATGTCTTGTTTTGTCATATTCATGTCATTTCTTGTCATAGTCATGTTATGTCATGTCATTGTCATGTCATGTCTTGTTTTGTAATAATCATGTCATACTCAGTTGATAGTCATGTCTTGTTTTGTCATAGTCATGCCATTTCTTGTCATAGTCATGTCATAGTCATGTCTTGTTTTGTCATAGTATGTCTTGTCATAGTCATGTCTTTTCATAGTCATGTCATAGTCATATCTTGTTTTGTCATAGTCATAGTCAAAGTCATTTCTTGTTTTGTCATAGTCATATCTTTTCAGTCATGTCATGTCATAGTCATGTCTTCTTTTGTCATAGTCATATCTTGTCAGTCATGTTTTGTCATAGTCATGTCTTGTTTTGTCATAGTCATATCTTGTTAGTCATGTTTTGTCATATTCATGTCTTGTTTTGTCATAGTCATGTCATGTCTTGTTTTGTTTTGTCATAGTCACAGTCATGCGCGTCGAGAGACCTGGTCATTCGGGGTTTTTTCATAATCATGTCTTGTTTTGTCATAGTCATGTTATGTCTTGTTTTGTCATAGTCATGTAATGTCTTGTTTTGTCATAGTCATATCTTGTCAGTCATGTTTTGTCATAGTCATGTCTTGTTATGTCATGGTCATGCCATGTCTTGTTTTGTCATAGTCATGTCATGTCATGTCATGTCATGTCTTGTTTTGTCATAGTCATGTCTTGTTTGGTCATAGTCATATCTTGTTTTGTCATGTCATAGTCATGTCTTGTTTTGTCAGTCATGTCTTGTTTTGTCATAGTCATGTCTTGTTTTGTCAGTCATATCTTGTCAGTCATGTTTTGTCATAGTCATGTCTTGTTTTGTCATAGTCATGTCTTGTTTTGTCATAGTCATATCTTGTTTTGTCATAGTCATATCTTGTTAGTCATGTTTTGTCATAGTCATGTCTTGTTTTGTCATAATCATGTCTTGTATTGTCATAGTCATGTCATGTCTTGTTTTGTCATAGTCATAGTCAGGTCTTGTTTTGTAATAATCATGTCTTGTTTTGTCATAGTCATATCATGTCTTGTTTTGTCATAGTCATAGTCAGGTCTTGTTTTGTAATAATCATGTCTTGTTTTGTCATAGTCATGTCATGTCTTGTTTTGTCATAATCATGTCTTGTTTTGTCTTGTCATAGTCAGTCATGTCTTGTCATGCTTACTTTTGCTGCTTATTGCTGTTGATTCACAGAAGAGTCAGATTTGAGAGAAGGACAGGAGAGAGAGGAGGGAAGGAAAGGGGAAGGAAGGACAGAGGAGGGAAGGCCTGAAGACATAGGCCTGGGAGGTCCAGAGACAGGCCCGAACCAGGTTAGGGACATCACCTTTCCGACCAGCTTCTTCGGGATTCAGAAGAGGTCATTCCAAAGAGCCTGGTATGACTCCTTCAGCTGGCTGGAATAAAGATGGCCTGGCATCAACTGGGTACAGTAACTGGAAGAGGGTGCTGGACTCTTTCAGGGAACATGAGAAAACAGCAATACATAGGGCATCAATGATGGCTTGGATGGGGTACAAGGCCACAAAAGTACATGGGGATGTTATGGATCAGGTGGTGGCTGCAAGTGCGGCGGAGATAACTGAGCGTAGGGAGTATCTCCGCCGCCTTGTGGCCATTACAACGTTTTTGGCCAAGCAGGGAATTGCGCTCAGGGGTCACTCTGAAGGTGAAGACAGCCAGAATAGGGGCAATTTTCTGGAATGCCTGCAACTACTGAACAAATTCGACCCGTTCTTGCAGACATACAAGTGCCCATCAAATGCCACCTATGTGTCACCATCGTCCCAGAATGACATCATACAATGCTGCTCCTCTCAGATAACAAAAAGAATTAGCAAGGAAGTGAGGGAGGCAAAGATGTTTGCCGTCATGGCAGATGAGGCCAAAGATGGGCATACAGAGCAGCTGGCAGTCTGTGTGTGGTATGTGTTCCAGGAGTGCATTCAGGAGCGCTTCCTCTGCCTCAAGAAGTTGGAGGGATACAATGCTCCGCAATAACGCATGCCCTGGAAGAGGTCCTGGACACACACGACATTGGAAATGTTAAAGTTGTGGCCCAATCTTATGATGGTGCTGCGGTCATGAGTGGGTCAGTCAATGGAGTACAGGCACGTTTTCGTGAGAAGCACCCAGAAGCAGTCTACGTGCACTGCTATGCACATGACCTCAACCTGGTGCTGTGCCACACATGCAGGGCAATACCGGAGGCCAGCCTGTTTTTTGACCTGCTGGAGAGCTTGTTCTCCTGCTTCAATGGCTCCATCATCAACCACGACCAGCTGGTGGCTGTGCAGAAGGAGCTCAACATCCAACAGAGCGAGCTGGTGCAAATCTCTACAACGAGGTGGTCTTGCCAGGTCAACAGCATCAAGGCCCTGCTGCACAACTTTCCTGCGGTCATCAGAAGTCTCCAGCTAATCAACACACCAGTAGCAGTTGGCCTCCTGTCCAAGTTAACACACGTGACGACAGTGTACCTACTGGTCATGTTTAAGAGGTTGCTGGGCATCACCGAAGGCTTCCATAAATTTCTACAAGGAGAGTCAATTGATCTGGCCAAGGCAGCAGAATACAAGAATGCCATTCACGACACCCTGGTGAGCCAAAGAACGGAGGAGGCAGCTGAACAAATCTTTGCACTTACCAAGCAGCTCTGCACGGAGAACAACATCCCCGAGACTGCTCCTGCTCCCAGACGCAAACAGAGGAAGTTTGATGACTTTGTTGTGGAGGCTTCTTCTGGGTCAGCTTCAGACTTCACCGCCAACTCCAACTGTCTGCGGCAGAAGCTATTCTTCCCGTGCATCGACCGCATGACCACTGAGCTGGGTAACCGGTTCTCTACCGTTGCAGGAGAAGTAATGGATGGAATTCAGGCTTGCCACCCAGCCTCGAAATCCTTCCTCTGTGTGGAGTCACTGGGGAAACTGGCCTCCCACTACAACATCCAGCTGGTTCCAGAGGAGGTGTTTGTGGCAAAGAGCTTCCTGAGCAGGAAGACTCCTGAATCCACCCCAGACATCCTCAGTGTCTTCAAACTTCTCGATGCCATGATGTTCCCATCACTGAGGGCCCTCTTGCAAGTGGCGCTTACCATCCCTGTTAGCAGCTGTAGTTGCGAGCGCTCTTTCAGTGCTCTTCGCCGTCTCCATACATGGTTGAGGTCCACCATGGGTCAGGACCGTCTTAATCACCTGGCAATTCTGTCTATCGAACGACAGTTGGTGGGCGAAATCGGTGAAGAGGGAGTCATTGATGACTTTGCCAGATTGCGATCAAGGCGACACATGCTGATTCTACCTCCTACAAACAAGTAGAAAGAAGTATGAGATTTACAACATAAAAATACATCCACAACCACATCACATCCTTTCATGTAATAAGCAAGTACTGAAACCGTTTCCAATCTTTCAGTATGAGTGTTTCAGCCTGTTTTGTTCTGAATGTTGGCAGTCAATACAATTCATTTTTAAATGACCTTCCTTGTTACTTCCTTGGTGTAATATTACTTATCTTGTGAGGGAATTTCAAATGGTGTACTACAGAGGCATGAGCCCTTAATCTTCCATCAACAAGATAACTCGCTTTAATGTGATGCGCGTCAACAAGCAAGTGCAATTACATGTGGAACAAACCTTGAGTGCTCGGTCACATGGCCCGAATTAAAACAGACCGACCACACACACACTGTAAATTAAAATTTAGCAGTCCTCCGGGGTCTAGGTAATGGCACTGGGTGACGAGAAGAGGCCTCTGAGGTTTGGGGAAATCAGAGAGCTCCTTGCTGGTAAGTTGCAATTCTGTCTATCGAACGACAGTTGGTGGGTGAAATCAGTGAAGAGGGAGTCATTGATGACTTTGCCAGAATGAGATCAAGGCGACACATGCTGATTCTACCTCCTACAAACAAGTAGAAACAAGTATGAGGATACAATGATACAATGAATATGCAAGCTGAATGAATTTGAAAGTTATATTAATTAAACCTTGTTGTTAGATTAATTACATGGTACACATAATGTAGCAGGTCTTTATCATTTTGGTTTATTTCCAAAGGTTTTGAGTTGTGGACACCTGGGGCTTGGGCAGTGGGCTTAGATACGTCATTTTTGTAGAGGCTGTGCATACATTTATGGACGTAGTCACACTTCAATTAAACTGAAATACACATTTTGCGCATCATGTACAAAAATCCGGGACATTCAGTGTCCAGGATTTTTATTTTTATTTTCCTGGACAGACCATGAAAATCCTGGACAATCAGGAAAATCCTGGACAGGTGGCAACCCTACCTGGTGATCATGGCTCTGTTTATTAGCCGATAGCTTTGAGTCTCGTGCAGGATGTTCTCCCTTTCCTACGTTCCAAGCACAAACTATGTGTTATATTCCTCAGAAAACTTGATTGGAAAATCATCTGGCGAGTCAAAAGACAAGACCGTTTTATTTCGCTATAATCGTCCTGTTGGTTAAAAGCCAACAAGGCGCACGTTCGCTACAAACCAAAGCTAATTCGCTTTCAAATCTGATGGATAAGGGCTATTGACCCTTCCCAGTCACGTGACTTTCGTAAAGCAACCGCTATTTTGGACGTATAGAAGACAACGATTTGTGAGTAACAGTAACGATACAGACAGACTGAAAATTGAATAAAAAAAGAAAGAACAAGATGCAGAAAAAAACTCCACTATCCAGCGAGGTCGGGCATTTAGGGGGCCAGCAGAGGTAGAGGTATTTGGAGAAGCTGAAAATTGGAGGTTTAGAAAACGACGTGTACTTGCTTCCACTAGGGCTGTTTACAGACGTCCGACAGCATGCCACCGCCTCGTCTTTACCCGACTTCGGCCCCCACGACCTTTATATTTATGTTGTAAAAAACCCATCGCCATACACGGGAAAGGATCTAAAGGCATACAAGAGTTTGGATGCCTACAAATATTTTGTGTCGGGCTATGTGACCTGCCTTTTCCAGTGGATCGTCCCTGGAGCCGGTGGGCGCCATCTTTTTACAGCTAAGGTTTGTTTACATTTTTCATTTAACGTTGTTCACCAGGATAAACGACATGTAAACCCGTTGACACGGTGTTATAATCTGTTATAATTAGGTTAGCTAGTCCTTAGCTAATGGTGCTGGCTACTACAGAAACAAGGGTGTTAGTGGGTTGTTTTAACCTATTTGGTTAAACACACTGGCCGCCATGCAATGTAAAGCCTTGCGAGGTAAATGTATAAGCAATGTAAAGCCTTTGCATGATATCTTTATTCGACACTTACCTCCAACAAAGTGGTCACTACACAACCGCTGGTATACTGAAGGTTGCCAGTCTTTCCTGTTGATCGCCGCGATCCATCTTCTCCGTCGCTCAAGATCAGTGGGGATCCGGTAAAAAGACAAATCTTTCCTCGTCTGCTGACTGTTGGTACACCCAGGCGCGCAACAATATGCCGGCATGATGTAAACCTTACTGATCGAATCGATATTTTCCGTTGAATGTTCCTCGCTCCTCCGTTGTTGGCTGTGGTAGACTACTTGTTTTCACGTCCAAAATGGCTGACGCTTTTGTTGTGACGTCACGTGGGATGGGTCAATAGCTAAAAGAAACTCGCCTAACACACATCAGAAATGTCCAGCCTGACACTACATAAAATACCTACTAGAGACAAGGATATGAACACAGCGAGCGTTGTCTATGCACACCGCAAACATAGATAGTATAGCCTACTACTAAATTAAAGGCATAATATCAGTTTCACACGGCAGGATAAAAACAGCAATTTCTGATTAGCAGGCCTAGCCTACACGCCGCACACGCGGCTCATACTACACGCAATGCCCACACTCTTCGGTAAATTCTGATTTTGAAGATAGAAATATAACCTTACTAACATTACATCCAAATGTCAAAACTTACAGTATATGAACACAGGCACAACAAGCTTACAAAAGTCCAAGTACAGCATGAAGGTCGATGACAGCTGGTTCCTTCTCTGTCCTTCTGGGTTGTGTTAAAAAGTAGGCAGGCTCTTCATTTGGTGATGACCTCTGATTGGCTCGAGCCATCGACTGTGGCTCGAGTTACTCACTGGAAGCAGTAGGGCTACTCGTGAACTCCGAGATGTGGCCCCCTAGTGGCCAAAGCTGAACTCTTAAAGGCACAATGTGCGATTTCTGGCCAGGAGGTGGCGATATAGAGTAAAATCAACCTCCGTTCAACCCCAGGCAGGAGAAGAAATTGCTGGTCTGGCGCTGCCCCCGCCGCCCCCACCCCACTCACTCCTCCACCTGCTCTGAGGAGGAGTGAGTGGGGTGGGGGCGGCGGGGGCGGGGGCAGCGCCAGCGCCAGACCAGCGATTTCTTCTCCTGCCTGGGGTTGAACGGAGGTTGATTTTACTCTATATCGCCACCTCCTGGCCAGAAAAACTGCCGGTCCAGCGCTATCAGTTAGCCTGCTAATTCTGCAGTAAAACTCAGCTATGCTGCGTATAAACTTTGGTTAGGACATGCCAGTAGGATTATTTCTGCACACTCTTATGGTATGTATAGGTGTTTTTTGTATGCAATACACTTCAAAATGACATAAAAATCGCACATTGTGCCTTTAATAGGAGGGTTTCACTTGACGTCACTTCGGTATTTTTCTACCCAGGTGGTGGGCAGCCTGAGCTGGAGCCCATTGAAAACACTGTGTTTTGTCTGCCACTTTTTGCCCAAAATACCTCAGTTTTGTGCCGTTTTTGGATGTAGCAATCGGTCTAACCGAGAGAAGGGAAAGGGTTATTATCGGGTACTGAAGGTAATCGCCCATAGAGGTGAGAAATGGAAAAAAACTCACAGAACAACGCCGCAAAAAGTGGATAGTTAACCTACGTTTACAGACTGGAGGAGCTGAATTTGCAAATGCTCGTGTCTGCGGTGACCACTTTTCAAAGGTATGTGGGAAATCTAACAGTTTTGTAGTAGTGCAGTAAAGTATTATGTTGCTAAATGCCAATCAACAGTAATGTAATACGGGCTACGTTTGGGCTTTGTTTTGAAGGCTGCCCCAGCGCGTTGTTAGCTACTGTCAGTGGACTGGGCTCCGACGGTCAAGCTGGGTTACCAAAACACAGAGCTAAGACACCGTCATCGGTGTTTCATGCGATCTCTGAGAGTGGTTGATCTAAACAAAACAAATTTGTCACGTCGTCACAATCTTCACGTTTCAGTAGTATCCACGAAGTGCTTAAGTGCTAACAGCGCACATTAGCTCCCAGGTTCTTGACAACAGAATCGCTCGCTCTCTCTCTCTTGTGCATTAGGCTAACAAAGACACAATGTCAGCATTTGGATATATGGATCTCGGCATTTTATCAAAACATGAATGCAAACATTCACAGCTCGGCATTCAACATGTTAAGCAGCTGGTCATGAACTGTGTTAAATTTTCATTTTAACACCCCCTTTTTTTTTAAAAAATCCCGGGGGAAAAACCCCCTGACCCCCGTTAAAAATTATTTTCATGTCTGGGCTACAGCCCCGAATGTTTGCTCAAGCTACAGACGCCCCTGGTCACAGTCAGGTCTTGTTTTTTCATAATCATGTCTTGTTTTGTCATAGTCATATCATGTAGTGTCTTGTTTATTTTTGTCATAGTCATAGTCAGGTCTTGTTTTGTCATAATCATGTTTTGTCATAGTCATGTCATGTCTTGTTTTGTCATAGTCATGTAATGTCTTGTTTTGTCATAGTCATGTCATGTCTTGTTTTGTCATAGTCATATCTTGTCAGTCATGTTTTGTTATAGTCATGTCTTGTTTTGTCATAGTCATGTCATGTCTTGTTTCGTCATAGTCATGTTTTGTTTTGTCATAGTCATCTCATGTCATGTCTTGTTTTGTTTTGTCTTGTTTTGTCATAGTCATAGTCAGGTCTTGTTTAGTAATAATCATGTCTTGTTTTGTCATAGTCATGTCATGTCTTGTTTTGTCATAGTCATAGTCATGTCTTGTCATAGTCAGTCATGTCGTGTCATAGTCAGTCATGTCTTGTCATAGGCATGTCATGTCTTGTCATAGGCATGTCATGTCTTGTTTTGTCAGTCATGTCTTGTTTTGTTTTGTCAGTCATGTCATGTCTTGTTTTGTCATAGTCATATCATGTCTTGTTTTGTCATAGTCATGTCATGTCATGTCATGTCTTGTTTTGTCATAGTCATATCTTGTCAGTCATGTTTTGTCATAGTCATGTCTTGTTTTGTCATAGTCATGTCATGTCATGTCTTGTTTTGTCATAGTCATATCTTGTCAGTCATGTTTTGTCATAGTTATGTCTTGTTTTGTCATAGTCATGTCTTGATAGTCATGTTTTGTCATATTCATGTCTTGTTTTGTCATAGTCATGTCATGTCTTGTCTTGTTTTGTTTTGTCATAGTCATAGTCAGGTCTTGTTTTGTCATAATCATGTCTTGTTTTGTCATAGTCATGTCATGTCTTGTTTCGTCATAGTCATGTTTTGTTTTGTCATAGTCATCTCATGTCATGTCTTGTTTTGTCATAGTCATAGTCAGGTCTTGTTTTGTAATAATCATGTCTTGTTTTGTCATAGTCATATCATGTCTTGTTTTGTCATAGTCATAGTCATGTCATGTCTTGTCATAGTCAGTCATGTCGTGTCATAGTCAGTCATGTCTTGTCATAGGCATGTCATGTCTTGTTTTGTCAGTCATGTCTTGTTTTGTTTTGTCAGTCATGTCATGTCTTCTTTTGTCATAGTCATATCATGTCTTGTTTTGTCATTGTCATGTCATGTCTTGTTTTGTCATAGTCAGTCATGTCATGTCTTGTTTTGTTTTGTCATAGTCTTGTTTTGTCATAGTCATGTTTTGTCATAGTCATGTAATAGTCATGGTCATGTCATGTTTTGTCATGGTCATGTCATAGTCATAGTCATGTCATGTCTTGTTTTGTCATATTCATGTCATGTCTTGTCATAGTCATGTCATGTCATAGTCATGTCATGTCTTGTTTTGTCATAGTCATGTCATGTCTTGTTTTGTCATAGTCAGTCATGTCATGTCTTGTTTTGTTTTGTCATAGTCATGTTTTGTAATAGTCATGTTTTGTCATAGTCATGTCATAGTCATAGTCATGTCACGTTTTGTCATGGTCATGTCATAGTCATAGTCATGTCATGTCTTGTTTTGTCATAGTCATGTCATGTCTTGTTTTGTCATATTCATGTCATGTCTTGTCATAGTCATGTCATGTCATGTCTTGTTTTGTAATAATCATGTCATAGTCAGTTGATAGTCATGTCTTGTTTTGTCATAGTCATGCCATTTCTTGTCATAGTCATGTCATAGTCATGTCTTGTTTTGTCATAGTATATCTTGTCATAGTCATGTCTTTTCACAGTCATGTCATAGTCATATCTTGTTTTGTCATAGTCATGTCTTGTTTTGTCATAGTCATATCTTGTCAGTCATGTCATGTCATAGTCATGTCTTGTTTTGTCATAGTCATATCTTGTCAGTCATGTTTTGTCATAGTCATGTCTTGTTTTGTCATAGTCATATCTTGTTAGTCATGTTTTGTCATATTCATGTCTTGTTTTGTCATAGTCATGTCATGTCTTGTTTTGTTTTGTCATAGTCATAGTCAGGTCTTGTTTTTTCATAATCATGTCTTTTTTTGTCATAGTCATGTTATGTCATGTCTTGTTTTGTTTTGTCATAGTCATAGTCAGGTCTTGTTTTGTCATAATCATGTCTTGTTTTGTCATAGTCATGTCATGTCTTGTTTTGTCATAGTCATGTAATGTCTTGTTTTGTCATAGTCATGTCATGTCTTGTTTTGTCATAGTCATATCTTGTCAGTCATGTTTTGTCATAGTCATGTCTTGTTATGTCATAGTCATGCCATGTCTTGTTTTGTCATAGTCATGTCATGTCATGTCTTGTTTTGTCATAGTCATGTCTTGTTTTGTCATAGTCGTATCTTGTCAGTCATGTTTTGTCATAGTTATGTCTTGTTTTGTCATTGTCATGTCTTGATAGTCATGTTTTGTCATATTCATGTCTTGTTTTGTCATAGTCATGTCATGTCTTGTTTTTTTTTGTCATAGTCATAGTCAGGTCTTGTTTTGTCATAATCATGTCTTGTTTTGTCATAGTCATGTCATGTCTTGTTTCGTCATAGTCATGTTTTGTTTTGTCATAGTCATCTCATGTCATGTCTTGTTTTGTTTTGTCTTGTTTTGTCTTGTTTTGTCATAGTCATAGTCAGGTCTTGTTTTGTAATAATCATGTCTTGTTTTGTCATAGTCATGTCATGTCTTGTTTTGTCATAGTCATAGTCATGTCATGTCTTGTCATAGTCAGTCATGTCTTGTCATAGGCATGTCATTTCTTGTTTTGTGAGTCATGTCTTGTTTTGTTTTGTCAGTCATATCATGTCTTGTTTTGTCATAGTCATGTCTTTTTTTGTCATATTCATGTCTTGTCATAGTCAGTCATGTCTTGTCATTGTCATAGTCATGTCTTGTTTTGTCATAGTCATGTCTTTTTTTGTCATAGTCATGTCTTGTCATAGTCAGTCATGTCTTGTCATAGGCATGTCATGTCTTGTTTTGTCAGTCATGTCTTGTTTTGTTTTGTCAGTCATGTCATGTCTTGTTTTGTCATAGTCATGTCTTCTTTTGTCATAGTCATGTCATGTCTTGTTTAGTCATAGTCATGTCATGTCTTGTTTTGTCATAGTCAGTCATGTCATGTCTTGTTTTGTTTTGTCATAGTCATGTTTTGTCATAGTCATAGTCATGTCATGTTTTGTCATGGTCATTTCATGTCTTGTTTTGTCATATTCATGTCATGTCTTGTCATAGTCATGTCATGTCATTGTCATGTCATGTCTTGTTTTGTAATAATCATGTCATAGTCAGTTGATAGTCATGTCTTGTTTTGTCATAGTCATGTCATAGTATGTCTTGTCATAGTCATGTCTTTTCATAGTCATTTCATAGTCATATCTTGTTTTGTCATAGTCATAGTCATAGTCATGTCTTGTTTTGTCATAGTCATATCTTGTCAGTCATGTCATGTCATAGTCATGTCTTGTTTTGTCATAGTCATATCTTGTTAGTCATGTTTTGTCATATTCATGTCTTGTTTTGTCATAATCATGTCTTGTTTTGTCATAGTCATGTCATGTCTTGTTTTGTTTTGTCATAGTCACAGTCAGGTCTTGTTTTTTCATAATCATGTCTTGTTTTGTCATAGTCATTGTTAGATCGGGTTCTTTTAGTAGGAGGCTCAAGAACGGACCGGAGTAAATTCAAGTGAAAATGAAGTCTTTATTGGTATGGCAACAAGTGGAGCATTTCAGCGCTGGTCTCAGTCTGACAGAACTCTCGCAGGAATCCGTCAGCCCGAGCCCCGTATCCCCGGTTACACCTCGTATATATGTCTCCTAGTTTCCCGAGGTGGATCCCTTGTTGATCAAATGTGATTGGATATGAATTGTCTAACTCAAATAATGTCTGTGAGGAATTCAAATAATGTGTGTGTATCAATCTGCCCTTGGTTTCCCAGACTTTCCTGATTGTTTTGTCTGTCTACTCCTGCATCACTTAAGGTCATATGGAAAGGTACTGAGACTTATTTCATTCCTAATGTCTAAGAACAAAGCCAATTATAACAATCCCCCTTTTGAAGTGATTTTATCATTTCAACTAATTCAGTCAAATAACTGAGGTAGGAATGTAATATTCTGTATTGTGTCACATCTGTATTAGCAGTAGCAAGACTTTAGCAGCCACCCCCCAAACTGCAAGAGCCACTTACCTTTTGAGATGTAGCACAACCAGTTAGGAGATATCTGTCATCCCCCTTTTGAAGTGACTTCATGTATCATTATGTAAGCTCATGTGTAAGCTGGTCTTCTTTGCAATTAAAAGCAGCAAGCAAATCTTCATTGCACAGGCATGGAAATAGTAAACATAATTGTAATGCTTAAGCTACACTTTCAAATCAGGACTATTCCATCATTTTACTCGGAACAGAAACTCTTTCCGAGAGGGTTAAGACCTTCATAAGTCACTGATTATAACTCTGCAAATAAGCACATTTAGAAAATAATTGTGATACGTTAGCAAAACCTTCTATATCAGGAGTGTTAATCAAGATTCTAGAAATAGAGACTCTTTTCTAGTAAGTTTAAAACCTTCCCCACTCAACTGATAATAACTCCGCAATGAGCACATTTCTTAATAGATTATATGTAGAAAATACTAATTGCTATATGTATTGTGTGTATGTGGCCCCGAACCCATCCTCCGTGTGGACTCTTTGTTCATTATTGCCTAAAAGCTTATGTGGCTAGCAAGGCCTTGCTCCCCCATAAGTACCATAACAACAGAATACTGATTGATCAAACATTTTCACATCATTTCTATTCTACTGACACTCAAACATTGCATAAGGCAATTAGCATCACCAGCAGGTTCGTCCACCGTTTGCAGCGAATAGGAGCGAAAACCCGATGTATCCGGGAAAAATTCACCTATGGCCCCATTTCCACTTGGCGACCGACCAACGTAGGTCCCGCTCCAAACAGCTGAGTCACCCCACTGGCAATTGACATTCTAAAAATGATTCATTATCAGCCTTTAAGAGGAATCAACTAAACACTTTACAAATGAAATACAACACATTTAATTTTAACCAAGGCTCGACTATATGAGTATATTAGCCTCTTGAACAATTATGATTAACTTTTCTTTTAGATTATATATCTTTCTTAGATGACCACGTGACGAGTCGTGGGGTCTCTTGTGGTCCAATCCTGTCGGTGCTCGGTTCTCCTCTTGGCTGAACGTCTGTTCAGCATTCTGATCCGGAACTAATCTTGGAAGGAGAGGTCCCCAGTACATCACTTCCCTGAGGGATATTCAGCATCCCCTCCTAACTAATTTTCTTTTGGGATAATTTCGTTGTGTAGTTCTCCACCATCATCTTGGCATGATGGGAAAGGCCTCCCAGAACTCAAGCTTATGAGTCCTCCGGCCATACGTCCTGTAGTGGTTCTGAATCTGTGGAATAATATTAGGGAATCTCGCAGCGCAGTAGTGCAAAATGTCATTTGCACTGTATTTTTATACTTAGGGCATCTCTCTTTGAAAGGTTCAATTTCAATGCCCAATTCATTCTTAATTTATTTTTCATATGGACCCCAAACAAAACAAAACCAAAATAAATAAAATAAATAAAAATCAAATAAAAAATCATAAAATAAACATAACCCAAAACAAAACAACTGGCCAGTTGGTATAACCCTTGCTTTTAGGAACCAGAATAGTCATCAAACTGCTGTGCAGCCCTAATGAGAAATCCAGTACCATCACCTTATTTTGCTGTGACAAACTTCAAATAATTTAGGGAACACATCATCACAATCAACATCAACATCAGCACAGTTGGTATAATCCTTGTTTTTAGGATAATTCTGCTGTGGAAAAATCATCGTTCAGTTTTGGGATCATGACAACACACAAACAACACTCAACACCAGACACCACAGGTTAGGACAACAAATGACAGACAACAGATGACAAACATATATTGCATTTCTGGGTTTGCTCAAGCAAACGTCATATTTTCATTGGGGCCTAAGTATACAAACAGTGGTTTTCATATTATGAGTTTGATTCCATGTCTTCCTTTTCCAGGTCCGGGACGTCTTAATGCAAAAGAAGATACAAACACACACAGAATTTTTGGGAAAATTGGAGAAGTTTTAGTAAACCATGATTAATTGTTAATTTATTGCCGAACTGCTCCACTGCAGTTTCTCCTCCTGTGTTGTTGTTTGCTGCAGGACAGAAATATTTGTGGTTAGATCTCATTTTGGGAGCAGCACAGCATCAAGAAAGCAGACATTTTTCCAATGACTAACTGATTAACTTGTTTAGGTTAAATATTGTCTGTCCTCTCTTAATTCAGGTCAGAGCGTTAAAAATAAACTTTCAGCATAATCTGCTTTATTCTTACTTGTTAGTTAGTAATAATGTTGTTTAATTCTTACCAGTGGCTGCGTTTTTTGATGCTGAGCCGTACACAGACAGTTCAGGAATAGCATTAAGTTTTTTCCGGTTCTAACTGAATCAGAAACACCTCATGTGGTACCAACGGTGTGACATCAGAGCTGTTCCTGACCATAACATGATACCATAACATGTTTTCATACAGATATTAAAACCATAGGTTCATTTTATTTCTTTATTTATCCTAATTTATCCTTTATTTTTGTTTGAGGATCACGTTGTGGTCCCTGCTCCTGATTTTGCTTCCAGTATGTGTGGCATGTGTGTGTGTGTGCGTGGCTTTATATGTGAGTGTGCATGTGTCTGTATGTGGCCTTGGGTTTCACTGCTTTGTTTTATCTGAAATATTGTCTTGGATGAGAAGTGCTATGTAAAGTGCTATATAAATAACGTCTGATTGATTGATCGATTTAGTGTAGTAGATTAAAAACTTTCTGGTCATCTCTAATGGAACGTCTTCCGATGACCCAAAACAACTAATTACAGAACATTTCATTCATCCCATTCATATCCTTTTTCTATCAACCATCACGCCACCTATTGGCGTTCTTCTCCTTCTCCCTCAGGTAGCCCTTGTCCCCCAAGCCGTTAGTGCCCCTTTGGGAACTCCCCCTTTGGGATCTCCTCAGCCCCCACTCACCATGGCTGTCGCTTGGCAACCGAACCTTTTTCTCACATTCACACAAGTCCTCATAGTGTCCCAAAAAAGGGTGTGGACAGGGTATTTTCTCCCCGTCCAGGCCTCATATAGGACAACCTGAAAACATTCATATATAGGTCATATATTATATATCATATAAAATAGTAGGTTAAATAATGCATAATACAATGCATAATACAATGCATAATAGGGAATAGCTTCAGCCAAAGTTAAGTCTGTGTCTGCATAGATCTTTATTTTGGCTTTCTAAGCTGCCCTGTGCTCACTGTTTTTAAATGCGCCATAAAAACAAACCTTGACTTGTCTTGTTATGGCTCAGTCTTTGCTGCAGCTGTCCTTTCTGTATTTTTCCAATGCCCTAATTTATTTAAACTTCTATGAAGCACTTTGCTGCTTTATTAAGTTAGCATATTAATTGTTTCTTAGATCTGCTGCAGTTAAGTAGTTTAATGATTTAGTTAAATAGTCAAATGGTTTAGTTTGAATCTAAATATTGGTGATAACTATTGACTCAGAATTGGTGATCTGAGGCTGAGGAAATTTAGAGCAGCTAAAATTTTAAAGTCAAGTTAATATCTCCTAATAACAATAAAGGCTAAGCCTCAATAACTTTAATATGATATCAAATTGTTTGACATCTGACTGTCTGGCCGTGATATTAAATCCTAAATCCTGTTTTTTAACTTATGTCGTATGGTCTGACTGCATGATCTCGGTCCTGTTGCAGGTGGAATCATAAAGTTTCACTTTGTAGAAATTTTTTTCAGATATTTTTTTTTTTAATTAAAGGAGCAAATCTCCTAAACACTCTGCTTGTGTATTTGACTTTAGCTCTTTAAGAGAGATGTTAAATCCTATTTCAGCAACAGTTTTTATGAATGTCTCAAACAATGTTCTTCCTGGATTTTATTGTTTCTTATCTCATCTCTGCGATTTTTTTCATTGTAAAGCTGTTTTCAGTTTATATACATATTTTGGTGTCTTTCCTAATCATATGCACTTTAAAATAGATGGATGAATCATTACTATTTGCTCTAGTACAAAATTAAACCTATATTATAATCAGTATATCATTATAAACATAGGCCAATGATCACCCAGAGTCTGTTTGGATTGTTGTCACTCAGGTCTGAATGAGAAAAAAAGCAGGGTTGAGAAAAGACAATCTTAGGGTGTGCGCATTTATGACAAAGAGAACAACTATAAAATTAAATTGGGAATATTATGGCTCAAAAAGTGTTTGAGGCTTTTCATTATTCATTATTCATTATTTCCTGTAATGCTGCTGCACAGCTGATCTTTAGTTAGTAACTTCAGGCCTCAGGTCAAGCCTCCAAATCTGTTAATTCTTTCTTACTGGTCTCTTATTAGTGCGTTGATGCTGAAAAACAATTATTAACTTTTGTCAATAAACTTTGGGATCAAATATATCATATATCAACTTTTTCCTTCTGTATTATGCATGTGCTTGATTCTTACTCTCTCGTTTGTTTTGAAAACATTTTGAACACACACACTCAGCCTCAGTGGAGCAAACTCGCACACTCTTTTTTCTGCATTTTTCCAGTCCAATTTATCTGTCCCTCGTTTTACTTCTCACCCCGGGACCATTTCTTCCATCTTTCTAACGTGTCAACCAGCACCGACCCCAGCGAGCCGGATTTGCATTTTTTCCAGTCGTCAATCAATTTTTGTGACATATTCAAAAGTTATACACGTGTTATTCAAAGTATATGGAAGGCCTTAGTTGCCCAAATGCTGAAAGTAGTGAAGAAACTTCTACGCAGAACGCTGTGTTCTGTGCGCTCCACCTCTCGGGGTTACCCCACTTATCAAAGCATTTGTTTATTCCAAAACTTTGGGTCACACCATAAAAATACTGATTTCCCCGAACAAAGCGACCCGTATAGCACGCGCAGCCACTTGTTCTCCCCTCTTTTTATCTATACCAACCCCAATATTGAACAGAAACCACTCGAGATCTGCTGGCGCAGTCAAATATCTTCGAGCGGCGAACCCCACCCCACAGTTGCATGAAAATAAAAAAAATCTGACCCTGTGTCCTACAGTATAAATTTATTCTTGTCAGACCGACTGTCTCGGGATTATAGACCGCTTCGCACCCCGGAGGTCTCAATCCCTCGTTCTAACTTTCGTCAGAGGAGAAACCTTCCGTGTCGGAATTCCACTAATTTTATTTATTTACTTAGTTGACCCCCTCAATTTGGGGATTTTATAAACTACTTCGGCCACACCTAGCTATTAGTGCACGGAAACAATTTGAAGACAAGCTCCCCGCATGGGACATTCATTTATAAAATGAATTTATCTTGTCACTTTGTTCGAATTCACTTGTCAGGACACTTATTCACTTTCCCTATGTGAGACTATGTGTATTATACTTCACGTGTTACCATTCAATGCAAACATCAGACAGTACATTAACACTTGGATTCACTATGACCAGAGGACAACTTAATTCAGACAACTTCATTTAGTTTACCCAATATGCAGATATTTCACATTTAGTCATTAAGTGGTGTTCTGCTCACCTTTTCTCTGGCGCCTGATTGTCTGAAAAAAGCTGTCCCTCCAATCACCTCGACGCGTCCTCCCTCGGACGGGGTCGGTCGCACGGCACGGTGGTCCTTTAGCCTTCGAACCTCGTGTCACGGCACCATTTGTTAGATCGGGTTCTTTTAGTAGGAGGCTCAAGAACGGACCGGAGTAAATTCAAGTGAAAATGAAGTCTTTATTGGTATGGCAACAAGTGGAGCATTTCAGCGCTGGTCTCAGTCTGACAGAACTCTCGCAGGAATCCGTCAGCCCGAGCCCCGTATCCCCGGTTACACCTCGTATATATGTCTCCTAGTTTCCCGAGGTGGATCCCTTGTTGATCAAATGTGATTGGATATGAATTGTCTAACTCAAATAATGTCTGTGAGGAATTCAAATAATGTGTGTGTATCAATCTGCCCTTGGTTTCCCAGACTTTCCTGATTGTTTTGTCTGTCTACTCCTGCATCACTTAAGGTCATATGGAAAGGTACTGAGACTTATTTCATTCCTAATGTCTAAGAACAAAGCCAATTATAACAGTCATGTCATGTCATGTCATGTCTTGTTTTGTTTTGTCATAGTCATAGTCAGGTCTTGTTTTGTCATAATCATGTCTTGTTTTGTCATAGTCATGTCATGTCTTTTTTTGTCATAGTCATGTAATGTCTTGTTTTGTCATAATCATGTCTTGTTTTGTCATGTCATAGTCATGTCTTGTTTTGTCATAGTCATATCTTGTCAGTCATGTTTTGTCATAATCATGTCTTGTTTTGTCATAGTCATGTCATGTCATGTCTTGTTTTGTCATAGTCAGGTCTTGTTTTGTCATAATCATGTCTTCTTTTGTCATAATCATGTCTTGTTTTGTCATAGTCATGTCATGTCTTGTTTTGTCATAGTCATGTCTTGTTATGTCATAGTCATGCCATGTCTTGTTTTGTCATAGTCATGTCATGTCATGTCTTGTTTTGTCATAGTCATGTCTTGTTTTGTCATAGTCACATCTTGTCAATCATGTTTTGTCATAGTTATGTCTTGTTTTGTCATAGTCATGTCTTGATAGTCATGTTTTGTCATATTCATGTCTTGTTTTGTCATAGTCATGTCTTGATAGTCATGTTTTGTCATATTCATGTCTTGTTTTGTCATAGTCATGTCATGTCTTGTCTTGTTTTGTCAGTCATATCTTTTCAGTCATGTTTTGTCATAGTCATGTCTTGTTATGTCATAGTCATGCCATGTCTTGTTTTGTCATAGTCATGTCTTGTCATAGTCATAGTCATGCCATGTCTTGTTTTTTCATAGTCATGTCTTGTTTTGTCATAGTCATGCCATAGTCATTTCATAGTCATGTCATGTCTTGTTTTGTCATAGTCATAGGCATGTCTTGTTTTTTCATAGTCATATCTTGTCAGTCATGTCATGTCATAGTCATGTCTTGTTTTGTCATAGTCATATCTTGTTAGTCATGTTTTGTCATATTCATGTCTTGTTTTGTCATAATCATGTCTTGTTTTGTCATAGTCATGTCATGTCTTGTTTTGTTTTGTCATAGTCACAGTCAGGTCTTGTTTTTTCATAATCATGTCTTGTTTTGTCATAGTCATGTCATTTCTTTTTTGTCATAGTCATGTAATGTCTTGTTTTGTCATAATCATGTCTTGTTTTGTCATAGTCATGTCTTCTTTTGTCATAATCATGTCTTGTTTTGTCATAGTCATGTCATGTCTTTTTTTGTCATAGTCATGTAATGTCTTGTTTTGTCATAATCATGTCTTGTTTTGTCATAGTCATGTCTTCTTTTGTCATAATCATGTCTTGTTTTGTCATAGTCATGTCATGTCTTTTTTTGTCATAGTCATGTAATGTCTTGTTTTGTCATAATCATGTCTTCTTTTGTCATAATCATGTCTTGTTTTGTCATAGTCATGTCATGTCTTGTTTTGTCATAGTCATATAATGTCTTGTTTTGTCATAGTCATGTCTTGTTATGTCATAGTCATGCCATGTCTTGTTTTGTCATAGTCATGTCATGTCATGTCTTGTTTTGTCATAGTCATGTCTTGTTTTGTCATAGTCACATCTTGTCAATCATGTTTTGTCATAGTTATGTCTTGTTTTGTCATAGTCATGTCTTGATAGTCATGTTTTGTCATATTCATGTCTTGTTTTGTCATAGTCATGTCTTGATAGTCATGTTTTGTCATATTCATGTCTTGTTTTGTCATAGTCATGTCATGTCTTGTCTTGTTTTGTCAGTCATATCTTTTCAGTCATGTTTTGTCATAGTCATGTCTTGTTATGTCATAGTCATGCCATGTCTTGTTTTGTCATAGTCATGTCTTGTCATAGTCATAGTCATGCCATGTCTTGTTTTTTCATAGTCATGTCTTGTTTTGTCATAGTCATGCCATAGTCATTTCATAGTCATGTCATGTCTTGTTTTGTCATAGTCATAGGCATGTCTTGTTTTTTCATAGTCATATCTTGTCAGTCATGTCATGTCATAGTCATGTCTTGTTTTGTCATAGTCATATCTTGTTAGTCATGTTTTGTCATATTCATGTCTTGTTTTGTCATAATCATGTCTTGTTTTGTCATAGTCATGTCATGTCTTGTTTTGTTTTGTCATAGTCACAGTCAGGTCTTGTTTTTTCATAATCATGTCTTGTTTTGTCATAGTCATGTCATGTCATGTCTTGTTTTGTTTTGTCATAGTCATAGTCAGGTCTTGTTTTGTCATAATCATGTCTTGTTTTGTCATGTCATAGTCATGTCTTGTTTTGTCATAGTCATATCTTGTCAGTCATGTTTTGTCATAGTCATGTCTTGTTTTGTCATAGTCATATCTTGTTAGTCATGTTTTGTCATAATCATGTCTTGTTTTGTCATAGTCATGTCATGTCTTGTTTTGTCATAGTCATAGTCAGGTCTTGTTTTTTCATAATCATGTCTTGTTTTGTCATAGTCATGTTATGTCATGTCTTGTTTTGTCATAGTCATAGTCAGGTCTTGTTTTGTCATAATCATGTCTTGTTTTGTCATAGTCATGTCATGTCTTGTTTTGTCATAGTCATGTAATGTCTTGTTTTGTCATAGTCATGTCTTGTTATGTCATAGTCATGCCATGTCTTGTTTTGTCATAGTCATGTCATGTCATGTCTTGTTTTGTCATAGTCATGTCTTGTTTTGTCATAGTCACATCTTGTCAATCATGTTTTGTCATAGTTATGTCTTGTCTTGTCATAGTCATGTCTTGATAGTCATGTTTTGTCATATTCATGTCTTGTTTTGTCATAGTCATGTCTTGATAGTCATGTCTTGTCATATTCATGTCTTGTTTTGTCATAGTCATGTCATGTCTTGTCTTGTTTTGTCAGTCATATCTTTTCAGTCATGTTTTGTCATAGTCATGTCTTGTTATGTCATAGTCATGGCATGTCTTTTTTTGTCATAGTCATGTCTTGTCATAGTCATAGTCATGCCATGTCTTGTTTTTTCATAGTCATGTCTTGTTTTGTCATAGTCATGCCATAGTCATTTCATAGTCATGTCATGTCTTGTTTTGTCATAGTCATAGGCATGTCTTGTTTTTTCACAGTCATGTCTTGTTTTGTCATAGTCATGCCATGTCTTGTTTTGTCATAGTCATGTCATGTCATGTCATGTCATGTCTTTTTTTTGTCATATTCATGTCTTGTCATAGTCATAGTCATGCCATGTCTTGTTTTTTCATAGTCATGTCTTGTTTTGTCATAGTCATGTCATAGTCATTTCATAGTCATGTCATGTCTTGTTTTGTCATAGTCATAGGCATGTCTTGTTTTTTCACAGTCATGTCTTGTTTTGTTATAGTCATGCCATGTCTTGTTTTGTCATAGTCATGTCATGTCTTGTCATAGTCATGTCATGTCTTTTTTTTGTCATATTCATGTCTTGTTTTGTCATAGTCATGTCTTGTCATAGTCATGTCATGTCTTGTTTTGTCATAGTCATGTAATGTCATGTCTTGTCATAGTCATGTCATAGTCATGCCATGTCTTGGTTTGTCATAGTCATGTCATAGTCATGTCTTGTCATAGTCATGTCTTGTTTTGTCATAGTCATAGTCATGTCATAGTCATGCCATGTCTTGTTTTGTCATAGTCATGTCATGTCTTGTCATAGTCATGTCTTGTCTTGTTATAGTCATGTCTTGTCATTGTCCTATCTTGTCAGTAATGTTTTGTCATAGTCATGCCATGTCTTGTCATAGTCATGTCATGTCTTGTTTTGTTATAGTCATATCATGTCAGTCATGTTTTGTCATAGTCTAGTCATGTCTTGTTATAGTCATAGTCATGTCTTGTTATGTCATAATCATGCCATGTCTTGTCATAGTCATGTCATGTCTTGTTTTGTCATAGTCATGTCATGTCATAGTCATGTCTTGTTTTGTCATTGTCATATAATGTCTTGTTTTGTTTTGTCATAGTCATGTCATGTCATAGTCATGTCTTGTTTTGTCATAGTCATGTCATAGTCATGTCTTGTCATAGTCATGTCATGTCATAGTCATGTCTTGTTTTGTCATAGTCATGTCATGTCATAGTCATGTCTTGTTTTGTCAGTCATGTCATGTCATGTCATAGTCATGTCTTGTTTTGTCATTTTCATAGTCATAGTCATGTCTTGTTTTGTCATAGTCATATCTTGTCAGTCATGTCATAGTCATGTCTTGTTTTGTCATTGTCATAGTCATAGTCATAGTCATGTCTTGTTTTGTCATAGTCATATCTTGTCAGTCATGTCATGTCATAGTCATGTCTTGTTTTGTCATAGTCATATCTTGTTAGTCTTGTTTTGTCGTAGTCATGTCTTGTTTTGTCATAGTCATGTCTTGTTATGTCATAGTCATGCCATGTCTTGTCATAGTCATGTCTTGTTTTGTCATAGTCATATCATGTCAGTCATATTTTGTCATAGTCTAGTCATGTCTTGTTTTGTCATAGTCATAGTCATGTCTTGTTATGTCATAGTCATGCCATGTCTTGTCATAGTCATAGTCATAGTCATAGTCATGTCATGTCTTGTTTTGTCATCGTCATGTCTTGTTATAGTCATGTCATGTCATAGTCATGTCTTGTTTTGTCAGTCATTTCATGTCTTGTTTTGTCATAGTCATGTCATAGTCATGTCTTGTCATAGTCATGTCATAGTCATGTCATAGTCATTTCATAGTCATGTCTTGTTTTGTCATAGTCATGCCATGTCTTGTTTTGTCAGTCATATCTTGTCAGTCATGTTTTGTTATGTCAGTCATGCCATGTCTTGTGTTGTCATAGTCATGCCATGTCTTGTTTTGTCAGACATATCTTGTCAGTCATGTTTTGTCATGTCAGTCATGCCATGTCTTGTGTTGTCATAGTCATGCCATGTCTTGTTTTGTCAGACATATCTTGTCATTCATTAAATTTTATTTATTTATATAGCACTTTTCGCAGAAAAGGATTCACAAAGTGCTTCATAGTCATGCCATGTCTTGTGTTGTCATAGTCATGCCATGTCTTGTTTAGTCATAGTCATGTCATGTCTTGTTTTGTCATAGTCATGTCTTGTTTTGTCATGTCATGTCATTTCATGTCATGTCTTGTCATAGTCATGTCATGTCTTTTTTTTGTCATATTCATGTCTTGTTTTGTCATAGTCATGTCTTGTTTTGTCATGTCATGTCACGTCATGTCTTGTCATAGTCATGTCATATCTTGTTTTGTCATAGTCATATCATGTCAGTCATGTTTTGTCATAGTCTAGTCATGTCTTGTTTTATCATAGTCATGTCATGTCATAGTCATGTCTTGTCATAGTCATGTCTTGTCATAGTCATGTCTTGTCATAGTCATGTCTTGTCATGTCATAGTCATGTCATAGTCATGTCATAGTCATGTCATAGTCATGCCATGTCTTGTTTTGTCAGTCATATCTTGTCAGTCATGTTTTGTTATGTCAGTCATGCCATGGCTTGTGTTGTCATAGTCATGCCATGTCAGTCATATTTTGTCATAGTCTAGTCTTGTCTTGTTTTGTCATAGTCATGTCATAGTCTTGTTTTGTCATAGTCATGTTTTGTCATAGTCATGTAATAGTCATGGTCATGTCATGTTTTGTCATGGTCATGTCATAGTCATAGTCATGTCATGTCTTGTTTTGTCACATTCATGTCATGTCTTGTCATAGTCATGTCATGTCATAGTCATGTCATGTCTTGTTTTGTCATAGTCATGTCATGTCTTGTTTTGTCATAGTCAGTCATGTCATGTCTTGTTTTGTTTTGTCATAGTCATGTTTTGTAATAGTCATGTTTTGTCATAGTCATGTCATAGTCATAGTCATGTCACGTTTTGTCATGGTCATGTCATAGTCATAGTCATGTCATGTCTTGTTTTGTCATATTCATGTCATGTCTTGTCATAGTCATGTCATGTCTTGTTTTGTAATAATCATGTCATAGTCAGTTGATAGTCATGTCTTGTTTTGTCATAGTCATGCCATTTCTTGTCATAGTCATGCCATTTCTTGTCATAGTCATGTCATAGTCATGTCTTGTTTTGTCATAGTATATCTTGTCATAGTCATGTCTTTTCACAGTCATGTCATAGTCATATCTTGTTTTGTCATAGTCATAGTCATGTCTTGTTTTGTCATAGTCATATCTTGTCAGTCATGTCATGTCATAGTCATGTCTTGTTTTGTCATGGTCATATCTTGTCAGTCATGTTTTGTCATAGTCATGTCTTGTTTTGTCATAGTCATATCTTGTTAGTCATGTTTTGTCATATTCATGTCTTGTTTTGTCATAGTCATGTCATGTCTTGTTTTGTTTTGTCATAGTCATAGTCAGGTCTTGTTTTGTCATAATCATGTCTTGTTTTGTCATAGTCATGTCATGTCTTGTTTTGTCATAGTCATGTAATGTCTTGTTTTGTCATAGTCATGTCATGTCTTGTTTTGTCATAGTCATATCTTGTCAGTCATGTTTTGTCATAGTCATGTCTTGTTATGTCATAGTCATGCCATGTCTTGTTTTGTCATAGTCATGTCATGTCATGTCATGTCTTGTTTTGTCATAGTCATGTCTTGTTTTGTCATAGTCGTATCTTGTCAGTCATGTTTTGTCATAGTTATGTCTTGTTTTGTCATAGTCATGTCATGTCTTGTTTTGTTTTGTCATAGTCATAGTCAGGTCTTGTTTTGTCATAATCATGTCTTGTTTTGTCATAGTCATGTCATGTCATGTCTTGTTTTGTCATAGTCATGTCTTGTTTTGTCATTGTCATGTCTTGATAGTCATGTTTTGTCATATTCATGTCTTGTTTTGTCATAGTCATGTCATGTCTTGTTTTGTTTTGTCATAGTCATAGTCAGGTCTTGTTTTGTCATAATCATGTCTTGTTTTGTCATAGTCATGTCATGTCTTGTTTCGTCATAGTCATGTTTTGTTTTGTCATAGTCATCTCATGTCATGTCTTGTTTTGTTTTGTCTTGTTTTGTCATAGTCATATTCAGGTCTTGTTTTGTAATAATCATGTCTTGTTTTGTCATAGTCATGTCATGTCTTGTTTTGTCATAGTCATAGTCATAGTCATGTCATGTCTTGTCATAGTCAGTCATGTCTTGTCATAGGCATGTCATTTCTTGTTTTGTGAGTCATGTCTTGTTTTGTTTTGTCAGTCATGTCATGTCTTGTTTTGTCATAGTCATATCATGTCTTGTTTTGTCATAGTCATGTCTTTTTTTGTCATATTCATGTCTTGTCATAGTCAGTCATGTCTTGTCATTGTCATAGTCATGTCTTGTTTTGTCATAGTCATGTCTTTTTTGTCATAGTCATGTCTTTTTTTGTCATAGTCATGTCTTTTTTTGTCATAGTCATGTCTTGTCATAGTCAGTCATGTCTTGTCATAGGCATGTCATGTCTTGTTTTGTCAGTCATGTCTTGTTTTGTTTTGTCAGTCATGTCATGTCTTGTTTTGTCATAGTCATGTCTTGTTTTGTCATAGTCATGTCATGTCTTGTTTAGTCATAGTCATGTCATGTCTTGTTTTGTCATAGTCAGTCATGTCATGTCTTGTTTTGTTTTGTCATAGTCATCTTTTGTCATAGTCATAGTCATGTCATGTTTTGTCATGGTCATTTCATGTCTTGTTTTGTCATATTCATGTCATGTCTTGTCATAGTCATGTCATGTCATTGTCATGTCATGTCTTGTTTTGTCATAGTCATGTCATAGTATGTCTTGTCATAGTCATGTCTTTTCATAGTCATTTCATAGTCATATCTTGTTTTGTCATAGTCATAGTCATAGTCATGTCTTGTTTTGTCATAGTCATATCTTGTCAGTCATGTCATGTCATAGTCATGTCTTGTTTTGTCATAGTCATATCTTGTTAGTCATGTTTTGTCATATTCATGTCTTGTTTTGTCATAATCATGTCTTGTTTTGTCATAGTCATGTCATGTCTTGTTTTGTTTTGTCATAGTCACAGTCAGGTCTTGTTTTTTCATAATCATGTCTTGTTTTGTCATAGTCATGTCTTGTTATGTCATAGTCATGCCATGTCTTGTTTTGTCATAGTCATGTCATGTCATGTCTTGTTTTGTCATAGTCATGTCTTGTTTTGTCATAGTCGTATCTTGTCAGTCATGTTTTGTCATAGTTATGTCTTGTTTTGTCATTGTCATGTCTTGATAGTCATGTTTTGTCATATTCATGTCTTGTTTTGTCATAGTCATGTCATGTCTTGTTTTGTTTTGTCATAGTCATAGTCAGGTCTTGTTTTGTCATAATCATGTCTTGTTTTGTCATAGTCATGTCATGTCTTGTTTCGTCATAGTCATGTTTTGTTTTGTCATAGTCATCTCATGTCATGTCTTGTTTTGTTTTGTCTTGTTTTGTCATAGTCATATTCAGGTCTTGTTTTGTAATAATTATGTCTTGTTTTGTCATAGTCATGTCATGTCTTGTTTTGTCATAGTCATAGTCATGTCATGTCTTGTCATAGTCAGTCATGTCTTGTCATAGGCATGTCATTTCTTGTTTTGTGAGTCATGTCTTGTTTTGTTTTGTCAGTCATGTCATGTCTTGTTTTGTCATAGTCATATCATGTCTTGTTTTGTCATAGTCATGTCTTTTTTTGTCATATTCATGTCTTGTCATAGTCAGTCATGTCTTGTCATTGTCATAGTCATGTCTTGTTTTGTCATAGTCATGTCTTTTTTGTCATAGTCATGTCTTTTTTTGTCATAGTCATGTCTTGTCATAGTCAGTCATGTCTTGTCATAGGCATGTCATGTCTTGTTTTGTCAGTCATGTCTTGTTTTGTTTTGTCAGTCATGTCATGTCTTGTTTTGTCATAGTCATGTCTTGTTTTGTCATAGTCATGTCATGTCTTGTTTAGTCATAGTCATGTCATGTCTTGTTTTGTCATAGTCAGTCATGTCATGTCTTGTTTTGTTTTGTCATAGTCATGTTTTGTCATAGTCATAGTCATGTCATGTTTTGTCATGGTCATTTCATGTCTTGTTTTGTCATATTCATGTCATGTCTTGTCATAGTCATGTCATGTCATTGTCATGTCATGTCTTGTTTTGTCATAGTCATGTCATAGTATGTCTTGTCATAGTCATGTCTTTTCATAGTCATTTCATAGTCATATCTTGTTTTGTCATAGTCATAGTCATGTCTTGTTTTGTCATAGTCATATCTTGTTAGTCATGTTTTGTCATATTCATGTCTTGTTTTGTCATAATCATGTCTTGTTTTGTCATAGTCATGTCATGTCTTGTTTTGTTTTGTCATAGTCACAGTCAGGTCTTGTTTTGTCATAATCATGTCTTGTTTTGTCATGTCATAGTCATGTCTTGTTTTGTCATAGTCATATCTTGTCAGTCATGTTTTGTCATAGTCATGTCTTGTTTTGTCATAGTCATATCTTGTTAGTCATGTTTTGTCATAATCATGTCTTGTTTTGTCATAATCATCTCTTGTTTTGTCATAGTCATGTCATGTCATGTCTTGTTTTGTAATAGTCATAGTCAGGTCTTGTTTTGTCATAATCATGTCTTCTTTTGTCATAATCATCTCTTGTTTTGTCATAGTCATGTCATGTCATGTCTTGTTTTGTCATAGTCATGTCATGTCTTGTTATGTCATAGTCATGTCTTGTTATGTCATAGTCATGCCATGTCTTGTTTTGTCATAGTCATGTCATGTCATGTCTTGTTTTGTCATAGTCATGTCTTGTTTTGTCATAGTCACATCTTGTCAATCATGTTTTGTCATAGTTATGTCTTGTTTTGTCATAGTCATGTCTTGATAGTCATGTTTTGTCATATTCATGTCTTGTTTTGTCATAGTCATGTCATGTCTTGTCTTGTTTTGTCAGTCATATCTTTTCAGTCATGTTTTGTCATAGTCATGTCTTGTTATGTCATAGTCATGCCATGTCTTGTTTTGTCATAGTCATGTCTTGTCATAGTCATAGTCATGCCATGTCTTGTTTTTTCATAGTCATGTCTTGTTTTGTCATAGTCATGCCATAGTCATTTCATAGTCATGTCATGTCTTGTTTTGTCATAGTCATAGGCATGTCTTGTTTTTTCACAGTCATGTCTTGTTTTGTCATAGTCATGCCATGTCTTGTTTTGTCATAGTCATGTCATAGTCATGCCATGTCTTGGTTTGTCATAGTCATGTCATAGTCATGTCTTGTCATAGTCATGTCTTGTTTTGTCATAGTCATAGTCATGTCATAGTCATGCCATGTCTTGTTTTGTCATAGTCATGTCATGTCTTGTCATAGTCATGTCTTGTCTTGTTATAGTCATGTCTTGTCATTGTCCTATCTTGTCAGTAATGTTTTGTCATAGTCATGCCATGTCTTGTCATAGTCATGTCATGTCTTGTTTTGTTATAGTCATATCATGTCAGTCATGTTTTGTCATAGTCTAGTCATGTCTTGTCATAGTCATAGTCATGTCTTGTTATGTCATAATCATGCCATGTCTTGTCATAGTCATGTCATGTCTTGTTTTGTCATAGTCATGTCATGTCATAGTCATGTCTTGTTTTGTCATTGTCATGTAATGTCTTGTTTTGTTTTGTCATAGTCATGTCATGTCATAGTCATGTCTTGTTTTGTCATAGTCATGTCATAGTCATGTCTTGTCATAGTCATGTCATGTCATAGTCATGTCTTGTTTTGTCATAGTCATGTCATGTCATAGTCATGTCTTGTTTTGTCAGTCATGTCATGTCATAGTCATGTCTTGTTTTGTCATTTTCATAGTCATAGTCATGTCTTGTTTTGTCATAGTCATATCTTGTCAGTCATGTCATAGTCATGTCTTGTTTTGTCATTGTCATAGTCATAGTCATAGTCATGTCTTGTTTTGTCATAGTCATATCTTGTCAGTCATGTCATGTCATAGTCATGTCTTGTTTTGTCATAGTCATATCTTGTTAGTCTTGTTTTGTCATAGTCATGTCTTGTTTTGTCATAGTCATGTCTTGTTATGTCATAGTCATGCCATGTCTTGTCATAGTCATGTCTTGTTTTGTCATAGTCATATCATGTCAGTCATATTTTGTCATAGTCTAGTCATGTCTTGTTTTGTCATAGTCATAGTCATGTCTTGTTATGTCATAGTCATGCCATGTCTTGTCATAGTCATAGTCATAGTCATGTCATGTCTTGTTTTGTCATCGTCATGTCTTGTTATAGTCATGTCATGTCATAGTCATGTCTTGTTTTGTCAGTCATTTCATGTCTTGTTTTGTCATAGTCATGTCATAGTCATGTCTTGTCATAGTCATGTCATAGTCATGTCATAGTCATTTCATAGTCATGTCTTGTTTTGTCATAGTCATGCCATGTCTTGTTTTGTCAGTCATATCTTGTCAGTCATGTTTTGTTATGTCAGTCATGCCATGTCTTGTGTTGTCATAGTCATGCCATGTCTTGTTTTGTCAGACATATCTTGTCAGTCATGTTTTGTCATGTCAGTCATGCCATGTCTTGTGTTGTCATAGTCATGCCATGTCTTGTTTTGTCAGACATATCTTGTCAGTCATTAAATTTTATTTATTTATATAGCACTTTTCGCAGAAAAGGATTCACAAAGTGCTTCATAGTCATGCCATGTCTTGTGTTGTCATAGTCATGCCATGTCTTGTTTAGTCATAGTCATGTCATGTCTTGTTTTGTCATAGTCATGTCTTGTTTTGTCATGTCATGTCATGTCATGTCATGTCATTTCATGTCATGTCTTGTCATAGTCATGTCATGTCTTTTTTTTGTCATATTCATGTCTTGTTTTGTCATAGTCATGTCTTGTTTTGTCATGTCATGTCACGTCATGTCTTGTCATAGTCATGTCATATCTTGTTTTGTCATAGTCATATCATGTCAGTCATGTTTTGTCATAGTCTAGTCATGTCTTGTTTTATCATAGTCATGTCATGTCATAGTCATGTCTTGTCATAGTCATGTCTTGTCATAGTCATGTCTTGTCATGTCATAGTCATGTCATAGTCATGTCATAGTCATGTCATAGTCATGCCATGTCTTGTTTTGTCAGTCATATCTTGTCAGTCATGTTTTGTTATGTCAGTCATGCCATGGCTTGTGTTGTCATAGTCATGCCATGTCAGTCATATTTTGTCATAGTCTAGTCTTGTCTTGTTTTGTCATAGTCAGTCATGTCATGTCTTGTTTTGTTTTGTCATAGTCTTGTTTTGTCATAGTCATGTTTTGTCATAGTCATGTAATAGTCATGGTCATGTCATGTTTTGTCATGGTCATGTCATAGTCATAGTCATGTCATGTCTTGTTTTGTCACATTCATGTCATGTCTTGTCATAGTCATGTCATGTCATAGTCATGTCATGTCTTGTTTTGTCATAGTCATGTCATGTCTTGTTTTGTCATAGTCAGTCATGTCATGTCTTGTTTTGTTTTGTCATAGTCATGTTTTGTAATAGTCATGTTTTGTCATAGTCATGTCATAGTCATAGTCATGTCACGTTTTGTCATGGTCATGTCATTGTCATAGTCATGTCATGTCTTGTTTTGTCATATTCATGTCATGTCTTGTCATAGTCATGTCATGTCTTGTTTTGTAATAATCATGTCATAGTCAGTTGATAGTCATGTCTTGTTTTGTCATAGTCATGCCATTTCTTGTCATAGTCATGTCATAGTCATGTCTTGTTTTGTCATAGTATATCTTGTCATAGTCATGTCTTTTCACAGTCATGTCATAGTCAAATCTTGTTTTGTCATAGTCATAGTCATGTCTTGTTTTGTCATAGTCATATCTTGTCAGTCATGTCATGTCATAGTCATGTCTTGTTTTGTCATAGTCATATCTTGTCAGTCATGTTTTGTCATAGTCATGTCTTGTTTTGTCATAGTCATATCTTGTTAGTCATGTTTTGTCATATTCATGTCTTGTATTGTCATAGTCATGTCATGTCTTGTTTTGTTTTGTCATAGTCATAGTCAGGTCTTGTTTTTTCATAATCATGTCTTTTTTTGTCATAGTCATGTTATGTCATGTCTTGTTTTGTTTTGTCATATTCATAGTCAGGTCTTGTTTTGTCATAATCATGTCTTGTTTTGTCATAGTCATGTCATGTCTTGTTTTGTCATAGTCATGTAATGTCTTGTTTTGTCATAGTCATGTCATGTCTTGTTTTGTCATAGTCATATCTTGTCAGTCATGTTTTGTCATAGTCATGTCTTCTTATGTCATAGTCATGCCATGTCTTGTTTTGTCATAGTCATGTCATGTCATGTCTTGTTTTGTCATAGTCATGTCTTGTTTTGTCATAGTCGTATCTTGTCAGTCATGTTTTGTCATAGTTATGTCTTGTTTTGTCATTGTCATGTCTTGATAGTCATGTTTTGTCATATTCATGTCTTGTTTTGTCATAGTCATGTCATGTCTTGTTTTGTTTTGTCATAGTCATAGTCAGGTCTTGTTTTGTCATAATCATGTCTTGTTTTGTCATAGTCATGTCATGTCTTGTTTCGTCATAGTCATGTTTTTTTTTGTCATAGTCATCTCATGTCATGTCTTGTTTTGTTTTGTCATAGTCATATTCAGGTCTTGTTTTGTAATAATCATGTCTTGTTTTGTCATAGTCATGTCATGTCTTGTTTTGTCATAGTCATAGTCATGTCATGTCTTGTCATAGTCAGTCATGTCTTGTCATAGGCATGTCATTTCTTGTTTTGTGAGTCATGTCTTGTTTTGTTTTGTCAGTCATGTCATGTCTTGTTTTGTCATAGTCATATCATGTCTTGTTTTGTCATAGTCATGTCTTTTTTTGTCATATTCATGTCTTGTCATAGTCAGTCATGTCTTGTCATTGTCATAGTCATGTCTTGTTTTGTCATAGTCATGTCTTTTTTTGTCATAGTCATGTCTTGTCATAGTCAGTCATGTCTTGTCATAGGCATGTCATGTCTTGTTTTGTCATAGTCATGTCATGTCTTGTTTAGTCATAGTCATGTCATGTCTTGTTTTGTCATAGTCAGTCATGTCATGTCTTGTTTTGTTTTGTCATAGTCATGTTTTGTCATAGTCATGTCATAGTCATAGTCATGTCACGTTTTGTCATGGTCATGTCATTGTCATAGTCATGTCATGTCTTGTTTTGTCATATTCATGTCATGTCTTGTCATAGTCATGTCATGTCTTGTTTTGTAATAATCATGTCATAGTCAGTTGATAGTCATGTCTTGTTTTGTCATAGTCATGCCATTTCTTGTCATAGTCATGTCATAGTCATGTCTTGTTTTGTCATAGTATATCTTGTCATAGTCATGTCTTTTCACAGTCATGTCATAGTCATATCTTGTTTTGTCATAGTCATAGTCATGTCTTGTTTTGTCATAGTCATATCTTGTCAGTCATGTCATGTCATAGTCATGTCTTGTTTTGTCATAGTCATATCTTGTCAGTCATGTTTTGTCATAGTCATGTCTTGTTTTGTCATAGTCATATCTTGTTAGTCATGTTTTGTCATATTCATGTCTTGTATTGTCATAGTCATGTCATGTCTTGTTTTGTTTTGTCATAGTCATAGTCAGGTCTTGTTTTTTCATAATCATGTCTTTTTTTGTCATAGTCATGTTATGTCATGTCTTGTTTTGTTTTGTCATATTCATAGTCAGGTCTTGTTTTGTCATAATCATGTCTTGTTTTGTCATAGTCATGTCATGTCTTGTTTTGTCATAGTCATGTAATGTCTTGTTTTGTCATAGTCATGTCATGTCTTGTTTTGTCATAGTCATATCTTGTCAGTCATGTTTTGTCATAGTCATGTCTTCTTATGTCATAGTCATGCCATGTCTTGTTTTGTCATAGTCATGTCATGTCATGTCTTGTTTTGTCATAGTCATGTCTTGTTTTGTCATAGTCGTATCTTGTCAGTCATGTTTTGTCATAGTTATGTCTTGTTTTGTCATTGTCATGTCTTGATAGTCATGTTTTGTCATATTCATGTCTTGTTTTGTCATAGTCATGTCATGTCTTGTTTTGTTTTGTCATAGTCATAGTCAGGTCTTGTTTTGTCATAATCATGTCTTGTTTTGTCATAGTCATGTCATGTCTTGTTTCGTCATAGTCATGTTTTTTTTTGTCATAGTCATCTCATGTCATGTCTTGTTTTGTTTTGTCATAGTCATATTCAGGTCTTGTTTTGTAATAATCATGTCTTGTTTTGTCATAGTCATGTCATGTCTTGTTTTGTCATAGTCATAGTCATGTCATGTCTTGTCATAGTCAGTCATGTCTTGTCATAGGCATGTCATTTCTTGTTTTGTGAGTCATGTCTTGTTTTGTTTTGTCAGTCATGTCATGTCTTGTTTTGTCATAGTCATATCATGTCTTGTTTTGTCATAGTCATGTCTTTTTTTGTCATATTCATGTCTTGTCATAGTCAGTCATGTCTTGTCATTGTCATAGTCATGTCTTGTTTTGTCATAGTCATGTCTTTTTTTGTCATAGTCATGTCTTGTCATAGTCAGTCATGTCTTGTCATAGGCATGTCATGTCTTGTTTTGTCATAGTCATGTCATGTCTTGTTTAGTCATAGTCATGTCATGTCTTGTTTTGTCATAGTCAGTCATGTCATGTCTTGTTTTGTTTTGTCATAGTCATGTTTTGTCATAGTCATAGTCATGTCATGTTTTGTCATGGTCATTTCATGTCTTGTTTTGTCATATTCATGTCATGTCTTGTCATAGTCATGTCATGTCATTGTCATGTCATGTCTTGTTTTGTCATAGTCATGTCATAGTATGTCTTGTCATAGTCATGTCTTTTCATAGTCATTTCATAGTCATATCTTGTTTTGTCATAGTCATAGTCATAGTCATGTCTTGTTTTGTCATAGTCATATCTTGTCAGTCATGTCATGTCATAGTCATGTCTTGTTTTGTCATAGTCATATCTTGTTAGTCATGTTTTGTCATATTCATGTCTTGTTTTGTCATAATCATGTCTTGTTTTGTCATAGTCATGTCATGTCTTGTTTTGTTTTGTCATAGTCACAGTCAGGTCTTGTTTTTTCATAATCATGTCTTGTTTTGTCATAGTCATGTCTTGTTATGTCATAGTCATGCCATGTCTTGTTTTGTCATAGTCATGTCATGTCATGTCTTGTTTTGTCATAGTCATGTCTTGTTTTGTCATAGTCGTATCTTGTCAGTCATGTTTTGTCATAGTTATGTCTTGTTTTGTCATAGTCATGTCTTGATAGTCATGTTTTGTCATATTCATGTCTTGTTTTGTCATTGTCATGTCATGTCTTGTTTTGTTTTGTCATAGTCATAGTCAGGTCTTGTTTTGTCATAATCATGTCTTGTTTTGTCATAGTCATGTCATGTCTTGTTTCGTCATAGTCATGTTTTGTTTTGTCATAGTCATCTCATGTCATGTCTTGTTTTGTTTTGTCTTGTTTTGTCATAGTCATATTCAGGTCTTGTTTTGTAATAATTATGTCTTGTTTTGTCATAGTCATGTCATGTCTTGTTTTGTCATAGTCATAGTCATAGTCATAGTCATGTCATGTCTTGTCATAGTCAGTCATGTCTTGTCATAGGCATGTCATTTCTTGTTTTGTGAGTCATGTCTTGTTTTGTTTTGTCAGTCATGTCATGTCTTGTTTTGTCATAGTCATATCATGTCTTGTTTTGTCATAGTCATGTCTTTTTTTGTCATATTCATGTCTTGTCATAGTCAGTCATGTCTTGTCATTGTCATAGTCATGTCTTGTTTTGTCATAGTCATGTCTTCTTTGTCATAGTCATGTCTTTTTTTGTCATAGTCATGTCTTGTCATAGTCAGTCATGTCTTGTCATAGGCATGTCATGTCTTGTTTTGTCAGTCATGTCTTGTTTTGTTTTGTCAGTCATGTCATGTCTTGTTTTGTCATAGTCATGTCTTGTTTTGTCATAGTCATGTCATGTCTTGTTTAGTCATAGTCATGTCATGTCTTGTTTTGTCATAGTCAGTCATGTCATGTCTTGTTTTGTTTTGTCATAGTCATCTTTTGTCATAGTCATAGTCATGTCATGTTTTGTCATGGTCATTTCATGTCTTGTTTTGTCATATTCATGTCATGTCTTGTCATAGTCATGTCATGTCATTGTCATGTCATGTCTTGTTTTGTCATAGTCATGTCATAGTATGTCTTGTCATAGTCATGTCTTTTCATAGTCATTTCATAGTCATATCTTGTTTTGTCATAGTCATAGTCATAGTCATGTCTTGTTTTGTCATAGTCATATCTTGTCAGTCATGTGATGTCATAGTCATGTCTTGTTTTGTCATAGTCATATCTTGTTAGTCATGTTTTGTCATATTCATGTCTTGTTTTGTCATAATCATGTCTTGTTTTGTCATAGTCATGTCATGTCTTGTTTTGTTTTGTCATAGTCACAGTCAGGTCTTGTTTTGTCATAATCATGTCTTGTTTTGTCATGTCATAGTCTTGTCTTGTTTTGTCATAGTCATATCTTGTCAGTCATGTTTTGTCATAGTCATGTCTTGTTTTGTCATAGTCATATCTTGTTAGTCATGTTTTGTCATAATCATGTCTTGTTTTGTCATAGTCATGTCATGTCATGTCTTGTTTTGTCATAGTCATAGTCAGGTCTTGTTTTTTCATAATCATGTCTTGTTTTGTCATAGTCATGTTATGTCATGTCTTGTTTTGTCATAGTCAGGTCTTGTTTTGTCATAATCATGTCTTCTTTTGTCATAATCATCTCTTGTTTTGTCATAGTCATGTCATGTCTTGTTTTGTCATAGTCATGTCATGTCTTGTTATGTCATAGTCATGTCTTGTTATGTCATAGTCATGCCATGTCTTGTTTTGTCATAGTCATGTCATGTCATGTCTTGTTTTGTCATAGTCATGTCTTGTTTTGTCATAGTCACATCTTGTCAATCATGTTTTGTCATCGTTATGTCTTGTTTTGTCATAGTCATGTCTTGATAGTCATGTTTTGTCATATTCATGTCTTGTTTTGTCATAGTCATGTCTTGATAGTCATGTTTTGTCATATTCATGTCTTGTTTTGTCATAGTCATGTCATGTCTTGTCTTGTTTTGTCAGTCATATCTTTTCAGTCATGTTTTGTCATAGTCATGTCTTGTTATGTCATAGTCATGCCATGTCTTGTTTTGTCATAGTCATGTCTTGTCATAGTCATAGTCATGCCATGTCTTGTTTTTTCATAGTCATGTCTTGTTTTGTCATAGTCATGCCATAGTCATTTCATAGTCATGTCATGTCTTGTTTTGTCATAGTCATAGGCATGTCTTGTTTTTTCATAGTCATATCTTGTCAGTCATGTCATGTCATAGTCATGTCTTGTTTTGTCATAGTCATGTCTTGTTTTGTCATAGTCATGCCATAGTCATTTCATAGTCATGTCATGTCTTGTTTTGTCATAGTCATAGGCATGTCTTGTTTTTTCACAGTCATGTCTTGTTTTGTCATAGTCATGCCATGTCTTGTTTTGTCATAGTCATGTCATAGTCATGCCATGTCTTGGTTTGTCATAGTCATGTCATAGTCATGTCTTGTTTTGTCATAGTCATAGTCATGTCATAGTCATGCCATGTCTTGTTTTGTCATAGTCATGTCATGTCTTGTCATAGTCATGTCTTGTCTTGTTATAGTCATGTCTTGTCATTGTCCTATCTTGTCAGTAATGTTTTGTCATAGTCATGCCATGTCTTGTCATAGTCATGTCATGTCATGTCTTGTTTTGTTATAGTCATATCATGTGAGTCATGTTTTGTCATAGTCTAGTCATGTCTTGTCATAGTCATAGTCATGTCTTGTTATGTCATAATCATGCCATATCTTGTCATAGTCATGTCATGTCTTGTTTTGTCATAGTCATGTCATGTCATGTCATAGTCATGTCTTGTTTTGTCATTGTCATGTAATGTCTTGTTTTGTTTTGTCATAGTCATGTCATGTCATAGTCATGTCTTGTTTTGTCATAGTCATGTCATAGTCATGTCTTGTCATAGTCATGTCATGTCATAGTCATGTCTTGTTTTGTCATAGTCATGTCATGTCATAGTCATGTCTTGTTTTGTCAGTCATGTCATGTCATGTCATAGTCATGTCTTGTTTTGTCATTTTCATAGTCATAGTCATGTCTTGTTTTGTCATAGTCATATCTTGTCAGTCATGTCATAGTCATGTCTTGTTTTGTCATTGTCATAGTCATAGTCATAGTCATGTCTTGTTTTGTCATAGTCATATCTTGTCAGTCATGTCATGTCATAGTCATGTCTTGTTTTGTCATAGTCATATCTTGTTAGTCTTGTTTTGTCATAGTCATGTCTTGTTTTGTCATAGTCATGTCTTGTTATGTCATAGTCATGCCATGTCTTGTCATAGTCATGTCTTGTTTTGTCATAGTCATATCATGTCAGTCATATTTTGTCATAGTCTAGTCATGTCTTGTTTTGTCATAGTCATAGTCATGTCTTGTTATGTCATAGTCATGCCATGTCTTGTCATAGTCATAGTCATAGTCATGTCATGTCTTGTTTTGTCATCGTCATGTCTTGTTATAGTCATGTCATGTCATAGTCATGTCTTGTTTTGTCAGTCATTTCATGTCTTGTTTTGTCATAGTCATGTCATAGTCATGTCTTGTCATAGTCATGTCATAGTCATGTCATAGTCATTTCATAGTCATGTCTTGTTTTGTCATAGTCATGCCATGTCTTGTTTTGTCAGTCATATCTTGTCAGTCATGTTTTGTTATGTCAGTCATGCCATGTCTTGTGTTGTCATAGTCATGCCATGTCTTGTTTTGTCAGACATATCTTGTCAGTCATGTTTTGTCATGTCAGTCATGCCATGTCTTGTGTTGTCATAGTCATGCCATGTCTTGTTTTGTCAGACATATCTTGTCAGTCATTAAATTTTATTTATTTATATAGCACTTTTCGCAGAAAAGGATTCACAAAGTGCTTCATAGTCATGCCATGTCTTGTGTTGTCATAGTCATGCCATGTCTTGTTTAGTCATAGTCATGTCATGTCATGTCTTGTTTTGTCATAGTCATGTCTTGTTTTGTCATGTCATGTCATTTCATGTCATGTCTTGTCATAGTCATGTCATGTCTTTTTTTTGTCATATTCATGTCTTGTTTTGTCATAGTCATGTCTTGTTTTGTCATGTCATGTCACGTCATGTCTTGTCATAGTCATGTCATATCTTGTTTTGTCATAGTCATATCATGTCAGTCATGTTTTGTCATAGTCTAGTCATGTCTTGTTTTATCATAGTCATGTCATGTCATAGTCATGTCTTGTCATAGTCATGTCTTGTCATAGTCATGTCTTGTCATGTCATAGTCATGTCATAGTCATGTCATAGTCATGCCATGTCTTGTTTTGTCAGTCATATCTTGTCAGTCATGTTTTGTTATGTCAGTCATGCCATGGCTTGTGTTGTCATAGTCATGCCATGTCAGTCATATTTTGTCATAGTCTAGTCTTGTCTTGTTTTGTCATAGTCAGTCATGTCATGTCTTGTTTTGTTTTGTCATAGTCTTGTTTTGTCATAGTCATGTTTTGTCATAGTCATGTAATAGTCATGGTCATGTCATGTTTTGTCATGGTCATGTCATAGTCATAGTCATGTCATGTCTTGTTTTGTCACATTCATGTCATGTCTTGTCATAGTCATGTCATGTCATAGTCATGTCATGTCTTGTTTTGTCATAGTCATGTCATGTCTTGTTTTGTCATAGTCAGTCATGTCATGTCTTGTTTTGTTTTGTCATAGTCATGTTTTGTAATAGTCATGTTTTGTCATAGTCATGTCATAGTCATAGTCATGTCACGTTTTGTCATGGTCATGTCATAGTCATAGTCATGTCATGTCTTGTTTTGTCATATTCATGTCATGTCTTGTCATAGTCATGTCATGTCTTGTTTTGTAATAATCATGTCATAGTCAGTTGATAGTCATGTCTTGTTTTGTCATAGTCATGCCATTTCTTGTCATAGTCATGTCATAGTCATGTCTTGTTTTGTCATAGTATATCTTGTCATAGTCATGTCATAGTCATGTCTTGTTTTGTCATAGTATATCTTGTCATAGTCATGTCTTTTCACAGTCATGTCATAGTCATATCTTGTTTTGTCATAGTCATAGTCATGTCTTGTTTTGTCATAGTCATATCTTGTCAGTCATGTCATGTCATAGTCATGTCTTGTTTTGTCATAGTCATATCTTGTCAGTCATGTTTTGTCATAGTCATGTCTTGTTTTGTCATAGTCATGTCATGTGTTGTTTTGTTTTGTCATAGTCATAGTCAGGTCTTGTTTTTTCATAATCATGTCTTTTTTTGTCATAGTCATGTTATGTCATGTCTTGTTTTGTTTTGTCATATTCATAGTCAGGTCTTGTTTTGTCATAATCATGTCTTGTTTTGTCATAGTCATGTCATGTCTTGTTTTGTCATAGTCATGTAATGTCTTGTTTTGTCATAGTCATGTCATGTCTTGTTTTGTCATAGTCATATCTTGTCAGTCATGTTTTGTCATAGTCATGTCTTGTTATGTCATAGTCATGCCATGTCTTGTTTTGTCATAGTCATGTCATGTCATGTCTTGTTTTGTCATAGTCATGTCTTGTTTTGTCATAGTCGTATCTTGTCAGTCATGTTTTGTCATAGTTATGTCTTGTTTTGTCATTGTCATGTCTTGATAGTCATGTTTTGTCATATTCATGTCTTGTTTTGTCATAGTCATGTCATGTCTTGTTTTGTTTTGTCATAGTCATAGTCAGGTCTTGTTTTGTCATAATCATGTCTTGTTTTGTCATAGTCATGTCATGTCTTGTTTCGTCATAGTCATGTTTTGTTTTGTCATAGTCATCTCATGTCATGTCTTGTTTTGTTTTGTCATAGTCATATTCAGGTCTTGTTTTGTAATAATCATGTCTTGTTTTGTCATAGTCATGTCATGTCTTGTTTTGTCATAGTCATAGTCATGTCATGTCTTGTCATAGTCAGTCATGTCTTGTCATAGGCATGTCATTTCTTGTTTTGTGAGTCATGTCTTGTTTTGTTTTGTCAGTCATGTCATGTCTTGTTTTGTCGTAGTCATATCATGTCTTGTTTTGTCATAGTCATGTCTTTTTTTGTCATATTCATGTCTTGTCATAGTCAGTCATGTCTTGTCATTGTCATAGTCATGTCTTGTTTTGTCATAGTCATGTCTTTTTTGTCATAGTCATGTCTTTTTTTGTCATAGTCATGTCTTGTCATAGTCAGTCATGTCTTGTCATAGGCATGTCATATCTTGTTTTGTCAGTCATGTCTTGTTTTGTTTTGTCAGTCATGTCATGTCTTGTTTTGTCATAGTCATGTCTTGTTTTGTCATAGTCATGTCATGTCTTGTTTAGTCATAGTCATGTCATGTCTTGTTTTGTCATAGTCATGTTTTGTCATAGTCATAGTCATGTCATGTTTTGTCATGGTCATTTCATGTCTTGTTTTGTCATATTCATGTCATGTCTTGTCATAGTCATGTCATGTCATTGTCATGTCATGTCTTGTTTTGTCATAGTCATGTCATAGTATGTCTTGTCATAGTCATGTCTTTTCATAGTCATTTCATAGTCATATCTTGTTTTGTCATAGTCATAGTCATAGTCATGTCTTGTTTTGTCATAGTCATATCTTGTCAGTCATGTCATGTCATAGTCATGTCTTGTTTTGTCATAGTCATATCTTGTTAGTCATGTTTTGTCATATTCATGTCTTGTTTTGTCATAATCATGTCTTTTTTTGTCATAGTCATGTCATGTCTTGTTTTGTTTTGTCATAGTCACAGTCAGGTCTTGTTTTTTCATAATCATGTCTTGTTTTGTCATAGTCATGTCTTGTTATGTCATAGTCATGCCATGTCTTGTTTTGTCATAGTCATGTCATGTCATGTCTTGTTTTGTCATAGTCATGTCTTGTTTTGTCATAGTCGTATCTTGTCAGTCATGTTTTGTCATAGTTATGTCTTGTTTTGTCATTGTCATGTCTTGATAGTCATGTTTTGTCATATTCATGTCTTGTTTTGTCATAGTCATGTCATGTCTTGTTTTGTTTTGTCATAGTCATAGTCAGGTCTTGTTTTGTCATAATCATGTCTTGTTTTGTCATAGTCATGTCATGTCTTGTTTCGTCATAGTCATGTTTTGTTTTGTCATAGTCATCTCATGTCATGTCTTGTTTTGTTTTGTCATAGTCATATTCAGGTCTTGTTTTGTAATAATCATGTCTTGTTTTGTCATAGTCATGTCATGTCTTGTTTTGTCATAGTCATAGTCATGTCATGTCTTGTCATAGTCAGTCATGTCTTGTCATAATTATGTCATTTCTTGTTTTGTGAGTCATGTCTTGTTTTGTTTTGTCAGTCATGTCATGTCTTGTTTTGTCATAGTCATATCATGTCTTGTTTTGTCATAGTCATGTCTTTTTTTGTCATATTCATGTCTTGTCATAGTCAGTCATGTCTTGTCATTGTCATAGTCATGTCTTTTTTGTCATAGTCATGTCTTTTTTTGTCATAGTCATGTCTTGTCATAGTCAGTCATGTCTTGTCATAGGCATGTCATGTCTTGTTTTGTCAGTCATGTCTTGTTTTGTTTTGTCAGTCATGTCATGTCTTGTTTTGTCATAGTCATGTCTTGTTTTGTCATAGTCATGTCATGTCTTGTTTAGTCATAGTCATGTCATGTCTTGTTTTGTCATAGTCAGTCATGTCATGTCTTGTTTTGTTTTGTCATAGTCATCTTTTGTCATAGTCATAGTCATGTCATGTTTTGTCATGGTCATTTCATGTCTTGTTTTGTCATATTCATGTCATGTCTTGTCATAGTCATGTCATGTCATTGTCATGTCATGTCTTGTTTTGTCATAGTCATGTCATAGTATGTCTTGTCATAGTCATGTCTTTTCATAGTCATTTCATAGTCATATCTTGTTTTGTCATAGTCATAGTCATAGTCATGTCTTGTTTTGTCATAGTCATATCTTGTCAGTCATGTCATGTCATAGTCATGTCTTGTTTTGTCATAGTCATATCTTGTTAGTCATGTTTTGTCATATTCATGTCTTGTTTTGTCATAATCATGTCTTGTTTTGTCATAGTCATGTCATGTCTTGTTTTGTTTTGTCATAGTCACAGTCAGGTCTTGTTTTGTCATGTCATAGTCATGTCTTGTTTTGTCATAGTCATATCTTGTCAGTCATGTTTTGTCATAGTCATGTCTTGTTTTGTCATAGTCATATCTTGTTAGTCATGTTTTGTCATAATCATGTCTTGTTTTGTCATAGTCATGTCATGTCATGTCTTGTTTTGTCATAGTCATAGTCAGGTCTTGTTTTTTCATAATCATGTCTTGTTTTGTCATAGTCATGTTATGTCATGTCTTGTTTTGTCATAGTCATAGTCAGGTCTTGTTTTGTCATAATCATGTCTTCTTTTGTCATAATCATGTCTTGTTTTGTCATAGTCATGTCATGTCTTGTTTTGTCATAGTCATGTCATGTCTTGTTATGTCATAGTCATGTCTTGTTATGTCATAGTCATGCCATGTCTTGTTTTGTCATAGTCATGTCATGTCATGTCTTGTTTTGTCATAGTCATGTCTTGTTTTGTCATAGTCACATCTTGTCAATCATGTTTTGTCATAGTTATGTCTTGTTTTGTCATAGTCATGTCTTGATAGTCATGTTTTGTCATATTCATGTCTTGTTTTGTCATGGTCATGTCTTGATAGTCATGTTTTGTCATATTCATGTCTTGTTTTGTCATAGTCATGTCATGTCTTGTCTTGTTTTGTCAGTCATATCTTTTCAGTCATGTTTTGTCATAGTCATGTCATAGTCATGCCATGTCTTGTTTTGTCATAGTCATGTCTTGTCATAGTCATAGTCATGCCATGTCTTGTTTTTTCATAGTCATGTCTTGTTTTGTCATATTCATGCCATAGTCATTTCATAGTCATGTCATGTCTTGTTTTGTCATAGTCATAGGCATGTCTTGTTTTTTCATAGTCATATCTTGTCATTCATGTCATGTCATAGTCATGTCTTGTTTTGTCATAGTCATATCTTGTTAGTCATGTTTTGTCATATTCATGTCTTGTTTTGTCATAATCATGTCTTGTTTTGTCATAGTCATGTCATGTCTTGTTTTGTTTTGTCATAGTCACAGTCAGGTCTTGTTTTTTCATAATCATGTCTTGTTTTGTCATAGTCATGTCATGTCTTTTTTTGTCATAGTCATGTAATGTCTTGTTTTGTCATAATCATGTCTTGTTTTGTCATAGTCATGTCTTGTTTTGTCATAATCATGTCTTGTTTTGTCATAGTCATGTCATGTCTTTTTTTGTCATAGTCATGTAATGTCTTGTTTTGTCATAATCATGTCTTGTTTTGTCATAGTCATGTCTTCTTTTGTCATAATCATGTCTTGTTTTGTCATAGTCATGTCATGTCTTTTTTTGTCATAGTCATGTAATGTCTTGTTTTGTCATAATCATGTCTTCTTTTGTCATAATCATGTCTTGTTTTGTCATAGTCATGTCATGTCTTGTTTTGTCATAGTCATGCCATGTCTTGTTTTGTCATAGTCATGTCTTGTTATGTCTTGTTTTGTCATAGTCACATCTTGTCAATCATGTTTTGTCATAGTTATGTCTTGTTTTGTCATAGTCATGTCTTGTTTTGTCATAGTCATATCTTGTTAGTCATGTTTTGTCATAATCATGTCTTGTTTTGTCATAGTCATGTCATGTCATGTCTTGTTTTGTCATAGTCATAGTCAGGTCTTGTTTTTTCATAATCATGTCTTGTTTTGTCATAGTCATGTTATGTCATGTCTTGTTTTGTCATAGTCATAGTCAGGTCTTGTTTTGTCATAATCATGTCTTCTTTTGTCATAATCATGTCTTGTTTTGTCATAGTCATGTCATGTCTTGTTTTGTCATAGTCATGTCATGTCTTGTTATGTCATAGTCATGTCTTGTTATGTCATAGTCATGCCATGTCTTGTTTTGTCATAGTCATGTCATGTCATGTCTTGTTTTGTCATAGTCATGTCTTGTTTTGTCATAGTCACATCTTGTCAATCATGTTTTGTCATAGTTATGTCTTGTTTTGTCATAGTCATGTCTTGATAGTCATGTTTTGTCATATTCATGTCTTGTTTTGTCATAGTCATAGTCAGGTCTTGTTTTTTCATAATCATGTCTTGTTTTGTCATAGTCATGTTATGTCATGTCTTGTTTTGTCATAGTCATAGTCAGGTCTTGTTTTGTCATAATCATGTCTTCTTTTGTCATAATCATGTCTTGTTTTGTCATAGTCATGTCATGTCTTGTTTTGTCATAGTCATGTCATGTCTTGTTATGTCATAGTCATGTCTTGTTATGTCATAGTCATGCCATGTCTTGTTTTGTCATAGTCATGTCATGTCATGTCTTGTTTTGTCATAGTCATGTCTTGTTTTGTCATAGTCACATCTTGTCAATCATGTTTTGTCATAGTTATGTCTTGTTTTGTCATAGTCATGTCTTGATAGTCATGTTTTGTCATATTCATGTCTTGTTTTGTCATGGTCATGTCTTGATAGTCATGTTTTGTCATATTCATGTCTTGTTTTGTCATAGTCATGTCATGTCTTGTCTTGTTTTGTCAGTCATATCTTTTCAGTCATGTTTTGTCATAGTCATGTCATAGTCATGCCATGTCTTGTTTTGTCATAGTCATGTCTTGTCATAGTCATAGTCATGCCATGTCTTGTTTTTTCATAGTCATGTCTTGTTTTGTCATATTCATGCCATAGTCATTTCATAGTCATGTCATGTCTTGTTTTGTCATAGTCATAGGCATGTCTTGTTTTTTCATAGTCATATCTTGTCATTCATGTCATGTCATAGTCATGTCTTGTTTTGTCATAGTCATATCTTGTTAGTCATGTTTTGTCATATTCATGTCTTGTTTTGTCATAATCATGTCTTGTTTTGTCATAGTCATGTCATGTCTTGTTTTGTTTTGTCATAGTCACAGTCAGGTCTTGTTTTTTCATAATCATGTCTTGTTTTGTCATAGTCATGTCATGTCTTTTTTTGTCATAGTCATGTAATGTCTTGTTTTGTCATAATCATGTCTTGTTTTGTCATAGTCATGTCTTGTTTTGTCATAATCATGTCTTGTTTTGTCATAGTCATGTCATGTCTTTTTTTGTCATAGTCATGTAATGTCTTGTTTTGTCATAATCATGTCTTGTTTTGTCATAGTCATGTCTTCTTTTGTCATAATCATGTCTTGTTTTGTCATAGTCATGTCATGTCTTTTTTTGTCATAGTCATGTAATGTCTTGTTTTGTCATAATCATGTCTTCTTTTGTCATAATCATGTCTTGTTTTGTCATAGTCATGTCATGTCTTGTTTTGTCATAGTCATGCCATGTCTTGTTTTGTCATAGTCATGTCTTGTTATGTCTTGTTTTGTCATAGTCACATCTTGTCAATCATGTTTTGTCATAGTTATGTCTTGTTTTGTCATAGTCATGTCTTGTTTTGTCATAGTCATATCTTGTTAGTCATGTTTTGTCATAATCATGTCTTGTTTTGTCATAGTCATGTCATGTCATGTCTTGTTTTGTCATAGTCATAGTCAGGTCTTGTTTTTTCATAATCATGTCTTGTTTTGTCATAGTCATGTTATGTCATGTCTTGTTTTGTCATAGTCATAGTCAGGTCTTGTTTTGTCATAATCATGTCTTCTTTTGTCATAATCATGTCTTGTTTTGTCATAGTCATGTCATGTCTTGTTTTGTCATAGTCATGTCATGTCTTGTTATGTCATAGTCATGTCTTGTTATGTCATAGTCATGCCATGTCTTGTTTTGTCATAGTCATGTCATGTCATGTCTTGTTTTGTCATAGTCATGTCTTGTTTTGTCATAGTCACATCTTGTCAATCATGTTTTGTCATAGTTATGTCTTGTTTTGTCATAGTCATGTCTTGATAGTCATGTTTTGTCATATTCATGTCTTGTTTTGTCATAGTCATGTCTTGATAGTCATGTTTTGTCATATTCATGTCTTGTTTTGTCATAGTCATGTCATGTCTTGTCTTGTTTTGTCAGTCATATCTTTTCAGTCATGTTTTGTCATAGTCATGTCTTGTTATGTCATAGTCATGCCATGTCTTGTTTTGTCATAGTCATGTCTTGTCATAGTCATAGTCATGCCATGTCTTGTTTTTTCATAGTCATGTCTTGTTTTGTCATAGTCATGCCATAGTCATTTCATAGTCATGTCATGTCTTGTTTTGTCATAGTCATAGGCATGTCTTGTTTTTTCATAGTCATATCTTGTCAGTCATGTCATGTCATAGTCATGTCTTGTTTTGTCATAGTCATATCTTGTTAGTCATGTTTTGTCATATTCATGTCTTGTTTTGTCATAATCATGTCTTGTTTTGTCATAGTCATGTCATGTCTTGTTTTGTTTTGTCATAGTCACAGTCAGGTCTTGTTTTTTCATAATCATGTCTTGTTTTGTCATAGTCATGTCATGTCTTTTTTTGTCATAGTCATGTAATGTCTTGTTTTGTCATAATCATGTCTTGTTTTGTCATAGTCATGTCTTGTTTTGTCATAATCATGTCTTGTTTTGTCATAGTCATGTCATGTCTTTTTTTGTCATAGTCATGTAATGTCTTGTTTTGTCATAATCATGTCTTGTTTTGTCATAGTCATGTCTTCTTTTGTCATAATCATGTCTTGTTTTGTCATAGTCATGTCATGTCTTTTTTTGTCATAGTCATGTAATGTCTTGTTTTGTCATAATCATGTCTTCTTTTGTCATAATCATGTCTTGTTTTGTCATAGTCATGTCATGTCTTGTTTTGTCATAGTCATATAATGTCTTGTTTTGTCATAGTCATGTCTTGTTATGTCATAGTCATGTCTTGTTATGTCATAGTCATGCCATGTCTTTTTTTGTCATAGTCACATCTTGTCAATCATGTTTTGTCATAGTTATGTCTTGTTTTGTCATAGTCATGTCTTGATAGTCATGTTTTGTCATATTCATGTCTTGTTTTGTCATAGTCATGTCTTGATAGTCATGTTTTGTCATATTCATGTCTTGTTTTGTCATAGTCATGTCATGTCTTGTCTTGTTTTGTCAGTCATATCTTTTCAGTCATGTTTTGTCATAGTCATGTCTTGTTATGTCATAGTCATGCCATGTCTTGTTTTGTCATAGTCATGTCTTGTCATAGTCATAGTCATGCCATGTCTTGTTTTTTCATAGTCGTGTCTTGTTTTGTCATAGTAATGCCATAGTCATTTCATAGTCATGTCATGTCTTGTTTTGTCATAGTCATAGGCATGTCTTGTTTTTTCATAGTCATATCTTGTCAGTCATGTCATGTCATAGTCATGTCTTGTTTTGTCATGGTCATATCTTGTCAGTCATGTTTTGTCATAGTCATGTCTTGTTTTGTCATAGTCATATCTTGTTAGTCATGTTTTGTCATATTCATGTCTTGTTTTGTCATAATCATGTCTTGTTTTGTTTTGTCATAGTCACAGTCAGGTCTTGTTTTTTCATAATCATGTCTTGTTTTGTCATAGTCATGTCATGTCATTTCTTGTTTTGTTTTGTCATAGTCATAGTCATGTCTTGTTTTGTCATAGTCATGTCATGTCTTTTTTTGTCATAGTCATGTAATGTCTTGTTTTGTCATAATCATGTCTTGTTTTGTCATGTCATAGTCATGTCTTGTTTTGTCATAGTCATATCTTGTCAGTCATGTTTTGTCATAGTCATGTCTTGTTTTGTCATAGTCATATCTTGTTAGTCATGTTTTGTCATAATCATGTCTTTTTTTGTCATAGTCATGTCATGTCATGTCCTGTTTTGTCATAGTCATAGTCAGGTCTTGTTTTTTCATAATCATGTCTTGTTTTGTCATAGTCATGTTATGTCATGTCTTGTTTTGTCATAGTCATAGTCAGGTCTTGTTTTGTCATAATCATGTCTTGTTTTGTCATAATCATGTCTTGTTTTGTCATAGTCATGTCATGTCTTGTTTTGTCATAGTCATGTAATGTCTTGTTTTGTCATAGTCATGTCTTGTTATGTCATAGTCATGCCATGTCTTGTTTTGTCATAGTCATGTCATGTCATGTCTTGTTTTGTCATAGTCATGCCATAGTCATTTCATAGTCATGTCATGTCTTGTTTTGTCATAGTCATAGGCATGTCTTGTTTTTTCACAGTCATGTCTTGTTTTGTCATAGTCATGCCATGTCTTGTTTTGTCATAGTCATGTCATGTCATGTCATGTCTTTTTTTTGTCATATTCATGTCTTGTCATAGTCATAGTCATGCCATGTCTTGTTTTTTCATAGTCATGTCTTGTTTTGTCATAGTCATGTCATAGTCATTTCATAGTCATGTCATGTCTTGTTTTGTCATAGTCATAGGCATGTCTTGTTTTTTCACAGTCATGTCTTGTTTTGTCATAGTCATGTCATGTCTTGTCATAGTCATGTCATGTCTTTTTTTTGTCATATTCATGTCTTGTTTTGTCATAGTCATGTCTTGTCATAGTCATGTCATGTCTTGTTTTGTCATAGTCATGTAATGTCATGTCTTGTCAGAGTCATGTCATGTCTTGTTATGTCATAGTCATGCCATGTCTTGTTTTGTCATAGTCATGTCATGTCATGTCTTGTTTTGTCATAGTCATGTCTTGTTTTGTCATAGTCATATCTTGTCAATCATGTTTTGTCATAGTTATGTCTTGTTTTGTCATAGTCATGTCTTGATAGTCATGTTTTGTCATATTCATGTCTTGTTTTGTCATAGTCATGTCTTGATAGTCATGTTTTGTCATATTCATGTCTTGTTTTGTCATAGTCATGTCATGTCTTGTCTTGTTTTGTCAGTCATATCTTGTCAGTCATGTTTTGTCATAGTCATGTCTTGTTATGTCATAGTCATGCCATGTCTTGTTTTGTCATAGTCATGTCATGTCATGTCTTGTTTTGTCATAGTCATGTCTTGTTTTGTCATAGTCATATCTTGTCAATCATGTTTTGTCATAGTTATGTCTTGTTTTGTCATAGTCATGTCTTGATAGTCATGTTTTGTCATATTCATGTCTTGTTTTGTCATAGTCATGTCTTGATAGTCATGTTTTGTCATATTCATGTCTTGTTTTGTCATAGTCATGTCATGTCTTGTCTTGTTTTGTCAGTCATATCTTGTCAGTCATGTTTTGTCATAGTCATGTCTTGTTATGTCATAGTCATGCCATGTCTTGTTTTGTCATAGTCATGTCTTGTCATAGTCATAGTCATGCCATGTCTTGTTTTTTCATAGTCATGTCTTGTTTTGTCATAGTCATGTCATAGTCATTTCATAGTCATGTCATGTCTTGTTTTGTCATAGTCATAGGCATGTCTTGTTTTTTCACAGTCATGTCTTGTTTTGTCATAGTCATGCCATGTCTTGTTTTGTCATAGTCATGTCATAGTCATGCCATGTCTTGGTTTGTCATAGTCATGTCATAGTCATGTCTTGTCATAGTCATGTCTTGTTTTGTCATAGTCATAGTCATGTCATAGTCATGCCATGTCTTGTTTTGTCATAGTCATGTCATGTCTTGTCATAGTCATGTCTTGTCTTGTTATAGTCATGTCTTGTCATTGTCCTATCTTGTCAGTAATGTTTTCTCATAGTCATGCCATGTCTTGTCATAGTCATGTCATGTCTTGTTTTGTTATAGTCATATCATGTCAGTCATGTTTTGTCATAGTCTAGTCATGTCTTGTCATAGTCATAGTCATGTCTTGTTATGTCATAATCATGCCATGTCTTGTCATAGTCATGTCATGTCTTGTTTTGTCATAGTCATGTCATGTCATAGTCATGTCTTGTTTTGTCATTGTCATGTAATGTCTTGTTTTGTTTTGTCATAGTCATGTCTTGTTTTGTCATAGTCATGTCATAGTCATGTCTTGTCATAGTCATGTCATAGTCATGTCTTGTTTTGTCATAGTCATGTCTTGTTTTGTCATTGTCATGTCATGTCATAGTCATGTCTTGTTTTGTCATTTTCATAGTCATAGTCATGTCTTGTTTTGTCATAGTCATATCTTGTCAGTCATGTCATAGTCATGTCTTGTTTTGTCATTGTCATAGTCATAGTCATAGTCATGTCTTGTTTTGTCATAGTCATATCTTGTCAGTCATGTCATGTCATAGTCATGTCTTGTTTTGTCATAGTCATGTCTTGTTTTTTCATAGTCATATCTTGTTAGTCTTGTTTTGTTATAGTCATGTCTTGTTATGTCATAGTCATGCCATGTCTTTTTTTGTCATAGTCATGTCATGTCATGTCTTGTTTTGTCATAGTCACATCTTGTCAATCATGTTTTGTCATAGTTATGTCTTGTTTTGTCATAGTCATGTCTTGATAGTCATGTTTTGTCATATTCATGTCTTGTTTTGTCATAGTCATGTCTTGATAGTCATGTTTTGTCATATTCATGTCTTGTTTTGTCATAGTCATGTCATGTCTTGTCTTGTTTTGTCAGTCATATCTTTTCAGTCATGTTTTGTCATAGTCATGTCTTGTTATGTCATAGTCATGCCATGTCTTGTTTTGTCATAGTCATGTCTTGTCATAGTCATAGTCATGCCATGTCTTGTTTTTTCATAGTCGTGTCTTGTTTTGTCATAGTAATGCCATAGTCATTTCATAGTCATGTCATGTCTTGTTTTGTCATAGTCATAGGCATGTCTTGTTTTTTCATAGTCATATCTTGTCAGTCATGTCATGTCATAGTCATGTCTTGTTTTGTCATAGTCATATCTTGTTAGTCATGTTTTGTCATATTCATGTCTTGTTTTGTCATAATCATGTCTTGTTTTGTTTTGTCATAGTCACAGTCAGGTCTTGTTTTTTCATAATCATGTCTTGTTTTGTCATAGTCATGTCATGTCATTTCTTGTTTTGTTTTGTCATAGTCATAGTCATGTCTTGTTTTGTCATAGTCATGTCATGTCTTTTTTTGTCATAGTCATGTAATGTCTTGTTTTGTCATAATCATGTCTTGATTTGTCATGTCATAGTCATGTCTTGTTTTGTCATAGTCATATCTTGTCAGTCATGTTTTGTCATAGTCATGTCTTGTTTTGTCATAGTCATATCTTGTTAGTCATGTTTTGTCATAATCATGTCTTTTTTTGTCATAGTCATGTCATGTCATGTCCTGTTTTGTCATAGTCATAGTCAGGTCTTGTTTTTTCATAATCATGTCTTGTTTTGTCATAGTCATGTTATGTCATGTCTTGTTTTGTCATAGTCATAGTCAGGTCTTGTTTTGTCATAATCATGTCTTGTTTTGTCATAATCATGTCTTGTTTTGTCATAGTCATGTAATGTCTTGTTTTGTCATAGTCATGTCTTGTTATGTCATAGTCATGCCATGTCTTGTTTTGTCATAGTCATGTCATGTCATGTCTTGTTTTGTCATAGTCATGTCTTGTTTTGTCATAGTCACATCTTGTCAATCATGTTTTGTCATAGTTATGTCTTGTCTTGTCATAGTCATGTCTTGATAGTCATGTTTTGTCATATTCATGTCTTGTTTTGTCATAGTCATGTCATGTCTTGTCTTGTTTTGTCAGTCATATCTTTTCAGTCATGTTTTGTCATAGTCATGTCTTGTTATGTCATAGTCATGCCATGTCTTTTTTTGTCATAGTCATGTCTTGTCATAGTCATAGTCATGCCATGTCTTGTTTTTTCATAGTCATGTCTTGTTTTGTCATAGTCATGCCATAGTCATTTCATAGTCATGTCATGTCTTGTTTTGTCATAGTCATAGGCATGTCTTGTTTTTTCACAGTCATGTCTTGTTTTGTCATAGTCATGCCATGTCTTGTTTTGTCATAGTCATGTCATGTCATGTCTTTTTTTTGTCATATTCATGTCTTGTCATAGTCATAGTCATGCCATGTCTTGTTTTTTCATAGTCATGTCTTGTTTTGTCATAGTCATGTCATAGTCATTTCATAGTCATGTCATGTCTTGTTTTGTCATAGTCATAGGCATGTCTTGTTTTTTCACAGTCATGTCTTGTTTTGTCATAGTCATGTCATGTCTTGTCATAGTCATGTCATGTCTTTTTTTTGTCATATTCATGTCTTGTTTTGTCATAGTCATGTCTTGTCATAGTCATGTCATGTCTTGTCAGAGTCATGTCATGTCTTGTTATGTCATAGTCATGCCATGTCTTGTTTTGTCATAGTCATGTCATGTCATGTCTTGTTTTGTCATAGTCATGTCTTGTTTTGTCATAGTCATATCTTGTCAATCATGTTTTGTCATAGTTATGTCTTGTTTTGTCATAGTCATGTCTTGATAGTCATGTTTTGTCATATTCATGTCTTGTTTTGTCATAGTCATGTCATGTCTTGTCTTGTTTTGTCAGTCATATCTTGTCAGTCATGTTTTGTCATAGTCATGTCTTGTTATGTCATAGTCATGCCATGTCTTGTTTTGTCATAGTCATGTCATGTCATGTCTTGTTTTGTCATAGTCATGTCTTGTTTTGTCATAGTCATATCTTGTCAATCATGTTTTGTCATAGTTATGTCTTGTTTTGTCATAGTCATGTCTTGATAGTCATGTTTTGTCATATTCATGTCTTGTTTTGTCATAGTCATGTCTTGATAGTCATGTTTTGTCATATTCATGTCTTGTTTTGTCATAGTCATGTCATGTCTTGTCTTGTTTTGTCAGTCATATCTTGTCAGTCATGTTTTGTCATAGTCATGTCTTGTTATGTCATAGTCATGCCATGTCTTGTTTTGTCATAGTCATGTCTTGTCATAGTCATAGTCATGCCATGTCTTGTTTTTTCATAGTCATGTCTTGTTTTGTCATAGTCATGTCATAGTCATTTCATAGTCATGTCATGTCTTGTTTTGTCATAGTCATAGGCATGTCTTGTTTTTTCACAGTCATGTCTTGTTTTGTCATAGTCATGCCATGTCTTGTTTTGTCATAGTCATGTCATAGTCATGCCATGTCTTGGTTTGTCATAGTCATGTCATAGTCATGTCTTGTCATAGTCATGTCTTGTTTTGTCATAGTCATAGTCATGTCATAGTCATGCCATGTCTTGTTTTGTCATAGTCATGTCATGTCTTGTCATAGTCATGTCTTGTCTTGTTATAGTCATGTCTTGTCATTGTCCTATCTTGTCAGTAATGTTTTCTCATAGTCATGCCATGTCTTGTCATAGTCATGTCATGTCTTGTTTTGTTATAGTCATATCATGTCAGTCATATTTTGTCATAGTCTAGTCATGTCTTGTCATAGTCATAGTCATGTCTTGTTATGTCATAATCATGCCATGTCTTGTCATAGTCATGTCATGTCTTGTTTTGTCATAGTCATGTCATGTCATAGTCATGTCTTGTTTTGTCATTGTCATGTAATGTCTTGTTTTGTTTTGTCATAGTCATGTCATGTCATAGTCATGTCTTGTTTTGTCATAGTCATGTCATAGTCATGTCTTGTCATAGTCATGTCATGTCATGTCATAGTCATGTCTTGTTTTGTCATAGTCATGTCATAGTCATGTCTTGTTTTGTCATTGTCATGTCATGTCATAGTCATGTCTTGTTTTGTCATTTTCATAGTCATAGTCATGTCTTGTTTTGTCATAGTCATATCTTGTCAGTCATGTCATAGTCATGTCTTGTTTTGTCATTGTCATAGTCATAGTCATAGTCATGTCTTGTTTTGTCATAGTCATATCTTGTCAGTCATGTCATGTCATAGTCATGTCTTGTTTTGTCATAGTCATGTCTTGTTTTTTCATAGTCATATCTTGTTAGTCTTGTTTTGTCATAGTCATGTCTTGTTTTGTCATAGTCATGTCTTGTTATGTCATAGTCATGCCATGTCTTGTCATAGTCATGTCTTGTTTTGTCATAGTCATATCATGTCAGTCATATTTTGTCATAGTCTAGTCATGTCTTGTTTTGTCATAGTCATAGTCATGTCTTGTTATGTCATAGTCATGCCATGTCTTGTCATAGTCATAGTCATAGTCATAGTCATGTCATGTCTTGTTTTGTCATCGTCATGTCTTGTTATAGTCATGTCATGTCATAGTCATGTCTTGTTTTGTCAGTCATTTCATGTCTTGTTTTGTCAGTCATTTCATGTCTTGTTTTGTCATAGTCATGTCATAGTCATGTCTTGTCATAGTCATGTCATAGTCATGTCATAGTCATTTCATAGTCATGTCTTGTTTTGTCATAGTCATGCCATGTCTTGTTTTGTCAGTCATATCTTGTCAGTCATGTTTTGTTATGTCAGTCATGCCATGTCTTGTTTTGTCAGTCATTTCATGTCTTGTTTTGTCAGTCATTTCATGTCTTGTTTTGTCATAGTCATGTCATAGTCATGTCTTGTCATAGTCATGTCATAGTCATGTCATAGTCATTTCATAGTCATGTCTTGTTTTGTCATAGTCATGCCATGTCTTGTTTTGTCAGTCATATCTTGTCAGTCATGTTTTGTTATGTCAGTCATGCCATGTCTTGTGTTGTCATAGTCATGCCATGTCTTGTTTTGTCAGACATATCTTGTCAGTCATGTTTTGTCATGTCAGTCATGCCATGTCTTGTGTTGTCATAGTCATGCCATGTCTTGTTTTGTCAGACATATCTTGTCAGTCATTAAATTTTATTTATTTATATAGCACTTTTCGCAGAAAAGGATTCACAAAGTGCTTCATAGTCATGCCATGTCTTGTGTTGTCATAGTCATGCCATGTCTTGTTTAGTCATAGTCATGTCATGTCTTGTTTTGTCATAGTCATGTCTTGTTTTGTCATGTCATGTCATTTCATGTCATGTCTTGTCATAGTCATGTCATGTCTTTTTTTTGTCATATTCATGTCTTGTTTTGTCATAGTCATGTCTTGTTTTGTCATGTCATGTCATGTCATGTCACGTCATGTCTTGTCATAGTCATGTCATATCTTGTTTTGACATAGTCATGTCATGTCTTGTTTTGTCATAGTCATATCATGTCAGTCATGTTTTGTCATAGTCTAGTCATGTCTTGTTTTGTCATAGTCATATCATGTCAGTCATATTTTGTCATAGTCTAGTCATGTCTTGTTTTGTCATAGTCATGTCATGTCATAGTCATGTCTTGTTTTGTCATAGTCATTTCATGTCTTGTTTTATCATAGTCATGTCATGTCATAGTCATGTCTTGTCATAGTCATGTCTTGTCATAGTCATGTCTTGTCATGTCATAGTCATGTCATAGTCATGTCATAGTCATGCCATGTCTTGTTTTGTCAGTCATATCTTGTCAGTCATGTTTTGTTATGTCAGTCATGCCATGGCTTGTGTTGTCATAGTCATGCCATGTCAGTCATATTTTGTCATAGTCTAGTCTTGTCTTGTTTTGTCATAGTCATATCATGTCAGTCATATTTTGTCATAGTCTAGTCATGTCTTGTTTTGTCATAGTCATGTCATGTCATAGTCATGTCTTGTTTTGTCATAGTCATTTCATGTCTTGTTTTATCATAGTCATGTCATGTCATAGTCATGTCTTGTCATGTCATAGTCATGTCATAGTCATGTCATAGTCATGTCATAGTCATGTCATAGTCATGCCGTGTCTTGTTTTGTCAGTTTTAACTTGTCAGTCATGTTTTGTTATGTCAGTAATTAAAGTTTATTTATTTATATAGCACTTTTCGCAGAAAAGGATTCACAAAGTGCTTCATAGTCATGCCATGTCTTGTTTTGTCATGTCATGTCATGTCATGTCATGTCTTGTCATAGTCATGTCTTGTTTTGTCATATTCATGTCATGTCATGTCTTGTCAGTCATGTCTTGTTATGTCAGTCATGCCATGTCTTGTTTTGTCATAGTCATGTCTTGTTTTGTCATGTCATGTCATGTCATGTCATGTCATGTCATGTCATGTCATGTCATGTCATGTCTTGTTTTGTCATGTCATGTCATGTCATGTCATAGTCATAGTCATGTCTTGTTTTGTCATGTCATGTCATATCATGTCAGTCATGTCTTGTCATAGTCATATCATGTCTTGTTTTGTCATGGTCATGTCTTGTTTTGTCATGTCATGTCATGTCATGTCATGTCTTGTTTTGTCATAGTCATATCATGTCAGTCATGTCTTGTCATAGTCATGTCATGTCTTGTTTTGTCATAGTCATATCATGTCAGTCATGTCTTGTCATAGTCATGTCATGTCTTGTTTTGTCATAGTCATGTCATGTCATGTCATGTCATGTCATGTCATGTCATGTCATGTCATTGTCATGTCTTGTCATAGTCATATCATATCTGACCAAGACAGATATAGATCCAGCGTGCAACCGTTGTAAAATGACCCCGTCCTCATATTTACACACGTTTTGGAGCTGTTCCAAACTGTCGACCTATTGGACTTCGGTGTTTAAAACACTTTCTGAGGTTCTGGAGGTATATGTAGCCCCCTGCCCAATCAAAGCACTTTTTGGAAAACCGTCCGTTGTTCACGGTTTGAACAATTCCCAGTGTGACTTTCTGGCTTTCTGTACCTTGCTCGCCCGTCGCCTAATCCTTCTAAAAATGGAAGGATGCCATCCCTCCATCCCACACACTTAGGATCAGAAGTACTTTATATCATGTGAAATTGGAAAAAAAATAAAACACACACTTAGAGGTTCAGCTGGTAAATTCAATCAGATTTGGCAATCTTCACTGAGACATGTGGAAGAGGAATCAGAGCTGCATGAAGCAAGTTAACTAGGACAACCACTGATTTAATTGTGTTTAGATGACAACCCACTTAAATACTATTCTGTATGTACTGTATCTCTCTGTTTTTTGCTTGCTTGTTTGTTTGTTTTTTTTCTGTAACATTCTCTCCTTTTTATATTAATATGTCTTCCTTTACAACATGCTTGACGTACATTGTCTTAGATTTTATTCATCTATTTATAATTTTTTTATGGTGATTTATCTATGTATTTTTAAAAAAAATTGTATTTTTTCATTCTTTTTTTTTTTTCACTTCATGGGGAAGGGATTCTGTTCTGAGTGTTCCTGTGTGTCTGTGTTCTATTGTGAAAAGGCTTAATACACAAAGTTTAAAAAAAAAAAATGTAATGGATTTAGGGACCTAACTGAAAGCTTGGTAACGGAGGCTAACGTCAGGTGATTAACGTGATAATTTCATTAAAGTCCGTTAACTTTTTATTGTCAGGTGACATTATGTAAAGTTATTTTGATTGTTAGGTGTTAAGACATTACCATTAGATTACAGTATTTTGTGCTCCATCCCGCTAAGACCTGTTCAAACTGACTGACAGCGCTGTGATGTTTGGAACTATTGAGGCTTACACGTGACAGCCCTAGCGGCGACATCAGAGTGTGTCGCAATTCTTTATAACTCTATAGCTCTGACACAGACTTACATAGACTTAAATGACTTACAAATAAGCCGCATTCTGACAGAGAAGTTCTAAGAACGCAGTTCTAAGAACGGTCCACCTCGAATTTCGTTCTATGAACTGCCCTTCCCAAGGGGAACTGTTTCATTTTGCATTCGCACATGAGTCAGGGACCTATACTGATGCGACACAACCGTCTGCGACAGTAACATGTTACTTTAGCACCAGACTCAAAAACAAGACAAAACAAAACCCGCGAAAAGTAAGGAGAGAAGAAAACAACACCACCAAGAAGCTAATATGGAGAGTGAGGAGGGCACCGTGTTCATGGTCTGCATGATGGTGATATTAATCATGGACGATCACATCGGGCGTCTAACATGGAGGCTGGAAGAGCTCACAGAGAGAGTCAGGAGACGAAGAATCGATACTTCAGGCGATACTTCTTCGTTTCATGAAGGAAGGAAGGAAAGCGCCGCAGACAAAGGAGACAACGTGTAAGATTAATTTATGAAACACGTGTCAGATTAGGGACCACAAGAAGCGGAAATCTGACAAGGGGCGTGGCTACCAAACACCTCCGTCAGATGTGTTCCTATAGAACCCAGAACAGACCCAGCCTCTGAGAAGGAGCTGAAATGGTTATAGGAACTGAGGGAGATGGTCCCGAGTTCCTGTATGTGCGAATGCACGAAAAAACGGCCTCATTCCTGAAAAGGTTATAGGAACTGCAAAAGGTTCCTACAGTGGGAATGCGGCTATTGAGAAATAGAGGAGATAACACCAACATTCCTCCTTGTTCACCTTAATCTATACATTCCATTCTGCATTGGACTTTAAATCCTGTTTTGTTGTACTATAAATTTATTAGTAAGTTTTGTGGATACTGCTGGAACTTGTGAATTTCACTTTGAATGGGAGATTTGACTGAAGAAAAGTTTTGGTGCAATCTGTTGGTTTCTGTAGCTAGGTAATTGTTTTTGAATTGGCTCTAAATAAATGAATCGGATTATTTTGAAATTAATTAATTGAATTTCATTGGATTATGATTACAATAAATTGAAAATTATTTAAGTGCCTTGAGATGACATTTGTTGTAATTTGGCGCTATATAAATAAAAGTGAGTTGAAATTTAATTGAATTGAAGTGAAGTATCTATCTATCTATCTCAATTCTGTTAGTCACAATGTTTTGATGGTCACATTGTGACAAAGAGCACAAATGTGTTTACATTTTGATGTATAAATTATATTTGAAGATTAACAACTGGGATTAAATAAGCTAAATAAAGCTTGTTTTTAAAAGTTAAAAGTATGTCACATGACGTGTGATGTCACTTTAACCATCCTCATTAACCGCTTACAAATTCTGGCAAGAGCAAGAAATTACTTAAAACGTAGCCTGTGATTTTACAAAAACATCTCATTTAGTATCAATTGTTTTTTTTAAATCAAAACTGAATATCTTAAAAGGAATCAAAGTTAAAAAATGCCCAAAATCCCGATAGGGATTTCCAGCAAAAGCTGAACATATAACTAAATGGACAAAAACGTACAGGAAAAAGATATAATAACGAAAGAGGAAAAAGAGACATGTAAAAAAAAAAACTGTATGACTACTGACTCGGCATTCACACAACAACGAGAGTACAGGGAGGTTGCACGAGCTTCACCATAGCAACTTTGCTGACGTAAAATGAAAACCCTCCTGCGATCAGCCCTGTGACTTCAAGGAGGTTAGCACAATCTGCAGAGCATCTTACCGTCGCATTTGGGGGTTACCACTCAGACATTACGATCTTTATACATTTTTAATCTCGTAACGTAATAATACGCTCACACATCAGTTGCACATTTTAGGGCAAGTTGAATTCTGTTGAGCAAGAGGACTATTTAATCGAAGACGACTGTATGTTTCCGCCAGAGACGCTACGTGGAGGGATTTAACTAACTTCTGTAGAGATTTGACCTGAAGCTGTCTAGTCCCTCAACAGTCGATTCTTTTTTAGACTCTGTGCTCTGCTTTTTCCATCAGTCTGTGCCCTTATTTAGATGGCAAGCTTCCCAGATTCGGTAAATGAAAATGATTTAGGTAAGTACTTGCATTTTTTTTTTTTAGCTAAAGCTAATTTTACGAAGCACGTTTGATGCGAATTCTAAGTCGTTTCCGGATAATCAATTGTCTCGGTGTCAATAAGATGGATTTTCAGAGCCACTGGTAGTGCAAACCCTTGATTTATGCTGGTCAAAAGTAGCGATAAAGCTGCTGTTTACTGAATCCAATATCGGTCGAACATTTGGTGTGTTGTTTGTTTGGTGTGGTCTGTAGCCTACGGAAGAGTTACAGCTGGTGTCGAAATTTGGAGCGTTATTAGCCTCCGCTATGCTTTCTTGGTCGACACCCCCCCCCCCCCACAAGTGTGTGATTGTGTTAGTCCACACTGACATACGTGCAAGCTAAATCTTAATTCTTTATACTGTACAATCATTTTAATTTATTGCATAATGGCGAACGTGAAGCTACGTTAAACCGTGTTGCATGCTGGGACGGGAGTGCCGTCCTGTTAGGAATGCTCTCTGCAACGACTTCCTACTCCCACTGTTGCCTGTTCTTTTTTTTGTTTGTTTTTGTATTTCTTTTTTTTTTCTTGTCAAACTAAAGTAAAAGCAGAGACGGCGATAGGAAAAGAAAAGGTGGAACTTGCCGAGATGAATTTAATTGTATTATGCCGAAATCTGACCTAGTTTTGACCAATGTATTTAAATAAACGAAATGTAATACTTCCAAATACATACAGTGTGTTTATTATGTAGCCCTATAAAATAGATTTGATAAGTTAGTTTATTGATAATAAACGTGTTTTAATCTTGAAACTTTTTTTGCTTTTGTTTTCTTGCAGTGTTTTTTTTTTCTTTTTTTTTGGTGATGAGGAATAGATGTGGAATAAGATATGATTTTATATGCTGATCCTACAGTTTGTGTATAGAAAAATCAATCTGAGTATAGAGCCATTGATGTTGAATATGAAAATGCACAGATCAGTTTTAGTTTCACTGATTTAAAGTGACTTCAAAATCGGTATAAGTTAGTTTATTGTTAATTTTATTTTTCAGTCGCATCACCATAAATGTCTTCTGTGTGGGATACTTAAATAACCCCATGTGTACCCATATGCCTGATTTCCGCTTGAGTCTGTGTTTGTATGAGAGTTAGTTGGAAGTTCATTAATTCCTGAAAGAGTAGCCTAGTTTCATTGTATGTTTGGGTTAGTCTTTTCAGATGGTTGAGAACTAAGTGCATTAGTTAGAAAGGGTCATTTTATCCAGAGAATAGGGTTGTCACAAGACTAGAATTTCAGTTCATATATTAAAATTGTCGTAAATCAGTAGTTATGAAAAGGATTAAAAAACATTTTAACCACAGAAGCCCAAAAATATATCCCTTAATATTAACCTCATGTAGAGTATAAGAACATTGGGCCTCATGCAACAACCGTTCGTACGCACAGATTTGTTCTTAAGTCGTGTTTACGAGTGATTTAAGAGAATTTTCACATTCACCAATTTTTTTCGGATTTTGAGTTTTCTTTCAGGTACGTACACAATTTACGAGTGATCCAGACCTGTCATAGGAGTTTTGTAAAATAGTCAGCTGTTTTACCAAAATTGGGAGCCACAGCAGAATTATCATCACCTTTTTTTCAACCCAATATCACAAGTAGTGATGCTCCGATCAGCATTTTTTGGACCATCACCAAAATCATGATCTGCCCGATTGCCGATCATGGAAGGAATCTGACATTTCCATGCCTTTCATCTAGCAGAGAGTGCACCATTTATAGAAATTAAACCACCAGAGGTAGCTGGGGACATGTAGAACATGAATCTGGTGGAGTTTGCAGAAAACAATTGTTTTTTTATTTTCTATTAATATTTTAATCTGCCCATATACACCATTCATTGGGTATGATTTCAGCATCAGATTATTAAACAATGATGCAGTGGAATGACTTGAAAATCACCACAGAGGTAGCTGGGGACATGTAGAACAAGAATCTGGTGGAGTTGGCAGAGAACATTTTGATTTGGTTCTAAATGAAGTTTTCAAATCTGACTATGCAGAAATGAGTTTGATTCTGAATATGCTTCAATAATTTTGTTCTATCATTTTGTTTTAATCATTAAAAAGAATGTAGTAAAAAAACAACCAAGTAATGACAGGTGTATGTATTCCAACAAATGAAAAATCAACTTCGATATAGATTTCTGAGTTTACGGGGTGCACTTGAATGCACCATAAATCCACTCACACGCTTTACCGTACAACGCGATGTAAACGGGCACTAGATTTTCAAGTGTAGCTAGCGCGACCGTGCCTCTCCGAAGCGCAGATGGCTTGACCGCAGTAAGTTTCACATCTTTCTGACACACTTTGAAGAAATTCCAGACAGGAGAGGTCATGTTGTCGAGATGCACTGTAGAGGTTTTGCCTGTTCGGTTCTGTACACACGTCATGTACCACATTAGAAAGTGGTCGCTAGTAATTTAAGTTAAAAAAAAAAAAAAAAAGCTAGTAATTTACGTCACGTGATCGGTTTTTTGATCGGCATATTTTTCCGATCGCCGATCAGGCTATTTTTGGGCATTATCGGCCGATCATGATTGGCAGCCGATCGATCGGAGCATCACTAATCACAAGTGAAATAAACATGAGAATTACTTTGTGATGAAATATCTGTTGTTGGCGTAACGCCTGGAACAATGCAAACAGAAAGTCAAGTAGCAGCTTTGTCATGATGGATGTGCAAATTCTCAGGGTGTGGTACCCAAGACTTTCTTTGCTGTGGCGAACACACAAATTCCAATGCTCAATTGACTGTTCAAGAACCACATTCAAGACAATGGGCCTCATGCAACAACCGTTCGTACGCACAGATTTGTTCTTAAATCGTGCGTACGAGTGATTTAAGAGAATTTGCGCATTCACCAATCTTTTCATATTTTACGTTTTCTTTCAGGTACGAACAGAATTTACAGACCTTGTTGTAGAAGTTTCGTAAAATAGTCCGCTGTTATTCCAATCAAGTTTGCTTGATTAATGGACTGTATATTTAATTACTTTGAAGCAAACATAAATAAATATATACATTATACCCCAAAATGATACTGACATTATTCTGTTTGACTTAAATTATGCAATAATTGAAGGTTAATTTGACTCTGTATATAACAAGCTCAATGGGAAGTGTAACCAGCGGCTGAGTTGCTACTTTTGGATCCCTTAGCGCATGTGTGTTCCGAGACCGTGTAGATATCCTTGCAGAGACAGACGAATGGCTGACATCGGGATTTGGATTGCCAAGGACTGTGCTGCTGCAAATATGCAGCTTGCTGCCACAACTCCAGAGAGAAACACGCCGATCAAACCCAATTCCACCACACGTCCAGGTCATCATCATCCTTGGATTTTTGGCCACTGGAACCTTTCAGAGGGAGATTGGAGACAGATCGGGGGTGTCCCAGTCCTCTGTGAGTCGTGCGCTCCCCTTGGTCATCAAAGCTCTCATCAGTTTATCACCCATGGTACATTACATTCCCATACACCGCTGTCCAACAAGTACAGATTAAGAGGGACTTTCATGCCTTGGCTGGACTGCCATACATAATCAGAACACGGGACACATATACGCATCAAAGCACCCGTGCTGTTGTGGAGCGCACTGAGCTGAAGGCCAGGTGGGTGTGTCTCGATACAGCGGGGGGCAAACTGCTCTATAGCCCAGAGAAGGCATGCCAGATTTGGACAATATTGCCATGAACGAGGGTCTCACACAACCTGAACCAGCCCAGGCAGACCAGAAGGTGTGGTGCCAGAAGACCCCACTCATGGACCACCCCATCAAAGTGCCATCATGATGAGGCAACAACTGATTGCACGGCTTTAGTTGCAGTCATCGAGCGCCTGGCCATGGCGAGACGTTTTTATTGTTTTTTTTTTGTTGTTGTTGTTTTTAAGCCATTTTCATATCAAACCATTTCTTCTTTATTTCGGTGACATTACGAACTACAGGTGACACGGAATTAACAGCACTCGTAATTGCTTCCCATTTCTTCGCTTTAGCAGGTCCCGTAATTCCACTGCTGACACTGTGAAAAATGACAGATTTTCCTTTCTGGATCTCTGAAAGCAGAACTTCAATCTCGGAGCCCGTAAAGTTGTTATTTTTGCGCCTTGATGACATTCTCATGACTCAACACTTAACACTTCCTGGCACAGGAGAGAGGAAGCATATTATTTTGGGTGTGGAGTATGCAAATTTAATATCCTCGTGTACGTGCACTTAAATACGCACGGGTGGCATTCATCATTTACGCAGGTCATTAAGAGCGTTTTGTTGAATCTGATGTGGCGTGTTCGAACGAGACCATACGAAAAAAATTGAGAATTTTAGAATAAAAATACGAAAATATTCTTGCATGAGGCCCATTGTTAAGTTATTTATATATGTGTACATATACACACTGTTATGATAATGATTTCAAAACTGTATGTATAAAACTTCTTTTAAAGCAAACTTGTTGTTTTCCCAGGTAAGGCTAAGTTCATTGGTGAACTCCTTGTACCTGTTGCACCTTTTGACCAGAAGTCTGGCCGGGAGGCTTGGACATTAGCCTTTGCACCCAATGGTTCCTACTTCGCTTGGTCTCAGGGGCATTGCATTGTCAGGCTCATTCCATGGACAAAATGCCTGAAGAGCTTGTAAGTATAATCTATAATGCATAAGCTATTACCAATATTTTGAAGTAGCTGCCATCATTGGCTACATTTACATGCACAACAGTACTTCAATATTAAAGGGGAAACCTGGACCTTATTTCTGGCATTAAATACGTTCGTCTACTCACCGATAACAGATTGGTGATATTTAGATCACTCGAGATCTGCGTATATCCATATAATGGGAGAGAACGGGGCATAGACAATACAGCCTCTAAATACGGCATTAACTGTCTTTATTTCACCAATACTTTAAGACCAATGAATGAATGAACGCGTACTTTTGCACAGTTAGTTCAGAGCTGCCGTGTTATTGGGGGGCTTATCGGGGGCTTTCTACACATACTCATTGACGCGCAGCACAGCTCATTCACTCCATCGTACTCAAAGTCGTCGTCCACGTCATCAAAATCTGATAAATATCCTGCCATGTTGCACAAAACTATCAGTAGCAACTCCGTTTGAAGTTAGCCGACCATCGCAGAGCACGGAGTGAATGAGCTGTGCTGCAGCGGCGCACAGACACACTAAGGTCTTATTTGGGCAAGCAATAAATGGTGGAGTTGTGTGGCGTATGCTCATCTCGCCCATTATATAGACATGTACACACCTTTATCAGAATTGGATCTTTCACATTATGTTGTGACACACAGTTCTGTTTATTATAAGCTCTTTTTTTCCTTGTCTTTTGAGGAACACAGTTGTCTTTGTTTTGGGCTTGTTTTTATATTTCAGGATGCTTGTTTCTGTCACATGATTTGTCATGATTAAAAAGTAAATGTTCTTTTGGGGAGAGGGTAAAGAAGAACCTGCTCCATGTTTTGAATTATATGAATGAAATGGAGGCTTTTGATAGTTGCAAATGTTGTAATAGTTTCAGCTATAGTATAGTAATGTATATAGGTGCCTGATTTTTATTTATTTATTTTTTTAATGGGATAGCAAACTTGGTAAGATACACTGGACTAAAAGCATAAAGATACGGTAATATCCAATGCGGTGATATGCCCGTATCCGTCACATATACGGGAAAATCCACATCGCATACCTGATGGATTCTGTTTTCAGATATCCCTGTATACGGACAGCAGCAGATCCTGAAAAATCCCAAAATCTGGATACCCATCTGCGACGTATCCAGAAAATATGTGTGTATTTGATTCCCCACAGTTCCTAATTTAGACCTCTCGCATACTCGCCACATCTTTGGCGTATCATGTTCACAGATTCACGAGCATACGTGACCATACAGGAGAGGCCAAATTGAACACTGCAAAGTAAACCTACAACTGCCATCTCCGATATACAATATAGGCAACTACAAGAAGACACAACGTTGCAATGCAGAATGGAGAAGGAATCTATAAATTATTCAGTTGGGTAAAAAAAAAAAAAAAACATTTGTTAAAGTCAGGTAATTTTTAGTTAAGTTTTTATCATCCAACATAATTCTAATGTAGTTATACTGTTTTAAGGTGTTTAGACTCAAACCAGCAATTCCAATTAACTCTTATGTATTGTTTTGCACATATTTGCTTTTACCAAGCATTTAATCTTAATCAATTAGAAAATTACTCCTAAAGTCATATTAACTACAGAGTTCATTCAATGCACTGGACAGCTATCAGAGTGATCTTTCACTCAGCTGGGTCCAATAGAGCTAACGGTTTTGTTAACATTATTGGGCCAGATACTAATGTGTAGGTGATATTTTGATATTGTGCAAGATGGATAGTGCAAAAACACTTTGATTTATTGGGGGTCTTTTTTTAAATCAAGTTATATTTTAGTAGCTAGTGTCTTCTGTTTTGTATGAATACTAGGAACTCTTTAAATGATTTTTAAATTCAGAATATCTGAAGCTTAAATTTGAGGTGATGAGTATTAGACTTGAATGCTCAGAAAAGAGATGTACAATTTCATTATTTATTTTTTTTACCCAGTATTTCATAAAATCTAAAACTTTTATAGGCTGTTTTTACGCATTATGCATGATATAATCTGATCAGTTGAGTACATCATATAGCAGTTGACAGAACTTCAAGGAGTTTATTTAACTTCAAAATCTTGCCAGGCTTGAAACAATCTGAGTGATAAGTCAAGTCAGTGTCAAGATATATGGCTTGTAACATCAGGTGAAGGCCACACCCATTGTCAAAAACGCAAGCTTTTGATCACTTTTAATCACACATGATGACGGTACTAACCAAATTTGTGAGCCATATGATAAAATGTGTAGGAGGGTTTGTTACACACAACCAAAATCGACAATTTCCTGTTGGATTTAGACTTGGGCTCCACCAAAATTTCTTATGGGGCTTCACATGTTCTACCCATGTGCCAAATTTAATAGATTTCTTCATAGAATTTTTTTTTTAGTTTTGGGGCAGCAACAATGGGTGGCAATGTTGGGCCAATTTGTTCTGTCTGTCCAAAATATACTATAGAAATGATTGTATTCCCTTTAGTTCGTGAAATTTCATGACCACATTTATTCCATCAAAAAAGGGTATTAATATGCCATTATTTTCTGATTCTTCCTTATTTAATTTACAGGAAGAATCAGAAAAATTATTAAGGCTGTAAGTTCAGGCCCAGGCTAGTTCGGGACACATCTCAAAGGACGCAGAGATGGTTTCCTCCAAGCACCCTTCAGATGATGCAGTGACTGTGGGTGGATACCAATATGCCAAAGTGTTCAGGCTGGTTTTCAATCATGCAAAATATCAGTGTGTAGGGCAATGCATTACGAAGAAACAGCAATTTCCTGATTGAAGGCAAATTACATTTGACTGGAAGCCTCTGGAATAATGACAACGTGTCGAGGAAGGTGTCTCCCCAATGTTAATTCATGCGAAGACCGAGGTGGAAATACATGTGGAGGTTTAACTTTGGTTTTGTCCAATGTACCGACTTCCTATTTAAGACGTGGTGTATGAGTGTGTGTGGCATGTGTTAGAAGCGCTTTGAGTGGTCAGCTAGACTAGAAAAGCGCTATAGAAGTACATTCCTGTTGCCAGTGGGTGGGGGTTTGACTTACACACAATATTTTCATGTGGATCTTTGCAGAGGAGTATTGTTGTCATTTGTGTCACATTTTGTGCAGATTGTATTATGTGGCAGATATAACAACTTCCTATTTAACATAAATTAATAACATTCAAATTTAAGGGGCTGCCAACCTCTGTAAGAGGTTGATATGTAACATCTGTAAAACACCAAAATGGAATTTTTGACCCAAAAGATCTGGTGTGTTCTATGTGTCTTGGGGCTACGCCAATAGGTGGCGTAGTGCATTTCCTTGGGTACGTCTGTCAAATTTCCTGGCATTTTGAGCATGTTCAGACTGAAAAAATCTGTTTTCATTTGGCCAAAGAACAAGAAGCGGAATAAGACTAAACACTACGGATAAAATAGGCCTTCGCAGCACCTTCAGTGCTCAGGCATAACAAAGAAACACCAGGGTTTCAGTGGGCCTTTGCACCGCTTTCTGTGCTCTGACCTTGTAATAAACACTAGGCTTTCAACAGGTCTTCACATTGGCTTCAGTCAGTGGTTGCGCTAGACTTTTTCACTGTCCATCATTTTGATGGACAGGGTCGTAAAAATTCCGTCATTGTCCATTATTATCCGTCATTTTATTTTAAATGGTAATATACAGACTTTTAAATGGTAGGCTAATATACAGGCTATATCCTAATGCTTATAATAACTCGTGTTTTATTGACTTATTTTCATTTAAAAAATAATTCACAGAACAAGTGTGTATTATCTAATATTTTCTTTATTTATGCATTTCTTCAGAGATTGACGTTCGGTCACTTGTGAACTCGTTTTTTTTCGCTGCTAAAAACATTGCGGCTGTTGGGCATATGAACATGTTATTTTATAACGTAGTCGAACGAAGAAAATTGTAGTGAAAATACGAACAGTCCACTTAGAATGGTTGCAGTGGTAATCTGGAATTGACCTGTTGTAGCTCAAACCTTCCTTCTGGCCCGCATTGATTTGAATAGGGAGCTCGCTTGTGTGTAATCGAACGCATCAATTAAGACTGCTGCAGAGGCGATTGTCATTAAATTTTGCGTCCTTGCCTCCGACAGACGACTTCTCATTGAGGTTTTAATTTTATTCTGAAGGCTGAACCCACGCTCAGCTGCGACGCTGGAGACTGGAATGACCAGCGCCACTTCAACCAAAGCTCTGAAGTCGGGAAACATGTCTCCCAATGAAACGATGAGAAGCCGGCAAGAGCCTCTGAACGTGATGACAGCTAATCAATCGCTAATAAATTGCTAATTAATATGCACGAGCTCGCAACCACCAGGTCGGGTGTGAGGTTACCGGTAGGCTACTTTTATGATTCATCATCTGTCAAAGTTACAGACGAGCGGCTATCAGAACACCCTCGCGCAGCTGGCTACAATGTATCGGCCCACTGAACACCAAAGCTGCGGCTCAGATTGAAAGTTGGTGACGGCAATGAAACTTATGTAGAGTAAGAAAAATGTCATAACTTGCCTATGATTTCAATTGTGTGTTTTATTGTCATTTTTTTATTATTGGTAATGGTAATGGTCAAATCTGTCAAAATGACGGACGGCCTTCAAATTTTTCCGTCATAGCTGGAAAAAATCCGTCAATGACGGACAATTGTCGGTTAACGCGAACTCTGGCTTCAGTGCTCAGACCTAATAAACAGTTACATTTTAACAGACCTCAGCCTTTGGTGCTCGGGCCTAAAAATAGATGTTTACATTTCAATAGGACTTTACACCACCTTCAGTGCTCAGACCTAATGAACACTACAAATACAATAGACCTTCGCACCACCATCATTTCTTGGGCTTAATGATGAGGTAAGTTACTTGAGCAGTCAAAGACTAGTATAAAATGAGTTTAGGCAAGTTTGCCACAACAAAGCTATTGTTAGCCCGATTCTTTCATTGGAAGCCTAAGAACAAGCTGGAGAAGTCTTAAGTTAAACAAAGTATTTATTAGGGGTGGGCGGAAAAATCGATTCATGTACATATTGCGATTATTTTTTTTTAATTAATTTTTTTTTTTTTAATGGGATGATTTTAAAAATCGATTTTTCTCCCCTGAATCGATTATATTATGTCATATCCGTGTCCAGAAAAACTTCATCAATTCATTACATTAAGTTATGTTAAAACCAGCCCAAATTTGTGCTGTGTGGACATTTTAATTCATTTTGTAACTGTAAACTTTTAAAAAAAACTCTTTTTGTCTCAGTTGAAATAAATGTCAGCTGCTGGACTGACTGACACAGACTGATGTGCATCGTTTATGGGAACGACATTCATTCTAGAAGTGTATGATTCAACTTGTTTGTTTTTTAAGGAGGAAGAAAATTGCAATTACTGGTTATATCGAATCGTAATACTTGTAGAATCGCAATTATCAAGAATCGTGATACAATCGAATCGTGACCAGAGCATATCGTCCCACCCCTAGTATTTATTAGTGGTGACATATAAAGTATGGCAGCGCTAGACGCGCAGGAAATCCGCCAGCCCGAGCCCCGATATCCGGAAATAGTTCATTTTTATCTTCTTCATGTTTATCTCACAGATGTTGTACTTACACGCGACTGAGTATAATTGGCCAGTTATTAGTGACATGAGCAGGCCAACCACCATCCACATAATGCTCTTTGGAGGTGATAAACAACGTGTGTGTGTGTGTGAGTGTTGTTTTAGGCGTGTATCTAATGTAACAGACATATCTGACAAGATACAGAAGCTTCATCTGACCCAGTTATTTAGTCCAGTTATGCCATCTTAGTCTTGGACCATTCAAGGACATATATTGCCGAGTGGAAGCAGAGTGGAAAAGTACAAAATAGGAACATAAATTGTTTAGTGTACTACAGAATATGAGTACATAATGTCTAAGAACAAAGCCAATTATAACACTATATAATTGATTTTTCTTAACTTTTATTCTTATATATGTGCATTCTTGAATCGCTGTGTTTTAACTTGCTTCACTTTGTCTTTCTCTTTTGCCTTAGTTCAGTGGGCCATGGTGGAGAAGCCACCAATGCATCAAGCACCCGGTATTTGTCCCATCAGAACAGTGACGGAGGTCATACAGTCTCGGTGGCTGGCGAACCCCTTGAACACACCATAGACTGCGGTGACATTGTCTGGGGATTAGCTTTTGGTTCCTCTGTGCCAGAAAAACAGAGCCGTTGTGTCAACATTGGGTGGCACCGCTTCAAGTTTGGCCAAGACCAGCTACTACTGGCAACAGGCCTCAACAATGGTCGCATCAAGATCTGGGATGTTTACACTGGTGAGTACAAATTGGAAGTGGTTTCTTTCTTCAGCTTTCTCAGTTGGTAAACAGGAAGGACATTTAAAGTAGATTATGAAAGAGAAACCTAAATTCTCTCCAAGATTAGGAACAAATGAAGGCCCATTTCCGGTCCAACAACAGCCCTAGCAGGCAGGGTAGTATTTTGGTATACCTTGTGCCTTGGTTTGGGCTTGCAGCATTTTACATTTGATTTTTTTTAAAAAGCACTCCCAGTGTTTGATTTCAAGCTTCCTTTTTCAGTGGGTTAGGCTCACATTTAATCTCCACAAAAGTTTGTAAGATCTAATAACTTTCAGTTGTACCACTATAATTGTTGTTTCCATTGCCAACAGAGGCAAAGTCATACATTCATTACAACTTCAATCAGCTGTGGAAACGGTTCACAGTGCACGCTCCAAACTGCAGTGGTCAAGTGAGCTCCAAAATGAATGAGAAGAAAGAGCTCTGAAAGTAGTGAATCCAAGCAATTCAACTTTTAACTCAAATTGTCAGGTTCTAAGCTGAAAATAAAAGCGTAAGCAAACTGTTGAAATGCAAACCACCTAAGATTTAAGTTGATACGTGATCTGATTCATTTGCACTGTGACCCTTCCCAGGAGCTAGAATTGTGTGTGCTCCATTCACATTGCCTGCCATATTGTCCAGTTCCAATTCAGTCCCTATCAGATACACCAGATTTGACTGTTTTTAATCCTAACTATAGGTATTTGACTTTCATGTGAACGCAAATGCCAGCTAAAGTTGCAAGAGTGCACACGAGTGCATACCTTTTTACATTTGTCATTTGTATCAATGACAGAAAATGGGAACACACAAACGGTTCTGAAAAAGATGCTGTTGCAGCAAATTTCTGCATTGAATAGATTTTAAGTGATTGGTTGGAACCATGGAAGAGAGAGAGGGGTCAGACTGGAACAAGCAAGAATAGTTTTTCAATTCAATAATATTTTATTAAACCCCAAAGGGAAATGATTTTGCTGCAGTATTAATTATTATTAAAGATATAAAACCGCAAACACATATGTAGAAAGTTGTAGCAGAGGGGAAGCTCGGTGGCTTGGGGTGATGTTTTTGTAGCTTAGCAAAAATTTAGCTGATGATGTTAGCATTCCGTTTTCAGTCAAATTTATTTGTATAGCACATTTCATGTACAAAACAATTCAAAGTGCTTTCCATAAAATAAAAGCATTGCAGCAGGGAGTGTCAAAAGCATTAAAAATACATTAAACAATATAAAGAGAAATGAATAAAATAATTAAAATGAATTTAAAAACAAGCAACAGTCTAGATAAGTTCAAAGATATCGTGCAGATTTCGTACATAGACACATGAGAAAATAACTGTTTTTAACCTGGATTTAAAAATGTCTCCATTTGGTGGCAGTTTGTTCCACTTGTTTGCAGCATAACAGCTAAATGCTGCTTCTCCATGTTTAGTCTGGACTCTGGACTGGACCAGCTGACCTGAGTCCTTGGATCTAAGAGCTCTGCTGGCTTTATATTCTCTGAACATATCACAGATGTATTTTGGGCCTAAACCGTTCTGGGATTTGTAAACCATCAGCAGGCTTTTAAAATCTATTCTGTGACTGACTGGAAGCCAGAGTAAAGATTTTAAAACTGGTGTGATGTGTTCAGATCTCTTAGTCCGGGTTAAAACTCGAGCAGCAGCGTTCTGGATGAGCTGCAGATGTTTAATGCTCTTTTTGGGAAGTCCAGTTAAAAGAGCGTTACAGTGATGGAGTCTACTGGAGATGAATGCATGGATGAGTTTCTCCTGGTCTTTTTGGGAGAGGAAACCTTTAATTCTGTTGATGTTTCTTTAAATTAAAGTGTTATCTCCAGATTAGCTGTTACCAATTAGTAAAACAGATAGTGTAACAACTTTTTCCCATTGTTAAATGTGCCTAAACATGACTTTCCTGTCTTCATTTTTTAATTTCTCAACAGTATATATTCTCCTTTGAGCTTAGCCAAACAGATTGTACGACCAGCTCTAAATTGCTGACATTCAGCTTTTTTCATTTATGCTCTGTTTGATTTGTCCCAGGAAAACTGTTGCTGAACTTGATGGACCATACTGATGTAGTGCGACACTTGACCTTTGCTCCTGATGGCAGTCTCATGTTGGTGTCTGCATCAAGAGATAAGACCCTTCGTGTATGGGACCTCAAAGATGATGGTAAGTAGAGAACAACCTGTCGTGGTAAGCTGTCTTTGCTTTTCTTTAATGCTGAGAAAGGCAGTCATGTACATGAGGTCCAGAGTTGTCACTCCCAGATCGCAATTCCAGCACAGAGGAGAGATCAACCATTAAAAAAAAAAGCACATGACTTAAAAAAATGTGTAGTAGATGACTTTCAGCCCTCCTCCAACACTGTTGGAAAAGATCAGTCTAGGGCTGCAGCAAACAACTATTTAGGTAATCGAGTATTCTATAGATTATTCAGTCAATTAACCGAGTAATCAGAAAATAAAATTACTTTTCAATGATTAAAAAAAGAGAAAAATGTACATCATGAACTTGCTTTTAAGTATAGCCATAATCAAGGCTAGGGGATATGACCAAGAAACTTCATTTTCTAAAAACTTCTAGCATTATATTAAAAATATTCCTTAAGAACTTTAGGTATTTGCTTTTTTATGTCAACATCGCTTTGTTTCTCCCCATATTGCTTTTATTTACTGTATTTTGATGCAGCTGAAATCTTAAATAAGCCTCGTATTTGCTTTTTTATTGTCTGTTATTAGACAACACAGTGAATGAGAAATAAACTGAAATAACACCAGTTAACACTACACCTTAACCAGCAGTCCCTGATTTTACAAATACAACATTGGCTGATTTAAAATTAGCTTTGGCAACATGTGTTGAATATTAGTTCACATTAACAGCTTAAAGGCTTGAATTGAAATGGAATTAACCTGCAACTACATAACCACAACTTTGGCAGATTTCCTGGCATTAGTAGAAGTAAGTAGGATGAGACTGTATGAACAGCTACATCAAGGGAAAAATGTATTCAAATGTTGCACAATTACTATTCATGACTGTGCTGCAAACAAGACGTTAAAAAACTTAACTGAACACAGAGATGACAAGCATTGCACAACAGCAGTTACACTCAGAAGTGGGAACATCAAACAACAGCAGTGAATAACTGCAAAAGTGCATTTAGTCAATATGTATTGAGATGTTTAATTATAAATTCATTTGTAATTGTACATCACAACAAACAAAAAGGTGAGCCCCAAGGTTCCCTTGGCATTGTGCGTGTGGAAATGCTCTTACTTTCACTATTAAACAGAACTTTTTTTTTTTTTTTCCCCCCGACTAAATTTCACCAAACATTCACGATCATTCAAGATTTTTTTCCGACCACATTTATTCCTTGGATATGATGGTTCTCCACTATACTTCCAGTTTTTAATGATGTGTTGGACAGTTCTTAACCCAATTTTAGTAGTTTCAGCGATCTCCTTAGATGTTTTCTGTGCTTGATGCATGATCTGGGGTTGCTACAGTTGGTCAGGTCTGGGTTCAGCAATGTTATGCGCCCAAAGAATGAGGTCAGCTGACTACCACTGAATGACCAGGTTATTCCATCAGTGGATTTTTTTTTTTTCTTCCCTGACGACACAGGCATTTTCCTAGGTGGCAATTCATTACTCCAATTCAAAAATGACTCAAATTAGTGGTTCAGGGAGCATGAGATATAATTGTCACACATGGATTTGTCACCACAGAGTCCAGACCTTAACCCCATTGAGAATCTTTGGGATTTGCTGGAGAAGACTTTGCGCAGCAGTCCGACTTTCCCATCTTGGGATGTCACGATACCAGACATTTAGTAGTCGATACTAATACCAGTGAAATTCCATGAATCTCAATACCCAATTCGATACCACAGATGAAAAACAATACATTTCATGTACTTCAGCATACTCATTTATTAAAACCATTTTAACATTACAAAAAAAGAACAGTGGTATGTAGCATTCAAGTTGTAAATAAAAAATAAACCACTATTAACATTGTATCCATTTGATACCCCTGAAGCCCCCGGCATCACCACTTCGTGTCTCTGGCCTCTTCTTTGCTTTTACATATATGTCCCGTAGCTTCTTCCTCGCACTTTTACAAAACTCTTTCTTTTCCTAAAGTTCTGCCAATCTCTGTCCAGTTCTGGGAGTTGACGTGGTCCTTATGTTGTTTTAGTGCAGTGTCGTACAGGTGCCTGTACAGACGCACTTCCTCGCTGAGCCTAATTTCAAATCGGTCCATCCGGTTTGTCGTTCTCAGCGCGTGCAGTTACAAAATTCGACTGGTGCACGACAACGCGTTGCGCCGCCTTTTCATGGCGCGTGCCAGGTGGAATACGTCATTTTGACGTTGTGCGCCGTGAGCGCCGTGTCAACTATAAATCTATCTTAAATTGTTAAAGGGATATGCCACCCCCAGGCCAAATTAAGTGTATCCCCGCATTCCCGAGACATAAATAAGTGTGTGGGAGCGTTTTCCTGGCGACCCAGGCATTGTCCGAATCTCACAGCACTGACCACTGCTTGGTTGCGCACAATACATACATGCTAGCGTCGCCTGCGTCGCCAATCGAAATATTTTGCCCAACGTGAATTAATTTACTTGATTTACCTTCTAATTACTGTGTGAGTGGTGTACTTTCACATCGAGTGCAAATGACTGTCTAAATCTACACGGAAGGTTTGGTTTGCTCATGTCGGTTTGGGACTAGTTTCCAGTGCGGAACACACAGCCGAAGCACACTCCCCGCTATGTCATTGGGAATACCCCCCTTCACGCTGGTTTGTTTGAAGAAGTCGGGGGTGGGGATTCCCAAAGACGTAGCGGGGAGTGTTCTTCGGCTGTATTTTCCGCAACTGAAACTAGTTCCCAAACCGACATGAGCAAACCAAGCCTTCTGTGTAGATTTACACAGTCATTTGCACTCGATGTGAAAGTACACCACTCACACAGTACTTAGAAGGTAAATCAAGTAAATTAATTCACGTTGGGCGAAATATTTCGATTGGCGATGCTAGCATGTATGTATTACGCGCAACCAAGCCGTGGTCAGTGCTGTGAGATTCGGACAATGCCTGGGTCGCCAGGAAAACGCTCCCACACACTTATTTATGTCTCGGGAATGCGGGGATACACTTAATTTGGCCTGGGGGTGGCATATCCCTTTAATGGTGCAATAAGCTATAAATGCAATGTGTAGTATATCTGTTTTCATGGAATAAATATCTGTTGATATACGTTTCTCTCTCTCCCTCTCTCCGACTCATATTCACACACACACACACACACACACACACACACACACACACACACACACACACACACAGTAACCAAGCAGGTGATCTCAAGATCAATAGAAATTGTAAGACTTAGCTTTAAGTCCCTCAGCATTGTCAGACAGTTAAAGAATAGGTTAAATTATATCATGCTTGCTGATGTATGCAAATTGAACCTTTTCCTGGATATATAATTTCCTAATGAAAAGAAGATTTCATTTGTTACTCTTTTTTTTGTTGTCTATAGCAAGAGCAAGACTTCGTTTAAAATGATTTAACAAGCTGTTTTATGCATGTTTCATAGATATATTTCCTTTATTTTTGAGATTCTGAGTTTGTAACTATCCGATCTATTGCTCTATCTGACTTCTGTACGTATTACTTGTTTGGTTTGACTGAAATTGACAGCATTAAGCTTGTCCCTTTTGTCTTCCAGGTAACATGGTGAAGGTTTTGCGTGGGCATCAGAACTGGGTGTACTGCAGTGCCTTCTCCCCTGATTCCTCCATCCTGTGTTCAGTTGGCATGGGAAAAGCGGTATATGTTCATGTTTTGTTTTTAACGATGACTTTTTTGGAATTATGTTTTCTCTTTTGTGAAGAGTTTGATAGCTAGTCTTTGTGCAATTGCTTGTGACCATTATGCTCAATCAGCCTTCAAATTGCAAGTTTGCTTCCACCTTTCCTGCCCTCCCATTTCCTCCTCAGAACAAACTGTTCAGAGACATAACTAGAGTTACTTGTATTTATTTTCTGTTTGCACTTTGATTTCTGTGAAAAATAGGATTTTGGTTTTGTGAGGTTTACAAGCAGAGCAGACATGAGGTACTTTTTAAAATGACTTGATGAAGCGGGAGAGACCGGTGGGGGGGGGGGGTCTTTTACTGCTTTAATTAAAAGAATATTCTTTAAAAAGCTCATTTGTAGATTAATTTTTCATGACCTTATATTACCAAATTTGTTTCTGGGTATCAATTCAAAAGACTGGCCACCATTAATTTAACATCATCAGTGTTATTTCAGTTGAAACGTGGTGGTATTGGTGGTAGTTTTGTTAGGCTCTGTGTCCCTACAGTGTGTGTCTTGCTCTCCCTGTCACAGGTGGTGGCAGAGCTCAGTGTGTGATTGGTTTTGAAAGGAGCGCCGCGCTGACATTTTGAGCAGCCGGTATAGACCTTGGACGCACAGTGCACAATGCCCAAAGGCCTGGCCAGGGGCAGCCTGGCACCTGACCCACAAGGTCATTCTGTACGTAGGTGCTGCTACGTGTCTGTCTACTTCTGCTGTCGCAGTTCCTCTACATATTTTAGTTTCAAAATGTGATTAAATGGGTGGCCAAATATTATCAACCCCCTCCACCCACCCTGACACGCACACACACATGTTTGTTTTTATATTTCCGTGGGGATTTTTCATTCACATCATGTTTTCATTAGCCCCTTATCCTACCCCTAACCATCACAGCCTAATGCTTAACCCGGAAACTAACGAGGATCTAATTCTAATCCTAAACTTAAAAGCCATTCTTACACCAACTTGTTGTAGATTTTTTTGTCCCCACCATGATGTATAAACAAGCACACGCACGTACACACAAACCCCACCCCTGTCCTTTATCTCTAAATAGGTCCATGCACCATCTGCACATTTTTTTTTTTTTAACTTTAACTTGACACTACCTTCTGTCAGCAATAGCCAGCAACTCTCAGTACTTCCCTAGACCAGCTCTTTTTTTTAAAAGACCTTCATTTTCAAGTCTTACAATACTATTGTTATAGTTGTTATACAAAATTATTGACAATTTTCTTTTTGCTTTTACTGAGCAGTTGTATCATTAAAACAGCCAGTTGTATGATAGCTTTCCAGTTCCTGTTCTTGTATGGCATTTTATGCTTTTGCAAGGATGATGCTACTTAGTACAGCTGTAGACTAAAACATATGAACAACAGTGAATTATATTGTATTGCATCTGCAGTCTTTAATCAGTAAAGTTATGGTTAAAACCCCATATTTGGAATGCAGCAAAGACAGTTATGCTGTTTTTACTTGAACTTGCAAAACACGAAAAAGGGGAAACCACCTGATACCAATGGGGAAAAAAGCCTCTTAAAATCCGTACAATTATTTTGCATGCAACCAATATGTTTGTATAAACCAATGACTGCATACAAAATTTGTAACGCATGAATATTTTAAGTTTATTTTGAAAATCAAATAGCGATAGGATGAATAATTGCATAGTCCTCTGGTACACAGGCCTCATGGCGACTTATACTGAAAAAAGATACTAAAAATTCAGGCCGTGAGTAACTGTTAGAATAAAACATTTTCCACAGATGACCACTCTGTGTATGCACTGGTGTTCTTTGCCAGAGGTGTCAAGCCTTTGGCCCTAAAATATGTATTTCTCTTGCAGTATGTGTCTCTCTTTGTAGGCTTCTGCTGGAGATTCGAGCCTATTGTAAACAGAGTGAACTAAAACTCTGAAAGAGGAAACCAGTGGAGTATTTTTTTTTTTTTACTATAAGTTACTACTTTTTTTCTTTTTTGTGTGTGTGTAGACCTTTCTGTTTAATACTAGAATTCTCTAAGTGCATTCATTTTGAGTTTAAAATCAATCAAATAATATAGTTTTTACTACTGAATGAAATGCTTATGCGAACAAAGCAGTACAGTGACATTGAGCATACCTTTGACATAAATGTTTAATTCTGTTTTAATTTTTGCTGCTTAAATTTTCTATAATTCTGCACATATAATAATGATACATTTAAGATTGTGTATCTCTTGTTCAAATCATTAAATGAGCTATAACAGTCCTTTCTTTAATTTGCAGGTGTTCCTATGGAACATGGATAAGTACACATTGATACAGAAGCTGGAGGGGCACCACAATGATGTGGTCTCCTGTGAGTTTTCACCAGATGGGGCACTGTTAGCCACTGCCTCTTATGACACCAGAGTCATCATATGGGACCACCACAAGGCTACTATCCTCCTGGAACTTGGGTAAGAAAATAACAAATTATATGAAGGTCCTGGAAAGAGGGTTTGGGTACACTTAAATGCAAGATTATTCATGACTGCACTGGTAGGCTTCATTTGTAAGAAATTCCATTCAAGGTCTGCTCACCAACTACTGCCAGTTCTTTCACCTGTATTTTCTCCCCTTAATGGACAGTATCCTTGGTTATCATTTTAATTCCCGAACATCCTGATGTTATTTCTATCTAGGAAGTGAAGCATTAACTTTTTAAATACTTGAAAATAGTTTATAGTGAGCGACAAGTGTATTTTAAAGAGACCCAGTTAAACTTTTGTTGAATAGTGGTTATAAGTGAGAATTGTGTGACAGTTACTTATGTTAAAACTAGTGCTGCCAAAATAAAAATGTTTTCAGTGTGTTACATTTATCTCTCTTTAATACTGTTACAAAAATTTGTGCCAATAATGCAAGTGAATTTGTAATTGGAGTCATGATCCACATTTCATTCCAGCCAATGCTGGTACGGCATTAGTAGTAGTTCAGTTGAGAACATTCTCTGTACAATTGGAATCATTAAGGTTAGTTTTCAGAATGTATACAGTCAACAATATTAAAGGCAAACCTAGCACAAAACAACAGGGGCCTCATGTACAAAGACTTGCGTGAATTTCCTACTGAAACATGGCGTACGTTCAAACCTAAAAGCCCTCCCTACGCACAAAAAAAAAACCCAGATGTATGAATCAGTGCGCACGCATGAATCCAAGCACATTTCCTTTGTACATTACAATCAACGTGGAATTGAACGCACATGTCGGAGTACCGGGCTCCTCCCTGTCCACGCCCCTACTTAAATATGCAAATCATATTTAAATGAGCCCTGCACCTGAGATTCCCCTCTCTGCACGATTAGAAAAATTAAAAGATATAATGAGTAAGACGGGGGGGGGGGTGGGTGTAGAATTTCACGGAAAGCAAATTGGAGGTGCTACTTTCTGAAGTGGAGGCGCACAAAAGTGAGCTCTTTGGCACGCTGTCCTCCGGCATAAGCAGCAAACGTAAGAGGAGTGGGTGGGAGAGCGTGTGCGAGGCTGTCAATAATGTGGGGTCTGAGAAGCGCACACAAACAGAAGTGGTCCGACATTAAAGGGCGGTTTATGGTCGGAAACCAGGTCGTCTGCGTGTGTGTCGCAGTTAACGCAGACATGCCGCCCCCCCTTACGCAGACACTCTGGTGCACCTCCCCAAAATTGTAACTCACCGCAGACAGTGCCGCAGATATCGCCGCAGGGAGGAGAGAAAGGAGGCCTCTGATTGGTCAACTCTACATCCGCTCTACACTATGCGTATTTCCGGTTTGCTAACCGGCTAATGGTGACGCTAACCGTGACGATTCTTTCGCCTCTCTGCCAGCTCCAGTAGTAGCAATATTTCTTCTATTTCTAGATCGATCAGCTGCATCTCAATCAAAGTGCGCATTCGTCCAGTCGCCATTGTTGTTTAATGACCTCCATAATCGGAAGAGAAACACGCCACCCACCACACCCACAATCCTAGCTTGTTCGCGATTGTCCCTCTTGCGTTGTGGCGTGGAATTAACATAGCGCAGACCGCGCTTCAAAATTGGGCATAAATCAAAAATAACTGCGTCATGTCTGCGACAAGCTCACTGCGACACACTGCTGCGAGAGTATACACGGCCCTTGAGGTGGATGTGAAGCGGAGACTGGCTGCCCACCGCTGCAGTGTGGCCAAAACAGACGGGGAGACAGGAGAAGAGGGGCCCACCCTGTTTGAACAGAGAGTCGGTGCAATTATGTGTGACACTGTTCTCTCTGGGGTGGTGGGAGCACATCTGAGTGACTCCGATTACCCCCCCAGGTAAATACCTATGTATTCGTGTAACTCACAACAACGTGTTCATACAGTAACATGCAGAAGTGCGCCGGGGAATAGGTGAGGCTGATTAAGACATTTCACACTTTACGCACGGGGTTATTAACATTTGCCCACAGAGACAATCAGGGGCTTGTTAGAAAGATCTTAAGCTGAAGTGTAACCAGCAAAAAACAGCAAGCTAACTTTAAACACCGACTATGATGTTGTGGAGACGGGATAGAAACTGGGGGCGCACATACTCAATGCACGTCACGAGGAATAATATTAGGACAATTACACGAATAAGCCAGCCATCACGCACAGTGCCAGCTTGTAAGTCTGTTCCCAACGATGCTGTTACTCAGAATGTATGAATCGTGCGTTGCACCAGGCCACCTCACCACAATGTTGGTTAATTGCATTTACGCATCACATATGATCTGTGCATCGATCATATGAAAATGTTTCCTGTTAACATACAAATTCAATTTGTGATGGCGCTTTTATAGCAATGTGTGTGCAGTCGATAGCTCCGATTACATTAGAAAAACCGACTCTCGTTGCAAATTGGCCTCCATCCATCCATCCATCATTTTCCGCTGGTCCGGGGATCGGGTCGCTGGGGCAGCAGCTTGAGCAAAGAGACCCAGACGTCCCTGTCCCCGGCCACTTCCTCCAGCTTTTCTGGGGGGACCCCGAGGCGTTCCCAGGCCAGCCGAGAAACATAGTCTCTCCAACGTGTTCTGGGTCTTCCCCCGGGGCCTCCTCCCAGTGGGACGGGCCCGGAACACCTCACCGGGGAGGCGTCCAGGAGGCATTCTCACTAGATGCCCGAGCCACCTCATCTGACTCCTCTCGATGCGGAGGAGCAGTGGTTCTACTCCGAGCCCCTCCCGGATGACCGAGCTTCTCACCCTATCTCTAAGGGAGAGCCCAGACACCCTGCGGAGGAAACTCATTTCGGCCGCTTGTATTCGCAATCTCGTTCTTTCGGTCACTACCCACAGCTCGTGACCATAGGTGAGGGTAGGAACATAAATTGACCGGTAAATCGAGAGCTTCGCCTTCTGGCTCAGCTCCTTCACCACGACGGGCCGGTGCAGAGCCCGCATCACTGCAGACGCCGCACCGATCCGCCTGTCAATCTCCTGTTCCATTCGTCCCTCACTCGTGAACAAGACCCCGAGATACTTGAACTCCTCCACTTGGGGAAGGATCTCATTCCCGACCCGGAGAGAGCAAATTGGCCTGTTTGATGTATTTGATATACGTGGCTGAGATGCGCATAATTCTGTCCCACTCCGGCTCAGGCTCGACTGGCACAGTCCCAATCGGTTGGCCTCTGTGTTGCGCTCCAACGCCGGCCGCAGCTCTGCGCACTGTTCCAGGAGGATTGCCCTCAAAAGTGGCTGAGCCGGTTGTCATCATGTGCCAGCAAATCCTCTCTGTCTCTGAACACACGCTCTCTTCGAATCTCTCCAATGCAGCCATTGTTTTTAATGGTATGCATTGCACCACTTTGCGCATGCTTTTATATCCACTTGTGTAATTGCAGACACATGGGTGTGTTAATTGTTCATCAGTGTTAATTGTTCACGTGTCAATGAAGAACGTACGCCACTTTTGTGCGTACGCACCCCTTTGTACATGAGACCCCTGGTGTGGCAGCCTTCTTGTTAAAGGGGAACTCCGGGGCATTTGAAGCGCGTTTCCATTGCTAGAGGTTGTCAAATACTGACAGTAGGACACAGAGAGGTGCAAATCTGCGCTCCCTGTGTGGAGATCGCGCTGTTCGCACAGCGTGTCATTCGAGGCTAATACGTGGTGGCTAAGGGGCAACTGCTAACCCTTCCACGTAAAACAACAACTTGCACACAGCAGAAACGTCACACCACTTTATAAACCATCCGACAATAAAGTCACAAGCCTTACCATCAAAACCATATGCATGGTTCTCACATTACTGGCATGGGGACGTTACAAAACAACTTTATAAACAGCATGTAACTCACCGGCTGGTTGTAGGCTCGCGCATGTGAAAGCCCAAAAGAGTCGATGGAGGATAATCCCATATACAAAACAATTATATTCTCTAGAAAAACTGCGTTCAAGTATTTAAAACATTACAACAATACATGCCCAGTAATATTGATGGGAACAGTTCCCCGTTGACCCTAAGTCCTTAGGAACTTGGGATACTGAGGTCTGCAGTGTTCAGCCTCATCTTCAGCCTTTCTTCACGCTACACTGAATTTGACAGCTGTTCAGCTCCTGCATCTCTGCCATGGGAAATTTCAGCACGTGGTGCACTTGTCCAAAGACGGAGTAACTTTGTCTCGCCTTCCTCGGAGCGGACCTCACTTCACCTTGAAGAGTTTGAGTTTATAGCTAAAGATATTGAACATTGTGATCCAAACAACTGTGATCATAAAATTGGCAATTATTTTATTAACTTAGATTTTCATCTAGTTGACCTCCTACATTCAAAACCCAGGGGAGAAAGTCAAACTTGTTTGGAAAGCTTTAAAGCAGTCCAGCAGTTTATTCTTTTATTGGCTGCAATGAGCTACTTCAGGCAATGGTAGATGAATTCTCCTCTTCTGCTGATGAGATCACATCCATGGTTGCAGCCCTCCAAGTCAAACATTCCTGCTGTGAGCATACCTGGAAATATTCTAAACCTTTGAGACATGCATACTTTCTCACAGTATACTTGCACAATGAGAATGGTAAGAGTGCATCAGGCTTCCAAGACGATCCAACCTTCAAGTCTCTATTTTCACACAAGCTGCACCCATGCGTACATTCTCACCTTCACCCTTTGTATCACCCTTTCAACAGATCGAAGGGGGGAGACAAAAAGCCACTCAGAGACGCTGAGCGTAACCGCCACGTCAACAACCTGAGGATGCATTCACATGCAAACCCCAAGGCATACTCAGAAACCATGGCCCAGAATTATCACCTGCAAACTGAGCTGTCAGATGACAACCAGAGCATCAAGGCCACAAGGGTTTCGAGTTTTTTTTAAAATGTGATTTAAAATGTTACGACGACCTTCTGCAGCAGCACCTGCCTGAAGGACCTAAATATGTTTGTCTAGATCAGACTGAGTGCTACATTCTGCAGTCACTATGTAATCAAATGCAGTGAGTGATCAAGCAGACATCTTTAGGTGCCAATTTCTGTTTCTTGGCCCAACACATTTACCTCCCTAATGAAGATTCTAGTCCAACTATGTCATTGTTATATTTTAGTCTCTTGTATCTGCCACTGGTGACTGTTCAGTTACCCAAAGCAGATAGGGTCAACACATGCCCCGTTGGTTAATGGAACTCTCCAGCTGTTATGAATGGACATACACTAACAAATGAACTCTTTTAGTTGTGGATTTAACAAGTGGTCCCAGGATTGCACATCGGATATAATCCTGACACCAAAGGGGGGATGTCACCAACTGAAGTCATTCATCTGTGGAGTAAACGGAACTGTACTTTAAAAGTCCATGGCTTCCTTTCCAGGTAGCCACACCCCCTGTTCCACTCAGTAAAATGCCTGTTCTGAAGTTCAGGCACTGAGAATTGGAACTGATCCCTCTTTGTGGCTCAGTTTCTTCACTCCAGTATTGAACTGGATCAAGTTCTTGAAACATTCCAATGAAAAGTGGTTGCTGCACATACACAATCTCTAGCTAACTCTTGATGGAACATAACCCTCAAATATAGTTTATCCACTGGGCTCTCATATCCTCTGAGGCTGTTGGTGGATGTAAGATGCATGCTCCTCAGTGCAGCTGACAGCAGAACTTTTCCACAAGAAACTGGCCTCATCAGTCTGGCAGGGTGGATACGAGTGGGCGGGGCTTAAAGGTTGAGGCTTAGCACATGAGGTTTAGTGGACTAAAGTGGTAATATACTTTTTAAAGGAAAAGTGGACGAGCTCCTTTAATGATGAACTTTTAAACAAAGAGGAACTGAAAAAAATGCAATGGTTGGAGAGTTTTACACTTGCTGGCGACTTCAGACAACCCTTATATATGTTCCCAAGAACAGAAAAAAGGGATTTTTTTTTTTCCATTATACGTCCCCATTAAAATGATTTTAAAAAAGCAAGTTTTTTGTTTGTTGTTTTGTTTGTTTTTATCAGTAAAGATGTTATAGGGGACGTTTTTTCTTTCTTTTTTAAACCTGGACCTTATTTCTGGCATAAAATGCGTTCATTTACTCACGATAACAGTTTGGTGAAAGTCGGCGTCCTTCGGAAGATATTTAGATAACTCGAGATCGGCGTATATCCATATAACAGGAGAGAACAGGGCAGAGAAAATACAGCCTCTAAATAAGGCATTATCTGTCTTTATTTCACCAATACTTTAAGACCAATGAATGAATGAACGCGTACTGTTGCACTGTTAGCTCAGAGCTGCCGTGTTGTTCTTATTGGGGGGCTTATCGGGGGCTTTCCACAGACGCGTCTTGTGAGATGACATCATCGATGTGCGCTGCGCCACTGAACTAACAGTGCAATAGAACGCGTTCGTTCATTCATTCGTGGATCTCCCTGTACATGCCGGGCCACAGAGAGTGTGGTACATGAAACACTGCACAACGGTTTCATGTTGGGACAAGGTTTCTGCTGTTTCCATATTTTATCCTCATTATCAAACGGAACTGTTTGAATGCTTGTTTCTTTTAAAAATGAACCGATAGTTTTAAGTGCCGAGCAAAGAGAGGATAACAAGACAAACTCTGATCTTAATGCTATCTGTTGCAGGTAAGGTACTAGCTACTCTTAAGTAGGTCACACAATCCGACTACAAAGAACCCAAACTATCTCTTTTATGGCTTATGATGACTAATTTTACTACCTGTGGACACATTTCTCAGCTTATCTTCTGAAATGGCTATATGTCAGCTAAATGAATCACAATGCCAGCCTCTTGAAGGGGGGATGCTTGGCTTGGGGAATAATAGTACAATTGTATTGAGTATTTAAAAAAATCTTATTTAGAAGATTTTTAAAAGATTACAAAAATCGAACAAAGCTGTGATTACATTATGATTGATTACAGCGATGTGATTAGAAATGTTCATCTGTTGACAGCACTAGTTAAAAATTGTTCAAAGGCAACACAATTACAGAAGAATAATGAGGAATTTCAACCATCTGAAGCCCCAGCTTCTGGACATAACGGACACAGTTTGTGCTGAACTGAAAACAGAACTTGTTTATTTCTAATGTAATACTGATGCTGTTATTAAGTTTCTGCTGTGATCTCTCTTCAGACATCTCTTCCCACCTCCTTCACCCATTTTTGCTGGAGGTTCAAATGATCGCTGGGTTCGCTGTGTGGGCTTCTGCCCCGACGGTCGTTACATTACCAGTGTTACTGATGACAGGTAAGTGTCAAAGTAAGGTCAGAGAATATATTAAAGTGATCATTTATTCTTAAGTGATGCAAAAGTTGGGGTGCTCACAGTCGAGTTGTTTTCTAGCACGTTCCATGTTGGCAAGACCATAGCAGTGATTGCTGGTTTGAGTCCTTACTGTGTTGATCTTTCCTGCAAGTCATTCCCGCAGTCTTTCTCCCCCCTTTCCTGTCTCTCGCTACTATTCTGTCCATTAAAGGGCAAACATGCCCAAAAAAAATAGTTCAAATAAAGAAGAGATGCAGAGGTTAAAATTAGTCTGTGTATTATTAGGTGTCAAAGCCTTGGGAGCTGGGAAACCCTTGGATGCAAGCATATGTCACACGTGGTAGTGTGTTCTTTTTAAAATACCAGCGAACAAGTTGATTTACACTGAAAAAAAAAAACCTACGAACAAAGTAGGGTCTAAAGGTATTTATTACCAATAGAATTAATGAAAAAGGAACAAAAAAAGCCGTCGCAATAAAATAATACTTTTAAAGACGTTCATTTAAAAGCCAGCCACCTTTTCAGATTCGCCAGTTTGTTCGTACCATTAGCCCATGTTTCCCTAAATAACCTCAGAAAAAAGGAATAGATATCATTTTGCAAATTCCCACGCACCATAGAGGTCTTATCTAAAAAATTTACAATAGAATCACATCACTTAACAAAGTGACACGTGACAGGATCAGAGCAGATTGGGTAGGAGAACTTGGAATTGATATCTCCGATGCAACCTGGGATAGTGCATTATATAGAGTAAATGGGACAACCTTGTGTGCTCGCCTTGGCTTAATTCAGTTCAAGGTTCTCCGTCCTATCCATTATAGTAAAGTCAGACTCTTTAAGATCTATCCGAATGTCAGTAAAACATGTGAGCGCTGTCATATAGCAAAGGCCGACTTGGCCCATATGTTCTGGTCCTGTAATAAACTATATAATTTTTGGACTACGATATTTCAAACGTTATCTGAAGCTTTTAACAGAGATATCCAACCCAGTGCTTAAATGGCTATATTTGGAGTCCCAGGGGAGGGTATACCAACGAGAAATAAAATAAAAAATGTGCTCGCTTTTTCAACTCTCCTTGCCCGGAGAAGAATCCTACTTGAGTGGAAATCAGCTCATCCACCCAAAGCCTCCTCCTGGTTGAAAGACCTGATTCTATTCCTTAAATTAGAAAAGATAAAATATTGCATTGGAGGATCGACCCAAAAATTCCATGAAACTTGGGCCCCACTTTTATCTTATTTTGAAAAGCTTGAAGCCCTCCCACATGACTGAAAAGTAAACGGGAATGAAGACTCAGAGACCCCAGAAGACCTGTGTAGTGACAATTAAAGAAAGCAAATAGCCTACTGGTACTGTCCTGAATATCCACTTTTTCTTTATTTAAAAAAAAAAAAATTATTATTTAAATTTTTTTATTATTATTATTATTTTTATTTTGTATCATTATTGTCTTTTTTATTATTTTAATCTTGTATATTTTCATGTCTGTAACATTTTTCTAGTGTAACACTTGGGGTGTACTTTTCAGTCACTATGTTTATTTTTATTATTCAGCTTCTTTTTTTTTTTGTATTGACAGCATGGTGGGGTGAGGGGAAGAAAATAAGAAAAATATGTATGTTGAATAACTTTGATCAATGCTCCTTCTCTCAAATAAAAAAAGTTAAAAAAAAATAATAATAATAATAATAAAAAAAGCCAGCCACCTGCTGTTTGAAGTGTGGCAGCAACTTCTCTAAACCTTTTCTTTACTTGCTCAGGCTGGTTCGTTTCTGGAGCATCGAGGAAAGGGCTCCTCAAGCAATCGCTTCTCTGTCTAATGGCCTCTGCTGTGCCTTTTCTGCTGAGGGGAGCGTCCTTGCTGCTGGGTAAGACACAGCATGTACTGAGAGTTTGCTGTCACCACTGTTTTCTGCTTTCTTTTTTTTATTTTTTATTTATTTATTTATTTATTTATTTCTTTTTTATCATAGGACACGTGATGGTAGTGTGCACTTCTGGGAGTGTCCTCGGAGCGTTGCCAGTCTGCAGCACATATGCAGGATGGCTCTCCGGAGGGTGATGAACACCCAGCAGGTTGAGGCTTTGGCCATTCCTGCACCTCTCCGAGACTACCTGACCTACAAAGTTGTCTGAATCTCTGCACCAGTCTTTTATTTTTTTTATTTTAAAGTTAAAGAACACATCGAACAGCATTTTGAAATAATTCAAGTGATCTGAATATAATGAAAAGAGTTAAAAACTCTGAGCCATGCCCTTGTGTAAGTCCTCCATTACCTTATTTTATATATATTTATTTTTATAAGTGCTTTTGTAATTGACTATACTGGGGCCGGTGCATCATCCTAAGGTCAGGTTCTTTCTGGGTCCTCATGTCTCTTCCATATCAGTGGGAAACTTTGGGGGAACACAAGCTGAAGTTGCCTGAGGAATGACTGGTGATGTCGACTCACAATCAACCCAAATAGAAAATGGTAAACGGCAACATTCTGCTTGAATTGACTTTTTTGAGCACGTGTGCCTTTGCTCCTTTGCCATCTATATTTTGCCTTGTACAAAACCTCATATACAGAATTTCACCTGATATATATGTTGATGTAAAATGTAATGTCTAGAAACATATCGATGTTTGAACATGCATTTTCTTTAATGTCAATTCACCATATAATAGAATTGTGTGTGTCCTACATTACTGTGCACATCACATTTAGACCACACCCTGTCAGTATTACAGTTGGCAATATCTACAACCCTGAAAGGAATCCAAATCAACCAATCTGCTGACTGATTCATATCATTTCTCATATGGTACATAGGTGGTAATTATGTGATACTTTAAAAGATGTCATTTTTGGAATCTACATGTTATTTTCAATTTGTCATGTGAAGAAGGGAGTTCTGAGTAGTCTAAATTCTTATCGTGTTTCGCTGTAGGATGTGGGTACAGAGAATATGTCAGTCAGTCTGGCAGTAAGGTCTGACCGTGCCAATGCCAAAGTTTTTTTTTTTTTTTTTGTCTTTCCAGGTGAAAATGGTTGGGTGGTTCTTAGTTTCTACTGTGATGGCAGCAATAGCAGTAATTGGTTGTGTTACTTCCTTCATTGTACAGAACCTTATCATTGCATTGCATATATACCTGTTACCATTGTGATTGGAAGATGTTTCGCCTCAAAGATGCAGTGTTAATCAAATACATATGAATGTATGAAATGAAAGTTCTTGCAACCTTCTTGCAACACATTCTGTTTTTAGCTACAATAAAAGCTTATTGGCAATATATCAGTTGTTTGTTTCATATCACAACTGTGTCAATTTTCAAAAAGGAGGGAGATTTAATTTTGAATTTAATATTGTATATAGTTTTTAAAGATGTTACGTTAAAGATTTAAAGTTTAAAAAAAAATCTAAAGAATTGGGGATCATACACTGAAACCTAGAATTTTCTTATGTCATAGATTGTGGTTTTGCGTGAGACTGACAGTTCAGCTTGTATTTTTAGGCCCGACTTGTATCTGCAGTGTTTATTCTTATTAGACCAAAGCACACTGAATTATTATTATTATTATTACGTTCCTATATCAATTGCTTTTTTGGGGCCTCAAAAACTCAAAAAATTTTCTCAAAAAAAAAGAGTCCCGGCAGAACAACAACACATCGCACTCGTGTGGATGTACCTGGCTTCAGAGCCCACGAGCGGATAGAGATCCAAAAACGAGTGATAGGTGGAGAGGAGGGGACAGGGAGAGGGTCTGCTGTCCAGATATTGAACTGCTGTCAGTTGGTTTCCGTGCATTCTATGCACCGAGAAAATTCCCCTACACTGTCGTAATTGTTGTTTACATCTCACCGAGGGCGGCACCAACAATAGCATGTGACGTCATCCATGACGCTGTTGCTGCAATACAGATCCAGCACCCTGAAGCATTCATTGTAATCACAGGGAATTTCAACCACGTCTCTATCCTCCTGCTTGACTGGCTTTGTACAGTATGTGGACTGTCCAACACGTGGAGAAAGGACATTAGATCTGTTCTATGCTAACGTGAAGGAGGCTTACAGGACAGTGTCTCTTCCACCACTGGGTAGATCTGATCACAGCATGGTCTATCTACAACCCACATACAGACCGTGTGTACAAAGACTTCCTGTTACTACCAGATCTTTCAGGAAGTGGTCACCAGAGGCGAGTGATGCATTGAGAGTCTGCTTTGATGTCACAGACTGGGCTGTACTGCTGGAGGAAGAAGAAATGGACATAGACATGGACAGGAGGGTCAGCACCATCACAGACTACATTAACTTCTGTAGGGACACTGTGATTCCAGTGAGGACTGTAAGGTGCTATCCAAATAACAAACCATGGATCACCAGTGATATAAAAGTGGGTGTTCCAGAATGGGGATAGAGAAAAGTGGAGGAGTGTACAACAGGAGCTTAAAAAGACATTACGTCAAGCTAAGGTGGAGTACAAGAAAAAGGTGGAGAGACAGCTTTTCTTTTCTTTTCACCCTGTACACATCGGACTTCAGGTACAACTCAGTCATGCCACATTCAGAAGTATTCTGATGATAGGGCTGTTGTGGCATGTGTGCGTGGTGGACAGGAGAAGGAGTACAGGGACCTTGTGGAGGCCTTTACTGACTGGAGGAAAAAGAACTGTTTGCTCCTGAACACCACCAAGACCAAGGAGCTGGTGGTGGATTTCAGGAGATCTAAAACTCCATGGCGGTCAGTCTGCATTGATGGTGGGGAGATAGAGACCGTGCAGTCCTATAAATACCTGGGGGTGGTACTGGACAACAGTGTTGGGAGTAACGGCGTTTAAGTATAACGGCGTTACTAACGGCGTTATTTTTCCAGTAACGGAGTAATCTAATTAATTACTTTTCCCACCGTTACAACGCCGTTATTGTTACTGAGAATATAAAGTGGCGCGTTACTACAATTTGGTTGTAGGCTTTCGGCTACACATCAGCTGCACGCTGCCTGGAGAGAGCAGGGGTGGGGATGATGACACCGTTGCAAATGCGATGATGATTGGCTGTGTGGGCGGATGTACTGCTCACGCTGTCTCACTGCACGCGCTGACGACTAAACACACACAAGACAGCAACAATGGCAACGAGCCAGGGAAGTTCAAAGGTAGCGTTCTCTAACTGGAAGTACCGGCACTACTTCTCACTTGTGGAGATAAAAGGAAAGAATGTGTATGTAACATGCACGCTATGCCCAGGGAAAAAAAAAATTATCCACGTCTGCCTCAAGTAACTCAGATCTAATGAAGCACCTCACATCAACCCATGCAAATATGAAGCACTTGTTGCTTCTGCAGCTGCTAACCCAACCCCAAGCCCAAATCCAGCTAGCTAACCCAACACCAAGCCCAAATGCAGCTAGCTAACCCAACCCCAAGCCCAAATGCAGCTAGCTAACCCAACACCAAGCCCAAATGCAGCTAGCTAACCCAACCCCAAGCCCAAATGCAGCTAGCTAACCCAACACCAAGCCCAAATGCAGCTAGCTAACCCAACCCCAAGCCCAAATGCAGCTAGCTAACCCAACCCCAGGCCCAAATGCAGCTAGCTAACCCAACCCCAAGCCCAAATGCAGCTAGCTAACCCAACACCAAGCCCAAATGCAGCTAGCTAACCCAACCCCAAGCCCAAATGCAGCTAGCTAACCCAACCCCAAGCCCAAATGCAGCTAGCTAACCCAACCCCAAGCCCAAATGCAGCTAGCGTGAGCCCCAGCGAAGGAGGCGGAGCCACTCGAAAACAAACAACACTCGATTTTTCGGGTCTGAAACAGGTGACCACCATCACCATTTTATATTCAATATTTATGTTTTTATTTCTATGCATCAAATGGCAGGCTGCAATCTATTGAGTTCAAATAAATACGGAATGTTCTAAATTACTGTATATAGTGTTTTTATTCTTCAATCAGTTAATATAAACATATTTGATGTTAAAGATGTTATAGAACATAACAGCGATATAGAACATAAAAAATAACGCCAGTTACTTTGCTGAGTAACTAATTACTTTTACAATGTGGTATCTGAGTTACTAACTCAATTACTTTTTGGGAGCAGTAACTGTAACTAATTACTTTTTAAAAGTAACTTGACCAACACTGCTGGACAATAAACTGGAGTGGTCTGCCACCATAGATACGGTGTACAGGAACAACCTTCAATGTCTGCAGTGATATGCTGTGCATGTTTTAATCACACTATCATTGAGAGTGCACTGTTCTATGCTGTTGTCTACTTGGGGAGTGGCACTACAGACAAAAACTGCCGTGACCTGGACAAACTGGTGAAAATGGCTAGTTCTGTGATGGGCTGGACCCTCTCAGAACTTTGGTGGAGCAGCGGATGAGGAGCAAGTTATATTCTTTGAAGGTGAACAATAAACACTCCCTCCACAGCATCCTGGCAGGACAGATGAGCAGGTGCTTTGTCCCCACAGCCATAAGGCTTTTTAACAGTGACTGCTGACATGTTCTCACATTTGTTTGTTTATTTATTTATTTATTTATGTTCTAATATACAATCATTGTAGATATTTTAATTGAGCTACATGACAATTTGAATTTCTCCCACAGGGATGAATAAAGTATTTTTCTATTCTATTCTATTTTCCAAGGGGGGATAAATTTAGATGTTACAGGCCTGTTTCACCTTTGAGAAGGCCACCTTCCTGTACACGCCTTTGTCAGAAATGATGGATCAAAGGGATTTTAAAGTAGCGTAAATATCGCGGATAATGCCTTTTTCACTTCAAAATAATGAACTTTGAGGCTGAATTTCTCCAAAATGATACAGTGAATATGCTTGATACCGAGTGAGTGAACAGTCAGGATGGTCCTGAGTTCAAGTGTACATGCCTTTGTCAGAAATTATGGATGAAAGTAATTTTACAGTAGCGTAAATATCGCGCATGCCTTTTTAACTGCAAAATAATGAATTTTGAGGTTGAATTTCTCCAAAATGATACAGTGAAAGAGCTCTATACTGAGTGAGTGAACAGTCAAAATGTTCCTGAGTTCAAGTGTATCAATCTTTGTCAGAAATTATGGATCAAAGGGATTTTAATTCAATTCATTTCATTTTTATTTATATAGCGCCAAATACAACAAATGTCATCTCAAGGCACTTAGATAGTAAGTCCAATTCAAGCCAATTGGAATTCAATTAATTAATAATAATTCAATTAATTAATAATTAATAAATAGTTGAGTAAAATATTTGCACGCTCCGTATCATGGACGTACTGCATTTGCCATAAATTCTGTCAAACGGGCGCACTTTAAATCGGGAAAAGACGAACGTCTGCTCACTTGACCGCAGTAGCAACAGGGACAGAGATAAACAAACTGAGACCGGGCTATGTATATTTTTAAAAAAGCATATTAAGAATTAATATTACAAAATTATCATTACTTGGTGTTGGTTTGGGTTAAGTAAATTCAGTAAAAAGCTATAATAATAACTACGACTGTGTTTGAATTATACATTTGATATAGAACAAAATATGGTGAGTCAACCATTTTGTTGTGCTGTTCAAAATGTTTATTTGTTGAGATGATGTAAGTTTTATTGTTATCTCTTATGATTTTATTTATATGGCGTTCCATTCTGTTCGGAAGCCATACAATGAATAAACACAATAACTCAGTGGCAGAAACGGTGTACAGGAACATCTATATCGAGTGTGGATTGGAATTCCCAAAATCAGAGTGGGAGATACCTCCAAAGGTAGTAGAGAATGACAGAGCTAAGATGTCGCCAGCCTTAATTTGATGAAGTAGGTTTAGAAAATTGATAAATGAACACAGTTTTGTCTACAGATATGGCAACTGCAACATTTTCTCAAAACAAAAACCGCACATAGTCACTTCAGATTTGGAGTGTGTTTGTTTATGCAACACGTAAATGTGAATAAATGGCACATCATTTTAAAGCACTGCTGCTCTCAAGTAGTGTCCAAATGCATCATCAGCGTCTCTCCTGTCCTACTCAGGATAGTGAGTGAGTGAATGAGAGAGAGGGAACATTTGGAACACAGCCAGGCTAGGCTGATGCATGAGCGTCGCACCCGTGGGGGACGGGGTGTTTCGACACCCCCACTTTTACAGCAAGATGATTTCACCTTTTTGAATTTTCAATGACCAAATAAAGTTTTAACAAATCATAAAATGTGTTTTAAAGACCCTGTACCCTCTTTAGAATAATTCTATCCAGATTTGAGCAGTGTTAACTATTGTAGTTTCCATACAGGACCTACTTTAGGGTGATCAAAATGCAAAAATAAAGCAGTAAAATGGCCCTGTTCTGCATTTGTACAAATCAGAAAAAGGTTTCACAAATCCCAAACAAGGTTTTAATGAATCTATAGCCCCTTTAGAATAATTCCATGCAGATTTGAGCAATGCAACTATTGCAGATTCCATACAGGACCAAGTTTTGGCCGATCAAAATGCAAAAAAAAAATGCAGTGAAATGGCCCATTTAATTCGCGAATCGGAGGCTGGCGAATCGGATGCCCAGAATGGCATGTGTGGGTGGGCAGTTAGCTCATCTGGGGGGGCAGAAAACAATGCCTGAAAAAAATCGGTGGAAAATTTTTGAAAGGTTTTTAGACCAGGACTTTAGGATGCAATAGCTTTTGTTTAACATGCTCCACATTCTCCATTGAGGGTTTAAATTTAAGTAGATACTTGGGGCAAGACATCCAGCCAACTCCAGCTTTTTATTACCTTCATTAAGTCTACATTTCAGATCATTATATACAACAAAAAGATCAGAAAATGGGAAAATCGCCTTTTTTTTTTCAGCAGCAAGGGGTTAAGGTTACGGGGAGGGGTTAACACGATAACAAAAAAATGAATAAAGCTATAAACTTTGCAGATATATGCCTTTTTTAAATCACCACCTGCATTTATTCTATCAATACAAGACACAAACAGAGATAATAAATCGTGGCCTTTTTTCTGTGCAGTTTTCTTTGGATGGACAGCCCCCCCCCCCCCCCCCGTAGCCACGCCCCTGCTTCCCCACATTTAAAATCACTGCTCCACCCCTGGGCTGATGCACCCACATTTGTTAGGGATCTAGCTTTTCTGTGGTGCAGCAGTGCAGCTTTACTGTATGCCCAACAGGGGTAGCTGGTTGACCTCTCAGCTATTGTGATGATTTTTAGGAGCTGGACAGGGTGGTGGTGGTAGCGGAAAACCCGTTGACGGCTTCTGTTGCCCCCTCTGTTTCGAGCTGCACCATTTTTACCAAGGCGCTAACGGTGCTCTGTTTGCTTAGAGAACAGTGAGTATTTGTTCCTTTTAACAACATATTATGTGCTTTCCAGTGAGGGGACACAATTAAATCTGAGAGCCAACAGAGTCCAGCGGAGAAACACTCAGGCGGGCTCCAAAGGATAATTGTAACAAGACCCCTAGTGTCTTGTTACATGATTCGTTCTACAAAAAGCGAGAGCATAGAACTAAGGCAGTGAATTGGGCCAGTTATGCTAGTTAGCTATTTACATCACTTTTTAGAAACCAACACAAAAGCATTAAGAGTTACCGTAATTGTTTACTTAGGTAGCCCGAAGAGTGGAACAATAACACATTGTTGTTTTTTTTATGTAACCAGATGCCGACGGTAAAATCATCCGGTAGCTTAGCTAGCTAATGTAGCCGAAAAGCGACACCTATTGAAGCTGTGTTTTGTTCCTCCGACTCCGCAAGTAATGCAGAGAGGGATTTTCTACATTTCTGTATAGGTTTTGGCATTGTTTTAACATGTGCCGCTGATATAGAATAAGATATTATGAGGTAAGCAGTGAACACAGACTCGTTCTAAGCTTCTCTGAACCGGTCCACATTAATGTGAGAGATGCTGTCCTTTTATTAAAGCTTTGCCAGAACTTCACGATCACAGTAACCGATTAGAACAAAAACTTAAAAAAAATCTGAAAAATGTGTCTTTGGATCATTTTCTGGACTACAATACTGTTTCTGGTGTAAATTCTATTGATCTGTGTGTCAGCTATCTGGTCGCTGTGGTTTTCCAGTTATCTGAGTTGTGTTTGGAAATCTAATCTGCGACATTTAGAAGTTTGCCATAGATTCATCATGTATTCAATTCTGAAACTACTTTCATTAGCTTTTTTTACTTTATCATGTTGCAATATTGATTTAATGTGTAATTTGCCATTTTCATTGCGGTTTAAATGTTCAAGTTGTAATTAGAATAACTTATTTTAAGTAAGAAATCCATTATATGCCAGAACATTGATTGAACATTAGCACTTTTCTGATATTTTTTATATACTAAATTAGTCACAAAGAAGTTCCACAACAGATTCTCAGGAGAAATAATTTAAATATTGTACAAATAATGATGCCATGAGAAAGGATTTGGTTCATAGCAGGGGCGATTTTAGGATCTGGTCTTTAGGGGGGCACATTTTTTTCTCACTAATTGAGGCTATGTACACACGTAGCCGGGTATTTTTAAAACCGAATGTTTCCCCCCCTCCGTTTATAAAATAATTTGTATCCACATTACCTCGTTTTCGAAAAAAACACCTTTCACACATAACCGAACATCTGCGTTTTCACCTGTCTCGACAACCCAAATGCATTTGCTGTTTTGCGCAAAAAAAAAAAAAAGGAGTACGACTTGGGCGTGTAAAATCAAGGCATTAAACAGCGCCTGCACAATAATAACCACCACAGTTCTCAAGGCATCCATGCTTCTTCAGTAAACAAAGGTCGCACTTTAGACTTTAAAGCAGATTTGTTGTTGTTTTGGCGCATATTGTGACGTTCGAAAACGCAAAACTGCGGTTATCTCTGTCTACACGCAGCTGCATAAACGGAGTTTTCAAAAATCTTCACTTTGCCCGGAGTTTTTAAAAACATTCGTTTACGATGCGTTTTCATGTGGATGACAGGTCCAAACGTAGAAAAATATATTCGTTTTAGCAGATACCGGCTACGTGTGGATGGGGCCTGAGGCAAACTAGTACATTTATAAATTTTGGAGCCGTATTAGTTTTGCTTTGAGTAGTGTTTTCCCCTACAATATTCAATTTTGACCTCTTCATTTCAAAAGACTGTGTGGCTTGACAGGGATAACAGAGAGCCTGAGACAAATATTGAAGATAATTCAACATTTATTTTGGGAGTAAAGAGTTAAAACAAAAACAAATGCTAGAAAATAAATAAAATGGTCACTAAAATAATGCATCCTTGAGCAAAAAAAAATGTGTTTTTGCATAATATAATATTTTAAAAATGTGCTGAGCCAGGGGGTGCCGAGCTATCTCACGGTGGTGCCTTTGGCACCACTAAAAATACCCTAGCCTCGCCCCTGGTTCATAGTACCCAACTACTTAATGGTAGCCTATATCTTGGCAGAGTGCTCATCTTTCAACTGGAAGGTCAGCGGTGCGATCCCCAGCATGTCCATGTGATGAATTGTTCTTGGGCAAGACGTTGAACTCAACATTAGCCATAATATGTTAATCATTGTGTGACTGTAGACCAAAAGTGTTGCATACATTTCATAGAAGAACTGTATGAGTGTTTGTTTGGATGACTGAATAAGAAACACATGTAAAGTACCATAGAACTTAGACGAGGTTAAAAAAAAAGGTGTTGAACAAATGCTAAAAGTTTACCATTTATATGCAAGGAGAGAGATTATTTAGTTGTTTTAGCACTAGAAGTTTGACAATAGTTGATGCAATGGTTTAGGTGTTGCTATATATTTGATGTTTTCTCTTATGATTTTCTGAAAGAAACGACTAATTAAACATGCAACGTTTCATTAATATCATAATACATTATATTAAAGTTTATTTATTTATTATTTTAGTAGTAGTAGTTCTTTTTAACTTTGTTAGTATATATTCCTTTATTGTTAAGTGTCCAGCGATAAGACTAATAATTCATATTTAAAAAGTATTTAGTTTGATGTTGTTTGTTTTTCCTGTCTCCTTCCTTAGGGGATTTGGATTTATTTTCCCTTTTGGTCACAACAAACAGATCTGACCATTGACCTTCAAATTGTGGAGGAAGAATAGAACCACGTTAAGTTCCTCACCATGTTTAATCTGATGAAAAAGGACAAAGAGAGGGAAGGGAACAGGAAGGACAAGAAAGACAAAAAGGTGAGGATGTCTGCCGCCGAGCTGCGCAGCCTGGAGGAGATGAGCATGCGGCGAGGTTTCTTCAACCTGAAGAGGGAGGCCAAACGTGAGTCCAAGAACAAACTGGAGATATCCAACCCTATTCCCATCAAAGTGGCCAATGAGCTTTCCCTCACTGACATCGAGTCGGACGGCTTGAGTAACCGAAGCAGCATTGTCCAGGAGGACCAACTAAGTGCTGCGAGTTCCACCGATGACTTGAAAGGTGAGGGTGGAGGTGGGCACGATGGACTCCGCAGCTCAGTGCGTGAGCGTGTGACACACTTTGGTTCACTCGCCAAGCACAACTCCTCGCAGGTGGGCCAGATGATTAAACGTTTCTCCTTCTCCCAAAGGAGCAAAGAGGAGAGCCCCTCTGAGGGCTCATCACCATCTGGGCAGAACTCTGCTGCCCCTTCCCCACAGATAGAGAGCAAAGTTTTCAGTGTGCTTCACAAGCATAGTCTAAGGGTGCCAACGGAACCAACGGATAACCATAAAGTCTGCATCCCGGAGGTGGTTCACAAGATCTTTCTTGCACAATTGAAGCTGCCAGCTGTGGTCACACCGAGCGCCCCCGAAACGCGTGAGCTGGAACTTCAGCGCCGCAACACCGGCGACTTCGGATTTTCTTTGCGTCGCACGACCATGCTGGATCGCAGCCCTGATGGAGGAGTATACAGACGCGTGGTCCATTTTGCCGAGCCTGGTGCTGGCACCAAGGATCTGGTGTTGGGGCTGGTGCCAGGGGACAGACTGGTGGAGATAAATGGACGAAATGTGGAAAACAAGAGCCGGGACGAAATAGTTGAGATGATTCGTCAGTCGGGAGACTCGGTTCGACTGAAGGTGCAGCCTATCCTGGAGCTGAGTGAGCTGAGCCACTGCTGGCTGAGGAACACCGAGTGGCTGCGCAGGGAGACCAGACATGTAAGCAATTCATTCTTTTTCTTTACAGATACACTCTGCTCGGTCTTGATATTTTGTTAACTGTGTTTGAACCTAAAACATTTAACTGAATAGCCTAAAAGGGCCATATTGGTTCTTAGTCTTTTAGCACCTGTGCTCAAGTTGTACTCAGAACAGTACTGTGGACTTGTACTGGTCAACGTCTAAGACTGGGTCTCTCAGGTCGTTTTTGGTGCAGGTACTGATTAGTTTATGATGATGCAGGAGGTGATGCTTCAGGAATGCCTGTAAAGTAATGTTAATTAGGGCTGTAGCTATCAAATCTTTTTGTAATCGAGTAATCTACCGATTATTCCATCGAGTAATCGGATAAAAAATCATTTTGGGTTATTAAACAACCAATTCAAATGATGCTTAACGGAAATGATGTGGATGTAAAATGCAATCAAGCAGTTGGCTTTTATTTCTCAAAAAAACATTCATGTATTTATTCCAACTCCAACACTTGGCTCCAAAACTAAGCCCATTTATTGCAACTTACCCATTTAGTGCTTTATAGTGCCAAGGGCCCCTTGGCTCTCCGCCATCGCGCCAACTGAATTCCGAATGGAACACCATAGACATGATATAGGTAGACACCTTCCGTTACTTACGTGTAACGTTATTACGGCAGGAACTAGTACTCTCTCTCATTGTATCTTGCTGGGTTTTTTTTCTTCTTCATATTTTGAAGGTTTCCCAGTGATACAGGCTTCAGGAGGCAATGGGAAGTAGCTATAAGATGGGAGGGTTTGTTGCGACTGAGTCGTCAAAGCTCTGTAGTGAGCACTTCAAGCCTGAAATTGTGTGTGTGTGTGTGTGTGTGTGTGTGTGTGTGTGTGTGTGTGTGTGTGTGGTAAGGTAAGGTAAGTTAAGGCATCTTTATTTATACAGCGCATTTCATACCACAGGCAACTCAATGTGCTTTACATAAAGACAAGGCATTTAAAAGAACAGCATAAAGCAGCACAAACTCAACCATACGCACACCGAAAGAGAAATGTTTTTAACCTGGATTTAAAAGTGCTTACAGTTGGGGCTGATTTCAGTTCTGCTGGTAGTTTGTTCCAGTTGTGTGCAGCATAACAGCTAAAAGCTGCTTCACCGTGTCTAGTTTGAACTCTGGGCTCCACAATCTGACCTGAGTCAGCAGAACTCAGAGCTCTGCTGGGTTTATACTCTGCTAGCATGTCATTCATGTATTCTGGACCTAAACCATTCCGTGATTTGTAGACGAGCAGCAGAACTTTAAAATCTATTCTGTATCTGACCGGGAGCCAATGTAAAGACTTGAGAACTGGGGTGATGTGATGTGATCTCTGTGTTCTGGTTAAAACTCGGGCTGCAGCGTTCTGAATGAGCTGCAGCTGTTTGAGACTCTTTTGGGGGAGTCCAGTCAGAAGACCGTTACAGTAGTCAAGTCTGCTGGAGATGAAAGCATGAATCAGCTTCTCCTGATCTGTTTGGGACATTAAACCCTTAATTCTGGATATGTTCTTAAGTTGATAAAAGGCTGAATTGGTGACTGATTTGATATGATTGTTTTCAGGTCAGGTCTGAGTCTATCAGCACGCCGAGGTTCCGGACTTGGTCTTTAGTTTCTAGAGACAGTGACTCAAGATGTTTACTGACAGCAAACCTCTTCTCTTTGTTGCCAAACACAATGACCTCAGTTTTTTCTTGATTTACCTGAAGGAAATTTTGGTTCATCCACTTTTTGACTTGCTCTAAGCAGTCGCACAATGACTCTATAGGACTGCAGTCATCTGGAGACAGTGCGAGATAAATCTGTGTATCATCTGCATAGCTGTGGTAGTTGACTTTAGAGTTCTTCAGAATTTGACCCAGAGGCAGCATGTATAGAGTGAACAGAAGGGGTCCAAGAACTGACCCCTGAGGAACTCCACATGTCATAGCCACTTGATCAGATTGATTACTTCCAATAGTCACAAAATAACTCCGCTCCTCCAAGTAGGACCTGAACCATTCTAGGACTGTCCCGTTGAGTCCTGCCCAGGTTTCCAACCTGTTCAGCAGTATACTGTGATCCACAGTGTCAAATGCAGCACTGAGATCCAACAATACCAGAACTGACACCTTGCCTGAGTCAGTGTTCAACCTTATGTCATTTAACACTTTAATAAGAGCCGTTTCTGTACTGTGGTGAGGTCGGAAGCCTGACTGAAATTTGTCAAGGAGTCCACTGGAGTTCAAGAAGAACTTTCTCAACAATCTTGGCTGTAAAAGGAAGATTTGAGATGGGTCTGTAGTTGGTTAAAATGGAAGCATCCAATGTTGTCTTTTTTAGGAGTGGCTTGATGGCAGCTAATTTTAAGGGTTTAGGAAACGTGCCTGATTGAAGTGAGCAGTTTATTATTTGCTGCAAATCTGTTTGGACAGAGCTTACAATAGTTTTAAAGAAGTCAGATGGCATTGTGTCAAGACAGGATGTCGATGGTTTAAGATGCTGGACTGTTTCTTCTATGGTTTTTTGGTCAACTGTATTGAATTCTGACATCATAGTTGATTGATTCCTAGGTGGTTTTAAGGATTGCGTCATTTTATTATTTTGCTGATTTATGTTGATATGTAGCCTTATAGATTTGATTTTTTTCATTGAAAAAACAAGCAAATTCATTGCATTTTTCTGTGGAAATGAGTTCTGAGAGAAATAAATTCAAATGAACAATCCAACTTGTCTCTTTATTAAAATATAAAAGTAAGTCATTTAATACATTTCTCAATATGCCATAGCCTACCATATGTCTTTGTTAAAGAGCATGATACAAAGTCTTTCAGCATGAAGGCACATATTTTTAATGTGTGACAGTGTCCTGTATCATAACTAAATCTCTGCCGTTTGTAACAAACCAAACCGTGTGAAAATCCGGTAAAAATTCGGGGATCACGTCTACGTATATTACGTCTATGTTTAACACGCTCTGGTGGTGTGCTTCTTCAGAAACGTCCGTGTGGAACAATGAGCCCTGCGCTGAGCAGGGAGCATAATGTGCGTCATAGGAATCTAACGAAGCTTCGAGGCAGAGTTTTTGCCTCGAGGATTTGTTGTAATCGAGTTACTCGAGTAACTCGAGGAATCGTTTCAGCCCTAATGTTAATGTTGAAAAACGTAAAGCATTAACCAAATGAATGGAAAAAGACATGTTGTAAAACAATACATAACAAACGACTCACAGACAATAGCAATAAACAAGCAAACCACACTCAAAACATTGACCCATCAACAAATTGATAAACAATACACAACATTTAACCTTGACATGTGCATGTGAATATCAACATATGACCTTGTTGAGACCTTGTTATGATGAGTAACGATACAATGAAGTGTAATAAACTGACAATTTTTTTTTAAAGTAAACATTTTTAGAAAATGATTTAAATGATAACCATGTGCAGAGTGTAGTGCAGCTCAGTCTCATCCGGTCCAGTCCTGTCACCGCTGGCTGCACTCGTCTTCTTCTGGCTGAACATCAGTTCAGCAGTCGGAAAGAGAGGTTACTCGCACCTCACTTCCATGAAGGGGTCTTTACCACCCCCTTTTCCAAACTAATCTAATTTTAGGACAATTCAGGACAGAATCTATTCACTCACATTTTCTTGACAGTGGTTGGAGGCTTTAGATCAGGGCTTTTCAATTACAAATTCAGTTGGGCCAGATTTTAAAACCGAGACCTTAAGCTGGGCCGGACATTTTAAGCGGTCAGTGGGGAGGAGGTAATAACAAATTTCAAACCAACACAAATATAAAGAAATAACGTGATGTTTATTCATCTTTTCCCCTCTTCAAAAAGTGCACAAAAACACATTTCAAAACCTTTAAATTAACTGAGGTAGTCGCAATACTCTCACTCCTGAAATAACCCAGGCATTAAAGGGATATGCCACCCCCAGGCCAAATTAAGTGTATCCCCGCATTCCCGAGACATAAATAAGTGTGTGGGAGCGTTTTCCTGGCGACCCAGGCATTGTCCGAGTCTCACAGCACTGACCACTGCTTGGTTGCGCGTAATACATACATGCTAGCATCGCCAGCGTCGCCACTCGAAATATTTCGCCCAACGTGAATTAATTTACTTGATTTACCTTCTAATTACTGTGTGAGTGGTGTACTTTCACATTGAGTGCAAATGACTGTCTAAATCTACACGGAAAGTTTGGTTTGCTCATGTCGGTTTGGGACTAGTTTCCAGTGCGGAAAACACAGCCGAAGCACACTCCCCGCTACGTTATTGGGAATACCCCCCTTCACGCTGATTTGTTTGAAGAAGTCATTGCAAAGTAAACACATAGGTTTGGCGTTTGGAGTTGGTGGTAAAATAAAACAGTATCTGTCCACCCAGGCAGGGTTAAAACGCAGATTTTCATCGTCAATTTTTCGTTTGAGGGTTGAGAGAGACGTACTTTTTCAGTTGGAGTTGAGCTGCTAACATGGTTCTATCAGCAACTTTCAGAACAACGTGCTGCCTTGTGGGTTGGTTATGTGTTGCTATGCTACGTGGAGTGTTGCATTCACTTTCTGATCTACCGTAGGAATTTTGAGTTAATTTTGGCAATCTGTGTTTTTCATGGTTTTTCTCTGCTTTTTTTGGCTGAACCACAAGTTGGGCCACTCGGGTATTGCTTCTGGGCCGCATGTGGCCTGCGGGCCGCCATTTGAATAGCCCTGCTGTAGATTGTTTAAAGTTTGGTGCAGCTTGGTAGAATGAATTCTTCAAATCAGTTTGTCACTCAGTTGGGGTGGAGCGCTTAGCTTCGCCGTCCACCCTTTTGGGCCCTCATTGCGCACATGTGAATGAAGGTCACGTGATTGTTCCACCATTGCCTTGGCATGATGGGCACCTGGTCAGTCACCTGGCTTTGAGTGATGTGGTGGTCCTGCTTTGGGGCAGTTAATTTAACCCGTGGACGAGTATTGGCATGAAAGAGAACCGAGCAGCAGAACAATGCAACGTGTTATCTTCACGTAAGAAATGGCCTTTTAACAGGTCCAATTCCAGTGTTTATTGGTTGAACAATCAAGATTTCATATGGAACCAAAACAACTGCCAAGTTCATATGAACAATGTTTTGGGACAATATCAAAATATCCCCCAACCTTCAAACCATTTCGAGAACACATCAACACAGACACAACAGAACAAGAAAAAAGAAGTTGTTAGTAAACCGCGGTTAATTGTTGTATCACCGTAGAACACGGGCCTGTAGATACACTGTGTCGCTGCATCGAACAGATCAGTGTGTGGATGCAAAACAATTTTCTCCAGCTAAACTCAGACAAAACTGAAATCATTGTCTGTGGCCCACAGAAACAAAGAGAAAGTGTTATCAGTCACCTTGAGACTCTCTCTCTAAAACCTAACTATCAAGTTAGAAATCTCGGGGTAATATTGGACTCAGACCTGAACTTTAACAGCCACATTAAATCTGTAACATCAGTAGCTTTTTACCATCTAAAAAACATTGCCAGAATCAAAGGAATAGTGTCTAAACCAGACTTAGAAAGACTGATCCATGCGTTTGTCTCCAGCAGGTTAGACTACTGTAACGGCCTGCTCACTGGGCTCTCTAAACGGGCTGTAAGACAGCTGCAGTACATCCAGAACGCTGCTGCTCGAGTCCTGACTAGAACCAGGAAATACGACCATATTAGTCCAGTGCTCAGGTCTCTGCACTGGCTTCCTGTCGCTCAGAGAATAGACTTTAAAACAGCTCTGCTTGTGTACAAGTCTCTTCACGGTCAAGCGCCAAAGTACATCTCTGACATGTTAGAGCCATATGAACCAACTCGGGCTCTGAGAACCTCAGGGAGGGGTCTCCTGCTGGTGCCCAGAGTCAGGACTAAACAAGGTGAGGCTGCATTTCAGTTTTATGCCCCTAAAATCTGGAACAGTCTTCCAGAAGATGTGAGACAGGCCTCAACTCTGACAATGTTTAAATCCAGGCTGAAAACAGTTCTATTTAGCTGTGCATATGACACCTGAAAGTATTTTATCTGCACTCTTCACTTTTTAATTAATTAATGATTATTTTAATGGGTTTTAAATTTCTTTCTTTTTTAATTTCTTTCTTTTATTTTTTTTTATTCCTTTTTAATGGTTTTATTGCCTTCTTGTGATTTTATGTAGCTGTAAAGCACTTTGAATTGCCCTGTGTATGAATTGTGCTCTATAAATAAAATTGCCTTGCCTTGCCTTGCCTCATCCGTATGTTAATTCTGCCGAACTCCTTCACTGCAGTTTCTGCTCCTGTGTTGCTGTCTGCTGCAGGGCAGAAATGTTTGTGGTCAGATTTTATTTTGGGAGCAGCTCAGCATCAAGAAAGCAGCCATTTCTTCTCAGTGAGTAACTGGTTAACCTGTTTAGGCTAAATCTTTTCTGTCCTCTCTAAATTCAGCTCAGAGAGTTTAGATAACATTTCAACATAATCTGCTTAATTCTCACTGGTTGTTTTCTACTAAATTTTCCTTCATTCTTACCAGTGGATGCATTTCATGATGCTGAGCCGTCCACAAACAGTTCAGGACCAGCATTAATTTTTCTAATTCATTCCAATCCTAAACAAAGCATGTGGTACCATCAGAGTTGTTTACAAGCTGAGTTTTTTTTTTTTTTTTTTTTTTTTTTTGACATTTTTTATTTTTATTTTGTGAGAGCATTACAATACAATAGGTACTTTCAAGGAACATACAATGTTACTTCTGCCACTCACAATTAAAATTTTTAATGTGTATAAAACAAAATACACAAAGGTAAATGAATTACATCTAAAAACTTTGAACAAACTGGGAGAGAAAGGCCTACATAAAAGAGATAATAAAGAAATGTCTACCAGGCAGTTTTGAAGTTAAGTATGAGTGATACAGATTAATCCTAAATTCTAACAAAACAAACAAAAAAAAACAAACAAACAAACAAAAAAAAAACAGAATTGCAAGGTCACCCATTCCGTACTTCAGTCTGTTCAAGACCGGCATATTTAACCCACTTGGCCCACCTTTTAGTAAATATGATTTTTTTGAAGGCGGAGGGAGAAGGTAATCCTTTCCATAAGGTAAATGTCATTTACGATACTTATCCACTCCTGTATTGTGGGTGGATCGGGGACCAACCAACGTCTTGTAACTGCTTTTTTACTAGCGGTTATCAAAATATCAAATAAGTATTCATCAGCTTTCCTGACCTGTAAATCAAAATTTCCTAGAAATAATAGACCACTCAATATTTTATGAAGCTCTGCCCAGAAGTATTTAACCACTGGGCATTCCCAAAAAATATGCCAGTGATTGGCTTCCCGGTGTCCACATTACCTCCAGCACGTAGCTTCCCCTCCAGCAAAATGTGCCTTTTTGTTTAGGTGTAATAAAGAAACGGATCATACACTTCCAACCGAACTCTCGCCAAGAATGAGAGCTGGTGCATTTCCACTGGGATTGGCAAATGTTGAGCCAATCCTCTTCAGATATTAACAGACTACCCTCTCTCTCCCATTTTTTCCTAACATAATCTGTATTGTGGGACTTTTTAGACAATAGGCCTTTATAAATTCTGGAGATGACACCCTTGTTTGATTTTCCTTGATAAGCATCAGTAAAAGATTTTGATATGGGGTCATTAAGGTCTGTTTCCTTTCTGATATTTTCAAAACGACTACGTACCTGGAGGAACCTAAAGAATTCAGTTCTATCCAGGTTATAGTCTTTCTTCAGCCTATCAAAGCTTTTAAATTGTCCCTTTTCTGTAAGAGAATAGTATGTCGTTATCCCTTTCGAGATCCATGATTTAAATCCTTTATCTATTGCGTTAGCCTTAAACTCCGGATCGTAAGCACACCATTGAATTATTTGTAACTTGCTACTTGATTTGTACTCATCTTTTATCATATTCCAGATTTTTAACTGCACTTTGATCCATGGGTTCTGAATCTTATCTACAAGTCCTCCCAAATGTTTGAGAGGTAGTGCTGCTTGTATTGGAGGATCAACTAGACTTGAGAGTTCTATATCTTTCCATCTAGCTTGAAAGGATGGGTTACACAAATTAATTAGGGGTCTAATCTGAGCTGCATAAAAATAATCTTTAAAATTAGGTAGTGACATTCCCCCTTGCTCTTTTGGGAGTTGTAATGTCTTAAATCTAACCCTGGGTTTTTTACCCTGCCAAATAAATCTGGAAATAATCTTATTCAGTTCAGAAAATTGTTTTGGGGAAATTTCTACAGGGAGTGCCTGGAATAAATAGAGATATCGTGGGAGAATATTCATTCTTACAGAATCAATTCTGTGACTAAGACTAAGAAAAGAAATTGAGTTCCATCTGTGTATGTCGTCTTTAATTTTCGTTAAGAGGGGGCCATAATTTATCTCTGCCAGTGTTTGAATTCTTTTCGGCAGGTTTATTCCGAGATATTTTAACGACTTTTGATCCCAGTTAATGTGAAATTTCTCTCTAAGTTGCTTTGCGGGTTGATAGTAAATGGTCAAAATTTGGGTCTTTTGCATATTTAATTTATATCCTGAATAATTACCAAATTTTTCTAGGACGGTCATTAGTTTGGGGAGTGAATTAGGAGGGTTACTTAAATAAACCAGCACGTCGTCGGCGTATAGCGCCACCTTGTGGTCTTCTCCGTTAATGCAGATGCCTTTAATATTCTGAGTCTGTCTTATCCACAAGGCTAGGGGCTCTATATAAAGTGCAAATAACAGGGGTGAGATTGGACATCCCTGTCTCGAGCCCCGTTCCAGTGTAATGGTATCGGAAAGGTATCCATTTATTTTTATCCGAGCCGATGGTTTGTTATATAAAGTACGGATCCCTCCAATAAAAATGTTGTCCAAGCCAAATCTTTCTAAAACTTTGTATAAGAAAGGCCAACTTACCGAGTCAAAGGCCTTCTCGGCGTCTATACTAACTAAACAGGCTTCAATATTATTCTTTTGGATATGATGTAATACATGTAATGATCGGCTAATGTTATCGTGAGTCTGTCTTTGTGAAATAAATCCGGTCTGATCGTTGTGTATAAGCTGAGGAAGAACTTTGTCCAGTCTTCTGGCGAGGACGGCTGCATAAAGTTTGTAGTCAACATTCAACACCGAGATGGGCCTGTATGAACCACAGTCTAATTTATTTTTTCCCTCCTTAGGAATAACGGAAATCACCGCCTCATTCCAAGATGGGGGCATTTTAGCATCTGTTAATGTGGTATTACAAGCTCGGAGAAGGATTGGCGTTAGCTCAGCTTTAAATGCCTTGTACCACTCTGAACAGTAGCCGTCCGGGCCAGGTGATTTGTTTGATTTTAGGGTGGAGATGGCCTTAGTTAGCTCTATCTCAGTTATAGGGGCTGTTAATAATTCGTTTTGTTCTTGAGATATAGATGGTAAATTAAGAGATTTTAAAAAGTCATCAATTTGCTGATCACCTTCCAATTGGGGTTGTGTATACAAGCGCTTATAGTATTTTCTGAGAGTTCTTTGTATTTCTTCTTGTTTGTACTCTATAGTGTTAGAGTCTATATCCCTTATTTTATATATCGTGTTGTCTGCTCGTTGCTTTTGCAATTTTCTTGCCAGGATTTTAAGTGATTTTGCTCCAGATTCATAATAAGTTTGCCTTGTGAATAACATCTTTTTTTCAATTTCCTGTGTATATATTAGATTTATTTAATTTCTAACTGCTTTTATTTTAGTTAGTATTTCTGGTTTTTGTTCTCTTTTATGTTGTGTCTCAAGATTTTTCAATTCTTTATTAAGATCTATCAATCTTAATTGTTTTTGTTTCTTTTCATAGGCACAGAATGATATTATTCTCCCTCTAATAACAGCTTTTAAAGTATCCCATACTGTAGCTGAATCAACCTCGCCGTTATCATTTTCCTCAATCTTTTTATTTCCTCTCTCATTTGGGTTTTAAATCTCGGATTATTTATGATACTTGTATTCAACCTCCACAAAGTTCTACCCGGGTTATCAATAATATCTACAGTGCAGGAGAGGGGGGCATGGTCAGATAGATCAATGCATCCAATATCACAATCGCGAATTCGATAACGGTCTCTCTTTAATATAAAAAAATAATCTATCCTGGAATAAGCATCATGTGGATGTGAATAAAAAGTATAGTCACGGCCGGATGGGTAGAAGTCTCTCCACAAATCCAAAATGCCAAGCTCTGTCATTAAGGTATTAATTTTCCAATGTAACAGCGTAGTAGCTGTGTTTTTAGATGAATCCTGTTTTTGATTGAGACTGATATTAAAATCACCTCCACATATGACAACCCCTGTGTCCTTCATCATCAAGTCAAATGTGTTTCTATAAAAAGCAAAATTACTTCCAGGGGGAGCATAAACATTACAAATTGTTATAATTACATCATGTATTTTCCCTGTGACTACTACATATCGCCCTTCCTTGTCAGATGTCTGAGACCTGTTCAAATGGTATTTGTTGTGAAATCAAGGTTACTACACCCCTCCTGTGACCTGATTTATAAGATGAGTAGTATACCCTTGAAAAACCCATTCTTTTAAATTTTTCGTGTTCCAGTGGGGTGAGGTGCGTCTCTTGTGATAGCACAATCTGCGCATTCTCCCTTTTCATTTTTGTTAGTATCTGCCTCCTCTTAGCTGGATTTAAAATCCCATTCACATTAAATGAGATCACTTTAAGGGTTTGCCTGTTCATTATCTATCACTGTGGTCCACATTTACTGTAACACACCCATAAATCTCTCCTGGGGTACCTGGACGTACGTATACTAAACCTATCTTTCCCGACGAACACAAACAGAACAGTATAGATTAGAACAATCTGAAACAGAACATCACCGGAGCAGTTCAGAACCGTTGCTTCCGATGCTGGGGCTCGCTTCAAACAAGCTGAGTTTTTTATTTCTTTATTTTTTATGCTAACCTTGTGCTGCTAGCTTCCTCCTTAGCAATGCCACAGCGTCGTGCTTGTCTTGTCTTGCATCAGATCTTTGGTTGGATACTCTCACTTTTCTCCTCATCATTGACGTTTAATCATTTTCTGAGCATTTTTGGAATGTTGGCCAAATTGTGCATGATCTTTTTTGTATTTTCTTTGACATAAATTAAGCCTTTAATTCACAACACTGTGCTTTACCTTAGTTAGAGCAGTTCTGACTTCAGTATATTCAGATTTATTTAAATGCACATCCTATTCACATCCTCCTACATTCAGCACCTCACATTCACTCGTCTTTCCATCTATAAGAATATGTTTGGATCAGCGTATTTAGTAAGTGTTGGATTTAGTGAGTGTTGAAAACTGGGGGGTTTGAAAGCTGATATGAAATCACTCGTCATGAAGTAATCAGCTGTTTTGTCCTTTTCAATCCTTCCCCCTGGCACAGTGTGTGTGTATACTGTGCACATCTAAAATCAAAATAGTCAGCAAACTCTTGAGGGGAGGGGTCCTTTGAAGAATTTCACTCAACTCTGGTGCAGGCATTAGAATGTCAGCATTAAACCTTTAATGCAAAATAAAAGCACCTGGAACAGTTCACGGACCATATCAACGTTGGCTCTCCAGGTTCCATGAATTCTCTCAGCCTTCCTTTGACTTTGTGCTAAATGAACACGTGCTTACCTCTGTATGAATGCAAACAAACACAGCCAGAGAAATTCTGAAAAACACTAAATAAGCAGAACATTGATCATCCAAAGAAATATGCAGAAAAATCCAAACAAATAGAACACACTGTACCACTTACATCATGAGAACATGAGGGTTTGGCATCCCACAGACTGTACCTACAACATTTGATATGATCAAAATCAAGCACAAACCTACACTTTGGGTTTCTCAACTTTACACCTGTTAATATTGGAGTGTCACACTCACTATGTGTTTGGACCAATAAGCCTGCTGGTATTCATTCAAGTCATTCAACACTTCAAGGCACTTAATCTCTCAAAAATTGTGCTCGCTTTCTCTTTGTCTTCTGACTTCTGTCTAATTTGGAAAATCTTTAACTGGTTTCAGCGCTATTCTCTCTAGTTTAGCACAGTTTTATTTTTTGGACCATGAATGTGTTAGTCTCCTTCAACACATCACTTTATCTGATTTTTATCAGGTTTATGGTGGGCTCTTTGATTTGCTATACCAGGCTCTATCTGTGGTTTTGCTACCATTGATGCATCACACAGGATTCTGATCATTGTTGCATCTTGTAATTGAAAGGCACCAGATAAACACTTTTAATTCTGAGGTCATTTTTATATAAATTTAGTTGTTTAGTTGGGAAGCGGCGTTTGAATCGTTTGATCAAAATATACACCCTGGGGAGAAGACCAGATTTTTATTTCTAATTTTATTTTATAAAAAACATCTCTCCCTAATAAATTGTTAGGTGTCTAATTGGATCAATATTTGTATTTTAATTTCAGTTCAGAGTTTCCTCGTGATCTTTGGCAGTTGTTTGCACAATGACCGAGCTCATCACAGGTCCAGCATGTTCCTGTGGGTCTTTGCACACCTGGCATGGCTCTCTTCGGCCCCTCAAGGCTGATATAAGCCGCTTTCGGACTGTAAGACCCTTTGGCAGTTCTAATAACCTTTTAATCCGCGGGGCCGTTTTCTCCCGCATTCGCACATACAGGAACTCGGGACCATCTCCCTCAGTTCCTATAACCATTTCAGCTCCTCCTCCTCAGCTGGGTCTTTTCTGGGTTCTGTATCAAAATCAAATCAAATCAAACTTTATTTATATAGCACCTTTCATACTAAAGAAAAAAGCAACACAAAGTGCTTTACATAATAAAATCAGTAATAAAATCAATTCAATTCATAAACTCACACACAACATCACACCGACAACCACACTGCACACATACTACCCCCCCACCACCCCCAACATGAGCAACATCAACAACAATCAACAACAATCAACATTAAAATCAACATTAAAATCTGGCTTGACGCTGAAGCGAGGAAACGGTATCTTGGGAATCTGTCCACACCGGGAGCCAGCCCACCAATGACCACAGAGGCCACCACCACAGGGAACCGCCCGGATCAGGGCAGGCCGGCATCCACACCACAGCCAGGGCTGCAGTGCAGGATCCCCCAGCCACCTCGAACCAGGGCGGTCCCCACAATAATGACCCCACAGACCGAGCGGGCATAGTCTCCGGTGTGGAAGATCCCCATGAGGAAAAACACTGGATAAATAAGTATATAGTAAAATAATTTAACAAAAAATAATAATAATATATAAAAATAATAAATAAATAAATAAATGAAATAAAATTCAGCTGTAAGCTAAACTAAAAAGGTAGGTCTTGAGCCTCTTTTTAAAAACTTCAACAGTCTCTGCAGCCCTGAGGTTCTCTGGCAGGCTGTTCCACAAATGAGGTCCATAATAGTGGAACGACGTCTCACCATAAGATGTAGGAACACATCTGACCGGAGGTGTGTGGTGGTCGGTAGCTCCGCCCCTTGTCATGCTGTCACGGCTGAAATGTTTCCTCATACGACACGGACACAACCTGCACGTGTTTAATAAGTTAAACTGACACGTGGTCTCCTTTGTCTGCGGAGCTCTCCTTTCTTCCTTCATGAAATGAAAAAGTATGGCCTGCGCTCCATCCTGCGTCTCCTGACTCTCTCTGTGAGCTCTTCCAGCCTCCATGTTAGACGCCTGATGTGATCGTCCATGATTAATATCACCATCATGCAGACCATGAACACGGTGGCCTCCCCGCTCTCCATGTTAGCTTCTTTGTGGTGTTTTTTCTTCTCTCCTTACTTTTACCGGGTTTTGTTTTGTTTTGTTGTTGAATGCGGCGCTAAAGTAGCACGTCGCTGACGCCCGACCTGGTCCCGACTCATGTGCGATGCAGACTGAAACAGTTCCGCTGGGGAAGGACAGTTATCAGAACGAAATTCAAGGAGGACCGTTCTTATAACTGCGTTCTTAGAACGGCTCTGTCCGAAAGCGGTTATAGATGTCACCCCCCTAAAGTCTCTGGTTTTCACCTCCTTCATTCTATGTGTGATGTATAGAGCTGGATTCAGTCTCTAGCTCTCCCTCTGAGGCTTGCAGTTCTCTCCAGATTGTAGCTTAAATTTTCGGTGGTTCAGCATTTAATCACTGTTAGAAAAGGTTCAAAGTGCTCTTTGTGGCACCATTTCTGCACAGAGATGAAAGAACCCTCCAGTGAGCTGTGATGCTGTGTGGAGTGTGTGGAGGAGAACGGGTGTGAGTCAATGAGTGAAAGTGTGAAGTTTGTCCTGCGTTTGAGATCTTATTTTATTAACTTTACTATCAGAGTGTAATTGTGGTTCAGGTGGTCTGACAGCCTGGGGGAAATACATATACTTTAGATGTGTTAAAAGTAAAGGTTGTTTTTTTTCCTGAGCTGCATAATCCCATACTTCCTTTGAGAGCTGTAGTACATTTGAGTTTTGCCAAATAATGGTTTACAGATTTTAGAAAAGTTTATTTTCTTTTGTGTGTGTGTGTATAAATACATGTATAAATGCATACATCTATTGAAACCCATTTAATTTGTTTTTAAGGCAAAGCAAGGCAAGTTTATTTGTATAGCACAATTCAACTACAAGGCGATTCAAAGTGCTTTACAGAGACATTAAAACAGTAGAAATAAAAAGCATGATTTAAATTTTAAATAAAAACAATAGATAAAATCAGTAGTTAAAATGTGATTAAGTTTTGAGCTTTATTCAAACGTTTTATCGTCCAACTATGTGGTATTCTACTTATCTTTTGTCAATATAGTCATACTGACGTTCAAATCCACTGTGTATCATGCTTGTCATGATAGATACACTTGCTGTACTTATGCTTTCAATTACATTTATGTCAGGGTTGATAACATGCAGTTTGGTAATATAAAACATTTACTGGTACATTTGGTTGGATTTTGTTTGAAAGTTACTACAGGAATGATAAATCAGGGTTAGAGTTGTAAGAAGCCATTTTCACTTTGCTTAACAGGCTTCCTTGAAGCAAATAGAAAACTGACCTCTCCCTTTAAGTTTCATTCTGGTATTTGTGGAATCTGGTCTGGAACAAATAGGCCACTTCCTGACCATGTCCCCCTGACATTTGCTCTTGTAGGAAGTGAAATTAAGTCTTGAGGATGAGGAAAGTAGGAGGGGTGGGGGAAAACCTTGACGAGATGTGTGTGTATTTTTCTGAAATAAATAGATAACATTTGTACATTTATTTAGCTTGCATAATTTGATCTGAAAGTTTTGTTCCAGTGTAATTTCACTGGTAGAATTTGAAAGGCAGACTTTTGGGACATTTGGGACATCCAGCCACATCGTATGCATATTTGTCAATGTTTATATAACTTTGAACACGACTTCAGTTATGACAAAACAATTTTGTCAGCTACATTGTAGATTATGAACCTGAGAGCATTTGGCTTCATGAATTGAACTTCCATCTTTCCTTTTGTAGTCTTCTTGCACTCTCTGTGGTCTGAATGTGTCATTCAGGGTATTGTTCTGATTTGTTGTCTGCCCATATGAACATTGCCTTTTTGTGTCATACTGATGTGTTGTGTGACTTAATATCTATGAATGCCATCTTGTGTTGTCTGACCGTTATTGATTTTTCAAAAGTTTTGCTTGGCTGCCATTCTGGTGTGTCAGTTCTAGAATGTGCTGCAGCATGGTAGCAGCAACTCACAGCAGCTGTAATCACATTAGAGCTTTTTTTTTTTTTTTTGTTGTAAAACATTTAGTTAAGATATTTTTCTATTCTGATGCGAAAGCTGTGCTGATTGAGTGATTTCTTCTCTCATTCTAACATCATTGTAAGATTTGTTGTGATGAATTACCATGCCAATTAAAGAATTATTTACAGTTGGGAGTAGCTTACTGGGCTTTTTCAAAACCCAACTAATGCCTTGACTAAGACCCAAAATTCCAGACGATTTGAAGAGGAAATGCCATGAATGTCGGGCAGGAGCAAGACGTAGAACGAGGTTGTGAAAGTTCAAACCATTCATTCCCCTCATGGAGAATGTGAGCTTGCTAGCAGATAAAATGGAGCACTCTTGAGGACACAGCAGGGATATCTGGAATGAGATATTATGTGTGTTTCACATTGCTGCTGAGGCATAAACACCCCTCTACCCGGCTTTCAGACCATATGGGCGGCTGTAGCTCAGGAGTAAGAACAGTTGTCTTCCACTCGAAATGTCGGTGGTTTGACTCATGTTAAAGCGTCCTTGGGCAAGGCACTAAACCTCATGTTGCCATACCAATGTGTCCATTGGTGTATGAATGTATGTGATAGAGAAAAAAGCACTGTGTAGCTTGTAAAACTGTATATACTAAGATGTGCTATGAGTGTGAGTGAATGTGGCATGTAGTGTGAAAGCGCTTTGAGTGCTCAGCGACAGACAGAGAAAAAGTGAAGACAGAGATTAGGGATGAAATCATCTATTTATTTATTTATTTATTTATTTATTTATTTTGGGCTTTTATGCCTTTAATGGATAGGAAAGTTCAGAGAGACAGGAAGCAGGGGGCAGAGAGGGGGGGAATGACATGCAGCACAGGGCCGTCCGATGCAGGACTCGAACCGGGGCCAGCTGCAGCGAGGACTATAGCCTCTTGTACATGGGGCGACTGCTCAACCCACTGAACCATCCCTGAAATGAATTTTTTGGGCCAAAACCGAAAATGGGGAAACACCGAAAGAAATTATTACGTCAGTTTTTGTACCATTGCTGTTATGGCTGGGACCGTGTGTACTTACCTCACTAAAGTCAAGGCATTGCAACAAAAATTTATATTCATTCTTCAAAGAATAAATCAATGACAAAACTATGAAAATATTTATTTAGCACTGAATGCTGACATTCCAACAATGCACAATATAAAATAAAATTCTAAATCAAATATGTTACTTGGCCCCTCTCCTGAATAGCCTTCAGGCCTATAACTGACTGCCAAAAGATGGTGAAATTAAATATGACACAGAAACAGCACTGGTGAAAGTTACCAATGATCTCCTCTTAGCCTCTGATAGCGGACTTGTGTCTGTGCTTGTCCTGTTGGATCTCAGTGCTGCATTTGATACGGTCGATCACAGTATCTTATTACAGAGACTTGAACATGTTATTGGGATTAAAGGAACTGCATTAGGCTGGTTTAAGTCATATTTATCTGATAGATTTCAGTTTGTTCTTGTAAATGAAGAATCTTCCTCACACACCAGTATTCACTTTATACATGCTTCCATTAGGTAACATTATTAGACAGCATGGCATAAATTTCCATTGCTATGCTGATGATACTCAGCTGTACTTATCTATAAAACCAGATGAACCCAATAGGTTGGTCAGACTACAAGCATGTCTTAAAGACATAAAGACCTGGATGACTCAGAACTGTCTGCTTCTAAATTCAGACACTGAAGTCGTTATCTTTGGACCTGAGCGTTTCAGGGAGAAATTGTCTAGCTATATAGTTACTCTAGATGGTATTTCCTTGGCTTCTAGTTGTACAGTGAGGAACCTTGGAGTTATTTTTGACCAGAACTTATCATTTGACTCGCATATAAAACAGGTTTCTAGGACTGCCTTCTTTCACCTTCGTAATATTGTTAAAATCAGGAACATCTTGTCTCAGAGTGATGCAGAAAAACTAATTCATGCATTTGTTACTTCAAAATTGGACTACTGTAATTCTTTATTATTGGGCTGTCCCACATATTCTCTGAAAAGCCTTCAGTTGATCCAAAATGCTGCAGCCAGAGTTTTGATGAGAACTAACAGGAGAGATCATATTTCTCCAGTTTTAGCTTCTCTTCATTGGCTCCCTGTTAAATTCAGAATAGAATTTAAGATTCTTCTCCTTACATATAAAGCTCTTAATGACCGAGCTCCATCATATCTTAAAGATCTCATTGTAAGATATTTTCCTAACAGAGCACTTCACTACCAAACTGTAGGTTTACTTGAGGTTCCCAGAGTTTCTAAAAGTAGAATGGCTCAGGTGATCCTGAAACATCCCATAGTTAAGCTGCTATAGGCTTAGACTTCTGGGGGACCTCATCTGTCACACCTTTCCTCACTTTACTCTCTTTTTTCCCCCTTTTGGCATGATTGTTGTGTTTCCCTGTTCCAACAGGTATCCTTTGAATTGTGGTACAGGTTTTTTTTTTTCCCCTCTTTTCTGTCTTCTCAAACCCCAACTGGTCGAGGCGGATGGCCACCCTTCCTGGTTCTGGTTCTGTCAGAGGTTTCTTCCTGTTGAAAGGGAGTCGTTGCTCTCCACAGTCGCCTCATGCACGCTCAGGACGGGAGATTAGACCGAAGAATTTGATTGGATTCCTATTACAATGAATTGAATTCTTAATTGGCTTGAATTGGACTCTATCACTGAAGTGCCTTGATATGAATAAACTGAATCGAACTGAATTAAAATATCTTCTCTCATAAGTGCATTAAATTCAAGTACATTTTAATGCCTACAATAAAATAGTGTAAAAAGTGTGTATAGTGTGCGTTCTTCTCAAAATCAGCATGTTGATCAGGATCTTGCTTTGCTGATCCACCCCCTCTGGAGATTTCATTATTACATACTTTATAAACGGCTATCCGTGGGTCTTTCTCTGAAATATGGAATCATGCCCATACCACAGACACGTTGGCTCTAACTGAGACAGGCGCTCGCTGCTGCAGTGTTTGCTTGTGTCACAACATCCTGTTTTGGTCGTGTTGTTTCGGTGTAAAAAGTTTTTTGGTGGCTGATCTTTTGGTGCATCTCCAAAAGAGATATTGCAGTGCTTGTTAATAGCAGATATTTCAATAGTCGCTTGGAAGTGGAGGATATGTACCCATAACATTGAACTATTAGCTGTGAGTTTCTGTCCGTATTTTTCATCTGTATCATTTTACAAGTGGTGAATATTTTATCCTAAGCCGCTGCCTGTGATGTCATCAGCAGTCATAGCCAGGTTACAGATGCTATACCCCAATACATTCACGGCAATCTCTGGAGATTTCAGCCACATGTCCCCCCTACTACACTTTCAACTTTCCGAAACTTTGTCAATAACTCAACTAGAGAAAATAGAACGTTTCATTTATTTTGTGACTTAAGTACAGTTCTTCTGCACTTCCTCTGCTATTAGAAAAATCCTACCAAAATTTGGTTCTGGAATGCACTCTGTGAGCTACGTAAAGATGACAGCAGTGCTGTGACTCACTGTGTGACAGGTCTGTGCATCTGTGTGGAGATTCCTACAAGGACAGTGAAGTGCTTCCCCTAAAATAAGCTCTGAATATCCAGGGACCAGAAAAAGCTGCTGAACGTGAAGAAGGAAATGACTGAGGACTGTTCAGAAACACTTTAAAAAGAACACAACATGTTTTCTCTATAAGCTAAAAGCTCAACAGTCCCCTCTCCTGTCTGCAGCTGCACAGAACTCACATCCTTGCTGTATCCACTTCCCTGTCACACTTCTACAGTGTCACACAGCAATGAATAAATATGAGTTGCATGAACATCCCACATGAACAAAAATCCCAGAGAAACTTATTGGCTGGTTTGACTAAACATCTTCCAGGACTTCCTACAGTTTGCTTGTCATCCTGGGTTGGTGTTGAACATTCTGTCATCATCTTTTTTCTTCCAAGCTTTCTCTTATCTGGACAAAGCAGGCAGCAATGTGAAGATTTTGTTCTTTGATCACTCTAGTGCTTTAATACAATTCAGCCTGCTCTGTTATGAGAGAAGCTCCAGAAAATAGTGACTCAGGGGGGTCACGTGGTGACGTTAAGGAAGATGGCTGCTTGAGAAACGAGCTCCGGTATCATCGCCACTTTTTTAGCTGTTTTAGCCCTAATACTGGAGATAACTGTTAGAAATTTTTAGATTTTCGACTTTATAACATCCCTAACAAGCGAAATAATGCCAGAGACGACCGATAACGTTAGTTCAGCCCGACAGCACCCGTACGACACGAGGGCTACGGCTAGCCAGGCCTCTCTTGCTGGCGCAGATGAGAGCACGAGTGGTGCTGAGGGGCCATCTAACATGGCGATTATGGGGTTTCTCCAGCAACTCGCTGAAGACCAAAAGACTAATTTTGCTGATATCCGGAAGGATTTGTCGGAGACACGGAGAGGCATTTCGGCCGTCGAAGAAAAGCTGGCGGATGTTTTAACCAGAATAACCAGCGCGGAAGCCCGCCTTGACATGCTGGAGGACGCTGAAAAACAACGCCATGACCACCCGGCGGCACCTGCATCGGAGGTGGAGAAACTGTACGCCAAATTGACCGAGTATGAGGACAGAGACAGACGTGTTAATCTACGCATCTATGGTTTTCCGGAACACTGTGAGAAGAAGGACGCAATCTCTTTTTTAAAAGAAAATCTGCCGGAAATCCTTCACCTTGATTTTCCAGACGGCCTTGACCTGGAGCGGGCGCACCGGGCGCTGGTCCCCATCAAGCCCGGAGCTCCGCCGAGACCGTTTGTTGTGCGGTTCCTGCGGTTCCAACAGAAAGAGCGCCTGAGGAAAGCAGCTAGGGAGATCGGCGACATGCGCTGGCAAGGGAACCGGATCAGCATCTATCAGGATTTCTCAAAGGCAACGCAGGACCGGCGACACGCTTTCTTGGATTGTAAGCGGTTACTCCATGCGGCCAAGATCCCGTTTGGCATCGGATATCCCGCTGTCTTGTCCTTCACCACCTCCGGTGGGTCCAAACACCGATTTGATGATCCGAAGAAGGCGATACAGTTCATCAAAACGCTCTGACTCGGCACTGCTGCATCACATACAGCACTAAGTTTGTGACTGTTATTTCAATTGTGTTGGCCGTGAGGGAGCCCCGCATACTGACTCTGCGTTTGTGACTGTGGCGTGATGTCCGGTAAAGTAACCACTTTTCTTTTTTCTTTTTTTTTTAAATTGGTTTTTATATCCATTCCGAGTGTTCTGCCTCATTAGATGGGGATCATTTTTATTTTACAACATGTTACACTGCTACAGGGATAAAAACAATTTACTCTCGCGCCTTTTATTTCATGTTTAGTTTAAACATGACTGGTATTCTATATTTGTCTGTATGCTTTTCTCTGCCAACACCGAACACTTTATAGAAGTTTGTGTCTGTTAATATATATAATGTTGGATATATAATGTAAGATAATGTTGGCTAGGTGAGTGCAGAGGAGGCGAGATGTAAATGTTTTTCATGCTGGTGTGCAGATTGAACGACCATCTAAAAGTTTATTTTTTCTTTTGAGCTAAATTGATAGCTTGCTCTAGGCATAAGCACTTTTAATTAATAGATGGCACATAACAGGGATGGTTTCTAATACTTATCTTACATTCGTTAGGGATGATAGTTTTATACAGTTATCTTGTGTTTTCTAATAGGTGATGGTACTGCCTCTTTCAGGCAGTCATCTTGAGGTTTGAGTTGAGTTAGTTGTCCAGTATCGGACTTATCAGGAACGATGAGGAGCAAGGTTTCTCCTCACTTTACTTTCTATTGTTTTGTTATGTGTTTTTACTTTTCGGGTTTTTTTTGTTTCGGGAGGGGCTACCTCAGGGACAGATGGCACTTTTTTTTTCCTTTTTAAGATGTTGTCACATGCCTCTTCGGCGGTCTCTCCATGACCAATCTCAATTTTGTATCCATTAATGCCAGGGGTCTTAATATCCCACACAAAAGGGCCACTATTTTACAATTCTTTCGCAAAAAAAAGGTTGATTTTGCTATGGTACAGGAGTCGCACCTCCTGAGTAAAGATGTCCGTCGCTTTGCTAATAAGTTTTATCATTCAATTGCTTCTTCTTTGGCCTCTACAAAGACTGGGGGGGTGATGGTGGTTTGCAAACGCAGTTTGAAATTAGATTTAATTGGATCGTGGTCGGATAGGGAGGGGCGGATTGCGTTAGCCAAAATCCGAATGGATGGAAGGAGTCTAGCATTGGTTTCCGCTTATGCACCAAATACACATGACTCAGATTTTTATAAGCTCCTCAATGAAACTCTTCTTGATCTAACAGACTTCCGTATACTTCTGGGAGCAGATTTTAACGCAGTGTGGGACAATAATATTGATAGGTCGGGTAAGACGGAGACCAGAGACCAGCGGCTCGCGTCTGGGGCGTTGAGGCAATGGGCTAACCAAATGGGGATGATTGATCTCTGGCGTTTATTGAACCCCTCCATAAAGGATTATTCTTGTTTTTCGGCCAGGCACAGATCGTTTTCAAGAATAGACTTTCTATTTGCTTCCAAAGATTTGTTTCAAAATGTCACTAACGCAGTTCACATTCCGGTCACCTGGTCCGACCACAAGCCTGTTTATTGCTCTGCCTCCATTAAGCCTGCTCCATCTAAAGCTCCAAGGTGGCGTTTTAATACTTTGCTACTTAACAATGAAGCTTACAAATTACAGTTGGAAATTGGTTTTCGGGAGTTTCTGAAGTTTAATAAGGGCTCGGTTGCTGATCCTAGGACTCTGTGGAACGCAGTGAAGGGCTATGTGAGAAGCAACTCTACTCTCTTTGCCTCAAATCTAAACAAAAAACGCACCGCTAGACTCCAGACTCTGGAGTCACAATATGCTGCGCTGGATGCCACCCTCCAGCACACCTACACTGAAGCAGTCTCTCTTCAAAAGGAGCTGGTTAAAAAAGAAATCAACTCGATTCTTAAACGGAGTTCCGAATTTCTTATTCATAGAACCAGGCAGAAATACTATTTCCATGCTGCAAGGCCCAGCCACTTGTTTGCCCTGAGACTTCGCACTAGCGAACACTTCTCAGATATATTTAGCATTAGGTCAAAGGAGGGGGTTGTTCTGACCGATCCTTTGAGTGTAAACTCCACCTTTAGATTGTTTTATAAAGAATTGTATAGCTCTGAAACCGCCACGGATAAGCCTACATATGATAGCTACCTTAATAACATTGGTTTAGAGCAGCTCTCGGAAAGGGAATCTGAGTCGTTTCTCTCCACAGTCGCCTCAGGCACGCCGCTCAGGCCGGGAGATTGGACCGAAAAACAAAAAGTTTTCAGTGCAATCTGTTGGTTTTCTTAGCTAGGAAATTGTTTTTGAATTGGCTCTATATGAACGAATTGGATTATTTTATGAATTATGATTATTATTAATTAATTGAATTCCAATTGGCTTGAATTGGACTTACTATCTAAGTGCCTTGAGATGACATTTGTTGTTTTTGGCGCTATATAAATAAAAATGAATTGAATTGAATTGAAATGTTGGGTGCGCCTATTACATTGGAGGAGATTGAGCGGGCTCTAAAGGATATGCGTAAGGGCAAATCGCCGGGTCTGGATGGAATTCCACCGGAGTTTTACCTTGCTTTTTGGCCTCTGTTTGGTCCCTTACTTCATGATATGATTCAGTGTTCAATACAGGAGGGCTCATTTCTACGAGATGTGAACATTGCACTGATCTCCTTGCTTTTGAAAAAGGGCAGGGACCCAGTGGAATGTGCTAGCTACAGACCCCTTTCACTGCTGAATGCAGACCTTAAGATTTATGCTAAAGTGTTGGCCCGTCGCATTCAGGGCTATATGTTGAAGTTGGTACACTGCGACCAGACAGGTTTCATAGGAACCAGACTAGCTTCGGACAATGTAAGAAGGCTTCTACATGTCCTGGATGGCTCGCGCAATCTTGACTCTCCTGCAGCGGTTCTATCCCTAGACGCAATGAAGGCTTTCGACAGGCTGGAATGGCCGTTCTTGTGGTCGGTGCTGGAAGCTATGGGGTTTGGCTCTCCTTTTATCAACATGATCAAGGTGTTATATTCGAATCCTACTGCTATGGTGCTCACAGGGAAGACCTGCTCTAATCTCTTTGACGTTGCAAGGGGGTCCAGACAGGGCTGCCCCTTAAGCCCACTCCTATTTGCACTCTCCCTCGAGCCGCTTGCCCAGACGATTCGACAATCGCCTCTTTTGTCTCCAATCTCGATCAACGGAACACGTCATCACATTTCATTATATGCTGACGATCTATTACTGTATGTTGATGATGCGACGCAATCTATTCCTCGAATACTTGTTATTTTTGACAGATTTGGCGAGTTGTCTGGTTTTCGAATAAATTGGCAGAAATCCGCCCTGTTGCCCCTGAACAACGCGATGGCCTGTGCACCCGTCCCTCCGAGTATTCCAGTGGTCAAACATTTTACATACCTGGGTGTTGAGATCTTTTCATCAACCAGCACTACAGCAAAGCATAATTTTGAAAATACCCTCAATACAATCACTACAGACCTAAACAGATGGGCCTCACTTCCCAATTCTTTGCGTAGCCGAGTCTCCATTATTAAAATGAATATTCTCCCCAGAGTTAACTTTATAAGCTCGATGCTTCCTCTCACGCCCCCAGCCCAGTACTGGAGCAAGATACAGACTGCAGTGACTAAATTTGTCTGGCAAGGCAAACGCCCTCGTATAAGGCTCATCACGATGCAACGAGATAGACTGACAGGTGGGCTATCTTTGCCGAACTTTAAGTTTTATTATTGGGCCTTTGCTCTTAGACCTTTAATAACCTGGTTTGAGCCTAGTGCTGCAGTGTCTTGGCGGGCTGTAGAAGAGAGTTTTGTTCATCCTTACTCTCTTCAAGACTTCCTGTACTCTAACGTGCCTTTAGCACAACGCAGAGAAACGTACGGCCCAGTAGTCTGTCAGATGATTGCTGTCTGGAGGGCTATAGAGAAGATGAGTGGGTCCTCCGCTGAGTGGCATCCTCGTTCACCTATATTTGATAACTCCAAACTGTTGATAGGTGGTCGCCCCATACAATATCATCATTGGCGGGAGAGGGGAATTCGTACGTTGGGAGATGTTTTTGGAGACATGGGTTTGCACTCCTTTCAGGATTTGTGCACACAATTTGATATTCCACGTTCTTCCTTTTATTTCTATCTTCAATTAAGATCTGTTTTGGGAGCTTGCAGAGTTCCGTGTCCTCTCACACCACATCCACTAGACAAGATTCTACGTAGCGCCAGAAGCACGAGAGGTCTAGTCTCCAAACTATATTGGTATATTTCCGAGCATGCTTACAGACCCCTGGCAGTGGAAATTTCATGGAGAGCTGATATTCCAAATCTTAATACAGATTATGATTGGCTGAAAGTCTGGTCTAACATTTTGCTGGCCTCCAGAAACCCGGATCATCAGCAGATACACTTTAATTTTGTTCACAGAACATATATGACACCAAAGAAGCTTTGCTCCATGAAGCTAATTTCGGATCCCCACTGTAAACTGTGCTCTTTGAATGCTGTTGGCACCTTCTTTCACATGATCTGGGACTGCCCCCCAGTGTCAGTGTTCTGGGGGATGGTTGCCTCCAATCTCTCTAAGTTATTTGGGATTGTGGTACCACCGTCACCTATCATATTCATTCTCAATGATTTGTCTACCCTGGGGTTGTCACTGTCTAATTGCCGTGCCCTGCTGGCTGGGTTCACGGCGGCCAAAAAGCTGGTTGCCACAAGGTGGAAGCCACCGCATTGTCTTTCACTTCGGGCATGGCTTCTTATGTATATGGACATTGTATACTTGGAGCTATCTACAGCTCGTGTACATGGAGCACAGGAGACTACTATTGAAATGTGGAATTCTCTTTCTATGAAGCTTAAGAATGTGTTAGACTGAAGGTCACTGAAATTGTATTGTGTTTTTCGACCATGTCCCTGAGGTAGGGGGTGGGTGGGTGGGAGGGAGGGAGGGTTTATTTATATGATTTCAGATTAAGTTTAAGTTGTTGATTATTTTCATGAATGTCATTATTGTTTTCTGTTTATTTGATCTTGGTGATTACCTTATTTACTACTTGCTAATGTACTTGCTTTTCATTTTATGACATGTTCTCATTTTCTTTTCTCCTTTTTGTATAAAAATTTCTTGAATAAAGAAAAATTTGATCACAAAAAAAAAAGAAAATAGTGACTCATTTGTTCACAATCGTCTGGACTGATGTATTGAGAAACCAACAATTTGTGAAACTGAAGGCTTGTCTTTCTGAGAAGTGGTCAGCGGCTTAGGAGCATGACAGCAGATGTTACTCCTACAGCTTCTCTTCACTTTGTCCATCTCCATCTTCCAGTACAACTCAGCTTTCTGTCACCTCCTGAAATACTCTGATGACTCTGCTGGTGTAAGGTGAATCAGTGACCGTTAACAGTTAACAGGGATGGGAGATATACTGTGCATGTGAGCTCTATCAGCAGTTTTGCGTTATATGAGTTTGTGAATTTGTGTGAGAAAACATTGGTTACATTATTTTGCTCCTAGCTTTCTCTTTGGGACATTATAATACATGTAAGCATAGCCAAAGTCACTGCATAGACGTAGTGCTTGTGCATGTCTGGCACAAGCATCTCTGGTGGGAGGATTAATTGACAGTTCCCCTTGGCTAATGAGTTTTTGAGTAATTGATCATTGCCCCCGATGCTGCTAAGAATAGCTAAAGAACTTTTTAAGTTTGATTTGGTGGGCATATTACTCTTAAGTGGCAGCAATACTTAGCTGTCAATAAACACAAACAGTGTTTGCCTACCATAATGGCCTATCTTCATTCCTGGCTAAACATGCAAGAGTTGGGGCGGTCGGTGGCGTAGTGGGTTAAGCAGCCGCCCCATGTACAGAGGCTTAGTCCTCGATGCAGCGGGCCCCGGTTCGACCCCCGCACCGAGCGGCCCTGTGCTGCGTGTCTTCCCCATCTCTCTGCCCCCTGCTTCCTGTCTCTCTCACACTGTCCTATCATTAAAGGCATAAAAGCCCCAAAAAATACTTTAAAAAAACAAACAAACAAAAAAAAAAAAACATGCAAGCGTTTATTAAAATGAGGTTTCTGTTAACATTCCTCTTAGCTTTGGAAAGGATTTTTTTACTTGCCTTGTGCATTCACATCTGATGATGGGAAAGTATATGAGCTAATGCTGTAGCATCTTGAATATTTACATAGTGAGGTTGATATTGTGGAGTAGAGTTGAGTGTGTTTGTAATGTAGTGACTTTACGTTTCTAAATAAGCTTAACTCACTTTGTGCCCGAGCTTGTCTGCAAAAATCTGAATGACACCCAAAGAAAAGTGTGGTTGGCAGCAGTTGTGGATCATAGTAGTAATGGTGGTCAATTCAGGGACTTTATCACTGAGTAGAGTTACATGGCACTGAAAGGATCGGATTATATGCTAAATTACAATAAGACTGAGTTGCTCCTTATTTGAGCAAGGGTAATTATCCTTAGATATATGGCGGTGAATGAATCGAATCATTGACACAAAGCATGTCATACTCCGCAGGGCTCTAGACTAACTTTTTGCACTGGTTGCACTGGTGCGCCTAACTTTTTTTCTTAGGTGCACCAGCACAAAAGTTAGGTGCACCCAAATTTTCAAACACATTGCATTTAACACCACAGTTTTACAGGTTCACTTTTTTTATTTATTTATTTTTAAAATCGCTGTCCATATAGGCAATATTGACTTGTAAACGATTAACTAGCAATCTGGTCAAAATAAAGTTCTTTATTTGAAGCACAATTCTTAACTTACTAACTACTTACTGAAACTTACTGAAAAAGTGTTGGTGCTTAAAGTGCTTCACTGGCCTGAAATTTAAACTTAAAACATCAAGATGAATTAAATAAAAAGAAAATTTAAATTAAAATTGCAAGTGTTTTAAGGGCTTCAAACTGAACATCTCATGGCTCAATGTCTTATGGACTATGCTCCATTGCAGTAACATGCCCCTCGGATGGCCAACTCCTGTAGTTGGGTTAAATATATATATCAGTATATTCACCGGTCTTCCTCTCCTCAAGATACAGCCGTACACAATGACGCCATGTGCTCACTGTTCACAATTAGCACAGACATCTTTTTTTTCAATGTATCTGCGATGACTCCTATAAATTGCGCGCACGCGACATCATTGCTGTACGTCGGGTTTATGTTCAAGCCATTTTTCTACTGAAGAATTATTTCGGACTTGAACTTAGTGAAGGGAACTTTTGCAATATGGTAGGCAACGTTAAACTTGATTATCATCTCGGCCTCGTCCGATGATCTGTTTGCTGCTGCCTGCCGCTGAAAGGCAGCGGGGAGAGGGGACACTGAGCAGGTAATGTGTTTCATAGATGCGTTGTGCTTTTTCAGCGTTTCAATTCGAAATGTATTAGAACCAGTCACAAATGCAGTATTTCCACACTTTTATATTCTCGGCTTTACTGCATCTTAGCCAGGGAAACTGGTCAAGCCACTCTCTTGGAAATGTCCACTTTACCCCTTTTAATTTCAGTTGGTTCTGACTCGGAGTCGATCGTATGTGGCTCATTATCTGATGCTAGCTCTGGATGCTAGCTCATTATCTGATGCTAGCTCCGGACCAGGGCATGACATAACGTGGCAGGTTGATGGCTCCGTGTCAGAGCATTGGTTGTGGTTATTTTCGGATGAATCAGGCCTTAACTTAATCAAAAAGTTGTCAATCGTTCTTTTCATCTTATCACCCGTGGCTACATCCACTGTTTATCTGACGGGCCGAGGTTCATCACCTCTCTATCTTACTACAGGATGCGCGTGTTTAAACGTACACGGGCCAATCAGAGGGGGGTCCCGCCCTTCACTATCTCTGATTGGTTTAGACCACGATATGGGTCTAATGTAGCCTGGGAATTCCCATGCTGCTTTGCGCTCGATTTAATTCTCACTGCAAAGTCAGCCTGGAAACCACCGCCCTTATTTTTGCCTGAGTTTGGGAACCAATCACAGAACCGGGGGGCAGCAAGACGATGACGACGTCTATGCGCTACACCGAAGCTTGTAGAGTGTTAATCCAACTTGGCAGCGGACACAACGTTACCGTTCGATGCAGCCTTAGAAAGTGTTTCGGAGTAGATTCACCCTGGGGTCATTTGAACCGTGACATCCAGCCAAGTAGCCCACCCGAAGTTTTTCCGATATTGGCTGAACATCAGCTGAGTTACTGAGTTATCCCGATGTCACGGTTCAAATGACCCTAGGGTGAATCTACTCCGAACCATCACTTTAACTCATTGGCTGCCAGCCATTTTCAGTGCAGACACCCATACTGCCAAGTGTTTTACAGTATTTTGACTGATTTTCCAAGACCCACAGAAAAGTGTGTCTTATGACTATGTACAAACCGAAAATACCAAACGAAAGAGTAGACTCGCTTCTTTGATCAGGAAAAAAAAGTTTGTTTCTACCATTTTCAGTCCTTTAGTAATAGACAGTAGAACATAGGTTGGTTTCACCAAAAACAGCTGTTTGACCCAAAAAATTGAGAAAACGAGCTCTTTTTCTTTTTGTGCAAAGTGGCACTGCTGCCACCTAGCGGGTAATTTTGCCAGTATATTCTCTGTTTAGTGTTTACAAGCCTAAGATTTAGTGACGAACTCCGCTAGATTGTCCCCCAGCCCGCTCTGTTAAAAAACGCAATTGACGTCTATAGACGTCTTTGGCAGTGAACGTTTTTTTTTTTAAAATGACGTCTATAGACGTCAATGGCACCGAAAGAGTTAAGTAGCTTAGAGCGCAAGTTTACTTTTATTTTACTTTTTCTTCTTATTCTTCCTCGTCGAATTTCTGTCGTCATCTGGTATAAGTGATACAATTGGCTATGAATCGCGCGCAAAGCAGCATGGAAGAACCAGACGCCATTTGATAGACATTCGTAGCGCCCAATAAACGGCTCTAGGCATTCGTAAACCACGCCTCAAATACGAGAAAATGCACACCTAGTTCCCAGACCACCATCTCATCGAGATGTGGACGCGTCAGCCAGGCTAGGTCTAATGTGTGTCTGTTGTTGAACCACAGGGAGACTTTCAGAGTCCCGTAGACTTTTTTTTTTTTTTTCCTCGAACGGGTGGTTGCACCGGTGCAACCTCAGATTTGTTTTAGTTGCACTATTGAGAAAATAGGTAGCACTCTAGAGCGCTGCTCCGATACGATAGGTGACGCTGTACCCATTTCAACTATTGCTAATAGAGCCACTTCCTGTTGACCTCTTCCCCACCACCACCACCAACAACACCAAACTCAGGCATTGGAGAATGATGGCGAACGAAGAGCGAGATGAAGCTACGTCCCTCTACATTTGGTCTGTGGTGAGCTGCTTGTTGCACAAACGCGATGCCCAACGGAGCATTCTCCATCCCGTTGTTTGTTTCTTTCCAACGGCAATAACAACAGGAATATCGTCTCTTCCCACTTCCGGTTCACGACCCCGGGGAAAAATCTGGAGCATGCGCCGAACGCAAAGTCTAATTCACCACGTGCTTCACCGTCTGCAAGCAGGTTTAATTTGACTTTCAACCGAGTTATCTCAGGATCTTAATCCGATTGTGAGTAATCCGATCCGATCCAATTTCTTTTCAGATTAAGGTGTCTACATGAACTTAATAACTCAGTCTTATTGTAATTTAGCCAATAATCTGATCCTTTCAGTGCCATGTGACCCCACTGAGTGAGTGTTTCCTTTCCAAGCAAGTTTGTTCATGTTGATCCCTCCCCTTTTCCAAATAGGAAAAAACAGTGGGTGAAATGTGTTATCTCTTTACAAATGGGACTTTGACATTAACAGTGTCCTAATAGGAAAAAACAGTGGGTGAAATGTGTTATCTCTTTACAAATGGGGCTTTGACATTAACAGTGTCACCATGTTAGCACGAAACTTAAATATAGATAATATTAGGGGATATTTTTTTTAGAAATTAATCTCTGAAGTTGTAAGTTTTGGATGGCTTGAACACAAAGTTTCACAGTTTCTGATTGCTGATCTGGGTTCACAGCCGCTCTTTTGCCCATGATACACCTCCTTGTTATTTATTATACTTGTAGTCACTGCCCAACACAACTTCAACTCACTGTATTTTACACCTCTGTATGTACCACCCGCTTTGGGTGGTACATTTTTACAAAGTTTTCTCCGATCTGCTAGCTCCATCTTGTGGTCCGAAAGCAGAGTAAATGGAAAATGGAGAGGTTCAGAGGTGGTGGATATCCCTAGGCATATGTGGGTGTATAGTCTAATGCTTGTTTGAAAGGATTTACATAAACTTAAGAAGTGACAAACTGACTATTGTATTTACATTTACCAATTATATTATTTTCATTGACGCTTAACTAATTAAAGTAGATTGAATTTCCTTCTCATTGGTCACAGTATTTTATACTAGTGATGGGTCATGCGCAGAAGAGCCGGCTCGCATCGAGTGAGAGCCGGCTCGCAGTTTTTTTCCATTCGCTGCTTCGGTTTCATTTTCAGTGCTCAGTCCCAGCTCTGGTTACAGAGCTTTGTTATGATTGGCCAGCATGGCGACCAGCATGCGGCATTCACGTGAGAATTAAGGACGTGTAAACGGAGAGGGGGGCGGGGCAGAATTTTTTTATAATTAATTTGTCCAATAAAAAAGTTTAATTGAAATAAACAAATGTAAGAGTGGTTTTGTGCACAGAATGAATGCACAGAATTAGGCAATTCTAATCTTATCTCTCATAAAAACACTGAAAGCAAAAGGGTTTTCAACACATAAACCATGATTTTGTTTTTGCAAAGTTAAGGTAAAATATAGGCTACAAAAGCTGAACTTCCCATCACTATTTAATGCACATGTACACCATTCCATAAGCACTGGTGTTTCACTCTCAAGGCAGCCTGCTCTTGCTTTTCACTTCGGTCCTCTTCACTTCAGCCGCTCTTTGATTTGACTTCTCAGAGCTGTTGTGAAAAGGGTGTTGTAGAACTGCTTCACTCACAGCTAAAACAGATTGTGCAAACCTTTTTTTTCTTTCTGGGATAATCTACCATATTTTTTTCTTTTAGCTTGTTTGTTTCATAATCGGTTTTAATTTCTTTATTTTTTCTTCCTGAAAGGAGTATTTCACAATTTCAGGTTTCATGGGAAAGTTAGGGTCCGCCTTTTTCTAGAACTTTAAAGGACTGTCTGTCAGAGCACTTTGTTGGTAACTGTTGGAAACTTGGTCAGCATGTTACTGTTACTATATGTGTCCAATCCTTTACAAACAGGTTCATAGCCTTTCGACTTTCAACATTAATGCTCTGTTTGATGCTGTGTTTGGCTTGCTTTTTGTTTATGTAGACAGTTGTTGTGGCATTATGAATTATGTTTGTTTGAACTGTCACATAAGCCTCACTTTTTTTATAATTTCCTCTCAAAAGAAGAAACTGTTTCCCATTTAACAAGGGAATTGAATGCTTTTACCAGGTAGTAACAGTAATGCTTATCCTGCCAGTGTTACCTCTGCTTTTTATGTGACTTCAGCACACATCTTAAAATACTTTTATTGCTTGATTGGTCTTTGAAGGAGTAATTATACAGATGCTTATTTTTGAAATACATAGCATTGCTGTATAACTCCTGCCTACTTAACCGATTAAAGGGGAAGTTCAAGTCAACTTGGGGAACTTTTATTATTTTATTCTTTTTACTTTTTACGAGAGAGTTCATTTTAGCTATTTCCTATAATTATTTTATTTTATCTGTTTATTTATGTAATGTTCTTAGCCTTTGTAGTTTTATGTTCTTATTCCATATTCCCAGTGTTTCCTCGGTGGGGGCCATCTGTGCTGGGGGCTGGCTGGGATGTCTCTGACTCGTGGTGAACATTGGCTTGGCCAGGTGGGGGGTCTGTGGCAGTGCCCCTTGCTGGCCTATAGCTTGGTGTTCACCCGGGTGGAGGCGTCCTGGTCTTGGGTTGTGAGCAGCACGAGTCAGAGATGGCCTCCTGTGATGGTGTTTCCTGACCTGGCTCCTCTGTATTCAGCCACACGTTTCTAAGTTTATTTTATTTTATTTATTTATTTATTTATTTTAATGTGTGTGTGCATATGTCTGTTTAGTCATATGCACTTTGTGCTATACATGGTATACATGCTATGTACATGCTATACATGCTATGTACATTTGAATGTATGAAAAGTGCTTTATAAATAAAGTTTGATTTGATAAAATACGTTTATCTACTCACCCATAAAAGTTTGGTGAAAGTCGGCGTCCTTCGGATGCTATTTAGATCACTCAAGATCTGCGTCCATATGACGGGAGAGAACAGTGCATAGACATATACAGCCTCTAAATAAGGCATTATTTGTCTTTATTTCACAGATGTTTTTAGACGAATGAATGGATGTGCTGAAGTTAAAATCTCCCCTCCCATTAGAATATATATTTTTTAGATCACACATAAGTTCAGGTCACTGTTTTAGGTTTCCATGTACTTTTGAATTTGTGTGTTGTTCAAAGCAAATCTCCTCTAACCCTTTGGTTTTGACTTATTCGTGGTATTAGTTATTGTTTAACTGTATATTCATGGCTCTGGTTACAGGGAAATGTTGTGCTCTCTATCATCTGAACATCTTTGTTGCTGTTCATCTCATTTGTGTCTAATCTCAGCATCTATCCTCTCCTCGCTGCATGTTACATTTATCTCTTATTCTCATCTCTTCCATCACAGCCCATGACAGCAGAACAACCAACATGGCATTCTCATCTCCCTTTTTCTTCTGGAAGCAAAAGGGAAGTCTATTTGGACATTTTTGAAACCACTCTGACAGTGCATGGTTTAAAAAGCACAACAGAGTTTTACACTCAAATTTACACTTCAATTAACATGTAGTCCTTTAGATTGTCTGGTCTTTGCTTGTATCTCACACACACTCCTAAAAGCATTTTGTTTCAGTTTCTGCCCACTTGCTGTGACTTGGTACTAGCACTATTAATGCCTGGCGTGCCTCGGTGTCTTAAGTTTTGAAATGATATAAGTGTTTGAATCTAAAAAGAGAGAGATTGCATTTAAAAAACAGCTTGTAGAGACTTGCATGTTTTGACTCCGGACCCATATATGATCAACAGCTTGATGCAGAGTAAAGGTTTTAATTTGAGTTTTTTAGTGTGATATGAATGGCACTTAGATCAAAGAAGAGATCAAGCCGGGCAGCAACAGTGTAAGTAAATACAGTCCTTCGAGAGATCAATTTTCTTTCTTACTAAATGCCCAAAATGATGATTTATTGTTACAAGGTGCTGTAAGCTGACAGCAGGAACGTAGTGCTGAACTGGAGAATAATCTAAAATGTATTCGCAGCTGTTTATACACAGTTGCAGATGCGCTTTTCAAGAATTCTTTTATTTCATGCAATTTTATTAAACGCATTTGTCACTTCATCCTCGCAAAGACTTTTTTTTTAAAAATTAGAACTTATTTAACTGGATTATCAAATGTGCATATATGATTTTGACAGCTTTTGTGGAGTGAAGACCCCGACCTCATGCACCCGCTGTGGTCTTAGGTGCCCCACTTAGTGCGGTTGGGGACTCCTGGCTGGGAAACCACTGAATTAAACCACTTACTGTATTTTCTTAAATGAGGCTGAGTGGTATTGGTGGATGCCCAGTCCTGGTTATTTTAAGAGGCCCGGTTTTTAACTAAATCCATTTTTTTTTCTCAACCGAAGAGAGCGTATGTTGGCCCTAAATATGCTCGCAAGCTGTCTTCTCAACTTATTCTGTTTCTGATCAGCTGAGCCTATCAGGACTTGTCAGATTTGTAACATAACATTTGTTCACTGCTGGGCATTACTTATGAATTGATTGATAAATGTACACTATATTGCCAAAAGTATTCACTCAGCCATCCAAATAATTAAATTCAGGCGTTCCAAACACTTCCATGGCCACAGGTGTATAAATTCAAGCGCCTCGGCATGCAGACTGCTTCTACAAACATCTGTGAAAGAATGTTTCGCTCTCAGGAGCTCAGTGAATTCCAGCGTGGTACCATGATGGGATGCCACCTGTGCAACAAGTCCAGTCGTGAAATTTCCTCGCTATTAAACATTCCACAGTCAGCTGTCAGTGGTGTTATAACAAAGTGGAAGTGGTTGGGAATCACAGCAACTCAGCCAGGAAGTGGTCGGCCAGGTAAAATGACAGAGCGGGTCAGCGGATGCTCAGGCTCATAGTGCACAGAGGTCTCCAACTTTCTGCAGAGCCATTCGCTACAGACCTCCAAACTTCATGTGGCCTTCAGATTAGCTCAGGAACAGTGTGTAGAGAGCTTCATGGAATGGGTTTCCATGGCGAGCAGCTGCATGGGAACACGCCGCCACTGGACTCTAGAGCAGTGGAGACGCGTTCTCTGGAGTGACCAATCACGCTTCTCCATCTGGTAATCTGATGGAGGAGTCTGGGTTTGGCGGTTGCCAGGGGAACGGTACTTGTCTGACTGCATTGTGCCAAGTATAAAGTTTGGTGGAGGGGGGATTATGGTGTGGGGTTGTTTTCCAGGAGCTGGGCTTGGCCCCTTAGTTCCAGTGAAAGGAACTCTGAATGCTTCAGCATACCAAGAGATTTTGGACAATTTCATGCTCCCAACTTTGTGGATGGCCCCTTCCTGTTCCAACATGACTGCACACCAGTGCACAAAGCTTGTTTTTGGGGTTTATCTTTTTATTTAAATATAGTTTAATCTTGTCTTACATTTTTTGAAATTCTGATACAAATACCATCCTATTGAACTTGTTATTCCTTTTTTGTTCACTTAATCCAGCTAATTCCTGGGGTTTTGTTCATCAGGGTTGCCCTCCTCACATCCCTCAGGCTGGTGTGTTTTGACTGAAGCTCCTCACCTACAAACAGGCACACTCATTCCTGCAGTACTCAGTGAACCAATTGACAAGCTTTTCTGTTGTAACTTTTCAGTGTGCTGTGGTATTAAACTCGAATCTGGTGGCATCTGACTGTGGCTGAAAAAATTCAGATGATTTCTGTTCATTTGAATCTTTGTTCTTTCAGGTGAAGACAGAAGAGCAGATTGCGGCAGAGCAGGCCTGGTATGGATCAGATAAAGTATGGCTTGTCCACAAAGATGGCTTTTCCCTGGGTGAGATAGGATTTTTTTTTACTTCTTGGAACATATCCCCTTTATAATCATTTAACTGTTTGAGAATTTCAGATTTCACATTGAAATATGATAACTAGTATGGTTTATTATTGTTTACAATTTTTTGTCTGAAACATTTTAATGCAGTGGTCATCAATCTTTCTCAACCCAGTTCAGTAACTCAGCCTCATAAGGACTTTCATGAAATCATAATATGCAACACAAGTTTCTTTTTTTAAATGTCATGCTAACATACAGACAGTAATTACTGTCCCAGGTCCATTAACCAATCACTATGCAAGAGTTCATCATGCTTCTTGTTCATGTTGTCAATGGAAAAGTCTCAAAGAACAACAGTCAGCAGGTCAGTGCTTTTTCACCTTCCCCCAACTCAGCCGCTGGACATCAGCATGGAGAATAAGATCACTGGAGCTCCTCTTGATAAAAACATGACACATGACCTGAATACCTCAACAATCTGCAAAAAGGGCCTGCAGAGATTATACTTTCTGCACAAACTAAAATCTTTCAATGTTGATAAGATCTTAATGGTTTTGTTTTATAGATATTTTATTGAGTCAGTTTGAACTTTTTGCTTATCTCATTTTATGGAAATTTGTCGGTTAAAAACAAAAATTGTCTGCTCAAAATTGTGAGAGACGCAAATAAGATAATTGGCATGCAGCAGCTCTCTCTCTGAGATCTTTGACAGATGAGTCTGTCGTCTAGCCTTGATCACCCAATGGTAGAGGAATCAAATTCTCTGCTGTCTGGACGGAGGTATAAGCTACCTCGGGCACGTACAAATAGGTATAAATTTTCCTTTGTTCCACGTGCCATCAATGCAATCAGTTTGCACAACCCTTAAATGCACTGTTCTTGTGGCATCTTTTATCTTTTATACACTTTATTATACTCTCTGATATTTATACTCTTACTTCGTTTAGGATTGTTCAAATCAAGTTTGGTTGTGCTGTACTCTGCAACATTGTTTTATGTCGCTGTTTTATTTATTGTTGTTGTGCTAGTTGCACTGCCACTGCAAATCCAATTTCCCCTGGAGTGTCACAGGGGAAATTGCTCCAAAGCTCTGAACTCTGAACTGAACTGAAGGTTTGGTCATTTCAAAGCTAGAAAATCACGGTCATCAGATGATGTTATTTCCAGAGACATTTCTTAAAGGCATAAACATCCTCACCTCCTTGTTCTCTCCTTTGAGTGCAGGAGAATGAGTTGCTTTTCCTGTAGAATCATTAAAAAGCGTCCTGGCAGGTTATCAGGTGGGCGGGCAGCCAGCCAGGTTAGGAGGCAGGCAGGTGAACTGAGGCAGCAACAACAGGCAGAGGAAGACCATATATGGAACAGAGAAGAAGAGAGAAAGACCTCCAGCATAGACAGTGCCTGAGTGTTTCTCTGTTGATGCATACAATGATCTGGTGATGAGTGGAGATCAGACCCATGAAGATATACTGCCAGGCTGATGAGATGAGCCACAGCTGCACTGGGAGGCCTCCCAAGAATGTCACAATTCTGTATTGATTCAATACAGTTATCAAAAATTATGCAGATGATTTTTACATTACGTTTTGTCTTATCCAGAAAGTTCAGTCTTGGCTGCACGTTTCTCTGAAAATCTGCGGTGTTTGTGTGTGAAAATGACGACTGAAGTCTGTGACACTTTGAAAAGGATGAGCTGGAGTTTTGGAGGGTTATAAAGTGGCTTGCAGAAGAGGCAGCATAATTAGGAAACAGCTGAAAATATATTTAATTGAATGCTTTGCAGGGAAACCGTCTATATATCAGAACAGGTTTAATCTAAGATAAAACAGGCTGGATTCAGATGGTATCTTTTTTTCCATTTAAACAAAGAAGATGAACTATTCAGTTGAGGAAAAGCTAGAACTTCACTTCTTCAGAAAAATACGTGATTCCGTACGGGCTGCCAGACTTGTGTCTTGTGACAACAGAGGGGCAGAGTTTCAGAGACTGGCTTCACAGAGCAAGTAGTTATCTGCAGCTGTATTAAGTTTTATTTCTTTGCACAGTATGTTGGGACTTTAATTTACCAGTTCAGTTACACATAAGAGCGGCCAATAGTTATGAGTATTTTCTCTTTCCAGCCACTGTAATTAAGACAGAGGCTGGCTCACTACCAGAGGGGAAGGTGAAAATCACGCTGGAGCATGATGGAACAATTCTGGACGTGGATGAAGATGACATAGAAAAGGTAAGTAGGAGATGGTAACAACTTGTTACGATTCAGCAGATCCTGCTGTATGTTGTCATGAAATCTCATAGTACTGTACAACAGTGCATTTCAATACTACAAGATTACCGTGTCACAGTTTCTCACAGAATTTCACAGTATACCAAATTCTTATTATACAGTTGTATGTACTATATGTTTAGTGATTATAAATATTGTTATATGTACACTGATGGAAAAAGTTTGGCTCAAGTTTTGAAGGTATATCGAAATTTGACATTCATAAACAATCATTTAGTCAAGCTGGATTTTCCAGTATGGTTAATTTATTGCTAATTTATTTTTACTTAGCACACAAATTTTTAATTTTTAATTTTTACTTAGCACACAGAATTTTTTATTTTATTTTTACTTAGCAAACAGAATTTTTTATTTTATATTTACTTGGCACACAGAATTTTTATTTTATTTTTACTTGGCACAAAGAATTTATTTTATTTTTACTTAGCACACAGAATTTTTCATTCTATTTTTACTTAGCACACAGAATTTTTCATTTTATTTTTACTTAGCACACAGAATTTTTTATTTTATTTTTACTTAGCACAGAATTTTTCATTCTATTTTTACTTAGCACACAGAATTTTTCATTTTATTTTTACTTAGCACACAACATTTTTTATTTTATTTTTACTTAGCACACAGAATTTATTATTTTATTTTTACTTAGCACACAGAATTTTTCATTTTATTTTTACTTAGCACACAGAATTTTTTATTTTATTTTTACTTAGCACACAGAGTTTTTTATTTTATTTTTACTTAGCACACAGAATTTTTTTATTTTATTTTTACTTAGCACAGAATTTTTCATTCTATTTTTACTTAGCACACAGAATTTTTCATTTTATTTTTACTTAGCATAGAATTTTTCATTCTATTTTTACTTAGCACACAGAATTTTTTTATTTTATTTTTACTTAGCACACAGAATTGACATTCCCCTTTTCTCTCTCAGCATTACTGATGATCCTCATTTGATTGCTAAATGCTTAAGCCTGAAAGTTAGTTTTGTCCATGGATCATACAGTATCGCTGGACCTTAGATGAGCTTCAGTTTCAACTGATATGCTATGGCTTCTCCCTGAGAAGAGTTACTTTTTTATCTTCGTACGTTCACTGTCATGCTGGCTGTCGGACAGCCCACTGCAAGTGACCAGAGTTCATATCGTTCTGGGTGTATCAGTAGGAACCTGGTCTCAAAACTTTGATCTCTGGTGGCAATTTAATGCACTAAATGAAAACATAATAAAACTATCATTCCATCCTGACAACACACAGCTCTCTCTCCCTCTGTGTAGACATGGTTACTTTATTGAGCACTTTATTGAGTGATCGCTACCAGCAAGCAGTTGGTTCTCATCAACAGTAATGGACCAAATAGGAGATATACATGGCATAACTCATGGATCGCACTTGCTTCTGTGTTTAAACACTTTGTATATATTACCATTGTTAAATTACTGGACTCTTAAGAAGTATATCCTCATTAAAACAAGACTAATAAACTACATATGCTACAGTAACACACAGAAAGCGATACATGGCATTCAATGCAGCAAAGTCACCACATGATCAGGCAAATGTTACTTCACACAGTGTTGTTGCAGTGATAACAGCCACATAATGCGCCTCATCCACAAAGCTGCGGCTTGTCTGACTTCTGAAATGAAACTGTCCACCTAGAAAGCTGTTGAATAAAGTAGTGTCTTTGAAATAATGTTAATCTGTCCAAATGTAACAGTTCTAACTCCCTGAAAGCTTGTACATCAACATCATTACAAATCAAATCAAATTAAACTTTATTTATATAGCACTTTTCATACTAAAAAGCACCACAAAGTGCTTTACATAATAAAATCAATAATCAAATCAACTCATGCATAAACTCACCGACAAGCACACTGCCCACTCCCCACCCACCCCCAACATGAGCAACATCAATATCAACAACAATCAACATTAAAATGAGCTATATACAAATCATATTGTCATAACAAAACAAAGGAAAACTGAGGAAAATTGGTTGCTACACACACACACAGTCTTTTGCAAACTCTTACTAGACCATTACCCTCCAATATATAGTTCATTTACTGGGCCCTTATATCATCTTAGGTTGATGTAAGATACATGTTGTTCTGAACAGCTGACAACAGAACGTTTCCGTGCAAATCGGGCTTCATTGTTCGAGCTGATTGAATCCGAGCATAAAAATCAGGGCAGAGCTCAGAGGTTAAGGCCAAACAGCTTGAAAAGTGATTTAACTTTTCACTGAAAATCCGACTAAAGATATTTTCACATCTTGAGGCTAAAATTAAAAAAACAAACAAAGAAAAGCTGGTAATGTTTTTTTCACTTTTTTTTTCGGTTTAAGATACCCAAATACTGTACGTGCCCTCAAGAACAGAAAACACATTTTAAAAAAATATTTCCCCTTTTAAATAGTTGCACAACAGTCCAATTCCCCCAAATACACTGTGTGCACAATTATTAGGCAAGTGAGAATGTTGACCTTACCATTATTTTTATGTATATTTTCTAGGGCTGGGCAACAATTAAAATGTTTAATCTAATTAATCGCATGATTTCCCTGATTAATCGCGATTAATCACATTTGTACGCAAAATCCAAAACATTCAAAAGTAGTGTATAGCTTTTAGCTTTTAGCATTTAGTTTTATTTTAAATGTGCTGCCATATGAATGAAAGTGCCATAACATTTGTTGTGCAAACACACTTTTAACATCAGCATCTTTCTGTAGTTTTTCTGTAGAAGCCTCGCTCCACTGTCTGTTTCCTTGAATGACTTGCTGCTATCAGTTGTGTGTTTTGCCTTTAAGTGATATTTTAGACTGGAACTACTACGCTGAGAAGACAATTCAACTTGGCAGTGTTTACAGATGACTTTGGTTCTGTCGACTCTGCCGTCTGGAAGAACTTTAAAATGAAAATGGCTGAGTAATTTTTATTTTTTTTTACATTTAAATTTTTTTTAAATGAATAAATAAATAAAACCTGCGTTAATGCGCGATCAAATATTTATCGGCGTTAAATAATTAACGAGTTAACTCGCCCAGCCCTAATATTTTCTAACTCCAAGCTATATAAACTTGAATGCTGAATGGATTTAACCATAGCAGGTGTAATGAGGGAGGGTGTGGCCTAACTAGGTCAACACCCTCCCTATCAAGGTGTGCAGAATTAGTGCTTCTTTTCATCAGGTAAAATGGGCCAAAAAAGAGATTTAACTGACTCTGAAAGGTAAGAAATTACAAAATGTCTCTCAGAGGGATGCAGCACTCTTGAAATTGCTAAGATATGGGGGCGTGATCACAGGTCCATCAAACGTTTTGTTGCAAATAGTCAACAGGGTCGCAAGAAACGTATTGAGAAAAAAAACCTGCTAAGGAACTACCAAGGATTTCAGAAGAATCGAGCGTGGCGCTACCAGGAACCCATTACCTTCCAGTGCTGTCATTCCATAACTGCAACCTACCTGGAGTAGCCAGAAGTACAAGATGTTCAGCGCTCATAGTCATGGCCAAGGTACGGAAGGCTGAAACCCGACCACCACTGAACAAGACATGTAAGCTGAAGCGTCAAAACTGGGCCAAGAAATATCTGAAGTCAGATTTTTCAAAGGCTTTATGGACTGATGAAATGAGTGACTCCTGAAGGACCAGATGGATGGGCCCCTGGCTGCATCAGTAAAAGGCACAGAGCTCCACTTAGAGTCAGACGCCAGAAAGGTGGAGGTGGGGTACTGCTAGGGGCTGGTATTACTAAAGATGAGCTGTGTGGACCTTTTCGGGTTGAAGATGGACTCAAAATCAACTCCCAAACCTAATGCCAGTTTTTAGTAGACACTTTCTTCAAGCTGTGGTTCAGGAAGAAGTCTGCATATTTCCAAAAGACAATGATTTTTTATGCAGGACAAGTACTCCACTGTGTGGCTAGCCCAAATATGACATGGCCCCCTTCCTCACCTGACCGGAACCCAATTGAGAACTTGTGGGCAGTTCTTAAACGGGAGATTTCCAGTGAAGGGAAAAGTTACCCTCCCTGAACAGTGTCTGGCAGGCAGTGGTTGCTGCTGCACAGAAAGTTGATCGCCACAGATCAAGAAACTGATAGACTCCAGCAATGGAAGGCTTATCACTGTTATTTGTCACGCCCATGGACTTATGTTTTTAGTTTCATGTTTTAAGTTACGTTTTTGTGTTCAGTTCATGTCTTGATTTTGAGTTTTTAGTCCTGCCATTGGTATTCCCCTCACCTGTCTGTCATTGTCACCAGCTGCACTCCCTCTCCAATCACCCCCAGCCCTCTATTTAGTCTCCTGTCTCCCCTGTCTGTTTGTTGGTTCTTTGTTTGTCACCTGCCCTTCATGCCATGCCATAACCTGTTCTGACCAAAGCTAAGTATTTATTTATTCCATGCCATGAAAGTCTTTTGTTGGTTTTTCCCAGTTATGTTTTTTGAATCCGGCTCAGCCGCGCTTTTAGTTTGAACTTTGTTATTGTTATTTTTGCCTTAATAAATCAACCTTTCTTTTGAAGTCCGCATCCGTGTCCTTCCCTACACGTAAACCTGACAGTTATTGAAAAGAAGGGTCACTGATTTTCTTTTTTTGATTTTTTTTTTTTTTTTTTTTTAATTTATTTATAAATGTCAGAAATGTTTATTTGAGCATTTTGAGTTGTTTGTTTATAACTCTCGCTTAAACAGATGAAAAGAAGAAAGTGAGATGGGAAACTGTGCGTTTTTAATATAGTTGCCCAATAATTGTGCACATATGAATATTCTCCTAAGAAAGCCAAAGGCTCACTTTTACTTTACTTGTTCATTAATACAAATAATACTAAGAAATATGACTTGCCTAATGATTGTGCATGCAGTGTATTTCTAATTACTATATATTTTTTTAGTTAACCATTTTAAAATTTGCCAACCATTACATCTCTATTGTTTTCATTGAAATCTTTTCTCCATGTGAAGGCTAACCCTCCATCTTATGACCGATCAGAGGACCTGGCTTCCCTTCTTTATCTGAATGAATCCAGTGTGATGCACTCCCTGAGGCAGCGCTACGGAGGCTACCTTTTACATTCCTACGCTGGACCCAACATGGTGGTTATCAACCCTCTCAGCACACCCTCCATGTACTCTGAGAAGGTGAGTAATATTTTGTCATTGTAGCAATATAAAGGGTTTATGCCCATAGATTGGGAGGGATTTCTTCATGTATATTTCTTTTGTTCTGAAGTTTTTAAATCAAAATCCAAGATTGAAAGTCAGAATTCCTGTTCAGCAAATGAAAAACATGAAAGTAGCTTTATTATTTATGAGGACACACTGATGTTCAGGCAGTTTTGGAATTACCTTATTTCTTTCCTTCATTTTGCAGGTTGTATTAGAAGTGTCAGTAGAACATTATCTGTCATCAAACACATAGAATAAATGTAGGAATTTAAGCACGATGACTGCCGCAAATGTAGAATAATGTTAGTTTGGTCGTACCTTGGTGAAGACTCAGGGTTCACAGATGCCACTGATAAAGGCGGATTTACAGTTGACGCGTCGCTCACGGCGGTGGCGGCCCGTGACATCAAAATGACGTTTCAGGCCTGGCGCTTGCCTTGAAAAGACGGCGCAGCGCGTTGTTGTGCACCAGTTGATTTTTGTAACTTGGCTGCACCGAGAATGACAAACCGGATGGACCAATGTGAGACCAGGCTCAGTCAGGAGGTGCGTTTGTACAGACACCTGTACGAAACTGCAGTGAAACAGCACAGGGAGCACGTAAACTCCCAAAACTGGTGGACAGAGATGGGCAGAACTTTGGGGAAAGAGGGAGAGTTCTGTAAGAATGTGTGGAAGAAGCTACGGGACAGATACGTGAAGGCAAAGAAGAGGGCAGAGACTCCAAGTGGTGATGCCGGGGGCTTCAGACCCTCACCTCTTTTAACTGAATTAAAAAAAATAAAATTATCCATCATTGATGTGAGTATTCTTGCTCCTGACAGCGGCATTGTTTTCTTCTCCACTTTCGTGGTTGTAGAGTAGCGGTAACCTTCACGTAGCAGCGCCACCTCTGTGACGGAGAAAATTGCAACTACTGGTGCATCGACTTGCGCCATCGTATATAGCCGGCACAAAATCGTGACGTCATCAACACCGCTCGCGCTAGTAGACGTGGCAACCATGCTAGAGCCTTAAGACTTCCTTTAACGCCACTTCCTTTTGTTATTTGTCATTTCTTCCCTGCTGCATGTTTTTTTTTTTGTTTCTGCATCAACAGGTGATGCACATGTTCAAAGGCTGTCGGCGGGAGGACTCCGCTCCTCACATCTATGCTGTGGCTCAGTCGGCCTACCGCAACCTGCTCACCACCCGGCAGGATCAGTCCATTGTGCTGCTGGGCAAGTCTGGCAGCGGAAAAACCACCAACTGTCAGCACCTGGTCCAGTACCTCGTCTCCATTGCTGGGAGCACAGGCAAAATCTTTTCTGGTGAGCTTTCAAAATGAAGAAATGGGAAGACACCTGAAAACACTGAAAATGTAAACTGGATTATTAATAATTATTAAACTGGATTGAGTAATGAAATGATTCAAATAAGAGAAAACAGAAACGGAGTTAAAGATGTACTTTCAACTATTAATCAATACAATCAACTGGTAGATTACTATAAGCTTGTTAAATTTAATGAAAGAAGACATTTTAAAAGAAGAAATTTTACTGGTTTTAAGTAAAGTTAATAAGTTCATTTCAATGTTTGCTTATTCTGGAAAAGGTGTACTCCCTCTACTCTACTTGGGACCTGTACTGAGGCATGAAACTTTGCTTTCCCCTCTTAGTTTTCCATATTCATACAATTTTCTGTGTTTATACCTTAAAGTAATATTTAGTAAATGACAAAATGAGAACACAATTAAGCAAATATTCAGCCATGTGTTTTTATTGTGATTAAAGATAGCCAGTATTACGTATTAGTGGTTGGCAAAAGTAAAGAATGTAAAGCTCGACTTTTGTAGTTGGTGTGACCCTCGTGTGTAGCAGTAACTGCAAATATCAAGTGCATGTGATCAGCAGCACCTGGTTGCTACTTCCCCTCACACTTCTGATTAAAGCATAGAAAATTATAAGAGCAGCAAAGGTGTATTTAGTTTTTCACACACTGCTTCTGCAATATGGCTTCATTTTGTTTGGTAAAGAGTGAGGTTGTGTAAAATGCCATGTGATGTTGTTCATTCTGAGATTGTATATACCTGCTTTAAGACCTGGTAAGGAACAGATGAGTTTTTATTTCCTGATATGTAAAATCTTGAAAGAGAATTCAAATGAATTTTTTGGGTAATTGTAAAATAAATCAGTGTTTTACATCAGTGTGGAGGAATTGAAGCAAAATGTTTCCATACATTACAGATTAAACTCTTCACATGAACTGCTCCTTTGGGTCTATCCACAACATTTCTATTGAATAGGGTCAGGACATTGATTTGATCCTCATGTATCAATTTTTCTGAAGGCTTAAGAAATCTTCTTTGAGTCTGGATGCGCTTTCACAAATGTGTAGTTCTGATGGATCTCTGTTTTTTAAAGGAAACTGGGCATCCACTCAGACCCAATCGCATTATTAAAATCTTTTGAGACTAACTTCACCTTCCAATCAATTGTTAGTCCTCGAGATTTATGTACTTTTATTGCTCACAGATATGTAATTTTGGATAATTTTACTCTATAAGCAAAAGTCCCAGTATAATATTTATATAATTATTCTTCATGTTCATTCAGTAATATTTATATTAATATTTGTCAAGTGTAACATGCAGTGTCTGACCACTCATCACAAGCAATGTTGGAACATTATTAATTACTCATATAAAGACAAATATTAACATATATATATATATATATATATAATGGATAAGTATTTTATCAAATTCATCTGAAGTTAGAGTAGAACTTTAGATGCAAAGGAAATCATTGATAACCATTTTCCTAAACAAATCCACTGATACTTCACACAACAAACAATGAAAATCTGTATTTATCTTTCTTGTGATACAGCTGAGAAGTGGCAGGCAGTCTACACCATTTTGGAGGCTTTTGGCAACAGCTCCTCTGCTATGAACGCAAATGCCAGCCGCTTCTCTCATGTCGTGTCCCTGGACTTTGACCAGGCCGGGCAGGTGGCTTCGGCCTCCATCCAGGTAACTCACACAGCTGGCAAATCTGTACTTGTCCAGTACATTTTCTACACTTTTCACTTAAAACATAATACCGTGATATTTTAAACGAAGTAAAATGACAGCGATTGAAATGCTTTGATAAACTTATGTTGTCTCCTCCTGATTAGACGATGTTGCTTGAGAAAATGAGAGTGAGCAGACGACCTGAAGAAGAGTCCACCTTTAATGTCTTTTACTACATGATGGCTGGAGCTGACAGCAGTCAGAGGTGACTCTTCTGGTATTCTTATTTTCATAAAATGTATCTTCTCTCTCTCCCTCTCTCTATATGTGTTTTTTATATATATATATTTATTAGTGGTGGGCATAGATTAATTTTTTTTAATCTAGATTAATCTCTCTGAAATCTTGAAATTAATCTAGATTAAAATGGCTCATTCAGAATATGCATGCTACCCAAGTAATGACTAAAAATCAGTCTTTGAGATAGGGTTTCTTAATACAGGGGGTGCATTAAACCAGGGGCTCATTTCCTGTTTCCAAAACCCATCACTGATTGCTTGAGAAAGCTGTTCTACTTTGATATTTGGTGAAGAAAAAAACATGCTCAATAAAATGTACTTGTGTTAAACGGGTTATTCAGTTAAACATGGAAATTAGTACGGTAAGCCTACAAGGTTTATATCAGTAGCTTTTTGTTAATCAGTCCAAGCGCTACTTTTCCTTCTTCTACCAGTCACTAAAGGCGGTAGCATGGTTGCCGCGTCTGTCACGGCGGTGTCGCACCGTGACGTCAAAATGACGTTTCAGGCATGGCGCTTCCCTTGAAAAGACGGCGCAGCGCGGTGTTGTGCACCAGTCGATTTTTGTAACTTGGCGGCGCCGAGAACAACGAACCGGATGGACCGATGTGAGACCAGGCTCAGTCAGGAGGTGCGTTTGTACAGACAGCTGTACGAAACTGCAGTGAAACAGCACAAGGAGCACGTAAACTCCCCAAACTGGTGCACAGAGATTGGGAGAACTTTGGGGAAAGAGGGAGAGTTCTGTAAGAATGTGTGGAAGAAGCTACAGGACAGATACTTGAAGGCAAAGAATAGGGCAGAGACTCTGTTGATTTTGGGGGCTTAAGACCTTCACCTCTTTTAACTGAATTAAAAAAATAAAATGACCTGAAAACTGCAGCAGTATCATTAATTACAGTATTCTTGCTCTTGACAGCGGCATTGTTTTCTTCTCCACTTTCGTGGTTGTAGAGTAGCGGTAACCTTAACGTAGCAGCGCCACCTCTGTGACGGAGAAAATTGCAACTACTGGCGCATCGATTTGCGCCACTACATGGCGGGCACGAAATCGTGACGTCATCAACACCGCTCGCGCTAGCAGACGCGGCAACCATGCTAGAGCCTTAACCCAGCTTATTCACATGCATGGCTCCAGCAGTTTCTCCAGCTTCGCCAACTTCTCATATTCAGCACTTGTTGGGAGGGCCAGCTGCTGTTGAGATAGCGTTGTGTTCAGTGTGTCTCTGTTGCGCCTCACGCGCTTGATCATCTCGAGGGTGGAATTCCACCGGGTTGGAACATCTTGCACGAGCGGCTCCTGAACTTGCCCAAGGGAGGTTAGCTGGACTTTCAGCTCGTCTGCGTTGGCCGGACTGTGTTTGAAATGTCCCACCATTTTACGACACTTGAACTATCCCCGACCTCCATAAACTGCCTAGCACAGGCTTCTGCAAAGTGGCGTTCTTCTGTTTTCATAACGGCAGACAAAGTACATCGGCCTACACCCGAGCTAAAATATCAAGGTAAAAGTCATCACAGATTGCTTACCTATTTTGACCCAGTTCCCAACCCAACTTTGAGAATAGATTAACAGCGATATTTTTTATATCGCACGATAAGACTCTCAAATTATCGCAGCACGTTAACGCCGATAACGGCCCACCACTAATATATATATATATATATATATATATATATATATATATATATCTAGCTAAGAAAACCAACAGATTGCACTGAAAACTTTTTGTTTTTCGGTCCAATCTCCCGGCCTGAGCTTGCCTGAGGCGACTGTGGAGAGAAACGACTCCCTTTTAACAGGAAGAAACCTCTGGCAGAACCAGACTCAGGAAGGGTGGCCATCCGCCTTGACCAGCTGGGGTTTGAGAAGACAGAAAGGGGGGAGTGGGAGAGTGGAGTGGAGTGGAGTGGAGGGGGGGCGGCGGCACTGTAACACCATTCAAAGGATATCTGTTGGAACAGGGAAACACGAGTTAATGACCACAATAATATCACATATACATAAAGAGAGTAAAGTGAGGAAAGGTGTGACAGATGAGGCCCCCCAGCAGTCTAGGCCTATAGCAGCTTAACTATGGGATGTTTCAGGATTACCTGAGCCATCCCTATTCAAGGTAAACACAAGAAACTTGTGCTAACGAAAAAATAAATAATAAAATAAAGGACCAGACTCAGTGAGTAATTCCCTATACTCCCTATATAGATCTGCTCCTCACACCACAACAACCATCTTTTTACAGCCACAAGCTACCTCAGCCTCTCACCAACTGCACACCAGTCACAGCGGGGTGGGGATGCAAACCCTGGTTCGGGTAGGGTGTAATGAAAGTATAGAGGGTGCCAGAGGTGGAGGCAGAACAAGACACACTAGCAGACACACTATCAGATTCAACAGACCTAACTATAAGCTTTATAAAAAAGGAAAGTTTTAAGCCTGGTCTTAAAAGTGGAAAGGGTGTCTGCTTCCCGGACATTTACTGGCAGCTTATTCCACAATAGAGGGGCCTGATAACTGAAGGCTCTGCCTCCCATTCTACTTTTAGAAACTCTGGGAACCTCAAGTAAACCTGCTGTTTGGGAACGAAGTGCTCTGTTAGGAAAATATCTTACAATGAGATCTTTAAGATATGATGGAGCTCGGTCATTAAGAGCTTTATATGTAAGGAGAAGAATCTTAAATTCTATTCTGAATTTAACAGGGAGCCAATGAAGAGAAGCTAAAACTGGAGAAATATGATCTCTCCTGTTAGTTCTCATCAAAACTCTGGCTGCAGCATTTTGGATCAACTGAAGGCTTTTCAGAGAATATGTGGGACAGCCCAATAATAAAGAATTACAGTAGTCCAATCTTGAAGTAACAAATGCATGAATTAGTTTTTCTGCATCACTCTGAGACAAGATGTTCCTGATTTTAACAATATTACGAAGGTGAAAGAAGGCAGTCCTAGAAACCTGTTTTATATGCAAGTCAAATGATAAGTTCTGGTCAAAAATAACTCCAAGGTTCCTCACTGTAGAACTAGAAGCCAAGGAAATACCATCTAGAGTAACTATATAGCTAGACAATTTCTCCCTGAAACGCTCAGGTCCAAAGATAACGACTTCAGTTTTGTCTGAATTTAGAAGCAGACAGTTCTGAGTCATCCAGGTCTTTATGTCTTTAAGACATGCTTGTAGTCTGACCAACCTATTGGGTTCATCTGGTTTTATAGATAAGTACAGCTGAGTATCATCAGCATAGCAATGGAAATTTATGCCATGCTGTCTAATAATGTTACCTAATGGAAGCATGTATAAAGTAAAAAGAATCGGTCCAAGCACAGAACCCTGAGGAACTCCATGACTTACTCTGGTGTGTGAGGAAGATTCTTCATTTACAAGAACAAACTGAAATCTATCAGATAAATATGACTTAAACCAGCCTAATGCAGTTCCTTTAATCCCAATAACATGTTCAAGTCTGTGTAATAAGATACTGTGATCGACCGTATCAAATGCAGCACTGAGATCCAACAGGACAAGCACAGACACAAGTCCGCTATCAGAGGCTAAGAGGAGGTCATTGGTAACTTTCAGCAGTGCAGTTTCTGTGCTATGATGCACTCTGAATCCTGACTGAAACTCTTCAAACAGATTATTTCTGTGGAAATGATCACAAAGGTGAGCTGCAACTATTTTTTCAAGAACTTTAGACATAAAAGGGAGATTGGATATAGGTCTATAATGAGCCAACACTTCTGAATCAAGAGTAGGTTTTTTAAGTAAAGGTTTAATTACAGCAACCTTAAAAGTCTGAGGTACATATCCTGTCAACAAAGACAGATTGATCAAATCCAATATGGAAGTGTCAATTAATGGGAAAACCTCCTTGAACAGTCTGGTTGGGATTGGGTCTAAAACACAAGTTGATGGTTTAGAAGAGACTGTTGCTGTTGTTAGTTCAGAGAGATCAACTGGGCAGAAGCCGTCTAAATACAAATCAGGTTCTAAAGATACTTCTAAAGCTGCTGTACTTGATGATACATCACTGATAATAGTGGGAAGGACTCCATCAATCTTCTCTCTGATAGAAACAATTTTATTAATAAAGAAGCTCCTGAAATCATCACTGCTGAGAGTTAAAGGAATAACTGGCTCAACAGAGCTCGGACTCTTAGTCAGACTGGCTACAGTGCTGAAAAGAAACCTGGGATTATTCTTATTCTCTTCTATCAATGATGAATAATAAGCAGTTCTAGCTTTACAAAGGGCTTTCTTATACGTTATTAAACTATCTTTCCAGACTAATTGAGACTCTAAATTAGAGGAACGCCACTGTCTCTCCAGCTTTCTTGCAGTCTTCTTTAAAGCACGCAGCTGTGAATTATACCAAGGAGCCAACCTCTTCTGACTGATTACCTTCCTTTTCAGGGGGGCAACATTGTCCAGTGCTGTACGCATTGAAACTATAGTGCTGTCAACAAGAGAGTCAAGTGCTGCTGGAGTAAAGTTTAGGTAGTCGTCCTCTGTCATATCTGCACATGGCAGTGAAGAAAAGGATGATGGAATTAATTCTTTAAATCTGGTTACAGCATCCTCTGATAGACACCTTCTATACGTAAATTTCTTCTCAGAAACTGTATAGTCAAGGAATGTAAACTCAAAGGTTATCAGAAAATGGTCAGATAAAACAGGGTTATGAGGGAACACTGTTAACTGTTCACTCTCAATGCCATAAGTCAGAACAAGATCAAGGGTGTGATTAAGGCAGTGAGTCGGTCTGTGAACACTCTGAGAAAATCCAATAGAGTCCAATATAGAATTAAAGTTCATATTCAGGCTGTCATTTTCAACATCTACATGAATATTAAAGTCACCCACTACAATGACTTTATCTGTACTCAGCACTAACTGGGATAAAAACTCTGAGAATTCAGACAGAAACTCAGAATAAGGGCCAGGTGGACGCTACACAACAACAAACACAAGAGGTTTCTGGGATTTCCACTTTGCGTGGGAAAAACTGAGAATCAGAGATTCAAAAGAGCTCAAACTAATCTTGGGTCTGGGACTGATGAGTAACCCTGATCTGAAAATAGCTGCCACTCCTCCTCCTCTGCCTGTGGTTCGAGGAACGTGAACATTTAAACAGTCAGAGGGAGTTGCTTCATTAATGCTAACATGATCCTCCTGCTGCAGCCAGGTTTCTGTAAGACAAAATATATCAATATGATGATCACAAATCAACTCATTCACTGACAGAGACTTCGAAAGGAGAGATCTGATATTCAGCAAACCACATTTAATAGTTTGATGTTTTTGTTCAGTTAAAGTTTTTGTTTTAATAATTTCTTTTTGCACAAGAGGATTTGCTCCTTTTGTGTTAATTGATTGGGTGGGTAGCAGCAGGTGGGAAGCTGCAGAGAAGTGTGTAAGACTACAACTCTGCATCCTGCTCTGAGCCCTGGGTTGTCATGTTTTAGGGTGGCAAATAAATTCATCCATATTTCTAGAAATGAGAGCTGCTCCTTCCAAAGTGGGATGGATGCCGTCTCTCCTCATCAGACCAGGTTTTCTCCAGAAAGATTGCCAATTATCTATGTAGCCCACGTTGTTTGCTGGACACCATCTAGACAACCAGCGATTGTAGGACGACATGCGGCTAAACATGTCATCACCGGTCAGATTTGGCAGGGGTCCAGAAAAGCCGACGTGAATAACTGTTTTACTTTAATTACTATTTTTTCACTTTGAAATAGGATTCTTCATCACCCGCTCTGGCCCCTGGAATACATTAGACTGTGGTCGCTGGTCTCTGTCACGTGTCTGACTGAAAAATGAACGGCATGTTTACTGTGGTCATTACTAATGTGTTTTGTGGTTTGCAACTCAATAAGGAGTTTTAATCTCTCCACCCGGGATGTGGTTGCTGGAAGATGCGTCCCAGAGACACAGATGCTGCTGTCTCAACTGAGCCACTTTCACTTCTTTGAATCCTGGAAATTACGGAGCGGCTGTAGCTCAGAAGGAAGAGCAGTCACCCACCGATCGGAAAGTCGGTGGTTCGACTCTGGCTTCCCCCCGGGCCACATGTCGAAGCATCACGCACTTTCCTGTTTTGGTTCCTACACAGTCCTGCTTGTGTTGCATTGGTCAACATGTAATTTCATGCCTTGTTCCAAATGGATTATCTGGAGACGTAAAAGCAGTCACACTGCAGGATTATCCTAAATCACCCCCCCGTTCTATTATTACAGTGATACTCACTATTTTTTTCACAAGAGCCACATTGGCAGAGCAAAATCAAGGGAAGAGCCACTTTTATGACAACATACTAAGTCCCCTACATACTAAGTCAAATATGCATTTCTACATATAAAACATCCCACAAAGAAAGAAACAACACAGCCAATACATTTTCAATTAAGACCATATTTACTTTAATACTGGGACGAGCGGAAGCTGGCCTGCATGTAATCATAGTGAGACATTCCAGATGAGCATGGTTTTTGTGCTGGTTTTTGCCCTTTTTTTTTTTAAATTAAAAACCGATCCATGGTGCCTGCATCTCGCGCTGGCTAAAGGAGCTAGCGTGCACTGCGGTCAAGTGTGACGGTGGTTTAAGCGGGCTGCGTTGCCAGGTTTAACAGAGCCCCCCTTTAGGAAACACCATTAAGCCTTAATTAATACTTAATAAAAATACTTAATACTATAAAAACGCAAACTTAATAAAAATACTTAATACTGTGCAGTATTCGTTGTGTGTTATTTGAAAAAATTTATTGTTATTTTTACCATTTTGTTATAAGCTACTATGCGAGTGCGAGCCGCCAATTAAAGCTTGAGGAGCCGCATAATGAGTATCTCTGTATTATTACCTAAATGTTAAAGATGCTACAAATCAGCAAAGACACTGTTGATATTTACTTTTATTTGATATTACAATGTGTACAACAGCTGAAAGCAGGACTAAACTTTACTTACTCACTTGTTTTGTATGCATCTCACTTCTCTTCCAGAACAGAGCTTCACTTTAACCAGCTTGCTGAAAATAGTGCTTTTGGGATCTTTCCAAACTCAAAGGTAATCATACTGAACTTTTCAGGGTTTGTTCTGTTTTGTTCTACTAAAACCGTACTGTTGAAGTGGCTTACTGTCAGGAATCAAGTTTCCTCTGATCTGATTTGATATGAAGCCTGAAGACAAGCAGCGGGCCTCGCAGCAGTTCACCAAGCTGCAGGCTGCCATGAAGGTGCTGGGCATCTCTGGTGAAGAGCAAAAGGTCCTCTGGCTTATCCTGGGGGCCATCTATCACTTGGGGGCTGCAGGAGCCACTCAAGGTAGGAATCCAACTTGCAAATACACACACATATACATACATGCACATGTATATAAGTGAGGTGTCAGTCAAAAGCTGGCTTCATTCAGGTGGCTGTATTTTAAAATAACTGAAGGATGTTCATGTAAAACAGATTTACAAGAGAGTACATAAAAGACTGGACACCGCTTTTTCACGGCCCACTGAAGATGATGCAACTTAAATTTTTAATTTTTAATTGCTAAACGTTTGACTAATTTGGAGTATTGGGGTCCAATACGCGTGTCCACAAAGTTGAGTTGACCACTGACAATCTGTTTCAGCACTTAAAAGCTTCATTGCTTCTCAGAGGTACTCTGGTGATGTCTGCAACATCACAAATGATTTATTTTCTGCTCCTTTACTTTCCTTGTATCACGTCTGTAAGCCAAAGGAACTGAGCTCATTGAGATGTTGTAAATAGTTCCACAATAAATGCACCTCAGGCAAATCTGAGACATGCTAATGTCTAAATCCTGATTTACGGTCATCCGGGAAAGGCCCTCCGGCGCTTGCGTGCGTCGGCCAACATTCCTATCGATCCATCGAGGCGACGGAGACTCGAGGAGACCGCAAGGGTTGTGATTGGTCGGCTAACAAAATCATTTCCGGAATCACTTTTCCGGTTTAGCTCCTTCCTCTCAGAACAACAACACCGCCATTTTTTAAAGAGTTTACTGTGTGCCGGTCAACATTTGGTCAAAATGATTTGAATTTCAAAATCAACAAGCTCCAACTCCAACAACAGACTTTCTCTCTTGGTCGCCATCGTTCACTGTGAGGAGTGGAACGGAGCCGGAAGGTGAACAATCAATCAACCACTTTCACCATAGACGTCGCCAGATTGGGTCGTTTAACGTAGCGCCGCCTACTGGTCGGGAGGTGAACTGCCTTGTGTATCCGACATCCAGACGGAGAACTTCGAAATGTTTAATAGCCTCTGCGTGACCACGGAGTCGGATAGCGACGGAGAAGCATACCGAGACCTTAAGTGATGCTAAGTTCAGTTCCTGAATGTATTTGTGATTTTACAGAAACATCAATTGACCTTCTGATATTCTGTTTGTGTTGCTCAGGCAACTGTGTGCATAGGCTATGTGTTTGTATCAACACACGGCAGGCAACTGAGATCTGATCTCAAGTGGTCAATCAACACATGTGAGGAGGGATTGTAACGCTAGGTTAGGTTTAGGGATGGGAATTGATAAGATTTTTACAATTCCAATTCCATTTTCGATTCTGCTTAACGATTCAGTTCTTTATCGGTTCCCATTTGGAGAAAAAGGACAACAAACCGGTCGATTAGCATCAACTTTGTTTAGTTTAGAAGTAACACGAGTCATGACCTTACAAACTCAACACCGGTGAGGTCCACATTGGTCTATCATGGCCTGGGTAATTGAACTCTTCCCTGCTCTTGTGAAAGGAGAAGCTGGAGGTAGAGGTGAACTGGGGGTAGTACCACCAGCCTCTGGCTCTGAGCCAGTCAGGCTCTGTCTCTCATGATTTCATCTAAATGTAATGCCTGAGAAGGCATTCATTTAACCTTAATCGTTACTAACAGCAGGTTTTACAATGAGACAAATGGTGCTAACATGATAGGCAGTGTTTGTTAGTTAGTTAGTGACCTGCAGTGTTAGCCGAGGACATGCTAACGTTGCTGGGTTCAGATTCACCAACGTTAATCATTCATTCATAGTTATTGCATGTTGGTAGTATTTCCTCCCTTTGGTGAAATACTCACTTTGCAAGTTGCCTTGTTGTCGTCTTTTTTAGAGATGTGTAATCAAACTTTCGAGCGTTTGTAATGCTTGAGCGCCATGTTTACTGTTGGCTGCTGGCTGCACTGGACTCGCCACGCAACGTTGCGTGGTGACGTCAATCGCGCCCACTGGAATCGATAAGGGAATCGTTTGCAAAATTGCCAAATGATTCCAAGGAATTGAAACACTGGGAACCGGTTCTCAACAAGAACCGGTTTTCGATTCCCATCCCTAGTTAGGTTCCACGTACTTAGTGTCAAGGATGGATGTTAGCAGGTCTGATGTGAGTCTTTTTGTAGTCAAAACACAGCTCAAGAATCCTTAACTCTCCTCTGATCTAAAACGGGGTATTATGATTCCAGCATTTCAGACTTCACAGCTATCTCTTTTAATATGTCTTTGTGGGTTTCCATTGTTAGTCACTGTTAATGAATGTATCGTATCCATAAACAGTGCTATTTATAATCCCTCTCTTTGATTGCATGCTTGGATGTTGTCCTCTGTAAAATGCAGAGGGAGATGAAGATGATGTAAAAAAAATAGCAAGTTGGTGACTGTTTTTATTTCTTACCCTCTGTTGCATTTTATGTGTTGATACCTTCATCACTACTTTCATGGCTGAAGGAATGAACATTGCTTTCGCTTTTGTTAGTCTTCGTCCTCTTTATAGTCTTTCTTCTCTGTGTTTTTGTGTTTCATCCATCATGGCTCTCTCAGTTCTCATTCCCACCCTTTTGTTCTGTACAGTAATACTGATATCAAAAGTTTGCTGTCTCTTTAAACTTCTGTTTCTAATGGCTTCGCATGTCACCCCCCTCTTAGCTTCTACCTCGCTGTTCAGCATTTTAAAGCTTGTTCATTTAGTTCTCATTTTAGTCTTTTGGCTTTCCGCAGGAGAATTCATTGGTCCTCGCTTACCCAGTTTTTGCTTGGCTCAATTCAACTCAACTTTATAAAGCGCCTTTAAAAAATAAATGGAACGCAAAATGCTTTACAGAGCAAAAGCACAATTCAGACAGCCAGGGCAAAAAAGATGAGAAAAAAAATGAAGACCATTCAGGAAAGTAGTTCAAATGGAAGCTAAAAGAAAAGGTTGGAAGTATACAAAAGACAAAGAAAATAGGTATAATAAAACAAGTAGTTCACAGTCATATCAATTAATTAAGAATCGACTTTTTTTTCTTTTGAAAGAGGTCAGTTTTAAGCTTTGATTTAAAAGCCAAGAGAGTATGACTGCTCTGCACCAAAGTCGGTAGCTACTGTCGTTCCAAAGGAGTGGAGCCTGAAAGTGAGAGTGAGGGGAGCTTGGACATTAAGGGAGTTCTATGTATTGAGAAGGATTTAAAATTCTATTCAAATCTTTACAGGGATGTGAAGAGAGATGCGATCTCTTTTGGTAGGACCAGTCAGTACTCTGGCTGCGGCATTTTGGATTAACTGACCTCTTTAATGTGAAAGTTAAAAGACAAGTCCTGGTTAAAAAGAAATGACTCCCAACGTTCCTCACAGTTGAAGGTGAGGGTAAGGAAATGCTAAGAGTAACTACAGTGGTGAACAGTGTCTCTCAGTTTTTGAGAGGAAAATGATGACTTCAGAGTTCAGGAGTAGGAAATTACAGCTCATCCAGGTCTTGATGTCTGGAATGTAGGCCTGTAACTTTAGTAACTTGTTAGTTTAATTGATGTATGTCGCTGGATTTCATTAGCCTGGCAATAGAAATGTATATCATGTTTCCTGATGATATTGCCCAAAGGTAACACGTGTAGGAAGAACAGACAAAAAAAAAAAAATCATTCTTTCTTTCTTTTTATGAACAAAACAAACAAAAGGACATTGCATGGAATAAATAAATAAGTACTTAACTTTGGACAAAACTGGTAGCATGGACGAGACGACAAGGCAGGCATGAATGGCAACGAAGATCCGACAAACTGAGAGGGGAGACAGGAAATCTAAATAGGGAGTGAGAGTGATTGTAGAGTGAGTGCAGCTGAGGGAAAAAACACAGGTGAAGTGAGTGAAACTAATTAACTGGGTGCAGGGAAACTAAAACATGACTAAAAACTAAACATGGACTGAAAACAAAAACATAACCTAAAACATGAAACTAAAAATGGGGCGTGACAATTAATAAAGAACTAATCGATGTTATCTTCCTGTTTATAACACAATGGAGCACAAGGGGAAAAAAACACAAGGGAACATCGGTTAATAATTGAGTTACTTCATTTAAATGTCTCATTACTTACTACCTACTCAGTGCTACCAACCACTAGATGGCAGTGTGGCTCCACAAAAAAGTTTGCAATTTTCCTTATTACAGATTTCTTCCTTATTATTCTTTGTCTGATCTGAAAAAGAATATCAAAACACAGCTTGAGATATAAATGAGAACCATTGTAAAGATATTAAACACATTTAAGACAGTTTCAATAATCCATCTGAGAATTGTCTTGAAGAAAATAGTTCTCTCTCAGAGGTAAAGAGTTCGATACAAACCAGTCGAGAATAGAATAGAATACCTTTTATAGGGGATTAAAAGCAACTCCTCATTCAGTGCAAACATGTAGGCAAAAAAAAATATTTATATACAGTATATATCAACATCAGTAGTACAAAGATATATACCGGATGTTCGCAGAACCGATGGTGAAAAAACAAGCAAAAAAGAGTGAAAAGAAGAGCGGTGAGCCGCTGCAACCATTTTAAACATGAAGTCTTTATAGTAAGATGTTACGTCAATGGTATCAAAAGCTGCACTGACATCTAACAGGACCGGCACAGAGTCCAAATAATTATCGGAGGCCATAAAGACGCCGTTTGTAACTTTAAGGACTATGGTGCATGGCCCATTAATTGTTAATACCAGCGGACTGTCATTTCTGACCAAATTGTGCAGCACAATGACGGCAACAAAACGGAGAGCCCCCATTTTGTCACAACCTGGCTCATCAGTTCTGACAAAAAAGGGAAAGGACGCACAACTTCTCATCTCGATCCAATGAAATGTTCTGCTGGGAAACCCTGCATCCTGGGACTCACACGGATTGCACTTTCACTCACTGCTTAAACATTTCTGCAGACCGATCACCCCTCACAGCCATACAGAAAAACAGCTTAGCTAAAAAGTATGGGAAGAACCTGAGGTTCTACCGTCATTACATTTCATCTTCTGGCTCTGACTGTAATATTTAGAGTTGTAAACATATTTTTCTTTTCAGTGGGACGTAGGCAGTTTGCCCATCATGAATGGGCCCAAAAGGCAGCCTATCTGTTGGGTTGCACCCTGGAGGAGCTGTCCTCTTTGATCTTTAAGCATCAGGCCAGAGGACTACAGCACTCCACCTCATTCAGAGGAGGACCAGATGATGCTGGCCAAGGTGACATTTCAGGTAAAAGCCCAGACGGCAGCACCCCTTTGGCTCTTTGATTCCCCCTCTTCTGAGCCATACACATGGCTTTGTTACCATGTTGAAGAACCACAAAACTGAACTGAACAGCCTGAAAAATGTCTTGTGACTGTAAAGCAAAATAGCGTGGTTCAGGCTGGAAACTGTTGTGAATTGCGGTATCTCCATCTATGGCAATTTCAGGCCTGGAAATGTGCAGAAGCAAAGTCATTGTAATTCAAAATGAGTCAAACACTTCGGTTCAGAAACGTCTCGGGTGTTGGTTTAAAGTCTCCTTTGATGTTGTCTTGTTGCTAAAGTGATTTCCAATATCTGATATGATGGGTAATGTAGACTGCTTATCTACTTGTTTAAAGTCTAATCAAATGCCATTTTAGCATTATGACACAGATATAATCTTCATTTTTTAAATGATAGATCACTAGCAGGCCTTCAAAAAAACTGAAGAACCATCATTATCTGCTACATCCAGAAGAAAGGTGTGATATTCTCAGACGCTTTTGGGATTCAAATACACACGAGTCCAGTAACCACACACGTGAAATGAAAAAGGTCTTTGATTGATTTGAGTTGATGATAAGTATAAAAATAGATTTGTCAATGAGGCAAGGCAAGTTTATTTGTATAGCACAATTCAACAACAAGATGATTCAAAGTGCTTTACAGAGAAATAAAAAGCACGATTTCAATTTTAAACAAAAAAGAAAGAAAGAAAGAAGAACAATAGATAAAATCAGTAGTTAAAATGTGATTAAGTTTTGAAACTCAAGCTTCAGATTTGGAGCTTTATTCAAATGCAGCTGATAATAGGTGTGTCTTCAACCTTGACTTAAATACACTGAGTGTTTCAGCTGATCTGAGGCTTTCTGGGAGTTTGTTCCAGACATGTGGAGCACAGAAGCTGAATGCAGCTTCTCCATGTTTGGTTCTGACTCTGGGAACTGATAGAAGACCGGATCCAGATGAGCTGAGGGGTCTGGAAGGTTCATACTGGGTCAGGAGGTCACTGATGTATTCTGGTCCTGGACCATTCAGAGCTTTATAGAGCAGCATCAGAACTTTAAAGTCTATCCTCTGATGAGCACAATTTCCTTGTAATATTTTGAAAAGGTAGCTTTTAAAAAATGAGCGATTAGGCATACAGATTGTTAGGGTCACTATATTTTATAATTAATCATCAAATATGGGACGGTTTGCACTATGTGCATACATACCAAAATGTTATTCAAAGTTATTTTGTCTTTAATTTGCTTCAAAAGTCTAAAGTTAACTCAAGCGTCTTAAAGTAGACTTAGTTCCCTATGCTTTGAGAGAAAACACATCAAAAATATTTTGACTTATTGGGCATACCTGCTTCCGTGTCTGTCAGATAAATGGTTAGAATAGCCTCACACTTTAGAATCAGTTTGAAAAGTGAAATGAATGAGATAAAGACCCATGCATTGAATCCACTGCAGTTTGACATTAAAGCTTAAAGAATCTGATTTCATGTTGTCACGATGATATATTTCTAAATCAGCTGCACCAATCCTGAATGGGAATATCTTGTATGGGTGGGTGGTCGTTTGTCAGGTCTGACTCTGAACTGTAGACTCATGACCTCTTCTGTCTTTCAGGCTCAAAGTTCACAGCTCAAGAGTGTTTGGAGGCTATGGCATCTGGACTTTACTCTGAGCTTTTCACTCGTGTCATCTCCCTCATCAACAGGTAAAGCCTCAACGTGGACATTAAAAGTTTTACTGTATTTTTGTTGCAACAATGTATATTCCACATATTAAACCGATTCAGACGCAAAACTTGGTCCCCTACAGGATTAAATTCAGTTTAATGTAGCTGCAATGACTAAACCCAAAAAGGTAATTACATTTGCTGAATTTAGATAAATCATAAGTAGTTGTCAGTCATTAGCCATTATAAAAAAAAAAAAAATGATTGTGTGGAGCTTTTACTGTGAGCATACATGACCTCCGGTGGGGGGGGCAGCAGGGACTGCAGGGGTCTCACAGCTTGCAGTTAGAAGCTGTTCCTGCTCTTAATGTTCTGCAGCCTCCTGTCTGAGGGGAGGGAGGCAAACAGTGTGTGTGCGGGGTGAGTGGGGTCCTTCATGATGCAGGAGGCCCGCTTCCTGGACAGTTGTTTAATCAAGTTTTTTCAATTTGAGGCAGCTGACCAAAATAAAGCCAATTATTTCAAGGCTGCACTTTCAGACCGTAATCAATGCCTTTATCAGGTGTGGGGGAGTTATTGGGGTCTGCGTCACCCATCCCCAGATGGCTCAGAACAACATATTTACCTTAATACTGGGACGAGCAGAAGCTGGCCTGCATGTCCTAGACGGTGGTTTAAGCGGGCTGCGTTGCCAGGTTTAACAAAGTAAAAAATACTTAATGCTGTGCAGTATTTGCTGTGTGTTATTTGAAAAAAATTATTGATATTGTTACCATATTGTTATAAGCTACTATGCGAGTGCGAGCCGCCAATTAAAGCTTGAGGAGCCGCGCAATGAGTATCTCTGACATAGGCTAATAAAGTTTCTCTGAGGAAGTCAATGTAATGTGTTTGCACTTTGCAGCTCCCCAGTATCAGAGCTTCTTTACTAAACCATCCTTCTATATGTGTGTCACTCAGGGCTCTGAAATCCAGTCAGCACTCTCTGTGCTCCCTTTTGATTGTGGACACCCCCGGTTTTCAGAATCCTCGCCTGGTTCAGCAGCAACGGGGAGCCACATTCGAGGAACTCTGCCACAACTACACCCAGGAGAGGCTGCAGGCACTGTTTCATGAGCGCACCTTTTTCCAGGAGCTGGAAAGATACAAAGAGGTGCAGCTTGGCATACAGAGCATTGCACTAGACAAAGCTAACAGAATTAAATATTTACTTTACACTAGCTACATTTAAGGATATTGGAAGATATTTAACATCTTAGATTTTAGCAGTTGCTTCCAATTCAATTGGAAATTGATTGATGTTCATAAAATTACATGAAAGGGGACTATTAGTGCTATTAGAATCAGCATCAGTTGAAACTGTTCCTATCAAACTCTGAGTTTTATCCTGGAATCCACTTTGTACAACTAATAAAGCATCTTGACATGAATGTAAACATGAAACCTATTTTCTGCACATTGACGTTAAGAAATAAATGGTGCACAGTCACAGACAAAAGCAACTGTTGAACAAATAGATTACATACAGATGTACACTTAAACTATCTAATCTAGAGTCCAGTAATGGCTATTTTCTTGATAGATGTGAGTAGCCTCATATAGGATATACTGATAATCTTATCATCTACTTGTAAAAGTCCTGTAGCTTACTAACCCAAGTCTTTATCCCCTCCTGCATCTAGGAAAACATAGAAGTTGCTTTAGATGACATAGAGTCCAGTACTTCACTTTCTGTAGCAGCTATTGATCAAGCCTCAACCCAAGCTCTGGTAAGCAAACTTCCCAACTCTTTTGTGTTTTTACTGTAATGAGAATTCTTTGGATTTGATATCAGCAGATCTTTTAATTTTGTGCAGGGAAGTTTTGAGAAATTCAAGCCCAAGCAAGTCTCTGTTGGCCTAATCATTATTCAAAGATACATATGACATGGTTACATGCAAAGTTGAGTCAGACTACAGTAATAACTTGATCTGGACATTTAATTCGACCACCTTCCTTTTCCCAGTATACATGCATGGTGGGAGAATCAAGTCATTCAATTTAAATTCTGATTTATTGATAGGCAAGGCAAGGCATCTTTATTTATACAGCGCATTTCATACCACAGGCAACTCAATGTGCTTTACATAAAGACAAGGCATTAAAAGAACAGCATAAAGAAGCAATTTAAAGAGAAAAAAAATAGAATAAAAATTAAAAACACAGTTAAAAGCAATCAAAGAAGAGGGGAAAAAGAAAGATATAAACTCAACCATAAGCACACCGAAAGAGAAATGTTTTTAACCTGGATTTAAAAGTGCTTACAGTTGTGGCTGATTTCAGTTCTGCTGGTAGTTTGTTTTCAATTCAATTCATTTTTATTTATATAGCGCCAAATACAACAAATGTCATCTCAAGGCACTTAGATAGTAAGTCCAATTCAAGCCAATTGGAATTCAATTAATTAATAATAATCATAATTCATAAAATAATCCAATTCGTTCATATAGAGCCAATTCAAAAACAATTTCCTAGCTAAGAAAACCAACAGATTGCACTGAAAACTTTTTCTTTTTCGGTCCAATCTCCCATCCTGAGCGTGCCTGAGGCGACTGTGGAGAGAAACGACTCCCTTTTAACAGGAAGAAACCTCTGGCAGAACCAGACTCAGGAAGGGTGGCCATCCGCCTCGACCAGCTGGGGTTTGAGAAGACAGAAAGGGGGGGGGGGGGGGGGGGGGAGGGGGGGGGGGGGAGTGGAGGGAGGGAGGGAGGGTGGGGGGGGGGGGGGGGGGGGGGGCGGCGGCACTGTAACACCATTCAAAGGATATCTGTTGGAACAGGGAAACACGAGTTAATGACCACAATAATATCACATATACATAAAGAGAGTAAAGTGAGGAAAGGTGTGACAGATGAGGCCCCCCAGCAGTCTAGGCCTATAGCAGCTTAACTATGGGATGTTTCAGGATTACCTGAGCCATCCCTATTCAAGGTAAACACAAGAAACTTGGGCTAACGAAAAAAAAAAATAAATAAATAAAGGACCAGACTCAGTGAGTAATTCCCTATACTCCCTATATAGATCTGCTCCTCACACCACAACAACCATCTTTTTACAGCCACAAGCTACCTCAGCCTCTCACCAACTGCACACCAGTCACAGCGGGGTGGGGATGCAAACCCTAGTTCGGGTAGGGGGTAATTGTTCCAGTTGTGTGCAGCATAACAGCTAAAAGCTGCTTCACCGTGTCTAGTTTGACGGTGATAGAACACTAAATCACAACAAATATCATCTCACTTCAAAGATATAGCCAAATTCAAGTCAATTACAATCCAATTCATTGTAATCCAATCAGAATCCAATCAATTCAAATTAATTAAATGCCAAATTAGTCAAACTCATACATTCTCAGTTTAAAAAAAGTTGACTAGCTAAGGAAACCAACAGATTGCACCAAACCTTCTCTTTGATCTAGTCTGGTGTCCTGAGCAGGTATAAGGCGACGGTGGAAAGAAAAAACTCTCCTTTAACAGGAATAAAACCTCTGGCAGAACCAGACTCAGGAAGGGCGACCATTTGCCTTGACTGGTTGGAGGTTGAGAGGAAACAACAAGTTCCATAACACCAGGCCAGGGATACCTGCTGAGAAAGAGAAATACAAGTTAATGACAACAATAATGTCATATGTACATGGAGAGTAAAAAAGAGCAGAGGGGGGAATCAGAATCATCAGAATCAGAATACTTTATTGATCCCCAGGGGGAAACTATTTTTGTTGCAGCTGTACCCATTTAAGGAATATGAAAAGGAACAGAATATATAAATAATAATAATAAAACTAACTAAGCATAAAAATATATATATATATATATATATATATATATATATATATAGCAAATAGAAATACAAGGAATGTTAAAAATAAGTAGTCAGTGTTTTGTAAATATTTACAGTTATTGCACATATATTACACATGACATCGCAGACACTGAGTGAGTTCTGGCTGGGTGTGGAAAGGGCAGCTTTCTGTCCACTCTAAGAGATGGGCTTTTCTACTGTTGCTGCACTAAAAACAAAGTACAGATCCCAGCTTAACATTGAGCAAGAGTGAAGAGTAGCAATATGAAATTTGAAGCCCAGATTTAAAAGGATGTGCAATAAGAAAAAAAAAAAAAAAAAAGGGGCTCACAGCAGCCACTAAATACACCGAGCAGACTCATCTCCTTCCCAAATAATTGTTCAATGTAGTTTTTATATTTGATGGAGGAGATTTACTGTGCATCTGGCAGAGTGATGGCAAATTGTTTTCATATAAAACAGACAAATACTGTGAAATAAGTTTGAATGAATTGTGAGGATTAATTGTGTTTTATGAAAATGCTCAAACTGATGTAGCTGACAGTTTCAAATTTTAATTGTCCCCTGGATAGACAATATATTCAGAGAAAGTAAATACAAATGTTATGCGCTTTTCATCCCCTTTGATAAGCTCAAATATAAGCACTATTTTTGCCAATTTTGCACACACACAAAAAATCAAATGTTAAAAAGTCATATGCCTTATTGAAAAGGGATAAGCTGATGAAGCTGACCAGAGTTTAAAAATGTTTTGAATGTTACTGTGTTATTTCCATACAAATGCACATCCCAGTGAACCATTTGCACTTTTCCCCTGTTTTGAGAATCATACAGACTGAGCAATCTTGTTTAAATGTCACAAATTGAATTAATAAACTGAACTTGGATATTGTTTAAAGTTGTTGCAGATGTTATCTCAGCTCATTTTATTAATCTATTTTGATAATCGGGCGATTGCATGCAGAATGCTGGTGCCAGCAACTCATACATTGGTTTATAGAGATGAATACAGAATTATTATCAGGTTCTCAATAGTATTTAAATTCAGGGGGGGTTGTGAAAAAATTTCTTTCCCCACTTTATTTTAATTGAGAACCACTGGTTTAGTCCAATAATTTTTTGATTATTGATGTAAAGCAAACGGTTTTGGAATTAGAGGCCAAAAAGTGCTGAGCATCTGTGGAGCGCCACAGGCTGTGGGAGTGTACGCTGACGAGTGGGATTATATATGGGAAAAATACCTTTTGCTCCTTGCAGTGTGTTATTGATGAGAATATGTGTGTGTGTATCTGAGGTCCTTAAAGGGATAGTCCGCCTCTGCTGTATGACATCCCATACTAACAATATTATTTATTAAATTTGACTTACCCCCCCCCCCCCCCCCCCCCCGCGTCCTGTGAGCAGAGTTCCAGCCTCGTTTTGGCGTTGATGAAGGTAGTCCGGCTAGTTGGCTGGGGTTTAAAAAATAAAGCGTTTTGCTTCTCAAAACAATATGCGTTCAAAAGAGTAATACATTTGCATCACAAAAGCGTTCATCCAGGAAAAGTCAGACCTCACAATCGCTTGGTACTATTTTCTCTCCCTTCGTATCACTGCGTGCTGCTGACAGCCGCGCCTGTTACGGTGTTTGCTGCTCGGTCTGCACGGTCTACACAGCAGGCGGTGATATGAAGGGAGAGAAAACTACATTTATATATAGATTTCACTGCTTACTCTGGAAGAATGTCAGCATGGCAGTATCTTATTTCCTTATTTCATTCACTCCTCTCCAGTTCAACTCGGTGGAAGGAGACCGAGGCCAAGGGTCCAAACTAGTTCAGTTAGGATTCTTATTTTGTTTTCTGGGTCTGTCTGTTGACTTTTGTTGTACTGTCTTTTCCTGCTGCTCTCGGATCTGCTGCACTTGCCACCTTTTCTGGTGTTGTGTCCTAATCAATGAATTCTTTTGTAATAATAACTGTAACAACAATAATAATGAACTTTTTTGGAAGGATAGGCTGCCGAATACAATTCAATTCGTTTTTATTTATATAGCGCCAAATACAACAAATGTCATCTTAAGGCACTTAGATAATAAAGTCCAATTCAAGCCAATTGGAATTCAATTAATTGTAATCATAATTATTCATAAAATACCTGTTTAAACTTTATTTTTACAATGATCTAAAGATGACATAAGATTTTTTTTTTTCATATCTCTATCCTTGACCTCAGAGATTTTTCAATTGGGATGATAGAAAAGTATTTGTTATATGTACCTCTGTTTGTGTTGATCACAGGTGCGTTCTCTGGCCAGGACAGAGGAGGCTCGAGGCCTTTTGTGGCTGATGGAGGAGGAGGCTGTTCAGCCTGGAGGTTCAGAGGAAACTATGCTGGAGAGATTCTTTAGTTACTATGGCTATGCTCAAGGAGAAAACAAAGGTGAACACTCAAGCCCTTCACTGCCTGTTAAAGTAATCCTCAGTTTAAGGAAATAGACAGCACTGACCATGCTCCTGATGCATCATGGGAAGAAATTCTTATTTTGTGTTGCAGGAGGCAATCTGCTGTTGCAAGGAGCGAAGCCCAACCTATTCCTGCTGGGTCACAGCCATGGGACTGACTGGGTGGAGTACAACGCTCAGGGTTGGCTGAGTAATGCCAAGAATAACCCTGCTGCCCAGAATGCTGTCACATTGCTGCAGAACTCTCAGAAGTATGATCACTATGAGCAAACGCATATAAAATTCAGTTTATTTTGATAGTATCTGAGATGACAGGTGATCACTTTCGTCTATTTTGTATAGATAAGATCCTTGTATCCAACTAAGTTATTTGTAATGTGTAGAATGTCCAGATGACCATTTAATTCCCTAATAGTAAGGAATCCCTGTAATTCTGAACATTATTATAGAATATCAGAATATAAAGTGTTGCATTTTGACAATCGTATATTCGTTTGAGTGATTAAATTGCTTGTGGAAGGAAACCAAGCTTTGGCTTGGGTAATGTGCATTTTACATGAACATTAAATGAGGCAAAATTGTAGGACTAAATCTCAACCATTTAAAAGTAATGTAGGGGTTACTTTAATCAGTAAAAAAAAAAAAAGTTTCCTAAACATCTAGTTCTAATGAGCTGTAAACAGAGACAAGTGTTTAAGGCTGGAGGGTTAAATTAGATTGGTCCACCTGGCCTTTCAGATGTTTCAACAAAATGTCACCTAATTGTTTGATTACGGCAGTGGACAGAAGTGGAAAATCCAGCCATCAATATGCTCGAATCAAACATGAACAACACAACCTTGATGTTAACATTTCCACACTGCATAAAATATGTGCATTTATTTGGTCACATCTGAAACAGCAATGTTTCAAATTAAAACCTGTTTCTTGCTACATTGACGTATGATCTACTTCAGTGTGGCACAGCTAAAGGCAAAAAAATATTTCATAAGCTACAAAAAGCTCGTCCTGCGGTTCTGAGTAAGTGGTGCTTTGTGTGTCTAGGGTTGCAAAATTCACGGAATTTTCAAAGATGGAAACTTTCCATGGGAATTTATGGGAATAAACTGGGAATTTTCAAAATTGAAGGTTGGCTCTTCTAGGGAACTTAAATATAGTTGAGGAAAGTATATTTTAGCATAATCTTGACTAAAAAAAACAGATGCCATTCAAATACACTTGAATATCCATGCCATTCCTCAATCACATGCACAGAGCACACTGCTTACTGCATGGCTATTGAGACCACACCCCCTACTGGCACTGTGCATGCCTCCATCACATGTACAGAAGATTTCTAGAAGACTGGACCACACTTTTGAGCCTGAAGCACAAAGACTATTGAAGGCACACATTTGAGCCTGTGGACTTAACAAAGTGAAGTAAGTGGACTTTTCCACTCTCACACAAATGTGAGAAAGTGACACTGAAGGAAGACTCAGAGTTGGATGTTGAGGAAGGGGACATGTTGTTGGATGTTGATGAGGCCCAGGAAGAGTCTGTTGACTGAGCAAAAATGCAGAGGATTGCTTGAAGGAAGATTTGCATGTTTAATGGGACGTTTTGGAAGAGGAAGAGTGGCATTTTTCATTTAACATTTGGGAATGGGACTTTGTGGAGATTTTTGATGGGGGGGTGTAATTTTGAATGAGTGGGGTTAGGGGATGGGTAATATTGAACCCAACACTCCTGTTTTTGTTCATCCATGAAACAAGTAATTAGAACGTGTTCTACTCTACTTACAAATAAATCTGTTGAAATATCTGTTGAAAACATTTTGTATGGATGTTTTCTTATGACTTCTGTTTATATTTATGCTTGGATATAATATATTCCCAGTTAGTTCTCCTAAATTCCCAATAGTTCCCATAATTCCCATTATTCCCATGGAAAGTTTCCAATATGGAATATATCCAAAATTCCCAAGCTTAACTTCCCATGGAAATTTACTCGAAAATTTTCGGAAATTTCCTGGAAATTTTCCGCCCCTTTGCAACCCTATGTGTGTCTCAGCAAAATATTTACTCATATGGTGCTTCTTAATCTATAAATGCTAAACATTAATCCTCCATTAAACACACACTCAAAAAGAAAAAGAAATCCATAATTAAAAGAAAAAGAAAGTCATATGCTGTAGATGCACATCCATGCGAATGACATTTATGGTTTTATCACCACAGGAAGAACATCAGTGGAATGTTCATGGGCCGGTCCGGCGGGGCCACAGTGTTGTCGGGCTCCATTGCAGGTCTTGAGGGCACCTCCCAGCTCGCCCTGCGGCGAGCCACCAGCATGAGGAAAACCTTCACCACAGGCATGGCTGCTGTCAAGAAGAAGAGTCTGTGTATCCAGATCAAACTTCAAGTGGTGAGTGCAGAAAACAGTACTTCCTAAGATAACCTTTGTGTTTAGCTTTCTTTGTCAACACCTCTGAACTGGGCACGTATGAACTGGTTTACTGCAATTCTTTTCTTTTATCATTTTTCAAGTAATCCCATAGGGGAAAGCAGCATGATACAAGTCGAGTAAAATGTGGAAAAAAATGATTACATTAGTTCCTGCTGAGACTCCCTGATTTTATTACAATAAAAAAAAGCACAATATTCAACAAATTACCCAACTTATTCTGAACATTTTGAAACCCGTTTTATTCACAACTGGATTTCAACATCCTTCAGTTATCTGGGAGCAGTTTGTGGGATTTAAAGCAGAATAAACTAGAGTAGGCCAATCCATGTTAAAGAAGGGATGGATTCTTACCGTATTAAGTTGTATTAACACAACAAACACTGAATGGACAACAGTGTTGACACTGTATGGACAACAGTGTTGACACTGAATTTAAAGTGGCTGGCTCATTCTGCGTTGGATGGTGTTTGATTCAAGTGGCTGCGAGACTGAATTCCTGGAAGGCCATAAAATGTCCAAGCCTTTTCAGTTTTTGACTTCTCGATAATTCAGTTCATGTGTTATTTTGATTTGACCTGTATTTTATTCATATTAACATATCCATTTTTGATGTTCTCAGCCTACAACAGTTAAAACCTTGTGCACACTCTGGGGTCTTTGTTGAAAGTAGTATTGGGAAAACAGAATCTTTCTTTCTCTTTAACGCAGTTAATGTAAAGAATACTGCTCGAATATATCACCTGCAACAGTAGTGGTATATTCTGTGTGCAAACTGCACAGATTGACATTTTCTTGACCTTTCTGTTGATTTTTGATGACAGGACATATATGACCAAATCTCACCGTACTATAGGTTGTTTCTTAGTACACAGATCTTGGTGACATCATGGAACTGCCATCTCACCTCCACCGACCTAAATTTGAACAGAAGTCTAATGAACCACAGTCACTGAAAACTTTGTTTTGGATGTGAAGAGCCTTTAACGTTGGAGTTTCAGCTATAGTAGGCTGCATGCAGATCTTTGGTGGACTACCATGATGTGAAAAGAGTACTACATTATACTACAACAAGGTACATTGAGTTGTTGCATTGAAAGTTTTGCAAGCAGAAGTTTTGTTTGTATCATCCTTTTCATTTTTAGGATGCTTTGATTGACATGGTGCGTCGGTCCAAGGTTCACTTCATCCTCTGCCTGTTGCCTAAAGCAGAGGCAGTGGGAGGAAGTGATCTGCGTGCAACCAATGGAGATGGCCCTGACTCGGGCCTTATGACTTTGGACATGGGGCTACTGAGAGCTCAGCTCAGAGGATCAAAGCTGCTGGATGCTCTACGTATCTACAGACAAGGTAACACGATGTCATTCTGAAGAGCTTGATAATTGGGGACCGGGCAGTGAAACTGCAAGGACCCTATTGTATCTGTAAGGTTTCTTCTTCTTTCTTTCTTTCTTTCTTCTTATTCTTTGCAAAAGGTGCTCGAAAACTCTTGAAATTTTTGCAAGCACCACCTGCCAGTCGACGACATGAAAGAATCTAAACTTTATATTTTTGGGAGTCGCTCATTGACTCTGTAGCGCCCCCTTACGATGCTTAAAAATGGTCCCCGCATTGGGGTTAGTTTCACGTGGGACGACAAAATTCGGTACACTCATTCATCATGCCCAGACGCACAGAAAAGTCTTTGACGCCATGGTCCCACGTCCACAAGAAGGCGGCCATTTTGGATGGAAGGTGCGTTTTCGTGCCATTTTTGCCCGATTCCAGGCCTTGCATATGATCGAACTTGTCCTACAGATTTAATGCTACAGACTTCAAACTTGGCCAGGTTACTTTTAAGACATGGGGGATAAAATCATGGAGAAACTTTTCCAAACTCTGAACGATGTGGGCGTGGCCAGGCGGTGAAAATCGTGTGATGGCGTTTGTGATTTGAAAGCCTTATCATCATAGCAAAGTCATGAAACTTGGCACACACGTCCACCCTGACGACCTAAGCGGACGACGTAAGCAGAGGGTAACGTGCGTGTGGGCAGAGCTGCGCGACTACGACGTCCAGCGCATGCCCCAACGTGCGCACATCTCGGTCCCGCATACAGCTGCTTGCAGCTTTCTAGTTCTGTCTTTTTATTTGAACGGATTTAGGAAAAAACATCAAGCAATCAATTTTACAGATGTGTACAGATGTCAGTTTACAGATGAACAGCTTATTTTTTTACAGTTTGATACGTTCTGCTTTGATTTTGGAGCAGCTATTCAAGTCTGAGAACATGACCCACTGATGTTATAGTGATGTTAAAGCTTTATTTGTCATTGTGCTTTTTTTTTTCTTTCAATGCAGAAAGCCTTCGGTAGCATTTAAGTCTTTTGTTCACAAGTTCTATACAAAGCCATTTTATTTGAAGTCCAGTTTAATCCAATTATAATACAGTTCAGTATAATCAAATTCCATCAAATTTGCTACAATGCCAATTCATAAAAAGTTGCCTTGCCTTGTTTCTCTGTGATAACGCGAGTTATCCGGTTTGAAATAGATCAAATAATGTGTCTGCTTACATTGCAAAGACTAAAGTTCAAAAGACGTGCGCAGATCACCTAAGCTAAAGCTACAGTGCACATGCGCCATGTCATTACTTGAAGGCTACTTGCCACTGTTGTTTTTTGTAATGTTCAAATGTTTTTGATAAATGAGTATGTTGAAGTATATGTCATTTATTGTTTTATTTTAGTTTTTTACCGTGGTATCGAATTGGGTTTCGAGAATCGTGGAATTTCACTGGTATTGGTATCGACTACTAAATGTCTGGTATTGTGACATCCCTATTAGGAACAGGTTGCCCATACCACAATATATTGTCACAGACCTCATTAGACTTTGATATTAGCTATCAGGGTAGTCTTTACACAGAATATGCTGTTAGTTGCTATGACCATTGATTATATAACCTTTTTATTCAAAGGTTTAATTTCTTTAGCTCTTTGTCATTGTACAAAGCTCTCTTACCACAGGCATTTTTATTCTTAGGCTATGTTCACACTTCAGGCAAAAGAGGACCTCATCTGACCTTTTTCCTCATTTTGACCTGTATCTGATTTTTATTTTTATTTTTTAATGACAGCATACAGTGCCTTGCGAAAGTATTCGGCCCCCTTGAACTTTTCAACCTTTTGCCACATTTCAGGCTTCAAACAAAGATATAAAATTTAATTTTTTTGTGAAGAATCAACAACAAGTGGGACACAATCGTGAAGTGGAATGAAATTTATTGGATGTGTCAAACTTTTTTAACAAATAAAAAAATGAAAAATGGGGCGTGCAATATTATTGCCAAATAAAACTCACCTCAAAACCTCAAAAGAGGTTTTGGGCTTAATTAAAATCCACATAATTTTGTCACTCCAATTGCACAACAACTTCAGAATTGATACACCCACGCTGACGTGTAACATCCATATTTACTTCTGTAAACGTGCTGCGCGTGACGTCACATCTTCTGCGCATGCGGGCCACTTCAGGGCCGTAAAACCACAGCCCTTTTACAGACAGCCGTTCCACTTCCTATTCGCCCCATTATAAAAAAATTGTCTGCAGTTCAGTTGATTTTGTCTGGGGGCGCTGGCGAGCGAGTGCAGAATGATCATTGGCCATAGGGCTGGCGCTAATAACTCAAAAAATGTCCCCGCTAGCGGCTGAAACCTGAAAATATTACTCTGATTTCTGACAGAGGGATGTGAATTTATATCGAAAGTACAATAACCTGGGAGTTATAGCTTTCTGTTTTCTTACAGGTCTGGCATTTGCGAGTCAGTCTCCGCTAGCATCTAGCTAACGGAATCTGAAGAACGCACGGCTGATTACGACCGGCTGCTTTACGGCACTCGTCCACTGTGCCAGAGTGCTAACCTGGTGCTGCTAACAACAACCAAAGCTAAACCAGAGGCTAGTCAGAGAGTATGTAAAAGGGCTGTGCTGAAATCTGTAACTATTTGAGCTAACCTCTCTCTGCTAGCTCGGCGCTACGACTGACCATGCCGTAAAGTGATGCCACATAGGTGACGTCACTCGGGATGCAATACTGACAATAAATGTGTATTTTAAACAAATCTAGTGAGTCTAAAAAATCAAACCAAGTGCCGTTTGAAAGGATAATTTATCCTGCCTTTAGGAATGAAAAAATATAAAAAATTCTATCCAAAGCAATGGCTGCATCTAACGTGGATCTCATAGTATCACCAGAGAGTTCTGCCTGCTCTGCACTGCTTCGTTGGCGCCCCCTAGAGTGCAGTACCACCCGGAAAAAGCCGCCAGCTTTCCCTCTCCTCATAATAGAGACTCTCTGGTAAAACGTTCACACTGGAGCGGTTGCATTTCAATTATAATGTGAACCACCATGCAAAAGAAATCGGAATTGAGCATTAAGACCTGCAGTGTGAATGCAGCCTTAGTTTCACTAGTTACTTTAGAATCTTTTACATTTCTACTTGTCAAGTGTTTTGTGGCTGAAAATCAAAGGTGGCCCTTAACATAGTTTTGGCTCTCCTTCTTTTGCAGATGGTGTTAGTCTAACTTTCTGCTGTTCTGTTCCCTCCCTCCCTGCCTCCAGGGTATCCAGACCACATGGTGTTTTCAGAGTTCCGCAGGCGTTTTGATGTCCTAGCACCCCATCTGAGCAAGAAGTATGGCCGCCACCATATTGTCACAGATGAGAAAAAGGTGAGTGGTTGGCAGACTCGACTTCATACTTTGCAGAGCTATTGTGAGGAGCTGGAGAGCAACTTGTTTTGATGGAAACTTCTCTTTCTTGAGCATCAAAGGGAATCCTTGAATTCAGACATGATCAAACCATTATTAATATTGATGTTTAATGTTTGCAAACTACGTAAAAAAAACAAAACAGAATAGATGATTTGTTAGTCAGGCCCAAACGTATTTGTTACTAATACAAATAGCCAGAGACTGTAGCTACTTTTTAAATATATCCACCTTATTAAAAGATATGAAATACTCCTTTGGTTGGGACTGTTTTAAGTGGCAGTTTTGTCCATATTTGGTACTATGAGTAAGTATTTGTGGCAGCAGGATTGCATATGAGGGACTGGCTTATTATAAAGCCTTTAAGGAAACCGGTGGAATGCATAACATGCACACACTGTGCAGTGATCAGCCAACACAGTCAGTGTTGGCTGATCACTGTACAAAAAAAAAAGAAAGAAAATATTTTTGGGTTAATGCAAGAAATAGAGCCTTAAACTAACTTATCCTACCACATAGTTTGTTCCTTATCCATGGCTCTCCTCATGCACACCTGTTTCCTGTTCCCTGGCTATAATAATCCTGCATTGGTTTGCCTAATTTAACAGAAAACAATTCAATTCAGTTTATTTATACAGCGCCAAATCACAACAAATGTCATCTCAAGGCACTTCAGTGATACAGTCCAGTTCAAGCCAATTAGAGTCCAATTCATTGTAATCGGAATCCAATCAAATCCAATTAATTCAATACAAAATGAGTCCAATTAATGCATACAAAGTACATTCAGAAAACTATTTCCTAGCTCAGGATACCAACAGATCGCACCGGAACTTCTCCTCGATCCTTTCTCCCGTCCTGAGCGTGCAGAGGCGACTGTGGAGAGAAACCACTATTCTGTGCAACACTGCCCCCATGATTTCCGGTGGTACCGCTCCATTTGCTGCATTTGGGTCTTCTCTCAGCCGCCTTCAGCTGGTGCAGAACGCTGCTGCCCGTCTTTTAACCGACACCAACAGACGTGTGCACATCACTCCTGTTCTTAACTCCCTCCATTGGCTTCCTGTCCTTTATAGAACTGATTTTAAACTTTTAATGTTTGTTTTTAAAGCTCTTAACGGCCTCGCCCCATCATATTTATCTGAGCTTTTAACAGTCCGCAATCCTGGTAGAGCTCTGAGGTCAACAAATCAGTTTTTGCTGGAAGTGCCCAGGTCAGAATACAAACTCTGGGGTGACCGAGCCTTTTCCGTCGCTGCCCCCAGGCTCTGGAATAAGCCCCCCGTCCAGCTGCGTCTTATTTCTGACCTGGGCCAAGTTGTTTGGTCATGCTTGGGTACAATAAGGTCCAGAACACGAAGAGGAGTTGTTTTGTGTGTCTATCTGCTCAGTATATTCTGTTGGTTTCCAGGCAGTGGAGGAGTTGCTGGAGTCCTTAGAGCTGGAAAAGAGCTGCTTCCACATGGGGATAAGTCGGGTGAGTGGTCATGCACATGCACATGCACACTTCTCATCAAAGAACTGTGAACATGAATGCTTCCTTTTAAATCACCACCAGAGCCCTTGCTGACCTCAGCTGCAGGCAGTTACCTTTTTTTTTTTAAGAAAGGCAGATATTTAAGTACAGTATTCATAAAGAACTCCCCTTTTTCTAGACTATTGCAGTTGCCATTTTGTTTCTGTTTGCTGCTGTTGGAAACTCAGCATGAGATCCATTGTAATCATCCCACTGCAGCTAATTGCACCTCTTTTAATTGAAATCCTGATCATTTTTTTCAAATGCAACTCCTTTAAATGGCACTATACAGAGAGAGCTTGTCCTTTTCAGATGGACTCTGGCAGTTGTTTTTTTGTGCCACTTCCAAAGGCAGTCTTGGGTTTAAATACAAACATCTTCTCATACTTGGATAATTAGACTATGTTTACCAATCTACCAACAATGTTTTTGTCTTCTCATTTCCATTGTTCAACACATGAGTCATGGTGTATTTTTCTTTTGTTTGGGAGTCTCATCTTGGCCTTGCTAAGTGTCCCTTCCCCAGCAGCCATCAGAAACTACTAATCACCTGGAAAAGGACAGGCTGATAATGAGTTCATTAGATATGTAAATGTCTTTGGAATAAGAAAACAAACAGTGAGTGCCTTCAGCTCTCAATTTGATAAGTTTATTGTTTTCACTGGTAGTTTAACTTCGATTTAGAGTTGCTGTTCATTTTAAGTTAGAAGGAGCGGCACAAAAAAATAATACAGTTGTAAGTAATAAGAAAATGAATTAAGAAATATAAAGAGCAAGTTATTAAGAATAAGTGTGGAGGTACCCTAACCCATATTAAGAGAAAACAATGAAATAATAAATGTTTTTTTCTTTAATTTGATTACTTTGTCTTGTCATATCTTTCCTTATTCTTTTGCACACTACTTTTTTCTTTTTCTATTTCTTTGTTGCTTTTGCTTCTGTTGTTTTTCAGTAGTTTTTTTCTTGGTGTCTAACTAACATTTATTTGATTGCCTTTGCTATTTCTCTTACCTTAGCTGTTAGTTTCTCAAAGTTGCTTTTCCCTGCTGCATATGCTAGACGTGCCAGAACATCCTTGAGGCCAACCGAAAGTCCTTCTCCGTAGTCTCCCTGAATTCCTCCCACACCCGAGTTTTAGCTTTAGCAACCACCAACGCTGCAGTCCTTTTAGCCCCTCAGTACCTGTCAGCTGCTTCAGGTGACCCCCGGGACAACCGAGCCTGTAAGGCCTCCTTCAGCTTGACGGCTTCCCTCACCGCTGGCGCCCACCTCCAGTTACCACCTCGACAGGCACCGACCCTCTAACGGACCCAACTCACCACTTGATGGTATCAGGTACACTTATGAGCCACCTTATGCTCAGACACGGCTAGCACAAAAGTCCTAAAACAAGACAACACTCGGATTCACATCAGGGAGGCCGTTCCTCCCAGTCCCGTCTCTCCAGGTCATTGAAGTCCCCCAAAAGAAGGATGGAATCCCCAGGTGACCCCCTCTCCATCACCACCCAGAGACTCCAGAAGGCTGCGTAATCTGACCTGCTGTTTGGGGCATACGCACAAACAGCACTCAGAACCTTCCCTCTTGTGACTCGCAGCCGCAGCGAGGCGACTCTCTCGCTCACCAGGGAGAACTCCAACACGGAGGACCCCAGCGGGGGCTTGTGAGTACCCCCACACCTGCCTGATGCCTCTCCATGGGTAACTCCAGAGTATGAGGGAGTCCAGCCCCTCTCCAGGAGTTTGGTTCCAGAGCCAACGCTGTGTGTGGAGGTGAGCCCAACTACATCCAGATGGTGCCGCTCCACCTCTCACACCAGCTCAGGCTCTTTCCACGCCAGCGAAGGGAAATTTCACATCCCTAGAAGCCAGTTTGCAACGCCTTGAATTTGGCTTCCTGACTTCCTGGCCCCAGGAGCCAAGGCACAGCCACCAGGTGCTCCCCCCCGGTCTGGCTCCAGGGGGCTTCCCCAGGTTCCCCTTTTCTGGGTGAGGTGACTGTTGCTGTCTGGTGCTGCTCCATCGAGGTCTTTGAGTTGCTCTTAGTTGTCTTTTTTCTACATGACTTATTTCATTAATTCTTTGTTAAATTTCTCAGGATTTTTTCTTTTTTATGGCTCTCCTATAATTACATAAGATGGATCCAAATATTTCAGAGCTTTTTAAAAGATACTTAAAGGGACACTGTGTAATTTCTTCCCCCATTTTGCAAAGTCGAATGAATTTGCTCTCTAGCGCCTCGCGTTTTCAAATGTGCGTTGCAACTTCTTGAACTACGGCAGGCGGTATGTGTCAAGATTCAAGAAGCTATAGATTCAGACTCAAGGTCCATACAAACAAAAAGACATCAAGACACACAGTACAAAGGATTACATAACACACATACAACAACACTATAAATACAGATGACAGATAACATGTCAGATAACAGAAGTTGACATAGCCTTTGGTGTGCAAGCAATGCAATTAGTCATATTCCGGGAGTTACCGGAAGTGACGTCGACGCAGCGGTAGCGTTAGCAGCAGTGTGTAGCTGCTATCTGGAAAGTGTTCTTTTAAATAAACTCCCGGTAAACTTACAAACTTTCTGATGCCTCGTTTTGTGAGTTAAGAGCCTATGTGTACTACGGCAGAAGTTTGGTAACAATCAATGCATTATTAGTGGGATAATTTACGAGATAAAATCTATTTACCATTAGCGCCAGTAATAAGCCATTCGGCGGACGTTACGTCAAAATGACGTCATTTCCGCTTGCTGGCCTGGCGTTGGGGAAAACGTGATTCGAAGTGCTTTATGTCCCTCTCGGCACTTCGTCGTTTTTCATAGATCGGAAGGACATGGCAGCCTCCATAGAGCTTGCCCGCTCTATGTAGATACAGACAAGTTATTCTTCACTCAGGAGGATAAGTGAGATTTTTGACAGAGATAATTTTACACCAATGAGGACTAATTTATGAATGAATATGTTGATTTGAGATAATAAATTACTTAATTTATTACATAGTGTCCCTTTTAAAATACACAAAACATGTCACAATGTGTTTGTCACTACAAATGATGATCTCGAGTAAAGTTAAGCTGCTGAAAATGTTTATGAATTTTGGAATAAATTCTTTTGAATTCATATTTGTTTGAAGGCTGTGAAACAGACAGGAATGCCTGCATATAGATACAAATGAATGGATTTGATCTATTTTAGGTCTGCTCAGTAATGTCATGTCAAGGTTTCACAGTTTCTGAACCCACTAAGCAGACTCAGACAGCAGATAATGAGTTTATATTACAACAAAAGATGGAGGATGAAAGAATGATCGGGCTGGAACCGGTGGCTGCACTGATGGCCTGAGAGTGTCTGTGAAGAGGGAGGAGCAGAGTTACCGTGGGCGGATGGAGAGTGACTGTAAGACAGAGTTCAAAGTAACTAGGTGGATTTTTCTTACTGCTTATCCAGAATATTTTAGCTTTGAGGGAGAGAATCAGCTACTTTAATAATGTGACTCATATCTGATTCACGCGATTACACTTGCCTATCACCTGAAACATGGCGCATGCCTACTTAAGTGTTTACCAAACTCTACTGCTGAGGCAAATGGACGACGTTGACACAGGTGTGATGCTAGTGTTGCGGTACATGAGAAGTTCGCCCAACATTGGCAGGATTTTAAGGCAGAGAAGGAGGAAAAGGGCCATTATTGCATCCTGTGCACACGCTGCAATTATTGCCTCCTCAGCTGTTCAGAGGAGTGTCTGGGTGCGAGACCGATCCCAGGACTGGTGGGAGAATGTTGTGGCGGGCTTTGATGAAGAGCAGTGGGTCAGCAATTTTAGAATGAGCCGACAAACTTTTGATATGCTGTGCGAGAGTTTGTCCCCATTCTTCTCCTACCAAGACACCACATTTCGTCGGGCGATTCCACTGAAAATGCGTGTCGGTGTCGCTCTTTGGTGGCTCGCAACAGGTGCAGGCTGTCGCACATTAGCTCACCTATTTGGCATTAGCAACGCATCAGTGTGCATGATTGTAAACAACTTCTGCCAAGTCGTGCGAGGCGAGCTGTGGCATCGGTACATACAGCTTCCACGAGCTGATGAGCTACAGACCGTCCTCCGAGGTTGACGTGTGGAACGCAATGTGTAAGAATATCCGATCTGCCTGTTTACACGGCGGTCGCATTGTCACATATCCGATTCGTATCTGATAAATTTCCACATATGAAGGAGGCCTGTATCCGATCTCAAAATATCCGAATGCATGCGTCCTTGTCTTATTTACATGGTCAAAAAACATATCCGATCTGTGTCACATGAGAGCAAAAAATTGGAATTGGGTAACATTTAACTGACAGTGTAAATGTAGCCCAGGTCACCGGTGTTACCGCTTGTCTTCTGCATGCAGTCACAGCGATGTTGAGTTCACCTGGGAGAAACAGACAGGTGTTGGGCCTCCACACTGTGGCAGGGTCAGGGTTAATTAGGGATTACCGCTACTAGGATTCTGTCAACTGAAACTTTGAACTGCTTTTATTTTCATTAGCGAGCCTACAAATAAATATAGATCAAAATCAAGAATCCTATGAGGCAGCTTCTTATAACATGAACACGGGTGTTGCAGCCGCAGGAACGCCTTCTCATCTCAGAGCTGGTTTAGGTTGCACCCACAGCTGTTATTGGTAACATCAGTTGTCACATTCCTTACAGCTTCTAATCACTTCTGAGATAAATAACAAGCTGGTTGCATAATAACAAAATTGTAACTGGGACTGAAAATCAATACATGTGATACAATAACACAATTTCAACCACACCCATGTCTGCTTTTTTTTCCATTTTTTTTTTAATTTAGCTTTAAAAACAGCATGTGTTTAACAGCAATTTACACAGCAGCAATACAATCTACCTTTGGGGATTGATATTATTGAATTGAATTGAATTGATGTGAATTGGTGGTACACCAGTGGGCTCAGCAAGCCACTTTTGTCTATCTTCAAGAAACCCTTCACCAAGGCGCTCCTGGTAGCTGACCTGGTTGAGGGGGCATCTCTGTGCTGAGGCTGCGATGAGCCCCAGCCAGTAGCTCATTGCTGCATATAAATGCCCCCGTCTTTGTCCCCGTTTCCTGTCCTAAATCTACTTGAGATAAAGGTCGTAGAATCTAAAAAATTAACAGAAAAAAAACTCTCCCTCTCATTCTGAAGGTTTTCTTCAGAGCTGGAACTTTGTCGAGGCTTGAGGAGCAGCGGGATGTCCAGACCAGGAGAAACATCTCTCTGTTCCAGGCTGCCTGCAGAGGATATCTGGCCAGGCAGGCATTCAAGAAAAGGAAGGTGAGGTTGCTTCAAAGTGTGAGTTCCCTGTGACCTCATTATTACTGCAGGCTGAAAATATTCTTCAAATACTTCAATAATAACCCATTTGAGAAATTCCTCCTACCTGGTGATGTACATGTGGCAATTGCACAAAAAGTATAATGATGTTTTTTTCTTGCTTTTCTTTTTTTTTAACACAACTTCAGATGAACAACAACACATCACATAATTATTTATTGATCAAAAACAAAGCCAAACTTCTGCTGCTATAGAAAACTATGTATGCTTCCATAGGGATTATATGAGGGACTCGCACCGAGCTGGGCTGAACGCATATACTCCATTAATTGACAACATTAAAGGGATAGTTCACCTCTCTTGACATGAAGCTGTATGACATCCCATATTAGCAATATCATTTATGAACATTGACTTACCCCCTGCTGCGTCCTGTGAGCTGAGTTCCAGCCTCGTTTTGGTGTTGACGAAGGTAGTTGGCTGGGGCTAAAAAAATAAAGCGTCTTGCTTCTCAAAACAATATGTGTTCAAAAGAGTAATACATTTGCATCACAAAATCGTTCTCCAGGAAAAAGTTAGACCTCACATCGCTTGGCGCTATTTTTGCCTCCCTTGATATCAATGCGTCCAATGTAAACTGTGCAGACCGAAGAGCAGACCGAGCAGTCCCCTGCTTCCGAGCAGTAAACACCGTAACAGGTGCGGCTACCGCTAGGTGGCTGGACGCATTGATATCAAGGGAGGCAAAAATAGCGCCAAGCGATGTGAGGTCTGACCTTTTCATGCAAAACGATTTTGTGATGCAAATGTATTACTCTTTTGAACGCATATTGTTTTGAGAGGCAAAACACTTTGTTTTCGGGACCCCAGCCAACTAGCCGGACTACCTTCGTCAACGCCAAAACTCAGCTGGAACTCGGCTCACAGGACGCAGCAGGGGGTAAGTCAATGTTCATAAATGATATTGCTAATATGGGATGTCATACAGCTTCATGTCAAAAGAGGCGAACTATCCCTTTAAGGATGACCACCTCGATAAAAGCAGAGGTTTGAACAGTTAGCTGGTCTGATGCATTCAAGTGTATTAACACATCAGTAATTATCTTAGAGAAGCAATGACTGACTACGAGTCTGAGAAGGGTCATGAAGCCGTTCCCAAACCTTTTGGAAGCCATCATTCTGCAGGCAGGAAGATTGTTTAATTTAAATGTTTATGAAAATTGAGCGATGCTTCTTTAAGTTCATGGATAACCTGTTACAACTAGGTGATGCTGAGACTAAGTAAATATTGGCCTCCAGATGAGTTCACGCTGGGGTACATATTATATCTATGAATAAAAGGTGTTTGAGAAAAATCCAGCTTTTAAATTTGAGGCATCATGAGAATTTATTGGCTCAGTCTGAAGTGAATCAGATCATCAGGCTTGGAGAACATCAAAGTGTCAAAAATATCACTTACTGTTGCTACTAGGTCTGAGTGTGTCTTCAATATTAGCATGCATATGTGTTCAGGTGTGGATGCTGATCATGTATTTTAAACTTTGGTCTGAATGAAGAAAAACTTTCTGAGCTTTTACAACTTCATCTGTCAGTATACCACAGACTCACAGTTTAAAGAAAAACTAGGAGCCTGCGCTCTAACATAAGCCGCTTTCGGACTGTAGGAACCTTTGGCAGTTCTAATAACCTTTTAATCCGCGGGGCCGTTTTCTCCCGTGTTCGGACATACAGGAACTCGGGACCATCTCCCTCAGTTCCTATAACCATTTCAGCTCCTCCTCAGCTGGGTCTTTTCTGGGTTCTGTAGGAACACATCTGACCGGAGGTGTTTGGTGGTCGGTAGCTCCGCCCCTTGTCATGCTGTCACGGCTGAAATGTTTCCTCATACGACACGGACACAACCTGCACGTGTTTAATAAGTTAAACTGACACGTGGTCTCCTTTGTCTGCGGAGCTCTCCTTTCTTCCTTCATGAAATGAAGAAGTATGGCCTGCGCTCCATCCTGCGTCTCCTGACTCTCTCTGTGAGCTCTTCCAGCCTCCATGTTAGACGGCCGATGTGATCGTCCATGATTAATATCACCATCATGCAGACCATGAACACGGTGGCCTCCCCGCTCTCCATGTTAGCTTCTTTGTGATGTTTTGTCTTCTCTCCTTACTTTCACCAGGTTTTGTTTTATTTTGTTTTGTTGTTGAATGTGGCGCTAAACGGCTAAAGTAACACATCTCTGACGCAGACTCCGGCGCATCAGTCCCGACTCATGTGCGAATGCAGACTGAAACAGTTCCGCTGGGGAAGGACAGTTATCAGAACGAAATTCGAGTAGGACAGTTCTTATAACTGCGTTCTTAGAACGGCTCTGTCCGAAAGCGGTTATAATGCCCCTGGAGGTTCCTGGGGCCCATTATTGATGCTTGCGGGGTAGTGGGTTGAGCAGGCGCCCCATGTATAGAGGCTACATTCCTCGCTGCAGCTGTATATCCAGAGCTCAGCCTGACGGAAGGTGCTGTGTTGGAATCTTAGGAGAGCTGTACAGAAATGAATACCTACAAATCTCAATTAACTGAAGTAACGTTGTAAACAGGAGTGAGATACTGATGACTTTTAAAAAATTCCTTCAAGTTGTTGCACTGAAGTTGGTTGAATCATGGTGTTTTTCAACATTAGTTTTTCACAATCTGCTTCTTTTTAAATGATTACATGGTGTAATATGTCACATGTTACTGTTCATGTGAGATTGTGCTTTTCTACATTTTTCAAGGACCACTCAAGGTGCTTTTACACCGCAAATCACTCACAAACATATTTATGCAGCCCTTTTTGATCTATATAGTTTTAGCTATGCAGTGGATTTCCTCTATCATACATACACCGATAAATGCATTAGAAACAATATGTGTTCAGTGCCCCAGGTGCACTCCAACATGTGGGCTGGAGAAGCCAGGGACTGAACAACCGGCCTTAGAATGAACGGAACCACTGCTCTGCCTCCTGAGCCCTAGCTGCCCTTAGAACTGGACCATCTTGAAAGCTTGTTGTGTGGGATACCTTGTTTGGCTGCTGCCAACTGAACCCAGATCATTTACAAAAAGTGGTTGGATAAGATCTGAGTCAAAATCAAAGTGCATAATATTTGTGTTTTCAAATGCCTAGTTCAAATATGGCATATTATAAATAATCTTCTATATAATATCTGCTCTGTACTCATGTTACTGTAGCAGAGTCTCCTGATGGCAAAGTCTCACACGGCAGTCTCCTCAGTTCTCTTGTGGTTACAGTGAGAAATGCATTAAAGTTCGTCACGCTGTACTTTTTTCTGCTGACATTCATTACTTCGTCTTGTCTTCTTTCTAACTCATTTTTGTCTGTTTGTCTTTATCTTTGTGAGGCAGATTCAAGATCTTGCCATCCGCTGCATCCAGAAGAATATCAAGAAAAACTCTGGCGTCAAAGACTGGCCGTGGTGGAAGCTGTTCATCATTGTCAGACCTCTGATAGAAGTGCAGCTCACTGAGGAGCAGATCCGTGGCAAAGATGTGAGTTTACCCACAATTCTTAAACGTATACACAGTGAGCACACAACATGTCAAACAGCATGCTGTGAAAGATGTTGAGTTTCTATAGCCAGTCACACCTAATGATACAGCTGGCATTTTCTGGTGAAGCACAAAACAGATTCCTTTCAAAGGCTGATATACATTAGTTTGAATTGAAGTAAGCAGTTTTGCCTTTATCGGCATTTATTTACTTCGGCTTCTTTGCATACAAGGCCTTCATTAGGCCCGAGCACTGACAGCAGTGCAAAGGCTTAGTGTATATGTTAGTATTTGTTGTTCTTCTTTTTTTTATTTATTTATTTTTTAATATTTATTATTCTTCTAAATTTTTAATTTTGCAGATGCTCCAACGGGAAAGTGTAAAATTTTGTATTTTGGGCATTTTTGGGGAAAGTTGCCTCGACAGTGCCACCTATCGTGGCAGCCTTGTAACTGCAACTCTTTCAAAAATTCATGAAACTTCGTAACAACACACAGAACTCAAACAAAATTGTCCATTATGGTTCAAAGAAATCAATTTAATCAGAAATCAGTTTTGCTGTTGTTGCATTTTTCCTTCCTATGAACTTGATCATGTGGCTGCACGGTGGTGTGGTGGTTAGCACCGTCGCCTCAAAGCAAGAGAGTCCCCGGTTCAACCCCACCGTCCAAAAACATGCATGTTAGGTTAACTGGTGTCTCTAAATTGTCCCTAGGAGTGAGTGTGAGCGTGTATGGTTGTTTGTCTGGCTTGTCTCTGTGTGGACCTGTGATGGACTGGCAACCTGTCCAGGGTGTACCCCGCCTCTTGCCCAATGACAGCTGGGATAGGCCCAAGCCCCCCCTTTTTCTATGAAAAGATCTGGAATTATTTATTTATTTGTTTGTTTGTTTGTTTGTTCTAATAAAATATTTGATATCGTATTTCTGTCAGATTAGGGTCTACATGTGGTCATAAAAATGAGTCAGTTATTAGTGTAACTGCTCCATCAACAACATGTATGTCTGTTCAACTCCCTCTGTATATTTCTTCTCAGGAGGAGATCCAGCACCTGAAACAAAAGCTGGAGAAGATGGAGAAGGAGAGGAATGAGCTGAGGCATAACACTGACCGTCTCGAAAGCAGGGTAAACACACATATAGTTCTAGAAGTCTTTGAATGGACAAATGATTCATTTTTAGAAACCAAATGGAATAAAATAGAATGCTCTTGGAGAGGATTAAAGATGGCGCCAGCAGTGTGCATGTTACATTGTGTTTCAGGGTTGTTTGGCCAACAGTTGACCTTATTCTTCTGTTTGCTGTCGTAATGTCCCTGCTTGGCTGGTTTATGATCTCCAGTAACTCCTTCAAATCGGAAGGAGGCGGTTCAAAACACATTTTAATCTTTTTTTTACATTTTTCACATAACCCAGTTAATTACATGAAGGTATATGGGTCTATGTTCATTTTAGGAATGAAATCCAGTTTATTTGGATTGGCAGCAGTTTGTGTTGTGTGGCCTGGGATCAGTCTACCTCACAGAGGGATGGTTCTGACCGTTGTCTGTGCGTACGCACCAAACATGTAGTTGTGTCATCAGCTCAGTCTTCAGTTCTTTTGTGAATATGGTCAGGTTTGTTTTTTTCTTCCTAAAAAGTTACACTGACATATTTCATATCCCTTCTGTATAATGCACAAGCATCAAATGATTTATTTTGCACATATTTCAGATAATCTTTCATTAGTTTACTAAATATGTGTAGGTTTTTTTCTTTCTTTGATGTCCCCTTTCTAAAATGCACGACGTGAGTTCAGACATCAATTTTCTGAGCAGATGTTTATTGTCAACAATCAAGGGATGGATAAAAGAACCCGTTAAACTTGATTCTCCGGGTTGCATTCATTGTTTCACCCATCCCTTGAAGGATTAGGCATTGAATTAACTGACTTTACCGAACCAAAACTGGTGTTATTATTGGACCAAAAATGATTTGGGGTGTGCATTAGCATGTTCTCCAACACATCACTTTCACCTGATTTGATAGGATTCATGGTTTGCTCTGATTGCTTTGCTGAATCAGTCACTACCTGTGGATTTATCACTGATGCACCACACAGGATTTTGATCATAGCTGAATCTGGGCCTGCAGCTATCGATTAATCTGCCACAGTAATTGATTGATTATTTGAATAATTGGACAAGCCTTTTTTCCTTTTTTTCAGAAACATATCATTTAATTTAATAACTAATGTGTGTCCTGTGTGGGGGATTGTGGGGGTACTGTGAGGCATCGCCCTTCTGTGAACTGAAGGTTGGCCTTTAGTATCAAGACAATACCATGAGCATATGTGACCATAAACACAAGCAACTAGTCCTTCATTCACAATATTCCTTCAAAATGCACAAAACATACATCTCTTCTCATCTTCCACTTGACAGCATGGCTGGCATTCCTGCAGGGAGCTCTTCTCAGCTCACCTCGCTGCTTCCTGCTTCACCATCACGTCTCACAAGCATTCAAGATGCTTTGTTTACAACAAACTGGAATGTATCGCATAAATATGACTTAAACCAGCCTAATGGAGTTCCTTTAATCCCAATAGTATGTTCAAGCCTCTATAATAAAATACTGTGATCGACCGTATCAAATGCAGCACTGAGATCCAACAAGCACAGACACAAGTCCGCTATCAGAGGCTAAGAGGAGATCATTGGTAACTTTCACCAGTGCTGTTTCTGTGCTATTATTAGGGTTACAATTAGGGTTATTATTAGGGTTTAGGGTTGCAAAGGGGCGGAAAATTTCCGGTAAATTGGCGGAAAATTTCCGGTAAATTTCCGGAAAGTTTCCGGTAAATTTCCATGGGAAGTTAAGCTTGGGAATTTTGGATATATTCCATATTGGAAACTTTCCATGGGAATAATGGGAATTATGGGAACAAATGGGAATTTAGGAGAACTAACTGGGAATATATTATATCCAAGCATAAATATAAACAGAAGTCATAAGAAAACATCCATACAAAATGTTTTCAACAGATATTTCAACAGATTTATTTGTAAGTAGAGTAGAACACGTTCTAATTACTTGTTTCATGGATGAACAAAAACAGGAGTGTTGGGTTCAATATTACCCATCCCCTAACCCCACTCATTCAAAAATACACCCCCCCATCAAAAATCTCCACAAAGTCCCATTCCCAAATGTTAAATGAAAAATGCCACTCTTCCTCTTCCAAAACGTCCCATTAAACATGCAAATCTTCCTTCAAGCAATCCTCTGCATTTTTGCTCAGTCAACAGACTCTTCCTGGGCCTCATCAACATCCAACAACATGTCCCCTTCCTCAACATCCAACTCTGAGTCTTCCTTCAGTGTCACTTTCCAGCCTTGTTGAGGACGGCTCTGTGTCACGCTCAAAGAGCCTTAGGTTTGCGCGAATGCCAACCAGCTTTTCCACTCTCACATTTGTGAGCCTGTTGTGAACCTTTGTGTGGGTGTTGCCAAACAGTGACCAGTTGCGCTCGGAGGCGGCTGATGATGGAGGCTACAGGTGCAAGGGCCTCAGATTCAAGTCATGATTATGCCAAAATATACTTTCCTCAACTATATATAAGTTCCCTAGAAAAGCCAACTTTCAATTTTGAAAATTCCCAGTTTATTCCCATAAATTCCCGTTAATTCCCTTAAATTCCCATGGAAAGTTTCCGTCTTTGAAAATTCCGGGAATTTTGCAACCCTTGCTATGATGCACTCTGAATCCTCTTCAAACAGATTATTTCTGTGGAAATGATCACAAAGTTGAGCTGCAACTGTTGTGGAGAAATTAGAGTCGAATCCCGCGTTGGGCAGCCGTCCATTGGGGAGTTTATTGAACAAACCGTCACAGCAAATGTGCATACAGAATGTACAAAATGTCCGACGAGCTCATCTAGTGACACCCTTTTATACCGTTTTATCATAACAAGTGTACGTGGCCCTCTCCGGAGGCGCCTAGCTTTCGCAGTTTATCATAAACACGCTCCTTCTAACTATCAACAATATTCTGAACCAGTCAACAAGGCCCAGGATGTAACTAGGCCAGAAGTCATGAACATGTCATGACATCCTTCTCCCACATAGTCCCCCCTGAAATCACTTATCAGTGATTTAATAAAGAAATAATCTAAAATAAAAGAAAATCATCCCACATAGTTAATTAAGAATTAATTACCATAATAAACACTAAATTATTCTAATAATTCTACAATATCAATCAACGGGACCATTTTGAATACATGAAAAGGAATATATATATGTGTCTACTCGAATCATATTCAATGATTAACTTAAATTACACGATATTGATTTCAACAACACTACAAGTTTTACATTGCCATCACACTTGTCCACTGTTCGCAGTGCATAGGTGCGAAAAACCCACCGGCTGCTACTTTCGTAACTCATGTTCTTCTCTTGGGAAAATTCACCTACGGCCCCCCCCACTGGCGACCGACCATTTTACCAAGGTCGCACTCGAACAGTTGACTGACACAATTGGCAATGGACATATCAGTGATCAGTCCTGATTGATACTACACATAGACTGAATACACCACCTTCAAATCAGTTAGTCACAGTTTTGTACCAAGTACAATACACAAAATTATGGATTATCACACAACAAATAATAATAAAATGCAATGTAATGCAGCCCCTCCAGTCCCGTCCCATCTCCTGTGCTCTGGTGTCGTCTGCTTCTGGCCGAACATCCGTCCGGCTGGGTCTGGAACTGCTAAGCTAACTCTGGGAGGAGAGGTCGCCAGTACGTCACTCCCAATCAAAGAGATCTTCAGCATCTCTTCTCCCTGTCAGACTAAACTTGGTTCCACCCTCGAGGAAAGAAACTTGTGAACCGTCCGTTGATAACCTTCATTCGTTGACCCGCTCTCCCATGCGCTGGTCCTCAGGCCTGGTCTCGCATGGTCATCTGCCTCCAGATTCCTTCCACTGTTTGTTTGAACATCACTTGCAGCAAACACCTTCTCAGAATGGGTATAATGCAACACACCAATAGGGAAACCATCCTCACTATCAACAATATTGCTATTCCCGCCTTAACTGTCATCGCTCCCCCTTCTCCCAAAATCCCAAACAGACCAGTCCACCACCGTTCACCTCCACCAGCATCACACGTCAGCTCCTCTCTCCGTTCTCTGAACTTCTTCACGGCCGTTGTAAACGTTCCATCAGCTGCAGTGTTCCCGGGTGTAAATGTACAACATTTTCCCAACCATCTGGCCAACACCATTTTCCCTTCTAATATACCTTCTAAAACTTGTCTGTTCTACCAAGCCATCATACTCGTCTCATGTCGTTGTTCTCCAAAGCCTGCAAACCCTTCACTCGTGTAGCTAAGAATTCCCTGTTGGTTGTATTATATGTAATTAGTCCACTCCCCATTTTGTTAAATATGATTCCCTGCAAACCAGCCTCAAATCCAGCTGCAATCTCCCTGCGTGCTTTGAGCTCAAAGGAATCCCTCTCGGCTGTCGTATTGCATCCAAGTAAACGTGCTTATCCCTGATGTAGCCATCACTAGATCTTTTAACTCTCCCTTCTTCCACATCCAATCCTAGCATCTCGTTTACCTTGTCATACACTAACACAACCGATGTATTCATCCTCACCAGTGCCCAAAAACCTATCTCCCTGTTGGGTAGCACATTTAACAACACATGATCTCCACACATCCCGTAACTCTCTCCACACATCCCGTAACTCTCAGCCACTGGGTGTGTCTGATCCCCAAAAAGATATAGAGTTAAAATGATCATTTCTATATTTTCACATTATTGATCCAAATAAATAAATCCCAATAAATCTTGTTTTCATTTAACAGTAGTACTACCTACGCGAGTTCCAAAAGCATCCAAACTCACCATCGTAATCTACTCTATAATCAGTGGGAGGCCCCTCCTGTGATGTACTCAGATTCAATTCCGCACAAGAAGACTCAAATTTGTGGCCCTCCCTTATTTTGAAAATAACTATGTAATTTATTTGGCCCGAACATCAATCTGCACTTAATACCACACATAGGAAACAATAACCGTTTATCCCCCTCCGATGTGAACCTACCTTCTCTGCATTCCCGTTGCTGGACCACCGCACAGTCCCTGAAGGTGTGTGGCTCTGGAACACAACAGGCAATGCTCCTGGAGCGTCTGCGCATATGAGACACTCTGTCGCTGTCAGTTCTCTCGTAGTGTACCATGCCCATCTATACCACATATCCTGTGCTGCCTTAACCCATCTTCCACAGTTACACTGTTTTCCCGACTCCACCTGTGCATGTACACTCCGTCTGTTCTTGGATTAACATGATTATTCTGTCCTGTAGTGCTAATGGTATCAAATCCCCCTAGATTTTCCCGTGAAATCTTTCTATTCTTACAACCATTGTGAACAACTCCTTCTGACCCGATCTGACATGATCTTACCAGATTGCCCCTTTTTCGTGGCGTCCAGAGGCGTTGATTTGGTCGTCTCCTCCAACGGACCCATGATCCACACTTCCTCAAATCGTTTCTTCCATGAACTTAAATTCAAGCTTAGCAGATACCTCTTCACGACTAGCTCTCGTGTGTATTGCTGGCAAAGTTTGTGGCGTGGCATGGTCTGAGTGGGTGTGTATTGTTGCATCATACTCATCTGACCCAGGCTGGCTACTTCCCTGCGGGGTGGCTTCATCACGGGACCCTTCCAGCCTCTCCTGTCTGCGGGATCCCGTCCCACATCTCCAGGCTTCGTTCTCCTGAGCCCATGCTGTCGGCCAACACCCACACCTGGATGCTCACAGTGTCAGAACTCTTAACCTCTTCCTTTTGTTAATCCTTTCCCTCGGACTCAACTCCGTCTGTGTCTTTAGTCCGAACCTTAGTGCAGTGATTCAAATGGTACCATGTGTTGCTACCTTCCACTTGAACTGCTGTTGACGTTGCTCGCACCATTGTGTACGGTCCTTTCCGTCTTGGCACAAGCCACTTCCTCTGGAACACTTCGATGTGCATCTGGTCGCCTGGCACCACTGGCCTCTCAACCAGCTGTTCGAGACTCAAGTCTCTGTTCTCCTCCTGTAGATAGATTGTTCTGTGGACTGCAGTTAGTTGCTTCCTGTAAGCTGTCCACTCTGTTTGCACCTGCTCAAGTGGGAACTGCGGTGGCGGCCTGGGTCGACCCGTTAGCATTTTATGCGGTGTTAGTGCGTGACTCTATGAGTCTGCATAGGACATCTCATTAGTGCAAGCGGCAAAGCATCTAGTTAGTTTGGTTGAAGCACAGATTCAATTCAATTTCACTTTCCAGGTTCCATTGATCCTCTCATGCATCCCTTGACTCTGTGAATGATACACGGCCCCACAGCGCTGCTTGATTCGCAGCTGCTGCAGAATGCCTCTTGCACCTTTATAAACAAACACTTAACCATTATTTGAGCTAATCTCTGATGGAAAGACAAACAGATGAATCCATTCCCTTACCAAAAAAAAATTACTACTATTTATCCAATATGTATAACCAATATCCTTGTGATGGCGCGACCTCTGGCTCCAGTACCACCATTGGTGCCAAAACAGCAAGCTGGCACTTTGATGCTACTTTCGCTGCTTCATCAGCCGCGATATTACCTTTATCAACCATTTTGTGACCTCTATGATTATTTGACATTGTATCACTGCCAATTTACAATTTTCATGACCGCAATCCGCTCCTTCATTTGGACCTCCTGTCGCGCTGGACTTCCGTCTGACCTCCTGAACCCTCTCTGCTTCACAACTGCTCCAAATGAAGAGAAAATATCATGAGCATATGCAGAAACTGTGTACACATTCGTAACCTTACCTTTCACCAGTCAACATGCTTCCGTTAGTGCCTTCAGTTCAGCCAACTGTGCCGCCCATGGCCGTTCACACTTCTCAGCTTTCACCGTCACAAAGTTTCCACCTTCCTGTTTCACAACTGCAAAACCTCATGATCACCCAAATGATCTCACAACATGAACCATGCACAACATAAGTGACGTCAGCCTGAACAAGTGGAGTTGTTTCTAAGTCAGGTCTCAGTTTAATGTATCTCACAGCCTCTGCCACACGCTCATGTGGTTCTCCTTCAAACTCACGTGGAATGACATCTGCAGGACCCGATGTAGTACACTTCTGTATTCACATCTGGACGTGTCAAAAGATGCACAACCTGCAAACATCCTGTCCGAGTCACAACATACCTACTCTGATTTATTAGTTCTGAAATCTTATGGTTTTTATTGGAGACATATAAGAAAAATGGCTTCTCATAGACTAATGTTGCCCGTTTTGGATGACTTTTGCTAATTTCGTTTCAAATTTTCAAAGGCTGACTTAGCCTCGGTTGTCCTCTCCAGTTGTGCTTTCAACCTTTGATCTTTGGATTTTTCATGATTCCTTCCAGAGGAAGCGCATTTTATTGCATCATCCTCCCAAAAGAAGATCATACTTGTTGTATTTTAATTTTACTTATTTATTCATTAGTTATTTATTCATTTATGTTGGACATGGCGCTTTTCTTACTCCCTCCAAGTGGGATGGAGAGATATCAGTAATTCCCTATGGGCTAACTAGATACTCTAATTCAGACTATCAATGCTAAAATTTAAATTAGAAACTTTGTTCCGTTCAAATTTTAGAACTTCGTAATAGTGGCACATTTAAATTTTAAATTCAGAAACTTTGTTTTGTCCTAGTAACAGTGACCTATTTACATTTAAGTTTTAGAAACTTAGTAGTCGTGATACATTTAACTTAAAAACTTTGTTTTGTTTTGTAATACTGACACACCTGAGGGCGGTTTTTAAACCCTTTTGAGTACGTCTGATGTAAGTGTACTTCTTACCTCTATATGTCAATGTAAACCAATACTGGGATTCCTCTGCCAGAGGAACGCCTTGGACCTGCCGGGCCACTTGCTCCGCCCCCCAGGGACTGGCCACGGTCCTGCCGAACACTCGGGTTTCTCGGTGCTCTCGGACAGCTGTAAACAAAGTGTCCCCTCTCGCCACAGGCCCAACATGCCCCCGAGGACCTTCGTCCTCCTGGTGCGCCTCTTCTTGACCTTTGACAGGGTCGACGATGGACTTGCCCCTGTGATGGCTGTTCAGTGGCCCCCGCTGTCATGGCCTCATTTCGTACCTCTTGCTTCGCTTGCAGTTCTTCTAACTGCAACCGTGCAAGTTCCCTTTGCATATCCTTCTCCTGCTCCTTCCGTTTCAGTTCTTTTCTGTATTTGTTTACTGCATGCACCACGTGGTCTCGGAATTGTCCATGTGACATTGAATTCAGCCCCACCACATCCTCCAGCCTCCCCTGAACTGGGGCAGGCAGAGCCTCTTTGATGGAAACTCTGAACAATGTCACCCAAGCTGGGCTCTTCTCGATTTCTCCCTCAGACTCTTGTCTCCATTTCTTCAATTGTTGTGCAATGTACACAGCTGGACTCTCTGTTCCTGACAGTGGCTCCCCCTTTAATGCTTTGAGGTCCACTCCTACAGGAAACTCAGCTCGTAACGCTCTCCAGAGTGCAGCTCGATATGCATTAAAGTCAGTTCCATCAGCTCGGTGGCTCAACATCCAGTCATTCTCACTGTGTCTCAAAATGCCCTCCATGGTAGAAGTTCCCAAAAACAGTGCCCACACTGCCTTAATGTGTCCCACAGACAACAGTTTATCCACAGTCTCTTGTTCAAAAGCTCTTATCCATCTACTTGCACCTGTGTGAATGTCCGGCAATCGAGCAACCAGCCCCCCTAGGTCGAGCGTCTGCCACGGCACATACTGTCCCTGCGTCATTTCTATCAAACTCGGTGCTGACGCTGTTGGACTCTTATGTTCTTCAGAAGATGCCTTTTGAACTGGAGGTGCCAGTTCGGGTGATTTTTGGTATTGTGGGAGCTGTCCCCTTGCCTGATCTGAATTACAGATGGCGTCTGGCTCAGGAGCTCCATGACTGCTTGATGTAGCTATTTGTAGTTCTGAACGTTCATGAGATATTTTATGATCTTTTATTTCGGAATCTCCTTTTATGTTTGCTGCTCCTGGCAGTGTTGGAAATAGCTCTGCATTTTCAAAGAAATGTAAAACTTTTAATTCAAGCTCTCTCTTTTCCTGTCTCTTTTTGCTTTTGTCCTTTGGTTTGTAAGCTTTAATCCTTTGTTCCATAATCTTACAGGTAGTTACATTGAAAGTGCCACCTTTTGGCCAGGGTGAGACGTTATTTTTTGTTCGTTTTTCCCATTTTAGAGATATCTTTTTAATATCTTTGGAATGTTCAGGATGTTTGGCGCTGATGATTATTGTTGGTGTTATATCCATTGGTTCACCTAGTTAGTTCCCTTCTATTGTCTTTTGACTTTTTCTTTTTATTTACTTATCTATTTTCTAAATTTCCCTTATTTCTTATTCGAATTCCCCCTTTTTTTTTTTTTTTCTTTTTTTGAAAGTCAATTTAAATGCACTAATTATTTAACTCTAATCAATGCTAATTTAATGCTCGGCTAAATTTAGCTTAGATGCAGCTAATTATTGGATTGGATGTTGTCAATGCTAATCTTAAGGTTAGCCTACGTTAGCTTTAAAAGCTTATGCTCTAGGTTGTTTTTTTTTTTTTTTTTTTTAATTAAATTAAACCAATGTTAATTCAATGTTAGGCTAATTTAGCTTTTTGACTTCTGGTTTGGAGTTCGGTTACTATTATTGCCAATGTTAATGTTTGCCAACCAATGCCAATTGATGTTAGCTTCCTAGCTGTTGCTAATAAATGCTAACCTATTGCTAATTAAGATTTAAACCAATATTTGCCTTATTGCTATTGCTAATCAATGCTAATTGTCTTTCTGATCAATGCTAATTATGGCTAATGAAATGCTAACAAATGCTACTAATGCTAACCAATGCTAACTATTGCTAATCAATGCTACTTATTGCTAATCAATACTAGCTTCCTTGTTGACCAATGCTAATTGAATGCTAATTATGCTATTCAACGCTAGTGATTGCTAATCAATACTAATTATTGCTAATCAATACTTGCTGTATTGCTAATACTACCCAATGTTAATTTATTACTAATCAAAAGCTCAGTTAATGCTTACTCTGTATGAAGTGACTCAGGCTAAGGGCGTTGCCCCAACTTTTGCTCACCTCCGGATGCTTCCGATCCAATCCACACACAATGTCCTCCACCAATCCAGATGATCCAATGTACGTCACAGCTACGTCAATTCTGACCAATGAAATAAAAATATTTTTTGACCAATGAAATCTGAACACACCTCTAAATCTAACTCCAGTGAAACACGTCTACGACAGTAACTTCTAACCAATAAAATATGAACACACCTCTAAGCCTGCCTCCAATGAACCACATGAATTTCTAACAAATCAAATATGAACACACCATCACTTCTGCTTCCTAGACTGTTATTAACTCCTCCCAAGCATAACAATTGAACCAGACATAACAATTGAACCACACCCCAACTCAAAATGGCATTTGTCACACTTTGTAACAAGTTAAGAAAAAGGAGGAAATACAAACTTTCAGCTGGACAGAGAAGAAATACAATTTAACACAGAAATAACAGTTGCACTATTCTTCACCTCGAAATGGCATTTGTTAAGAAAGAGAAAGAAATACAATTTAACACGCTGTGGACAGGGAAACTACAAATCAAAAGATACAGAAACAATGCATAAGCGAGAAACTTTCTTTATCAGGAATGTCACATTCACGTCGAACGACGTCATGACTCAATGGCCTACGGACAGAACCTCTTCCTTAGGAATTGCGGAACCCTCATTACTCGACTGATAACAACTCTGCAATTAGCACATTACCTAAAGAAAACTAATAATTATTACAGTACAACCATAAATTGCCCCTGGAAGACACAAGGAAAGAAAGTGTGATCACACACGAACATTTGAAGCAGCAGGAAACTCTCAAGGCCAGAGCACGCACCCACACACTAGCCGCGGGAGCGCGCAGCACCCTCTGTCCCCCTGAGAGCCAGAACACAATTCACTCGCCTGTTAAGAATAGAACTTTAGAAACTTAACACCAATCACAGCAGTATTCAATAATAACAAGATGCACTCAACGAAAATATAGAGTCTTAAAGAAAGAAACCCACAGCGTTTACAAATAACAGCACATTTCGGCACAACACCTTATTTCCCCAAGTTATTAATGCGGCAACTATCACAATTAAGCAGATTATACCAATGAAGCAAATTATGACCATAAAGCCAGTTATAATAATGAAGCAAATCTGAGTGTGAATTAAAATACTACGAATACTCAAAAGTCAAGGGATGATATGAGTCAGAACCTTTTCTCTTTTCTTCTCTTTCTTGATTCACACAAACATCAGATTTCACACACACATTGACAGACAACAGAGACCGGTCCCACACACTCAAGTCAGTCGGTCAAAAGTTTTGTGTCAGTCACCGTTCAAATCTTCACATTTTTAAATTATCAATTTCTTTCATTTAGACTTTTAATTTTTCAGGAGATGTTGGTGTCGGCAATATATGGAATACAAAATGTGTTTTCCCTACAAGCCTTGTGATATGGTTTCTGACCAAAGCAACAGATGCTGACGTGTACTTTACCAGCTTCGCTGTGACCTCCTAATCAAAATCTCCTGTGGCCAATTTCATAAACGAATTTGACTTTTCTTCTCCAAATGTCTTTATACTGAGGTCTCGGATAACTCCAAAGAGTTCTAAGCAGATATATAAAATGATATAAACATATATACTTAAAATGTGCCCGTATAGAACTGGAATTGACTTTTTCAGAGTTTTCTTGAACTGCCGTTTTGATTCCACCTCCAAACTTTTATGTTCGCAAGTCAATCAAATACCAGCATTCGTCTACTCCTTGACTAGTGAAAATAATTTTCACATATATTAATGACTAATGCAAACCATAATCCCACGGTAGCCCGAACCCCCAATGCATTAAAGGTCGGCCGTCGGCTTTATGACATCACTATGAGCGGGTGATTTCCACCCTGCCTGCTCTAAAAGCGTATTATACTATTCCAGTTTAAACTCATCGATTTATTTCCCTGCCCGAGCATGAGCGACTAGTCCTTCTTAATTATCACAACAATACATCAACACGACCAACTGCTCACAGCTGTCTGCTTTACAACTCACATAAGCTGCTGTTCACCCAATTTTATCCAAATTCACACATACGGCACCTCTTGGCCCACAGTTTCCCAAACAATTTCAGCAGCCCCTCTGCGCAGAAGTAAACAATGGAAGAGCTTACCGTGTGCAGGATCCGTCTCTCTCCCGTGTCCTTTTAAATTTGGGGAAGCCGGAAGAAGCCGTCAGCTGTGCTCCACTAACCGAGATCAACTGCGTAATGGTAGGAACAAAATCCCACCTGCCGGCTTGTAACAGCCGATGTCGGCTGTCGGGGCACAGCGAACACGCTCCGCCGGGATCCAGATGCAAACTCTCACGAATTCGGGGTCACCATTATGTTGTGGAGAAATTAGAGTCGAATCCCGCGTTGGGCAGCCGTCCATTGGGGAGTTTATTGAACAAACCGTCACAGCAAATGTGCATACAGAATGTACAAAATGTCCGACGAGCTCATCTAGTGACACCCTTTTATACCGTTTTATCATAACAAGTGTACGTGGCCCTCTCCGGAGGCGCCTAGCTTTCGCAGTTTATCATAAACACGCTCCTTCTAACTATCAACAATATTCTGAACCAGTCAACAAGGCCCAGGATGTAACTAGGCCAGAAGTCATGAACATGTCATGACATCCTTCTCCCACACAACTATTTTCTCAAGAACTTTAGACATAAAAGGGAGATTGGATATAGGTCGATACAGTCCTGGAAATGAATAGCCACTTTCAAATATGCCTTTTTAATCAGGGACTGATGTACCTTCTTTGTGCATTGGGTCATGTGTGAAAGGACAAAGACAGAACGGGGTTTAGTTGATCTGCCACTATGTGCCTGTGAGCCAGCAAAAGAGACGGTAAGAAAGTCAAAAATGGGATCGCCTTACTTGCATATCAAGCCTGCATTGAGGAACTCATCACTATCGTTGCTTAAACTGATTTTGTGACGCTAGCTTGACATGTTTAAGTACGTATAGATGCAGGTCTGAGCCTTACACAAGAATTCCAAGGAGGAACATTGGCGGGTTAACATCTTTTTTTTCCGACTATAAGGTAGAACCGATATTTGAAGGAGGTTATATGTTCCCAACTTTAGTTCAAAGCACAGAAAGTTTCTAATTGTCAAAGTTACACGTCAGTTTAAACTTGTGTGAGACTGTTTGTTTGTTCCATCAGATCACAGAGCTATCATCAGAGCTGGCTGACGAACGGAACACTGGGGAGTCGGCCTCCCAGCTGCTGGAGGCAGAGACTTCTGACAGACTCCGTCTGGAAAAAGATATGAAGGACCTGCAGGTAGAAAATAATTCCTTCCTCTTCCTGTTTGTAGATGTGTGGCCTTTACTTTCTTCATGTAGATGCAGTCAAATTGTTACCAGATGACTCGCATCATAGAATTTTTCACCACTTTTGGCATGATTTTTAACCTTGTAGCACCCAAGCATATGAATAATCATTGAAAATAAATCATTTTGGCTCTTCTTGCATCTTTTTGGGTGGGAATAAACCAATATTTTTGGAATTGGGCTATTTTTGATCATTTTAGGCAATGTTGCATATTTGCAACTGTGGGCTTTCCTGATTAATTTTGTAATAATACAATTTGGAGACCTGACCTCCCATTAGCGCTGTGAAAGGTGGACAAAGCAGACCACACCAAACGAGACCAGAACGAACTAGAACAGAACACCGCAAAGCAGAGTGTAATTCACTGAGCCGAGAAAATGATGCTGTGACAACTGTCGGCACATAAAATGTAATGTAAAAAAATATTACACATGAATGTAAATAATGTATGTAAATTTAAAAAATCAAATAATGTAATGTAAATAAAAATATATATAAAATATAATGTAAATAAATAAAAAGCTTGTTGCATATCTGCAACTGTGGGTGCTACAAGGTTAATCTGGTGCTAAGATTTGCGATCATGTAAGAACAGTTTACTTGTCTTTACGTGAAGGTTTTTTTTTTTCCTTTGGAAATAGTGTTTCAATGTGACCGCTTTCTTTCAGCTGGCTAAATGTCACATCTTTATGGGATGCAATAAATATGACTTTGAGTAGACAAACACGTAACAGCCAGACAGTGACATGTCATTCATAACATCAGGGAATAGAGAACCAGCCTGCAGAACGAACGAGAAACAGAGGTTAAGTCTATTTCATAGTTGAAATTCAATCAGTGTCACAATTGTTCTGTAAGTAGAACATATGTGACAGCCTACAGGAGTAACATGAATGCACTCTGCAGACTGCACTAAAGACCCATAACCTGTTGTCAGGGTTACACATTTTTGTCACAACAAATATTTTAAAATATTTAGAATATTTTAACCAAAAGCACCATTGGTTTTTCATTTTAAACAATTCCATATTAATAATAAAATCAACACTTTAGTCTATATTTGGCTGTTTTAGCTCTATCACATGGAAATCTAAAGAACATAATCATGTTTTTATATAGATCACCTCTTTTACTTCATCTTTCAGGTCAAGTTTGACAGCATGAAGAAACAGATGGAGTCCATGGAGATGGAGGTTATGGAGGCTCGACTCATGAAGGCTTCTGAACTCAACGGAGAAATAGATGATGATGACACAGGTCAGACACACTCCTAACTTCTGATATTTATGGTATGTGGCTTTAAAATCAATGCTGATAAGTATTCTAAATATCAGGTGACTGCAAATTGCTACTGGACTTCCACTTAAGTGATTATATGTTATCTCAAGACTACGTGGACATACACAAGTCAAATTAGACTGATCGCTTCTGACAACTTACGTCTTAAATTACATTTTATTTTTATTTGGCACCAATTCACAACCAATATATTCTCAAGGCACTATAAACAGAGGATACTGTACAGTGCTTATTTATGATAAGAATTGCTATATAAATTTCTGTAAATGGTTAGATGAGAAATGCTTCAAATGCTTTGTAGAAAAGGACAGTTTATCATTTTAGTTGAGTCCAATTCCAATTATGATCCAATTTCATTCAAATCAGCCTTGACATTACAAGTCTTTACATTTTTCACATCATTGGAAATGATTAATAATAGCGTCGTTAAGGAAGAAAACAGATTGCATTGAATCTTTATTTTGATTCAATGCCCCATCCTAAGTATTACATGCCAATGGGTGATAGTATAGAGAACTCCCTTTGAACAGGAAGAGACCTCCAGCAGAACCCGACTCAGGAGACTTTAGCAAAAAAGGCTCCGGATACTCTAAGCCTCGTTTCCACTATGCAGTCGGGTCGGTCGGTTCGGAACCATACGGTACGGGTCGGGACGCTTTGGGGTCAGCTTGCGTTCCCACTGTACAAAGGGGACCCTCAGGGGTGGGCTGAGTGCGTGCCGAAGCGTAAATAGCCAATAATAACAAATAACATCCATAATTTGGAACCACCTCCAAGCTTCTTCAGCTTAATGCCTCACTGGCTCGCACTCGTCGACGGGGGAGCCCCCCCCCCCTTAAGGGATGGATCCCCGACATCCCCAAAGTCTGAGGGTGGGAGGGAGGGGATCGCAACTGTGGGTCCATGGGCCGGGATCCCATGAGCTCTGAAGCTAATTCAGCCTCTGCGGCTGTGGCAAAGTCAGGCTGTGTTGCTGCCATTGCTTCTTAGGAACAAAGTAGGCTGGTCAGACAGCAGAACAGGGACAATCCAGCCCCAAATAGCTATAGGACCATGTTAGGTCCTATAGCTTGACCTTTCCATTGTGGCTCTATTTTTAGATGCAGGGCTATTCACAAATCAACCATGGCTGAAGTTTTTTTTCACACAGATGGGTACAAGATATTATGAATTGTAATTCTGCACATATTATAATTATTATTATGGCGATATGAAGCGCTGATAACACACAAACTACAGATCCCATAATCCAGTGCTTCAGTTGCCTTGCCTCACTTTCCCTTTTGCCAAGTAATGCTGAAGCACGGCGCTTTGGGGACTTTGAGGCCCAGAAAAAGAATTTCGAGCTGCTTCATACGTGGAAGCAGCACCTGAACAGATTCAGATGGAGCTGATGGAGCTGCAGTGTAATGGGACACTGCAGGGCCCACAGTTTATTGCTCCATTCCTGAAGCAATGCCCCAGCTCCGTCTGCACGCGGCTCGAACCTTGTGCATGTTGGCTAGCATCTGTGTGAGAAGCTGTTTTCAGTGATGAAGATTAACAGAACGACACACAGGAGCCGTCTCACTGAAGAACACCTGCAGTCCATCCTGAAAATCTCCGGACACAGGAACTCACACCAAACAGAAACCAACATCCAGCTCTGACTAAAAGGCATAAGAGCAAAGAAAACTGAATGTTTTGATTTGCTGTAATTTTAACGTTTACTTAAAAGCACAATTATTATTTATTTTTTTAGTTTTTTTTGCAGCATGTTCATATTTCTGACTTCATCATTTTGACAGGATATATCTTTATGGAGAGCAAACTATTTTAAGTTATTTAAAGTTTAAGTTTATTTATTCTGGAATAATATTCCTGTCTGTTTTATTCATATTTATGTTAAAAAAACATTTAGTTTCAGTGTGTTCAATAAATGGTCATCCTGTTGGGCCCGCGACCTAAAGCGTGCTTTGAGTTTTGGCCCCCTGGTCTGAGGGGTTATTATGTACCCTATAAGTACATGAAAGCATCTAAAGCAGACTGTGAATGTGCTTATGTGACAGGAGGGGAGTGGAGGCTGAAGTACGAACGAGCCATCAGAGAGAATGATTTCATGAAGAAGAGACTGCAGCAGGAGTTTGATGACAAGTTAGAGATGGAGCAACAGAACAAGCGGCAGTTTGAGAGGAGGGTGAGTGGACACGGACACAGAACTACCTGAGAATATGTAGGCTGAAGCTTCATTCAACTGAATGGAATCTAAGGCTCTACCCTAATTAGCTGACTACGTTTTTATGAAAATATGAATATTTCGTTCCAGGGCTAGATAAATGACCAGGATTATTTTCATCTTTTTTATTAATGCTTCATGTCTCTGTTATTCATTAGGAAGCTGGCTAAGGCAGCTCGGCTGATCTTGAAAAAGGGAAACTGTAAAAGAATATCAGTTGGCTATATTCCTTTTCAGTAGCAGGAACAACTTCATCATTTGTCCATTCTTGGCTACTCAGACTTTCATCAATTATTGTTAAATTCTTGATATACAAATCTGTTTAAATTGTCACTCTTTGGTTCAATTTCTCAACCCTTCTGCTATCGATTCAACAGTTTGGCTAGGCAGCCAGCATACGTGGCAAAGCCATCTATACCCCACTGCTGCACTGAAAAGCATATGGAGTTAGCCTACCTTTCATATTCATGTTAATGTCAGGGTGTGGTGGATGGAAAGGTGGACACGGATGCGGACTTCCAAAAAAGGGGTTGATTTATTAACAACAAAACAAAAGGCGCGGCAAAGCCGGATTCAAAAAACGTAACTCAGGATAGATACTTGGGAAAAACAAAACAAAGGACTTAATATGACCTGGATAATAAATACTTAGCTTCTCGGGTTTCGTGGAACATGGATGGCAACAAACAACATGCAACAACAACAAAGATCCGGCAAACTGACAGGGGAGGCAGGAAACTAAATAGAGGGCTGGGAGTGATTGGGGAGTGAGTGCAGCTGAGGAAAAAACACAGGTGACGTGAGTGAACTAATGAACAGAGTGAAGGGAAACTAAAGCATGACAAAAAACTAAACCTGGACTGAAAAACATAACCTAAACATGAAAACCAAAAATGAGAGTCTCTGGGCGTGACAGTTAAAGCCCATTTAATCACACCCTGTTCACAGTAAAGTTTGTTTATTTGCATCAAATGTATTGAACGTTCGGCTCTGTGAATGTGACATGAATGTTTAATCACATGAACACAAGCCAAGAGTTGACAACCAGTCCAGTGGCTTCCGTCGTTGAAAAGTTGTTTGCGACATTTAGATACAAGCGGCATACCAAAGCAACACACTGTTTTAGAATTATGTCTTGCTGTGACTTGCGGTTAGACCGTGTAACTCCACCCACGTCCTTTTGGTCGGCCATGTTGTATTGTACATGTAGATGGATAACAAACCCAAACCCAGCTTACTGCTTTATTAAACATCAGAAGGATGACTGTTAAGCTGACTTTATTAATATCTCCAACCTCCAACACTGAGTGATAAAATAACGAGCTATGAAAATGTTTTCTATGTAATCTATAAAACTTAATGAAGAAAAAATAATCCGAAAGAAATAATCTATTAAACAAAAACCTCTCTGAATAAAGGAGGAAATAACCCTAAAAGAAAAGAGGAAAAAACAACAGAAACTCTAACGTATGACGTATAACTATGAACTGTATGAACCCAACTTGACCTCACCTGACACTAATTTACCTGACATCCGACAACATAACTCTCAGGATTACTGGGCTACTCAAACGGCGGCCATTTTTTTGAGGAGATTCTTCTTTTTATGTTGTTCTACCATGATTTTGACCCATTTGGTTTTATCTAAATATCTTGATATTATTAAGAAATTATTGAAATAGTTGATGGGTCTTTTTATTAGAGCCGGCATATTGTGTTAGCTGAATTATATCCATTTGCTTTATTATTTTTCTTTTTTTTTGCTTTAGAAACCACGTCTCTCTACATTACAGCTGACGGTCTCAAAAGCAAAAACATTACACCTGCAAATCGGTTATAATGCACATTTGTTGACTGAAAATCACTCCAGATGTCTCATGAAGTTGCTTGATAATGCCAGTCATTTACAAGCCTGTCATCAGAGCGAATAGTTGGCACGTTGATTTGATTGTTTTTTTTTTTCTTTCTGTGCAGATTAGTGACTTACAAGCAGATAATGAAGAATCTCAACGTAACATCCAGCAACTGAAGAAAAAAAGCCAGCGACTTACGGCTGAACTGCAGGACACCAAACTTCACCTGGAGGGACAACAAAGCCGCAACCATGACCTGGAGAAAAAACAAAGGAAGTCAGTACACATGCCACTTTGGACTCATGTTTGTCTACATATGAAGATGTATTGCCTTTCTCCAGTTGGTTACCACAGACAGTGCAAGGTCCACTGGATTTGCTATAGCAACAATTATATGTGTTCCAGTCTGTTATTAGCACCATGCCAAGAGAATAGGCAGGTCTGCAGCTCATTTGTACTTTATTTTTATTGCTGAATAAGCACGTTTTAGAGTTAATATTGATTTTCTTTGTGACCACTGGTCAAAAAACCTGCTACCACCCATGAAGATCTTGATTTTCAGTGCAATGAAAAAGTTGAATCCGTATTCAGTCCCTTATCAAATGACTCGAGTTGTTGCAGGTATTTATTGGCTCCTGCTGACATCTGCAGGCCATCCAAAAGCAATAAACGCTGGTAGCGTCTCGGTTATATCCAAAAGAAGTGTCATGAACATACTGGGTGTCTTTCACCATTGGGAGATACCAAAATGGATTACTCCAAAGGAAACAACTAAAGCTTACAACACCTTTTTTACCAAAAGAATTCAGGGAATACTTACCAACTATGAAACTGCACCAAACATCAGGGTATTGTTGGTCCTCCTTGTTGGAACTGTAGAGGTCAGTAAGCAAGACTTCATTTCCTACAGTAACACAATAATTGCTACTCACATTTGTCTGAAATTTCTGATTTGTTGACGTCTACCAACTTACCTGGACTTGGACAACTGGACAACATAGACTGGACTCGTCTATGTTGTGTTTCTTGCATTTTTTACAAGGTGCAAGCCTTTGTCCACACACCACACCTATACGTGTAAAAGCAGTATTTAATGCACTTCATCCTTGCACAAACTTTTGATAAACCAGTATACATGTTATCATTTCCATCATTTAGAAATCTTTATTTGACAGCCTCCGTGCAAAGAAAAGTTTGTACATCCCATTCAGGTTACTTTCTAGATGTCTGCAAGCTATATGTAATGACCAGTTTGAAACATGATCAAAGCTTTACACCTAAATACAAAGGATGCAGTCTGTCATTCATCATGCCAAAACAGCCGATTTAACTTGATGATGTAAAGCAAATTGTTTTAAAACTGAATATTTTAATTGGATAGGGTGAATACTAGAATCACAGCGAGTTATTCTACTAATTAAAAATCTGTTGCGCTGGGATTTTGTGTGCAATATAGCTTTTAGTTTTGGCTGTGTTACGTGATTTATACACATGTGTGAGGCATTGCAACAGGCCTGCCTGAGCAATGATCCCTTCATGTACTAATAGTTACAGGCTTGCCCTCTGGGAGTTAGCTGGGACTGCTGAACCACTTCTGAATACACTATAGCCTCTACAGCACCAAGGACTACCACACTACTACTGGCAATGGGAAAGGATTGAATCAGCTTGTCTCAGTCAGTGAGGTTACATGGCACTGAAAGGATCAGATAATCTTATTGTAATTTAGCCAATTGAGTTATTAAGTGCATGTAGACACTTTAATCTGACAAGAAATTTGATCGAATCGAGTTACTCGCGATCGGATTAAGACCCCAAGATAACTCGGTTGAAAGTCAAAATAAACCTGCTTGTAGACGGTGAAGCACGTGGTGAATTAGAATTTGCATTCTGCGCATGCTCCAGATGTTTTCCCGGGGTCGGGAACCGGAAGTCGGAAGAGACAATATTACTGTTGTTGTCGTCAGAAAGAAACAAACAACGCGATGGAGAATGCTCCGTTGGGCATCGAGTTTGTGCAACAAACAGCTCATCACAGACCAAATGTAGAGGGACGTAGCTTCATCTTGCTCTGCGTTCTCCATTTTTTTCGAATGCCTGAGTTTGCTCTTGTTTTTGTTGTTGAAGGGGTCAGCCGGAAGAGGCTCTATTAGCAATAATTGAAATGGGTACAGCGCCACCTATCGTAATGCGGTATGACACGCTTTGTGCCTCTGATCCCATTCATTCACCGCCATATATCCAAGGAGAATTACCCTTGCTCAACTCATTCTTATTCTGTAATTTAGCCAATTATCTGATCCTTTCAGTGCCATGTGACCCCACTGAGTGTCTACCCAAGTTTAATTATTTTTGTTTAGACATCTTTATTTTGATGTAAAAAGTCAACTGATTTAAAAAAAAAACAAAAAAAAAAAACAAATCCTTAAAATTTCACGCTAAATGTAACTTTCCAATTGTAATTTATGTAGCAACAGTTGTGCTACATTTGCCTGTTGTGATGGTGTTATTGATATTATATAAAGTCTGTGGGTGTACAATTGTGCATGTTTGTGTGTAGGTTTGACAGTGATTTGAGTGTTGCCCAGGAGGAGGTGCAGAGGGAGAGGAACCTTCGAGAGAAACTGGCTCGAGAAAAAGACATGCTGAGCACAGAGGTCTTCAGCCTACGGCAGCAGCTGGAGGTGTGTGTCTGGGGTTTACCAAATTTGTTCAGATATGTGTTTATTTTATTTCTCATGTCTACTGGTACAATAGGCCAGCCCACCATACACCAATCTTACGGAATTATGCTTTATTCATTTTAAATTTTGTTCTGGCAATATGAGTTGTATATGTTGTATGTAGATTGTTGAGGAAGAAAAAGTACATTGAAAATAAACAACAAGAAATAAAATAAATACTACAGCTACTACTACTAATACTACTACCATTCAGAATAATAATAATAATCTGCATCTTTTTCTTTTTGTCATTATCATTATTATCATCATCAACATTATTATTATCATTAACATCACTATTATTATTGACAGCTACTCAGAAAGTAAGAGTTGTAGCAGAGAAAGATGCATGATGGAAATCTTCAGAGTCTGCCTTGAATGCATTGGGGTGTTGTGTTTGTAGCTTGGTAACTGCTGAGCTGATGACGTCACACAGCATTAGAATACAACACAGGTGAACTTAACTGGCAAGCTCAGTTGTTGTCTGTGTTGTTTCTTTCCACATTGGCAACAAAACAGAAAGTTACAGCCAACAGCAACACATTCAGGGTTGCAACATCTATTAACAAACACCCGGATCCCTTTAATATACTTGGTTGTTACATGCAAATGCATGTCATATTCATTCTTGCAACAATCCAAAACTGTCAGACCTGGACTTAAAAGAGGACCCAGATGCAGAAGGATGACCGTTAATCAGACTTTATTAATATCTCCAACCTCATACAATGAGTGATAAAATAACGAGCTATGAAAATGTTTTCTATATAATCTATAAAATTTAAGAAAGAAAAAAATAATCTGAAAGAAATAATCTAAAAAACAAAAACCTTGTTGAATAAAAGAGAAAAAAACTACAGAAACTCCCTCTGCTAAGAGGAGGACCTATAACTATGAACTGTAAACTCAAAATCACTTTCTAAGGAGGAAAACCAACTCAGTACTAGAAACAAAAACAACTAAATGCACTCCAGAAAACTGGTGGCTCTACAAACTCTATGAAACATCGATAACAAAAAATCACTCCAAAAGGAGGCTATCAAAATGGCTATGAAACTTGAGACTAATCTATGAAAATTACAAACAAAAAATCCCTCACAAGGAGGCAAAAGAATTCTGGCTTAAGAATCTTGAACAAGCAAGACAAGGACATCTATGAGTGTGGTGGCAGGCTTGGGTGATGGACAGAAGGAAACAATCAGGCACAAGACAAAGGGAGACGCAGACTATAAGACACCTGGGGGCAATGGGAAACAGGTGGACACAATCAGGAATCCGGGAAGACAAGTCAACTGGTGACACACGAGGAAGGGCAGGTGACCTGAAACGAGAGGAGAGTTAATCTTTCAAAATAAAACAGGAAATGTCAAGACAAAACATGGAGGCAGAATCCAACAAAAGTGACAAAAACTAATTTACTGAAAGCGTATCATGGCCAACTCAAGCCCAACGAGCAACAACAGAAGGGTATACTGATAGAAATGTAACGCTCTTTTTCTTGTGGAACGTTCACAATTGAAGAAAATTGTCTGACACATTACTTGGTCTAACCTTGCCGCAGGTAGAGTTGTCCTGGCGTCTTCGTTTAGCAACTACACTCCCTCTGAGTGGTCTGTCTTTGGCAGGAAGGGCTGGGGAACTGCACCCTAACCCTACAGCAACAACTCCATGTACTCCTGTCATAACACAACTGACATAGACAATAATGGCAGATAGCTTTGGTCATGTTTGGAGAACCGTCTGGCTAAGTTTTTAAGATAAACTTGCCATTCAAAAGACCCTTTTCTTTCTCCATTTTAGCTTATCATCTGTAAGATTGACTTCATCTCTTCTTGATTTTCCATACAACGGGGCAGACCAATGGTCACATTCAGGGAACGTGCCTACATCAATCTTGCGTAAAAAAAACTGCATATAAATACATATATGCAAAAAGATATACAGCACCTTGGTGCATACAGTGAAGGACCTAAACTTCGACAAGAAATATAGTCTGCTCTGTTCCTTCTTGTAGACAGCCTTCGTGTTGCATTTCCAGTTCAGTTTGTTGTCCAGATGAACTTCCAGGTCTGTGTAGTCAAACAGTGTTTGGATTATTCCAGTTCCTTCTAAAATTTACAATCAATTCTAGGTCAGGTGATGGTGTTCATACCATGCCACAATGTGGCTGACCAGTTCCCTATACTGGGCCTCTTGCTCATGTCCAGTAAGGAAGGTCTGATGGTGTTAAAAGAACTTGAAAAGTCAAAGAACATACAAGGAATCCTCATATAACCACCGGAATCATCCAGGTGGAAATAGACATGACGAGTATGAACAGTACTGCATCCTCTTCACTGAGGCGTTCCATGTACGCAAAATGGAGGGGGCTTTGATGTCTGGGTACCCTTAGAAGTAGCCTTTCCAGAGTCTTTGTATTTCCTATGTGAGAGCCCACAGGTCTGTCGTCATTTATCTTGCCCAGACGCACAACCTTGGGCACTGGGACAAGACATGAGGTGTTAAGCCTCTAGCATGGTTGCCGTGTCTGCTAGCGCGAGCGGTGTTGATTACGTCACAATTTTGTGCCGGCTATATACGGTGGCGCAAGTCGATGCGCCAGTAGTTGCAATCTTCTCCGTTACAGAGGTGTCGCTGCTACGTGAAGGTTACCGCTACTCTACAACGAAGAAAGTGGAGAAGAAAACAATGCCACTGTCAGGAGCAGGAACACTGTCATCAATGATACTGCTGCAGTATCTGGAAGATGAAATGCTTCGTATGTTTCTGTGTTTCACAAAGTTCGTGAGCCAAGACAATTCAGTCAATAGAGGTGAAGGTCTGAAGCCCCCGGCATCACCACTTGGAGTCTCTGCCCTCTTCTTTGCCTTCACGTATCTGTCCCGTAGCTTCTTCCACACATTCTTACAGAACTCTCCCTCTTTCCCCAAAGTTCTGCCAATCTCTGTCCACGAGTTTTGGGAGTTTACGTGGTCCCTGTGCTGTTTCAACGCAGTTTCGTACAGGTGCTGTACAAACGCACCTCCTGACTGAGCCTGGCCTCACGTTGGTCCAGCCGGTCTGTCGTTCTCGGCGCAGCCAAGTTACAAAATTCGACTGGTGCACAACACCGAGCTGCGCCGTCTCTTCAAGGCAAACGCCAGGCCTGAAACGTCATTTTGATGTCACGGGTGAGCTGCGCCGTGAGCAACGCGTCAACTGTAAATCCAGCTTTACACAGATCCTCTGGAAAGGCACACAAATCTGTTTAAGAACCGATTGAACTCCCTGGCTCTGTCCACACCAACATGTGGGGTTTGGCAGTCGCTGCTGTTGTTGCCGTAACGTTTGTCATCCCCCTCCAAACCTCTCTGGTGCTGTGATGCTGCAGCCTTCTTTCCAGCTGCAGTCGTCCCTTGTTTGGTGCAGCCTCTTCTTCAACTCATGTTGCACCTCCCTGAGCTTGACTTTTCCTCCATTTCTAAAGGCTTTCTCATTCTTGTTCCGAAGAGCGTTGATGTTGCTGGTTATCTAAGGCTTGTTGTTTGGGAAGAAATGAACATCTTCATTGGTATGACAGTGTATCTGCAGAGGTTGATGTAATCCATGTATGGCATCTTGGAGACTTGTATCTGTTGATTACATATATAATACAGAATGTCTAGCCGTGGCGGCCGTGGCTCAGTGGTTAGAGTCGGTCGTCCAATAACCGGAAGGTTGGCGGTCCACTCTCGCCACTCAAAAAGACTGGTGGAACTGATAGCTGGAGGGGTGTCAGTCCACCTCCTTGTCACAGCTGAGGTGCCCTTGAGCAAGGCACCGTACCCCCATGCTCCCCGGGCGCTTCATGGCTGTCCACCGCTCCAGGTTGGCATCTGTCTCTGAGTGTGTGACCCTGTGCATGTGCATGTGTGTGTCAACAGGTGCCAACCTGGATGGGTTAAAAGCGGAGGACAAATTTCATGTGTATGCATGTATGCATGACCAATAAAGCGGATCTTAATCTTAATCTTAGCTACATCTAACTAACTGATAAACTGAGTTAATGTTGCTCATCCTGCCCTCATTTCTGTGTTCCTTTACCATATTCACATTGGAAGTCCCTGTTGATCCCTCATTTCTGTTCTGACTCAAAGCATCTGTCTTGAAGGAAAAAGACCTTCAGTTGTGTGCTGCTAACCTGAAGTTGGACCAGCTTGAAACCGAGCTGCAGGACGTCAACTCCCAGGAATCCAAGGATGATGCATCACTGGCTAAGGTTGGTTTATGTGTTCATTTCTTTTCATATTTTTCAACTCATTGTTTAACTTTTATTGTGATTTGTAAGTGGGAAGTGTCAAATACAAGTTTTCTGTCAACAATATACCAATCAATTTTGAATTTTTATATATATATACATATATATATAATACCAAATTAGAATTTCCACCACGGGGGTTGAATAAAGTATTTTCTATTGTATTGTATCATTCTACTGTGAGTTGAAAAAAGGGAAGTTGTAGGAAGCTTTCTGTTTGGTGGGGAATGAGCTGCCCAGTAATTGGGTAACATTGAGAGTGTTTGCTGAGAATGATACTCTATCTGACCGTACGTCTTTAAAGACCCCAGAGCTACACTATATTGCCAAAAGTATTCGCTCATCTGCCTTTACACACATATGAACTTAAGTGGCATCTCATTCTTAATCTATAGGTTTTAATATGACCTCGGCCCACCCTTTGCAGCTGGAACAGCTTCAACTCTTCTGGGCAAGCTTTCCACAAGGTTTGGGAGTGTGTTTGTGGGGATTTTTGACCATTCTTCCAGAAGCACATTTGTTGGACGAGAAGACCTGGCTCACAGTCCAACATCAGACTCTGTGCAGGCCAGTCAGGTTCTTCCACACCAAACTGGCTCATCCATGTCTTTATGGACCTTGCTTTGTGCACTGGTGCACAGTCATGTTGGAACAGGAAAGGGCCATCCCCAAACTGTTTCCACAAAGTTGGGAGCATGAAATTGTCCAAAATCTCTTGGTATGCTGAAGCATTCAGAGTTCCTTTCACTGGAACTAAGGGGCCAAGCCCAGCTCCTGGAGAACAACCCCACACCATAATCCCCCCTCCACCAAACTTTATACTTGGCACAATGCAGTCAGACAAGTAGGCCTACCGTTCCCCTGGCAACCACCAAACCCAGACTCCTCCATCAGATTGCCAGATGGAGCAGCCTGATTGGTCACTCCAGAGAAGGCGTCTCCACTGCTCTAGAGTCCAGTGGCAGCGTGCTCCTACACCGCTGCATCCAACGCTTTGCATTGCACTTGGTGATGTATGGCTTGGACTCAGCTGCTCGGCCATGGAAACCCATTCCATGAAGCTCTCTACGCACTGTTCTTGAGCTAATCTGAAATGCCACATGAAGTTTGGAGGTCTGTAGCGATTGGCTCTGCAGAACTTTGGCGACCTCTGCGCACTATGAGCCTGAGCATCCTCTGACCCGCTCTGTCATTTTACCTGGCCGACCACTTCATGGCTGAGTTGCTGTCGTTCCCACACCTTATAATACCACTGACAGCTGACTATGGAATATTTAGTAACATTGAAATTTCAAAACTGGACTTGTTGTACAGGTGGCATCCCATCATGGTACCACGCTGGAATTCACTGAGCTCCTGAGAGCGAAACATTCTTTCACAGATGTTTGTAGAAGCAGTCTGCATGCATAGGTGCTTGGATTTATACACCTGTGGCCATGGAAGTGATTGGAACGCCTGAATTTAATTATTTAAATTATTAAATTATCATCCAATTATTTGGATGGGTGAGTGAATACTTTTGGCAGGATAGTGTAGCTTTTGGTAGTTTGGGGAAAAAGTCCCTCTATCATGTCAGTGTGAAGGTTTTAACTTTACACTCTCTGGTAGAAGTTATGGTGTCAAGTTAGAATGAGTTTTTTGGCACAGATTCATCCTCATCTTTTACGAATATTTGGCTGTTTACATTCTTATATGATAACAATGTTATTATAATTATCATTATTTTTGGACTCGCAAACTGAAGAAAATCCTGACAAAATAACATTTGTTCTTTCTTCATTCCTTTCTTTTTTTATTTGCACCCTTATGGCTTTACCTGTTAGTCATCCAGTCCAATTTGTCATTACAAGAATTCAGCCACCAGTGAACTTGTTCTATGCCTTTTACCAGTATTTGATATATATGTTGACGTGTTATTCAGATGAGAAAGCAGCTTCGGGACATGGAAGCCAAGGTCAAGGACCAAGAGGAGGAGCTGGATGAGCAGGCTGGCACAATCCAGATGCTGGAGCAGGTATGAACATTGGTCACAGGTCACAGGTCACAGTGCTCCAGGAAAAAGCTGCATTTGTTTTTTGATCACACAGGGCAGATGATGTCTCAAACAACTAGTATAGAAAGGCATATTTTGTAATAACATGCTAGTTACTTTACATTTGCTTTGTTCTTTTCCACGTTGAGAGAACGATAATAGCCTTCATTTGAATAAACAATGATATTTCATTGCATTTTAAACTATTGAGTTTCACTGATTGACGCTCCTTTAACTCCCGGTTTGTTTAAAATGTACCATTTACTGCTAACTAGCCTGAATTCTTTCAGGAACTTGTTGACAGGATAAAAACTAACTGGACAGTTTTGCTGGAGTGTAAACTTTCCACTGTTTATCTGAGAGGGAAGCATCACTCTGCAACACTTCAGTTTATGTATCCCAAATACTTCAACAGACTGAGGATTTTTCTGGCATCATATTACTACTGTAGTCAAGTTCTACTACTACTACTACTACTACTACTACTACTACTACTACTGTAGTTTTTCAACAGTCAAATTCTGTTTCAGAGAAAAAAAATCTTTCTATTTCTATTTAGTTACTGAGTGTTTCACCATGTTCATCAAGCAGTTGTAACTTTGTATAATTGAGTTATTTCAAACACAACAGAAATGGTGAGGCTACAAACATTTCCATAAATGTGATGGTAGTCACAGAGCTGGTGATAATTCTGTATAGCTTTGAGCCCACGCAAGGAAGACCTCTTACTTTACATCTTTACTATATGAATAGCAGACATAGGGTTGAAAATCCACACAGCCAAAATTGGAGCAGAGCATATAATCTTTGATCTGTGTGTTTCAGGCCAAACTACGCCTGGAGATGGAGATGGAACGTTTGCGTCAAACCCACTCAAAGGAGATTGAGAGCAAAGATGATGAGGTGGAGGAGATCAGACAGTCCTGCAACAAGAAGGTCAGGAGCACTTTTATTTAACAATCCCATTTAGTGTGCTCATGAAACCAGAATTTCGAACTCAGTGCCGATATCACAGGGAAAAAAAGATACTGTACTAATTACCATTACAGATGTTTTTGCTAAACAAGCCTACAGACTACCTTTGTAAAGTTGTAAACCTTAAAATAATAGGAGCACCAGCACTTCGGTGCAACACTTTCAAATTTTTTTCATCAACTTTTTTAGCCAAAAAAATCAAAACAATTAGACAAAACATTAATGCCACACAGACAAACAAGAAAACTAATCTGTGTCTAAAACCTATAAAATAACTCTGACGTTATGTCACAATTTAATATTGTAGGTTTAAAAATCCTAGAGGAAACAGTTCGGCATCTGAAATCAACAACTTGTACCCTGGACATAATACCATCCGACTTTTTAAAAACTGTTTCTACCTCAGTAGAAAGTGATCTCCTACTAATAGTTAACAGCTCACTGGCGTCAGGCATTTTTCCCAAGTCACTAAAGACAGCTGCCATTAAGCCACTCCTAAAGAAGAGAACTCTAGACGCCTCTATGATGAACAACTACAGACCTGTCTCTAACCTCTCTTTTATATTTAAGATTATTGAGAAAGTTGTATTTAACCAGCTCAACGACTTTCTGAATGAAAGTGGATGTCTTGATAACTTTCAATCAGGCTTCAGACGTCATCACAGCACTGAAACAGCTCTGGTCAAAGTGTTAAACGACATCAGGTTGAATACTGATTCTGGTAATGTCTCAGTCCTGGTTCTGTTGGACCTCAGCGCTGCGTTTGATACTGTAGATCACAGAATCCTGTTGCACAGGCTGGAAAACTGGGTTGGACTTTCTGGAGCGGTCCTTAACTGGTTCAGGTCCTACTCAGAAGGCCGGAGTTATTTTGTTACAATTGGCAGCTATGAATCTGAGCGAGTGGCCATGACTTGTGGAGTCCCCCAGGGGTCAATTCTTGGACCTCTTCTGTTTAACTTGTATATGCTCCCTTTGGGTCAGATATTGCTGACTTTAACATCAATGATCACAGTTATGCAGAGGATACACAACTTTATGTGTCTCTGTCACCAGACGACTGCAGCCCAGCAGACGTACTGTGTCAGTGTCTGGAGGAAGTAAACACCTGGATGAGAGAGAATTTTCTACAATTAAATGAAGACAAAACTGAGATCATTCTGTTTGGTAGCAAAGAGAAGAGGGTCAGCGTTGGTAAATATCTTGAGACTCGGGCCCTTACAATCACTGACCAAGTTGGTAACCTCGGAGTGTTGATAGACTCAGATCTGACTTTCAGCAGCCACATCAAAGCTGTCACCAAGGCAGCTTTTTACATCTCAGAAACATCAACAGAATTAAAGGTTTCCTCTCCCAAAAAGACCAGGAGAAACTCATCCATGCATTCATCTCTAGTAGACTCCATTACTGTAATGCTCTTTTAACTGGACTTCCCAAAAAGAGCATTAAACATTTGCAGCTCATCCAGAACGCTGCTGCTAGAGTTTTAACCCGGACTAAGAGATCTGAACACATCACAGCAGTTTTAAAATCTTTACACTGGCTTCCAGTCAGTCATAGAATAGATTTTAAAAGCCTGCTGATGGATTACAATCTGTGATATGTTCAGAGAATATAAAGCCAGCAGAGCTCTTAGATCCAAGGACTCAGGTCAGCTGGTCCAGTCCAGAGTCCAGACTAAACATGGAGAAGCAGCATTTAGCTGTTATGCTGCAAACAAGAGGAACAAACTGCCAGTGGAGATTAAACTTTCACCAAATGGAGACATTTTTAAATCCAGGTTAAAAACATTTCTTTTCTCAAGTGTCTATGCATGAAATCTGCACGCTATCTTTTAACTTATCTGGACTGTTGCTGGTTTTTAAATTAATTTAAATTATTTAATTTGTTTCTCTTTATATTGCTTTATGTATTTTTAATGCTTCTTCCACTTCCCGCTGCAATGCTTTTATTTTATGTAAAGCACTTTGAATTGTTTTGTACATGAAATGTGCTATACAAATAAACTTGACTTCATTGCAGTACTGATTCAATTCAATTCATTTTTATTTATATAGCGCCAAATACAACAAATGTCATCTCAAGGCACTTAGATAATAAAGTCCAATTCAAGCCAATTGGAATTCAATTCATTGTAATCATAATTATTCATAAAATAATCCAATTCGTTCATATAGAGCCAATTCAAAAACAATTTCCTAGCTAAGGAAACCAACAGAGTGCACTGAAAACTTTTTCTTTTTCGGTCCAATCTCCCGTCCTGAGCGTGCCTGAGGCAACTGTGGAGAGAAACGACTCCCTTTTAACAGGAAGAAACCTCTGGCAGAACCAGACTCAGGAAGGGTGGCCATCCGCCTCGACCAGCTGGGGTTTGAGAAGACAGAAAGGGTGAGGGGGGGGATGGGGCCGCGGCGGCACTGTAACACCATTCAAAGGATATCTGTTGGAACAGGGAAACACGAGTTAATGACCACAATAATGTCACATATACATAAAGAGAGTAAAGTGAGGAAAGGTGTGACAGATGAGGCCCCCCAGCAGTCTAGGCCTATAGCAGCTTAACTATGGGATGTTTCAGGGTCACCTGAGCCATCCCTAACTATAAGCTTTATCAAAAAGGAAAGTTTTAAAGGGATATGCCACCCCCAGGCCAAATTAAGTGTATCCCCGCATTCCCGAGACATAAATAAGTGTGTGGGAGCGTTTTCCTGGCGACCCAGGCATTGTCCGAATCTCACAGCACTGACCACTGCTTGGTTGCGCGTAATACATACATGCTAGCGTCGCCAGCGTCGCCACTCGAAATATTTCGCCCAACGTGAATTAATTTATTTGATTTACCTTCTAATTACTGTGTGAGTGGTGTACTTTCACATCGAGTGCAAATGACTGTCTAAATCTACACGGAAGGTTTGGTTTGCTCATGTCGGTTTGGGACTAGTTTCCAGTGCGGAAAACACAGCCGAAGCACACTCCCCGCTACGTCATTGGGAATACCCCCCTTCACGCTGGTTTGTTTGAAGAAGTCGGGGGTGGGGATTCCCAAAGACGTAGCGGGGAGTGTGCTTCGGCTGTATTTTCCGCACCTGAAACTAGTTCCCAAACCGACTTGAGCAAAACAAGCCTTCTGTGTAGATTTAGACAGTCATTTGCACTCGATGTGAAAGTACACCACTCACACAGTAATTAGAAGGTAAATCAAGCAAATTAATTCACATTGGGCGAAATATTTCGATTGGCGACGCTAGCATGTATGTATTACGTGCAACCAAGCAGTGGTCAGTGCTGTGAGATTCGGACAATGCCTGGGTCGCCAGGAAAACGCTCCCACACACTTATTTATGTCTCGGGAATGCGGGGATACACTTAATTTGGCCTGGGGGTGGCATATCCCTTTAAGCCTGGTCTTAAAAGTGGAAAGGGTGTCTGCTTCCCGGACATTTACTGGCAGCTTATTCCACAAGAGAGGGGCCTGATAACTGAAGGCTCTGCCTCCCATTCTACTTTTAGAAACTCTGGGAACCTCAAGTAAACCTGCAGTTTGGGAACGAAGTGCTCTGTTAGGAAAATATCTTACAATGAGATCTTTAAGATATAATGGAGCTCGGTCATTAAGAGCTTTATATGTAAGGAGAAGAATCTTAAATTCTATTCTGAATTTAACAGGGAGCCAATGAAGAGAAGCTAAAACTGGAGAAATATGATCTCTCCTGTTAGTTCTCATCAAAACTCTGGCTGCAGCATTTTGGATCAACTGAAGGCTTTTCAGAGAATATGTGGGACAGCCCATAAATAAAGAATTACAGTAGTCCAATCTTGAAGTAACAAATGCACTTTAGACTTAAAAGGGAGATTGGATATAGGTCTATAATGAGCCAACACTTCTGAATCAAGAGTAGGTTTTTTAAGTAAAGGTTTAATTACAGCAACCTTAAAAGTCTGAGGTACATATCCTGTCAACAAAGACAGATTGATCAAATCCAATATGGAAGTGTCAATTAATGGGAAAACCTCCTTGAACAGTCTGGTTGGGATTGGGTCTAAAACAAGTTGATGGTTTAGAAGAGACTATTGCTGTTGTTAGTTCAGAGAGATCAACTGGGCAGAAGCCGTCTAAATACAAATCAGGTTCTAAAGATACTTCTAAAGCTGCTGTACTTGATGATACATCACTGATAATAGTGGGAAGGACTCCATCAATCTTCTCTCTGATAGAAACAATTTTATTAATAAAGAAGCTCATGAAATCATCACTGCTGAGAGTTAAAGGAATAACTGGCTCAGCAGAGCTCGGACTCTTAGTCAGACTGGCTACAGTGCTGAAAAGAAACCTGGGATTATTCTTATTCTCTTCTATCAATGATGAATAATAAGCAGTTCTAGCTTTACGAAGGGCTTTCTTATACGTTATTAAACTATCTTTCCAGACTAACTGAGACTCTTCTAAATTAGAGGAACGCCACTGTCTCTCCAGCTTTCTTGCAGTCTGCTTTAAAGCATGCAGCTGTGAATTATACCAAGGAGCCAACCTCTTCTGACTGATTACCTTCCTTTTCAAAGGGGCAACATTGTCCAGTGCTGTACGCATTGAAACTATAGTGCTGTCAACAAGAGAGTCAAGTGCTGCTGGAGTAAAGTTTAGGTAGTCGTCCTCTGTCATATCTGCACATGGCAGTGAAGAAAAGGATGATGGAATTAATTCTTTAAATCTGGTTACAGCATCCTCTGATAGACACCTTCTATATGTAAATTTCTTCTCAGAAACTGTATAGTCAAGTAATGTAAACTCAAAGGTTATCAGAAAATGGTCAGATAAGACAGGGTTATGAGGGAACACTGTTAACTGTTCACTCTCAATGCCATAAGTCAGCACAAGATCAAGGGTGTGATTAAGGCAGTGAGTCGGTCCGTGAACACTCTGAGAAAATCCAATAGAGTCTAATATAGAATTAAAGTTCATATTCAGTCTGTCATTTTCAACATCTACATGAATATTAAAGTCACCCACTACAATGACTTTATCTGTACTCAGCACTAACTGGGATAAAAACTCTGAGAATTCAGACAGAAACTCAGAATAAGGGCCAGGTGGACGATACACAACAACAAACACAAGAGGTTTCTGGGATTTCCACTTTGCGTGGGAAAAACTGAGAATCAGAGATTCAAAAGAGCTCAAACTAATCTTGGGTCTGGGACTGATGAGTAACCCTGATCTGAAAATAGCTGCCACTCCTCCTCCTCTGCCTGTGGTTCGAGGAACGTGAACATTTAAACAGTCAGAGGGAGTTGCTTCATTAATGCTAACATGATCCTCCTGCTGCAGCCAGGTTTCTGTAAGACAAAATATATCAATATGATGATCACAAATCAACTCATTCACTAACAGAGACTTCGAAAGGAGAGATCTGATATTCAGCAAACCACATTTAATAGTTTGATGTTTTTGTTCAGTTAAAGTTTTTGTTTTAATAATTTCTTTTTGCACAAGAGGATTTGCTCCTTTTGTGTTAATTGATTGGGGGGGTAGCAGCAGGTGGGAAGCTGCAGAGAAGTGTGTAAGACTACAACTCTGCATCCTGGTCTGAACCCTGGGTTGTCATGTTTTAGGGTGGCAAATAAATTCGTCCATATTTCTAGAAATGAGAGCTGCTCCTTCCAAAGTGGGATGGATGCCGTCTCTGAGACCAAGAAGCCACCTAACAATTGAACTTATCTGGTGATGTCATACACAGCCTCAGCAGGTAACACAGTTTAACTTTTTCAGTAAACATGGACAGTAACTCAAAGCCAACAGCTCAACATCTGGGGTGCAGACACTCCTCGTCAGTAACATTACCAGGGTTATATCATCTGTTCTTAAGAAGCACTGAACTACCGCCACCTTCGCTTTGGTCACTGATTCTGATGCCTCTGTCTGAAAACTGAGAAGTGACACGTTGGAGTGGTGTATATTAACGATATAAATGCTACACAGTAAATCACCACTGCACCTGGACAGCCTCAGTAGACATTTCTCTGTGAGTTTACCTTTCTCTTTGTCTTATGTGTGTATGTATGTGTAGCTAAAGCAGATGGAGGTCCAGTTTGAAGAAGAATACGAAGAGAAGCAAAAGGTGCTGAAAGAGAGGAGAGAGCTTGAATCGAAGCTTCTGTCAGCGCAGAGCAAGGTAACTACACTGCCCACAATGCAATGGTTTTATCGAATTTTGGATACCATCTGTAAAAGCACCGATCGGATCCCCTGCTGCAACTCTCTTCATTGTAAAAGCTGAGGTGAAGTCATTTATTAGAAGCTACCAGTGTAAAAGTGAATTTGTATAAAATGCATTCATCTTCCAGCTGGACTTAAAGTAAACTGTATTACAGAACATAAAGTTACACTTGTTATGTGCATGACTGGATAGTAACAGATTGTTAATAATGTTATTTAATGTAGAGCATTACTGCTTGTATTGTGCAAGGAAAGACATCGGGGTGTAATTTGTTCTGATTGGTTAAGATATTAACTTGGCCTTACTAAATACAATTAGAGAGCCCAGGACACTGATGTCTCAGGGTATTAGTGTGCCATGCTACAGTGAAACTAGATCCCAGTCTGTATATTCTCACATGGACCACAGTGGACCCAAGTCAAGTTCTAATGCTGACACATCCCCCCATCACAGTCTGGTTAAATTCAACAAAAAGTACAGATTCATATGGCTGGTTCTGTCATCTGTCTCATAACTAATAAACACTTATTAAGATATAAAAGAACTATAACTATAAGAACTATATACACTATACATATATTGTTGGATGGAAATGTATCATAAATGCTCAATTTGTGACCAGAAAAGGGACCACTCCTGAAGATTTGTCTGGAGCTGAAACAATAACAAAAGATAAATGATAAAACAGCGTTTTGGAAAACGTATTAGTCTGTATTTGAATTTTTTAGTTATCGTGCCAAAATGTCACTTCTTAACCTCAAGTAAGGATTATTTTGTCAAAAAAGTACAGCTATCCTGCTACATATATTCTGCTATATAGCACATTTATATACACGTGTGATACAAAATGAAGGGATTATGTCTTTAAATAGTAAAACAGGTTGAGTCTCCCTATTTTCAACACACCCACTAAACCTGAATGTACCCGTCTCTTAGGTGAGAAACAGTGACATAGAGACTGAGAAGCGATTAAGGAAGGACCTGAGGAAAACCAAGGCTCTCCTGGCTGACGCCCGGATCATGTTGGACCACATTAAGAACAGTGCACCCAACAAGAGAGAAATCGCTCAGGTCAAAAATCAGGTACAGCTGCAAAAATACCACTTCACTGATCACCCCAAACAAGTAAGAGTTGTTGAAAAGCATTTTCTTTTGAAATATGAATGTAAGATTTGACATAAATTTAAATACACTAAATGAAGTGAAATGCTTGAGACTGCTCTACAAAATTGCAAATACACATTTTACTTGCCTTGCATGGAACTGAATTACACTTAATTCATTCTAAAAAGGAAAATTGTTTAATTGTTACTTCTGGTAGTATGCAACATGTTTTTTATGAGAATAGTAGGCACATTTTATTTCTTATAGATTTATATTAACCTGGTATGAGAATTTCTTTGTCTTGGTTTACTTTTCTACTGGTGAGGACAAGAGAATCTGGCGTCAAACATTTTTGGGGTTTAAAAGCTATATTTTGTTGCAGGAACAGCGTCCCAGTCACTTTTAAGAACCCACTTAAGAAAATGTTGTTGTACCTACAATGACAAGAAAGAGATTCTGATCAAAGTCAAGTTGCGGTCAGAAAGTTATCATATTAAAGGATTTTAAAATCCTTTTGAATGTGTAACTTTGCACACTTTTTACATTCACAAATATGTTACATACTGTAGTTTTGGGGGGAAATCTCCAATTGGCATTACATGACCTCAGAAGGCCTTGATGGAAGACTTGTGTACGTCAAATATTTTCTAAGCACAGACCCCTGTTTCGGCTCACTTCAGACTTGAAGCTGATTCCGCCCTGATGGATTTTCTTCTGTATGTGTGTCTGCTCCAGCTTGAGGAATCTGAGTTCACCTGTGCTGCTGCAGTTAAAGCTCGGAAGTCCATGGAGGTGGAGATTGAAGATCTGCACGTTCAGATGGAGGAAATATCTAAAACAAAACAGGCGGTTTGTACACACCTATGCATGCTCCTGGCAGCCTTCCGCACTCTATTCCCCAGAGCTTATCCTACACGTGCTTACTCCTTCATGTTCTAACTTATTTCTTCATTTTTCCACAGTATTATATTTGAAAAACAAGCTTATCTTTTTAAAGACAAAAATTCTCTCAACTATGATTTAGGCAGGACTTTAGAATATAAAGGAGGACAAACCCATCTATATTTCTATATCCACATACAAATCCAGTCCAATCCAGTCCTACTTTATTTATAAAGCACATAAAACACAAACATTAAAAGACGTATAAGAGAAAATATGAAATGACAGAACTAGTAAAACAACTTGAAATAAGAGTTTAAAAGCTTACATTGTCGTAAAAGCTAAAGATAACAAATGTGATTTCAAAAAGAGATTTAAAAACAGGGAAAGAATGAGCCCGTATAACACCTAAAGGCAATTCACCATTCAAACATTTACATACCAAAAGGAGGATTTTAAAACCAATTCTAAAGCACACAGGGAGTCAATGAAGAGCAGATGGAGTTGGTGAATATGCTCACGCCTGTGCGCTCCAGTTAAATGGTGAGCAGCAGTGTTCTGAACTGCAGACGTGACAGAGCAGACTGGCTAACCCCAACATAAAGATCATTGCAGTAGTCCAGACGTGTCGTGATAAAATCATGAATCACCCTTTCTAAGTCTTACCATGTCAGAACAGGCTTCAGCTTTGCTATCTTAGCCTTAACAGAACGTTTCCGTAGCACAGCGCTGATTTGCTTGTTTAATAGGAGGGTTTCACTTGACGTCACTTCCGTATTTTCTAAGCGCGCGAACCTAAGTGGTGGGCAGCCTGAGCTGGAGCCCATTGAAAACACTGTGTTTTGTCTGCCACTTTTTTGCCTAAAAAGCCTCAGTTTTGTGCCGTTTTTGGATGAGGCAATCGGTCTAACCGAGAGAAGGGAAAGGGTTACTATCGAGTACCTAAGGTAATCGCCCATAGAGGTGAGAAATAGAAAAAAACTCACAGAACAACGCCGCCAAAAGTGGATAGTTAACCTACGTTTACAGACTGGAGGGGCTGAATCTGCAAATGCTCGTGTCTGCGGTGACCACTTCGTCAAAGGTATGTGCGAAATCTAACTGTTTAGTAGTAGTGCAGTAAAGTATTATGTTGTTAAATGCCAGTAATGTAATACGGGCTACGTTTGGGCTTTGTTTTGAAGGCTGCCCCAGCGCGTTGTTAGCTACTGTCAGTGGACTGGGCTCCGACGGTCAAGCTGGGTTACCAAAACACAGAGCTAAGACACCGTCATCGGTGTTTCATGCGATCTCTGAGAGTGGTTGATCTAAACAAAACAAATTTGTCACGTCGTCACAATCTTCACGTTTCAGTAGTATCCACGAAGTGCTTAAGTGCTAACAGGGCACATTAGCTCCCAAGTTCTTGACAACAGAATCGCTCGCTCTCTCTCTGCCTTGTGCATTAGGCTAACAAAGACACAATGTCAGCATTTGGATATATGGATCTCGGCATTTTATCAAAACATGAGTGCCAACATTCACAGCTCGGCCTTCAACATGTTAAGTTCTGCTTTACTGCCCAGCCCTGCACTACACACTGCATTTTCCATTGGGATCATGCACCATAAACAACACAGAAAACAAACTTACCCTGGCGAACACCAAAACACAATCATTCTGTAGACGTTTTACTCCGAGTTTGCTGATCCATCCGCTGTGGTAATAGTTGTATGCTTCCAAACTTTTGTGGGCCTTCATCTGTCGCTTGGTGTAGTAAGAAGTCTGGAGAACCAGGTGGCTCGTTATGTCCACAGCCTCTATTTTCGGGAAATTGTTCGGTTTTGCGAAAATTAATTTTCATTAAGTATGTGTCACGCCCAATGTATTTCTCAACTAACGCCAAATACCTTTCCCTATGTGCCGGCTCCAAACCACTACAATATTCACTCATCTCCATATTCTCCATGTTGTTGCAATGCTGTAGTCAAGCTTCCTGCTCACCAACTTAAATTCGCGCGCTCCCGTGATGACGTAACTGAAACCCTCCTATTTAAAACAACAGCCCACGATCAGTCATAAATTAGTAATAGAACCTTTTATATAGGGCTTCAGAAAACCAAGGTAAAAAGCTTTAAGAGGGGTGGTGTAGAATAATGTACGATTCTTCTGCAAATCTAAACCGATCAATGAATCATATTTTTGGTTGAAAGGGGGCAGAAACAACATGTTGTTTTTTTTGTGTTTTTCATTCTATTTTTGAGTTGATAGTGACTTCACGTACCTAAAAATGTATTCTATTTTAGTTTTTATATAATATGTCCTCTTTAACACCTGTTGATGAGTAAGGATCCCAACAGAACATCTGTTTTCAAGCCAGCTGATTGAGCTTTCCAAAACCAAAATAATGCACACGATAAGATCTCAAATCCCAGGTGAGTTCTAGAGGAAATGCTGTGGGCAGGAGCACGATGCAGAGAGAGGTGGCAGAAGTTTAAACAATCTCTTCCCTCTAAAATGAACGAGCTTGGAGTGCTCACGAGGATACACCTGGGATGTCGGGTAGGCAGTATGATACAGACATGGCTGCAGCAGCATATACCAGACTCTTTCACCTCTACATGTGTTCAGATAAGAGGAGCAGACAATAATAGATTATGTAATGATGGATATGTCACTGTGAATGAAAGAATCTGTGCCAGGGACATTTAACTTTTAGTTGTGAATGTACATCCATATTATCTACCAAGAGACTGCAACCATGTTGTACTAGTAGAAATTTATATCCTGACAATGCTGTCTGTGATGTCGTCAAATCAGTCATTGGCATGTTAGAAATGCTACGACCGAAATCATTCGTGGCAGTCATCCCCATAAGTCATTTCAGCCTTATCTCCCTCTTGGCTACACTTCCAACTTTCCAAAATTGGGTCAATTGCCACTAGGAAACATTGAATGGATTTATGCAATGCAAATGCGAATTATGCATACAGCCCCTCTGCCTGTCTTCCATGAGAAAAATCCAACTCTTTTGATCAGGGTGATACTCACCTCCACATGTACGTTGCTCAGTGGAAATCTGTGATCAAAAAGACTTTGAAGTAGTTTTCCCAGGATGCTGAAGAAACTTTGAAGAGATGTTTTGGAGCTATAGACTGAAGTGTACATTAGCACCCTGTGACACATACAGAGGGTTAGAAGAAGGGATACAGGGGCGGTCAGTGGCGTAGTGGGTTAAGCAGCCGCCCCATGTTCAGAGGCTGCAGTCCTCGCTGCAGCTGGCCCCGGTTCGACTCCCGCACCGCGCGGCCCTGTGCTGCGTGTCTTTCCCCTCTCTCTGCCCCCTGCTTCCTGTCTCTCTCGAACTGTCCTAACATTAAAGGCATAAAAAGCCCAAAAAAATACTTAAAAAAAAAAAAAGAAGAAGAAGGGATACAGCCGACTGTACTTCTTAAGGACGTTTCTGCATATGTGCTCTAAGTCTGTGGTGGAGAGTGCAATCTGCTTCACAGCCATTTGTTGGAGCGGCAATAACGGAGCAAATGACTCAAACAAAAAAACAACAAACAAAGCTGCCTCTGTGCTAAGAGACTGCTCTGAGGCCCCTGAATGTGCAAAGAAGAAGTGTAAGAGAGTGTAAGATACCATTTTCCCACGCGGGTTTTAATTAATTTAGTATGCTAGCATTAGTGATTTGAATTTGATGCGAGCAGCTACAGGTGTAGCTCAATTAACAGAGGTGTGAGGTGCCCTTTTTTATGTTGAATAGCGACACGACCGGGCAACAAAGTACACATGCTCAGAGAAGGTCATCAATCATGTCACCCAAGTTACTTGCAACCTGAGAAGGAATGAGTGATAAAGAATCGATTTTGACTGAGATGTTGGGCTGTATGGCTTGCTTGGCTGCAAAGACCAGCAGTTTTGTCTTAGAGAGGTTAAGTCGGAGGTGATGTTCTCTCATCCATGTGAAGATGTCAGCAAGACAGTTTGAGATTAGCACTAAGACTATGGAGTTGCCCCGTGGCAATGACAGATTGAATTGGGTATCATATGCATAGGAATGATACGAGAAGCTATGTGAGCACATCATCGAGCCTAACGAGATGGTGTACATGGCAAATAGAAGGGGCCTAAGCACCAAGCCTTGGGGGACCCCTGTGTTGAGACGGTGAGATGCCGATGTTTGTCCCAACTGGGACACTTTCAACGATCGCCCAGTGAGGCAGAATTCAAACCAAGCAGGTGCTTTTCCCGTGATGCTCATATTTGAGAATATAGATAAAAGGATACGGTGGTTGACCGTGTCAAACACTGCTGCTAGATCAAGCAGGAGGAGCACAGAGGATTGACCTGCAGCTCTGGATTCTTTTAAGGCAGGGTAAGGCTTTTATAGCAGTGGTGTTACTTGTGCCTGTTTGAAGTTCGTAGGAAATGTTCCTGAGGCCAGTGAGGCGGTCAAGCACATGTGTGACTCCTGACACATCGGTTGGAAGGAGGTTGGTTGGAACGGGGTCTAGAGCGCATGTGATAGGTTGACTACATGTTAGGAGTTTGAACACCTAGCTCTGAGAAAGAGGGATGAAGGACTGAAATGATGCAGTTGGACATCTGCATTTGGAGTTTGTTGCACCCTTACAACAAACGTACCCTCTGCTGAACACAGAGAGCAGGATAGTACAATAGGACTTCTGCATTTGGAGTTTGTGGAGTTTTGCCTTGGACCGTAGACCGTAGGGACATGTAGGACTACTACATGTTGGAGGTTAGGTAAGGCCCTTGACCAGAAGAGACAGGTTGTACCCGAGCGATTCTGTGAATTGACTGCTGGTGGCTGACACTTTGTCTGTAAAGATTGAGGAAAATTTGTCAGCTGTGAGATTGGGAGCTGGGGGAGGTGGGGAGGCAAGAGAAGCCTTTTGAAGGTAGAGAATAGTTTCTGGGAGTTAGTGGCACTGTGGATCTTGTCATTGTAAAAATCCTTTTACGCAGCAGTGATACTGCATGAGAAGGAATTCAGTAGTGATTAGGTGAGAAGGAGTTTTGGTCTTGTGCCATCTCTTTACAGGCTTTTAGGTCAATGTGCATCGTTGAGCCACGGGTGAGAGCAGGAGGATTTAGACGGTTTGGTGGATACAGGCTATCCAGACGAGCTCATTGTGGAACAGAGAGACTTTGACACTATTGGCCTCCAAGGATGAAAATGTGCTGTAGGGTTAAAGAGTAGGGTAGCTAGAGCGGAGAAGTGGCTGGGAGCCTGGTTGCGGAGGTTGCGATGGAAGGTGTCCATCGGACGAGGAGCTGTGGTCTGCTCTGACTACATAGAAGGAAACCACTAGTCAGACTGTCAGAGGTGACAGTGTAGAGATAGAGTGCAGGCATAGAGGGAAGTACAGAAAGATAAAGTGCAGTAGAGGGAGTCGGGAAGTACAGGGTAGGTGCTAGGACAGGAGATGCTCTCTGAAGAAGCAGAGTCTTCAATAGTTTCTTGAAGATATTCAGGGACGGCCCTGTTCTGAGTGCTCGGTAGGTCATTCCACCATCGTGGAACGATGCATGAAAAGACTCTGGATTGTCTTAAGCGTGGTGTAGCCAAAGTGAGGACAGGCACACATTTATGACTCTGTATCACTTTTTTGAACAGCACTCCTTAACCATTTGTGAATTTTAAAGGCCTAATGTGCTTTCTCATTTGAAGAATAGAATTTAAAACAAAACACCTAATTATTCCCCAAAAGGAAATGATAGTGTTCAGAAAAATAGACGTTACTTAAAAAAAATATTTTATACATTTGCAGCTACTCAAAGTCCACTGGTAAATCCCCTCTTTTGACACAATGTCATTATAAACTGATCGAGCATAACATGGAGACCTCCTGCCTGCTATATTAACACACCCCAGAACTGCACAGTGTTTTTGCAGACTGCTCTGCGTTATGATGGGAAAAGTAGTATTTCATCAGCTTAACAGGTCAAAGCTTCTTTTTTTTGCATTTTTGATTTTATAAAGTGCCAAATGTTTTAAATGGTTGACAAATCTAGACCCTAGCCAGGCCAATTAACACCTGTTTTCTTAAGTACTGCTATAAATGTTCTGTTATTATTGTATTTTGACTGTTGTTAGAAGACACAGCAATATAATGACGACCAAATTGGACAATTTACATATGTTTGTGTTGCTTTCCGTCCTTTAGCTGGAGGAGCAGCTGAGCCGACTACAAAGGGAGAAGAATGACCTGCAGTCCCGGATGGAGGAGGACCAGGAAGACCTGAATGACCTAATGAAAAAGCACAAGGCTGCTGTTGCTCAGGTCTCCTTTTTCTCATGTCTCATTGCAAATAGTTTGATACATATTTGCACAAATCTATCTATAGGTTACTTTCAAAGCGGTAGTGTTTGATGAGCTCTTTGTAGATGAGCAGAAAGTGAAAAGGAAACTGGAGGAAAAACGGTTCTACTGGCTGACTGAATGGAGAGTGGTCTGCATCACTTGGTTCTAAATTAATCTATCCTTTCTGTGTAAACTGAAGCAGCTCATTAATTCAATTCAATTCATTTTTATTTATATAGCGCCAAATACAACAAATGTCATCTCAAGGCACTTAGATAATAAAGTCCAATTCAAGCCAATTGGAATTCAATTAATTGTAATCATAATTATTCATAAAATTACCTGCTGGGGCTCTCTAACAAAGCTGATGTCCCAGATGTTTTAACACATGCTACACAGAAACACTTTTATTTGGTGAGAAAACACTACTATGGTATACTTTTTTCTGGACTGACTTGTTTTATGTTGGTGTTTGAAACATTCAGGTTTTAGTTTCAGCCTGTCTAATCTGTATTGTATAGTTGATTGTGTATGTCTAAAAATAGATTAATATTCAGTCTTCCGTCACAGAGTGAAGAAAATAAATGTCTAATATCGCCTGATCTACTCTTCCTTACTGTGCTTTGTGGTTTCAGTTAGCCCAGAACACGGCTCAAATCAGCAACCAACAAACCCAGCTGGAGGAGACCCTCAAGGAGAAGCAGGAGATTCAAGAAAAGGTTAGTCATTATAAAGAAAAGGAGAAGTGTTAAGATGTGGACAGAGTTTATTCAAATACTGGGGCCTATACGCACTTCAAAAGCAGACTTTTTGCTGTTGTAGTCATACTTCCTCTTTATATTAGGGATGCAGATAGCTGTTCCTGATGCCCTTACATTGTGAGAGATGGATGTGAAATTTTCATTCATCCTTGACAAGTTATACATTATTAATTATATATGTGCAGCAGATATGAAGACTGTAGTAAAACTTTGCATAATGTTTGTATTAAAACTCTTCAGTTCAGTATCATTTGAACTGAATTTGATATCTGTGTGAGAGTTTTCTTAAACGAGTGTTCATTTTCAAGCAGGAGTGTCAGTTGTTTACTAGCTCTTGCATCTTAAAATGTAGAATTTTCAAATTTTCTTATTATTCAGAATTTATTATCACAGTCTCATGATCAGTGGTCTATTGACAAATACAACCAATAATCAGATGGATTTGCTCTTGATGCAGAATTGCTGTGGCTATATTTCATACATATGGTCAACTTGGTTTTATAATTCAAACGTATTTTGTCATTATCTTAATGGCTGCCTCTGCATTTCTCTTTTTTCATCTCACAGTAAATAAAGCTTGTCAGGTTTAGTTATGGAGCAAATTGAACCTAAAACTAAACTGAACCGCTGCCGCAGTGATCCACTGGTTATTGTCAAGGAGTAGGGCTGGCTCATCAATGTAAAGGGGTTCTATGTTATGTAGAAAAAATTCAACTACAGCTAATCAACAAAATTGAGAGAAAAAAAAAACATACTTATGACAGCCTGTGATGGACTTCCGACCTATCCAGGGTGTACTCTGCCTTTGCCTAATGGCAGCTGGGACCTATGACGTTACATCCTGCCACCGATGTACTATGTAGCCACGCATATACATCTGTAATACTTTGGGGTTAGAATGCATTTTACTATAATACTACTTTGTACCAGTGGATGGGGAGTGAGTCCCCACAGTGTCTACTCTGCTTTGGAACCAGTACCAAACACAAACAAAGCATAAAGCCAAGTAGAAGTTTGAAAAAACAAAACATTCCCTTTGCCTCCTCCAAAAAAAGCATCATGCAAAGAATGCTGTTTACAGTTGGTTTATGAAACTGATGAAACTGAAAATGAAGGAGCTCACATGGACAGAAAGTATGAGATTGATAAAAACAGATGCTCCACTTTTTGTGATAACGTGAAGGAACTATAATAATATTTTAGCTAATAGGTAGAACTTAGAGGTAAAGTAACATCAATATGTGTTTGTTTTTTTGTCGAAGATGCAAATGCTCCAGAGCCAGTTGGAGTTCCAGGAGCAGTCCATGGTTGAGAAATCCCTTGTCAACCGCCAGGAAGCCAAGATCCGCGAGCTGGAGACCAAACTGGAGTTTGAAAAGACCCAGGTCAAACGCTTGGAGGTGAGACTGAACACAGGAAGAGCTGCTGGTAGCAGACATGTGAAAGAAGCTGGTGGGAGGGTAAAATGTCCTTCACAGAACAACTGCAGAACCAGTCAGTCACTGCTGTTCAAAAGGGCAAGAGTGCTAGCACATGAGCATGGGCATGCACTATATAACTTGATGGCACTTTATTATCTTGCTTGTGCTACTGTTAATTAAAAGTTTCATACTTTTTTAATTTTGGAATTATTTTCTACTGTATTTCGAATGGAATGATAAAGGTTATGATCTGAGCACTCCCAGAGAGAAACACTCACTCTTCCACTGAGAGGATGTACAGTGTGTTGTCTGAACCATCTTTTTATTTAGAGCTTCTGCTGAATAACTACAAGAATTCTAGTCATTCTGATTTTTGGCTGGCTTTTTCAGACCTCATTAGCATTTAAGGAGACATTTTGTGCCATTTTTTTCACGAGCAGACACATTTCCTGAAGTCTTTAGTAAATGTTGTGACGTGCTTGGGTCAGAGTAACAGAGAGATACTGTACAGGTGTACATGTTTTAAACACGTTAGCTCAGACTGCAGCTCAGGAGGTAGAGTGGTCCTCTTTTAATCAAAAGGTCACTGGTTCAATCCCAAACTTGCCCAGTTCAAAATGTTGATGTATCTTGTACACAAGCAGAGCTGTTTTAAAGTCTATTCTCTGAGCGACAGGAAGCCAGTGCAGAGACCTGAGCACTGGACTAATATGGTGGTATTTCCTGGTTCTAGTCAGGACTCGAGCAGCAGCGTTCTGGATGTACTGCAGCTGTCTTACAGCCCGTTTAGAGAGCCCAGTGAGCAGGCTGTTACAGTAGTCTAACCTGCTGGAGACACACGCATGGATTAGTCTTTCTAAGGCTGGTTTGGACACTATTCCTTTGATTCTGGCAATGTTTTTTAGATGGTAAAAAAGCTGCTGATGTTATCGATTTAATGTTGCTGTTAAAGTTCAGTCCAATATAACCCTGAGATTTGTAACCTGATTATTAGGTTTTAGAGAGAGAGTCTCAAGGTGACCGATAACACTTTCTCTTTGTTTCTGTGGGCCACAGACAATGATTTCAGTTTTGTCTGAGATTAGCTGGAGAAAATTGTTTTGCATCCTATAATAATCAAATCATATCATATCAAATCAAATTTATTTATATAGCACATTTCATATCCAAACAATTCAAAGTGCTTCACATAAAATAAAAGCATTGCAGCAGGGAGTGGAAGAAGCATTAAAATACATAAAAGAATATAAAGAGAAACAAATAAAATCATTTAAATGAATTTAAAAACAAGCAACAGTCTAGATAAGTTCAAAGATACCTTGCAGATTTCATGCATAGACACATGAGAAAAGAAATGTTTTTAACCTGGATTTAAAAATGTCTCCATTTGGTGAAAGTTTAATCTCCACTGGCAGTTTGTTCCACTTGTTTGCAGCATAACAGCTAAATGCTGCTTCTCCATGATTAGTCTGGACTCTGGACTATAATAATGATCTATACTGTATCACAATATTTGCACTTGTGAGTTAGTTTGGATAAAATTGTTTGCTGAATGACTGTAATGCAAATATGCTCTTCAGTCATCAGTACTTACTAGGCTCCACAGAAGCGAAGTGGTGCATAGATTTATTCTAAAAAAAGCCTCAGTGATTTGGAGAAAGGGTAAATATATATGAGTTTTTTTTCCCCATCACACTTTATATCCTTTCAGTTACTTTGTGTTAAATTATCCCATGAAGTCATTGTCCAAAATCCATATCCATCATTTAGAAATCTCAAATATGATGTTATTCTTCTCCTTAATCTGCTTTTCCCAACACACTGTTGAGGTTAAAAATGAATTATTATATTCTAGCTAATTATCTTTCTTGCTGTGCAGAGCCTTGTTGCTCGTCTTAAGGAGAATCTGGAGAAGCTGATGGAGGAACGAGACCAGCGGATCAACGGTGAGAATCGTGAGAAGGAACAGAACAAACGTTTGCAGAGACAGATCCGAGATGTCAAAGAAGAGATGGGTGAACTGGCCAAAAAAGAATCGGAGGCAAGCCGCAAAAAACATGAATTGGTAAGCATGAAACCGAGTGAAGAAACAAATGAGTAACAATTATCAGTGAGCAAACAGTGTAGTCAGACTCTGCAGCCGATCAACATCACTAAACCCATCAAGCTTTGATCCCAAACAGCTGACAAGTTGATTGTGTTTCACATCTCTTAAAAGGAAATGGACATTGAGAGCTTAGAGGCAGCCAATCAGAGCCTGCAGGCAGATCTAAAGCTGGCCTTCAAAAGGATAGGTGACCTCCAAGCAGCCATTGAGGATGAGCTGGAGAGTGATGACAATGAAGACCTAATCAACAGGTACAGATCATTTGTGCAAATCAGGGTCAAGCTCACGTTTTTAAAGGCTTATTTGGAACAGAATACCTGCTTTTTTATTTTGATAAAGTAAATGATGGGCAAGGCAGTATGCCGACTTTTAAATTTTTAATTAACACCATTTATGCCGATGATATCTGACACTTTTTTGACCTGTAAAGCTAAGCCAGTGTATATTTCACCTGCTCCTCCACCCCCATCGTTCCCTCCGTCAGCAACAAACTGAGCTGCGCTTGCTTACAACTTCACCTCATTGCCGACTTAACAAATTTGTGGCATTATGAAAATAAACATGTGGAGATGTGTTGGACAAACCACAGCTCAGTTCCATGGAAGAGTGTCTTCCTCCCTGGCCTCTCTATGCCTGGCAGAGCTGCAGCTCTATCTGAACCAACATTCTGAGTCATTTTACATGGAAGCCAGTATCAAAAGACAGATTTTTCTCATGGTTTCAGAACCGTTCCATAGACCTGCGTGTTTAGGCACATTTTTCTATATCTGTATACTCCCTTTTCTGCTATGCTTTTTTACTTTTTGCAAACTGTAAATCATTTTGCTGCCATGATGACTCACAGGGGTCATATTTCTGCTTTCTAACTAACTTCCTGCTAACTGCTAAATTTCTGCTAACTAAAGTTTGTTTTGTTTGTTGTGTGATATGACAGGATTGATATCAGCGTGCGTGGTGTGGTTCCCACTGCTGCCTCACAGCAGGAGGGTTCCATGGGAATCCCAGCAAACTCCTCTCTGTGTGGAGTTTGCAGGTTCTCACTGTGCATGTGTGGGTTCTCTCCGGATACTTTTGTGGTGGTGTTACAAAACATCTCTCTAGTGCACTCTGAAAAATGTAGAAAATTCTGCCCCGCCCACTAAAGTCACTTACCTGGATGATATTTGGTAAAATATGAAACCTGTTCTGGGCTCAAGGTGTACAAAAAAGCTCTTCCAGCCACATTCTAAATCAAACAGAAAGTGAACCAATTTGAATAGAAATCCAATTTCAGATGGCCTTTTTTTAGGACTTACATTTGAACCAAGTCCTCCAACACGTCATATTCTATCATATCACCCTGAAACTTGTTTAGTATAAGCATCAACCCCTTATCGTTAAAGGCTATCAAAAGTTTTACACCTTGTGAAAGGGTGTGGTACGAGTGGCGGCTTGAACTCTGAAGACACCTCTTCACACAGACAGGATTTTGGAATCCCTGCGACTTCATCAACGACCTCAGGATGTTTACGACACTGGTACTCCGTTCCCATATCACTCTCAAGCACCTCTTCCATTTTTACCCCTCTGCACGCACGATGCTTGTACCCTCGGGAGCCCGTTGGCATCTTTAGACATATCCCCTGCCAACACTGTAGCCCCACCTACTGACAGCAGGAACTCCCATTTTTTAATGAATGACCTACAACTTCTGTCAATTTACCACTCAAAATAATAAAAAAAAGTGTATCAGAAAAGGTTTAAGTTTATGATGGTCTTTTATTGTGTAGATGAGGACAAATTGTATATTTGGCACCACTGGTGTAGCCAGAAAAAAGACACTGGGTGTGCCAGATTTATTTTCAGTGTTACACCTCCACAAATATTCAGAAGAATGTATCTCTGGAATACAACATTATTAACACAAAACATATCCACAGGTTGTGTGCGTTCTCATCAGTAATAGCCAACAGTAGTTGACAGCAGGTCTAAACATTCACACGTGTGACGTGTGCTCAAATAAATCAATAACAAAGTAATACAAAAAGCACACTTTGTGTTCTCATAAAAAGAGCAAAAACATAACACACACACATAGACTTTGCTGCCCAATGAGTGAAATATAACACACTCATGCGCATACTCATGCACTCTCACAGAGCCATAACGTCTCCACATTACGCACGATCAACGAAGCTGTTTAACCATCCGAACACAAGCAGCAGAGTACAGGACACAGCGATGTTGCTGCTAACCTGTGTGCACTGCGCAGCTCTCAGTTTAAAGGGCAAGACGGCGTGGCTTGGCCTTGAACGCATTCATTATTTCATCAGAAATAACGCTACGCCAGGTTGCCAGGTGCAGGTGTCGCAACGCATCGTCTGACGGAGATTTTTTTGGGTGCCAGCTGCCTGTTTGGGTGGCACCGTCACGCCCGTGGCTACGCCATTGTTTGGCACCATAAAGGTGATGGGTGTAAAGGCTGGAATGAAGAATCAGTGGCGAACACGTTCTGAGGTGCAACCCTGTTGAACCTGTCTGACATTGTTGGGGACTTTTGCCATCAGGGCATGTTGTGAATAGTATGGTTCTGGTGGAATGGCGCATAACGCTGTTGTTTGTGGTACTGCTGCTGTTGAACTGTAATCAGTTGGATTTCATGTGTTTTTGTTCAACCCTTCCAGTCAGTGTCACCACCAGCCGTCACTGATGATCACAGTCCCATACTGAACACAACCACATGTCAAATTGTTTCATCACCAAAGCTCTGCCCTGTTGAAACCTGAGTTCACATGGTTTACAGTATAATAGAAACTATAAAGCCACTCCAAAATATACATTTCCAAATTTGTCAGTAGTTTCTTCGTCTTTTCAGAATATCTCAGTCTACATATTATCATTATTTATTTAGGATTCTTCCTGTTAAATGACAGTCCTTCACCATGACATAGAAATTTGATGTTACTCTGAAGTGTAGTGCGTACACATACAGTATACATATATATATGTATATACAGTATATATATGTTTCAGGTGAAGCTTCACCTAAAATGCATGCTAACCTTTACAGGGGAACTTAATGTGACCTTCTGTAAACTTCTGAATGCACATTTCCAACTGTTCAGTGTTTCAGTACTTTTTTTTTTAATGGTGGATTTTATGTGTGTGTGAGTGTGTGTGTGTGTGGCCACGTATCTATTTCTTATTAACTATTCCAATGACTTTAGTTCAGTTGTGAAGTTCACTTAAATTTTATTTTCTAAATTTTAGTATAACGCTAATAAAAAAGTCTTATCCTAAAAATAAAAGAAATTAAAAATCAAAGTAAACCTACAACACAAACCATAAAGACTAAGCAAAGAAGAACGGAACACATACAGATCACACAGTACCCCAGAAAACCCCAGTAAAGCTTAACAGATGTTCAAGAAATCGGGAAAACAAAAGACAAGCTCAAATCTCACAGACCATCACTGTAACAACACCCTGTTCCATCATTTCAGCTCCACAGCTCTGTTAGAGCAGTTTATCACTTACAGAATCCACCTTTAACCTCTGAACTTCAGCGGGACAGCTTTCACTTTTCTCTCTCACACATCTCAGACCCACTCACCAGACTGAGAGAAACAACTTGCACTTACCTTCATTTCACTGACACAGACCTTCTTTTAAATTTCCCAAAATTAGCTCCACAACTCTGTCAGCCCATTTTCCACTTACAAAATCCTCCTTTTAACTTCTGCACGCTTGAAGAACTCTCCTCACTCACAAAGCCCCAACTAACATGTCAGCCTAAAAAAAAGCACCAACTCATTCACTTCCATCAGCTTTTACTAACATTAGCTCTCTTTTCATTTAGAACAAGACTACATATACTAAGGTTACATGTTAATGGAGATTTTTATGTTTGTATGTGTATTTAGCCATATACAATCCAGAAGCACACACACCATCACTATTTCCATTTTTTTCCTGCACAGCTCTATTAAACCATTTTCCACCTGCAACATCCTTCTTTTAGAGTCCTACACTGTCTCACAACAACCTCTGAAAAAAAGAACTTCCACTAACCCTCTTTTACTTACATGAACCTTCCCTTAGAATGTCGTTCAGACCTACACACCTTTATCGAACTATAAAAGAACTGTTTCAAAGAACACCTTTCTCATTTCTCACACAAACACAGAAGCTTCCACCATCTTTCATCTACATAAACTCACAGAGACCTTTAATTACATTAGCTCTCTTGTCATTTTGTTCAACACTATGTGTATTTAGGCTGCATGTACCAAATCTGTGTGTGTGCTTTAATCATATAATAAGCAGTGAAAAGGGAATGAAGAGAGTCAATGGATGGAGAGAGTTGGAGCCTCAATTCTTTTTCAGATCCACACACAGAAGCATTAATGAACACAATCAAACCGGCTTAAACACACACTAAGTCAGTCATTCTTGTTTTTATTTATTCTTTTACATTTCAGGAGATATTATCATGGACAATATATGAAAATTGAAACATTTCTTTTTATATAAACTATGTGGTTTATCCAGGGAATCGGAGGAAGCTGACGTGTGCTTTGTCAGCCTCACCTGTGACCTCTTAGGATATCTCCCGTTTTCTTCTTCAATTATTTTCTATACTGAGGTCTAAGATAATTCCAAGATAACTCAGCACCTCTGTGCTCAATCATTTTCCTGAATAATTTTAGCAGCCCTCCTGCGCAGAGGAAATAAGACCTTCTCCTGTGCTCTTAATTTGAAGGAACCCCAGAAGCTGTCACACTGTACCTCTACAGCAAACATCTGCTGCTTTAAATAGTTGGAAGAAACTAGAACTATGGAAACAAAACATGACTAAGACAAAACCATATAGCAGTGTTTCCCGCAGCGCATTATAGTCAAGGCGGCCGCCTTAGCAAACTCGCACTGCCGCCTTGCCAACGTTCCCAAAAAAATATATATATATTTTTTTTTAAACCGAAGTAATAATGCTTTGCCAGGCTCAGACATTAAAAGACAACATTGATAACATTGAATTGCGACACCTACAGGTTGTTAATGTAAATAGTTAATAATGTAAATAAAAAAGTGTTACAGCTCTTAAACAGCTTCGTTATTGCTCTAACAGCCCCCGTCCCATTCCAAGCACCCCCCCCCCCCCCGCCACCCGACGGAACGCTATCCGCGTAAAACCCCTGGTCCCGGCCGACGACTCACCACCTTGACTAAGCAATTTCCTGCGGGAAACACTGTATAGTGAAGCAGCGGGCCGGAGCTTGCTTCATGTGACGTCACTGATGAAGTTTGAACCACTTCACCGCTTCATTCAGACCGAGTCAGCTGCCTGCTTCGAGTTGATAGCGGAGCTTTGAACATTTGCTGCGATTCAGTGAATTCAAGATGGCTGAAGCCCCGGTTCATCAAATCAAATCAAATTTATTTATGTAGCACATTTCATGTACAAACAATTCAAAGTGCTTCACATAAAATAAAGCATTGCAGCAGGAAGTGGAAGAAGCATTAAAAATACATAAAAGAATATAAAGAGAAACAAATAAAATAATTTAAATGAATTTAAAAACAAGCAATAGTCTAGATAAATTAAAAGATATCGTGCAGATTTCATGCATAGACACATGAGAACAGAAATGTTTTTAACCTGGATTTAAAAATGTCTCCATTTGGTGAAAGTTTAATCTCCACTGGCAGTTTGTTCCACTTGTTTGCAGCATAACAGCTAAATGCTGCTTCTCCATGTTTAGTCTGGACTCTGGACTGGACCAGCTGACCTGGTCATGTCCCCGTTCTACACGTATTATACGTTACGAACAGCTCACGTTTTTTGATATTCAGAGTTTTGGATTATTCTCTCATGGAGCAACCATCGAGGAAGCGTTCTAAAGTGTGGGAATATTTCGACCCAAACAGTTCCTTCAGCACACCAGCCTCCTCTGTTCCCTGTGACAGAGTATTTTCCAAAGCTGGAGAAATTGAAAAAAAATAAACCGTTTGAGCCCTTCTACTGTGCAAAAACTACTTTTCTTGAATAAAAACACCTGAAGTAACATAAGCACCCTCTTTATTACACCAAGCACACTCCCAAAGAAAATATGAATGACAAACCAAAGATTTTCACATTGTTTTTAAATTATTATTCCATCCATCCATCCATCCATCATCTTACACTTCTCCGGGGATCGGGTCGCGGGGGCAGCAGCTTGAGCAAAGAGACCCAGACGTCCCTGTCCCCGGCCACTTCCTCCAGCTCTTCTGGGGGGACCCCGAGGCGTTCCCCTGCCAGAGATCCAACGTGTTTTGGGTCTTCCCCGGGGTCTCCTCCCAGTGGGACGGGCCCGGAACACCTCACCGGGGAGGCGTCCAGGAGGCATCCTCACCAGATGCCCGAGCCACCTCATCTGACTCCTCTGGATGCGGAGGAGCAGCGGTTCTACTCCGAGCCCCTCCCGGATGACCGAGCTTCTCACCCTATCTCTAAGGGAGAGCCCAGACACCCTGCGGAGGAAACTCATTTCGGCCGCTTGTATTGGCGATCTCATTCTTTCGGTCACTACCCACAGCTCGTGACCATAGGTGAGGTTAGGAACATAGATTGACCGGTAAATCGAGAGCTTCGCCTTCTGGCTCAGCTCCTTCTTCACCACGACGGGCCGGTGCAGAGCCCGCATCACTGCAGACGCCGCACAGATCCGCCTGTCAATCTCCTGCTCCATTCGTCTCTCACTCGTGAACAAGACCCCGAGATACTTGAACTCCTCCACTTGGGGAAGGATCTCTTTCCCGACCCGGAGAGGGCAAATTAAAGCTGCGGTCGGCAACTTTTTTTTAGTCATATTAGCTTGAACTGTCATGGGATTCTGGAAGTAGAATATTAAATAGGCTGTTTAGGAAAAATAACGAAATCTGTAGCTCCCTCTGAAGCCTGTAATCATGCTTGCAAAAACCGAGCGCTCCCGACTGTTTTTAACCAATCAAGTTAGGGTGGAGGAATCCTACCTGTCAATCACAGCTTGTGCACACGCTGCTGAGCGTGAGTCTGCCCCAGCTTGTGTGCGCTCACACTGGTGTGAACTCACGTGCACAACCTCGTCCACAGAGGGGGAGGGGTTTGGGGGGCGATTCGGAGCTTGTTAGAGGTTGGGGGAGGGACCTGAAAGTTGTATTAGTTGAATTTTCCAACTTTAGACTCGTAATTTTGAAAACCTGCCGACTGCAGCTTTAACATTTCATGGGTAAATTACTCAATCTTCAATGAGGTACTACAAACCCATATGTACAACACACATACATACATAAGTGTTATTATATGCATCACATTCGCAGGGCTTCATATGGTGTAACAATCGCTACTGCCAGTAGATGTCACCCAAGGGAATTGAATGAAGCTTCAGGTAGTTAACCACTTTATAACACAATGGTTCGAAAAACCTCGTTTTGCTGTGCCGTGCCGTGGCGTGTGAATGTGCAAGGATCTCACCCTGACTGTGAGAAAACAGGGAACCTAAGTACTGTGGGGACTGATGAGTGAATGAGGGCAGCTGATGAGAACGAGTGCAGGTGATGTGAGTGAACCTAATGACCTGAACATGGGGAGTGAGGGAAAAACAATGGCAAAACTAAAACTAAACATGAGCTAGAAAACTAAAGACTAAACACCAAGGCATGAGAAACTAAAACATGATAAAAACTAAGAACTAAAAACATGTTCGTGACAAAGGTAGAAGTAGTACAGCCAGTTTGCCAAAGGGAAGAAGAAAACTGGGTTGCTGCAGCATCTGCTGCAACCTCCACAATAACTGAAACATAAGCCTCTTTTAAACCTTATTTATGTTTCATGTATTGTTTTTGACATGATTATTGTTTAATGTTTTATCTGGTGTTCCTTTTTTTCTGTTTTCTTGTATGTTCTTCGTTTGATCACCACCACTGCCAGTTTGCAAGACATGGTGACAAAGTATCAGAAAAGAAAGACCGAAACGTGAGGAACTTTGTCTCTTGTTTTTTGTTTATTATTTTATTTTATTCATTTGTTTTTGTCTGTTTGTTTCTTTTTCTTCACTGGAAATGATGCAGCATTCTACAGTCATCAACATTTACAAAAGAAGTGAATGGAGATTTCATTTTGGCCCATCCCTTCTGGCTGTTGTGCCTTAAAAAAGAGTTCCTATTTACAGGAACCCTTCTGACTGTTGTATTTGGTCATGAAGCAGTGATACAAGAAATCACTGGGAGTGGCAAGGCTTCCTTTTTGTGTGCTGGCTGAGTGATAGTGCATCATCAACAGTGCTGAAAGAATCCCACATAACCTTCTTTCACACCCCTCTTGGTTGCATGCCGTGACACTTTGATGTGCAATATGAAACTGAAACTCCATTATAAAGCAACCCTCCTGCTTAATACTAAAATATAAAGTCAGCTCTTTTCTGCCTGTATTTGTACATGTTTAAAATCAGCTGTTTTGATACGTTTTGCCATCAGGAAATAGCTCTACTATTCAAATCTTAAATAGTGGTTCAAACAACTCGAGTTTTCTATCTAAGCAGTGCATGTTGTACCTGACTGACTTTATCATTAAGATGATAAAACATTTAAAAAGGAAAGTCGGATGAAATGAAACACGACCATTCAGACTAAGGTTGCTTTGAAAAACATCACATATGTGTACGATTTAGGACCACATACTGAAGTGGCCCAAATCAGAATAAAAAAAATCAGATTCCGTGTGTCTGCTGCTGTTCATACTGTCATGAAAAAATCCGATCATATACGAGCAAAGAAACGGAATTTGGGCCACATTTGAGGTCAGCGGTTGGAACTGGGCTCGCTGGCTATACAAGGTCCCGCTCCAACAAGGCTCAGGGGAGTGAGAGAAGCCGACTGATTCAGGAAGGCTCTAAGATACCTAAGAAGGCCTAAGAAGGTCTAAGAAGGACAGTGGCCATGCGCAAGCAGGGTGCCTGGACAAATTTGGACAAAGAGTCGAGTTTCTGACCCAAAGCTCTGTGTATGATGTCCTGCCAAGTCCGGCAAACCTGCGTTGTTGGGGTCCAGTCACTCCCCAGCATGCCCACTGTGCCTTGGAGCTCATCTTGAGCTGCTGCCATGAGGTATTGGGAGAGGGGAGGTACTGATGGTGGCATGACCAGCTGCTGAAGGCGGTATCTGACACCGTTTGCCCTGTGATCCAACAGAACAAACATCAACTCCCAACAAAGCGCCTTTCTTAGGGCAAGGCAGTAGCGAGCTGAGTCTAGCTTCAGCTCCTGACTGGCAGTTGAAGGTCTACCTGGGAATACAGCTGAAGTTTCCAGATCACATCGCAAGGACTATACTCAGCTCAGATCTGGTATTATCATCTGATTGCCCCAATCAAGCAGTCCTCCTGGAGCTCAGCGTCCCCTGGGAAATCCAGATAGAAGAGGCCAATATGTGCTAAATATTGTATAGTGCTAAGAAGGCTAAATATTTGGAGTTAGTAGAGGACTGCAGGAGATATGGGTGAAAGGCCTGCTGTGAGCCTGTGGAGGTGGCATGCGGGGGCAGTCCTTACACTGCACACTTAATCTCCTTGGCATTGGAGGGGTGCATGAAAGGAAAGCCACAAAAAACATAACAGAGGCAGAAGAAAAAGCTTCAGGTGGCTGTGGATCTAGAGGGATGATCCATGGTATACTGTGCAAATTGGACACCAGCTGGGGACTGATCCCTCCCAGCTGAGTCACCTAAGGGAGGGTGTGTGATGATCTGAGACCCGAAACCCCCTGGCTCCATCACTGATGATGTGTCCAAGCACCACCTGGTGTTTAAAGCAACCTACCTAAAGAATAATTCAGTGTTATTATTTATAATTGAAAGTCACTATGAATAAACATTTTTGTCTTCACATATTACCTTAAGACATAAAAACATATACTGATTTTAAACTACAAACAAATATGAGCTAAGAGCTACAAAACCACAGCATTGCTCACTGGATAAAGAAACTGGCTGTTATTGCACAATCAGCAGTAATTGCACCTTGATATAGAGCTATTATTCAGTTGGATGTGATTGGCTGAAGCTCTATTTTTGGAATCGAATTTAATGGAATTAAATAATTTCTTTCTTGATCCCAAAACAGGAAATTGTTTTGCGTTATGAAAAAAAATCTAAAAAGTGTTTATAGAATGACTTTTTCATGTTCCTAAAAAAAATAAAACAATCATTCTCCTGCGTAGTGTTGATCTCTACAGGTCGAGATATTAGGGAAGCTTCATGCTCTGAGAGATGCATCGGCAGAGGATATGCGTCTTACTCAGAACATTCCTTTTTTTAAATTTGCATTGCCCAAATTTAGTCAGGCGAAATACTAAGTTGACATTGTTTCAGTTCTTTCTTCATTTCCAAATTTTGCTCGATTTAGCTCCAGATGTGTTGCTACTACATCTCCTCTGAGTGTGTTTGAGGGAGTCGAGGTTTATTTGATCTTGCACAACCAGCTAACTGCAGGACCGTACATCTAAGAGTTAAAAGTTGCTGTCTGGTTTACATGGACACAAGCTTTTTTGAGCATGTTTGTTGACGGGCTGGTGGAGCTGGGATGGACTGTCATTTCATCCAGAATAAATCCTACAGTCACCCTTTGCTTTTACACTAACACACCTATTCTTCTGTCTCCGGTTCCAAAGCCAGTGAGAACTACAGGTATAGTTCTCGATGCGCAGACCCTGATTCCTTTACCCTTTTCCTTTCCTCTCCAAATGGCTGTATATGAATGCTGTTTTGGCTCAGTTAGTTACCCTCTTTGCCATCTCATCTCTTCTTTGTTTCCCCACTGATTTTCATTTCTCTGACTCCAGTCAGGGGCTTTCAGACACAGACTCTGAAGGTGAGGATTGCACAGACCCGGGGAAGTCCTGGATGTCCAAAAGCTTCTCCAAGATCCTCTCAGATGACGGCAGTCTCAAAGGCTCCAGGTCAGTACAGATACTGTAGCTATTACTATACTGTAGCTATTACTAAGGGCAGAGAAGCCATGTTAAGCCATGTTAGTGGGTTACTTGGCTTCAATGAGGGCACTGCATTTACTTAGTGATATTGCTAAATTGTAATAATTTAAAAACATTTTTTTAAAAAGACCCATTCTTCATCCTCCACAAATGATTGTGCCTCCCTTCTTGAGGGATCGCAGCCCCCCAGAGTGACCCCGAGAGGATAATGAAGGTATCTGCTCAAATGAGTTACACCCAACTTTTAATAAAAAAAGGTTTTTTTAAATCTCTATATGAGTGAATATCACTATAGACTTGGAAGTTACTGGCTCATTGAGTTAGCTGACAATGTAACTTGTTATTGCAGTTTCAAGTTAAAGGGACGAACTGGACAGTTATTTTCATTTAAAGGGATAGTTCGCCTCTTTTGACATGAAGCTGTATGACATCCCATACTAGCAATATCATTTATTAAATTTAACTTACCCCCTGCTGCGTCCTGTGAGCAGAGTTCCAGTCTCATTTTGGCGTTGATGAAGGTAGTCCGGCTAGTTGGCTGGGGCCACAAAAATAAAGCGTTTTGCTTCTCAAAACAATATGCGTTCAAAAGAGTAATACATTTGCATCACAAAATCGTTCATCCAGAAAAAGTGACAAGAGCCTGGATGAGCACCTGTGCTGCCTTGTCGGTGAGGAAGGGGCGAATCCTCCGGATGTTGTAGAGGAGGAATCGGCAGGAACGGGTCACTGATCCTTTAAACCCAGTGGCAAATCTGCTGAGCAAGTAAGGGTGGAAAGAGGATAAGGAAGTGTTTAAAAATGACAAACAGGCCAGTGGCAGTGATGGGCTCATTAAATTACAGAAAAAAAAGGAAAGATCCAACCTCGACTTTGTTGGAGGAGGAGATCTCCCCCCGTTCAACGCCCACAAGGGGGATGCAGAGTCAGAGGGTGGTCTTCCCCTCCTGAAGGCTGCAGATTCTTTAATGATGACACATACTCAATCAACACTGGCACAAATTCCCAGGCAGTGGATTACATGTATGATAGAGAATCAGTATATTTCCAAACTTATTCAGAGGCCAACATCAGAGTGAGGAAAGGTATGGCAGTTACCTCGTTGATGACTGGAATATCAGATCTGTCCGTCATCACAGCTATTTTTATATATTTGAAATAATAATAATAAGTATCCACAATACAAACAGTGCAGTTTTACATTGTCTTGTCAACACACTGTCGCCCCATCCCACCCACAAGCAACTGCCCCGTCAAGGGAAGGGAGGCAGAAGAAACAAACAAACAAACAGACATCAAGCGAACAAACAAATGAGTAAACAAAGAATTAAATACAAAACTTTGATCAAAACACAGACGGGGTGAGTTCTCATGATCTCATGATGATTAATAGTGCAGCAGTCGTTCTTATGGTGAGGGAACAGTGGTGACCTTCTCAAAGTGGGTCAGCAAAGGGTCCCAGGTTTTTGACCCTCGAAGGAAAGATTTCATTTTTTCTATTTTTAAAAACATCAACATATCCTGGAGCCATATCGAGGGCTTTGGTGGCGATCTTTTCTTCCATTCCAATTCTATTCTTCGCCATTCTATCAAGGTGACAAAAGCGATAAGATTTTCTTTGCTCCTAAATATTAAGAATACACCCTCTGATAGGACTGTTATAGGGGTGGGCTGGTGGTCCAAAGTACTGATGTCCAGAACTCTCTCAACATAGAACACATGTGAGAGAAGGTTGGCTGTGCTTGTCTGCAGCAGTCACATAAATCATCTGTGTTCGAGTATATTTTGGGCAGTTGGCCTTACTGTAGAGCCTGCGGTATAGAACTTTAAACTCAGACTTGGACTCAGATTCAGTCGTACACAGGAGGAGGTTCCATTTACCAATCAGCATCTGATAACTGAGAGCCCATTGTGTTTTTATCTGATCAATGGATACAGTTTTGAATGACATGATTAGATTGTATATTTTAGAAATTTGGCCTGTTGAAGTTAAGGGGGTTTGTAATTTTCTTTTACTTTTATCAGTCAGTATTTACTATTTCATTTTGAGTCGGTGTTCACTTCGACTTTGAATGGTAGGTTTAATTTCTGAACATCTGTCGTGTTAACAATGCTAACCAGTTTTGCTGTTACTACTCCACATTCTGTACTAAGGACTGCCACACGTGTTCATGTTTCAGTCTGTGCTGATGAAGGTAATACAGACCAAAGCTGTGGTAGTGTTGTAGTACTACACAGTCTGCTATCATCTGTGTGTGGCATCTGTCTCCATGAGTGTGTGACCCTGTGCACGTGCACGTGTGTGTTCAACAGGTGCCAGCCTGGATGGGTTCCATGCGGAGGAGAAATTCCGTGTACATGACAATAAATCCCCAATTTGTTTCTCTTGTCACTGCAAGTCTTTCATATGGATTTGGTTTGGAACAAAAAAGTTTTACATTTGGAAACTTCACTAAAAGGAACTCCTGAATATTCATGTTAAATCAGCCTTTAAGATTTTATAGACCCTGAAAGGTAGAAATAACATGAGTATATTAACAGAAGTAACCATTTGTTTTCTGACATCATCATACTCTGACTATTGACTGTCATAAACTTGCGTAGAAAATGAATAAAATCCATTTATTATACCTGATTGATGGTAATTAACCCCTAATTTGCTATTTTGAAGCAGTTTTAATATGAAATCATCTTAAAATGCTTAGCTAAATTGTATGTAATCAGGTAATGGAAGGGAATTTAGCTCATTATTAGTAATATAGAACTATATAACATTGTCACCAATTTCATTCACTGCCATTTTTTTCTTTTTTTGTACAATTTAGGAATGGACCATTTATCTTCTGAAGTCCCTCAGTGATCATTTTTATATGAAACATTTTGCATGGTACTACGTTGCATGAGTGTGCACCATTTTGAGCTGCTAATCTTACAACAGAAACTTTGATGAGAGCTCAGAGTAACTGTTACACAAAGTTTTTGTATCTACAAGCACTCACTCTGGTGAGCAAATTTGATTTATTCTGACAGAAAAATGTGTCTTCCAGTGAGCTTAGCACTGAAATAAAGAATTCTTCCTATTTCACCAATTGCTGCACTTTGATTTTGATCAAATGTCTTGTGAAAATAAAGCATTCTGCTAATGTATGCGTTTTACAAATGTGCATTGCTCTAGCTCTCTCATTCACCATTCACTTACTTTATAATAACATTGGTCTCTGCTCATTCTTCCCCACTCCAGCCCCCCTGGCCAAAGGCTCTACTTCTGTGACAGATCTGATGAAGAAGGGAAGGAAGAAGCAATAGAGGAAGACATGGCGACTCTAGCCTCTTACCACTCTAAATATTGATACAGTGGTCATGCTGTATGATAAGGCGATGATAAGGACACCGTCCTCAGTGTCTACGTCCCCCCTTTGAAATGCACCCACAGTCAACTGTGACAGTTTCCCTTGCATGCTAAGCTAACCACGATTGTTGTCAGTTGGACACAATCACACATAGAAATGCTCAGAAGTCTGCATTACAGCGCAGACTTTTAAAGTCGGTGCACCTGGTGCCACAGGCCCTCACAGGACAGTTCCATGAAAAACAAGGTGTTTTTGGTCCGGCACTTCTCACTCTTATTTGCATCCAAGCGGCAGTTTGAGCAGCCATCTGATTTAACTTCCATAAGTAATTGTAACTAAACCAAAGAACTTGAAGATAATGGATTTTGTCTTTCACTCTTTGACTGTATCGGTCCCTTATTTACACATAGAACACTAAATAATACAATTTGCCATACTACAATGTATTGCCAAAAAGCTTTTGTAATAACTACGTGTTCACATAATTGTCCTTGTTGCCACTTAATACTAAATCCTAACAAAGAACCAGCTCTTTCATCCTTTTTTTTCATTTTTTGGGACAAGTGCCATTTTATGCACATGCACATGGACTCCTCTGAGTCACTGCACTGTAAATTAAAATGTGTTCTCAAAATCACGGGCTTGTTTGTTTTGTTGCAGGTTGCCTAAACTACCACAACTGACACACTTTTTGCTGACTTTATGAGGTTTAAGCATACCTTTGTGGAATGCCTTCTGTTTTTATTTTATTTGACTAAGTACTTACCAGCTTTATTTGGAAATGTGAGTGTCATTCATACACTGCGGTTTTAAGATTTGTGTGCTTTAATTTTTTTTTGTTTTTTTTTTATTCATTACAAGCACACTGGAAATATGTGCCATGAAAAGCTTGCTAAAGAAAAAGCTACGACTGTATTAAAACTTAAAGTGTTTTTCTTACCTAACAGGCTACAATATTCTGTGCAGGATCCACTGCAAAACCTTTAGCTGTGTATCAATGTAGCATCTGCAGGAATGCTTCATATCAACGCTTATAAAAAGAAAAGGACTCTCACGCACATTAGTATTGACTACATAGCTAACATTAAGGTTGCAGCTGGTGAAAGTGCGACATTCAGCAACTGCATGCGCTATCTGGTCAATTTGCTCCCAAACGGGCTTTTCTGTGTTTGTTCTTATAATTTCTGACGTTTATGAATTCCAGTCTGGATAAGCAAACACAGAGAACCACTTTCCCTCAATTCCGTGGTTGTCAAGGTGGGGGACTTCTGACCATCTGGTTAGTTGTCTGAAAAGTGGTATGAGAGACAGCATTGCCACCCTTCTGAAAAGTTCAGTTTTTCAACCAAAAAGAGTGAAAAAAGATGCTTTCTGTAGTTAGTTACATGTGGCTGTATATGCTCTCCTCTCACTGAGAACAACTCGGGGAGAAAAAGATGGTGGCGCTCAAAAACAACACTTTGTAGACACTGTTTAAATTTAAAAAATAAAATATAATATAAATCAATGCAGATGTCCACTTATAAATGTAATAATGTCTTTGTTAAAATCAGTTTCAATCAGTTTTGTCCAGTGGGAGGAAGTTCTGTATTGTTCATCTTTCTATGGAGTCTGAGTAGATCAGGGGTCCGTTTCACAAAGCAGGTTCAACAAACTCTGAGTCTAATCCTGAACTGAGTCTAATCCCGAACTCTGAGTATAATCCCGAACTCTGAGTCTAATCCCGAACTCTGAGTCTAATCCTGAACTGAGTCTAATCCCGAACTCTGAGTCTAATCCCGAACTCTGAGTCTAATCCCGAACTCTGAGTCTAATCCCGAACTCTGAGTCTAATCCTAAACTGAGTCTAATCCTGAACTGTGAGTCTAATCCTGAACTCTGAGTCTAATCCCGAACTGAGTCTAATCCCGAACTCTGAGTCTAATCCCGAACTCTGAGTCTAACCCTGAACTCTGAGTCTAATCCCGAACTGAGTCTAATCCCGAACTCTGAGTCTAATCCCGAACTCTGAGTCTAATCCTGAACTCTGAGTCTAATCCCGAACTCTGAGTCTAATCCTGAACTCTGAGTCTAATCCTGAACTGAGTCTAATCCTGAACTGAGTCTAATCCTGAACTGAGTCTAATCCTGAACTCTGAGTCTAATCCTGAACTCTGAGTCTAATCCCGAACTCTGAGTCTAATCCCGAACTCTGAGTCTAATCCCGAACTCTGAGTCTAATCCCGAACTCTGAGTCTAATCCTGAACTCTGAGTTGATCTACTCTGAGATAGAAAACTCTGAGTTTTCCAGAAACGCTGATTTGAGTGAGTTTAGTCAACTGAGTAGTTTCACCTTGAGTTTAGCGTGTGCACCACAACTTTAAAGGGTGAGTTTTATTATTTAAAGATACATTCCAGTGTAAAGAGATCTCATTTGGCGATTTCCCTTCTTTTGAATATCTTAGTCGTATTTTAAAGGATGAAATGTGGTCATTTCTTTTTTTAAATTAATTCATTTATTTTTCTTTTGTTTAAATTTAAAAAATAAAATATAATATAAATCAATGCAGATGTCCACTTATAAATGTAATAATGTCTTTGTTAAAATCAGTTTCAATCAGTTTTGTCCAGTGGGAGGAAGTTCTGTATTGTTCATCTTTCTATGGAGTCTGAGTAGATCAGGGGTCCGTTTCACAAAGCAGGTTCAACAAACTCTGAGTCTAATCCTGAACTCTGAGTCTAATCCTGAACTCTGAGTCTAATCCCGAACTCTGAGTCTAATCCTGAACTCTGAGTCTAATCCTGAACTGAGTCTAATCCTGAACTCTGAGTCTAATCCTGAACTCTGAGTCTAATCCCGAACTCTGAGTCTAATCCTGAACTGAGTCTAATCCTGAACTCTGAGTCTAATCCCGAACTCTGAGTCTAATCCCGAACTCTGAGTCTAATCCTGAACTCTGAGTCTAATCCTGAACTCTGAGTCTAATCCCGAACTCTGAGTCTAATCCCGAACTCTGAGTCTAATCCCGAACACTGAGTCTAATCCTGAACTGTGAGTCTAATCCTGAACTCTGAGTCTAATCCCGAAATCTGAGTCTAATCCTGAAATCTGAGTCTAATCCTGAACTCTGAGTCTAATCCTGAACTCTGAGTCTAATCCTGAACTCTGAGTCTAATCCTGAACTCTGAGTCTAATCCCGAACTCTGAGTCTAATCCCGAACACTGAGTCTAATCCTGAACTGTGAGTCTAATCCTGAACTGTGAGTCTAATCCCGAACTCTGAGTCTAATCCTGAAATCTGAGTCTAATCCTGAAATCTGAGTCTAATCCTGAACTGTGAGTCTAATCCTGAACTCTGAGTCTAATCCTGAACTCTGAGTCTAATCCTGAACTCTGAGTCTAATCCTGAACTCTGAGTCTAATCCCGAACTCTGAGTCTAATCCTGAACTCTGAGTCTAATCCTGAACTGAGTCTAATCCTGAACTCTGAGTCTAATCCTGAACTCGGAGTCTAATCCTGAACTCTGAGTCTAATCCCGAACTCTGAGTCTAATCCTGAACTCTGAGTCTAATCCTGAACTCTGAGTCTAATCCTGAACTGAGTCTAATCCTGAACTCTGAGTCTAATCCTGAACTCTGAGTCTAATCCCGAACTCTGAGTCTAATCCCGAACTCTGAGTCTAATCCCGAACTCTGAGTCTAATCCCGAACTCTGAGTCTAATCCTGAACTCTGAGTCTAATCCCGAACTCTGAGTCTAATCCTCAACTCTGAGTTGATCTACTCTGAGATAGAAAACTCTGAGTTTTCCAGAAACGCTGATTTGAGTGAGTTTAGTCAACTGAGTAGTTTCACCTTGAGTTTAGCGTGTGCACCACAACTTTAAAGGGTGAGTTTTATTATTTAAAGATACATTCCAGTGTAAAGAGATCTCATTTGGCGATTTCCCTTCTTTTGAATATCATAGTCGTATTTTAAAGGATGAAATGTGGTCATTTCTTTTTTTAAATTAATTCATTTCTTTTTCTTTTGTTTTCATTTAAAAAGGAGAACAGACATAACAATAACAACAACAGTAACAACACCCCGGCTCAGACACGCACAATGAAATTAGAAAAAACTGTGACATTAGTAAGCACACATACACATAAATGAGTGCATTAACAAATATGCAGTAAAGCTACCAGTTATTTGTCATCTGCCCTGGTCTCATCCAGGGAGGCAAGGAAGGGGCCCCAAATAGCCAGAAACTTTTCCATTGAATTAGTCCTTGTGAACCTGAGTCTTTCCATCTGTATGACTGAAGCCATATCAGCCAACTACCTCTGAAAGCAAGGGGGAGACGTGGGCTTCCACTCCAGTAGGATTAGCCTTTTTGCAACAGTCATCCCCAGCATCAGAGACTGCTGTAGTCTGTGAGCAGCCAAAGATGGCTTCCAGCCTCCAGTTGGAAGGGTCTCTTATAGGCCTTGGGGAACCAGTCAAATATTTTGTCCCAGAGTCCAGTCAGCAAGGGACAGAACCAGAAGGTGTGAGACAGTGTGCACCTGTCGCACAGAGGGGGCAATCCTGCGCAGTTTCAGTTTGCAGTAATGAAGACGGTGAACAACTTTGAATTGAATCAGCTGATGTCTGCTGTTAACCGAGCAGGATTGTATCATAGCCAAACACTTCTGCCATGTTTCTGCAGACAGCTCAATCTCCCTCCTAAGCCCCCCTCATCCTGTCTGTGGCAGCCCCGTTACAATCATCAAACAAACGCACAGATCTGGTAATGAGATGCCTGGAATCAGGGGGGCTCTTTAAGACATCGAAAAACACATACTCCTTAGGGAGAGTTTTGAAATCAGGGATTTTGGATCGAACGTACTCTGATTTGTAGGTAGCGAAAATGGTGTTTTGGTGAGTGTGGTAACTCAAATTTTCCCCGCAGTTCATCAAAAGAAGCAAAATGCCCCCCCCACGTACAAATGCTTTGTTGAAGTAAGACCCCTCTCCCTCCAGGCATGGAAACCTCTGTCTGATGTTGAGGGCATAAAGGAGTGGTTGAAGCAGATAGGTGTGTATGTACGGATGTCGTTGGCAGACCCAAGGCCTTTCTCACCTGGTTTAAAATTCTAACAGCGTTTTTAACGACAAAACTTTGACTCCTCAAAATGGCTGGCTTCTCTGTTTTGCAGAACAGCAAGGCAGATAAAGATGATCCGACTACCGAGTTGGCCTCCAAATGCAGCCAGTAGGAGTCTGGGCTCCTTGGGTATTGTCAGGCCAAGATATGTAAAGTGATCTTTAACCAAACTAAAAGGGATGTTTTCTAGGAAACCGGGCGTGTAGGTGTTGGAGAGGGGCATAATTTCACTCTTTGCCCGGTTAAAACCAGTAAACCCTGGTTTGTCTGTAAACCCAGACAGCTTTCTGAAAGAGGTGATCAGTTCTAGCAGAAGGGGAACAGATTTTTCTGGCTTTTTTAGGCCTAATATGAAATCGTCTGCGTACAGGCTAATGATCATTTCAGTACCCCCCACTTCCAAGCCCACAATTTCCGGATGGGCTCTTATCATTAAGGCGAGGGGCTCCAGCACGACAGCAAAGAGGGCAGCCCTGCTGTACCGAGCGACGCAAAGGGAATGGTGACGATCTATCACCATTAGTTAAAATGGAGCACATCGGGTTAGCATATATCAGTCTCACCCAAGATACAAAAGAGTCACCGAAGCCTCGTGTGCGTCCAGAAACAAAATGGCTGCCCCACGCGATCGGCATACATAACATTAAGAAGGCGTCTGACATTGGAGAGAAAAAATCTGGTCAGGATGAATTATAGACTACAAATACTTGTTTAACCGACCAGCTAATATTTTGGTTATTATTTTCCTGTCTGAATTCTGAAGTGCAATAGGTCTGTAGCTGCCCGGGTCTGTTTCCTCCCTGTCCTTCTTCAGAATGAGGGAGATATTGGCCTCAAAGTGTTTTTGGTAACATTTTGTCCCTCTTAGAACTAACCATCATCCTGAGCAAAAGGATGCCACCGAACTTCTTATAGAATTTGCAGCCGAAGCCATCAGGTCCGGACACTTTGCCTGATGGGAAGGACTTAACAGCAGAGATTATTTCTTCCAGTGTAAAATCGGAGTCTAGATCTTCCCTGGCCGCATCACTAAGTTTAGGTGTTTCAAGAGAGTCAAAAAAGTTGGCCAGGTCAGAGTGGGTGGCCTCACATTTAGAAGAGTACAGCTCACTGTAAAAATCTTTGAAACGATCATTTATCTCTATAGGGTCGGTCAACAGGTCGCCTGCCTCAGAGTTAATATTGTGAATCGTCCTGGAAGCCTGCATGCCCCTGAGCTGCCGCGACAGGAGCCGGGCCCCACGGGTTTTTCCCCTCGGTTCAAAATGGCCTCAGTTTCAGGAGGAGGCTGTTTGTCTGGCTTCTTAAAATGCAGTTATACTCATATTTGAGCTTAACTATCTTATTGTAGTCTTCAGAAGACATTGAGGTTCGGTATGCCGCTTCATAGGTGGGGAGAGTATTCCTGATTTCTAACAAATGCTTCTCTCTCTCTTTTTTAATGGCAGATTCAGAGAAAATTATGTCTCCCTGAATAACGACCTTTAGAGTTTCCCAAAGAGTAGAATCCGACACTTCACCGTTGTCTTTAATTTCTATAAAGGTTTTATATATATTATATTGGTAGTAATAGTTTCCACAAAGTTACCGTCAGAGGGTTAAAGCGCCAGGAGTAGTTTTGTTTAGGAAGAGAAAGGTTTCAGGACATCGACAGGGGAATGTGATCCGAAATTAGTATACATTTCAATCAAGAAATACTCTATTCTGCTGTGAGATTTGTGTACCCCGCCTCTCGCCCGATGACTGCTGGGATAGGCTCCAGCCCCCCCGCGACCCGACCGACGGAATCAGCGGGTATAGAAAATGGATGGATGGATTATTTAGTAATTTACTGAGTTTTGTTTTTGTATTTTTTTCTTTTTACATGCATTTGATTAATTATGACTCTTGTGGTATTTAAGAACAGGTAAAAATAAATGTTTCTCTTATGTGCAAAACAGTAATGAATAAAATTCTCACAGGAGCATTTTCATTTCAGTGAGCTCTTTATTGATCCATAGGCAGAAATATAAAAAGCACAAGCACAGCTGAAATTTTAAAATATTTAGTTAGGTTAAGGTGAACTGCATTGTTGGTGACAGTTTTCATAGGTTTATTTCAATCAGAACATATTTGCAACAACCCATTTTTACTTTTGCTTTCTTTTCCATGCACTAATATTTTGTTGGACTGCCTTTAACTTTAACTGATTATGGTAGGCATTCTGAAATCCCATCTATCATTTCTTTGTCAGAAGTCTTTCTGTAGAAAACACATGGAAATCTTAACTAATGTCATGTGATAAAGAAAAAACTACCTTTTTAAATTATTATGTACCATCTCTTCCTAAATGCAAAACAGGCACTGCACACAGTGCCCCATGATGTGACAGGAGATTATGTGCATCGCAGTGTCACCAGTCATAGCAGCAATGAGGCCCTATGAGAGGCTCCCCCAAGCCACTGTGATCCCAAGTCACATCAGTTCAGGCAGTTTGAGAGGAGAGAAAGGAGGTCTCAGGTATGTCATTTACCAAACCGCACACACTCGACATGTGACCAGAACACTGCTCAGAGCAGGGCACTACTGCAGCTGGAGCTGTATACCCATCAACATTCTGAATGTTACTTAATCAACAGGAAAGGAAGATTAAACAAAAAGCCTCTTAGGGTTCACTCAAAGGTGAGTATGTTGTTCAGTCCACATATGGAGTCAGTCCTATCCATATGCAGGCTACTGGAGGTGCAGCGGTTATCATTGTGCTCCATGCAAGATTAGTCTCAGCTGTTTGTCTTGTGCTTTACAAAGAATTATACAGCGACTGAGTTAACAAAGGTGTTTATCATGCAGTATTATAAGCTAACTGTACTCAGGCATATTTACCAAACCGACATTAGTGGTGCAATCTTTTAAGCTTCTAGCTAGACAATCTGTTCTGTTGAACTATTTCTTTAAAAGAAATAGATTTGTACTCAACAACAGCTGTTATATGAATGGATATTAATATGCTCTATAATTTAAATGCTCGAGAGCTTCATTTTCTTAACATGAGGAATTGGCAACAGAAACAAGCAGCAGCCAAAACGTACATATAGTTTGATTGTTTCTGGTGCAAATCATGAGGAATATCTCCAACAGGATTATCTCTAATCGTTAGAATAAGACTCCATGAGCATTCAGATGCAGCCCTATAAAGATGATTTGGTGTTTGCCTGGAAACGTCTGATTTGGAAAGGTGAAAGGTCATGAGAGGGCACCTCTCCCAGGATGAGTTCACAAAGAAGCTTGCCAATGAGTGGTCCAAACTTGAAACCATGACCTAGAGAAAAGAAGTCATCATTTAAAAAAAAAGAGTGTACACATCAAATTATGTCACAAAGAGACAAGAGTAAATCATGCGTGTGTGTTGTCTCAGCGGGGGTCATAAAGATTAAGAAAAGTTGCTCTAGACCTATTTTTTTTCTACCTTCTGTTGGACAGTAAATCCTCCATAGGTTATGATCTTGTAACTCTAATTTTCAGCATTAGACATGTAACTGTGGGGTTGGTTATTTCTTGGCAGCACTTACACTGAGCTCTGTGTTCTTTTTCTTTGATACAAAAAGGTACAAGGGATACGGATTTATTTGGCTGTTGTTTTATGCTGTCAACACATCTGATGGAAATAGTGTCAGACACACTATTTTTGCTGTGGTGATTTCATTCTAAAATCAACTACTACAAACAAAAAAAGTATTTAAGACAGTGGTCAGGGGGATTTTTTAGGGCAGATGATCTGATGTCTTCGGTGTCACGAGGCAAGAGTAACAAAGTTTAGAAGCAGTGACGGTGGAGATAATCATCTTTAGTGAGGAGTATTCTTTAATACTGTGCACAGGGTCATACAGCTTACATGCTCAAGATGGAAGACAAAAAACAAAGAAACCATTTGCTTTTTATTCCCAGATGTACATGCAGAGCAAAACATCTGTCTTCTGGTTTCTTTAAAGCTAATAAGACTTTCTGGTACCTGGTTGACATATATCAACACATCCATATCTAAAGTAAATACCATATTTTTGCAGCATCAATGTGGTACAAGGCATTAATCAGGTCTATTATTCCGATCTAATGGAAAATTACAAAAAAATAATGTGTCAAGGGGTTAATATTGGTGGTGACAGTAAGTTAGTGATTAGTCTTAAGCAACAGTTGACAAAATGGAAATCAGGTATTGTTTGTCACGACCTGATTCCTGCTCCAACTGCCTCGATCCTAATCATGTCCATCTATGCTTTGCTATCACTCTCATGCTACTCACCTGCCTCTCTCTGTATTTAAGCCTCCTCTCGTCATCCCTCCAGTGCCAGATTGTCTGTTTTTGCTCAGCGAGCCAGCGTTTACCACAGCCTTTGTACCACAGAGTGTTTTGACCTTGTTTCCTGCCTCACGGATTTCTGCCACAGCCATAGCCTCCTTTGGATTTGTGTCTGACCTCTGCCTTCACGATGACAACCCTCGCTTGTCCTTGGACCTTACCTCTGAAGAAATACTGACCATTGTTTACACAGTGCCTGGTTGCCAGTCCTGGAGTTCATGTCGCATTATAGATTCAGTCACTCAGCCTGTCGCTTAGCTGTGACGTCATCACTAACTTCTCTGCTTACCTTCAGAGAAAGCAACCAAACCACTAGCCTTTCCAAGCTCGTCTACTCTTCTGATACCTCCACCTCTGGAGATCATTACTTTGGGAGTCACACCCGCAGCTGTGGTTTTACCGTGGAGTCAGAGGACAAGACCCAGGAAACCAGTTTGCAAATTACCGCTTGTTGGAAATAAAATTGTTAAGACTTTTCAGTATGCGTGTGGTGTAATTCCAGTCCAAGGTCAATGGTCATTACATTATAAGGATACAACGTCACCTAATAGAGAACTGAAGAAAACAATTTTTTGAAAATACTTATAAACAGTAGTTGTTCTGATACATGGCAAAACACAGTTGAACTGTGACAATAAATACTAACATATGAACAGATTTAGATATTTTTCTCATTTTACTCAAGTTGTTTTGTGTTGTATTATGATGTACCTGAGAAGCCTGCCCCGATGACAATATTGCTGTAGGTAGGATGATAGTCCAGAACAAAATGACGGTCAGGCGTTAGCTGCAGGAACAACAAAAATTAAAGGTAAACAAAGTCCAAAAATTAAGATAGCATGTGTTATGTATTCTGTGAAAAAACATTTTGCTGTCTTCAAGTAATCAAGGTCTAAACATCACGACTGAGAATTTATATATTGATGAAGATTCTCAGTCATCCAGGTCATGATAATCATAGGAGCTTGAATAAAGGCAAGTGGACTTCTTGGATCTTGAAGAAGTTTCACCTCTCATCTGAAAGGCTTCTTCAGTTCTAAACCAGATGGTGGGGAGTATCGGCTTATAAGCAGTAAGGGCTGTTACAGCCACATGTGTCACTGAGGTTTGATTATTGAAATTGACGATTGAAATACACTTTACATATAATTTCGACATATTACAAGTGTAAACTGTAGCATTCACATTCACTAACTGGCACGCATAACTGCAGATTGTGTTATTAAAGCATTCTAGAACATCGAACTAAAGGGGATTCTAGAACTTTGCTGATGATTCTTAGAATGTTCCAAGAACGTGGGCTTTGTTCCAATACCACATTCTAGAATGTTGAGCCAAAAAATGCTTGTACACTTTTCCTTTGATATTTGAAATGTTACTATAGTGGTGATGTAATCTTTTTAAAGCATTCTTTAAAAAACGAAAGGGGATTCTAGAACTTTGCTGATGATTCTTAGAATATTCCAAGAACTTGGGCTTTGTTCCATGGCAGCATTCTAGAAGGTTGAGCCAAAAATGCTTGTACACTTTTCCTTTAATCTATGAAATATTACTATAGTGGTGATGTAATCTTTTTAAAGCATTCTAGAACATTGAACTACAGAGGATTCTAGAACTTTGCTGATCATTCTTAGAATATTACAAGAACTTGGGCTTTGTTCCAATACAATATTCAAGAATGTTGAGCCAAAAATGCTTACATTCTTTTTCCTTTGATCTTCGAAATATTGCTATAGTGGTGATGTCATCTTTTTAAAGCATTATTTAAAAACAAAAGGGATTCTAGAACTTTGCTGATGATTCTTAGAATATTCCAAGAACTTGGGCTTTGTTCCATGGCAGCATTCTTTTTTAATATTTTTTTGGGGCTTTTTATGTCTTTAATTATAGAGAGAGACATGCAGCAAAGGGCCGCTCGGTGTGGGACTTGAACCGGGGCCAGCTGCAGCGAGGACTGTAGCCTCTGTACATGGGGCCGCTGCTTAACCCACTACGCCACCGACCACCCCCCATGGCAGCATTCTAGAAGGATGAGCCAAAAATGCTTGTACACTTTTCCTTTGATATTTGAAATGTTACTATAGTATCTTTTTAAACAGCGCTTTCCAAACTATGATAAAAGCTGTTTTAAAACATGTACATTACTTACACATATATATATACACACACACATATATATATATATATATATATATATATATATATATATATATATATATATACATATATATACACACAAATATATATATATACACACATATATATAAATACATATACATATACGTATATATATACATACATATATATATATATATATACACATATACATACATAAAAAAAAAATAAAAAAATCCTGTAACTTGACTTGTTGCGTTCAGTTTAATTCAGTTTCATTTATACAGTTATATATATATCCTTACATTTCTCTTAATGACCAAGCTCCATTATACCTTAAGATCCTGTCGTGCAATATTTTCTAAACATAGCACTTCACTCTCAGACTGCAGATCTACTTGTGGTTCCTAGAATTTCTAAAAGTAGGATGGGAGGTAGAGCCTTCAGTTATCAGGCCCCTCTTTTGTGGAACCAGTTGCCAGTATACATCTAGGAAGCAGAAACCATCTCTACCTTTAAGATTAGGCTTAAAACTTTCCTTTTTTACAAAACTTATAGATAGGGATGGCTCAGGTGACCCCGAAACTCCTATAGTTATGCTGCTATAGGCCTAGACTGCTGAGGGACCTCTCACGATACACCTTTTCTTCACTCTGTTCTATTTTTTCTCTATGTGGAGTCCCCCAGGGGTCAATTCTTAAACCTCTTCTGTTTAACTTGTATATGCTCCCTTTGGGTCAGTTATTGCAGAACTTTAACATCAATTATCACAGTTATGCAGAGGATACACAACTTTATGTGTCTCTGTCACCGGACGACTGCAGCCCAGCAGACGTACTGTGTCAGTGTCTGGAGGAAGTAAACACCTGGATGAGAGAGAATTTTCTACAATTAAATGAAGACAAAACTGAGATCATTCTGTTTGGTAGCAAAGAGAAGAGGGTCAGCGTTGGTAAATATCTTGAGACTCGAGCCCTTACAATCACTGACCAAGTTGGTAACCTCGGAGTGTTGATAGACTCAGATCTGACTTTCAGCAGCCACATCAAAGCTGTCACCGAGGCAGCTTTTTACCACCTCAGAAACATCAACAGAATTAAAGGTTTCCTCTCCCAAAAAGACCAGGAGAAACTCATCCATGCATTCATCTCCAGTAGACTCCATCACTGTAATGCTCTTTTACCTGGACTTCCCAAAAAGAGCATTAAACATCTGCAGCTCATCCAGAATGCTGCTGCTGGAGTTTTAACCCGGACTAAGAGATCTGAACACATCACAGCAGCTTTAAAATCTTTACTCTGGCTTCCAGTCAGTCACAGAATAGATTTTAAAAGCCTGCTGATGGTTTACAATCTGTGATATGTTCAGAGAATATAAACCTAGCAGAGCTCTTAGATCCAAGGACTCAGGTCAGCTGGTCCAGTCCAGAGTCCAGACTAAACATGGAGAAGCAGCATTTAGCTGTTATGCTGCAAACAAGTGGAACAAACTGCCAGTGGAGATTAAACTTTCACCAAATGTAGACATTTTTAAATCCAGGTTAAAAACATTTCTTTTCTCAAGTGTCTATGCATGAAATCTGCACGATATCTTTTAATTTATCTGGACTGTTGCTCGTTTTTAAATTCATTTTAATTATTTAATTTGTTTCTCTTCATATTCTTTTATGTATTTTTAATGCTTCTTACACTTCCTGCTGCAATGCTTTTATTTTATGTGAAGCACTTTGAATTGTTTTGTACATGAGATGTGCTATACAAATAAATTTGACTTTGACTATGACTATGTACACATAACATTCCTATCGTCATTGACTTGTGTTTCTCTTTCTCAGTCAGTGTCTCTAGCCTAGTGTCATGGTGTTTGTTGTCCCCTCTTTTCTGTCTTCTCAAACCCCAGCTGGTCGAGGCGGATGGCCACCCTTTCTGAGTCTGGTTCTGCCAGAGGTTTCTTCCTGTTAAAAGGGATTTTTTTTCTTTCCACATTCACCTCTTGCATGCAAGGGACAAGGGACTGGATCGAGGAGAAGTGCACTGTTATGTAAGAAGCTCCAGAAAATACAGGTTCATGCCTCCACAACCACCTGGAGTACTGACTACTTGACAAACAGACCACAGTTTGTGAGACTGAAGGCTTCTGAAAGTCAGCAGCGCAGGAGCACCACAGAGGACTGTACTCTCATCGTTTGTCTTCAATCTGTACAACTCAGACTTTAATTACAACTTTCCTGTCATCTACAAAAATACATCAATACATATAATATAAAAATGATGACTGCAGTTGCTGGGTGTATCAGTGATGGACAAGAGTAGAACGACTTTGTGGCATGGTGTGAAAATAATCATCTCATACTATACACGAACAAAAACAAAAGAGATGATTCTAGATTTTAGGAGGACCAGCAGTAAATCAAATACTGTCTCCTTCCTAGATGAAAGGGTGGAGGTGGTTTAGGAATACGGACACCTGGTAGTTTACCTGGAGAGCAGAAGGGGCTGGAAGGCTGTCTACAAGAAAGAACATAACAGACTGAAGCTAGGGTTGCCCAATGGATTGAGGTTTCATCAGCATTATGAGGGTATGTGGTGAAGAGAGAGCTACGAAGGTGAAGCTTTTGAATTACCATCCACAATTCTTATACTCAATGATGGATATGTGATTTGATTGAAAGAATGAGCTTATTAATGCAGATAAGATTTTGATATAGTTTATAAACATGCTGCGCAACAGTAGTGCTCCCTTGCATGACAAATCAATTTTCTAAAATACACATACCGTGTACATGCAAGTCTCCACCACGGCAGGTTCAGGGAGCAGGCCTGGGAAAGTTCGGGTGACGCAACGCTGGAGAATATCAATATCAGACCTGTCTGTCTGTTGGTCTCTCTTATCTGGATCGGTCTTGCTGCCCGTGTGGAGGCATATCTGCACACAGATGACATTGTCAGTATTTTCCATTCATAAAAAAGTAAGTTTGCCAATTCATCCTATCTAACAGCATTAGTTACATAACTTTGTTTCCATAATAATGCCATTCCACTCTTATTGTATTTCATGATTTCAGTTAACTTCTATTCAAGTTTCCATTCTATGGCATAAATTATTGTTATAGATATGTGTTGTTATACATAGCTAATAAAATAAAATAAAAATAGCTGATGATATTTGACAATGACTGCTGGGATAGGCTCCAGCCCACCCGCGACCCAATCGACGGATTCAGCGGTATAGATAATGGATGGATGGATGGATATTTGACAATACCAGCCAGTGTTGGCAGATAATAAAGACTCTTTCAGTAGACACCATGGACAGAAACTCAAAGCCAACAGTTTTAAAAGGGCCAGAATTAGCAGCACTAATCATTAAAAAAAAAAATAAGAAAAAGCTCTGTAGAAAATCTCAAGAATGTAAAGAAAAGGGACTTCCAGTGGCTGCCCAGGCTTGATGCGCTTGTAGTTCTGAGGTCCATCTCAAAGGTCTGATAATATACGAAATATCCTACAATTCAGAAACTATTCTAGTTTAACTTGGGTCTAAGTATCACTACAAAATGTAAAGCAGGAGAGGAGCGAGGAATGAATTGTCTACGGACGAGACAGCTGGTAAAAAGAAAGTTTTGGGCCAAGAACCGGAGGACACTTCAAACGCAGCCATCTTGTTAGCATTGCGTGAGCAAGAAGAAATGCTAACCGGAAAATTTAAGTTGACTCAGAGAGGCAGTCGATAGAATGCTTGCCGGTGAAATCCAAGCCCTGAAAGCTATGATTGAATCCTCCAACTCGGCTGTTAACAAACTCAGCGGGGCACAGCAAGCCAAGGTTGGTAGAAAGCTGCAGGGGAGGCTAAACGCTATATCGGCTAACATCAGAGCAGTGAAACACGGCCCGTTTCTCAACATGCGTACTTGTGTTCTTCTGAAACGTCATCACGAAAGGACCAAGTACTGTTCCAATTCAAAGTACACATCCAGACAAGTACGCTCCACATTCCTGGATGTGAACTTGCTCCGCCCATTTTATCGAGTATGCTTGTGTGGCGACTTGTGTAGACTTCAGACAGCTTGCTATCCCAGAAAGCAGTGCGGGTCAAGCGAAGATGGCAGAGGAGTTGACAAAAGTTGACAAGTAAGCCATTAGCCAGCTCCTCCTCCGCATGCCACAACAGCCATATCATCAGACCAGTGATGACATGTTTAGCCGCATGTCGTCCTACAATCGCTGGTTGTCTAGATGGTGTCCAGCAAACAACGTGGGCTACAGAGATAATTGGCAATCTTTCTGGAGAAAACCTGGTCTGATGAGGAGAAACGGCATCCATCCCACTTTGGAAGGAGCAGCTCTCATTTCTAGAAATATGGATGAATTCATTTGCCACCCTAAAACATGACAACCCAGGGCTCAGACCAGGATGCAGAGTTGTAGTCTTACACACTTCTCTGCAGCTTCCCACCTGCTGCTACCCACCCAACCGATTAACACAAAAGGAGCAAATCCTCTTGTGCAAAAAAAAATTATTAAAACAAAAACTTTAACTGAACAAAAACATCAAACTATTAAATGTGGTTTGCTGAATATCAGATCTCTCCTTTCGAAGTCTCTGTTAGTGAATGAGTTGATTTGTGATCATCATATTGATATATTTTGTCTTACAGAAACCTGGCTGCAGCAGGAGGATCATGTTAGCATTAATGAAGCAACTCCCTCTGACTGTTTAAATGTTCACGTTCCTCGAACCACAGGCAGAGGAGGAGTGGCAGCTATTTTCAGATCAGGGTTACTCATCAGTCCCAGACCCAAGATTAGTTTGAGCTCTTTTGAATCTCTGATTCTCAGTTTTTCCCACGCAAAGTGGAAATCCCAGAAACCTCTTGTGTTTGTTGTTGTGTTTCGTCCACCTGGCCCTTATTCTGAGTTTCTGTCTGAATTCTCAGAGTTTTTATCCCAGTTAGTGCTGAGTACAGATAAAGTCATTGTAGTGGGTGACTTTAATATTCATGTAGATGTTGAAAATGACAGCCTGAATATGAACTTTAATTCTATATTGGACTCTATTGGATTTTCTCAGAGTGTTCACAGACCGACTCACTGCCTTAATCACACCCTTGATCTTGTGCTGACTTATGGCATTGAGAGTGAACAGTTAACAGTGTTCCCTCATAACCCTGTCTTATCTGACCATTTTCTGATAACCTTTGAGTTTACATTACCTGACTATACAGTTTCTGAGAAGAAATTTACGTATAGAAGGTGTCTATCAGAGGATGCTGTAACCAGATTTAAAGAATTAATTCCATCATCCTTTTCTTCACTGCCATGTGCAGATATGACAGAGGACGACTACCTAAATTTGACTCTCTTGTTGACAGCACTATAGTTTCAATGCGTACAGCACTGGACAATGTTGCCCCCCTGAAGGAAGGTAATCAGTCAGAAGAGGTTGGCTCCTTGGTATAATTCACAGCTGCGTGCTTTAAAGCAGACTGCAAGAAAGCTGGAGAGACAGTGGCGTTCCTCTAATTTAGAAGAGTCTCAGTTAGTCTGGAAAGATAGTTTAATAACGTATAATAAAGCCCTTTGTAAAGCTAGAACTGCTTATTATTAATAATTGATAGAAGAGAATAAGAATAATCCCAGGTTTCTTTTCAGCACTGTAGCCAGTCTGACTAAGAGTCCGAGCTCTGCTGAGCCAGTTATTCCTTTAACTCTCAGCAGTGATGATTTCAGGAGCTTCTTTATTAATAAAATTGTTTCTATCAGAGAGAAGATTGATGGAGTCCTTCCCACTATTATCAGTGATGTATCATCAAGTACAGCAGCTTTAGAAGTATCTTTAGAACCTGATTTGTATTTAGACGGCTTCTGTCCAGTTGATCTCTCTGAACTAACAACAGCAATAGTCTCTTCTAAACCATCAACTTGTGTTTTAGACCCAATCCCAACCAGACTGTTCAAGGAGGTTTTCCCATTAATTGACACTTCCATATTGGATTTGATCAATCTGTCTTTGTTGACAGGATATGTACCTCAGACTTTTAAGGTTGCTGTAATTAAACCTTTACTTTAAAAACCTACTCTTGATTCAGAAGTGTTGGCTCATTATAGACCTATATCCAATCTCCCTTTTAAGTCTAAAGTTCTTGAAAAAATAGTTGCAGCTCAGCTTTGTGATCATTTACACAGAAATAATCTGTTTGAAGAGTTTCAGTCAGGATTCAGAGTGCATCATAGCACAGAAACTGCACTGCTGAAAGTTACCAATGATCTCCTCTTAGCCTCTGATAGCAGACTTGTGTCTGTGCTTGTCCTGTTGGATCTCAGTGCTGCATTTGATACGGTCGATCTCAGTATCTTGAACATGTTATTGGGATTAAAGGAACTGCATTAGGCTGGTTTAAGTCATATTTATCTGATAGATTTCAGTTTGTTCTTGTAAATGAAGAATCTTCCTCACACACCAGAGTAAGTCATGGAGTTCCTCAGGGTTCTGTGCTTGGACCGATTCTTTTTACTTTATACATGCTTCCATTAGGTAACATTATTAGACAGCATGGCATAAATTTCCATTGCTATGCTGATAATACTCAGCTGTACTTATCTATAAAACCAGGTGAACCCAATAGGTTGGTCAGACTACAAGCATGTCTTAAAGACATAAAGACCTGGATGACTCAGAACTGTCTGCTGCTAAATTCAGACAAAACTGAAGTCGTTATCTTTGGACCTGAGCGTTTCAGGGAGAAATTGTCTAGTTATATAGTTACTCTAGATGGTATTTCCTTGGCTTCTAGTTCTACAGTGAGGAACCTTGGAGTTATTTTTGACCAGAACTTATCATTTGACTCGCATATAAAACAGGTTTCTAGGACTGCCTTCTTTCACCTTCGTAATATTGTTAAAATCAGGAACATCTTGTCTCAGAGTGATGCAGAAAAACTAATTCATGCATTTGTTACTTTAAGATTAACTACTGTAATTCTTTATTATTGGGCTGTCCCACATATTCTCTGAAAAGCCTTCAGTTGATCCAAAATGCTGCAGCCAGAGTTTTGATGAGAACTAACAGGAGAGATCATATTTCTCCAGTTTTAGCTTCTCTTCATTGGCTCCCTGTTAAATTCAGAATAGAATTTAAGATTCTTCTCCTCACATATAAAGCTCTTAATGACCGAGCTCCATCATATCTTAAAGATCTCATTGTAAGATATTTTCCTAACAGAGCACTTCGTTCCCAAACTGCAGGTTTACTTGAGGTTCCCAGAGTTTCTAAAAGTAGAATGGGAGGCAGAGCCTTCAGTTATCAGGCCCCTCTATTGTGGAATAAGCTCCCAGTAAATGTCCGGGAAGCAGACACCCTTTCCACTTTTAAGTCTAGGCTTAAAACTTTCCTTTTTGATAAAGCTTATAGTTAGGGATGGCTCAGGTGATCCTGAAACATCCCATAGTTAAGCTGCTATAGGCCTAGACTGCTGGGGGGCCTCATCTGTCACACCTTTCCTCACTTTACTCTCTTTATGTATATGTGACATTATTGTTGTCATTAACTCGTGTTTCCCTGTTCCAACAGATATCCTTTGAATGGTGTTACAGTCCCCCCCCCCCTTTCTGTCTTCTCAAACCCCAGCTGGTCGAGGCGGATGGCCACCCTTCCTGGTTCTGGTTCTGCCAGAGGTTTCTTCCTGTTAAAAGGGAGTCGTTTCTCTCCACAGTCGCCTCAGGCACGCTCAGGACAGGAGATTGGACCGAAAAAGAAAAAGTTTTCAGTGCAATCTGTTGGTTTCCTTAGCTAGGAAATTGTTTTTGAATTGGCTCTATATGAACGAATTGGATTATTTTATGAATAAATATGATTACAATGAATTGAATTCCAATTGGCTTGAATTGGACTTACTATCTAAGTGCCTTGAGATGACATTTGTTGTATTTGGCGCTATATAAATAAAAGTGAATTGAATTGAATCAGAATGAATGTGGCAGGACTCTGAATTTTACCTAAAGTCCAATGTGTAGAGCATGAAAAGAAGAGGAGCGAAGGCATACCCCTTTGGAGCCCTAGAGCTGCATTGCAGTGTCCCAGAAACCCCCATCCTAACATACTGTGGTCTGGATTTCAAATAGTCCAGGATATCAGGGGGGGTTCCACCCCCATACCTGGAAGCTTATGTCTCAGTATGGGAGGCTGTATACATGCGTTGGAGAAGTCAAAGAACGTGACCCTAACATTTAGGGTGAATATGAACCAGGCACATCCAGATAGGCATATGTAAGCATGCACAGTATGATGTCTTCCACTTCAACGTGTTCCTGGTAACTGGAAGGGGCCGAGATCCTTAGCAAACTGCAGTCTCATGCTACGGACAAGGAGCCTCTCCACAGTCTTCATTATGTGGGATATCAAAGCCACTGGTCTGTAGTCATTCAGCTCCACTGGTCAGCCAAAGTCTTCTACAGCACCGGGACTTTTTCCATCCAGAGGCTCATATCGAAGAGCCTCCAAAGAGATGCTGCTAGTTGTCCTGCACAGTCCTTCAGAAGCCTTGGACACACTCCATCTGGGCTCACAGCCTTCCCTGGCCAAAGTCCTCTGTGCTCAGCTTCACCTCTTCTGTTGTTAGAGACAAGGAGAGTTCATCAGGTTGCAGCGGAGGGATGGCAGCAGAGTTGATGCTGGTGACGGTCACAGAGGTGGTGGTGCAGCTGAGCAGGGGAGGCAGAGGAGAGGTGGCAGCCACTGAGGTGGAGGTGTAGCGAGGTAGCAGGAGTAGTGTGGAGGAAGTCGATGCTGAGATGGAGGGGGGTTCGCAGAGGTAGCAGCTGCAGAAATTAAGGTGCAGCTAGGTGGAGGGGGTAGTGTGAAGGGGAGCAGCCGCAGAGATGAAGGTGGAAGAAGCAGCAGCAAAGGTGGAGAGAAGAAGCCACACTGTCAAATCTGTTGTAATATTGGTTGAAGGTATTGGCTCTGTCCACCATCCACAGACTTAGGCTACGTTCAGACTGCAGGCCTTGATGCTCAATTCCGATTTTTTTGTGAAATCGGATTTTTTTGTGAGGTCGTTCACATTGCAATTAAATGCGACCTGTATGTGGCCTGCTGTGTGAACGGCTTACCGCCCGATACTATCCTGAATGCGCAGAAGACCGTACAATGACGTCATACGTCATGAGCGTGCCCAGTGTTTGCGGAAGTAAACATGGATGGTAAGAGTAGAAATGCTTATTGATAATGAGGAGTCATGTGAGCCGGTCGGCCATGTTGGCAGGAGACGCTATTGGTTGCCAGGGGCAACGCCATCAGAACTTAACGTAGGCGCGCCAATATATTCCAGATATCTTTAAATTTCCCGCATTTATCATTTCGGCAGGACAGAGACGAATACAATAAAAAAAAGAAAGAAAGCAAAGCAATGCAGAAAGATAAGGCGAAAGAAAAGGGACCTTACAGGGACAAGCTTATTACAAGCGCCAAGCAGCGGTATTTGGAGAAGCTCTCGAGCATCCAAAATATTGATCCTTACGAGCTCCCTGCAGCAGAATGGCACAGAGATCTGGACCAGTTACCTCCGTGCACATATATGGACATAGTAAATTATCTTGTCTTTGGTGTAAGTTACTACACTATGCAGGAGTTTAAATGTGACAAATCTTTAGAATCTTACGAGACTCTGCTCTGGCTGGGTGCAGGACTTGGCCATCTACAAGCGATTTCAAAGTTGTTGTCCAGCCGGAGCCAGCACATTAATCAGGGCATAATTTTAAAGAGGATATTAAAAAGAAAAAGAGCTAGGCTTTTGGCCATGGCCTTTTGAGGGGCAGTGGCATCGTCTATCCAAAGACACGTTTGGGTGCGTCGTCGTAGCCAGGAGTGGTGGGACTGTGATGTGAGCGGCTTTTCAGACGCGTAGGTCGGATAAATGCGCCCTGTCCATTCAGACTGCAGTCGCAGAGCAAAAGATCAGATACGTATCGGAATTAGGACCACATATCCAAGTGGCCTGGATCGGATTTGAAAAAATCTGATCTGTGCTGTTCAGACTGTCATGAAAAGATCAGATACAGGTCGCATAGGGCCAAAAAAAAAATCGGATTTGGGTCACTTCAGTGTGCTGTCTGAACGTAGCCTTAGAGTTCTTCAGCTTATAGCCAGGGATGGTCCTCATCCTCTTCCACATCTCCTTGGTGTTATTGTTCCCCAGCTTTCTTTCCACCTTTTTCTTGTACTCTACCTTAGCTCTCCCCATGAGCTGTCACCTTACCGTGGTGGAGGAGTTTGCGTGTCCAAATGAGTCCGTGAGCTATGTTGCCCGAGGCTTTAAGCCCCTGTCAGGGTCACCCAAGGCAAACAGATCCGAATGAATGGAGCGGGAGATTGACAGGCGGATTGGTGCAGCGTCTGCAGTAATGCGGGCTCTGCATCGGCCTGTCGTGGTAAAGAAGGAGCTGAGCCAGAAAGCGAAGCTCTCAATTTACCGGTCAATCTACGTTCCTATCCTCACCTATGGTCACGAGCTTTGGGTAGTGACTAAAAGAACGAGATCGCGAATACAAGTGGCCCTGTGGAGGAAGCCAAAATGGGCTTCCTCCACAGGGTGTCTGGGCTCTCCCTTAGGGTGAGAAGCTCGGTCATCCAGGAGGGGCTCAGGGTAGAGCCACAAAACACCTCATGGTGTTCTGAAGCATCTGGTACTAGGACATTGGGAATAGATCCTTTGGGCCTCATGGTTTGTGGAGTGAGTAATTTGTAGATTGAGTTTGCTTCCCACAGATCAAATCCCATCAAATCCCATCTGCAGAGTATCTGGGGAGTTTGGAGGCCAAGTTAACAGCTCTTTGCCGTGTTCTTTGAATCCTTCTGAGCCAACAAAATCACAACAATTCTTATTTTCCCCTGGTCTATTCTAATGAAAGCAGTCATGGATATCACATTACAATTCTACCAGTAGATTGCCCTAAATATAACACTATAACGTTTCATGTGCTTTTTTAGTAAAAAGCAAAGACGGGTCTCTTTGATTTATAGAAAAATTCTATATCTACGTTGGAGTGCACAACATAAACAATGTGGCTACTTGAGAGTATGAAAACAAGTGTTCTTATTACATAAGAAGTTCTCCAGTGTGTTCCTGTGCCCTATAAAAAGCTGTGTTTGGATAGTTGAACAAAGAAAGCAACTATTTGTTTCAATTTTTACTTTGTATGGTTGCCATCATTGTTAGACGCATGTACAGAAAAATGGTTCTCTTTTCTTATTATCACACTGGAGCGTCTTATCCTCTCTAATACCTTCATCATTCCTGGGTACTCATTGGATGGGAGGCCATAGACGTGTTCTTTGGACTCTTCACTTTCAGTCAATAGGAAGCCAGGAAAGTGGCGTTTCAAGTTATATGACCCAGGAACCTTCTCCTTCCAATAGCACACATTGATCTTGATCACCTACAGTGTCATTACCAGAAAAATCATTAGTACCAGCCCCAGATATGCGACTCTCACTAAAGACCAAATACTAGACCAAATAAATAAAGCAATTCAGAAGCATAAAACTTAGTTCACATTATGTTAGCTGAATTTACTGATTTTTTTTTTTTTAGAATGTAACCTAACAAAAATAACTAAAAACTAATTCTTTGTAAAATAACTTTCAAATAAATGTCATGCAAATTTTGATAATTGTTGTGTGTTGGCTACATTGAATAAGATGGATATAGTTTTATTTATGTCTATCCACATTGTTCATTTTGTACATTTTCTTATTGTTCATTTGATAAATAGGATAACTTTTTCTGCAAGAAGCCCTAAACTTGAGTAAGTACACTCTGACATAAAAACACCCATAGTGGATAAACTTTAAGAATTGCACATATTACACCATCTACTCCATCCTCTGAGTGTAATGACATACATCCATCCCCAGGTACCATAAAAATTCAGACAGAAGTGCTCAGGTAAGCCAGTGCGCTCACAGTCTGTGCTTTTCCACCAGTGCACTCAAGCATGGAAATCCCCAAGCCCCCCAGCCTTCTGCTTGTCTGAATAATGAATTTCCAATATCAGCCCCAAATTCTGGACTCTTAAATCTTTCTGCTTTTTTTCCTACCAATTTCTCCTTTCAGGCTGACGACAGATTGATAATGACTGATTGCTTTACAGTCTCCGGCCCCTAAGCTATTTCATTGTGGAGGAGAAATGGGTCTACTTTTCTTTTTGTCGCAACATTTAAAGGCAAGGTACCATTAGTGAAAAGAGAGAGATGTAGAATTGGGTATAAAGCTGAGGCTTCCAGGTAGGTGTCTGGTGGCATACAGTAAAGTCTACTATGAAATGTGGGGTTTCAAAATAGATTCACATTCAAATATATAATGTTTACATATCGGACATCATTTACATACATATATTTTTGCATACACAAAAATCTTCCCACAGATAGACTTGTAGATTGCAGACCAAAGTGTGCTTAATGTGACACAATAAAGTGGACATAAATGTATGCAAGATGTGAAATATAGTCATAATCATTTTCTTGCTGCAAGATACTTTGATCGTTTTGATGGATCTAAAATTGAACTTCCCTGTTATAATATCTAATTCTACTAGATATCATACCAATTAGATATTATACTACTAATATCTGTGATTTTAGTGTTATTTTAAGCTATTTTTTAACCTGTAGAGTGTTGTTAGGTTAGGTGGGCATTCAACTGGCTTAAAGCATGATTGCTCTGGTGATCCTGATCTATGACAAGCCTAACCTAACAACTCAACAAAAGCATTGAGGTGGCATTGGTAATGTTAGCATACCAATTTAAATAAATAGTACTGACTTAAACTGGAGTGAAGCTCATTTTTGTCAATCAATCAACAAGCCTTGCCAAACGAATATATATCTTGAATATATATATTATATCTTATCACATTGTTAAATCATTTATATAGACTACATACAAGCCATTGTTTTACATGGACAATTAAGGCTAGATTAGGCTAGAAACCTAATGCTTCATCTTAAATCATGTATTTAACATTGAATTACCAACATCCCAGTTCTGATCATCCTGAAAATGTGATTGCAGTTATATATTATTTTATATATATATACACATGTGACGTGAAATTTTGAATACCTCTAGTGGCAGCTGTAAGCCGGTTTGGACCAGCAGTCTATTGGCCCAGGGTCCAGCTGTGATCACCACACTTTTAGCTCGATAAACATGAGCAGAAGTTGACACTGTGACAAAAGGGCCAGGCTTGATTTCAGTTACCTCCTCTTTGTCTCTTATGACCCCACCCAATTTCTGAAACAGACCCTGGGAGAAGAAAGCAACAGTATATTTACAACTGAAAATAAATAGTACAAATAAAAGATGTCAAAAGTAGGAAATAAAACATGCAGAATTAGCAGAGAAGAAAAAAAGTCGATATTTTTCAAGATGGCAAATGGTAAAGCTTGACACACTCTTGACTCTTTAACAGTTTCATGAGTTCATCACCTGGAGACAAGTCAGTGAATGTCACAGCCAACTGAACAATCTTTCCAGTCCACTAAAACAGACTTAAACATAAAAAAGCAGCATTTTGTACTTTTTCTGATCTTCTTTTGTCTTCTGTTGCTTTTCTGCGTACTGATAGAGACCAGCAACAATTTATTCCTTAAATGCATAACTGGAATAAACTATACTTAGATTCTAATTAAAGGCACTAAATATAATAGAATATCCATGTCTTTGCATGCTTTCATCTAGTTAACCATTTACTACATGATCTGAGATGTTATTGTTATTAAGGCACTGCCTGAGGTTAAGTTCACTGCCTCAAGTTAAGATTACTAGTAAGTTTCAAAACGTCCTTTCTCCCAGTGACTCTTGTATAGACATGAAGGTCAATGTATTTTTAATCAAATCAATGCAAACATAATGGTCAATTTTCTAACCTTGCATACTGCTCAGAAAAATCAACTAAATAATTTTGGTAGAGCCTTTGAAAGAGATGCCTTTCACATGTGAGGAACACTAAAAACTCAAATTCATGGGGCGGTCGGTGGCGTAGTGGGTTAAGCAGGCGCCCCATGTGCAGAGGCTACAGTCCTCGCTGCAGCTGGCCCCGGTTTGAGTCCCGCACCGGACGGCCCTTTGCTGCATGTCTCACCCCTCTCTCTGCCCCCTGCTTCCTGTCTCTCTCCAACTGTCCTATCATTAAAGTTATAAAAAGCCCCCCCCAAAAAAAAAAATCTAATTCATACAAACAGTCTGATTGTCTTTGATATTTGAAAAGATAAGATTCATATTTAATTGCACTAAATGAAATCAAGAGTAAATGGAAAAATTAAATGGAAAAAAGCAAGTTATGACATTGAATTTTGTTTTGTGCACCTCTACTAGAATTAAGAACAAGGTAACTTTACCCAAATAAACAAGAAGTCGATAACTAAGATACTCTGGCAGAGGCCATAGCATCCAATCCTGAAAGTAGCAAAGCTTATATTATTCAAGGTGTGAGTGTTGTACCTGTACAGTCTTGAGTGCACGGTCAGCATACAGGACTCCAGCACTTTCATCCACCAGAGCTCCATGACCCTCAGCCAGGTTGACATTTGGAATATGTTTGCTGAAGTTGTCACGGGTCAGGATCACAGTAGGAACTTTATTCTTTTGCAGCGTATTCTTGAAAAGCTGGTAATTCTCACTCTTTTCTGGTCCCATAACCAGGAGCCCTGTTTTTCTGAGTGGACAGATCAGTAGTTATAAATGTGGCATTTTGGAAAGGTGAAAGCCTTACCATATCCATATGTCACAGCTGTGTGATAATATTTCTACATTGAATGAGTAGTAAATAAGAATATTCAAAAAATTAAAGACAGCTAGGTCAGAATCAGAGTTTGGATACAGATTATCAGTTTAGCCATATTTTTTAAGCCATTTGTGTAAACACGTCACAAATGAAGACTGTATGCGACCTCACTTATGACAATACAATTCAATACAAGAAGATGTGAGACAGGCCTCAACTCTGACAATGTTTAAATCCAGGCTGAAAACAGTTCTATTTAGCTGTGCATATGACACCTGAAAGTATTTTATCTGCACTCTTCGCTTTTAATTTAATTGATTAATGTAATATTAGATATTAATATTTTAATGTTTTATGGAATTATTTTATTTGCCTTCTTGTGATTTTATGTAGCTGTAAAGCACTTTGAATTGCCTTTTGTAAGAATTATGCTCTACAAATAAACTTGCCTTGCCTATTGCCTCTTTTGCCAAAAGTATTGGCTCATCTGCCTTTACACGCATATGAATTTAAGTGACATCCCATTCTTAATCCAGAGGGTTTAATATGATGTCGGCCCACCCTTTGCAGCTATAACAGCTTCAACTCTTCTGGGCAAGCTTTCCACAAGGTTTAGGAGTGTGTTTGTGGGAATTTTTGACCATTCTTCCAGAAGTGCATTTGTGAGGTCAGACACTGACAGAAGGCCTGGCTCGCAGTCTCCGCTCTAATTTATCCCAAAGGTGTTCTATCGGGTTGAGGTCAGGACTCTGTGCAGGCCAGTCAGGTTCTTCCACACCAAACTGGCTCATCCATGTCTTATGGACCTTGCTTTGTGCACTGGTGTGCAGTCATGTTGGAACAGGAAGGGGCCATCCACAAAGTTGGGAGCATGAAATTGTCCAAAATCTCTTGGTATGCTGAATCATTCAGAGTTCCTTTCACTGGAACTAAGGGGCCAAGCCCAGCTCCTGAAGAACAACCCCACACCATAATCCCCCCTCCACCAAACTTTATACTTGGCACAATGCAGTCAGACAAGTACCGTTCCCCTGGCAACCACCAAACCCAGACTTTTCCATTAGATTGCCAGATGGAGAAGCGTGATTGGTCACTCCAGAGAAGGCGTCTCCACTGCTCTAGAGTCCAGTGGCAGCGTGCTTTACACCACTGCATCCGACGCTTTGCTTTGCATTCGGTGATGTATGGCTTGGACTCAGCTGCTCGGCCATGGAAACCCATTCCATGAAGCTCTCTACGAACTGTTCTTGAGCTAATCTGAAGGCCACATGAAGTTTGGAGGTCTGTAGCGATTGACTCTGCAGAAAATTGGTGATCTCTGCACACTATGAGCCTGAGCATCCTCTGACTCCGCTCTGTCATTTTACTGTCGATGTTGGCAGCAACTGTGCAGACCGAAGTGCAGACCGAGCAGTCCCCTGCTTCCGAGCAGTAAACACCGTAACAGGCGCGGCTGTAAAGCCATTGTGAGGTCTGACTTTTTCCTGGAGAACAATTTTGTGATACAAATGTATTACTCTTTAGAACGCATATTGTTTTGAGAAGCAAAACGCTTTATTTTTTTAAACCCCAGCCAACTAGCCGGACTACCTTCATCAACGCCAAAACGAGGCTGGAACTCGGCTAACAGTACGCAGCGGGGGGTAAGAAAATGTTCATAAACAATATTTCTAGTATGGGATGTCATACAGCTTCATGTCAAAAGAGGCGGACTATCCCTTTAAAGATGTTGTTTGTGGGATGATAGGGGACACAGCCAGGGCATACAGGAGTGGACTCAGCATGCAGCCCTGTGGTGAGTGTGAGGTGGGTGCCGAGCTTCCCACGCAGTGGTCTGTTTAAAAGAAAGTCTTTAATCCAGGCACAGGTTGAAGATAGGAGGTTCAGGTCCAGCAGCTTCTTTACTAAGATGTGTGGTGTGTGATGGTGTTGAAGGCTGAGCTATAATTTGTGAAGAGGACTCTACCAGGGTATTCCAGGTGGCTAAGCATGGTGTGAAGAGTGACAGCAATAGCGTCCACAATGGAGCGGTTGCTCCTGTAGGTGAATTGATGGGGGCCTGTAGATGCTGAGGTCTCGGTTTCGTGGTATCTTAGAGATGGGGAGGATGGTGGCTGTCCAGCAGCTTTCCTCTGATTCTTCACCTGCTTTGGTACTTGCTCCACATCGTCTTGTAGAGGGTCAGTGAGGTGCTGCTGTGTGCTGGCGAGGAAGCTGTTGGCCTGTGTGCCTCAAAGTGAGCAAAGAAGCTGTTAAGTTCCTGTGCCCAGGAGGCATCTGCACTGGCGGATTAGATGTTGGTAATTTGTTATGTTCTGGATTCCCTGCCATGCCTGCTGTGGGTTATTGTCTGTAAGATGTCCCTCTATTTTTTTCCTGTACATGTCCTTGGCAGTTCTGATGCCCCTCTTTAGGTTTACTCTGGCACTGGCGTACTGCACTTTGTCCTGTATGCACTATCACGGGCTCTGAGGAGGAGCCACACGTCCAGGGTTTCTGGTTGGAGAAAACCCGGCTGTATTTTTCAACAGTAACATTTCCAGTACAAAAAGAGATGTAGGACAGCACAGTCTGTGTATATTCTTTGACTTTATCACTTTCAAACAGTGACCATTCAGTGTTCGCTGAATGGTTTTACCAGGGAGCTGACAGACTGGCCAGGTGTTGATCTTTTTTGTGAGGGGTTTAGATCTCTTACTGAGGGGGGTGTAGGCTGGGGTAAGGTGCAGTGAAAGGAAGTTTGACTGTCACACATGAAGCCTGCTTAATAATACAGTTAACATGATCATGGATGTTATTTTCCCTGGTGGCACATTTTACAAACTTGTGAAATTTGGGGAGAACAGTCTTTAGGCTGGCCTGGTTGAAATCGCCAGTGATTATGTGGGCACCATCAGGGTGAGCCTTCTGTAGTTTATTTATAGCATTGTGGAGGTGAGTGAGAACTATCCTTGTGTTTGCATCTAGGGGTAGATAAACAGCAGTAATGGTTGCTACTGTTAGCTCCCCTGGTACAGCAAACGGCCAGCACGATACAGTAAGAGCCTAGAGATTGAGGGGAGCAGTGACTGTCTATGGCTCGTCTCTGTGAGCACAAGTTATCGTTGATGAAACGACAGCGTTTGTTGGGTACAACAATCAAAGAGGAGCCTGGTGCCTTTGCTATGTCGACCGGTATGTTGAGTTTCTGTTGGAAGTATCAACAGATATCCTTTGAATGGTGTTACGGTGTTTGTTGTCCCCTCTTTTCTGTCTTCTCAAACCCCAGCTGGTCGAGGCAGATGGCCACCTTTCCTGAGTCTGGTTCTGCCTGAGGTTTCTTCCTGTTAAAAGGGAGTTGTTTCTCTCTACAGGCACGCTCAGGACGGGGGATTGGACTGAAGAGAAGTTTTGGTGCAATCTGTTGGTTTCCTTAGCTAGGAAATTGTTTTTGATTTGGCTCTGTATGAATGAATTGGATGAATTTTGAATTGAATTAATTGTATTTGATTGGATTATGATTACAATGAATTGTAATCCAATTGGCTTGAATTGGACTATATTATTGAAGTGCCTTGAGATGACATTTGTTGTAATTTGGCGCTATATAAATAAATAAATAAAACCGAAGTGGCTTGTAATTGGTATACTTTCTAAGCCAACAAAAATCAAATCCTGCTTGTTGTAAGTAATCCTGTATGTCAGAGTACAGAGAAAAAAAATACAGAAAAACACTATATATCTATATATGCATATACATATACTGAACAACAGAACCAACTTCCCTCCTGATCAGATCTGTGTCCTACTGAACCTTTACAGGATCTCCAGTGTCCCCCATTGTGGCCAACTTTTATATGGAAGACGTGGAAAGCAGAGCACTGAGCTCATACAAAGGAGCAACACTAAGCCACTGGTTCAGATATGTGGATGACACCTGGGTCAAGATCAAAACTAAAGAAGTGGAGGCTTTCACGGAGCACATCAACTTGGTGGACAGCAACATCAAGTTCACGAGCGAGGATGCAAAAGACCACAACTGCCTTTTTTGGACTGTGCTGTGCACATTGAAGAGGACAGAAGTTTACAGGAAACCTACACATACTGACCACTACCTGCTTTTTGACTCACATCACCAGAACACAAACTGGCTGTGATCAGAACGCTACGGAGAGTGTACCTATGAAGGCTGACGTAAAACAAAGGGAACATCAACACTCCAAAAAAGCTCTTCAAACCTGGGGATACCCAAAGGGGCCTTTGTCAAATCAGCCGAGACGAACGGACCAAACCACACTGGCAGAGAAGCTAAGCTCTTAGCTCAGTGTCTTGTCCAAGGACACATATAGTCCAGGGTAGCCAGGAATCGGACTGCTGACCTACCGATTGCCAGACGACTGCTCTCCCCCCTGAACTCTAGCTCTACTAAATTACAACTATGCACAGCTACTTTTTAGTCATAAATAAAAGCAGTCAGGTAAATCTAGATTCCCTTTTATTTAGTGATTTTAAAAAAGCTCAACTGTCTAACTAGAAATACTGCAACTTTACAATACCAGTGTCTGAACCACCCATCCCAGTACTGTGCAGTTATATAGTGTTATATATAATGTATTTTCAAGTAGCTTTACTCACTGAGTCCTTTACATGGGCTTTAGTTTGGCTGCTGAGTGTAGGTAAAGCTATTTCTCTGAAGTGATTTTGATGGATCGCCATGAAACAGGCCATCTCTGTTTCTTGAGAATGTAATAAGGGTGTGGTTCGATATCGCAAATTATTACCCTGAGACACACAAAATGAATGAGCAAGGACAAAGTGAAGGACAAAACCGTGTTCCATATTCATAAATATGAAAGCTGTCAAGGAGTGATTTGATGATGCAGGAGGTAATGAAAAATGAATGCATGTATGTCTCATGCAGATTGACTTGCTACTTTTGTGCATACATATCTCCTTTTTATGTGAAAAATCTGGGTCTGGACAAGGCTTTGGTTTTATTCAGTATAATAGGTTTTCTCTCTTTGCTTTTCTGCAGACTACTTACCTGTAAAGTTCGACACCTGCCTCTCTCTCCAGCTGAGCCCACAACTCATAGCATTCCTCCATCATCCGAGTGTAGAAGTCCTGTTCATAGGCCTTGCGGATGATACGAGTCTGGCCATGTGAGCTCCCTCGGGTGTGGGGCAAAACAAACTGGGAAAGAATATGATATAACTCTGACTTGAGAATAAAATACATAAAAATCCCTCGAGTAAGTTTCCATCTAAATGGGTTGTTTGGTATGAAGCAGCATGAGTATGAAGCACTCAAGTGCTACCCTTAATTCTGCTTTACTGGCAAAGTAGAATGTTTTCAGTTCCTTTAAGATTTATGCATTAACATTTCAGGCTCAAGAATAATTTTATTTTCTATTTTTAATCTACATCTAAACGCAATTCAAAGGTTTACAAAAAAAATTCTTGTACTAAATAAGTTTAAATTGTAAGACTTTTACATACAGTACACAGATATTAGACTCTTTTAACATGTCAAACATATTAAATATGTATGGTATACATGTAACCCAAAGTTACTAAACTGTCACGTTTTATTGTGGCGGGTCGGACTGAGGGTGCGCGCCTTTAAATGCCGGGTCGGAGGTGAGCTGATTGCTTGTTCCACTGCTGTTGCTGTCACTGCTGTCTCTGTGACAAGTGTTGGCGTTTCCTTAAATTCCTTAAATCACCGCTATTCACGCATCTGCTGAAAACAACTCAGCCGACAGTGTTTTCTTTTCTTTTTTCTGATAACCACTTGACGGTGAGTCATCTGTTACATTTGTTTGTTTTAAGAAGTAATCATATTGAACGCCCATGCAACATTTTGGTGATTGGATGCTAATTAGCATTGCTAGCGTGATGTTATGTTTGTGGGGACTTGTTTGAAATTCATTTGATGTTTTATCATAAGGAAATGAAATTGATTGTTTATGGAATATTTTGTTGATATGCATTTACTGACCGTAGTCATTAAATGTATATCATAAAGACTTGGAAGTGCACTTAACTGGATTCATTTTACTAATTTTGATAGCCTTATTGAAATAAAATGAAACGATTATCATGGTGATAAGCTTTTTTGTTGATTAACCATGATTACTTAATTTATGATTTATTGTTTGAGCAGTCAAACTATTTAATGCTAATTGTCCTTTTGTTTTGACCTGGCTTAGGTCAGGTTTTTGTATATGTATGTCGAGTTCCGACCCACCCAGGATGGCGAGCTACTGGATCACCGCAACAGTGTGGTAGGAAGTATCAGACATCAAGTTCCTTCTATGGACCTGTTGCCTTTGAACTATCGGATTTATTGCCTTGGATTATTATTGATGAACTATTAATTCATTTCGTCTATAATTGGACCAAGAAAAAGTGAAACTCTTGGGTGTCGGAGGTTTTTTTCTGTTGTAATTATTTATTTCTCATATGTTTATCCAACTGTTTTTATTGCATATCTTTCTAGAAAATATACAAATGATATTTGGATCCTGATTATTTTAATACAAGTACTAAAAGGTATTTTCAGTCTCTGAGTGATTTATTGACACACACTGGCTCCATAGTCAAACCTACTTCTGATTGCTTTATTTTAGCATTTACCGCAGTACCGTGCCTAGCCGACTCAGCGTTACACAGTGTAAGATAAAATGTTAAAATACTCCGTACATCAAACTTTTTGTTCAACAATTCGCCAAACAAAAAAAGCTTGTACTTCTAAAGAAGTATGTGTCAAGTATAGAGTGATTCTGCCAGGTTTATCTAATTCCCACACCTGAATATCACCATTATCTGTAATGTCTGAATTCACTCTAACTATGTTTAAACAAATTACCTCAAACTAGTTACTATAAAGTAACAACCTCACACACAATGGACAAGAAGAAACAAGGTCAAAATACCCCATCCCAAACGGAGTCATCTGCACATCACTCCTTCACCATAAGAGATTATTTACTGTAATTTGAGTGAAATACTAAATCTATTCATTCACACACAAAAAGGACAAAAAAGCATTACTTGTATATAAAAACAGTACTTTACAAGACAGCAAAAGTTCAGTTTAAGTCTGAACATTCAAAAAACACTTGAAAGTAAAAGATAAACATTTGAAAGTAGCTAAAGACTTGGTATGTCTAAAATCAGTAGGCAGAGTTCAATAAGGCGAGTCCAGCACTGTAAGACTTGCATATTTCCAGCTCGAGAAAAGAAAGCTGCTGACTCTGAGCCAGTGAGCTCTTCTGAGAATTCACAAAAAAATTCCATAGCTCAAATGTGTGACAGAACTAGCAACAGAACTGCTTTTCTCTGCTGTCTGGAGCTTGCCATCAGAACCCATTTGTCAAGATAACCTAAAATATCAATGCCTCTGTCTATGACAGCAACCAAGACACATGTGCTCCGACACATTTGGTAAAGGTGCAGGGAGCAGGTGACAGACCAAAAGATGACACCAGGTTTTCATAGACTGGGCCCTCAAATGCAAATCTCAGAAAGTGCACGTGCTCCAGGTGTACATGAAAGCAAATATCTGTGACTGTTGCAAACTTTGCCCCCAGGCTGATCTGTTTTCAAATGCTACCTGAGTGTTAACCAGCGGCGGTTCCTTCATAGGGGCGATTTGTGCGACGCACTACCAAACACGGAAGTTTTTTTTTTTTTTTTTTTTTTTTTTAATCTAGTTGCTAAGGCGGGACTGATCTACTGTAGGCAAACTGGTTGTATATGTCACTGTCCAATCAGATTAAGGTGGCGCCTGGTGTTGCCACGCCCATTTGGGGCGATTTCTGTCAGGGTCGAATTTGCACCAGAAATCTCCCATTGACATGAATGGTACGTCAGTTTTTAAAAAAAAATCCTGCTCCCAATACATTTTCTATTAGGGTTTATGTGCTCGCACAAACGACGTGCTTTCTTCATATGTCTGTTGCGCGGGAACATGAACATTCTACGAAGAAGATGGCGAGTGTCGAGTGCAACAATACGGTAGTGTTTCTGACAGAAGTACCCTTTAGTCGTCGTACTAATGCGGAGAAGAAAGTTTGGAAGAATTTTGCGGGATTTTCGAGCTCGCCTTGCGAGGCAAAGATGAAACCCAAGGCTCCACCAACCCTGCTATTTTTCCAGGTAGTATTTGATGTAGCTAAATAACTTACCCTTTTGTGCTCAATCATTGACTTGTAATGATTTAAATCTTTTATATAATGTTGACAATAATAGCAGAATGTATAATGACACATTCATTGTTAATGCTGCAGTATTATATTTAAAAAAGAGAGAAATGTCACATAAGTATGCTGCACTTAAAGGGGAACTCCGGGGCATTTGAAGCACATTTCCGTTGCTAGAGGTTGTCAAATGTGCGGCGATTGTGCTGTTTGAGCAGCCTGTCATGCTAACCAAATACGTGGTGGCCAAGGGGCAAGCGCTAACCCTTCCACGTAAAACAACAACTTGCACACTGCAGAAACGTCACACCACTTTATAAACCATCCGACAATAAAGTCACAAGCCTTACCATCAAAACCATATGCATGGTTCTCACATTACTGGCACGGGGACGTTACAAAACAACTTTATAAACAGCATGTCACTTAACTCTTGTCGGTAGGCGCGCATGTGATATTACAATATTACTGGGCATGTATTGTTGTAATGTTTTAAATACTTGAACGCAGTTTTTCTAGAGAAGATAATTGTTTTGTATATGGGATTATCGTCCATTGACTCTTTTGGGCTTTCACATGCGCGAGCATACAAACAAGAGGTAAGTGACATGCTGTTTATAAAGTTGTTTTGTAACGTCCCCAAGCCAGTAATGTGAGAACCATGCATATGGTTTTGATGGTAAGGCTTGTGACTTTATTGTCGGATGGTTTATAAAGTGGTGTGACGTTTCTGCAGTGTGCAAGTTGTTGTTTTACGTGGAAGGGTTAGCGCTTGCCCCTTAGCCACCACGTATTTGGTTAGCATGACAGGCTGCGCAAACAGCGCAATCGCTTCACAGGGAGCGCCGATTTGCACCGGTCTGTGTCCTACTGTCAGTATTTGACAACCTCTAGCAATGGAAATGCGCTTCAAATGCCCCGGAGTTCCCCTTTAACCATGTTTGACAACTGGTTATGCTTTTCTAAGTCATATTTTCCAAAACTTCAATAAACACTTGACTTGGATTTATATGCTGTCATTTTAATTACATTCTATAGAATGAAAATTTAATGAATCTTATCATTAAGAGCTTATGTGTTTACTTATTTCATAGAATCCTGGAACAATATGAGGAAAATAAATAAATAGTAGTTAAGGTGTAATATTAACTGATTGACAAATTATGCAAAAAATAACAACAAATTATTACAATAAATTATGCTACCTAGACAAATATATGGAAGCAAATCATGATCAAAATTCAAATGCATTATCAGAAATGCTTTTTCATTTTAAGAATGTGGCTGCATTATTTGACTCATAAATAAAATTACTAATCAATCATCCTATTGCATTTCAATTTTCTTCTTCAAGACTGCACATTCTATGCCATAATCAAAAAGAAAACAAAGTGGACATTGCTTTTTCGTTTTCCTGGTCTGCATGCAAAATACTGCCCACAATTCGATAACGAAAAAGCAATCTGAGCGGCGCAGGAGAGTGACGTCACGCCTGCTGACCGTGCTACCCATCATGTAGGCTACGGTAGGGGGCGGTGTGCACATTTGCTGTACCGTTAGCTGCCCAGGTGGAGTCAAACAATATATCCGATTCTGATGCCCGTGACCGGGTTGAACGGGTCACAGAGAGCTTGGCTGCATACTCTGCCGTCACAGATTCAGAGGTTAGTGCAGCAAGGGCTTGCGCGCCGAGGCCGCGGCCACGACCGGCCATGACTTTCTGGCCGCGGCCATTACTGAGGGAGCAGCCATTAATGAGGCTGAGACAGACGTTGCGAACAGGAGTCGGGGGATTACCTTTCACAGGTAGGATTGAACGTTATTATTGGTTGTATTTTGTCAATAGAATATTATTGTACTATATTTGTGTCTGCCGGCGAAATCGTAGCCAGCAAACGTTAAACTAGGATATGATGATACACCTACTCTTATTAGGTGAACCTGTAAGCCCAAGATGGAGGGAATAACACCAACTCTCAGTCGGACAATCTGAGGGGTGGGTATGAGACATGAGGTAAATACTTTTGTTAGGATGAAAGAATTACATGTGAATAATACAGGCATAATAAACGTCATTAATAAACCTGAGTAAAATCTGATGGTCAATGTTATAACAGTAATATTTGCATTATTTCAAAAGTAGCATTCTTGTGTTAGTTGTAATCTAAGCCTGTGTTATGGAATATATGATTTATGAAGCCTCCGTTGGCCTAATAGCCGTGTGAACAGAGGTGTTCTGCCGAGAAGTGCATTCCCATTCACGGAGCGCGCGTAAACCGTTTCAGGTGTGGATTATTACATTTATCCAAAAAAAATAATATTGAGCTGACAATGGTGTTTCATTCGTGCATCTTTTTTTTCACATCTCTTTATGTAAATTAATAATACGTGTACAATTATGATAATCCGACAATTGTAGAGTTTAGAGTATTCCTATTCCTAACTATTTTTATATTATTGGTAAGGGCCGTGACTAATACTTTTGTAGTCAACACGAAAGACGGTTGGATACATTTTCTATTAACAATCTCAACTCATTATAGCCCAGATGAAATGATATAAAAATGAACCTGAAACTATGAAATTTGTTTATTTTAATTTTATATACAAATTTGGACTTGTTGAGATTTGCATCCGTTAATTCAATTAGGTAAACAAATTATGATGTAGTTATATCATATCATTCCATCACAGACTCTCCTTAAAGTACGACCAGCAGGGGGTGCACTTCTCGGCATAACACCGGCTATAAACATATCCTAGTTTAACGTTTGCTGGCTACAATTTTGCCGGCAGACACAAATACAGTACAATAATATTCTATTGACAAAATACAATCAATAATAATGTTGAATCCTACCTGTGAAAGGTAATCCCCCGAGTCCTGTTCGCAACGTCTGTCTCAGCCTCATTAATGGCTGCTCCCTCAGTAATGGCCGCGGCCAGAAAGTCATGGCCGGTCGTGGCCGCGGCCTCGGCGCGCAAGCCCTTGCTGCACTAACCTCTGAATCTGTGACGGCAGAGTATGCAGCCAAGCTCTCTGTGACCCGTTCAACCCGGTCACGGGCATCAGAATCGGATATATTGTTTGACTCCACCTGGGCAGCTAACGGTACAGCAAATGTGCACACCGCCCCCTACCGTAGCCTACATGATGGGTAGCACGGTCAGCAGGCGTGACGTCACTCTCCTGCGCCGCTCAGATTGCTTTTTCGTTATCGAATTGTGGGCAGTATTTTGCATGCAGACCAGGAAAACGAAAAAGCAATGTCCGCTTTGTTTTCTTTTTGATTATGGCATAGAATGTGCAGTATTGAAGAAGAAAATTGAAATGCAATAGGATGATTGATTAGTAATTTTATTTGAGTCAAATAATGCAGCCACATTCTTAAAATGAAAAAGCATTTCTGATAATGCATTTGAATTTTCAACTTTTACATTTCAAATTGAATTTTGGTATCTATTTGCTGAGGCATATTTTGAAAATTAAATTTCAAATGTCTTTGTCCTTTTCATTTGAATTAAGTGAAAGAATGAGCAGTCTTGAAGAAGAAAATTGAAATGCAAATAGGATGATTGATTAGTAATTTTATTTATGAGTCAAATAATGCAGCCACATTCTTAAAATGAAAAAGCATTTCTGATAATGCATTTGAATTTGAATTTTGATCACGATTTGCTTCCATACAAATATACCTCAGTCCTATGGACTTTTATGGTACTTGTGGACATAACGGGGGAAATTGCAGTCACTTTGGTTATTTGGCAGACCAAATAACCCCTCGACTCTGCGTTGTGTTTATTTAAGAAAGACAAGGAGTTTCTGGACGATTGGAAATTTTATTTCCTGTGTGGGAGCATAACAGGTTTGCATCAGTGCAATCGGTTCAGCTTCGCACAGCACACTCTGATGCAGCTTTCACAGAGTGGAAATTGCACTACCTAAAAAATGTATGTTCACAGGTGTAGTGTACTCACTATTAAATTAAGGGAAAGCAAAAACCTTGAGGTAAAAGGGGTAGTACTATTTTCGAAGAAGGAATAATGGAACTGTTCTGAATCAGTTTCACAACGCTACTCAGTAGTTTTCGCTTCAATTAACCTTAGTTTTTTTTGCAAATTTGGACATCCAGGTTAAAAACATTTCTTTTCTCATGTGTCTATGCATGAAATCTGCACGGTATCTTTTAACTTATCCAGACTGTTGCTTGTTTTTAAATTAATTTAAATGATTTTATTTGTTTCTCTTTATATTCTTTTATGTATTTTTAATGCTTCTTCCACTCCCTGCTGCAATGCTTTTATTTTATGTAAAGCACTTTGAATTGTTTGTACATGAAATGTGCTATATAAATAAATTTGATTTGATTGCCAAATATTTATTGAAATATTGGCTAAAATATAGAATAAACCAAAATATGAATCAAATTGAAAGCAGAAAATGTGTATCTGTTATGAAAACCTAACTGTACATTAAATATGTGTTGCGAAGTGTGTGGTGAGTTATGATGTATCAAACCTTATGTCACCAAATTGTTATCTGACACACCTGTTCCAGCAGCAAAGTCTTCTTGTTCTTTTTTGCCAGCTGATAGGCGGCGAATGAGCCCTGAACGCCAGCTCCAATCACTATGCAGTCAAATACTCCATTTATCGACATCCTGGCTTCTTTCAGTACTCGCGAATAACAGTCACGGAAAAACTTTCGGCTTTTGTATTTATAAGCTCAAAGGTCCACCCAACAGACCATGTCACAATTAAGCCCCGAGTAATGTCGGACAGGAACGAGTGAAATGCTTAACATGGAGCAAGTTTTATCACTTAAACTGATGTAAGTTCAAGAGAAGCATTTTTTTCGTTATGGTCAGAAGTGAAGACTGACATAACTTGGATATGATTTGCGTTACAACGTGGGGACAATATGGATATGAATGGGCAAAAGTGTCTGCCAGTCTAAAATCGGGGAAAATAGACACCGTGTTTTGTATTGAAGCTACATGGAAAGGATGTTATGGGGTGCCACCAGGGACATAAATCAGAATTAACTTCAATATACACATATGAAATTAAACTCTTCCACATACTTTACTCAAAACCTTGCACAAACACTGGTGAAAAGCTCTCACATAAACTAGTGAAAACATTTACCTCTTATATAACCTACTCAAAAGCTCTCATACACACTACTGAAAAGCTTACATATATACTAGTGAAAAGCTTTACCTTTCATATAGTAAAAAGCTCTCATACACACTAGTCAAACCTCTCATATACACTAGGGAATATGCCCCTCGCTATCAAACCCAACAGTGCTTCGGTGCATGGATAACTTAATATCAGTAATTGAGGTGTGTTGATGATGTCTCTATTATTAGGATCATATCTAGACATTAGCCTGGGAATTCCCATGCTGCTTTGCGCGCAACTTCATTCACACTCCAAAGGCAGCCTGGAAACCACAGCCCTTGATGACGACGTCTATGCGCGATACCAAAGCTTGTAGAGTGTTAATCCAACATGGCAGCGGACACAACGTTGACTAGTGTGTCCATCCATCCATTATCTATTCCGCTGAATCCGTCGGTCGGGTCGCGGGGGGGCTGGAGCCTATCCCAGCAGTCAATGGGCAAGAGGCAGGGTACACCCTGGACAGGCCGCCAGTCCATCACAGGTCCACACAGAGACAAGCCAGACAAACTCACTCCTAAGGACAATTTTTTAGAGACACCAATGAACCTAACATGCATGTTTTTGGACAGTGGGAGGAAGCCGGAGTACCCGGAGAGAACCCACTTTTCACCAGTGTTTGTGCAAGGTTTTGAGTATAGTGTGTGGAAGAGTTTAATTTCATATGTGTATATGGAAGTTAATTCTAATTTATGTCCCTGGTGCTCAACCTAAATCTCTATTGGGTGGAAGCATATTTGTAAACTACACCATGGTCAGGAATTTTTTTAATAAGTCATCAGTCAAGACGTGTTTATTTTAATTTTATTTTTGGTAAGAAATAATAATTCTATTCTATAATTTGCAAAATCACTAATTCTAAAAATGCTAATTCCAGGCAAATATTTACCTGACATTGAAATCAACACAATTTTCAGTGTTGAAAATTCAATATATATGGAGTACTAAATATACATACTTATTCATATTTTCCTCTTTTTTTTTGGCTGGACTTGGCTGGAATCCCACAGTACCAATGTTCTCATCATAGTTTGCAACATTATTGTCTGTTTTTTAGTTTTTCTTTTTTAAAGGAGAGATTAAAGAAAGGAGGAGTGAAGAGAGAGGAAAGGAGAGAGCTTGAAAAGATAGATGCCAATAGCCAGAAAATGGGTAACCAACTGCGTCCATACTTCGGATCGTCTGGAGCACCTGCAGAAACATAAATGGAAAGAAACACACAACAAACAAACAGCAACAACATGACCAGCAGCAAGTATATGAGAAGGAAAATCACTGTAGTTAATGATTATTATTAAAGCCAAAAGTCACATTGTAAAAAGGGGGTGAGCATGTGAGTGAATAAATGCTTGTGCATATGTGTGTGTGCCAATTATATGCCAAAGGCTCCACATGAATCGTGTATAGTGATGTAGTGATGGGGGGAGGGGCCGCAACCACATCCACTCCAGAGATCAGGAGCAGACAGGAAAGGCAGGGGGGCCCAGGCAACCAATAACCTCCATGAGGTGAGGAAGAGAGAAACCTGACAGCCCATCACAAGAAAGCCATGGTCCAGCTAAGAGGACAGAAGAGGAAGGCCCCAGATAGAGCCCCCACAGCCATGGAAAAAGGATGAAAGATGAATGGATGGCATCTGCATATGGAGTCCTCACTGTTAAGCATGGAGCTGTCACATGTGGAAGGGTTTTGTTAGAGACACTGTTGGCGATTTACTCAGAATAAAAGATGACAACAAACCAGCATGGCTAATAAACAATATGATATAAACAAATGATGGACAAATGATGAACAAATTTACCTGCCCTATTGTGGTACTGCTGTGTAATCCAACATCGTGTTTGATTTGGAGATAAAATCAAAGAAGGGATTAAAAGAGTCAATGGCACTTTTTTTCTAACTCTGAGGCGGCGGCTGTGGCTCAGTGGTTACAGTCAGTTGTCCAATAACCACAAGGTTGGCAGTTCAATTCCCACTCTTGCCACTCAAAAAAAGATTGGGATAGCTGGAGGGATATCAGGGTGCTGAATGGCTGCCCACCACTCCAGGTTGGCATCTGTCTCAGTGTGTGACCATGTACATGTGTGTGCCAACCTGGATGGGTTTAAAGCGAAGGACAAATTTTGTGTCTATGCTAAACAATAAATCGGATCTTAATCTTAACTTATATTTAACTGTAGAAATCTGCATTACAGTATATAAGATGACAACATTTCAGCTTTATAAATTCAAAAACATTCTTGTTCAGTGTAAAAGCAAACAGGTCAAGCTTTGCCAAAATATCAAGGACCTAAGGACTATTATTAGATTTGGGAATATATGTATGATATCTGTTAGCTTGTAAAACTGATCAACCTGATGCTGGCGCAGTGGGTCAATAATGGTATGGTCTCTCCAGTTACAACTGGTCTTTTCTGGTCTTTTTGGTATAATCTCACCTGACCAAAGTGCACCTGTTATATAACCATAGATAGTCCATTCAGTCCTTTGGTAATTCATTTACAGTCTCAGTTGCTGTATTTCACAAATGAAAAAAGAATGTTGTAATTTCACAGCATAATATTCTGACACTGTGTTGTTATTCAATTTATTTATTTTTTGGGCTTTTTATGCCTTTAATGATAGGACAGTTGGAGAGAGACAGGAAGCAGAGAGAGGGGGAAGACATGCAGCAAAGGGCCACTCGGTGCGGGAGTCGAACCAGGGCCAGCTGCAGTGAGGACTGTAGCCTCTGTACTTAACCCACTACGCCATCGACCGCCCCTATTCAATTTATTTTTAATATTTAACTAGATCATACAGCCTGCAACTTAATTTGTAATTTACAAACATTTGCCATGTAATTACTCTGAACCCACTGTATAATTTAATGCATATGCATCAATACTTGTAAAATGTGTTTCCAGTTCTTTTTAGGACTTAAATGTAGATACAGGGGAGTAATTATTTGGATTTCAATGTAGAGTAGAAACAAAGTATACTTTAAGCATTTTCTAGATACTAGGTATCTCAGTATTACGTAAGTATTACGTAAGTACTGGTTAACTATGAGGTACTTGTATGCAAGAGGAAGTAAATAAAAAAATGGAAGTATTTCTCAAGGCTGCCTTTAGATTTAACTATTTCTAAGTACGCTATGGTTTATTAATGAATATAAGGTGCTGTTCTTGAATTTAGTTGGGGTTTATTAGCTAAGATAGCAGCCATGCTACCACCAAGCTTACGCCAGGTACCTTTGGATTTAATTAGTTTTGGTGTTAATATTCAGCTAGCACCCGGTGGACATTGTCTGTTGATAAGTAATGATAAGGGACATAACAAAACACCTCACGCTTTCTCTGTTTTTCAAAAGTCAGATAAGTATACATCTTGTAATGTTTGATAGTGGTTTTTGTGGTAATTTATATAAACTGTGTTACTATGAAGAACAGTTGGAGGACAGTATATATTTTTGTGTTGAAAAGGCAAAATAAAAATGGTTAAATTAAGAGGTAAATACTTTAGCCTGTAACTTTAAAGTACAGTTAAGCTATGTTTGCTAAATCTTCCGATATATAGTAAATATTCATCATTAAATTGTTATATTATCAGGCCTGAGCATTAAAGACCTATTGAAGCATTGAAGGCCTATTGTATCTGTTGTGTTTATTTTTAGGCCCCAGCACCAAAGACGGTGGGAAGCCTATTGTATCTACAGTTTTTTCTTCTTCTTCTTCTTCTTCCTCTCCTTCTTCTTCTTATTCCGTTCCTAAATTCATTTCTTTTTGGGGGCCTGAACATGCTCAAAAACTCTGTTGTTTGCATACACCTCCAGGGGAATGCGTAAAGTTACACATTTTTAGGGTGTCCTTAATTTTCAGGGAAAAATGACTCCACTGCGCCACCTTTTTTGATAGCCCCATAACTGCAACTTCTGGAATTTCATAAAACTTAGCAAACTTGTAGAACACATCAAGATAACATAATCCTCTTGGAGCGTTGTCCCAAACCCAACAGAAAGTCGGTCATAAAAGAAATAAGTCCCAGGCACTCAAAAGTAGAACAGGAAGAAGGTATTAAATAAAAAGCCTTTAATGACTTTGGCTAATCATAATAAAATGCCAACATGTTTCAACCACCTCTGTGGTCTTCATCAGGGCAAAGCAGAAGACAAAGAATGAACAACGGTTAGAAAGTCGGTCATATTGATAAAAAGACGCCATTTTGGCGCCTCACAGACGTTAATTTCAATTAATTCCTCTTAGAAATGAACACATAGAGGCCTGGAAATGTCTTCATATGATCTTTAAACATGTGTGGTTAAAAGTTATCAAAAGAAAAAGTTTTCGTCAATTGGCATGGGTGTGACGACTCTTTGAAATTTGATGTTTCACCATGAAATGGGAAGTTGAAATATCCGCCACATTTTTTATTTTAGATAGTCATTTTAAAGTTAATTTTAACTTGCAGAGTTGAGAATCCATTTGGCCAACAACTCAAACTACAGGGCCTTGCCTCCCTCTGCTGGTGAGGGCAACAAATTACCTCCACTATTCAATATCCCTGAAACATATCAAGAAACATCATCCATTTATTTTTTTTAAAAATGGGGTTTATTTTGCATATAGTTTAAATGATAGACAGATCTCAATTTTCTTCAACCACAACATGATCAATGAGTCTTGCAACAGATGGTCTGGCCCCCCACACACAGCCCTCATTTGAACATAATGACTTGGTGTGAAACTAAGAACTACAGCAACTTCTTCTATGCTAGAATAACTTTATATGGACAAATACAACAAAAGAAAATTACATTAAAGTATGTTATATTTAGACGGTACTTATTTCTTTCCAACATTACTTTTTACCTTTATTTTTTATTGGTAATGTATTGATATTTCTTCCTGGTCGTGTATAGTATGTCTGTTGTTCAAAACATACACAGAAAAAAGGAGCACTGGGATTTTATCATGATTGATAATGAGTCACAGCTGTAACCAATCCTGGCCACTGAAACAGGTAAAAAACGGTGAAAATGAAATAACGACGTGACAAAAACAAAAACCAACTTACTAGGCCTGTATAAAATTGGATATTAGATCATTATATACAGATCTAATATGAATGGACGGGAGATTGGACCGAAAAAAAAAATGTTTCAGTGCAATCTGTTGGTTTCCTTAGCTAGGAAATTGTTTTTGAATTGGCTCTATATGAACGAATTGGATTATTTTATGAATAATTATGAGTACAATTAATTGAATTCCAATTGGCTTAATTGGACTTTATTATCTAAGTGCCTTGAGATTACATTTGTTGTATTTGGCGCTATATAAATAAAAATGAATTTAATTGAATCTGTAATAATAGCTTATACCAGTCGTACTGAGATGAAAACGTAAGGAAATCCAAAATAAATCATGTTAAAGTACCTTTGCACTGATAGCAAAAAATATATACAAAGTGGATTATTTTCACGCTAGTAATAACGTTATTTCAAAGCACTTTTATACATAACATTGAATAAGGCACGGTGCATGCCACAATCAATCAGGACAGGCCACAGTAGAAGCAGCCATAGCTTACGTCGCATGCTAAGGACCTATAGCCGAGTTCGAAGCGTCAGTAACAGACGTTGCAAGCTCTAACAAATAGTGCGTGTCTCACATGCAGAAGAATATAAGCAGTAGTTTTGATTAATATAAGAACAACTGTGACAAGGGCGGTGATATCCATTACGATAATTATTGAACAATGGCAGCGGATAGATGCGATAGCCTAGTAATTATATCAGTTGAAATGCGCATGCGCGTCGGGTGGTTCGCGGTTGCGCCAACTGGTAGAGGATGTTGCTAGCAGCCAGTGTAGATGCACAGCCTTTTTCACAACAATAACATCAACTAAATTTGCATCCCCAACATCTCCGATTTGAGGATTAAACATTCCGAACGCTCACGTAAGCCTTGCTTTTGGACCGCGATACGCCGAACTTCCAACTCTATTTTTTGCTTCCATCTTCTGTTGATAATGGGAGCCGATGGGTTTACAGATTTACAAGGCTCCTTTTTGCAGGAGCAGAAACAAGAATCATGGCTGGCCAGCTAGGCCGCAGGAGGATTTTTGTAGCAAAGAGCAAGAATATACAGATCCTTTGATAGTGGATGTAACCTCTGTGCTTGCACATAAAATGTGGTGTTAAGAAGCCAGCGTTCTAATCGCAAGATAACGTTTCATTTTTATTATCTATTTTGGGCCAACAACATAAGCTAGTGGAGCCAGCTAGGTTCACAACCTTGACTGGTTAACGTCTTGGCTTCGTTAGCTCCTTTAGCCAGCTAACGATAGCTAGCAACGCTTGGCTAGCCACCCGCTGGCCAAAAACATTTGGAATTAGAAATTTCGTGCAGGATTTCCACCCACTGCCGTGTGCCCTAAGGTACTTGCATCGCAAATTCCTTTTGCAACGTCTACTCCCGGATGAATGTGGGACAAAATGGAGACCCCGACGATTGTGTACGATTTGGATACTTCTGGGGGCTTAATGGAGGTGAGGTTACTATTCTTAAAGGCCTCAGTTAAGTGAAACATTCGGTTTTGCTAATGCTGTATCTTCTCAATGATTCAAACGTCTTTTTTCGTTTTCATTCAGTCGTTTTGTCAGGGCACTTTTAATTTGGGTTGGTAATGGAGGGCACAAGTTGAGCTCTCCCCCAAAGCTTAGCATAAAACGACTTTCAACACAAAGTTGCATACGTTCCAACTTTTTTGCCAACCGATCACGATAGGCCACCATGATCATCTACTAAAAAAAAGCTTCACTACTTTTCTCAGCAAATTCAAACGCTACTTGCGCCCCCGAAATCTGAAGACGTAGAGAAGAGGAGTCGGAAGTTGGTCAGAGACGTCCGGAGGAGCGGCAGGGCCACCAACCACGACACCTGCGACAGCTGCCGGGAGGGCGGCGATCTGCTCTGCTGCGACCACTGTCCGGCCGCTTTCCACCTCCAGTGCTGGTAAGTTACAGTAAAACAGAGAGGCAGTGCTTGCTTTCAAAAACTGCATGCTTGGATGAACATCGGCAGAGAAAAAGGGAGGCTGTGTCAGCTGCACAAAATGCTAATCTTTGAGGGGCTTTCGTCACACACACCTAATGTAGGAATGAAATCACATGTCAGTGAAATTATACCCCGGCAAGACTTGAGACTTGTAACATTATTCAGTTTTATTATTTCAGTTTTCACGTTTATTCCTTTGAATTTTGTGTTCGGGGATCGATGGTTCTTGCATCCTAACATCCAAATAAACCGAGGAGGGCAGTAGAGAGCCGTAGCATTGCAGTTTACAGTGGGGGACTTTTTTCTGGATTTCCCGGGGAATTATTTTTTATGCCGATTTCACCGGAACACATCAGCATAAAAAGAGGAGACCCATTATTATACCGACGCCCTGTTCCCGGTGTATTTCTGGTGGCGGAAGGTTTAATTTAGTGCAGCCAGGAGAGCAAACTTGTTTTCTTTTGAGCAGCAAGTTTCTCGTATGACAATATGTACGGAAGAGTATTAGGGCCAGGCATAAGCAAAAATACTAATATTTTGCCTGTCGAGATTAAAGTCCACATGTTGAGAATAAAGTTGAATTTTCGAGTAAAAAAAGTCAACTCCTCTGGTCCATCATCTAATTACTTTATTCTCGACAGGCAAAATATAAATATGTTTCCTTATGCCTGGTCCTAATACTTTTCCGTACAATATGCTTTTGGATATGGTGTCACACTTAATAACGGAAATGTCTCAGTTTATTTCAAAGCTTAAGTTGATTCGTTGCTGACAACAATGGCGTTGTAAATCAAACACAGAGGGCTTTTATCAGAACGTGTAAGTCTGAAAGGAGATAAAAAAAAAGAAAGAAAAAAAGTCAGTCCTCCCCTCCTGTCGAGGCTTCAGCCAAGCAGAGCCAATGCTGCTAAAAATGGAGTCGAGTCTGCCTGTGTTTACAATATGGCGACCTCCCTGCGCTCTTTATCTGTTCCAGCGCCATCTTACCAATCTTAAGAATTCGGCATTGAGAGAATAAAAGGTCCAATGAATAACACAAACGAGACTTTGAGTCTTTTTCTTAAACCGTGAAAGCGGCATGGCAGCGTTTGTCATCCAAATGTGTTGTGAGAAGGTGTCGGTGCCGACGCGGAAGGTTCTGTTCGGTTCAGGCGCTGTAAGGAGGAGTTGCGCTCAGGCTGCCTCCTGGAATCATAACACTTTCTCCTTATTTGGGCTGCGGAGGAACATATTGTTGTAATTTTGCATGAACGTGCATTGGTGTTTAAATGAGTATCTCTCATCTCTGCAGACTGACTTGATTATTGTCGCTGATAAATGTGTGATTGTTGGCTGAGGAGAAGACTGCTTCGTGGCACATTCGTGAAAAGAGAGCAATGCTTGTCATGGCTGCATGTCCTATATTTTTTTTTATTTCTTGTTATATTAGCCGTTCATGTCTTGGGTGATGCAACATTTAAAAAGCTTTTTCAGTCTCATTAAGTTTCACATTTAGACATAATGTAACTGCATTCAACCAGTAGCATGAATGCTGTTGTAAAATGAGTTATTTGTGAATGAATGAATGTATTTCTCAGGGATATAAAAACTGTTTTCATGCAAAGGTTGACAGATCAGTTGTTAAAAGATCAGTGTTCACATGTTTTCACTCCACTAGGTGGAGTTAGAGATAACTAAATGTACTGAGTGGCATAAGGTTGAGTGCATTACTCATGTATTTAAAAGAAAAATGCATGAAATAAGTCTTTATACTTTATACTATTCTGCATGTATCGTCAGCGGTTAATTGAACAGATATCAACACTTCTTTTTTTTTTTTTTCTCATCATAGCAACCCACCCCTGAGTGAAGAAATGCTTCCCCCGGGAGAATGGATGTGTCATCGCTGCAATGTTAGGAAAAAGGTTGGTAGCAGATGTTGCCTTTTAAACTCTGTGTAGACGTGCTCTGCTTTCTATTATTCTCAACTGCAGCTGCACATATGTTTGTTAAGAAGTTGAATCCTTGATTTTGAATATTTTTACTTGAAGTACAGAGTAAGTAGTATTAAGGTGAATCCTAATCTAATGTTTTGTGTTCCATATATGACAAGTCTTGAAACAATGTACTCTTTGTATAATACAGAATTTGTTGTGTTTTTGTTGCTGCCAGAAGCGGGAGCAGAAGTCTGAACAGACCAACGGCCTCCCAGAGAAGTCCTTATCGAAGCGCTCTTCGTCTCCTGCTGTGGAGCTGGAGCTCAATGCCGGACCACTGCGGCTCGATGGCCTGCCCCCAGGTGCTGGAGCGGCAGGTCCGGGTCTACGAGTGGCTCAAGTTCGCCTTTTGGATCGCAGGACCAGCAGTAGGCCGAGCAGCCGGCCTGGAACTCCAACGTCCAACACTTCATCCACCCCGACTCCATCCGAGGAGCAGAATGATGGAGAAGAGGAGGCGGCAGAGCCTGAGGATGATGTTCAGGGAGCGGACCTTGAGGGTGCTATGATTGCAGCTCCAACACCACGCCTCCTGAAGAGGCCTTTTCAGCTCCTCATAGCAGCAGCCATGGAGAGAAATCCCACCCAGTTTCAGCTGCCCAGTGAGCTCACATGCACCACTGCACTGCCAGGTCAGTCAGCCATTACCCCCAAAGCTGTCACAGCAATACCACACTGTATTTATTTCCTGTAGTATTTTAAAGTTAATTGACTTAAAAACAGAATTGTTCTTGTGGATGTATTTCAATGAACCTCAATAGAAGTTACAATCCAAATATAATGAATCCGAATTGCTGTACATTAATAATAAAATCTGACCATTTCAGATTTCAGAAATATAGGCATTTTCTCAGAATGTGCAGAGACTTTCTGACTGTTGCTGGTTACACCTGCAGCAGGATATTCTCCACCAGGGGTGCATTCTCACAAGAAAGGCCCTATAGCAACACCCGTTTAGATTCAGTTTTATTCGTTTCCCCGTAGGGCAATTAGTGTTGCAGCAAGTAAAAAGGACATAAAACATAAAAGACGTATCATTAAGAGTCTAAGAGGGAGGGATAATACAGTGTGATGAAACAACAGTAACAGCCCCTACAAAGTAGCCAAAGTGCAAACGGTGCGTACCATCGGTTTCTGCCAACATCAATCACACCACATGGAGACAAGAAACAAAAACAATATCAACCAATCAGGTACGACTCCTCCTACCCTGTCCTGAATTCCAAAGGGAAACAGCTGCAGGGACGAAGGAGTGCTTGTACCTGTCGCTCTTCATATGAGGAAGTCAGAGCCATGGGCCAGAAGGCAAGAACTGGAACTCATAATGTAAAGGATGGGAGCTGTCAGACAGAATGGCATTAGCCTTCCTGATTATCTGTCTGTTGAACAGATTCGTAAGGGTGCACTGTTCGACTCCCAGAATCTTGTTGCGCGTCTTTATTACTCTGTTCAGTGAATTTTTGGACCTTGTGTTAAGGTTGCCAAACTAGCAGAGGAGAGAGAAGGTCAGCACAGATTCAGTATATGATCTGTAAAATAAGATCATCAGGGACTTATCCATCTGAAACTTGGAGAGTTTTCTCAGACAAGACAAGTCATTGCTGGCCCTTTTTTTGCAGGTTCTCTGAATGGCAGGTGAAATTTAACTTATTATCCAGAATAGTCCCAAGATGTTTGTAATTTTCGACGATGTCTGCTGTCTGACCTTTGATTACTGTTTTTTGATTGTTTGTTATGGGGCTTTTGTCTGAAATCAATGCACATGTCCTTAGTTTTCTGTACATTTAACTGGAGAAAAGCATTGACCACAGGACCACGGGCATATTCATCATCATGTAAGAGACTGACTATTACCGAATCTTCAGAAAATTTTAAACTGAATCTATTCTCATGCCGACTGCGGAAATTGTCGGTGTACAGAATATAGAGAAGATAATGTCATCTCTTCCGACATGCATCCATTCACCCTCACTCTCTGTGTTCTGGATTTTAAAAATCAAGAATCCAGCCCACGGTATTACAATCTAAATGAAAAATGTTAAGAAGCTTATGGATCAGAATGTTGGGCTGGATTGTGTTAAAAGCAGATGAAAAATCTGCAAATAGCAGCTTAGCATGGGTTTTTGTTACCTTCAAGATGTTTTAAAACCCAGTTTAATAAGGTGGCAGTAGCATCCTAAACTCCACGACCGGCCCTGTAGGCAAACTGTAAAGGGTCGAGTAGGTGTTCAGTCTTAATAAGAAGATCTTTCTTTATCAATTTTTCAAAAGATTTCATGACAAGGGAGGTCAGTGCCACAGGTCTAAAATCATTCAAAGCTTTAGGGTGGCTGGTCTTAGCCACAGGTATCCCTATGGACTGCTTCCAGCACCGTGGCACCTTCTGTTGGTTAAAGGACAAGACCGTTTTTTTGACACTGGGCCCTTGATTTCACATTATAACATGATGTTCTACTCACCTCTGCTTGTTGTTGGTAATTTGGAGCTGTTCCGAAGATATTCGAGGCTGGTTGCTCTCTTGAGATATTCAGCCATGAAACGGTTTCCTATGGGCAAGCTTATACAGGCACAAACTATGCTGTTTATAATTTATTAATTACTGTACACTATCACTGATAACGTGGAGGTGCGTCGCTTACTTAAAAAAAATCAGGGTTACTGTAATTTTGAATTTTTGGTGGGCACTCCGCCCACCCATGAGGATCCCCTTTGTACAGTGGGAACGCAAGCTGACCCCAAAGCGACCCGTACCGTACCGTTCCGAACCGACCCATACTGCATAGAGGCTTAATATTATCAGGACCCGGGCTTTTTCCAACTTTAGAATATTTAAATGATTTGGCCACAGAGACGACATCAAAAGAAGTATGACCAGAACAGAAAAGTTTGTTTTTCAGATTTAAAATCTCATTGCTAAAATCAAGGCAGTCAAGCCTGAGGTAAAACTCGTTGAACTCATGTGCCCATTGGTTGTCAGAATTAAAACCAGGAAGAGCCCCCTTTTTGTTGCACTTGATAATAATAATAATAATTAAAAAAGGATTCTGTGGAAATTGCAATGTTTTGTATGCAATGTCCAGAATCAATTGAAAGCAACACAAAGGTCAGCAGAAAAGAGTATGAAGGAGCAACTGTTACCAGGATGATTGTCTGCTGTATTTACACGTAGATGCAGACCATGTGTGAAAATGTCCCATTACAGTCCAAGTAGCTCCAAGTTTAATTGTTTCCCAAATGTAGCTTTGTGGTTTTTGGCTTTCCAGGTAGCAGTAAGCGAAGGAGAAAAGAGGAGCTTCTCGGGAAGCCGTTCAGGAGGCCTCAGCACGAACTGGATCCCAATGGCTTGGTTCCTCTACCGGTCAAAGTCTGCTTTTCATGCAACAGGTTAGCGTCTAGTGTCTCTAAAGAGAGCCACGTACACACGAGCCATTTTCTTGCCCTGTTCTAATTGCCTTGTTGTCTCTTGCAGGAGTTGCAGGTTGGCACCACTCATCCAATGCGATTATTGCCCACTTCTCTTTCACATGGACTGCCTGGACCCTCCACTCACAGCTTTACCTGCTGGCAAGTGGATGTGTCCAAACCATGTTGAGCACTTAGTGGTAAGAGGCGTGGTTTGGGCTCTAAGTTGAATACTTTTTTACTTTTTATGTTTGATAATGTAAGTTTTTCTGATTCCATGTGTGTTTTCCTGTTCAGCTAAATCAAAGGAACCTGAGTCTGTCCAGGCGCTGTCAGCTCTTTGACCAGTTCCAGGATCGGATGTCCCAGCACGCTGTGAAATTGGACTTCCTTCGTAGAGTTCATCGGCAGAACGCTCCCAACAGACGCACTTCTAACCAGCAAAACAAGAGGACCGTTAAGGTAGACCTCTGCCTCAGTGTGAGACTGCAGACCGCTGAGTGGCAGCATATTTTTGGTTCTTCTCCTCCTGTGTCTTCTGTGCACAGATTGAAGTTGGGAGCCGATGTATGCTTAACTTTAGTCATTATACAATATTTAAGTTTGCCCAACTCTGTTCCTGTGCATTGACTATGCCTTGCTTTACCCTCTGGCTTTATACTCATACCACTAAAACAAAACTATCTTTTTTTTTTTTTAAGGGGAAGTTTGTTTTTTTTAGTTTTTTTTAAACGGGACTCTATTTCTGGCATGAAATGTGTTCATCTACTCACTAATAACAGTTTGGTGAAAGTCGGTGTATATCCATATAACGGGAGAGAACAGAGACAATACAGCCTCTGAATAAGGCATTATCTGTCTTTATTTCACCAATACTTTAAGACCAATGAATGAATGAACGTGTACTATTGCACTGTTAGCTCAGAGCTGCCCTGTTGTTGTTATTGGGGGCTTTCTACACCCGGGTCACCTGGGATGACGTCATCGACACGCGCCGCTGCAGCACAGCTTATTTACTCCGTGCTCTGTGATGGTCTGCTATCTTCACACAGTTTGCTGTTGCTGGTAACATGTTTGCGTATTTCCAAACTGTCAAAACAAAATGACGACTTGGAGGAAGTTCAGCTTGCACAGGCTTCCTTTGCCCCACCTGGAGTTTGCGTGTGAAGATATCCGACCGACATAGAGCACGGAAATAAGGTCCAGGTTTAAAAAAAAAAAAAAAAAAAAAAAAAAAAATTCCCCTTTAAAGGTAGGGTAGGAGATCCTGGATTTTGAGTCCAGCGAAGCTGCATTTTGAAAATACACAGGTAAAAAGTCCCAACCCTTTTCTTCACTTTCCCCCCGAAGGCACGCCTTTAGAGTACATGAACGCGCACGAAGGCGCACGAGCACGAAGGTGCACGAGCGCTGTTCTGACAGCAAGCATCGATCGTTGCCGTATTTAGTATTTAGTTTATGCTAACTATACGTTTAATAATGCTAGGTGCTAGCCAAGCTGGCTCTAGTTTAGCTTCCTGCCAAGCTTCTGGACGTTCACGGAGCAGGGTACGCGCACAGGGAGAAGGAGGGGGAGGGAGGAGCAGATTGCAGTTTGATAGACGGCATCAGTATCCAATCATTGTGAACGGTCTGTTCACAATGATTGGATACTGTTTTTCCTAGATTGTACGTTCTAGAGGCCACTAAAACTTTTCATATTTGTGTCAAAACTTTTAATTAATTGGTTGCAATGGGGGTGTGAAGAGTATTTCAAGCAATATGTAAAAAAATGTTCCAGAAAAAGAACCCCTACCCCGCCTTTAATGGAAAACCTTCAGAATCTTTTAAAAAAAAATTAAAGTAAGCAACCAAGTGGAAAGTTAGGAAACATTAGAACGATAAAGATGCGGCGTAGCCTGATGAGAGGATGAGTTTTTTTTGTTTGTTTTTTTTGTGCTTTATTTTTATAGAAAGAAACTACATACAATATACAGAAAAACATAGAACAAACAGTTGGTCACCTACACATTTATACAGACATTATGCTGATGGAGATACAAGTCAGTTCATACAGTAATGGCTCAGTGAGCATCACTTGTGGCCACAAACGCAATCCATTTTTCCCAGTATTGCGAATACTTATCGCTCCGTAGACTCAGCGAAAAGGTCATCTTTTCCATATTTTGAATATTTGTCACAACATCTATCCAGTCTGTCTCTGTTGGAGTTGAAGCCTGCAGCCATTTCCGGGCTACAGCTTTCTTGCTGGCTGCTAATAACATTTTTTAAAGATATTTGTCTCGCACCAGTAAATGGGGTGCAATATTGCCGAGGTAGATTGTGGAAAAAGAGCAGTGAATTTCATCGCCAAAAATATTTTGGGTTATCCGCATGATCTCTTGCCTGTATGGTTGAATAGCTGGGCGGCTCCAGAATATATGAGAATGGTCTGCTAGCTGTTCTCCACAGTTCCTCCAGCATAAACCTCTTCCTGTCTCCGCTGTCTGCACACATTTGAGAGGATGAGTTTTGAAATATGATGGTCAAGCAGTTATTTCTAACAGTTCTTCTTTGCCAAGGTGCCAGATGCCATCAAGTCTCAGTACCAGAATCCTCCACCCATACTGCTTCCTGCCGGGATGCGTCAGTTAGAGCTGGTTTGCAGCAGTGTTCCTGACCAGCAGGCCTCAAAGCACTTCACCACAGAAACTGAACAGCACGAGGTTGGTTCATCTGATGCCATGTTTTTCTTTTCTTTTTTTATTTAGTCGTCACTTTTAACCAGGGCTGGGTGATGTAGGAAAAAATCTAGAATTTGATTGTGCTGTTGTTCTGTATGTCACATCTCACCCATACACCTGTCCTTGTCACATGCACGCCATAGTGCATGTTTGGAGCGTGCCCACACTAATGTGAGTTGCAGCATAAGTTTGTATGCCTTGTGTTAGGTGCTTTCTTGAAAGAAAGTTACTTTAATGGCCCATAAAGGCTTAAATGTTGCAACCAAAATGCTCAAAAGTGTCACTTGGATTCGGCATATCTGTGCGTATAGAGTGGAGGGGCGGATGTAGGATGAGTGTGTGGGCCATTAAAGACAGAGAAAGCGCTGAATAGATGCTCTGTGTGCAGCTCTACAGTAAAAGAAGAAATTTTGGATGTCAAAGATGTACAAAATACTCAATTACCAAGAGATCTGTGATGGATAACGCAGGTATATAATACATTTCCACCACTACCCAGCTTTTGTGCCGGTTGTTGGGTCTACTCTTCTTTTTACCCCCCATCGGCATTCAGTTCTATTCCCCGCTGATAGCTCAACCGATGCTTTGTGGTAATAAACTAAATCTAGAGCTAGTTTTATCGCCCAGCCTTACTTTTAACAATGGCAATGTATGTATGTCACATTGAATCAAACTTTTTCTGTACTGTTTTGGACAGTGGCTTCAAGATGTCATTGCACTCCAGTGCAGCATCATGCGACACCTCTCCATAAAACAGAGGGCTGGATCCACAGCTGAGTTGGACCTAAAAACCAATATAAAATCATGTGTTACACCAGAGGAGACAAAAACTCAGCCCTCTATAGGAAGGACTTCTTCGTCTGAGCCCTGCTCTAACCGCTGCAGTATAGAGGCTTGTCTCTCCAGGGACATCCCAGTAGAGTCGGGTCTTTGTACATGCAGCACCGTACCGTGTCAGAACTGTAGGAAGCCCAATGGACCGCTGACAGAGCTCCAGCCCCCCAAAGCCAACGGCCCTGTAGACTCTATGAGTGCTTCAGACTCCTGCAGGCAGGCTGAGCTGCAGCACAGGTTGAAGCCCAGTACGACCCCACCAGACTCAGCCCCTGCCTCGGGGCTAATGAACCACATAGGAACAGAAGCAGTTAAAAAGGATCCCGAGAGTACGAGAGAGGTCTGCCCTCAGAAAAACCACCCCACTGCCCCCACGATATGGCCCCACAGCAGCCAGCTGAACCACAGGACCCAAACAGATCTCCAGGGAGAGTGTATGAGCAACGATGAGAAGCCCCACAACAGTTCTCCTTCATGTGCACCATCAAAAGACAACCAGGGGCACGACTCCACCAAACTGGGGACATCCTCACCAGTTCCAGGTACATATTCCCACACTTTGTTATCATGACCGTCTGAGATTGCATTAACATTTGAGGGACCCTAAGATCTTTGGGTTATTATGTTCTTTTGTGGTCCGTCTTAGAATAATTTTGAATCATGAAAATGAAAGAATTGGTACTAAGCAGCTATTTGGAAAGAGGTCCTGTGATTAATGCTGGGAATAGTTTGAAACCAGCACTCACCTGTGCTAACCAGTGGGGGAAAAAGCAGAGGAATATCCTCACCGAGCTGATTAGTATGCTTTTTCCTCAGCCTAACTTCATTGTCTTACTTTGTTTTAAAAGAGCGCATTTTGCTTTACAGTCTTGCTTATTATTAATTATGGTTTAATGTCTCCTAGACTGTAATTCCAAAAGTTATAGGTGTCTATGGAGTTGTACAAAGTAGAGCTGCTGCCAATTCTAACTTTTCTTTTTCAAGAACTGGAATTGTCAACATACAGAAATGTGATGGGTTTCACAGCTTTCTAAATAACTTACTGCACCAGATTAGACGGCCTTGAATTGGTAGAGTCAGTGCAAAATACTGTTTTCTATTAGTTTTCCAACACATCCCACTTCTGTAAAGACTGGACTTGTTAAGCAGAGTCAAATGAAACGCTCTTTTTAAAGTGTTGAAAACAGTTTGTTGTGCATAAAAGCTTCTCATTCAGAGGAAGCTCTTGTGGATGCATGGAGGCAAAATGGCCACTCTTAGAGTTGAACCTGTTCTCCACAGACAGAAAGACGGGTCCCGGACTGATGGACACGGTGCTGCCCAGCACCCTCTCATCTTTGGAAAACCTGTCAATCTGCATGAAGGATGGGAAGGAGGATGGGGGTAAATATGCTGCCTTATTTGTGATGAGTGACCCCATTAAAGCACTATGCTGTTGCACTGCAGCATGATGACCTTCTTGTGGTTGTGTGTGTGCATGATGTGCAGGGATCGAATTGGACAAGCTTGATGCAGAGATGATCAAGCTGCTGGCCTATCAAAGGATCCAGCAGCTCTTCCCCCCCAAAGTACCCAGCACTCCACTCCTCCCAGCCATCAGCGCCAGCTCAAAGATCCCATCACCGTACCCTGACAGTAAGACACCTACTGTTGTTCATCTGTTGCCAACTCTCTCGTATTTAGAGTTTTTTTTTTTGTTTTGAGGTCTAAAAGCTGCACCTTCTCTCCAGGTCAAAAGAAGGTGCAGGCCCGAGCTGTCTTCTACCCTCTGACGGGGAAGGGAGGAGCTGTCAGTATGTGCTACAGGACATTATACATAGGATCCGGTAAGATGTGCCGACATGCCTTCTGTTCCATTCTCTGCAGTCCACTGAATCCTACATCACATTATTATTATTATTATTATTATTATTATTATTATTATTATTATGGAAACCTTGTTTGATCTTAAAACCAGCATTATCCAACACTATTCCACTGATTTGGGAAGCAGGAAGCTTTTACTGAACTTTAAAGGGACACTATGTAATATATTAAGTAATTTATTATCTCAAATCAACATATTCATTCATAAATTAGTCCTCATTGGTGTAAAATTATCTCTGTCAAAAATCTCAATTATCCTCCTGAGTGAAGAATAACTTGTCTGTATCTACATGGAGCGGGCAAGCTCTATGGAGGCTGCCATGTCCTTCCGGTCTATGAAAAACGACGAAGTGCCGAGAGTGACATAAAGCACTTCGAATCACGTTTTCCCCATTTTGACGTCACGTTTGCACGCAGGTATAAACAGAGCCAGTCTACACCATTAGACATTCTCTGGCATAAAACAGCCTGAACGGCCTGCACTTTTGTTCGCAATGGAAGACCATAGTTATGCCACGCCACAGGAGAAGCACTTAGTGGTAAGGTACCGCCTGCCGTAGTTCAACGCACATTTGAAAACGCGAGGCGCTAGAGAGCAAATTTATTCGACTTTTGCACCACTAGATGGGGGAAGAAATTACACAGTGTCCCTTTAAAGACCAATTTAGACAAAAGAAGAATGCCATTGCAAACAGGAATGGTGCAGAAAATGGTTTGGGCCCCATTCAGTGGTCACCAAGGTTTAAGAAGCATGAAATTGGCTGTTGTGGCCCCTTGGAGGCCTTGGCTGTTGTGGCCCCCTGGAGGCCTTGGCTGTTGTGGCCCCCTGGAGGCCTTGGCTGTTGTGGCCCCCTGGAGGCCTTGGCTGTTGTGGCCCCCTGGAGGCCTTGGCAGTTGTGGCCCCCTGGAGGCCTTGGCAGTTGTGGCCCCCTGGAGGCCTTGGCAGTTGTGGCCCCCTGGAGGCCTTAGCAGTTGTGGCCCCCTGGAGGCCTTGGCAGTTGTGGCCCCCTGTACCTCTCGGTGAACGGACTGCAGTCTCCCTTCTTTCCGACCGACCCGTCCCTCCCCAAAGTCATTGCATCTCAGCAGACTTCTCGTGGTGTCGTGAACTGCACTTTCCAGCACTGCAGAGGCCTAAAATGGCCTAAAATGGGTAGCAATAAAGGGGTCTGCCTTTTAGAGGCCGCTGAGGGTTTTTTGTTGTGTTGAAATGTAAAGAAGCATTATTTTTCTGCACTGACAAACATTAAAGTCATCTTCTGACAGTTCCTTTCTTTTCCCCCTGCTTGTGCTCAGACCATGTGAGTGTTTGTGAAATGCGTACTTGTGACCACTGCGTAGAAAGTAAAGCTTCCTCTTTCTCAGACCACTGTAACAGGAGACTCATACTGAAGTGGTGGCGCTGGTGCAATGCAACACTGTAAAGCCACAACTCACTAATCTGGTCCTTTTTCTCCACAAAGGTGCTGACATGGACGTGTGCCTTACCAACTATGGTCACTGCAGTTTTATATCGGGGAAACACGCCTGTATTTTTTACGATGAGGTACGAGCTTCCACACTGTCGTAACATGCCTGTGCTTTAAAGTCATTCTGCAGAGCAAGTGTCGTAGACTTGATCTGATTTATTTTATTTTATTTTTTTCTTTAGAATACCAAGCATTACGAGCTGCTCAACTACAGCGAGCATGGTACCACAGTGGACAATGTGCTTTACTCGTGTGACTTCTCTGAGAAGGCTTCACCATCTGCACCCAGTGGCCTGGTGGCCAAAGTCCAAGGCATTATCCGTGAGTACCCGTTTGGTTCAGTTACTCACTGAACTCTGGTCTATTTGCCCTCCAAGGATAATAGGTTTTCACCTATTAGCACAACACGTCGCACTGGATGTTCTGATGAGATGTTGTATAGTGCTCCACTCATGGCTCTTTCACACTACATGCCATATTCACTCATACAGCATGCTACACACTGCTTTGTTCTACTGAGAAACGCATCAATGTGGGGTTCAGTGTCTTGCCCAAGGACACTTCAACTTGTGGCCCTGAGCCGGGAGTCGAACCATCGTCCTTCCTCCTGAGCTACAAAGCTCCAGCTCCTGTTCATTCTTGCTTCTCTGGGATACCTTTTCTCTCCTCCATTTTAATGTTAGGAATTAAGATGTAATCTGCAAAGAATAAATCACTTTCTAACTCCCTTTCATGGGCACACAGAAGTGTGAAGATGAAGAGGCACAAAAGGAAAAAAAAAAAGTGAAATTGTGAGGCCTGAATGGTGCTGGAACTAAATGAGGGAGCAGCAACCATCGAGGCTCACTGGGATAGGCCCCCTCTCTGTCAGTTCAGGGTGTTGGCAAAGTTTAAAATCTACAGAGAGTGGGAGTTAAATGAGTGCAACTCCAACCTGACTGCAGGTAGTTGGATCTCAGGGCCAGCAGTGTTACTGTACATGAAGGGCCCAGCTGAAAAATGAAGTTTGAACATTCACTGCAGCGTCCGCAATGTGCTTTTGGGCAGCGGAGTTCTAATTTAAAAAAGAAGCATTGATTCAGATGGAGCAGGGTGAAACTCTAAAGGCAGCTCAGTCCTATAGTTGTGTACGGTTTGTATTATTCCCAGAAAGTAGGCTGGTGGTCATTTTTGTTCTGCTTGGTCAGGTTGTTTCGGTCTTAGTCGGTGAAGTCTTAGTCTCTCATTTATAGAAGTGATTTGAGACATCGGCCTCCATCAGACTATAAAGGCTGTAAAGTCTCAGTTTCTCTGAGATGTGTGTGTATATACACACACACACATATATATATAGTAGAAGAACCGTTAACATGGGATAACTTGTTGCTGTAGTGGGCATTAAGATTAAGATTAAGATCCGATTTATTGGTCATGCATACACACGAAATTTGTCCTCTGCTTTTAACCCATCCAGGTTGGCACCTGTTGACACTCACATGCACAGTCACACACTCAGAGACAGATGCCAACCTGGAGCGGTGGGCAGTCATTCAGCACCCGGGGAGCATGGGGGTACAGTGCCTTGCTCAAGGGCACCTCGGCCGTGACAAGGAGGTGGGCTGACACTCCTCCAGCTGTCAGTTCCTCCAGTCTTTTTTTGAGTGGCGAGAGTGGGAATCGAACCGCCAACTTTCCGGCATGGTGCCTTTGCTTAGGAGCTCATGTGACTGCTCCAGTATGTTCGTTAGCAGGACTGCTTTAAAGGTTCTGGACAGATTTCACGAACAATGGCCCAACTTTGACTCGCCTGTTATGCACATCTGGATCTGCACCCAAGATGTATTTGAAGGATTCTTTTTACTAATGCAAGGCAGGACTCATATTTTACACCACATAGTGACAAATCCATATAAAAACACGAGTGATAATAAAATTTCTGACTTTGTATTTTATCACGAGTTCAAAATCCTAAATGTGGTTTAACAAAATGAGAATTCTATACTTTTTAATGAAATGGAAAATTCCAAATCAAATGGTCTTTAACAGAATGGTGTTGTTGGTTTGATTGTCATCACTGCTGGTTGCTGCCTAACTTGTGGTGATGGGATTATTTCTGATTGGTCGTCTGTCTGTTGTGTGTGCAGGTCGCAGTAAGAAGCGTCAGCAGGGCGAAGGTCCCAGCCCGGTTGTGGGCTTGCTGCCGGTGGGTGGAGTGATGAGCTGCCAGCCTCAGGGCAGTGTGGAGCCGCCATGTAGCTGTAAGGCGAGCAGCTCCAGCCTGATTGGAGGTAGTGGGGCGGGGTGGGAGGGCACAGCCCTGCTCCACCATGGCAGCTACATCAAACTTGGCTGCCTCCAGTTTGTCTTTAGCATCACTGAGTTTGTCAGTAAGCAGCCCAAAGAGGAGCAGACTGTTACGCCCGCTGCCAGTTGCACAAGCACCATCACCATCCCCACCACCACCTCGACACCACCACCCAGCACTGCCACCACGAGCAGCCCTTCCAGCCAGGATGAGGCTGACACTGAAACTGTCCCTTCCCACCAAGTGCCCGTGTTGCGCTCCAACTCTGTCCCATAACCGGCACAGGAAGCATACCCCCCCTCCTTTTCTTTTGCACCTTCCAAGTCACATTGAAGGGAAAACTGCACAGCTGGTTGGTCAACAGGGAAAAGTTTATTTTTCATTTTTAATGGTTTATATCTTTGCATGAACTTGAAGTACTATTGACAATCTCTTGTTTGTGAATGACTGACAGTAACCTTGAGTTCACTTCAGACCATTAGGACTTTTGAGCGAGCATTATTTATCTGGGCTCAATATTTTTATTTTTTTGCCAGTATATTAGTTTTGTGTGATGTAACCTTAATATGTCAGTCAGTCCATTTAGCACAACACTTTTTATTTTGTAGTATTGAATTCCACACATTCTCATTTCTTTTGCTGCTTTTGCACCACTGGTAGCTGTATATGTATGAAAACATACATGCTTACACACTATATGTATATATTTATATATATTGTAAATATATATAATTCGGTGCCTCTCAATTGGAGAAACATTGGATTTCATGTAGATCTACCATTTTTTTTGGTTTTTAACTGTACAGTCCATGAAATTTGTGATACTGTGTAGAGTACCAGAAGTTTTGTGATTTAACAAAAACCTGTTCTTAGTCTGTACTTTCCGCTGTAGTCCATCTGTAAATAGCATTCTGGTTTTAGCACTCATTTTAACATCATGTGCTGCTCTGTATATTAGCACATATTTGTCTTTACCTGCTTGTCTGTTAAAACCTGTAAATACAGAAAGATTTTCTAATAACAAATTCAGTTCATGTTCTCTTATTTTCAGCCTCTGTGGCTTGACTTTTTGGATTTTGTCGGTTGGTTTTCTAAATTGTTGAACGAGTAAAGTCCTGAAAGTGGTTCTTGTTTATGTTTTAAAGGTACAGTAACTGGTGAAAATGCTACTGGACCTCCGGGTTAAGGCCTCAGTATGCTATCCGTCTCCGTAGTCACGGAGAGGCTGTTAACCTTTCGAAGTTCTCCGTCGGGCTGTAATTTTGACCAAATGTTGACCGGCACAAAGTAAACTCTTTCAAAAATGGCGGTGTTGTTGTTCTGAGAGGAAGGAGCTAATTTTTTGGCCGACGCACGCAAGCGACGGAGAGCATCTCCATTGACGACCATAAATCAGCCTTTAAGTTAATTAACATAAACTAAGGCATCTTTCTGTTAAAACGCATGGTCTTTGCATTCTACAGTTCACTTGAGTTTGATTTAATTGCGTTGAATGAATAAGATGCTTGCTGAGACCATTAAGTCGGTAATTTCATTGTTTGTCTCTGCAATGGCCCCATCATGGACTGCTGATCTGCCCAAGGTGTAGCCTGCCTCTCACCTGATGGCAGCTGGGATAGGCTCCAGACCTAACGGTTCAAACGGGTATTAGATTAGTCGGTAAGGAGTGGTCCGCGGCGTAGTGGGTTGAGCAGGAGCCCCATGAACAAGAGGCTATAGTCCTCGCTGCAGCTGGCCCTGGTTCGAGTGCTTCCTGTCTCTCTCCACTGTCCTATCCAATAAAGCCCCAAAATATATATATATATATATATATATAAAAATGAATCGGTAACTTGTAATGGTTCCACTTTCCTCACTGATCACTCAGACTGAAAGGCCAAAAAGGATGAGGAAAGCTCATCTCAGTTACTATGTGGTTGTAAATTATAATACTGTTAGAATCAGCTGATAAACTTAAGACAATCTCCATGGAAGGTTTGCCAAAATTTATGCTGTGTTATGTCCTTCACATTCCCTAAGATAGAACAAAAGTGAGCTGTTTTGTCCCAACAAACATACCTGCTGTATGTCCGCTAACAGCTGATGTCACTGAAAGGTCATTGGGCCTGATGCAAGAACCATTCCTACGCACAGATTTGTTCTTAAATCGTGTGTACGAGTGATTTAAGAGAATTTGCGCATTCACCAATCTTTTCGTATTTACAGAATTTACAGAGTGATCCAGAGCTGTCATAGGAGTTTCCTAAAATAGTCCACTGTTATAGGGCTCGGGCACGTGACGTCACTACGTGAGCGGCGGCCATACTGGAGGCTCAGAACTGTTTTGTTTACATTGTTTTCCACTGCGCGCAGACGTACTCCCGCCTGGTCTCGGAACTTTCTTCGTTGGTTTATCTATTTTACTTATTGTCTTTGCCACTATGGTCGCACGTTGCTGTGTCGTGGGGTGCAATAGCGTAAGCCGTGACAGGAATGGGGGGGAAATCAAAAATGGTTTATCTTTTTACCGGTTTCCTGCTTGGAGGCGCACCCACGGAGACCAAGTGTCCGAGATAACAAAGCGTCGTCGACTAGCATGGATCGCTGCTGTAAGACGACCAAAAATAACTTTCCACTCAATCCCGGTGTCGATGAGAGTGTGTGCTCTGCATTTTCATTCTGGTAAGTTACAGACTTTTGTGTGCTGAGGTAAAGATCCCCGCCTTCACAAGAGGACACTGTCAGTTGGAAGCAAGGGATGTCTCAATGGGTTAAAAGCGGAGGACAAATTTCGTGTGTATGCATGTATACATGACAATAAATCTGATCTTACTCTTAATCTTAATTTAATGTGGAAAATTGCCCATCTCCAAATTCACATGGAAAGGGCGATTGGAACTGTCAGAAACAATACACCTTTTTGTCAGCAAAAGTACCTATCAACATAGTTTTGCCATGCGAAGGTGAAGACAAAACATTCTTTGACAAGATTGTGTCTGTATGTTGTACTCTGACCACCATGAGCAGGAGTGTTGTGCAAAGTTGAAGTCGTCTGAAATAAATATGCTTTGAGATACAGCCAAGTGTGTGTGTTTCATTATTTATTTACAAGTAGAGTAACATGACAAAAGTGTAAAGTGTCATTATAATTGAAACTGTTGCAAAGTATAAGCACTGACACCACATACTATATACGCAATTATGTCCGAAAGGGTGAACTTAGGCAGTAAATCTTCGTCGACAATCCATTCCTTGCTCGGTATTTCATAAGGGTCCAGTCCGTTTATAACGCCAATCTTCTGTATGTACCGATCTCTGGCTTCCTTCTGTAATGTATCCCGGTATATCCCACATCCTTTCTTCGATTTTAACATGCTTTTCTCTCACTTTTCTCTCACTGTTTGGTCCTTGATCTCCGTCTTGCCTCAGGGTTTGTTTACGAGATTGTGCCTCCAATATGGCGACCATATCCCAGAATGCAACGCGTGTGCCCGAGCCCTATTCCAATCAAGTTTGCTTGACTAATGGATTGTATATTTAATTACTTTGAAGCAAACATAAATAAATATATACATTATACCCTATAATGATGCTGACATTATTCTGTTTGACTTAAATTATGCAATAATTGAAGGTTCATTTGCAATACTTTTTGCGAGATCTCGCAACAACAACAAAAAAATCCCTCCATGTCCCTTTAGGGGCTCCGTATTTACACACTTTTTCCCAAGTTAAAGAGCGTTTGTTGAATCTGACGTGGCGTGTTCGAACGAGACCTTCGTACGAAAAAAGTAAGAGAAATTTAGAATAAAAATACGAAAATGTTCTTGCATGAGGCCCATTGTGACTTATATGGTCCGTCCTGGGTATTCCAGTTTCTCCGCCTTGCTGTAATCTGATAACAGCCATGCCCAGACAGGAAAAAGGTGTGTTTTCTGGAATGGGTGAGCCCAAAGCAAAAACTGCTCCACTGCTAAAGTGGAGCTCATATTCTGTGAGGCTCAAACACGGGAACGATGTCCACCGTTCTGCTGGCCGTGGGTGTTCTTATAGTAGCTGCTTACATCTACCATCATATTGTTGTAAAGGGAAAGAGATGCCTGAGCAAAGCAAAGCTGCATGGGAAAACTGTCATCGTGACTGGTAAGTTCTGCTTCGGTAACAATGGTGCGTTGCTTTTTCTGTTTGCATACCAGGGGCGATTTTAGGATCTGGTCTTTAGGGGGGCCCAGCCCCCAGTGCTCACAGAGGCACATTATTTCTCACTAATTGAGGCCAACTAGTACATTTATAAATTTTGGAGCCGTATTAGTTTTGCTTTGAGTAGTGTTTTCCCCTACAGCATTCAATTTTGACCTCTTCATTTCTAAAGACTGTGGCTTGACAGGGATAACAGAGAGCCTGAGACAAATATTGAAGATAACTCAACGTTTATTTTGGGAGTAAAGAGTTAAAACAAAAACAAATGCTAGAAAATAAATAAAATGGTCACTAAAATAATGCATCCTTGAGCAAAAAAAAAAAAAGTGTTTTTGCATAATATATTTTAAAAATGTGCTGAGCCAGGGGGTGCCGAGCTATCTCACGGTGGTGCCTTGGCACCACTAAAAATACTCTAACCTTGCCCCTGTTGCATTCCAATCCAAATTCTGAATCCGTGTGGAATTGAAAAAACTTTGCAGGCAGCAACACGGGCATAGGGAAGACTACAGCCATAGATCTGGCTAAAAGAGGAGCCAGAGTGGTCCTGGCTTGTCGTTCTAAGCAGAGAGGAGAGGCTGCTCTGGAGGAGATAAAAAGGGTGAGTGTTCACAGGTTATCTGTTTCTTTCACACTAAAAAGAAATTGGGCCCACTTGCTGTTGCAGGTAAGTTTAAAAGCCACCAAAACGGTCTTTAATGTCTGTTGCAGGAGAGTGGCAGTAATCAGGTGGTGTTCATGCAGCTGGATCTGGGGAGTCTTGCATCTGTTCGCAGCTTTGCTGCCACCTTCCTGAAGTCTGAAGCAAGACTGGACATCCTCATCAACAATGCAGGTCAGACTGCTCATTTGAACCCGATACCATGAACCCAAGCATCACTACAAAGCCCCGTTTGGAGGATTCAGGCCATGTCAGTCCGAATGGTTCATTTTGAGTTTTCTTTTTTTTTTTTTTTAGAGGCATCTTCCCCAGATAGTTTTAGGCATATATGTATATTCCATTACTATAAAACACACAGACTATTAGGTGGTAATTATTACGGTGCATTCACACCAGACGCGGTCGGGTGACGCGATTACATACAAAGTCAATGCAAAGACGCGATTAGACGCGGATTCGAGCCGGCGGCGCGATGAGGAGCGGTCGGGCGGCGCGATGAGGCGCGGTGAGGAGCGGTGAGGCGGTGCGGTGATGCGGTGGCCGCCGCGCGAGTGAAAATATGCGATTCGCGCGAGTTCAAAAAATCCAACTTTGGCGAAATATTCGCGTCAGACAGCCTATCAGCGTTGAGATTCTGGACGACAGTGACGTGGAGACAGATGGACAGGCGCTGTCTGTGACATGCAGAGGGGACTGCAGATGGAAATTAGCTTCTAAGCTACAATCTGGTGCAGGTCATCTATTTACTTTGTAATTAATGTACTTTGCACATGGTCCCTGACTAAATAAAATAAAAAATTAAATCACCGCCTTCTCCAGGAGTTCCGTCTGGATGACGGCCGCCTCCAGCGGCACCCCAGGCCCACCAGGACCCAGCCCGACGACCCGCTCGGGAGGACCGGCGCCGCGATCTCTCGGCAGGACACCAACCACAGGCGCCCCGCAGCTGAAACGGAGCTGCGGCCCAGCTGCAGAGCGCCTGCAGCCGGCGTCCCGCCGAGAGATCACGGCACCGATCCTCCCGAGCAGGCCACCAAACTGGGTCCCGGCGAGCCCGAAACACCGCTGGAAGCGGCCGCCACGGGAGGATCGGTGCCGTGATCTCTCGGCGGGACGCCGGCTGCAGGCGCTCCGCAGCTGGGCCGCGGCTCCGTTTCAGCTGCGGGGCGCCTGTGGTTGGTGTCCTGCCGAGAGATCGCGGCGCCGGTCCTCCCGAGCGGGTCGTCGGGCTGGGTCCTGGTGGGCCTGGGGTGCCGCTGGAGGCGGCCGTCATCCAGACGCAACTCCTGGAGAAGGCGATGAAATTATCTGAGCTGAATGCACCACCGGATGATGTCACTGACCCAGACACGACGGCGTGTGCGTTTCAGACGAATCTCGGACTGCCACAGCAGATACAAGGACGCGATTAGCCATGGATAGCTTCTTGAGCTATTCACTCGTTTTTTACTCGCGCGAAAGAGGCGTTTGAGGCGATGGAATTTAATTTACACCTGCGGCAACGATCACGCGATGAAGGCGGTGCGAATATTCGCATCGCGTTTGGTGTGAACGCACCGTTAGAGTAGAATTTCCCAGTGTTGAAACAATATTCTAACCTTTTTTTTTTTTAATCATCTGGAAAACACATTTCTATCTTCAGGCTCTCTAAGCAAAAATAACCAACTTGAAAAAGCAGCAATATATTTAATTGCTCCAGCAGTTGTATTGTTTTCGGATGTTTTTGTTGTATATAATGATCTGAAATGTAGACTTAAAGCTATGGTAGGTAATCCTAGAGAGCTAGCAAGAGAGCTAGCAAGATTCGAAAGTGTCCACTCCTCTAAGCTCCACCCCCCCCCTCCCCATTCCGTCAGTGCTTCATCCAAAGCCGGTAGAACCGCATGCGCACATGGAGCAGGGAGCCGGCAGAGGGGGGCGTAGGCAGAAAGCAGAGGCATCTGATTGGTTTTTTGTAGGCGACCAATCCGAGATCAGCGTCCCGCTGATCTCGGATTGGTCAGCTTTTTCTCAGTCCTGCAGCTGCCACAGAGGTCTGATTATTTTCGTCCCTTTTTCTAAATACATCTTGTATAGATTTCTCTCAGGATAGATGGACCATTTCACCCAGTATTACAAAATGTGTTTCTGAACAGGATTACCTACCATGTCTTTAATGAAGGTAATAAAAAGCTGGAGTTGGCTGGATGCAGATATCCCAAGTCTCCCGGAACTTCCGGGAGTCTCCCTGATATTGATAGTTAATCACGGATGCCCGCGAGTCGGATAAAATATCCCGGATTTTAGACTATGCGACGGAGTGTTTTTTTTTTTTTTTTTTTTTTTTTTCCCCCAATGCGAGTGAGTGTGCAGGCAACACAATAACTCGTGCACCATGCGCGTTTCGACTGCGCGGGCATGAGAGAGGGGTGTGGGGAGAGGTGTGAAACCTGTGCGTATCTGTCCAAAGCGATGCTCTGTTCAACGAACGTTCAGGGCGACTGCTGGTCAGAGGGCGCTGATTGGTTTAGTCAGCAAAATTAGCCAATAACGTTCGGTGTGGGAGGGCTTCGATTTACTTCTGACAGTCACCTAAGTTACCACTCAAAACTGTGCATCCTGCCAAATGGCAAAGGGTGAATCCTCGAGTAAAAAACTAAAATATAAGACTCATTTTACAGCAGAATATATACTAAAGTATACCCATGTGTAGTGAAGGTGAAGAATGATGACACCGTGGCGAGGTGCACTGTATGCAATAGTGACTTCAGTATTGCCCACGGCGGACTTAATGACTGTAAAAGACATGTGGAGGTAGGCTGAACGCGCCATCATCTGCATTTTATTTCTGTTGGTTAAATGCTGTTATAAAATAAAGCAAAACGTATCAAAGACTTATTTAAAGTATCAAACACATTTAGTTACTAAATTGTGTAGGCCTATATCTAACTAGCCAGCTACAGTATCTAACTATCTATATCCAGCCTGTCTAAGCCTTTTAAAAAATCCCCAATTTAATATGTTGATAAATAGGCAAAATAAATTAAGCGTATATTAATTAAAGAAAATATGTGTGTGTGTGTGTGTGTGTGTGGGGGGGGGTTGATAAGCATCTCCCTGAAATGAGTTTTTTTGGAACTTGGGATGTCTGTGGATGTCTTGCCCCAAGTATCTACTTAAATTTAAACCCTCAATGGAGAATGTGGAGCATGTTAAACAAAAGCTATTGCATCCTAAAGTCCTGGTCTAAAAACCTCTCCAAAATAGGTTAATAGTTAACCTTTTATTTGTTTGAGTCAACTCAGGCTCACGAGGATGCACCCTGTGGATGATCCTCGGTTTCTCCACGCTTTACTCTCCTCTCTCCTGTCGTCCCTCCGACAGGTCATCTCCTGGTTCTCTCCTCCTCAGCCCGGACCAGCACGCTACGGATAAAGGGGAGAATGATTAGCTGATGATGTGCAGATGTGCCCATCATCTCCCCTCCCCCTGTCCTCTGAGCCCTTCCCACCTCTCCTCTGCACCTGATGCACCACGCCCCCCTCCACAGACATATTTGCAACATGGCGAAGGGTTTAAGGGGCAGAACAATCGTCGTGGTTTTCCACCGTTTTTTTTTTTTTTTTTTTTCCCAGGTATTGTTTTCTGCCCCCCTAGATGAGCTAACTGCCCACCCACACATGCCACTCTGGTCACACCTCTGCTGCAACTTTAGTATTCTAGTGTCCTCATGAGCGAGTTCAGGAAGACTTGGTTTAAACGTCCTCATTCTCCATCTCGCTCCGGCCTCACATCCACAGTGTTCTCCGTCAATAATGCTTATTAATGATAATCATATAATTTCCCTTTAGGGAATAATACTCTTTTTTTTTTCCTTTCCTTTCACCTCGTCAGGGATTTGGGGTCTTTTTCTGGGCATCAGATGGGTTTCGGAAAGCTCATTCAGCTCTTCCAATGGCACCATAACTCATCATAATGTGAACAAATCTCAGGAGTACAAGGAGAAATCACTCCAGCAGCACAGCTTTTGATTGTTCCATCTTTTTTTCCCCAGGCGTTTACCTGCAGGGTCGAACAGTGGATGGCATAGGATTGATGTTCGGCGTTAACCACCTCGGTCATTTCCTCTTAACCAACCTTTTGCTGGAGCGACTGAAGGAGTGTGGACCGAGCAGGATAGTAAATGTGTCGTCCATGGCACACAACTTTGGAAAAATCGACTTTGACTGCCTGAACACCCACAGAGCTCTGGGAGTAAGGGAATCCTTTACGGACGGCCTGGAGGTTTATGCTCATAGCAAGCTGTGCAACGTCCTCTTCACCCATGAACTGGCCCAGAGACTGAAGGGAACCAAAGTCACCTGTTACTCCCTGCACCCAGGTCAGTGGTCAGAGGATGGAACCACTAAAATCACAGAAAGAAACAGTTGCCATAAAGTGGGACCCAGTGTAAATGTTTCATACCTTTCAGTTAAAACTTGAACAGATGAAAATCAAAGAGGGTTTCAGATCAGTAATGGTGGTGGGTTAGCTCAGGGGTTTTCAAAGTGGGGGCCACCACGGGGCACTAGGGGGGCCTCAGAAAATTGGAGGGAAGACAAGAAAAAAATGCAAAAATAGAATCAAATTTTTTTTAAACATCATTATAAAAAATTGTCACTTTTTTTTAATCAGTATTGTAAAATACAATTTATAATAATATATCATATCGAAATGTTATTTGCCATGCTTGTCTTTCTGATTGGTTGCCAGTCAAAACATGGTAGACCTGGCGGTTTGCGCCTGTTCTGAAGCTGCTCTGCTCCTCAAGCTAGCGTGTAGGTAGCTAGCCAAAATGGACAGATTTTTGACTAGGAAGAGACTGAAGGAACAGACCAACAGCCCAGCTATGGAGGACACTGCTGCAAAAAAACCCTAAGAACTGGCCGACTAAAATCAGAAAGTACGAGGCAGCATACATTAAGTTTGGCTTCACAGCCATACAGAAAAATGCCCACGATTGCCCCAAATGCGTCCTCTGTCTGGAGACCCTCTCAAATGAGAGTCCGAAAAAACGGTCGACTTCTTCAGACGTAAAGAAGAGCATTTAGTCAGGCTGCATTCACACAGCGAGCTGCTGTCCGTAGAGAAAAGAAAGAAAATATGTTCTAAAAGTTGATGTTTCATTACATATTTTGTAGCATTGTCTGTGGTTTGCAAAGGGGGTCCCCGGCCAGAAGCTAATACTGTTTGGGGGGCCTTGGCATGGAAAAGTTTGGGAACCCCTGGGTTAGCCCACTGCTGTGGTTCCAACTGAAGACTATGGCCAGAGGATGGGAATTCTTAGAAACGAACTGATGGCAATATTTGTTGTTCCATTTGTTTCAAAATGAGGAAAGGCACTATGATGAGGTAGATTTAATCATTATAAGGTAAAGTAGAACCAACCGCTTTTGCCTCATGAGTAAGAAAATCTCCAGGTAACAAGTGGAAAGGATGCGTCTGGGCCAAGTAACAAAATCTCCTTTCTGTTGTTGCAGGAGCTATCAACACGGAGCTGACCAGGAATGCAAGCTCGGTTTTTCTCATGCTCTTGAGGCCAATAACTACATTTTTCTTCAAGAACACTGTCCAGGGTTGCCAGACCAGTCTGCACTGTGCCCTCCAGGAGGGGATTGAACCTCTCAGCGGGCGTTACTTCTCCAATTGCACTGTGAGAGAAGTCTATCCTAAGGCCAAGGATGATGCTGCGGCAAAGAAGTTGTGGGAGATCAGTGAGAGACTGAGTGGCCTCGCGTAAAAAGAACAAGAAATAAAAGCAGATTATATTCATAACACTGACCTCCCATCTCTTCTTTTAGATGTTAATTGTAGGCTGTTGTATGAATGTCTTATCTGGCTTTGCATTTTCAAAAAAGAAAAAAAGGTAAGATTAGGATTAGGGAACACATAAGATATAGATTTGGTAAGTCCCTTAATACCCAAACACTCTGTTTACATATTCATTAGATGTTTAATTGTAATATGCTGTAATGATAAAGGAATGATAGAAGTCATGACAATCAGTTGTTTATGTATTGTACATTTTTAATTAGAAATGTCTATTATACATGAACAGCTAATTTGCTATTGTTGCATGAGAATTATTTTAATGTCTCAGAAGGGGCTCGAAAAAAGCAACCTCTCACGGTAAATAACCAGGTTACTCATTTGAAAGTTTCTACTTTTACAGGTTTATATGGTAGGACAGGTGGGGAGATTTAAATCAATCACTCTTTCTTCAGAAAGCACCTTTTCAACCAAAATGCAATTTAGCATGCTTTACAAAGCAAAACAAAGATTCCAGAGGTATTGCTGATATTGTTCCTTAATATATCAATATTTGGAAGGAATAGCACTAAAAGAGCACATTGAACCATCATATCAAGTACAAAACAAGTAGGTTAGATACATTGACAATAAATGCCCCAAAGTACGTTGTATCTTCATGGATCTTACCTGAACTAATTGGAGGAATAGGGACTATGCATCATTCAGAGAAAATTGGAATTGCCCAAACAAGAATGGTAAATGCTCCATGGCCATATAGTGCGTATTAACCTTGCTCTACAAAGTGCTTTACAATGTGTTTCCCAAAAACACTCATACAGCACAGCTTATTATATATTAAATGTACATATATATATATATATATATATATATATATATCTCCAATGAACTCCACACTATACATATATTGTTTTTTCATGGATGCAACCCATATACTCAACTCTGCTGCTCATACCACAAATGCATTTTCCTTACAAATGTGGCACCATTTAAAAAGGAAATAAAAAAACAGGCTTTCCAACACTATAACATTTATTCCAAGGAAGCATTGCTACAACAAAGAAACAAGCAAACACAAATGTCCTTACTTTTTGTGCTAGATTTATATATACACTACTACACACTACTTGGAGTTGGGCATTGGAAGTCTTCCTCCTATCATTCCTGCCAGGTTAGGGACTACACTTATCTGACATGTTTTACTGAACTAATGCAAATACAAGGCTATAAATTACAATAATTCTATCATGAGTATCAATTGGGCCTCTCTTACCAGAGGATAACAAATACTCTTCAACATAGAGAATATGAAATCCTGTAATTCTCAGCGGGGCACTTTTCCAAAGACTTCAGGTTGTCTGTGCCAGAGTTCGAACTGCTGAAGTGCAGAGTGAATTATGACAGGACTTTGAGTTAAGTGCTGCATTTTTCTTAGTGTTTCTGATAATAGAACAAGATTAAAATGGGTGTGTGACTTGATAATGAGACGGATACACCTGAACACACACAGTCCTTTGACAAAGATTAGCCAGTGACCTCTGGTATAATTCCATGGCTACACAGACGGTTGTTTCAACAAAGAAAGAACTGTTCTTATATTGGGTTAATGTCACTGCCCTTGGCTTAAGCTTTTTCTGGGAAAGTTTTTGTACATTCATTATTGAGAAATGAAAGATCTTTGAAAGACAGCAACATTATGCTTCCAGGCTTTATGAGGACCTTCCACATGTTGGGGCCCTATACCTTTTTGAATTTCCCCCATTGGGGGATGACTAAAGTAGTTTTCTATTCTATTCTTCTATTTTGGTCCCACAAAGTTGGCCTTCCTTCAACATATGGAATGGTCTGACAGCAGAACTATGTCAAAAAGAGAAAAGGATGCTTTCTGTTATTTGCAATGTAGTTTTTGGCACTGAGGCAAAGCAGCATGGATCTTGAGATGAGCTGATACAAAAGTCACACCAAGGCAGATGATGGAAATGTGGAGGTGGGGATTATGGGGAAAGGGGATGAGTGCTGAAATGATTATAATTGATTTGATTGGATTGGTTTATAACTGGACTGTATCTTTGTATTGTGGTGATATTACTTTTTTCTTGAATTGGCACTATTTAAAAAACAGAACTGAATTGGATTACACCTTTTTTCACTGCTGCTCCATTTTTTTTTCAAGATAACAGACCAGTAAAACCTGATGGTTGAGTCATGGTGACGAAGCTACTTTCACTGATGTGATTGTGTTTCCTGTGAAAGTCCATGGCCAGATCATTCTAAATGTTAACCTTGTAGCACCCACAGTTGCAGATATGCAACAAGCTTTTTATTTATTTACATTATATTTTTATTTATATTTTTATTTACATTACATTATTTGATTTTTTAAATTTACATACATTATTTACATTCATGTGTAATATTTTTTTACATTACATTTTATGTGCCGACAGTTGTCACAGCATCATTTTCTTGGCTCAGTGAATCACACTCTGCTTTGTGGTGGTCTGTTCTAGTTGGTTCTGCTCTCGTTTGGTGTGGTCTGCTTTGTCCACCTTTCACAGCGCTAATGGGAGGTCAGGTCTCCAAATTGTATTATTATGATTATTTTTATTTTTGCATTTTTTTTATTAGCTTCATGTGCACATTTTTTATTTACATTACATTTTTATTTACATTACATTTTTATTTACATTACATTTTTTTGCATTTTATACGTGCTTCACTTTTTCACAACAAATATCTGTGAAATGTTTGATTTGTTGTTGAATGGAAAGTTTATGATGGTTGCGTTCCGCACTTTGTATTAAGAATGTTCAATAAAGGTCTATCATATACATTTTACTGTGGTAGCAGCAGTTACTGGTGAACTTTCACTATACCTTTTTTGCCAAACGATCTGCAGAGAATGACTTGGTTTTGTGAACAAAATTCAGGAAAGCCCACAGTTGCAAATATGCAACATTGCCTAAAATGATCAAAAATGGCCCAATTCCAAAAATTCCAAAAATATTGGTTTATTTCCACCCAAAAAGATGCAAGAAGAGCCAAAATGATTTTTTTCAATGATTATTCATATGCTTGGATGCTACAAGGTTAAGATGGATCCCATAAAGTTGTGCTGTGTGCTTTGTGTGTAATAGTTGTTGTGGAATGGCTAGGTAGTTCACATGGTGAACAGGTGTAATTTCCTGACTAATGTCACCATGAGTTCATGAAATACTGTGATGCAAATAACAGGCTTAGAACCAAACAATGATAAAGAGTCTCTCGCTACGTAAAACAACTGCTGTTGTAAAATGGAATAAAAAAATTGAATAAAACAAAATGATATTGTCTGTACTGGTTACTGTATTTGCGTTTTGTCCTCTGAATTGATAAATTAATACATATCCCTATCTTTATGTGATTTATATAGCACTTCTTTGAAAGACTAACATATTTCTGACATCCTCAAACAATTTCACCTTGATTTATGCAAGTTTCAAGTGAAGAATGACCTGCAGGAGGCTTTAAATCAATATCTCTCCACTATGCAGTCGGAACTGAAGTTGTCTCTTTGTGAAGAGGTGAAACATAGCCAAAAAGTTGTTGCTTTAAACTAAAGTACTTAGAAGTACCATGACATGGAAAGGTTGTTGAGCTGAATTTATCACGTGCAAACGAAATTTTGTTGGCTTCCTCCGCAAATCAAAATTTAGAATAAAAGCAGTAAAGAATTAAAGTCAAAGTCAAATTTATTTGTATAGCACATTTCATGTACAAAACAATTCAAAGTGCTTTACATAAAATGATTTGCAGCAGGGAGTGTGAGAAGCATTAAAAAATACATAAAATAATATAAAGAGAAACAAATACAATAATTTAAATGAATTTAAAAACAAGCAACAGTCGAGATACATTGAAAGATACCGTGCAGATTTCATGTGAAAAAAAAAAAAGTTTCGGTGCAATCTGTTGGTTTCCTTAGCTAGGAAATTGTTTTTGAATTGGTTCTATATGAACAAATTGGATTATTTTCTGAATAATTATGATTACAATTAATTGAATTCCAATTGGCTTGAATTGGACTTTATTATCTAAGTGCCATGAGATGACATTTGTTGTATTTGGCGCTATATAAATAAAAATGAATTGAAAAATGAATTGAATTGAAACCTGCACGGTATCTACACATGAGAAAAGAAATGTTTTTAACCTGGATTTAAAAATGTCTCCATTTGGTGAAAGTTTAATCTCCACTGGCAGTTTGTTCCACTTGTTTGCAACATAACAGCTAAATGCTGCTTCTCCATGATTAGTCTTTCAGTAGTAGAAGTAACCTCTCTGGAGATGGATGTGTAATGTTTTACTTCCAACCTGCGGTCTTAAACTCCAGTCCAGTAGAGGACGGTATCGCTGTTGCAATCTGGTATCTCTAACGGCAAATAACCCAGAAGAAGAAGAAGAAAACCGAAGAAGAAGATAACTGAAAACCGAAGAAGAAAACTTGCGTGAGAAGACAGTCAGAAGACGAGAGCCATTAGTTATGAAATGTCGTGTGTTTTGTACCTCGTCGCAGGCGCAGTTTGGACTTACGTGTTAGTTTACTACGCTGTGTTCAAAGGAGCCAGATGCTCAAATTCAGTCAAGCTGAAGGGGAAGACAGTCATTGTTACAGGTAAATGAACCAAATGATCACGCCAAGATAGATTTAAACCCCAACTAAATGACCATTTAACTTAGAATTGTGTCGCGCTGAATTTGCAAACTAATCATTTCAAAATGATTAGATGGATGCTGGTTGCAAACCTTAGACCCAGATTTCTGAATTTCTCTCAAAATACCCGTTCAACAAGAAAAGGTTGAGCAAAATATCAGACCTGGTAGTGATGGAGAGTGAATGGTAATGTAAGTAAAGTAATGCCACCGCTTCCTAAAGAGGTCAGAGAGCAACCACCGAGAACATGTTCAAGTGGGGAAGTCTTACCATATGTTTAGAAGTCAAATATCTAAAATAACGAATGTACTCAGTAAACAACATCCTACAAAAAGCAGTCCCTCTGTGCGCCCCAATGCAGCACCACAAGTAGGCTAATGTAGCCACACATCAACATGGCATGTCCTCAGAGGCTTAATAACCAACAACAACAACAACACAACAACCAAGAATCATTTTCCAAACTGTTTAAAGGGACATTATGTAATTTCTTCCCCCATCTAGTGGTGCAATTTTATTTTGCAAAGTCGAATGAATTTGCTCTCTAGCGCCTCGCGTTTTCAAATGTGCGTTGCAACTTGTTGAACTACGGCAGCCGGTATGTGTCAAGATTCAAGAAGCTATAGCTTCAGACTCAAGGTCCATACAAACAAAAAGACATCAAGACACACAGTACAAAGGATTACATAACACACATACAACAACACTATAAATACAGATGACAGATAACATGTCAGATAACATAAGTTGACATAGCCTTTGGTGTGCAAACAATGCAATTAGTCATATTCCGGGAGTTACCGGACATGACGTCAACGCAGCGGTAGCGTTAGCAGCAGTGTGTAGCTGCTATCTGGAAAGTGTTCTTTTAAATAAACTCCCGGTAAACTTACAAACTTTCTAATGCCTCGTTTTATGAGTTTAGAGCCTATGTGTACTACGGCAGAAGTTTGGTAACAATCAATGCATTATTAGTGGGATAATTTACGAGATAAAATATATTTACCATTAGCGCCAGTATAAGCCATTCGGCGGACGTGACGTCATTTCCGCTTGCAGGCCTGGTGTTGGGGAAAACGTGATTCGAAGTGCTTTATGTCCCTCTCGGCACTTCGTCGTTTTTCATAGACCGGAAGGACATGGCAGCCTCCATAGAGCTTACCTGCTCTATGTAGATACAGACAAGTTATTCTTCACTCAGGAGGATAAGTGAGATTTTTGACAGAGATAATTTTACACCAATGAGGACTAATTTATGAATGAATATGTTGATTTGAGCAAATAAATGACTTAATTTATTACATAGTGTCCCTTTAAGTCACAATGCAATCTGACAAACCAGAACGTGCCAGTCAAATAAGTTCTGTCGGAGGATCATTTTGATACCTAAGTGACATGAAGTAGCCTGCTTGAAGCAGAATTGGGTGTCAGTCACTGAGGTACAGTCAACAAGACAAATGCCTCCAAAGACACCCCCACATCCCCGTTTTCCAGCCTTTCCTCCTCTGGCAACACTAACTATTACAAACAGCACCCATCTTCTTGGTGCCCTATGATAGTGGTTCAATCTGTCAGTCTTACCCTAGGTTTTTTTTTTTTTTTTTAAGGATTTTTTTGGGCTTTTTATGCCTTTATTATAGAGGACAGTGAAGAGAGACAGAAAGCAGGGGGCAGAGAGAGGGGGAATAACATGCAGCAAAGGGCCGTCCGATGCGGGAACCGGGGTCAGCTGCAGCAAGGACTATGGCCTCTGTACATGGGGCGCCTGCTGTACCCACTACGCCCCATACCGCCCCATACCGCCCCATACCCTAGGTTTTTAAGAATCAGTTTTCTCTCCACACACATGAAATGACCAAAAGTCATTAAGTGAGGTCGGTGGTCCCCACAACAGTTAATAATAATAATAATAGTAATAATAATATATTTTATTTATAAAGCACTTAAGCACTTATCAATAAACTTAATGACCTCAGAGTGCTAAATCATTATTATTATTATTATTATTATTATTATTATTATTATTATTATTATAGTTCCATCTCAAAGTCTGGTAGTTTGATAGACCTGGTCTTCTCCAGGGTTTTAGTTTTGTTTCTTTGCAATTAAACTCTGTTTGATTAAAATTGAAACTAAATTTACAAAGTATTGAAATAGCTTTAATTGTGTGACAGAAGTCTGCCTAATTTAATCTGGATTTAGTCATTTCAGTTATTTGCCAAATTGAGGAACTAATCGTCCGAGTTTGTTCAGTGCAACCTTAGTGACGCTCTTATTGGAATCCTAAATGTTTCTAAATGAAAAATATATTCCTTTGATAATGTGTCCTCATTCACATCCAGATTTTCAAAAGTGTGAATGATTTACATTTTAATGCACTGATCAAGCCTACCAACATGTCTATTTTGCCAAATTTGTGTCAAGGAAATGTATCTCTGTTATTAGATATTAGTCTTACTAAAAAGAAAAGCAGCATTGGACAGTTAGGTGTCACTTGGTTTGGCAAGGCATGTTTTTATCAGTATCTTTGAGTTTGCTGTGTTTGGGAATTGTTTCCTTCACTAGGGAGCAACACTGGTATTGGCAAGTCCGCAGGGCTGGATCTGGCAAAGAGAGGAGCCAGGGTGATCCTGGCCTGTCGCAGCAAGGAGAGAGCTGAGGCTGCAGTTTATGAAATCCGCAAAGTAAGTAGGAAGAGACTGTTGGAAACCAGAGCCTCATAGTTGGGCCAGAATGCATAAGAAAACATAAGGAATTCAGATATCAGTGGAAGATTGAATCTAAGAAAAAAATCACGCTAAAATAAAAACAGAAATTCTGGACAACGAAGAGACGGTCTCCCCAAGAAATATTCATACCTCTTCACTTTTTTTTCATGATCTCTTGTGTTGTTTTTGCATAATTCTAGAATGTTTAAGTGAAGACACATTCTTAGAAATGGTTTCAAATTAGGTAAAAATCAAAAACTGAAATGATTAATTTACAACATATTTCACAGCCTTTGACTATCAGGCTTTCCAACCTTAGTAGGGATATGCAAATGTAGCTGCATTTGTCAAGCAGCAAATGACAGCAAATGTGATCTCAAGGGGACACAGATACAATTCAACTCTTTGGAATACAGTCATAATTCAATCACAGTCAATTAATTAAATTTCAAATGGAGTCCAATTCATACAAAACCAATAAAAAAAAAAATGCCTTCCAGGAGAGTGGGAACAACCAGGTGGTATACATGCAGCTGGATCTGGCAAGTTTGAAGTCTGTTCGCAGTTTTGCTGAAACCTTCCTGAAGACTGAACCCAGACTGGATATCCTTATAAACAATGCAGGTGAGGCCATGATCAGGCATTGGAATTTAACTTGATGTATTGTTTTTTATAAAAAAAAACAACTTAAGAGATGGTTCATCGTTTGTTTCCTTGAACTCGACTTTTATTTCAGGTGTGATGGGTCCAGGACGTACCGAGGATGGTTTCGGCATGGCGTTTGGAGTGAACCATCTGGGTCACTACTATCTCACCAACCTCCTCCTGGACCGCCTGAAGCAGTGTGCTCCCAGTCGAGTTGTCACAGTTTCTGCACTCTTACACCACTTAGGAAACATAGACTTCCCTTTGTTGGCTTCTGGAAAGGATTTGGTGTCTGGTCAGTCTACCTGGAACAACTTGCAGGCTTACTGCAACAGCAAGCTCTGCAATGTGCTCTTCACCAGGGAGCTGGCCAACCGTTTGGAGGGCACCAAAGTCACTTGCTACGCCCTGCACCCAGGTCAGTGCCTGCTGGTAATGTTGGGAGGTTTATTTGTATTGGACCAGGAAAAGGCAGCCGCTCTATCAGCACTCATTACTCAACAGTACATGCAGACTTTAACATACAATGTACCTGCAGAATGTAGAATTGTATGTATAAATGAGAAAGAAAACAACAGACTTGTATATCAGACCTAAAGAACATAAAAGAAGAGCTCAGAATAGGTCATCATTGGTCAAACTGGGGCAGCTAGTCAGCCATTTCTGTCTCTCAGAGGATTTTCAGTCTTGACCATCTTAAAGCTTAAGCAGCTGCCATAAAGTTGCCCCGTGTTTAAACAGTATCACAATGCAAACTACAGGAAGGAAGTCCTGAAACTGACCGCTTGGTGCTCATCAGATAACCTGCATCTGAACGGCAGAAAAACAAAAGAAATCACCATGGACCTCAGAAAGAAAAGGGCTGACCTGCAACAGTAATTAGTTACTGATTCCTTCTCCAAGAAAGTAATCCAGTTACTTTACTGATTACTTTACTTAGTTACTTTTCAAAAACATGAAGCACAACCTTAGTCTGCTATAAAGTAATAGACCTTTCAGCCTAATTCTATTCTTTCTGCATATTCCATCATATAGAATTAACACAATAGCTTAATAATAAACATAATAACCAATATGTCATATTCTCTCTCAAGGTATCTTGCAAATGACTTTCTCTGCGGCAGCTTGACGCTTTTGGTCGGTAGTTTTTCTACGATGCGTCAGAATGATTCAGTGGAAATGGACAATATGTCCTCGACAATATAGGCAGCTACTAGCTTCTTCAGTTCAGTGGCACTAAGTCCTGCTCTTGAGTCATTCTCACCCGTTTATCAGGAGAGGGGCCTCGGAGGTTTGCCCGGTGGAATTGGATGTGGTAGCTGCAGCGGTCATGTCAGTGGGGGGGGATCGGGGGGTTTCTCAATGAGTTTCCCATTCCTGTGCCGGCTTGCTCAGATTTGAGGTGGAATTTGTTGCTGTAGATAAAAACAATTCTCCCCACGCAGAGTGTACAGCTCTAATGTTTTTGACACTTTTTTATTTTATTTTATTATGCCTTTAATGAGAGGACAGTTGGAGAGAGACAGGAAGCAGGGGGCAGAGAGAGGGGGAAGACATGCAGCAAAGGGCCGCTCGGTGCGGGACTGGAACCGGGCCAGCTGCAGCGAGGACTGTAGCCTCTGTACATGGGGCGGCTGCTTAACCCACTACGCCACCGACCGCCCCGGTTTTGACACTTTGACACAAACTCAAAGTAATGTGGGTACTTCCGAGCATTAAATGCTCCACGTTGTCTCTTGGTGATCTCCACACGCGCTGACGTCGCACCGCTCATACGCGATCGTCATGAGACGCTCTCACAAACAAAATCACGGTTTAGTAACGCAGCCTGCTTACGGGAAAGTAACAGTAATCTAATTACTGTTTTTGAAATTGTAATCCCTTACTTGATCAGATTACAGTAACACATTACTTTTGACTGCCCATCCCTGCTCCTCCACACCTTTGAATACCCGGGCATCTCTGCTGACCTCTGCTGGTCTGCAGAGATCAGGAAGGCCCGGCAGTGAATTCCCTTCCATTACCCTGCTGAACGTAAACACGCACCAACCGCCAACGATGTATTTCTGTATTTTTCTTGTTATGCATTCGCACTTTCCATTCTCAGCTCAGACAATAACCGTTGAACGCTGAAAGAATGGCACCGACTGTTGATTGATTATTGTTTTAATGTCTGTTTGTTAAAAAAGGCTAAGCTTTTAATTTTGTTGTGCTGCTGTACAGTGACAATAAATTCTGAATCTGAATCTACTTATAAGCCTGGCTAATGTTTACAGTAAACATAAACGTTATGTTTTTGGATCTTTCCAGGAGTCATTCACACAGAGCTGGGTCGCAATATGAGATGGTGGCTGCAGCTCCTCTGGATACCCGTAGCCAAGCTCTTCTTCCTCCACCCTGAGGGGGGCTCACAGACCACCCTGCACTGTGCCCTGCAGGAGGGCATCGAACCTCTCAGTGGGCGTTACTTCTCAAACTGTGCGCTCCAACAAGTGGCCGCCAAGGGAAGAGATGATGCACTGGCAAAGAAGCTGTGGGAAGTGAGTGAGAGGTTAACGGGCTTATAACAACCAAAGTGGTTCCAATGCTGGTTCAGAGCCAGAAGTTAGAACCAGTTCTTTCAGTTTCAACCACCAAAGTGGTTCCAGCACCGAAAAACTCCTGCTGCAGTCGCACAGACGCTTTGCTTGGCCAGATCAGGGTTACGGAGACCAACCAGAGCAGCTGAAATATTATGAGCGCCATAATAAATAAATATAGCCACCGTATTTATTCTGCTTGATTCAAGAAAGAACAATTCAAAAACGAAAAGAGCTGCAACATGAATGTGAGGTCAAAGCAGCAGTAGAATGCTTTACAATGCACCACATGGAACTGCACAGACATCACTGTTTGCAGCTATATTTATTTACACTTACACTACATTTACATTTATTTACACTGTTGTCAATAATGTCAGCTGGCATTTACAGATCCTGCTCCAAACTTTGTTCTGACATTAGCTCTGCAGAGAGCATTCATAAATGCAATCTGGTGCTTAAAACAGCATTTTTGAATGAGGCTAGTGAGATTAAGACGGTTTGCAGGTAAAATCAGACAAAGTCTTTGTTGTTTTAGTGAAGAATTGTTAAGTGTCTTCAAAAATTCAGACTCCAGCGGAGGGAGAGAGGGTCCAACATGGAGTAGAAGAGACATTAAAAGTGACATCGTTGTTGTGGCTTTCTGGCTGTGGAAAACCAAACCAGTTCTTAGTTTGAACTAACTTCAAACTGGCTCCAAAACCAGCACTGGAACGCCTTTGGTCCGAAAAGGGGGAACTGAATCCTGGTCCAGAACCATCAGGAACTATATGAGTCCCCTGTGCCTTAGAGCTGTTAACAGGCTGCTCGTCTTGGATCTAAAGTGTGCTTGCCTCTGCGTATTTAAGCGACTGTTTCTAATGGTTTGCTGTGGGAGCACGTGTTATGTGCTTCGTGTTGGATAAATGCAAAGAGTTTATCAAAGGGCAGATATCTGCAGAGATGTCTTGTGGTAAAAGCACATTTTCTTTTTGCACTGAAGGGGAAATCCTTCACCCATACACTATATGAGTCACACATTCCAGCTTTGCATGAGTGAATGTGCCCCAGAGGCATTTCATGTGCAGCATGTATTAATGTTAAGTAAGGAAAGTGAAAAAGGAGATTATTCTTAATTTAATGTGAATCATCATTAGAGCTTGTTATTATATTTTGGGGCCGGCGAGACTTCCTGGTGTGGATGGCTCCCCAAATGAATGCTTTCCTCACCTGGTTCCTCAGTGCCCAGCAATATCACATTTTAAAGAGCCTATGTTTGCCTCTGTATGTACATGTCTGAGTCAGTGAGTGAGTGAGTGAGTGAGTGTGTGAGTGAGTGTGTGGATACGTGGGGGTGGGGGGTGGGAGATTTGGGGGGGTCGGGTGTTTTAACCTTTTAACCTGTACAGCACTTTGTGTTCCATTTTATGTATGAAAGGTGCTATATAAATAAAGTAAATAAAATAAAATAAATATTTTGTATTTCTTATGTCCACTCATAAGAGAAAACATTATGACTAATATATATATACCTAATATACTGCTGTTCCATTTAGTGATGCCAAAGCTGTTCTGTCTGTCAAAGTACATCTTCTGCCCCAAATAAAGAGCAGATCCTCGCAGCCCAGGTTGTTCATGTCTTTTACACCTAACGCATTTAGAGTATTAACTACCTGTTCACTTGTCATTTAATATTTTTTACATTTAGAAATGCTTGTTCAGTGTTCTTTACATATCTGTGAGTGCTCAGAATGTTATGTGGCACTGCTGTGTCCGTGGTGCAGGAGAATTCATGGTGTTGTCCGTCAAGCCTCGAACCTTCTGCGGTCCATGCTGCATCTTTTTGTGGAGAAGTTTATCCCACAAGAAACACTTTTAAATAAGTTTGTCAATTTGTTGTCACAAATATTAGGGATAAAAACATCACTCTGAAAAATAGCAATATAACTTGGCCTTAACTCTTTCCATAATTAATTAGCAAAAATCAGTGAATTTTATGTATTTTACCGTGTATTCTTGTAGGAAGCAGATAACTACTAACCAATCTTAAGATTCATGTTGATGTCCCAATGCCATGAATGGTTTCGAAGCCTTTGGGCACATCATGAGGAGTGGTCGGGCCATTTGCAGTGACGGAGACAAAGAATAAGGCATTTTCCAAGGTGTTTACTGTGATTTGTTCAGAAACTAATACTGAATTTGTTTTTCCAATAAATGGTGAGTATGCATCAAGTGCCTCCTTCTGTTGAGGGAACTCTAGTGCCATGAATAGAACTCATCTTCCAGTCTGGAGCTAAGAATAGCAATATATAATTTACAAGTCATTAGACCCGTCTTAGACCAAATAAGCAGTGTAGTGATGCTAGAATAGGTTTAGTCTAATTTCTCCTGGTTCTGGGGAAACTTTCAATGATACAGTTTAGGCCCAAAATACATCTGTGATCTGTTCAGAGAATATAAAGCCAGCAGAGCTCTTAGATCCAAGCACTCAGGTCAGCTGGTCCAGTCCAGAGTCCAGACTAAACATGGAGAAGCAGCATTTAGCTGTTATGCTGCAAACAAGTGGAACAAACTGCCAGTGGAGATTAAACTTTCACCAAATGGAGACATTTTTAAATCCAGGTTAAAAACATTTCTGTTCTCATGTGTCTCATATCTTTTAACTTATCTAGACTGTTGCCTGTTTTTAAATTCATTTAAATTATTTTATTTGTTTCTCTTTATATTCTTTTATGTATTTTTAATGCTTCTTCCACTCCCCGCTGCAATGCTTTTATTTTATGTGAAGCACTTTGAATTGTTTGTACATGAAATGTGCTATGAAAAAATAAATAAAATAATAAATTTGAAATTTGATTTGATGAATATTCAGTTGAAATTATCGATATAATGTGAAGAGAAAAAAAACAGCTTTTGTGTTTTGTCACAATGCTTTTTTAATAGGACATCGGTTATCCTGTGCCAGCTGATCAGCTCCCACTGGCTCTCACAGCCAGGGTCACTGGATGACCAAAAGGCTGAAATTTGTAGGTGCAAAAATGAAAAATGTGGATAGGGTAAAAAAAAATCTATTCGCAGCATTACTTATATTTTTTGGCATAGCCATACCTAATGTTTTACAGCAGTAGATTGTAGACACTGCTCAGTCTATACCATACCTAACATGTCTGACTTCTCAATAGAAGCGGATCAATCTGTGGTTAAAGAAAAGCATTTAATGGTACTTATCTAAGGGCTTCTGTCAATGTCCACAGGGAGGCAGTAGCGCAGCACAGTTGCACCTACAGAGACCAAAGTGTCTCTTCATACTGCTCCTTGGCTGTTGTTGCTTGGAGCAAGGTTGTTGGGGACCTTAACCCAGCAGACCTATGGATTCTGTTCATTATGAGCACTGATTATTAACACGGGGAGGTATGAAAGCCAGGTCAGTTGTGTGTGTTAAGAGAGATGCTCTTGTAATTACTCAGTAGGACATTTCTCTGCACAGACTTCTACTTTAACCTTAGAGGTGGGAGGGAGGGATGCACTTCCACGATCGATTCCTATCTCCTTTTGCCTTCAGCCATCCTTCTGTCCCCTATCTTCACCCTCCTTCCTGTCTCTGCTATATGCTGAACAGGCAGCTAGTATACTTGAGCTGTACTTTCAAATGACAATCTTCTTTCTTTTTTTTGCAGTTACCCATACAGGAGGGCATAGATGCAGTGTAGCTGCTGGATTGATATGTAACTCAGTAATGCATTCAAAGAATAAACTCTGGTTGTACATAAAAGAGGTAAAAACCTGAAGGACTGCCTAGAACATTCATATTTAACCGCCGAACCACACTGCCTTCAGCAGTATCAGCTCAATCTGCTGTGGTAACTGTCCAGGAGGGAAATTACTGTTGTCAATGTAACTAGTTGTAAATTCCCTTAAACAAGCTGTTTAGAACTGTTTTTTTAACCCCTTAACGCCTATTGTCGCATATATGATACAAACCTTTTGACTCAATCAACCAGCTGAGATAGCATCTTTATTCCCCCAATACCAAAAATTCTATTTATTTTTTTGTGCAAAAGTGAAATTAATAATCTCAGCATTATTTACCATCTACTTAAAGGCTAAAACACACACAAAACATTTTTTTATATACAGCTATATAAATCCAGGCGTTCAGGGGTTAAGGATGACTTTATTTTATCTTTACCTTATAAAGGTATAGGGATAACAAAAGATCATGTGTCAGTATTTTATCTTAATTATCATTTGTCCTTGCGGGAAATACAAGTTGAGCCCTGAGGAATCTAACATCTGAACACAGAAGTGGGTTTAGTGGGTTGTCCAATAACTGGAAGGTTGGCGGTTCAATTCCCACAGCTGGAGGGGTGTCAGTCCACCTCCTTGCCACGGCCGAGGTGCCCTTGAGCAAAGCACCCCCATGCTCCCTGGGCGCTGTGATTGGCTGCCCACCGCTCCGGTGTATGGCACCTGTCTCCATGAGTGTGTGACCCTGTGTGTGTGTGTGTGTGTGTGTGTGTGTGTGTGTGTGTGTTCAACAGGTGCCAACCTTCGTGCATTTCCCCATACATGATAATAAATCTGATCTTAATCTGATCTTGATGTGTTTCACAAAGACATTGTACAGGTACATTTTCATTTCATCTCTTATTTTGAGATGACTTGATTGTAGCTTTTGCCGTGTTTATAATGAACGTCCCGCCTTTGATTGTCTTCTTCACCCTAAAGATGGAATGTGTTCTCTATAGCATACCAGTCCCTTTTGTTTTGTGAACTCTGATCTTGAGGATGGCTCATCATGGACTCAGCCATTTACTAATAAAATAGAATGAAAATGGAACCTGCATGTGCAATCACTTTTTTGTTAATCTAGAATATACCATCCATCCATCCATCCATTTTCTATACCTGCTGAATCCGAAACATGCATAAATAAAGACAATAAACTAGAAAATATATTTACAATTTGACTGCAAGTTAGATTGATGCAGGTCTCACTGAATGCCATGCTGCTTAACGCCTTCACACTTATTTTCCTATGTACAATATAAAACAATTTTATATATATATATATATATGTATATATATATATATATATATATATATATATATACACATATATATATGTATATATCACTATATTGCTTGCAACTTATGAGTCTTTGGAGGTAAAATGTTAAAATCATCCGACACTGGTATGGACTCACTTCACAAAGTCATAAGAAAGAGGTACAAACAAAAAGGTAAAGACATTGAAAGACATTTGCATTGGAAATGATAAACAAACCAAGTCACAGATCCAAATTCCTCTCCTCACTATGAAATGAGGTCTCATGAGATAGGAGAGCAGTGTTGTTTCAGGCCACAGGTCTGCAGCTCAGCAGTGTACACACTTCTTGCTTGATCTATAGTTCATGGATGTTCTGTCAGCCTGGCTCCATTCTCTTGTTTGAGAGGCAGCTCATTGATAACTTGTGTGTTGTGTTTGCTTTGGGCTGGCTTCACAGTGCTGCAGTACTTAGAGACTGGATTAGGACATCAATTAGGCAGTTATTGGACGCACAGAGCCATGTAGATTGATTTAGATGCTGGGATGCTATGTGCAGGTTGTTTTTTTTGGCACATTATGAACACATCTTAGTGAAATCAAGAATTATCTCTTGTGCTTGATCACATTGTTGATATGGATATATTTAGTCTTACAGAAACCTGGCTGCAGCAGGAGGATCATGTTAGCATTAATGAAGCAACTCCCTCTGACTGTTTAAATGTTCACGTTCCTGGAACCACAGGCAGAGGAGGAGGAGTGGCAGCTATCTTCAGATCAGGGTTACTCATCAGTCCCAGACCCAAGATTAGTTTGAGCTCTTTTGAATCTCTGATTCTCAGTTTTTCCCACGCAAAGTGGAAATCCCAGAAACCTCTTGTGTTTGTTGTTGTGTATCGTCCACCTGGCCCTTATTCTGAGTTTCTGTCTGAATTCTCAGAGTTTTTATCCCAGTTAGTGCTGAGTACAGATAAAGTCATTGTAGTGGGTGACTTTAATATTCATGTAGATGTTGAAAATGACAGCCTGAATATGAACTTTAATTCTATATTAGACTATTGGATTTTCTCAGAGTGTTCACAGACCGACTCACTGCCTTAATCACACCCTTGATCTTGTGCTGACTTATGGCATTGAGAGTGAACAGTTAACAGTGTTCCCTCATAACCCTGTCTTATCTGACCATTTTCTGATAACCTTTGAGTTTACATTAATTGCAGCTTCTGAGAAGAAATTTACGTATAGAAGGTGTCTATCAGAGGATGCTGTAACCAGATTTAAAGAATTAATTCCATCATCCTTTTCTTCACTGCCATGTGCAGATATGACAGAGGACGACTACCTAAATTTGACTCTCTTGTTGACAGCACTATAGTTTCAATGCGTACAGCACTGGACAATGTTGCCCCTCTGAAAAGGAAGGTAATCAGTCAGAAGAGGTTGGCTCCTTGGTATAATTCACAGCTGCGTGCTTTAAAGCAGACTGCAAGAAAGCTGGAGAGACAGTGGCGTTCCTCTAATTTAGAAGAGTCTCAGTTAGTCTGGAAAGATAGTTTAACAATGTATAAGAAAGCCCTTCGTAAAGCTAGAACTGCTTATTATTCATCATTGATAGAAGAGAATAAGAACAATCCCAGGTTTCTTTTCAGCACTGTAGCCAGTCTGACTAAGAGTCCGAGCTCTGCTGAGCCAGTTATTCCTTTAACTCTCAGCAGTGATGATTTCAGGAGCTTCTTCATCAATAAAATTGTTTCTGTCAGAGAGAAGATTGATGGAGTCCTTCCCACTATTATCAGTGATGTATCATCAAGTACAGCAGCTTTAGAGGTATCTTTAGAACCTGATTTGTATTTAGACGGCTTCTGCCCAGTTGATCTCTCTGAACTAACAACAGCAATAGTCTCTTCTAAACCATCAACTTGTGTTTTAGACCCAATCCCAACCAGACTGTTCAAGGAGGTTTTCCCATTAATTGACACTTCCATATTGGATTTAATCAATCTGTCTTTGTTGACAGGATATGTACCTCAGACTTTTAAGGTTGCTGTAATTAAACCTTTACTTAAAAAACCTACGCTTGATTTAGAAGTGTTGGCTCATTATAGACCTATATACAATCTCCCTTTTATGTCTAAAGTTCTTTAAAAAATAGTTGCAGCTCAGCTTTGTGATCATTTACACCGATTCTTTTCACTTTATACATGCTTCCATTAGGTAACATTATTAGACAGCATGGCATACATTTCCATTGCTATGCTGATGATACTCAGCTGTACTTATCTATAAAACCAGATGAACCCAATAGGTTGGTCAGACTACAAGCATGTCTTAAAGACATAAAGACCTGGATGACTCAGAACTGTCTGCTGCTAAATTCAGACACTGAAGTCGTTATCTTTGGACCTGAGCGCTTCAGGGAGAAATTGTCTAGTTATAGTTATAGTTACTCTAGATGGTATTTCCTTGGCTTCTAGTTCTACAGTGAGGAACCTTGGAGTTATTTTTGACCAGAACTTATCATTTGACTTGCATATAAAACAGGTTTCTAGGACTGCCTTCTTTCATCTTCGTAATATTGTTAAAATCAGGAACATCTTGTCTCAGGGTGATGCAGAAAAACTAATTCATGCATTTGTTACTTCAAGATTGGACTACTGTAATTCTTTATTATTGGGCTGTCCCACATATTCTCTGAAAAGCCTTCAGTTGATCCAAAATGCTGCAGCCAGAGTTCTGATGAGAACTAACAGGAGAGATCATATTTCTCCAGTTTTAGCTTCTCTTCATTGGCTCCCTGATAAATTCAGAATAGAATTTAAGATTCTTCTCCTTACATATAAAGCTCTTAATGACCGAGCTCCATCATATCTTAAAGATCTCATTGTAAGATATTTTCCTAACAGAGCACTTCGTTCCCAAACTGCAGGCTTAACACTTTCCTTTTTGATAAAGCCGGCAGGTGGCCTGCCTTCCTGAGTCTGGTTCTGTTTCTTCCTGTAAGAAGGTGTCACGCCCAAAAAGGGCCGTACACACAAAATAACCCAAATGCAGATCGAAGACTGATTGGGGAGATAAAAAAACAGTTTATGTACAGTAGTGGCTGGCGTGTGTGTCCAAAGTGGTGGTATCCAGTTCAGGTACTCACTGGGGAGAAACAGAATGTCAACAAAGGCGATCCGTAATTTACAAGTTAGTGGCTTACAGTGAGATCCAGGAGTGAACCGAGGGATGGGGTAGTCCAAGGCTGTGGACAGAATTCCACACTGATGGCTACAGGGAAGACTGGAGGTCCACACAGCAAGGGGAACACCTCAAGGAGGAAAAACCACAGGTCACTGTGAGACAATCTGGCAGCGACTGGAACTGCTGCTCCTTAAAAAGCCAGCCAGTAATGGAGGCAGATGGATAACGGGTGTGCAGACAGGAGCAGGCCAGCCTCCACCTGAACTTCCTGGATGCCTGCTCCGTCCTGCCTAGACCTCAGAACACACCACAAACAAGTAACTCATGACAAAAAGTGAGTTTTTTTTTCTCCTGGGGATTGGACTGAAGAGAAGTTTCGGTGCAATCTGTTGGTTTCCTTAGCCAGGAAATTGTTTTTTTTAATTTGCTTTGTATATATGAATTTGACTAATTTTGAATTTAATTAATTGGAATTGTTGGATTATGATTGCAATGAGCTGGACTCTAATTGGCTTGATTTGGACTGTATCATTGAAGTGCCTTGAGATGACATTTTGTCATGGTACCAGCTAAGGGTTTAGCCCACATGCAGAACACACTCAGGTTACGTTGAAAAAATGTTTATTTGGAAAAGGTGAGATGAAGAAACTGGAATGGGATCTGGGAACTCAGGAACGGGACATCCACTGTATAATGAGTCGGATAATTAAATGCAGATAAATGGACTGAGGACGTGAAATATGAATCGATGGGCAAGCTTACCGATCAGTAGATGATCAACGCCACGGAGTGATGAGTGGGGTCCGGGAGAGTGAGCTTCGGGAAGCTGAATGATCCAGGCTTGACCGCTCGAGATGGCGTGCTGGGTGGCTTGGAGGGTGACCAGGGTTCGGTTCTGGGAGAGCGATCCTTGGGAAGCTGCCAGCATGGAAACCTCTGGAAGCGAGGTAAGACTTGGAGACTTGCAAGGTGAATTCTTGGTTAAAGATGCGTTCAGGGAAAAACCTCTTTGGACTTGGAAAGTACCTGGGAGGAAAATACAAGATCGTGAGATATCTTAGAGACGGAGCCAGGAGCCAGGAGCCAGGAGCCAGGAGCCAGGAGCCAGGAGCCAGGAGCCAGGAGCCAGGAGCCAGGAGCCAGGAGCCAGGAGCCAGGAGCCAGGAGCCAGGAGATGTCAAAAGAGGCAAACTATCCATTTAAGGAAAAAATGCAAAGAAATCTTTCCTTTCCTTTTATAAAGTTAAAGGGTTACATCAGGGCTATTCAAATGGTGGCCCGCGGGCCACATGCGGCCCAGAAGCAACACCCGAGTGGCCCCAACTTGTGGTTCAGCATAAAAAAAGAAGAGAAAAACCTACAGTGGATCAGAAATTGAATGCAACACTCCACGTAGCCTAGCAACACACAACCAACCCACAAGGCAGCGCGTTGTTCTGAAAGTTGCTGATGGAACCAAGTTAGCAGCTCAACTCCAACTGAAAAAGAACGTCTCTCTCAACCCTCAAAAGAAAAATTGACGCTGAAAACCGTCGTTTTAACCTCGCCTGGGCCGTTTTATTTTACCACCAACTCCACACGGTTCTTTTTTCTTCAGTTAAGTGCACCTTGTGATGTGCTACGGTCAGAAATTACCAGAATGTTACTTTGATTTAATTTCAAAAGGGAAACAAACATTTTGTGACCAAAATATTCTTTTTAGTATTTTAAAGTGAAAAATAGCATCACTGTTACCTCAGGTTCTATTTATTTAGAGAAGTTTTTATTGCACTTTTTGATGTTCTTATGTCAGATATGTTTATTTCATTTCAAAAGGGAAAACTATTTCATCACCATTGATGTGCACTTTTTGTTTTAATGCCTGGGTTATTTCAGGAGTGAGAGTATTGTGACTACCTCAGTTAATTTAAAGGTTTTGAAATGTGTTTTACAAAAATACGAAGAGGGGAAATGATGAATCAACATCACATGTTGTTTCATTATATTTGTGTTGGTTGGAAATGTGTCATTACCTCCTCCTTACTGACCGCTGAAAATGTCCGGCCCAGCTTAAGGACTCAGTTTTAAAATCTGGCCCAACTGAATTTGTAATTGAATAGCCCTGGGTTACATTATATGACAGTAACAAAGGCTGAGCTTACTATACAGATGGAGCTGTCAGCAATTAGAACCACCATAAAATAACAAACACCTCCATCAACAAGGATTTCAAACAAACCTGTCAATTCAATTCAATTCAATTCAATTCAATTCAATTCATTTAAATTCAATTAAGTTAATTTAAATTCATTTAAATTCAATTCAAATAATTTCATTTCATTTCAATTCAATTCAATTCAATTCAATTCAATTCAATTCAATTAATTTCAATTAAATGAAATTCAATTAATTTCATTTAAATTAAATGAAATTCAGTTCAATTCAATTAATTTCAATTAATTTCAATTAAAGCAGGGCTCAGTAATACGGGGTTTGTTTACCATGCAATACACACCCCAAAGCTGTAGGGGGAGCTCCGTAGAAAATAGGCGACAGTCTAGCCAGACTGTCGTAAACCCACCAGAGGCAATTTACGGTTTATTTTTCAAGACACTGGCAGAGAGTTGGAGAAGTAGAGATGCTTAACTCGAATCTTTTGGGCAATCCGGGCTGATTGGATCATTTCGAGGAGGGGATTCGAGTTATACGGACCACTTGAATCACTTGAGTCACTTATTAAAAATAAAACTAAAAAAAACCCTTTCTGCCGTTTAGTGGCTATGCGCCTCGCCTTTTTTTGTCCCATTTATCAATTCATTTTGATAAATCAAAGAGCAGCCTACGGCTACAAGTTCATTCATTTATTTTTGTCAAGTAATAATTCAATGCCATTTTATCTGAAAGCCAGACACAACAGCTAGTGTGTGCATTTACACAGCGACAAATGTGGTAGCATTAGGTGAGGCAATGCTGAGTTTAGACCTACAAGTAAACAACATGGAATGATCTTGCCCTCCCTACATCACTGAATGATTATTTTTCAACGACTGTACAAGATGCATGAAGCCACGATAACCGAGCCTGTAGCTGCCTGTAGTTGCCTGTAGCTGCCTGTAGCTGCCGACTGTAGCTGCCTGTAGCTGCCTGTAGCTGCCTGTAGCTGCCTGTAGCTGCCTGTAGCTGCCGACTGTAGCTGCCTGTAGCTGCCTGTAGCTGCCTGTAGCTGCCGACTGTAGCTGCCTGTAGCTGCCTGTAGCTGCCTGTAGCTGCCTGTAGCTGCCTGTAGCTGCCTGTAGCTGCCTGTAGCTGCCGACTGGGCGCTCACTCGTCAAGTCACGAGACAGAACCGAAACTTAAAAAGCTCCGAGTTGGCATGGATTCGCTACTTGCCCGTCTGACCGCTGAATCGCTGGCTCTGGGTGACTCAGCGGTCAGACGGGCAAGTAGCGGTGGTTCTGCCATCACGATATCTATTACAAACTATATTACAACTCTAGAAGCTAACCGCATTCAATTTAGCCGTCGACAGCTAATGGAGAGGGGGGGTGTCTCTCAGGCTACCTGGCTCGGCTCAGAGCCCATTACGACCTGCCGTGAAGCAGTAGTTCTCGGCTCTCGTGTGTCGCGAGACTTCCAGAGCTAAACAAAGCACGCGGCGCCACGGGCAAAGTTGCAAGCGCTGTTTCGGGCTAGGGCCACCAGATGGAGATGGAAATGTCACCGTTTTCATCGGAACGGGTCAGCCAAGCAAACTGATGATTACCAAGCAATTTTATGACCATGAAAAAGTTGCATATGTAGCGTTATTGGGCATTTATATATGTATTAAATATAAGGATTTATAAGATGTTCTCACAGTCTCAATAAACCTTAAACCTCGAATGTAGGTCACCACCTCGCTGTTGTTTTAACTTGTTTTAAGTTACAGTCCAGGGAAGACAACTGTTAAAATCTTACAATCCTGGTATGTTAAATTAATATTCAATTAATAATCAGTCTCATATCTCGCTACTTTCGTGAAAGTTCTCGTTTGGTTGGACAGACATTACGTAAAGAAAGCATACGACACAATCTGTGATTATAACATATATATAGATATATGAACTATTTATTAAAATGATATGACCAAAGACATGAACCTTAAACAAACAGGAGATGCATTGAATATGGGTGATTATATAAAACACTTAGTGAATGGAAAATAAAATAAGGGAATGGAGGGATACTGGATTCAAATAGTTTAGGTTGGCTTACTATTTGACGCTAAATACTGACATTTCGGATTAATTTATCATTCTGTGAAAGCCTCGAGACATCCATCAAACCCACTTTAAGGTGAAAACGGGTCGGTCTTACTGTGCTGAAGTTCTGCTTAGTCAGCTCGGAACACGGCAGGTGGTGGCCACGCGGGGTCCGAGGGGATTTCTCTCGGTTCCGCTCTCTGGGCCTTCCTTGTTGTGGTGGCTGACTCTAGCGGACTTCTCAGCAGCTGCCTGGACGGGAACGCTGGTGTTGACTTCACTGTGCAGTATGATTAAACTCGTCCCCGAGTGTCAGAGTTGGTCCGTTGCTGATTCCTTCTGATGAAGTGAACTCAAGTTCACAGGAGATTAATAAAAGGTTGTTTGGAGTTGGCTTTCTTGGTAGGAAAAGCTGATGATGGCGTGAAACAGCAGAGGTTAGGACATGCGACGTAAAAGGACATGGATGACGATGGACGAACAAAAACACGGAAAACGTGTATCTTCAGACTATTTTATTCTGTTTCTTTGTTAGGGTCTTTCTTTCTCGTCTTTCTTTGGGTCCTTCTTTCTGTCGTCTTCTGCACCGCTCATCCTCTCGTCTTTCCGCTCTCTCCTGAGACTTTGGGAAACTCCCAAACTCTGGTGAGCTCTTCTTCTCTTCTCAAGTCATCTCCAACTCTCTGAAAACCTGAACAACTGAAAATCAAATCCAACCTGCTCTCAACTCTGGTCTGCGTTCTGAACTCTCCTCTGCGTTTTGGATTCGCGGGGTCCGTGGTTTGACTCTCGGAGGCGGGGCATGACTTAAGTTTACACTACTCTTTCAGCCAATGATATGCCTGAACTGTGGTGAACGTCTGCCTGGGTTTCTCTATGTAAGATGATCTGTTCAGCTTTTATATGGGGATTTCTGGATGAAACAAAGAAACTCTTATTTCTCCATTACTCTGTCTCATAGAACATTTGTCTCGGTGATTCTGAAAACACCACAACTTGTTAAGATATGCAGATTAAAGGTATAACATAGACTTGTGATATAAAGACACAAAATAACACAACATGATACAGACGATTATGAGTCTCAAAATTCAGATGAATATCTGTAAAGTCATGACATATGAATAGCGAACCACACAATGTTAATTTTCTGTTAACAATTGAGATACCAGACAATAACAAATAGATACCGAAGGGACATCGTTAAAAGTTAAATCGTTGCAAATATCTTGTCCATTTTACTGAGTCTGTGGGGATTTAAACGTTCAACACTACAGACCACTAGGGGGCAATGTTGTTCCATCGGCGGGTTTGTCTTTTCCCAACAAGATTATTTCTCAGTCAATATTTAAGCCAGAATCGTACAAATTGTCTCTATATGCGTCTTGTGATCAAGCTGGAAACCTGAAAGAAATTGTATACGGTTATCAAACACATTTAATACAGTTTTAAGATTCGACTAAAAGTGAGTCTTAGTAAGGTATTAGGACAGTCTTCTCAGCCATCTGGTCTCTTCTCTGGTGGAAAAGGGGGTTAAAGTGTCAACTTCGATTTATGGTCCAGATAAGACACTTTTCCAAAAGAAGGGTTCTTTGTTAATTTGAGTTTATTCCAATTTTATGGCGAGTGTCTGTTGCTATTTCGACTCCCAAAAAGCTTTCAAAGGGCCGAAGGTTATTGTAAATTAGGCAGTTTCTGTCTCTTTTTCCTTGGTGGAGAAGAATTGAAGATCTGGTTTTTATCCACATACGTAAACATCCCCCGATAGGAATGTTGGTATCGTCAGAGGTTGAAGAACTCTTAATCCACACGGCACTGTGACTGCTACACATAGCATGTCTTTAATTTCAATTCAATTCAATTCAATTCAATTAATTTAAATTAAATTCAGTTCATTTAATTTCAATTAATTTCAATTAATTTCATTTCAATTCAATTCATGTTTATAGCGCCAATTCACAACAAAAGTCTTCAATAGAATGTCAGTCAGATAACATCTAATGTAGTCCTTTACAAAGAGTTTCAGTAAACCAGTTTTAGAGACCGATGGATAATTATGCAAAATGCACACACGAAAATCTTTGTGCAAAATGAGAGAATAGTGTCAGAAGGTACGGTACTTACTTCCCTCCTCAAATAAACAACCCCCTATATATCTATTTGCATTTTATTTTCAAGTATTAAAAGAAGTATTCCACCTATATAATTTCTATAAGGATTATTTCAAAGGGGATCAAATGTAGCATCGGTGGTGTGGTGGTTAGCACTGTCGCCTCACAGCAAGAGGGTTCCAGGTTAGATTCTCTGCTGGATTCTTTCTGTGTGTAGATTGCGTGTGGATATGTGTGGGTACTCTCCAGGTACTCTGGCTTCCAATCTTCCAAAAACATGCATGTTAGGATAATTGATGACCCTTTAAAGGGATACAAGGTAGTTTAGCGGCAGTATAGCGATCTCTATTGGTCAACCTGAAATTCTACACTGTCGTAAAAATGCCCACCTTTGTATTATACACATCCACTAACTAAACATCGTGGCAAATGCTGCCGTTGTGTTATTTAGTCAGTGCAGTTAGGTCATCTGATTCACAAGTGTAGACTGCCCACGTAAAATACTATAATCAGAGATTTTCTGAAGAGAGAACTCAAGATAATATGCTATAATACTGTTGCTGGAGGAAGTGGCCGGGGACAGGGACGTCTGGGTTTCTCTGCTCAGGCTGCTGCCCCCGCAACCCGATCCCCGGACAAGCGGAAGATAATGGATGGATGGATGGATGTATGGATGGACTGTTGCTGATCTTGAATGGGATTCTTCCCTCATCATGGTGTATTCGTGGAGTGATTCCTTTGTATTAGCAGACACTTACAAAAGTTACATCTTAGACAGATGCGCGCAGGCACTACCAACATACACGCCGCAATAAACGCAGACTAGCTCTACACTATTCCGATTACAATCATAATCCGAACAAATGAATCCATTTTCATGTGTAGATAACAATTCTTGTTCGGATCAAAACGCTATTCTTATTCTAATCAGGTCAGTCCGTGTATTTCTGAAGCTAGGCTACGTCTCGAACTCAGGAGGAATTAGAGCACCATCATCACCTGTCTCTTTACGAACTAAAACCCAGATCACTATGGTAGATGAACAAGATCACGCTTGGAGAAATTTCACAAAGATGGGAAGTGCCAACATCGAACGTTTCATATTCAGTCTGTGAAAGGCAGAATATGAAACGCTTGGTGTTGGCTCTTCAACGCAAGCGAACACATAGCCTACAACTACAACTAGCATACAGTACCTAGCTAAGTGCCGTAAACACAAACGACTCTTCTCGCGCATCACGACACTTCAGAAGCGGGTCGCTCCTGCCGAAGTTACATATGGGATTTTCAGCATACAGACCCCTGTTGGGAGCGAGACAGGCTTCATTCGCTTACCATTGACTTGTTTAACCTTTGGTAAACTCCTGAAGGCTATAATTTTAGGTGAAAATGCTACCTAGTGCCCCTTTAAATTGTCCCTAGTTTGAGCACGGGTGGTTGTTTGTCTCTGTTTGTCTCTGTTTTGCCCTGTGATGGACTGGCTACCTGTCCAGGGTGTCTGCCTCTTGTCCAATGACAGCTGGGATAGGCTCCAGCCCCCCCTGGATTAAGTGGGTATAGAAAATGGATGGATGGAATTTCCTGTTGTTGACATTGTGGGCCTTAAGGCCTCTGTATTCTTCTTCGTCGCTATCCGTCAATTCGTTTCCGTGGTCACTAAACCTTTCGAAGTTCTCCGTCGGGATGTTGGATATGCAAGGCAGTTCCCCTCCCGATCAGTAGGCGTCGCTACGTTAGACGACCCAATCTTGCAACGTCTATGGTGAAAGTCGTTGATTGATTGTTCACCTTCCGGCTCCGTTCCACTCCTCACAGTGAACGATGGCGACCGAGAGAGAAAGACTGTTGTTGGAGTTGGAGCTTGTTGACATTGAAATGCAAATAATTTTGACCAAATGTTGACCGGCACACAGTAAACTCTTTCAAAAATGGCGGTGTTGTTGTTCTGAGAGGAAGGAGCTACCAGTGATTCCGGAAATGATGTTGTCAGCCGACCAATCACAACCCTTGTGGTCTCTGCGAGTCCCCGTCGCCTCAACGGATAGATAGGAATTTTGGCTGACGCACGCAAGAGGGTCTCCGTCGACGGAGAGGGCTCTCTGTGGCTCTCTGTAGACAACCATAAATCAGGCTTTATGTTAGGCCATGCATCGACTTCAGAAACAACTTGTGCTTCTGGTCCTTTCAAGTTTAAAAAGTAGAGGTCAATTAAAGGTAGGGTAGGAGATCCTGGATTTTGAGTCCAGCAAAGCTGCATTTTGAAAATACACAGGTCAAAAGTCCCAACCCCTTTATTCAGACTTCCCCCCGAAGCCATGCCTCTAGAGTACATGAACGCGCAATGCTTGTTCACGAGCAAGAAGGTGCACGAGCGCTGTTCTGACAGCAAGCATCAATTGGTTTGGCTAACTTTTGCTAACTTTTTCTCATGGCGGATTCACAGGTAAGAAAATACCTTTCAACATCATAATGAACCGTTTAATAATGCTAGGTGCTAGCCGATCTGGCTCTAGTTCAGCTTCCTGACAAGCTTCTGGGCACGCGTAATTCGTTCACGAAGAAGGGTACGCGCACAGGGGGAAGGAGGGGGAGGGAGGAGCAGATTGCAGTTTGATAGACGCATCAGAATCCAATCATCGTTAACAGTCCGTTCAGTATGATTGGATAGTTTTTCCTGGATTGTTCGTTCTAGAGGCCACTAAAACTTTTCATATTTGTGTCAAAACTTTTAATTAATTGGTTGCAATGGGGGTGTGAAGAGTATTTCAAGCAATATGTAAAAAAAATGCTCGAGAAAAAGAACCCTACTCCACCTTTAATATGGAAAAAAACCTATCACAAAATAAATGGCCAAAAACATAGGCCATGTTGGAATTTTTCAGAATATCAGCCCAGTAAAAAACTAAAATAACTGAGACATTACCATGGAGCAAAATATCTCGTTTCATCTGTCAATCATTGTTTTAAAGATTCTTTTCTTTTGGTAAAAGTAAAAATAATCCAAGGAAAGAAAATAGTTCAGAAAGAAAGAATGCTTTCAGTAATGTCTGATGTGTGTTTGAAAACTGTTTTTAATTCTTTACAACATATCAGACTGGTGTAAAAGTTAATGAAAAACAGTGGAACCTTTCTAAACCATAAGTCATGCCAGAGAAAAATATTCAGCAGAACTCAAGTTCTCAAGTTATGCTTGCAAGAAGGATGGGGGACAGGCATAGAAACAACAAGGCAAAGTGTTGGCGAATGCATATACATTAACCCTCCCTGTCAGCTCTTTCCTCCAGACACTGCTCACTTTTTAGTGTGAACACAGTTACACGCATACATGTGCACACACACCCATTTGCTCAGCCCTTATCAGTAACAGCAGGGTGTCGATAAATAGAAGCATCCTCTGGGTCTTGTTATTTCCTCTGCCACAATTAACGTTCCCATCTGCTAACCTGTGATTAACGATGTTTACCAATATGCTGTGGTGTGTTCAACAGTTTGAGTCCCAGTATGCACTACCTCGCCATTTACCAACCCCAGCTCACGCTGTCAACAATGAGTTTGACAAAACATTTCTCTTGGAATATTCTGCCATTTCAAATATGGAAATACATATATTACCAGAAGTAAAGTGGGTAAAGTGTTTACCCCCCTTGGCTTTTTTAAATTAAAAAATCCATAAAAACAGTCCGAATTGGCGAGGTGAAAATTAAAAAAAGAAGAAAAAGAGCCATCTCTTTGGATATGTGTCTATGGCCTTTCCACATCTAACCACAGAGATTATTATTTTTTTTTTTTAAGTATTTTTTGGGGCTTTTTGCCTTTATTGGATAGGACAGTGGAGAGAGACAGGAAGCAGGGGGCAGAGAGAGGGGGAACAACATGCAGCAAAGGGCCGACCGATGCGGGACTCGAACCGGGGCCAGCTGCAGCGAGGACTGTAGCCTCTGTACATGGGGCGGCTGCTTAACCCACTACCACCCCCAACCACAGAGATTTTTTGCCCATTCTTGAAAAGCAAAACTACTCCCCTTTTTTAAAGTTGGGTGGCTTGTGCTGGTGCACAGCAATCTTTAAATCATGCAACAGATTGTCAGTTGGTTTCAGGTCTGGGCTTTGACTGGACTATTCCAACACAACTGTTTCCCCTTAAACCACTGCTACAGTGCTGCTTTGGCAGTTTGCTTAGGGTCATTGTACTACTGAAAGGTTAGGCTTCCGGGATCTGTTAAGATGGTGATACAGTGGAAACCGCTTATAGTGGTCACAGATATAGTAATCAACCGCTTATATGGATCAAAAGGCTTGGGACAGAATCATTTCTATACAAATGCTGTTTAAATAATTCGTTTATAGTAATCAAGAAATCCTCTCATAATGTTCATTTTTGGCCATTTTATGAATGTAAACATTTGCAAAAATACATTAATTTTAAAACTACGTGTAGCTATTTTATTTTTTACTCCCTTGATTCCTTTCTGGACGTCTGCTTCTGCCCTGTGCTTCTGCCTCACTAGCTAACGTAACGAGTTGACACCGGGCAGCAAGCGCGCGAATCATGGCTGGAAAAAGGAAGTCATTTTCTCTGAATGAAAAACGTAGTCTCCTCGAGGCGTATGACAAATGACCAAAAACGAGCCCACGAGATGCTGCGGTGAAGCTTGGCATTCTTCAGGCTACCTTTTGTAGTCTAATTAAGCAACGAGAGACAGTCATGAATGCTAACGACGGAGCCCGGGAAAAGCACTGTGATTAGGCATTTGTTTCAAACTTTATTTTCAGACTTGTAAAAAAAAAAAATGCACTGGCGGCACAGCAGAGAATAAGTGACATACTGTATTTGAGTTAGCCTACAGTATGTCTGCGCACTGCGCAGTACTGTAATTAAACTTGCATGATAATAAAATTCAGTAAATGCTGAAACTATCCATTTCATTTAATTTTTCTCATTGAAAAACGATACAAATGGCATTTAGATGATATTCTGCATAAAAAAATAAGTGAAATACCTGTACAGTAATACAAATTCGGTTTTAGTAATCAACCGCTTATAGTGTTCAAATTGGCTCTGGACTAACGTGATCACTATAAGCGGTTTCCACTGTACAACCCAGTAAGAGGTCAACCATTTTCGTGATACGGAAAACCAGAGCTGAAGCTGAATATACTTCTCAAAGACACTTATCCTGCTGAAAAACCTGCAGATGAAAGCAACTGAGAGGGGCTGCCTTTCATTCCAAAGATGAGTTCCACTCAGTCTTTCCAGGTGCTCAAGCATTTAAAAACAAATTCCTTCAGTAGGATTTATCCATGGTCTCCCTGATCTTAGATAGCTTTTTTGTGTGCGGGTCCTGGTGTCCAGCTAATTGCTCTGGGAACTCCGATGTGTCCGCAGGTTTTTTTTTTTTTAGGGTGTTGTGGCGTGTGGTGGTGCTTTTCCCCTGTTGGGGGCAGCTTGGGTGGGCCTGGGTGATGGTGGGGATCAGGACCAGACCGTTGTGACTGTGTGTCTTTTCTTTTTTTTCTTTTCTTTATTTGTAGGGGCCCTCTGGGGTGGAGCGGGTGGGTGCCTTCTGGGTGCACAGTAGCTCCCCAGATACGGTCGCTGCAGGCCCTGGACATGGTGGACATCAGGCCCTCCTGCCCTGTGACAGGTCCCAGGAAATGGGGGTGCCTGTTGCAGCCAGGCTCTGGCTGCCCTCTCTGTGGAGGCTTCTCTCCTCCCGGTCTTCCATACCCCCATACCGCTCTCCCTTCTGGCCCCTGTACACAGCACACACTCACACATGTAGGGTTTTGAGGGCGTGTGTGTATCTGGTGGCTCTTTGGGTATGAAGGTTGCTCGGAGGGCCACACTCCCAGTTCTACAAGGTTTCCTGCCCCTCAGTTTTAATTGCTCACTATTAGAAAATATTGACGAGCCAGGGGGGCGAGGGGCCAGGCGGAGGAGTCTTTCTGCTGATTCCGGGTCTGTGGTGGCTGGGGTGCTGCTGGCCCCCAGATGTGTCCGCTATGCCACACCCCAGTAGAGTTGGGGGAGGGGGTTTTGAGGGGGACCATGAGCAGATGCGTGTGCTGTGCGAGTGTGTGTTTATTTTTAAAACCTTTTTCCTTATCTGATTCATGTAGGAGTGTGGGTGTACTTGCTTGGCGGTGACTGGGGCTGGGTCAGGACTTGCTGTCCTCTGGCCTGCTTGTGCTGTTCCTGATGGGGGGGGGGGCGTTGCCACCTGTGGGCACATCTTGACTCCCGGGGCACTTGGGGGTGTTGGGCTCGTTGGGACATGTGCATGGCCTGGCGGGGCCTACCTGGCTGTCGCCCCTGGTTCCTGGGGGGCCTCTATCCTAAGCTTGTGGGGGCTCTGTCTGGGGCCTACTTCTGTAGTCTTCTGGCTGGATGCGTGGTTGTCCCTGCGGTGGGCTTCCCGGGCTCTGTGCTGCTGGTGGACTGGGTCTTGGGGCCCTCTCTGCCTGCTTCTGATTGCTGGGGGAGCTGTGGACCGTGGCCCTATACACTGATACACTCATAACTAAGCACGGTTGTCATGTGGGACCTGTGCCATGTGTATTGCATTTTCATGCAGACACACACACACACACATTCATTAGCCCAGTAGCATTCTCGCTAACCAGTTGTTGTGTTGTCCTGTGGTTTGAGGTCATCTGTATCCACAGTTGTGTTGTATGTGATTGCTGCTGCTTGTGCTTTTTTGTTTGGTTGTTTGTGTGTTTGTGTGTTTGTTCTCTGCTTGTCTGCTTACAGGTGCTCCTGGTGCCTCTAAGGCTGGATTCCCCACAGAGGCCGTAGATTGTCTTCTGTTTTTTTTTTACAGGTGTAACAGCTGGTTGTCTGATTTTTCATTGTTTTCTATGATTGTTTCTTTCTTTTTCTGTTCCTTTTTTTTTCTTCTTTGCTCTCCTTCTGTCCCTGTCCCCCGGTCCGGTTCGGCACTATTACATGTTAAGTATTGTAACAAAAATAAATAGAGAAGCAGTTGATGGGCATCAAGGGGAGCTTTACATTCATGAAGCTTCCCTTGGCAAAGCAACTGTGTTTGGCATAAACGGTATTCAGATTACAATTCTGCTGCCATAATGCTGGACAGGACAAAGGAAAAAAAAAAGATAGCTTTTTCAACTTCATAAATATTCTCAGTTTTCCTATTGAACAAACTCTAATTTCAACTTTTGTAATGAATAAAATTGCCATTGTGTATAACATCTTAGAAGTTTTAATCAAGAATTCTTTATTGTCATTATGTATTCACGTAACAGAATTTTCTGTCGGGAGCTCTCAGCATCATAAAGGCACAGTCTTAGTCATTTAAAGTATTTTCATTCGTCTCAGAGGTATTTGATTATCCTGTGTTTTACCCACTGTGTAAGAAAATAATGTCAAACAGGAGTGGAGAGAAAGAAAGAAAACCTCCAGGACTTTAAAAACCTCCATAGGAATACATTAAATCATATCAGGTACGTAAATGAGTTTGCGCCTGTGCGTTTTACTATTTGTAATAATCTAATGAGAAAATGCTGCTTGCTGAGCAGAGACTGTAAAATGACATCATACCAGAGAGATTACAGCTATAAAAGCTATTAGTTAGATAGAAAGGATACTGCATTGGGTGTTTCTATGGTAACAAATTGCCAATTATCTACACAGAAAAATATATATGTCATGCATTTGTTTGGCATCCATCCAATTATTACTTAAACAGTCTTGCTTTATCATTTATCATTTATCAATTAAAACTGGATATGTAAACGTGCATGTGACTCATTCAGATGATTCATAAAAGATCTGTGAAAAATCCAACAAGACCTTATATATCCAACCAAAGTTTTTTTTTTTTTTTTACCATTGAAATATAGTTAGATGACTCATTTCATACAGTGTGTGAAACCATTTGAAACTGGATATTTTCTTTGGTCATTGTTGAAACACTTTCATATTTGCCACATTATTATGGTTAATGTGATGTAGAGTGCCTATTTACATATCTCACTGACACAGAGATTGTACGAGGAAAAGTGGTTCAAGGGTCTTTTTAAGCACTGAATTTGATCTCTACCTCTATTTAACAGTAGAAGTTTGGATAAGAAACCAAATTGTACTAAAAGAGGCTAAAAAACTCATGGAGCAGTGGTAAAGTGTACATTTTGTCATGATGGTTCATTACCACCGAGCATCATTACATCATCGTGCATTGTTGATGTTGCTAACATTTACAGTCTCATTTTTGCTAGGGTCTTTTATGAAAAGATTAATATGCAGCCACCTCTCCAGGGTGTACCCTCTCGCCCGATGACCGCTGGGATAGGATCCAGCCCCCCAGCGACCCGACCGACGGATTAAGCGGGTATAGAAAATGGATGGATGGATTAATATGCAGCTTCAAATCCTAAAATAATTGCCTAATTTTTAACTACCGTTATTCAATTCAATTCAATTCAATTCAATTAATTTTTATTTATATAGCGCCAAAGACAACAAATTTATTATTTATTTATTATTATTTATTATCTCAAGGCACTTAGATAATAAAGTCCAATTCAAGCCAATTGGAATTCAATTAATTGTAATTATAATTATGCTATATATCCTGTCTTTTCCCTTTTGCAATGAACCTGTATTAATATTATACAATTTTTTTTCATTACACTTAACCAGTTGTAACTTTGATTTTTTGAAGTAATTAGTCATATTGCTTTAATCTCGTTTCAGTTTTCTGAACAATGTCATCTCGGGATACTTTTCACAATAAGGCCAGTACCCTACAGTGTTAAAGAGAGAAATAAAAACGTTTTATATTTTTTTTCTTGTGTTTTTTTTTTTAAGCAATTGAAATGAATATTTTCTCTATATTATCGTCCTTAAATGTTAATGTTTTTAGCACTATGTAAAGGCAAATCTACATAATGACTGTACCTGAGTCGATGTATGTATGGGTAGATAAACCAAACTTTAAACAGACAATAAGAGAACTTCAGTAATGTTTACAGCTTGTTGCCTCTTGAAGCACACAGTTGACACTAAGAAATCCTCCTCAAGGCTACAGGTTTTCTTTGCTTTTCATCAAAAATTGATTGAGAAATTCCACAGGAGCATTGCTGTCAATTAGACACTGTCTGTCGGGGAAGAGAAAAGCCAAACATCCCAAGCTGGGAGTCACAGATCGAAATAAGCTATCTGGGCAATTAACATTATGCTGGATATACAATGGCTCAGATCAAGAAATGTCTTTTTGTAGCTTTAGGGCTATTTTCTTTGTTATATAGTGCAGTAATCTTGTACCGTTCTTTAGATGGACTTGTTTACACAATTCACAGCTCACCCTTTTTCAATTATGACATCTGCAACAAGGTCAGTATCAAGAGTAGACAAACTTATAATGAAGATGTTGGCCTGCCATAAAGTAAACTTTTAGGCACACATGCGCACACACAGGTAATGGTTGGGCTTCAGAACATACAGCGTCTGTCATGTTCATTTTATCTATCCCAAATTAGGCTTTTATTTTAAAATGGCATATCTTTTGTGAACATTGGCTAAACCTCATTCCTAACAGTGACCAATTCAGTTGTTCGGTTTAAATCACTTGAATTCATACAACCCCAATTCCAAAATGAGTTGAGATGCTGTGTAAAACAGTGGTTTCCAACCTTGGGGGTCATGCCCCTCCCCAAAGTGTACCACCAAAGGGTGCACAAGGCCCAATGGATTTATCAGCAAATAGCAAATTAGAACATATTTACTGGGTTATCACACCTGCATGAGGATTAAGTCTATCAAACACTGCTATACATTGGTTGTATGTTTTATGAGTATATCTCAGAATATATCTCTTGAAGGAATCATCTACAACTCTGTAGAAATACCTGTCTGCTAAGCTTTTGATTGACACGGCATACCTCATGGACACATTCAGGAGAAAATGAGACCAACAAGCAGATATGGGATCATGAATCGAACAACATTCAGCACAAGAATGGCCTTAATGTGCATTGGGAGCCAGAACAATGTCCACTGTAGATGAAGCAGTCTGGTGCTCTGTGCGTGTGTCTTCTTCACTCCTTTGCACTCTGATTTACTCAGTACATGAATATGCTTCATGAGGATATTTAATCTTGTGCCATGAGTTTGATCAATATGTTCAGTTGAAGATTTGACTGTAATTATGTGCTCATTCACCTTAAAGCTGATACAGGTTCAAAAGGATATTTCAAAGAGAACACAAATGAAAAGTTTTGGACTGAAAGAGGAAAATTATCTTTTTTTTTTCTGGAATGAGGTGCCAATAAAGTTTTGGAGATTATTATTCTGGTTTCCAAACGAACATAGAAAACATACAAAATGTTCACAGAGAAAAACACGTTCTGAATTTGGTGCCTGCAACACATCTAAGATCGGAGTGTTTCAACTGCCAATAATTTGAACATAAAGCTAAAGTCTGTAAGAGAAAAGGATGATGTGCCAGGTGTGGGACTAACCATGAGTATGGTAGGCGTGGGGAAGAAGTCTGCCCTTAGTGCTGCCACTATGGGGGTGAACATAGTGTTGCACAGTGCAGCTGTGAGACAGGGAAACTGAAAGGACAGGTTCAGCAGTCAAAGGGAAGATGTCTTTTGCAGAGGCAGATAAGATATTGAGACAGAAAAAATAGTATAAAAGAATGTGGCAATGACTGAACAGCAGGAGTAAAAACGAGTGATAAATGAGGAAAATGGTTTATTTTCATAGCAGGGGTACATCAATTGGATATGGTTGGGTTGACACGGGAGGATATAAGAGACAGTCTCATTGAACAGCCTAGCCAACATGTGTGGGTAAATACTGTTAATGATTCTAATACAACAGGAGACAGCAACAACTCTGATAGCCAATGGACAGGACTTTAAACGATTAATAGTGAACTGAACAGAGAAAGCAGGTGCATTGTGTACTCAGGAAAGATGGCTGATGCCCAGCTTGAGGTGTTGTTTTGGAATCAGGACATGTAGGGCTAATAAAAGGATAAAAGGAGGAGGCGGATGTGCTACTTTTATCAGGGAAGGGATACCATGTAGAGTATTGAGGAGGGAAGATGTCATTGAAGACATCTTGAAGAAGTCATATTTTGTCCAAGAAAGAGCTCATGACATGTGGGGGTGGGGCTTTTAATCAAGTTCTATCTAATGGGAATCAAAGGAAGGATATTCAACTGGAAAATGTACTTCTGGGGGAAGAGATCTGTCAGAGTGAAGACAAGTGGTGAAGTGTCTTGAAAAATAAATAGTTGAAAATGGAACACCACGGGTCAGTGTAATTAGTCCAATACTATTTTTCATTTTTAAGATCAACTCAAATCAAATCAAATCAAATCTATTTGTATAGCACATGTACAAAACAATTCAAAGTGCTTCACATAAAATAAAAGCATTGCAGCAGGGAGTTTAAGAAGCATTAAAAATACATTAAAGAATATAAAGAAAAATAAATAAAATAATTTAAATGAATTTAAAAACAAGCAACAGTCCAGATAAATTAAAAGATATCGTGCAGATTTCATGCATAGAACTGAGAAAAGAAATGTATTTTGAATTATGTTTTTTCAAAATGCCCCATTAAATATAGGTAAACCTTTATGATGGTAGGGCAATGTGGAAAAAGGGGGAAAATATTAATTCTGTTGAAGAGATCGGTTTATTTTAAATGTGGGGATTAAAATGGTGGTTTACATTTTTAGAAGGATAATTTGGGAACAAGTAAGCTTGAAAATAAATTTAATTGTTTCCTTTTTTCAGGAGCATATTTCAATGCAAGGATGACATGGAGGTAACATTTTAAGTATTGTTTGATAAAGCATGATATCACTTTTGCTTAAGCTCTTTGGGTTACATTTCTGTTTAAAGGTGCTATATTAACAAAGGTTAGTTTCATAGTTAAAAAGTAATAAATATGATGTGATGTCTCGTGTGAACAGAATGGTGAGGAGATATTACGACTGAAAAATATATAGCTTTAATAAGGTCTACCTTGACTGTGGGTGTGTAGTCTTTGGATCTTTGTCAAACTCAGTATTCACAGGGTTAGATGGTCAAGTCCCAGGCTTTTTCAACATGTACTGGCGCTATGAGATAAGCTCTTATGTACGCTCTCCAAGTATAGCTGCCACTGTGATTACAAAAGAAACATTTCTTGGCCAACTATTAGCCAACTTTCATCTAAAAAAAACAAAAAACAACAGTGTTACAGAGATGCTAGGAAAGAAAGAGAGTAGAGAGGTCTAGTTTCTGCTGGAGGAGAAGAAACTGCAAGAAGCATGATGGCTATTAGCCTTCCTTTTTTCGGCTTCCAGTTCCACTGTAGACTCTTAAAGGGATAGTTCGCCTCTTTTGACATGAAGCTGCATGACATCCCATATCAGCAATATCATTTATGAACATTTTCTTACCCCCTGCTGCGTCCTGTGAGCAGAGTTCCAGCTGAGTTTTGGTGTTGATGAAGGTAGTCCGGCTAGTTGGCTGGGGTTTAAAAAAATAAAGCGTTTTGCTTCTCAAAACAATATGCGTTCAAAAGAGTAATACATTTGTGTCACAAAATCGTTCAGCAAAAAAAGTCAGACCTCACAATCGCTTGGCGCTATTTCTCTCTCCCTTCGTATCACTGCGGGCTGTGTAAACTGTGCAGACCGAGCAGGAAACACCGTAACAGGTGCAGCTATCGGCAGGCGGCTGAACGCATTGATATGAAGGTAAAGAGAAATAGCGCCAAGCGATTCTGAGGTCTGACTTTTTTTGCTGAATGATTTTGTTATGCAAATGTTTTACTCTTTTGAACGCATATTGTTTTGAGAAGCAAAACGCTTTATTTTTGTGGCCCCAGCCAACTAGCCGGACTACCTTCATCAATGCCAAAACTCAGCTGGAACTCGGCTCACAGGACGCAGCAGGGGGTAAGAAAATGTTCATAAATGATATTGCTATTATGGGATGTCATGCAGCTTTATGTCAAAAGAGGCGAACTATCCCTTTAAAACACCTCATATTGACTTACAGTTTCTGCAAATAAAATATGTGAATATAAGCATTTTCTTTGAATGTATACACACACAGAGTAGATTATGCAGAATATATCATAATATACAATGATGGGTCAAAAGATGTCACGCCCACGGGACTCTGCCCATGTTTTCAGTTGATTTTTTATGTGGTAATTATGTCTTAGGCTGTGTTCGAAACCGCCTACTACATCAAATCAAATCAAATCAAATCAAATTTATTTATATAGCACATTTCATGTACAAACAGTTCAAAGTGCTTTACATAAAATAAAAGCATTGCAGCAGGGAGTGCAAGAAGCATTAAAAATACATAAAAGAATATAAAAAGAAACAAATAAAATCATTTAAATGAATTTAAAAACAGGCAACAGTCTAGATAAGTTAAAAGATATTTCATGCATAGACACATGAGAACAGAAATGTCTTTAACCTGGATTTAAAAATGTCTACATTTGCTGAAAGTTTAATCTCCACTGGCAGTTTGTTCCACTTGTTAGCAGCATAACAGCTAAATGCTGCTTCTCCATGTTTAGTCTGGACTCTGGACTGAACCAGCTGACCTGAGTCCTTGGATCTAAGAGCTCTGCTGGGTTTATATTCTCTGAACATATCACAGATGTATTTTGGGCCTAAACCGTTCTGGGATTTTTAAACCATCAGCAGGCTTTTAAAATCTATTCTGTGACTGACTGGAAGCCAGTGTAAAGATTTTAAAACTGGTGTGATGTGTTCAGATCTCTTAGTCCGGGTTAAAACTCTAGCAGCAGCGTTCTGGATGAGCTGCAGATGTTTAATGCTCTTTTTGGGAAGTCCAGTTAAAAGAGCATTACAGTAATCGAGTCTACTGGAGATGAATGCATGGATGAGTTTCTCCTGGTCTTTTTGGGAGAGGAAACCTTTAATTCTGTTGATGTTTCTGAGGTGGTAAAAAGCTGCCTTGGTGACAGCTTTGATGTGGCTGCTGAAAGTCAGATCTGAGTCTATCAACACTCCGAGGTTACGAACCTGGTCAGTGATTGTAAGGTTCCGAGTCTCAAGATATTTACCAACGCTGACCCTCTTCTCTTTGCTACCAAACAGAATGATCTCAGTTTTGTCTTCATTTAATTGTAGAAAATTCTCTCTCATCCAGGTGTTTACTTCCTCCAGACACTGACACAGTACGTCTGCTGGGCTGCAGTCGTCCGGTGACAGAGACACATAAAGTTGTGTATCGTCTGCATAACTGTGATAATTGATGTTAAAGTTCTGCAATATCTGACCCAAAGGGAGCATATACAAGTTAAACAGAAGAGGTCCAAGAATTGACCCCTGGGGGACTCCACAAGTCATGGCCACTCGCTCAGATTCATAGCTGCCAATTGTAACAAAATAACTCCGGCCTTCTAAGTAGGACCTGAACCAGTTAAGGACCGCTCCAGAAAGTCCAACCCAGTTTTCCAGCCTGTGCAACAGGATTCTGTGATCTACAGTATCAAACGCAGCGCTGAGGTCCAACAGGACCAGGACTGAAACATTACCAGAATCAGTATTCAACCTGATGTCGTTTAACACTTTGACCAGAGCTGTTTCAGTGCTGTGATGACGTCTGAAGCCTGATTGAAAGTTATCAAGACTTCCACTTTCATTCAGAAAGTCGTTGAGCTGGTTAAATACAACTTTCTCAATAATCTTAGATATAAAAGAGAGATTAGAGACAGGTCTGTAGTTGTTCATCATAGAGGCGTCTAGAGTTCTCTTCTTTAGGAGTGGCTTAATGGCAGCTGTCTTTAGTGACTTGGGAAAAATGCCTGATGCCAGTGAGCTGTTAACTATTTGTAGGAGATCACTTTCTACTGAGGTAAAAACAGTTTTTAAAAAGTCGGATGGTATTATGTCCAGAGAACAAGTTGTTGATTTCAGATGCCGAACTGTTTCCACTAGGATTTTTAAATTAACAATATTAAATTGTGACATAACGTCAGAGTTATTTCTAGGTTTTAGACACAGATTAGTTTTCTTGTTTTTCTGTGTTGCGTGAATGTTTTGTCTAATTGTTTTGATTTTTTGGCTAAAAAAGTTGGCAAATTCGTTGCATTTCTCAGTGGAAAGGAGGTCTGGGTTTGACTGTTTAGGAGGATTTGTGAGTTTTTCAACCATAGCAAACAGAGTTTGAGAATTGTTGACATTCTTATTAATCATTTCAGATAAATGCAGCTGTCTGGCCTTGCACAGCTCATTGTTATAACTACGCAGGCTTTGTTTGTACAGCTCATAGTAAATCTGAAGCTTTGTTTTCCTCCATTTACGTTCAGCTTTCCTGCATTCTCTTTTCAGGTTTTTGACCGTAGTGGTGTTTCTCCATGGTGTTTTCTGTTTGATCAAGGTGCTCTTGATTCTTATCGGTGCAACAGCTTCCATTACATTAAAAATTTTCAAGTTAAAATGATCCAGCATTCCTTCAACCGACTCTGCACTCATTGTTGGTAACATAGCTATGGCCTCCCTAAACTGAGCACTTGTTTTCTCATTGATGTGCCTCTTCTTAACTGAGAAGCTGGTTGTTTGAACATTCTGAGTAATATGTAAATCAAATAAAATACAAAAATGGTCAGACAAGGCCAAATCAGTAACAACAACAGAAGAAATATCAACACCTTTAGAAATGACCAGGTCCAGAATGTGACCTCGAAGGTGAGTTGGTTCTGTTACATGTTGCCACAAACCAAACATGTCCAGCACAGAAGAAAATTCTTTGGCATTACCATCCGTCATATTATCTATGTGAATGTTAAAATCCCCGGTCAAGATGAAATGGTTAAAATCAGTTGAAATAACAGACAATAATTCAGAAAAATCATCAATAAAACTTGCACAGTATCCTGGAGATCTGTAAATGATTAAGAACAGGATTTTAGGAACACCCTTTAAAATAAAACTCAGATATTCAAAAGAAGTGAAATCACCAAATGAGATCTCTTTACACTGGAATGTATCTTTAAATAAAGCAGCTTCACCCCCACCTTTCCTACCATTTCGGCATTTATCCATAAAACTAAAGTTTGGGGGAGCTGCTTCATTAAGAACAGTAGCGCTTGTGCTCTCTGTTAACCATGTTTCTGTCAGAAAAAGAAAATCTAAATTATGTGAAATTATGAAGTCATTAACTAACAGTGACTTATTGGACAGAGATCTAATATTAAGTAAGGCTAGCTTTGTGGAGTTTACACTGGTCTCTGTTGTATTCTGAGTTGTACGTGGTACCGTTAACAAATTAGATAGATTCACCCTGGAAGTTGACTGTTTTCGATTCCTTCTTTTACTAACTAAAACAGGAAGCCTATTGGGTCCCAGCTTGTTCTCAGCTTGTTCTACATACTACATACTTGAAAACGGCATACTCATCGATCAGACAGCATGCAGAGCGTTTACACACAATGCACTTCGCTCCTGCCCGAGCAGAACTCAGCCGGCCTGAAAAGCTGATTTCGCTTAAGCTATAAACTCTGTAAATATATAACTTTAGCAACATTTGAAACATTTTCAGGCGAGAAAGTAGCCGTTTAGACCCCCAAGGTGTTGAAAATCTGACAAAATACCGGCTATTTACAAGTTTGTTCCCACAAATTCGGCGCTACTAAAGCTAGTCGCAGTGAGCAACGCACTTCCTGTTATGCCGTTTTGACTGCTCTCGTCCCGTTAACGGAATTTGACCGTTCAAATGGCGATGGGCGACGCCACGTTACGTTGCATCTTGGGTAGTTTGAGTGTGACAAGTAACCTCATGATGAATACTCAACATTTCGGCGAATCTAGTATGCATCTAGTGTACATCCGGGAACTTAAAAAAGTATGACTAGTAGGAATAGTAGGAGAAGTAGGCGGTTTCGAACACAGACTTAGTTTTTTAGTCCATGTTTAGTTTTTAGTTTTGCCATGTTTTAGTTTTCCCTCATGCCTTAGTTTCCTAGTCCAGGTCTGGTATTTAGTTTAGCCATGTTTTCCCCATAGTTTCTGTTGCTTTGCCATCACCTTCATTCACTTCACCTGTTTTTCCCCTCAAACTGCACTCACTCACCTATCACTCACTCAGTATTTAGTTTCCAGGGGCCCGTTGCACAAAAGTAGGATTTAGACATCCAGGATGAGTTACTTAGCCAGGTTCAAGGAATCCAAAACATGGGCGCCCGGGCTTAGTTGGTTGCACAAAGGCCAAGCCAGGATGAGCAGACACGGATTCATTGAGCCAGGTGAAACCGATCCTGGATAAGTGCTGCACACGGCTTTCTTAAATAGACCCCACGATCGATCATAGATTCACTGATTCACCATGGCAACAAGGGCGGCGTATTTCTCCCCAGCGGAGCAATACTTATTAATGGAAGCATATGAAAATGACGGAGAAAATAAAACAAAAAGGAAATACTGCCACAGTTAAAAAACAAAGGGAGCAAGCGTGGCAAACCATTGCTGACCGCCTGAATGCGTAAGTAGTGCACAAATACACACTCACCACTCCACTGAAACTATCACAATTAGACAGTGTTCGAACTACGGGGGACTCGGGGGATCCGAGACCCCCTGAAACTGACACGAGACCCCCTCGAAAACATGATTTGGGAAATGTTGGGGGGTCTCTAAAATATTGGCAAAATGTGATTTCCCCTGATGAGTTATGATTGCAGACTAGATGCGTGTGGAGGTGTGGAGCCTGTGTGCGTAGGCTAATTGGCATAAAGCTGTGCTGTCCGCCGCGTATGATTCTGTATTGCTTCTCATGTGTTTTCGAGATCCGCGCTCTGAGTCAAGCGCAAGCAAGCAACCAAAATGGACATGGCAGCAACTTTTTATTAAGAATGTGCCTGCCCACACATTGCCTGTACTGTTTTAGCAGTGAAAAAAAAACGCAATTAAAGGACTTGCAAGCATCTTCATCTCCTTCCCTGGGCATAGCAGACTCTGTGACATCAAGGAGGAGTTCTATAGGATTGCAGGTAAGAATTTTTTTTTTTTTAAATTACAGTTACAATTACAATGTTAACATTCAGAGTAAGATACTCATTGCATCATATTACAGGTTTCCCCAATGTCCTTGGTGCAGTGGACTGCACACACATCAAAATAAAATCCCCCTCAGGTGGCCATGAGGGGGATTTTGTGAACAGGAAAAACTTCCACAGCATCAATGTACAGGTGAACATGACTTTTGATAAAGTTGATTAATGAACACTGTACATTGCCTGTGATGTGCATTAATTGGTTTAACATCTTATCATTTCAGATGGTCTGCAATGCTAACTATTTGATCAGTAATGTTGTGGCAAAGTGGCCCGGCTCGGTCCACGACTCCTGAGTGTTTCGGAACTCAGAGATCTATCGGCGCCTATCACAAGGTGAGCCACAGAACCTCTATTGATAACCACTTTTAACATCATGGCTGTGTTAAGAATGTCACTACTTATGAGGTTGTGATGGTAACATTTTGTATTCACAGGTGAATTCCTGGGTGTATTGCTGGGTGACAGAGGGTACGCCTGCCAGCCTTTTCTGCTCACTCCATTTGCAGACCCTCTGAAGGCCGGGACCTTAAAGCCGGGGACCCGAAGCCCGGGACCCGAAGCCCGGGACCCGAAGCCCGGGACCTGAAAGCCCAGGGCCCGAAGCCCGGGACCTGAAAGCCTGGGACCCGAAGCCCGGGACCTGAAAGCCTGGGACCCGAAGCCCGGGACATGAAAGCCCGGGACCTGAAAGCCCGGGACCTGAAAGCCCGGGGCCCGAAGCCTGGGACCTGAAAGCCTGGGACCTGAGGCCTTGGACTTGAAATCCCGGGAACTGAAAGCCCGGGACCTGAAGCCCAGGGCCCGAAGCCCGGGACCTGAAGCCCGGGGCCCGAAGCCTGGGACCTGAAAGCCCGGGACCTGAAATCCTGGGACCTGAAATCCTGGGACCTGAAGCCTGAGACCTGAAAACCCGGAACCTTAAGACTAGGACCTGAAAGCCCGGGACCCGAAGCCCGGGACCCGAAGCCCGGGACCCGAAGCCCGGGACCTGAAAGCCCGGGACCTGAAGCCTGGGACTTGGAAGCCTGGGACCTGAAGCCTGGGACCTGAAGCCTGGGACCTGAAGCCTGGGACCTGAAGCCTGGGACCTGGAATCCCGGGACCTGAAAGCCCGGGACCCGAAGCCCGGGACCTGAAAGCCCGGGACCTGAAGCCTGGGACCTGAAGCCTGGGACCTGAAGCCTGGGACCTGGCTTCAGGTCATCTTGTCCAAATAAAATCTTGCTTTTCCGTATATACCTTAGATTTGGGTTTCAGCTGGTCTTTTATTTTTCACGTCTGAAGAACCAATGTCTCTCCAAATAGACTTTTGCATTGGAATAGAATAACTGACAAAAGAATTGGAACTAAATGACTGACCTTGACTCCCACACAGCTTTCTGAAAGAATGAAACAGAACAGCTATGTCACACAGCTTTATCCAGTTTGTGCTACATCCTCATTCTTCCTAATCTTCCCTGTATATCTTCCTACTAATTGTCTTAATTGTTTTTAATTAATGTTATAATAGCTCTCAGTGAAAGACCCTTTGGTCTGTTTTGATCATTTCAAATTTAGAGGACCATGTTTGGATCTATAAAACATGAGATGTGGAGAAGATGGAGAGACTGAATGTGAAAGAACACCGCACCTGCGCTGCAGGATGAGAGGCCCCTCAGCTGGCCCCTCAGCTGGCCCCTCAGCTGGCCTCTGAGCTGAGTGTTTCTCAAAGGTCTCCCAGTAGATATTTGGATGAGCTATAAAGTTGGCACCTGCCACAGATGAGTTCTGCCACAACCACCTGGTACACTATTGTTGGGACTATTTTTTTCATACATTGGCCAGCATCCTATTAAAAATGTGTGGTCTGCTGTCCAGGGTGTAGAAATTGGATTTTCATTTTTTATTTCTTTAGACTCGAGATGTGTATCTGTGTATTTGTACATATACTTCTATGATTTTATGTAGAATTTCTGTCTTCTAAATGAATGAATCTTTATTGTAATTTTTACCTTGTAAAAAGAAAAAAACTCTTGAACTTTCCATGTCACAACTGAACTTATTGATTTACAGTGATTTCTCATTGGGGATTAGATAGCCATGACACAGGCGTTCATTCAGATCAGATTTGCTTGAGCACGGAAACATTCGTAATGAGCAAGGAAGGGGATCCCCAGGATTGTGAAATAAGTGATAAACATCACATGGATTGAATAAAAAAAACAACTAGACAATGGGGACCTAAACTTTTAAATTTTCTTAATTTGATCTTATTATCATTAAAAGAAAATAAACTAAATAAAACAAGTGTTAGTCTGGTATGCATGTCCCCGACTGTATGTCAGTACATATGCGTGTGTGTGTGTGTGCATGTGAGAGAGAGAAAAATCCAGTCTGCAAGCATGTCCATTGTACGTCCGTGCACAAATGTGTGTGTGTGTGTGTGCCTAGGGATGAACTGGGATGAACAGCACATGGGGAAGTGCCACCAACATGAATAGCTCACTGATTAAGCATGGTGTATTTGTGTGTTTGGGTGACAGTGCCAAAAGAAGGGGAGAGCAAACATATCTTATTCACTCGACTATGACCTCAGATCAGACGAGAAAACCTGCTGAATTTAAGCACATTACTAAGCGGAGGAAAAGAAAATAACAAGGACTAACGTCCCAGTTGTCTGTTACCTGGGCCTTTCATAGGAATGAGTGGCTGATGTCAATACTTAGCAGACTTGAACCATTTGGTAACTGTCAGTCAGAATCAGCTCTCCAGTCTGGCCGTTGTGGCTGTGGAGTATACTGCCAGCTATCTAGTTCTGTCCAATAGGGTGAACTCATACTGTGGGAACACTTTTTAAGTGAAGAACCACAAATGTTTTCATAGTTACAAAATGGTCCACAGAAAAATGTTTAAAGTTTTTCTCTTTTCAAAGATAAGTGTTGTATCTGCATAACACTACTCACTTAGTGATACAGCCATGTATCAACGAGTTGAGTGGTCATCCTCCAACTTGAGGGTCAGCAGTTCAATTTCCAAATCCTTTATGTGTTGAAGTGCCTTTGGGTAAGACATTGTGACTGTTGAAAAACTGCTTTACCCATCTATATTGTAAGTTTAGTACTGATTAACATGGTCCCTTTCAAGTTTTCCCAATTAAGTTTTCTTTTAAAATGATCAATTTTTTTATCTCCTTTCTCATGAACTATGTAATTAAATGAAATTATATAGTAACTGTTCACAACGCATGTCATCTCAATGCACTTTAAACTAAGAATGAATACGTCCAATTCAATCCATTTGATTCCAATTCATTATAGTTGTAATCATATAATGCCAATGCATAAAGCTAAAAAAAAGCCTAGCCAAGGAAAGCAATGGGCAGGCAGGTGACAGTGGAGAGAACTCTGTTTCAACATGGAGAAGGGTCTTGAAAGGGTCCTGGAAGGGTGGCCATCACTGCAAGATAAAATGGGGAGCAGGTCGTTTAGGCCCCCCGCAGTCGTTTAGGCCAACATAGGAGTCGTTCAGGCCAGGCTACCTGAGCAGCTGAAATCTTTATTATTGTACATTAGTTATTATTTGAAGTGGGCGTTTTATTTTGAAGACGGTTTGTGCAATTCCTCTTCCTTCCTTTCTTCACGTTCACCACTCGACATGTTTACACCGGTGCGGCAGTCACTGACGATGTAAGTTATGTTCATACTGATGTGAAATGAATGTGTACATGTTACTTACCTTTCTGATAGTGTTTTCTTGCTCCTGGTGTGTATTTGCACTCTTTAAAATGTCCGTTTCTGCTCGTTAGCATGATCGCAATTTAGCATTGTTAAGCTAACCGAATTTGTATTATACAGCATTATTGTCCAATGAATGTGGCAATGCGGATGATTATTTCCACAATTTTATGAATTTATAAATCACCATTTATTAAATAAAAAAAACGTTTCCACACTAAAGTTGGTTATTAAATAATTTACCATAGATATATAGGCTACCCAGACAGACCAGTAGAGCTGACTTATATCTTATAATAACGAATGTACAGTAATAAAGATTTCAGGTAGCCTGGCCTAAACGACTGCAGGGGGGGCTAAACGACTGCGGCCTAAACGCCAATGGCCTAAACGACCTGTATCCATAAAATGTAGACCAGCGGGGTGGTCGGTGGCGTGGTGGGTTGGGCGGACGCCCCATGTGCAGAGGCAGTGGTCCTCGCTGCTGCTGGCCCCAGTTTGAGTCCCGCATCGGACGGCCCTTTGCTGCATGTCATTCCTCTTCTCTCTGCCCCCTGCTTCCTGTCTCTCTTCGGCTGTCCATTAAAGGCATAAAAGTAATAATAAAAAAAAATTTAGACCAGATGAGCATAGAAGTGAGAAGAGTGAATAGGACAGGCCACATTATCAAGTAACCCAGTAAGAGGCAAAGTGGTGGGGAAAAAAAAACAAAATTAGAACTTCCAGCTGCTGAATTCAATGAATATGTTGAGAAATACTCAGGAGACAGGTGTGACTGAAACTTTTACACGTATTTTAAAAAACGTTACTAAAGAAATGCTGCAAGAAATTTCGGAACAGACAAAGATGTAAAGGGAAAGTCAGTGAACAGAACCATTAAAAGAAAATGAGAAGATTTGAGGTATGTACATGCACATATGCTTAGTATTGCTGCATAGTGTACAAAACTATTGGGAAAAGAAGGCAAAGCACCCTGCAGTTTGTGTTATGATACCTTGTGATTGATTTCTGAAACTGCTGACTCTGATTTACTTTCAGGAAACTTTTAGTGTGTTTGAGGATTAAAAAAAAAGACAAATTGTGGAAACTTGGCTCACAATTAGAGAAACAACGAGAAAAAGTTCCATGCATACTGCCCGAAGAACGTGATGAAATTATGGTGCCATTCAAGGAAAAATCTCATTAACGTGTATATGGCAACAAATCCTCACAAAGGGGGTTCAAGATGTGGGGCGGTACAAAAGGTCAAAATTATGATTTGGTGTGGAATTTTCTGAAGATGTCCTGAAAATGACATCAATCCTTCCAGCAAGCAAATTTAGCAAACAACTACTCGTCATCAGTTCTACTGCTTGAAAAGCTAAAAGAAAGAGGCACCCACTTTTTTGGCACTGTTCAAATGAACAGGGTAAAAGACTGCAACATGATGGATGAATAGGATTTGAAGAAAATAGTGGAAAATATGTGGAAAACATTAACGCCCTAACACCAACAAGAGAAGCTTTCCCTGAACACACAAAGGAACCCCTTTATATGAGAGGGGGGAGAAACCAGACCAAATCTTTCTTCCTCTTTATCTGGACATGTAAATCAAAGGTGACACCTATCTGATTTTATCTAGCAAGACAAGAAACCGACCTCTCACACCTCTACAAACTATTTTCTTTAGATTCATGAATTCTGTGTTAAAGCTGCAGTCTGCAGGATTTGTTGTTGTCATACGTAAAGTCCTACTTTTTGGCATTTTAAGAGTTTACATGATCTATCAGAACGCTTGAAGTTGAAAACGGTGACCTCCGTAGTCGCAAAATGCAAGAAATGCTTATTTTTTAACCGAAAAATAAAAAGTTATTCAACTTCCTGTCCCGCCCCATCAAAACAGATGAGAACTCGTGCACGTAGACGTGCACGCCAGATGCGCTTACACGACTCCTCATTCATCAACTCACCTGTCATTTGCGATCATGGAAGACACAGTAAGTAGACTAGCCCGTAATGAAGTTCAATAGTCCAGATAAATAAGCGTGGGGACGAGCCTACCTTGTATCGCGCGTGCACAATCGGTGATTGACAGGCAGCAGAGCCCAGCTCGTAAACCTGATTGGTTACCTTTTACCGGTCCGGTCTGCAATTTTGTAAACAAACCTGCTGACTTTGGAGGGACCTAGCGGGACATATAGGGGACCTAGAGAACTCATTTTTTTTTGTATTGGGGTATTTAATGTACTACTTTCAGAATCCCCGGACAGTTCCAGGCATTATGCTTGAAAAAGAGTTGCAGACTGCAGCTTTAAATGTGTTTCCTGGTTCCTTGTCTGAAATTCGTCACTCAGAATGCAGGACGACTCACCTTTAAAATTGACATAAACAGATTTCTGATCTTAAGGTGGATGTTCAAAGACTGCAAAGGAAGAACTCACTCGTGTCCAGCTACACAATTCGCTTCCCCATGTTGTCTAGCTTCATGATGGCTGAGCAGCGCAAAAAGTTAGCCTCTCAGAGTGCAGCCCTTAGGGACACAGTTGTTTGGAATACCTCCACCTGTCCCCGATTTCCCTCCTGCTCAACACCCAATCAAGATACTCCCTGGACTGAAGTAATTATTCAGGGCAAAAAGAGGAGTCCAGTTGTTGCTGCATTAAACTTATCCAACCGCTATGCTGCCCTATCGGGAGATGATCGCAATGCACTCCCCTCTGATGTTCGTCCAACTCCAGACGACACTGCCGATCGACCCTACAGCTTTCCCTTCAATTGTCGACATTCAAGCTTGCCCTCTTTTGGTTGCTGGCAGCAATCAGAAACCTGTTGATCACACTATGGATCCTGGACGTCCCACATCCCGGCCTATGAGGTCAACTGCCTGACACAGGATCCTGCAGGACGCTGTTCTACGTCACTCTGGAGGTCGTCCAGTTAAAACGTTAACGGGAAATCGTGCCCTCAGGGCTGGTACCGCCGCTGCTCCATCTCCCAATACTGATCAGTGTCCTTGCCCTAAATTGATTGAACCAGCTGTTGGTGATGCCAACTTGGCACGCTCGCTCCATCACTAACAAATCCCTTATCCTTATTGAGCTTCGAACCAGAAAGTCCTTGGATTTTATCTCTCACTGAAACGTGGCAAATGGAAGGGGAGTTTTTTGACCTTAGTGAGCTGTGTCCTGTTGGCTGCTCAGTTATTGGGGCACCTCGTGTGGCCCGCCGTGGAGGTGGGCTTGCTGTTGTATACAGCGTTAGATTCTTGTGTAGAGAGTTAAACTCAGACAATTCTACCTCATTTCAATCACAGATGATTAAGACTGGTTCAACTAATATGTTTTACTGTGTTGATTTATCGCCCTCCTGGTCCTGCAGGTGCTTTCCTCACTGATTTTACAAACTTCTTATCATCGATCATTAAGCTGGAAAATGTTTTCATCATTGGGGATTTTAACCTTCATTATGATACCAGCTGCAATGTGGCTGCTGACCTCCTGTCTATAACTAACTCATTTAACTTTAGTCAACATGTATCTGGTCCCACTCACACCAAGAGACACACCCTGGACCTTGTTTTCTCTATTGGGTTAAACATCACTAGCCTTTATGTGGAGGATGTGCATGTTAGTGATCACTTTGTGTCGTCCTCAACCTTGCCTTTCCTCTGGATCCTCAGCCCCCAAAAAGAAGCTAGAGGGACACAGTGATGCAGATACTTTTATTAGAGCTTTTAACAGTCAGTGTTTGGACATCCTAGAACAAGTGGCTCCTGTTAAATTAACCCATGCCCCACATAAGCATTGTCCCTGGGTTGATGATTGTATTAGGGCGTTTCAGAGAAACTGTCGCAAGGTAGAGGCGCCTATGGAAGGCAACAAAAATTGAAGTTCACAGGCTTCATCTGAAGGACTTAAGAGCGTCTTTAAACGAAATGCCAGAACTCAATACTTCTCGCAGCTAATAGCCATGAGTAAGCCATTCCTTTCTTATTTTCTTTGTTGAGAAGACCAGAAAAGAAAAGAAAACATCTTGCCACCATCATTTCACAATGTGGCATGTAATCTGCCTCCCCCTCACACTTGGTTCACCTTTAATCCTGTAACGCTGCATGATGTGTCTGTCTTGCCCGATAAAATGAAACCTTCTTCTACTGCGGATGTCCTCCCGATGGCGTTTTTTAAAAAAAGTTTTTGAATCCATTGGCCCTAGTATTGTTGATTTGTGTAACATTTCTCTCATCACCGGGGTAGTACCCCATCTTTTTAAACATGCTGTTGTTGAGCCAATTTTAAAGAAGCCCAACTTGAGAATTTTAGGCCAATTTCAAAACTTCCTTTTATGTCAAAGATCTTAGAAAAAGTGGTAGCAGAACAACTCACACTCTACCTAGAAGACTACGAGATCTTTGAAAAATTTCAATCAGGCTTTCGCAAAAGGCATTCTACTGAAACTACACTTTTAGGTGTTGCAAATGATATTATGCTGGCAGCTGATTCAGGAAAAACACTATCCTGGTTTTATTAGATCTATCATCTGCTTTTGATACTGTCGATCATAATATTTTAATCAACAGACTTCACGACATGGTTGGAATTTCTGGTTCAGTTTTACAGTGGTTCTCATCTTACCTGTCAGCCAGAACATTCAGTGTTTGTGTTATTCAGATTATGTCTGATTCTGTCGTGTGGGGTGCCCCAGGGCTCGGTATTGGGGCCTATGCTCTTCCTTCTGTATATAGTCCCTCTAGGTAATATAATTAAGCAACACAGAAACGTGTCCTACCATCAATATGCAGATGATATCCAGCTGTACTGTACGTTTAAAATTGCTGAGCTGCACAAACTGACTTCTTTGATGGACTGCTTGACAAACATCAACTGATGGTTGAACAATAATTACTTAAAACTCAACTCCAATAAGACCGAAGCATTAATCATTGCACCAGGTCACTAAATCCCTGAGATAAAGCAGTTCATTGATAAGGATCTAGGCTGGTCTGTTAAGCCTAGTCTTAAGAATCTAGGTGTTCATTTAGACTCTGTATTGTCTCCAGAATAGCGTTCAGCCGAGGGCTTGTGAGTATCACCACACCCGCCCGACACCTCTCTCCATTGGTAACTCCAGAGTATGAGTGTGTCCAGACTCTCCAGGAGTTTGCTTCCAGAGCCAATGCTGTGTTTGGAGGTGAGCCCAACTATATCTAATTGGTACCGCTCCAACTCACACACCAGCTCAGGCTCTTTGCAACACCAGTTATTGGCATGCCAAGGTCCCAGCCTTTGCCTGCCACCCAGCTCACAATGCACCAAACCTTGAATTTCCTCCCTACGAGTGGTGGGCTCACGTAGAGGTGGCTTCCTGATTCTTCTTTGGAGTAAACCCAAATGAGCCCCGGGAGCCAAGACTTTGCCACCAGGCGCTTGCTGGAGAGCTCCGCCAGCAGATCTGGCTCTAAGGAGGCGCCAAGGTTTACCTTCTCTGGGCGAGGTAACAGTTTCCCTCTGGTGCTGCTCCATTAAGATCTTTGAATCGCTCTTAGTCTGACACCTCCCCTGAGACCAATTTGCCATGGGAGACCCGACCAGGGACAGCACAGTTCTCAGGATCATGGGGATACTCAACCTCTATAGAATCGCCATCTTAACGTGGTGGAGGGTTTGGAGTATACCGCCATATGTTAATAATAATTAAACGAAATTCAATTTTAAATTAACTTTGAACACATTTTTTAAAAAAATGATGAAACCTAGAGCAGCAACAGCAACAAAAAAATATATATAATTAGAATCCATTCTAAATGGGGTACTTTCTTTACTTTCTGTTGTTTATTAAGTAAGTGACAAGTGTTGTGGCATTCCCCCCATCTGAGCTACATTTGCTCAACACAAAAGTCACAGACTTTGGCCAGTGACAGTGGTCTTAAAGTGAGCAGCTATTTATGATAGCATATGCAGAAGGAGTAGTATTATAGTGGATTGGATATAACGATTGGCCTGTCTCCTATGCCCTTCGGGGGTCTGAGTTGGAAAAACTGCGCTATGTAACTTTGCTGGCACACCTACCGCAAAAACAAATAGACCCCTCTCACGCTCCCAGGTACATTTGATTACTCTTACCTTCTCGGTCGACATAGCTTGCACCTTCTGACTCCTCGCCGCTTCGTCAACAAACGTGAAACGTGAAAGCGAAAGGGTGTTGTATTTACGACAGTGTAACCGTACATTACCTCCAAGCCTGTAGGGGGAGCTCCAGAGTGGGCTTTTCGAGAAGTTACATTGTATTGCTTTAATTGAAATAAACAAATGTAAAAGTGCTTTTGTCATGGAATAAATGCAAAGAATTAGGCAATTATAAGGTCTCTCATAAAAACACTGAAAGCAAAAGGGTTTTCAACACATAAACATAAGTTGTCGGCCCACTGTGATTTGTGAGCTGATGCATGTTTTGGCTGCTGGTTTATAATCACACGGTTTCTTTTTATCTCTATGAGGTAACTTGCTATGAACTTACAGACTTAACCGCTAGTGACCTTCTAAACTTTTCTAGCTTCTAGCAAGTTAATTCTGCAGTATTTTGTTTTGTTTGGGATTACAGCGCAGAGATAACCAAATAAAACTGATTTAGTTTTCCCCTGCTTCAATGATGAGTGTCTCTGTTTCATATTCAGTCAAACTTCTTTTCTGTTGCTTAAATTATTGTGCCTGTTTAGTTGTAATGCAAACAATGTCTTTAAATGCAAATTACAAATTAGAGGATTTCAGCTGGATTTTCAAATGATTTTGTTGTTACAGGCTACAACATACTGTGCATTGGCCATTAAAGGGGAACTCCGGGGCATTTGAAGCGCAATCCCATTGCTAGAGGTTGTCAAATATTGACAGTAGGACACAGACTGGTGCAAATCGGCGCTCCCTGTGCGGCGATTGCGCTGTTTGCGCAGCCTGTCATGCTAGCCAAATACGTGGTGGCCAAGGGGCAAGTGCTAAACCTTCCACGTAAAACAACAACTTGCACACTGCAGAAACGTCACACCACTTTATAAACCATCCGACAATAAAGTCACAAGCCTTACCATCAAAACCATATGCATGGTTCTCACATTACTGGCATGGGGATGTTACAAAACAACTTTATAAACAGCATGTCACTTGCCGGTTGTCGGTATGCTCGCGTATGTGAAAGCCCAAAAGAGTCAATGGACGATACTCCCAAATACAAAGCAATTATCTTCTCTAGAAAAACTGCGTTCAAGTATTTGAAACATTACAACAATACATGCCCAGTAACCTAAGCCTAATTTAGCCTCTGTCCTCAAAATAATCAAGCGTTACCATGAAAATTTTGGCAGTGAAGAGCTATGGAACAAAATTATCTCCCTTCATTCATGAAGCACAGTCCAGTGTATCCTATACTAAAGGAGATCTAAAAGGAAGCATTGGAGCTCTTTTTCTTTGCATTTGAAGAATTCGAACAACTCTCATGGCTGCCACTTTAGATACTTCTGGGTAATTTCATTCAGTTAGGAAGGTTCTTAAGCATAGAACGTTAGAACGTTCAATTGGAGCTTCAGCCTCCGGGCATGCCAGGGTGGTCTCAGGTCCGGGAATGTGCATAACCAAGTTGGATGTACCTCAACCCTAGTCAGAAGCACATAGCTTTAAGGTTTAAAACTTCTCTAGTGTTTTTTAAGAAGAGTCACTGAGATTTTCAAGGCAGAAAATGGATAAATCATAAACTGTGGGCCACACACTTGAACAAAGAGGGTGCAACATTGAAATTGACTTTAAAACGAAATGAATGCATTTAAAAACAGCACGAAAAAAATTAAAGTCACTGTGTACCTTTGTGTCATTGTCACATTTTTATTCCATATTGAATTGCAAAAACGTTTTTATAATTAAACTTTTAAAATATAATCTATCCTTCACTGTCCGTTATTTAAATCATGAACCCTGCATCTGTGCATTGGCCATTAAGGTGATGATAAAACTTATCCTAAGCCTAATTTAGCCGTGTGCAGAGCAATGTGTAAAGATGTGCTGGGAAAGACTTGATGTGCCAGTAGCCCCATTGACAAAAGCACATCTTTTGTCTACCTAACGTAGGTTTTTCTGTTAAAACAACTGATACTGCACCTCTCTGCAGCAGTAGGGGCCATCATCCAGCTTCCTGCTGCCAACAGTTTTTGTCATAAAGCAGTGGCAGTTGCGTTGGCTTTTGAATTAAGACTATGGCTCAGGGCATTTTGTCAATATATGAAGGAAAACAGAAGCGCTCACCAAAACCATCTGACACACACACACACACACACACACACACACACACACACACACACACTCCACTGTCTTTTTATAAAGATTGTACCCTTGTCAACAAGCACACATTTTAATTAGTGTTGATTGTTGTTGGCGTGTTCAATAGTTATTAATTAGAGCGTGGAGGGGTCCCGGTCTTGATTGCATGCCCCAAGCTGTAATGCGCTGTGTTGTTTCACACACCAGAATAACAGAAATGCTGTGAAAAATCAAAGATTTGAGGGAGGGGTGGGCATGTGGGAATTGTAACCCGCAGATAATGTCCTCCAAACCAAGAACTTATTATTAAACATCATAATGTGGACAGGCTGTGCATGGTTGCTGAAATGTTGTAAATTAAGTAAGTGTGTGTATTTAGCATTTTTTGTTAGTGAAACACCTGAAGTGTTTGGATAATTTTCGGTTTACTTTTATACTAAATCTGCACATGAACAGCAGGAAAGTATTAGCAATGAAACTGTCTCCTGTGAAAATATTATTAGAATTAAGAGAGAAAATAAATCTGATTTAGAATGAATTTAGGCTTAAAGCAATGCCAGATGTTTACAGTCTAAAGTCATTGAGACAGGGACATGTCTAAAAATGTTTTTTTTCACTTTATCTATGATTTTTCCAATTGCCTGAAAAACTGACTGAAAAACTGTGAAATTGATAAGATGTTGGTCACAAAGTGGTCATCCTCATTGGTTTGATCCATGTTCACTCAATGTGCTTTATAGTGCTGTTCAAAATCTTAGCTGGAAATTTCATACGCCAAAAGTACTGAGTTCTGATGAGAACTATGAGGAGAGATCATATTTCTCTAGTTTTAGTTTATCTTCATTGGCTCCCTGTTAAATTGAGAATAGAATTTAAAATTCTTCTCTCATCACATAAAGGTCTTATTGGCCAAGTTACTGTGTGTTCTGTTTCCTGTTTTATTGTGGCTTCTCGTTCTCCGTTTCCTGGTTTCCCCTTCTCTGTCTCTTTCAGGTTTCTCCCTGTAATTAATTCTCATTTATTTCACCTGCGTCTCGTTGTCATCTCTGTGTTCGGTATATATTCTCTCACTTTTCATCCATTCTTTGTCAGATTGTCACCTCCGCTCCCAGTGTGTCCATTATTCTCCTGGCCACGTTTTTCCTCGTGCTCTGTTTTTCCCTCCTGCTCTGTTTTCCCTCGTGCTCTGTTTTTCCTCGTGCTCTGTTTTTCCTCGTGCTCTGTTTTTCCCTCGTGCTCTGTTTTCTCTCGTGCTCTGTTTTTCCTCGCGTTCTTTTCTTTTCTCATGCTCTGTTTTTCCTTGCGTTCTTTTCTTTTCTCGTGCTCTGTTTTTCCTTGCGTTCTTTTCTTTCCTCGTGCTCTGTTTTTCCTCGCGTTCTTTTCTTTTCTCGTGCTCTGTTTATCCTCGTGTTCTGTTTTTCCTTGCGTTCTTTTCTTTCCTCGTGCTCTGTTTTTCCCTCGTACTCTGTTTTCCCTCGTGCTCTGTTTTCCCTCGTGCTCTGTTTTCCCTCGTGCTCTGTTGTTCCTCGCGTTCTTTTCTTTTCTCGTGCTCTGTTTTCCCTCGTGCTCTGTTTTCTCTCGTGCTCTGTTTTTCCCTCGTGCTCTGTTTTCCCTCGTGCTCTGTTGTTCCTCGCGCTCTGTTTTTCCCTCGTGCTCTGTTTTCCCTCGTGCTCTGTTGTTCCTCGCGTTCTTTTCTTTTCTCGTGCTCTGTTTTTCCTCGTGCTCTGTTTTTCCTCGTGCTCTGTTTTTCCCTCGTGCTCTGTTTTTCCCTCGTGCTCTGTTTTCCCTCGTGCTCTGTTTTCTCTCGTGCTCTGTTTTTCCCTCGTGCTCTGTTTTCCCTCGTGCTCTGTTTTTCCTTGCGTTCTTTTCTTTCCTCGTGCTCTGTTTTTCCTCGCGTTCTTTTCTTTTCTCGTAATCTGTTTATCCTCGTGTTCTGTTTTTCCTTGCGTTCTTTTCTTTTCTCGTGCTCTGTTTTTCCTCGTGCTCTGTTTTTCCCTCGTACTCTGTTTTCCCTCGTGCTCTGTTTTCCCTCGTGCTCTGTTGTTCCTCGCGTTCTTTTCTTTTCTCGTGCTCTGTTTTTCCTCGTGCTCTGTTTTTCTCTCGTGCTCTGTTTTCCCTCGTGCTCTGTTTTCTCTCGTGCTCTGTTTTTCCTCGCGTTCTTTTCTTTTCTCGTGCTCTGTTTATCCTCGTGTTCTGTTTTTCCTTGCGTTCTTTTCTTTCCTCGTGCTCTGTTTTTCCCTCGTACTCTGTTTTCCCTCGTGCTCTGTTTTCCCTCGTGCTCTGTTTTCCCTCGTGCTCTGTTGTTCCTCGCGTTCTTTTCTTTTCTCGTGCTCTGTTTTCCCTCGTGCTCTGTTTTCTCTCGTGCTCTGTTTTTCCCTCGTGCTCTGTTTTCCCTCGTGCTCTGTTGTTCCTCGCGTTCTTTTCTTTTCTCGTGCTGTTTTTCCTCGTGCTCTGTTTTTCCTCGTGCTCTGTTTTTCCCTCGTGCTCTGTTTTTCCCTCGTGCTCTGTTTTCCCTCGTGCTCTGTTGTTCCTCGCGTTCTTTTCTTTTCTCGTGCTCTGTTTTTCCTCGTGCTCTGTTTTTCCTCGTGCTCTGTTTTTCCCTCGTGCTCTGTTTTTCCCTCGTGCTCTGTTTTCCCTCGTGCTCTGTTTTCTCTCGTGCTCTGTTTTTCCCTCGTGCTCTGTTTTCCCTCGTGCTCTGTTTTTCCTTGCGTTCTTTTCTTTCCTCGTGCTCTGTTTTTCCTCGCGTTCTTTTCTTTTCTCGTAATCTGTTTATCCTCGTGTTCTGTTTTTCCTTGCGTTCTTTTCTTTTCTCGTGCTCTGTTTTTCCTCGTGCTCTGTTTTTCCCTCGTACTCTGTTTTCCCTCGTGCTCTGTTTTCCCTCGTGCTCTGTTGTTCCTCGCGTTCTTTTCTTTTCTCGTGCTCTGTTTTTCCTCGTGCTCTGTTTTTCTCTCGTGCTCTGTTTTCCCTCGTGCTCTGTTTTCTCTCGTGCTCTGTTTTTCCTCGCGTTCTTTTCTTTTCTCGTGCTCTGTTTATCCTCGTGTTCTGTTTTTCCTTGCGTTCTTTTCTTTCCTCGTGCTCTGTTTTTCCCTCGTACTCTGTTTTCCCTCGTGCTCTGTTTTCCCTCGTGCTCTGTTTTCCCTCGTGCTCTGTTTTCCCTCGTGCTCTGTTGTTCCTCGCGTTCTTTTCTTTTCTCGTGCTCTGTTTTCCCTCGTGCTCTGTTTTCTCTCGTGCTCTGTTTTTCCCTCGTGCTCTGTTTTCCCTCGTGCTCTGTTGTTCCTCGCGTTCTTTTCTTTTCTCGTGCTGTTTTTCCTCGTGCTCTGTTTTTCCTCGTGCTCTGTTTTTCCCTCGTGCTCTGTTTTTCCCTCGTGCTCTGTTTTCCCTCGTGCTCTGTTGTTCCTCGCGTTCTTTTCTTTTCTCGTGCTCTGTTTTTCCTCGTGCTCTGTTTTTCCCTCGTGCTCTGTTTTTCCCTCGTGCTCTGTTTTCCCTCGTGCTCTGTTTTCTCTCGTGCTCTGTTTTTCCCTCGTGCTCTGTTTTCCCTCGTGCTCTGTTTTTCCTTGCGTTCTTTTCTTTCCTCGTGCTCTGTTTTTCCTCGCGTTCTTTTCTTTTCTCGTAATCTGTTTATCCTCGTGTTCTGTTTTTCCTTGCGTTCTTTTCTTTTCTCGTGCTCTGTTTTTCCTCGTGCTCTGTTTTTCCCTCGTACTCTGTTTTCCCTCGTGCTCTGTTTTCCCTCGTGCTCTGTTTTCCCTCGTGCTCTGTTGTTCCTCGCGTTCTTTTCTTTTCTCGTGCTCTGTTTTTCCTCGTGCTCTGTTTTTCTCTCGTGCTCTGTTTTCCCTCGTGCTCTGTTTTCTCTCGTGCTCTGTTTTTCTCTCGTGCTCTGTTTTCCTCTCGTGCTCTGTTTCCCCTCGTGCTCTGTTTTCCGTCGTGCTCTGTTTTTCTCTCGTGCTCTGTTTTTCTCTCGTGCTCTGTTTTTTTCTCGTGCTCTGTTTTTCTCTCGTGCTCTGTTTTCCCTCGTGCTCTGTTTTTCTCTCGTGCTCTGTTTTCCCTCGTGCTCTGTTTTCTCTCGTGCTCTGTTTTTCTCTCGTGCTCTGTTTTCCTCTCGTGCTCTGTTTCCCCTCGTGCTCTGTTTTCCGTCGTGCTCTGTTTTTCTCTCGTGCTCTGTTTTTCTCTCGTGCTCTGTTTTTTTCTCGTGCTCTGTTTTTCTCTCGTGCTCTGTTTTCCCTCGTGCTCTGTTTTTCTCTCGTGCTCTGTTTTCCCTCGTGCTCTGTTTTTCTCTCGTGTTCTGTCTTTCTCTCGTGCTCCGTTTTCCCTCGTGCTCTGTTTTCCCTCGTGCTCTGTTTTTCTCTCGTGTTCTGTTTTTCGCTCGTGCTCTGTTTTTCTCTCGTGCTCTGTTTTTCCCTCGTGCTCTGTTTTCCCTCGTGCTCTGTTTTCTCTCGTGCTCTGTTTTCCCTCGTGCTGTTTTCCCTCGTGCTCTGTTGTTCCTCGCGTTCTTTTCTTTTCTCGTGCTCTGTTTTTCCTCGTGCTTTGTTTTTCCTCGTGCTGTTTTCTCTCTTGCTCTGTTTTTCCTCGTGCTCTGTTTTCCCTCGTGCTCTGTTTTTCCTCGTGCTTTGTTTTTGCTGGTGCTCTGTTTTCCTTGTGCTTTGTTTTTCCTCGTGCTCTGTTTTTCCTCGTGCTCTGTTTTTCCCTCGTGCTCTGTTTTCCCTCGTGCTCTGTTTTCCCTCGTGCTCTGTTTTCTCTCGTGCTCTGTTTTTCCCTCGTGCTCTGTTTTCCCTCGTGCTCTGTTGTTCCTCGCGTTCTTTTCTTTTCTCGTGCTCTGTTTTTCCTCGTGCTCTGTTTTTCCTCGTGCTCTGTTTTTCCCTCGTGCTCTGTTTTTCCCTCGTGCTCTGTTTTTCCCTCGTGCTCTGTTTTCCCTCGTGCTCTGTTTTCTCTCGTGCTCTGTTTTTCCCTCGTGCTCTGTTTTCCCTCGTGCTCTGTTGTTCCTGGCGTTCTTTTCTCGTGCTCTGTTTTTCCTTGCGTTCTTTTCTTTCCTCGTGCTCTGTTTTTCCTCGCGTTCTTTTCTTTTCTCGTAATCTGTTTATCCTCGTGTTCTGTTTTTCCTTGCGTTCTTTTCTTTTCTCGTGCTCTGTTTTTCCTCGTGCTCTGTTATTCCCTCGTACTCTGTTTTCCCTCATGCTCTGTTTTTCCTTGTGCTCTGTTTTCCCTCGTGCTCTGCTTTTCCTCGTGCTTTGTTTTTCCTCGTGCTCTGTTTTCCCTCGTGCTCTTTTTTTCCTCGTGCTCTGTTTTCCCTCGTGCTCTGCTTTTCCTCGTGCTTTGTTTTTCCTTGTGCTCTGTTTTCCTTGTGCTTTGTTTTTCCTCGTGCTCTGTTTTCCCTCGTGCTCTGTTTTTCCCTCGTGCTCTGTTTTCCCTCGTGCTCTGTTTTTCCTCGCGTTCTTTTCTTTTCTCGTGCTCTGTTTTTCCTTGCGTTCTTTTCTTTTCTCGTGCTCTGTTTTTCCTTGCGTTCTTTTCTTTCCTCGTGCTCTGTTTTTCCTCGCGTTCTTTTCTTTTCTCGTGCTCTGTTTTTCCTCGTGCTCTGTTTTTCCCTCGTGTTCTGTTTTCCCTCGTGCTCTGTTTTCTCTCGTGCTCTGTTTTTCCCTCGTGCTCTGTTTTCCCTCGTGCTCTGTTGTTCCTCGCGTTCTTTTCTTTTCTCATGCTCTGTTTTTCCTCGTGCTCTGTTTTTCTCTCGTGCTCTGTTTTTCCCTCGTGCTCTGTTTTCCCTCGTGCTCTGTTTTCTCTCGTGCTCTGTTTTTCTCTCGTGCTCTGTTTTCCTCTCGTGCTCTGTTTTCCCTCGTGCTCTGTTTTTCTCTCGTGCTCTGTTTTCCCTCGTGCTCTGTTTTTCCTCGTGCTCTGTTTTCCCTCGTGCTCTGTTTTCTCCCGTGCTCTGTTTTCCCTCGTGCTCTGCTTTTCCTCGTGCTTTGTTTTTCTCTCGTGCTCTGTTTTCCCTCGTGCTCTGTTATCCCTCGTGCTCTGTTTTTCTCTCGTGCTCTGTTTTCCCTCGTGCTCTGTTTCCCCTCGTGCTCTGTTTTCCCTCGTTCTCTGTTTTCCCTCGTGCTCTGTTTTTCCTCGTGCTCTGTTGTCCCTCTTGCTCTGTTTTTCTCTCGTGCTCCGTTTTCCCTCGTGCTCTGTTTTCCCTCGTGCTCTGTTTTTCCTCGTGCTCTGTTTTCCTCGTGCTTTGTTTTTCCTCGTGCTGTTTTCTCTCTTGCTCTGTTTTTCCTTGTGCTCTGTTTTCCCTCGTGCTCTGCTTTTCCTCGTGCTTTGTTTTTCCTCGTGCTCTGTTTTCCCTCGTGCTCTGTTTTTCTCTCGTGCTCTGTTTTCCCTCATGCTCTGTTTTCCCTCGTGCTCTGTTTGTCTCTCGTGGTCTGTTTTTCCTCGTGCTCTGTTTTTTTCTCGTGCTGTTTTTCCTCGTGCTCTGTTTTCCCTCGTGCTCTGTTTTTCTCTCGTGCTCTGTTTTCCGTCGTGCTCTGTTTTTCTCTCGTGCTCTGTTTTCCCTCGTGCTCTGTTTTTCTCTCGTGCTCTGTCTTTCTCTCGTGCTCCGTTTTCCCTCGTGCTCTGTTTTCCCTCGTGCTCTGTTTTTCTCTCGTGCTCTGTTTTTCTCTCGTGCTCTGTTTTTCTCTCGTGCTCTTTTTTTCTCTCGTGCTCTGTTTTCCCTCGTGCTCTGTTGTACCTCGTGCTCTGTTTTTCTCTCGTGCACCGTTTTACCTCGTGCTCTGTTTTTTCTCGTGCTCTGTTTTCCCTCGTGCTCTGTTTTTCCTCGTGCTCTGTTTTCCTCGTGCTTTTTTTTTCCTCGTGCTGTTTTCTCTCTTGCTCTGTTTTCCCTCGTGCTCTGTTTTCTCTCGTGCTCTGTTTTTCCTCGCGTTCTTTTCTTTTCTCGTGCTCTGTTTATCCTCGTGTTCTGTTTTTCCTTGCGTTCTTTTCTTTCCTCGTGCTCTGTTTTTCCCTCGTACTCTGTTTTCCCTCGTGCTCTGTTTTCCCTCGTGCTCTGTTTTCCCTCGTGCTCTGTTGTTCCTCGCGTTCTTTTCTTTTCTCGTGCTCTGTTTTCCCTCGTGCTCTGTTTTCTCTCGTGCTCTGTTTTTCCCTCGTGCTCTGTTTTCCCTCGTGCTCTGTTGTTCCTCGCGTTCTTTTCTTTTCTCGTGCTGTTTTTCCTCGTGCTCTGTTTTTCCTCGTGCTCTGTTTTTCCCTCGTGCTCTGTTTTTCCCTCGTGCTCTGTTTTCCCTCGTGCTCTGTTGTTCCTCGCGTTCTTTTCTTTTCTCGTGCTCTGTTTTTCCTCGTGCTCTGTTTTTCCTCGTGCTCTGTTTTTCCCTCGTGCTCTGTTTTTCCCTCGTGCTCTGTTTTCCCTCGTGCTCTGTTTTCTCTCGTGCTCTGTTTTTCCCTCGTGCTCTGTTTTCCCTCGTGCTCTGTTTTTCCTTGCGTTCTTTTCTTTCCTCGTGCTCTGTTTTTCCTCGCGTTCTTTTCTTTTCTCGTAATCTGTTTATCCTCGTGTTCTGTTTTTCCTTGCGTTCTTTTCTTTTCTCGTGCTCTGTTTTTCCTCGTGCTCTGTTTTTCCCTCGTACTCTGTTTTCCCTCGTGCTCTGTTTTCCCTCGTGCTCTGTTTTCCCTCGTGCTCTGTTGTTCCTCGCGTTCTTTTCTTTTCTCGTGCTCTGTTTTTCCTCGTGCTCTGTTTTTCTCTCGTGCTCTGTTTTCCCTCGTGCTCTGTTTTCTCTCGTGCTCTGTTTTTCTCTCGTGCTCTGTTTTCCTCTCGTGCTCTGTTTCCCCTCGTGCTCTGTTTTCCGTCGTGCTCTGTTTTTCTCTCGTGCTCTGTTTTTCTCTCGTGCTCTGTTTTTCTCTCGTGCTCTGTTTTTCTCTCGTGCTCTGTTTTCCCTCGTGCTCTGTTTTTCTCTCGTGCTCTGTTTTCCCTCGTGCTCTGTTTTTCTCTCGTGTTCTGTCTTTCTCTCGTGCTCCGTTTTCCCTCGTGCTCTGTTTTCCCTCGTGCTCTGTTTTTCTCTCGTGTTGTTTTTCGCTCGTGCTCTGTTTTTCTCTCGTGCTCTGTTTTTCCCTCGTGCTCTGTTTTCCCTCGTGCTCTGTTTTCTCTCGTGCTCTGTTTTTCCCTCGTGCTGTTTTCCCTCGTGCTCTGTTGTTCCTCGCGTTCTTTTCTTTTCTCGTGCTCTGTTTTTCCTCGTGCTTTGTTTTTCCTCGTGCTGTTTTCTCTCTTGCTCTGTTTTTCCTCGTGCTCTGTTTTCCCTCGTGCTCTGCTTTTCCTCGTGCTTTGTTTTTGCTGGTGCTCTGTTTTCCTTGTGCTTTGTTTTTCCTCGTGCTCTGTTTTTCCTCGTGCTCTGTTTTTCCCTCGTGCTCTGTTTTCCCTCGTGCTCTGTTTTCCCTCGTGCTCTGTTTTCTCTCGTGCTCTGTTTTTCCCTCGTGCTCTGTTTTCCCTCGTGCTCTGTTGTTCCTCGCGTTCTTTTCTTTTCTCGTGCTCTGTTTTTCCTCGTGCTCTGTTTTTCCTCGTGCTCTGTTTTTCCCTCGTGCTCTTTTTTCCCTCGTACTCTGTTTTCCCTCGTGCTCTGTTTTCCCTCGTGCTCTGTTGTTCCTGGCGTTCTTTTCTCGTGCTCTGTTTTTCCTTGCGTTCTTTTCTTTCCTCGTGCTCTGTTTTTCCTCGCGTTCTTTTCTTTTCTCGTAATCTGTTTATCCTCGTGTTCTGTTTTTCCTTGCGTTCTTTTCTTTTCTCGTGCTCTGTTTTTCCTCATGCTCTGTTATTCCCTCGTACTCTGTTTTCCCTCGTGCTCTGTTTTTCCTTGTGCTCTGTTTTCCCTCGTGCTCTGCTTTTCCTCGTGCTTTGTTTTTCCTCGTGCTCTGTTTTCCCTCGTGCTCTTTTTTTCCTCGTGCTCTGTTTTCCCTCGTGCTCTGCTTTTACTCGTGCTTTGTTTTTCCTTGTGCTCTGTTTTCCTTGTGCTTTGTTTTTCCTCGTGCTCTGTTTTCCCTCGTGCTCTGTTTTTCCCTCGTGCTCTGTTTTCCCTCGTGCTCTGTTTTTCCTCGCGTTCTTTTCTTTTCTCGTGCTCTGTTTTTCCTTGCGTTCTTTTCTTTTCTCGTGCTCTGTTTTTCCTTGCGTTCTTTTCTTTCCTCGTGCTCTGTTTTTCCTCGCGTTCTTTTCTTTTCTCGTGCTCTGTTTTTCCTCGTGCTCTGTTTTTCCCTCGTGTTCTGTTTTCCCTCGTGCTCTGTTTTCTCTCGTGCTCTGTTTTTCCCTCGTGCTCTGTTTTCCCTCGTGCTCTGTTGTTCCTCGCGTTCTTTTCTTTTCTCATGCTCTGTTTTTCCTCGTGCTCTGTTTTTCTCTCGTGCTCTGTTTTTCCCTCGTGCTCTGTTTTCCCTCGTGCTCTCTTTTCTCTCGTGCTCTGTTTTTCTCTCGTGCTCTGTTTTCCTCTCGTGCTCTGTTTTCCCTCGTGCTCTGTTTTTCTCTCGTGCTCTGTTTTCCCTCGTGCTCTGTTTTTCCTCGTGCTCTGTTTTCCCTCGTGCTCTGTTTTCTCCCGTGCTCTGTTTTCCCTCGTGCTCTGCTTTTCCTCGTGCTTTGTTTTTCTCTCGTGCTCTGTTTTCCCTCGTGCTCTGTTATCCCTCGTGCTCTGTTTTTCTCTCGTGCTCTGTTTTCCCTCGTGCTCTGTTTCCCCTCGTGCTCTGTTTTCCCTCGTGCTCTGTTTTCCCTCGTGCTCTGTTTTTCCTCGTGCTCTGTTGTCCCTCTTGCTCTGTTTTTCTCTCGTGCTCCGTTTTCCCTCGTGCTCTGTTTTCCCTCGTGCTCTGTTTTTCCTCGTGCTCTGTTTTCCTCGTGCTTTGTTTTTCCTCGTGCTGTTTTCTCTCTTGCTCTGTTTTTCCTTGTGCTCTGTTTTCCCTCGTGCTCTGCTTTTCCTCGTGCTTTGTTTTTCCTCGTGCTCTGTTTTCCCTCGTGCTCTGTTTTTCTCTCGTGCTCTGTTTTCCCTCGTGCTCTGTTTGTCTCTCGTGGTCTGTTTTTCCTCGTGCTCTGTTTTTCTCTCGTGCTGTTTTTCCTCGTGCTCTGTTTTCCATCGTGCTCTGTTTTTCTCTCGTGCTCTGTTCTTCTCTCGTGCTCTGTTTTCCCTCGTGCTCTGTTTTTCTCTCGTGCTCTGTTTTCCGTCGTGCTCTGTTTTTCTCTCGTGCTCTGTTTTCCCTCGTGCTCTGTTTTTCTCTCGTGCTCTGTCTTTCTCTCGTGCTCCGTTTTCCCTCGTGCTCTGTTTTCCCTCGTGCTCTGTTTTTCTCTCGTGCTCTGTTTTTCTCTCGTGCTCTGTTTTTCTCTCGTGCTCTTTTTTTCTCTCGTGCTCTGTTTTCCCTCGTGCTCTGTTGTACCTCGTGCTCTGTTTTTCTCTCGTGCACCGTTTTACCTCGTGCTCTGTTTTTTCTCGTGCTCTGTTTTCCCTCGTGCTCTGTTTTTCCTCGTGCTCTGTTTTCCTCGTGCTTTTTTTTTCCTCGTGCTGTTTTCTCTCTTGCTCTGTTTTCCCTCGTGCTCTGTTGTTCCTCGCGTTCTTTTCTTTTCTCATGCTCTGTTTTTCCTCGTGCTCTGTTTTTCTCTCGTGCTCTGTTTTTCCCTCGTGCTCTGTTTTCCCTCGTGCTCTGTTTTCTCTCGTGCTCTGTTTTTCTCTCGTGCTCTGTTTTCCTCTCGTGCTCTGTTTTCCCTCGTGCTCTGTTTTTCTCTCGTGCTCTGTTTTCCCTCGTGCTCTGTTTTTCCTCGTGCTCTGTTTTCCCTCGTGCTCTGTTTTCTCCCGTGCTCTGTTTTCCCTCGTGCTCTGCTTTTCCTCGTGCTTTGTTTTTCTCTCGTGCTCTGTTTTCCCTCGTGCTCTGTTATCCCTCGTGCTCTGTTTTTCTCTCGTGCTCCGTTTTACCTCGTGCTCTGTTTCCCCTCGTGCTCTGTTTTCCCTCGTGCTCTGTTTTCCCTCGTGCTCTGTTTTTCCTCGTGCTCTGTTTTTCCCTCGTGCTCTGTTTTTTCCTCGTGCTCTGTTTTCCTCGTGCTTTTTTTTTCCTCGTGCTGTTTTCTCTCTTGCTCTGTTTTCCCTCGTGCTCTGTTGTTCCTCGCGTTCTTTTCTTTTCTCATGCTCTGTTTTTCCTCGTGCTCTGTTTTTCTCTCGTGCTCTGTTTTTCCCTCGTGCTCTGTTTTCCCTCGTGCTCTGTTTTCTCTCGTGCTCTGTTTTTCTCTCGTGCTCTGTTTTCCTCTCGTGCTCTGTTTTCCCTCGTGCTCTGTTTTTCTCTCGTGCTCTGTTTTCCCTCGTGATCTGTTTTTCCTCGTGCTCTGTTTTCCCTCGTGCTCTGTTTTCTCCCGTGCTCTGTTTTCCCTCGTGCTCTGCTTTTCCTCGTGCTTTGTTTTTCTCTCGTGCTCTGTTTTCCCTCGTGCTCTGTTATCCCTCGTGCTCTGTTTTTCTCTCGTGCTCCGTTTTACCTCGTGCTCTGTTTCCCCTCGTGCTCTGTTTTCCCTTGTGCTCTGTTTTCCCTCGTGCTCTGTTTTTCCTCGTGCTCTGTTTTTCCCTCGTGCTCTGTTTTTTCCTCGTGCTCTGTTTTTCCTCGTGCTTTGTTTTTCCTCGTGCTCTGTTGTCTCTCTTGCTCCGTTTTTCTCTCGTGCTCCGTTTTCCCTCGTGCTCTGTTTTCCCTCGTGCTCTGTTTTTCCTCGTGCTCTGTTTTCCTCGTGCTTTGTTTTTCCTCGTGCTGTTTTCTCTCTTGCTCTGTTTTTCCTTGTGCTCTGTTTTCCCTCGTGCTCTGCTTTTCCTCGTGCTTTGTTTTTCCACGTGCTCTGTTTTCCCTCGTGCTCTGTTTTTCTCTCGTGCTCTGTTTTCCTCTCGTGCTCTGTTTTCCCTCGTGCTCTGTTTTTCTCTCGTGCTCTGTTTTCCCTCGTGCTCTGTTTTTCCTCGTGCTCTGTTTTCCCTCGTGCTCTGTTTTCTCCCGTGCTCTGTTTTCCCTCGTGCTCTGCTTTTCCTCGTGCTTTGTTTTTCTCTCGTGCTCTGTTTTCCCTCGTGCTCTGTTATCCCTCGTGCTCTGTTTTTCTCTCGTGCTCTGTTTTCCCTCGTGCTCTGTTTCCCCTCGTGCTCTGTTTTCCCTCGTGCTCTGTTTTTCCTCGTGCTCTGTTGTCCCTCTTGCTCTGTTTTTCTCTCGTGCTCCGTTTTCCCTCGTGCTCTGTTTTCCCTCGTGCTCTGTTTTTCCTCGTGCTCTGTTTTCCTCGTGCTTTGTTTTTCCTCGTGCTGTTTTCTCTCTTGCTCTGTTTTTCCTTGTGCTCTGTTTTCCCTCGTGCTCTGCTTTTCCTCGTGCTTTGTTTTTCCTCGTGCTCTGTTTTCCCTCGTGCTCTGTTTTTCTCTCGTGCTCTGTTTTCCCTCATGCTCTGTTTTCCCTCGTGCTCTGTTTGTCTCTCGTGGTCTGTTTTTCCTCGTGCTCTGTTTTTCTCTCGTGCTGTTTTTCCTCGTGCTCTGTTTTCCATCGTGCTCTGTTTTTCTCTCGTGCTCTGTTCTTCTCTCGTGCTCTGTTTTCCCTCGTGCTCTGTTTTTCTCTCGTGCTCTGTTTTCCGTCGTGCTCTGTTTTTCTCTCGTGCTCTGTTTTCCCTCGTGCTCTGTTTTTCTCTCGTGCTCTGTCTTTCTCTCGTGCTCCGTTTTCCCTCGTGCTCTGTTTTCCCTCGTGCTCTGTTTTTCTCTCGTGCTCTGTTTTTCTCTCGTGCTCTGTTTTTCTCTCGTGCTCTTTTTTTCTCTCGTGCTCTGTTTTCCCTCGTGCTCTGTTGTACCTCGTGCTCTGTTTTTCTCTCGTGCACCGTTTTACCTCGTGCTCTGTTTTTTCTCGTGCTCTGTTTTCCCTCGTGCTCTGTTTTTCCTCGTGCTCTGTTTTCCTCGTGCTTTTTTTTTCCTCGTGCTGTTTTCTCTCTTGCTCTGTTTTCCCTCGTGCTCTGTTGTTCCTCGCGTTCTTTTCTTTTCTCATGCTCTGTTTTTCCTCGTGCTCTGTTTTTCTCTCGTGCTCTGTTTTTCCCTCGTGCTCTGTTTTCCCTCGTGCTCTGTTTTCTCTCGTGCTCTGTTTTTCTCTCGTGCTCTGTTTTCCTCTCGTGCTCTGTTTTCCCTCGTGCTCTGTTTTTCTCTCGTGCTCTGTTTTCCCTCGTGCTCTGTTTTTCCTCGTGCTCTGTTTTCCCTCGTGCTCTTTTTTCTCCCGTGCTCTGTTTTCCCTCGTGCTCTGCTTTTCCTCGTGCTTTGTTTTTCTCTCGTGCTCTGTTTTCCCTCGTGCTCTGTTATCCCTCGTGCTCTGTTTTTCTCTCGTGCTCCGTTTTACCTCGTGCTCTGTTTCCCCTCGTGCTCTGTTTTCCCTCGTGCTCTGTTTTCCCTCGTGCTCTGTTTTTCCTCGTGCTCTGTTTTTCCCTCGTGCTCTGTTTTTTCCTCGTGCTCTGTTTTCCTCGTGCTTTTTTTTTCCTCGTGCTGTTTTCTCTCTTGCTCTGTTTTCCCTCGTGCTCTGTTGTTCCTCGCGTTCTTTTCTTTTCTCATGCTCTGTTTTTCCTCGTGCTCTGTTTTTCTCTCGTGCTCTGTTTTTCCCTCGTGCTCTGTTTTCCCTCGTGCTCTGTTTTCTCTCGTGCTCTGTTTTTCTCTCGTGCTCTGTTTTCCTCTCGTGCTCTGTTTTCCCTCGTGCTCTGTTTTTCTCTCGTGCTCTGTTTTCCCTCGTGATCTGTTTTTCCTCGTGCTCTGTTTTCCCTCGTGCTCTGTTTTCTCCCGTGCTCTGTTTTCCCTCGTGCTCTGCTTTTCCTCGTGCTTTGTTTTTCTCTCGTGCTCTGTTTTCCCTCGTGCTCTGTTATCCCTCGTGCTCTGTTTTTCTCTCGTGCTCCGTTTTACCTCGTGCTCTGTTTCCCCTCGTGCTCTGTTTTCCCTCGTGCTCTGTTTTCCCTCGTGCTCTGTTTTTCCTCGTGCTCTGTTTTTCCCTCGTGCTCTGTTTTTTCCTCGTGCTCTGTTTTTCCTCGTGCTTTGTTTTTCCTCGTGCTCTGTTGTCTCTCTTGCTCCGTTTTTCTCTCGTGCTCCGTTTTCCCTCGTGCTCTGTTTTCCCTCGTGCTCTGTTTTTCCTCGTGCTCTGTTTTCCTCGTGCTTTGTTTTTCCTCGTGCTGTTTTCTCTCTTGCTCTGTTTTTCCTTGTGCTCTGTTTTCCCTCGTGCTCTGCTTTTCCTCGTGCTTTGTTTTTCCACGTGCTCTGTTTTCCCTCGTGCTCTGTTTTTCTCTCGTGCTCTGTTTTCCCTCATGCTCTGTTTTCCCTCGTGCTCTGTTTGTCTCTCGTGGTCTGTTTTTCCTCGTGCTCTGTTTTTCTCTCGTGCTGTTTTTCCTCGTGCTCTGTTTTCCGTCGTGCTCTGTTTTCTCTCGTGCTCTGTTTTTCTCTCGTGCTCTGTTTTCCTCTCGTGCTCTGTTTTCCCTCGTGCTCTGTTTTCCCTCGTGCTCTGCTTTTCCTCGTGCTTTGTTTTTCTCTCGTGCTCTGTTTTCCCTCGTGCTCTGTTATCCCTCGTGCTCTGTTTTTCTCTCGTGCTCCGTTTTACCTCGTGCTCTGTTTCCCCTCGTGCTCTGTTTTCCCTCGTGCTCTGTTTTCCCTCGTGCTCTGTTTTTCCTCGTGCTCTGTTTTTCCCTCGTGCTCTGTTTTTTCCTCGTGCTCTGTTTTTCCTCGTGCTTTGTTTTTCCTCGTGCTCTGTTGTCTCTCTTGCTCCGTTTTTCTCTCGTGCTCCGTTTTCCCTCGTGCTCTGTTTTCCCTCGTGCTCTGTTTTTCCTCGTGCTCTGTTTTCCTCGTGCTTTGTTTTTCCTCGTGCTGTTTTCTCTCTTGCTCTGTTTTTCCTTGTGCTCTGTTTTCCCTCGTGCTCTGCTTTTCCTCGTGCTTTGTTTTTCCACGTGCTCTGTTTTCCCTCGTGCTCTGTTTTTCTCTCGTGCTCTGTTTTCCCTCATGCTCTGTTTTCCCTCGTGCTCTGTTTGTCTCTCGTGGTCTGTTTTTCCTCGTGCTCTGTTTTTCTCTCGTGCTGTTTTTCCTCGTGCTCTGTTTTCCGTCGTGCTCTGTTTTTCTCTCGTGCTCTGTTCTTCTCTCGTGCTCTGTTTTCCCTCGTGCTCTGTTTTTCCCTCGTGCTCTGTTTTCCCTCGTGCTCTGTTTTTCTCTCGTGCTCTGTTTTTCCTCGTGCTCTGTTTTCTCTCGTGCTCTGTTTTTCTCTCGTGCTCTGTTTTCCTCTCGTGCTCTGTTTTCCCTCGTAATCTGTTTTTCTCTCGTGCTCTGTTTTCCCTCGTGCTCTGTTTTTCCTCGTGCTCTGTTTTCCCTCGTGCTCTGTTTTCTCCCGTGCTCTGTTTTCCCTCGTGCTCTGCTTTTCCTCGTGCTTTGTTTTTCTCTCGTACTCTGTTTTCCCTCGTGCTCTGTTATCCCTCGTGCTCTGTTTTTCTCTCGTGCTCCGTTTTACCTCGTGCTCTGTTTCCCCTCGTGCTCTGTTTTTCCTCGTGCTCTGTTTTTTCTCGTGCTCTGTTTTCCCTCGTGCTCTGTTTTTCCTCGTGCTCTGTTTTTCCCTCGTGCTCTGTTTTTCCTTGTGCTCTGTTTTTTCCTCGTGCTCTGTTTTTCCTTGTGCTTTGTTTTTCCTCGTGCTCTGTTTTCCCTCGTGCTCTGTTTTTGTCTCTTGCTCTGTTGTCCCTCGTGCTCTGTTTTTCTCTCGTGCTCCGTTTTACCTCGTGCTCTGTTTTCCCTCGTGCTCTGTTTTTCCTCGTGCTCTGTTTTCCTCGTGCTTTGTTTTTCCTCGTGCTGTTTTCTCTCTTGCTCTGTTTTTCCTTGTGCTCTGTTTTCCCTCGTGCTCTGTTTTCCCTCATGCTTTGTTTTTCCTCGTGCTCTGTTTTCCCTCGTGCTCTGTTTTTCTCTCGTGCTCTGTTTTCCCTCGTGGTCTGTTTTTCCTCGTGCTCTGTTTTTCTCTCGTGCTGTTTTCTCCTCGTGCTCTGTTTTCCGTCGTGCTCTGTTTTTCTCTCGTGCTCTGTTTTCCCTCGTGCTCTGTTTTTCTCTCGTGCTCTGTTTTCCCTCGTGCTCTGTTTTTCTCTCGTGCTCTGTTTTCCCTCGTGCTCTGTTTTTCTCTCGTGTTCTGTCTTTCTCTCGTGCTCCGTTTTCCCTCGTGCTCTGTTTTCCCTCGTGCTCTGTTTTTCTCTCGTGTTCTGTTTTTTTCTCGTGCTCTGTTGTACCTCGTGCTCTGTTTTTCTCTCGTGCTCCGTTTTACCTCGTGCTCTGTTTTTCCTCGTGCTCTGTTTTTCCTCGTGCTGTTTTGTCTCTTGCTCTGTTTTTCCTCGTGCTCTGTTTTTCCTCGTGCTTTGTTTTTCCTTGTGCTCTGATTTTCCTCGTGCTCTGTTTTCCCTCGTGCTCTGCTTTTCCTCGTGCTTTGTTTTTCTCTCGTGCTCCGTTTTACCTCGTGCTCTGTTTGTCTCTCGTGGTCTGTTTTTCCTCGTGCTCTGTTTTTCTCTCGTGCTGTTTTTCCTCGTGCTCTGTTTTCCGTCGTGCTCTGTTTTTCTCTCGTGCTCTGTTCTTCTCTCGTGCTCTGTTTTTCTCTCGTGCTGTTTTTCCTCGTGCTTTGTTTTTCCTCGTGCTGTTTTGTCTCTTGCTCTGTTTTTCCTCGTGCTCTGTTTTCCCTCGTGCTCTGCTTTTCCTCGTGCTTTGTTTTTCCTTGTGCTCTGTTTTCCTTGTGCTTTGTTTTTCCTCGTGCTCTGTTTTCCCTCGTGCTCTGTTTTTCCCTCGTGCTCTGTTTTCCCTCGTGCTCTGTTTTTCCTCGCGTTCTTTTCTTTTTTCGTGCTCTGTTTTTCCTTGCGTTCTTTTCTTTTCTCGTGCTCTGTTTTTCCTTGCGTTCTTTTCTTTCCTCGTGCTCTGTTTTTCCTCGCGTTCTTTTCTTTTCTCGTGCTCTGTTTTTCCTCGTGCTCTGTTTTTCCCTCGTGTTCTGTTTTCCCTCGTGCTCTGTTTTCTCTCGTGCTCTGTTTTTCCCTCGTGCTCTGTTTTCCCTCGTGCTCTGTTGTTCCTCGCGTTCTTTTCTTTTCTCATGCTCTGTTTTTCCTCGTGCTCTGTTTTTCTCTCGTGCTCTGTTTTTCCCTCGTGCTCTGTTTTCCCTCGTGCTCTGTTTTCTCTCGTGCTCTGTTTTTCTCTCGTGCTCTGTTTTCCTCTCGTGCTCTGTTTTCCCTCGTGCTCTGTTTTTCTCTCGTGCTCTGTTTTCCCTCGTGCTCTGTTTTTCCTCGTGCTCTGTTTTCCCTCGTGCTCTGTTTTCTCCCGTGCTCTGTTTTCCCTCGTGCTCTGCTTTTCCTCGTGCTTTGTTTTTCTCTCGTGCTCTGTTTTCCCACGTGCTCTGTTATCCCTCGTGCTCTGTTTTTCTCTCGTGCTCCGTTTTACCTCGTGCTCTGTTTCCCCTCGTGCTCTGTTTTCCCTCGTGCTCTGTTTTCCCTCGTGCTCTGTTTTTCCTCGTGCTCTGTTTTTCCCTCGTGCTCTGTTTTTTCCTCGTGCTCTGTTTTTCCTCGTGCTTTGTTTTTCCTCGTGCTCTGTTGTCCCTCTTGCTCTGTTTTTCTCTCGTGCTCCGTTTTCCCTCGTGCTCTGTTTTCCCTCGTGCTCTGTTTTTCTCTCATGTTCTGTTTTTTTCTCGTGCTCTGTTGTACCTCGTGCTCTGTTTTTCTCTCGTGCTCCGTTTTACCTCGTGCTCTGTTTTTCCTCGTGCTCTGTTTTCCCTCGTGCTCTGTTTTTCCTCGTGCTCTGTTTTCCTCGTGCTTTGTTTTTCCTCGTGCTGTTTTGTCTCTTGCTCTGTTTTTCCTCGTGCTCTGTTTTCCCTCGTGCTCTGCTTTTCGTCGTGCTTTGTTTTTCCTTGTGCTCTGTTTTCCTTGTGCTTTGTTTTTCCTCGTGCTCTGTTTTCCCTCGTGCTCTGTTTTTCCCTCGTGCTCTGTTTTCCCTCGTGCTCTGTTTTTCCTCGCGTTCTTTTCTTTTTTCGTGCTCTGTTTTTCCTTGCGTTCTTTTCTTTTCTCGTGCTCTGTTTTTCCTTGCGTTCTTTTCTTTCCTCGTGCTCTGTTTTTCCTCGCGTTCTTTTCTTTTCTCGTGCTCTGTTTTTCCTCGTGCTCTGTTTTTCCCTCGTGTTCTGTTTTCCCTCGTGCTCTGTTTTCTCTCGTGCTCTGTTTTTCCCTCGTGCTCTGTTTTCCCTCGTGCTCTGTTGTTCCTCGCGTTCTTTTCTTTTCTCATGCTCTGTTTTTCCTCGTGCTCTGTTTTTCTCTCGTGCTCTGTTTTTCCCTCGTGCTCTGTTTTCCCTCGTGCTCTGTTTTCTCTCGTGCTCTGTTTTTCTCTCGTGCTCTGTTTTCCTCTCGTGCTCTGTTTTCCCTCGTGCTCTGTTTTTCTCTCGTGCTCTGTTTTCCCTCGTGCTCTGTTTTTCCTCGTGCTCTGTTTTCCCTCGTGCTCTGTTTTCTCCCGTGCTCTGTTTTCCCTCGTGCTCTGCTTTTCCTCGTGCTTTCTTTTTCTCTCGTGCTCTGTTTTCCCTCGTGCTCTGTTATCCCTCGTGCTCTGTTTTTCTCTCGTGCTCCGTTTTACCTCGTGCTCTGTTTCCCCTCGTGCTCTGTTTTCCCTCGTGCTCTGTTTTCCCTCGTGCTCTGTTTTTCCTCGTGCTCTGTTTTTCCCTCGTGCTCTGTTTTTTCCTCGTGCTCTGTTTTTCCTCGTGCTTTGTTTTTCCTCGTGCTCTGTTGTCCCTCTTGCTCTGTTTTTCTCTCGTGCTCCGTTTTCCCTCGTGCTCTGTTTTCCCTCGTGCTCTGTTTTTCCTCGTGCTCTGTTTTTCCTCGTGCTCTGTTTTCCTCGTGCTTTGTTTTTCCTCGTGCTGTTTTCTCTCTTGCTCTGTTTTTCCTTGTGCTCTGTTTTCCCTCTTGCTCTGTTTTTCTCTCGTGCTCCGTTTTCCCTCGTGCTCTGTTTTCCCTCGTGCTCTGTTTTTCCTCGTGCTCTGTTTTTCCTCGTGCTCTGTTTTCCTCGTGCTTTGTTTTTCCTCGTGCTGTTTTCTCTCTTGCTCTGTTTTTCCTTGTGCTCTGTTTTCCCTCGTGCTCTGCTTTTCCTCGTGCTTTGTTTTTCCTCGTGCTCTGTTTTCCCTCGTGCTCTGTTTTCCCTCGTGCTCTGTTTGTCTCTCGTGGTCTGTTTTTCCTCGTGCTCTGTTTTTCTCTCGTGCTGTTTTTCCTCGTGCTCTGTTTTCCGTCGTGCTCTGTTTTTCTCTCGTGCTCTGTTCTTCTCTCGTGCTCTGTTTTCCCTCGTGCTGTTTTTCTCTCGTGCTCTGTTTTCCGTCGTGCTCTGTTTTTCTCTCGTGCTCTGTTTTCCCTCGTGCTCTGTTTTTCTCTCGTGCTCTGTCTTTCTCTCGTGCTCCGTTTTCCCTCGTGCTCTGTTTTCCCTCGTGCTCTGCTTTTCCTCGTGCTTTGTTTTTCTCTCGTGCTCTGTTTTCCCTCGTGCTCTGTTATCCCTCGTGCTCTGTTTTTCTCTCGTGCTCCGTTTTACCTCGTGCTCTGTTTCCCCTCGTGCTCTGTTTTCCCTCGTGCTCTGTTTTCCCTCGTGCTCTGTTTTTCCTCGTGCTCTGTTTTTCCCTCGTGCTCTGTTTTTTCCTCGTGCTCTGTTTTCCTCGTGCTTTTTTTTTCCTCGTGCTGTTTTCTCTCTTGCTCTGTTTTCCCTCGTGCTCTGTTGTTCCTCGCGTTCTTTTCTTTTCTCATGCTCTGTTTTTCCTCGTGCTCTGTTTTTCTCTCGTGCTCTGTTTTTCCCTCGTGCTCTGTTTTCCCTCGTGCTCTGTTTTCTCTCGTGCTCTGTTTTTCTCTCGTGCTCTGTTTTCCTCTCGTGCTCTGTTTTCCCTCGTGCTCTGTTTTTCTCTCGTGCTCTGTTTTCCCTCGTGATCTGTTTTTCCTCGTGCTCTGTTTTCCCTCGTGCTCTGTTTTCTCCCGTGCTCTGTTTTCCCTCGTGCTCTGCTTTTCCTCGTGCTTTGTTTTTCTCTCGTGCTCTGTTTTCCCTCGTGCTCTGTTATCCCTCGTGCTCTGTTTTTCTCTCGTGCTCCGTTTTACCTCGTGCTCTGTTTCCCCTCGTGCTCTGTTTTCCCTTGTGCTCTGTTTTCCCTCGTGCTCTGTTTTTCCTCGTGCTCTGTTTTTCCCTCGTGCTCTGTTTTTTCCTCGTGCTCTGTTTTTCCTCGTGCTTTGTTTTTCCTCGTGCTCTGTTGTCTCTCTTGCTCCGTTTTTCTCTCGTGCTCCGTTTTCCCTCGTGCTCTGTTTTCCCTCGTGCTCTGTTTTTCCTCGTGCTCTGTTTTCCTCGTGCTTTGTTTTTCCTCGTGCTGTTTTCTCTCTTGCTCTGTTTTTCCTTGTGCTCTGTTTTCCCTCGTGCTCTGCTTTTCCTCGTGCTTTGTTTTTCCACGTGCTCTGTTTTCCCTCGTGCTCTGTTTTTCTCTCGTGCTCTGTTTTCCTCTCGTGCTCTGTTTTCCCTCGTGCTCTGTTTTTCTCTCGTGCTCTGTTTTCCCTCGTGCTCTGTTTTTCCTCGTGCTCTGTTTTCCCTCGTGCTCTGTTTTCTCCCGTGCTCTGTTTTCCCTCGTGCTCTGCTTTTCCTCGTGCTTTGTTTTTCTCTCGTGCTCTGTTTTCCCTCGTGCTCTGTTATCCCTCGTGCTCTGTTTTTCTCTCGTGCTCTGTTTTCCCTCGTGCTCTGTTTCCCCTCGTGCTCTGTTTTCCCTCGTGCTCTGTTTTTCCTCGTGCTCTGTTGTCCCTCTTGCTCTGTTTTTCTCTCGTGCTCCGTTTTCCCTCGTGCTCTGTTTTCCCTCGTGCTCTGTTTTTCCTCGTGCTCTGTTTTCCTCGTGCTTTGTTTTTCCTCGTGCTGTTTTCTCTCTTGCTCTGTTTTTCCTTGTGCTCTGTTTTCCCTCGTGCTCTGCTTTTCCTCGTGCTTTGTTTTTCCTCGTGCTCTGTTTTCCCTCGTGCTCTGTTTTTCTCTCGTGCTCTGTTTTCCCTCATGCTCTGTTTTCCCTCGTGCTCTGTTTGTCTCTCGTGGTCTGTTTTTCCTCGTGCTCTGTTTTTCTCTCGTGCTGTTTTTCCTCGTGCTCTGTTTTCCATCGTGCTCTGTTTTTCTCTCGTGCTCTGTTCTTCTCTCGTGCTCTGTTTTCCCTCGTGCTCTGTTTTTCTCTCGTGCTCTGTTTTCCGTCGTGCTCTGTTTTTCTCTCGTGCTCTGTTTTCCCTCGTGCTCTGTTTTTCTCTCGTGCTCTGTCTTTCTCTCGTGCTCCGTTTTCCCTCGTGCTCTGTTTTCCCTCGTGCTCTGTTTTTCTCTCGTGCTCTGTTTTTCTCTCGTGCTCTGTTTTTCTCTCGTGCTCTTTTTTTCTCTCGTGCTCTGTTTTCCCTCGTGCTCTGTTGTACCTCGTGCTCTGTTTTTCTCTCGTGCACCGTTTTACCTCGTGCTCTGTTTTTTCTCGTGCTCTGTTTTCCCTCGTGCTCTGTTTTTCCTCGTGCTCTGTTTTCCTCGTGCTTTTTTTTTCCTCGTGCTGTTTTCTCTCTTGCTCTGTTTTCCCTCGTGCTCTGTTGTTCCTCGCGTTCTTTTCTTTTCTCATGCTCTGTTTTTCCTCGTGCTCTGTTTTTCTCTCGTGCTCTGTTTTTCCCTCGTGCTCTGTTTTCCCTCGTGCTCTGTTTTCTCTCGTGCTCTGTTTTTCTCTCGTGCTCTGTTTTCCTCTCGTGCTCTGTTTTCCCTCGTGCTCTGTTTTTCTCTCGTGCTCTGTTTTCCCTCGTGCTCTGTTTTTCCTCGTGCTCTGTTTTCCCTCGTGCTCTTTTTTCTCCCGTGCTCTGTTTTCCCTCGTGCTCTGCTTTTCCTCGTGCTTTGTTTTTCTCTCGTGCTCTGTTTTCCCTCGTGCTCTGTTATCCCTCGTGCTCTGTTTTTCTCTCGTGCTCCGTTTTACCTCGTGCTCTGTTTCCCCTCGTGCTCTGTTTTCCCTCGTGCTCTGTTTTCCCTCGTGCTCTGTTTTTCCTCGTGCTCTGTTTTTCCCTCGTGCTCTGTTTTTTCCTCGTGCTCTGTTTTCCTCGTGCTTTTTTTTTCCTCGTGCTGTTTTCTCTCTTGCTCTGTTTTCCCTCGTGCTCTGTTGTTCCTCGCGTTCTTTTCTTTTCTCATGCTCTGTTTTTCCTCGTGCTCTGTTTTTCTCTCGTGCTCTGTTTTTCCCTCGTGCTCTGTTTTCCCTCGTGCTCTGTTTTCTCTCGTGCTCTGTTTTTCTCTCGTGCTCTGTTTTCCTCTCGTGCTCTGTTTTCCCTCGTGCTCTGTTTTTCTCTCGTGCTCTGTTTTCCCTCGTGATCTGTTTTTCCTCGTGCTCTGTTTTCCCTCGTGCTCTGTTTTCTCCCGTGCTCTGTTTTCCCTCGTGCTCTGCTTTTCCTCGTGCTTTGTTTTTCTCTCGTGCTCTGTTTTCCCTCGTGCTCTGTTATCCCTCGTGCTCTGTTTTTCTCTCGTGCTCCGTTTTACCTCGTGCTCTGTTTCCCCTCGTGCTCTGTTTTCCCTCGTGCTCTGTTTTCCCTCGTGCTCTGTTTTTCCTCGTGCTCTGTTTTTCCCTCGTGCTCTGTTTTTTCCTCGTGCTCTGTTTTTCCTCGTGCTTTGTTTTTCCTCGTGCTCTGTTGTCTCTCTTGCTCCGTTTTTCTCTCGTGCTCCGTTTTCCCTCGTGCTCTGTTTTCCCTCGTGCTCTGTTTTTCCTCGTGCTCTGTTTTCCTCGTGCTTTGTTTTTCCTCGTGCTGTTTTCTCTCTTGCTCTGTTTTTCCTTGTGCTCTGTTTTCCCTCGTGCTCTGCTTTTCCTCGTGCTTTGTTTTTCCACGTGCTCTGTTTTCCCTCGTGCTCTGTTTTTCTCTCGTGCTCTGTTTTCCCTCATGCTCTGTTTTCCCTCGTGCTCTGTTTGTCTCTCGTGGTCTGTTTTTCCTCGTGCTCTGTTTTTCTCTCGTGCTGTTTTTCCTCGTGCTCTGTTTTCCGTCGTGCTCTGTTTTCTCTCGTGCTCTGTTTTTCTCTCGTGCTCTGTTTTCCTCTCGTGCTCTGTTTTCCCTCGTGCTCTGTTTTCCCTCGTGCTCTGCTTTTCCTCGTGCTTTGTTTTTCTCTCGTGCTCTGTTTTCCCTCGTGCTCTGTTATCCCTCGTGCTCTGTTTTTCTCTCGTGCTCCGTTTTACCTCGTGCTCTGTTTCCCCTCGTGCTCTGTTTTCCCTCGTGCTCTGTTTTCCCTCGTGCTCTGTTTTTCCTCGTGCTCTGTTTTTCCCTCGTGCTCTGTTTTTTCCTCGTGCTCTGTTTTTCCTCGTGCTTTGTTTTTCCTCGTGCTCTGTTGTCTCTCTTGCTCCGTTTTTCTCTCGTGCTCCGTTTTCCCTCGTGCTCTGTTTTCCCTCGTGCTCTGTTTTTCCTCGTGCTCTGTTTTCCTCGTGCTTTGTTTTTCCTCGTGCTGTTTTCTCTCTTGCTCTGTTTTTCCTTGTGCTCTGTTTTCCCTCGTGCTCTGCTTTTCCTCGTGCTTTGTTTTTCCACGTGCTCTGTTTTCCCTCGTGCTCTGTTTTTCTCTCGTGCTCTGTTTTCCCTCATGCTCTGTTTTCCCTCGTGCTCTGTTTGTCTCTCGTGGTCTGTTTTTCCTCGTGCTCTGTTTTTCTCTCGTGCTGTTTTTCCTCGTGCTCTGTTTTCCGTCGTGCTCTGTTTTTCTCTCGTGCTCTGTTCTTCTCTCGTGCTCTGTTTTCCCTCGTGCTCTGTTTTTCCCTCGTGCTCTGTTTTCCCTCGTGCTCTGTTTTTCTCTCGTGCTCTGTTTTTCCTCGTGCTCTGTTTTCTCTCGTGCTCTGTTTTTCTCTCGTGCTCTGTTTTCCTCTCGTGCTCTGTTTTCCCTCGTAATCTGTTTTTCTCTCGTGCTCTGTTTTCCCTCGTGCTCTGTTTTTCCTCGTGCTCTGTTTTCCCTCGTGCTCTGTTTTCTCCCGTGCTCTGTTTTCCCTCGTGCTCTGCTTTTCCTCGTGCTTTGTTTTTCTCTCGTACTCTGTTTTCCCTCGTGCTCTGTTATCCCTCGTGCTCTGTTTTTCTCTCGTGCTCCGTTTTACCTCGTGCTCTGTTTCCCCTCGTGCTCTGTTTTTCCTCGTGCTCTGTTTTTTCTCGTGCTCTGTTTTCCCTCGTGCTCTGTTTTTCCTCGTGCTCTGTTTTTCCCTCGTGCTCTGTTTTTCCTTGTGCTCTGTTTTTTCCTCGTGCTCTGTTTTTCCTTGTGCTTTGTTTTTCCTCGTGCTCTGTTTTCCCTCGTGCTCTGTTTTTGTCTCTTGCTCTGTTGTCCCTCGTGCTCTGTTTTTCTCTCGTGCTCCGTTTTACCTCGTGCTCTGTTTTCCCTCGTGCTCTGTTTTTCCTCGTGCTCTGTTTTCCTCGTGCTTTGTTTTTCCTCGTGCTGTTTTCTCTCTTGCTCTGTTTTTCCTTGTGCTCTGTTTTCCCTCGTGCTCTGTTTTCCCTCATGCTTTGTTTTTCCTCGTGCTCTGTTTTCCCTCGTGCTCTGTTTTTCTCTCGTGCTCTGTTTTCCCTCGTGGTCTGTTTTTCCTCGTGCTCTGTTTTTCTCTCGTGCTGTTTTCTCCTCGTGCTCTGTTTTCCGTCGTGCTCTGTTTTTCTCTCGTGCTCTGTTTTCCCTCGTGCTCTGTTTTTCTCTCGTGCTCTGTTTTCCCTCGTGCTCTGTTTTTCTCTCGTGCTCTGTTTTCCCTCGTGCTCTGTTTTTCTCTCGTGTTCTGTCTTTCTCTCGTGCTCCGTTTTCCCTCGTGCTCTGTTTTCCCTCGTGCTCTGTTTTTCTCTCGTGTTCTGTTTTTTTCTCGTGCTCTGTTGTACCTCGTGCTCTGTTTTTCTCTCGTGCTCCGTTTTACCTCGTGCTCTGTTTTTCCTCGTGCTCTGTTTTTCCTCGTGCTGTTTTGTCTCTTGCTCTGTTTTTCCTCGTGCTCTGTTTTTCCTCGTGCTTTGTTTTTCCTTGTGCTCTGATTTTCCTCGTGCTCTGTTTTCCCTCGTGCTCTGCTTTTCCTCGTGCTTTGTTTTTCTCTCGTGCTCCGTTTTACCTCGTGCTCTGTTTGTCTCTCGTGGTCTGTTTTTCCTCGTGCTCTGTTTTTCTCTCGTGCTGTTTTTCCTCGTGCTCTGTTTTCCGTCGTGCTCTGTTTTTCTCTCGTGCTCTGTTCTTCTCTCGTGCTCTGTTTTTCTCTCGTGCTGTTTTTCCTCGTGCTTTGTTTTTCCTCGTGCTGTTTTGTCTCTTGCTCTGTTTTTCCTCGTGCTCTGTTTTCCCTCGTGCTCTGCTTTTCCTCGTGCTTTGTTTTTCCTTGTGCTCTGTTTTCCTTGTGCTTTGTTTTTCCTCGTGCTCTGTTTTCCCTCGTGCTCTGTTTTTCCCTCGTGCTCTGTTTTCCCTCGTGCTCTGTTTTTCCTCGCGTTCTTTTCTTTTTTCGTGCTCTGTTTTTCCTTGCGTTCTTTTCTTTTCTCGTGCTCTGTTTTTCCTTGCGTTCTTTTCTTTCCTCGTGCTCTGTTTTTCCTCGCGTTCTTTTCTTTTCTCGTGCTCTGTTTTTCCTCGTGCTCTGTTTTTCCCTCGTGTTCTGTTTTCCCTCGTGCTCTGTTTTCTCTCGTGCTCTGTTTTTCCCTCGTGCTCTGTTTTCCCTCGTGCTCTGTTGTTCCTCGCGTTCTTTTCTTTTCTCATGCTCTGTTTTTCCTCGTGCTCTGTTTTTCTCTCGTGCTCTGTTTTTCCCTCGTGCTCTGTTTTCCCTCGTGCTCTGTTTTCTCTCGTGCTCTGTTTTTCTCTCGTGCTCTGTTTTCCTCTCGTGCTCTGTTTTCCCTCGTGCTCTGTTTTTCTCTCGTGCTCTGTTTTCCCTCGTGCTCTGTTTTTCCTCGTGCTCTGTTTTCCCTCGTGCTCTGTTTTCTCCCGTGCTCTGTTTTCCCTCGTGCTCTGCTTTTCCTCGTGCTTTGTTTTTCTCTCGTGCTCTGTTTTCCCACGTGCTCTGTTATCCCTCGTGCTCTGTTTTTCTCTCGTGCTCCGTTTTACCTCGTGCTCTGTTTCCCCTCGTGCTCTGTTTTCCCTCGTGCTCTGTTTTCCCTCGTGCTCTGTTTTTCCTCGTGCTCTGTTTTTCCCTCGTGCTCTGTTTTTTCCTCGTGCTCTGTTTTTCCTCGTGCTTTGTTTTTCCTCGTGCTCTGTTGTCCCTCTTGCTCTGTTTTTCTCTCGTGCTCCGTTTTCCCTCGTGCTCTGTTTTCCCTCGTGCTCTGTTTTTCTCTCATGTTCTGTTTTTTTCTCGTGCTCTGTTGTACCTCGTGCTCTGTTTTTCTCTCGTGCTCCGTTTTACCTCGTGCTCTGTTTTTCCTCGTGCTCTGTTTTCCCTCGTGCTCTGTTTTTCCTCGTGCTCTGTTTTCCTCGTGCTTTGTTTTTCCTCGTGCTGTTTTGTCTCTTGCTCTGTTTTTCCTCGTGCTCTGTTTTCCCTCGTGCTCTGCTTTTCGTCGTGCTTTGTTTTTCCTTGTGCTCTGTTTTCCTTGTGCTTTGTTTTTCCTCGTGCTCTGTTTTCCCTCGTGCTCTGTTTTTCCCTCGTGCTCTGTTTTCCCTCGTGCTCTGTTTTTCCTCGCGTTCTTTTCTTTTTTCGTGCTCTGTTTTTCCTTGCGTTCTTTTCTTTTCTCGTGCTCTGTTTTTCCTTGCGTTCTTTTCTTTCCTCGTGCTCTGTTTTTCCTCGCGTTCTTTTCTTTTCTCGTGCTCTGTTTTTCCTCGTGCTCTGTTTTTCCCTCGTGTTCTGTTTTCCCTCGTGCTCTGTTTTCTCTCGTGCTCTGTTTTTCCCTCGTGCTCTGTTTTCCCTCGTGCTCTGTTGTTCCTCGCGTTCTTTTCTTTTCTCATGCTCTGTTTTTCCTCGTGCTCTGTTTTTCTCTCGTGCTCTGTTTTTCCCTCGTGCTCTGTTTTCCCTCGTGCTCTGTTTTCTCTCGTGCTCTGTTTTTCTCTCGTGCTCTGTTTTCCTCTCGTGCTCTGTTTTCCCTCGTGCTCTGTTTTTCTCTCGTGCTCTGTTTTCCCTCGTGCTCTGTTTTTCCTCGTGCTCTGTTTTCCCTCGTGCTCTGTTTTCTCCCGTGCTCTGTTTTCCCTCGTGCTCTGCTTTTCCTCGTGCTTTCTTTTTCTCTCGTGCTCTGTTTTCCCTCGTGCTCTGTTATCCCTCGTGCTCTGTTTTTCTCTCGTGCTCCGTTTTACCTCGTGCTCTGTTTCCCCTCGTGCTCTGTTTTCCCTCGTGCTCTGTTTTCCCTCGTGCTCTGTTTTTCCTCGTGCTCTGTTTTTCCCTCGTGCTCTGTTTTTTCCTCGTGCTCTGTTTTTCCTCGTGCTTTGTTTTTCCTCGTGCTCTGTTGTCCCTCTTGCTCTGTTTTTCTCTCGTGCTCCGTTTTCCCTCGTGCTCTGTTTTCCCTCGTGCTCTGTTTTTCCTCGTGCTCTGTTTTTCCTCGTGCTCTGTTTTCCTCGTGCTTTGTTTTTCCTCGTGCTGTTTTCTCTCTTGCTCTGTTTTTCCTTGTGCTCTGTTTTCCCTCTTGCTCTGTTTTTCTCTCGTGCTCCGTTTTCCCTCGTGCTCTGTTTTCCCTCGTGCTCTGTTTTTCCTCGTGCTCTGTTTTTCCTCGTGCTCTGTTTTCCTCGTGCTTTGTTTTTCCTCGTGCTGTTTTCTCTCTTGCTCTGTTTTTCCTTGTGCTCTGTTTTCCCTCGTGCTCTGCTTTTCCTCGTGCTTTGTTTTTCCTCGTGCTCTGTTTTCCCTCGTGCTCTGTTTTCCCTCGTGCTCTGTTTGTCTCTCGTGGTCTGTTTTTCCTCGTGCTCTGTTTTTCTCTCGTGCTGTTTTTCCTCGTGCTCTGTTTTCCGTCGTGCTCTGTTTTTCTCTCGTGCTCTGTTCTTCTCTCGTGCTCTGTTTTCCCTCGTGCTGTTTTTCTCTCGTGCTCTGTTTTCCGTCGTGCTCTGTTTTTCTCTCGTGCTCTGTTTTCCCTCGTGCTCTGTTTTTCTCTCGTGCTCTGTCTTTCTCTCGTGCTCCGTTTTCCCTCGTGCTCTGTTTTCCCTCGTGCTCTGTTTTTCTCTCGTGCTCTGTTCTTCTCTCGTGCTCTGTTTTTCTCTCGTGCTCTTTTTTTCTCTCGTGCTCTGTTTTCCCTCGTGCTCTGTTGTACCTCGTGCTCTGTTTTTCTCTCGTGCACCGTTTTACCTCGTGCTCTGTTTTTCCTCGTGCTCTGTTTTCCCTCGTGCTCTGTTTTTCCTCGTGCTCTGTTTTCCTCGTGCTTTTTTTTTCCTCGTGCTGTTTTCTCTCGTGCTCTGTTGTACCTCGTGCTCTGTTTTTCTCTCGTGCTCCGTTTTACCTCGTGCTCTGTTTTCTCTCGTGCTCTGTTTTTCTCTCGTGCTCTGTTTTCCTCTCGTGCTCTGTTTTCCCTCGTAATCTGTTTTTCTCTCGTGCTCTGTTTTCCCTCGTGCTCTGTTTTTCCTCGTGCTCTGTTTTCCCTCGTGCTCTGTTTTCTCCCGTGCTCTGTTTTCCCTCGTGCTCTGCTTTTCCTCGTGCTTTGTTTTTCTCTCGTACTCTGTTTTCCCTCGTGCTCTGTTATCCCTCGTGCTCTGTTTTTCTCTCGTGCTCCGTTTTACCTCGTGCTCTGTTTCCCCTCGTGCTCTGTTTTTCCTCGTGCTCTGTTTTCCCTCGTGCTCTGTTTTTCCTCGTGCTCTGTTTTTCCCTCGTGCTCTGTTTTTCCTCGTGGTCTGTTTTTTCCTCGTGCTCTGTTTTTCCTTGTGCTTTGTTTTTCCTCGTGTTCTGTTTTCCCTCGTGCTCTGTTTTTGTCTCGTGCTCTGTTGTCCCTCGTGCTCTGTTTTTCTCTCGTGCTCCGTTTTACCTCGTGCTCTGTTTTCCCTCGTGCTCTGTTTTTCCTCGTGCTCTGTTTTCCTCGTGCTTTGTTTTTCCTCGTGCTGTTTTCTCTCTTGCTCTGTTTTTCCTTGTGCTCTGTTTTCCCTCGTGCTCTGCTTTTCCTCGTGCTTTGTTTTTCCACGTGCTCTGTTTTCCCTCGTGCTCTGTTTTTCTCTCGTGCTCTGTTTTCCCTCATGCTCTGTTTTCCCTCGTGCTCTGTTTGTCTCTCGTGGTCTGTTTTTCCTCGTGCTCTGTTTTTCTCTCGTGCTGTTTTTCCTCGTGCTCTGTTTTCCGTCGTGCTCTGTTTTTCTCTCGTGCTCTGTTCTTCTCTCGTGCTCTGTTTTCCCTCGTGCTCTGTTTTTCCCTCGTGCTCTGTTTTCCCTCGTGCTCTGTTTTTCTCTCGTGCTCTGTTTTTCCTCGTGCTCTGTTTTCTCTCGTGCTCTGTTTTTCTCTCGTGCTCTGTTTTCCTCTCGTGCTCTGTTTTCCCTCGTAATCTGTTTTTCTCTCGTGCTCTGTTTTCCCTCGTGCTCTGTTTTTCCTCGTGCTCTGTTTTCCCTCGTGCTCTGTTTTCTCCCGTGCTCTGTTTTCCCTCGTGCTCTGCTTTTCCTCGTGCTTTGTTTTTCTCTCGTACTCTGTTTTCCCTCGTGCTCTGTTATCCCTCGTGCTCTGTTTTTCTCTCGTGCTCCGTTTTACCTCGTGCTCTGTTTCCCCTCGTGCTCTGTTTTTCCTCGTGCTCTGTTTTTTCTCGTGCTCTGTTTTCCCTCGTGCTCTGTTTTTCCTCGTGCTCTGTTTTTCCCTCGTGCTCTGTTTTTCCTCGTGGTCTGTTTTTTCCTCGTGCTCTGTTTTTCCTTGTGCTTTGTTTTTCCTCGTGCTCTGTTTTCCCTCGTGCTCTGTTTTTGTCTCTTGCTCTGTTGTCCCTCGTGCTCTGTTTTTCTCTCGTGCTCCGTTTTACCTCGTGCTCTGTTTTCCCTCGTGCTCTGTTTTTCCTCGTGCTCTGTTTTCCTCGTGCTTTGTTTTTCCTCGTGCTGTTTTCTCTCTTGCTCTGTTTTTCCTTGTGCTCTGTTTTCCCTCGTGCTCTGTTTTCCCTCATGCTTTGTTTTTCCTCGTGCTCTGTTTTCCCTCGTGCTCTGTTTTTCTCTCGTGCTCTGTTTTCCCTCGTGGTCTGTTTTTCCTCGTGCTCTGTTTTTCTCTCGTGCTGTTTTCTCCTCGTGCTCTGTTTTCCGTCGTGCTCTGTTTTTCTCTCGTGCTCTGTTTTCCCTCGTGCTCTGTTTTTCTCTCGTGCTCTGTTTTCCCTCGTGCTCTGTTTTTCTCTCGTGCTCTGTTTTCCCTCGTGCTCTGTTTTTCTCTCGTGTTCTGTCTTTCTCTCGTGCTCCGTTTTCCCTCGTGCTCTGTTTTCCCTCGTGCTCTGTTTTTCTCTCGTGTTCTGTTTTTTTCTCGTGCTCTGTTGTACCTCGTGCTCTGTTTTTCTCTCGTGCTCCGTTTTACCTCGTGCTCTGTTTTTCCTCGTGCTCTGTTTTTCCTCGTGCTGTTTTGTCTCTTGCTCTGTTTTTCCTCGTGCTCTGTTTTTCCTCGTGCTTTGTTTTTCCTTGTGCTCTGATTTTCCTCGTGCTCTGTTTTCCCTCGTGCTCTGCTTTTCCTCGTGCTTTGTTTTTCTCTCGTGCTCCGTTTTACCTCGTGCTCTGTTTGTCTCTCGTGGTCTGTTTTTCCTCGTGCTCTGTTTTTCTCTCGTGCTGTTTTTCCTCGTGCTCTGTTTTCCGTCGTGCTCTGTTTTTCTCTCGTGCTCTGTTCTTCTCTCGTGCTCTGTTTTTCTCTCGTGCTGTTTTTCCTCGTGCTTTGTTTTTCCTCGTGCTGTTTTGTCTCTTGCTCTGTTTTTCCTCGTGCTCTGTTTTCCCTCGTGCTCTGCTTTTCCTCGTGCTTTGTTTTTCCTTGTGCTCTGTTTTCCTTGTGCTTTGTTTTTCCTCGTGCTCTGTTTTCCCTCGTGCTCTGTTTTTCCCTCGTGCTCTGTTTTCCCTCGTGCTCTGTTTTTCCTCGCGTTCTTTTCTTTTTTCGTGCTCTGTTTTTCCTTGCGTTCTTTTCTTTTCTCGTGCTCTGTTTTTCCTTGCGTTCTTTTCTTTCCTCGTGCTCTGTTTTTCCTCGCGTTCTTTTCTTTTCTCGTGCTCTGTTTTTCCTCGTGCTCTGTTTTTCCCTCGTGTTCTGTTTTCCCTCGTGCTCTGTTTTCTCTCGTGCTCTGTTTTTCCCTCGTGCTCTGTTTTCCCTCGTGCTCTGTTGTTCCTCGCGTTCTTTTCTTTTCTCATGCTCTGTTTTTCCTCGTGCTCTGTTTTTCTCTCGTGCTCTGTTTTTCCCTCGTGCTCTGTTTTCCCTCGTGCTCTGTTTTCTCTCGTGCTCTGTTTTTCTCTCGTGCTCTGTTTTCCTCTCGTGCTCTGTTTTCCCTCGTGCTCTGTTTTTCTCTCGTGCTCTGTTTTCCCTCGTGCTCTGTTTTTCCTCGTGCTCTGTTTTCCCTCGTGCTCTGTTTTCTCCCGTGCTCTGTTTTCCCTCGTGCTCTGCTTTTCCTCGTGCTTTGTTTTTCTCTCGTGCTCTGTTTTCCCACGTGCTCTGTTATCCCTCGTGCTCTGTTTTTCTCTCGTGCTCCGTTTTACCTCGTGCTCTGTTTCCCCTCGTGCTCTGTTTTCCCTCGTGCTCTGTTTTCCCTCGTGCTCTGTTTTTCCTCGTGCTCTGTTTTTCCCTCGTGCTCTGTTTTTTCCTCGTGCTCTGTTTTTCCTCGTGCTTTGTTTTTCCTCGTGCTCTGTTGTCCCTCTTGCTCTGTTTTTCTCTCGTGCTCCGTTTTCCCTCGTGCTCTGTTTTCCCTCGTGCTCTGTTTTTCTCTCGTGTTCTGTTTTTTTCTCGTGCTCTGTTGTACCTCGTGCTCTGTTTTTCTCTCGTGCTCCGTTTTACCTCGTGCTCTGTTTTTCCTCGTGCTCTGTTTTCCCTCGTGCTCTGTTTTTCCTCGTGCTCTGTTTTCCTCGTGCTTTGTTTTTCCTCGTGCTGTTTTGTCTCTTGCTCTGTTTTTCCTCGTGCTCTGTTTTCCCTCGTGCTCTGTTTTCCTTGTGCTTTGTTTTTCCTCGTGCTCTGTTTTCCCTCGTGCTCTGTTTTTCCCTCGTGCTCTGTTTTCCCTCGTGCTCTGTTCCTCGCGTTCTTTTCTTTTTTCGTGCTCTGTTTTTCCTTGCGTTCTTTTCTTTTCTCGTGCTCTGTTTTTCCTTGCGTTCTTTTCTTTCCTCGTGCTCTGTTTTTCCTCGCGTTCTTTTCTTTTCTCGTGCTCTGTTTTTCCTCGTGCTCTGTTTTTCCCTCGTGTTCTGTTTTCCCTCGTGCTCTGTTTTCTCTCGTGCTCTGTTTTTCCCTCGTGCTCTGTTTTCCCTCGTGCTCTGTTGTTCCTCGCGTTCTTTTCTTTTCTCATGCTCTGTTTTTCCTCGTGCTCTGTTTTTCTCTCGTGCTCTGTTTTTCCCTCGTGCTCTGTTTTCCCTCGTGCTCTGTTTTCTCTCGTGCTCTGTTTTTCTCTCGTGCTCTGTTTTCCTCTCGTGCTCTGTTTTCCCTCGTGCTCTGTTTTTCTCTCGTGCTCTGTTTTCCCTCGTGCTCTGTTTTTCCTCGTGCTCTGTTTTCCCTCGTGCTCTGTTTTCTCCCGTGCTCTGTTTTCCCTCGTGCTCTGCTTTTCCTCGTGCTTTCTTTTTCTCTCGTGCTCTGTTTTCCCTCGTGCTCTGTTATCCCTCGTGCTCTGTTTTTCTCTCGTGCTCCGTTTTACCTCGTGCTCTGTTTCCCCTCGTGTTCTGTTTTCCCTCGTGCTCTGTTTTCCCTCGTGCTCTGTTTTTCCTCGTGCTCTGTTTTTCCCTCGTGCTCTGTTTTTTCCTCGTGCTCTGTTTTTCCTCGTGCTTTGTTTTTCCTCGTGCTCTGTTGTCCCTCTTGCTCTGTTTTTCTCTCGTGCTCCGTTTTCCCTCGTGCTCTGTTTTCCCTCGTGCTCTGTTTTTCCTCGTGCTCTGTTTTTCCTCGTGCTCTGTTTTCCTCGTGCTTTGTTTTTCCTCGTGCTGTTTTCTCTCTTGCTCTGTTTTTCCTTGTGCTCTGTTTTCCCTCTTGCTCTGTTTTTCTCTCGTGCTCCGTTTTCCCTCGTGCTCTGTTTTCCCTCGTGCTCTGTTTTTCCTCGTGCTCTGTTTTTCCTCGTGCTCTGTTTTCCTCGTGCTTTGTTTTTCCTCGTGCTGTTTTCTCTCTTGCTCTGTTTTTCCTTGTGCTCTGTTTTCCCTCGTGCTCTGCTTTTCCTCATGCTTTGTTTTTCCTCGTGCTCTGTTTTCCCTCGTGCTCTGTTTTCCCTCGTGCTCTGTTTGTCTCTCGTGGTCTCTTTTTCCTCGTGCTCTGTTTTTCTCTCGTGCTGTTTTTCCTCGTGCTCTGTTTTCCGTCGTGCTCTGTTTTTCTCTCGTGCTCTGTTCTTCTCTCGTGCTCTGTTTTCCCTCGTGCTGTTTTTCTCTCGTGCTCTGTTTTCCGTCGTGCTCTGTTTTTCTCTCGTGCTCTGTTTTCCCTCGTGCTCTGTTTTTCTCTCGTGCTCTGTCTTTCTCTCGTGCTCCGTTTTCCCTCGTGCTCTGTTTTCCCTCGTGCTCTGTTTTTCTCTCGTGCTCTGTTCTTCTCTCGTGCTCTGTTTTTCTCTCGTGCTCTTTTTTTCTCTCGTGCTCTGTTTTCCCTCGTGCTCTGTTGTACCTCGTGCTCTGTTTTTCTCTCGTGCACCGTTTTACCTCGTGCTCTGTTTTTCCTCGTGCTCTGTTTTCCCTCGTGCTCTGTTTTTCCTCGTGCTCTGTTTTCCTCGTGCTTTTTTTTTCCTCGTGCTGTTTTCTCTCGTGCTCTGTTGTACCTCGTGCTCTGTTTTTCTCTCGTGCTCCGTTTTACCTCGTGCTCTGTTTTCTCTCGTGCTCTGTTTTTCTCTCGTGCTCTGTTTTCCTCTCGTGCTCTGTTTTCCCTCGTAATCTGTTTTTCTCTCGTGCTCTGTTTTCCCTCGTGCTCTGTTTTTCCTCGTGCTCTGTTTTCCCTCGTGCTCTGTTTTCTCCCGTGCTCTGTTTTCCCTCGTGCTCTGCTTTTCCTCGTGCTTTGTTTTTCTCTCGTACTCTGTTTTCCCTCGTGCTCTGTTATCCCTCGTGCTCTGTTTTTCTCTCGTGCTCCGTTTTACCTCGTGCTCTGTTTCCCCTCGTGCTCTGTTTTTCCTCGTGCTCTGTTTTCCCTCGTGCTCTGTTTTTCCTCGTGCTCTGTTTTTCCCTCGTGCTCTGTTTTTCCTCGTGGTCTGTTTTTTCCTCGTGCTCTGTTTTTCCTTGTGCTTTGTTTTTCCTCGTGTTCTGTTTTCCCTCGTGCTCTGTTTTTGTCTCGTGCTCTGTTGTCCCTCGTGCTCTGTTTTTCTCTCGTGCTCCGTTTTACCTCGTGCTCTGTTTTCCCTCGTGCTCTGTTTTTCCTCGTGCTCTGTTTTCCTCGTGCTTTGTTTTTCCTCGTGCTGTTTTCTCTCTTGCTCTGTTTTTCCTTGTGCTCTGTTTTCCCTCGTGCTCTGCTTTTCCTCATGCTTTGTTTTTCCTCGTGCTCTGTTTTCCCTCGTGCTCTGTTTTTCTCTCGTGCTCTGTTTTCCCTCGTGGTCTGTTTTTCCTCGTGCTCTGTTTTTCTCTCGTGCTGTTTTCTCCTCGTGCTCTGTTTTCCGTCGTGCTCTGTTTTTCTCTCGTGCTCTGTTTTCCCTCGTGCTCTGTTTTTCTCTCGTGCTCTGTTTTCCCTCGTGCTCTGTTTTTCTCTCGTGCTCTGTTTTCCCTCGTGCTCTGTTTTTCTCTCGTGTTCTGTCTTTCTCTCGTGCTCCGTTTTCCCTCGTGCTCTGTTTTCCCTCGTGCTCTGTTTTTCTCTCGTGTTCTGTTTTTTTCTCGTGCTCTGTTGTACCTCGTGCTCTGTTTTTCTCTTGTGCTCCGTTTTACCTCGTGCTCTGTTTTTCCTCGTGCTCTGTTTTCCCTCGTGGTCTGTTTTTCCTCGTGCTCTGTTTTTCTCTCGTGCTGTTTTCTCCTCGTGCTCTGTTTTCCGTCGTGCTCTGTTTTTCTCTCGTGCTCTGTTTTCCCTCGTGCTCTGTTTTTCTCTCGTGCTCTGTTTTCCCTCGTGCTCTGTTTTTCTCTCGTGCTCTGTTTTCCCTCGTGCTCTGTTTTTCTCTCGTGTTCTGTCTTTCTCTCGTGCTCCGTTTTCCCTCGTGCTCTGTTTTCCCTCGTGCTCTGTTTTTCTCTCGTGTTCTGTTTTTTTCTCGTGCTCTGTTGTACCTCGTGCTCTGTTTTTCTCTCGTGCTCCGTTTTCCCTCGTGCTCTGCTTTTCCTCGTGCTTTGTTTTTCCACGTGCTCTGTTTTCCCTCGTGCTCTGTTTTTCTCTCGTGCTCTGTTTTCCCTCATGCTCTGTTTTCCCTCGTGCTCTGTTTGTCTCTCGTGGTCTGTTTTTCCTCGTGCTCTGTTTTTCTCTCGTGCTGTTTTTCCTCGTGCTCTGTTTTCCGTCGTGCTCTGTTTTTCTCTCGTGCTCTGTTCTTCTCTCGTGCTCTGTTTTCCCTCGTGCTCTGTTTTTCCCTCGTGCTCTGTTTTCCCTCGTGCTCTGTTTTTCTCTCGTGCTCTGTTTTTCCTCGTGCTCTGTTTTCTCTCGTGCTCTGTTTTTCTCTCGTGCTCTGTTTTCCTCTCGTGCTCTGTTTTCCCTCGTAATCTGTTTTTCTCTCGTGCTCTGTTTTCCCTCGTGCTCTGTTTTTCCTCGTGCTCTGTTTTCCCTCGTGCTCTGTTTTCTCCCGTGCTCTGTTTTCCCTCGTGCTCTGCTTTTCCTCGTGCTTTGTTTTTCTCTCGTACTCTGTTTTCCCTCGTGCTCTGTTATCCCTCGTGCTCTGTTTTTCTCTCGTGCTCCGTTTTACCTCGTGCTCTGTTTCCCCTCGTGCTCTGTTTTTCCTCGTGCTCTGTTTTTTCTCGTGCTCTGTTTTCCCTCGTGCTCTGTTTTTCCTCGTGCTCTGTTTTTCCCTCGTGCTCTGTTTTTCCTCGTGGTCTGTTTTTTCCTCGTGCTCTGTTTTTCCTTGTGCTTTGTTTTTCCTCGTGCTCTGTTTTCCCTCGTGCTCTGTTTTTGTCTCTTGCTCTGTTGTCCCTCGTGCTCTGTTTTTCTCTCGTGCTCCGTTTTACCTCGTGCTCTGTTTTCCCTCGTGCTCTGTTTTTCCTCGTGCTCTGTTTTCCTCGTGCTTTGTTTTTCCTCGTGCTGTTTTCTCTCTTGCTCTGTTTTTCCTTGTGCTCTGTTTTCCCTCGTGCTCTGTTTTCCCTCATGCTTTGTTTTTCCTCGTGCTCTGTTTTCCCTCGTGCTCTGTTTTTCTCTCGTGCTCTGTTTTCCCTCGTGGTCTGTTTTTCCTCGTGCTCTGTTTTTCTCTCGTGCTGTTTTCTCCTCGTGCTCTGTTTTCCGTCGTGCTCTGTTTTTCTCTCGTGCTCTGTTTTCCCTCGTGCTCTGTTTTTCTCTCGTGCTCTGTTTTCCCTCGTGCTCTGTTTTTCTCTCGTGCTCTGTTTTCCCTCGTGCTCTGTTTTTCTCTCGTGTTCTGTCTTTCTCTCGTGCTCCGTTTTCCCTCGTGCTCTGTTTTCCCTCGTGCTCTGTTTTTCTCTCGTGTTCTGTTTTTTTCTCGTGCTCTGTTGTACCTCGTGCTCTGTTTTTCTCTCGTGCTCCGTTTTACCTCGTGCTCTGTTTTTCCTCGTGCTCTGTTTTTCCTCGTGCTGTTTTGTCTCTTGCTCTGTTTTTCCTCGTGCTCTGTTTTTCCTCGTGCTTTGTTTTTCCTTGTGCTCTGATTTTCCTCGTGCTCTGTTTTCCCTCGTGCTCTGCTTTTCCTCGTGCTTTGTTTTTCTCTCGTGCTCCGTTTTACCTCGTGCTCTGTTTGTCTCTCGTGGTCTGTTTTTCCTCGTGCTCTGTTTTTCTCTCGTGCTGTTTTTCCTCGTGCTCTGTTTTCCGTCGTGCTCTGTTTTTCTCTCGTGCTCTGTTCTTCTCTCGTGCTCTGTTTTTCTCTCGTGCTGTTTTTCCTCGTGCTTTGTTTTTCCTCGTGCTGTTTTGTCTCTTGCTCTGTTTTTCCTCGTGCTCTGTTTTCCCTCGTGCTCTGCTTTTCCTCGTGCTTTGTTTTTCCTTGTGCTCTGTTTTCCTTGTGCTTTGTTTTTCCTCGTGCTCTGTTTTCCCTCGTGCTCTGTTTTTCCCTCGTGCTCTGTTTTCCCTCGTGCTCTGTTTTTCCTCGCGTTCTTTTCTTTTTTCGTGCTCTGTTTTTCCTTGCGTTCTTTTCTTTTCTCGTGCTCTGTTTTTCCTTGCGTTCTTTTCTTTCCTCGTGCTCTGTTTTTCCTCGCGTTCTTTTCTTTTCTCGTGCTCTGTTTTTCCTCGTGCTCTGTTTTTCCCTCGTGTTCTGTTTTCCCTCGTGCTCTGTTTTCTCTCGTGCTCTGTTTTTCCCTCGTGCTCTGTTTTCCCTCGTGCTCTGTTGTTCCTCGCGTTCTTTTCTTTTCTCATGCTCTGTTTTTCCTCGTGCTCTGTTTTTCTCTCGTGCTCTGTTTTTCCCTCGTGCTCTGTTTTCCCTCGTGCTCTGTTTTCTCTCGTGCTCTGTTTTTCTCTCGTGCTCTGTTTTCCTCTCGTGCTCTGTTTTCCCTCGTGCTCTGTTTTTCTCTCGTGCTCTGTTTTCCCTCGTGCTCTGTTTTTCCTCGTGCTCTGTTTTCCCTCGTGCTCTGTTTTCTCCCGTGCTCTGTTTTCCCTCGTGCTCTGCTTTTCCTCGTGCTTTGTTTTTCTCTCGTGCTCTGTTTTCCCACGTGCTCTGTTATCCCTCGTGCTCTGTTTTTCTCTCGTGCTCCGTTTTACCTCGTGCTCTGTTTCCCCTCGTGCTCTGTTTTCCCTCGTGCTCTGTTTTCCCTCGTGCTCTGTTTTTCCTCGTGCTCTGTTTTTCCCTCGTGCTCTGTTTTTTCCTCGTGCTCTGTTTTTCCTCGTGCTTTGTTTTTCCTCGTGCTCTGTTGTCCCTCTTGCTCTGTTTTTCTCTCGTGCTCCGTTTTCCCTCGTGCTCTGTTTTCCCTCGTGCTCTGTTTTTCTCTCGTGTTCTGTTTTTTTCTCGTGCTCTGTTGTACCTCGTGCTCTGTTTTTCTCTCGTGCTCCGTTTTACCTCGTGCTCTGTTTTTCCTCGTGCTCTGTTTTCCCTCGTGCTCTGTTTTTCCTCGTGCTCTGTTTTCCTCGTGCTTTGTTTTTCCTCGTGCTGTTTTGTCTCTTGCTCTGTTTTTCCTCGTGCTCTGTTTTCCCTCGTGCTCTGCTTTTCGTCGTGCTTTGTTTTTCCTTGTGCTCTGTTTTCCTTGTGCTTTGTTTTTCCTCGTGCTCTGTTTTCCCTCGTGCTCTGTTTTTCCCTCGTGCTCTGTTTTCCCTCGTGCTCTGTTTTTCCTCGCGTTCTTTTCTTTTTTCGTGCTCTGTTTTTCCTTGCGTTCTTTTCTTTTCTCGTGCTCTGTTTTTCCTTGCGTTCTTTTCTTTCCTCGTGCTCTGTTTTTCCTCGCGTTCTTTTCTTTTCTCGTGCTCTGTTTTTCCTCGTGCTCTGTTTTTCCCTCGTGTTCTGTTTTCCCTCGTGCTCTGTTTTCTCTCGTGCTCTGTTTTTCCCTCGTGCTCTGTTTTCCCTCGTGCTCTGTTGTTCCTCGCGTTCTTTTCTTTTCTCATGCTCTGTTTTTCCTCGTGCTCTGTTTTTCTCTCGTGCTCTGTTTTTCCCTCGTGCTCTGTTTTCCCTCGTGCTCTGTTTTCTCTCGTGCTCTGTTTTTCTCTCGTGCTCTGTTTTCCTCTCGTGCTCTGTTTTCCCTCGTGCTCTGTTTTTCTCTCGTGCTCTGTTTTCCCTCGTGCTCTGTTTTTCCTCGTGCTCTGTTTTCCCTCGTGCTCTGTTTTCTCCCGTGCTCTGTTTTCCCTCGTGCTCTGCTTTTCCTCGTGCTTTCTTTTTCTCTCGTGCTCTGTTTTCCCTCGTGCTCTGTTATCCCTCGTGCTCTGTTTTTCTCTCGTGCTCCGTTTTACCTCGTGCTCTGTTTCCCCTCGTGCTCTGTTTTCCCTCGTGCTCTGTTTTCCCTCGTGCTCTGTTTTTCCTCGTGCTCTGTTTTTCCCTCGTGCTCTGTTTTTTCCTCGTGCTCTGTTTTTCCTCGTGCTTTGTTTTTCCTCGTGCTCTGTTGTCCCTCTTGCTCTGTTTTTCTCTCGTGCTCCGTTTTCCCTCGTGCTCTGTTTTCCCTCGTGCTCTGTTTTTCCTCGTGCTCTGTTTTTCCTCGTGCTCTGTTTTCCTCGTGCTTTGTTTTTCCTCGTGCTGTTTTCTCTCTTGCTCTGTTTTTCCTTGTGCTCTGTTTTCCCTCTTGCTCTGTTTTTCTCTCGTGCTCCGTTTTCCCTCGTGCTCTGTTTTCCCTCGTGCTCTGTTTTTCCTCGTGCTCTGTTTTTCCTCGTGCTCTGTTTTCCTCGTGCTTTGTTTTTCCTCGTGCTGTTTTCTCTCTTGCTCTGTTTTTCCTTGTGCTCTGTTTTCCCTCGTGCTCTGCTTTTCCTCATGCTTTGTTTTTCCTCGTGCTCTGTTTTCCCTCGTGCTCTGTTTTCCCTCGTGCTCTGTTTGTCTCTCGTGGTCTGTTTTTCCTCGTGCTCTGTTTTTCTCTCGTGCTGTTTTTCCTCGTGCTCTGTTTTCCGTCGTGCTCTGTTTTTCTCTCGTGCTCTGTTCTTCTCTCGTGCTCTGTTTTCCCTCGTGCTGTTTTTCTCTCGTGCTCTGTTTTCCGTCGTGCTCTGTTTTTCTCTCGTGCTCTGTTTTCCCTCGTGCTCTGTTTTTCTCTCGTGCTCTGTCTTTCTCTCGTGCTCCGTTTTCCCTCGTGCTCTGTTTTCCCTCGTGCTCTGTTTTTCTCTCGTGCTCTGTTCTTCTCTCGTGCTCTGTTTTTCTCTCGTGCTCTTTTTTTCTCTCGTGCTCTGTTTTCCCTCGTGCTCTGTTGTACCTCGTGCTCTGTTTTTCTCTCGTGCACCGTTTTACCTCGTGCTCTGTTTTTCCTCGTGCTCTGTTTTCCCTCGTGCTCTGTTTTTCCTCGTGCTCTGTTTTCCTCGTGCTTTTTTTTTCCTCGTGCTGTTTTCTCTCGTGCTCTGTTGTACCTCGTGCTCTGTTTTTCTCTCGTGCTCCGTTTTACCTCGTGCTCTGTTTTCTCTCGTGCTCTGTTTTTCTCTCGTGCTCTGTTTTCCTCTCGTGCTCTGTTTTCCCTCGTAATCTGTTTTTCTCTCGTGCTCTGTTTTCCCTCGTGCTCTGTTTTTCCTCGTTCTCTGTTTTCCCTCGTGCTCTGTTTTCTCCCGTGCTCTGTTTTCCCTCGTGCTCTGCTTTTCCTCGTGCTTTGTTTTTCTCTCGTACTCTGTTTTCCCTCGTGCTCTGTTATCCCTCGTGCTCTGTTTTTCTCTCGTGCTCCGTTTTACCTCGTGCTCTGTTTCCCCTCGTGCTCTGTTTTTCCTCGTGCTCTGTTTTCCCTCGTGCTCTGTTTTTCCTCGTGCTCTGTTTTTCCCTCGTGCTCTGTTTTTCCTCGTGGTCTGTTTTTTCCTCGTGCTCTGTTTTTCCTTGTGCTTTGTTTTTCCTCGTGTTCTGTTTTCCCTCGTGCTCTGTTTTTGTCTCGTGCTCTGTTGTCCCTCGTGCTCTGTTTTTCTCTCGTGCTCCGTTTTACCTCGTGCTCTGTTTTCCCTCGTGCTCTGTTTTTCCTCGTGCTCTGTTTTCCTCGTGCTTTGTTTTTCCTCGTGCTGTTTTCTCTCTTGCTCTGTTTTTCCTTGTGCTCTGTTTTCCCTCGTGCTCTGCTTTTCCTCATGCTTTGTTTTTCCTCGTGCTCTGTTTTCCCTCGTGCTCTGTTTTTCTCTCGTGCTCTGTTTTCCCTCGTGGTCTGTTTTTCCTCGTGCTCTGTTTTTCTCTCGTGCTGTTTTCTCCTCGTGCTCTGTTTTCCGTCGTGCTCTGTTTTTCTCTCGTGCTCTGTTTTCCCTCGTGCTCTGTTTTTCTCTCGTGCTCTGTTTTCCCTCGTGCTCTGTTTTTCTCTCGTGCTCTGTTTTCCCTCGTGCTCTGTTTTTCTCTCGTGTTCTGTCTTTCTCTCGTGCTCCGTTTTCCCTCGTGCTCTGTTTTCCCTCGTGCTCTGTTTTTCTCTCGTGTTCTGTTTTTTTCTCGTGCTCTGTTGTACCTCGTGCTCTGTTTTTCTCTTGTGCTCCGTTTTACCTCGTGCTCTGTTTTTCCTCGTGCTCTGTTTTCCCTCGTGGTCTGTTTTTCCTCGTGCTCTGTTTTTCTCTCGTGCTGTTTTCTCCTCGTGCTCTGTTTTCCGTCGTGCTCTGTTTTTCTCTCGTGCTCTGTTTTCCCTCGTGCTCTGTTTTTCTCTCGTGCTCTGTTTTCCCTCGTGCTCTGTTTTTCTCTCGTGCTCTGTTTTCCCTCGTGCTCTGTTTTTCTCTCGTGTTCTGTCTTTCTCTCGTGCTCCGTTTTCCCTCGTGCTCTGTTTTCCCTCGTGCTCTGTTTTTCTCTCGTGTTCTGTTTTTTTCTCGTGCTCTGTTGTACCTCGTGCTCTGTTTTTCTCTCGTGCTCCGTTTTACCTCGTGCTCTGTTTTTCCTCGTGCTCTGTTTTTCCTCGTGCTGTTTTGTCTCTTGCTCTGTTTTTCCTCGTGCTCTGTTTTTCCTCGTGCTTTGTTTTTCCTTGTGCTCTGATTTTCCTCGTGCTCTGTTTTCCCTCGTGCTCTGCTTTTCCTCGTGCTTTGTTTTTCTCTCGTGCTCCGTTTTACCTCGTGCTCTGTTTGTCTCTCGTGGTCTGTTTTTCCTCGTGCTCTGTTTTTCTCTCGTGCTGTTTTTCCTCGTGCTCTGTTTTCCGTCGTGCTCTGTTTTTCTCTCGTGCTCTGTTCTTCTCTCGTGCTCTGTTTTTCTCTCGTGCTGTTTTTCCTCGTGCTTTGTTTTTCCTCGTGCTGTTTTGTCTCTTGCTCTGTTTTTCCTCGTGCTCTGTTTTCCCTCGTGCTCTGCTTTTCCTCGTGCTTTGTTTTTCCTTGTGCTCTGTTTTCCTTGTGCTTTGTTTTTCCTCGTGCTCTGTTTTCCCTCGTGCTCTGTTTTTCCCTCGTGCTCTGTTTTCCCTCGTGCTCTGTTTTTCCTCGCGTTCTTTTCTTTTTTCGTGCTCTGTTTTTCCTTGCGTTCTTTTCTTTTCTCGTGCTCTGTTTTTCCTTGCGTTCTTTTCTTTCCTCGTGCTCTGTTTTTCCTCGCGTTCTTTTCTTTTCTCGTGCTCTGTTTTTCCTCGTGCTCTGTTTTTCCCTCGTGTTCTGTTTTCCCTCGTGCTCTGTTTTCTCTCGTGCTCTGTTTTTCCCTCGTGCTCTGTTTTCCCTCGTGCTCTGTTGTTCCTCGCGTTCTTTTCTTTTCTCATGCTCTGTTTTTCCTCGTGCTCTGTTTTTCTCTCGTGCTCTGTTTTTCCCTCGTGCTCTGTTTTCCCTCGTGCTCTGTTTTCTCTCGTGCTCTGTTTTTCTCTCGTGCTCTGTTTTCCTCTCGTGCTCTGTTTTCCCTCGTGCTCTGTTTTTCTCTCGTGCTCTGTTTTCCCTCGTGCTCTGTTTTTCCTCGTGCTCTGTTTTCCCTCGTGCTCTGTTTTCTCCCGTGCTCTGTTTTCCCTCGTGCTCTGCTTTTCCTCGTGCTTTGTTTTTCTCTCGTGCTCTGTTTTCCCACGTGCTCTGTTATCCCTCGTGCTCTGTTTTTCTCTCGTGCTCCGTTTTACCTCGTGCTCTGTTTCCCCTCGTGCTCTGTTTTCCCTCGTGCTCTGTTTTCCCTCGTGCTCTGTTTTTCCTCGTGCTCTGTTTTTCCCTCGTGCTCTGTTTTTTCCTCGTGCTCTGTTTTTCCTCGTGCTTTGTTTTTCCTCGTGCTCTGTTGTCCCTCTTGCTCTGTTTTTCTCTCGTGCTCCGTTTTCCCTCGTGCTCTGTTTTCCCTCGTGCTCTGTTTTTCTCTCGTGTTCTGTTTTTTTCTCGTGCTCTGTTGTACCTCGTGCTCTGTTTTTCTCTCGTGCTCCGTTTTACCTCGTGCTCTGTTTTTCCTCGTGCTCTGTTTTCCCTCGTGCTCTGTTTTTCCTCGTGCTCTGTTTTCCTCGTGCTTTGTTTTTCCTCGTGCTGTTTTGTCTCTTGCTCTGTTTTTCCTCGTGCTCTGTTTTCCCTCGTGCTCTGCTTTTCGTCGTGCTTTGTTTTTCCTTGTGCTCTGTTTTCCTTGTGCTTTGTTTTTCCTCGTGCTCTGTTTTCCCTCGTGCTCTGTTTTTCCCTCGTGCTCTGTTTTCCCTCGTGCTCTGTTTTTCCTCGCGTTCTTTTCTTTTTTCGTGCTCTGTTTTTCCTTGCGTTCTTTTCTTTTCTCGTGCTCTGTTTTTCCTTGCGTTCTTTTCTTTCCTCGTGCTCTGTTTTTCCTCGCGTTCTTTTCTTTTCTCGTGCTCTGTTTTTCCTCGTGCTCTGTTTTTCCCTCGTGTTCTGTTTTCCCTCGTGCTCTGTTTTCTCTCGTGCTCTGTTTTTCCCTCGTGCTCTGTTTTCCCTCGTGCTCTGTTGTTCCTCGCGTTCTTTTCTTTTCTCATGCTCTGTTTTTCCTCGTGCTCTGTTTTTCTCTCGTGCTCTGTTTTTCCCTCGTGCTCTGTTTTCCCTCGTGCTCTGTTTTCTCTCGTGCTCTGTTTTTCTCTCGTGCTCTGTTTTCCTCTCGTGCTCTGTTTTCCCTCGTGCTCTGTTTTTCTCTCGTGCTCTGTTTTCCCTCGTGCTCTGTTTTTCCTCGTGCTCTGTTTTCCCTCGTGCTCTGTTTTCTCCCGTGCTCTGTTTTCCCTCGTGCTCTGCTTTTCCTCGTGCTTTCTTTTTCTCTCGTGCTCTGTTTTCCCTCGTGCTCTGTTATCCCTCGTGCTCTGTTTTTCTCTCGTGCTCCGTTTTACCTCGTGCTCTGTTTCCCCTCGTGCTCTGTTTTCCCTCGTGCTCTGTTTTCCCTCGTGCTCTGTTTTTCCTCGTGCTCTGTTTTTCCCTCGTGCTCTGTTTTTTCCTCGTGCTCTGTTTTTCCTCGTGCTTTGTTTTTCCTCGTGCTCTGTTGTCCCTCTTGCTCTGTTTTTCTCTCGTGCTCCGTTTTCCCTCGTGCTCTGTTTTCCCTCGTGCTCTGTTTTTCCTCGTGCTCTGTTTTTCCTCGTGCTCTGTTTTCCTCGTGCTTTGTTTTTCCTCGTGCTGTTTTCTCTCTTGCTCTGTTTTTCCTTGTGCTCTGTTTTCCCTCTTGCTCTGTTTTTCTCTCGTGCTCCGTTTTCCCTCGTGCTCTGTTTTCCCTCGTGCTCTGTTTTTCCTCGTGCTCTGTTTTTCCTCGTGCTCTGTTTTCCTCGTGCTTTGTTTTTCCTCGTGCTGTTTTCTCTCTTGCTCTGTTTTTCCTTGTGCTCTGTTTTCCCTCTTGCTCTGCTTTTCCTCGTGCTTTGTTTTTCCTCGTGCTCTGTTTTCCCTCGTGCTCTGTTTTCCCTCGTGCTCTGTTTGTCTCTCGTGGTCTGTTTTTCCTCGTGCTCTGTTTTTCTCTCGTGCTGTTTTTCCTCGTGCTCTGTTTTCCGTCGTGCTCTGTTTTTCTCTCGTGCTCTGTTCTTCTCTCGTGCTCTGTTTTCCCTCGTGCTGTTTTTCTCTCGTGCTCTGTTTTCCGTCGTGCTCTGTTTTTCTCTCGTGCTCTGTTTTCCCTCGTGCTCTGTTTTTCTCTCGTGCTCTGTCTTTCTCTCGTGCTCCGTTTTCCCTCGTGCTCTGTTTTCCCTCGTGCTCTGTTTTTCTCTCGTGCTCTGTTCTTCTCTCGTGCTCTGTTTTTCTCTCGTGCTCTTTTTTTCTCTCGTGCTCTGTTTTCCCTCGTGCTCTGTTGTACCTCGTGCTCTGTTTTTCTCTCGTGCACCGTTTTACCTCGTGCTCTGTTTTTCCTCGTGCTCTGTTTTCCCTCGTGCTCTGTTTTTCCTCGTGCTCTGTTTTCCTCGTGCTTTTTTTTTCCTCGTGCTGTTTTCTCTCGTGCTCTGTTGTACCTCGTGCTCTGTTTTTCTCTCGTGCTCCGTTTTACCTCGTGCTCTGTTTTCTCTCGTGCTCTGTTTTTCTCTCGTGCTCTGTTTTCCTCTCGTGCTCTGTTTTCCCTCGTAATCTGTTTTTCTCTCGTGCTCTGTTTTCCCTCGTGCTCTGTTTTTCCTCGTGCTCTGTTTTCCCTCGTGCTCTGTTTTCTCCCGTGCTCTGTTTTCCCTCGTGCTCTGCTTTTCCTCGTGCTTTGTTTTTCTCTCGTACTCTGTTTTCCCTCGTGCTCTGTTATCCCTCGTGCTCTGTTTTTCTCTCGTGCTCCGTTTTACCTCGTGCTCTGTTTCCCCTCGTGCTCTGTTTTTCCTCGTGCTCTGTTTTCCCTCGTGCTCTGTTTTTCCTCGTGCTCTGTTTTTCCCTCGTGCTCTGTTTTTCCTCGTGGTCTGTTTTTTCCTCGTGCTCTGTTTTTCCTTGTGCTTTGTTTTTCCTCGTGTTCTGTTTTCCCTCGTGCTCTGTTTTTGTCTCGTGCTCTGTTGTCCCTCGTGCTCTGTTTTTCTCTCGTGCTCCGTTTTACCTCGTGCTCTGTTTTCCCTCGTGCTCTGTTTTTCCTCGTGCTCTGTTTTCCTCGTGCTTTGTTTTTCCTCGTGCTGTTTTCTCTCTTGCTCTGTTTTTCCTTGTGCTCTGTTTTCCCTCGTGCTCTGCTTTTCCTCATGCTTTGTTTTTCCTCGTGCTCTGTTTTCCCTCGTGCTCTGTTTTTCTCTCGTGCTCTGTTTTCCCTCGTGGTCTGTTTTTCCTCGTGCTCTGTTTTTCTCTCGTGCTGTTTTCTCCTCGTGCTCTGTTTTCCGTCGTGCTCTGTTTTTCTCTCGTGCTCTGTTTTCCCTCGTGCTCTGTTTTTCTCTCGTGCTCTGTTTTCCCTCGTGCTCTGTTTTTCTCTCGTGCTCTGTTTTCCCTCGTGCTCTGTTTTTCTCTCGTGTTCTGTCTTTCTCTCGTGCTCCGTTTTCCCTCGTGCTCTGTTTTCCCTCGTGCTCTGTTTTTCTCTCGTGTTCTGTTTTTTTCTCGTGCTCTGTTGTACCTCGTGCTCTGTTTTTCTCTTGTGCTCCGTTTTACCTCGTGCTCTGTTTTTCCTCGTGCTCTGTTTTCCCTCGTGCTCTGTTTTTCCTCGTGCTCTGTTTTCCTCGTGCTTTGTTTTTCCTCGTGCTGTTTTGTCTCTTGCTCTGTTTTTCCTCGTGCTCTGTTTTCCCTCGTGCTCTGCTTTTCCTCGTGCTTTGTTTTTCCTTGTGCTCTGTTTTCCTTGTGCTTTGTTTTTCCTCGTGCTCTGTTTTCCCTCGTGCTCTGTTTTTCCTCGCGTTCTTTTCTTTTTTCGTGCTCTGTTTTTCCTTGCGTTCTTTTCTTTTCTCGTGCTCTGTTTTTCCTTGCGTTCTTTTCTTTCCTCGTGCTCTGTTTTTCCTCGCGTTCTTTTCTTTTCTCGTGCTCTGTTTTTCCTCGTGCTCTGTTTTTCCCTCGTGTTCTGTTTTCCCTCGTGCTCTGTTTTCTCTCGTGCTCTGTTTTTCCCTCGTGCTCTGTTTTCCCTCGTGCTCTGTTGTTCCTCGCGTTCTTTTCTTTTCTCATGCTCTGTTTTTCCTCGTGCTCTGTTTTTCTCTCGTGCTCTGTTTTTCCCTCGTGCTCTGTTTTCCCTCGTGCTCTGTTTTCTCTCGTGCTCTGTTTTTCTCTCGTGCTCTGTTTTCCTCTCGTGCTCTGTTTTCCCTCGTGCTCTGTTTTTCTCTCGTGCTCTGTTTTCCCTCGTGCTCTGTTTTTCCTCGTGCTCTGTTTTCCCTCGTGCTCTGTTTTCTCCCGTGCTCTGTTTTCCCTCGTGCTCTGCTTTTCCTCGTGCTTTGTTTTTCTCTCGTGCTCTGTTTTCCCTCGTGCTCTGTTATCCCTCGTGCTCTGTTTTTCTCTCGTGCTCCGTTTTACCTCGTGCTCTGTTTCCCCTCGTGCTCTGTTTTCCCTCGTGCTCTGTTTTCCCTCGTGCTCTGTTTTTCCTCGTGCTCTGTTTTTCCCTCGTGCTCTGTTTTTTCCTCGTGCTCTGTTTTTCCTCGTGCTTTGTTTTTCCTCGTGCTCTGTTGTCCCTCTTGCTCTGTTTTTCTCTCGTGCTCCGTTTTCCCTCGTGCTCTGTTTTCCCTCGTGCTCTGTTTTTCCTCGTGCTCTGTTTTTCCTCGTGCTCTGTTTTCCTCGTGCTTTGTTTTTCCTCGTGCTGTTTTCTCTCTTGCTCTGTTTTTCCTTGTGCTCTGTTTTCCCTCTTGCTCTGTTTTTCTCTCGTGCTCCGTTTTCCCTCGTGCTCTGTTTTCCCTCGTGCTCTGTTTTTCCTCGTGCTCTGTTTTTCCTCGTGCTCTGTTTTCCTCGTGCTTTGTTTTTCCTCGTGCTGTTTTCTCTCTTGCTCTGTTTTTCCTTGTGCTCTGTTTTCCCTCGTGCTCTGCTTTTCCTCGTGCTTTGTTTTTCCTCGTGCTCTGTTTTCCCTCGTGCTCTGTTTTCCCTCGTGCTCTGTTTGTCTCTCGTGGTCTGTTTTTCCTCGTGCTCTGTTTTTCTCTCGTGCTGTTTTTCCTCGTGCTCTGTTTTCCGTCGTGCTCTGTTTTTCTCTCGTGCTCTGTTCTTCTCTCGTGCTCTGTTTTCCCTCGTGCTGTTTTTCTCTCGTGCTCTGTTTTCCGTCGTGCTCTGTTTTTCTCTCGTGCTCTGTTTTCCCTCGTGCTCTGTTTTTCTCTCGTGCTCTGTCTTTCTCTCGTGCTCCGTTTTCCCTCGTGCTCTGTTTTCCCTCGTGCTCTGTTTTTCTCTCGTGCTCTGTTTTTCTCTCGTGCTCTGTTTTTCTCTCGTGCTCTTTTTTTCTCTCGTGCTCTGTTTTCCCTCGTGCTCTGTTGTACCTCGTGCTCTGTTTTTCTCTCGTGCACCGTTTTACCTCGTGCTCTGTTTTTCCTCGTGCTCTGTTTTCCCTCGTGCTCTGTTTCTCCTCGTGCTCTGTTTTCCTCGTGCTTTTTTTTTCCTCGTGCTGTTTTCTCTCTTGCTCTGTTTTTCCTCGTGCTCTGTTTTCCCTCGTGCTCTGCTTTTCCTCGTGCTTTGTTTTTCCTTGTGCTCTGTTTTCCTTGTGCTTTGTTTTTCCTCGTGCTCTGTTTTCCCTCGTGCTCTGTTTTTCCCTCGTGCTCTGTTTTCCCTCTTGCTCTGTTTTTCCTCGCGTTCTTTTCTTTTCTCGTGCTCTGTTTTTCCTTGCGTTCTTTTCTTTTCTCGTGCTCTGTTTTTCCTTGCGTTCTTTTCTTTCCTCGTGCTCTGTTTTCCCTCGTGCTCTGTTATCCCTCGTGCTCTGTTTTTCTCTCGTGCTCCGTTTTACCTCGTGCTCTGTTTCCCCTCGTGCTCTGTTTTCCCTCGTGCTCTGTTTTCCCTCGTGCTCTGTTTTTCCTCGTGCTCTGTTTTTCCCTCGTGCTCTGTTTTTTCCTCGTGCTCTGTTTTTACTCGTGCTTTGTTTTTCCTCGTGCTCTGTTGTCCCTCTTGCTCTGTTTTTCTCTCGTGCTCCGTTTTCCCTCGTGCTCTGTTTTCCCTCGTGCTCTGTTTTTCCTCGTGCTCTGTTTTTCCTCGTGCTCTGTTTTCCTCGTGCTTTGTTTTTCCTCGTGCTGTTTTCTCTCTTGCTCTGTTTTTCCTTGTGCTCTGTTTTCCCTCTTGCTCTGTTTTTCTCTCGTGCTCCGTTTTCCCTCGTGCTCTGTTTTCCCTCGTGCTCTGTTTTTCCTCGTGCTCTGTTTTTCCTCGTGCTCTGTTTTCCTCGTGCTTTGTTTTTCCTCGTGCTGTTTTCTCTCTTGCTCTGTTTTTCCTTGTGCTCTGTTTTCCCTCGTGCTCTGCTTTTCCTCGTGCTTTGTTTTTCCTCGTGCTCTGTTTTCCCTCGTGCTCTGTTTTCCCTCGTGCTCTGTTTGTCTCTCGTGGTCTGTTTTTCCTCGTGCTCTGTTTTTCTCTCGTGCTGTTTTTCCTCGTGCTCTGTTTTCCGTCGTGCTCTGTTTTTCTCTCGTGCTCTGTTCTTCTCTCGTGCTCTGTTTTCCCTCGTGCTGTTTTTCTCTCGTGCTCTGTTTTCCGTCGTGCTCTGTTTTTCTCTCGTGCTCTGTTTTCCCTCGTGCTCTGTTTTTCTCTCGTGCTCTGTCTTTCTCTCGTGCTCCGTTTTCCCTCGTGCTCTGTTTTCCCTCGTGCTCTGTTTTTCTCTCGTGCTCTGTTCTTCTCTCGTGCTCTGTTTTTCTCTCGTGCTCTTTTTTTCTCTCGTGCTCTGTTTTCCCTCGTGCTCTGTTGTACCTCGTGCTCTGTTTTTCTCTCGTGCACCGTTTTACCTCGTGCTCTGTTTTTCCTCGTGCTCTGTTTTCCCTCGTGCTCTGTTTTTCCTCGTGCTCTGTTTTCCTCGTGCTTTTTTTTTCCTCGTGCTGTTTTCTCTCGTGCTCTGTTGTACCTCGTGCTCTGTTTTTCTCTCGTGCTCCGTTTTACCTCGTGCTCTGTTTTCTCTCGTGCTCTGTTTTTCTCTCGTGCTCTGTTTTCCTCTCGTGCTCTGTTTTCCCTCGTAATCTGTTTTTCTCTCGTGCTCTGTTTTCCCTCGTGCTCTGTTTTTCCTCGTGCTCTGTTTTCCCTCGTGCTCTGTTTTCTCCCGTGCTCTGTTTTCCCTCGTGCTCTGCTTTTCCTCGTGCTTTGTTTTTCTCTCGTACTCTGTTTTCCCTCGTGCTCTGTTATCCCTCGTGCTCTGTTCTTCTCTCGTGCTCTGTTTTCCCTCGTGCTGTTTTTCTCTCGTGCTCTGTTTTCCGTCGTGCTCTGTTTTTCTCTCGTGCTCTGTTTTCCCTCGTGCTCTGTTTTTCTCTCGTGCTCTGTCTTTCTCTCGTGCTCCGTTTTCCCTCGTGCTCTGTTTTCCCTCGTGCTCTGTTTTTCTCTCGTGCTCTGTTCTTCTCTCGTGCTCTGTTTTTCTCTCGTGCTCTTTTTTTCTCTCGTGCTCTGTTTTCCCTCGTGCTCTGTTGTACCTCGTGCTCTGTTTTTCTCTCGTGCACCGTTTTACCTCGTGCTCTGTTTTTCCTCGTGCTCTGTTTTCCCTCGTGCTCTGTTTTTCCTCGTGCTCTGTTTTCCTCGTGCTTTTTTTTTCCTCGTGCTGTTTTCTCTCGTGCTCTGTTGTACCTCGTGCTCTGTTTTTCTCTCGTGCTCTGTTTTCCTCTCGTGCTCTGTTTTCCCTCGTAATCTGTTTTTCTCTCGTGCTCTGTTTTCCCTCGTGCTCTGTTTTTCCTCGTGCTCTGTTTTCCCTCGTGCTCTGTTTTCTCCCGTGCTCTGTTTTCCCTCGTGCTCTGCTTTTCCTCGTGCTTTGTTTTTCTCTCGTACTCTGTTTTCCCTCGTGCTCTGTTATCCCTCGTGCTCTGTTTTTCTCTCGTGCTCCGTTTTACCTCGTGCTCTGTTTCCCCTCGTGCTCTGTTTTTCCTCGTGCTCTGTTTTCCCTCGTGCTCTGTTTTTCCTCGTGCTCTGTTTTTCCCTCGTGCTCTGTTTTTCCTCGTGGTCTGTTTTTTCCTCGTGCTCTGTTTTTCCTTGTGCTTTGTTTTTCCTCGTGTTCTGTTTTCCCTCGTGCTCTGTTTTTGTCTCGTGCTCTGTTGTCCCTCGTGCTCTGTTTTTCTCTCGTGCTCCGTTTTACCTCGTGCTCTGTTTTCCCTCGTGCTCTGTTTTTCCTCGTGCTCTGTTTTCCTCGTGCTTTGTTTTTCCTCGTGCTGTTTTCTCTCTTGCTCTGTTTTTCCTTGTGCTCTGTTTTCCCTCGTGCTCTGCTTTTCCTCATGCTTTGTTGTTCCTCGTGCTCTGTTTTCCCTCGTGCTCTGTTTTTCTCTCGTGCTCTGTTTTCCCTCGTGGTCTGTTTTTCCTCGTGCTCTGTTTTTCTCTCGTGCTGTTTCCTCCTCGTGCTCTGTTTTCCGTCGTGCTCTGTTTTTCTCTCGTGCTCTGTTTTCCCTCGTGCTCTGTTTTTCTCTCGTGCTCTGTTTTCCCTCGTGCTCTGTTTTTCTCTCGTGCTCTGTTTTCCCTCGTGCTCTGTTTTTCTCTCGTGTTCTGTCTTTCTCTCGTGCTCCGTTTTCCCTCGTGCTCTGTTTTCCCTCGTGCTCTGTTTTTCTCTCGTGTTCTGTTTTTTTCTCGTGCTCTGTTGTACCTCGTGCTCTGTTTTTCTCTTGTGCTCCGTTTTACCTCGTGCTCTGTTTTTCCTCGTGCTCTGTTTTCCCTCGTGCTCTGTTTTTCCTCGTGCTCTGTTTTCCTCGTGCTTTGTTTTTCCTCGTGCTGTTTTGTCTCTTGCTCTGTTTTTCCTCGTGCTCTGTTTTCCCTCGTGCTCTGCTTTTCCTCGTGCTTTGTTTTTCCTTGTGCTCGGTTTTCCTTGTGCTCTGTTTTCCTTGTGCTTTGTTTTTCCTCGTGCTCTGTTTTCCCTCGTGCTCTGTTTTTCCTCGCGTTCTTTTCTTTTTTCGTGCTCTGTTTTTCCTTGCGTTCTTTTCTTTTCTCGTGCTCTGTTTTTCCTTGCGTTCTTTTATTTCCTCGTGCTCTGTTTTTCCTCGCGTTCTTTTCTTTTCTCGTGCTCTGTTTTTCCTCGTGCTCTGTTTTTCCCTCGTGTTCTGTTTTCCCTCGTGCTCTGTTTTCTCTCGTGCTCTGTTTTTCCCTCGTGCTCTGTTTTCCCTCGTGCTCTGTTGTTCCTCGCGTTCTTTTCTTTTCTCATGCTCTGTTTTTCCTCGTGCTCTGTTTTTCTCTCGTGCTCTGTTTTTCCCTCGTGCTCTGTTTTCCCTCGTGCTCTGTTTTCTCTCGTGCTCTGTTTTTCTCTCGTGCTCTGTTTTCCTCTCGTGCTCTGTTTTCCCTCGTGCTCTGTTTTTCTCTCGTGCTCTGTTTTCCCTCGTGCTCTGTTTTTCCTCGTGCTCTGTTTTCCCTCGTGCTCTGTTTTCTCCCGTGCTCTGTTTTCCCTCGTGCTCTGCTTTTCCTCGTGCTTTGTTTTTCTCTCGTGCTCTGTTTTCCCTCGTGCTCTGTTATCCCTCGTGCTCTGTTTTTCTCTCGTGCTCCGTTTTACCTCGTGCTCTGTTTCCCCTCGTGCTCTGTTTTCCCTCGTGCTCTGTTTTCCCTCGTGCTCTGTTTTTCCTCGTGCTCTGTTTTTCCCTCGTGCTCTGTTTTTTCCTCGTGCTCTGTTTTTCCTCGTGCTTTGTTTTTCCTCGTGCTCTGTTGTCCCTCTTGCTCTGTTTTTCTCTCGTGCTCCGTTTTCCCTCGTGCTCTGTTTTCCCTCGTGCTCTGTTTTTCCTCGTGCTCTGTTTTTCCTCGTGCTCTGTTTTCCTCGTGCTTTGTTTTTCCTCGTGCTGTTTTCTCTCTTGCTCTGTTTTTCCTTGTGCTCTGTTTTCCCTCTTGCTCTGTTTTTCTCTCGTGCTCCGTTTTCCCTCGTGCTCTGTTTTCCCTCGTGCTCTGTTTTTCCTCGTGCTCTGTTTTTCCTCGTGCTCTGTTTTCCTCGTGCTTTGTTTTTCCTCGTGCTGTTTTCTCTCTTGCTCTGTTTTTCCTTGTGCTCTGTTTTCCCTCGTGCTCTGCTTTTCCTCGTGCTTTGTTTTTCCTCGTGCTCTGTTTTCCCTCGTGCTCTGTTTTCCCTCGTGCTCTGTTTGTCTCTCGTGGTCTGTTTTTCCTCGTGCTCTGTTTTTCTCTCGTGCTGTTTTTCCTCGTGCTCTGTTTTCCGTCGTGCTCTGTTTTTCTCTCGTGCTCTGTTCTTCTCTCGTGCTCTGTTTTCCCTCGTGCTGTTTTTCTCTCGTGCTCTGTTTTCCGTCGTGCTCTGTTTTTCTCTCGTGCTCTGTTTTCCCTCGTGCTCTGTTTTTCTCTCGTGCTCTGTCTTTCTCTCGTGCTCCGTTTTCCCTCGTGCTCTGTTTTCCCTCGTGCTCTGTTTTTCTCTCGTGCTCTGTTTTTCTCTCGTGCTCTGTTTTTCTCTCGTGCTCTTTTTTTCTCTCGTGCTGTTTTCCCTCGTGCTCTGTTGTACCTCGTGCTCTGTTTTTCTCTCGTGCACCGTTTTACCTCGTGCTCTGTTTTTCCTCGTGCTCTGTTTTCCCTCGTGCTCTGTTTTTCCTCGTGCTCTGTTTTCCTCGTGCTTTTTTTTTCCTCGTGCTGTTTTCTCTCTTGCTCTGTTTTTCCTCGTGCTCTGTTTTCCCTCGTGCTCTGCTTTTCCTCGTGCTTTGTTTTTCCTTGTGCTCTGTTTTCCTTGTGCTTTGTTTTTCCTCGTGCTCTGTTTTCCCTCGTGCTCTGTTTTTCCCTCGTGCTCTGTTTTCCCTCTTGCTCTGTTTTTCCTCGCGTTCTTTTCTTTTCTCGTGCTCTGTTTTTCCTTGCGTTCTTTTCTTTCCTCGTGCTCTGTTTTCCCTCGTGCTCTGTTATCCCTCGTGCTCTGTTTTTCTCTCGTGCTCCGTTTTACCTCGTGCTCTGTTTCCCCTCGTGCTCTGTTTTCCCTCGTGCTCTGTTTTCCCTCGTGCTCTGTTTTTCCTCGTGCTCTGTTTTTCCCTCGTGCTCTGTTTTTTCCTCGTGCTCTGTTTTTCCTCGTGCTTTGTTTTTCCTCGTGCTCTGTTGTCCCTCTTGCTCTGTTTTTCTCTCGTGCTCCGTTTTCCCTCGTGCTCTGTTTTCCCTCGTGCTCTGTTTTTCCTCGTGCTCTGTTTTTCCTCGTGCTCTGTTTTCCTCGTGCTTTGTTTTTCCTCGTGCTGTTTTCTCTCTTGCTCTGTTTTTCCTTGTGCTCTGTTTTCCCTCTTGCTCTGTTTTTCTCTCGTGCTCCGTTTTCCCTCGTGCTCTGTTTTCCCTCGTGCTCTGTTTTTCCTCGTGCTCTGTTTTTCCTCGTGCTCTGTTTTCCTCGTGCTTTGTTTTTCCTCGTGCTGTTTTCTCTCTTGCTCTGTTTTTCCTTGTGCTCTGTTTTCCCTCGTGCTCTGTTTTCCCTCGTGCTCTGTTTGTCTCTCGTGGTCTGTTTTTCCTCGTGCTCTGTTTTTCTCTCGTGCTGTTTTTCCTCGTGCTCTGTTTTCCGTCGTGCTCTGTTTTTCTCTCGTGCTCTGTTCTTCTCTCGTGCTCTGTTTTCCCTCGTGCTGTTTTTCTCTCGTGCTCTGTTTTCCGTCGTGCTCTGTTTTTCTCTCGTGCTCTGTTTTCCCTCGTGCTCTGTTTTTCTCTCGTGCTCTGTCTTTCTCTCGTGCTCCGTTTTCCCTCGTGCTCTGTTTTCCCTCGTGCTCTGTTTTTCTCTCGTGCTCTGTTCTTCTCTCGTGCTCTGTTTTTCTCTCGTGCTCTTTTTTTCTCTCGTGCTCTGTTTTCCCTCGTGCTCTGTTGTACCTCGTGCTCTGTTTTTCTCTCGTGCACCGTTTTACCTCGTGCTCTGTTTTTCCTCGTGCTCTGTTTTCCCTCGTGCTCTGTTTTTCCTCGTGCTCTGTTTTCCTCGTGCTTTTTTTTTCCTCGTGCTGTTTTCTCTCGTGCTCTGTTGTACCTCGTGCTCTGTTTTTCTCTCGTGCTCCGTTTTACCTCGTGCTCTGTTTTCTCTCGTGCTCTGTTTTTCTCTCGTGCTCTGTTTTCCTCTCGTGCTCTGTTTTCCCTCGTAATCTGTTTTTCTCTCGTGCTCTGTTTTCCCTCGTGCTCTGTTTTTCCTCGTGCTCTGTTTTCCCTCGTGCTCTGTTTTCTCCCGTGCTCTGTTTTCCCTCGTGCTCTGCTTTTCTTCGTGCTTTGTTTTTCTCTCGTACTCTGTTTTCCCTCGTGCTCTGTTATCCCTCGTGCTCTGTTTTTCTCTCGTGCTCCGTTTTACCTCGTGCTCTGTTTCCCCTCGTGCTCTGTTTTTCCTCGTGCTCTGTTTTCCCTCGTGCTCTGTTTTTCCTCGTGCTCTGTTTTTCCCTCGTGCTCTGTTTTTCCTCGTGGTCTGTTTTTTCCTCGTGCTCTGTTTTTCCTTGTGCTTTGTTTTTCCTCGTGTTCTGTTTTCCCTCGTGCTCTGTTTTTGTCTCGTGCTCTGTTGTCCCTCGTGCTCTGTTTTTCTCTCGTGCTCCGTTTTACCTCGTGCTCTGTTTTCCCTCGTGCTCTGTTTTCCCTCGTGCTCTGTTTTCCTCGTGCTTTGTTTTTCCTCGTGCTGTTTTCTCTCTTGCTCTGTTTTTCCTTGTGCTCTGTTTTCCCTCGTGCTCTGCTTTTCCTCATGCTTTGTTTTTCCTCGTGCTCTGTTTTCCCTCGTGCTCTGTTTTTCTCTCGTGCTCTGTTTTCCCTCGTGGTCTGTTTTTCCTCGTGCTCTGTTTTTCTCTCGTGCTGTTTTCTCCTCGTGCTCTGTTTTCCGTCGTGCTCTGTTTTTCTCTCGTGCTCTGTTTTCCCTCGTGCTCTGTTTTTCTCTCGTGCTCTGTTTTCCCTCGTGCTCTGTTTTTCTCTCGTGCTCTGTTTTCCCTCGTGCTCTGTTTTTCTCTCGTGTTCTGTCTTTCTCTCGTGCTCCGTTTTCCCTCGTGCTCTGTTTTCCCTCGTGCTCTGTTTTTCTCTCGTGTTCTGTTTTTTTCTCGTGCTCTGTTGTACCTCGTGCTCTGTTTTTCTCTTGTGCTCCGTTTTACCTCGTGCTCTGTTTTTCCTCGTGCTCTGTTTTCCCTCGTGCTCTGTTTTTCCTCGTGCTCTGTTTTCCTCGTGCTTTGTTTTTCCTCGTGCTGTTTTGTCTCTTGCTCTGTTTTTCCTCGTGCTCTGTTTTCCCTCGTGCTCTGCTTTTCCTCGTGCTTTGTTTTTCCTTGTGCTCTGTTTTCCTTGTGCTTTGTTTTTCCTCGTGCTCTGTTTTCCCTCGTGCTCTGTTTTTCCTCGCGTTCTTTTCTTTTTTCGTGCTCTGTTTTTCCTTGCGTTCTTTTCTTTTCTCGTGCTCTGTTTTTCCTTGCGTTCTTTTCTTTCCTCGTGCTCTGTTTTTCCTCGCGTTCTTTTCTTTTCTCGTGCTCTGTTTTTCCTCGTGCTCTGTTTTTCCCTCGTGGTCTGTTTTCCCTCGTGCTCTGTTTTCTCTCGTGCTCTGTTTTTCCCTCGTGCTCTGTTTTCCCTCGTGCTCTGTTGTTCCTCGCGTTCTTTTCTTTTCTCATGCTCTGTTTTTCCTCGTGCTCTGTTTTTCTCTCGTGCTCTGTTTTTCCCTCGTGCTCTATTTTCCCTCGTGCTCTGTTTTCTCTCGTGCTCTGTTTTTCTCTCGTGCTCTGTTTTCCTCTCGTGCTCTGTTTTCCCTCGTGCTCTGTTTTTCTCTCGTGCTCTGTTTTCCCTCGTGCTCTGTTTTTCCTCGTGCTCTGTTTTCCCTCGTGCTCTGTTTTCTCCCGTGCTCTGTTTTCCCTCGTGCTCTGCTTTTCCTCGTGCTTTGTTTTTCTCTCGTGCTCTGTTTTCCCTCGTGCTCTGTTATCCCTCGTGCTCTGTTTTCCCTCGTGCTCTGTTTTCCCTCGTGCTCTGTTTTTCCTCGTGCTCTGTTTTTCCCTCGTGCTCTGTTTTTTCCTCGTGCTCTGTTTTTCCTCGTGCTTTGTTTTTCCTCGTGCTCTGTTGTCCCTCTTGCTCTGTTTTTCTCTCGTGCTCCGTTTTCCCTCGTGCTCTGTTTTCCCTCGTGCTCTGTTTTTCCTCGTGCTCTGTTTTTCCTCGTGCTCTGTTTTCCTCGTGCTTTGTTTTTCCTCGTGCTGTTTTCTCTCTTGCTCTGTTTTTCCTTGTGCTCTGTTTTCCCTCTTGCTCTGTTTTTCTCTCGTGCTCCGTTTTCCCTCGTGCTCTGTTTTCCCTCGTGCTCTGTTTTTCCTCGTGCTCTGTTTTTCCTCGTGCTCTGTTTTCCTCGTGCTTTGTTTTTCCTCGTGCTGTTTTCTCTCTTGCTCTGTTTTTCCTTGTGCTCTGTTTTCCCTCGTGCTCTGCTTTTCCTCGTGCTTTGTTTTTCCTCGTGCTCTGTTTTCCCTCGTGCTCTGTTTTCCCTCGTGCTCTGTTTGTCTCTCGTGGTCTGTTTTTCCTCGTGCTCTGTTTTTCTCTCGTGCTGTTTTTCCTCGTGCTCTGTTTTCCGTCGTGCTCTGTTTTTCTCTCGTGCTCTGTTCTTCTCTCGTGCTCTGTTTTCCCTCGTGCTGTTTTTCTCTCGTGCTCTGTTTTCCGTCGTGCTCTGTTTTTCTCTCGTGCTCTGTTTTCCCTCGTGCTCTGTTTTTCTCTCGTGCTCTGTCTTTCTCTCGTGCTCCGTTTTCCCTCGTGCTCTGTTTTCCCTCGTGCTCTGTTTTTCTCTCGTGCTCTGTTTTTCTCTCGTGCTCTGTTTTTCTCTCGTGCTCTGTTTTTCTCTCGTGCTCTTTTTTTCTCTCGTGCTCTGTTTTCCCTCGTGCTCTGTTGTACCTCGTGCTCTGTTTTTCTCTCGTGCACCGTTTTACCTCGTGCTCTGTTTTTCCTCGTGCTCTGTTTTCCCTCGTGCTCTGTTTTTCCTCGTGCTCTGTTTTCCTCGTGCTTTTTTTTTCCTCGTGCTGTTTTCTCTCTTGCTCTGTTTTTCCTCGTGCTCTGTTTTCCCTCGTGCTCTGCTTTTCCTCGTGCTTTGTTTTTCCTTGTGCTCTGTTTTCCTTGTGCTTTGTTTTTCCTCGTGCTCTGTTTTCCCTCGTGCTCTGTTTTTCCCTCGTGCTCTGTTTTCCCTCTTGCTCTGTTTTTCCTCGCGTTCTTTTCTTTTCTCGTGCTCTGTTTTTCCTTGCGTTCTTTTCTTTTCTCGTGCTCTGTTTTTCCTTGCGTTCTTTTCTTTCCTCGTGCTCTGTTTTCCCTCGTGCTCTGTTTTTCCCTCGTGCTCTGTTTTCCCTCGTGCTTTTTTTCCTCGCGTTCTTTTCTTTTCTCGTTCTCTGTTTTTTCTTGCGTTCTTTTCTTGACTCGTGCTCTGTTTTTCCTTGCGTTCTTTTCTTTCCTCGTGCTCTGTTTTTCCTCGCGTTCTTTTCTTTTCTCGTGCTCTGTTTATCCTCGTCTTCTGATTTTCCTTGCGTTCTTTTCTTTTCTCGTGCTCTGTTTTTCCTCGTGCTCTGTTTTTCCCTCGTACTCTGTTTTCCCTCGTGCTCTGTTTTCCCTCGTGCTCTGTTGTTCCTCGCGTTCTTTTCTTTTCTCGTGCTCTGTTTTTCCTCGTGCTCTGTTTTTCCTCGTGCTCTGTTTTTCCCTCGTGCTCTGTTTTCCCTCGTGCTCTGTTTTCTCTCGTGCTCTGTTTTTCCCTCGTGCTCTGTTTTCCCTCGTGCTCTGTTGTTCCTCGCGTTCTTTTCTTTTCTCGTGCTCTGTTTTTCCTCGTGCTCTGTTTTCCCTCGTGCTCTGCTTTTCCTCGTGCTTTGTTTTTCCTTGTGCTCTGTTTTCCTTGTGCTTTGTTTTTCCTCGTGCTCTGTTTTCCCTCGTGCTCTGTTTTTCCCTCGTGCTCTGTTTTCCCTCGTGCTCTGTTTTTCCTCGCGTTCTTTTCTTTTCTCGTGCTCTGTTTTTCCTTGCGTTCTTTTCTTTTCTCGTGCTCTGTTTTTCCTTGCGTTCTTTTCTTTCCTCGTGCTCTGTTTTTCCTCGCGTTCTTTTCTTTTCTCGTGCTCTGTTTTTCCTCGTGCTCTGTTTTTCCTCGTGCTCTGTTTTTCCCTCGTGTTCTGTTTTCCCTCGTGCTCTGTTTTCTCTCGTGCTCTGTTTTTCCCTCGTGCTCTGTTTTCCCTCGTGCTCTGTTGTTCCTCGCGTTCTTTTCTTTTCTCATGCTCTGTTTTTCCTCGTGCTCTGTTTTTCTCTCGTGCTCTGTTTTTCCCTCGTGCTCTGTTTTCCCTCGTGCTCTGTTTTCTCTCGTGCTCTGTTTTTCTCTCGTGCTCTGTTTTCCTCTCGTGCTCTGTTTTCCCTCGTGCTCTGTTTTTCTCTCGTGCTCTGTTTTCCCTCGTGCTCTGTGTTTCCTCGTGCTCTGTTTTCCCTCGTGCTCTGTTTTCTCCCGTGCTCTGTTTTCCCTCGTGCTCTGCTTTTCCTCGTGCTTTGTTTTTCTCTCGTGCTCTGTTTTCCCTCGTGCTCTGTTATCCCTCGTGCTCTGTTTTTCTCTCGTGCTCCGTTTTACCTCGTGCTCTGTTTCCCCTCGTGCTCTGTTTTCCCTCGTGCTCTGTTTTCCCTCGTGCTCTGTTTTTCCTCGTGCTCTGTTTTTCCCTCGTGCTCTGTTTTTTCCTCGTGCTCTGTTTTTCATCGTGCTTTGTTTTTCCTCGTGCTCTGTAATCCCTCGTGCTCTTTTTTTCTCTCGTGCTCTGTTTTCCCTCGTGCTCTGTTGTACCTCGTGCTCTGTTTTTCTCTCGTGCACCGTTTTACCTCGTGCTCTGTTTTTCCTCGTGCTCTGTTTTCCCTCGTGCTCTGTTTTTCCTCGTGCTCTGTTTTCCTCGTGCTTTTTTTTTCCTCGTGCTGTTTTCTCTCGTGCTCTGTTGTACCTCGTGCTCTGTTTTTCTCTCGTGCTCCGTTTTACCTCGTGCTCTGTTTTCTCTCGTGCTCTGTTTTTCTCTCGTGCTCTGTTTTCCTCTCGTGCTCTGTTTTCCCTCGTAATCTGTTTTTCTCTCGTGCTCTGTTTTCCCTCGTGCTCTGTTTTTCCTCGTGCTCTGTTTTCCCTCGTGCTCTGTTTTCTCCCGTGCTCTGTTTTCCCTCGTGCTCTGCTTTTCTTCGTGCTTTGTTTTTCTCTCGTACTCTGTTTTCCCTCGTGCTCTGTTATCCCTCGTGCTCTGTTTTTCTCTCGTGCTCCGTTTTACCTCGTGCTCTGTTTCCCCTCGTGCTCTGTTTTTCCTCGTGCTCTGTTTTCCCTCGTGCTCTGTTTTTCCTCGTGCTCTGTTTTTCCCTCGTGCTCTGTTTTTCCTCGTGGTCTGTTTTTTCCTCGTGCTCTGTTTTTCCTTGTGCTTTGTTTTTCCTCGTGTTCTGTTTTCCCTCGTGCTCTGTTTTTGTCTCGTGCTCTGTTGTCCCTCGTGCTCTGTTTTTCTCTCGTGCTCCGTTTTACCTCGTGCTCTGTTTTCCCTCGTGCTCTGTTTTTCCTCGTGCTCTGTTTTCCTCGTGCTTTGTTTTTCCTCGTGCTGTTTTCTCTCTTGCTCTGTTTTTCCTTGTGCTCTGTTTTCCCTCGTGCTCTGCTTTTCCTCATGCTTTGTTTTTCCTCGTGCTCTGTTTTCCCTCGTGCTCTGTTTTTCTCTCGTGCTCTGTTTTCCCTCGTGGTCTGTTTTTCCTCGTGCTCTGTTTTTCTCTCGTGCTGTTTTCTCCTCGTGCTCTGTTTTCCGTCGTGCTCTGTTTTTCTCTCGTGCTCTGTTTTCCCTCGTGCTCTGTTTTTCTCTCGTGCTCTGTTTTTCTCTCGTGCTCTGTTTTCCCTCGTGCTCTGTTTTTCTCTCGTGCTCTGTTTTCCCTCGTGCTCTGTTTTTCTCTCGTGTTCTGTCTTTCTCTCGTGCTCCGTTTTCCCTCGTGCTCTGTTTTCCCTCGTGCTCTGTTTTTCTCTCGTGTTCTGTTTTTTTCTCGTGCTCTGTTGTACCTCGTGCTCTGTTTTTCTCTTGTGCTCCGTTTTACCTCGTGCTCTGTTTTTCCTCGTGCTCTGTTTTCCCTCGTGCTCTGTTTTTCCTCGTGCTCTGTTTTCCTCGTGCTTTGTTTTTCCTCGTGCTGTTTTGTCTCTTGCTCTGTTTTTCCTCGTGCTCTGTTTTCCCTCGTGCTCTGCTTTTCCTCGTGCTTTGTTTTTCCTTGTGCTCTGTTTTCCTTGTGCTTTGTTTTTCCTCGTGCTCTGTTTTCCCTCGTGCTCTGTTTTTCCTCGCGTTCTTTTCTTTTTTCGTGCTCTGTTTTTCCTTGCGTTCTTTTCTTTTCTCGTGCTCTGTTTTTCCTTGCGTTCTTTTCTTTCCTCGTGCTCTGTTTTTCCTTGCGTTCTTTTCTTTTCTCGTGCTCTGTTTTTCCTCGTGCTCTGTTTTTCCCTCGTGGTCTGTTTTCCCTCGTGCTCTGTTTTCTCTCGTGCTCTGTTTTTCCCTCGTGCTCTGTTTTCCCTCGTGCTCTGTTGTTCCTCGCGTTCTTTTCTTTTCTCATGCTCTGTTTTTCCTCGTGCTCTGTTTTTCTCTCGTGCTCTGTTTTTCCCTCGTGCTCTATTTTCCCTCGTGCTCTGTTTTCTCTCGTGCTCTGTTTTTCTCTCGTGCTCTGTTTTCCTCTCGTGCTCTGTTTTCCCTCGTGCTCTGTTTTTCTCTCGTGCTCTGTTTTCCCTCGTGCTCTGTTTTTCCTCGTGCTCTGTTTTCCCTCGTGCTCTGTTTTCTCCCGTGCTCTGTTTTCCCTCGTGCTCTGCTTTTCCTCGTGCTTTGTTTTTCTCTCGTGCTCTGTTTTCCCTCGTGCTCTGTTATCCCTCGTGCTCTGTTTTCCCTCGTGCTCTGTTTTCCCTCGTGCTCTGTTTTTCCTCGTGCTCTGTTTTTCCCTCGTGCTCTGTTTTTTCCTCGTGCTCTGTTTTTCCTCGTGCTTTGTTTTTCCTCGTGCTCTGTTGTCCCTCTTGCTCTGTTTTTCTCTCGTGCTCCGTTTTCCCTCGTGCTCTGTTTTCCCTCGTGCTCTGTTTTTCCTCGTGCTCTGTTTTTCCTCGTGCTCTGTTTTCCTCGTGCTTTGTTTTTCCTCGTGCTGTTTTCTCTCTTGCTCTGTTTTTCCTTGTGCTCTGTTTTCCCTCTTGCTCTGTTTTTCTCTCGTGCTCCGTTTTCCCTCGTGCTCTGTTTTCCCTCGTGCTCTGTTTTTCCTCGTGCTCTGTTTTTCCTCGTGCTCTGTTTTCCTCGTGCTTTGTTTTTCCTCGTGCTGTTATCTCTCTTGCTCTGTTTTTCCTTGTGCTCTGTTTTCCCTCGTGCTCTGCTTTTCCTCGTGCTTTGTTTTTCCTCGTGCTCTGTTTTCCCTCGTGCTCTGTTTTCCCTCGTGCTCTGTTTGTCTCTCGTGGTCTGTTTTTCCTCGTGCTCTGTTTTTCTCTCGTGCTGTTTTTCCTCGTGCTCTGTTTTCCGTCGTGCTCTGTTTTTCTCTCGTGCTCTGTTCTTCTCTCGTGCTCTGTTTTCCCTCGTGCTGTTTTTCTCTCGTGCTCTGTTTTCCGTCGTGCTCTGTTTTTCTCTCGTGCTCTGTTTTCCCTCGTGCTCTGTTTTTCTCTCGTGCTCTGTCTTTCTCTCGTGCTCCGTTTTCCCTCGTGCTCTGTTTTCCCTCGTGCTCTGTTTTTCTCTCGTGCTCTGTTTTTCTCTCGTGCTCTGTTTTTCTCTCGTGCTCTTTTTTTCTCTCGTGCTCTGTTTTCCCTCGTGCTCTGTTGTACCTCGTGCTCTGTTTTTCTCTCGTGCACCGTTTTACCTCGTGCTCTGTTTTTCCTCGTGCTCTGTTTTCCCTCGTGCTCTGTTTTTCCTCGTGCTCTGTTTTCCTTGTGCTTTTTTTTTCCTCGTGCTGTTTTCTCTCTTGCTCTGTTTTTCCTCGTGCTCTGTTTTCCCTCGTGCTCTGCTTTTCCTCGTGCTTTGTTTTTCCTTGTGCTCTGTTTTCCTTGTGCTTTGTTTTTCCTCGTGCTCTGTTTTCCCTCGTGCTCTGTTTTTCCCTCGTGCTCTGTTTTCCCTCTTGCTCTGTTTTTCCTCGCGTTCTTTTCTTTTCTCGTGCTCTGTTTTTCCTTGCGTTCTTTTCTTTTCTCGTGCTCTGTTTTTCCTTGCGTTCTTTTCTTTCCTCGTGCTCTGTTTTCCCTCGTGCTCTGTTTTTCCCTCGTGCTGTTTTCCCTCGTGCTTTTTTTCCTCGCGTTCTTTTCTTTTCTCGTTCTCTGTTTTTTCTTGCGTTCTTTTCTTGACTCGTGCTCTGTTTTTCCTTGCGTTCTTTTCTTTCCTCGTGCTCTGTTTTTCCTCGCGTTCTTTTCTTTTCTCGTGCTCTGTTTATCCTCGTCTTCTGATTTTCCTTGCGTTCTTTTCTTTTCTCGTGCTCTGTTTTTCCTCGTGCTCTGTTTTTCCCTCGTACTCTGTTTTCCCTCGTGCTCTGTTTTCCCTCGTGCTCTGTTGTTCCTCGCGTTCTTTTCTTTTCTCGTGCTCTGTTTTTCCTCGTGCTCTGTTTTTCCTCGTGCTCTGTTTTTCCCTCGTGCTCTGTTTTCCCTCGTGCTCTGTTTTCTCTCGTGCTCTGTTTTTCCCTCGTGCTCTGTTTTCCCTCGTGCTCTGTTGTTCCTCGCGTTCTTTTCTTTTCTCGTGCTCTGTTTTTCCTCGTGCTCTGTTTTCCCTCGTGCTCTGCTTTTCCTCGTGCTTTGTTTTTCCTTGTGCTCTGTTTTCCTTGTGCTTTGTTTTTCCTCGTGCTCTGTTTTCCCTCGTGCTCTGTTTTTCCCTCGTGCTCTGTTTTCCCTCGTGCTCTGTTTTTCCTCGCGTTCTTTTCTTTTCTCGTGCTCTGTTTTTCCTTGCGTTCTTTTCTTTTCTCGTGCTCTGTTTTTCCTTGCGTTCTTTTCTTTCCTCGTGCTCTGTTTTTCCTCGCGTTCTTTTCTTTTCTCGTGCTCTGTTTTTCCTCGTGCTCTGTTTTTCCTCGTGCTCTGTTTTTCCCTCGTGTTCTGTTTTCCCTCGTGCTCTGTTTTCTCTCGTGCTCTGTTTTTCCCTCGTGCTCTGTTTTCCCTCGTGCTCTGTTGTTCCTCGCGTTCTTTTCTTTTCTCATGCTCTGTTTTTCCTCGTGCTCTGTTTTTCTCTCGTGCTCTGTTTTTCCCTCGTGCTCTGTTTTCCCTCGTGCTCTGTTTTCTCTCGTGCTCTGTTTTTCTCTCGTGCTCTGTTTTCCTCTCGTGCTCTGTTTTCCCTCGTGCTCTGTTTTTCTCTCGTGCTCTGTTTTCCCTCGTGCTCTGTGTTTCCTCGTGCTCTGTTTTCCCTCGTGCTCTGTTTTCTCCCGTGCTCTGTTTTCCCTCGTGCTCTGCTTTTCCTCGTGCTTTGTTTTTCTCTCGTGCTCTGTTTTCCCTCGTGCTCTGTTATCCCTCGTGCTCTGTTTTTCTCTCGTGCTCCGTTTTACCTCGTGCTCTGTTTCCCCTCGTGCTCTGTTTTCCCTCGTGCTCTGTTTTCCCTCGTGCTCTGTTTTTCCTCGTGCTCTGTTTTTCCCTCGTGCTCTGTTTTTTCCTCGTGCTCTGTTTTTCATCGTGCTTTGTTTTTCCTCGTGCTCTGTAATCCCTCGTGCTCTGTTTTTCTCTCGTGCTCTGTTTTCCCTCGTGCTCTGTTTTCCCTCGTGCTCTGTTTTTCCTCGTGCTCTGTTTTTCCTCGTGCTCTGTTTTCCTCGTGCTTTGTTTTTCCTCGTGCTGTTTTCTCTCTTGCTCTGTTTTTCCTTGTGCTCTGTTTTCCCTCGTGCTCTGCTTTTCCTCGTGCTTTGTTTTTCCTCGTGCTCTGTTTTCCCTCGTGCTCTGTTTTTCTCTCGTGCTCTGTTTTCCCTCATGCTCTGTTTTCCCTCGTGCTCTGTTTGTCTCTCGTGGTCTGTTTTTCCTCGTGCTCTGTTTTTCTCTCGTGCTGTTTTTCCTCGTGCTCTGTTTTCCGTCGTGCTCTGTTTTTCTCTCGTGCTCTGTTCTTCTCTCGTGCTCTGTTTTCCCTCGTGCTCTGTTTTTCTCTCGTGCTCTGTTTTCCGTCTTGCTCTGTTTTTCTCTCGTGCTCTGTTTTCCCTCGTGCTCTGTTTTTCTCTCGTGCTCTGTCTTTCTCTCGTGCTCCGTTTTCCCTCGTGCTCTGTTTTCCCTCGTGCTCTGTTTTTCTCTCGTGCTCTGTTTTTCTCTCGTGCTCTGTTTTTCTCTCGTGCTCTGTTGTACCTCGTGCTCTGTTTTCCCTCGTGCTCTGTTTTTCCTCGTGCTCTGTTTTCCTCGTGCTTTTTTTTTCCTCGTGCTGTTTTCTCTCTTGCTCTGTTTTTCCTCGTGCTCTGTTTTACCTCGTGCTCTGCTTTTCCTCGTGCTTTGTTTTTCCTTGTGCTCTGTTTTCCTTGTGCTTTGTTTTTCCTCGTGCTCTGTTTTCCTTCGTGCTCTGTTTTTCCCTCGTGCTCTGTTTTTCCTCGTGCTCTGTTTTTCCTCGTGCTCTGTTTTCCTCGTGCTTTGTTTTTCCTCGTGCTGTTTTCTCTCTTGCTCTGTTTTCCCTCGTGCTCTGCTTTTCCTCGTGCTTTGTTTTTCCTCGTGCTCTGTTTTCCCTCGTGCTCTGTTTTTCTCTCGTGCTCTGTTTTCCCTCATGCTCTGTTTTCCCTCGTGCTCTGTTTGTCTCTCGTGGTCTGTTTTTCCTCGTGCTCTGTTTTTCTCTCGTGCTGTTTTTCCTCGTGCTCTGTTTTCCGTCGTGCTCTGTTTTTCTCTCGTGCTCTGTTCTTCTCTCGTGCTCTGTTTTCCCTCGTGCTCTGTTTTTCTCTCGTGCTCTGTTTTCCGTCGTGCTCTGTTTTTGTCTCGTGCTCTGTTTTCCCTCGTGCTCTGTTTTTCTCTCGTGCTCTGTCTTTCTCTCGTGCTCCGTTTTCCCTCGTGCTCTGTTTTCCCTCGTGCTCTGTTTTTCTCTCGTGCTCTGTTTTTCTCTCGTGCTCTGTTTTTCTCTCGTGCTCTTTTTTTATCTCGTGCTCTGTTTTCCCTCGTGCTCTGTTGTACCTCGTGCTCTGTTTTTCTCTCGTGCACCGTTTTACCTCGTGCTCTGTTTTTCCTCGTGCTCTGTTTTCCCTCGTGCTCTGTTTTTCCTCGTGCTCTGTTTTCCTCGTGCTTTTTTTTTCCTCGTGCTGTTTTCTCTCTTGCTCTGTTTTTCCTCGTGCTCTGTTTTACCTCGTGCTCTGCTTTTCCTCGTGCTTTGTTTTTCCTTGTGCTCTGTTTTCCTTGTGCTTTGTTTTTCCTCGTGCTCTGTTTTCCCTCGTGCTCTGTTTTTCCCTCGTGCTCTGTTTTCCCTCGTGCTCTGTTTTTCCTCGCGTTCTTTTCTTTTCTCGTGCTCTGTTTTTCCTTGCGTTCTTTTCTTTTCTCGTGCTCTGTTTTTCCTTGCGTTCTTTTCTTTCCTCGTGCTCTGTTTTCCCTCGTGCTCTGTTTTTCTCTCGTGCTCTGTTTTCCCTCGTGCTGTTTTTCCTCGCGTTCTTTTCTTTTCTCGTGCTCTGTTGTTCCTCGTGCTCTGTTTTTCTCTCGTGCTCTGTTTTCCCTCGTGCTGTTTTTCCTCGCGTTCTTTTCTTTTCTCGTGCTCTGTTGTTCCTCGCGTTCTTTTCTTTTCTCGTGCTCTGTTTTTCCTCGTGCTCTGTTTTCCCTCGTGCTCTGCTTTTCCTCGTGCTTTGTTTTTCCTTGTGCTCTGTTTTCCTTGTGCTTTGTTTTTCCTCGTGCTCTGTTTTCCCTCGTGCTCTGTTTTTCCCTCGTGCTCTGTTTTCCCTCGTGCTCTGTTTTTCCTCGCGTTCTTTTCTTTTCTCGTGCTCTGTTTTTCCTTGCGTTCTTTTCTTTTCTCGTGCTCTGTTTTTCCTTGCGTTCTTTTCTTTCCTCGTGCTCTGTTTTTCCTCGCGTTCTTTTCTTTTCTCGTGCTCTGTTTTTCCTCGTGCTCTGTTTTTCCTCGTGCTCTGTTTTTCCCTCGTGTTCTGTTTTCCCTCGTGCTCTGTTTTCTCTCGTGCTCTGTTTTTCCCTCGTGCTCTGTTTTCCCTCGTGCTCTGTTGTTCCTCGCGTTCTTTTCTTTTCTCATGCTCTGTTTTTCCTCGTGCTCTGTTTTTCTCTCGTGCTCTGTTTTTCCCTCGTGCTCTGTTTTCCCTCGTGCTCTGTTTTCTCTCGTGCTCTGTTTTTCTCTCGTGCTCTGTTTTCCTCTCGTGCTCTGTTTTCCCTCGTGCTCTGTTTTTCTCTCGTGCTCTGTTTTCCCTCGTGCTCTGTGTTTCCTCGTGCTCTGTTTTCCCTCGTGCTCTGTTTTCTCCCGTGCTCTGTTTTCCCTCGTGCTCTGCTTTTCCTCGTGCTTTGTTTTTCTCTCGTGCTCTGTTTTCCCTCGTGCTCTGTTATCCCTCGTGCTCTGTTTTTCTCTCGTGCTCCGTTTTACCTCGTGCTCTGTTTCCCCTCGTGCTCTGTTTTCCCTCGTGCTCTGTTTTCCCTCGTGCTCTGTTTTTCCTCGTGCTCTGTTTTTCCCTCGTGCTCTGTTTTTTCCTCGTGCTCCGTTTTTCATCGTGCTTTGTTTTTCCTCGTGCTCTGTAATCCCTCGTGCTCTGTTTTTCTCTCGTGCTCTGTTTTCCCTCGTGCTCTGTTTTCCCTCGTGCTCTGTTTTTCCTCGTGCTCTGTTTTTCCTCGTGCTCTGTTTTCCTCGTGCTTTGTTTTTCCTCGTGCTGTTTTCTCTCTTGCTCTGTTTTTCCTTGTGCTCTGTTTTCCCTCGTGCTCTGCTTTTCCTCGTGCTTTGTTTTTCCTCGTGCTCTGTTTTCCCTCGTGCTCTGTTTTTCTCTCGTGCTCTGTTTTCCCTCATGCTCTGTTTTCCCTCGTGCTCTGTTTGTCTCTCGTGGTCTGTTTTTCCTCGTGCTCTGTTTTTCTCTCGTGCTGTTTTTCCTCGTGCTCTGTTTTCCGTCGTGCTCTGTTTTTCTCTCGTGCTCTGTTCTTCTCTCGTGCTCTGTTTTCCCTCGTGCTCTGTTTTTCTCTCGTGCTCTGTTTTCCGTCTTGCTCTGTTTTTCTCTCGTGCTCTGTTTTCCCTCGTGCTCTGTTTTTCTCTCGTGCTCTGTCTTTCTCTCGTGCTCCGTTTTCCCTCGTGCTCTGTTTTCCCTCGTGCTCTGTTTTTCTCTCGTGCTCTGTTTTTCTCTCGTGCTCTGTTTTTCTCTCGTGCTCTGTTGTACCTCGTGCTCTGTTTTCCCTCGTGCTCTGTTTTTCCTCGTGCTCTGTTTTCCTCGTGCTTTTTTTTTCCTCGTGCTGTTTTCTCTCTTGCTCTGTTTTTCCTCGTGCTCTGTTTTACCTCGTGCTCTGCTTTTCCTCGTGCTTTGTTTTTCCTTGTGCTCTGTTTTCCTTGTGCTTTGTTTTTCCTCGTGCTCTGTTTTCCTTCGTGCTCTGTTTTTCCCTCGTGCTCTGTTTTCCCTCGTGCTCTGTTTTCCCTCGTGCTCTGTTTTTCCTCGTGCTCTGTTTTTCCTCGTGCTCTGTTTTTCCTCGTGCTCTGTTTTCCTCGTGCTTTGTTTTTCCTCGTGCTGTTTTCTCTCTTGCTCTGTTTTCCCTCGTGCTCTGCTTTTCCTCGTGCTTTGTTTTTCCTCGTGCTCTGTTTTCCCTCGTGCTCTGTTTTTCTCTCGTGCTCTGTTTTCCCTCATGCTCTGTTTTCCCTCGTGCTCTGTTTGTCTCTCGTGGTCTGTTTTTCCTCGTGCTCTGTTTTTCTCTCGTGCTGTTTTTCCTCGTGCTCTGTTTTCCGTCGTGCTCTGTTTTTCTCTCGTGCTCTGTTCTTCTCTCGTGCTCTGTTTTCCCTCGTGCTCTGTTTTTCTCTCGTGCTCTGTTTTCCGTCGTGCTCTGTTTTTGTCTCGTGCTCTGTTTTCCCTCGTGCTCTGTTTTTCTCTCGTGCTCTGTCTTTCTCTCGTGCTCCGTTTTCCCTCGTGCTCTGTTTTCCCTCGTGCTCTGTTTTTCTCTCGTGCTCTGTTTTTCTCTCGTGCTCTGTTTTTCTCTCGTGCTCTTTTTTTATCTCGTGCTCTGTTTTCCCTCGTGCTCTGTTGTACCTCGTGCTCTGTTTTTCTCTCGTGCACCGTTTTACCTCGTGCTCTGTTTTTCCTCGTGCTCTGTTTTCCCTCGTGCTCTGTTTTTCCTCGTGCTCTGTTTTCCTCGTGCTTTTTTTTTCCTCGTGCTGTTTTCTCTCTTGCTCTGTTTTTCCTCGTGCTCTGTTTTACCTCGTGCTCTGCTTTTCCTCGTGCTTTGTTTTTCCTTGTGCTCTGTTTTCCTTGTGCTTTGTTTTTCCTCGTGCTCTGTTTTCCCTCGTGCTCTGTTTTTCCCTCGTGCTCTGTTTTCCCTCGTGCTCTGTTTTTCCTCGCGTTCTTTTCTTTTCTCGTGCTCTGTTTTTCCTTGCGTTCTTTTCTTTTCTCGTGCTCTGTTTTTCCTTGCGTTCTTTTCTTTCCTCGTGCTCTGTTTTCCCTCGTGCTCTGTTTTTCTCTCGTGCTCTGTTTTCCCTCGTGCTGTTTTTCCTCGCGTTCTTTTCTTTTCTCGTGCTCTGTTTTTTCTTGCGTTCTTTTCTTGACTCGTGCTCTGTTTTTCCTTGCGTTCTTTTCTTTCCTCGTGCTCTGTTTTTCCTCGCAGTCTTTTCTTTTCTCGTGCTCTGTTTATCCTCGTGTTCTGTTTTTCCTTGCGTTCTTTTCTTTTCTCGTGCTCTGTTTTTCCTCGTGCTCTGTTTTTCCCTCGTACTCTGTTTTCCCTCGTGCTCTGTTTTCCCTCGTGCTCTGTTGTTCCTCGCGTTCTTTTCTTTTCTCGTGCTCTGTTTTTCCTCGTGCTCTGTTTTTCCTCGTGGTCTGTTTTTCCCTCGTGCTCTGTTTTCCCTCGTGCTCTGTTTTCTCTCGTGCTCTGTTTTTCCCTCGTGCTCTGTTTTCCCTCGTGCTCTGTTATCCCTCGTGCTCTGTTTTTCTCTCGTGCTCCGTTTTACCTCGTGCTCTGTTTCCCCTCGTGCTCTGTTTTCCCTCGTGCTCTGTTTTCCCTCGTGCTCTGTTTTTCCTCGTGCTCTGTTTTTCCCTCGTGCTCTGTTTTTTCCTCGTGCTCTGTTTTTCATCGTGCTTTGTTTTTCCTCGTGCTCTGTAATCCCTCGTGCTCTGTTTTTCTCTCGTGCTCTGTTTTCCCTCGTGCTCTGTTTTCCCTCGTGCTCTGTTTTTCCTCGTGCTCTGTTTTTCCTCTTGCTCTGTTTTCCTCGTGCTTTGTTTTTCCTCGTGCTGTTTTCTCTCTTGCTCTGTTTTTCCTTGTGCTCTGTTTTCCCTCGTGCTCTGCTTTTCCTCGTGCTTTGTTTTTCCTCGTGCTCTGTTTTCCCTCGTGCTCTGTTTTTCTCTCGTGCTCTGTTTTCCCTCATGCTCTGTTTTCCCTCGTGCTCTGTTTGTCTCTCGTGGTCTGTTTTTCCTCGTGCTCTGTTTTTCTCTCGTGCCGTTTTTCCTCGTGCTCTGTTTTCCGTCGTGCTCTGTTTTTCTCTCGTGCTCTGTTCTTCTCTCGTGCTCTGTTTTCCCTCGTGCTCTGTTTTTCTCTCGTGCTCTGTTTTCCGTCTTGCTCTGTTTTTCTCTCGTGCTCTGTTTTCCCTCGTGCTCTGTTTTTCTCTCGTGCTCTGTCTTTCTCTCGTGCTCCGTTTTCCCTCGTGCTCTGTTTTCCCTCGTGCTCTGTTTTCCCTCGTGCTCTGTTTTTCCTCGTGCTCTGTTTTTCCTCGTGCTCTGTTTTTCCTCGTGCTCTGTTTTCCTCGTGCTTTGTTTTTCCTCGTGCTGTTTTCTCTCTTGCTCTGTTTTCCCTCGTGCTCTGCTTTTCCTCGTGCTTTGTTTTTCCTCGTGCTCTGTTTTCCCTCGTGCTCTGTTTTTCTCTCGTGCTCTGTTTTCCCTCATGCTCTGTTTTCCCTCGTGCTCTGTTTGTCTCTCGTGGTCTGTTTTTCCTCGTGCTCTGTTTTTCTCTCGTGCTGTTTTTCCTCGTGCTCTGTTTTCCGTCGTGCTCTGTTTTTCTCTCGTGCTCTGTTCTTCTCTCGTGCTCTGTTTTCCCTCGTGCTCTGTTTTTCTCTCGTGCTCTGTTTTTCTCTCGTGCTCTGTTTTCCCTCATGCTCTGTTTTCCCTCGTGCTCTGTTTGTCTCTCGTGGTCTGTTTTTCCTCGTGCTCTGTTTTTCTCTCGTGCTGTTTTTCCTCGTGCTCTGTTTTCCGTCGTGCTCTGTTTTTCTCTCGTGCTCTGTTCTTCTCTCGTGCTCTGTTTTCCCTCGTGCTCTGTTTTTCTCTCGTGCTCTGTTTTCCGTCTTGCTCTGTTTTTCTCTCGTGCTCTGTTTTCCCTCGTGCTCTGTTTTTCTCTCGTGCTCTGTCTTTCTCTCGTGCTCCGTTTTCCCTCGTGCTCTGTTTTCCCTCGTGCTCTGTTTTTCTCTCGTGCTCTGTTTTTCTCTCGTGCTCTGTTGTACCTCGTGCTCTGTTTTTCTCTCGTGCACCGTTTTACCTCGTGCTCTGTTTTTCCTCGTGCTCTGTTTTCCCTCGTGCTCTGTTTTTCCTCGTGCTCTGTTTTCCTCGTGCTTTTTTTTTCCTCGTGCTGTTTTCTCTCTTGCTCTGTTTTTCCTCGTGCTCTGTTTTACCTCGTGCTCTGCTTTTCCTCGTGCTTTGTTTTTCCTTGTGCTCTGTTTTCCTTGTGCTTTGTTTTTCCTCGTGCTCTGTTTTCCCTCGTGCTCTGTTTTTCCTCGTGCTTTGTTTTTCCTCGTGCTCTGTTTTCCCTCGTGCTCTGCTTTTCCTCGTGCTTTGTTTTTCCTCGTGCTCTGTTTTCCCTCGTGCTCTGTTTTTCTCTCGTGCTCTGTTTTCCCTCATGCTCTGTTTTCCCTCGTGCTCTGTTTGTCTCTCGTGGTCTGTTTTTCCTCGTGCTCTGTTTTTCTCTCGTGCCGTTTTTCCTCGTGCTCTGTTTTCCGTCGTGCTCTGTTTTTCTCTCGTGCTCTGTTCTTCTCTCGTGCTCTGTTTTCCCTCGTGCTCTGTTTTTCTCTCGTGCTCTGTTTTCCGTCTTGCTCTGTTTTTCTCTCGTGCTCTGTTTTCCCTCGTGCTCTGTTTTTCTCTCGTGCTCTGTCTTTCTCTCGTGCTCCGTTTTCCCTCGTGCTCTGTTTTCCCTCGTGCTCTGTTTTCCCTCGTGCTCTGTTTTTCCTCGTGCTCTGTTTTTCCTCGTGCTCTGTTTTTCCTCGTGCTCTGTTTTCCTCGTGCTTTGTTTTTCCTCGTGCTGTTTTCTCTCTTGCTCTGTTTTCCCTCGTGCTCTGCTTTTCCTCGTGCTTTGTTTTTCCTCGTGCTCTGTTTTCCCTCGTGCTCTGTTTTTCTCTCGTGCTCTGTTTTCCCTCATGCTCTGTTTTCCCTCGTGCTCTGTTTGTCTCTCGTGGTCTGTTTTTCCTCGTGCTCTGTTTTTCTCTCGTGCTGTTTTTCCTCGTGCTCTGTTTTCCGTCGTGCTCTGTTTTTCTCTCGTGCTCTGTTCTTCTCTCGTGCTCTGTTTTCCCTCGTGCTCTGTTTTTCTCTCGTGCTCTGTTTTTCTCTCGTGCTCTGTTTTCCCTCATGCTCTGTTTTCCCTCGTGCTCTGTTTGTCTCTCGTGGTCTGTTTTTCCTCGTGCTCTGTTTTTCTCTCGTGCTGTTTTTCCTCGTGCTCTGTTTTCCGTCGTGCTCTGTTTTTCTCTCGTGCTCTGTTCTTCTCTCGTGCTCTGTTTTCCCTCGTGCTCTGTTTTTCTCTCGTGCTCTGTTTTCCGTCTTGCTCTGTTTTTCTCTCGTGCTCTGTTTTCCCTCGTGCTCTGTTTTTCTCTCGTGCTCTGTCTTTCTCTCGTGCTCCGTTTTCCCTCGTGCTCTGTTTTCCCTCGTGCTCTGTTTTTCTCTCGTGCTCTGTTTTTCTCTCGTGCTCTGTTGTACCTCGTGCTCTGTTTTTCTCTCGTGCACCGTTTTACCTCGTGCTCTGTTTTTCCTCGTGCTCTGTTTTCCCTCGTGCTCTGTTTTTCCTCGTGCTCTGTTTTCCTCGTGCTTTTTTTTTCCTCGTGCTGTTTTCTCTCTTGCTCTGTTTTTCCTCGTGCTCTGTTTTACCTCGTGCTCTGCTTTTCCTCGTGCTTTGTTTTTCCTTGTGCTCTGTTTTCCTTGTGCTTTGTTTTTCCTCGTGCTCTGTTTTCCCTCGTGCTCTGTTTTTCCCTCGTGCTCTGTTTTCCCTCGTGCTCTGTTTTCCCTCGTGCTCTGTTTTTCCTCGTGCTCTGTTTTTCCCTCGTGCTCTGTTTTTTACTCGTGCTCTGTTTTTCATCGTGCTTTGTTTTTCCTCGTGCTCTGTAATCCCTCGTGCTCTGTTTTTCTCTCGTGCTCTGTTTTCCCTCGTGCTCTGTTTTCCCTCGTGCTCTGTTTTTCCTCGTGCTCTGTTTTTCCTCGTGCTCTGTTTTCCTCGTGCTTTGTTTTCCCTCGTGCTGTTTTCTCTCTTGCTCTGTTTTTCCTTGTGCTCTGTTTTCCCTCGTGCTCTGCTTTTCCTCGTGCTTTGTTTTTCCTCGTGCTCTGTTTTCCCTCGTGCTCTGTTTTTCTCTCGTGCTCTGTTTTCCCTCATGCTCTGTTTTCCCTCGTGCTCTGTTTGTCTCTCGTGGTCTGTTTTTCCTCGTGCTCTGTTTTTCTCTCGTGCTGTTTTTCCTCGTGCTCTGTTTTCCGTCGTGCTCTGTTTTTCTCTCGTGCTCTGTTCTTCTCTCGTGCTCTGTTTTCCCTCGTGCTCTGTTTTTCTCTCGTGCTCTGTTTTCCCTCGTGCTCTGTTTTTCTCTCGTGCTCTGTCTTTCTCTCGTGCTCCGTTTTCCCTCGTGCTCTGTTTTCCCTCGTGCTCTGTTTTTCTCTCGTGCTCTGTTTTTCTCTCGTGCTCTGTTGTACCTCGTGCTCTGTTTTCTCTCGTGCTCTGTCTTTCTCTCGTGCTCTGTTTTTCCTCGTGCTCTGTTTTTCCCTCGTACTCTGTTTTCCCTCGTGCTCTGTTTTCCCTCGTGCTCTGTTGTTCCTCGCGTTCTTTTCTTTTCTCGTGCTCTGTTTTTCCTCGTGCTCTGTTTTTCCTCGTGGTCTGTTTTTCCCTCGTGCTCTGTTTTCCCTCGTGCTCTGTTTTCTCTTGTGCTCTGTTTTTCCCTCGTGCTCTGTTTTCCCTCGTGCTCTGTTATTCCTCGTGCTCTGTTTTTCTCTCGTGCTCCGTTTTACCTCGTGCTCTGTTTCCCCTCGTGCTCTGTTTTCCCTCGTGCTCTGTTTTCCCTCGTGCTCTGTTTTTCCTCGTGCTCTGTTTTTCCCTCGTGCTCTGTTTTTTCCTCGTGCTCTGTTTTTCATCGTGCTTTGTTTTTCCTCGTGCTCTGTAATCCCTCGTGCTCTGTTTTTCTCTCGTGCTCTGTTTTCCCTCGTGCTCTGTTTTCCCTCGTGCTCTGTTTTTCCTCGTGCTCTGTTTTTCCTCTTGCTCTGTTTTCCTCGTGCTTTGTTTTTCCTCGTGCTGTTTTCTCTCTTGCTCTGTTTTTCCTTGTGCTCTGTTTTCCCTCGTGCTCTGCTTTTCCTCGTGCTTTGTTTTTCCTCGTGCTCTGTTTTCCCTCGTGCTCTGTTTTTCTCTCGTGCTCTGTTTTCCCTCATGCTCTGTTTTCCCTCGTGCTCTGTTTGTCTCTCGTGGTCTGTTTTTCCTCGTGCTCTGTTTTTCTCTCGTGCTGTTTTTCCTCGTGCTCTGTTTTCCGTCGTGCTCTGTTTTTCTCTCGTGCTCTGTTCTTCTCTCGTGCTCTGTTTTCCCTCGTGCTCTGTTTTTCTCTCGTGCTCTGTTTTCCGTCTTGCTCTGTTTTTCTCTCGTGCTCTGTTTTCCCTCGTGCTCTGTTTTTCTCTCGTGCTCTGTCTTTCTCTCGTGCTCCGTTTTCCCTCGTGCTCTGTTTTCCCTCGTGCTCTGTTTTCCCTCGTGCTCTGTTTTTCCTCGTGCTCTGTTTTTCCTCGTGCTCTGTTTTTCCTCGTGCTCTGTTTTCCTCGTGCTTTGTTTTTCCTCGTGCTGTTTTCTCTCTTGCTCTGTTTTCCCTCGTGCTCTGCTTTTCCTCGTGCTTTGTTTTTCCTCGTGCTCTGTTTTCCCTCGTGCTCTGTTTTTCTCTCGTGCTCTGTTTTCCCTCATGCTCTGTTTTCCCTCGTGCTCTGTTTGTCTCTCGTGGTCTGTTTTTCCTCGTGCTCTGTTTTTCTCTCGTGCTGTTTTTCCTCGTGCTCTGTTTTCCGTCGTGCTCTGTTTTTCTCTCGTGCTCTGTTCTTCTCTCGTGCTCTGTTTTCCCTCGTGCTCTGTTTTTCTCTCGTGCTCTGTTTTTCTCTCGTGCTCTGTTTTCCCTCATGCTCTGTTTTCCCTCGTGCTCTGTTTGTCTCTCGTGGTCTGTTTTTCCTCGTGCTCTGTTTTTCTCTCGTGCTGTTTTTCCTCGTGCTCTGTTTTCCGTCGTGCTCTGTTTTTCTCTCGTGCTCTGTTCTTCTCTCGTGCTCTGTTTTCCCTCGTGCTCTGTTTTTCTCTCGTGCTCTGTTTTCCGTCTTGCTCTGTTTTTCTCTCGTGCTCTGTTTTCCCTCGTGCTCTGTTTTTCTCTCGTGCTCTGTCTTTCTCTCGTGCTCCGTTTTCCCTCGTGCTCTGTTTTCCCTCGTGCTCTGTTTTTCTCTCGTGCTCTGTTTTTCTCTCGTGCTCTGTTGTACCTCGTGCTCTGTTTTTCTCTCGTGCACCGTTTTACCTCGTGCTCTGTTTTTCCTCGTGCTCTGTTTTCCCTCGTGCTCTGTTTTTCCTCGTGCTCTGTTTTCCTCGTGCTTTTTTTTTCCTCGTGCTGTTTTCTCTCTTGCTCTGTTTTTCCTCGTGCTCTGTTTTACCTCGTGCTCTGCTTTTCCTCGTGCTTTGTTTTTCCTTGTGCTCTGTTTTCCTTGTGCTTTGTTTTTCCTCGTGCTCTGTTTTCCCTCGTGCTCTGTTTTTCCCTCGTGCTCTGTTTTCCCTCGTGCTCTGTTTTCCCTCGTGCTCTGTTTTTCCTCGTGCTCTGTTTTTCCCTCGTGCTCTGTTTTTTCCTCGTGCTCTGTTTTTCATCGTGCTTTGTTTTTCCTCGTGCTCTGTAATCCCTCGTGCTCTGTTTTTCTCTCGTGCTCTGTTTTCCCTCGTGCTCTGTTTTCCCTCGTGCTCTGTTTTTCCTCGTGCTCTGTTTTTCCTCGTGCTCTGTTTTCCTCGTGCTTTGTTTTCCCTCGTGCTGTTTTCTCTCTTGCTCTGTTTTTCCTTGTGCTCTGTTTTCCCTCGTGCTCTGCTTTTCCTCGTGCTTTGTTTTTCCTCGTGCTCTGTTTTCCCTCGTGCTCTGTTTTTCTCTCGTGCTCTGTTGTCCCTCATGCTCTGTTTTCCCTCGTGCTCTGTTTGTCTCTCGTGGACTGTTTTTCCTCGTGCTCTGTTTTTCTCTCGTGCTGTTTTTCCTCGTGCTCTGTTTTCCGTCGTGCTCTGTTTTTCTCTCGTGCTCTGTTCTTCTCTCGTGCTCTGTTTTCCCTCGTGCTCTGTTTTTCTCTCGTGCTCTGTTTTCCGTCTTGCTCTGTTTTTCTCTCGTGCTCTGTTTTCCCTCGTGCTCTGTTTTTCTCTCGTGCTCTGTCTTTCTCTCGTGCTCCGTTTTCCCTCGTGCTCTGTTTTCCCTCGTGCTCTGTTTTTCTCTCGTGCTCTGTTTTTCTCTCGTGCTCTGTTTTTCTCTCGTGCTCTGTTGTACCTCGTGCTCTGTTTTCCCTCGTGCTCTGTTTTTCCTCGTGCTCTGTTTTCCTCGTGCTTTTTTTTTCCTCGTGCTGTTTTCTCTCTTGCTCTGTTTTTCCTCGTGCTCTGTTTTACCTCGTGCTCTGCTTTTCCTCGTGCTTTGTTTTTCCTTGTGCTCTGTTTTCCTTGTGCTTTGTTTTTCCTCGTGCTCTGTTTTCCTTCGTGCTCTGTTTTTCCCTCGTGCTCTGTTTTCCCTCGTGCTCTGTTTTCCCTCGTGCTCTGTTTTTCCTCGTGCTCTGTTTTTCCTCGTGCTCTGTTTTCCTCGTGCTTTGTTTTTCCTCGTGCTGTTTTCTCTCTTGCTCTGTTTTCCCTCGTGCTCTGCTTTTCCTCGTGCTTTGTTTTTCCTCGTGCTCTGTTTTCCCTCGTGCTCTGTTTTTCTCTCGTGCTCTGTTTTCCCTCATGCTCTGTTTTCCCTCGTGCTCTGTTTGTCTCTCGTGGTCTGTTTTTCCTCGTGCTCTGTTTTTCTCTCGTGCTGTTTTTCCTCGTGCTCTGTTTTCCGTCGTGCTCTGTTTTTCTCTCGTGCTCTGTTCTTCTCTCGTGCTCTGTTTTCCCTCGTGCTCTGTTTTTCTCTCGTGCTCTGTTTTCCGTCGTGCTCTGTTTTTGTCTCGTGCTCTGTTTTCCCTCGTGCTCTGTTTTTCTCTCGTGCTCTGTCTTTCTCTCGTGCTCCGTTTTCCCTCGTGCTCTGTTTTCCCTCGTGCTCTGTTTTTCTCTCGTGCTCTGTTTTTCTCTCGTGCTCTGTTTTTCTCTCGTGCTCTTTTTTTCTCTCGTGCTCTGTTTTCCCTCGTGCTCTGTTGTACCTCGTGCTCTGTTTTTCTCTCGTGCACCGTTTTACCTCGTGCTCTGTTTTTCCTCGTGCTCTGTTTTCCCTCGTGCTCTGTTTTTCCTCGTGCTCTGTTTTCCTCGTGCTTTTTTTTTCCTCGTGCTGTTTTCTCTCTTGCTCTGTTTTTCCTCGTGCTCTGTTTTACCTCGTGCTCTGCTTTTCCTCGTGCTCTGTTTTCCCTCGTGCTCTGTTTTTCCTCGTGCTCTGTTTTCCTCGTGCTTTTTTTTTCCTCGTGCTGTTTTCTCTCTTGCTCTGTTTTTCCTCGTGCTCTGTTTTACCTCGTGCTCTGCTTTTCCTCGTGCTCTGTTTTTCCTCGTGCTCTGTTTTCCCTCGTGCTCTGTTTTTCCCTCGTGCTCTGTTTTCCCTCGTGCTCTGTTTTTCCTCGCGTTCTTTTCTTTTCTCGTGCTCTGTTTTTCCTTGCGTTCTTTTCTTTTCTCGTGCTCTGTTTTTCCTTGCGTTCTTTTCTTTCCTCGTGCTCTGTTTTCCCTCGTGCTCTGTTTTTCCCTCGTGCTCTGTTTTCCCTCGTGCTGTTTTTCCTCGCGTTCTTTTCTTTTCTCGTGCTCTGTTTTTTCTTGCGTTCTTTTCTTGACTCGTGCTCTGTTTTTCCTTGCGTTCTTTTCTTTCCTCGTGCTCTGTTTTTCCTCGCAGTCTTTTCTTTTCTCGTGCTCTGTTTATCCTCGTGTTCTGTTTTTCCTTGCGTTCTTTTCTTTTCTCGTGCTCTGTTTTTCCTCGTGCTCTGTTTTTCCCTCGTACTCTGTTTTCCCTCGTGCTCTGTTTTCCCTCGTGCTCTGTTGTTCCTCGCGTTCTTTTCTTTTCTCGTGCTCTGTTTTTCCTCGTGCTCTGTTTTTCCTCGTGGTCTGTTTTTCCCTCGTGCTCTGTTTTCCCTCGTGCTCTGTTTTCTCTCGTGCTCTGTTTTTCCCTCGTGCTCTGTTTTCCCTCGTGCTCTGTTATCCCTCGTGCTCTGTTTTTCTCTCGTGCTCCGTTTTACCTCGTGCTCTGTTTCCCCTCGTGCTCTGTTTTCCCTCGTGCTCTGTTTTCCCTCGTGCTCTGTTTTTCCTCGTGCTCTGTTTTTCCCTCGTGCTCTGTTTTTTCCTCGTGCTCTGTTTTCCCTCGTGCTCTGTTTTTCCTCGTGCTCTGTTTTTCCTCTTGCTCTGTTTTCCTCGTGCTTTGTTTTTCCTCGTGCTGTTTTCTCTCTTGCTCTGTTTTTCCTTGTGCTCTGTTTTCCCTCGTGCTCTGCTTTTCCTCGTGCTTTGTTTTTCCTCGTGCTCTGTTTTCCCTCGTGCTCTGTTTTTCTCTCTTGCTCTGTTTTCCCTCGTGCTCTGCTTTTCCTCGTGCTTTGTTTTTCCTCGTGCTCTGTTTTCCCTCGTGCTCTGTTTTTCTCTCGTGCTCTGTTTTCCCTCATGCTCTGTTTTCCCTCGTGCTCTGTTTGTCTCTCGTGGTCTGTTTTTCCTCGTGCTCTGTTTTTCTCTCGTGCTGTTTTTCCTCGTGCTCTGTTTTCCGTCGTGCTCTGTTTTTCTCTCGTGCTCTGTTCTTCTCTCGTGCTCTGTTTTCCCTCGTGCTCTGTTTTTCTCTCGTGCTCTGTTTTTCTCTCGTGCTCTGTTTTCCCTCATGCTCTGTTTTCCCTCGTGCTCTGTTTGTCTCTCGTGGTCTGTTTTTCCTCGTGCTCTGTTTTTCTCTCGTGCTGTTTTTCCTCGTGCTCTGTTTTCCGTCGTGCTCTGTTTTTCTCTCGTGCTCTGTTCTTCTCTCGTGCTCTGTTTTCCCTCGTGCTCTGTTTTTCTCTCGTGCTCTGTTTTCCGTCTTGCTCTGTTTTTCTCTCGTGCTCTGTTTTCTCTCGTGCTCTGTTTTCTCTCTTGCTCTGTTTTTCCTCGTGCTCTGTTTTACCTCGTGCTCTGCTTTTCCTCGTGCTTTGTTTTTCCTTGTGCTCTGTTTTCCTTGTGCTTTGTTTTTCCTCGTGCTCTGTTTTCCCTCGTGCTCTGTTTTTCCCTCGTGCTCTGTTTTCCCTCGTGCTCTGTTTTTCCTCGCGTTCTTTTCTTTTCTCGTGCTCTGTTTTTCCTTGCGTTCTTTTCTTTTCTCGTGCTCTGTTTTTCCTTGCGTTCTTTTCTTTCCTCGTGCTCTGTTTTCCCTCGTGCTCTGTTTTTCCCTCGTGCTCTGTTTTCCCTCGTGCTGTTTTTCCTCGCGTTCTTTTCTTTTCTCGTGCTCTGTTTTTTCTTGCGTTCTTTTCTTGACTCGTGCTCTGTTTTTCCTTGCGTTCTTTTCTTTCCTCGTGCTCTGTTTTTCCTCGCAGTCTTTTCTTTTCTCGTGCTCTGTTTATCCTCGTGTTCTGTTTTTCCTTGCGTTCTTTTCTTTTCTCGTGCTCTGTTTTTCCTCGTGCTCTGTTTTTCCCTCGTACTCTGTTTTCCCTCGTGCTCTGTTTTCCCTCGTGCTCTGTTGTTCCTCGCGTTCTTTTCTTTTCTCGTGCTCTGTTTTTCCTCGTGCTCTGTTTTTCCTCGTGGTCTGTTTTTCCCTCGTGCTCTGTTTTCCCTCGTGCTCTGTTTTCTCTCGTGCTCTGTTTTTCCCTCGTGCTCTGTTTTCCCTCGTGCTCTGTTATCCCTCGTGCTCTGTTTTTCTCTCGTGCTCCGTTTTACCTCGTGCTCTGTTTCCCCTCGTGCTCTGTTTTCCCTCGTGCTCTGTTTTCCCTCGTGCTCTGTTTTTCCTCGTGCTCTGTTTTTCCCTCGTGCTCTGTTTTTTCCTCGTGCTCTGTTTTTCATCGTGCTTTGTTTTTCCTCGTGCTCTGTAATCCCTCGTGCTCTGTTTTTCTCTCGTGCTCTGTTTTCCCTCGTGCTCTGTTTTCCCTCGTGCTCTGTTTTTCCTCGTGCTCTGTTTTTCCTCTTGCTCTGTTTTCCTCGTGCTTTGTTTTTCCTCGTGCTGTTTTCTCTCTTGCTCTGTTTTTCCTTGTGCTCTGTTTTCCCTCGTGCTCTGCTTTTCCTCGTGCTTTGTTTTTCCTCGTGCTCTGTTTTCCCTCGTGCTCTGTTTTTCTCTCTTGCTCTGTTTTCCCTCGTGCTCTGCTTTTCCTCGTGCTTTGTTTTTCCTCGTGCTCTGTTTTCCCTCGTGCTCTGTTTTTCTCTCGTGCTCTGTTTTCCCTCATGCTCTGTTTTCCCTCGTGCTCTGTTTGTCTCTCGTGGTCTGTTTTTCCTCGTGCTCTGTTTTTCTCTCGTGCTGTTTTTCCTCGTGCTCTGTTTTCCGTCGTGCTCTGTTTTTCTCTCGTGCTCTGTTCTTCTCTCGTGCTCTGTTTTCCCTCGTGCTCTGTTTTTCTCTCGTGCTCTGTTTTTCTCTCGTGCTCTGTTTTCCCTCATGCTCTGTTTTCCCTCGTGCTCTGTTTGTCTCTCGTGGTCTGTTTTTCCTCGTGCTCTGTTTTTCTCTCGTGCTGTTTTTCCTCGTGCTCTGTTTTCCGTCGTGCTCTGTTTTTCTCTCGTGCTCTGTTCTTCTCTCGTGCTCTGTTTTCCCTCGTGCTCTGTTTTTCTCTCGTGCTCTGTTTTCCGTCTTGCTCTGTTTTTCTCTCGTGCTCTGTTTTCCCTCGTGCTCTGTTTTTCTCTCGTGCTCTGTCTTTCTCTCGTGCTCCGTTTTCCCTCGTGCTCTGTTTTCCCTCGTGCTCTGTTTTTCTCTCGTGCTCTGTTTTTCTCTCGTGCTCTGTTGTACCTCGTGCTCTGTTTTTCTCTCGTGCACCGTTTTACCTCGTGCTCTGTTTTTCCTCGTGCTCTGTTTTCCCTCGTGCTCTGTTTTTCCTCGTGCTCTGTTTTCCTCGTGCTTTTTTTTTCCTCGTGCTGTTTTCTCTCTTGCTCTGTTTTTCCTCGTGCTCTGTTTTACCTCGTGCTCTGCTTTTCCTCGTGCTTTGTTTTTCCTTGTGCTCTGTTTTCCTTGTGCTTTGTTTTTCCTCGTGCTCTGTTTTCCCTCGTGCTCTGTTTTTCCCTCGTGCTCTGTTTTCCCTCGTGCTCTGTTTTCCCTCGTGCTCTGTTTTTCATCGTGCTCTGTTTTTCCCTCGTGCTCTGTTTTTTCCTCGTGCTCTGTTTTTCATCGTGCTTTGTTTTTCCTCGTGCTCTGTAATCCCTCGTGCTCTGTTTTTCTCTCGTGCTCTGTTTTCCCTCGTGCTCTGTTTTCCCTCGTGCTCTGTTTTTCCTCGTGCTCTGTTTTTCCTCGTGCTCTGTTTTCCTCGTGCTTTGTTTTCCCTCGTGCTGTTTTCTCTCTTGCTCTGTTTTTCCTTGTGCTCTGTTTTCCCTCGTGCTCTGCTTTTCCTCGTGCTTTGTTTTTCCTCGTGCTCTGTTTTCCCTCGTGCTCTGTTTTTCTCTCGTGCTCTGTTTTCCCTCATGCTCTGTTTTCCCTCGTGCTCTGTTTGTCTCTCGTGGTCTGTTTTTCCTCGTGCTCTGTTTTTCTCTCGTGCTGTTTTTCCTCGTGCTCTGTTTTCCGTCGTGCTCTGTTTTTCTCTCGTGCTCTGTTCTTCTCTCGTGCTCTGTTTTCCCTCGTGCTCTGTTTTTCTCTCGTGCTCTGTTTTCCGTCTTGCTCTGTTTTTCTCTCGTGCTCTGTTTTCCCTCGTGCTCTGTTTTTCTCTCGTGCTCTGTCTTTCTCTCGTGCTCCGTTTTCCCTCGTGCTCTGTTTTCCCTCGTGCTCTGTTTTTCTCTCGTGCTCTGTTTTTCTCTCGTGCTCTGTTTTTCTCTCGTGCTCTGTTGTACCTCGTGCTCTGTTTTCCCTCGTGCTCTGTTTTTCCTCGTGCTCTGTTTTCCTCGTGCTTTTTTTTTCCTCGTGCTGTTTTCTCTCTTGCTCTGTTTTTCCTCGTGCTCTGTTTTACCTCGTGCTCTGCTTTTCCTCGTGCTTTGTTTTTCCTTGTGCTCTGTTTTCCTTGTGCTTTGTTTTTCCTCGTGCTCTGTTTTCCTTCGTGCTCTGTTTTTCCCTCGTGCTCTGTTTTCCCTCGTGCTCTGTTTTCCCTCGTGCTCTGTTTTTCCTCGTGCTCTGTTTTTCCTCGTGCTCTGTTTTCCTCGTGCTTTGTTTTTCCTCGTGCTGTTTTCTCTCTTGCTCTGTTTTCCCTCGTGCTCTGCTTTTCCTCGTGCTTTGTTTTTCCTCGTGCTCTGTTTTCCCTCGTGCTCTGTTTTTCTCTCGTGCTCTGTTTTCCCTCATGCTCTGTTTTCCCTCGTGCTCTGTTTGTCTCTCGTGGTCTGTTTTTCCTCGTGCTCTGTTTTTCTCTCGTGCTGTTTTTCCTCGTGCTCTGTTTTCCGTCGTGCTCTGTTTTTCTCTCGTGCTCTGTTCTTCTCTCGTGCTCTGTTTTCCCTCGTGCTCTGTTTTTCTCTCGTGCTCTGTTTTCCGTCGTGCTCTGTTTTTGTCTCGTGCTCTGTTTTCCCTCGTGCTCTGTTTTTCTCTCGTGCTCTGTCTTTCTCTCGTGCTCCGTTTTCCCTCGTGCTCTGTTTTCCCTCGTGCTCTGTTTTTCTCTCGTGCTCTGTTTTTCTCTCGTGCTCTGTTTTTCTCTCGTGCTCTTTTTTTCTCTCGTGCTCTGTTTTCCCTCGTGCTCTGTTGTACCTCGTGCTCTGTTTTTCTCTCGTGCACCGTTTTACCTCGTGCTCTGTTTTTCCTCGTGCTCTGTTTTCCCTCGTGCTCTGTTTTTCCTCGTGCTCTGTTTTCCTCGTGCTTTTTTTTTCCTCGTGCTGTTTTCTCTCTTGCTCTGTTTTTCCTCGTGCTCTGTTTTACCTCGTGCTCTGCTTTTCCTCGTGCTTTGTTTTTCCTTGTGCTCTGTTTTCCTTGTGCTTTGTTTTTCCTCGTGCTCTGTTTTCCCTCGTGCTCTGTTTTTCCCTCGTGCTCTGTTTTCCCTCGTGCTCTGTTTTTCCTCGCGTTCTTTTCTTTTCTCGTGCTCTGTTTTTCCTTGCGTTCTTTTCTTTTCTCGTGCTCTGTTTTTCCTTGCGTTCTTTTCTTTCCTCGTGCTCTGTTTTCCCTCGTGCTCTGTTTTTCCCTCGTGCTCTGTTTTCCCTCGTGCTGTTTTTCCTCGCGTTCTTTTCTTTTCTCGTGCTCTGTTTTTTCTTGCGTTCTTTTCTTGACTCGTGCTCTGTTTTTCCTTGCGTTCTTTTCTTTCCTCGTGCTCTGTTTTTCCTCGCAGTCTTTTCTTTTCTCGTGCTCTGTTTATCCTCGTGTTCTGTTTTTCCTTGCGTTCTTTTCTTTTCTCGTGCTCTGTTTTTCCTCGTGCTCTGTTTTTCCCTCGTACTCTGTTTTCCCTCGTGCTCTGTTTTCCCTCGTGCTCTGTTGTTCCTCGCGTTCTTTTCTTTTCTCGTGCTCTGTTTTTCCTCGTGCTCTGTTTTTCCTCGTGGTCTGTTTTTCCCTCGTGCTCTGTTTTCCCTCGTGCTCTGTTTTCTCTCGTGCTCTGTTTTTCCCTCGTGCTCTGTTTTCCCTCGTGCTCTGTTATCCCTCGTGCTCTGTTTTTCTCTCGTGCTCCGTTTTACCTCGTGCTCTGTTTCCCCTCGTGCTCTGTTTTCCCTCGTGCTCTGTTTTCCCTCGTGCTCTGTTTTTCCTCGTGCTCTGTTTTTCCCTCGTGCTCTGTTTTTTCCTCGTGCTCTGTTTTTCATCGTGCTTTGTTTTTCCTCGTGCTCTGTAATCCCTCGTGCTCTGTTTTTCTCTCGTGCTCTGTTTTCCCTCGTGCTCTGTTTTCCCTCGTGCTCTGTTTTTCCTCGTGCTCTGTTTTTCCTCTTGCTCTGTTTTCCTCGTGCTTTGTTTTTCCTCGTGCTGTTTTCTCTCTTGCTCTGTTTTTCCTTGTGCTCTGTTTTCCCTCGTGCTCTGCTTTTCCTCGTGCTTTGTTTTTCCTCGTGCTCTGTTTTCCCTCGTGCTCTGTTTTTCTCTCGTGCTCTGTTTTCCCTCATGCTCTGTTTTCCCTCGTGCTCTGTTTGTCTCTCGTGGTCTGTTTTTCCTCGTGCTCTGTTTTTCTCTCGTGCTGTTTTTCCTCGTGCTCTGTTTTCCGTCGTGCTCTGTTTTTCTCTCGTGCTCTGTTCTTCTCTCGTGCTCTGTTTTCCCTCGTGCTCTGTTTTTCTCTCGTGCTCTGTTTTCCGTCTTGCTCTGTTTTTCTCTCGTGCTCTGTTTTCCCTCGTGCTCTGTTTTTCTCTCGTGCTCTGTCTTTCTCTCGTGCTCCGTTTTCCCTCGTGCTCTGTTTTCCCTCGTGCTCTGTTTTTCTCTCGTGCTCTGTTTTTCTCTCGTGCTCTGTTGTACCTCGTGCTCTGTTTTTCTCTCGTGCACCGTTTTACCTCGTGCTCTGTTTTTACTCGTGCTCTGTTTTCCCTCGTGCTCTGTTTTTCCTCGTGCTCTGTTTTCCCTCGTGCTCTGTTTTCCCTCGTGCTCTGTTTTTCCTCGTGCTCTGTTTTTCCCTCGTGCTCTGTTTTTTCCTCGTGCTCTGTTTTTCATCGTGCTTTGTTTTTCCTCGTGCTCTGTAATCCCTCGTGCTCTGTTTTTCCCTCGTGCTCTGTTTTCCCTCGTGCTCTGTTTTCCCTCGTGCTTTGTTTTTCCTCGTGCTGTTTTCTCTCTTGCTCTGTTTTTCCTTGTGCTCTGTTTTCCCTCGTGCTCTAATTTTCCTCGTTCTTTGTTTTTCCTCGTGCTCTGTTTTCCCTCGTGCTCTGTTTTTCTCTCGTGCTCTGTTTTCCCTCATGCTCTGTTTTCCCTCGTGCTCTGTTTGTCTCTCGTGGTCTGTTTTTCCTCGTGCTCTGTTTTTCTCTCGTGCTGTTTTTCCTCGTGCTCTGTTTTCCGTCGTGCTCTGTTTTTCTCTCGTGCTCTGTTCTTCTCTCGTGCTCTGTTTTCCCTCGTGCTCTGTTTTTCTCTCGTGCTCTGTTTTCCGTCTTGCTCTGTTTTTCTCTCGTGCTCTGTTTTCCCTCGTGCTCTGTTTTTCTCTCGTGCTCTGTCTTTCTCTCGTGCTCCGTTTTCCCTCGTGCTCTGTTTTCCCTCGTGCTCTGTTTTTCTCTCGTGCTCTGTTTTTCTCTCGTGCTCTGTTTTTCTCTCGTGCTCTGTTGTACCTCGTGCTCTGTTTTCCCTCGTGCTCTGTTTTTCCTCGTGCTCTGTTTTCCTCGTGCTTTTTTTTTCCTCGTGCTGTTTTCTCTCTTGCTCTGTTTTTCCTCGTGCTCTGTTTTACCTCGTGCTCTGCTTTTCCTCGTGCTTTGTTTTTCCTTGTGCTCTGTTTTCCTTGTGCTTTGTTTTTCCTCGTGCTCTGTTTTCCTTCGTGCTCTGTTTTTCCCTCGTGCTCTGTTTTCCCTCGTGCTCTGTTTTCCCTCGTGCTCTGTTTTTCCTCGTGCTCTGTTTTTCCTCGTGCTCTGTTTTTCCTCGTGCTCTGTTTTCCTCGTGCTTTGTTTTTCCTCGTGCTGTTTTCTCTCTTGCTCTGTTTTCCCTCGTGCTCTGCTTTTCCTCGTGCTTTGTTTTTCCTCGTGCTCTGTTTTCCCTCGTGCTCTGTTTTTCTCTCGTGCTCTGTTTTCCCTCATGCTCTGTTTTCCCTCGTGCTCTGTTTGTCTCTCGTGGTCTGTTTTTCCTCGTGCTCTGTTTTTCTCTCGTGCTGTTTTTCCTCGTGCTCTGTTTTCCGTCGTGCTCTGTTTTTCTCTCGTGCTCTGTTCTTCTCTCGTGCTCTGTTTTCCCTCGTGCTCTGTTTTTCTCTCGTGCTCTGTTTTCCGTCGTGCTCTGTTTTTGTCTCGTGCTCTGTTTTCCCTCGTGCTCTGTTTTTCTCTCGTGCTCTGTCTTTCTCTCGTGCTCCGTTTTCCCTCGTGCTCTGTTTTCCCTCGTGCTCTGTTTTTCTCTCGTGCTCTGTTTTTCTCTCGTGCTCTGTTTTTCTCTCGTGCTCTTTTTTTCTCTCGTGCTCTGTTTTCCCTCGTGCTCTGTTGTACCTCGTGCTCTGTTTTTCTCTCGTGCACCGTTTTACCTCGTGCTCTGTTTTTCCTCGTGCTCTGTTTTTCCTCGTGCTCTGTTTTCCTCGTGCTTTTTTTTTCCTCGTGCTGTTTTCTCTCTTGCTCTGTTTTTCCTCGTGCTCTGTTTTACCTCGTGCTCTGCTTTTCCTCGTGCTTTGTTTTTCCTTGTGCTCTGTTTTCCTTGTGCTTTGTTTTTCCTCGTGCTCTGTTTTCCCTCGTGCTCTGTTTTTCCCTCGTGCTCTGTTTTCCCTCGTGCTCTGTTTTTCCTCGCGTTCTTTTCTTTTCTCGTGCTCTGTTTTTCCTTGCGTTCTTTTCTTTTCTCGTGCTCTGTTTTTCCTTGCGTTCTTTTCTTTCCTCGTGCTCTGTTTTCCCTCGTGCTCTGTTTTTCCCTCGTGCTCTGTTTTCCCTCGTGCTGTTTTTCCTCGCGTTCTTTTCTTTTCTCGTGCTCTGTTTTTTCTTGCGTTCTTTTCTTGACTCGTGCTCTGTTTTTCCTTGCGTTCTTTTCTTTCCTCGTGCTCTGTTTTTCCTCGCAGTCTTTTCTTTTCTCGTGCTCTGTTTATCCTCGTGTTCTGTTTTTCCTTGCGTTCTTTTCTTTTCTCGTGCTCTGTTTTTCCTCGTGCTCTGTTTTTCCCTCGTACTCTGTTTTCCCTCGTGCTCTGTTTTCCCTCGTGCTCTGTTGTTCCTCGCGTTCTTTTCTTTTCTCGTGCTCTGTTTTTCCTCGTGCTCTGTTTTTCCTCGTGGTCTGTTTTTCCCTCGTGCTCTGTTTTCCCTCGTGCTCTGTTTTCTCTCGTGCTCTGTTTTTCCCTCGTGCTCTGTTTTCCCTCGTGCTCTGTTATCCCTCGTGCTCTGTTTTTCTCTCGTGCTCCGTTTTACCTCGTGCTCTGTTTCCCCTCGTGCTCTGTTTTCCCTCGTGCTCTGTTTTCCCTCGTGCTCTGTTTTTCCTCGTGCTCTGTTTTTCCCTCGTGCTCTGTTTTTTCCTCGTGCTCTGTTTTTCATCGTGCTTTGTTTTTCCTCGTGCTCTGTAATCCCTCGTGCTCTGTTTTTCTCTCGTGCTCTGTTTTCCCTCGTGCTCTGTTTTCCCTCGTGCTCTGTTTTTCCTCGTGCTCTGTTTTTCCTCTTGCTCTGTTTTCCTCGTGCTTTGTTTTTCCTCGTGCTGTTTTATCTCTTGCTCTGTTTTTCCTTGTGCTCTGTTTTCCCTCGTGCTCTGCTTTTCCTCGTGCTTTGTTTTTCCTCGTGCTCTGTTTTCCCTCGTGCTCTGTTTTTCTCTCGTGCTCTGTTTTCCCTCATGCTCTGTTTTCCCTCGTGCTCTGTTTGTCTCTCGTGGTCTGTTTTTCCTCGTGCTCTGTTTTTCTCTCGTGCTGTTTTTCCTCGTGCTCTGTTTTCCGTCGTGCTCTGTTTTTCTCTCGTGCTCTGTTCTTCTCTCGTGCTCTGTTTTCCCTCGTGCTCTGTTTTTCTCTCGTGCTCTGTTTTCCGTCTTGCTCTGTTTTTCTCTCGTGCTCTGTTTTCCCTCGTGCTCTGTTTTTCTCTCGTGCTCTGTCTTTCTCTCGTGCTCCGTTTTCCCTCGTGCTCTGTTTTCCCTCGTGCTCTGTTTTTCTCTCGTGCTCTGTTTTTCTCTCGTGCTCTGTTGTACCTCGTGCTCTGTTTTTCTCTCGTGCACCGTTTTACCTCGTGCTCTGTTTTTCCTCGTGCTCTGTTTTCCCTCGTGCTCTGTTTTTCCTCGTGCTCTGTTTTCCTCGTGCTTTTTTTTTCCTCGTGCTGTTTTCTCTCTTTTGCTCTGTTTTTCCTCGTGCTCTGTTTTACCTCGTGCTCTGCTTTTCCTCGTGCTTTGTTTTTCCTTGTGCTCTGTTTTCCTTGTGCTTTGTTTTTCCTCGTGCTCTGTTTTCCCTCGTGCTCTGTTTTTCCCTCGTGCTCTGTTTTCCCTCGTGCTCTGTTTTCCCTCGTGCTCTGTTTTTCTTCGTGCTCTGTTTTTCCTCGTGCTCTGTTTTCCTCGTGCTTTGTTTTTCCTCGTGCTGTTTTCTCTCTTGCTCTGTTTTTCCTTGTGCTCTGTTTTCCCTCGTGCTCTGCTTTTCCTCGTGCTTTGTTTTTCCTCGTGCTCTGTTTTCCCTCGTGCTCTGTTTTTCTCTCGTGCTCTGTTTTCCCTCATGCTCTGTTTTCCCTCGTGCTCTGTTTGTCTCTCGTGGTCTGTTTTTCCTCGTGCTCTGTTTTTCTCTCATGCTGTTTTTCCTCGTGCTCTGTTTTCCGTCGTGCTCTGTTTTTCTCTCGTGCTCTGTTCTTCTCTCGTGCTCTGTTTTCCCTCGTGCTCTGTTTTTCTCTCGTGCTCTGTTTTCCGTCGTGCTCTGTTTTTCTCTCGTGCTCTGTTTTCCCTCGTGCTCTGTCTTTCTCTCGTGCTCCGTTTTCCCTCGTGCTCTGTTTTCCCTCGTGCTCTGTTTTTCTCTCGTGCTCTGTTTTTCTCTCGTGCTCTGTTTTTCTCTCGTGCTCTTTTTTTCTCTCGTGCTCTGTTTTCCCTCGTGCTCTGTTTTCCCTCGTGCTCTGTTTTTCCTCGTGCTCTGTTTTTCCTCTTGCTCTGTTTTCCTCGTGCTTTGTTTTTCCTCGTGCTGTTTTCTCTCTTGCTCTGTTTTTCCTTGTGCTCTGTTTTCCCTCGTGCTCTGCTTTTCCTCGTGCTTTGTTTTTCCTCGTGCTCTGTTTTCCCTCGTGCTCTGTTTTTCTCTCGTGCTCTGTTTTCCCTCATGCTCTGTTTTCCCTCGTGCTCTGTTTGTCTCTCGTGGTCTGTTTTTCCTCGTGCTCTGTTTTTCTCTCGTGCTGTTTTTCCTCGTGCTCTGTTTTCCGTCGTGCTCTGTTTTTCTCTCGTGCTCTGTTCTTCTCTCGTGCTCTGTTTTCCCTCGTGCTCTGTTTTTCTCTCGTGCTCTGTTTTCCGTCTTGCTCTGTTTTTCTCTCGTGCTCTGTTTTCCCTCGTGCTCTGTTTTTCTCTCGTGCTCTGTCTTTCTCTCGTGCTCCGTTTTCCCTCGTGCTCTGTTTTCCCTCGTGCTCTGTTTTTCTCTCGTGCTCTGTTTTTCTCTCGTGCTCTGTTGTACCTCGTGCTCTGTTTTTGTCTCGTGCACCGTTTTACCTCGTGCTCTGTTTTTCCTCGTGCTCTGTTTTCCCTCGTGCTCTGTTTTTCCTCGTGCTCTGTTTTCCTCGTGCTTTTTTTTCCCTCGTGCTGTTTTCTCTCTTGCTCTGTTTTTCCTCGTGCTCTGTTTTACCTCGTGCTCTGCTTTTCCTCGTGCTTTGTTTTTCCTTGTGCTCTGTTTTCCTTGTGCTTTGTTTTTCCTCGTGCTCTGTTTTCCCTCGTGCTCTGTTTTTCCCTCGTGCTCTGTTTTCCCTCGTGCTCTGTTTTCCCTCGTGCTCTGTTTTCCCTCGTGCTCTGTTTTTCCTCGTGCTTTGTTTTTCCTCGTGCTGTTTTCTCTCTTGCTCTGTTTTTCCTTGTGCTCTGTTTTCCCTCGTGCTCTGCTTTTCCTCATGCTTTGTTTTTCCTCGTGCTCTGTTTTCCCTCGTGCTCTGTTTTTCTCTCGTGCTCTGTTTTCCCTCATGCTCTGTTTTCCCTCGTGCTCTGTTTGTCTCTCGTGGTCTGTTTTTCCTCGTGCTCTGTTTTTCTCTCGTGCTGTTTTTCCTCGTGCTCTGTTTTCCGTCGTGCTCTGTTTTTCTCTCGTGCTCTGTTCTTCTCTCGTGCTCTGTTTTCCCTCGTGCTCTGTTTTTCTCTCGTGCTCTGTTTTCCGTCGTGCTCTGTTTTTCTCTCGTGCTCTGTTTTCCCTCGTGCTCTGTCTTTCTCTCGTGCTCCGTTTTCCCTCGTGCTCTGTTTTCCCTCGTGCTCTGTTTTTCTCTCGTGCTCTGTTTTTCTCTCGTGCTCTGTTTTTCTCTCGTGCTCTTTTTTTCTCTCGTGCTCTGTTTTCCCTCGTGCTCTGTTGTACCTCGTGCTCTGTTTTTCTCTCGTGCACAGTTTTACCTCGTGCTCTGTTTTTCCTCGTGCTCTGTTTTCCCTCGTGCTCTGTTTTCCCTCGTGCTCTGTTTGTCTCTCGTGGTCTGTTTTTCCTCGTGCTCTGTTTTTCTCTCGTGCTGTTTTTCCTCGTGCTCTGTTTTCCGTCGTGCTCTGTTTTTCTCTCGTGCTCTGTTCTTCTCTCGTGCTCTGTTTTCCCTCGTGCTGTTTTTCTCTCGTGCTCTGTTTTCCGTCGTGCTCTGTTTTTCTCTCGTGCTCTGTTTTTCTCTCGTGCTCTGTCTTTCTCTCGTGCTCCGTTTTCCCTCGTGCTCTGTTTTCCCTCGTGCTCTGTTTTTCTCTCGTGCTCTGTTTTTCTCTCGTGCTCTGTTTTTCTCTCGTGCTCTTTTTTTCTCGTGCTCTGTTTTCCTCGTGCTTTTTTTTTCCTCGTGCTGTTTTCTCTCTTGCTCTGTTTTTCCTCGTGCTCTGTTTTCCCTCGTGCTCTGCTTTTCCTCGTGCTTTGTTTTTCCTTGTGCTCTGTTTTCCTTGTGCTTTGTTTTTCCTCGTGCTCTGTTTTCCCTCGTGCTCTGTTTTTCCCTCGTGCTCTGTTTTCCCTCTTGCTCTGTTTTTCCTCGCGTTCTTTTCTTTTCTCGTGCTCTGTTTTTCCTTGCGTTCTTTTCTTTTCTCGTGCTGTTTTTCCTTGCGTTCTTTTCTTTCCTCGTGCTCTGTTTTCCCTCGTGCTCTGTTTTCCCTCGTGCTTTTTTTCCTCGCGTTCTTTTCTTTTCTCGTTCTCTGTTTTTTCTTGCGTTCTTTTCTTGACTCGTGCTCTGTTTTTCCTTGCGTTCTTTTCTTTCCTCGTGCTCTGTTTTTCCTCGCGTTCTTTTCTTTTCTCGTGCTCTGTTTATCCTCGTCTTCTGATTTTCCTTGCGTTCTTTTCTTTTCTCGTGCTCTGTTTTTCCTCGTGCTCTGTTTTTCCCTCGTACTCTGTTTTCCCTCGTGCTCTGTTTTCCCTCGTGCTCTGTTGTTCCTCGCGTTCTTTTCTTTTCTCGTGCTCTGTTTTTCCTCGTGCTCTGTTTTTCCTCGTGCTCTGTTTTTCCCTCGTGCTCTGTTTTCCCTCGTGCTCTGTTTTCTCTCGTGCTCTGTTTTTCCCTCGTGCTCTGTTTTCCCTCGTGCTCTGTTGTTCCTCGCGTTCTTTTCTTTTCTCGTGCTCTGTTTTTCCTCGTGCTCTGTTTTCCCTCGTGCTCTGCTTTTCCTCGTGCTTTGTTTTTCCTTGTGCTCTGTTTTCCTTGTGCTTTGTTTTTCCTCGTGCTCTGTTTTCCCTCGTGCTCTGTTTTTCCCTCGTGCTCTGTTTTCCCTCGTGCTCTGTTTTTCCTCGCGTTCTTTTCTTTTCTCGTGCTCTGTTTTTCCTTGCGTTCTTTTCCTTTCTCGTGCTCTGTTTTTCCTTGCGTTCTTTTCTTTCCTCGTGCTCTGTTTTTCCTCGCGTTCTTTTCTTTTCTCGTGCTCTGTTTTTCCTCGTGCTCTGTTTTTCCTCGTGCTCTGTTTTTCCCTCGTGTTCTGTTTTCCCTCGTGCTCTGTTTTCTCTTGTGCTCTGTTTTTCCCTCGTGCTCTGTTTTCCCTCGTGCTCTGTTGTTCCTCGCGTTCTTTTCTTTTCTCATGCTCTGTTTTTCCTCGTGCTCTGTTTTTCTCTCGTGCTCTGTTTTTCCCTCGTGCTCTGTTTTCCCTCGTGCTCTGTTTTCTCTCGTGCTCTGTTTTTCTCTCGTGCACAGTTTTACCTCGTGCTCTGTTTTTCCTCGTGCTCTGTTTTCCCTCGTGCTCTGTTTTCCCTCGTGCTCTGTTTGTCTCTCGTGGTCTGTTTTTCCTCGTGCTCTGTTTTTCTCTCGTGCTGTTTTTCCTCGTGCTCTGTTTTCCGTCGTGCTCTGTTTTTCTCTCGTGCTCTGTTCTTCTCTCGTGCTCTGTTTTCCCTCGTGCTGTTTTTCTCTCGTGCTCTGTTTTCCGTCGTGCTCTGTTTTTCTCTCGTGCTCTGTTTTTCTCTCGTGCTCTGTCTTTCTCTCGTGCTCCGTTTTCCCTCGTGCTCTGTTTTCCCTCGTGCTCTGTTTTTCTCTCGTGCTCTGTTTTTCTCTCGTGCTCTGTTTTTCTCTCGTGCTCTTTTTTTCTCGTGCTCTGTTTTCCTCGTGCTTTTTTTTTCCTCGTGCTGTTTTCTCTCTTGCTCTGTTTTTCCTCGTGCTCTGTTTTCCCTCGTGCTCTGCTTTTCCTCGTGCTTTGTTTTTCCTTGTGCTCTGTTTTCCTTGTGCTTTGTTTTTCCTCGTGCTCTGTTTTCCCTCGTGCTCTGTTTTTCCCTCGTGCTCTGTTTTCCCTCTTGCTCTGTTTTTCCTCGCGTTCTTTTCTTTTCTCGTGCTCTGTTTTTCCTTGCGTTCTTTTCTTTTCTCGTGCTGTTTTTCCTTGCGTTCTTTTCTTTCCTCGTGCTCTGTTTTCCCTCGTGCTCTGGTTTCCCTCGTGCTTTTTTTCCTCGCGTTCTTTTCTTTTCTCGTTCTCTGTTTTTTCTTGCGTTCTTTTCTTGACTCGTGCTCTGTTTTTCCTTGCGTTCTTTTCTTTCCTCGTGCTCTGTTTTTCCTCGCGTTCTTTTCTTTTCTCGTGCTCTGTTTATCCTCGTCTTCTGATTTTCCTTGCGTTCTTTTCTTTTCTCGTGCTCTGTTTTTCCTCGTGCTCTGTTTTTCCCTCGTACTCTGTTTTCCCTCGTGCTCTGTTTTCCCTCGTGCTCTGTTGTTCCTCGCGTTCTTTTCTTTTCTCGTGCTCTGTTTTTCCTCGTGCTCTGTTTTTCCCTCGTGCTCTGTTTTCCCTCGTGCTCTGTTTTCTCTCGTGCTCTGTTTTTCCCTCGTGCTCTGTTTTCCCTCGTGCTCTGTTGTTCCTCGCGTTCTTTTCTTTTCTCGTGCTCTGTTTTTCCTCGTGCTCTGTTTTCCCTCGTGCTCTGCTTTTCCTCGTGCTTTGTTTTTCCTTGTGCTCTGTTTTCCTTGTGCTTTGTTTTTCCTCGTGCTCTGTTTTCCCTCGTGCTCTGTTTTTCCCTCGTGCTCTGTTTTCCCTCGTGCTCTGTTTTTCCTCGCGTTCTTTTCTTTTCTCGTGCTCTGTTTTTCCTTGCGTTCTTTTCCTTTCTCGTGCTCTGTTTTTCCTTGCGTTCTTTTCTTTCCTCGTGCTCTGTTTTTCCTCGCGTTCTTTTCTTTTCTCGTGCTCTGTTTTTCCTCGTGCTCTGTTTTTCCTCGTGCTCTGTTTTTCCCTCGTGTTCTGTTTTCCCTCGTGCTCTGTTTTCTCTTGTGCTCTGTTTTTCCCTCGTGCTCTGTTTTCCCTCGTGCTCTGTTGTTCCTCGCGTTCTTTTCTTTTCTCATGCTCTGTTTTTCCTCGTGCTCTGTTTTTCTCTCGTGCTCTGTTTTTCCCTCGTGCTCTGTTTTCCCTCGTGCTCTGTTTTCTCTCGTGCTCTGTTTTTCTCTCGTGCTCTGTTTTCCTCTCGTGCTCTGTTTTCCCTCGTGCTCTGTTTTTCTCTCGTGCTCTGTTTTCCCTCGTGCTCTGTGTTTCCTCGTGCTCTGTTTTCCCTCGTGCTCTGTTTTCTCCCGTGCTCTGTTTTCCCTCGTGCTCTGCTTTTCCTCGTGCTTTGTTTTTCTCTCGTGCTCTGTTTTCCCTCGTGCTCTGTTATCCCTCGTGCTCTGTTTTTCTCTCGTGTTCCGTTTTACCTCGTGCTCTGTTTCCCCTCGTGCTCTGTTTTCCCTCGTGCTCTGTTTTCCCTCGTGCTCTGTTTTTCCTCGTGCTCTGTTTTTCCCTCGTGCTCTGTTTTTTCCTCGTGCTCTGTTTTTCATCGTGCTTTGTTTTTCCTCGTGCTCTGTAATCCCTCGTGCTCTGTTTTTCTCTCGTGCTCTATTTTCCCTCGTGCTCTGTTTTCCCTCGTGCTCTGTTTTTCCTCGTGCTCTGTTTTTCCTCGTGCTCTGTTTTCCTCGTGCTTTGTTTTTCCTCGTGCTGTTTTCTCTCTTGCTCTGTTTTTCCTTGTGCTCTGTTTTCCCTCGTGCTCTGCTTTTCCTCGTGCTTTGTTTTTCCTCGTGCTCTGTTTTCCCTCGTGCTCTGCTTTTCCTCGTGCTTTGTTTTTCCTCGTGCTCTGTTTTCCCTCGTGCTCTGTTTGTCTCTCGTGGTCTGTTTTTCCTCGTGCTCTGTTTTTCTCTCGTGCTGTTTTTCCTCGTGCTCTGTTTTCCGTCGTGCTCTGTTTTTCTCTCGTGCTCTGTTCTTCTCTCGTGCTCTGTTTTCCCTCGTGCTCTGTTTTTCTCTCGTGCTCTGTTTTCCGTCTTGCTCTGTTTTTCTCTCGTGCTCTGTTTTCCCTCGTGCTCTGTTTTTCTCTCGTGCTCTGTCTTTCTCTCGTGCTCCGTTTTCCCTCGTGCTCTGTTTTCCCTCGTGCTCTGTTTTTCTCTCGTGCTCTGTTTTTCTCTCGTGCTCTGTTTTTCTCTCGTGCTCTGTTGTACCTCGTGCTCTGTTTTTCTCTCGTGCACCGTTTTACCTCGTGCTCTGTTTTTCCTCGTGCTCTGTTTTCCCTCGTGCTCTGTTTTTCCTCGTGCTCTGTTTTCCTCGTGCTTTTTTTTTCCTCGTGCTGTTTTCTCTCTTGCTCTGTTTTTCCTCGTGCTCTGTTTTACCTCGTGCTCTGCTTTTCCTCGTGCTTTGTTTTTCCTTGTGCTCTGTTTTCCTTGTGCTTTGTTTTTCCTCGTGCTCTGTTTTTCCCTCGTGCTCTGTTTTCCCTCGTGCTCTGTTTTCCCTCGTGCTCTGTTTTTCCTCGTGCTCTGTTTTTCCTCGTGCTCTGTTTTCCTCGTGCTTTGTTTTTCCTCGTGCTGTTTTCTCTCTTGCTCTGTTTTTCCTTGTGCTCTGTTTTCCCTCGTGCTCTGCTTTTCCTCGTGCTTTGTTTTTCCTCGTGCTCTGTTTTCCCTCATGCTCTGTTTTCCCTCGTGCTCTGTTTGTCTCTCGTGGTCTGTTTTTCCTCGTGCTCTGTTTTTCTCTCGTGCTGTTTTTCCTCGTGCTCTGTTTTCCGTCGTGCTCTGTTTTTCTCTCGTGCTCTGTTCTTCTCTCGTGCTCTGTTTTCCCTCGTGCTCTGTTTTTCTCTCGTGCTCTGTTTTCCGTCTTGCTCTGTTTTTCTCTCGTGCTCTGTTTTCCCTCGTGCTCTGTTTTTCTCTCGTGCTCTGTCTTTCTCTCGTGCTCCGTTTTCCCTCGTGCTCTGTTTTCCCTCGTGCTCTGTTTTTCTCTCGTGCTCTGTTTTTCTCTCGTGCTCTGTTTTTCTCTCGTGCTCTGTTGTACCTCGTGCTCTGTTTTTCTCTCGTGCACCGTTTTACCTCGTGCTCTGTTTTTCCTCGTGCTCTGTTTTCCCTCGTGCTCTGTTTTTCCTCGTGCTCTGTTTTCCTCGTGCTTTTTTTTTCCTCGTGCTGTTTTCTCTCTTGCTCTGTTTTTCCTCGTGCTCTGTTTTACCTCGTGCTCTGCTTTTCCTCGTGCTTTGTTTTTCCTTGTGCTCTGTTTTCCTTGTGCTTTGTTCTTCCTCGTGCTCTGTTTTCCTTCGTGCTCTGTTTTTCCCTCGTGCTCTGTTTTCCCTCGTGCTCTGTCTTTCTCTCGTGCTCCGTTTTCCCTCGTGCTCTGTTTTCCCTCGTGCTCTGTTTTCCCTCGTGCTCTGTTTTTCCTCGTGCTCTGTTTTTCCTCGTGCTCTGTTTTTCCTCGTGCTCTGTTTTCCTCGTGCTTTGTTTTTCCTCGTGCTGTTTTCTCTCTTGCTCTGTTTTCCCTCGTGCTCTGCTTTTCCTCGTGCTTTGTTTTTCCTCGTGCTCTGTTTTCCCTCGTGCTCTGTTTTTCTCTCGTGCTCTGTTTTCCCTCATGCTCTGTTTTCCCTCGTGCTCTGTTTGTCTCTCGTGGTCTGTTTTTCCTCGTGCTCTGTTTTTCTCTCGTGCTGTTTTTCCTCGTGCTCTGTTTTCCGTCGTGCTCTGTTTTTCTCTCGTGCTCTGTTCTTCTCTCGTGCTCTGTTTTCCCTCGTGCTCTGTTTTTCTCTCGTGCTCTGTTTTCCGTCGTGCTCTGTTTTTGTCTCGTGCTCTGTTTTCCCTCGTGCTCTGTTTTTCTCTCGTGCTCTGTCTTTCTCTCGTGCTCCGTTTTCCCTCGTGCTCTGTTTTCCCTCGTGCTCTGTTTTTCTCTCGTGCTCTGTTTTTCTCTCGTGCTCTTTTTTTCTCTCGTGCTCTGTTTTCCCTCGTGCTCTGTTGTACCTCGTGCTCTGTTTTTCTCTCGTGCACCGTTTTACCTCGTGCTCTGTTTTTCCTCGTGCTCTGTTTTCCCTCGTGCTCTGTTTTTCCTCGTGCTGTTTTCCTCGTGCTTTTTTTTTCCTCGTGCTGTTTTCTCTCTTGCTCTGTTTTTCCTCGTGCTCTGTTTTACCTCGTGCTCTGCTTTTCCTCGTGCTTTGTTTTTCCTTGTGCTCTGTTTTCCTTGTGCTTTGTTTTTCCTCGTGCTCTGTTTTCCCTCGTGCTCTGTTTTTCCCTTGTGCTCTGTTTTCCCTCGTGCTCTGTTTTTCCTCGCGTTCTTTTCTTTTCTCGTGCTCTGTTTTTCCTTGCGTTCTTTTCTTTTTTCGTGCTCTGTTTTTCCTTGCGTTCTTTTCTTTCCTCGTGCTCTGTTTTCCCTCGTGCTCTGTTTTTCCCTCGTGCTCTGTTTTCCCTCGTGCTGTTTTTCCTCGCGTTCTTTTCTTTTCTCGTGCTCTGTTTTTTCTTGCGTTCTTTTCTTGACTCGTGCTCTGTTTTTCCTTGCGTTCTTTTCTTTCCTCGTGCTCTGTTTTTCCTCGCAGTCTTTTCTTTTCTCGTGCTCTGTTTATCCTCGTGTTCTGTTTTTCCTTGCGTTCTTTTCTTTTCTCGTGCTCTGTTTTTCCTCGTGCTCTGTTTTTCCCTCGTACTCTGTTTTCCCTCGTGCTCTGTTTTCCCTCGTGCTCTGTTGTTCCTCGCGTTCTTTTCTTTTCTCGTGCTCTGTTTTTCTCTCGTGCACCGTTTTACCTCGTGCTCTGTTTTTCCTCGTGCTCTGTTTTCCCTCGTGCTCTGTTTTTCCTCGTGCTCTGTTTTCCTCGTGCTTTTTTTTTCCTCGTGCTGTTTTCTCTCTTGCTCTGTTTTTCCTCGTGCTCTGTTTTACCTCGTGCTCTGCTTTTCCTCGTGCTTTGTTTTTCCTTGTGCTCTGTTTTCCTTGTGCTTTGTTTTTCCTCGTGCTCTGTTTTCCTTCGTGCTCTGTTTTTCCCTCGTGCTCTGTTTTTCCTCGTGCTCTGTTTTTCCTCGTGCTCTGTTTTCCTCGTGCTTTGTTTTTCCTCGTGCTGTTTTCTCTCTTGCTCTGTTTTTCCTTGTGCTCTGTTTTCCCTCGTGCTCTGCTTTTCCTCGTGCTTTGTTTTTCCTCGTGCTCTGTTTTCCCTCATGCTCTGTTTTCCCTCGTGCTCTGTTTGTCTCTCGTGGTCTGTTTTTCCTCGTGCTCTGTTTTTCTCTCGTGCTGTTTTTCCTCGTGCTCTGTTTTCTGTCGTGTTCTGTTTTTCTCTCGTGCTCTGTTCTTCTCTCGTGCTCTGTTTTCCCTCGTGCTCTGTTTTTCTCTCGTGCTCTGTTTTCCGTCTTGCTCTGTTTTTCTCTCGTGCTCTGTTTTCCCTCGTGCTCTGTTTTTCTCTCGTGCTCTGTCTTTCTCTCGTGCTCCGTTTTCCCTCGTGCTCTGTTTTCCCTCGTGCTCTGTTTTTCTCTCGTGCTCTGTTTTTCTCTCGTGCTCTGTTGTACCTCGTGCTCTGTTTTTCTCTCGTGCACCGTTTTACCTCGTGCTCTGTTTTTCCTCGTGCTCTGTTTTCCCTCGTGCTCTGTTTTTCCTCGTGCTCTGTTTTCCTCGTGCTTTTTTTTTCCTCGTGCTGTTTTCTCTCTTGCTCTGTTTTTCCTCGTGCTCTGTTTTACCTCGTGCTCTGCTTTTCCTCGTGCTTTGTTTTTCCTTGTGCTCTGTTTTCCTTGTGCTTTGTTTTTCCTCGTGCTCTGTTTTCCCTCGTGCTCTGTTTTTCCCTCGTGCTCTGTTTTCCCTCGTGCTCTGTTTTCCCTCGTGCTCTGTTTTTCCTCGTGCTCTGTTTTTCCTCGTGCTCTGTTTTCCTCGTGCTTTGTTTTTCCTCGTGCTGTTTTCTCTCTTGCTCTGTTTTTCCTTGTGCTCTGTTTTCCCTCGTGCTCTGCTTTTCCTCGTGCTTTGTTTTTCCTCGTGCTCTGTTTTCCCTCGTGCTCTGTTTTTCTCTCGTGCTCTGTTTTCCCTCATGCTCTGTTTTCCCTCGTGCTCTGTTTGTCTCTCGTGGTCTGTTTTTCCTCGTGCTCTGTTTGTCTCTCATGCTGTTTTTCCTCGTGCTCTGTTTTCCGTCGTGCTCTGTTTTTCTCTCGTGCTCTGTTCTTCTATCGTGCTCTGTTTTCCCTCGTGCTCTGTTTTTCTCTCGTGCTCTGTTTTCCGTCGTGCTCTGTTTTTCTCTCGTGCTCTGTTTTCCCTCGTGCTCTGTCTTTCTCTCGTGCTCCGTTTTCCCTCGTGCTCTGTTTTCCCTCGTGCTCTGTTTTTCTCTCGTGCTCTGTTTTTCTCTCGTGCTCTGTTTTTCTCTCGTGCTCTTTTTGTCTCTCGTGCTCTGTTTTCCCTCGTGCTCTGTTTTCCCTCGTGCTCTGTTTTTCCTCGTGCTCTGTTTTTCCTCTTGCTCTGTTTTCCTCGTGCTTTGTTTTTCCTCGTGCTGTTTTCTCTCTTGCTCTGTTTTTCCTTGTGCTCTGTTTTCCCTCGTGCTCTGCTTTTCCTCGTGCTTTGTTTTTCCTCGTGCTCTGTTTTCCCTCGTGCTCTGTTTTTCTCTCGTGCTCTGTTTTCCCTCATGCTCTGTTTTCCCTCGTGCTCTGTTTGTCTCTCGTGGTCTGTTTTTCCTCGTGCTCTGTTTTTCTCTCGTGCTGTTTTTCCTCGTGCTCTGTTTTCCGTCGTGCTCTGTTTTTCTCTCGTGCTCTGTTCTTCTCTCGTGCTCTGTTTTCCCTCGTGCTTTGTTTTTCTCTCGTGCTCTGTTTTCCGTCTTGCTCTGTTTTTCTCTCGTGCTCTGTTTTCCCTCGTGCTCTGTTTTTCTCTCGTGCTCTGTCTTTCTCTCGTGCTCCGTTTTCCCTCGTGCTCTGTTTTCCCTCGTGCTCTGTTTTTCTCTCGTGCTCTGTTTTTCTCTCGTGCTCTGTTGTACCTCGTGCTCTGTTTTTCTCTCGTGCACCGTTTTACCTCGTGCTCTGTTTTTCCTCGTGCTCTGTTTTCCCTCGTGCTCTGTTTTTCCTCGTGCTCTGTTTTCCTCGTGCTTTTTTTTCCCTCGTGCTGTTTTCTCTCTTGCTCTGTTTTTCCTCGTGCTCTGTTTTACCTCGTGCTCTGCTTTTCCTCGTGCTTTGTTTTTCCTTGTGCTCTGTTTTCCTTGTGCTTTGTTTTTCCTCGTGCTCTGTTTTCCCTCGTGCTCTGTTTTTCCCTCGTGCTCTGTTTTCCCTCGTGCTCTGTTTTCCCTCGTGCTCTGTTTTTCCTCGTGCTCTGTTTTTCCTCGTGCTCTGTTTTCCTCGTGCTTTGTTTTTCCTCGTGCTGTTTTCTCTCTTGCTCTGTTTTTCCTTGTGCTCTGTTTTCCCTCGTGCTCTGCTTTTCCTCGTGCTTTGTTTTTCCTCGTGCTCTGTTTTCCCTCGTGCTCTGTTTTTCTCTCGTGCTCTGTTTTCCCTCGTGCTCTGTTTGTCTCTCGTGGTCTGTTTTTCCTCGTGCTCTGTTTTTCTCTCGTGCTGTTTTTCCTCGTGCTCTGTTTTCCGTCGTGCTCTGTTTTTCTCTCGTGCTCTGTTCTTCTCTCGTGCTCTGTTTTCCCTCGTGCTCTGTTTTTCTCTCGTGCTCTGTTTTCCGTCGTGCTCTGTTTTTCTCTCGTGCTCTGTTTTCCCTCGTGCTCTTTCTTTCTCTCGTGCTCCGTTTTCCCTCGTGCTCTGTTTTCCCTCGTGCTCTGTTTTTCTCTCGTGCTCTGTTTTTCTCTCGTGCTCTGTTTTTCTCTCGTGCTCTTTTTTTCTCTCGTGCTCTGTTTTCCCTCGTGCTCTGTTGTAACTCGTGCTCTGTTTTTCTCTCGTGCACAGTTTTACCTCGTGCTCTGTTTTTCCTCGTGCTCTGTTTTCCCTCGTGCTCTGTTTTCCCTCGTGCTCTGTTTGTCTCTCGTGGTCTGTTTTTCCTCGTGCTCTGTTTTTCTCTCGTGCTGTTTTTCCTCGTGCTCTGTTTTCCGTCGTGCTCTGTTTTTCTCTCGTGCTCTGTTCTTCTCTCGTGCTCTGTTTTCCCTCGTGCTGTTTTTCTCTCGTGCTCTGTTTTCCGTCGTGCTCTGTTTTTCTCTCGTGCTCTGTTTTCCCTCGTGCTCTGTTTTTCTCTCGTGCTCTGTCTTTCTCTCGTGCTCCGTTTTCCCTCGTGCTCTGTTTTCCCTCGTGCTCTGTTTTTCTCTCGTGCTCTGTTTTTCTCTCGTGCTCTGTTTTTCTCTCGTGCTCTTTTTTTCTCGTGCTCTGTTTTCCTCGTGCTTTTTTTTTCCTCGTGCTGTTTTCTCTCTTGCTCTGTTTTTCCTCGTGCTCTGTTTTCCCTCGTGCTCTGCTTTTCCTCGTGCTTTGTTTTTCCTTGTGCTCTGTTTTCCTTGTGCTTTGTTTTTCCTCGTGCTCTGTTTTCCCTCGTGCTCTGTTTTTCCCTCGTGCTCTGTTTTCCCTCTTGCTCTGTTTTTCCTCGCGTTCTTTTCTTTTCTCGTGCTCTGTTTTTCCTTGCGTTCTTTTCTTTTCTCGTGCTGTTTTTCCTTGCGTTCTTTTCTTTCCTCGTGCTCTGTTTTCCCTCGTGCTCTGTTTTCCCTCGTGCTTTTTTTCCTCGCGTTCTTTTCTTTTCTCGTTCTCTGTTTTTTCTTGCGTTCTTTTCTTGACTCGTGCTCTGTTTTTCCTTGCGTTCTTTTCTTTCCTCGTGCTCTGTTTTTCCTCGCGTTCTTTTCTTTTCTCGTGCTCTGTTTATCCTCGTCTTCTGATTTTCCTTGCGTTCTTTTCTTTTCTCGTGCTCTGTTTTTCCTCGTGCTCTGTTTTTCCCTCGTACTCTGTTTTCCCTCGTGCTCTGTTTTCCCTCGTGCTCTGTTGTTCCTCGCGTTCTTTTCTTTTCTCGTGCTCTGTTTTTCCTCGTGCTCTGTTTTTCCTCGTGCTCTGTTTTTCCCTCGTGCTCTGTTTTCCCTCGTGCTCTGTTTTCTCTCGTGCTCTGTTTTTCCCTCGTGCTCTGTTTTCCCTCGTGCTCTGTTGTTCCTCGCGTTCTTTTCTTTTCTCGTGCTCTGTTTTTCCTCGTGCTCTGTTTTCCCTCGTGCTCTGCTTTTCCTCGTGCTTTGTTTTTCCTTGTGCTCTGTTTTCCTTGTGCTTTGTTTTTCCTCGTGCTCTGTTTTCCCTCGTGCTCTGTTTTTCCCTCGTGCTCTGTTTTCCCTCGTGCTCTGTTTTTCCTCGCGTTCTTTTCTTTTCTCGTGCTCTGTTTTTCCTTGCGTTCTTTTCCTTTCTCGTGCTCTGTTTTTCCTTGCGTTCTTTTCTTTCCTCGTGCTCTGTTTTTCCTCTCCTTCTTTTCTTTTCTCGTGCTCTGTTTTTCCTCGTGCTCTGTTTTTCCTCGTGCTCTGTTTTTCCCTCGTGTTCTGTTTTCCCTCGTGCTCTGTTTTCTCTTGTGCTCTGTTTTTCCCTCGTGCTCTGTTTTCCCTCGTGCTCTGTTGTTCCTCGCGTTCTTTTCTTTTCTCATGCTCTGTTTTTCCTCGTGCTCTGTTTTTCTCTCGTGCTCTGTTTTTCCCTCGTGCTCTGTTTTCCCTCGTGCTCTGTTTTCTCTCGTGCTCTGTTTTTCTCTCGTGCTCTGTTTTCCTCTCGTGCTCTGTTTTCCCTCGTGCTCTGTTTTTCTCTCGTGCTCTGTTTTCCCTCGTGCTCTGTGTTTCCTCGTGCTCTGTTTTCCCTCGTGCTCTGTTTTCTCCCGTGCTCTGTTTTCCCTCGTGCTCTGCTTTTCCTCGTGCTTTGTTTTTCTCTCGTGCTCTGTTTTCCCTCGTGCTCTGTTATCCCTCGTGCTCTGTTTTTCTCTCGTGCTCCGTTTTACCTCGTGCTCTGTTTCCCCTCGTGCTCTGTTTTCCCTCGTGCTCTGTTTTCCCTCGTGCTCTGTTTTTCCTCGTGCTCTGTTTTTCCCTCGTGCTCTGTTTTTTCCTCGTGCTCTGTTTTTCATCGTGCTTTGTTTTTCCTCGTGCTCTGTAATCCCTCGTGCTCTGTTTTTCTCTCGTGCTCTATTTTCCCTCGTGCTCTGTTTTCCCTCGTGCTCTGTTTTTCCTCGTGCTCTGTTTTTCCTCGTGCTCTGTTTTCCTCGTGCTTTGTTTTTCCTCGTGCTGTTTTCTCTCTTGCTCTGTTTTTCCTTGTGCTCTGTTTTCCCTCGTGCTCTGCTTTTCCTCGTGCTTTGTTTTTCCTCGTGCTCTGTTTTCCCTCGTGCTCTGCTTTTCCTCGTGCTTTGTTTTTCCTCGTGCTGTGTTTTCCCTCGTGCTCTGTTTGTCTCTCGTGGTCTGTTTTTCCTCGTGCTCTGTTTTTCTCTCGTGCTGTTTTTCCTCGTGCTCTGTTTTCCGTCGTGCTCTGTTTTTCTCTCGTGCTCTGTTCTTCTCTCGTGCTCTGTTTTCCCTCGTGCTCTGTTTTCCCTCGTGCTCTGTTTTTCTCTCGTGCTCTGTTTTCCGTCTTGCTCTGTTTTTCTCTCGTGCTCTGTTTTCCCTCGTGCTCTGTTTTTCTCTCGTGCTCTGTCTTTCTCTCGTGCTCCGTTTTCCCTCGTGCTCTGTTTTCCCTCGTGCTCTGTTTTTCTCTCGTGCTCTGTTTTTCTCTCGTGCTCTGTTTTTCTCTCGTGCTCTGTTGTACCTCGTGCTCTGTTTTTCTCTCGTGCACCGTTTTACCTCGTGCTCTGTTTTTCCTCGTGCTCTGTTTTCCCTCGTGCTCTGTTTTTCCTCGTGCTCTGTTTTCCTCGTGCTTTTTTTTTCCTCGTGCTGTTTTCTCTCTTGCTCTGTTTTTCCTCGTGCTCTGTTTTACCTCGTGCTCTGCTTTTCCTCGTGCTTTGTTTTTCCTTGTGCTCTGTTTTCCTTGTGCTTTGTTTTTCCTCGTGCTCTGTTTTCCTTCGTGCTCTGTTTTTCCCTCGTGCTCTGTTTTCCCTCGTGCTCTGTTTTCCCTCGTGCTCTGTTTTTCCTCGTGCTCTGTTTTTCCTCGTGCTCTGTTTTTCCTCGTGCTCTGTTTTCCTCGTGCTTTGTTTTTCCTCGTGCTGTTTTCTCTCTTGCTCTGTTTTTCCTTGTGCTCTGTTTTCCCTCGTGCTCTGCTTTTCCTCGTGCTTTGTTTTTCCTCGTGCTCTGTTTTCCCTCATGCTCTGTTTTCCCTCGTGCTCTGTTTGTCTCTCGTGGTCTGTTTTTCCTCGTGCTCTGTTTTTCTCTCGTGCTGTTTTTCCTCGTGCTCTGTTTTCCGTCGTGCTCTGTTTTTCTCTCGTGCTCTGTTCTTCTCTCGTGCTCTGTTTTCCCTCGTGCTCTGTTTTTCTCTCGTGCTCTGTTTTCCGTCTTGCTCTGTTTTTCTCTCGTGCTCTGTTTTCCCTCGTGCTCTGTTTTTCTCTCGTGCTCTGTCTTTCTCTCGTGCTCCGTTTTCCCTCGTGCTCTGTTTTCCCTCGTGCTCTGTTTTTCTCTCGTGCTCTGTTTTTCTCTCGTGCTATGTTTTTCTCTCGTGCTCTGTTGTACCTCGTGCTCTGTTTTTCTCTCGTGCACCGTTTTACCTCGTGCTCTGTTTTTCCTCGTGCTCTGTTTTCCCTCGTGCTCTGTTTTTCCTCGTGCTCTGTTTTCCTCGTGCTTTTTTTTTCCTCGTGCTGTTTTCTCTCTTGCTCTGTTTTTCCTCGTGCTCTGTTTTACCTCGTGCTCTGCTTTTCCTCGTGCTTTGTTTTTCCTTGTGCTCTGTTTTCCTTGTGCTTTGTTCTTCCTCGTGCTCTGTTTTCCTTCGTGCTCTGTTTTTCCCTCGTGCTCTGTTTTCCCTCGTGCTCTGTTTTCCCTCGTGCTCTGTTTTTCCTCGTGCTCTGTTTTTCCTCGTGCTCTGTTTTTCCTCGTGCTCTGTTTTCCTCGTGCTTTGTTTTTCCTCGTGCTGTTTTCTCTCTTGCTCTGTTTTCCCTCGTGCTCTGCTTTTCCTCGTGCTTTGTTTTTCCTCGTGCTCTGTTTTCCCTCGTGCTCTGTTTTTCTCTCGTGCTCTGTTTTCCCTCATGCTCTGTTTTCCCTCGTGCTCTGTTTGTCTCTCGTGGTCTGTTTTTCCTCGTGCTCTGTTTTTCTCTCGTGCTGTTTTTCCTCGTGCTCTGTTTTCCGTCGTGCTCTGTTTTTCTCTCGTGCTCTGTTCTTCTCTCGTGCTCTGTTTTCCCTCGTGCTCTGTTTTTCTCTCGTGCTCTGTTTTCCGTCGTGCTCTGTTTTTGTCTCGTGCTCTGTTTTCCCTCGTGCTCTGTTTTTCTCTCGTGCTCTGTCTTTCTCTCGTGCTCTGTTTTTCCTCGTGCTCTGTTTTTCCTCGTGCTTTGTTTTCCTCGTGCTTTGTTTTTCCTCGTGCTGTTTTCTCTCTTGCTCTGTTTTTCCTTGTGCTCTGTTTTCCCTCGTGCTCTGCTTTTCCTCGTGCTTTGTTTTTCCTCGTGCTCTGTTTTCCCTCGTGCTCTGTTTTTCTCTCGTGCTCTGTTTTCCCTCATGCTCTGTTTTCCCTCGTGCTCTGTTTGTCTCTCGTGGTCTGTTTTTCCTCGTGCTCTGTTTGTCTCTCATGCTGTTTTTCCTCGTGCTCTGTTTTCCGTCGTGCTCTGTTTTTCTCTCGTGCTCTGTTCTTCTCTCGTGCTCTGTTTTCCCTCGTGCTCTGTTTTTCTCTCGTGCTCTGTTTTCCGTCGTGCTCTGTTTTTCTCTCGTGCTCTGTTTTCCCTCGTGCTCTGTCTTTCTCTCGTGCTCCGTTTTCCCTCGTGCTCTGTTTTCCCTCGTGCTCTGTTTTTCTCTCGTGCTCTGTTTTTCTCTCGTGCTCTGTTTTTCTCTCGTGCTCTTTTTTTCTCTCGTGCTCTGTTTTCCCTCGTGCTCTGTTTTCCCTCGTGCTCTGTTTTTCCTCGTGCTCTGTTTTTCCTCTTGCTCTGTTTTCCTCGTGCTTTGTTTTTCCTCGTGCTGTTTTCTCTCTTGCTCTGTTTTTCCTTGTGCTCTGTTTTCCCTCGTGCTCTGCTTTTCCTCGTGCTTTGTTTTTCCTCGTGCTCTGTTTTCCCTCGTGCTCTGTTTTTCTCTCGTGCTCTGTTTTCCCTCATGCTCTGTTTTCCCTCGTGCTCTGTTTGTCTCTCGTGGTCTGTTTTTCCTCGTGCTCTGTTTTTCTCTCGTGCTGTTTTTCCTCGTGCTCTGTTTTCCGTCGTGCTCTGTTTTTCTCTCGTGCTCTGTTCTTCTCTCGTGCTCTGTTTTCCCTCGTGCTCTGTTTTTCTCTCGTGCTCTGTTTTCCGTCTTGCTCTGTTTTTCTCTCGTGCTCTGTTTTCCCTCGTGCTCTGTTTTTCTCTCGTGCTCTGTCTTTCTCTCGTGCTCCGTTTTCCCTCGTGCTCTGTTTTCCCTCGTGCTCTGTTTTTCTCTCGTGCTCTGTTTTTCTCTCGTGCTCTGTTGTACCTCGTGCTCTGTTTTTCTCTCGTGCACCGTTTTACCTCGTGCTCTGTTTTTCCTCGTGCTCTGTTTTCCCTCGTGCTCTGTTTTTCCTCGTGCTCTGTTTTCCTCGTGCTTTTTTTTCCCTCGTGCTGTTTTCTCTCTTGCTCTGTTTTTCCTCGTGCTCTGTTTTACCTCGTGCTCTGCTTTTCCTCGTGCTTTGTTTTTCCTTGTGCTCTGTTTTCCTTGTGCTTTGTTTTTCCTCGTGCTCTGTTTTCCCTCGTGCTCTGTTTTTCCCTCGTGCTCTGTTTTCCCTCGTGCTCTGTTTTCCCTCGTGCTCTGTTTTCCCTCGTGCTCTGTTTTTCCTCGTGCTCTGTTTTTCCTCGTGCTCTGTTTTCCTCGTGCTTTGTTTTTCCTCGTGCTGTTTTTTCTCTTGCTCTGTTTTTCCTTGTGCTCTGTTTTCCCTCGTGCTCTGCTTTTCCTCGTGCTTTGTTTTTCCTCGTGCTCTGTTTTCCCTCGTGCTCTGTTTTTCTCTCGTGCTCTGTTTTCCCTCATGCTCTGTTTTCCCTCGTGCTCTGTTTGTCTCTCGTGGTCTGTTTTTCCTCGTGCTCTGTTTTTCTCTCGTGCTGTTTTTCCTCGTGCTCTGTTTTCCGTCGTGCTCTGTTTTTCTCTCGTGCTCTGTTCTTCTCTCGTGCTCTGTTTTCCCTCGTGCTCTGTTTTTCTCTCGTGCTCTGTTTTCCGTCGTGCTCTGTTTTTCTCTCGTGCTCTGTTTTCCCTCGTGCTCTGTCTTTCTCTCGTGCTCCGTTTTCCCTCGTGCTCTGTTTTCCCTCGTGCTCTGTTTTTCTCTCGTGCTCTGTTTTTCTCTCGTGCTCTGTTTTTCTCTCGTGCTCTTTTTTTCTCTCGTGCTCTGTTTTCCCTCGTGCTCTGCTTTTCCTCGTGCTTTGTTTTTCCTCGTGCTCTGTTTTCCCTCGTGCTCTGTTTTTCCTCGTGCTCTGTTTTCCCTCGTGCTCTGTTTTCCCTCGTGCTCTGTTTGTCTCTCGTGGTCTGTTTTTCCTCGTGCTCTGTTTTCCGTCGTGCTCTGTTTTTCTCTCGTGCTCTGTTCTTCTCTCGTGCTCTGTTTTCCCTCGTGCTGTTTTTCTCTCGTGCTCTGTTTTCCGTCGTGCTCTGTTTTTCTCTCGTGCTCTGTTTTCCCTCGTGCTCTGTTTTTCTCTCGTGCTCTGTCTTTCTCTCGTGCTCCGTTTTCCCTCGTGCTCTGTTTTCCCTCGTGCTCTGTTTTTCTCTCGTGCTCTGTTTTTCTCTCGTGCTCTGTTTTTCTCTCGTGCTCTTTTTTTCTCGTGCTCTGTTTTCCTCGTGCTTTTTTTTTCCTCGTGCTGTTTTCTCTCTTGCTCTGTTTTTCCTCGTGCTCTGTTTTCCCTCGTGCTCTGCTTTTCCTCGTGCTTTGTTTTTCCTTGTGCTCTGTTTTCCTTGTGCTTTGTTTTTCCTCGTGCTCTGTTTTCCCTCGTGCTCTGTTTTTCCCTCGTGCTCTGTTTTCCCTCTTGCTCTGTTTTTCCTCGCGTTCTTTTCTTTTCTCGTGCTCTGTTTTTCCTTGCGTTCTTTTCTTTTCTCGTGCTGTTTTTCCTTGCGTTCTTTTCTTTCCTCGTGCTCTGTTTTCCCTCGTGCTCTGTTTTCCCTCGTGCTTTTTTTCCTCGCGTTCTTTTCTTTTCTCGTTCTCTGTTTTTTCTTGCGTTCTTTTCTTGACTCGTGCTCTGTTTTTCCTTGCGTTCTTTTCTTTCCTCGTGCTCTGTTTTTCCTCGCGTTCTTTTCTTTTCTCGTGCTCTGTTTATCCTCGTCTTCTGATTTTCCTTGCGTTCTTTTCTTTTCTCGTGCTCTGTTTTTCCTCGTGCTCTGTTTTTCCCTCGTACTCTGTTTTCCCTCGTGCTCTGTTTTCCCTCGTGCTCTGTTGTTCCTCGCGTTCTTTTCTTTTCTCGTGCTCTGTTTTTCCTCGTGCTCTGTTTTTCCTCGTGCTCTGTTTTTCCCTCGTGCTCTGTTTTCCCTCGTGCTCTGTTTTCTCTCGTGCTCTGTTTTTCCCTCGTGCTCTGTTTTCCCTCGTGCTCTGTTGTTCCTCGCGTTCTTTTCTTTTCTCGTGCTCTGTTTTTCCTCGTGCTCTGTTTTCCCTCGTGCTCTGCTTTTCCTCGTGCTTTGTTTTTCCTTGTGCTCTGTTTTCCTTGTGCTTTGTTTTTCCTCGTGCTCTGTTTTCCCTCGTGCTCTGTTTTTCCCTCGTGCTCTGTTTTCCCTCGTGCTCTGTTTTTCCTCGCGTTCTTTTCTTTTCTCGTGCTCTGTTTTTCCTTGCGTTCTTTTCCTTTCTCGTGCTCTGTTTTTCCTTGCGTTCTTTTCTTTCCTCGTGCTCTGTTTTTCCTCGCGTTCTTTTCTTTTCTCGTGCTCTGTTTTTCCTCGTGCTCTGTTTTTCCTCGTGCTCTGTTTTTCCCTCGTGTTCTGTTTTCCCTCGTGCTCTGTTTTCTCTTGTGCTCTGTTTTTCCCTCGTGCTCTGTTTTCCCTCGTGCTCTGTTGTTCCTCGCGTTCTTTTCTTTTCTCATGCTCTGTTTTTCCTCGTGCTCTGTTTTTCTCTCGTGCTCTGTTTTTCCCTCGTGCTCTGTTTTCCCTCGTGCTCTGTTTTCTCTCGTGCTCTGTTTTTCTCTCGTGCTCTGTTTTCCTCTCGTGCTCTGTTTTCCCTCGTGCTCTGTTTTTCTCTCGTGCTCTGTTTTCCCTCGTGCTCTGTGTTTCCTCGTGCTCTGTTTTCCCTCGTGCTCTGTTTTCTCCCGTGCTCTGTTTTCCCTCGTGCTCTGCTTTTCCTCGTGCTTTGTTTTTCTCTCGTGCTCTGTTTTCCCTCGTGCTCTGTTTTCCCTCGTGCTCTGCTTTTCCTCGTGCTTTGTTTTTCCTCGTGCTCTGTTTTCCCTCGTGCTCTGCTTTTCCTCGTGCTTTGTTTTTCCTCGTGCTCTGTTTTCCCTCGTGCTCTGTTTGTCTCTCGTGGTCTGTTTTTCCTCGTGCTCTGTTTTTCTCTCGTGCTGTTTTTCCTCGTGCTCTGTTTTCCGTCGTGCTCTGTTTTTCTCTCGTGCTCTGTTCTTCTCTCGTGCTCTGTTTTCCCTCGTGCTCTGTTTTTCTCTCGTGCTCTGTTTTCCGTCTTGCTCTGTTTTTCTCTCGTGCTCTGTTTTCCCTCGTGCTCTGTTTTTCTCTCGTGCTCTGTCTTTCTCTCGTGCTCCGTTTTCCCTCGTGCTCTGTTTTCCCTCGTGCTCTGTTTTTCTCTCGTGCTCTGTTTTTCTCTCGTGCTCTGTTTTTCTCTCGTGCTCTGTTGTACCTCGTGCTCTGTTTTTCTCTCGTGCACCGTTTTACCTCGTGCTCTGTTTTTCCTCGTGCTCTGTTTTCCCTCGTGCTCTGTTTTTCCTCGTGCTCTGTTTTCCTCGTGCTTTTTTTTTCCTCGTGCTGTTTTCTCTCTTGCTCTGTTTTTCCTCGTGCTCTGTTTTACCTCGTGCTCTGCTTTTCCTCGTGCTTTGTTTTTCCTTGTGCTCTGTTTTCCTTGTGCTTTGTTTTTCCTCGTGCTCTGTTTTCCTTCGTGCTCTGTTTTTCCCTCGTGCTCTGTTTTCCCTCGTGCTCTGTTTTCCCTCGTGCTCTGTTTTCCCTCGTGCTCTGTTTTTCCTCGTGCTCTGTTTTTCCTCGTGCTCTGTTTTCCTCGTGCTTTGTTTTTCCTCGTGCTGTTTTCTCTCTTGCTCTGTTTTTCCTTGTGCTCTGTTTTCCCTCGTGCTCTGCTTTTCCTCGTGCTTTGTTTTTCCTCGTGCTCTGTTTTCCCTCATGCTCTGTTTTCCCTCGTGCTCTGTTTGTCTCTCGTGGTCTGTTTTTCCTCGTGCTCTGTTTTTCTCTCGTGCTGTTTTTCCTCGTGCTCTGTTTTCCGTCGTGCTCTGTTTTTCTCTCGTGCTCTGTTCTTCTCTCGTGCTCTGTTTTCCCTCGTGCTCTGTTTTTCTCTCGTGCTCTGTTTTCCGTCTTGCTCTGTTTTTCTCTCGTGCTCTGTTTTCCCTCGTGCTCTGTTTTTCTCTCGTGCTCTGTCTTTCTCTCGTGCTCCGTTTTCCCTCGTGCTCTGTTTTCCCTCGTGCTCTGTTTTTCTCTCGTGCTCTGTTTTTCTCTCGTGCTATGTTTTTCTCTCGTGCTCTGTTGTACCTCGTGCTCTGTTTTTCTCTCGTGCACCGTTTTACCTCGTGCTCTGTTTTTCCTCGTGCTCTGTTTTCCCTCGTGCTCTGTTTTTCCTCGTGCTCTGTTTTCCTCGTGCTTTTTTTTTCCTCGTGCTGTTTTCTCTCTTGCTCTGTTTTTCCTCGTGCTCTGTTTTACCTCGTGCTCTGCTTTTCCTCGTGCTTTGTTTTTCCTTGTGCTGTTTTCCTTGTGCTTTGTTCTTCCTCGTGCTCTGTTTTCCTTCGTGCTCTGTTTTTCCCTCGTGCTCTGTTTTCCCTCGTGCTCTGTTTTCCCTCGTGCTCTGTTTTTCCTCGTGCTCTGTTTTTCCTCGTGCTCTGTTTTTCCTCGTGCTCTGTTTTCCTCGTGCTTTGTTTTTCCTCGTGCTGTTTTCTCTCTTGCTCTGTTTTCCCTCGTGCTCTGCTTTTCCTCGTGCTTTGTTTTTCCTCGTGCTCTGTTTTCCCTCGTGCTCTGTTTTTCTCTCGTGCTCTGTTTTCCCTCGTGCTCTGTTTGTCTCTCGTGGTCTGTTTTTCCTCGTGCTCTGTTTTTCTCTCGTGCTGTTTTTCCTCGTGCTCTGTTTTCCGTCGTGCTCTGTTTTTCTCTCGTGCTCTGTTCTTCTCTCGTGCTCTGTTTTCCCTCGTGCTCTGTTTTTCTCTCGTGCTCTGTTTTCCGTCGTGCTCTGTTTTTGTCTCGTGCTCTGTTTTCCCTCGTGCTCTGTTTTTCTCTCGTGCTCTGTCTTTCTCTCGTGCTCCGTTTTCCCTCGTGCTCTATTTTCCCTCGTGCTCTGTTTTTCTCTCGTGCTCTGTTTTTCTCTCGTGCTCTTTTTTTCTCTCGTGCTCTGTTTTCCCTCGTGCTCTGTTGTACCTCGTGCTCTGTTTTTCTCTCGTGCACCGTTTTACCTCGTGCTCTGTTTTTCCTCGTGCTCTGTTTTCCCTCGTGCTCTGTTTTTCCTCGTGCTCTGTTTTCCTCGTGCTTTTTTTTTCCTCGTGCTGTTTTCTCTCTTGCTCTGTTTTTCCTCGTGCTCTGTTTTACCTCGTGCTCTGCTTTTCCTCGTGCTTTGTTTTTCCTTGTGCTCTGTTTTCCTTGTGCTTTGTTTTTCCTCGTGCTGTTTTCCCTCGTGCTCTGTTTTTCCCTTGTGCTCTGTTTTCCCTCGTGCTCTGTTTTTCCTCGCGTTCTTTTCTTTTCTCGTGCTCTGTTTTTCCTTGCGTTCTTTTCTTTTTTCGTGCTCTGTTTTTCCTTGCGTTCTTTTCTTTCCTCGTGCTCTGTTTTCCCTCGTGCTCTGTTTTTCCCTCGTGCTCTGTTTTCCCTCGTGCTGTTTTTCCTCGCGTTCTTTTCTTTTCTCGTGCTCTGTTTTTTCTTGCGTTCTTTTCTTGACTCGTGCTCTGTTTTTCCTTGCGTTCTTTTCTTTCCTCGTGCTCTGTTTTTCCTCGCAGTCTTTTCTTTTCTCGTGCTCTGTTTATCCTCGTGTTCTGTTTTTCCTTGCGTTCTTTTCTTTTCTCGTGCTCTGTTTTTCCTCGTGCTCTGTTTTTCCCTCGTACTCTGTTTTCCCTCGTGCTCTGTTTTCCCTCGTGCTCTGTTGTTCCTCGCGTTCTTTTCTTTTCTCGTGCTCTGTTTTTCTCTCGTGCACCGTTTTACCTCGTGCTCTGTTTTTCCTCGTGCTCTGTTTTCCCTCGTGCTCTGTTTTTCCTCGTGCTCTGTTTTCCCTCATGCTCTGTTTTCCCTCGTGCTCTGTTTGTCTCTCGTGGTCTGTTTTTCCTCGTGCTCTGTTTTTCTCTCGTGCTGTTTTTCCTCGTGCTCTGTTTTCCGTCGTGTTCTGTTTTTCTCTCGTGCTCTGTTCTTCTCTCGTGCTCTGTTTTCCCTCGTGCTCTGTTTTTCTCTCGTGCTCTGTTTTCCGTCTTGCTCTGTTTTTCTCTCGTGCTCTGTTTTCCCTCGTGCTCTGTTTTTCTCTCGTGCTCTGTCTTTCTCTCGTGCTCCGTTTTCCCTCGTGCTCTGTTTTCCCTCGTGCTCTGTTTTTCTCTCGTGCTCTGTTTTTCTCTCGTGCTCTGTTGTACCTCGTGCTCTGTTTTTCTCTCGTGCACCGTTTTACCTCGTGCTCTGTTTTTCCTCGTGCTCTGTTTTCCCTCGTGCTCTGTTTTTCCTCGTGCTCTGTTTTCCTCGTGCTTTTTTTTTCCTCGTGCTGTTTTCTCTCTTGCTCTGTTTTTCCTCGTGCTCTGTTTTACCTCGTGCTCTGCTTTTCCTCGTGCTTTGTTTTTCCTTGTGCTCTGTTTTCCTTGTGCTCTGTTTTCCTTCGTGCTCTGTTTTTCCCTCGTGCTCTGTTTTCCCTCGTGCTCTGTTTTCCCTCGTGCTCTGTTTTTCCTCGTGCTCTGTTTTTCCTCGTGCTCTGTTTTCCTCGTGCTTTGTTTTTCCTCGTGCTGTTTTCTCTCTTGCTCTGTTTTCCCTCGTGCTCTGCTTTTCCTCGTGCTTTGTTTTTCCTCGTGCTCTGTTTTCCCTCGTGCTCTGTTTTTCTCTCGTGCTCTGTTTTCCCTCATGCTCTGTTTTCCCTCGTGCTCTGTTTGTCTCTCGTGGTCTGTTTTTCCTCGTGCTCTGTTTTTCTCTCGTGCTGTTTTTTCTCGTGCTCTGTTTTCCGTCGTGCTCTGTTTTTCTCTCGTGCTCTGTTCTTCTCTCGTGCTCTGTTTTCCCTCGTGCTCTGTTTTTCTCTCGTGCTCTGTTTTCCGTCGTGCTCTGTTTTTGTCTCGTGCTCTGTTTTCCCTCGTGCTCTGTTTTTCTCTCGTGCTCTGTCTTTCTCTCGTGCTCCGTTTTCCCTCGTGCTCTGTTTTCCCTCGTGCTCTGTTTTTCTCTCGTGCTCTGTTTTTCTCTCGTGCTCTTTTTTTCTCTCGTGCTCTGTTTTCCCTCGTGCTCTGTTGTACCTCGTGCTCTGTTTTTCTCTCGTGCACCGTTTTACCTCGTGCTCTGTTTTTCCTCGTGCTCTGTTTTCCCTCGTGCTCTGTTTTTCCTCGTGCTCTGTTTTCCTCGTGCTTTTTTTTTCCTCGTGCTGTTTTCTCTCTTGCTGTTTTTCCTCGTGCTCTGTTTTACCTCGTGCTCTGCTTTTCCTCGTGCTTTGTTTTTCCTTGTGCTCTGTTTTCCTTGTGCTTTGTTTTTCCTCGTGCTCTGTTTTCCCTCGTGCTCTGTTTTTCCCTCGTGCTCTGTTTTCCCTCGTGCTCTGTTTTTCCTCGCGTTCTTTTCTTTTCTCGTGCTCTGTTTTTCCTTGCGTTCTTTTCTTTTCTCGTGCTCTGTTTTTCCTTGCGTTCTTTTCTTTCCTCGTGCTCTGTTTTCCCTCGTGCTCTGTTTTTCCCTCGTGCTCTGTTTTCCCTCGTGTTCTGTTTTTCCTCGCGTTCTTTTCTTTTCTCGTGCTCTGTTTTTTCTTGCGTTCTTTTCTTGACTGGTGCTCTGTTTTTCCTTGCGTTCTTTTCTTTCCTCGTGCTCTGTTTTTCCTCGCAGTCTTTTCTTTTCTCGTGCTCTGTTTATCCTCGTGTTCTGTTTTTCCTTGCGTTCTTTTCTTTCCTCGTGCTCTGTTTTCCCTCGTGCTCTGTTTTTCCCTCGTGCTCTGTTTTCCCTCGTGCTGTTTTTCCTCGCGTTCTTTTCTTTTCTCGTGCTCTGTTTTTTCTTGCGTTCTTTTCTTGACTCGTGCTCTGTTTTTCCTTGCGTTCTTTTCTTTCCTCGTGCTCTGTTTTTCCTCGCAGTCTTTTCTTTTCTCGTGCTCTGTTTATCCTCGTGTTCTGTTTTTCCTTGCGTTCTTTTCTTTTCTCGTGCTCTGTTTTTCCTCGTGCTCTGTTTTTCCCTCGTACTCTGTTTTCCCTCGTGCTCTGTTTTCCCTCGTGCTCTGTTGTTCCTCGCGTTCTTTTCTTTTCTCGTGCTCTGTTTTTCCTCGTGCTCTGTTTTTCCTCGTGGTCTGTTTTTCCCTCGTGCTCTGTTTTCCCTCGTGCTCTGTTTTTCCTCGTGATCTGTTTTTCCCTCGTGCTCTGTTTTTTCCTCGTGCTCTGTTTTTCATCGTGCTTTGTTTTTCCTCGTGCTCTGTAATCCCTCGTGCTCTGTTTTTCTCTCGTGCTCTGTTTTCCCTCGTGCTCTGTTTTCCCTCGTGCTCTGTTTTTCCTCGTGCTCTGTTTTTCCTCTTGCTCTGTTTTCCTCGTGCTTTGTTTTTCCTCGTGCTGTTTTCTCTCTTGCTCTGTTTTTCCTTGTGCTCTGTTTTCCCTCGTGCTCTGCTTTTCCTCGTGCTTTGTTTTTCCTCGTGCTCTGTTTTCCCTCGTGCTCTGTTTTTCTCTCGTGCTCTGTTTTCCCTCATGCTCTGTTTTCCCTCGTGCTCTGTTTGTCTCTCGTGGTCTGTTTTTCCTCGTGCTCTGTTTTTCTCTCGTGCTGTTTTTCCTCGTGCTCTGTTTTCCGTCGTGCTCTGTTTTTCTCTCGTGCTCTGTTCTTCTCTCGTGCTCTGTTTTCCCTCGTGCTCTGTTTTTCTCTCGTGCTCTGTTTTCCGTCTTGCTCTGTTTTTCTCTCGTGCTCTGTTTTCCCTCGTGCTCTGTTTTCCCTCGTGCTCTGTTTTTCCTCGTGCTCTGTTTTCCTCATGCTTTTTTTTTCCTCGTGCTTTTTTCTCTCTTGCTCTGTTTTTCCTCGTGCTCTGTTTTACCTCGTGCTCTGCTTTTCCTCGTGCTTTGTTTTTCCTTGTGCTCTGTTTTCCTTGTGCTTTGTTTTTCCTCGTGCTCTGTTTTCCCTCGTGCTCTGTTTTTCCCTCGTGCTCTGTTTTCCCTCGTGCTCTGTTTTTCCTCGCGTTCTTTTCTTTTCTCGTGCTCTGTTTTTCCTTGCGTTCTTTTCTTTTCTCGTGCTCTGTTTTTCCTTGCGTTCTTTTCTTTCCTCGTGCTCTGTTTTCCCTCGTGCTCTGTTTTTCCCTCGTGCTCTGTTTTCCCTCGTGCTGTTTTTCCTCGCGTTCTTTTCTTTTCTCGTGCTCTGTTTTTTCTTGCGTTCTTTTCTTGACTCGTGCTCTGTTTTTCCTTGCGTTCTTTTCTTTCCTCGTGCTCTGTTTTTCCTCGCAGTCTTTTCTTTTCTCGTGCTCTGTTTATCCTCGTGTTCTGTTTTTCCTTGCGTTCTTTTCTTTTCTCGTGCTCTGTTTTTCCTCGTGCTCTGTTTTTCCCTCGTACTCTGTTTTCCCTCGTGCTCTGTTTTCCCTCGTGCTCTGTTGTTCCTCGCGTTCTTTTCTTTTCTCGTGCTCTGTTTTTCCTCGTGCTCTGTTTTTCCTCGTGGTCTGTTTTTCCCTCGTGCTCTGTTTTCCCTCGTGCTCTGTTTTCTCTCGTGCTCTGTTTTTCCCTCGTGCTCTGTTTCCCCTCGTGCTCTGTTTTCCCTCGTGCTCTGTTTTTCCTCGTGCTCTGTTTTTCCCTCGTGCTCTGTTTTTTCCTCGTGCTCTGTTTTTCATCGTGCTTTGTTTTTCCTCGTGCTCTGTAATCCCTCGTGCTCTGTTTTTCTCTCGTGCTCTGTTTTCCCTCGTGCTCTGTTTTCCCTCGTGCTCTGTTTTTCCTCGTGCTCTGTTTTTCCTCTTGCTCTGTTTTCCTCGTGCTTTGTTTTTCCTCGTGCTGTTTTCTCTCTTGCTCTGTTTTTCCTTGTGCTCTGTTTTCCCTCGTGCTCTGCTTTTCCTCGTGCTTTGTTTTTCCTCGTGCTCTGTTTTCCCTCGTGCTCTGTTTTTCTCTCGTGCTCTGTTTTCCCTCATGCTCTGTTTTCCCTCGTGCTCTGTTTGTCTCTCGTGGTCTGTTTTTCCTCGTGCTCTGTTTTTCTCTCGTGCTGTTTTTCCTCGTGCTCTGTTTTCCGTCATGCTCTGTTTTTCTCTCGTGCTCTGTTCTTCTCTCGTGCTCTGTTTTCCCTCGTGCTCTGTTTTTCTCTCGTGCTCTGTTTTCCGTCTTGCTCTGTTTTTCTCTCGTGCTCTGTTTTCCCTCGTGCTCTGTTTTTCTCTCGTGCTCTGTCTTTCTCTCGTGCTCCGTTTTCCCTCGTGCTCTGTTTTCCCTCGTGCTCTGTTTTTCTCTCGTGCTCTGTTTTTCTCTCGTGCTCTGTTTTTCTCTCGTGCTCTGTTTTTCCTCGTGCTCTGTTTTCCCTCGTGCTCTGTTTTTCCTCGTGCTCTGTTTTCCTCGTGCTTTTTTTTTTCCTCGTGCTGTTTTCTCTCTTGCTCTGTTTTTCCTCGTGCTCTGTTTTACCTCGTGCTCTGCTTTTCCTCGTGCTTTGTTTTTCCTTGTGCTCTGTTTTCCTTGTGCTTTGTTTTTCCTCGTGCTCTGTTTTCCCTCGTGCTCTGTTTTTCCCTCGTGCTCTGTTTTCCCTCGTGCTCTGTTTTTCCTCGTGCTCTGTTTTTCCTCGTGCTCTGTTTTCCTCGTGCTTTGTTTTTCCTCGTGCTGTTTTCTCTCTTGCTCTGTTTTTCCTTGTGCTCTGTTTTCACTCGTGCTCTGCTTTTCCTCGTGCTTTGTTTTTCCTCGTGCTCTGTTTTCCCTCGTGCTCTGTTTTTCTCTCGTGCTCTGTTTTCCCTCATGCTCTGTTTTTCCTCGCAGTCTTTTCTTTTCTCGTGCTCTGTTTATCCTCGTGTTCTGTTTTTCCTTGCGTTCTTTTCTTTTCTCGTGCTCTGTTTTTCCTCGTGCTCTGTTTTTCCCTCGTACTCTGTTTTCCCTCGTGCTCTGTTTTCCCTCGTGCTCTGTTGTTCCTCGCGTTCTTTTCTTTTCTCGTGCTCTGTTTTTCTCTCGTGCACCGTTTTACCTCGTGCTCTGTTTTTCCTCGTGCTCTGTTTTCCCTCGTGCTCTGTTTTTCCTCGTGCTCTGTTTTCCCTCATGCTCTGTTTTCCCTCGTGCTCTGTTTGTCTCTCGTGGTCTGTTTTTCCTCGTGCTCTGTTTTTCTCTCGTGCTGTTTTTCCTCGTGCTCTGTTTTCCGTCGTGTTCTGTTTTTCTCTCGTGCTCTGTTCTTCTCTCGTGCTCTGTTTTCCCTCGTGCTCTGTTTTTCTCTCGTGCTCTGTTTTCCGTCTTGCTCTGTTTTTCTCTCGTGCTCTGTTTTCCCTCGTGCTCTGTTTTTCTCTCGTGCTCTGTCTTTCTCTCGTGCTCCGTTTTCCCTCGTGCTCTGTTTTCCCTCGTGCTCTGTTTTTCTCTCGTGCTCTGTTTTTCTCTCGTGCTCTGTTGTACCTCGTGCTCTGTTTTTCTCTCGTGCACCGTTTTACCTCGTGCTCTGTTTTTCCTCGTGCTCTGTTTTCCCTCGTGCTCTGTTTTTCCTCGTGCTCTGTTTTCCTCGTGCTTTTTTTTTCCTCGTGCTGTTTTCTCTCTTGCTCTGTTTTTCCTCGTGCTCTGTTTTACCTCGTGCTCTGCTTTTCCTCGTGCTTTGTTTTTCCTTGTGCTCTGTTTTCCTTGTGCTCTGTTTTCCTTCGTGCTCTGTTTTTCCCTCGTGCTCTGTTTTCCCTCGTGCTCTGTTTTCCCTCGTGCTCTGTTTTTCCTCGTGCTCTGTTTTTCCTCGTGCTCTGTTTTCCTCGTGCTTTGTTTTTCCTCGTGCTGTTTTCTCTCTTGCTCTGTTTTCCCTCGTGCTCTGCTTTTCCTCGTGCTTTGTTTTTCCTCGTGCTCTGTTTTCCCTCGTGCTCTGTTTTTCTCTCGTGCTCTGTTTTCCCTCATGCTCTGTTTTCCCTCGTGCTCTGTTTGTCTCTCGTGGTCTGTTTTTCCTCGTGCTCTGTTTTTCTCTCGTGCTGTTTTTTCTCGTGCTCTGTTTTCCGTCGTGCTCTGTTTTTCTCTCGTGCTCTGTTCTTCTCTCGTGCTCTGTTTTCCCTCGTGCTCTGTTTTTCTCTCGTGCTCTGTTTTCCGTCGTGCTCTGTTTTTGTCTCGTGCTCTGTTTTCCCTCGTGCTCTGTTTTTCTCTCGTGCTCTGTCTTTCTCTCGTGCTCCGTTTTCCCTCGTGCTCTGTTTTCCCTCGTGCTCTGTTTTTCTCTCGTGCTCTGTTTTTCTCTCGTGCTCTTTTTTTCTCTCGTGCTCTGTTTTCCCTCGTGCTCTGTTGTACCTCGTGCTCTGTTTTTCTCTCGTGCACCGTTTTACCTCGTGCTCTGTTTTTCCTCGTGCTCTGTTTTCCCTCGTGCTCTGTTTTTCCTCGTGCTCTGTTTTCCTCGTGCTTTTTTTTTCCTCGTGCTGTTTTCTCTCTTGCTGTTTTTCCTCGTGCTCTGTTTTACCTCGTGCTCTGCTTTTCCTCGTGCTTTGTTTTTCCTTGTGCTCTGTTTTCCTTGTGCTTTGTTTTTCCTCGTGCTCTGTTTTCCCTCGTGCTCTGTTTTTCCCTCGTGCTCTGTTTTCCCTCGTGCTCTGTTTTTCCTCGCGTTCTTTTCTTTTCTCGTGCTCTGTTTTTCCTTGCGTTCTTTTCTTTTCTCGTGCTCTGTTTTTCCTTGCGTTCTTTTCTTTCCTCGTGCTCTGTTTTCCCTCGTGCTCTGTTTTTCCCTCGTGCTCTGTTTTCCCTCGTGCTGTTTTTCCTCGCGTTCTTTTCTTTTCTCGTGCTCTGTTTTTTCTTGCGTTCTTTTCTTGACTGGTGCTCTGTTTTTCCTTGCGTTCTTTTCTTTCCTCGTGCTCTGTTTTTCCTCGCAGTCTTTTCTTTTCTCGTGCTCTGTTTATCCTCGTGTTCTGTTTTTCCTTGCGTTCTTTTCTTTCCTCGTGCTCTGTTTTCCCTCGTGCTCTGTTTTTCCCTCGTGCTCTGTTTTCCCTCGTGCTGTTTTTCCTCGCGTTCTTTTCTTTTCTCGTGCTCTGTTTTTTCTTGCGTTCTTTTCTTGACTCGTGCTCTGTTTTTCCTTGCGTTCTTTTCTTTCCTCGTGCTCTGTTTTTCCTCGCAGTCTTTTCTTTTCTCGTGCTCTGTTTATCCTCGTGTTCTGTTTTTCCTTGCGTTCTTTTCTTTTCTCGTGCTCTGTTTTTCCTCGTGCTCTGTTTTTCCCTCGTACTCTGTTTTCCCTCGTGCTCTGTTTTCCCTCGTGCTCTGTTGTTCCTCGCGTTCTTTTCTTTTCTCGTGCTCTGTTTTTCCTCGTGCTCTGTTTTTCCTCGTGGTCTGTTTTTCCCTCGTGCTCTGTTTTCCCTCGTGCTCTGTTTTTCCTCGTGATCTGTTTTTCCCTCGTGCTCTGTTTTTTCCTCGTGCTCTGTTTTTCATCGTGCTTTGTTTTTCCTCGTGCTCTGTAATCCCTCGTGCTCTGTTTTTCTCTCGTGCTCTGTTTTCCCTCGTGCTCTGTTTTCCCTCGTGCTCTGTTTTTCCTCGTGCTCTGTTTTTCCTCTTGCTCTGTTTTCCTCGTGCTTTGTTTTTCCTCGTGCTGTTTTCTCTCTTGCTCTGTTTTTCCTTGTGCTCTGTTTTCCCTCGTGCTCTGCTTTTCCTCGTGCTTTGTTTTTCCTCGTGCTCTGTTTTCCCTCGTGCTCTGTTTTTCTCTCGTGCTCTGTTTTCCCTCATGCTCTGTTTTCCCTCGTGCTCTGTTTGTCTCTCGTGGTCTGTTTTTCCTCGTGCTCTGTTTTCCGTCTTGCTCTGTTTTTCTCTCGTGCTCTGTTTTCCCTCGTGCTCTGTTTTCCCTCGTGCTCTGTTTTTCCTCGTGCTCTGTTTTCCGTCGTGCTCTGTTTTTCTCTCGTGCTCTGTTCTTCTCTCGTGCTCTGTTTTCCCTCGTGCTCTGTTTTTCTCTCGTGCTCTGTTTTCCGTCTTGCTCTGTTTTTCTCTCGTGCTCTGTTTTCCCTCGTGCTCTGTTTTCCCTCGTGCTCTGTTTTTCCTCGTGCTCTGTTTTCCTCATGCTTTTTTTTTCCTCGTGCTTTTTTCTCTCTTGCTCTGTTTTTCCTCGTGCTCTGTTTTACCTCGTGCTCTGCTTTTCCTCGTGCTTTGTTTTTCCTTGTGCTCTGTTTTCCTTGTGCTTTGTTTTTCCTCGTGCTCTGTTTTCCCTCGTGCTCTGTTTTTCCCTCGTGCTCTGTTTTCCCTCGTGCTCTGTTTTTCCTCGCGTTCTTTTCTTTTCTCGTGCTCTGTTTTTCCTTGCGTTCTTTTCTTTTCTCGTGCTCTGTTTTTCCTTGCGTTCTTTTCTTTCCTCGTGCTCTGTTTTCCCTCGTGCTCTGTTTTTCCCTCGTGCTCTGTTTTCCCTCGTGCTGTTTTTCCTCGCGTTCTTTTCTTTTCTCGTGCTCTGTTTTTTCTTGCGTTCTTTTCTTGACTCGTGCTCTGTTTTTCCTTGCGTTCTTTTCTTTCCTCGTGCTCTGTTTTTCCTCGCAGTCTTTTCTTTTCTCGTGCTCTGTTTATCCTCGTGTTCTGTTTTTCCTTGCGTTCTTTTCTTTTCTCGTGCTCTGTTTTTCCTCGTGCTCTGTTTTTCCCTCGTACTCTGTTTTCCCTCGTGCTCTGTTTTCCCTCGTGCTCTGTTGTTCCTCGCGTTCTTTTCTTTTCTCGTGCTCTGTTTTTCCTCGTGCTCTGTTTTTCCTCGTGGTCTGTTTTTCCCTCGTGCTCTGTTTTCCCTCGTGCTCTGTTTTCTCTCGTGCTCTGTTTTTCCCTCGTGCTCTGTTTCCCCTCGTGCTCTGTTTTCCCTCGTGCTCTGTTTTTCCTCGTGCTCTGTTTTTCCCTCGTGCTCTGTTTTTTCCTCGTGCTCTGTTTTTCATCGTGCTTTGTTTTTCCTCGTGCTCTGTAATCCCTCGTGCTCTGTTTTTCTCTCGTGCTCTGTTTTCCCTCGTGCTCTGTTTTCCCTCGTGCTCTGTTTTTCCTCGTGCTCTGTTTTTCCTCTTGCTCTGTTTTCCTCGTGCTTTGTTTTTCCTCGTGCTGTTTTCTCTCTTGCTCTGTTTTTCCTTGTGCTCTGTTTTCCCTCGTGCTCTGCTTTTCCTCGTGCTTTGTTTTTCCTCGTGCTCTGTTTTCCCTCGTGCTCTGTTTTTCTCTCGTGCTCTGTTTTCCCTCATGCTCTGTTTTCCCTCGTGCTCTGTTTGTCTCTCGTGGTCTGTTTTTCCTCGTGCTCTGTTTTTCTCTCGTGCTGTTTTTCCTCGTGCTCTGTTTTCCGTCGTGCTCTGTTTTTCTCTCGTGCTCTGTTCTTCTCTCGTGCTCTGTTTTCCCTCGTGCTCTGTTTTTCTCTCGTGCTCTGTTTTCCGTCTTGCTCTGTTTTTCTCTCGTGCTCTGTTTTCCCTCGTGCTCTGTTTTTCTCTCGTGCTCTGTCTTTCTCTCGTGCTCCGTTTTCCCTCGTGCTCTGTTTTCCCTCGTGCTCTGTTTTTCTCTCGTGCTCTGTTTTTCTCTCGTGCTCTGTTTTTCTCTCGTGCTCTGTTTTTCCTTGTGCTCTGTTTTCCCTCGTGCTCTGTTTTTCCTCGTGCTCTGTTTTCCTCGTGCTTTTTTTTTTCCTCGTGCTGTTTTCTCTCTTGCTCTGTTTTTCCTCGTGCTCTGTTTTACCTCGTGCTCTGCTTTTCCTCGTGCTTTGTTTTTCCTTGTGCTCTGTTTTCCTTGTGCTTTGTTTTTCCTCGTGCTCTGTTTTCCCTCGTGCTGTTTTTCCCTCATGCTCTGTTTTCCCTCGTGCTCTGTTTTCCCTCGTGCTCTGTTTTCCCTCGTGCTCTGTTTTTCCTCGTGCTCTGTTTTTCCTCGTGCTCTTTTTTCCTCGTGCTTTGTTTTTCCTCGTGCTGTTTTCTCTCTTGCTCTGTTTTTCCTTGTGCTCTGTTTTCCCTCGTGCTCTGCTTTTCCTCGTGCTTTGTTTTTCCTCGTGCTCTGTTTTCCCTCGTGCTCTGTTTTTCTCTCGTGCTCTGTTTTCCCTCATGCTCTGTTTTCCCTCGTGCTCTGTTTGTCTCTCGTGGTCTGTTTTTCCTCGTGCTCTGTTTTTCTCTCGTGCTGTTTTTCCTCGTGCTCTGTTTTCCCTCGTGCTCTGTTGTACCTCGTGCTCTGTTTTTCTCTCGTGCACCGTTTTACCTCGTGCTCTGTTTTTCCTCGTGCTTTGTTTTCCCTCGTGCTCTGCTTTTCCTCGTGCTCTGTTTTCCTCGTGCTTTTTTTTTCCTCGTGCTGTTTTCTCTCTTGCTCTGTTTTTCCTCGTGCTCTGTTTTACCTCGTGCTCTGCTTTTCCTCGTGCTTTGTTTTTCCTTGTGCTCTGTTTTCCTTGTGCTTTGTTTTTCCTCGTGCTCTGTTTTCCCTCGTGCTCTGTTTTTCCCTCGTGCTCTGTTTTCCCTCGTGCTCTGTTTTTCCTCGTGCTCTGTTTTTCCTCGTGCTCTGTTTTCCTCGTGCTTTGTTTTTCCTCGTGCTGTTTTCTCTCTTGCTCTGTTTTTCCTTGTGCTCTGTTTTCACTCGTGCTCTGCTTTTCCTCGTGCTTTGTTTTTCCTCGTGCTCTGTTTTCCCTCGTGCTCTGTTTTTCTCTCGTGCTCTGTTTTCCCTCATGCTCTGTTTTCCCTCGTGCTCTGTTTGTCTCTCGTGGTCTGTTTTTCCTCGTGCTCTGTTTTTCTCTCGTGCTGTTTTTCCTCGTGCTCTGTTTTCCGTCGTGCTCTGTTTTTCTCTCGTGCTCTGTTCTTCTCTCATGCTCTGTTTTCCCTCGTGCTCTGTTTTTCTCTCGTGCTCTGTTTTCCGTCGTGCTCTATTTTTCTCTCGTGCTCTGTTTTCCCTCGTGCTCTGTTTTTCTCTCGTGCTCTGTCTTTCTCTCGTGCTCCGTTTTCCCTCGTGCTCCGTTTTCCCTCGTGCTCTGTTTTTCTCTCGTGCTCTGTTTTTCTCTCGTGCTCTGTTTTTCTCTCGTGCTCTTTTTTTCTCTCGTGCTCTGTTTTCCCTCGTGCTCTGTTGTACCTCGTGCTCTGTTTTTCTCTCGTGCACCGTTTTACCTCGTGCTCTGTTTTTCCTCGTGCTCTGTTTTCCCTCGTGCTCTGTTTTTCCTCGTGCTCTGTTTTCCTCTTGCTTTTTTTTTCCTCGTGCTGTTTTCTCTCTTGCTCTGTTTTTCCTCGTGCTCTGTTTTACCTCGTGCTCTGCTTTTCCTCGTGCTCTGTTTGTCTCTCGTGGTCTGTTTTTCCTCGTGCTCTGTTTTTCTCTCGTGCTGTTTTTCCTCTTGCTCTGTTTTCCGTCGTGCTCTGTTTTTCTCTCGTGCTCTGTTCTTCTCTCGTGCTCTGTTTTCCCTCGTGCTCTGTTTTTCCCTCGTGCTCTGTTTTCCCTCATGCTCTGTTTTCCCTCGTGCTCTGTTTTTCCTCGTGCTCTGTTTTTCCTCGTGCTCTGTTTTCCTCGTGCTTTGTTTTTCCTCGTGCTGTTTTCTCTCTTGCTCTGTTTTTCCTTGTGCTCTGTTTTCCCTTGTGCTCTGCTTTTCCTCGTGCTTTGTTTTTCCTCGTGCTCTGTTTTCCCTCGTGCTCTGTTTTTCTCTCGTGCTCTGTTTTCCCTCATGCTCTGTTTTCCCTCGTGCTCTGTTTGTCTCTCGTGGTCTGTTTTTCCTCGTGCTCTGTTTTTCTCTCGTGCTGTTTTTCCTCGTGCTCTGTTTTCCGTCGTGCTCTGTTTTTCTCTCGTGCTCTGTTCTTCTCTCGTGCTCTGTTTTCCCTCGTGCTCTGTTTTTCTCTCGTGCTCTGTTTTCCGTCGTGCTCTGTTTTTCTCTCGTGCTCTGTTTTCCCTCGTGCTCTGTTTTTCTCTCGTGCTCTGTCTTTCTCTCGTGCTCCGTTTTCCCTCGTGCTCTGTTTTCCCTCGTGCTCTGTTTTTCTCTCGTGCTCTGTTTTTCTCTCGTGCTCTGTTTTTCTCTCGTGCTCTTTTTTTCTCTCGTGCTCTGTTTTCCCTCGTGCTCTGTTGTACCTCGTGCTCTGTTTTTCTCTCGTGCACCGTTTTACCTCGTGCTCTGTTTTTCCTCGTGCTCTGTTTTCCCTCGTGCTCTGTTTTTCCTCGTGCTCTGTTTTCCTCGTGCTTTTTTTTTCCTCGTGCTGTTTTCTCTCTTGCTCTGTTTTTCCTCGTGCTCTGTTTTACCTCGTGCTCTGCTTTTCCTCGTGCTTTGTTTTTCCTTGTGCTCTGTTTTCCTTGTGCTTTGTTTTTCCTCGTGCTCTGTTTTCCCTCGTGCTCTGTTTTTCCCTCGTGCTCTGTTTTCCCTCGTGCTCTGTTTTTCCTCGCGTTCTTTTCTTTTCTCGTGCTCTGTTTTTCCTTGCGTTCTTTTCTTTTCTCGTGCTCTGTTTTTCCTTGCGTTCTTTTCTTTCCTCGTGCTCTGTTTTCCCTCGTGCTCTGTTTTTCCCTCGTGCTCTGTTTTCCCTCGTGCTGTTTTTCCTCGCGTTCTTTTCTTTTCTCGTGCTCTGTTTTTTCTTGCGTTCTTTTCTTGACTCGTGCTCTGTTTTTCCTTGCGTTCTTTTCTTTCCTCGTGCTCTGTTTTTCCTCGCGTTCTTTTCTCTTCTCGTGCTCTGTTTATCCTCGTGTTCTGTTTTTCCTTGCGTTCTTTTCTTTTCTCGTGCTCTGTTTTTCCTCGTGCTCTGTTTTTCCCTCGTACTCTGTTTTCCCTCGTGCTCTGTTTTCCCTCGTGCTCTGTTGTTCCTCGCGTTCTTTTCTTTTCTCGTGCTCTGTTTTTTCTTGCGTTCTTTTCTTGACTCGTGCTCTGTTTTTCCTTGCGTTCTTTTCTTTCCTCGTGCTCTGTTTTTCCTCGCGTTCTTTTCTTTTCTCGTGCTCTGTTTATCCTCGTGTTCTGTTTTTCCTTGCGTTCTTTTCTTTTCTCGTGCTCTGTTTTTCCTCGTGCTCTGTTTTTCCCTCGTACTCTGTTTTCCCTCGTGCTCTGTTTTCCCTCGTGCTCTGTTTTCTCTCGTGCTCTGTTTTTCCCTCGTGCTCTGTTTTCCCTCGTGCTCTGTTTTTCCTCGTGCTCTGTTTTTCCTCGTGCTCTGTTTTCCTCGTGCTTTGTTTTTCCTCGTGCTGTTTTCTCTCTTGCTCTGTTTTTCCTTGTGCTCTGTTTTCACTCGTGCTCTGCTTTTCCTCGTGCTTTGTTTTTCCTCGTGCTCTGTTTTCCCTCGTGCTCTGTTTTTCTCTCGTGCTCTGTTTTCCCTCATGCTCTGTTTTCCCTCGTGCTCTGTTTGTCTCTCGTGGTCTGTTTTTCCTCGTGCTCTGTTTTTCTCTCGTGCTGTTTTTCCTCGTGCTCTGTTTTCCGTCGTGCTCTGTTTTTCTCTCGTGCTCTGTTTTCCGTCGTGCTCTATTTTTCTCTCGTGCTCTGTTTTCCCTCGTGCTCTGTTTTTCTCTCGTGCTCTGTCTTTCTCTCGTGCTCCGTTTTCCCTCGTGCTCTGTTTTCCCTCGTGCTCTGTTTTTCTCTCGTGCTCTGTTTTTCTCTCGTGCTCTGTTTTTCTCTCGTGCTCTTTTTTTCTCTCGTGCTCTGTTTTCCCTCGTGCTCTGTTGTACCTCGTGCTCTGTTTTTCTCTCGTGCACCGTTTTACCTCGTGCTCTGTTTTTCCTCGTGCTCTGTTTTCCCTCGTGCTCTGTTTTTCCTCGTGCTCTGTTTTCCTCGTGCTTTTTTTTTCCTCGTGCTGTTTTCTCTCTTGCTCTGTTTTTCCTCGTGCTCTGTTTTACCTCGTGCTCTGCTTTTCCTCGTGCTCTGTTTGTCTCTCGTGGTCTGTTTTTCCTCGTGCTCTGTTTTTCTCTCGTGCTGTTTTTCCTCTTGCTCTGTTTTCCGTCGTGCTCTGTTTTTCTCTCGTGCTCTGTTCTTCTCTCGTGCTCTGTTTTCCCTCGTGCTCTGTTTTTCCCTCGTGCTCTGTTTTCCCTCGTGCTCTGTTTTCCCTCGTGCTCTGTTTTTCCTCGTGCTCTGTTTTTCCTCGTGCTCTGTTTTCCTCGTGCTTTGTTTTTCCTCGTGCTGTTTTCTCTCTTGCTCTGTTTTTCCTTGTGCTCTGTTTTCCCTCGTGCTCTGCTTTTCCTCGTGCTTTGTTTTTCCTCGTGCTCTGTTTTCCCTCGTGCTCTGTTTTCCCTCGTGCTCTGTTTGTCTCTCGTGGTCTGTTTTTCCTCGTGCTCTGTTTTTCTCTCGTGCTGTTTTTCCTCGTGCTCTGTTTTCCGTCGTGCTCTGTTTTTCTCTCGTGCTCTGTTCTTCTCTCGTGCTCTGTTTTCCCTCGTGCTCTGTTTTTCTCTCGTGCTCTGTTTTCCGTCGTGCTCTGTTTTTCTCTCGTGCTCTGTTTTCCCTCGTGCTCTGTTTTTCTCTCGTGCTCTGTCTTTCTCTCGTGCTCCGTTTTCCCTCGTGCTCTGTTTTCCCTCGTGCTCTGTTTTTCTCTCGTGCTCTGTTTTTCTCTCGTGCTCTGTTTTTCTCTCGTGCTCTTTTTTTCTCTCGTGCTCTGTTTTCCCTCGTGCTCTGTTGTACCTCGTGCTCTGTTTTTCTCTCGTGCACCGTTTTACCTCGTGCTCTGTTTTTCCTCGTGCTCTGTTTTCCCTCGTGCTCTGTTTTTCCTCGTGCTCTGTTTTCCTCGTGCTTTTTTTTTCCTCGTGCTGTTTTCTCTCTTGCTCTGTTTTTCCTCGTGCTCTGTTTTACCTCGTGCTCTGCTTTTCCTCGTGCTTTGTTTTTCCTTGTGCTCTGTTTTCCTTGTGCTTTGTTTTTCCTCGTGCTCTGTTTTCCCTCGTGCTCTGTTTTTCCCTCGTGCTCTGTTTTCCCTCGTGCTCTGTTTTTCCTCGCGTTCTTTTCTTTTCTCGTGCTCTGTTTTTCCTTGCGTTCTTTTCTTTTCTCGTGCTCTGTTTTTCCTTGCGTTCTTTTCTTTCCTCGTGCTCTGTTTTCCCTCGTGCTCTGTTTTTCCCTCGTGCTCTGTTTTCCCTCGTGCTGTTTTTCCTCGCGTTCTTTTCTTTTCTCGTGCTCTGTTTTTTCTTGCTTTCTTTTCTTGACTCGTGCTCTGTTTTTCCTTGCGTTCTTTTCTTTCCTCGTGCTCTGTTTTTCCTCGCGTTCTTTTCTCTTCTCGTGCTCTGTTTATCCTCGTGTTCTGTTTTTCCTTGCGTTCTTTTCTTTTCTCGTGCTCTGTTTTTCCTCGTGCTCTGTTTTTCCCTCGTACTCTGTTTTCCCTCGTGCTCTGTTTTCCCTCGTGCTCTGTTGTTCCTCGCGTTCTTTTCTTTTCTCGTGCTCTGTTTTTTCTTGCGTTCTTTTCTTGACTCGTGCTCTGTTTTTCCTTGCGTTCTTTTCTTTCCTCGTGCTCTGTTTTTCCTCGCGTTCTTTTCTTTTCTCGTGCTCTGTTTATCCTCGTGTTCTGTTTTTCCTTGCGTTCTTTTCTTTTCTCGTGCTCTGTTTTTCCTCGTGCTCTGTTTTTCCCTCGTACTCTGTTTTCCCTCGTGCTCTGTTTTCCCTCGTGCTCTGTTTTCTCTCGTGCTCTGTTTTTCCCTCGTGCTCTGTTTTCCCTCGTGCTCTGTTGTTCCTCGCGTTCTTTTCTTTTCTCGTGCTCTGTTTTTCCTCGTGCTCTGTTTTTCCTCGTGCTCTGTTTTTCCCTCGTGCTCTGTTTTCCCTCGTGCTCTGTTTTCTCTCGTGCTCTGTTTTTCCCTCGTGCTCTGTTTTTCCCTCGTGCTCTGTTTTCCCTCGTGCTGTTTTTCCTCGCGTTCTTTTCTTTTCTCGTGCTCTGTTTTTTCTTGCGTTCTTTTCTTGACTCGTGCTCTGTTTTTCCTTGCGTTCTTTTCTTTCCTCGTGCTCTGTTTTTCCTCGCGTTCTTTTCTTTTCTCGTGCTCTGTTTATCCTCGTGTTCTGTTTTTCCTTGCGTTCTTTTCTTTTCTCGTGCTCTGTTTTTCCTCGTGCTCTGTTTTTCCCTCGTACTCTGTTTTCCCTCGTGCTCTGTTTTCCCTCGTGCTCTGTTGTTCCTCGCGTTCTTTTCTTTTCTCGTGCTCTGTTTTTCCTAGTGCTCTGTTTTTCCTCGTGCTCTGTTTTTCCCTCGTGCTCTGTTTTCCCTCGTGCTCTGTTTTCTCTCGTGCTCTGTTTTTCCCTCGTGCTCTGTTTTCCCTCGTGCTCTGTTGTTCCTCGCGTTCTTTTCTTTTCTCGTGCTCTGTTTTTCCTCGTGCTCTGTTTTTCCTCGTGCTCTGTTTTTCCCTCGTGCTCTGTTGTCCCTCGTGCTCTGTTTTTCTCTCGTGCTCTGTTTTCCCTCGTGCTCTGTTTTCCCTCGTGCTCTGTTTTTCCTCGTGCTCGTTTTTTCCTCGTGCTCTGTTTTCCTCGTGCTTTGTTTTTCCTCGTGCTGTTTTCTCTCTTGCTCTGTTTTTCCTTGTGCTCTGTTTTCCCTCGTGCTCTGCTTTTCCTCGTGCTTTGTTTTTCCTCGTGCTCTGTTTTCCCTCGTGCTCTGTTTTTCTCTCGTGCTCTGTTTTCCCTCATGCTCTGTTATCCCTCGTGCTCTGTTTGTCTCTCGTGGTCTGTTTTTCTCTCGTGCTGTTTTTCCTCGTGCTCTGTTTTCCGTCGTGCTCTGTTTTTCTCTCGTGCTCTGTTCTTCTCTCGTGCTCTGTTTTCCCTCGTGCTCTGTTTTTCTCTCGTGCTCTGTTTTCCGTCGTGCTCTGTTTTTCTCTCGTGCTCTGTTTTTCTCTCGTGCTCTGTTTTCCGTCGTGCTCTGTTTTTCTCTCGTGCTCTGTTTTTCTCTCGTGCTCTGTTTTTCTCTCGTGCTCTTTTTTTCTCTCGTGCTCTGTTTTCCCTCGTGCTCTGTTGTACCTCGTGCTCTGTTTTTCTCTCGTGCACCGTTTTACCTCGTGCTCTGTTTTTCCTCGTGCTTTGTTTTCCCTCGTGCTCTGTTTTTCCTCGTGCTCTGTTTTCCTCGTGCTTTTTTTTTCCTCGTGCTGTTTTCTCTCTTGCTCTGTTTTTCCTCGTGCTCTTTTTTACCTCGTGCTCTGCTTTTCCTCGTGCTTTGTTTTTCCTTGTGCTCTGTTTTCCTTGTGCTTTGTTTTTCCTCGTGCTCTGTTTTCCCTCGTGCTCTGTTTTTCCCTCGTGCTCTGTTTTCCCTCGTGCTCTGTTTTTCCTCGTGCTCTGTTTTTCCTCGTGCTCTGTTTTCCTCGTGCTTTGTTTTTCCTCGTGCTGTTTTCTCTCTTGCTCTGTTTTTCCTTGTGCTCTGTTTTCCCTCGTGCTCTGCTTTTCCTCGTGCTTTGTTTTTCCTCGTTGTCTGTTTTCCCTCGTGCTCTGTTTTTCTCTCGTGCTCTGTTTTCCCTCATGCTCTGTTTTCCCTCATGCTCTGTTTTCCCTCATGCTCTGTTTTCCCTCGTGCTCTGTTTGTCTCTCGTGGTCTGTTTTTCCTCGTGCTCTGTTTTTCTCTCGTGCTGTTTTTCCTCGTGCTCTGTTTTCCGTCGTGCTCTGTTTTTCTCTCGTGCTCTGTTCTTCTCTCGTGCTCTGTTTTCCCTCGTGCTCTGTTTTTCTCTCGTGCTCTGTTTTCCGTCGTGCTCTGTTTTTCTCTCGTGCTCTGTTTTCCCTCGTGCTCTGTTTTTCTCTCGTGCTCTGTCTTTCTCTCGTGCTCCGTTTTCCCTCGTGCTCTGTTTTCCCTCGTGCTCTGTTTTTCTCTCGTGCTCTGTTTTTCTCTCGTGCTCTTTTTTTCTCTCGTGCTCTGTTTTCCCTCGTGCTCTGTTGTACCTCGTGCTCTGTTTTTCTCTCGTGCACCGTTTTACCTCGTGCTCTGTTTTTCCTCGTGCTCTGTTTTCCCTCGTGCTCTGTTTTTCCTCGTGCTCTGTTTTCCTCGTGCTGTTTTTTTTCCTCGTGCTGTTTTCTCTCGTGCTCTGTCTTTCTCTCGTGCTCCGTTTTCCCTCGTGCTCTGTTTTCCCTCGTGCTCTGTTTTTCTCTCGTGCTCTGTTTTTCTCTCGTGCTCTGTTTTTCTCTCGTGCTCTTTTTTTCTCTCGTGCTCTGTTTTCCCTCGTGCTCTGTTGTACCTCGTGCTCTGTTTTTCTCTCGTGCACCGTTTTACCTCGTGCTCTGTTTTTCCTCGTGCTCTGTTTTCCCTCGTGCTCTGTTTTCCCTCGTGCTCTGTTTTTCCTCGTGCTCTGTTTTCCTCGTGCTTTTTTTTTCCTCGTGCTGTTTTCTCTCTTGCTCTGTTTTTCCTCGTGCTCTGTTTTACCTCGTGCTCTGCTTTTCCTCGTGCTTTGTTTTTCCTTGTGCTCTGTTTTCCTTGTGCTTTGTTTTTCCTCGTGCTCTGTTTTCCCTCGTGCTCTGTTTTTCCCTCGTGCTCTGTTTTCCCTCGTGCTCTGTTTTTCCTCGCGTTCTTTTCTTTTCTCGTGCTCTGTTTTTCCTTGCGTTCTTTTCTTTTCTCGTGCTCTGTTTTTCCTTGCGTTCTTTTCTTTCCTCGTGCTCTGTTTTCCCTCGTGCTCTGTTTTTCCCTCGTGCTCTGTTTTCCCTCGTGCTGTTTTTCCTCGCGTTCTTTTCTTTTCTCGTGCTCTGTTTTTTCTTGCGTTCTTTTCTTGACTCGTGCTCTGTTTTTCCTTGCGTTCTTTTCTTTCCTCGTGCTCTGTTTTTCCTCGCGTTCTTTTCTCTTCTCGTGCTCTGTTTATCCTCGTGTTCTGTTTTTCCTTGCGTTCTTTTCTTTTCTCGTGCTCTGTTTTTCCTCGTGCTCTGTTTTTCCCTCGTACTCTGTTTTCCCTCGTGCTCTGTTTTCCCTCGTGCTCTGTTGTTCCTCGCGTTCTTTTCTTTTCTCGTGCTCTGTTTTTTCTTGCGTTCTTTTCTTGACTCGTGCTCTGTTTTTCCTTGCGTTCTTTTCTTTCCTCGTGCTCTGTTTTTCCTCGCGTTCTTTTCTTTTCTCGTGCTCTGTTTATCCTCGTGTTCTGTTTTTCCTTGCGTTCTTTTCTTTTCTCGTGCTCTGTTTTTCCTCGTGCTCTGTTTTTCCCTCGTACTCTGTTTTCCCTCGTGCTCTGTTTTCCCTCGTGCTCTGTTTTCTCTCGTGCTCTGTTTTTCCCTCGTGCTCTGTTTTCCCTCGTGCTCTGTTGTTCCTCGCGTTCTTTTCTTTTCTCGTGCTCTGTTTTTCCTCGTGCTCTGTTTTTCCTCGTGCTCTGTTTTTCCCTCGTGCTCTGTTTTCCCTCGTGCTCTGTTTTCTCTCGTGCTCTGTTTTTCCCTCGTGCTCTGTTTTCCCTCGTGCTGTTTTTCCTCGCGTTCTTTTCTTTTCTCGTGCTCTGTTTTTTCTTGCGTTCTTTTCTTGACTCGTGCTCTGTTTTTCCTTGCGTTCTTTTCTTTCCTCGTGCTCTGTTTTTCCTCGCGTTCTTTTCTTTTCTCGTGCTCTGTTTATCCTCGTGTTCTGTTTTTCCTTGCGTTCTTTTCTTTTCTCGTGCTCTGTTTTTCCTCGTGCTCTGTTTTTCCCTCGTACTCTGTTTTCCCTCGTGCTCTGTTTTCCCTCGTGCTCTGTTGTTCCTCGCGTTCTTTTCTTTTCTCGTGCTCTGTTTTTCCTAGTGCTCTGTTTTTCCTCGTGCTCTGTTTTTCCCTCGTGCTCTGTTTTCCCTCGTGCTCTGTTTTCTCTCGTGCTCTGTTTTTCCCTCGTGCTCTGTTTTCCCTCGTGCTCTGTTGTTCCTCGCGTTCTTTTCTTTTCTCGTGCTCTGTTTTTCCTCGTGCTCTGTTTTTCCTCGTGCTCTGTTTTTCCCTCGTGCTCTGTTGTCCCTCGTGCTCTGTTTTTCTCTCGTGCTCTGTTTTCCCTCGTGCTCTGTTTTCCCTCGTGCTCTGTTTTTCCTCGTGCTCGTTTTTTCCTCGTGCTCTGTTTTCCTCGTGCTTTGTTTTTCCTCGTGCTGTTTTCTCTCTTGCTCTGTTTTTCCTTGTGCTCTGTTTTCCCTCGTGCTCTGCTTTTCCTCGTGCTTTGTTTTTCCTCGTGCTCTGTTTTCCCTCGTGCTCTGTTTTTCTCTCGTGCTCTGTTTTCCCTCATGCTCTGTTTTCCCTCGTGCTCTGTTTGTCTCTCGTGGTCTGTTTTTCTCTCGTGCTGTTTTTCCTCGTGCTCTGTTTTCCGTCGTGCTCTGTTCTTCTCTCGTGCTCTGTTTTCCCTCGTGCTCTGTTTTTCTCTCGTGCTCTGTTTTCCGTCGTGCTCTGTTTTTCTCTCGTGCTCTGTTTTTCTCTCGTGCTCTGTTTTCCGTCGTGCTCTGTTTTTCTCTCGTGCTCTGTTTTTCTCTCGTGCTCTGTTTTTCTCTCGTGCTCTTTTTTTCTCTCGTGCTCTGTTTTCCCTCGTGCTCTGTTGTACCTCGTGCTCTGTTTTTCTCTCGTGCACCGTTTTACCTCGTGCTCTGTTTTTCCTCGTGCTTTGTTTTCCCTCGTGCTCTGTTTTTCCTCGTGCTCTGTTTTCCTCGTGCTTTTTTTTTCCTCGTGCTGTTTTCTCTCTTGCTCTGTTTTTCCTCGTGCTCTTTTTTACCTCGTGCTCTGCTTTTCCTCGTGCTTTGTTTTTCCTTGTGCTCTGTTTTCCTTGTGCTTTGTTTTTCCTCGTGCTCTGTTTTCCCTCGTGCTCTGTTTTTCCCTCGTGCTCTGTTTTCCCTCGTGCTCTGTTTTTCCTCGTGCTCTGTTTTTCCTCGTGCTCTGTTTTCCTCGTGCTTTGTTTTTCCTCGTGCTGTTTTCTCTCTTGCTCTGTTTTTCCTTGTGCTCTGTTTTCCCTCGTGCTCTGCTTTTCCTCGTGCTTTGTTTTTCCTCGTTGTCTGTTTTCCCTCGTGCTCTGTTTTTCTCTCGTGCTCTGTTTTCCCTCATGCTCTGTTTTCCCTCATGCTCTGTTTTCCCTCATGCTCTGTTTTCCCTCGTGCTCTGTTTGTCTCTCGTGGTCTGTTTTTCCTCGTGCTCTGTTTTTCTCTCGTGCTGTTTTTCCTCGTGCTCTGTTTTCCGTCGTGCTCTGTTTTTCTCTCGTGCTCTGTTCTTCTCTCGTGCTCTGTTTTCCCTCGTGCTCTGTTTTTCTCTCGTGCTCTGTTTTCCGTCGTGCTCTGTTTTTCTCTCGTGCTCTGTTTTCCCTCGTGCTCTGTTTTTCTCTCGTGCTCTGTTTTTCTCTCGTGCTCTGTTTTCCCTCGTGCTCTGTTTTTCTCTCGTGCTCTGTTTTTCTCTCGTGCTCTTTTTTTCTCTCGTGCTCCGTTTTCCCTCGTGCTCTGTTTTCCCTCGTGCTCTGTTTTTCTCTCGTGCTCTGTTTTTCTCTCGTGCTCTTTTTTTCTCTCGTGCTCTGTTTTCCCTCGTGCTCTGTTGTACCTCGTGCTCTGTTTTTCTCTCGTGCACCGTTTTACCTCGTGCTCTGTTTTTCCTCGTGCTCTGTTTTCCCTCGTGCTCTGTTTTTCCTCGTGCTCTGTTTTCCTCGTGCTGTTTTTTTTCCTCGTGCTGTTTTCTCTCTTGCTCTGTTTTTCCTCGTGCTCTGTTTTACCTCGTGCTCTGCTTTTCCTCGTGCTCTGTTTGTCTCTCGTGGTCTGTTTTTCCTCGTGCTCTGTTTTTCTCTCGTGCTGTTTTTCCTCGTGCTCTGTTTTCCGTCGTGCTCTGTTTTTCTCTCGTGCTCTGTTCTTCTCTCGTGCTCTGTTTTCCCTCGTGCTCTGTTTTTCTCTCGTGCTCTGTTTTCCGTCGTGCTCTGTTTTTCTCTCGTGCTCTGTTTTCCCTCGTGCTCTGTTTTTCTCTCGTGCTCTGTCTTTCTCTCGTGCTCCGTTTTCCCTTGTGCTCTGTTTTCCCTCGTGCTCTGTTTTTCTCTCGTGCTCTGTTTTTCTCTCGTGCTCTTTTTTTCTCTCGTGCTCTGTTTTCCCTCGTGCTCTGTTGTACCTCGTGCTCTGTTTTTCTCTCGTGCACCGTTTTACCTCGTGCTCTGTTTTTCCTCGTGCTTTGTTTTCCCTCGTGCTCTGTTTTTCCTCGTGCTTTTTTTTTCCTCGTGCTGTTTTCTCTCTTGCTCTGTTTTTCCTCGTGCTCTGTTTTACCTCGTGCTCTGCTTTTCCTCGTGCTTTGTTTTTCCTTGTGCTCTGTTTTCCTTGTGCTTTGTTTTTCCTCGTGCTCTGTCTTCCCTCGTGCTCTGTTTTTCCCTCGTGCTCTGTTTTCCCTCGTGCTCTGTTTTTCCTCGTGCTCTGTTTTTCCTCGTGCTCTGTTTTCCTCGTGCTTTGTTTTTCCTCGTGCTGTTTTCTCTCTTGCTCTGTTTTTCCTTGTGCTCTGTTTTCCCTCGTGCTCTGCTTTTCCTCGTGCTTTGTTTTTCCTCGTGCTCTGTTTTCCCTCGTGCTCTGTTTTTCTCTCGTGCTCTGTTTTTCTCTCGTGCTGTTTTTTCTCGTGCTCTGTTTTCCGTCGTGCTCTGTTTTTCTCTCGTGCTCTGTTCTTCTCTCGTGCTCTGTTTTCCCTCGTGCTCTGTTTTTCTCTCGTGCTCTGTTTTCCGTCGTGCTCTGTTTTTCTCTCGTGCTCTGTTTTCCCTCGTGCTCTGTCTTTCTCTCGTGCTCCGTTTTCCCTCGTGCTCTGTTTTCCCTCGTGCTGTTTTCTCTCTTGCTCTGTTTTTCCTCGTGCTCTGTTTTACCTCGTGCTCTGATTTTCCTCGTGCTTTGTTTTTCCTTGTGCTCTGTTTTCCTTGTGCTTTGTTTTTCCTCATGCTCTGTTTTCCCTCGTGCTCTGTTTTTCCCTCGTGCTCTGTTTTCCCTCGTGCTCTGTTTTTCCTCGCGTTCTTTTCTCGTGCTCTGTTTTTCCTTGCGTTCTTTTCTTTTCTCGTGCTCTGTTTTTCCTTGCGTTCTTTTCTTTCCTCGTGCTCTGTTTTCCCTCGTGCTCTGTTTTTCCCTCGTGCTCTGTTTTCCCTCTTGCTGTTTTTCCTCGCGTTCTTTTCTTTTCTCGTGCTCTGTTTTTTCTTGCGTTCTTTTCTTGACTCGTGCTCTGTTTTTCCTTGCGTTCTTTTCTTTCCTCGTGCTCTGTTTTTCCTCGCGTTCTTTTCTTTTCTCGTGCTCTGTTTATCCTCGTGTTCTGTTTTTCCTTGCGTTCTTTTCTTTTCTCGTGCTCTGTTTTTCCTCGTGCTCTGTTTTTCCCTCGTACTCTGTTTTCCCTCGTGCTCTGTTTTCCCTCGTGCTCTGTTGTTCCTCGCGTTCTTTTCTTTTCTCGTGCTCTGTTTTTCCTCGTGCTCTGTTTTTCCTCGTGCTCTGTTTTTCCTCGTGCTCTGTTTTTCCCTCGTGCTCTGTTTTCCCTCGTGCTCTGTTTTCTCTCGTGCTCTGTTTTTCCCTCGTGCTCTGTTTTCCCTCGTGCTCTGTTGTTCCTCGCGTTCTTTTCTTTTCTTGTGCTCTGTTTTTCCTCGTGCTCTGTTTTTCCTCGTGCTCTGTTTTTCCCTCGTGCTCTGTTTTCCCTCGTGCTCTGTTTTCTCTCGTGCTCTGTTTTTCCCTCGTGCTCTGTTTTCCCTCGTGCTGTTTTTCCTCGCGTTCTTTTCTTTTCTCGTGCTCTGTTTTTTCTTGCGTTCTTTTCTTGACTCGTGCTCTGTTTTTCCTTGCGTTCTTTTCTTTCCTCGTGCTCTGTTTTTCCTCGCGTTCTTTTCTTTTCTCGTGCTCTGTTTATCCTCGTGTTCTGTTTTTCCTTGCGTTCTTTTCTTTTCTCGTGCTCTGTTTTTCCTCGTGCTCTGTTTTTCCCTCGTACTCTGTTTTCCCTCGTGCTCTGTTGTTCCTCGCGTTCTTTTCTTTTCTCGTGCTCTGTTTTTCCTCGTGCTCTGTTTTTCCTCGTGCTCTGTTTTTCCCTCGTGCTCTGTTTTCCCTCGTGCTCTGTTTTCTCTCGTGCTCTGTTTTTCCCTCGTGCTCTGTTTTCCCTCGTGCTCTGTTGTTCCTCGCGTTCTTTTCTTTTCTCGTGCTCTGTTTTTCCTCGTGCTCTGTTTTTCCTCGTGCTCTGTTTTTCCCTCGTGCTCTGTTTTCCCTCGTGCTCTGTTTTCTCTCGTGCTCTGTTTTTCCCTCGTGCTCTGTTTTCCCTCATGCTCTGTTGTTCCTCGCGTTCTTTTCTTTTCTCGTGCTCTGTTTTTCCTCGTGCTCTGTTTTTCCTCGTGCTCTGTTTTTCCCTCGTGCTCTGTTTTTCCCTCGTGCTCTGTTTTTTCCTCGTGCTCTGTTTTCTCTCGTGCTCTGTTTTTCCCTCGTGCTCTGTTTTCCCTCGTGCTCTGTTGTTCCTCGCGTTCTTTTCTTTTCTCGTGCTCTGTTTTTCCTCGTGCTCTGTTTTTCCTCGTGCTCTGTTTTTCCCTCGTGCTCTGTTTTCCCTCGTGCTCTGTTTTCTCTCGTGCTCTGTTTTTCCCTCGTGCTCTGTTTTCCCTCATGCTCTGTTGTTCCTCGCGTTCTTTTCTTTTCTCGTGCTCTGTTTTTCCTCGTGCTCTGTTTTTCCTCGTGCTCTGTTTTTCCCTCGTGCTCTGTTTTTCCCTCGTGCTCTGTTTTCCCTCGTGCTCTGTTTTCTCTCGTGCTCTGTTTTTCCCTCGTGCTCTGTTTTCCCTCGTGCTCTGTTGTTCCTCGCGTTCTTTTCTTTTCTCGTGCTTTTTTTTTCCTCGTGCTGTTTTCTCTCTTGCTCTGTTTTTCCTCGTGCTCTGTTTTACCTCGTGCTCTGCTTTTCCTCGTGCTTTGTTTTTCCTTGTGCTCTGTTTTCCTTGTGCTTTGTTTTTCCTCGTGCTCTGTTTTCCCTCGTGCTCTGTTTTTCCCTCGTGCTCTGTTTTCCCTCGTGCTCTGTTTTTCCTCGCGTTCTTTTCTTTTCTCGTGCTCTGTTTTTCCTTGCGTTCTTTTCTTTTCTCGTGCTCTGTTTTTCCTTGCGTTCTTTTCTTTCCTCGTGCTCTGTTTTCCCTCGTGCTCTGTTTTTCCCTCGTGCTCTGTTTTCCCTCGTGCTGTTTTTCCTCGCGTTCTTTTCTTTTCTCGTGCTCTGTTTTTTCTTGCGTTCTTTTCTTGACTCGTGCTCTGTTTTTCCTTGCGTTCTTTTCTTTCCTCGTGCTCTGTTTTTCCTCGCGTTCTTTTCTCTTCTCGTGCTCTGTTTATCCTCGTGTTCTGTTTTTCCTTGCGTTCTTTTCTTTTCTCGTGCTCTGTTTTTCCTCGTGCTCTGTTTTTCCCTCGTACTCTGTTTTCCCTCGTGCTCTGTTTTCCCTCGTGCTCTGTTGTTCCTCGCGTTCTTTTCTTTTCTCGTGCTCTGTTTTTTCTTGCGTTCTTTTCTTGACTCGTGCTCTGTTTTTCCTTGCGTTCTTTTCTTTCCTCGTGCTCTGTTTTTCCTCGCGTTCTTTTCTTTTCTCGTGCTCTGTTTATCCTCGTGTTCTGTTTTTCCTTGCGTTCTTTTCTTTTCTCGTGCTCTGTTTTTCCTCGTGCTCTGTTTTTCCCTCGTACTCTGTTTTCCCTCGTGCTCTGTTTTCCCTCGTGCTCTGTTTTCTCTCGTGCTCTGTTTTTCCCTCGTGCTCTGTTTTCCCTCGTGCTCTGTTGTTCCTCGCGTTCTTTTCTTTTCTCGTGCTCTGTTTTTCCTCGTGCTCTGTTTTTCCTCGTGCTCTGTTTTTCCCTCGTGCTCTGTTTTCCCTCGTGCTCTGTTTTCTCTCGTGCTCTGTTTTTCCCTCGTGCTCTGTTTTCCCTCGTGCTGTTTTTCCTCGCGTTCTTTTCTTTTCTCGTGCTCTGTTTTTTCTTGCGTTCTTTTCTTGACTCGTGCTCTGTTTTTCCTTGCGTTCTTTTCTTTCCTCGTGCTCTGTTTTTCCTCGCGTTCTTTTCTTTTCTCGTGCTCTGTTTATCCTCGTGTTCTGTTTTTCCTTGCGTTCTTTTCTTTTCTCGTGCTCTGTTTTTCCTCGTGCTCTGTTTTTCCCTCGTACTCTGTTTTCCCTCGTGCTCTGTTTTCCCTCGTGCTCTGTTGTTCCTCGCGTTCTTTTCTTTTCTCGTGCTCTGTTTTTCCTAGTGCTCTGTTTTTCCTCGTGCTCTGTTTTTCCCTCGTGCTCTGTTTTCCCTCGTGCTCTGTTTTCTCTCGTGCTCTGTTTTTCCCTCGTGCTCTGTTTTCCCTCGTGCTCTGTTGTTCCTCGCGTTCTTTTCTTTTCTCGTGCTCTGTTTTTCCTCGTGCTCTGTTTTTCCTCGTGCTCTGTTTTTCCCTCGTGCTCTGTTGTCCCTCGTGCTCTGTTTTTCTCTCGTGCTCTGTTTTCCCTCGTGCTCTGTTTTCCCTCGTGCTCTGTTTTTCCTCGTGCTCGTTTTTTCCTCGTGCTCTGTTTTCCTCGTGCTTTGTTTTTCCTCGTGCTGTTTTCTCTCTTGCTCTGTTTTTCCTTGTGCTCTGTTTTCCCTCGTGCTCTGCTTTTCCTCGTGCTTTGTTTTTCCTCGTGCTCTGTTTTCCCTCGTGCTCTGTTTTTCTCTCGTGCTCTGTTTTCCCTCATGCTCTGTTTTCCCTCGTGCTCTGTTTGTCTCTCGTGGTCTGTTTTTCTCTCGTGCTGTTTTTCCTCGTGCTCTGTTTTCCGTCGTGCTCTGTTTTTCTCTCGTGCTCTGTTCTTCTCTCGTGCTCTGTTTTCCCTCGTGCTCTGTTTTTCTCTCGTGCTCTGTTTTCCGTCGTGCTCTGTTTTTCTCTCGTGCTCTGTTTTTCTCTCGTGCTCTGTTTTCCGTCGTGCTCTGTTTTTCTCTCGTGCTCTGTTTTTCTCTCGTGCTCTGTTTTTCTCTCGTGCTCTTTTTTTCTCTCGTGCTCTGTTTTCCCTCGTGCTCTGTTGTACCTCGTGCTCTGTTTTTCTCTCGTGCACCGTTTTACCTCGTGCTCTGTTTTTCCTCGTGCTTTGTTTTCCCTCGTGCTCTGTTTTTCCTCGTGCTCTGTTTTCCTCGTGCTTTTTTTTTCCTCGTGCTGTTTTCTCTCTTGCTCTGTTTTTCCTCGTGCTCTTTTTTACCTCGTGCTCTGCTTTTCCTCGTGCTTTGTTTTTCCTTGTGCTCTGTTTTCCTTGTGCTTTGTTTTTCCTCGTGCTCTGTTTTCCCTCGTGCTCTGTTTTTCCCTCGTGCTCTGTTTTCCCTCGTGCTCTGTTTTTCCTCGTGCTCTGTTTTTCCTCGTGCTCTGTTTTCCTCGTGCTTTGTTTTTCCTCGTGCTGTTTTCTCTCTTGCTCTGTTTTTCCTTGTGCTCTGTTTTCCCTCGTGCTCTGCTTTTCCTCGTGCTTTGTTTTTCCTCGTTGTCTGTTTTCCCTCGTGCTCTGTTTTTCTCTCGTGCTCTGTTTTCCCTCATGCTCTGTTTTCCCTCATGCTCTGTTTTCCCTCATGCTCTGTTTTCCCTCGTGCTCTGTTTGTCTCTCGTGGTCTGTTTTTCCTCGTGCTCTGTTTTTCTCTCGTGCTGTTTTTCCTCGTGCTCTGTTTTCCGTCGTGCTCTGTTTTTCTCTCGTGCTCTGTTCTTCTCTCGTGCTCTGTTTTCCCTCGTGCTCTGTTTTTCTCTCGTGCTCTGTCTTTCTCTCGTGCTCCGTTTTCCCTCGTGCTCTGTTTTCCCTCGTGCTCTGTTTTTCTCTCGTGCTCTGTTTTTCTCTCGTGCTCTTTTTTTCTCTCGTGCTCTGTTTTCCCTCGTGCTCTGTTGTACCTCGTGCTCTGTTTTTCTCTCGTGCACCGTTTTACCTCGTGCTCTGTTTTTCCTCGTGCTCTGTTTTCCCTCGTGCTCTGTTTTTCCTCGTGCTCTGTTTTCCTCGTGCTTTTTTTTTCCTCGTGCTGTTTTCTCTCTTGCTCTGTTTTCCTCGTGCTTTGTTTTTCCTCGTGCTCTGTTTTCTCTCTTGCTCTGTTTTTCCTCGTGCTCTGTTTTCCCTCGTGCTCTGCTTTTCCTCGTGCTTTGTTTTTCCTTGTGCTCTGTTTTCCTTGTGCTCTGTTTTCCCTCGTGCTCTGTTTTCCCTCGTGCTCTGTTGTTCCTCGCGTTCTTTTCTTTTCTCGTGCTCTGTTTTTGCTCGTGCTCTGTTTTTCCTCGTGCTCTGTTTTTCCCTCGTGCTCTGTTTTCCCTCGTGCTCTGTTTTCTCTCGTGCTCTGTTTTTCCCTCGTGCTCTGTTTTCCCTCGTGCTCTGTTGTTCCTCGCGTTCTTTTCTTTTCTCGTGCTCTGTTTTTCCTCGTGCTCTGTTTTTCCTCGTGCTCTGTTTTTCCCTCGTGCTCTGTTTTCCCTCGTGCTCTGTTTTCTCTCGTGCTCTGTTTTTCCCTCGTGCTCTGTTTTCTCTCGTGCTCTGTTTTTCCTCGCGTTCTTTTCTTTTCTCATGCTCTGTTTTACCTTGCGTTCTTTTCTTTTCTTGTGCTCTGTTTTTCCTTGCGTTCTTTTCTTTCCTCGTGCTCTGTTTTCTCTCGTGCTCTGATTTTACCTCGTGCTCTGTTTTCCCTCGTGCTCTGTTGTTTCTCGCGTTCTTTTCTTTTCTCGTGCTCTTTTTTTCCTCGTGCTCTGTTTTTCCTCGTGCTCTGTTTTTCCCTCGTGCTCTTTTTTCCCTCGTGCTCTGTTGTTCCTGGCGTTCTTTTCCTTTCTCGTGCTCTGTTTTTCCTCGTGCTCTGTTTTTCCTCGTGCTCTGTTTTTCCCTCGTGCTGTATTCTCTCGTGCTCTGTTTTCCCTCGTGCTCTGTTTTCCCTCGTGCTCTGTTTTTCTCTCGTGCTCTGTTTTCCCTCGTGCTCTGTTTTTCTCTCGTGCTCTGTTTTTCTCTCGTGCTGATTTCCCTCGTGCTCTGTTGTACCTCGTGCTCTGTTTTTCTCTCGTGCACCGTTTTACCTCGTGCTCTGTTTTTCCTCGTGCTCTGTTTTTCCTCGTGCTCTGTTTTCCTCGTGCTTTGTTTTTCCTCGTGCTGTTTTCTCTCTTGCTCTGTTTTTCCTCGTGCTCTGTTTTCCCTCGTGCTCTGCTTTTCCTCGTGCTTTGTTTTTCCTTGTGCTCTGTTTTCCTTGTGCTTTGTTTTTCCTCGTGCTCTGTTTTCCCTCGTGCTCTGTTTTTCCCTCGTGCTCTGTTTTCCCTCGTGCTCTGTTTTTCCTCGCGTTCTTTTCTTTTCTCGTGCTCTGTTTTACCTTGCGTTCTTTTCTTTCCTCGTGCTCTGTTTTCCCTCGTGCTCTGTTTTTCCCTCGTGCTCTGTTTTCCCTCGTGCTGTTTTTCCTCGCGTTCTTTTCTTTTCTCGTGCTCTGTTTTTCCTTGCGTTCTTTTCTTGACTCGTGCTCTGTTTTTCCTTGCGTTCTTTTCTTTCCTCGTGCTCTGTTTTTTCTCGCGTTCTTTTCTTTTCTCGTGCTCTGTTTATCTTCGTGTTCTGTTTTTCCTTGCGTTCTTTTCTTTTCTCGTGCTCTGTTTATCTTCGTGCTCTGTTTTCCCTCGTGCTCTGTTTTTCTCTCGTGTTCTGTCTTTCTCTCGTGCTCCGTTTTCCCTCGTGCTCTGTTTTCCCTCGTGCTCTGTTTTTCTCTCGTGTTCTGTTTTTTTCTCGTGCTCTGTTGTACCTCGTGCTCTGTTTTTCTCTCGTGCTCCGTTTTACCTCGTGCTCTGTTTTTCCTTGTGTTCTGTTTTCCCTCGTGCTCTGTTTTTCCTCGTGCTCTGTTTTCCTCGTGCTTTGTTTTTCCTCGTGCTGTTTTCTCTCTTGCTCTGCTTTTCCTCGTGCTTTGTTTTTCCTTGTGCTCTGTTTTCCTTGTGCTTTGTTTTTCCTCGTGCTCTGTTTTCCCTCGTGCTCTGTATTTCCTCGCGTTCTTTTCTTTTCTCGTGCTCTGTTTTTCCTTGCGTTCTTTTCTTTTCTCGTGCTCTGTTTTTCCTTGCGTTCTTTTCTTTCCTCGTGCTCTGTTTTTCCTCGCGTTCCTTTCTTTTCTCGTGCTCTGTTTTTCCTCGTGCTCTGTTTTTCCTCGTGCTCTGTTTTTCCTCGTGCTCTGTTTTTCCCTCGTGTTCTGTTTTCCCTCGTGCTCTGTTTTCTCTCGTGCTCTGTTTTTCCCTCGTGCTCTGTTTTTCCCTCGTGCTCTGTTGTTCCTCGCGTTCTTTTCTTTTCTCATGCTCTGTTTTTCCTCGTGCTCTGTTTTTCTCTCGTGCTCTGTTTTTCCCTCGTGCTCTGTTTTCCCTCGTGCTCTGTTGTTCCTGGCGTTCTTTTCTTTTCTCGTGCTCTGTTTTTCCTTGCGTTCTTTTCTTTCCTTGTGCTCTGTTTTTCCTCGCGTTCTTTTCTTTTCTCATAATCTGATTATCCTCGTGTTCTGTTTTTCCTTGCGTTCTTTTCTTTTCTCGTGCTCTGTTTTTCCTCGTGCTCTGTTTTTCCCTCGTACTCTGTTTTCCCTCGTGCTCTGTTTTCCCTCGTGCTCTGTTGTTCCTCGCGTTCTTTTCTTTTCTCGTGCTCTGTTTTTCCTCGTGCTCTGTTTTTCTCTCGTGCTCTGTTTTTCCTCGTGCTCTGTTTTCTCTCGTGCTCTGTTTTTCTCTCGTGCTCTGTTTTCCTCTCGTGCTCTGTTTTCCCTCGTAATCTGTTTTTCTCTCGTGGTCTGTTTTCCCTCATGCTCTGTTTTTCCTCGTTCTCTGTTTTCCCTCGTGCTCTGTTTTCTCCCGTGCTCTGTATTCCCTCGTGCTCTGCTTTTCCTCGTGCTTTGTTTTTCTCTCGTGCTCTGTTTTCCCTCGTGCTCTGTTATCCCTCGTGCTCTGTTTCCCCTCGTGCTCTGTTTTTCCTCGTGCTCTGTTTTTTCTCGTGCTCTGTTTTCCCTCGTGCTCTGTTTTTCCTCATGCTCTGTTTTTCCCTCGTGCTCTGTTTTTCCTCGTGGTCTGTTTTTTCCTCGTGCTCTGTTTTTCCTTGTGCTTTGTTTTTCCTCGTGCTCTGTTTTCCCTCGTGCTCTGTTTTTGTCTCGTGCTCTGTTGTCCCTCGTGCTCTGTTTTTCTCTCGTGCTCCGTTTTACCTCGTGCTCTGTTTTCCCTCGTGCTCTGTTTTTCCTCGTGCTCTGTTTTCCTCGTGCTTTGTTTTTCCTCGTGCTGTTTTCTCTCTTGCTCTGTTTTTCCTTGTGCTCTGTTTTCCCTCGTGCTCTGCTTTTCCTCATGCTTTGTTTTTCCTCGTGCTCTGTTTTCCCTCGTGCTCTGTTTTTCTCTCGTGCTCTGTTTTCCCTCGTGGTCTGTTTTTCCTCGTGCTCTGTTTTTCTCTCGTGCTGTTTTCTCCTCGTGCTCTGTTTTCCGTCGTGCTCTGTTTTTCTCTCGTGCTCTGTTTTTCTCTCGTGCTCTGTTTTTCTCTCGTGCTCTGTTTTCCCTCGTGCTCTGTTTTTCTCTCGTGTTCTGTCTTTCTCTCGTGCTCTGTTGTACCTCGTGCTCTGTTTTTTTCTCGTGCTCCGTTTTACCTCGTGCTCTGTTTTTCCTCGTGCTCTGTTTTTCCTCGTGCTCTTTTTTCCTCGTGCTTTTTTTTTCCTCGTGCTGTTTTCTCTCTTAATCTGTTTTTCCTCGTGCTCTGTTTTCCCTCGTGCTCTGCTTTTCCTCGTGCTTTGTTTTTCCTTGTGCTCTGTTTTCCTTGTGCTTTGTTTTTCCTCGTGCTCTGTTTTCCCTTGTGCTCTGTTTTTCCCTCGTGCTCTGTTTTCCCTCGTGCTCTGTTTTTCCTCGCGTTCTTTTCTTTTCTCGTGCTCTGTTTTTCCTTGCGTTCTTTTCTTTTCTCGTGCTCTGTTTTTCCTTGCGTTCTTTTCTTTCCTCGTGCTCTTTTTTCCCTCGTGCTCTGTTTTTCCCTCGTGCTCTGTTTTCCCTCGTGCTGTTTTTCCTCGCGTTCTTTTCTTTTCTCGTGCTCTGTTTTTTCTTGCGTTCTTTTCTTGACTCGTGCTCTGTTTTTCCTTGCGTTCTTTTCTTTCCTCGTGCTCTGTTTTTCCTCGCGTTCTTTTCTTTTCTCGTGCTCTGTTTATCCTCGTGTTCTGTTTTTCCTTGCGTTCTTTTCTTTTCTCGTGCTCTGTTTTTCCTCGTGCTCTGTTTTTCCCTCGTGCTCTGTTTTCCCTCGTGCTCTGTTGTTCCTCGCGTTCTTTTCTTTTCTCGTGCTCTGTTTTTCCTCGTGCTCTGTTTTTCCTCGTGCTCTGTTTTCCCTCGTGCTCTGTTGTTCCTCGCGTTCTTTTCTTTTCTCGTGCTCTGTTTTTCCTCGTGCTCTGTTTTTCCTCGTGCTCTGTTTTTCCCTCGTGCTCTGTTTTCCCTCGTGCTCTGTTTTCTCTCGTGCTCTTTTTTTCACTCGTGCTCTGGACACGGTCGAACGCCTTCTCCAAGTCCACAAAACACATGTAGACCGGTTGGGCGAACTCCCATGCTCCCTCCAGGATCCTGCGGAGGGTATAGAGCTGGTCCACTGTTCCACGGCCAGGACGAAAACCACACTGCACCTCCTGAATCCGAGATTCGACTATCCGGCGGATCCTCCTCTCCAGTACCCCCGAAAAGACCTTACCAGGGAGTCTGAGGAGTGTGATCCCCCTATAATTGGAACACACCCTCCGGTCCCCCTTTTTAAAGAGGGGGACCACCACCCCGATCTTCCAGCCCAGAGGCACTGCCCCCGATGTCCACGCGATGCTGCAGAGGCGTGTCAACCAAGACAGCCCCACAACATCCAGAGCCTTGAGGAACTCAGGACGGACCTCATCCACCCCCGGGGCCTTGCCACCGAGGAGTTTTTTGACCTCCTCGGCAACCTCAGCCCCAGAAATGGGAGGTCCCACGTCCGAGCTCCCCAACTCTGCTTCCTCATCGGAAGGCGTGTCGGTAGGATTGAGGAGGCCCTCGAAGTATTCCCCCCACCGACTCACGACGTCCCTAGTTGAAGTCAGCAGAGCCCCGCCCTCACCATACACGGTGTTGACGGTGCACCGCTTCCCCCCCCTGAGCCGCCGGATGGTGGACCAGAATCCGTCCGGAAATCGTTCTCCATGTCCTCCCCGAACTCCTCCCAAGCCCGAGTTTTTGCCTCAGCAACCGCCGAGGCTGCGTTCCGCTTGGCCTGTCGGTACCCATCAGCTGCTTCCAGAGTCCCACTGGCCAAAAAGGCCCGATAGGACTCCTTCTTCAGCTTGACGGCCTCCCTCACCACTGGGGTCCACCAGCTGGTTCGGGGATTGCCGCCACGACAGGCACCGACCACCTTGCGGCCACAGCTCCGGTCGGCCGCCTCAACAATGGAGGCACGGAACATGGCCCATTCGGGCTCAGTGTCCCCCACCTCCACATGGTTGAAGCTCTGCCGGAGGTGGGAGTTGAAACTCCTCCTTACAGGGGATTCCGCCAGCCGTTCCCAGCAGACCCTCACAATACGTTTGGGCCTGCCAGGTCTGACCGGCTTCCTCCCCCACCAGCGGAGCCAACTCACCACCAGGTGGTGATCAGTTGACAGCTCCGCCCCTCTCTTCACCCGAGTGTCCAGGACATACGGCCGCAAGTCCGATGATACGACTACAAAGTCGATCATCGAGCTGCGGCCTAGGGTGTCCTGGTGCCAAGTGCACATATGGACACCCTTATGCCTGAACATGGTGTTCGTTATGGACAATCCGTGACGAGCACAGAAGTCCAACAACAAAACACCACTCTTATTCAGATCGGGGGGGCCGTTCCTCCCAATCACCCCCCTTCAGGTCTCACTGTCATTGCCCACGTGAGCATTGAAGTCCCCCAGCGGACGAGGGAGTCTCCCGGAGGAGCACTCTCCAGTGCCTCCTCCAGGGACTCCAAAAAGGGTGGGTACTCTGAACTGCCGTTCGGTGCATAAGCACAAACAACAGTCAGGACCCGTCCCCCAACCCTAAGGCGGAGGGAGGCTACCCTCTCGTCTACCGGGGTGAACCCCAATGTACAGGCGCAAAGCCGTGGGGCGATAAGTATGCCCACACCTGCTCTACGCCTCTCACCGCGGGCAACTCCAGAGTGGAAGAGAGTCCAACCCCTCTCGAGGAGGCTGGTTCCGGAGCCCAAGCCATGCGTCGAGGTGAGTCCGACTATATCTAGCCGGAACCGCTCAGCCTCGCGCACCAGCTCAGGCTCCTTCCCCAGCAGAGAGGTGACGTTCCACGTCCCAAGAGCCAGCTTCAGTAGCCGAGGATCAGACCGCCAAGGTCCCTGCCTTCGGCTGCCGCCCAGCTCACATTGCACCCGACCCCCATGGCCCCTCCCACGGGTGGTGAGCCCGTAGGAAGGGGGACCCGTGTCGTTTCTTCGGGCTGTGCCCGACCGAGCCCCACGGGCACAGACCCGGCCACCAGGCGCTCGCCGGCGGGCCCCACCCCTGGGCCTGGCCCCACCCCTGGGCCTGGCTCCGGGGGGAGGCCCCGGTGAGCCGCGTCCGGGCAAGGGAACACGGCGTCCAAAAGTATCACTCATCATAGGGGTCTTGTGAGCTGTTCTTTGTCTGGTCCCTCATCTAGGATCTCTTTGCCATGGGTGACCCTACCAGGGGCTTAAAGCCCCAGACAACATAGCTCCCAGACTCATTGGGGCACGCAAACCCCCCCACCACGGTAAGGTGACAGCTCAAGGGGAGCTTCACTCAATTGAATTTTAATATTCACTTTTATAGACATGGCATCCTTGGATTACATAAAACTCGATTTATGGCTGTGCCATAACAGAAAGGTAAGAGTTGTGACTGCACACCTGCAGCTGTGATGCAGAGGAGAGGGAGAATGACCACAACATGCATCACTCTTTCGAAAAACATTCAACTTCAATGAAAGATATATAACTTCCTTCCAAGTGTGTATATCCAGTCATGCGAAGAAAGTACGAGCAGATTTCACAAACTAAATTTCAGGACCTGATTTTTTGGCCACATTTGTCCTTTGCCTTACTGTTCATACAGATATACATGTGGCCATTGCAACCATTTTGTTTACTCCATTTACACAGTTTCCAAATTTTTCTCTACATTTTATATGGTGACAGCTAAATTTGAAGTTATTATCTTTGTGCCATATGCCTTATAACAAGTAAACAGATGGAGTAAAATCTAAACTGTGCAGTTTCCCAGAAACGATGCCTGAACTCCTAGATACTTCTAGAAGTCAAGGTCCTTAAAAGCTACCATTTTTAGGATGCCACATCATCAGCTGATGTGTTGTTGTTGTCATGACTCTTGCCAGCTTGGACTGTTCCATTATGTGTTGACTGAATCCAAGGAAGGACTCTTTCCAAGCCTCACAGAGGGACGTGACGTGGAAGGACTCGTCCCACTGAGGAAGCGTCCTCAGCTGTGAGACGCTGGGACTGTCTGCAGACTGGAGCTGTCCTCCCTCCTGAGACTTGGAGCTGACACTTCATCAAGGAGGCCTTGTGACAGAGCAGGAGTGACAAGGAGCATCCTTTCCCCTCTGCCTTTCCTCTCTGCCCTGCTCTTCTCGGGCCTTTGTTTGGTGCCTAATGACAGCTGTGATGGAACAGTCATGCTCGATGAACACACTGGCCTGCTTCCAGCTCTACCACCACTCGCCTTATTTTCCCTTTCCATCCACACCTGTCTGCTCGTCAAACAGAGCCTGGCTTCCTCATCATATCATCCACGATCTAAGGTGGTACCTCGTCAGATTTCATTTAAAGGAGATCTAGTTTGTTTTGTGAACATATATATGAATGTGTTTCTGTATATGTGGCTATAAGCTGCAGACAACTGGCTAAAAATATCATTTTCCTTGGCTCAGGAATAGTCTGGAGGGTTTATTGGAAACTTCTGCAGCTGGTTGCATTTCCTGCTGTTCGCCTGAACACATATCCCTCATTCAGAGATGGTGAACAGCTCTGCCTATTAAAATGTAAATTCCCTCTCACTGCAGTGGCAGTAGCAGCAGTGACAAGTGAGCCCAGACTGAGATGCAGCAGGGAAAGAAGGGGAAGCTGGTGGGGTTGAGAGGTGGATGGGCTATAGGCGGGATCTGTCTTTCCCCATGTGGAGGCTCCCAGATAGGCAGCATGTGGCAGAATAATATGCTCTGCTGACCGGGCCCTCCAGCAGATACCCCAGCTCAGGCTGGAAACAAAGGTGACAGGGCTATTCTGTGACTTACTCGACTTTATACAGTCAATTGGCTAACGTATGTACATATATATATATATATGTGTGTGTGTATAGTTTTAAAATGCAGAGACAGACGTTGATTGTTGCTTGAATGAATAAATAAATGTATCATGAATTTATTCTATGAATGGTTTGTTTAGTTTCTTTTTATTCCTGGTTTAAAATTTAAATTATTTGTTGAGTAATGGGAGATTCTAAATGTGCCTTTGCTTGTTCAACCTAACAGTTGAAAGAAGTATTTTCAACCCCCATTCTGGCTTGAACTCTGACTTTTTCCCTCAGAATGAATTATTTGTTTCATCTGCTTTATAGGTGCAGAATGCTGATAGAATACACCAAATGAAAATGCAGTAAAGATGGGAAAAAAACATAAATAATACGACAATCATTGTTGTGGATCTATGTAAGTGCAGTCTACATATCATGAACTATGCTAAACACACAGGGATATGTCAGTCATCTACAATAAAACACATTCTGAATGATCCTGAATCTGCTGGAACCCTGTCCACCAGCACTGCTTGTGTCAAATAGAGAAAACTGACATGAAACTCTCATAAATTCCAAGAGAGTGAATCAGATGCAGCTATGTTTTATATACACTGATTCAGTGATTATAATGGTTCTTTATGGTTTTCAAGCAGCCCTCCTTTCAAAAAGTGTTTTTTTTTTCTTAAAACAAAAAAATCTGTTTAAAAGAGGGGAGTCAGCAAATATCTCGCCTTTAAGATGTTTCTGAATGATTGTTGACATTCACAGCAACAGACGTTTACATTCTAATCATATAAGATGCTGTAACTGTTCCCAAACAATGAGTAACCTGCAGTAATGCTTTAGTTTTAAACATGTGAGTTTTAACATTTTATTTTTCCTCCCAGTCATCACGCTTACACATTATTTCTGTACTTTATCTATGACAAATAATAGTTGGTGCATTTGTTATTCGTCTAGATTAAAAAATATGTCACGACAAGCGCAGTAAGTATAATCAAGTTTACTGACAGCCCGTTAGGAAATCACACAATGTATGAAATGATGTACTCTATCTATTGCACAGCTGTTTTTCCATTTATATTTTCAACCTTAATTTTTTTATCTGTGCACTGCCTCCATTAATCTCCCATGACAATCTGGAAAATAGAACTGAGAGTAAATCTAAATTGTGCTGTAAAACACCAAGCATTGTTACATCTGGTTGAAGTAGCGTGGGCATCATGTTGGAGTTCTGAGAGTGCAACACTAGATGGCGCTGCAGTCATACTGCAGCCAGCTCAGACACTCACACGAGTCAGCAGCCACTTTCAGCGCCTCCGACTGTTCCCTGAACTCAAGAAGCACAGCTGGGAGCTCATGCATTCACCCACTGTGTTCAATAACTTGTTTTTTTTTGTGCTGGTTCCCTTTTTTTTCCCCTTTTTAAGCAAAGTGAAGGGAAATATCCATGCTTGCCAGTCTACAATTGGCTTTTCTCATTCTGCACATCTGTATCTGTTTTTGAGATCACACTCAGGGACCAGAGAGCTTGGTGAATGCCTAGTCTTGCAACAAAAGCTCATTATGGGGGATTGGATCGAAGTGAAGTTTCGGAGCAATCTGTTGGTTTTCTCAGCCAGCCAACTTTTTTTTTAAAATTTACTCTGTATGAATTAGACCAATTTGGAATTTAATGCATTTGATTGGATAATGTATGCATCCCAAATAATTGGATTCTAATTGGCTTGAATCAGACTGTACCTTTGAAGTACCTTGAGATGACATTTGTTGTGATTTGGTGCTTTCTAAATACAACTGAATTGAATTATGTCCTGAAAGGTGAGACGGTGTTAGAATTCCCCTGATGCTGTCCGGTGTGTGACAACTGGCAGCAATGATTAAGCAGTAACAGGCTGATTTATGTGGGACCAAATGGTAGTCTTGCTCTTCTCCCTGACAGAGCTGGTGTCATTTCTCTACCTTTAGAGGTGATCAGACATGTTTTGATGAAAGATCCAAAAATGGGATTTAAATGTAATCCTATACTCAGCAGAATATACACACGGCACAGACCTTAAACAAGTTTGCTAATTTTCTAACATTCTACCATGAGTCCTTTTTATGTGGCCAAAGCCTGAAACAGCTGTTCACACCTAATTCTACACACTTTTTACTGTTTTTGATTATTTAGTGTAAGTGACATCAGTTTTAGACAATACTGCCTTATACACTGGAAAAAATCAAAGTCTTACCAAGTATATTTGTCTCATTTCTAGTCAAAATATCTCATTACACTTAATATAAGACACAACTGCCTAACAAGTACTATTTCAGCCAGATATAGGGACTTGTTGGAAGACAATACATCTGGAATATCTTGTTAAATGAAAAAGTCTTGAAAACAAATTGTTTTGAGTCACATATCATATGAAACAAGCTTTTTTTTTTTACATTTGAAGAGGTTTTTAAGCTAATTTCAAGATCACTTTTATCTCAAAAGTCCCAAATATCACATCTTATTTCAAGAAATCTTGACAAGCCGATTTTCACTAGTTCCATTGGCAGATTTTTTTGCTTATTTCAAGCAGAAACGTCTTTTATTTGTTGTTTTTCTTACTTATTTTTGGAGGGGCATTTTTTCCAGTGTATACGCATGACATGTTTTAAATTTGCACACTCGATAGCAACCAATGGGCTTTCATAAACCCAGGGAAGTAAGTCTTAAAGTATAGAAAAACAAACAGCACTTTTGCACCACGTCTTATATAACAGCCATTAATCAATGGGTAGCCTACCTAATGATGTGAGTGTTGAAACTAAGTTTATTCTTCAGCATCCTTTTTTGACATGTTGATAGCTCTGCACTCATTGACGTATTGTCCTTATGGTTTGTTTTACTTGACAAGCATACCTTTTGTATATGTTCATTTTTCTAACATTATTTTGCATCCATTGTGCATTGCTCTTCACTCTTTTCTCCAGTTGAAAAAAATATCTAATTTTAAATTTGAATGAGTTTTTTTTAGAGCTGTGTTAGTTTGTTTGTTGTGTGCTTTGACTTAACTAGAGACGACAGATACAAACGAAGCTTGTATTAATAATATGTTATATTTATTAACATTTTGTGTAAGCTGTATGTTATCCATTCTTCCATGCATATAGTTAACAAAATAAATACCAGGTCATGTATTTTTGGAGCTAATTTCGGGTAGAGATTGCTGGGACCACACATTACAAACTCACATACAGCTGACTATTGAATTTTGTTCAATAGTTTTACAGCTTTAATATCACACAGTAGCAAGAGTAATATGTCGAGATAAAGACTTTATATACAGTTTGATTATTATGTGGCCTTTCTTAATGTAAATGCTTTAGCTTCTGTAGATATTTCCCTTTCTCTGTTTGTTGCAGCTCGATATGAGCTCAGCATTATCAGAGCTGTCATCCATGGTTGCTGAGAATAAGCAATATCCTCAATAAATTCCCTCAACATTAACATATAATAGTTATTATTCATGTTATTATCTCCTAAATGCCCCCCATGCTACCTTGACCTATTCTCAAGGCAGAAGGACTTGATACAACGAAAACACTGAGGCAGTTGAAATGCTTACCATGTACCTTACCATGCCGGAGATGTTACCAGACATTACATCTACAGCCTCGTTTTCACAATGTACCCCATAATTGTGTGAATGCTTTGTCAGCACCATAGTTTTCCTTCAGCTGTAAACTTTAGAAAATGTCTTTTTTTTTTTTTTTAACTCCAACTACTCCCACACACTTTAAGCTATTTCAGTCATTCAAATATCAAGCTCATTCAGTGGATGGGAGCTACTATTTTTGGTGTTTGTAAAACTTTTAGTTTTCAGGTTATTAAGTATTTCTTAAACAAAGCACTTGGAGGCAGTAGGTCCAGGTTCCAGTCTGAGCTTGGCCAATCTGCTGTATATCATTATTGCATGTTTTCCATGTTTTCCTGCTCCAGCGCCTATTTTAGAACTGCTGTATAGTCTCATCAAGTTGGCTTGTCCTTATCATTTTACTGCTCTGTACATGCATGTTCTCAGTAAGAATGTTGACAATTGCCTCAAAAAAGCAAATCTGTAAATGACTGGGCTTTAAGAATGTTTTGCTTTTTACTTCTCTTTGACCCTTAAGTACCTTTCTTTAAAGTATTCTTCTCTTTTCTTTAAATAATGATAATCATTGGAAAACCCTTGATTTGTGGGCAGAGACTTCTTGCACCATCAGTAAGTGTTTCACACACTTATAAATTAGGAACAATGGTATCTAAAGATAAGATACCAATACAAACGTGTAGTTTTACTGTAAATAAAAATGCTACTTTTTATTATAAAGCAGTAAACCGATCAGAGACAAAGTTCACCATGAGTACAGCGTCGGTTGTATTGTTGCAGCTTAACTAGTCAAACAGATACTTCATAAAGCACTTGGGTGCAGAAGGCCCTGGTTCGAGTTCCAGCTCAGTTTGCTACGTGTGCTTCTTTTCAAACGTCTTAAGGCGAGACACGGCCGGCAAAAACAGTGATTTATCATGCAGTGGTCAACTTTTAGATTTTGGGCCAGTCTACTCCTTCGATATGTGTTATTTCAAAACATAAATTAAAATGTTTATTTCATCACATTTTGTTTAATCGCGGCAGTACGTTTCGCCCAAATTTACCAAAATGAATTCCCCTATTTAAATCTTTAAATGCCGTTTTCTCAAAATCAGTTTTTTGTATTTTTCCAGTATCAATATCTCAGCCTATGGATACCTACTAACACCAAACTTTCCAGTTATACACTTAGCAGTATTCCGAAGATATTTACGGAAGGATTTGTTGATAAATCATTCCTGGCCTGATTAATGTGACATTATAATAAAATAAAATGGCGAAAATTGATGTTTTTTAGGCTATGGGCAGTATATTTTGACTTCCTAGGAAATGAAAGCAGATATCCTGAAATCCCTCTGTAATTTTCTTTTCATTTTGTGTGTAAACAAAATGAAAAAAGAATTTTGCACCTGGCTTTATCATATGTTCAGATCTAGCTTCCGGAAATATATGCAAATGTGCGCATATTTAATGAGATAATGCCTAATTTGCACAATTAAACATACAAATTTCTAAAACTTGTAATACATTTTTTTTCATACTTGTATAAGTAATCAACTGAGGAAGTTTCATGGTGATATCTATTATTTTAAAATATTACCCTATTCACCTGTAGTGTCTCCCCTTAAACCAATACAATGTAACTTCTCAAAAAGCCCACTCTGGAGCTCCCCCTACAGGCTTGGAGGTAATGTACGGTTACACTGTCGTAAATACAACACCCTTTCGCTTTCACGTTTCACGTTTGTTGACGAAGCGGCGAGGAGTCAGAAGGTGCAAGCTATGTCGACCGAGAAGGTAAGAGTAATCAAATGTACCTGGGAGAGTGAGAGGGGTCTATTTGTTTTTGCGGTAGGTGTGCCAAAAAGCAAGTCGAAGTACTTCCGCTCAGCTCCCGGGCCGCTCCAGCAAAGTTACATAGCGCAGTTTTTCCAACTCAGACCCCCGAAGGGCATAGGAGACAGGCCAATCGTAATATTAAAACTCATTCTAGCCGCACAATTTTTTTCAAGCTGTTATTTTAAGGTAGAAATGTTACATAGTATTACTTTAAATAAAAAACTCCTTTTTCACAAGAATTTCACCAACATAAAGCACATCATTTTTCAACAGATTTAATTGCCGTCATTCAGCAGCATTCACATTGCTGTTTCACAGGAACAATCAACTGAGTGAATTCACTGGTATGATGTGTGTTAACATTTTTGGGGATTTAGGGCATCATAGGGAAGTTTTTCTACGTTGAATTAGTTCTCATACAATTCTTACTAAATCATGCGCATTGTAAATTCTACACCGCTTTAGATAAATAGATAGAACAATTAAGCAATGTTCTGATATTTATTTATCTCCAGAGTTGCATTAATGTATCACAAAGATGTTGTATTAACGATGTGAGAGTCAGGCTGTGGTGTCTTCTCCAGCAGTTGTGTCTGCTCTTTGTGGTGGCCAATTTGTATATGAAAATGATTTCTTGTTGTCCCAGAACCACTGTTTCACAGTTTTAGAGCACTAAATATTTTTTGTGGACATTCAGTATATTTAAGTTGCCTGCTCATTTTGCCGAGCCTTGATCAAAACAACTAAACCAACCCCAGATAATGATGCTGCCCCCACAGGCATGATGGGTGCAGCATTTCGTCCCATACTCATTTCATCCTGATTCTCCCCTCACTCTGGACCAGAATACATCTGGACTGGACCAAATGAGTCCAATCCCTATGCTGTTCGGCCCAATGAAGACTGTTTCTTTTGATTAGTGTAATTGAAAAGCGATTTTCTTAAGGCTACACAGCCAGCCTTAAGCTGTGTTTTCTGACATGTTTTTTTTAGGAAAATGGGAGGCTACTCACTGCACCAGTTAGGGTTGCAAATTATTATTGCAAATTGAATCATTTTAGTTTCTACTATGCTTTCCTAACGGAAGAGCATCTTTGTGGCTGTTGCTCAGGAGGAAGAGCAGTCGTCTGCCCATCGGACAATCAGTGGTTTCATTCCCAGCTTCCCCTTGGGCAAGACATAGAACCCCACGTTGCCCCCGATGCGAGTGTTTGAATGTGTGGGACAGAGACAGAAAAGCCCAGCGTATAGATCTGCAAACGGGTGTATGTGGCTTCTAGTATAAAAGTGCTTTGAGTGGTCAACTGGACTAGAAAAGTGCTACATAAGTACAGTCCATTTACCATTACGCTTGATTCATTCAGAGATGAACATCAATGATTTATAATGTGGCTGTAATGTCCTGCAATGCATATTTTCTGTAGTAAATAGTTATTATTCTGGAATCATTTCTAGGATTTAAATGCCCAACCTCACAGTTTCCTGGACTTCAAAGAACCCCTTACCTGTACTAAGCTGCCCCACAATTTCAAACTACTAAACGGTCCTCTTCATCCTTGCTGTATAATGGTTTATTCTCTACTAGATTTAAGAGGTGAAAATTGTTCATCAGTCTTTTTCACTGAAAACGAATTCGACGTCCAACTGATTGTCTGACCTTGTGTAATTTCAGACTGCTGCAAATATCTTTTAAGTAATAAGAAGTTATTTTCGTGAGTGTTGTTGAAGCATATCACACAAAGACTTCCATTTTTTTCTGAAATGGTACATTCAGCTACTATGAGGGGAAAAAAAAGAGATAGCAAATGTCAGCATGACTCAACGGCCTTTTGAACCCGAAGTCAAATATCATTCTGTGAGCTCCTCTGCTGAGTGGTAGTCACCGAATACTGCATTTAGTGCTGATTGAAAATCCATAAGACCTTCGTAAAAACAGCATAGTACACTTGAAAAATGATGCAAAAAATGTCTCTGTCTTATCTATCAAAATATTGTACCTGGGGGGCTTCAGTACCTCAGGTCCAAGCTCATCCATTTCACCTCAAAAAAATAGAGGCTGGGGAAGTTCAAAGACAATTTCACTCTTATTTGAAATGTCTGGGACCATAACAGTTACAACAGACATTTAAAGGCCGTTGGGGCTATTTTGGCAGCATCAACTTTGGGTCTTTCTCTTAGTGATTTGTCACAGGTTTATTGCTGTTACATTTCTGGTCTGGATGTGTGCAATATACCAAAGAACACTGCTTACAGTGGATGGAACAGTCGTAATCATTGTTATTTATTTTCTGCAAGTTTGCGTTTTCTCTGCATATCAAATTTTTCCACATTTAGGAAAATTAGTCTGCTGACTGATGGAAAAACAAGCTCTTCAGACAACTACAATGTGCACAAAAATAAGTGGTATGAATGATGTGACACCTTCTAAAAGTGAAGAATGGGGGCTTTTATTAATACTTTAGAATGTAATTACTGTGAAAGAATAATAAAATAACATTAAGCTATGGTACACTTGGTTTTGCAGTTTCTTTATGAGTCTGCTGCTGTGCTACTTAAGCCACATTCGGACAGAGCAGTTCTAAGAATGCAGTTCTAAGAACAGTGAGGAGAGAAGAAAAAACACCACAAAGAAGCTAACATGGAGAGCGGGGAGGCCACCGTGTTCATGGTCTGCATGATGGTGATATTAATCATGGACGATCACATGGGGCGTCTAACATGGAGGCTGGAAGAGCTCACAGAGAGAGTCAGGAGACGAAGGATGGAGCGCAGGCCATACTTTTTCATTTCATGAAGGAAGGAGAGCAGAGCGCCGCAGACAAAGGAGACCACGTGTCAGTTTAACTTATTAAACGCGCAGGTTGTGTCCGTGTCGTACGAGGAAACATTTCAGCCTTGACAACATGACAAGCTACCGACCACCAAACACCTCCGTCAGATGTGTTCCTACAGAACCCAGAACAGACCCAGCTGAGGAGAAGGAGCTAAATGGTTATAGGAACTGAGGGCGATGGCCCAGAGTTCCTGTATGTGCGAATGCGGGAGAAAACGGCCCCGCGGATTAAAAGATTATAGGAACTGCCAAAGGTTCCTACAGTGGGAATGCGGCTTTAGTTAGCCTTTGCTCCCTGTTTTGTTTATAAGAGTTGTTTCTCTTTCATATCAGGTTCAACACATCCAAGATATCCTTAGTTGATTTAACTTAACTAACCTAAATAATGGAGAGCTCATAAAGTGGTACGACAACACTGGTTATCACCTCAGTAAGTCAGCACAGGTTTTCTGTCTCTTCCGAATATGTGCAATTTATGCAATTTGATATTCTATGAGCTACACTTGAGCTTGACATTTCGAAATGTCCAGTGCTCCAAGTTGCTCTTCATGAGTACTTGAAATCTCAAGAATTCTACCTTTGGACCAGGGCTGCTTTATGGGTTGAAATATCTGCTGATGATCCCAGCTGTGAAAATAGAGAGTGTCAAGATCTATGATCCTCTTGGTGTTTCCAGTCAATAAGGACGATTCCTACAGTCAAAACACAGCTTCTCAAACAGAAGTACAACTGTTTCTGCTATATGTCAGTGTCTGTTCTCCAATGTTGAGCAGGATTAGAAATAAGTTCTATGCTATATAGAGTATAGCTATAATATGACACAGAATTGTTAAAGAACCACTGCAGCAGTTAGTAATCCCCTGAAAGCTGACCATTCCTCAGAATTGTACATTCTGAAGTCTGTGTCATAGTAAAACCTCCTATCATTATAGCTCTGTACAGTCTTCTTCATTCAGTGAATGAGGATCTATGAATATTCACCCACATCTCCGCCTGCCAACACATTACATTGCTTCCTCTTTTTTTTGCTACACTATGCGATGGCCAGCTCTGTCACCATCATGCTTGGCTGTGGTTTCTGTTTGGTTTCTGGGTCCGAGGCGGGGAGGGGGGGCAGGTTTTCCAGGAAGCCCGGGGCGGAGTCTGGTTGGCTCCTGCTGTCACACCTGTTCATCTGCCCTCGTGAAGACGCCTTCTTAAGGACCTGCAGGAGCCACCAGTCTTCACCAGATAGTCTCACTACTATAGTGGTAACGCGGCAAACTTCTGAGCTTAATTTTTAAAACCTTCCTTCGTGTATTTACTCTGCCTTTGTGTTCCCATTGCCGCTTCCTTCATTGCTCACCTCACTCTGGATTTGCTTGCTAAGGAACTAGCACTCTCCTGTGGATTCCAAGACCCCTACCTGTTCACCAAGCTAACTGCTCGCCCCACCGCAGACTTCTCTCCTCTCAGAGTTCCCGTCCCTCTGGATCCTCCCTCTGGTTCACCCTCTTGTTCTCCCCTCTTTATATAAACCTTGTCTTTTACTCAATTCTCCCAGTGTTAGCGTCTGCTCTTGGGTCCTTTTTGTTAGTTAGCTGGGCATTAGCTGTGATACGGTCTAATACTTGTGCTATAGAAACGTTCCTCTTTCACGTAATAATCCTACAAATTTCTGTTTATGTGACTCGAATCAGACTAAATTATCTTTGTAGACTTTACATTTCATAAAGTTTTGTAGGTTTGTCTGTCCCGCATGAGTTCAGATTGACTGAATAACTAAGAAGCAGTTCTTCCCCTAACCATTTCATCCAGTGAGACTGACATGGGGCCCATCTCTCAGATGGGGTAGGCTCAGTCCAGACCCGGAGCTGAATCATGTCTGCGCTCTGCATCTTGACATTCTCGATGTTTTGTTGCTCAGTTTTAATAGGGTCAGTTGTACCTGAAATGTAAAGCTAAAGAATAATCTTTACTCATAATAGAAAACATGAATGAGCTCTCCATCTCCTTCTTCTTTACTGCTAATGCATGCAGATGAATTTGTAATGAGTCCAGTACACACCTAACCCGATGTCCCAGATGGTCTCTTTCACAGAACAATTTAGGAAGTCCCCTGTTGAAACAGTTCTGAAAAGGAATGGACCTTTGGAAAAGCATATGATTGAATTAAAGGGACATTATGTAATTTCTTCCCCCATCTAGTGGTGCAATTTTATTTTGCAAAGTCATATGAATTTGCTCTCTAGCACCTCGCGTTTTCAAATGTGCGTTGCAACTTGTTGAACTACGGCAGGCGGTATGTGTCAAGATTCAAGAAGCTATAGATTCAGACTCAAGGTCCATAAAAACAAAAAGACATCAAGACACACAGTACAAAGGATTACATAACACACATACAACAACACTATAAATACAGATGACAGATAACATGTCAGATAACATAAGTTGACATAGTCTTTGGTGTGCAAACAATGCAATTAGTCATATTCCGGGAGTTACCGGAAGTGACGTCGACGCAGCGGTAGCGTTAGCAGCAGTGTGTAGTTGCTATCTGGAAAGTGTTCTTTTAAATAAACTCCCGGTAAACTTACAAACTTTCTGATGCCTCGTTTTGTGAGTTAAGAGCCTATGTGTACTACGGCAGAAGTTTGGTAACAATCAATGCATTATTAGTGGGATAATTTACGAGATAAAATCTATTTACCATTAGCGCCAGTAATAAGCCATTCAGCGGACGTGACGTCAGAATTACGTCATTTCCGCTTGCAGGCCTGGCGTGGGGGAAAACGTGATTCGAAGTGCTTTATGTCCCTCTCGGCACTTCGTCGTTTTTCATAGATCGGAAGGACATGGCAGCCTCCATAGAGCTTGCCCGCTCTATGTAGATACAGACAAGTTATTCTTCACTCAGGAGGATAAGTGAGATTTTTGACAGAGATAATTTTACACCAATGAGGACCAATTTATGAATGAATATGTTAATTTGAGCTAATAAATGACTTAATTTATTACATAGTGTCCCTTTAAGGGGCTGCGTGATGGTGTATGGTTAGCGCTGTCATCTCACAACAAGGTTCCGGGTTTGAATCCCTGCAGAGGCCTTTTTGTGTGGACTTTGCATATTCTCGCATGGTTCTCTCTGGCTTCGCCATCTTCCACCGCCAGTTCAAAAACATTGAAAAAAAGTGTGGTTGGAAATCGGATGGATGACTGAATGAAGCATCTGTATCAAAGTCATGAGAGAAATTCAGGCAATTAGTAGAATCAATCATTACATGTAGAACTAGTAAATAAACCGGAGCTACAGTTGTTGATTGTTGACTGAAGCGGCTGGTTTTGAGCATGGTAAAATGAACTCCCTCATGACTCCAGCTACCTCTCTCTCTCTCTGTCTCTGTCTCTCTCTCTCTCTCTCTCTCTCTCTCTCTCTCTCTCTCTCTCTCTCTGTCTCTGTGTCTCTCTCTCTCTCTGTCTCTCTCTCTCTGTCTCTCTCTCTCTCTCTCTCTCTCTCTCTCTCTCTCTCTCTCTCTCTCATTCACATGCATGCACACTCACACACAGACATACCCAAAAACTTTCGCTGCGACACCCATCCACCTGAATCCCATTTGCATCTGTTACTCCCTCCACTGTTCCTCCACCACAAAGTGAAGCCACCACATGGGTTTTGCAGTTTAACATCATAAGTTTTTATTGAACTTTAATCTGATCAAGCCTTCATCCATTTTTTAGAAGCTTGCAGTGCAGTCGGCAACCTTGCTGACAGTAATTTCCAACCACTGGGGAGGATAGTGTATCATGAGCTAAGAGCATATTTTATTCCCCTTATTTTTAGAGAAGAAGGGGGTGTTTGTCAGTGTTAGTGGGTTGAAAAGGCGAGAATCAAGTCAGATAGTTGTGAAGGAGGAAATAAATAATACTTTCTATTCCCTCTGAATATTGCACTTAACAGCCGTGTGTATCTGTGACAGTAAGAGGTCCGGGGCTGGCAGTTGTGGAATAGATAGTAGCAGGTAATTATGGCGGCTCGCTGCTTGATTAGAGCGATGCTGTAGCTGAGCCCCCCCATCCTTCTCAGACCTGCCTCACTGTGTACCATGCTGATGGGAGTGGACAATTAAGCCAGACACAGTTTGTTTGCTGTCAAACATATTTACTAAATAGCAGCTTCAGGGACACATCTAACCACCTTACTGAGTTCAAAGACTTTTTTAATCTCAGTCTACCCCAACACCGTTTATCCCCTCTCATTAGACCAGATACGTTTCTTTTCTTTGTCTTCTTCTGTCTTTTTCTTTTTACAGATGCCTTGACTATCATTTTGGCAAAAGGTGTGTTTTCACTATCATTTGTCTATTTACCAGCAACATTATGTAAATACTTAATATCCAAATTTCATGAAGTATGGGCAAAGAAGGAACTCAATACATTTTAGTGCACTCTAGATCATTCATCCATCCTCCTGCTTTACGAATAGAGGTACAGTCATGCTTATATTAAGCAGTGCTGTATTTCCCAACTAAGTTCTTTGAAAACATCCTAATAACTGACTGAAAATAATAAAAATTTGTCCAGTCATGTCCTATCCAATGTGGTATCTACGATACAGGAGATCATTCCAGTTGCATCTCGGTTTAAGGTGTGAACCTTCAGCAGCTTTGTTACATGGCAACTCATTTGGAAACCAGTGTCAGCCCTATATAGAACTTACACTTGTGGACATAACGCAAACATAAGAAAGGATTTTCAGAATCATCTCTTCTGAAATTTAGTTATTTACCAGTTTAACTCATTTTGTCCCATTCCCTTTGTCATAAACCTACATGGGGAATGACACAAAAGGAGTTTCTTTGTCAAGAGATGTAAACTCTGCAGAAAATTGTAACTTTAATTGTTGGATAGGTGAGATTATAAGATTATATTGCATAAAATTATCTCCTGATAATAATAACTTTAATTTCCTTCGGGATCATTAAAGTATCTATCTATCTATCTATCTATCTATCTATCTATCTATCTATCTATCTATCTATCTATCTATCTATCTGATTTTAAATAAAAAAAGAGGCTAAAAACGACAGGTAAGGATGCAATCAAAGAATGTGACTGGTCATGTGAGAGTGTGGGCTTTCCTAAGGACTGAATTATATTAAGGCTAACATATCTCATGCTCAATAAGGAGGATCTGTTCCTTTTTGTCTTCCCTCATTTCCATCCTGCTTTGCCTCTTTACTTCTGTTCTCCTCTGCGGTCAGCTCACCTCATTCTTAATTCTGTCATTACTTCTCTGCTCCAACGGTGCTGATATCTTTCAAGGACAGCGTGGTGGTGAGAGGACTTTCTAACCCATTTACCTATCTATCTATTTCATTTGAGTCACTGTTCCACCAAGATTACACATCAGCATCGAACAAAATTGTATTATATTCAACTCATACATGTCGATACATTTTGTGCCATTTGGATTATCTGCAAACGTGTTTTAAAACGCACGCAGGTTGACAGTTTTTGAGTGAAATGTCTGAGGACTTTTTGTGCAGTTACTCATGGTCATCTGATATTAGATGCATTCTGTCTCACATCATCCTGAGGTTTGGTAGACAAGCAAACCTGTAGGTGTGCCTTTCATCGGTAGGGATGGGAATTGATAAGATTTTTACGATTCCAATTCCATTTTCGTTTCTGCTTAACAATTCGGTTCTTTATCGATTCCCTTATTGATTCTCATTTGGGGGAAAAACGGTCGATTAGCATCAACTTTGTTTAGTTTAGAAGTAACACGAGTCATGACCTTACAAACACAACAACGGTGAGGTCCACATTGGTCTATCATGGCCTGGGTAATTTAACTCTTCCCTGCTCTGGTGAAAGGAGAAGCTGGAGGTAGACGTGAACTGGGGGTAGTACCACCAGCCTCTGGCTCTGAGCCAGTCAGACCGTCTCTTGTGATGGTCATCTAAATGTAATGCATGAGAAGGCATTCATTTAACGTGAACCAGTACTAATAGTACAATGAGGCAAATGGCGCTAACATGATAGGCAGTGTTTGTTAGTAGTTAGTTAGTGACCTGCAGTGTTAGCTGAGGACATGCTAACGTTGCTGCTGCTGGGTTGAGTTTCACCAACGTTAGTCCGGAGCAGATCGAAAACGCGATATTCATTCATAGTTATTGCATGTTGGTAGTATTTCCTCCCTTTGGTGAAATATTCACTTTGCAAGTTGCCCTGTTGTCGTCTTTTTTAGGGATGTGTAACCAAACTTTCGAGCGTTTGTACCGCTTGGGCGCCATGTTTACTGTTGACTGCTTTCTGCACTGGACGCAATTCGCGCCCACTGGAATCAATAAGGGAATCGTTTGCAAAATTGCAAAACGATTCCAAGGAATTGAAACACTGGGAACCGGTTCTCAACAAGAACCGGTTTTCGATTCCCATCCCTACCCATTGGAGAAAAAACTGGACCTTGTGCAACTGCTTATTGCCTGTTATATTTTATGAATCGTATACTCATAGCACAAGAGCAGTGCAACAGTTCCATTGAAAGGATCTCAGAGCACCTTGATTATTGTACTTGCTGTACATGTACAGTGTGATGTGTCTTTTAATGACTTGTCTTGTTAACGACAGTTGAGCTGAACAAGCAACAGTGTTCATTCTGATTCTTTTATGGCAGCTTGTGGGCTTTTCACCTTCTGTCTTGTTTTTTTTTCTGCAGCCACTTTTCCCTCTCACATCTGGGAGACAAACACAGAGCTTATTTGAACATGACCTTTTTTAAAGTGCAGGAGTAACATAGTGTGATGGAGTTGAGTGAAATCATGTTTTCCTTGATGGTTAAGGGTTCTGTCCACTTCTATATCTTTCACCTCAGGGGAGCAGAGCTCTGGTTGTCTCTGGTATCTTTATTATATCATAAATGCAGTCATTGTTAACAGCTTTAGAATAACATTCAAGGGCAAATGACTTTGGAATGGGAGACTTGATGCTTTTTCCCTTTTCACACCACATACTTGATTTAGCTACCTCTCAATAGTAATTCACTTTGATATGGTTTTCCACATAAACAAAGCTATGTGGCTGGAAGCAAGTTGCTGGCCAATGGAGTGTGTCGGCCATAAGAATCCGTATCACCACAGCTACAGAGCACTGCCTCCACAGAAATGGAAACGGTGTCATCAGCATTAAGGGAAGGGTATGCCCATGCTGATTGCTCTCAATATGTGTATCTGTGAGGGTGCCTGAGTTAAAGAGAGAGCCACAGGGAAGGGGCCGAGTGTCTCTGCTTATTGAACTGTGTGTTTGTGTGTAGTTTGGTGCTGGTGTGGGGGTTGTTGTGTGTGTTCATTCATGCTGATTAGCTCATGATGACTTGGCTATGTGGTGTGGACTGGTGCTCAAAGTGCACTCCACTAGATGGCCAACAGTGTGTGGTGCAATCATTTCACCTCTGGGCTTGTGCAGCTGTCATTTAGTCGTTATCTGTCTGGTGTCTCTTGTTGTTACTATTTTTGTGGCTGTTTCAGTTTTTCATGAAAAGAGCCAGGAAGAGGTGTTACAGATAAGAAATGTGTAAGAAAAGAATAAAGGAAATTAAAACACACATGTTCATTTAAACACCACGATATAAATGCTCATTGGTGAAGTCATTAACCCATTAACGCCTGAATTTATATAGCTGTATATAAAAAAATGTTTTGTGTGTGTTTCAGCCTTTAAGTAGATGGTAATGGTAATAATGCTGAGATTATTAATTTCACTTTTGCACAAAAAATAAATAGAAATTTTGGTATGTTGCAAATTTGCGACAACAGGCATAATGGTCAATAATAAGATAACAACAACACAGTAATATAACAGTGAAAAAACAATGTTTTTTTATTCACCCTTTTTTTTTTTTTACATATTTATTTATATAAATCTGCAACAGGAAATAAGTCCGTCACTTTGCGGTCCCACTAGAAACAAGTGCTATCTCAGCTGGTTGATTGAGTCAAACGGTTTGTAGCATATACGCGACAATAGGCGTTAAGGGGTTAAACTTACAGTCAATAATGGAATAAAGATTTTTAACTGTATTTGACTCTTTTCATTCTTCCAGGCTTATAGTATTAATCAATTGTAAAATGCTGCAGATGAATAATATATAAAAATGACGTCTGGAGAGACAGAGGACAGCACGGAGAGACGGCAACCGGGGTGGCTAGGGTTGGCAGCCCGAACCGCATCTTTTGAGAGGAGGAAGCCCACAACAAGCTACAGAACGAAACATGGAGAAATACCCCCAGGGATGCCAAAGAGGGGGGGAGGATGAGCATCCCAACCTGACGGACCTAAGGTTAACGAACAATGGCAACGGACAATCGACAACGAACGTGAAGTGCAGATGCGGAAAGATCCGCAAAAGTAGCCGAGGTCTTAAGATTCACCAGACCCGGATGAAGTGTTTGGAGGGAGAGCAAGCGCCACAACGCACAGGTACTCAACCTGGTGAGACGCAGGAGGAGCCAGGCCCGGAAATACCCCACAGAGCCAGAAACCTCCAAGTGCCGCAACCAACTCCCCAGAACAGATCTCCGGAGAGGGTTCGAGTCAAATGGCCACAGGCCTGCAAGACAGCAGTCTGGCAGCAGTTCGACGAGGATGCCAACTCTGTGTTAGACGCAACAGCAAAGGGCGACGCGGACCGAAGGCTGCAAACAATGACGACAATCATCGTCAGTCTAGCTGTGGAAAGGTTCGGAGCAGTGGAGAAGAGAACAGAAAGAGCACCCTTCACCATGAACCATAGAGCAGCGAAAATCCACCAGGTCCGGCAGGAGCTCAAATCTCTCAAAAAGCAGTTCAAGGAAGCAAGCGAGGAACAACGCCCCCCCTTGGCAGAACTGCGAACCATCTTGAGAAAGAAGCTGCTGACTCTTCGCAGAGCAGAATGGCACCGACGGAGGCGGAAAGAGACGACCAAGAAGCGCGCATCCTTCATAGCCAACCCCTTTGGCTTCACCAAGCAACTCTTGGGACAGAAGCGTGGTGGGAGATTGGCCTGCTCCAAGGAAGAGATCGATCTGCACATCCGGACCACCTACAGCGACCCTGCCAGGCAGCTGGAGCTGGGCCAGTGCAACACCCTGATACAACCACCTCCTCCCACTAAGGAGTTTGATGGCAGGGAACCACTCCTGAAAGAGGTACAGGATGTTGTGAAAAAGGCACGATACAGTTCAGCTCCCGGTCCAAGTGGTGTGCCTTACAAGGTCTACAAAAACTGTCCCCTGTTGCTGAAATGGTTGTAGAAGATCTTGAAAGTCATCTGGAGAAGAGGGAAAGTGGCGCAGCAGTGGCGATATGCTGAAGGAGTCTGGATCCCAAAGGAAGAAGATTCCAAGAACATCGACCAGTTCAGGATTATTTCCTTGCTGAGTGTCGAAGGGAAGATTTTCTTCAGCATACTAGCAAGGCGGCTAACCGACTTTCTCTCGAGCAACTGCTATATTGACACCTCAGTGCAGAAGGGAGGCATATCCGGAGTACCAGGTTGCCTGGAGCATACAGGAGTGGTGACCCAGCTCATCAGAGAAGCCCGGGAGAACAAGGGAGACCTGGCAGTGCTTTGGCTCGACCTGGCCAACGCGTACGGCTCTATCCCACACAAGCTGGTCCAAATAACCCTGGAGAGGCATCATGTGCCAGGGCAAGTGGCCAAACTCATCATGGACTACTACGATCAGTTCAACATGAGAGTGTCTTCAGGGTCCATAACATCAGAGTGGCATAGAGTGGAGGTCGGGATCATCACAGGCTGCACCATCTCTGTGATCCTTTTTGCTTTGGCAATGAACATGCTTGTGAAATCCGCCGAAATTCAGTGTCGGGGCCCGAAGACCACAACGGGAGTGCGCCAACCACCAATCAGAGCGTTCATGGACGACCTGACTATTACCACCGAGTCAGTACCCGGCAGTAGGTGGATCTTGCAAGGGCTGGAGGAGCTGTCCGGATGGGCAAGGATGAGGTTCAAGCCTGAAAAATCAAGGTCACTGGTGTTGAAGAGGGGCAAAGTCGTGGACAGGTTCCGCTTCAGCATTGGCGGGGCATCAATCCCAACTGTCTCAGAGAAGCCAGTGAAGAGCCTTGGCAAGGTGTTTAACAGCAGCCTGAAGGATTCAGTATCCATTCAGGAAGCCTGTCAGGAGCTGGAGAGCTGGTTGAGAGCAGTGGACCGGTCTGGGCTTCCCGGTAAGTTCAAGGCTTGGATCTACCAACACGGCATCCTGCCTAGGGTACTTTGGCCTCTGCTCGTCTACGAGGTTCCCATCTCAATCGTGGAGGGCTTAGAGAGGAAAGTCAGCAGCTTCCTCAGGAGGTGGCTGGGTCTGCCTAGGAGCCTTAGCAGCATTGCTCTCTATGGACGCAACACCAAGCTCCAACTGCCCCTGAGATCACTTGAAGAGGAATTTAAGGTGACAAGGGCCAGAGAGGTAATGATGTACAGGGACTCCAGCGACCCCAAGGTGGCCCAGCCAGGGGTCAAAGTGAAAACCGAGAGGAAGTGGAGAGCCGAGGAAGCTGTATCACAGGCAGAGTCTCGGATACGACACAGAGGCCTGGTTGGAACTGTAACCCGTGGTAGAGCTGGCCTGGGGACCTTTACAACACCAAAGTATGAGAAGGCCAAGGGGAAGGAGAGATGCAGACTGGTGCAGAAGGAGGTGAGGGCAGAGGTGGAGGACCGGAGGACTAGCAGAGCTGTCGGCCTGAGGCAGCAAGGTGCCTATACAAGGTGGGAGCAGGCCATTGACCGAAAAGTCACATGGACAGAGCTGTGGCGGGCGGAGCCTCAGCGCATAAAATTCCTTGTCCAGGCAGTGTACGACAGCCTGCCCAGTCCATCAAACCTCTCCATCTGGGGCAAGACGGAGTCTCCCAACTGCCCGCAGTGCCCAGGCAGGGGCACGTTAGAGCACATCATGAGCTGCTGTCCAGTAGCTCTTGGGCAGGGGAGATACACCTGACGCCACAACCAGGTCCTGAAACCCATCGCGGAAGCCATCAGCATGGGAATCAGCAGCAGTAGACGGTCCCGCTCCACCACCCAGACGATCACCTTTGTGAAGGCTGGCGAGCGCCTGGGAAAAACCGCAAGAGCCAGGAACCCACCAGGACTACTGGCGACTATGAAAGACTGGCAGCTGTCTGTTGACCTGGAAAAACAGCTGAAGTTCCCCCAGCACATAGTCACAACCACCCTGAGGCCAGACATCCTCCTGGTCTCAGAGGAGAGGAAGAACATCCTCCTGATGGAGCTGACAGTGCCATGGGAGGATCGACTGGACGAGGCCCATGAAAGAAAGAGGACCAAGTACGAACCGCTGGTCATTGACTGCCGTAAGCAGGGCTGGAAGGCGAAGTGTATGCCCATCGAGGTAGGCTGCAGAGGGTTTGCGGGCCAATCACTCTACAAAGCCTTGAGTGCGCTGGGCATCACTGGGATGGAGAGGAAAAGAGCCATCAAAAACATCACAGAGGAAGCAGAGAAAGCCTCCAGATGGCTCTGGATCAGGAGAGGAGATCCATGGGGAGTAGCGAATGCCACCTGAACACAAGCCGGGTCTGATCAACCTTGGCTGGGTCGCCTGGGTGAGGGTGTCTGATGTTGAAAGATCCGAAACACCCAAGGATCCCAGGTTACATCACTGATGATGTGTTCAGGAGCATCCTAGAGATGTATTCTAACAATACAAACAATTGCATACTACCAAACTGACACATACTCTACAAGTACTAGGAAATTCAATTGATTCACTTCAATGCTACTTCATTAATCCCCAAAGGGAAATTATACTGGTCCATCTTTAAAGATATTATATGAATATAAATACATACAATACAATTAAATAAAACAAAACATTTAGAATGCTGAAGTACAGCAGAGAGGTGTGGTAGAAATGTTCAGAGATGGCCATGAATGGATTGGGTGTTGTTTTTGTAGCTTGGCAAACAGCTTAGCTGGTGATTACACCGACAGGTCAGCAGGTAACTCTCTCAGCAGAAAACATGGACAGGAAGTCACAGCAAATAGTTCAACATCTGGGTGCAGAGAAGCTCCATCTGAGAGACGTGTCCAGGATTACACCATCTGTTGTTCTTAAGTAACGTAAATGGATGTAGTGTATGTAAATGCACTCACATACAGAGATTATACATACTGACATTTCTTTTTAAATAATCTTTTTGCCAATTTAAAATCAGAAATTTGTTGAACAAAAATGATTTCCTAATTGGTTTTATAGGACGGAAAGAGCACGTTTCAGTTATCTATCCAGAATTTTTTCTGGGTAGATTTTCAGACATCCAGGTAAATCTTATCCTTAAAGTGAAAACAACATCTTTTTGGTCTTAAAATATGTTTCACCTCTAATCTACCTGAGTCATTAAGATTCCACTCATTCAAACTGATAAAGTGTTACCAAAATGTTTTGCAGGGCTACAGCAAACTGGATATTTCAGAATACTGCACAGTCATGCCTACAGGTTTGATCAATTCCAATTAAATCCTCAATTAATCTAAGAGAGAGTTCTTATTCTGACAAGCCCTTAGTGTACACAGTTACGGAGAAAGTGGATGTGCTTCACTCTTGTCTTATTATTATTACTGGTCAGATTTAAGATATGCAGTGAGAAAAAAGAACATTTCCAAGCAACTGTACTCCATCCTATCTCACACTTACCCACCCAAATCCTGTCATGCTCTATGCTTGGAGGTGATACATACTAGCAAAGCCCAGTTCAAAAGCAGTGCAAGAGCCAGAATGCTTTACATTTGGGCACCTCGGTGAAAACTTGGGTTTTTTGGGGAGTGCCGAAAAAGCCCAGAATCCCTTATCACTCTGAACACATATACTATTATGTGTTATAACACCATTTTAAGTTGCATTAGTACCTTGGGCTTCCCTCATCCAGCCCTACAAAAGGCAAAGCTTCAATGGGATGGCCCATCCCACCATTTATAAATGCATCTGCAAAAGCCCCACTTTTTAAAAAGTGCCACCTTCAAGAGAGCTACAAGCACTGAACCCAGCTGTGTGCATTAGCAAGGCCTACAGAATTAATCCTAAGCAATTTTTCTGCACCACTTGTATCAGTGATAAAGGAAGCATGAGCATTCAAATGGGCTGATGTCCCTGGTGGCATTAAGTTCTTACCACATTGGGCACAGTGAGGCCTGTAGTGTAAAGAGCCGACTGAAGCAAACCATTGAGCCTAGCTGGGGCTTCAATTTCTCTGCCTCTATTCTCTGCCTCTCTTCCTTCTTCCTTTCCAATCTGTGTCTTTTCCAAACAATCCTGCTGTCTCACAGATAAGACAACAAATAGCAAGTGAAGAGGTAGATAGTATCCCTCCTGCAATCAAAAACTTTTCAAAATCTGCCAAGTTACTGCATAGTACAGCTTGATTTATCTTAATACCTTTCATACGACAATTCAAGGAACATTTATTCCTTTGGTTGTAATCTTCCCAAACCTTTTAAGTCTCTTTGTGACATGTAGTAGTCTTTTTCCAATTTCATAACTTGCCTCACCAAATTGAGGATGCTTATTGCATTTAGCATAGCTATATTTTGAACCTCCTCACCCCCAGTGACCCATCATCTGTCAACATTTGTGCTTCTGCTAAAAGGCACAACACTTTCTTTTGAATTCTATAGAATTATATATATAACTTGCTATTATAATAGCAAGTTTTATATATAAGGTTTGACTCCCAACTGGAAAATATGGTGATAAAAAATATATTAATGGTCAAATTTAAATAAGCCTGCTGCGCACCTGCACTAATTACCCGGACTCTGCTTACCTGCCTGGCTGTATTTAAGCTCTTCTCTGCCCTCTTTCCGGTGCCAGATTGTCTGTTTGCCTGTCACAGCGATCCAGTGTTCGCTTAATTGTTTCAAATCATAGAGTGTACCAACCAAGCCTGCCTTTTTTCTTTTTTTTACCTTTTTTTAAAAGTCACATTATTATTATTAGTAGTATTAGTATTATAATGATGCTTTAAAGCTGCTAAACAGGGGAAATGAAAGGGAAACTGGATATAAAGGGCTTCATAAATAGTGTTGGGTTGTAGAAGTGGGATTTGGCCATTGTGGGTTGATGTCTGTGTGTTTTGTGTGTATGAATTATAGAGCCTTGACGTTTCCTGTGGTAGATCTAAAATGTAATCATGGCAGCCCTCGCATATGCCTTAGCTCTATAAGCTGCTGTTTTCACAGAAAGTTGACCGAAGGCCAGAGAGCCAGCAAGAGATTGAGTCTTGGTCTGGCTTTGATAGATAGAGCTCTTTATTCAGACAGGGGAAAAGGGGGAGGGTGTGTGTGTGTGTGTGTGTGTGTGTGTGTGTGTGTGTGTGTGTGTGTGTGTGTGTGTGTGCTAGGGTGTCTCTGAAAACCAGCAAATGGAGAGTAGAGAAGAGGCAGCATTGCGGCTGAGGTGAAGGGTTTTTGGAGAGTGGGCACAATAGCCTATCAGAAACAACCTGCTGCAACAATCACACTGTTGGAGAATAGAGTGCTGCGATGGCGGTTAGCGAGACAGAAACATATAAAACTCTCCAGCCAGCCCTATTATAGCCACTGTAATAAAGCCCAATAGTCTGATAGCGCCTCTCCTCTCACTCAGCTATAAAAGTCACCAGTGAATGCCACAACGGCTGCAGGAAATTTATGTCACACTGTTTATTTGTCCCTCCACATACTTGGAAAAGAACTGGCTCCCTTTCAATGTTATTTGAGTTCAGGGTGGTTGCAGGCAGCAGCTGATTTTTCTTAGTTTATTTGCAAAAAAAAAAAAAAAAATGCACTTAATATTTGTTTATGTGTAGACTGAATACGTTATAGCAGGTCATAGATATTAACACATGACTCAAAGAGACTGACAGAATTACATTGGCTAGCCAAGTTGCTCATCCAAGGATGCAGAAGTCAGTGTTATTGTGGAAGATAGTACTTGGGATGTTAACATCCAAAATCAAACACAATCAATGTTTATAATGAATTCACATCAATTTAGTTTATTCATAAAGCATCATTTCTCAACAAAAGTTATCTTAAGGCACTTTACAGTGAAACTAAACAAGTTAAATTCAAGTCCAGATAAACTTAATCCAGTTCAGACCAGTTATAATCCTCATAATCTGATGATGTGGTGGTTATCACTGTCACCTCACAGCAAGAAGATACCTGGTTTGAATCCCTGCCGGGCCGTTCAGTGATGACTTTCCATCTTCTCCTTGTGCGTATTTGGGTTCTCTCTGAACTCCGACTTCCTCCCACAGTCCAAAAATATGCCTGTTGGGTAAATTGGTGATCCTTTTAGGTTAATTGCAGCAGCTGTAGCTCAGGAGGAAGAGTAGTCACCTGCCAGTGATTCTATTCCCGGCTTCCCTGTACCACAGGTCAAAGTGTCCTGGGGACAGGGCTGAACCCTATGTTACCTACTGATAAGTCCATCGGTGTGTGAATTAGAGCTGCTCGTTGCCTAATTTACCTGTGTTAATGACTCGAATCTTTGTACTGAATCTGAGTAACAAGGTAAATATGGCAATAAACCAGTGATTAAACACGCTGGTGTTTGTTATCTGGCTGATATATCTAATGCACATTTTATATATATTAAATAGCGTATGATTTATTATGAGTAGTAGTGGTCAACAACACTGACTCAAGGGAACCGGATGGTTTTAGTGAGTGACTCAGCAACCACCTCAGTCACTCACTAGTGTCTACCACCACTAGTGTGAATGTGTGTGACAAAGGAAAAAACCCACAGTTTGATTGATTTGAGATAGACTTTAACCCCAACACAACTTTTAATTGGATTAAGTGGGTATAGAAAATGGATGGATGAATGTCAGTTCATATAAAAATGTCTAAATCAGGGATCAATGTTTGTTGTATAAATAGCTGCGAAAATGGGCAGCAACATTTTTCATTATGTTTGCTCACTGCATTGATGGAGAATTGTGCAGGTTCATGTTGAGATGCATCTTAGAATCCAGAGAATTTCCCTTCTTCAATACATTACTGCAATGTCTGTGAAACTAAGGTCATGGTCATGGCTAACTACGTTGCTACTGACCCTACCAATCAGCAACTGCAAGCAAAAAATGACCTTTTAAGGTCAATGGGGGGGTGTCTGTGATTCGATCCCTGGCTTCCCCAGGAAGTTAATGCAAATGTCTATTATTATATGTCGGAAGTTTGTCACTTCATTGGATCAAAGAGACCCTAAATCATTTTGTCACATTTCTTATGCATTGATTTAAAAGATTTTTTAATCACTGCTCACCAAAGTTTTATTCAGTTTTATTTTTATACCTTAAATCATTAACTTCTGCATTTCAAGTTTAAACAGGTCTAACAGTGGCAATATAATTAAAAGTAACCTTGCACGTATTAACGTGCAGATGTCTAACTCCTTTGTTGTAAAGTAAAGAAAAAAGAAGAAAGAAGGCTGGGAAGCTACTTCCTCTACACTGGCTAGAAAACCTTACCTGACTCCCGCCCTCTGGTATTCGCATACCATCTGGGACGAGCCCACAACCGACATGATTTCAAATGGGGCTATTTTTTCTAAAACTCGTGCATGTGATTGAATGAAGGATCTGTCCGTCATCTTGACTGACACGCCACTTCAGCCACTCCCAATGACTCAACCCGTGACGTAGCTCAGAGCTTACCTGACTCCCGCCCTCTGGAGCATGAATGGGCGGCCATAATGCGGCCATAACGCCGCCCATTCATCCAAAGTCCCACCCAGCGATTAATGATTGGCTCTGATTATTTTCTAATCGGACGAAACACATATGACTCCCAGGCTCCTCAGATGGTTGTGTGAGGAAAGGGAACGCCCCCGCGTGTAGTTGGTGAACGCAGCCAGGTGACGTGAGTCAGGTTATAGAAAACCTACCACGACTGCCTAAAGTCTGCAGCGATGTGTAGCCTGAAACCAGCCACATCCTGCGCTCTATGCCAGCTCACAACACAGCAGTGGCAGTTCCAACCAAAGACACCACACTGGAAAAAATGCCCCTCCAAAAATAAGTAAAAAAACAACAAATACAAGATGTTTTTGCTTGAAATAAGCAAAAAAAACTGCCAATGGAACTAGTGAAAATTGGCTTGTCAAGATTTCTTGAAATAAAATGTGATATTTAGGACTTTTGAGATAAAAGTGATCTTGAAATTAGCTTAAAAACCTCTTCAAATGAAAGAAAAGCTTGTTTCATGTGAAATATGACTCAAAACAAGATGTTTTCAAGACTTTTTCACTTAACAAGATATTCAAGATGTATTGTCTTAAAACAAGTCCCTATATGTGGCTGAAATAGTACTTGTTAGGCAGTTGTGTCTGATATTAAGTGTAATGAGATATTGTGACGAGAAATGAGACAAATATACTTGGTAAGACTTTGATTTTTTCCAGTGCAGCCTATGACTTCAAACCAGGTAAATAATCCTTCTTTCATCTGTCTCATGAAGAAACCTGATGTTTATGGTATGCTGATAACATTATTTGTATCCAAGCTAATAGCCTTCAACATGCACAAAGCTTTTTTAGAGGCAATGCTGATTGGCCCACTCAGAAGAAAATGAGATGTCTCTTAAATATATTGATTGTAGTGGATCCTTGGGGCTGGCTGACTGTGTAGCACAGAGTAAAGAGTATGATAGGTGCTATAGGTCTAATCAGGTATTCCCATACAAACTGCTAAGTCATACAAACACACTTGTATAGAGTAACAAGCTGATGAAAACACAAATACGCTCAAGCTGTGATAATTTGTGCAATAATCATTTTTATGAAGTATAACAGAAAAATGCAGAAATAATAAAACATATGGCATCAATATGTTTCACTCATACATTGAAAGCAACAAGTGAAAAATGTAACATTTAAATAAGTGATTTCTTTGAGTTATCAGAATTGCTTTCAGGGTCCTATGGATTGGGGCATATTTGCTTTTTCTTAAAGGGACACTATGTAATAAATTAAGTAATTTATTAGCTCAAATCAACATATTCATTCATAAATTAGTCCTCATTGGTGTAAAATTATCTCTGTCAAAAATCTCAATTATCCTCCTGAGTGAAGAATAACTTGTCTGTATCTACATAGAGCGGGCAAGCTCTATGGAGGCTGCCATGTCCTTCCGATCTATGAAAAACTTCGAATCGCGTTTTCCCCAATGCCAGGCTTGCAAGCGGAAATGACGTAATTTTGACGTCACGTCCGCCGAATGGCTTATTACTGGAACACTTTCCAGATAGCAACTACACACTGCTGCTAACGCTACCGCTGCGTCAACGTCACTTCCGGTAACTCCCGGAATATGACTAATTGCATTGCTTGCACACCAAAGGCTATGTCAACTTATGTTATCTGACATGTTATCTGTCATCTGTATTTATAGTGTTATTGTATGTGTGTTATGTAATCCTTTGTACTGTGTGTCTTGATGTCTTTTTGTTTGTATGGACCTTGAGTCTGAAGCACATTTGAAAACGCGAGGCGCTAGAGAGCAAATTCATTCGACTTTGCAAAATAAAATTGCACCACTAGATGGGGGAAGAAATTACATAGTGTCCCTTTAACATAAGAAAAATTTCTACCTTTAAAAATTCTTAGATACCAGTGAAAAGGGTTCAAGGACTTTAGGAAACATTTCCTACCAAGAGGTCATTCCTTGGAAGGTAATTTCTTAAATATGGCAAAGCTCCAGAAATCCAAGCACAGTTCACCTAAAAGATGACACCTCGATTTCAGCACTAATCAAGAAGGATAGACTCTGCTGCACTATCGAAACGCAAAATCATTACAGATGGCTCGTGGTTTCACAATATTTTTTTGTCCAACAAATAACCTATTTTATTACAATATCACAATAGCACTGCAAATGAATGTGGCGGGGGTCAGCATCTGTTGTAGGATAATCTACATGAGAAAAGCGAAATTTAGACACTACACCCCCTCCTTTTTTCCTCCTCTGCTCTCTTTTCTTATCCCCCTCCCCTCCCAGATGGCTGACAGAGGACTCCACCTGAATGACATTTACAAATTACCCGACCCAGAGTGCTCGGTCCCCCGACCCGTGAGCCCCTCTGCTCAGCGCCCAGAGAGACTCAGCAGCGTTTTGTCACATAATTACTGCAAATCCCCTGAAAGTGTCCTCCCCAGCCTTCACTATCACACACACACCCGCACACACTCTCACATGCCCCCCCCCACACACATACACACACACATATAGAGCCTATAACCATCATAACTTAAGGCCTAACACTAACCCTTACCCTCAACCTAACCATAGGCTAATTCTGACCCTAACAATAAAGGTTTAACCCTCAAAAACCCTTTTAAATATGTGGGTCCAATAAAACCTACAGCATTCCATCCTGTAGATGCATGTAGGCATATACTTGAAGGGGCCTAAGAACAATAATACGGAGCCAAATAAATTAATCATTAGTACATAAGTACATAACTGTACAGTTTAAAACTAAATTGGGATAGGGACCTGGCTCAGGAGATTCCAGAAAATGACTGGAAAAATCTATGTGCATCATGGTATTGTCACTCACGTGAAACACAATCACAGCTCATCTATTATAAGATATTAAATAGATCCTACTAGACTCCCTCCAAATTGGCAAGACTGAAACTTAGAAATAGTGATATATGTTGGAGATGTAATAGAAAGGTGGGACCTCTGATGCATATGTTATATGAGTGTAACAAAACTAGTGACATGTGGAATGCCATAATTTTGTTCTTGAATAAGATGTTTGGTACGCACTTGACCAAAAACCCTTCATTGTGTCTTTTGGGACTGCTTCCAAATAATATTCAAATGTCAAAACGCCAAAAATCATGGTGTCGTTTAGCTATGATAACTTGCAGGACAACTTTACGCCACTGGAAATCTCCCATCTTGTCCACTTTTAAGGAGTGGATAGAGGTTCTAAGCTCAATGGCGCTATGAGCGTGTCACCTATAGAGTGGCTGGGAGGGAAGATCTATTTAATGAAGTATGGGGCCCATTCCTAGCCCAAATACTGGATATGTAAGGATGACACTACCTACCTCTGCACATATATATTTTTCAGGTACAGGATATGTATGCTATGTAAACTTCCTAGGGTGTTGTGTTTTTGTTTTGTTTATCTAGGTTTTGTGTTGTAAGTCTGGCATGATGTGTATGTTTTGCTGGACTGTAGGTTTTTTTTTTGTTTGTTTTATTTATGTTTGTTTGTAAAGGAAAAAAAAAAGACTGGGCAGATACTGAAAAATAATACATTGTTTGATATTCTTAACATATAACTGTAATAATGTAACAGATAGTTTTTTGCATCTGTCTGAAAAAACCATCAATAAAAAAAATACGGAGCCAAATATCAAGAGCAACTGTCAGTGTGACCTAGCCTAGAAATCTAGACGCCCCTAGCGGCCGCAAATGGAATTTGCTCCGGGGCTAGTCTAATCACTTGCGGTCGTTTTGCAACGTTCCAAATCAAAACTTGATCGAGCCAATCAAATCGTGAGGAGCGGGGTCGGAGGCCGGGCTACCTAGTGACGACAGAGGTGCGACGTTTCAGTGTGTAGTTCCAGAGAGAGGTAAAAAAAAAAAAAAAAGTTCCATTAGCTAGCTCTCTTTAGCTTTATAGGGAAACGAAGTAAACTTACATCTGAGAGCAATCCCCAGCCGATCTTCGTCTCAGAGCTGACAAAACTCTCCGGTAAGGAATTTGAACGGTCAAATTCCGTTAACGGGACGAGAATAGTCAAAACGACAAAACCGGAAGTGTGTTACTCACTGCGGCTAGCTTTAGCAGCGCCGAATTCGTGGGAACAAAATTGTAAATAGCCGGTATTTTGTCAGATTTTCAACACGTTGGGGATCTAAACGACTACTTTCTCGCCTGAAAATGTTTCAAATGTTGCTAAAGTTTACAGAGTTTAGAGCTTAAGAGAAATCAGCTTTTCAGGCCATAGACTACAAACCACAATGTAAATTCCGTCGCATTGACTACGTAAAACTTCTTCATCGCTCTGATTGGTTGTTGCGCCATCCTATTGCGTGGCGTTGAACTTGACAGACAGCTGTTTATCCCGCCCACACTGCTATCCAGCGTCACTAGACCCATGTACAGCTTTTTGCTGTACGGGTCTGGCTTGCTAGGCTAAGTGTGACCAGCATCCTGCCAAACTATGACACAAGAACAGCAAACAGAGAAGAAAAGGGCACTTTGGGCTCCATCAATTTCCATCAAACACAAATTATGTCCGAAATATGGGAATATTACCAAAAGAAACTGCATTAATGCATGTTGTAAATGTTAGGATTTGTGCAATAGTCTCGCATTGCTTGCAATTAAACCATTGTGGAATGGGCAAGATGGCTTATTTGAAAATGTGCCTTTAACCTTAAAATGTGATCAGTAAAACATTTTCCTTTCATTTACCTATTTATTTAGAGATTTATCCAGAGATGCGTTTGTTCGCTCAGAAGTTTATTAAACTTTTTTTGTCCTTTAGTTAGGATTACTTTCACAAAATGACAAAAAAATACTTTTGGTTTTAGCTGCCCCGATATAACAAAACTCCACTTTAGCTGTCGCGCATTAATAACTAACTGACCCCTTTACAGAAGCTTTTCTCTCTCCTAAACGAGAACAACTTTTCTCTTTGTGTGGTAACGGTCTGGTAAGTCATTTTCAGATTGTGTGCCTCCATCTCATCATTTTTTAAGAAGACAAGTTCATTTTACTTCTGTGAGACAAGCTTTGTTTTGCATCTGAGATGCCAATTAAATAATCTCCCTCTCTGCCTTGTTTGAAAAAATATTAGTCAATTAGTCATTCACTGAAAGTGTCAAAAGGGAGTTTATTTCATATATCACTCTATAAGATGAAAATGATAGAGAACAATGTCATTTTTTTCCAGTTTGACATAACGGTGGCTCTGTTTGCAGTACAGCATTTACAGCCAGACATAACATAACAAAAGAATATTAGTTTGTTTCAAGTCACAGGAAACATCATTGTGCTACAGCTGGTCACATTCAGAGTAGAATGTGACCATGATGACAGGTAAAAATACATCAAATTAGTCATCTCAAGAAACATCCAGACTGATGTGAAAATCTTTCACGGTACCTGTGGTGACATCAGCTGCCTTAACCCTGCGGCTTAGGAGGTTAGAAGATCTAAAAAAAAAAAAACAACTTACAAATGACTCACTTCCTTATTTGTCCTTTTCACTCTTAACCCCAAACATTGGAAAAGGGCATATTTTTGCCATGCATATTCCTTGCAATAACCATGACAATGTGACTCTGTTTCTATGAGGCTTTATTGTTATTGTTGGTGTCAACCTTTTAGAAGTCCAGGCAGGCTTTGTGCAATATAAGACACTAGAAATATCAACTACACTGTGATAATCTAATAATCATTAGATTATTAAAAAAGATGACTAAGGACAAAACTATCACAAAAGACAAAACATGGTTTGCACAATTCAGTAACTAAATATAAAAAATTCAATTAAAATGATCATTATTCATAGGATGTCACATCATGATGGCATTCTAAATGACAGTCAGACTGCTGAAGATATAAAGTAACTACGGAAGTATGGACGACAGTTGAATCGCCACAGCCAAATGTTTTGTCAGGTTAGCAATCTACATCAGCAATGCAGTTGTCAAAGTAGCATGGTCCCAACTGAAATATCGTTCAGTCACATAAACAGAAGTGTTTCGTTTCATGCTCTGAGAACATAAACAGTGAGCATGTGAGAATAATTTTGGTACAGATAGTACCCCATAATTATTCAATGAATGAGAAAAATTATAATAAAACAAGAAAGCCTTATGTCACAAAATATGCATGTTTAGAATTATTCCTAAAAGAAATTCCAGTGTCCACTTGGTTTATATTCTATTGCATTTGTTCAGCCTCCGTTCTGTTTACTCACATCTCTCTGTGTGTCCTCAGGAACATATGCATTTTTGATGTTAGGCTGTTGTTGGCTCATTGTATATGCTTCTAGACTGACACGAATAAGGACATGAAAAAAGATAATCCAATTGAACAACCTGAATGGCTCCCATCTCATGAGGTTCTTTGGAATGTCTCCTCATTTCACCATTGTTATCCAGCCAAGCGTGCATGCACTGAAGGTCAGCTGTCTGCCCCCATGCATAAAATGAAAAATCAACCTCTCCAAAATTTTCTTCTCTCTTCCTTCCCCCTTGGTATTCTCTTATGAGCATTCATACCCAGCCTAATCCAAGCACAAACACATCCAATGACAGCTTGTTTGATTCAGTGTGTTCATGTGTTTATGTAGATTTTATGTTGTGACACAGTGGAATTACTGTGCTTATTTCTGAGTTACAGAAGACATTTATGTCACTGATAACAAAAGATCTTGGTCAATTTGTTTGGTAAAGTAACCAGACTGTTTTGTACAATCCAACAGTTTTCCTATTTGGACACTTTTATTTCAAATTCTTTATTGTTTTTTTATTTTAATTTGTATGCAATACAAGGTTCCTTTGTCTCAGGTGTTGTTCCTTGATTATTGCAGATAACCTCCACCTCCCACTCGAATTAAGTGTCTTCTGGTCAAGGCCCAGTATAGCCCAAAGTTTCTATTAACATGTAATTAGCAAACAACTGTATTTAATAGGGGTGGGGGAAAATAGCGATATTTCACGTGGCGATATTGTATCGATTCAGAGACACCAAATATTGATATTTTGGTCACATGCATATAAAAAAATATATGCCTTGCTATTTGTACCAGGGGTGCAAATAGCAAGGCTATTTGCACCCCTGGTACAAATAGCCTTGGCCACACAGCTGAGCTATTCACACCCCGTGACGTAACACCAAAACAAAAGCTGCTGGCTTGCACAAAAAAACATGGCGGACATCCGTTTTTTCGTCATCAGAAAGTGAAGAATACTGCTAGGTTTCGGCACTAATATCTGTTCCAATTAAAAACTAGATGGAAACATTGTGTTTCATTTTCATAATCGATGTTCAGTGAACACATTACACTCGTCAGTTTGTTAGTTTTTAGAAATTTCGCGATCATGACGTTCAGCCATATTAACTATAAAACCTGCACACCACAGAGACGTATATGATCAACTAGCTTAGTGGTAAGCGATTTCGGTTCAAATGCAGGAGTCCCGGGTTCGAATCTTGCCCGTTGCGTTTTGGCAGTGAGAAGTGATAGTGCGCATACCAACGTCTCTGCAGAGAAGGCGCGCAATTTGAAAAACAATTCAGTTCTCAAACGGAAGTTTTGATTGCAACAATTAGCTAGTGCACCAGGGTGTAAATAGCACACTTTGCTATAAATAGCGTACATTATTCTGAATGTCTATTAGCACCCCTGGTACAATAGCCTTACACTATTCACACCACTGATCTATAAAGAAGGTTCTTTATAGATCTGTGATTCTTCACACCCCGTGAATTACCACCAAAAACACCTTGCTCGTGAGCACAAAGGCCATTGCGGACATTCGTTTTTTCCTTATCAGAAAGCGAAGAATTCTGATGGCACTAATATCTTTTTAAATTGAAATATAGATGTCTTTCTGGCCTAATGGATAGCGACGTAATCCTCCATACATGATCATGTAAAAAATGTCTTATAATAAGTAGATCATAGCTCTGTAAATGAGAATGCGAGTATCATAAAAGAGGCATTTCCATTGCAGATTTTGCATTAAAATTTAATTATGTGATCAATATGCCAGTGTAAATGCAAAGGGGTGTAAATAGCATACATTGCATTTTGTACCAGAGGGGCTATTACAGTAATGGAACACATTGCCATGTGCACCGGGGTACAAATAGCATACACTTCTAATTGCACCGGGGTACAGATAGCATACACTTCTAATTGCACCAGACGGGGTATCAATAGAACACATTGCTGAGTGCACCGGGGTACGAATAGCATTCACTTCTATTTCCACCAGGGTACAATCAGCATACAGTGCTAATTGTACCAGGGGTGCAAATAGCCTTACCCAAAAATAAACTTTGTATTATGCACCAAAATAAAATCAATTGCTGCTTTTGTCCACTAAATGGTGGTAACCGTTCACTGTCTGGTGAGTTCAACACAGCGAAGCGCGGCTCTTGTAAGATCTGGCTGGCACGTGACCTAGGTCATAGGTGATCACAGCACAGCAACATGTAGGAAGGAGAACTGATAAATGCGCAATCAAAATTTAATTCAAATGTCTGGACTTATTTTGGACTTTTGAACAAAGAGGGAAAGAAAGACATTGACATGACACATGCGATCTGCAGGGACTCTCGTGCGAAAGTGAAATACTCCGGGAACACAACTAACATAAGAGTTCACCTCTATCGCGACCACCCAGCAGCACTGGCAGGTGAGGGGAGTCAAACGAAACCAGCGCTTGCAAAAAAATAAAAAAATAAAAATCAACCGACACTGGACACTCTGAGATTAGCAAAGCTACCTTCACATTCTGAGCGTGCAAGGAAGTTAACTCAGTCCATTGTTTACTTCATGGTGAAAGACTTCCGTCCATTCAGCGTGGTGGAAAATGCCGGGTTTTGCAACATGTTAAAGACGCTTGAGCCCAGGTATGTGGTTACGTCTCGCCGTTTCTTGCCGAGACGGCTGTGCCTAAACTCTACCGAGGAACTAAGCTTGAAGTCGAAGAATCCTTGAGAACAGCAGGAATGGTTGCATTAACTAGTGACGCTTTGACGTCGAGGTCAGTGGACTCGTACATGACTGTAACATCGCACCACATCACAGAGGATTGGGAACTGCAGTCCTATGTAGCCTACTCCAAACGCGAGCGGTACATGAAAGCTTATAGTTAGGGATGGCTCAGGTGATCCTGAAACATCCCATAGTTAAGCTGCTATAGGCCTAGGGGTTTCATCTGTCACACCTTTCCTCTCTTTTTCTCCAGTTTAGTTTCTCAAATGATATTATGTACATGTGACATTATTGTGGTCATTAACCCTAGTTTCCCTGTTCCAACAGATATCCTTGGAATGGTGTTACAGTGTTTGTTGTCCCCTCTTTTCTGTCTTCTCAAACCCCAGCTGGTGGAGGCGGATGGCCACCCTTCCTGAGTCTGGTTCTGCCAGAGGTTTCTTCCTGTTAAAAGGGAGTCGTTTCTCTCCACAGTTGCCTCAGGCACGCTCAGGACGGGAGATTGGACTGAAGACAAGTTTCGATGCAATCTGCTGGTTTCCTTAGCTAGGAAACTGTTTTTGAATTGACTTTATATGAATGAATTGGATTATTTTGAAAAAAACTATGATTACAATGAATTGAATTCCAATTGGCTTGAATTGGACTATACTATTTAGTTCCTTGAGATGACATTTGTTGTATTTGGTGCTATATAAATAAAACTGAATTGAATTGAATAAAAGGAAGATTGGATATAGGTTGATAATTAGCTAACACTTCTGAATCAAGAGTAGGTTTTTTTAAGTAAAGGTTTAATTACAGCAACCTTAAAAGTCTGAGGTACATATCCTGTCAACAAAGACAGATTGATCAAATCCAATATGGAAGTGTCAATTAATGGGAAAACCTCCTTGAACAGTCTGGTTGGGATTGGGTCTAAAACACAAGTTGATGGTTTAGAAGAGACTATTGCTGTTGTTAGCTCAGAGAGATCAACTGGACAGAAGCCGTCTAAATACAAATCAGGTTCTAAAGATACTTCTAAAGCTGCTGTACTTGATGATACATCACTGATAATAGTGGGAAGGACTCCATCAATCTTCTCTCTGATAGAAACAATTTTATTGATAAAGAAGCTCCTGAAATCATCACTGCTGAGAGTTAAAGGAATAACTGGCTCAGCAGAGCTCGGACTCTTAGTCAGACTGGCTACAGTGCTGAAAAGAAACCTGGGATTGTTCTTATTCTCTTCTATCAATGATGAATAATAAGCAGTTCTAGCTTTACAAAGGGCTTTCTTATACGTTATTAAACTATCTTTCCAGACTAACTGAGACTCTTCTAAATTAGAGGAACGCCACTGTCTCTCCAGCTTTCTTGCAGTCTGCTTTAAAGCATGCAGCTGTGAATTATACCAAGGAGCCAACCTCTTCTGACTGATTACCTTCCTTTTCAGGGGGGCAACATTGTCCAGTGTTGTACGCACTGAAACTATAGTGCTGTCAACAAGAGAGTCAAGTGCTGCTGGAGTAAAATTTAGGAAGCCGTCCTCTGTCATACGAAAAGGATGATGGAATTAACTCTTTAAATCTGGTTACAGCATCCTCTGATAGACACCTTCTATACGTAAATTTCTTCTCAGAAACTGTATAGTTAACTAATGTAAACTCGAAAGTTATCAAAAAATGGTCAGATAAGACAGGGTTATGAGGGAACACTGTTAACTGTTCACTCTCAATGCCATAAGTCAGCACATGATCAAGGGTGTGATTAAGGCAGTGAGTCGGTCTGTGAACACTCTGAGAAAATCCAATAGAGTCCAATATAGAATTAAAGTTCATATTCAGGCTGTCATTTTCAACATCTACATGAATATTAAAGTCACCCACTACAATGACTTTATCTGTACTGTCGTGGAAATTTTAGTAAGGCACAGAGTCGGTTATTTTCTTCTGAGGAGGATTTTATAATAATATTTTCAAGAGAGAACAACAGAGTACAAAATACAGACCACTGAGGCAAAGACACTCAGTTATATTGCCCAGTGTCACGTCATCACGCATTGGGTATAGTAATGCTCATTGGGTATAGGTGTCTTTCTTCTACCTTTCCTCCCCCAACCACAGTTTAGGTTACCCAGACACAGTCGTAAATACCAGCTTCATCCCTGTCCCCCTTAGAATGCAACTATCTCATTCTAACAAGCCCGCCATTGTAAAAGAGGAATTTTAAGAAATATATCTTGGTATCTTACAGCGAGGTCATTTGCAGGTTATACACAGTAACACACAAAGTAACACTCAATACAATGCATATAAGAATTAATTTCAGTACTCAGCACTAACTGGGATAAAAACTCAGAATTCAGAAAGAAACTCAGAATAAGGCCCAGGTGGACGATACACAACAACAAACACAAGAGGTTTCTGTGATTTCCACTTTGGGAAAAACTGAGAATCAGAGATTCAAAAGAGCTCAAACTAATCTTGGGTCTGGGACTGATTAGTAACCCTGATCTGAAAATAGCTGCCACTCCTCCTCCTCTGCCTGTGGTTCGAGGAACGTGAACATTTAAACAGTCACAGGGAGTTGCTTCATTAATGCTAACATGATCCTCCTGCTGCAGCCAGGTTTCTGTAAGACTAAATATATCAATATGATGATCACAAATCAACTCATTCAGTAACAGAGACTTCAAAAGGAGAGATCTGATATTCAGCAAATCACATTTAATAGTTTGATGTTTTTGTTCAGTTCATTTTTTTGTCCTATGTTTTTTTAGGTTTTGCGTATTTGTGGATATTGAAACTGATTTAGCTCCATAAACTCATCGTTCGCACCCTCGACCACTACCACCATCCTCGGAAAGTACGAGCAGCACCGAGTCCGACTGAACACGCTGACCCGAGGAGAGCGCCCTGGAGACGCTAACGCAAGCGAGGCAAGAGGGGAGGGCTCCATGCTAGGCTAAAGTAGGGTTGCCAACTCCTTGAAAAAAAATGAGGGACACCTCATTGGCAGGAACGGCCGACCCGATTGCCTTCACCCTTCCTGGCGTGGAGATTTTTTTTGTAAGTGAAATGATTTTTTAACTATTTGACTCGAACCTGAATTGAATTATATGCATATTTTTGAGTGATATAAACACATTGAAAACAAATGTTTAACCAGAAATGTACTTTATTGCAAAATAACAAAATAAACTGAATAAAATAAATATCTTTCTTAAACAGAAATCTGTCTTAAACTTAAAACTGTATAAATAAATATAAAACAATAGATAGACAATAACAAAAGTGCAAACAGACTGGTAAACATATTTAAAAATAGAACTTATGAACTTAATGCACAACTCAACTCAATGTAATTTTGCATGCGCAACTCAACGCTATGGAAAAAGTGCGCTGGCACACAGTGCAGTGCGCTTTATAAATATTATCGCGCACCTTTTCCACCCAGGTGTTTACCTTCTCCCATTCCTCTCTGTATTTTTGCAGTCTTTTTATTTTTTTTTCTCGGAGGAGTACCGTCCGAGAACTTTAACGCAGCAGTGCCGGCGTCTGTGTCACTGTCACGGTCACCCATGCTGCTTTGTTGTCTTCCGCTATCGTCTTAGCAGCTAGGCAACCTCGACCAATGAGATGAGCGGGATTCCGTATTGTCGTACTCCTTTATGAATGTGCTGTCAGCTCATTGGTCACAGAGCAGGAGAGGGCCAGGGAGCAAGTTTACCTTACATTTTCATATAAAGCGCTGTGTTATTCATTTATTCCACTGACATTTTATGGACTATTTTTGATTCTCACGATAAGTGAGATAAGTGCGTCCCTTTTCAGCTCAATACGGGACGCGTACATTTGTTTCTAAATACGGGATGATTCCATTTTTCAAAGGACGGTTGGCAACCCTAGGCTAAAGGCACGTGCTAGCCGACCACCGCTACCAAGCCTCCTGCTAGCTAACATGCGTCTGTGGAAAACAAACTGGACGAGCTGAGATCCAGGATCACAACTCAGCTGGAAATGAGAGAATGCTGCGCTCTGATTTTGCACCGAAACCTGGCTTTCAGACGATGTCCTGGAATTTGCCGTTCAGTTACAGACACACTCTGTGCACTGAGGAGATCGGACTGCAGCCTCCAGTAAGAGCAAAGGTGGAGGCGTGTGTGTGTTTGGGAACGACTCGTGGTGTAGGGATATACGGACTGTTCATAAACGGTGTTCACCTGATGTGGAGCTTTTGCTGCTGCAATGCCAACCCTACTATCTACCGAGGGAATTTACTGCTGTGTTTTTGGCCGCTGTTTACATCCCCCCACGCGCCAACTCCATGGCCGCTCTCGGCAAGCTCCATGACGTCATCAGCAAAAAGCTGTACAGGGGTCTAATGACGCTGGATAGCAGTGTGGGCGGGATAAACGGTTGTCTGTTAAGTTGCCTCTGCACTCAACGCCACGCAATAGGATGGCGCAACAACCAATCAGAGCGTCATCCCACCAACGGAGCAAGCTGGTAAATTAAACTTTTACCGTACCCGGTGAGCAAAGCTCCGAAAACATCCTTTTTTTTCAAGAAAAACTTAAGTGCAGTTATCTGTTCGTCTCACAAAGAAAACTATATATTTAAATCTTCTAGAGTCGCTGCCAAAGCCAAATCGGAAGACTGTTCGCTGGGCGCAGCCATTAGCCCCTTTTCATACCTTTCGTTTAATCCGCGAATTTAGCGTGTCCGCTGTTGCGTTCACACTGCCGACCCGGGCTGCCGCGTCAACTCGACTCGCCTTTCGACCTGCGTCGGACCCTAGTCTTTTTGCCGAGCCGAGTTTGGTGTGAACGCAATCGACGCGGGTCGGACGTGGGCGTGGCGTGAGGAGTTTAAAAGACAGAATGGACAGCTGATTCAGAACAACAGCGACAGGTGAGGACAAGTTTCCCTCTGTTTTAGCCTACATCAAGTTCGAGACATTTTTGAAGATGGCCAACTGGAGAGACAAGGAGGTCCGCGAGCTCCTCAGCCTCCGAGCAGAGGACGTTATTTACCGCCACATGTCGGGGACGGTGAAGGATGGACCTCTGCTGGAAGGGCTGGCGAGAAAGATGGGAGAGCGCGGTTTCCCACGCAGCAAGACGCACCGTAAAGTAACATCTCCATGAACTGCATATAGAATTGCAAAAACGAGTTCTCAAGGTGTCCCGCCATCGTTTGTTTGAAAAATTTGATGCAGACAAGTGTATTTAACCCTACCTCTGACACATGGCTTGTGCCTACGTCATTGTACACGCCCAGCATTTTATGTGTTTCGTGTGACGCTCTGCCACTAGGCAACGCCCCCTGAACTCGGCTTCAGGCGACACGGGATCACCTAATACGTCAAGCGTTCACATTGCTCGACGCGGGTCGAAGGTGCAATTTGGACCCGCTAAGGTAGCGGGTCTCAGTGTGAAAGGGGCTATTGTTTACCTCTCTCTGGAACTACACACTGAAACGTCGCACCTCTGTCGTCACTAGGTAGCCCGGCCTCCGACCCCGCTCCTCACAATTTGATTGGCCCGATTAAGTTTCGATTTGCAGCCTCGCAAAACGACCACAACTGACTAGACTAGCCCGGGAGCAAATTCAATTTGCGGTCGCTAGGGGCGTCTAGATTTCTAGGCTAAAGATCCTCAGGAATTTCTACATCTGCGTTGTTGAGAGCATCTTGACCAGTTGCATCACTGTGTGGTACGGCAGTGCCACTGTTATGGACCGCAAACGCCTGCAGAGAGTGGTAAAGACAGCCGAGAGGATCATCAGGACTCCACTCCCCTCTCTGCAGAGCATCTACAACCGCAGAGTCCACAGGAGAGCTGTCTCCATAATCAAAGACCCCACCCACACTTCTCCCCTCAGGCCGTAGGTACAGAAGTGTGAAATGCAGGACCACCAGGCTCAAGAACTCTTTTTTCCCACTACATAACAGCTACAAAAATATTTGCACTACCAATAGGCCTAACCTGTTGTATTTATATATTTATTATTTTTCTTCTGTTATTTGTATTTTGCATATAGCATTTTTTTTTTTTTTTACTTCATATTGCATTTTCTACTATATATAGCTCTTGCAGACAGCAAAGTAAGCTTTCATTGCACAGGGAAACGTGTTTCTACTGTGCATATGACAATAAAAACTTTGAATCTTTGAAGACTACAACTCTGCATCCTGGTCTCAACCCTGGATTGTCATATTTGTGGATGACAAATAAATTCGGCCATATTTGTAGATATGACAGCTGCTCCTTCCAAAGTGGGGAAATATGGACAAATTCATTAGTCTGGAAGATAAACAGACACCAAAACACAAACAAATTAGTGCTGTACCATGACAACCCTGGGCATTCCAGTGCAATTTCCGGTTCAGGAATGTGTGTATAAGTGCACATTCCTTTACAAAGCAAAATGTAATTCCAAATGATCCACAAGCACACACTTACAAGGCTGAGGCACTTCTGTAGTTTTCAGTAATGCTTTAATTTACGTCTTAATTATAATGTTAGGTAAGATAATAGGATGAATGATTTAGCCTACTTAATGACATAAATTATATGTTAAAAAATATTGCAATTCTAAGCTTATCCTTTTCTTTTCTTCCTCAATTCTGTGCATCACATCCAAACCGTGTGTATAGCAGCTGGGTTTCCTTTCAGAAGACATAGATTTGTATCCTGTGCAGCATGGAAAACTGGGCAGTCCTGAGATGCAATAATATATCCACATCACAGAGAAAATTAATCACCTTACTGATGATCATTATTGTTCCAAAGCGAGAAGGCATGACACCTTTGAGAAATCATTTTCAGAGCACTCAATAAGGTAAGTTATGGATACTGCTGATAAGATAGCATTTGACTCCAGAACTAAAGTAATTGGAAATTGGAAAGGATGTTTACAGCAAATGAAGCAATTACCTTATTAACCAATTATCAACCGCCACTTGACTTTCATTATCATAATTATGTTCATCAATGCATTTCCACCGACAAATTTACACATAGCATCACTACAGTTGCAGTGTTTGACATACAAATATTTATTATGTTTTTTTTTAGGGCTGGGCGAGTTAACTCGTTATTATCGCGTTAACAGTAATCCAGTTATTTTTTTTTGGGGGGGGGGGTTGTGCCTTTAATGGATAGGAAAGTTCAGAGAGACAGGAAGCAGGGGGCAGAGAGAGGGGGAACGACACGCAGCACAGGGCCGTCCGATGCGGGACTCAAACCGAGGCCAGCTGCAGCGAGGACTATAGCCTCTATACATGGGGCGCCTGCTCAACCCACTATGCCATGGACCACCCCTGTTTTAGTATTTATTTTATTATTGTAAAAATCTGTTGCTCACAGGCTTTTATTTTGTAAAAGTCTGCTGCTGTCTGCTGCGGAACCGGAAAAGAAAGTAATTGGCGGATCCACCAAACATGGAGAAGGGTACGGAACTTTTACTCGGCCATTTTCATTTTAAAGTTCTTCCAGACGGCGGAGTCGACAGAACCAAAGTCATCTGTAAACACTGCCAAGTTGAATTGTCTTCTCAGCGTAGTAGTTCCAGTCTAAAATATCACTTAAAGGCAAAACACACAACTGATAGCAGCAAGTCATTCAAGGAAACAGACAGTGGAGCGAGGCTTCTACATAAAAACTACAGAAAGATGCTGATGTTAAAAGTGTGTTTGCACAACAAATGTTATGGCACTTTCATTCATATGGCAGCACATTTAAAATAAAGCTAAATGCTATACAATACTTTTGGATTCATTTTGGGATTTTGCGTACAAATGCGATTAATCGTGATTAATCAGGTAAATCATGTGATTAATTAGATTAAATATTTTAATCGTTGCCGTTTTTTTTTGTCTTTTTATGCCTTTATTATATATAGGACAGTGAAGAGAGACAGGAAGCAGGGGGCAGAGAGAGGGGTATAACACGCAGCAAAGGGCCATCCGATGCGGGACTCGAACCGGGGCCAGCTGCACGAGGACCACAGCCTCTGTACATGGAGCGCCTGCTGTACCCACTACGCCACAGACCGCCCCTCTAGTTTTTTTATTTGTAAAGACCCAACCAATGAAGTGCAGTGAAGTTGGTCAAAGAAACCAGTGACAGAGCTAGTGCACTTCATTGGCCAATAGGATTTTAGCTGGGATGCTTGCCTCTCTGCCAATGCCAATGGAACGTTGCATGGCTATGTTGGTACTCAATATTTATTGACTTTATTTTTTGTCCACAGGATAGCAGACATCCAATCATTTTTCAAATTTTTATTCTCGTTTCCTCTATGTTCCCGTCCTCCTGCCTGACACTCATTAATATTTCACAGCCAAATATTCTGAAGAATGTTTCAATTTCTGAAATGCACCCAGAGGAGCTGTGGGAGCTATAAATGAGGAAATATCAATGCGTTTGTTTTTGTTTTTTTGGCACCTTTGACTTCTAAAGGGGCATGGCATGTTAATTGTAAATAGTAAATTTAATAAATGAAGTACCGGTAAATATGTACACACAGATTTATTTCTCAAAAACAAATATGGTCAAATACAGGGCACTGTATAGCTCAACTGGTATGTACCCATGTACATAGGCTGTAGTTCCTCATTGTAGCCTTATGTACATATCTATATACAGTATATGTATATATGTGTAATGGTACAAGGCATCCCTGCCATATCAAACTCCGCTTCCGTTTCACCTCGCCCTCTCGGGCTTATTAGCCAATCATCATCCAGGCGGAGAGGATAAAAGCAGGCCGCGTCCCTCCCCTGGAGGTCCAAGAACACAGAACACTCTATCGCCATCCACCCACCCCCCTCCCATCTGCTCCCCCTGGACCTCCTTCAGAGACTCCTACACCTGCTTGCTGCACCTCAAGACTGCTATAGACTCTTTGCACTAACGGACCAACTGCACTTTATATTGTTTCTGTAAACGATGAATGCTGCTCTATCATCAGTGCAATAATTCTCACATTCTTAACCATTCCAGTGCAATAACTACAAGTGCAATATAAACAACCTGGGAAATCTGTACATATATTTTTGCATTTATACTACACATATTTTTTATTCTTTTTATACATATTTTTATTCTTTTTTTTTATGCCTTTTCATTTTTCTCACCGAGAGCACCACTGCAATTTTGTAATGTTCCAGAAACACAATGACAATTAAAAATCTTGAATCCCCCTGAGCTCTCAACTGTGTCCTAAGCTTCAGCCAACTCTTACCCCTGCCATGGCCAAGACCAGCATTATGGTATGTAACCCTCCCACCAATCGGCTCGTGATATGTGAAGTACTATATGCATTTTCTTTTTTTTTTTTTTTGAACTTCTTTTTATTTTTCATTTCCATAATGATACAGTGCATCGGTGCATCCACATTCTCATTAATCAAATAAACAAAAAAAAAAATGTTTTATGTCAGATATACATGTATCAGTCTTAGCAGGTACAAACAAGTAATCCACGGCTTAAATATACACAATTGTCCTTATGATTTGCATACTTCAAAGATTAATTGACATCAGTTATATTCTTTACATTCATTACATTGATGCATTGATTTTCCTCTACCTCAGTCTCCATTTTCTAACAAGTGACAGACAGATAGGGCCACAGCAAAGAAAGAAGAAAGAAAGAGGAGAAAAGAAAGAGAAAAGAGAGAGATAGTTATATTAAGTGAAGATGTAACACAACACGTGCAGTTATTAAGGAATGATTCTAGTTTGAGCTGTAGAACTGCAGTGACATGTTCCATATGGTACAACTCTTGAACTCTGTCCCTCCATTGGGTTATTGTGGGGGGCTGTGGTTTCAACCAGGAGACTGTAATGGTTTTATTCGCAATTAACAGGAGTGTCCTTAACATTTTAGTACAGTTATTCTCCAGGAAATCTTCCGGTATTATGCCCAACAAAAAGTCTATTGGTTCTAATGGCAGATCTATAGATAAGCATTCATTTATTTCCTTGTGTATGCTTTTCCAATATTCTGTTAGTTTTGGACAGTCCCAGAATATATGTGTGTGGTCTCCTATTGAGCCACAACCCCTCCAACACTCAGGTGACATGTTGTTCCACCTTGATGTTACAAGTGGTGTTCTAAAGTATCGCATCCTCAGCTTCCAACCATATTCCCTCCAACTGGGACTACTTGTTACCTTATGTCCTTTTTCAAAGGACATTTCCCATTGTTTATCTGTAATGACTGTATTCATCTACAGTTCCCATTTTTCTTTAATATCTAAGTTATTCTCAACCAAATCTTCTTGTATAGCTTTACATAAGTATGATATGAAGTGTCGCGTCACTTTTCTCTTTATAGTTGAAATGAAGGTATGCTCTACTTGCGATGGCAGTGAACAGAGCTTATCCCATTCTTTATGCTTCTTTAGATAGTCTCTTATTTGTAGGAATCTAAAGAAGTTTTCATTTCTTAAATCATACTTCTTCTTAATTTGCTCAAATTACATTAATACTGTTCCATCAAATAACTGATCCATAACCTCTAAACCTTTATCTCTCCATCTTTCAAATCCTCTATCAAGTCTTGACGGAATAAATTCTACATTTTTAGCTATGCTTATGGCTCTAGAAATGGTCTCAGGTAATTTTATTTTTTTCCTTACTGTTGACCATACTCTCAAAGTATTTTTAACCCATATATTTGTGATCTTTTTTATTTTATCAGTGTTTAAGTTAAGGAATGGTAGTGAATTCAATGGAATGTCTAGGCATTCCGCCTGTTCCATGCCTACCCAGATAGTATCTTTCTCTTCAGTTATCCAGGAGACTATAGGACGTAGTTGGGCAGCCCAGTAATATTGCTTTAAATTGGGTAAGTTGAGGCCTCCATTAGTTTTTGTGCCCATTAATCTTTTAAGTTTAAGCCTGGGGGGTTTGCTTTGCCATATGAATTTAGAGAACCATCTTTCTATAGTGGTAAAAATACTTGAGGAGACAAGAATGGGCAGAGACTGGAAGAGAAAAAGCAATCTAGGGAGTATATTCATCATATATTCATCATATCTATATGCATTTTCAATACTCAAAATACATCTCAAAATAAAATACTGTCTTGGGTAACATGATTCACACTCTCTATGTTGACTGATGAGAGGCTATTGGAATAACTTTGGTTTTATGAACCCAATATAATGTAGAAATACTTACTCAAGCAATCACACACATATAATCAACACAAACACGACATATCATTTTAACTTTGTATTGTTAATGAAAAGAGTTCCACATATATTCAAATGCAATGAGCCCAGACATGGAAAAAAAACATAAAATAAACACAAATACTGTATAGATTAGTTTCTATTAACCTGAGTTAATAGAGACTTTTGTTTTGTTTATGAAAGCTTGCAATTAATATTAGTTTAGAGCTCATGACGAAACAGATCAGCTGTTCCAGTACCTCAGTGCGTGGGAAACCCTTATGTGCCCACCTGGACCTGTCTTAATCCGCAGGAGCACAACCAGAGGTGGGTAGTAACGAGTTACATTTACTTGAGTAAGTTTTTGAAAAAAATATACTTCTAGAAGTAGTTTTAAATCTCTATACTTTTTACTTTTACTTGAGTAGATGTGCGCAGCAGAAGCTGTCCTCTTACTCCGCTACATTAGGCTACAATGAGCTGGTTACTTTTCTTCTTACCTCTTTGGTATTCTACGCCTCATTATTTTTATCCCCCCGCGTACGCCTCATTTTAATGTTTTATTCTGACAGAGAGAGAGACTTCCGCCAAAGGCTCTACCACCTGACTGTGTTCCACCAATCAGACGTAGCCGTGCAGTCTGGTCACGTGACCACACTCAATCTCAGCGGTGGGATGGGTTAGCTTTACAGTTTACAGTCGTAGCAAACAAACAAAGAAACAGATGAAAAATGTCACAATCAATGGTGGGAAATGAAGACACATACGAGGCCTCATACTGAAAGCATGTTTAGCTTACAAAGAGTGAGAAACAGCAGCTACATTATGTGTCTTCTGTGTCAACCAAAACAAACGCACATTTCAGCAGAAACTCAACATCTAACTTGAGGAAACATGTAGCGGTAAGTTTCCTAAACTCGTTTTTCCCCCCATGGATAGGCGAATGTTTGTTTGTTACATATGTTTTAAACATTTCCTAAGTCTCTTTTATTTTTTATTGAAGTACGTGAATTTACCTATTATTTTAATTTAAGCTATTTTGTAATTAATTAATTCATTTTAATTCATTTTATCAATTGGATGAACTCTAATTTGCCTAAAGATGATTATTTAGTATTTTTGTCTGTCTGATTGAATGCTTGTGTTAACAAATAAATCAGACGTTACTCAACAGTTACTCAGTACTTGAGCAGATTTTTCACCAAGCACTTTTTTACTCTTACTCAAGTAATTATTTGGATGATTACTTTTTACTTTTACTTGAGTCATATTATTCTAAACTAACAGTACTTTTACTTGAGTCCAATTTTTGGCTGCTCTACCCACCTCTGAGCATAAGACAGCACCTTGGAGCCGCAGGAAGCACACCACCCTCGACAGCAGATCATCCATAAACGCAGGAAACCGCTCTCGTCCACCCACAAAGCTCCTCCCGGCTGTGGTGGCAGTGGTTGACGTCTCTCCCGTCACAAAGTCAAAGTCAAATTTATTTGTATTGCACATTTCATGTACAAAACAATTCATTATGTACAAATTCACACCTGTCGTGTCTTTGCTATCGCGGATTATATACAAATTCACGCAACGTGGCTAAGCTAGCTCTGGCTAGCTGAATTCGCCTCACTGGGAAAACGCACCAGTGCAGCAGCAAACTGTCCCAAAACTATCTCACACCAGAGCACAGTGTCCAATTAACTAGTACCGTCCAACAAAAAGTTACAACTCAAATAATAGTCAACTTTCTGGTTGGAGACACACGTGGAAAAAAAAAACCCTTCGCTTTCCACTGTTTTTCCCTCTTGTACCGGTCCCTCTTTTCTTCCACTCTTCTCTCTTGCGATATCTCACAGGTAAGAAACAGGAAATAAAAACCCCAGAGGTCATATTATGCTCTATATTACACACTGAATAAGTTATACATCTTATGAATGATAACCCACAATTAAAGGAGAACCACATAACTGATATGAATCAGGTTATTACAGGTAAAAACCTGAAGAGCAACCAGACTTCTTCATAACACTGGTATTAACCTATCTATCAGGAGGTTCAAACTAGTCAAGTCAGGAAATAAAATTTACCCTTGGACCCTTAATAAAGAGTCAACATTTGATGCTAACTAGATGTTACAACTGAACAAAGATGTCAGGCACCTACTAGAGGCATGGTATCTGACTTAAGCCCAATCAACCTTTTTAAGACAGAGAAATGTATAATGTCAACATTTCTCAGCCTGAGGAGTTCATTATCGCTCCCACCATGCCACACACAGTAGAAGCATAGTGAGGAATATGTACTATTTCAAAAGCCAAAAGCAAACCATGTCATTTCCATTTTTCCAAAGTAGTTTTGTTGTTTGATCTTTCATAGTTTTAGTGCCTTCATGTTATCAAAAAGTCTGTAACTGAAGAGACTGAAATACAAAACAACCTTGGTCTCACACAAGAGTCAGACTCGGGTCTCCGAGATGAAGGTCAAATGAGTTACCAACACTGCCTTGCTGACTTCCAAATAGATAAATAAATGCTTGTTTGCTGGTCCACAAGGCTTCCCCAGACCATATATCAAAGGGTCTAAGATACCGAAGCCATCTTGCTCAAATACAATATTCCCTTGGAAGTCCCTTCGGATAAAATGATCTGCTAAAGGAGTAAATGTAATGTAATGCACATTGCCAGCAGAAAGTACAACATGGCTTGCACTTCAGAGCACAGACTACCCGTTGACTGGGTTTTGCAGGTGATCCGGCTTCACGTTTGTATAAATATATCTCTGCCTCCTCTCCAGCACTCCTTGAAAGTTCCATCCTAAGTCTCCCTGCACTCATCCCACCATCCCTTGTATTTAGGTCTATTCATCATCCCTCTGAATGAGATCCCTTGGCAGATAGGGTAAACACTGTCTGGCAGAGAGACGCAGGCATGCAGAATGGGGGATTGACTTACCTCTATTTGCAAACCACACTGAGAGCTGCAGTATTCAAGTATATATTTTTTAATTTGCTCGTATTATTACTCCACATTTGCATTATTATTATTTTTCAATGTTTTTCCTAGTCATGTTGAAAAAAGTTGAAAGATCTCATGTTCTTCTCAACTTCAATGTTTTTAAATATCTTTTTCTTCTGGTCAAGTGCAAAAACCTTCAGATCATAAGTTTATACCAGTTTGGGCTCACATTGAAACAACTCCACAGCTTTTAGAAGCATGTGTGAACGTGCCCTTATCTGCCGCTAGTTTAATTTCATAATGTTTTTTTAATGTGTTTTTATTCTTTTTTAACACAGATGTCTTTGATCTATTTATGTTCTCACTCAACACTTCACTTCTAAAGATGAAATACTTGAAAGCAGCAGAGCCAACTAACTACATTATTTGTTTTACATCAAAAGGTTTCATTAATTATTCCATTAGCGGATAGGCACAAAGCTGCTTTTTGAATGAGGTACAAATATAGCGTGCGTAAAAGAAGAGACACGCTGTCTTTCCTCTTCCATAATTTTATTCCTGATGGAGGGATGAAGGTGAATTGCACCGGGTATTGACAATAGTTTAACCAATGCATTTTTCCAAGGCCACACTTAGATTATATCAGAAGTGGTATAATTCAGATGGATATTCGTTAATTAATAAGGATGAGAAAATGAGCTCCAAAAGCCAAAGTTCAGAATCCCTTAAAATACCTATCAATTTACATATTTTTGCTTGGAGCTAAATTGCTTATAATTTGTGCTGAAATCTAATGCAGGTATGGATATGAAGTTTTTTGGATTATTCTTCATCCCAAAAGTGTCACATCAATTGTATTTGCTTCATGAGTTTGGATTTCGTGGAGGACTTTGCATTGGATTTAGCCAAGGTGGGCACATTTAGACAATTTCAAGCTTGGTCTACGCTCCCAGCACTGGAAAAAATGCCCCTCCAAAAATAAGTAAAAAAAAAACAAATACAAGACGTTTTTGCTTGAAATAAGCAAAAAAATCTGCCAATGGAACTAGTGAAAATCGGCTTGTCAAGATTTCTTGAAATAAAATGTGATATTTAGGACTTTTGAGTTAAAAGTGATCTTGAAATTAGCTTAAAACCCTCTTCAAATGAAAAAAAAAGCTTGTTTCATGTGAAATATGACTCAAAACAAGATGTTTTCAAGACTTTTTCACTTAACAAGATATTCCAGATGTATTGTATTAAAACAAGTCCCTATATCTGACTGAAATGGTACTTGTTAGGCAATTGTGTCTTATATCAAGTGTAATGAGATACTCAATGAGACAAATATACTTGGTAAGATTTAGATTTTTTCCAGTGAGAAAAATCGGAAAAAAACAAACTTCAAAAATAAATGTCCTAATCCTAAATATCCTAAGAAGTTTTTTGTAAAAAGTTCTGTCATCCCTGAATTGTAATTACAAATTTAGAGTATCCACAGAGATAAATGAAAACAATTTTGTATATTCAAAAATTAGAATGTGGATGCTCTTTAATGGCGGGCTGCACGGTGGTGTGGTGGTTGGCACTGTCGCCTCACAGCAAGAAGGTTCCAGGTTCAACTACCAGCTGGGGCCTTTCTGTGTGTTTCTGCATGTTCTCCCTGTGTATGTGTGGGTTCTCTCTGGGTACTCTGGCTTCCTCCCACTGTCCAGAAACATGCATGTTAGGTTAATTGGTGTCTCTGTGTGGCCCTGTGATGGACTGGCAGCCTGTCCAGGGTGTACCCCACTTCTTGCCCATTGACTGCTGGGATAGGCTCCAGCCCCCCCGCGACCTGACTGACGGATTCAGGGGGTATAGAAAATGGATGGATGGCTCTTGTCATGTTTTCACAGTTTCTGGACCTGAGAAGCAGACTCGGACAGCAGGTACTAAGTTTAAAATATTTCTTACAATAATAGATGGAGAGTTGGGCTGGAACTGGTCGTGACACTGATTGTCTGGGAGTGTCTGTAAAGAGAGAGAGGCAGAGTGACCTGAAGACAAAGTTTAGAGAAACTTGGTGGAGAGATTGTTATTAGCTCATCTCAGTTAGCAAGTGAACACCTTTCAGGACCCACAACAACTTACTCATTGTCCTTGGGTTAATGTTGAAGATGCCATCAACTACTTGCTTAAGCAAGCCCACAATCATCTGGAAAAATCAGGCAGCATGGGAAGGATAATGTTCTTTGACTTCACAAAAGCTTTTGATGCAATCTAGTATGCGCTGTTGTCTTAGAAGCTCCAGGAGATAGAGGCAGATGCCTCCATTATCCCCGGGATTATTGACTATTCCACAAACAGACCACAGTTTGAGAGATTATAAGGTTTTGTGTCTGAAAAGGTCAGCAGCACAGAGGGACCAAAGGGAACTGCACTCTCACTATTTCTCTTAACAGCAGAGTCGGAGCTGGTGACTCAAAGAGACTGAATAAACTGATGAAGAAGGCTGGCTCTATGCTGGGGACTGTTCAGGACTCCCTGGAGATTACTGTGCAAAGAAGAATGCAGCAAAAATTGATGAACATAATGGACCATGTTGCCCATCCTATGTAAAACACAGTGATGAAACTAAGTGTGTTCAGGCATAACAGTTTTTTTGCTGGCCCTAATCTTTCTTCAGCAGGGACTAGATAGTGATCGCTAAGGAGGCTGGCGCTAAGGCTCCTTTGAAATGCAGAGCAGCTTGATGTCGAAATTGGAGATGCCCTGGCGCTGCTCGCAAATGACACATGGCACTTCACCCTCAGTGCCAATCCAAGAGCCATTATGCCACAACATAAATCTTTCACACAAGACAATTTCATTTTTAACACAGAGATCTCCTCTGACCAACATTTTGTTGGTACCTGAATCTTTTTTGAAGATAATGTACTCCTCTGTGGCAGAGCACATTTTGTTGCTCTGTTTCTTCCTGTATTGACATGTAAACACAGCCTGATAAGTAACAACAGCTATTTGGTTAATAGATTAACTATATTTAGAGCTAGTAATTTCTTTACACAGAAAAACAACACCAAAACAGGTTGTTTTTTTTCATGATATTATGTCCCATTTATAATCATTTTTTATTCTTTACATCAGATTGATTTTAAAGGCAAATAGTTGGATAAGGCCTGAGGTATGCATGTAATATTTAATATGCAACAGGGCAAGTCATACATTTGAAAGACATGTTGTACTTTCTTGCTCCATTTATTCAAAAATATTTTGGTTAATTTTGTTCTAGAATGTTTGTGCTCACTGACAAATGTCTCTTAAAAGAGGAAGTTGAAAGCCAGTGCACTTCGTATTTCCAAGCGATGAAGAAACTGTTATCCACAGGCCTCTTTCACTTTGTTTTTACCCATCCATTCTCTGTTCCAGAGGGCTGTTAGTCCTGCTGTGACACTGTCTCTTAAGAAGATGCACTGCTGCTGTTTAACTAATCAAATTAAGTCCCTCTTGCCATACTCCCTTCACTCTCAACCTCCTTAGTCAGTTTATTACATGGCAATTCATGTTCCAAAACATGTTCCTTTGCTTTCTGCATTTCATTGTATTTCATACTAGCTTATGCTGTCCCAGTCACTCAACACTAACAGTAATGAAGCTGCCTCATACTGAGTAGAACCATGAAAATAACATCTTGAATGTAATATCTTGTGATTTCCACTCTCTTCCCATATATAATTGGATCCCCCCCGTGTGAAAAACAGTTTAAAGAAGGAATCTACAGTTTAAGGAATTGACATCCACTGTCAATAATAGGAGAGAAACCATGCCATTGGTAAGCTATCATGGCCATGATAGCTAACAGTAACGCACAACTCTGCAAAAACACACAAGGTTAAAAAAAAAAGATTAACAAATATATATATATGTGTGTAGGTGTTCTTTTAATCACACTGTATGTATATATAGTCTAGTCAAGTCAAATTTTTTTGTATAGCACATTTTATGTACAAAACAATTCAAAGTGCTAACCATACACACTCACAGTCACTCCTAAGGACAATTTAGAGTCATCATCTATATCATGTTCTGTTAAATAATTAAGCCTATTTAAACTAACACAGACTTCTACTGAGCCAACAGAAAGAAGGCAGATGCCTGTAAAACGGGTGCTGCCCAGCACCGCCACCTCTAATGGGAGGGCAGTGGCTGAGGGAGTCCACCCCCAAGACACGAGTGTCTTTATAAAATATAATAGGCATATGTCTTTTTTAAGCCTATTCATACAAATATTTATTTGTCTTTTATGTCTTTTTTTCTTTTGTCCCAACACATTCTGATGGTGCCGCTAAAAAAGATAATTGTCTGTCAATGCAAAAATCTATGCGCGGTCTGATAACCATCTCCTGATGAATATTTATTTCTCTGCGCAATAATGCTGCACCTTCATCCACGGGATCGTTGTCAGAAGGACATGCCATGTTCGTGAAAAAAGTCACCTCCTACTGTGCCTAATGGACTTCTAGAAGTAGAAGAACTCGCTCTGCTGACTGAATGAATGAGGAAATCAAATGGCGTGTGTGGCTGAAAGAAGGCGGAGACAGAAAGAAACTCGAGGTTTCTTGAATAAAACCTGGTCCCGACCAGGTTAGGTTCAGAGAGTCTGTTACTACGGTAACTGACCGTGAGGTTAAGTTACCTCTCTTTGTGAAACAGGCTAGAGCAGGGGTCTCCAACACGTCGCTCGCGAGCTACCAGTAGCTCGCCGCCCCTTTCCAAGTAGCTCGCCAATGGGCCTCGGGCCAATGAAAAATTCACAGTGTTTGAATTTGCTCCCGGGCTGGTGTAGTCAGTTGTGGTCGTTTTGCGAGGCTGAAATCGAAACTTATTTAGGCCAATCAAATCGTGAGGAGCGGGGTCGGAGGCCGGGCTACCTAGTGACGACAGAGGTTGTTGCGCAACAACCAATCAGAGCGTTGTTGAGACAACTGTTTATGCAAGCCAGCGTCAATAAAAAGCTGTACAGGTCTGGCTTGCTAGGCTAGTGAGAAGGCGTTTACGATGGCGACAACAAGTGGACAAACCAACAAGCGGATTAAAACCTACCATTTTCACCAAGAGTGGGAGACAGAATTTTGTTTTACCAACGTGAACGACAGGTGTGTGTGTCTGATCTGCGGTGCCAGTGTGTCGGTCGGTAAAAGGTGTAATGTGGAGCGCCATTTCACCAAAGTCCACGGCAACTTTTCGCGGGACTTTCCTGCGGGTAGCAGTCTACGAAAAGACAAGATAACGGATCTGAAGACAACGCTTCAACGGCAACAGTCTCTGTTCACAAAACCGACAAAGAAAGCCAATTCAGCAACAGAGGCTTCGTTTAAAGTGGCGCACATTTTAACCAAGTGCAAAAAGCCATTCACCGATGGCGGGATCGTGAAGGAGGCCATGACCGCGGTGGCTGAAACATTATTCAGGGACCATAAAAATAAGGAGGACATTTTGTCTGCTATTGCCGATGTACAGCTTGGCGCCAATACCATGGCAAGGAGAGTGTCTGCACTGTCTGCGGATGCGGCAAAACAGCTTGAATCGGACATTAACAGGTGCAAATGGTTCTCCATTCAGTGCGATGAGTCTGTGGACCGCAGTGATACAGCCCAGCTAGCTGTGTTCATTCGGATGGTGTTTGACGGCTTTTCCACCAAAGAGGAGTTTTTGACCTTACTCCCATTGAAAACAACAACCAGGGGAATTGATATTTATAATGCAGTAAAGGATTACTTTGTGGAAAAAAGATCACTATTGAAATGCTGGTGTCTGTAACAACTGACGGAGCACCTGCAATGAAAGGTCGTCACTCCGGATTTATTGCGCACAGCAAAGCGGACCCGGACTTTCCAAAGTTTTTGAACTATCATTGTATCATTCATCAGCAGGCTATATGCGCAAAAGTGATGACCCTTATCAAGGCTTGGACAGGAGTTTGCTGACAGATTCAGTGACTTTTATGGCCAACCCTTTTATGAATGTGGACATTAGTGAGATTTCAGGACAGATGGCTGAACTTTTCTGTGTTGATCCTGTGGAAATGGAAATGGAGGTTATAAACCTTCAAAACAATGTGCAGTTAAAGTCGCAGCAGCATTCACAGCATTTCTGGAGTTTGGTAGAGCCATATGATTATGAAAATCTTCACCAAGCAGCTCTGAAAATGTCTGCTTTGTTTGGGTCTACATACCTCTGTGAGTCAGCTTTTTATGACATGAATGTCCTGAAATCAAAGCTCAGAACGAGACTGACTGATGAACATTTAAATGACTCCATAAGAGTGAACTTGAACGTGAACTAGTGGATACACTCCAGCATACACCTCTCTTGTTGACTCCTTGCAGGAGCACTAGTTAAAAAGGCTGAACTTCTGAACACATTCACATTCACACTCACGCACATACACACACACACACACACACACACACACACACCTTCACGGCTCAATATTGAACTGAACTAGTGGTGGGCATAGATTAATTTTTTTAATCTAGATTAATCTCACTGACATCTTGAAATTAATCTAGATTAATCTAGATTAAAATCAGTGTTTCCCACAGATGTGAAGGCAATGTGTGGTGGTGGGCCACGGGGGGGGGTGTAAAAAATAAAAGTTCTTCAAAATAATTCCTTCGTTAATAATTGGTCACACAGAACTTTATTGTATTAACCCATAAGAACCCAGACCCATTTCTACTTAAATGAAAATTAAGGGGGTTATAACACAGACTAAATAGACCACATAGAACCAATTTCAGAATTTTTTTCCAAAATACCACCCCCCACTGTCAGAGATCTGTAATGTGACATAGGCTATATGTCACATTGGGAGTTAAGAACCTGGATAATTTCTCCATCAAGGAAAATGATGGGGGACGTAAGGATGTGTGACACCTGTGTCACGGTGGGTGGCACAGGTGCGGCTTATCTGCAGATTTTCACATCTTCATTGTAAACAAATGAATAACATAGCTAATTACACTGGTGGGACTGTTCAGCTGTTTCAGACTGATACCTCCGGTTCAGGCTGGTCCTCATCCTCAACACGCACGTCTCTCTTTCAATCGCGGAAAATATTTTTCAATACTCATCTGGATTGAGGCAGCAAACATTCAGTGTAAGAGTTTAAAAAACTACTTTATTTGATTCACAGCTGATAGTGTTTTGACCTCGACAACCCAACTACATTTTTTTTTTACGGCAAACTTGCGACTAGTTAACTTTATAAAGAAGGCGTAATCGCGTGTTTGCTATGGGACGGGACGGGACGGGACAACATTGTATTCAAAATATAAAATATTTTTATAGGACTTTTTAATGTGTGATTTTCTAAAGGCGCACGTGATACCAACCTTTCGTGAATTCTTTCGGTTGAGCTAATCTAACGCGACGCTGAAGCTAGCAAGCTCCCACGCTTCCAGGGAAGCACGGAGGGGAGGGGCTGTGTGTGTGAGTAGGCTATGCGAGAGAGACGCGTGACTGACAGAGAGACGGAGGGAGAGCAGGGAAAGGAAATGCAACTTAACGAATACGAGTATTTTTTAAATAGCGTTAAAAAAAAATAATAATAATAACGAAACGCAATATGTGGCGGCCGATGTTTAATCTGTGGCGCACCGCCACGAATTAGTCTATGTGTGGGAAACACTGAAATTAGCTCATTCAGAATATGCGTGCTACCCAAGTAATGACTAAAAATCAGTCTTTGAGATAGGGTTTCTTAATACAGGGGGTGCATTAAACCAGGTGCTCATTTCCTGTTTCCAAAACCCATCACTGATTGGGGGGGGGGCATTCAGAGAATTTTGCCCCGGGCCCAGCCAAACCTGTCAGCGGCCCTGGTTGGGAGGGCCAGGTGGTGCTGCTGTTGAGATAGCGTTGTGTGCAGTGCGTCTCTGTTGCGCCACACGCGCTTGATCATCTCCAGGGTGGAATTCCACCGTGTTGGAAAATCTTGCACGAGCGGCTCCTGAACTTGCCCAAGGGAGGTTTGCTGGACTTTCAGCTCGTCTGCGTTGGCCGGATTGTGTTTGAAATGTCCCACCATTTTACGACACTTGGCAAGTGCAGCATCAAACCCCCTTCTCGCAGTGACATTACAATCGCTCTCTGTACAACATGTGCAACACACGGCAGATGCTCGAAGGGCAGTATCCTCCCTGCGGCCACCATATTAGGAGCGCTGTCTGTTCCAACAGAGCAGATTTTGTCAACTATCCCCGACCTCCATAAACTGCCTAGCACAGGCTTCTGCAAAGTGGCGTTCTTCTGTTTTCATCACACCTAACGGCAGACAAAGTACATCGGCCTACACCCGAGCTAAAATATCAAGGTAAAAGTCATCACAGTTTGCTTACCTATTTTGACCCAGTTCCCAACCCAACTTTGAGAATAGATTAACGGCGATATTTTTTATATCGCCCGATAAGACTCTCAAATTATCGCAGCACGTTAACGCCGATAACGGCCCACCACTAAACTGAACTAAATGTTTTTTATTGTGAATGCAATTTTTGTTCTTTATTTTTGATGTTTTAATACAGAATGTGAGATGTGGACAGTAACATATTGTAAATGTTCAGGAAAAGAAGGCTTATTGAGTTTGTTTGTTCAAAATGAGCGATGATAATAAATGTTACAAAACACGAGTAGCTCTCAGCCATTTTTATTTTGTTAAAGTAGCTCTCGGAGGGAAAAAGGTCGGAGACCCCTGGGCTAGAGTTACCCCTCTTTCTCGGGGTTGAGTTACCTCCCTTTGTGAAACGGAAAACTCAGAGTTTCCCTCATTTCAGGGTTAACCAACTCAGAGTTTTCACTAAACCTGCTACGTGAAACGGACTTCTGATAAGTTCAAAGATATCGTGCAGATTTCATGCATAGACACACGAGAAAAGAAATGTTTTTAAACCTGGATTTAAAAATGTCTCCATTTGGTGAAAGTTTAATCTCCACTGGCAGTTTGTTCCACTTGTTTGCAGCATAACGGCTAAATGCTGCTTCTCCATGTTTAGTCTGGACTGGACCAGCTGACCTGAGTCCTTGGATCTAAGGTGCTGTTTACACATACCCGGGTATTTTGATAAACGCATATTTTCTAACCTTCGTTTGCAAAAATAACTAGTTGCACACAGCCCCATTTAAAAAAAAAAACACGTCTACATTGATCAGCATAAATACGCTATCAAGAGCTGTTAAATTTCGCCAAGCCTGGCGGTGGCAGTGTTAGAACAATGAGAATTCCACACAAGCCAATCAGAAGCCTAATAGAGAACATTTCTGCTAGGGAAAGGAGTGAGAATCGTGACATCCTGAAATTTCCCCTCCATTCCTCCGGGACAACAAGGCCATTTTCAAAATTTTCTCACCACATAGCAGTCCGTCCGGGTCTAACCCAGAATCGCCGTCGCTGGCGGTGGTATGGCCGGGTTCTGTCTGCCAAAAGAAGCTCCGCAATTGCTGCCCTCCGAGCCCTAACGCGTCTTTGTTGGTCAATACACAAAAAATCTCCACTTTTACCGGAGTTTTCTTTATGCCTCGTTTTCGGAGGAAAAAACTCTGTTTGTGTATAAACGAAAGGCACAAACGAAGGGAAAGGTCTTCGTTTATCAAAATACCCGGGTATGTGTAAACAGCACCTAAGAGCTCTGCTAGGTTTATATTCTCTGAACCAGGGTTCACGCTAGATTTTTTACTGGCCGGACAAGTGGCCGGCTGTGTTGTAGAATACCGGACATTTGGAATATCTAACGGACCTCCCCCTTTTCGCTAACTCACAAGCCCACATAGATGCGTCGTACGGAATGTGTTACTGTAGTTTCATTACTTTTGGCAGGAATTACGCATTAGGCTACAGTTTAAGTTTCAGTAACGTCGTTACAGTTACTGTACCATTACATTCATCACATCTTTACCCAATTTGAGCAGGGAAATCTTCTTCGGGTTTGCTGATAAAACAAAATGAGTTGTCTGTTATGGATAATTAAGTAGGCTAGCGTAGATATGCGCGCAGCGCGCTGGCTGGGCTGGGTTTTTTTTTTTTCTTTTGTTGCCCTGTTCGAGCTTTTCTGGTGTGTGTAAGAGAGCGCGCTGGCTACCTTTGCTCTCCGTGCATGCAATGTCTACTTTCACTGGGACTTCTCATCTTTTTTTTTAGTAGGCCTTACCCAACACTGGTCGTAGTCTACCCCATCAATAACCTAATGTCCAGAAACGATAACGTCTTTTCAACAAAATTAATTTATTTAGGCCAAGTGGTCTGATCCTTAAAAACAATTAGGTCTGGCTAATAACCATAGCAAAGAACAGTAACAGTCACTGACATGTCTAACTGATTTAACAAATAACAAGAACAAATAATTGGCATCTGCACAGCCTATGTCGCGTTATCTTAGGCATCGCCCATAAAAAAATGGGCATGACGAACATTGGAGAACAAAAACAGAACAGGAATTAAATACAAACACATCACAAATAACATTCATTTCCTGCGCAACTTCATTGCATGAAAGTTCTCCGCTGCTCGAGGGAAATCAAAGTCTTTCAACCCCGGCCCGCTGCAAGATATCCGCATCAGCCTCGTCACCTTTTCCTCAGATATGCGGTTTCTGATTGAGGTTTTTATGCAGTTTTGGAGCGAAAAGCCCCTTTCCGCTGGCACACTGGACACCGGGATTGTACACGCTATCTTGGCAAGCTTGGCCCACTCGGGAAAGATGTCACCCAATTCTCGAACAACCGTCTCACACGCAGTGAGGAAGTTTAGACCGCCGTATCCACGAAGAGCCGTCATCAATGGCACCACGTCTCGCTGGGCATTCTCAGGGGAAATTAAGGGTTCCACTGCGCCAGTCTCCGTCTCCTTTGGTGTCCCATAGTGCTCTATCAAAGGCTTGACTGCATGCTGAGCATATTGTTGCATTTCTGTAAAATAATAATAATAATAATAAAATATTAAATAATTAGACCACCACTAATAACATTTTATTTGGCAATAAATAATAACGAGTGATGCCGTCTTTAAATTAATACTTTGAAACTCACCACAGGATACAGGGTATCTGTCAGGATTGAAGACCAGGTCAAAGCCTTTCAGGATATCCACGTCATCACGGGGGAATCTCCTCTCCAGCGATTCGATGAGCTCTTCGATGTACTGCCTTCTCCTGTTGTCAAACGTGCGCACATGTTTCTCGGTGCTCTCCGTCACTGTTAAGTCCTTGAACTTGCAGTCCACGAACGCACAGTGAAAGCCCTGTTCTTCTGGGCCCGGGGTGTCTTTCAATTGGGCTAGTGCAGCCAATGAAGCTTGTACCATGGGTGAGATACAGCCCAAATTGACGTCCTCCCTCTGGAAACACAGGTTGAGCTTATCCATCACGGGCAGGACATCAGAGAGGGTGTGCGTCAGGGCAATGAATTTGTATGATCGAATTTGGTTAAGAAGCCCTTGGCTTTGGGCATTGCCATTGGCTGCTTCTTCGCTGAGCTCCATTATCAGCGCAGGCCAATTCTTTTTGACAGCACTCACAGCTTTGCCGAGGGAGAGCCAGCGCACGGCGCACTGCTGTTTCAAGCTGGTCATGTCTTCGTCAGTGAGGGTAGCACTGAGCTCTCGTAGCCGATTCGTTCTGGTTGCAGAATGTTTGTAAAATGAATATACCGAATTGACCGTGCGTTTGTAATGTGCAACCATTTGGACAGCCTTGGATGCATCTGACGCCGCCAATGCTACACGATGAGCAATGCAGTGCACCTGAACAGCAAACGCACTCTCTTGTTTTAACAGAGCACCAACACCAGAATGGCAACCCATCATGACACTGGCCCCGTCAGACCCCAGACCCATGACTCTGCGAATGTCCAAACCCCTCTCCTTCAGCGCATCCACCACATTGCTATAGATGCTCCGGGCCGTTCCTGATTGAATTGTGTAGTTCCCCAGGAAAACTGTCTCTGCCTTGCCCCTGTTCTCAAACTTCAGGTAGACGATCAGCTTCTTGTTCACTGTGATGTTAACAGTTTCATCAATTATCAACCCAAGGAATTCACTCTGTTTCAGTTTCTCGTCAAGTTGTTCTATTAGCGTTCTCTCAATCGCAACTTCCATGTCGTTTAGAGACTCGTTGTGCTGGTATACGTTCGCACTGCACTGAAAATCAGGGGCTTCCAAAGACTGCAGTAATTCTGTCAGTCCACGAAACTGATGAGTTGGAATGTCACTTTTAGCCATGTGGTAGATCACTTTCATCTGTGACACGAGCGAATCTCTTCAAGACTTTGTGGCTATGTCACAGTGATGCTTAATAGCACTTTGCTGAGGCGTTAGTGACATGGCTGATCTATGGTCAGAGGACTCGCTGTGCTCGACCAAGGCAGATTTTTTAAAATTGATCGAGCCTTTGGTGAACCCATTGGTGTTTCCTGCTCTCTCACAAATTGTACAAAACATTGTCTCTGTACCTCCATCCACTCTTTCGTGTCTGAGCCACCGGAATTGTTCTGTCCATTCTCCTTTGAAGCTCCGTTTTCTTTTTTTTGCGGGCTCCCCGGCTGGGTCCTCTTTATCAGCCTCTTTTTCAGCCGATGATATTGGTGATGCTGCAGTCAAGTCATTTGTGTCGGGCACGCCTTGGCTTCTTTTTTTGAAAAACCTCCCGAGAGATATCTGCTTTGCCATTGTTGGCCTTATCTGTTCTGTAATTGCTATAGCTACTGTAGCCGCTGTTACTGTCTGGTTACCAGGCAAAAACATTTGGTTGCTAGGGACTCTAAACAGTTGTTTCGCGGTAGAATTTCAACTTGGCCGCTTAGTTCTATCGGATAAATTATTTTTAACTTATTATTTTCAGCTTTATTCAGTTTCATATTAGTGTTGTTTTGTAAAGTTTAATATTTCAAAATAGCTAATATTATTGTTAATTTTTTTATCGGACATTTTGTCCGGTCACATTTTAATATGCCGGTCATTCAGCTTGCGAAACGGCCAATGTCCGGCCACAGCCGGCTAACGTGAACCTTGCTCTGAACATATCACAGATCCTCCAGACACTGACACGTCTGCTGGGCTGCAGTCGTCTGGTGACAGTTATGTATCGTCTACATAACTGTGATAATTGATGTTGAAGTCAGCAATATCTGACCCAAAGGGAGCAGAGGGGAACCCTCAGGGCCTTCTACGCCTTCAGAGAAGGCCTTAAAAAATTCAGAACAAAAACATATTAGTATTAAATAATAATATATGTATACATAAAAAAAACTCAATCATTCTCATTTAATTTAATACAATACATTTAAAGCTGCGGTCGGCAACTTTTTTTTAGTCATATTAGCTTGAACTGTCATGGGATTCTGGAAGTAGAATATTAAATAGGCTGTTTAGGAAAAATAACGAAATCTGTAGCTCCCTCTGAAGCCTGTAATCATGCTTGCAAAAACCGAGCGCTCCCGGCTGTTTTTAACCAATCAAGAATCCTACCTGGCAAGCACAGCTTGTGCACACGCTGCTGAGTGTGAGTCTGCCCCAGCTTGTGTGCGCTCACACTGGTGTGAACTCACGTGCACAACCTCGTCCACAGAGGGGGAGGGGTTTGGGGGGCGATTCGGAGCTTGTTAGAGGTTGGGGGAGGGACCTGAAAGTTGTATCAGTTCAAATTTTCCGACTTTAGACTCGCAATTTTGAAAACCTGCCGACGGCAGCTTTAATACTACATTCTCGCTAATCTATGTTCCAAAGTTAAGTTAACTGTCAAGATTAACCGGCTCATTAATTGGTTAGGACTTCACGCATCTCGGGGAAGGCCAAGCTATGTGTTTTGGTTTGGTGAGTGATGGGAAAATTGACCAATCACGGTTTGATTTGAAGTGGGCGGGACAAAAAAAAAAATCGTAGGCCTTCGTGAAGTCCGAAAAGCGTGCAGAGTGGAGCGGTTGATGGCGACCGTTGACGTTCAAACTTTTGTGTGTGCGCCAGTACTTCCGGTGAAAACTTCCGGTGATTTGACAGCTAGCTTTTTTTTTTGGTTTGGTTTGGTTCATTTATGGATATAGGAAGACAATGGGTATCCAAGGGATTACATGTAAAAGCGTAAAACACTTATTTCCAACATGGTCCCTGATGGGAAATGACAAGACATACAAACACATGCAACAGATATCACATATACTCGTATACAATCACATTCCTAAGTCACCTAATTCTCTACTTTATTCCACAAAAAACCTCTTAACTCTTTGTTTAAAAACCCTTTTTGTTTCTGACTCTTTAATATTTAGTGGAAGGCTATTCCATAGCATAATCCCTGTATAAAAGAAAGAGCTACGTGCCGCGCTCTTTGCAGATGGTACCTTACAGGAGCAGACACTGGCTCTTGTTTCATGGGCATGTTGAGTATGCACCATTACAATTTGGGATCCCAAATACTTAGGGGCTAACCCATTGATGATATTGAACATATGATTCAATTTTAGCTGTTCCACCCTTAGCTTTACAGGCAGAAAGTCCACTTTCTTAAAATCATCAAAAGTGACATGATACCTAGATGGTTTTCCTAATATAAAACGGATCATGTTGTTCTGCATAACCTGCATTTTATTTTTAATTTTCACTGTCAGTCCACTGTACCATGCTGAACAGGCATAGTCAAAATGGCACTGCACAAGCGCTCACACAAGAAGTTTTTTTACTTTAAAATCTAATTGCCTCGTGCTACGGTACAAAAATTTCAATTTGGAAGCACTTTTATTTAATAGCTTCTCCGCAACTGTCTGACCTGTCAAAGTCTGGTCCAGTGTTAAACCTAAGTATGTAACTGTTGTCTTTGTCTGAATTTTATTACCATTACATGTGACTTCTAACTCAGGAGCCTTTTTTAGCTTGAGTTTAGTACAAATAAAATGCATTCAGATTTCCCCACATGTAGTGACAGTCTATTGTCTAGCAGCCACTGTCTTACATTACTCTACTCATCAGTAAGGGTGTCTTGAATCTGAGAGATGTTTCTACCAGATACGAGTAGTGAGGAATCATCAGCGTAGAGAATTACTTTACATTTAACAGCTGCTGGCATATCATTTACATAAATAAGAAATAACAAAGGGCCTAAAATTGAACCTTGGGGCACCCCACAAGATATTGGCAAAGGTTCTGACAATACTCCATCATAATCACAGATTTGATTTCTATTTGATAGATATGATTTGAACCACTGTAATGATGCCTGGCCAAACCCCATGCATTGCAACTTAGATAAAAGAATTGAATGGTCCACTGTGTCAAATGCTTTCTACAAATCCAATAAAACCATACCAGTATAATTTCCTTTTTCACCTTCATGTCTGATGTAATCACATAGGTGAGTGAGGCATGTGTCAGTGGAGTATGCAGATCTAAAACCAGATTGGAGGTCATATAACACGTTGTTCTGGGTTAAGTACCTCTCCATCTCATCAAAGACCACTCTTTCCAAAAGTTTAGACAACGTTGGTAGAATTGACACTGGTCGATTTTTTTTTATCATCTGTCCTACTATTTTTCTTGAATAGAGGCAGTACCCTGGCCCATTTAATTTCAGTTGGAACTTTACCAAGTTGTATAGACAGATTAACTATGTGTGCAATGACTCCCCCTGTCATATTAGCACTGTCCTTAATGAATCTGGCTGGTATTTGATCCATGCCAGTGGCCTTGTTGGTGGATAATGATGCCAACATCTCCCCTATCTTTTCATTTGATACTGAGCAAAGTTCAAATGAATCGGGTGATACATCTTTGTATATTGACCTCAGAAAAGATGGCCCAAAATTCCCAGGTCCTACTGGTAGATGTGAAGCCAGGCTGGCAGCAACTGTAGTGAAAAACATATTAAAATGATTTGATATAACCTTTTTGTCAAAGGAAATTGCATTGTCAATATCAATCCCAGTGTTACAACTGTTACTATTTGTTTTTCCAGCACCAATGACTTTCAGTATCTTCCACAGCTTCTTTGGATGGTGGATATTTTCTGTAACAGCTTCAGCATAGTAATCAGCTTTCACTTTCTGTATATGATATCTTGCTTGGTTCCAGTTATATACATATTTATCAAAATCATGTTGCAGATTAGACTTAGAGAATTTTCTATAATAGTAATCTCTCTGTCTTATTAAATCAATTATTTCTGTCGTCATCCATTTGGCTCTCTTCTGTTTAACTCTCATCTCTCTCATTGGTGCAACCATGTCCAGTGCTGCTAAAAACCTCTCCTTAAACAACTTCCATGCCTGATCAGGTTCCTTGCTGTCAAAAACTTTACTCCAATCCTGATCAGCAAGTTTAAGTTCAAAAGCCTCCTTAGAATATTGTCTTGTACATCTCATCTCTATGGAATGATGAGATCCTGAACCAAGTTTACCCTTAGATGTCTTACGAGTACAGAAAATTATTTTATGGTCACTGAGACCAATTTCCAATGTCCCAGAGCAGCAGATTTTTTTACTGTCAGTAACTAGTATTAGATCCAAAATAGATTTAGTGTACATATCTACTCTGGTTGGCTCAGTTATAAGTTGCTGTAACCCAAACATCTTGCAAAAATGTAAAAACTTTTTAAGAAGTCCATTTTTAATTGTCAACAACAGATTTGTGTTAAAATCACCCAAAAGGATGCATTCTCTCTCCAACAGCACATTGCTATCAATACACACTGATTCTAAAAGTTCATAAAAGTCATTTTGTTTTGGGGGTCTGTAACACACGCCCACCAAAATCGGCTTTGTTTTGGGCAGTCGAATTTCAACCCAAGCAGTTTCCAACGAGTCTATCTGTAAGTCCGGGCAAGGGGTGAATGATAAATCAGTCCGAATAAAAAGACATACCCCTCCTCCGTTCCTATTGCGGTCTTGCCGGTAGCAGTTGAAACCAGGCAGCTTGATCTCGTCGTCCTCAATGGAACAGTCCAGCCACGTCTCAGTCACAGCAATCACTGCGGCTTTTGTCCTTGCGATAAACTGCCTTAACTCTTCAATTTTCGGAAGTAAACTCCTTGCATTGAGGTGAATAAAATGTAGCCCTCTTTGATTCAAAAGTTCCAAGGACGTATCCCCTTTCTCAGTCATACTGTCATCCCCACCGAAATATGTATTATCCTCTTGCGTATAATCCAGGATATCGGGGGAGCACAATTCATGCGCGCAACAGGCATTACACACCAGTTGAATGTTTGCCTGCGCTTTGACGGCCAAAGTGTAAGTTTTACGCTCTATGTTTGCACATTTTATGTGAACAAACTCGTCACACAGATCACAGGCAATTGCATTTGCATTAGATCTCACAGTCTTCCCGCAGTTTGGGCATAGGCACCTAGGTGTTTTGCAGGTGGATGGTCCAGGGCAAGGATGTACATCCCCGCATAGCAGCAAACTTTCTGTGACAGCCAGAAGCGTAAAACTTATCCTTACATCTCCAACATTTCTCCTCCTGGAGCGCTGTTTGTTGGGGGCATGATGGAACGGTCGGATTAATTTATTAAACAGTTGGTAATGTCCGATGGGTATTTGACTGGAATGTTTGTCACCAGCTGATTTAACAAACAAACCGGCTTCCGTGTCTCTGCCAGCCGCAAATGAATTGTACAGTCCGACGATTTGACAAAACGTCAGCAGAAAAAGTAGGATAAACTGTCCGTTGGCCATTTCGTTTACCACTTTGATCGGAATGTCTCTAAAACTTTAAAACATTTAAAACTTTACCGCGAGGCTGACAGTGCCCTCACTTGGCGACCATCTTGCTTCCTTCCGATCGTCAGGTTAGGGCCAGTGGCCGTAAACAAAGGTTAACTTATAGCCTAGAAGAAAGATGATAATATAACGTAGCTAAAAAGACTAGCTTTCTTCAGTAGCCTAATGCTTACCGATTTAGCAAGCCTAGCAGCCTAGTTGCTAATGCTAGCCGCAGTAACGTTACCAACCATACCCGATGTCAAGGAGTTGGCTGAGCAGGGGCAAGATTATGGAGAGGCTGGCAGAGTTAACTTCACAATGGGTGAGTGCAGGTTTCATTCACTTGTTTTCATTCTTTCACAGGATTGACTCACTTCATTGGTTTATCCGATAGCTGGCCGCCGAGCCATTATGTGTCTGGGTTTGTGTAGGTTGTGTGATGTGTGTGTGAGTGTGTATTTTTTCGATGGGTGCGTGCCATTGACTGTATGAGCGGTCTGTGCTCGTTTTATTTATTTATTTAATTAGATTGGAGATACTTTATTAATCCCGAAGGAAATTAAATTTTGTCGGAAGACGAGACCAATGTTGTGGCTAGCTTGATAGCCTTTTTTCCCGCAATGATTTTTTTTCTCCAGCAATGAGGGCTGAGGTGAAGGCCCAGCCGTAGTGCTCACGGTTCACTACTGAAAGGGAGCATATACAAGTTAAACAGAAGAGGTCCAAGAATTGACCCCTGGGGGACTCCACAAGTCATGGCCACTCGCTCAGATTCATAGCTGCCAATTGTAACAAAATAACTCCGGCCTTCTAAGTAGGACCTGAACCAGTTAAGGAACGCTCCAGAAAGTCCAACCCAGTTTTCCAGCCTGTGCAACAGGATTCTGTGATCTACAGCAGGGGTCCCCAACCACCGGGTCGCGGACCGGTACCGGTCCGCGAGACATTCCAAACCGGGCCGTGAGATTGGGAGAAAAAAAACAAGACATGGAAATCGGGAATTCTTTCATTTCACTCGCTAGATTCTATACTTGGAAACTGCATAGATTGCATTATAGGAGGCCGATTGTGCACATTTATTTTTTTCAATGATGACTGTCTGTCTGTCATCATATCCTAATTATCCTAATTTGTAAAAGCGTCTGCTAAATGTAATGTCTGTTGAACGTAAAGTACAAAAAAAAAAAAAGAGATTAGAGACAGGTCTGTAGTTGTTCATCATAGAGGAGTCTAGAGTTCTCTTCTTTAGGAGTGGCTTAATGGCAGCTGTCTTTACTGACTTGGGAAAAATGCCTGATGCCAGTGAGCTGTTAACTATTTGTAGGAGATCACTTTCTACTGAGGTAAAAACAGTTTTTAAAAAGTCGGATGGTATTATGTCCAGAGAACAAGTTGTTGATTTCAGATGCCGAACTGTTTCCTCTAGGATTTTTAAACCTACAATATTAAATTGTGACATAACGTCAGAGTTATTTTATAGGTTTTAGACACAGATTAGTTTTCTTGTTCGTCTGTGTCGTGAATGTTTTGTCTAATTGTTTTGATTTTTTTCCCTAAAATTCGTTGCATTTCTCAGTGGAGAGGAGGTCTGGGTTTGACTGTTTAGGAGGATTTGTGAGTTTTTCAATCATAGCAAACAGAGTTGAGAATTGTTGACATTCTTATTAATCATTTCAGATAAATGCAGCTGTCTGGCCTGGCACAGCTCATTGTTATAACTATGTTCAGCTTTCCTGCATTTTCTTTTCAGGTTTTTGACCGTAGTGGTGTTTCTCCATGGTGTTTTCTGTTTGCTCAAAGTGCTCTTGATTCTTATCGGTGCAACAGCTTCCATTACATTAAAAAATTTTATGTTGAAATGATCCAGCAGTCCTTCAACAGACTCTGTGCTCATTGTTGGTAACATAGCTATGGCCTCCCTAAACTGAGCACTTGTTTTCTCATTAATGTACCTCTTCTTAACTGAGAAGCTGGTTGTTTGAACATTCTGAGTGATCAATAAATCAAATAAAATACAAAAATGGTCAGACAAGGCCAAATCAATAACCACAACAGAAGAAATATCAACACCTTCAGAAATGAGCAGGTCCAGAATGTGACCTCGAAGGTGGGTTGGTTCTGTTAAATGTTGCCACAAACCAAACATGTCCAGCATAGAAGAAAATTATTTGGCATTACCATCCGTCATATTATCTATGTGAATGTTAAAATCCCCGGTCAAGATAAAATGGTTAAAATCAGTCGAAATGACAGACAATAATTCAGAAAATTCATCAATAAACTTGCACAGTATGCTGAAGATCTGTAAATTATTAAATTATATATATAAATATATATATACATATATATATGCACATATATATATGTAACCCACCTGCTCATCAGCATTTTATGGCGTTAAGCTATTTACGGTCTAGAGATGATTATTCACTTTACCAGAGGCCTGGGGTAAACAGTAGAAATGTTTACTGATGACTGCTGTGCGTTCTAAGGTTGTGCTCTCGAGCCCCCACTCTGAATTACACCTCAGAGATTCATTTAACACACACTGCTCATATTTTAGCTGATAAATCACACATAAATAAAACAGAGTGAAACATTACATAAGATTAAACTGATAATCATTTATTTAAGCCTATAGTTGAAAATGATAAGCCCAAACACAATGGCAAGAAATGCAGGACACTGACAAAACAATACACAAACAAGAAAAAGAAAAATACCCGGCCGGGGTTAAGCAAAGTTATTGTGGGTACCCTGATGGCGCGCGATGGAGCTCATACCGTCTATTGACCTGAAGCGCTTACTCACAGAGAGCCGACATGTAATCCACACTCGTATCCACAAACGCAACGTCCACCGATGTCACCCGAGTACCGACTCCATGACCATCCAAGGTAACGGTTTTCTGACACGAAGTAGCCTCCTCTGTTGGTCTTAACACCGCGACGCGGTCTTAACAGGCTAGCAGAGTCTCCGTAGTTGCCCGTTCGTTCGATAGCATTATCCAACTGTCAGTGTCCAACGGTAGAAAGTATCCAACTGTCAAACGGTGGAAAGTGAACTAAACTTCTCAAACGAAACATAACTCATGAACTGAAACCAAACGGACACAGAAAGACAGTGTGTCGAACTGCTCTTTCTCCTAAACGTCTGTAGTTGACATGTTGACTTAAAAATAACTCATTAAACTCTTTTCCAACTCCGTATCATCCGATGTCTCTCCCGTTCACAATCTCCTCGCCCGCTTCTCTTCCCGTTCCCATGACAACCTCGTTACCCTGTCAACTGAACAGCAGGCCGTATAGGAAGCTATAATACTCCGTCAACAAAATAAAAGTTCATATAACAAGTTGTCTACAATGTTATAAATACAATACATTACATTAGATGCTTATTAAAACTCTTGTTTAAAACATATATTAGTGCACCAAAACATATCAACACATACTTGGCTTTAGCCAATATTTCAGGTGTGTTACATATATATATGTGTACATATCAACGGCAACTGTTTACAGTGTGATTAAACAAGAACACCTACACATTTTAGTTATTTTATTAGCATGACTGGCAGGATTATGATGCAAGTATATGCTAGCATGAATTTAGCTTGGACCTTGGCCTCTCTTTTGTATCCTCTATTCAAGAGCTACCACTTGACAATGGCACCTGCATATAGATGGAAAGTGACACAGAGATTGTGTGTGGGGTCTGACCATGCTCAGATAAGGGTGTCACTTCTGCCTTGCCTGATTGCCACATTTAGTGGGCACAGCAGCGAGGAGTTAAATTGAGGGAGAAAAGGTCAGGAGCCAGTGGTCATCTGCGCTCCCTCTCTCTCCCCCAAATGACTTGTCCTCCAGGACGGGAATGAAAGCAGACAGGGTCTGGCCTGGGCACCATGAGCTTGGGAAATGATCTGCGAGGCCAACAAGCCCCAGGGAGAGGAATGTGAAAGAGGGATGGGAGTGAAAAATAAAAGCAGCTGAGGATGGGATTTGGGAAGGATCGGGTTTGTGTATCAGAGAATGGAGCTTGTAAAAGTGTCAAACTCAAATGAGTGCACAGAGGCATTGCGGTAGGAAAAGTAGAGAGGGTCAACGCAAGAGCGGAGTTCCAGAGAGAGGTCAGAGCATCTGAATGAAATGCTTTAATTTCGATTGTATGTGTGAATGTGGCAGAATCTGGACGGTAAATCACAATCCATCAAGGGTGGATTATCTACCCAGCAACAGGCAACAGCTTGAGGATCTAAGACCTTTGATATCTCTAAAAGTCACAGGTTTACTATATTATATGGGGGTCGGGAAGGGGAGTACTCAAGATGCTGGTTAGCTTTCAAAATGCAAGGTACTGGGGCTCTATAGGAGATTGATCTGGCCCTCCAACCTCAGGGAAGTAAATTCAACCCAGGGTCTTAATCACCTGGTTTCTGAGCAAAACACAAAATCATAGATATAGCAATTAGAAATGAACAGACAGAGTCAGAATGTTTTTGTGTCTCTTTTCGTTCAAATGTAGTGGGCAACATGAAATCTAAAAAAGTCTGCAGGAGCAGAATATTTATTGTGAATATAGCACATTTTTTCTTTCCCAGAACCTTTGTACCACTGAACTGTTGTGTAATAAATGAGAAAACGAGAACTACATACAATACTCCTCCAAAATCCGCAATGGTAAGGCGAGTAATCCTTGTGCTATTTAGCTTAAGAAGTAGCCTAATGGTTCTGTTACTTTTTGTTTTAAGGTAAAACAAAAAAGTTTTAGGGTCAAGCTTTTGTTTTATTTATACGATATAGCGAGTTTAATTACAAAGATATTGGTGTGTGGAAACCTCTGCAACACAGGGAGTAGATTTTTGTAAAATGTATCTCCAAAGCCTCAGCGAAGTGTTTCCTTGTTACCTCTTTTTCTAGATCCTGTACTTCATGGTTTTTTTCCCTAATTCTATGGCTGCAACATTGTTTTGGCATTGACCAACAGCTGAATGAGACACCAGATAGAAAAACCTGCATCAAATAAACGAGAGCACAATATGAAGTAATATCACTTGGCAGAGATGACATTCTCATACAATTGATTAACTTTAACTATCTGCATCAGTCTGCGAATTCAATCATCTTTGCTAATAAAAGCTCTATTATTGTTCGTGTATACTGTATAAATGAGCATATGTAGTTTTCGGCTTGTATATGTAGTTACATTTTTATACATTTATACAAAAAATGCATCTTACTTTAATATGGGATTCTGACCACTGACCATCAGAGTGAGCATACATAAAAGTTTGTCTCTGTGCTACTCCTTTGATGAACTGATGGACTGGAGGCTTGTCCAGACTGTACCCTGCCTATCATACTCTGGCAGCTGGGATAGATTTCCATGGCGCATGGATGGGGAATGGATGGATATGTTTGGTTATGCACCTGAACGCTGTGGACACAATACTGAGGCCCGAAAAACAACAAAGGAAGGATACAATTCTAAAGACTTTATATCTGGAACCTGAGTTACATTCGTAGCTCTATCTGTGTATCTGTACAGTTTATACACAAACTAAATTACAATTCGGAACGTGTCAGTGATTGAAATGCATCAATGCTAATCTTGTTTAAAGTAAATGTGTTGTTCTTCTACTGACCGGCTATTTTTGCAAGAGTGCCTAAGATCAGCACGGAGTAATAATGAAGATGGACAAACGACCCAAAAAGAATGAACATCCTGCGTTAAAATGATGCAGTAAATTAAATCAAAAAGGTACATTTTCATATTTATATAAAATACTGAAATACAAAAATAAAAAGATAGTAAAAAAACAAGATCAATTTAGGTATTTATACAGTGACACGAACATGTGAGGTTTTAAAGTTCCCTCAGAATGTCAGATTGTCCTGCAGAGTTCTTGATTCCAGAAAATCAGTTCTTATCAGCTGCAAAAGGTTAATGGCAGAAGGCGCAGCATATTAAAATCTTCCCCAGAATTCCTTAAGATTTTGCATCCTTTTTCACATTTCTACCAGTCAATATGTACTCAACCCATTGCAACTTTATCATATTCCTGCAGCACTGTGAGAGAGTGCATCTAATCATTGAAGATAACAGACATGCTGTCCTCCTCTTTCCCCATTAGGTGGGGCTGTGTGCCAGCTACTTCTTCTGACACCCTCCTATGATGATGCAAATATAAAGTATGACACAGCTGTCAGCCTCTGGTCGTGTGTTGGTGGGCACCTTTGGGGGCTGTTGATGCAGAGCTTTGGGGCTTACAGTACGGCGTCAAACAATTAAACTAACATGTTTTTTTGCTGTCTGGCCAATCCTGCACTGTGGCAATTAACCTGCTAATAATACAATGGGCACAAGTCCTGCTTCTCATCCAGCACACACACACACACACACACACACACACAAGCTTTCTTTCTTTCTTCCATGAGCTCACGTCCCCTAAGGCCATAGGAGAGCCATTGGATTAGAAGATGCTCGCAGAGATAGTTTAACATAATGAACCATCAAGATGATGACTATTAAAGATGATTTGTAGTGTTTCAGAGCAGAGAGAAGATAGGAAGAGTAACCAGATTTTGGCTGGCTGATATTGTTAACTAGATAAAAGAAAGCACTATTTCTGCTTCTAACAGAAGAAAATGTAAAACAGAAAAACTATAGCAGACTAGTTCACTGACAAGTGTGTTAATAACACAAGATCTGATAATGCACAAAAGAAAAATAGCACATAAAGAAATGATCACGAAAAAAAAAAAGATCAAATATATGAACCTTTTTAGAGGGAATGCAGAGGATGTCATCAAGTATGTCACTGGACTCGGGTTTCCCCTGGTTATGCCTACTAAGTGGCAGTGACCAATGGCTCAGTGACCAGCACCAATTTAACTGGCTGACTTTAATAGAATTTTTTATTTTTTTTTACAAACTTGAACACTTTACATTTGCTATGTGATTAATAAAAAAAACATTTTTATACACTCTTTTGATTAACCGAGATATGCTGTTTAGCATCTCTTATTCATAATCTGTGTAACTGCAATAGTTTTGTATTTGAGCCAAAAAGATAGAAACATCTTTAACAATGCTCCCTTTGGTAAGCATTGTGGATGAGGGTTAGATATTAGCTTGTCATGACAATCTTATACACATTATTCAGGGCATTCAGAAAAGGAAATATGAGCAAAAAGTTACTAAACGTTTAAAGTTTGTTCCAAATATTTTAAGATCTGACATATGACATGGATGTTACATTATTTTTTTCTGCCATGCTTACAGTTTTCATTACAAAACTTTGAGTAAATTAAAATGATCTGTAGAATGTTGTTGATCGGGCTCTTGAAGTTTGACCTGAAATACAGACATATAAAGTTGCAGGCTTTGCTTTGTGAATTTTCCCAGCATAGAAATGAGTAAATATCAGAAAACCTGATATCTGGCCAGTTGTTAATGTCCATGGTCCACAGATTCCTTAATGGGTTAGCACTGACCTCTATTGTGAGCAACAGCCTTTAATTTACGATGCTATTTATTTGTTCTGCTCCTATTACCATGACTAGCATTGGCAACCTTGTCTCATTTTGCTATTCAGGAAGCATGTCCAAATAGAACAGTGGAAACTGTACATACCATCTATACATTCATATACCTGTGTATATATAGATGTATACTTCCATAGATATTTTCTCAAATTGCTGAGGCATATCGGGAAACAAAAATGTTTTACCTTGTGCAATAGCTGGCGCGACACAGTTAACTTTTAGAAACATTCAAAATGGCTACAATGGAGAGGCTTTATGGTTACATAGGTTTTTTTTTTTGCATGACATTTTAGTTGCAACTGAGAACCTTTAGAACAAGTTCAATGCTAATGTTGAATGACTGATTTTGAGATTAAGATCTTATTTTGTCTTTAGCTAGAGGTATTAAAAAATTCTTAGACTTCACCGGTCTGAAGACTGGGACTAAAATTTGACCCCTAACCACTAAGAGTCACTAATCAATAGAGTCCAGTGCTATTTATCTAGGCATTGCAGTCTTATTATTGATTTTTAGACAAAACAAAAGGAACATTTTAAATGGTATATTTTGGGGTGAGATGTTGCCTGCATGCTATTTATTGTAATTATTAAAGCTCAAAATGCCTGCTGAGTTCTGTCCTGTTGTTACATAGATATTTTGCAGCATGTACTGTACTAAAACAACCAGGCTGCGCTTCCTGTTCCTATCCCCCGACCATTGTCTGTGGACTTTAATCAATCTCCTAATATTTCTGCAAGCAGAAGACCAGATTGAATTTTCTAAGGGACTAAAATGGAGGATATGTCCCTTTCCCAGCCTTCTGATGCAGCCCTGTAGATGCCGTTCTTAGACATTTCTCCCCAGTCACAGGAAAAGGCATCAGTCATGTAACAAGAACGCACCAAATGCAACCTTCTTTATTTATTTATCTACCTATATATTTATTTTCATAGGCACTCAGCGGTGGGAATTCAATGATAAACAAAGGAAAGTCCATCTGGCATTCAACACAACATCCTTAGGGATCAGGAGCATGTTTTCTTGATTGAAATTTTTATGACTGTTGACAAATAAAGAGACAGACATACAAAAGGAACAAAGCACTATGTCTCTCTGTACATTCTTTGATAATTTCAGAGCAAATTTTCCCATTGTCATTTCAGCTACCGCTGCGGCCTATCTTTGCCCATTTGTGTGTGTTCTATAAGCAGGATCGGGGAATAAATATTTACTATCTATGGGGTTCTCTCTCTCTCTTTGCCACACAAGAGTCCAGTACTTTTTTTCTTTTATCAGTACTGGAGTTCAGCCATGGGCCTTTTTAATTTTCTGCTTTTGTGTTTTTAGCTGAGATTGACAGGCTGCTCTCTCCCTGGAGCATTGTTCTATTAATCTGTTTAATATGCTACAGAAACATTCAAGTGCCAGAATAGGCAGCTGGGGTAATGGAATCGCAGCAGGTAAACGCAGGCTTGCATATCTGACAACTGCGAAGGGGGGCAAGAGAGCCACAGTAGTTGGCTCAATCTAGCATGGTAACAGTGTTTGAAGCTCCTCCATCCCCACCCAAGCACACCTGATGACCTTGTATGAATAGACAGACAGATGGCGAGAGTGTGTTCATATTTTGTTGCTAAAAAGCTCAATGCTCCCCTTGTCAGTGCTTGCCACTGACCATCAGGCATACACATTCTTCATAAGATTCCCAGTTAAAAGCAAGTCTCACTGACGTCCAATGTGCCATTTATACGCCTTTAGCTGGAGCGGTATGATGCTAAGACTGAGAGATTTATATTGAGAAGTGACCGCCAGCTGAGTGTTATATGTTGAAAGTGGCAAGTAAATTCCAAATTATAATTGTACCCCCCCTGTCCTTTTACCTTCCTCCTGCCCCCTCCTACTGCGGCAATGACTAGTGGTTTAATTAGCTCTGCCATAATAGGTGCACCACAAAAGAGAGAGAGAGAGGTGGGGGGGTTGGTTGGTTTAGGTTTCGGCAGTGTGGCGCTCTGTAACGGCACTGTCCCCGAGAGATAAGCTTTAAACTGAACTGTTCCCTTCCCTCTGACAAAAAGCCCCTCACCCACCATGATGCCTGGGCTCGGGACAGTGAACACTATACAGAGATGATGACACTCTTGTTCATTGGCTGAAAACCGAATCGCGTGAACAGAGCTCTAATGACAGACGAGTGAGATAAATATGCAAACAAATTCCTCCCGAAAGTCTTTTCAGTGTCATAGACAAGGTCTAACCTCTTTTCCTGTAGAACACACGGAGTGTAATGTGCTGATACTCTGACTTAGGTTAAGCTTCTGATCAGGCTGTTATCCCAGACTGGCCAGGGGATAAAAAACAAAAGCATCAACTGGATTCTTACGGCATTATGAAGAAGAGCAAAGGAATTCTGCAGGAAGGATTTGTCAGTTTCTTTTGAGATAAACTCAAAAGAAACAATAGCAAGTCACACATGTGTGTGTAGTTATGCAACAGATTTTGGACATAGATGAAAATGACATATGTGCTTAGCATCAACTGAAGCTTTTGGTGTACATTTGAATGGGGTGAAGCTATAACCCAGACTCAGCAGCTCTGACTTCATCCCAGATCTGGTCCAAATCTGGCAGGTTGGAGTGGCATCGGCAGAAGGGCTATCAGCATCAGCCTCCACTTGATACATCCAATGCTAGTGTCTTGTTATGTTAACACCCCCCTCTGCCTTTATCTCAGCAATACAATTCAAACTGTATATCCGTCATTACAAAACAAAGTGTGCCGAATGCGAATTAGTTGTTCTGATGAAAAAGTCTTTGGAAGGAAAGTTGTGAAGCTGCAAAGGAACCTCAGATCAAAGCCAGCCTCCAGTCATTTGAATACATGAGATTAACACATACAGAGAGGCAAACATTGTCTGAAATCAAGATTTTAGCTGGAAAAAGACCTGTTGAGCAGTTCAAATGATAAATAAGAAGACAGAGATGTGCAGCTCTGCAAAGCCAGGCTCACTGGTCGCCTTGCTTTCCAGAGACAGTATGACAGCAAGTGAAGAAAAGAAATAATATCAGATTTTGTTTCTTTTAGCGACGGTTGTGGAGCTTTCTCTGCTCCTCTACACCTCTTCCCCTGAGGACAATTTTCTTTCACTACTTCACTTGTTGGTCGAGTATCTTTTGTCGCAATAAACTTTTCTGGTCTTTGAGTTGCTGCTATCTCACCTGAAATTCATTGTTTTTTTTGTCATCCTCTGACTAACAAGCGAGGTTCATGTTGTGAGAAAAAAACAACAACAAACCAACAATACTGGTCACTTCTTGTGTCCCCATCAGCGCAGGGTTTTCAAATGACCTCTTTGTACCAATCAAAATGAAACACACAAAACAACTCATTTATTGTTTCAAATAAGTTTAAAGAAATAAGTTTAGGAGGATGTCAACTTTTCTTCACACAAAAGTCAAACTTTTAGATTTGTTAAGTCTTGGTTGTAATAAATGGACATGAAGTATAGAAGGGGGGCCGTGGCTCAGTGGTTAGAGTCAGTCATCCAATAACCGGAAGGTTGGCAGTTCAAATCCCACTCTTGACACTCAAAAATATTGGAAAGAGGGGTGTCAGTCCACCTCCTTGTCATGGCTGAGGTGCCCTTGAGCAAGGCACAGTACCCCCATGCTCCCTGGGTGCTGTAAATGGCTGCCCATTGTCTCTATGAGTGTGTGACCCTGTGCATGTGTGTGTCAACAGGTGCCAACCTGGATTCAATTCATTTTTATTTATATAGCGCCAAATACAACAAATATCATCTCAAGGCACTTAGATAATAAAGTCCAATTCAAGCCAATTGGAATTCAATTAATTGTAATGAGTTGGATGAATTAAAAGCAGAGGACAAATTTTGTGTCCATGACAATAAATCTGATCTTAAAAAGGTCAAATTTTGACCACAAAATTTTGATGGTGATTATTTCTCTTTTGTCTGCTGATATACTTTAACCTTCAGATCTTATCCCTGCACTAATACTGACTTCAGCTCATCTGAAAATAATAATGTGCATCTGATCTGGATTCTGATGCTCTCTGGATGATTTTCCAGCAACACACACAAATAGCATAACAGCACGCAGTGAGCAAACACAAGAATCGTGCTGTTAGAGCCAAGGTAGAAATGGATACCAATGATGCCGTTTCATAATGACTTGGCTTAACATCTCAGGCAATCTTGTGGGTCTTGTGTGTATGAATTTATTTGTTCCCAGTGTTCGGAGAAGTGGTACAAGACTATATGTGCTGTAAATGTCACCAGTCATGAGGCGCCTGTGCTGCACATGCCCTTGTAGGAAAGAGAAAGTGCCGATGTTGCAGATCCCATTCTTTGATTTAGACAGGAAAGGCATGCCGGCTGCAAACGCACTGGAGCATGAAGGTAAATTCCCATAATTCACAGCTGAAAGGTTAGCCAGTGGTGTGCTTCGCTCTCATCTTATGTTAGTCACTAACAAATGTCACCACATTGAAATGAGCACATTTTACATTTTTTTTGAGTGCATTTGAGTCTGCGTTTGCAGGTAGAGCTCTAAAACTGATGTACAGTGTTTTGTCAGAGGATCTAATAAAGAGTAAATCTGCACTGCTGGACTGCATCAGCACAGATGTTATTCTGTAGCAGTCTCAATCAACTGATGCATGAACACTACGATGGGTAGTAAACACAGTGATAAGTATTCTCCAAAGTGTATTATTTGTTGAACAATACTTCTGTTGAGTATTAAGGTCAGTGCAATAATTATTTCTCTTAAATTGGATCTTATTTATTCATTGGTTAAAGCAACATTAGAGAACTGTATGAACCTTAAAACTATGCTTCGGACTTGTTTTTATGTAAACTTGCCCTGAGATACAACTTCAGTTTCCAATAAAATAATAAAAAGAAACATACATGTGTTTTTGTTTGCAGTATATAGTCACACAGTCGTACATGTTTTCATATGATTTGTCAAACTCTAGATGGACAGCTAAGTTCCTGTAGTTGCTATCTGGAAAGTGTTCTTTTACATAAACTCCCAGTAAACTTACAAACTTTCTGATGCCTCGTTTTGTGAGTTAAGAGCCTATGTGTACTACGGCAGAAGTTTGGTAACAATCAATGCATTATTAGTGGGATAATTTACGAGATAAAATCTATTTACCATTAGCGCCAGTAATAAGCCATTCGCCGGACGTTACGTCAAAATGACGTCATTTCCGCTTGCTGGCCTGGCGTTGGGGAAAACGTGATTCGAAGTGCTTTATGTCCCTCTCGGCACTTCGTCGTTTTTCATAGACCGGAAGGACATGGCAGCCTCCATAGAGCTTGCCCGCTCTATGTAGATACAGACAAGTTATTCTTCACTCAGGAGGATAAGTGAGATTTTTGACAGAGATCATTTTACACCAATGAGGACCAATTTATCAATGAATATGTTGATTTGAGCAAATAAATGACTTAATATATTACATAGTGTCCCTTTAAGAACAGTCTAAAACCAGGGTGCTCACGGTTACGCTCCAGTCCTGTGCTCCGTCGTCCCGCTTTGCCAGTTAGCCACGAGAGCTGTCCTCCACTCCAAGTAGCCTGAAGATCCTCCAAGGTCCTCCCGTTCGTCGCACGGCCTCCACTACAGGACTGAATAATCGTGTTGATCCAAGAACATATGCGTACATGCACATGTATAGACAGAAAAACAGTGTAACTGTGGAAGATGGTTTGTGGGGGAAGGCAGCACAGAATATGTGGTATACATGGGCATGGGACACTACAAGAGAACTGACAATGACAGTGTCTCATATGCGCAGACGCTCCAGGAGCATTGTCGGTTGTTGTTACAGAACCACACACCTTCAGGGACTGTGCGGTGGTCCAGCAACGGGAATGCAGAGAAGGTAGGTTTACACCTCAAGAGGGTAAATGGTTACTGTTTAAGCTTTCTATGTGTGGTATTAAAGGGGAACTCCGGGGCATTTGAAGCGCATTTCCATTGCTAGAGGTTGTCAAATACTGATAGTAGGACACAGAGAGGTGCAAATCTGCGCTCCCTGTGTGGAGATCGCGCTGTTCGCACACCCTGTCATGCAAGGCTAATACGTGGTGGCTAAGGGGCAAATTCTAAACCTTCCATGTAAAACAACAACTTGCACACTGCAGAAACGTCACACCACTTTATAAACCATCCGACAATAAAGTCACAAGCCTTACCATCAAAACCATATGCATGGTTCTCACATTACTGGCATGGGGACGTTACAAAACAACTTTATAAACAGCATGTAACTCACCGGTTAGTTGTACGCTCGGGCATGTGAAAGCCCAAAAGAGTCGATGGACGATAATCCCATATACAAAACAATTATCTTCTCTAGAAAAACTGTGTTCAAGTATTTAAAACATTAAAACAATATTACTGGGCATGTATTTTTGTAATGTTTTAAATACTTGAACGCAGTTTTTCTAGAGAAGATAATTGTTTGGTATATGGGATTATCGTCCATCGACTCTTTTGGGCTTTCACATGCGCGAGTGTACAACTAACCGGTGAGTGACATGCTGTTTATAAAGTTGTTTTGTAACGTCCCCATGCCAGTAATGTGAGAACCATGCATATGGTTTTGATGGTAAGGCTTGTGACTTTATTGTCGGATGGTTTATAAAGTGGTGTGACGTTTCTGCAGTGTGCAAGTTGTTGTTTTACATGGAAGGTTTAGAATTTGCCCCTTAGCCACCACGTATTAGCCTCGCATGACAGGGTGTGCGAACAGCGCGATCTCCACACAGGGAGCGCAGATTTGCACCTCTCTGTGTCCTACTATTAGTATTTGACAACCTCTAGCAATGGAAATGCGCTTCAAATGCCCCGGAGTTCCCCTTTAAGTGCAGATTGATGTTTGGGGCAAATAAATTACAGAATGTTTTCAAAAAAGGGAAGGGCCACAAATTGGAGTCTTCCTGTGCTGAATTTAATCTTAGTACAACACAGGATGGGCCTCCTACTGATTATAAAGTAGACTACAATGGTGAGTTACAAGTGGTGGATTTAATAATGACAGTGGAACTCACGTAGGTAATACTAATTAAATTCAATTCAATTCAATTCATTTTTATTTATATAGCGTCAAATACAACAAATGTAATCTCAAGGCACTTAGATAATAAAGTCCAATTCAAGCCAATTGGAATTCAATTAATTGTAATCATAATTATTCATAAAATAATCCAATTCGTTCATATAGAGCCAATTCAAAAACAATTTTGTAGCTAAGGAAACCAACAGATTGCACTGAAACTTTGTTTTCGGTCCAATCTCCCGGCCTGAGCGTGCCTGAGGCGACTGTGGAGAGAAACGACTCCCTTTTAACAGGAAGAAACCTCTGGCAGAACCAGAACCGGGGGGGGGGGGGGGGGGGGGGGGGGGCACTGTAACACTATTCAAAGAATATCTGTTGGAACAGGAAACACGAGTTAATGACCACAATAATGTCACATAAACATAATGTCATTTGAGAAATTGAACAGGGGAAAAAGAGAGTAAAGTGAGGAAAGGTGTGAAAGATGAGGCCCCCCAGCAGTCTAGGCCTATAGCAGCTTAACTGTGGGATGTTTCAGGATCACCTGAGCCATCCCTAACTATAAGCTTTATCAAAAAGGAAAGTTTTAAGCCTAGACTTAAAAGTGGAAAGGGTGTCTGCTTCTCGGACATTTACTGGCAGCTTATTCCACAAGAGAGGGGCCTGATAACTGAAGGCTCTGCCTCCCATTCTACTTTTACTACTACCCATTACTACTGTTAAATGCAATGTCACATGGGTTTTATCTTGGTTTCCACACGCAAATATGAAACCAATATTTATCAGGACACCTGTGTGGTTTGAAAATCCGGTTCCTTGGGATCAAAAATGTGAAAATATAGAGATGACAATTCCAACTCTGTACCTTTTTGGGGATCAGACACACCCACGCTGATAGTTACTGGATGTGTGGAGATGATGTTTTGTTAAACGTGTAGCCCAAGAGGTGGATAGGTCTTTGGGCACTGGTTAGGATGAAAACATCGGTTGTGTTAGTGTATGACAAGGTAAACGAGATGCGAGGTTTGGATGTGGAAAAAGGGAGAGTTAAAAGATCTAGTGGTAACTACATCATGGATAAGAACGTTTACTTGGATGCAATAGGGCAGCCGAGAGGGATTCCTTTCGAGTTCAAAGCACGCAGTGAGATTGCAGCTGGATCACAATGAACAAAATGTGGAGTGGATTAACTACATATACTACAACCAACAGAGAATTTTTAACTACACGAGTGAAGGGCTTGCAGCCTTTGGAGAACAACTACATGAGGCGAGTAGGATGGCTTGGTAGAACAGACAAGCTTTATATTGGATATTAGCAGAGAAAGGTGGTGTTTGCCATATGATTGGGGAAAAATGTTGTACATTTATTCCCCGGAAACACTGCATCTGATGGGACGTTTACAACGGCCATGAATAAAATCAGAGAACTGAAAGAGGAGCTGAAGGGTAATGCTGGTGGGAGTGAATGGTGGTGGACTGGTCTGGATGGGATTTTGGGAACATGGGGAGCGATGGCAGTTAAGGCGGGAATAGCTGTATTGTTGATATTGATAATGGTCTCCCTATTGGTGTGTTGCATTATACCCATTATGAGGAGGTGGTTGCTGCAAGTGATGTTCAGACAAAGAGTGGAAGAAGCCAGGATGCAGCTGACCTTGCAAGACCGGGTCTGAGGACCAACGCATGGAAGAGCTGGGGCCGGATTCACAAAACTATTCTTAAGATAAATCTTAGGTAGATTCTTTAGAAAAAACTAGGAAGTTCCTAAGATTTATCTTAAGTGAAATTCCTCAATATTTTCGTAAGAACAATGGCATTTCTTAGGAACTTCGTATTTTTATGACTTAAGAACTTCTTAGAATGTTGGGAAAAAAACTTTCGCGAGACCAACGTCAACAACGATATTTGTGAAGATGGAGGCAAAGCGGTCGAGAAATTTCTCCAAGCGGGAATTGGAGATTTGGTGGAGGAGGTCGCGGGGAGGAAGATACTTCTTCTAGGGAAGTTTGACAATATGGGGGTGACTGCCGAAAACAAGAAGAGGGGGTGGGCGAGGGTCGCCCAGTCTGTGTCATCTGTGGGAGGGTTTAGCAGAGACGCCGAAGCTGTAAAAAAAAAGTGGGCGGACATTCAATAGCCTATATACTAAACACAGTGCTAAGGCCCATTGTAAATAATAGCTAACTGTAAGTTGGAGCCTAATGTATATAACCTACCCAATATAATTAATAAAACATACACAAAAACGTTGGTAACAAACTTACATAACACAAGTTTAAACAAAGGTTCTCTCTTTTTTGTAGAAATGTGTTCAAATAAATAATATTAGAGGCTTACCTTTTTTCTGTTGCTGTGTTAAGATGTGGTGAAGGGTTGTCTTAAAGTTAAGAGGAAAACTAAGAAGAATCTTAAGAACTAAGCTTTCAAGAATATCAATTATTCTTAACATCGTTCTTAAGACAAAAGATAACATGAAAGTTGAGAAAAAACTTAAGAATTTTATTTGTGAATATGGAATGTTCTTAGCTTTTTTCTTATGACAAAAGTTAAGATAAAAGTACCAGTTAAGAACTTTTTTTTTCTGAAGAATGCTTTGTGAATCTGGCCCCTGGTCGGCAAACGAAGGTTACCAACGGACGGTTCACAAGATTCTTTCCTTAGGTGTAGAACCAAATATAGCCTGACAGGGAGAGGAGGTGGTAAAGACCTCTTTCATTGGGAGCGAAGTGCTGGCAACCTCTCCTCCCAGAGTTAGCTTAGCAGTTCCAGACCCAGCTGGACGGATGTTCGGCCAGAAGCAGACGACTCCAGAGTACGGGTGATGGGACGGGACTGGAAGAGCTGCATTACATTGCATTTTATTAGTATTATTGTTTGATTATTCATAATTTTCTGTATTGTACATGGTACAAAACTGTGATTTATTAATTTGATCATGTTTGTGTATTCATTCTATGTTTATTATCAGTCATAACTAATCACTCATATGTCCATTGCCAGTTGTGTCAGTCAACTGTTCGGAGTGCGACCTTTGGTACTGAAAGAGTAATTAAGTGGTTGGTCGCCAAGTGGGGATGGGGCCATAGGAGAGTTTTCCCAATAAGAAGAACAGTGGGTTTTTCGCTCCTATGCACTGCGCACAGTGGACAATTTTAATGGTAATGTTAAAAATTTAAATGATTGTTGAATTCAGTATAATTTAAGGTGATTTAGTACATATATAATCATTTTTTTGCAGTATTTTCATTTATTCAATATATTCCAATATTTAGAATATATTTAGAATATTATTTATTCGAATAATTTAGTGTTTTTAATTATGTGTGATGATTATTTTTATTTTTATTTTTTTAGATTAGATTATTAGATTATTTCTTTATTAAATCACTGATAAGTGATTTCAGGGGGGATTATGTGGGAGAGCAGAGCCATGACACTTTGTCCTAATTACACAGTGGGCCTTGTTGTTGTCCGAATCATGCATTTTGTTTGAGGTTAGGATGAGCTCTGTCTAGATAATGGCGAAAACGAGGCGCCGAAGAGAGATTGGGTTTGGGCCACGTCCTGAATCGGAGGGTATAAAAGATTGTCACAAACAGAGGTCAAAGGGAATTTCCGGCATTCTGAAATGTACTTGTCTCTGTGACGGTCTGTTCAATAAATTCCCCATAAGAGGCTAACCACGGTGCGTCCGACTCATTTTTCTCCACAACACCAATGATTCCATTCATTCACCGCCATATATCCAAGGATAATTACTCTTGCTCAAATAAGGAGCATAATCCAACTATAGCTATAATCGACTTAAAGGCCTACAGAAAGCTGACACTACACCCAATACATAATGATAATACATACACAGAGGAACAATAATGATCATTGGACTCTACACCAAAACATTTCATAAACGCATGAAATTTGCGATTTTGAATTTGCCGCTAGGAAACCTTCCTGGAATTCCAGACTGGGGGCGGGGCTCCCGTGTGACGTCACAAGTGCCATGGTTTTTCCTGGCTGCCTCAGTGTTGCCAATTTAGCTAGATTTAGCGACTTTTGGCCATCTCTGGCGACAAAAAAAATAATCTAGCGACTTTCGGGCTCAATCTGGCTGAATCTAGCGACAATTCAACTTGTTTTGTGAGTGACAAATCAGTTGCCCCGCGACACCATACAAGCCGAGACAGAAGCACTACAGGACGGTTGCAACCCGGCATTTCCTGTCAAAACCGCTAGCTACAACGAGCTTTCTTCAAACAAACCAGCGTGAAGCAGCCGGGGGGGGGGATTCCCAATGACGTAGCGGGGAGTGTGCTTCGGCTGTGTTTTCCGCACTGGAAACTGAGCATGAGCAAAGCAAGCCTTATGTGTAGATTTACACAGTCATTTGCACTCGATGTGAAAGTACACCACTCACACAGTAATTAGAAGGTAAATCAAGTAAATTAATTCACGTTGGGCGAAATATTTCGAGTGGCGACGCTGGCGACGCTAGCATGTATGTATTACGCGCAACCAAGCAGTGGTCAGTGCTGTGAGATTCGGACAATGCCTGGGTCGCCAGGAAAACGCTCCCACACACTTATTTATGTATCGGGAATGCGGGGATACACTTAATTTGGCCTGGGGGTGGCATATCCCTTTAAGGCACAGAGTTGGGGTTTTGATGATTTTCTATTAAGATACTATAACACAGAGTTAGATAATCTGTGTGTGTGTAAGAGAAAAAAAATACGAATGTATTGAGTTAGAACCCTCCCAGTCGGCCTGAGGTGAGAAACAAAAGGCTGAGTGGTGAGTGCAAACCTGGTGTCGAGGTGTGGGAAAAGCTTAGCAGCAGCATGGGTCAGAGGGGTGAGGGCTGTTAAGCTTGGCTGCAGCCCAGGGCTGACCTCACTGACGCCAGCCTTCCAGGAAATTACAGCAGGGACCAAGAAACTGCTCCCCCTCCCCAGCTCTCTGTGCTACATGCACTCTCACAAAAAGTGTGACTGCATGTCATCAGAACCAACTTCCAGTAAGTAGTAATTCTAGCAAGCAGATCCATTTCTTGTATGTATGAGTGATAATGTTAACTTATCACTGTTTGCAAAGTTTCTTGGTAAAATGTAATAAGCTACAAATACATTCATAATTAGGGACACCTTACCCCTTAACCAGTTATCATACAAATACTCATTTCAACTTTCCATCTACCGAATGTGTCACAATCATGCTTGCTGTGGTGTTTGTTTTGGTTTCTGAGGCTGTGTTCCAAACCGCATACTTCTCCCACTACTCCTACTACTCATACTGACTTTTTTCCCGAATGCATACTAGATTCGCCGAAATGTTGGGTATGCATCATGAGGTTACTACTCATAGTCAAACTACCCAAGATGCAACGTAACTTGAGGTCGCTGATCGTCATTTCCTGTCAAAACGGCAGTTTCAAGCTAGCTACAACGAGGGTAGGTTCACTTCCTGTTTTCAAAACAAAAGCACCAAATGTATCGTAAAAGCTTTCCCTATTATAAAAGGCAACGGGTATTTTATTTTGTGAAAATAACCGGAAGTGCATTGCTCACTGCGGCTAGCTTCAGTAGCGCCGAATTCGTCGGAAAAAAATTGTAAATAGCCGGTATTTTGTCAGGTTTTCAACACGTTGGGGATCTAAACGACTACTTTCTCGCCTGAAAATGTTTCAAATGTTGCTAAGGTTTACAGAGTTTAGAGCTTAAGCGAAATCAGCTTCAGACCGGCTGATTTTGGCTCAGGCAGGAGCGAAATGCGTTGTGGGTAAACGCTCTGCATACTGTCTGATCGAGGAGTATGCCGAATGCAAGTATGTAGTATGTTAGCCTAGAAATCTAGACGCCCCTAGCGGCCGCAAATGGAATTTGCTCCGGGGCTAGTCTAGTCACTTGTGGTCGTTTTGCAACGTTCCAAATCAAAAGTTGATCGAGCCAATCAAATCGTGAGGGGCGGGGTCGGAGGCCGGGCTACCTAGTGACGACAGAGGTGCGACGTTTCAGTGTGTAGTTCCTGAGAGAGGTTAAAAAAAAAAAAAAAGTTCAAGAGAGAGGTAAACAATGGCTGCGCCCGGCGAACAGGCTTTCCCCAGTCGATTGCGAGCATGATGTACCGAAGACGGCGGGCCGATCTTCGTCTCAGAGCTGACAAAACTCTCGGGTAAGGCATTTGAACGGTCAAATTCCGTTAACGGGACGAGAGCAGTCAAAACCGGAAGTGCGTTACTCATTGCGGCTAACTTTAGCAGCGCTGAATTCGTCTGAACAAAATTGTAAATAGCCGGTATTTTGTCAGATTTTCAACACCTTGGGGGTCTAAACGACTACTTTCTCGCCTGAAAATGTTTCAAATGTTGCTAAAGTTATATATTTACAGAGTTTAGAGCTTAAGAGAAATCAGCTTTTCAGGCCATAGACTACAAACCACGTCGCGTTGACTACGTAAAACTTCTTCATCGCTCTGATTGGTTGTTGCGCCATCCTATTGCGTGGCGTTGAATTTAACAGACAGCCGTTTATCCCGCCCACACTGGTATCCAGTGTCACTAGACCCATGTACAGCTATTTGCTGTACGGGTCTGGCTTGCTAGGCTAGTAGTATGTAGTAGGCGGTTTCAAACACAGTCTGAGTCTTAGGTAGCGTTGCCACCTGTATCTGACAAAAATCCTGGACATTTTGACCATCCGATCGACCTTTTTGTTTGTAAGCAATGGCACCTTTCGCACATCTAACCCAAGATAAAAACCGTCATTCTAAGCGGCAATTGTATAGCTAAAATTAGTGAAAATGACAATTTCTAGTTCTTTGTTTAGTTAATTGCTTTATTTAATAGCAAACCTTTATTATTTTGTTATATTTTCAACAGTTTTTAGTTGTGGACACCTGGGGGCAGTATTGAGAAAAAAGGGGGAATACATAATTAGGTTCTGCTTATTTGCTTATATGGAATAAAAACAAATAATGTATTTTTTCAGTCTGTAAGAATAACCAAATGTAGCAATGTAAGGTGTAGTGTCAAACAGCTTACCTGATCGCTTAGAGCAGGGGTGGGCAAACTTTTTGACTTGTGGGCCGAATTGGGTTCTAAATTTTGACCGGGGGGCCGAACCAGGAGCAGATGGATGTAGTGTTTGTGTGAAGTAATATAAACAACATGTAAAGGTCATTGCATAAAAGGTTTTGGCCTTTAGTAGGTAGTAAAGCATGGATATTCAAAAAAGCTTTTTGAAAACAAATGCATTTATTAACAGCATTAGAAAAAATATTTCACCAAAAAACTACTATCAGTGATTCTCATTAAATACGACACTGTTATTATGAATAACAGTTTCTATCACTTCAGCGCCTGCAGGTTAGATTTAATGAAAGATGTTTATCTTATGAGGCGAAATCACATCAAACATTCTGACCAAATACATCATCTTGAAGAATCAGTGAAAGAATACATCTAAATAAAGTAATAAAGAAATCAAAATGGCAACACGGTGACGGATATCTGAAAATCAGAGCAGAGCTTTAACTCACAAACACCTGGTGACAGAGGTGAGGAAACAGGAAACACTTCCTTAAAGTCGGCCTTAAGAACTTTAAAAGTTAAGATTAGTCGAAAAACAGGTGGTGCATCAATGTCCTTGAGCATCCTGCATTGTTTGAGAATGAGAATGGTCGCTAGTTTCAATCCCTGCTATTTGTACAAATTATTTTCCAAATGCATTTTTTTACAACAAACTAGAGAAACTCCCCTTCATTTTCAGTGGGAACAGTGTTGTTGGTCTCCCTTTTTTGCCAGTGCATCAAAGTCTGGAGTAAGTTTTGTTGTGGCAATTCTCAAGATAGATCCGAGGTGTTGGTCCGTTAACCTTGATCTGTGACGGGATTTGTTCATGTTCATGTGGCTGAACGTCTGCTCACACACGTAGGTCGAGCCAAATAATGCCAGCATCTTCTGTGCCGTCCTCCGCAAATTTGGAAACATGGCTTCATCAAGTGAAGCGTAAAAGTCATTCAGTTTAAGAGACTTGAAATTCTCCTTCAACATAGTGTCAGACTGAAGATCGATCAGTTCTAACTGCAGCTCCTGTGGTGCTGCTTCAGGATCTTGTGACAGGGGACAGGACACCAACTGAAGTGACTTTTCAATTTTTTCAAAGTCGGAGAACCAACGGCTGAATTCTCTATGTAGGTCATCCAGTGATTTGCTGTACTGTATTTCTTCGCGTTTTGGGGGGCCTCTTTCTGCTTGGCTAATGTGGGGAAATGAGCAAATATTTTGTTTGAAAGTTGTCTGGAGAAAAAGGTCAGCTTGGATTTGAAGGCTCTCACATTTGTGTACATGTCGTGTACAAACTGATCTTTCCCCTGCAGCTTCACATTCAGTTAATTCAAGTATGAAAATATGTCCACAGCATACGCAAAGTCACAGAGCCAGTTCTTGTCAGTCAGCTCAGGAAAATCGTCGGATTTCCCCATTAACTCCAAAAATGCGCTGATCTCCTCTTTCAGCTCCCACACTCGTTGGAACACTTTACCCAAACTTAACCAGCGGACACGAGAGTGGTAAAGCAAGTCCTGGTGATCCGCATCGGTTTCCTCCAGAAACGTAATAAACCGACGATGATGAAGTCCCCTCGCTCATATGAAGTTAACAAGTTTTACAACTGGATTAACGACATGATTAAGCTGCAATACAGACTTACACAGAGACTCCTGATGAATGATGCAGTGAAGAAAAATAACATCCTGTTCAGGGTTTTCCTCTTTCACCTTATCCTGGATTCTTTTCAGCAGCCCGACGTGTTTTCCAGTTAAATTTGGCGATCCATCCGTGGTGACATTGGTTAATTTACTCCAGGGTAGCTTCATTCTTTCGATGACAGCAGACACCCGGTCATACAAGTCCTCTCCCTGGGTTTGTCCTTTCAGGGACTCCATGGCCAAAAACTCCTCAGTTATCTCAAAATTTTTATTAATCGCTCGGATAAAAATAAGGAGCTGAGCAGTGTCTCTGATATCGTTACTTTCATCCAGTGCCAATGAACATGAAGAAAATGTCTGCCGTTTTGTTTAACATGCTGGCTATTTCTTCATCAATCAGTTCCACACGGCGAGTCACTGTCCTGCGTGACAAACTGACATTTTCAGACTGGCATTGATCGGACTTCAGCGAAAAAATATTTCATTGTCCACTCTTTTTAAACACTCGGCACTCAGTGTCCACCTTTCTTTTTCTTGGGCCACTCATTTTAATGGAAGGGTTCCAGGGGAAGGTTTGTGGGTGGCTTTAGCGTAAAACTGTATCTGAAAGCTCAGCACGCGAATTTGGAATGCTGACGTCACAGCCCACACTGAAGCCCACACGGAAGCCGTCACAGCCCATTTACTCTCGGAAGCCGTAAACGCAATGACAAATAAATAATGTTTAATAATACAATTTATTGGGGCGGTCAGTGGCGTAGTGGGTTAAGCAGGCGCCCCATGTACAGAGGCTACAGTCCTCGCTGCGGCTGGCCCCGGTTTGAGTCCCGCACCTAGCAGCCCTTTGCTGCATGTCTTCCCCCTCTCTTTACCCCCTGCTTCCTGTCTCTCTCCAATTGTCCTATCATTAAAGGCATAAAAAGCCCCCGCAAAGAAAAGAAAAAAAAAAAAAAGAAAAATTCATAATAATAATAATACAATTTATTCAGGTTTGGCGGGCCGGATTAAACGGCCCCACGGGCCGGATGTGGCCCGCGGGCCGTAGTTTGCCCATGTCTGGCTTAGAGTGTGCTGTGTGCTTTGCTTGTGCTTGGCTGAGCCTGTGCTTCTGCTGCTTTCTGCTCTTGGCTAAACAAATACATAGGAGGACATGTAACTGATATAACTCTGGCGCATACAGGAGTTACAGTACATACAGGAGAGAAAAGACTATTCTGATTTCATTTAATTCACCAAAACCTTACCTAATCTTCCATTTGTATTTGGTATTTTTCTTTGCTGCTGCTATGAGTCCTGGCTGATTTTCAATGAATGTCTTGAACTCAGAACAGGACAACCAAAAGTTTAGCCTGACTTGAAGCTCAGCCTTCACCATTGCAACAGAGAGTCTGTTTCTTTTATCAGTCCAAGCATCCTGTCAGGATCAGACAGACAGTGGACCCACAGAGCAGACCAGACGCAGACGAGGTAGGCGTAAGGGAGTTTTATTCCAAGTCGGTACACGTGAAGGCAGTCAGTAAAGGCAAAGGTAGAAAATCGCTAGGCAAAAGGGGATATCCAGAGAACAAGCAAAAGTCGAAATAACCAGGAATTTATAAATCACGAGAGAATAAATCGCCGGAAAGCTACCAAAAATACGCAGACAATCTGATGAAGACACACTGGGGAGCAAAGGTATAAATAAACAGGACACAGGTGAAAACAATGGACAATCACACACAGCGTGAGTCAAGAAACCTAAAGTGACGCACAACAGGAAGTGAGGAAAAAATAAAACAGGAAACTGACAAGACTATCAAAATAAACAATGAACAGACAAGACAGACACATCCTCCAAAAGACTAAACACACGTTCTGCATAGGCATTGCTCACTGGTATTGAAAAAATGAAAGCAATCAATTTTAACAGCTCTTGTGTGTCTTTTGCTTTAGTGAAAAAATGGGCCCATTTTCTGTCTGGGGTTAAGTCTGTTGGGAGGGTGTGAAACACTTCATTTAGGATGCTCACATCACTGTACAGACTTCTGGTCTTCGTCCAGATCCAGGGTTAGTTTCTCCATCAAAAGTTCAAATTGAGGCCATTTGGGTGCATCTTTTAGGCTCAGGCAGCCAATGTTTGCAAGCATCTCATCATTGAAGTCAAGGCCCAATCCCATTTCTATTTTTCTACCCCCACCCCTACCCCTACCCCTCGCCTGATAATGTGTGTGTGTGTTTGAAAGTGCTTCTAACTGTACATTTGTGATATCGTGTAATATAGAAACAATTTGCTTGTCTCGTTAGATTTGCTGATTGGAGTAGTATCCTAACCTGGCTAACCTAGCTGAAAGCATAAGCTAACGTTTAGCCTTTGTTACTCGCCTCGTTCCGTTTGGGATAAACATGCAGCTCATGCGTTTTTGAAGCGTTTGTACCAGGTTCAGATTTGATGACATAAATAAATGCACTGCATTGTGTGTGCTATCAATGTGTTGGTTTGGGAGGATGAAAGCCTGATCTTTCCATTTTTTTCTTTCCAGCAGACGGGTCATCCTACAAATTATTGCCGATTGGACTACAACATGTACCCCAATTTTTTTGTTATCCCTTGTATAATAAATCTCTTCATACCAATATCCGTTCCAGTCGTTCATATGATGTTGATGTGATAATCATGCTCACAAACCTTTTGTCCTTAATTTCTTTTATTAGGCTACTCACATTACAGACTGGTAAGGCAGCTTATTTTCAGAACAAGGAACAAGACACAACATGACATTATAGCATGCACTTTCATCCATTGTAAAATAATTAAAAAAAGGTGTTTCAGAATGCGGTAGTGGTGGCTGTGTGTACAATAGGTGCATGGCGCATAAACTCACTGTAAAGTTTGTCTATCATGCGCTCAAACAGAGCTAAAAAGCGCTCCGTTTTCTGCTCCGTCTCCTCGTGGCGCTTCTGCTCCTTCAGGCTCTCCTGTCTCAGGTAATCCATTATGGGATTGGACTTCCTACTTCTTTTTGGGGATGGGGATGACTTTAGAAACCGATCTTCGTTTTCGGCGCTAAACCTGATCAGGCTCTTTGTTTGTGCTTGAGTCCCTGTGAATCAGTCACGTACATGAATACTTGTGATAATAGGTAGCGAAATGACGCTCACGTCACTCAAAAGGAACTTCTCTATGGTTAACCAACTACATTGCTTGTAAATACTCGTGTTACAATTTAAAAAACGACAACTCTTTCGCAGCACCTTCACATCCATTGACCGATTAATCCATGTAAAATAGCGACTTTTCCCATGTGCGTTAATAGCAGAAAACAACTACACATTGTCACCATGTTAAACTCACACAATACACCAGTTATCACAACCTAAAACGGTTAAAACAGTTAAATTATGGCAAAAAAAAATAGAGCTACTTACATTTGTGGTCCTTTCTTTGCTTCTGCCATATTTAAAAACACTCGAGTTCTCCCGGTAGTCGCGTTGTACTCTGGGAAATATATCATACCCCTTCGAACGGAGTCTGCCTGGCCGAAGCCCTCCATTTGAAGGGCTACAAATTAGCCCTACCCCTCCGCCGACAAGAATTGGTACACCCCTACCCCTACACGTGAACGCGCAAAACGGAGGGGAAGGGGTAAGGGGTAGGGCCAAGGGGTGAAATGGGATTGGGCCCAAATCTCTCCTCAAGGCACAACACTGCTCTCTCAAAAAATCGGTCCACCAGGCTTCTGAATTGTTCTTGTTGATTGGGTAAAAGGTTCCTCAGTGTCTGCTTCGCTTTGCTCCCATAGAATTTGTCTGTGTGCCTAGACATTAGCTGACTCCTCAAGCGGTTCATCACAGTGTAAACATCAACAAGTGTAGCACTGTCACTCTCAAGCACTCTAATAGAGGCATCAAACTCTACACATTGTGCATGAATGCCAGGACACATTCACCCAAAGCACAATCCACATCTTCTGGGTCAGCTGGACCACACACAAATGCCCAGATAATATTTGGGCAGTCCTCCTTTCCTTGTGACACAAAGTAAGACTTCAAAGCTGGCCAACACTCAAGAATTCTTTGGATTGTATGCTGTATTTGTAAATTCACAGAACTCCTTCAGCACTTCCACTTTTTTAGCAGAGCAGCTGAATTCACTGTAGACCTTCAGCACAAAAGCTTCCACGTCACACCCAGCTGCACTGAAGACACGATTCGCTGTTTTCACAGTGTTATGTATCATGTGGCACTTGCAATTGCCCTTCATAATCCGTGGGTTAGCGCCTTTCAGTTTTTGGTAAACTGAATTGTGCCTGCCGTAGTTAACGGATGCGTTGTCTGCACCATAGGCACTGATTTGATTTAATGACAGACCGTTGTGCTCTGTGATAGACGCTATTTGTTTGAATATAGCGTCACTGGTCTCGTCCGCATCCTCGTAAAAATCTAGCAAGCCGTATATTTGTTCTAGAATGCGCCGCTGAGGGTGGCAGCACGTTGGAGTAGCTCTGTATCTCACATTAGGTGCGTTTATATGGACACGTTTAATCTGATTAAATGCACGTTTAAACCGATTACACGTGTAAAGAGATTAAATATGCGTCATGTAAACAGTCAAATAATCTCCTTAAATATAAACGGGTTAAATATTTAAGCCGATTACAATAGGTGGTTTGGACCGTTCATATAATCCGATTGAAGGAGGAAATTCCCCATATATACAGGCGCACCTGGATAAACCGTTTATTAGAACATGTTTCATGTTACTGCGCAAGTGTAAGGGCGTGCGAGATAACGTTAATAAAGACTGTGTAGTTCTAGTTAAACGGCAGATAACGGAAGATATCGAAGTTAAAATGACGGCGACGGTGAAGAAGAACAAAAATTGGTCGGGGGAGGAAACGGTGGTTTTATTGAAAACGTTGCAAGAGCAAAATATCATGTCAAAACTGGACGGGAGGAAGATGAGGAACTCGGAAATCTTTAATGATGTCCACACAGCCTTGAAAGAGGCAGGGTTTGACCGGTCCGTTGACCAAATTAAGTCAAGATGGAAGCCCTGAAGGCCGCCTACTGCAATGCCAAAAGGCAAAATGGTAAAAGCGGATCAAGCCCGGCCAATTTCGCGTACCAGACGGAAATGGACGACATACTGGGAGGCAGACCCCTTTCGGACGTCAGCCATGGTGTCAATGTCGGATTTGAGGAGGAGATAAATGTTACTAGTAAGTAGCCAAATATCTTTTTTCTATGTGTGTAGCACAGAGGCGGCGCTACAGGGTTGCTTGCAGTTGCTATAGCAACCCCAAGAAATTACTCAGCAACCCTAAAGCAACCCCAGACTTTTTGTCAAAACGACCTATTTAAAACAATAATCCACGCTTTGCTTGACATTTTAGTAAAACGGCATTGAACACGTCCAAATAAAACTCTGGCCGATTGGCATAAGAGACGGCATTTTCACAGCAATGAATGAGATGGACAAGTATGCCTGTCAGTGGTGCGTGTGTGCTTGCGTGCGCGGACTGGGGCTGTCCTGCCCCTTGGCCTTCTATGCAGTTTTTTTTTAAAGAAAAAAAAACAGAGCACCTCATTTTTTCATGTAACACAAAGCAAAGAAACAGCTCAGACATACTGCAACATTTGTTAAAACATCGTCCTATCGGATTAAATTGCTGTAACATGTAAACTCGGAAGAAATTTAATCTCTTTATTTGTGGCTCATGTATACAGTTCGGTCGAATTCTAATAAACCGATTACATGTAATCTCTTTAAACGAAACGTGTCCATATAAACGCACCTATTGAGATTTTCTTTTTTTTTCTAAATTTCATTCCTGTTTTTTCTTGGAAGAAATTGCATTTTTTGGACAACTGTTCCTTCCTGCCTTGGATGCTGTGCAGCTGGATTGAATTTTCCCAATACTTTTGTATATTTTGCTCTTTTGTTATGATGCATAACCATAGCAATAGGGTGGTTTACAACAGGGAGCAGCTGATTAACATTAGAAAAGCAGAAATAATTCGACAACTGAAGCCAGAAATCCCACTGGAATTGAAAAGGAGGCGTCGTGGATGCAGAGCAGGAGCAAAGAGGAGAGAAAGAAAGAAGAAGTTCAAACCATCTCTGCCATCCGTCATCATGGGCAATGTAAGATCGTTAGCTAACAAGTTGGATGAACTTTTAGCCTTGACAAGGACTCAGCAAGAATATCGGGAATGTAGCATTATGTGTTTTACTGAGACATGGCTGCAGGATCATATCCCCGACTCCAGCGTCTCTCTGCCGGGCTTTCTGACTGTACGAGCAGATCGAGATTTAAAGAGTAGCAGGAAAAGGAAAGGGGGTGGATTGGCAGTGCTTGTCAACAACAGATGGTGTCACCCAGGACATGTTACTGTGAAGAGTCTCTCTGCAGTCCTGACATTGAACTATTGGCAGTAAGTTTTCGTCCATATTATTTACCAAGAGAGTTCACCAGTGTTGTTTTGGTGGCTGTTTACATTCCACCCTCAGCTGTTGCCGACACTGCATGTGATGTCATCAGTTCCGTTGTTGCTAAGATACAGACACAACACCCCAATTCTTTTGTGGCAATATCTGGTGATTTTAATCATGCTTCACTCTCTGCTACACTGCCAACTTTTCAACAGTTTGTCAGCTGCTCTACCAGAGAAAACAAGACATTGGATTTGTTTTACACAAATGTCAAGGATTCATACATTTCCAAATCAAGACCTCCCCTGGGTAAATCAGATCACAACCTTGTTTTTCTCTGTTCAGCATATAAACCCCTTGTCCAGAGACTACCTGTCACAAAAAGGACTGTTAGAAAGTGGTCACAGGAAGCTGAAGAAGCCTTACAGGGTTGTTTTGATGCAACCGATTGGATTTCTCTTTGTGAGCCACATGGAGAGGACATTAATGCCATGACTGAGTGTGTGACTGACTATATAAACTTCTGTGTGGACAACACCATCCCCACCAGAACAGTGAGATGCTTCCCTAATAACAAACCCTGGATCACCAGTGAGCTAAAGGAACTATTGAACAAGAAAAAAAGAGCCTTAAGGGAGTGAGACAGGGAGTTACTGAGGAGTATACAGAAGCAGCTCAAAGTCAAGATCAGAGAGAGCAAGGAGGTGTATAGAAAGAAGCTTGAGAGTAAACTGCAGAGGAACAATATCAGAGATGTGTGGTCAGGAGTGAAGAAGATCACAGGCCTCAAGCAGAGGGAGGATCGGATGGATGGAAGTCTGGACAGAGCAAATGAGCTGAACACATTCTTCAACAGGTTCAGTTCAGGAACAAGCTCACCATCCTCCCCTCCTGTTCCCAGCCAAAGAGACATCCCACCCTCCTCTGACCCACAGCTTTCCTGTAACATCTCCACCTCAGTCATGGATTCTTCTGCTTCCACTAGTTTGTCTTCAACCCAATCAGGAGATGCTGCTCTCCCCTTTGCCTCCCCCTCCCACTTTTCTGTTTCTAGAAGTCAGGTGAAGAGGCAGTTGGAGAGACTGAACCGGAACAAGGCTGCAAGTCCAGATGGTGTCAGCCCCCGAGTCCTGAAGGACTGTGCAGAGCAGCTCTGTGGGATTCTGCAACACCTTTTCAACCTTAGCTTGACCCAAGAGAAGGTACCACTGTTGTGGAAGACATCCTGTCTGGTTCCGGTACCAAAGAAAACTCACCCTTCAGTCATCAATGACTACAGACCTGTTGCCCTGACATCCCACATCATGAAGGTCCTGGAGAGACTCCTGTTGACCCACCTGTGTAAGCAAACCAGCACATATCAGGACCCCCTGCAGTTTGCTTATCGCCATGGAGTTGGAGTTGAAGACGCTATCATACACCTGCTTCAACAAACACACTGTCATCTGGACAAAGCAGGCAGCACTGTGAGGATCATGTTCTTTGATTTCTCCAGTGCATTTAACACAATTCAGCCTGATCTGCTTAGTCTGAAACTCCAGAAGACTCAGGTGGAGGCCTCAACAATCACATGGATTAATGACTACCTGACAAACAGACCAAAGTTTGTCAGACTGAAGAATTGTGTGTCTAACCAGGTGATCAACAGCACAGGAGCACCACAGGGGACTGTACTCTCACCATTCCTTTTCACTCTGTACACTTCAGACTTCCAGTACAAGTCAGACTCCTGTCATCTACAGAAATATTCAGATGACTCTGCAGTTGTCGGGTGTATCAGAGATGGAGAAGAAGCTGAGTACAGAGAGCTGGTGGACCGCTTTGTGGCATGGTGTGGGAACAATCATCTCATCTTGAATGTTAACAAAACAAAGGAGATGATTGTAGATTTCAGGAGAAACAGGGTCAGATCAAACCCTGTTTCCATCATGGGAGAAGAAGTGGAGGTGGTTGAGGAATATAAATACCTTGGTGTTCATCTGGACAACAGACTGGACTGGAGACACAACAGTGAAGCCATCTACAAGAAAGAACAGAGCAGACTGTACTTCTTGAGGAAGCTAAGGTCCTTCAAGGTTTGCAACAAGATGTTGCAGATCTTCTACAAGTCTGTTGTTGAGAGCGTCATTTCCTCTTGCGTCATCTGTTGGGGCAGCAGCATCAGAACCAGGGACCTAAAAAGACTCAACAACCTGATAAGGAAGGCTGGTTCTGTTCTGGGGACGACTGTGGAACCTCTGGAGACAATAATGCAAAGAAGGATTTTGCATAAAATCAAGAGAACAACCCTGAACATCCTCTCCATGAGACTGTTATCGGAAAACAGAGTCTCTTCAGTCAAAGGCTTCTTCAGTTTGGATGCAAAACGGACTGCTACAGGAAATCTTTCCTGGCCACAGCCATCAGCAACTATAATAACTCCTTGATTTAATTGAGTTACATCAACATTTAATTTCCCTCTGGGATAAATAAAGTATTTTTGAATTGAATTGAATTGAATTGAATTGAATTTGACCCCCTCGGATGGGCTAAAATATTGCACGGTGTAGGGGAACACCTTGGTGTGTCCAGAATTGGACGCATCAGAGCACACGCTGAAATATTGGGCTTTCTCAAGGTCTGCTGTCAAACTTTGTTGACTAAATGGTGCCAACACGTTCTCTACCAAAGCCTCTGCTTAAGTGCGACCGCATGACAGTTGCAATCTCACTGTCATTGAATATTTTTGCATTCAACTTGTTTGCACAGTCTGTGGAGAGATAACTGTGACCATGACGTACACTGTGAAAGGTGCTTGCTAGTTCAGCGACTGTAACTTTGTCTTGCGTTGATTTTGTAATCATGAAGGACGAAATTGCCTTTGTTTGGCGTGAGCTCTCGGTTCGATTTTGATATTTTTTACTTTTGATGTGGTCATTTAATGCCGTTTTTCCTTCGTGTTTTATGAGTATTTTCGCTGGGCACAGGGAGCAGCTAGCATAAAATGGTTTGCCTTGGCATGGTTTTAGCCACATAGCATACTTCTCCTGTGTAACCCAATCACTGTTAAAACACGTTGACCTCTTTTGTTTTTTCTTTACTGGCCTGCCTCCTGATGCACCCTCGTCATCCGTCTCTCCACCCATTTTCACGATGAACTTCAGTGTTTTCACTGCTTAACTTTCCTTGCTGTCTCTCCTTGTCCCACACACTGTCCGTCTCCTCCACCTCACCATTTCTAATGAACCTCCATGGTGCGTCTGCGTGCCCCCACCAACACCACCCATATAATGAGCAGTTATGCTACGTCATTTTTGTAGAGCCAATAAGGCTGTGCATACGTTTGTGGACGTAGGCACGCTTCAATCTTATTAGACGACGCTTCAATTAAACTGAAATACACATTTTGCGCATCATGTACAAAAATCCGGGACATTTGGTTTCCCGGATTTTTTTTTTTTTTTTCCGGGACAGATCATGAAAATCCGGGACAGGTGGCAACCCTAGTCTTAGGTGGGGCTGAGCAGGTTCCAGGAAGTCCGGGGTGGAGTCTGGTTAGCTCCTGCTCTCAGACCTGTTCCTCATCCACCCTCATCAAGGCTTCTTCTTCAGGACCTGCAGGAGCAACCAGTCTTCGCCAGATTTTCTCACTTCACACTGTGGTTATTCGGTGGATTCCAGTGCTTCCGTCATGAAAATCTCCTTAATATTACTTATTCCTTGTGGATGCCGCAACTATCCACCGGCCATACCTACCTGCTTGCTCGCCCCACTGCGGACTCAGGACCTCTGCATGACAGCCAGCTATACCCTCCTCTGCACAGACACCCACCTGGATTCTGCGGGAGCAAGGCCGATTATTATCTGAATAAAGTCTCACACACAAACTCTCACTGATCATCTCCCTTTCCTCTCAGAAACTACCGTTCACCTGGATTATCCCTCTGGCTCCCCACACCACCTCTTATTTAATAAACTTAACTCAACTTCTGTTGTTGCAGTGTCTGCTCTCGGGTCCTTTTTATGAATAAAACAGGATGTTGTATTCAAATATGAACAAATATATGGTATTTATCCCATATATTCTTAACCGCTGTGTTGTTTTACTGTGGTTTCTGAGTCTTAGGTGGGGCTGGGCAGGTTTTCTGGGACCCCGGGAGAAAATCTGGATAGCTCCTGCTTCCACATCTGTTCCGCATATGCCCTCATCAGGACACTCTTTTAGGAGCTGCAGGAGCAACCAGTCTTCGCCAGTTGTCTCACTACTCTAGTGGTAATTAGGCTGACTCCTGTGTTGGATTGCAAGTTAAACTCCTAGCTCTGACCTTGCCTTCTTGTTTGCTTCAGCGCCGTTTCCTTCGTCCACTCTTCAAGCGTCGTTCAATGCCCAGAGACTGGCATCTATTGTTGCTCTCCTCCCGCCAGCCTGTTCCACATACCTGCCTGCTCGCCCCACCACTGACTCAGAACCTCTGCACCACAGCCAGCACCCTCTCCTCTGCCTTGGATTACCTCCTGGATCAAGTAAGGACAAACATACCAATTGTATGGACAAATTCCTTATTCTGAACCTCACTAATCATCTCCCTCCTCTCTCAGAGTTCCACATCTACCCGGATCCTCCTTTCGGCTTTCAACACCCACCACTTGTAAATAAATTCTGTTCTAACTCTAGCTGTTTTCACACTGAGACCCGCTACCTTAGCGGGTCCAAATTGCCACTTCGTCCCGTGTCGAGCAATGTGAACGCTTGGCGTGTTAGGTGACCCGTGTCGCCCAAAGCCGAGTTCAGGGGGCGTTGCCTAGTGGCAGAGCGTCACACGAAACACATAAAATGCTGGGCGTGTACAATGACGTAGGCACAACCCATGCGTTGGATGTAGGCCTAAATACACCTGTCTGCATCAAATTTTTCAAACCAACGATGGCGGGACACCTTGAGGACTTGCTTTTGTTGCTGGCTGTTTGTTCGGTCACGCAAGTCTATATGCAGTTGGCGTGGCACATGTCGAAATATGGCCAGTCCAATCGCCCTCTGCCACTCCTGCTGTTGTGGTCATTAACCGCATGGAACTTCTTTCTCATGGCTTTCAGTTTGTTGGTCACTTGCGCCTGCTGCGTGGGAAACCGCGCTCTGTCATCTTTCTCGCCAGCCCTTCCAGCAGCTACCTGTCCATCCTGTCTTTTAAACTCCTCACGTCACGCCAGGCCCACGTCCATCCCGCGTCAATTGCTTTCACATCAAATTCAGCTCGGCAAAAATACTAGGGTCCGACGCGTGTCGAATGGCGAATCGAGTTGACACCCCAGCTCGGATTGTCAGTGTGAAAGGAACAGCGGACACACTAAATTCGCGAATTAAACGCGGGTTCTTCCTCAGTGTGAAAGGGGCTTCTGATTCTCTCTGAGTCTTGTGTCTGCTCTTGGGTCCATTTTTGTGAGGTAGTTAGACATTTAGTCATGACAGATATTGGTTTCCTTTGGAGGGTGGCTGGGCTCAACCTTAGAGATAGGGTGAGGAGCTCAGATATCTGGAGGGAACTCGGAGTAGAGCTGCTGCCCCTCCACATCAAAGGGAGTCAGCTGAGGTAGTTGAGACATCTGGTTAGGATGCCTCCTGGTTGCCTCCCTTTGTAGGTTTTCTGGGCACGTCCTACTGGGAGGAGGCCCTGGGGCAGACCCAGGACTTGCTGGAGGGACTACATGTCCCTTCTGCCTGGGAATGCCTTGGGATCGCCCAGGAGGAGCTGGAGAGTATCGGTGGGGAGAGGGATGTCTGGGTTTCCCTCCTGGACCCGTTGCCTCTTTTTTTAATTTTTTAATTTTTTATTTATTTATTTGAATAGGGACAATGCACATTAATGAACATCAGTATAAAAACAAATGTAAATATGCCGGTTTATAGCTACAAAGCTAGTTTTCATCCGTAGTCCCTAGGCAGGCAAATACACAAGAAAGAAAATACATAAGAAAGAAAATATAATATACAATAGAAGCATCACAGGGAATGTTTAGAGTCTAATGGTCACATGACTGGTTTGCTTTCAGCCATAGTTTGAGCTGAGCTCTAAAGCTGATCAGTGTGGGGCTGTCCCGTATGTTCAGAGGAAGACTGTTCCAGATGTTCGTGGCCCTCACAGAGAGAGTGTTCTGTCCAGAAGTTGTTTTCCTGTCGGGGACCTCACAGTCTCCTCTGGAGACTTGTTCTCAGTGACCCGACCTCAGATAAGCGGATGAAAATGGATGGATTAAAAGATAGGAAACACATCATGAAAAGTAATTTACACTGTAAATAATTGTCGTGTAAAATAACAGTAAAGAGCTCGCAGAAGAGATGACTGTAATATACCGTCATTATTACGGTATTCATCTGTAAAATGATTTTACAGTAGTAGACTGTGAACCAGAAATATGGTAAGTTCCTTTTCATCCACAAACAAGTATTAGTCTTGATTACAGTAAAATATGTCAAGCAGGAAGATCATTTCTGGCTGCGTTTTAGTGCCACCGTATCAGTCTTAACGCTGAAATGTTTAACCTTAACTGAGTTGCAATGTTAAGATTATGAAAGAAAAACCACAGATGATGCAAAACGGTTTAACAAATCATATACAGAGTTGGGAAAACTAACGGTTGGATATGTGACCGTGACAGAGAAATAAAGAAAATGCATTTGCAAAGAGTCCAGAAAGTCCATATTTTCACAGCAATTTTTCGTTTTAAACGGAAAAGTACAACCCTGTGGAAAGCCTTGTACACTGACAGTTGAGGATTCAAGTCTCTTTTACCGAACTAGCTTAATTGTGTTAACTCATTGCAAAAACACACTTCATTAAAAGTCGATACAAACAAAATACAAATAAAAGAAAGAAAGAAAATAAGTTTTTAATTAACATTCTGTTTAGATGCAAGACCAGTATGTTGGTATTAAAGACAGATTGTGCATCCTGTCCTGACGCTCATGTCTCTTCTGGAAAATTTCCAAAAAATACTGTTGTGTCCCTTAATTTAAAACAGTAGCATACCGTTTTATGGCCTCTGTCCTGTTGCTCCAAGTTAAGAAGCCCACAATGCATTGCTAACTACAGAACTAAACACGAAAACAGTATTTTATTGTTGAAAATTGGCTGTAAAATTCCAGCAATTGCTTACGGTGTATGCATAGCTTTGGATTTGGCTTTTAAAAAGGTTTGTGCTATTAGACCTAATTTAACCTGGAAAAGATTATTATTGAAATTAAATGAATAGATGCTACTTTTAAAATGGATCATTTCTTGCAGCATATTCTAAACAGGAAGTTCAGAAGAGAGCCGTTAAGTTTCATTCAGTCTTCAGTGACAATATGTTATCAGAACAACCTGTATAGCTGTCTCCAAACATCACTGTTTTTATCATGAAATTAAATGTTGTATATCACTTAACTTGTTTAAAGTTATCTTACATGCGTATTTGGATACTTTGAGTCTCTTGGAAGGCGGCCATCAGGTGGCCCTTTTTATGCATTTGCTGGTGTTGATGTCTGAGTTGGAGGAGAGGTTGCTTACCGCAGTCCTCCACACAGCTTTCACGACTTTCCGCAGTGTTCCTCCATGCCACACAGACAGGAGCCAAGTTCATTCTCCACCACACATTTGCAGAGGGACTTTAGGACTGAGCGTCTCTGCCTCCTGAAAAAGGAGAGGTGCGAGTGCATCTTCTTAGCCAGGCAGAAGTGGCTCCATGGAAAGTCATTCGTGAGATGTACACCCAGGGGCTTGAAGATGGAGACCTCTTCCACATCTGTTTCTCCATTGTGCATGAGTGTAGAGGTGTCCTTGCTCTTCCTGAAATTCATGATCATCTGTTTTATTTTGTCTTTGTGTTGATGCACCATCTCTTCTGATGTTCCACCTCCTCTCCGTTCATGCTGATATTTTCTTCACCAACTCTCATGATGTTTCACCTCCTGTCTGTTGACATACTCATTGTTGTTGATAATCCGTCCCGCCACTGCTCTATCATCAACTAACTTCAGCTCTGACGTTTGCTGACCAGTCATATATCAGCAAGGTGAACAGGAGGAGGCTCAGCACGCAGCCCTGAGGAGATCCAGTGTTGAGGATGATGGGTGATGAGGAGATTCAACTCAATTAAATTTAATAGAATAGTATTTCATTAATCCCAGAAGGAAATTATATATATATATATATATATATATATATATATATATATATATATATATATATATATATATATATATATATATATATATATATTGCTGCAGTATTGGTAATAAAACCGTTACAGATGGTCCAGAGCATGGCGGTGCATAGCTGTAGGCTACCTGTAGCTGCTCCAATCAAATTCAAATCATTCATGCTAGCCGACGGAATGATTTCTGGGTCTGCTCCCACCCACCTCAATGCTCTCATACAGACCCGTGGCAGACTATTCTCATCCAAGGTCCGTTCATATCGTGTTGCTCCACCCCTCCTTATGGCATGGTTAAAGGGATAGTTCGCCTCTTTTGACATGAAACTATATGACATCCCATACTAGTAATTTAATTTATAAACATTGACTTACCCCCCACTGCGTGTTGTGAGCAGAGTTCCAGCCTCGTTTTGGCGCTGACGAAGGTAGTCCGGCTAGTTGACTGGGGTTTAAAAAATAAAGCGTTTTGCTTCTCAAAACAATATGCGTTCAAAAGAGTAATACATTTGCATCACAAAATCGTTCTCCAGGAAAAAGTCGGACCTCACAATCGCTTGGTGCTATTTTCTCTCCCTTCGTATCACTGCCTGCTGCCGCCATGACGACAGCCGCACCTGTTCCGGTGTTCCGGTGTTCCGGTGACTGCTCGCTCTGCACTTCGGTCTGCACGGTCTACACAGCACGCAGTGATACGAAGGGAGAGAAAATAGCACCAAGTTCTAAGATATGAGAATACACAATCTCTCACATTTAATCCTCTGCACAATCTCACTGTCTGATTTGTCAATTCAAGAACACATGTACACCATTTACTTGCCAATACAGTCATTTCAAACAAAAAGCAGTTGGTACCAAGGCTCACACACAGCAGCTTCATTAGATAGTATATTTCACTCTAGTCAAGGTGCATGTGTGGTTGCACGGCAGACGGTGCCAAGGCCCACACATGGCAGCTTCATTAGGGAGTATATTCCCCCTGAGCCGAGGGGCTCACGGTTGCTGGTGCCAAGGCCCACACATAGCGGTTTACTAAGTAGTGTATTCCCCTCCTGCTGGGGTGTTCACCGGTAATGGCCACACAGTGGCAAAGCTCTGAATCTTTGCCGTTTCGGGAGGTAAAAACATTTTACTCATTACTCCAAAATCTAATTGAGAAAAGCATGCACAAGGAGCAATAAGGCCGGAGATGGACCCCAAACTTAAAGGAACATTCCACCAGTGGAGACATGAATATGTATTGAAAGTGGGCCATATATGTAGTAGAATAGTAGCATAAATTTCTAATTTGGTGCCTTCTTGACCGAGAAAAGGCAGAAAATGACTTTTTTGTGCTTGTGGATTAAAGACAACAATCCCCATAGCGCATTGCAATGCTCAAGATCCGCAGGCCACTCCCCCGAGAGTGTAGTAGCTCCACCCGACTCTACGCTACCTGGAAATCATGTCACTGCCTTACCTGTTTGCACTTCCATCGAGCACCTTACTGTATACTCAATCACAGGGTCAATACCTCTTTTTTTATAGTGTGGATAATGTTGTTTGTGTGTCTTTATGTTCATGACAATTCTTATTTTGTGAATTAAAAAACAAAATGTCACTCCTTCTCTCCTGTCTGCCTTCAACAAAGTTTAGAATAACATCATAAACTTGGAAGGAGGTAACTGATTTGCAACAAACTTATAATGCTTCATAATTTATAGTAATTATATGATCACAATTCTGTCGTTTTGTCATCTGAGGTAACAGTAGCTAGGTGGTTCCAGTTCTGAAATGTTGGTCGTTCAATAACTCGAATACACTTGGAGCAACATTACTAAGAAAGAACCACAACAACGTACATTTTAACCATTTAATTAAATAACTATACAAACAATACAACTGTTGAATGAATATAAAACAAGGAAACTATAGCTCCTCCTGAGCGTCCTCCACTTCTTGGTGCCCGCAGTACTGGCCGTCTGGAGCTGGGTAGTTCTGGCGGATAGCCTGCACGACAGACGCCCTCTGCCCAATCTCTCTCCTTGCAGGACCCACTCAAGAAAGTGCCGGTAGGCTGTTAGACGAAATTGTCTAGACAAAACATTGATCACAAAGTGAGTGATGGCATTTGAGCCTAGCGTGCCACAGTAGCTTGCATAACTGCAAGCTATTTGTGCAATGAACATGCCACGTTAGCGTGTTAGCAAGAGTACTCCTTGACATAGTAACAAAGAAAACAAACTTACTTTACAGAAAGACGTCCATTTGGCCCTGTAGGCTTTGGCTGTCGTTTCCAGTTGACTTTAGGTATTCTAAAGTAGGTCTCCAGGACGCCACTATCCATATGGGGTGCGAAACAACAACAACACACACGTCCGTGTCATCCTTCGATTCCGTGATTTCGTCCAGAAGAAATTGGCACCACTGGAATTCTCGGCAGCAGACAGACTCTTGTTCTGTGTCCATTGGCGCACAGTTAGAGCACAGGCACCACCAATTCGCCCCAGCTCGAGCCATATCTTCTTCAAAATCCCAGTCCTCCGTATTGCATCCGTCTGAGTATTCGGTACCTTCGACCATGTTAGCTGCAGCTCTCTCTCTTTTTCGTTTTTTTATTGGTGGTTGGCAAACAACTTAAAGCAGCATTACCGCCACCAACTGGTAAGGAGTGTGGATCTCATGACAATTTTATATATACCTATATATATATGTTAGCTGCAGCTCTCTGCCAGTCAAAAGCACTGGCACTGATCTGTGATAGGTCTGTTAGCGCATTAGGTCCAACCCCCTATGGGCGGTGTTGAAGGGTGGGAACTACCGCTTGTAGTCTCAACAGAAATCCACCCCTCTTACTCTTCCTCCTACAATGACGCAAAATGACGATTTTTGCGTCATTGTAGGAGGAAGTGTAAAGAGGTGAATACGGATTTCTCCCGTCTCAGGGGGAAATGAGAGAGTGTTGCATGACCATTCAAAAGTATGACTGGGTTTCTAACAATGCAAAGCCTAATGCAAATGGGTGGAGTGTCCCTTTAAAACAAAGTTTAGGAACATTAACACATGAGCTGTCTGACTGAACTGTTTTGTTGGAGATACAAATAACTTACAAATCTATTGAATTACAATTCAAGTGAGGGCACCTAAATTTTTCAGCAATGTATCGATCTAAAATGTTCTCTGAACGTTCTGCCTTGCACACAATTAAGTTTTTGTAAAGTTTTCCATGAGTGTCTTTTCCATTCCTCTTTTTCTATGTCTATGAAAAACTTTCCCCTGGCAAAGTCACACGCTCTCTCTGACAATCTCAGCTCTGCTCTACAATTCCATTTCTTATCTGTGTCCTCCAAGTTCAAGAATACCCTGGCAGCTTAACTCAATTCTTTGAAAACACTGATATTAAATGAGAGAGATGCTGGGAAGAAAGACAGAGATCCAGTTGATCTCACCCTTACATTTACCCTGTCTGAACCTTTTGTCCTATTAGCAGGTGTGTGTGTGTGTGTTTGTGTGTAGATATTTGTGTATATCCTCGAACCACCATCCACACATACAATACACATATGTGCACAGACACTTGAGACATTATTTTAAAAAATGTACTTTTTTGAAAAAGCTTTTTAATTAATTGCCATTGTTGTCCCGTCTTTGACCACTTTGTGTAACAAAAATTGCAGCCTCTGATGATTGCAATTTTATATCATCGCTGCATGGAGCAAGAGAAAGTAAGGGAAGAGAGTAGAGAGGGAGGAAAAGGAGAAGAAAGAGGAAAGAAGGCAAGTTAGAAGAAGCTAAAATTAGAGACAAGGGATGCGGGAAGAGGTCATTTGAAAAGGAGGCACATGAGCAGAGAGTAGTGGGTATGCAGGATTTTGTACTTATGTCACAGTGCTATCTAGACATGCCCAGAGCGCTTGAACTGAAGTCCCCTGAAAGGCAAAACATTTAACGTGAATGCCAAAGCTACTTTTGGGATTGGGAGTATAACAAATAAGTTTAATCTTAAATGAAGGGCTTTTGGTCTTGAATAAGATCTTTGTGACCTTCCACAGAATCTGCAGAGCATGAATTAACATCTGGGTCGAAATTGGGTTTGCTGATGGGTATATGTACTTCAATTCTATGCCAGTGAAATTTATGAAGAATTAAAGAGAGATTATCAGTTAAATAAAGGTCATACGTCCCAAATTGACATACTGCTTGTATACAAATTGTCACGACCATGGGGTTTTTCGCCATGTTTTTAGTTCTTAGTTTTGTGTTTTATCATGTTTTAGTTTATTACATGCTTTGGTGTTTAGTTTTAGTTTTCCCCTCATGCCTTAGTTTTCTAGTCCAGGTCCGGTATTTAGTTTAGCCATTTTTTCCCCACAGTTTCTGTTGCTCTCCCATCACCCTCATTCACATCACCTGTAGTTTTCTCATCAGCTGCACTCACTCACCTATCACCCTGTCAGTATTTAGCTTCCAGGTTTCCCCATCCTTGCACCCGCCACGCCACGCCACGCCACGCCACGCCACGCCACGCTCTTGCTCTTGCTCTTGCTCTTGCTCTTGCTCTTGCTCTTGCTCTTGCTCCTGCCCAACTTCTGTGGCATTTCCTTTTCAAGTTTGTTTTTAGGCTTTAGTTGGCATTTGGAAAGCTCAATCACCCGCTCCCATTGGTAAACAAATGGCATGGTAACTTACTATGACGGATATTGAGTCGGAAGTACAAGGAGAATGCACCTAAGCAACACAGCTTCTGAACCAACACAGTAAAATCTCAGAAATATGTGTTCTGCAAAATAGTTCATTATAGATCTAAAAAAAATACAAATATACACATCATTGGACAACTGCACTTTGCTGTCACTATGATGTATATGCAGCTCATTGTAGAATTAAAATTTTGTTTTAATGAATACAATGGTTCAACATAACATGGTCCACATTTAGACTGAGCGCTGCCACCTGGATTGTTTTGTAATATACTGTGGACACTGAAGCTTATGGGGACATTCCTTGTTGGACTAAGTGTAAACAGCTGTTTGATGCAGGTGACACTGTGTGAACATCCAAATATCCACGATTAATCTTTCAAATTTTTTTATGTTTGAGTTGTTTTAGATGGTGATAAAATCTACTATCCTGATGATCCCATTCTGTATCTTTTAGCTTTAGCTCACTCGTTAGAAAAGCCCCTGTACTCTTCTGCAGATAAGCCTCAAACTACCTCGTTCAATCAGACACAAATGTATATTCACTATATCTATACAGTATATCGAATCTATACAAATATATGATAATATTTCGTCTCTTCATCTTTTTCTTTCCTTCTTTTTCCCCTCTCCAGACATACCTCCACCACCTGCCTTTGTATGTCCCTAAGCAGAAGGTAATAAGATGGAGGGAAGGCATCCTCCAGCTGGCCAGCATGCTGATATGTCTCATCTCAGCAGCATGACTATGGATGGTAGGGCACACAATGTTGTCGATCCACATGCAAGCAAATATTTTGCGGAAATGATTGGCTCTCATCAGATTCTAACCTTGCAATGATGCTGGAAAACAGCAGAGGAGGGAGAGCAATCCCCATCTCCATCCTGCCCTCCCCCTAATTTGCATTGCATGCTGAAATGCATGAACTGGGCCCATTAACTGGGAGCCCTTGCTGTGTTTTAGTTGTAAGCGAGAGGAGGGGGGCTGTCATATCTTTTGATTTGCTTGATATGAAAACAGTGGTGGCTTGCAATCAATGGAACCTGTGGTTTATTTGGGGTGAAATGAGATTTTTTATTGGGATGTTTGCATCACGATGCAATTTGCCAGCTTTATTGTGGCCAACCCAGGAGCATCCTTGCTTGATTTTACAGTAAATTTGTCATGGGGCCAATACAAGAACTGAAAATGAATATGGTTATTTATTTACATGGAAGTAAACAGGCCCACTTTGTTAGACTGTTCTGGTGATTGTTTGATATATCCCAGCTGGCTATATGTCCGAGAGTAGAGTGTGAATGCAGTAGAGTAATCAGAATGATTAGCAGAGGGTGGGGTAGCCCACCAGCTGCTCTACATATGACTGCATCAGGAAATTTAACGTGGGATTCAGAGGGACCCCAAAATGTTTGCCTGTGAGTTGGTTCTTAAACTTTTTTCTTTCTTTGTTAGAATAGTGTTGAGCAGTTTAGAGTAGCTTTTGGTAATGAACTGGTGAAGGATTTTATATGAGTGTTTCTCATCTTTACAGAACAGAGAGCTTAACAGGACTTGACCTGCCAGATAAAAGTCTGTCACTTAACATCTCTGTCGGTGCAGGACTTGGAAGAAGCCGGTCTGTGGCAGCAGATTAAAAGTGTCTTCACCCAGAAGATTACTTTTCCTTGCAATATTGCCACTCAGCTTTAAATAATGATGTAAAAACTGTGCAATGATATTCACAAGACGTAATGAATTTCATTATGGATGATTTCAACATTATTTTCTTAAATGCATTTTTATGCAAGCAGTTTGTACACTAATATTATTACTATTTACATGATACAGACGTGTGAATGTGGCTACATGAATACATAGTTCAAATACATAAAATCCCATTCAATTTGTTTACGAGAATATCCTGTCTTGCAGTATAAGATCCATGAAAAGAGACTTTAGAATAATGTTGCTCTGAGTTGAGGCATATTCATTTTCATTCATTTTGCAACAACCCAGTCAGCTATTAGTGTATGCAGTCTCACATCACCACCCCTAAAATTACTATGATCTAAAACGGTTTGAAACCCATGATTCTGGTACTGTAAAAAAAAAAAGAGGTGGTGTGTGTGTGTGGCAGAATAGTTAGCATACAATTTTTTTGTATTTTTTTTTAGAACCATTCAGTTCTGTTTTATTGTTTGTGATGTTTAGCTCTGTAGTTGTTGGCTTTTGCAGTAAAGATTTTGATGACAGTACCATGTAAACAATGACAGACATTGAGAATGTTGCTTGAAATGAACAAGGCAAGGCAAGTTTATTTGTATAGCACAATTCAACTACAAGGTGATTCATAGTGCTTTACAGATACATTAAAACAGTAGAAATAAAAAGCATGATTTAAATTTTAAACAAAAAAGAAAGAAATAAGAACAATATAAAATCAGTAGTTAAAATGTGATTAAGTTTTGAGCTTTATTCAAATGCAGCTGAAAATAGGTGTGTCTTCAACCTGGACTTAAATACACTGAGTGTTTCAGCTGATCTGAGGCTTTCTGGGAGTTTGTTCAATTCAATTCAAATTCAAAAATACTTTATTTATCCCAGAGGGAAATTAAATGTTGATGTAACTCAATTAAATCAAGGAGTTATTATAGATGCTGATGGCTGTGGGCAGGAAAGATTTCCTGTAGCGGTCCGTTTTGCATCCAAACTGAAGAAGCCTTTGACTGAAGAGACTCTGTTTTCTGATAACAGTCTCATGGAGAGGATGTTCAGGGTTGTCCATAATTCTCTTGATTTTATGCAAAATCCTTCTTTGCATTATTGTCTCCAGAGGTTCCACAGTCGTCCCCAGAACAGAACCAGCCTTCCTTATCAGGTTGTTGAGTCTTTTTAGGTCCCTGGTTCTGATGCTGCTGCCCCAACAGATGACGCCAGAGGAAATGACGCTCTCAACAACAGACTTGTAGAAGATCTGCAACATCTTGTTGCAAACCTTGAAGGACCTTAGCTTCCTCAAGAAGTAGTCTGCTCTGTCCTTTCTTGTAGATTGCTTCACTGTTGTGTCTCCAGTCCAGTCTGTTGTCCAGATGAACACCAAGGTATTTATATTCCTCAACCACCTCCACTTCTTCTCCCATGATGGAAATGGGGTTTGATCTGACCCTGTTTCTCCTGAAATCTACAATCATCTCCTTTGTTTTGTTACATTCAAGATGAGAGAATTGTTCCCACACCATGCCACAAAGCGGTCCACCAGCTCTCTGTACTCAGCTTCTTCTCCATCTCTGATACACCCGACAACTGCAGAGTCATCTGAATATTTCTGTAGATGACAGGAGTCTGACTTGTACTGGAAGTCTGAAGTGTACAGAGTGAAAAGGAATGGTGAGAGTACAGTCCCCTGTGGTGCTCCTGTGCTGCTGATCACCTGGTTAGACACACAATTCTTCAGTCTGACAAACTGTGGTCTGTTTGTCAGATAGTCATTAATCCAGGTGATTATTGAGGCCTCCACCTGAGTCTTCTGGAGTTTCAGACGAAGCAGATCAGGCTGAATTGTGTTAAATGCACTGGAGAAATCAAAGAACATGATCCTCACAGTGCTGCCTGCTTTGTCCAGATGACAGTGGGTTTGTTGAAGCAGGTGTATGATAGCGTCTTCAACTCCAACTCCATGGCGATAAGCAAACTGCAGGGGGTCCTGATATATGCTGGTTTGCTTACACAGGTGGGTCAACAGGAGTCTCTCCAGGACCTTCATGATGTGGGATGTCAGGGCAACAGGTCTGTAGTCATTGATGACTGAAGGGTGAGTTTTCTTTGGTACCGGAACCAGACAGGATGTCTTCCACAACAGTGGAACCTTCTCTTGGGTCAAGCTAAGGTTGAAAAGGTGTTGCAGAATCCCACAGAGCTGGGGCCTCATGTACAAAGACTTGCGTGGATTTCCTACTGAATCATGGCGTACGCTCAAACCCAAATGCCCTCCAACGTCGGATGTACGAATCAGATATTGACTTTGTATGTTTGATTTACCCAATCACAGAACAACTCTGACTTGTCTGTGAAATTTGAAGAAAATAACATTCCAATTGTTTTTCACTGAACCATGCCATAGCTCATCACCATAAGGATAAATGACTTTTAACTTCTGAAATTCAATCTGATTGCCCAGTTAGCTTTGGCTTTCGGAAATCCACTGTAGTCATCCAGTTTGCATCATCCCAATCTATTTTTACTTTGTTTGCTGGCTTAAATTATAAAAAGTAATAATTCTAATAAATTTCCCATAATTTTTATTCATTCTGGTGACCCAGTTTGCTTGTCTCTGCAAAGTCGCTGTGGTTCCCCAGTTAGCTTGACCCCAAGGGAATTTTGCTTTGTTGATGACTTATAATTATCTGTTATTAATTCAAATCAAACTCAGGAGGAAAACAAACTAGCAATGAACAAAGTCACAATAATAATAATAAGCAAACCATAAGGATAACAGATTTTTTTGACTTCTGAAATTCAATCTGATCGCCCAGCTAATTGCCCTTGGGAAATTCGCTGTGAAATTCGCTCAGCACAGTCGCTGTGGTTCCCCAGGTACCTTTGCCCCATGGGAATTTTGCTTTGTTGCTGACTTATATCACTACGGTACGGTTGTAATTACAACAAAAGTTAAAAAAAAATAGGACTATCTGTTATCGTTTCAAATAAACTCAGAAGTCAAGTAGACGGGCAATAAGCAAAATCAAGTTAATATTTATTGAAAATTATAATACTCCAAATCACTGCTGCACATTTCCCATAATTTACAGCATTTGTCTGTACTGATAGTCCATTCATGCTGAAATCATTTTAAGGGAAATGGCTGCTCAAAGCAGCGAGAGTCTGATAAAAAATCTTGAGGAGAGTGTCATTCACTGTACTAACGACACATTCAAGTTGGTTTCACCAAGAGATTTGGACTCTTGGAAAACATTGGTCAAGGCAGCGGAGATCAGACATCATGTAGGCCTCATAGACCTAGCCAGAAGAACACCAGAAGGGGAGTGCCCCGAGGTGTTCTACCATCGAAAATGCAGGAGTGTGTTCACCATGAAGAAGCTGTTAGACTCCCAAGTCCCAAAGGTGGAAGCTGAAGGGAGTTCCAGATGAGCAGTACGAGATACACCAACCAGCTCAAGGGTTCTTGAAGAGAAATGCATTTTCTGTGATAAAGCCAGCAAGTACATCAAAGGTCAGAAGACCCGTGAGAACCTGATTAAGTGCTGTGAGCTGCGTGCAGACAGTAGGATACGAGAATCAGCTCTCAAGAAGCTTGATGAGAGACTGTTGGCGATCACTAGCCTGGAGCTTGTTGCAGCTGAAGGGCACTATCACAGGTCATGCTATCGGGCATACACCCGTGGGGAGTCATCTACAAACAGCGCACTTGCTGATGCTGATGCTGCTGATCTGTACCAAATGGCAGAAAAGCAGTCTCTGCAAAAACTGTTTTTGTATATCAGGACAGAACTTCTCCCTCACTGTGATGTAGTGCCAATGGCAACTCTCAGGACACAATTTGAAGAACTTATGCTATCTCATGGTGTCAGCAAAGTCACCAGATCTTCGATGAACAATCTGCGTCGCAATTTAGAGAAGGAACTAGCAGAATCCATTCATATCTGTCCTGATGACAATGGGAAACTTCTACTTTATGCTGACAATCTGTCCAAAAGCTAACTTGTAAAGAAAACATATGCTCTCAGGACAGAGCTGGAAGCTATGAGAGCTGCGTCTGTTGAATTGGTTGCCAAAGCGGCTTTGCTTCTGAGGGAAGACATCAAAAAGAGTGAGAGTCCCCAACTATGGCCACCTGATTTGGCACAGGACAAGGATGTTATACCGCAGTCAGTCACCATGTTCCTGCAAACCCTCCTTACAGGGAAAGCTGCCTGTCCTCAACCATCGGAAAGAGTTAAACGACTCACCAACTCATTTGGCAGTGATCTGGTATTTGCAGTCACTGGTGGCAAGACGAAACCACCTAAGCACATCATTCTACCATTCACAGTCAAGTCTCTGACAGGAAACACAGAGTTGATTCGGATCCTAAACAGGTTGGGCCATGGTGTTTCATACACCCAAGTTGAGGAAATTGACACAGCACTGTGTCTGCAAAAGCTTCAGAGATCTCAGGGCAGTGTAGCAAACCATTGCCAGTTGGACAGGATTCAATATCCTCATCCGTAGCAACATAAATGTGGTGCAGGACACCGTAAGTTACTTGCCCACAATAAATGCCCCAGCTACTGAAATGGCTACGGTCTATGAAGTCCTAACACAAACTATAAATATCATGGAGTCCCTGGGACTGAAGGAGATGTCTGCGTCTTCGACCAAGCACTCTATGCCAAGGCTGCAGAAATCGTTTGGAAGCATGACAAGTTCCAGAACATAATACTGAGAATGGGAACCTTCCATACGATATGCAACTTCCTATCAATCATGGGAAAGAGGTTTCAGGATGCTGGTTTGCGTGACATTTGTGTGGAGTCTGGATTGATTGCAGAAGGATCCATCACCACTGTGATGGAAGGCCTCAGATACAACCGTGCTGTCAGGCTACACAAGATTGTGTACGAGGCAATGATGAGGCTTGCCTGGAAGGGATTTCTACCTTGGCTCCAAGACAACAATAAAGTAGAGGTTAGCCATCTTGATGATGCCCTCAAGATCATCTCTGTGTTCCATGATGATGTGAGTCAGGCCTCCTTCACAACACTCTTGGATGATGTCACTTGCTCTCACCTCCTCCAACTGTTCCAAGAGTACCTTGGCTCCCTCAGGAAAGGCCACAAACTGGAAGCTTTCTGGATGTCTTACCTTGACATGGCTGAGATCATGCTAGGCCTTCTTCGTGCTGCAAGAGAGGGTGATTGGATGCTCCACCTTGCATCAGTCCAAGCAATGATCTCATGGTGCTTCGCATATGACAAGCTGAATTATGCACGCTTTCTACCATACTATTTTGCCACAATGTCACGTCTTCCCATTGATCACCCTGAAGTATACCACCATTTCATGCAGGGTGGCTTCAGTGTCCAGCTTGGTGGTGAGAATCCCTTTTGCCGGATCCCTGTGGATCAAACAATTGAAGAAACTGTCAATCGAGATACCCAGACAGCTGGTGGCACCAAGGGCTTCAGCTTGAAAAAGGCTCCTGTGGAGAGGTACTACCTTACGTCTGAGTACCGCAGCATGTTCGTCAAGCACCTCAGAATGATGGTGGGATGTGGAATGTTTTACAACAAGCATCCAGACTTGCAGTTACCTAGAATTGCCAGGGATGAAGCAGATGTGCAGTCAATTGTGAGGCTGCTTGAAGATGACTGGATGAACCCATTTGACACAAGACAAAGTGAGTTTGTCAGCCTTTCAACAGGTACCTTTCCTGCTCCAGATATAGTAGGATACCTCCTTAGTGCTCACAAGATTGGCACAGAAGCATATGAGGCATTTAAACGGGACCAGCTTGAAGACCAAGCTCCAAAGACCCAGTTCCATGATTAAATGACAAAGAAGAGACTGAAGACATTTTCAGATGTCCGAAAGAAGCCTTCCACAAGCAACCCAAACAAAGTTATTTTGCAGGCAGACAGAAAGCTCTTCGCCCACATGGTCCTGGTGGCAGAGAGCCGTCATCTCAAAATGAGTGATGTCCTCTCCCACCCATTAGGACCATTACCGTGGGCCCTCACCAATGGGGATGGGACACTTCGAAAAAAACAAGCAAAGCTGCTCTGGCCAGGGAGCTAGAGAAGCAGGTCCTACCAGTGGAGATCATCCCTGAGCCGTCTGCTACCATCATTGATGGGATGAGCCTGGTTCAGAGGATGAAGGGGAATGACCAAACCTTCTCTCAACTGGCAGACTCAGCCTTGACTCAAATCCTACATGAAGGGGCCAGAAGCCAGAGAATTGATATAGTCTTTGATGCATATCAGGATGACTCAATCAAGAATGCAGAGAGAGAGAACAGGGGTTGCAGCACAGGATTGCAGTTCCGGAACATTGCACCAGGTCACCAGATCCAGCAATGGAGAAAGTTTCTCACCTACTCTACCAACAAGGCCAACCTTGTAAGATTCCTGGTGGCTGAGTGGAAAACCACCAAGCTAAGAGAAAAGCTGAAAGATAAGCAGCTCTGTGTTGCCAGTGAGGAAAACTGTTTGCTCATCACCAAGGGTAAATGGGAAGAGGTTGCGTGTCTGCAGTCAAATCAAGAAGAGGCAGACACAAGAATCCTTTTGCATGCAGCACATGCTGCAGAGGAAGGCTACAAGGCTGTTGTAGTTGTAGCTGATGACACTGATGTGTTGGTGCTCTGTCTGGCATTCTCTGATGATATCTCATGTCCCATATTCCAGAAATGTGGAACAAAGAACAGAGTGAGGTATCTTGACATCATGAAGCTACGGCAGCGGCTGGGAGACGGTGTCTGTAGTGCTCTGATCGGCTTGCACACATATACTGAATGTGATACTGTGAGTGCCTTTGCAGGCCGTGGAAAGCTCAGAGCCTTAAAGCTCATGATGAGATCAGAGCTCTTTCAAACAGTTTTTCATGAGCTGGGACAGGACTGGGAGCTGTCCATGGACCTATTCATGAAGCTGCAAGCATTTACGTGCCAACTCTACATAGCATCGACAAAGACGGAGCACATAAATACAGCCCGCTACCAGCTTTTCTGCACACAGCATGGAGAGCGTGAATCAAGCCAACTTCCACCATGTGAGGACTGCCTCCTCATGCATGCTATGCGTGCCAACTATCAGGCTGGCATCTGGAGAGCAAGTCTTCAGCAGCATCCACAAATCCCAAGCCCACTTGACCATGGCTGGGCCAAAAATGAAAATGACCAGCTCACTATACAGTGGATGCGGGGATCTCCAGCGCCTGAGGCAGTGCTACAACTGCTGTCTTGCAACTGCAGCCGTCAATGTAAACTGCCGGATTGCCTATGTCTGAGAAGTGGCTTGAAATGCACAACTCTCTGCAAACTGCAGACATGCGTAAATCAGCATGAAGAGGATGATCATGGTGACATAATTACAGATGCTGACTGGATTGAGTCAGATCCTGAGGACTGAAATAATGCTCTTTAGTTCCTTTTAATGTTAATGTGTATTTGTTCATGGCGTTTGTTCATTTTGTTCTTGCTGTTGCAGGAAAAGTTTAAAAAGATAAAAATAAAAAAAACGATTTCATATGTTGTCATTTTTATCACATTTTGTCATTCACATATTGCTGAGGTGATTCTATTAGGCCTATTAGTATGGTCTAACAACCCCTGTAGGGTCTTGATTGAAGGGAAAACATCCCTGAGGTAATTTAAGCACCCTGTGTGGTCAACAAACTGCATAATAACAAAGAACCACAATACAGAGTTGTCGCATTTCCATTTTACTGGTCCACCATTTCAACGCATGATAACTACCAATAAGCTACCTGTTTGCAATGGTTATCATGCCAAACTGTTTACTTGAGATGTCCAAGAAGTAAAAAAAACAGATTAGAAATTGCCACTCAATTTTTGGGTCCTGACTCATGGCCTATCTCTCTCTAGTGAAAACACGCTCTAATACAGCTAAAGCAGCCATTGTTTTTAATGGTGTGCATTACACCACTTTGCGCTGCTTTTATATCCACTCATGTAATTGCAGACACATGGGTGTGTTAATTGTTTATCAGTATTAATTGTTCATCTATCTCAGATGTGCACATCACAGTCTGAGGACTAATTGTTTTCACATTTATTTATTATAACAGTTTCCGAACATCACCTTAGGTGTCGCCAAAGAATCAGCAGCTGCAGAAACGTGCGTACGCCAGCCCTGAAGCTGCCGTGAGGCACCGCACATTTCCACGGTCATTGCACTCTTGATACATCTGATCGTTGACGTGAAAAGGTGCGTACGCCACTATTTTGTGCGTATGCACGCTTTGTACGAGGCCCCTGCTCTGCACAGGCCTTCAGGACACAGGGGCTGACACCATCTGGACCTGCAGCCTTGTTCCGGTTCAGTCTCTCCAACTGCCTCTTCACCTGACTTCTAGAAACAGAAAAGTGGGAGGGGGAGGCAAAGGGGACAGCAGCATCTCCTGATTTGGTTGAAGACAAACTAGTGGAAGCAGAAGAATCCATGACTGAGGTGGAGGTGGAGATGTTACAGGAAAGCTGTGAGTCAGAGGAGGGTGGGATGTCTCTTTGGCTGGGAACAGGAGGGGAGGATGGTGAGCTTGTTCCTGAACTGAACCTGTTGAAGAATGTGTTCAGCTCATTTGCTCTGTCCAGACTTCCATCCATCCGATCCTCCCTCTGCTTGAGGCCTGTGATCTTCTTCACTCCTGACCACACATCTCTGATATTGTTCCTCTGCAGTTTACTCTCAAGCTTCTTTCTATACACCTAATTGCTCTCTCTGATCTTGACTTTGAGCTGCTTCTGTATACTCCTCAGTAACTCCCTGTCTCACTCCCTAAAGGCTCTTTTTTTCTTGTTCAATAGTTCCTTTAGCTCACTGGTGATCCAGGGTTTGTTATTAGGGAAGCATCTCACTGTTCTGGTGGGGATGGTGTTGTCCACACAGAAGTTTATATAGTCAGTCACACACTCAGTCATGGCATTAATGTCCTCTCCATGTGGCTCACAAAGAGAAATCCAATCGGTTGCATCAAAACAACCCTGTAAGGCTTCTTCAGCTTCCTGTGACCACTTTCTAACAGTCCTTTTTGTGACAGGTAGTCTCTGGACAAGGGGTTTATATGCTGAACAGAGAAAAACAAGGTTGTGATCTGATTTACCCAGGGGAGGTCTTGATTTGGAAATGTATGAATCCTTGACATTTGTGTAAAACAAATCCAATGTCTTGTTTTCTCTGGTAGAGCAGCTGACAAACTGTTGAAAAGTTGGCAGTGTAGCAGAGAGTGAAGCATGATTAAAATCACCAGATATTGCCACAAAAGAATTGGGGTGTTGTGTCTGTATCTTAGCAACAACGGAACTGATGACATCACATGCAGTGTCGGCAACAGCTGAGGGTGGAATGTAAACAGCCACCAAAACAACACTGGTGAACTCTCTTGGTAAATAATATGGACGAAAACTTACTGCCAATAGTTCAATGTCAGGACTGCAGATACGACTCTTCACAGTAACATGTCCTGGGTGACACCATCTGTTGTTGACAAGCACTGCCAATCCACCCCCTTTCCTTTTCCTGCTACTCTTTAAATCTCGATCTGCTCGTACAGTCAGGAAGCCCGGCAGAGAGACGCTAGAGTCGGGGATATGATCCTGCAGCCATGTCTCAGTAAAACACATAATGCTACATTCCAGATATTCTTGCTGAGTCCTTGTCAAGGCTAGAAGTTCATCCAACTTGTTAGCTAACAATCTTACATTGCCCATGATGACGGATGGCAGAGATGGTTTGAACTTCTTCTTTCTTTCTCTCCTCTTTGCTCCTGCTCTGCATCCATGACGCCTCCTTTTCAATTCCAGTGGGATTTCTGGCTTCAGTTGTCGAATTATTTCTGCTTTTCCATTGTTAATCAGCTGCTCCCTGTTGTAAACCACCCTGTTGCTATGGTTATCCATCATAACAAAAGAGCAAAATATACAAAAGTATTGGGAAAAATCAATCCAGCTGCACAGCATCCAAGGCAGGCAGGAACAGTTGTCCAAAAAATGCAATTTCTTCCAGGAAAAAACAGGAATGAAATTTAGAAAAAAAAGAAAATCTCAATGTGAGGTAAAGAGTTACTCCAACGTGCTGCCACCCTCAGCGGCGCATTCTAGAACATAGAATGTATTTACATAGAATCTAGTTCCAGACATGTGGAGCATAGAAGCTGAATGCAGCTTCTCCATGTCTGGTTCAGACTTTTGGAACCAATAGAAGACCGGATCCAGATGACCTGAGGGGTCTGGAAGGTTCATACTGGGTCAGGAGGTCACTGATGTATTCTGGTCCTAGACCATTCAGAAATTTATAGAGCAGCGTCATCATTACAAGTCCTCACATTCTATGTAACAATCAGCATGTCAGGGCTAAAGTCGGGCTGACTCACAAATTGGACTCAAGAGCAGACACGGACGGGGAGATTTGAGTTAAAGACGAGGTTTATTTAAAGGAAGGCGAAGCGGTGAGCCAGAGAGTGGATCCAGGGGAACGGCTGACTCTGATGCTTAGAGAGAATTGTAGCAAGTAATTTATTCAGGTGAAGGTGAGGGTTTGTCCTTACTGAGTCCAGGTGGGGTTCCAGAGTGGAGGGGAGGATGCTGGCTGTGGTGCAGAAGGTACCGAGTCAACGGTGGGGCGAGCAGGCAGGTGATGAGCAGGCAGGTGTCTTCCAATCCACAGTGGAGAGCTAAATCATTTAGCTTGGAAATCCAGAGCAGGGCGAGCAATGGAGGAACAGACACTGGCAAAACAGGATGACAAGGAAGATACACGTAGGGTTTTACTCTGAGAGAAGCACAGAATCAGCTGAATTACCAGCAGTGAGAACAATCTGGCGAAGACTGGTTGCTCCTGCAGATCCTTATCAGGGTGCCTTGATGAGCGCAGATGAGAAACCGGAGAGAGCGCAGGAGCTGAACCAGACACTGCCCCGGACGTCCTGGAGAACCCGCTCAAACCCCACCTTAGACCCAGAAACCAAACAAACACCACAGACAATCAGGTTCTCTATTATTTTCACGCTACTCAGAACGCAGTAGGGTATTTATTTTAGTAGAATGGTCAGGTGTGCGTCACGCTGTGTGTAGAGCCAAGGAAGCAAAGCTCAGCAGCCAGTAATCCACAGTACGGTATCTGTTTTAATGCAAGCCACAATGTGTTTTTTTTGTTTTTTTTTTCCTTTACAAACATAAATAAAACAAAACAAAAAAAAACTACAGTCCAGCAAAAACATACACATCAAGCCAGACTTACAACACAAAACCTAGATAAACAAAACAAAAACACAACACCCTAGGAAATCTACATAGCATACATATCCTGTACCTGGAAAAAAAAAAAAAAAATATATATATATATATATATATATATATATATATATATATATATGCAGAGGTAGGTAGTGTCATCCTTACATATCCAGTATTTGGGCTAGGAATGGGCCCCATACTTCATTAAATAGATCTTCCCTCCCAGCCACTCTATAGGTGACACGCTCATAGCTTGCCATTGATCATAGAACCTCTATCCACTCCTTAAAAGTGGACAAGATGGCAGATTTCCAGTGGCATAAAGTTATCCTGCACCCTGTTATCATAGCTAAACGACACCATGATTTTCGGCGTTTTGACATTTGAATATTATTTGGAAGCAGTCCCAAAAGACACAATGAAGGGTTTTTGGTCAAGTGCGTACCAAACATCTTATTCAAGAACAAAATTATGGCATTCCACATGTCACTAGTTTTGACACACTCATATAACATATGCACCAGAGTTCCCACCTTTCTATTACATCTCCAACATATATCCCTATTTCTAAGTTTCAGTCTTGCCAATTTGGGGGGAGCCCAGTAGGATCTATTTAATATCTTATAATAGATGAGCTGTGATTGTGTTTCACGTGAGTGACAGTACCATGATGCACATAGATTTTTCCATTCATTTTCTGGAATCTCCTGAGCCAGGTCCCTATCCCAACATAGTTTTAAATCGTACAGTTTTGGCACTTGTGTACTTCTGATGAATTCATAGAATTTTGATGCTACTCTGTTTTTATCTCCTATTTGCCACAATGTTTTTCTAACCCTAACCATGTTGTTTATAAATGCCTATTTTTTTTTTTTCTATGCTTACACTTACCCAAGTAGTTTTTAATGTCTATAACTGTGATGAGACAGTCGGACATGGCAACAGAATCCTTAAATGACCTTTCCTTTTTTTTTTTTTTTTTTTTCCCTTGTCCTGTCCAGCATTATGGCAGCAGAATTGTAATCTGAATACCGTTTATGCTACACATTTGCTATGCCAAGGGAAGCTTTATGAATGTAAAGCTCCCCTTGATATCCATCAACTCCTCATTTTTATTTATTTATTTTTGTTACAATATTTAACATGATATGATAATAGTGCCGAACCAGACCGGGGGACAGAGAGAGAGGGAAAGCGAAGAAGAGAAAAAAAAGAACAGAAACATGAAGAGACAAACATAAAAAACAATGAAAAATCTGACAACCAGCTGCTACACCTGTAAAAACAAAACTGAAGACGATTCACGGCTTTTGTGGGGAATCCAACCTTAGAAGCACCAGGAGCACCTGTAAGCAGACAAGCAGAGAACAAACACACAAACAAAAAAAACAAAACACAAGCAGCAGCAATCTCATGATACACAGGTGACCTTAAACCACAGGACAGCACAACAACTGCTTAGTGAGCATAGTGAGCATGCTACTGGGCTAATGAATGTGTGAGTGTGTGTGTGTGTGTGCATGAACATGCAATAAACATAGATGGTCCCACATAATAACCATGCTTAAATATCAGTGTATAGTGTCACAATCCCCCCCCCCCCCCAGCAATCAGAAGCAGGCCGAGAGGGCCCCCAGACCCAGGCCACCAACAGCCCCCAAGGAGCACAGAACCCGGGAAGCCCACCATAGGGACAACCACGCATCCCCCCCAGAAGACAGCAGAGGAAGCTCCCGGACAGAGCCCCCGCAAGCATCGGGCAGAGCTCCCCCGGCGACCAGAGGCGGCAGCCTACCAGCCCCGCCAGGCCCCCGCCACCCAGACATGGGCCGCACGCCGGAACCGGCCCCCGCGAGCCCGAGTGCCACCAAAACCCCCCGGCAGGGGCCCCGCCCAACACCCGAGAGGGCTAGGCGCCCCAGACAGCCAACCGCAGTGGGCCAGCGCCTGCCCCAGTGCCCCTGGGCAAGCGCCCCGGGAGTCAAGACGTGCCCACAGGTGGGTGAGGCCGAGAGCAGCGGGGAGAAGCAATGCCCCAAGAATGTTTTCTTCAGGTGTTAGAAGATTAAGGGGCAGTGTGTGCTGGGGAAGGCCTCCTCCTATATTATTAGTTTAACCTTGGATGCTCAAGAAGGTCTCCTATCTTTGCTAGTTCTGTCTTAGAAGATTTATACATATATATCAGATTAAACAAAGAAATCTGTGTCACGTTGTGATATTTACTACACTGCACACATCTAGCATAGCGATAACAGGGAACTGCAGTAATGTCTCATAACTATGTGTGGCTAATGATTTTGTTGTAGAAGGCATAAATAGCAGAAGTATCATTTTAGAACTCAGACAACGCTGTGTCAGCTCTGTGATATGTTGCACAGACTTGGGTTCCTTCTGCAAGATTAAACTTTTTGTTAACCGACTCCAGCGACTCTGAGCTTCAGTGGGAGAATTTTCTTAACACCATGCTAAAGAAATAAGATCACAGCTACCAGAAAGAAAATAAATTAAATTAAAACAATTCTTGTTTTTGTGTCTGTCAAATAATCAATATTTAAGTACTTGAAAACCTCTGAAACCTGGGGGTGAGTGCGATGGGGCGGTGGTCATTGAGGCATGACACAGGCGACTTCTTGGGCACAGGGACGATGGTGGTGGTTTTGAAGCACGATGGGACGATGGCACTGCTCAGGGAGATGTTGAAGATGTCCATGAAGACATCTGCCAGTTGGTCTGCACATCCCCTGAGCACACTCCCAGGAATGTTGTCTGGGCCAGCAGCCTTAAGGCTGATTTAAGGCTCTAGCATGGTTGCCGCGTCTGCTCGCGCGAGCGGTGTTGATGACGTCACGAGTTCGTGCCCGCCATAGGACCCTATACAGTGGCGCAAGTCGTTGCGCGCCAGTAGTTGCAATTTTCTCCGTCACAGAGGTGGCGCTGCTACGTGAAGGTTACCTCTACTCTACAACCACGAAAGTGGAGAAGAAAACAATGCCGCTGTCAAGAGCAGGAATACTGTAATTAATGATACTGCTGCAGTTTTCGGATCATTTTAATTTTTTAATTCAGTTAAAAGAGGTGAAGGTTTGAAGCCCCCGCATCAACAGAGTCTCTGCCCTCTTCTTTGCCTTCACGTATCTGTCCCGTAGCTTCTTCCACACATTCTTACAGAACTCTCCCTCTTTCCCCAAAGTTCTGCCAATCTCTGTGCACCAGTTTGGGGAGTTTACGTGCTCCCTGTGCTGTTTCACTGCAGTTTCGTACAGCTGCCTGTACAAACGCACCTCCTGACTGAGCCTGGTCTCACATCGGTCCATCCGGTTCGTTGTGCTCGGCGCCGCCAAGTTACAAAAATCGACTGGTGCACGACAACGCGCTGCGCCGTCTTTTCAAGGGAAGCGCCAGGCCTGAAACGTCATTTTGACGTCACGGTGCGACACCGCCGTGACAGACGCGGCAACCATGCTACCGCCTTTATGCTTCAGACGCAAAGCCTCTGACGCTCGGACGCAGAGCCTCTGCGAGCGTCAAAATCTTGACCACTCCCCCACGCAGAGGCTCTGCGCGCGTTCTCGTGCACCTCAAAAAAATCCTGACTACGCGACAGACGCACGCAGACCACCAACGGAAGTGCGCAGACAAAAGCGGCTGTGATTGGTCCTCGGTGTGCCTTTCCGGTTGTCTGTGTGGCTTCCTCCTTTGCATTTTCGCCAACTCCAATAAAAGAAGCTGTTCTTCTTCGATGTCGAGCAACTCCAGATCCATATCTTGCATACACTTTTTTTTTTTTTGAAAAATAAACACTTCCGCCGGCGCCCCCGAAGTTCTCGTCACCGCCCACCGAAATTCTCGTGAGGGGAAACTGCTGTGTGTCCCGAGAAATTCCAGACCGAGGTTGCAGAACCATAACATGAAAAGTGGTTCGCGACCAGAGCAAAGCAACACGTCAAGACGATAGACGCAGAACTATAATCCGCCCTTTACGTGGGTTGACTCTTTGCAGAGTCTTTTTCACTTCAGCTGTGGTCAGGCATAGCACTTGTTCGCCAGGAGGGGGGGTGTTCTTCCTTGCCACCACATCATTCTCTGCATCAAAACGACTGTAGAACACGTTCAGCGCATCGGGCAGGGAGGCATCACTGTCACAGGCCGGTGTTGTTGTCCTGAAGTTAGTGATGGCTTGGATTCCCTGCCACAGCTGCCGTGTGTCTCCACTGTCTCTGAAGTGGCCGTGGATTTTCTGGGCATGCGCTCGCTTTGCATCCCTGATAGCCTGGGCCAGTGTTGCCCGCGCTCTGCTCAGGGCCTCCTTTTCTCCTGTTCTGAATGCTGTGTCTCTGGCTCTCAGCAGTGCACGCACCTCAGCAGTCATCCATGGCTTCTGGTTAGAGCGCGTGGTGATGGATTTGATGACCGTGACGTCATCAGTGCACTTACTGATGAAACCAGTGACTGAAGCCGTGTACTCCTCTAGGTCAGTGGAGCCGTTGGTGGTTGCTGCTTCCCTAAACATTTGCCAGTCAGTGCACTCAAAACAGTCCTGGAGGGTAGAGATGGCTCCTTCCGGCCAGGTCTTTACCTGTTTGTTGACTGGTCTGGAGCGTCTGACCAGCGGTCTGTATGCTGGGATCAGCTTGACGGAGATGTGGTCAGAATATCCCAGGTGGGGGCGGGGCTCGGCACGATATCCACCGGGTATGGTGGTGTAAACAAGATCCAGCGTGTTCGCTCCTCTCGTTGCAAAATCCACATGTTGGTAGAATTTTGGAAGCACTGTTTTTAGATTTCCATGATTGAAGTCTCCGGCGACAATAAGCAGTCCTTCTGGATGTTTGTTTTGGAGATCACTGATGGCCCCGTACAGTGCGGTTAGCGCTGGGAGGAATGTACACAGCTACAATGTGCAGGGAGGAGATCTCTCTCGGTAAGTAGAATGGTCTACATCTCACGACCACGTATTCCACCAGCGATGAACAGGACTTGGAGACTAGGACAGAGTTGTTGCACCAGTCCGTGTTGATGTAAACACACAGTCCCCCGCCTCGTGTCTTACCGCACAGCGGGTCTCTGTCGGCTCGATGCGAGGCTAGTCCGTCTAGCTGAATGGCCGCCTCCGGGACGCGGTCGCTGAGCCATGTTTCTGTGAAAACATACACACAGCAGGTCCTAGTGTCCCGTTGAGTAGTCCGTTGTAGTTTGATGTAGTCCAGTTTATTTTCAAGTGAGCGGACGTTAGAGAGCAGGATGGACGGGAGAGCCGGTCGGCTAGCATTAGCCATCAGCCTAGCACGGACACCGGCTCTCTTGCCCCTCTTCCGTCTTCTCTCACACCGCTTTCGGCGCCTCCTCACCCGGCCCTTGTCTTCAGGCGAGCTCGGGAATTTGCGAAGCAGGCTGGTAGACTGTAGCGCGTCCTTTGTCTCCGTTGGTAACGCCGTTGGGCAGTGTTTAAGTCCCATAAGTAGACTCCGTTGGTAGACTTGTGATACTGCATCTGAGTGTTGCAGTTTAGCGGCCTCTTGAGTGCAGTTTGTAGATTTCAGACACATAACTTAACGATATAAATACAATAATACACTAAAATTACACTGTTTTACACAGTTTTTCCTCTCGAGGGGTCGCTGCGAAAACGATCGCCACTTTATGGTTACCTAGGCAACCAATGAAATATTTCATAATTCAGGATACTGTGCAAGTTTTATTGATGATTTTTCTGAATTATTGTCTGTTATTTCGACTGATTTTAACCATTTTATCTTGACCGGGGATTTTAACATTCACATAGATAAAATGACGGATGCTAATGCCAAATAATTTTCTTCTGTGCTGGACATGTTTGGTTTGTGGCAACATGTAACAGAACCAACCCACCTTCGAGGTCACATTCTGGACCTGCTCATTTCTAAAGGTGTTGATATTTCTTCTGTTGTGGTTATTGATTTGGCCTTGTCTGACCATTTTTGTATTTTATTTGATTTACATATTACTCAGAATATTCAAACAACCAGCTTCTAAGTTAAGAAGAGGTATATTAATGAGAAAACAAGTGCTCAGTTTAGGGAGGCCATAGCTATGTTATCAACAATGAGCGCAGAGTCGGTGGAAGGATTGCTGGATCATTTCAACTAGAAACTAGCTGAACTAGAAACTATCGGTGCAACTAGCTGTTGCACCAATAAGAATCAAGAGCACTTTGATCAAACAGAAAACCCCATGGAGAAACACCACTACGGTCAAAAACCTGAAAAGAGAATGCAGGAAAGCTGAACGTAAGTGGAGGAAAACAAAGCTTGAGATTCACTATGAGCTGTACAAACAAAGCCTGCGTAGTTATAACAATGAGCTGTGCAAGGCCAGACAGCTGCATTTATCTGAAATGATTAATAAGAATGTCAACAAGTCTCAACTCTGTTTGCTTTGATTGAAAAACTCACAAATCCTCCTAAACAGTCAAACCCAGACCTCCTCTCCACAGAGAAATGCAACGAATTTGCCAACTTTTTTAGCCAAAAAAATCAAAACGATTAGACAAAACATTCACGCCACACAGAAAAACAAGAAAACTAATCTGTGTCTAAAATCTAGAAATAACTCTGACGTTATGTCACAATTTAATATTGTTGATTTAAAAATCCTATAGGAAACAGTTGGGCATCTGAAATCAACAACTTGCACTCTGGACATAATACCATCCGACTTTTTAAAAACTGTTTTTACCTCAGAAAAAAGTGATCTCCCTACAAATAGTTAACAGCTCACTGGCATCAGGCATTTTTCCCAAGTCACTAAAAAAACCCAGTTCTTTTTGCTCCAGTCAGTAAAGGCCTCCACAAGGTCTCTGTAGTCCTTCTCCTGTCCACCATGCACACATGCCACAACAGCCGTATCATCAGAATACTTCTGAATGTGGCAGGACTCTGAGTTGTACCTGATGTCCGATGTGTACAGGGTGAACAGAAAAGGAGCCAAAACAGTACCCTGCGGAGCCCCAGTACTGCATTCCAGTATTCCAGAAACACAATTCCCCATCCTGACATACTGTGGTCTGGCAGACAAACAGTCTATAATCCATGATGTCAGGGAGGGGGCCACACCCATACCTAGCAGCTTGTCTTTCAGTATGGGAGGCCGTATGGTGTTGAAGGCACTGGAAAAGTCAAAGAACATGATTCTCACATATGAACCAGGCACATCCAGATAAGCATATGCCCGATGCAACATGTACAGTATCGCGTCTTCCACTCCTATATGTTTCTGGTAGGCAAACTGGAGGGGATCAAGAGCCTCAGCAATCTGCAATCTCATGTGATGAACAATGAGTCTCTCCAAGGTCTTCATGATATGAGATGTCAGAGCCACCGGTCTGTAGTCATTCAGCTCCACCGGTTGCCCTAATTTGGGCTCCGGTATGAGACGAGAAGTTTTCCACAGCACCGGGACTTTTTCCATCTGAATGCTCATATTGAAGAGCCTCTGAAGAGGGACTGCTAGTTGACCAGCACTGTCCCTCAGAAGCCTTGGACAGACTCCATCTGGGCCTGAAGCCCTCCCTGGCTTAAGTCTCCTGAGCTCAGCTCCAACCTCCTCTATAGTTAGACACAGAGGTTGTAGCGGAGGGATGGCGACAGGAGTGATGTTGCTATCAATCATAGAGATGGGGGTGGGGGGTGCAGCTGGACAGAGGAGGGCTAGTGGTGGGAGTTGCTGCAGAGGTGGAGGAGCAGCTGGACGGAGGAGGCCAGGCGGTGGGAGCAGCTACAGATGTGGAGATGCAGCTGTGCTCAGGATGCCTGGTGGTGACAGTTGCTGCAGAGGTGGAGGTGCAGTCAGGCGGAGGAGGAGGCTTGGCGATGCAGGTTGACATTGAGGTGGAAGTACAGCAGGGCAGTGGAAGCAGTATAGAGGAAGCAGCTGTAGTGGTGGGGGTGGAGGGAGCAGCAGCAGAGGTGGAAAAAGCCACACGATCAAACCTGTTGTAATAATGGTTGAAAGTATTGGCTCTGTCCACATCACCTTCTACAGACTGAGAGTTCTTCAGTCTGTATCCAGTGATGGTCCTCATGCCCCTCCACACCTCCTTGGTGTTATTGTTCTCCAGCTGTCTCTCCACCTTTTTCTTGTACTCCACCTTAGCTCGACGTAATGTCTTTTTAAGCTCCTGTTGTACACTCCTCCGCCTTTCTCTATCCCCATTCTGGAACGCCCTCTTTTTCTGGTTCAGTAGGTCTTTGATATCACTGGTGATCCATGGTTTGTTATTTGGATAGCACCTTACAGTCCTCACTGGAATCACAGTGTCCCTACAGAAGTTAATGTAGTCTGTGATGGTGCTGACCCTTCTGTCCATATCTATGTCCTTTTCTTCTTCCTGCAGCAGTACAGCCCAGTCTGTGACATCAAAGCAGTCTCTCAATGCATCACTCGCCTCTGGTGACCACTTCCTGAATGATCTGGTAGTAACAGGAAGTCTTTGTACACACGGTCTGTATGTGGGTTGTAGATAGACCATGCTGTGATCAGATCTACCCAGTGGTGGAAGAGACACTGTCCTGTAAGCCTCCTTCACGTTAGCATAGAACAGATCTAATGTCCTTTCTCCACGTGTTGGAGGATAGAGAGACGTGGTTGAAATCCCCTGTGATTGCAATGAATGCCTCAGGATGCTGGGTCTGTATCCTAGCAACGGCGTCATGGATGACGTCACACGCCGTTGTAGGTGCCACCCTCGGTGGAATGTAAACAACTAGGACGACTGTCTCTGGCGACTACAGCTGAATGCAGCTTCTCCATGTCTGTAGTACGACTGAATAGATGATTTAAAATATAAAGAAAAGGCATCATTTATGAAACATCATACATTCAAATAGCCAGAGTTTCATGGGTATTTACTGCCACTGATGTTCTAATACAGATGTGAGTTTAGTTTACCAACATTCTGCATTGAATCATCAGGTTGATGTATTATAACACCGAGCTGAACTGCACTGGAATGTTTATTCCCTAGAGTTGATTAATGACATAACATAGCACCATCATACTATTGTATGAATATTTGTATGATTATAACCATTTTAGTGTGATTTTGATGAAAAATCATTACACTTTCATGGGCATTAGATACGATACATATCCTATCCATCTTTTAGCCAATCATTTTCAGTTTCTCTTGTTGATGCTGGTGCCAGGGATTGTTTTCAATTCGATAAAGTATACTGTATATCACACATTGAATCTTCACTTTCTGTAAGTACACAGAAAAAAGAAAGGGAATGCAGAAGGGTGGCACGTATGGCAGGGATTAAAATAGACAGAAAGAGAAAGAAAGAGAGATGAGGACACAGTGTAAGTCTGACTACTTTTCACCAGGGTCCATGGTGAAGTTGTCAGGCATGAGGGTGTGTGAGCCCACTGGACGATAATGTGGCATGACACTTCTGAAATGAAAGCCTGGTTACCATGGCAAAAAGCGGGTAGGGACAGTCTCTCCAGGGGACCAAATAAAACAAGCTGTAAATGATGTTTGATTAGAATTAGATCTTGAAACGGTTCAGGACGACCCTTTTGCTGGCTGCTTTCTTCGGCCTAAAAGGCTTCTTTTTTCCATGTTTGTCCCTAAGCACCATATTGCAAGTGTCAGGTTAACTTGACATATGAGTAAAAGAAATTTTGACCAATTTACTATGTTAAGAACTTAAATATCTATAAGTATATCATATCACAATAAAGGGGAAGAAAAACAAACAAATGAATAAGGAATAAAAAAATAAATAGGTAGCTTTTCTTTGATGGTATAACAGCAATTTGATCTGTGTTTCTGTAAATTGTGAAAAAAAATTGATCAACCAGGTTGGAATCGTGAGGCAATAAAAGTAAGATAAATAAACAAAGTTTATTTATTGAGAGATTTTTTTGTAAGCACTCTGCTTTTCTTCTTGAACAAGACATGGAACATCAGCACAGATATTAGCAATCAGAAATCTTAAAACTGCTTCTTAGTTTCCTTTATGATTCTACACAATCTATTCTATCTAATCTCCTGCTTTTTTTTTTTTTTTTGCTGTCCCTGCTGTTTTTTCCCCTCTCCTCTGTATCTTTCTTTCTTTGTTTTTGTCATTTACAATATCTTTCCTTGGACACACTCTTATACACAAACCCATTGATTTGGTGATGCATTCCTTATTGTCCCCCTTCTCCTCACCAACCACGTCTTGTTAAATAGACCATAAAAAGGTAGAGATGTTGACGTAAGCCACCTCTGAATGATCATTATGATTTGTTACTTCTACACACGCCTTTGTGAAATTTGTATACTGCCTCACTGGCTATGAATGAATTGACAGCTGAAATATATCCTTTCCTCTTTAGTCTCATGTAATCTTCTACTCATTGAGAGGCCACCCTTACATTTTTTCATTCTTGCATTTTTCATTTTTCCTGATTGCAATTGACATCAAGATGATCACCATCAGCTGTATTGTTTTTAATATTTTTTTTCTTCTATACTTGCATTTCTATACTCCCCTACCCGAACCAGGGTTTGTATTCCCACCCCGCTGTGACTGGTGTGCAGTTGGTGAGAGGCTGGGGTAGTTTGTGGTTGTGGAAAAAAAAGAAAAAAGATGGTTGCTGAGTCTTGGGGCCATTTCTCTTGTTTGTCTTCATGTTTGGGTTACATTCATCATCACACATTCTATTTGGAATCAACGGATTATATCTATTATGCAATGGGACTTCAGGTGGCGGAGTGAGTGCTGGAGGTTTAGGTTTGGTGCTGGGTTTACCTCTGCGACAGACAACATGAGACCAGATCCTGGCTGGGGTTGATGATTTGGGTTTGGCACCAACACTGTTCCAGTGGGAGATATCAGTCGGACCGTCCGGTTTGGGAGCTTCACCAGATATTCCAGTGTCATTTGGACAGATCCAGGGAAGTGCGTCAGCCAGGTCTGCAGTGTGAGATTCCACATCAGCTGTGATCCCGTCTGGAAATATCTGAGTTAGTCCTTTGGCACATGAAGGCTCCATAGACTGCACAGGAGCTGTAATAGAGTCAATAAATTCCTTGTTCTTACGAATGTCTTGCAGCGTTTCAATCCTCTTCTCGAGCTGTGTTATCCTAACAGGAAGTTGCTCACACTCTGTGCAGCTCACTGATACTGCAGGGTTAGGAGACATTGGGCCTCATGCAACAACCGTTCGTACGCACAGATTTGTTCGTAAGTCGTGCGTACGAGTGATTTAAGAGAATTTGCGCATTCACCAATATGTTCGTATTTTACGTTTTCTTTCAGGTACGAACAGAATTTACGAGTGATCCAGACCTGTCGTAGGAGTTTCGTAAAATAGTCTGCTGTTATTCCAATCAAGTTTGCTTGACTAATGGATTGTATATTTAATTACTTTGAAGCAAACATAAATAAATATATACATTATACCCCATAATGATGCTGACATTATTCTGTTTGACTTAAATTATGCACTAATTGAAGATTAATTTGACTCTGGATATAACAAGGTCAATGGGAAGCGTAACAAGTGGCTGACTTGCTACTTTCGGATGCCTTAGCGCGTCAGGCTCTTGGAAGAGAGCGTGTGTTCCGAGACCGTGTAGATATCCTTGCAGAGACAGATGAATGGCTGACATCGGGATTTTGATTGCCAAGGACTGTGCTGCTGCAAATATGCAGCTTGCTAGAGCCACAACTCCAGAGATAAACACGCCGATCAAACCCAATTCCACCACACGTCCAGGTCCTCACCACCAGTGTTGGGTATAGTTACTTTGGAAAGCAGTTAATTAGGTTACAACGTTACTATCAATTAAAAGTAATCAGTTACGTTACAGCGTTACCTATTAATAAAAGTAACGCGTTAGAGTTCTCCTGCGTTACCGAAAATTAAAAGCTGTTTGCAGCGCCTCACACATGCTGCAGCTTAACTGACGCAGACACACAGCCTGCTTTAAATGCACCGAGACGTCCTGACAATGAATAACATCAGTCATCCAACCAAATTATCTCTGCAGGATAACAATAACAAGAAAGACAGTCAGTTATATGCCACATAGCATTTTATTATTATTATTTTTAAAATCACAGAACATGTGATCAAAATTCAGGAGTTGCCTAACGTTTGGTACCCAGCCCAGGTAGCCGATATAATGCAGCTATGAAAGTGCATTTACGTGCGCTTAAGTAAACAGAATCTGAGGTAAACAGGTTGCAGGTTCAGATCAATTTATACATTAACGACCAATCAACGATCTAACAAAAATGCCGAACAATAAAATGGCTCACTGGCACACAGCAGGTAAATGACAAATATAGCCTAACAGCTGAACTATGAAAATACTATTCAAGTATCACAGGCCTGAACTCACTGTACCTTCGTCCACTTACATTTACTCTTCAAAGTAGTGATTGAAACGTAGCAAAAGAAGACCAGCGGGATAGAGTGGTGCTTCAATGCAAGATGTTTTTTTTAAATTGGAAGTGAAATTTTTTGAGGTGGACAGGAGCTTTTCACCAACACAGAGAGCGCATTTTACCGTTATGTTGTTCGTGTTCTTTTCGCTGGTGAAATGAAAATAATGTGTGTACTTCCACGACGAAAACGCTGACCTCTCTGCCATCTTGCCGGGGGTTCGAGACAATCACACACACTCACACACTCACACACAGGTGATGTAGGTCAGCAGCAGGGCACAGACGCATCACAGCGCTGCGCCTCTGCTGACACATCCGCAGGTGGCACAGATCAAATTGATCGAGATATATGTGAGTAAAAATGAATATAAATATGAACGAATTTATAAATGTATATATAATTAATATAAATATAAAAATGTGACACACAAATAAATGTATATATGTATATACATATACATACATTTGTAAATATATTTTCGAGATTTTAAAATAAATATGCTTGACTTTGTGCGTGCAGTCTGGCAGTCTGCATTTGTGGATCCATTTTTTGCATTTGTGGGTCCATTTTTTGCTCTTGTGTCCATGGCGTCATTTTGACACACTCCTACTGTGCTGCAAGATGCACAAACAAATGCATGCCGATTTGAATGTGAACAGCGGCACAGCCCTCTATTCATGGAGCATCCACCAGATGGCAGTGTGCAAGGCACAGGGCAATGGCAGTGCCTAGCAGTCCAAGACAGAGGCTTTGGACGATCAATATGGAGTCGACAAGTGGAACAACTGGATGGGTATGACTAGCAATTTAATCATTTGCCTAGCCAAAGGGATTTAGGAAAAGTCATAAATGATTAAACCACAACACTGATCATCACCCTTGGATTTTTCGGCACGGGAACCTTTCAGGGGGAGATTGGAGTCGTGTGCTCTCTTGGTCATCAAAACTCAGTTTCATCAAAAATTAGTTTATCACCAAATTCCCACACACCGCTGTCCAACAAGTACAAATTAAGAGGGACTTTCATGCTGTGGCTGGACTGCCAAACATAATCGGAGCAATAGACTGCACACACATACGGGTCAAAGCACCCGTGCCGTTGTGGAGCGCACTGATCTGAAGGCCAGGTGGGTGTGTCTCGATACAGCGGGGAGCAAACTTCTCTATAGCCCAGAGAAATCTGGCATGCTGCGTTTTGCACAATATTGCCATGAACGAGGGTCTCACACAACCTGAACCGGCCCAGGCAGACCAGAAGGTGTGGTGCCAGAAGACCCCTCTCATGGACCACCCCATCAAAGTGCCATCATGATGAGGCAACAACTGATTGCACGGCTTGAGTTGAAGTCATCGAGCGCATTTTTTATATCAAACCAGTTCTTCTTCATTTCGGTGACATTACGAACTACAGGTGACACGGAATTAACAGCACTTTAATAACTTCCCATTTCTTGGCTTTAGCAGGTCCCGTAATTCCACTGCTGACACTGCTAAAAATGACAGATTTTCCTTCTGGATCTCTGAAAGCAGAACTTCAGTCTCAGAGCCCCATAAGTTGTTCTTTTTGCGCCTTGATGCCATTCTCATTCTCATGGCCTTATATGGTATTATTTTGGGCGTGGAGTATGCAAATTTACCATCCTCGTGCACTTAAATACGCACGGGTGGCATTCATCATTTACGCAGGTCGTTTACACACTTTTTCCGAAGTTAAGAGCGTTTGTTGAATCTGACGTGGCGTGTTCGTGCAAGACCTTCGGACGAAAAAAGTCAGAGAAATTTAGAATAGAAATGCGAAAATGTTCTTGCATGAGGCCCATTGTCCGGCTGGTCCGAACCTGATATTCTTGGCTTGCATTTTAATTTGATATAACGTGTAAATTAATTAATTATGTAAGGTGTCAATGGGAATACAAAAAAAAATACACATGGACTGTGTTTAAATTCTCATGTCTTTTTTCAAAATCTTTTGAAACATACCGTTGTGGGTTTATAATCTCACACTAGAAATGTTATTGGTTCCTATGGAAACCTTTGAGGTGATTACACAGAACAAATTCAAGTAAATCGGTGTTCACCGTTTGAGGCAGCCAATGTGCCAAATTGCAGTTTTTGTAATCTGTCAGATCTCAGATACAGCGTCTTCCTTACATGTCTTTGCACATCTTGTACCTTTCTCCATCTTTTCTTCTTATCTGCCATTCCCTTTTAACTTGAGTTGCAAATGAACTGTTTACCAAGGCTGAACTAATCAAAGATGACTGCTCTCTGTCAGTGTCTATTATACAGCCCACTCTTCCATCCCATCTTTCGCTCACTCCCACTCTTCATCTCCCTTATAGAGGGCTGGTAGAGACCACACTCTGCTTTTCTGTTATAAATTGAAAAGTAACACATAAGTATGATGGGACATTGACACTCCACCAGACGCTGCGGTGGGGATGAGAAGGTGTACGCGTCTGTTATGGGGGTTCACAAGCTCAGGCAGAGCACAGGATTTTCACATTTTGCAAACTTTAGATTAGTCCAGTCATTGGAAAACATAGATGATTTATTATTCAGCGGATGTGTTCTCCATCTGCAATGCAATTGTGATCTTTTGGATTTTTTTTCCATCAGTTTCCACAAAATTAAACACTTTCTGATTTAATAATTTTAATCCTGAAAATCTAATGCCTTAGTGCTGGGCGGTACGACAAAAAATACATATCACGGTATTTTTTCACAGTATCACGGTTTCACGGTATATCGCGGTATTTTTTTTTCATGCATAATTAGGTGTTCACAGCATTTTCTACAGATTGAGAACAGAATTAAAAATTAAAATAAAAATTCTTCAAAATAATTCCTTTGTTAATAATTGGTCACACTGAACTTTATTGTATTAATATTCACATCTTCATTGTAAACAAATTAATAACATGGCTAATTACACTGGTCGGACTGTTCAGCTGTTTCAGACTGATACCTCCGGTTCAGGCTGGTCCTCATACTCAACACCCACGTCTCTTTTTCAATCGCGGAAAATATTTTTCAATACTCATCTGGATTGAAGCAGCAAACATTCAGTGTAAGAGTTTAAAAACCTAATTTATTTGATTCACAGCTGCTAGTGTTTTGACCTCGACAACCCAACTACATTTTTTTTTTAACGGCAAACTTGCGACTAGTTAACTTTATAAAGAAGGCGTAATCGCTTGTTTGCTATGGGTCGGGTCGGGACGGGACAACATTGTATTAAAAATATAAAATATTTTTATAGGACTTTTTAATGTGTGATTTTTATAAAGTTGCACGTGATACCAACCTTTTGGGAATTTCGCCAACCGTCTTCTTTCGGTTGAGCTAATCTAACGCGACGCTGAAGCTAGCAAGCTTCCAGGGAAGATCTCGCTGATGGAGACATACGCGGTGTGCACGGAGGGGAGGGACTGTGTGTGTAGGCTATGTGAGAGAGACGCATGACTGACAGAGACGGAGGGAATTGGCTCTATATGAACGAATTGGATTATTTTATGAATTATGATTATTATTAATTAATTGAATTCCAATTGGCTTGAATTGGACTTACTATCTAAGTGCCTTGAGATGACATTTGTTGTATTTGGCGCTATATAAATAAAAATGAATTGAATTGAATTGAGAGCAGGGAAAGGAAATGCAGCTTAACAAATACGAGTATTTTTTAAATAGCGTTAAAAATAGACAGTAAACATGCATGTTTAGAAGCGCAACACTGAAAAGAGTCCCGTCTCAAACAATGTCGCACGACGCAGCGTTCCCCCCCGTTGTGTAATCAAATATGGCGGTATATTAAAAATTCATATCATAATGAAATTATAAACCGGTATTCGGTGTGAACCGGTGTACCGCCCAGCACTATAATGCCTTAAGGTTTTTTACTTTATGCAGTAGAAGGAAGATATGCTTACAATTAATTTCCCGTAAAGCAAGCAAATAAAAAACTACACGCTTATTTATACTTTGACAGAATAATTCAAACAGTTATGGTTATACCTAATACCAGATTATAATAAACCCAAATTATCAGAGATGATTTCTTTAATTCAGTACAATTCCTTATGTATTTTGAATCAAATTACATATTTTTTTCGGCCATGTGCCAATTGGAAATTTTGTCATAGTCACAAAAGCCTTTGTGTATCTACAAAAGTGATTGATTACATGGTTACTCACATGTGAAATACTACTGGTGAAAAAATGTGGAAGCAAGGATGTCCTTGAGATGGCATTTATCTCAATGAACAGCCTTGGAGTCTCCTGAAGAGAAAGTTTGAAAATACAACGTGTATATAAAGTGACATGTGACTATAAATAGAGGTTCGATATTGTGAAATATGTGAGGTTGTTGTTTTATTTTGAGTACAGTAATCAAACAATGAATTCAAAACCTAACAAGACAAATTAGAGCAAAATCTAGACACATTGTGCACGTAGAGCACAGGTGGCTGGATTTATATGTAATCACAAAACACTGACAGCTGAAGCCTAAAGGGGAACTAATATCTGCTTCTATCATAACCTTAAACCCATTTTCGAAATACACAGTACAGATGTTTACTACAGATGAGCTACTACTACTTAACTACTACTACTACTACTAAAACTAACACAATGTCACAGCAATCCGTGAAATTGTTGTGAATTGAGTATTGCATCATATTTAATGCTACCAATATGTCTAATAATAAATGTTTACTTTTGGAGATTGGAGAAGTTCAACAAATGGCACTACACACCTGGCTGATTCAAGATCAAGGCCTGTCCAGGCCATTAATGCCTAATAATTGGTGTCTCCTTCAGTGACGTGCACAGGTAATGGTCCAAGTTGCCAGGGCAACCACCCTTTTGCCGTCCTTGGCTGATGCTGTCCTTCCGAGGGAGGGGAAAAAATAATATGATTTCATATTTCAACATGATTTTCTGTATAATTCGTAATTTTGATTGAAGTTTCCTAAAATAAAGTCTTCAGAGTCAATCATTCAGATTCACCAGACACCTGGAGATTTAGGCAAAAGGAAGGGGCACTGGCGTTGCGGAGGGCAAGCAGCACGCTTCACTAGAAAAAAAAAAAACAAGCACGCACGCGACCGGGCGGCGCTTGAGCCAAGCAGGATTTTGAAGATACCGTGGGAGTAGAGTGACTGCCCTGACGGCCTGAAGACATGATCACAATCAACTTCTCTAAAATCCAATGTCGAGTTTAGGACGTTTAGTGACCATAAATAATCTGACAGCCAGCTACTGTACCACGTTTAGGCAGCAAAAAAAAAACACAGACAGCCAGCTAGCTTGCAGTCAACGTTTTAAATGGCTCAGAAAAATAATATAGGCCTAGGCTAATATGATTGGAGGAGGGGGGGGGGGGCAGAAGGCAGAGGAACCGTTGAGACAGGGAGTCCTTCGGAAGCTGGGCAGGTAGAACTGGCGAGGTGATAACCAATGAGGTGGAGCCCTCCCCCATGGATGACTGAATGTCTGGAGACCAAGGGGCAGAAAACTTCTCAGGAGGCCTGCCAGACAACCAGCGACGAAGGAGTGGCGGACGGCCAGATGTCCAATGAGAAAGGAGCAAGGATATCTCTGGAGGACGACCTGCTGGGCGGCCAGATATCCAGCGATGGAGGAGGTAGCTCTGTGGAGCAGAGAAGGGACCAAGTCACACATGTACAAGTCTCAAGTAAGTCTCAAGTCTTAGCTTTCAAGTCTCAAGTAAGTCCCAAGTAATTTTTTCTTGGGCAAGTCAAGTCACCTTATTATTGCAATTTTACATGCAGAATCTGATCTTAATAAAGTGAAAAGACAAGATATAAGTAACTGTCAGTAAACATTATTGGCCAATGTGTCCAATCTGTCCACCCCGTATCATATCAAGCTAACGTTAGCTAACTACCGACTAGGCTAACAGGATAATATTAGCTAATTTGACAAGCACTTACTGGTCAGAATGGATCTTCAAATGACGAACAAAGTTCGAAGCTATGCTAGATGTTTAACACTCAAGTCATTCAAGTCATCGTGTCTCAAGTCAAGTCAAGTGCCGAGTCTTTAACTTCCAAGTCCGAGTCGGGTCTCAAGTCTTTTATTTTATGTCAAGTCAAGTCACAAGTCATCAAAACAGCGACTCGAGTCGACTTGAGTCCTAGTCACAGTGACTTGAGTCCCCATCTCTGCTGTGGAGCACGGCTGGAAATCAGGCCTGGAGAATTGGAGCCTCCCAGACGAACAGTTGAATGTCAGACAGAGTTGGAAGCAGTGTTAATTTCGTCAACCAGGACGATGACGAAAATATTTCGTTAACGCCCCTTTTTCCCTTGACGATTACGCACAAAATTGCTTCCAGAAAATAAAAATATGACGAGAATAAAAAATGATTTTCGTTAACGAGACTAAGACAAGACGAAATTTACAAGCCATGGACGAATGGACATTAAAAAATGTAATTGTTTATAATTAATTTGCAATTGTTAATATAAGTGTTTCTTGAACTTCATAGAAGATTACGCGCTGTTGCCCTGTTTGTCCCTGCACGGCGCCTGTCCCACAGTGCCTCGCGCGGCTCAATCAGTAGTAGTTCAGTGAGTCGAGTTCAGTTGAGTTTAGGCCCTTCCCATGTCAACTAACGTAGCCGGTAGCTAGCTATAACTTAACCGTAGCTAGTTCAAATTTGCAGTCCAGTCATGGCGGCGGGCTCGGATACCGGTATACGGTTTGTTGGAGCTGGGCGAAAACAACGCCTGGATGTATGGAGCCATTTCATTTTCAACGCGAAGGACAACAAAACAACCTGCATGATAATAATTGATCATGCTGCCGATGCCGGTGGTGGCCAAGATGTGGGGGGACCGGAGGAAGGACGCCGCCAAAGAGTCTACGGCTTCAAAATGGCAGGGAAGAACACGACGAATCTCAAGCAACATCTGAGGTGCCAACATGCTGACATATGGAAGAAGGTAAGGAACGGGTGGGCCTGTCGGTACTCAAAAGCTATTTAGCGGGCCCTAGTAGTAGTACCGCCTGTATTGTTGTCATCTACTACTAGCCATTAGTTAGCTAACTAGCTCTGACAGCATCACGCTGAGGGTGTTATTTGTCGCCCATATCAAAACAATTGGAGAGAGATGCTTTTACGCACAGAAGCTTTTGGAAACATTGGTCATGACCATGATCATTATATTGAATTGGTTATTTTCCGACAAGCATGGTGAACAGCACTCAACGTTAACATGATCAGAAGTGTGTCAGAATCATAACAGTTAGCGTAGTGTGTTCGGACAGTGGGATAATGACAAATACACGTCTGCCTGTGTTGTGTTGATCAGAATATTTTAGCGAGTAAAATATGGTAGTAGATTCGCCAGACCAGAGCTAGCTACTATGAGAGAGGCAAATACTGACCGAAAAGTAGTCGAACTTAGATGCACGTGGTGTTGACTGGGTATTGATTGGGTATAGTAGTAAAGCCAGTCATGATCAACCTACCGGTAACTAGCTAATGTTTGTGTGTGTGCCTTCCTGTGCCTGTATCTGTCTGTCTCTCTGTCATAGAAGAAAGATGTTCTACTGATAAACTGGATATTAATCATTTAAATTTCTTCCTCCCAAGTTAGATACCTGACACAGTGACACCACAGCCAAACAGGGGCGGACTGGCCATCGGGGATACCGGGGAAATCCCCGGTGGGCTGACGAAAATGGACCGGCCCGTCACCGGCCCATGTCACACACCAACCAGCCCATTGTAATCGTGATTCGGCCCATTCTTTGACAGGTCATCACAGTGTGGCACGGAAATGTTGTGTAACCCGTCAACACATACTTATCACTAATGCACTGACTGACTTTTATATCACTTCTTTGCGATCTGTATTCACACTCATGGTGTTTATTTTCTTTACTCATGCAATTTCTTCTGTCAGTCTTTTAGGTGTTATTAAATGTCAATCTGTATGTAAATAAAGTTGTATCATTATTATTGTTAATAATAATAACAATAACAATAATGTCAATCAGTCTAGCCTACTCCCATACACACTTGCGCCAGGAGGGTTTCACTTGACGTCACTTCCGTATTTTCTAAGCGCGCGAACCTAAGTGGTGGGCAACCTGAGCTGGATCCCATTGAAAACACTGTGTTTTGTCTGCCACTTTTTTGCCCAAAATGCCTCGGTTTTGTGCCGTTTTTGGATGTTGCAATCGGTCTAACCGAGAGAAGGGAAAGGGTTACTATCGAGTACCTAAGGTAATCACCCATAGAGGTGAGAAATGGAAAAAACTCACAGAACAACGCCGCAAAAAGTGGATAGCTAACTAGACGTTTACAGACTGGAGGAGCTGAATCTGCAAATGCTCGTGTCTGCGGTGACCACTTCGTCAAAGGTATGTGCGAAATCGAACTGTTTAGTAGTAGTGCAGTAAAGTATTATGTTGTTAAATGCCAATCAACAGTAATGTAATACGGGCTACGTTTGGGCTTTGTTTTGAAGGCTGTCCCAGCGCGTTGTTGGCTACTGAGTCAGTGGACTGGGCTCCGATGGTCAAGCTGGATTACCAAAACACAGAGCTAAGACACCGTCATCGGTGTTTCATGCGATCTCTGAGATTATTTATAATCTATAATTTAATTTATAATTTATAATTATAAATAATTATTTATAATTATTATTATTTTAAATGCACATGTGCCAGCAGAGTTAGTTTATGTTCTGTTATTTAACTTATTGTTTTGTTATGCACCTTCAACATGCCTACACACAATCACACACTCAGCATGCAACACCACTGATCCCACTGATGTTCACACCCCATTGTATATTCTGTTCTGTTCATTTCTACAATATAGTTCATACTAATTATACCCTCTGATTCCAGTTTCTTTATTGTGTGGTCTTTCTCTGCTGACATTCATTCCTTAAGGCTCTGTCATCTGAGCAGAGTTAAGCATATTCATCTAGCAAACTATACCTACCTTGGAGTGTTACAAGAGCAGGTATCATTTTATTCCATGTGTCCATCCCGGAAAATTGGTGGATCCAAAAGTTATTAAAAAAAACATATATGATGTTATTTCTTTGTATTCACCCAAAATAATGTTAAGTGTATGGATATTTGTGCAAGTAGACCACTGACGTGCGAAGCATTGAGTGGGTATCGCGCCGTGTATTGAGTGGGCCGCGCGCCGTGTATTGGGCCGCATGCCGTGTACTGAGGGGGCCGGTCTGACAGTAACTCCTGGGCCACTTTTCTCCCCAAGTCCGCCCCTGCAGCCAAATCAGATGTTGGGGAAGGAAGGGAAGTCTGTTGCAGAGATGTTGGGAGCACCCCCACCGTACAAACCTGACGCCAAAGAGCAGAAAGCCCTGGAGAACTCAATGGCAAAGTGGATTGGGCGTTCTGGCCTGCCTGCAAGGACCATTGAGGATGAAGACTTTGTGGATATGATGAAACAAGCCGACAAAAGGTTCAATGTGCCCAAAAAAACCAAAATTAACAATTTAATCAATAAGCAGTACAACGATAAAAAAGCGGCATGCAGGGAGCAGGTTGCAGCAGCAAAGAACTTGACAATTGGTCTTGACATTTGGACAAAAAAGGACTCACAGCATCATTTTTGGCAATCAGGGCTTGTTTTTTTTGCAATATAAAAAAAACCACAGTTCACATCATGTTGCGACTAGTGGAGATTGATCACCCTCACACTGCAGAGTCCATTAAAACAGTGGTCGAGAAATGCCTGGAGGACTGGGGCATTCCCAAAGAGAAAGTTTTAACTTTCATAACAGACAACGGGAGCAACATGGTCGCAGCCTTCAAGGACGAGAATGAGGAAGATGAGGGCGAGCCCAGCTCCTCTGAAGAAGACAAAGAGGACGAAGAAGATGCAAGATCCCTGACTGAAGAGCCACGGTACGGTTAGAAAACATCAGGCACTTGGCCATGTTTGGCTGTTAATCTCAGGGTATCATGATTGTGTGTTATTAAAACATGATTCATTGTAGCAACGCACTAGAAGGGTCTTGCTCTCTTGTTGGTTGTAATTGAATTTAGATAAGGAATGAATGATTAAGCTTGCTTTCTCTCTTGTCTGTCATCACTACCTAGCTATGGAGGACTGAAGAGGACACCATGTGCTGTACACACTGCAGTTGGTTGTCAACCTGATCGACAAAGACAGCACTGTTCAACGGGTCCTAAACAAAGCCCGCAAGTTCGTCAGGACTCTGCGAACAGTCATCCGTGGCCCTAGAGAAGCTTATCCACCTCTGCGGGTTGACTCTGACAAAAGACTGTCCCACCAGATGGTCAAGCACCTATCTGATGATTTCCCGCCTTCTGCGAGTGAAGGACTCAGTTGTCAAGGTTTGATTTGATTTTTAATGTGAAAATTAATTAAGCCATAAGACCTGAGATGCTGTTCTTTACGGTGTTTATGGACACAACAGGGATGTGGTAGTAATGGGGCTGAAGGCCGAGTTATGTACACAGCTGCTTGTATTTGCGACATCGTTCTTTCGGTCACTACCCACAGCTTGTGACCATAGGTGAGGGTAGGAACATAGATTGACCGGTAAATCGAGAGCTTGGCCTTCTGGCTCAGCTCCTTCACCACGACGGGCCGGTGCAGAGCCCGCATCACTGCGGACGCCGCACCGATCCGTCTGTCAACCTCCTGCTCCATTCGTCCCTCACTCATGAACAAGAACCTGAGATCCTTGAACTCCTCCACTTGGGGAAGGATCTCATTCCCGACCCAGAGAGGGCATTCCACCATGGTCTCAGATTTGGAGGTGCTGATTCTCATCCCAGCCGCTTCACACTCGGCAGCGAACCGCTCCAGTGAGAGCTGAAGGTCACAGCCCGACGACGCCAACAGAACCACATCATCCGCAAAGAGCAGAGACCCGATTCTGAGGTCGCCAAAACGGACCCCCTCAACGCCCTGGCTGCGCCTAGAAATTCTGTCCATAAAAATTATGAACAGAATTGGTGACAAAGGGCAGCCCTGACGGAGTCCAACCCTCACAGGAAACATGTCCGACTTACTGCCGGCAATGCGGACCAGACTCTGACACCGGTCATACAGAGACCGAACAGCCCATATCAAGGAGTCCGTCACTCCATACTCCCGGAGCACCCCCCACAAGAGTCCCCGAGGGACACGGTCGAACGCCTTCTCCAAGTCCACAAAACACATGAAGACCGGTTGGGCGAACTTCCATGCACCCTCCAGGATCCTGCCGAGGGTATAGAGCTGGTCCACTGTTCCACGGCCAGGACGAAAACCACACTGCACCTCCTGAATCCGAGATTCGACTATCCGGCGGATCCTCCTCTCCAGTACCCCCGAATAGACCTTACCAGGGAGGCTGAGGAGTGTGATCCCCCTATAGTTGGAACACACCCTCCGGTCCCCCTTTTTAAAGAGGGGGACCACCACCCCGATCTGCCAGTCCAAAGGCACTGCCCCCGATGTCCACGCGATGCTGCAGAGGCGTGTCAACCAAGACAGCCCTACAACATCCAGAGCCTTGAGGAACTCAGGACGGACCTCATCCACCCCCGGGGCCTTGCCACCGAGGAGCTTTTTGACCACCTCGGCAACCTCAGCCCCAGAAATGGGAGGCCCCACGTCCGAGCTCCCCAACTCTGCTTCCTCATCAGAAGGCGTGTCGGTAGGATTGAGGAGGCCCTCGAAGTATTCCCCCCACCGACTCACGACGTCCCTAGTTGAGGTCAGCAGAGCCCCGCCCTCACCATACACGGTGTTGACGGTGCACCGCTTCCCCCCCTGAGCCGCCGGATGGTGGACCAGAAACTCCTCAAGGCCGTCCGGAAATCATTCTCCATGGCCTCCCCGAACTCCTCCCAAGCCTGAGTTTTTGTCTCAGCAACCGCCGAGGCCGCGTTCCGCTTGGCCTGTCGGTACCCATCAGCTGCTTCCAGAGTCCCACTGGCCAAAAAGGCCCGATAGGACTCCTTCTTCAGCTTGACGGCTTCCCTCACCACTGGTGTCCACCAGCGGGTTCGGGGGTTGCCGCCACGACAGGCACCGACCACCTTACGGTAACAGCTCCGGTCGGCTGCCTCAACAATGGAAGCACGGAACATGGCCCATTCGGGCTCAATGTCCCTCACCTCCCCCGGGACATGGTTGAAGCTCTGCCGGAGGTGGGAGTTGAAACTCCTCCTTACAGGGGATTCCGCCAGCCGTTCCCAACAGACCCTCACAATACGTTTGGGCCTGCCAGGTTTGACCGGCTTTCTCCCCCACCAGCGGAGCCAACTCACCACCAGGTGGTGATCAGTTGACAGCTCCGCCCCTCTCTTCACCCGAGTGTCCAGGACATACGGCCGCAAGTCCGACGATACAACCACAAAGTCGATCATCGAGCTGCGGCCTAGGGTGTCCTGGTGCCAAGTGCACATATGGACACCCTTATGCCTGAACATGGTGTTCGTTATGGACAGTCCGTGACGAGCACAGAAGTCCAATAACAAAACACCACTCTGATTCAGATCGGGGGGGCCGTTCCTCCCAATCACGCCCCTCCAGGTCTCACTGTCATTGCCCACGTGAGCATTGAAGTCCCCCAGCAGGACGAGGGAGTCTCCCGGAGGAGCACTCTCCAGTGCCTCCTCCAGGGACAAAAAGTGTGGGTACTCTGAACTGCTGTTTGGTGCATAAGCACAAACAGCAGTCAGGCTACCCTCTCGTCCACCGGGGTAAACCCCAATGTACAGGCGCACAGCCGGTGGGCAAAAAGTATGCCCACACCAGCTTTGCGCCTCTCACCGCGGGCAACTCCAGAGTGGAAGAGAGTCCAACCCCTCTCGAGGAGTCTGGTTCCGGAGCCCAAGCCATGCGTCGAGGTGAGTCCGACTATATCTAGCCAGAACCGCTCAGCCTTGCGCACCAGCTCAGGCTCCTTCCCCAGCAGAGAGGTGACGTTCCACGTCCCAAGAGCCAGCTTCAGTAGCCGAGGATCAGACCACCAAGGTCTCCGCTTTCGGCTGCCACCCAGCTCACACTGCACCCGACCCCCATGGCCCCTCCCACAGGTGGTGAGCCCCTCAGAAGGTGGACCCGTGCAATTTCTTCAGGCTGTGCTCGACCGAGCCTCAAGGGCACAGACCCGGCCACCAGGCGTTTGCCGGCGGGCCCCACCCCTGGGCCCCACCCCTGGGCCTGGCTCCAGGGGGAGGCCCCGGTGACCCACGTCCGGGCAAGGGCACACTGCGTCCAACACTGTCCATCATCATAGGGGTTTTATTTCTCAGTTTTCTTTGACATAATAAAGGTTTATTATTGCTATTATATAAATGTGAAGTAATTACTCCTGAATTAATTATATTGAAAGGGAAAAAAAGCAGTGAACTTTTTTCTGGTGTTTAAATGTTTTTATAATTCACGGGTCAAAAATGACCCATAAGACAATCTTTGTACCCTAGTGGTGTACAGCCCACATGGAAACATAAACAAAGATAAAGTATGACTTTTTCTAATGATGGGGTCCCTTTAGGAAAAGTCAGAAAATTTCAAGTTGGAAAAAGATAGTTTAAGTTTATTTTTTCTACAGCTAAACATGGTAGTGGGTCACTTTTGACCCGCAAGACAACATGAGGGTTAATGTGGAAATGCAATGGACACAGTTCCACTTACTCATTCAGACGCAAAACAAGGGCAAACTGTTCTCTGACAAACTTTAGGGCGTATATCATATCATTTGTGTAGAAATTTTTGGGTGAAAAAATAGGCTATTAAAAGACATGTCAGACAGGTGGGATGTTTAAAAAAAAAAAAAACATACCGCCATAGGAGGAAAAAAGTGTCAGAATGATGGGATGTTTGATAGAAAATTAAGTGTTGCCATTCCGACAATTTGAGGCCCATGTCGGACTGGTGGGATGTCGGAATGTCAGCATGCAACCTTCCCTGTAGACTTGATCAGTCAAAATTATTTTATTAATAAAATCCCCCCCTGGAAATAAATCAGTTAGTATTAGTAATTAATGTTCAACTTATTGCTTGAAATGAAACATGTACACTTTAAGAATGAATCAAACCACATCTTCTACTGAGTCACATAGCTGATTGTGACATTTCTGAAAAGCGTGCTTGTAACTTTACCCAAAAGTAGTGCAACTGTTATAAACAATATTCCATTTAATATTGGCTTCTATTAATAGAACATACTGTATATATGAGCAGGCTATACAGAATAGTTCTCACAACAGAATGTGATATAAATAGCTTTCTATAGTAACTGCAGAAAAAGGATATAATTTACAGCTCAAGTTGCAATGGTAACTTGCTCAAGTTATCATTGTCTGCAGTTTTCCCTGTTTCTCCTCCCAGCAAACTATTCAGATTAATGCTGTTTTTACTCTCTGCGTAGAACTTAAATTTTTTTTAATCTATTATCGCAACCAGAACACAAAAACACATAAGAAAACTTGTGGATTCAGACATGACAGTTTGTTTTAGTAACAAGTTGGGAGAAGACAATGTAATTGTTGCGTTCAAACATAAAGTGCTTGAGAAATTAACAAAACACATGAAAGCAATATGCATATAGCAGTGATATAATTGAAATAGCAAAACAAAAAGTAAAAAGATAAATAAGAAAAAAATAAAACAACAGATTGAAATAAACAAGAAAAGCATGTTAAAGCAGGTAGGACACAAACAATTCAGTAAATTAGATATAGGCATCTTCAAAGCAGTTTTGTTTTGGATTTGTCTGAAAAACAAAAAGGATATCAGCAATATGTACCCAAGCTGGGAGCCATTTTGTACCCAAGAGGAGCCTGAAAACTAAAAGCTCAAACGTAGAGATTATAGGAACCACAAGAAGCCCAGCATTGTGGGACTGTAGAATTTAAGTGAGGTAATAGTCAACATGTATGTTATTAAATAAATTAAAATCATACCCAATGTGAGGAGGCTAAAACATGATAGATGTGATTGGCATTACTCTGGTAGCAGTGTCTGAGAGAGGAGGTGGATGTGGTGGAGGAATACATCAAACTGGGTGTTGACCAGAGGTCCGTTTCACGAAGCAGGTTTAGTGAATACTCTGAGTTGATTAACCCTGAAATGAGGGAAACCCTGAGTTTTCCGTTTCACAAAGGGAGGTAACTCAACCCCGAGAAAGAGGGGTAACTCTAGCCTGTTTCACAAAGAGAGGTAACTTGAGCTCTCGATCAGTTACCGTAGTAACAGACTCTATGAACCTAACCTGGTCGGGACCAGGTTTTATTCAAGAAACCTTGAGTTTCTCTCTGTCTCCGCCTTCTTTCAGCCACACACATGATTTCCTCATTCATTCAGTCAGCAGAGCGAGTTCTTCTACTTCTAGAAGTCCATTAGGCACAGTAGGAGGCGACTTTTTTCACGAACATGGCATGTCCTTTTGACAACGATCCCGTGGATGAAGGTTCAGCATTACTGCGCTGAGAATTATCAGAATCGTCAGGAGATGGTTATCATAGATGTTTTAGCATTTATAGACAATTATCTTTTTGAGCGGTACCATCAAAATTTTGTTGGGACAAAAGAACTAAAGACATAAAAGACAAATACATATTCGTATGAATAGGCTTAAAAGAGTAGAATTGAGTAGAAGTCTGTGTTAGTTTAAATAGGCTTAATTATTTAACAGAACATGATGTAGACGAGAAGACATTTATGTGTGTGAAAACAGCATTATGTTGGGGATAAAATAACTGCACAGTGAAATAGCCACTTAATATTTACTTTACAGTGCAAAACATGATCAAAATGAGGTACCTCCATGCCGAGGTCTCACCTGTTAGAAGCACGTTTTTATATTTCATCTTAAACTGCTGCCAAATGTGCTTCTCCCCCGCGGAATTGCACCATAATTATATAAATTAATAGGCTACCATTCAAGAAGTTTTCCCCTGTAATATCATTGTGATTGCAAAGGACTACATTTAGGTGCTGTTTACACATACCCGGGTATTTTGATAAACGCATACTTTCTAACCTTCGTTTGCAAAAATAACTAGGTGCACACAGCCCCGTTTTTAAAAAAAAACACGTCTACATTGATCAGCATAAATACGCTATCAAGAGCTGTTAAATTACGCCAAGCCTGACGGTGGCAGTGTTAGAACAATGAGAATTCCACACAAGCCAATCAGAAGCCTAATAGAGAACCGCTGACAGGAAGAACTTCCGGATCCTTTTCAAGAAGAAAGTATGGCGCCAGGCTCATGTGTGTGGACTGACAGCGAGACTGAGTTACTTTTAAACGCTGCGCTGGACTATAAAACCACTAAAGCCCATTTTCAAAATTTTCCCACCACATAGCAGTCCGTCTGGGTCTAACCCAGAATCGCCGTCACTGGCGGTGGTATGGCCGGGTTCTGTCTGCCAAAAGAAGCTCCGCAATTGCTGCCCTCCGAGCCCTAATGCGTCTTTGTTGGTCAATACACTGTATGACTTTAATTTTCAAAAGCACACAAGCGAGTATAGCTCTTAAAAACAGAAATGCTGCTAGTACCTCCATGCTTGCCAGATAAACAATGGACGTCGGTCTTTTACCGCGGATATTGCCCAAAACTCCGTTTTTGTCTCTTTCAACCAGTTTATACACAAACGCTAAACGGAGTTTTTAAAAAGTCTCCACTTTTGCCGGAGTTTTTTTTATGCCTCGTTTTCGGAGGAAAAAACTCTGTTTGTGTATAAACGAAAGGCACAAACGAAGGGAAAGGTCTTCGTTTATCAAAATACCCGGGTATGTGTAAACAGCACCTTAAACTTACGCTTTATAGCTGCAGCGGTGCACTTATCTCTAAAAACGTGTTGAAACTCGCCGTATGAGCGCATCAAGATTTCCAATTCGATGTTGGTGAAAAACGTAGCCCCTCCTCTTCCCCGTTGCCATGGTGACTCGTCGAATCGGGGATCCATTGATGCTGGCTTTTTAAAGTTGTGGCGCACACGCAAAACTCAAGGTGAAACTACTCAGAGTTGACTAAACTCACTCAAATCAGCGTTTCTGGAACCGAAAACTCAGAGTTTTCTATCTCAGAATAGATCAACTCAGAGTTCAGGAATAGACTCCACTGCACAACTGACTAAACTGGAAACACAAAACTGAGGCTGTTTACAAAGAGTGTACAGCATAGCCTCTACCTCAGTTGTTGCATAAGGCAAGGCAAGGCAAGGCTAATTTTATTTATAGAGCACAATTCGTACATAAGGTAATTCAAAGTGCTTTATAGCTACATAAAATCACAAGAAGGCAATAAAATTATTAAAAATAAAAAAATAAATAAAAAAAACATTAAAAATAATCATTAATTAATTAATTTAAAAGTGAAGAGTGCAGATAAAAACCCTTTTAACCCTTTTAAGTTGTTATTTGAGCACAAATAATCAGGATGAAAGCTTTTTTTTTTTTACAAATTGTTGGAGTGACACTTAATGGTTAAAGTATGAAATTTTTAAAGAATAAATGTCATAACACATACTTTCTTTTAGCTTTACATATCTAAACCAAGTTTCAGAGATGGTTTAGGTAAGTTCACTTCTACCAGTCTTTGATAATGGCCCTGTCACACTGTTGCGTATGAGAGAAGCGTATGAGTTGCGTATGAAAATTAATAATATAATTTTCATACGCACGAAAAGTCCTTGAAAATAAAGAATTGTGCGTATACTTACCGTATTGAACCTATGAGTAGCGTATGAGTAGCTTATGGTCAGCGTATTGACAGCGTATGGACAGTGAATGTTAGCAAATGTCAGCGTATGAACAACGTATAACCAGCGTACTCTGCGTATGACTAGTGTATGAGTAGCATATGAACGGCGCATGCCCAGTGTACGTTTCAACGCACCTATATCAGCAGCCTTTCCACATTGCTCCATTATTGCAGTAGACGACGCGCTATCAACATATCTCGAGACATTCATCTCGATCATGCCTCCCAAGAAGCCCGGGCCCTGGGCCGAGGTCGAGGAAAAGGCAAAAAACCACAAGAATCATTCTCACCCAAACCTGCTGAAATGCCTGATGCACCTGCGGCTGATGAGTTACATGTATCTGAGCGATTAAGATCCCCAACTCCTCCTCCTGACCGCTCCCGTGAATCGTCGGTTGCCTCAGATATGATAAATACGCTAGCTGTACAGTACACCTTCATGCCAATGTATGGCAACCTATGTCCAGCGTTCCTATCAGTAACGTACCTATATCGTACCTCTAGCGTATTCAGCGTATGCTTAGCGTATTAACCATACGCACAAAAGTTTTGAGCATGTTCAAAAATTTATTTCTGCCTCAGCGTATGCCTACGTATGCCAGCGTGTTTGAAACGTTTACAACCTATGCCTAACGTTCCCCTAGCGTATACCAGCGTATGAGTGATAATTTTCATACGCTGGCATACGCTAGTGCCATACGCAACAGTGTGACAGGGCCATTAGACGGAGTATAGTCAGTGAAAAATGTGCTCTGCCAAAAGGAGGAGCAGGGTGTTGAAGGGTAAAAGAAGTTGTGAACTAAGATTGAGAAAAAAGGATCATGCCTCACACAACTGATTTCCCATACATACCTACTTATATAGGCATGTCTAACGTCAACGATGACATATTTAGTTTAGATTTAACTCTCAACCCATCCGACTCTAACATGTTCCTTGGTTTCAGATTTTCCCATGTCGCGTACTCCTTGACCTCCACAATCCAACATTCAGTCTTTTAATCTGTGCTCTGTCATCTACATGCTATTTTAGCACCCTTTTGCCTGCTTTCTATCCATCAGGGCAGAGTGTCCCTCTCCTCCGTTCGCGCCTCGTCAGGCAGATAATCCCACCGTTGCTGAGCAACAAGAAGCAAACCTTGACAGTTGTCTCGAAGAAGATGCTTGGCTGCTCTTCCAGTAACTAATCCTTCTCCAGTCCAACCTTCCTTATGTATTCCGAACATTTCAAACTGGACTGTTGCCACAAGCACGTGCTTGGAAAATACGACATTCTACTCAAACCGATAATAACTATCCTCTACAAGGATTCCATCTACTCTCAAAAAACCAGTCGCCTGCTCCCAATCATTTACGTTTGTCAAAGACAAACATATTGTTTGCCTTATCTCAGCCAGGTTAAGTCAAACCTTTATAAACAAACAGTGTCTTAATTGATATGGTGATAGTTTTATGAAACAAAAATACTGTTCAGAATATTATTCAGAATGGCGATTAAAACAAATTTACATCCATTATAGGGACCTGAACAAGTTAAATAGCAAATATGTGTTTATCTATCTGTGTGTCCATTCACCTTTGTCTGACAGTATCATACAGCAGAGGAGCAGGTCCACCTGCACCCAAATGTCCAGAGAATTAAAAACACATCTCTCACTTTATTAACTCTCAGAAATGCTATTCTAAGTAATTTAGCTTAATTTGCCCACAAAGAGACAAATCTGTATTAGACCACTGCCTCTTAAGTGAAAGCCCAGTCACCAGCCACCAACCGCCACCCATCTCCCTTTACTTCTAATGGGGTCCCTGCTTAATCAAAATTCAGCGATCAGATCTTAATATTGAATCATCTTTTAATTGGGTGCTTCATTCTAGTTAATAGTTTTATAATTTGCAGACTTAACTAGTCCCACAACTGGGATCTGCTCCAGTCTTTCTTGCTCAGATAACTTTTGCCTTCTCTAATGTGCACTTTCACACACATATGTATACTATGTCCACAATGTTGGTTAATTGCATTTGCGCATCACATATGATCGGTACATTGATCGAATGAAAATATTTCCTATTGACATATACAAATTCATCATGTGATGGCGCTTTTATAGCAATGTGTGTGCAGTCGATAGCTCTGATTACATTAGGAAAACCGGCTCTCTCTTCAAATTGCGCTTTTCTGGTCCCGGTCAGATGCAGAATAGATTTTAAAGTTCTGCTACTCGTCTACAAATCACAGATTGGTTTATGTCCAGAATACATGAATGACATGCTAGTAGAGTATAAATCCAGTAGAGCTCTGAGATCTGCTGACTCAGGTCAGATAGTGGAGCCCAGAGTTCAAATTAGACCCGGTGAAGCAGCTTTTAGCTGTTATGCTGCACACAACTGGAACAAACTACCAGCAGAACTGAAATCAGCCCCAACTGTAAGCACTTTTAAATCCAGGTTAAAAACATTTCTCTTTCGGTGTGCTTATTGTTGAGTTCCTTTAAATAATAGCGTAATGCTATAAATCCTCTTAATTGTTTTATATTTTTCTTTGTTCTTCTTTGATTGCTTTTAACTGTGTTTTAATTTTTATTCTCTTTAAATTGCTTGTTTTTATGCTGCTTTATGCTGTTCTTTTAAATGCCTTATCTTTTATGTAAAGCACATTGAGTTGCTTGTGGTATGAAATGCGCTATATAAATAAAGATGCCTTGCCTTGCCTTATGTTGGCCTGTTCAACTGCATTGTATAGGAATTTGATATACCTGGCTGAGATGCAGATAATTCTGTCCCACACGCTGGCATGGCTCGGCTCAGGGTAGAGTGGCACAGTCCCAATCGGTATGCCAGCTCCCTCTGGAATGCCCCGGTTGCTATAGGAACCCCAGTGTGCACATCACCTGTGGGCACAGGCAGCACATGGCGCATCCTCGCTGTGTTGTGCTCCAACACCGGCTGCAGCTCTGTGCACAGTTCCAGGAGGATTTCCCTCAAAACGGCTGATGAGCCAGTCGCCATCATGTGCCAGCAAATCCTCTCTGTCTCTGAACACACGCTCTCTTCGAATTGCACCATTTGCAACTTCTTCCAATACCGCTAAAGCAGCCATTGTTTTTAATAGTATACATTGCACCTCTTTGCACATGCCTTTATATCCAATTGTGTAATTGCAGACACATGGGTGTGTTAATTGTTCATCAGTGTTAATTGTTCATGTGTCTCAAATATGCACATCACTGTCTGAGGACTCCCCCCTTGCATGAAATGGTTTAGCCCGCCTTCAGCAGGCTTTTTCGGCACACGCATTTTATTTATTTATTTTTTAAGCGCGCATTTAACTTAGCAATCATTCTGCTGAAGCAGCAGTGCACAACACTTGAAAATGATGACCAAGAAAGCAAAATCAGGTTTTCAAAAAAGAAAATAGTCAGGAAAGAGAAAAAAAGGAAATGAGGGAAAGCAACTGCTGACCAACTTGTTTCCCAAGTAAGGTGAGCCCATTTGAACGCAAACAGTCTACATACATGAACTCCTGTGGTTATAAAACACTTCAATACCACCGTGATTGTCAGTGCTATAAAACTACATAACACAAAATTAGAAATAACATGATCCCTCATCTAAAATTTCAACTTTACCTCAAGTAAAGTAAAAAGTCAAATCCGTTATTTTTAGCAGTGTCAGCAGTGGAATTACGGGACCTGCTATGGGTGCTTTGATGCGTATGTGTGCAGTCTATTGCTGGGTGGAATTGGGTTTGATCGGCGTGTTTCTCTCTGGAGTTGTGGCTCTAGCAAGCTGCATATTTGCAGCAGCACAGTCCTTGGCAATCTAAATCCCAATGTCAGCCATTACTCTGTCTCCACAAGGATATCTACACGGTCTCGGAACACACGCTCTCTTCCAAGAGCCTGACGCGCTAAAGCAACCAAAAGTAATAAGTCAGCCGCTGGTTACACTTCCCATTAACCTTGTTATATACAAAGTCAAATTAACCTTCAATTAGTGCATAATTTAAGTCAAACTGAATAATTTCAGCATCATTATGGGGTATAATGTATATATTTTTTATGTTTGCTTCAAAGTAATTAAATATACAATCCATTAGTCAAGCAAACTTGATTGGAATAACAGCGGACTATTTTACGAAACTCTGACGACAGGTCTGGATCACTCGTAAATTCTGTTCGTACCTGAAAGAAAACGTAAAATACAAAAAAAATTATGAATGCGCAAATTCTCTTAACCCATTGACGCCGGATGTTGCTTAGCGCAACATTGCCCCTCGCGCCGGTTGTTGCGTAGCGCAACATTGTCCCTAACGCCGGTTGTTGCGTAGCGCAACATTGTTCATTTATCATTATTTTCAAGACGCATGCAGCATGTAATGCACAATAATTGGTTCAAATACACATGAGGTGGGTGTTTTCGATTAGCCTGTTCTGCAATAGTGCGTTTGTAGCTAATTTGACAGCTCGGCTACAATGGCTGCGGTTAACGAGACATACTGTGACAGCGATGGAAGTGATGTGGAGTTGGCGCAGCCACACACCATCCAACTCGAAGTGGAGCCCCGTGTCAAAGCAGGAGATGAAATCTTTCATCGGTCTCTGCCTAACTTTTGGAATAATCAAACTACCAACTCGCCGGGATTACTTGAGGCAGAGCAAGTGGCTGTATCAGACAAATGTAGCCCGAGTGATGGCACGAGATCGTTTCGACATGATGTAATTATTTATTCTTGCGCTGCATTCTGACGACTTCTCATTCTTATTTGAGTGGCGTTGCCCTTATGTCAAAAAAAAGAGAGCCCGGTGCGAATTACTGCAGTATGACAACTATGATGTTTTAGAAGTCGTGTCACTGAAGTTTACAGTATAACTGCACAATGCAAGATATATTGCAGGTTTTTTTTTATCATTCATTATTATTGCTGATATTATGATTTAGTTATAGTATAGTAACAGTATAGTAATAGTAGTATAATAAATAGCAGCATTGGGTATTATCCTGAATCATAAAGCAAAACTACATGAACCAAATGTCCAACATTGATAAAAAAAAAAGTAATACAATCCAGCCAGCGAAAATTTTTTAAATTTTTCTTAGGTGTTTTCAATGAATTGTTTTTAGTTAAAAAAACCCTCAGGCATTGGGGACCTTTTCTAAAAACTGGCTTAGGCATTGAGCAGCCTTTTTTGCAGGTGCTTTAGGCGCCAATGGGTTAAATCACTCGTACGCATGACTTAAGAACAAATCTGTTCGTACGAACGGTTGTTGCATGAGGCCCAATGTCTTTTTTGTTGTAATTGATATCATCAGTGATCTGAGTGCAAGGTTCCAAACTACAGCCACCATATGCAAATCTTTTGCACCTCTTCTGAGGTTGGGGGATATGTCAGAAGAACAGATAAAAGCAACATGCCAGGTTCTGACAAAAACATACCCCAAGGATCTCACAGTTGAATTTGAGAATGAGATGCTGCTCCTTAACACAGTATATCATGCCACATTTCCTCATAATCTGCCCCCTTTCAGCTCCTTAACGCCATATACAAGTTGCAGCTATAGAGCATTTTTGGAGAAATATGCATTGCATTGAGGATTTTCTGTACCTTACCTGTAACTGTTGCTGGTGGTGAGTGAGCTTTCAGCAAGATGAAACTGGTTAAAAACTACTTGAGATCAACAATGAGCCAGGATAGACTGAACAGCCATGCCCTTCTCTCCACTGAAAGTCAGTTGGCAATAAAACTGGACTTTAAGGACCTCATTAAGGATTTTGCCACCAAGAAGACCCGTCTGTGGGCACTTACTAGGGTATAGATTTCACACACTTTTCAAAACACTTTTTCCCCTTTTTTTCGGGGCGGGGGGAACTAGTGAGTCAAGTTTGGTTTATCTTTCATGATAAATTAAGTATTTTGTTAGTGTGAAAATCTGAAATGGCATTTTTCTTTAATGTAATAAATAGGCTACTTGACAAAAAGCTGTTCTCTTCAGCCAAATGCAAAAGTGCTCAATTTTCATGAAGGCCTATGATGTTAGGCTACCTTTGGTGGCATTTACTGTTATAGCTTTTAATCACTGTGTAAATAAAACAAAAATTCAGTGAAGTCTTGTGTGATTAGGCTGTTTTTGTTGTACATTTAAGAGATTAATGTGTGGTTAAATAACTCGACTGGTAGTAAGCCCTTGTTCTTGGATACTTTCAGCGTTCGGGGGTGGGTTTTGGGGTAGTAAGGTTAAGGGGAGGGGTGGCCCTTGGGCATTGCGTGTTCATATTGCCCAGAATTTGGTGCTACGCCCCTGGTTTGTTACAGCGTTTACAAAACTGGACTCAGAACACAGCCCTGAGGAACACCTGTGTTGAGGACGATGGTGGAGGATGTGGAGGTGCTCATCCTGATACTTTGGGGTCTGTTAGTCAGGAAGTCCTTGATCCACAGACATAGGGAGGTTCCAAGTTGCAGTCTCTGCAGTTTGTTGATCAGACGGCTGGGGCTGATGGAGTTAAATGCTGAGCTGAAGTCAACAAACAGCATTCTGATGTATGTTTTGGGGCTTTCAATGTGTCTGAGAGCAGTGTGGAGGGCGATGGAGATGGCGTCATCTGTGGATCTGTTGGACCTGTAGGCAAACTTGTGCTGGTCAAAGCCGGGTGGGATAGGGGCCTTGACATGCGGTTACACCAGTCTCTCCTTGCATTTCATAATATAATAATGCATCAGAGCCACAGGCCGGTAATCATTCAACCCTGTGATGGCACAGGATTTGGGCACGGGATTATGGTGGCAGTTTTCAGGCAGGTGGGGACTGTAGCATGCTGCAGCGAACGGTTAAAGATGTTAGTGAATACTCCAGCAAACTGATGGGCACATGATCTCAGCACCCTCCCTGGTACTCCATCTGGTCCTAGTGCTTTGCTGATGTCGATGCAACACAGAACGTGCAGTACCCGATGTTGTTGGATGGCAGAGGTGTGACCAGAATGTCATGTGTGGGTGGGCAGTTAGCTCATCTGGGGGGGGGGGGGGGCAGAAAACAATACCTGAAAAAAAATCGGTGGAAAACCACTACTATAACTTCAAGCATAATAATAATAATAATAATAATAATAATAATAGTAATAGTAATTCAATTTCGGTAATGAAAATATGGTCACACTAGCATAAATCATGACCGTCAATTTTCATTTTTAATTTTAATTAACATGCTCCACATACTCCATTGAGGGTTTAAATTTAAGTAGATACTTGGGGCAAGACATCCAGCCAACTCCAGCTTTTTATTACCTTCATTAAGTCTACATTTCAGATCATTATATACAACAAAAACATCCAAAAATGTGAAAATCGCCTTTTTTTTTCAGCAGCAAGGGGTTAAGGTTAAGGAGGGGGGAAACACAATAACAAAAAATAAATAAAGCTATAAACTTCTGCAGATATATGCTTTTTTAAAATCACCATCTGCATTTATTCTATCAATACAAGACACAAACAGAGATAATAAATCATGGCCTTTTTTCTGGCCAGTTTTCTTTGGATGGACAGGGTATTTCTCAGGGGGGCAGGACTTGTTCCTGGTGGGGCAGTGCCCCCCCCAGGCCCCCCGTAGCCACGCCCCTGTTGGATGGTGGGGGGCTGGTCATGCTCTGATGGTGTCAGCTGTGTGTCCTCTGCCAGTCTGCTGTCCTCTTCAAAGCGGACGAAAAAGGCCTTGAAGTGTGGCTTTTATTAATGTTGGTGTAGACCGGGTTTAGTGTTCTACCCTTCCTTGTTTTAATGTCCACATTGTTGTAAAATTTGGGGAGCACAGTCTTTAAGTTGGTGTGGTCTCCGGCCATGATGAAGAAGCCCTCTGGGTGTTTGTTCTGCTGCTTGCTAAAGCTGTCATGCAGCCTACTCATAGCTATATTAGCATTAGCCCATCTAAATGTAACTATGTATATTAAGTCATGTTTTCTAAACTTAATTCCATGGTTTTCTTTATGAGAATCAGTGGACACACACAATTTTCCTTCTGTCCTCTTCCTTATAACTGACCAAATCAACTGTGCAGCATGTGCATGCTACATTGTCATGTAACAAGTCATCACATGAGAATGCCGTTATCATCTGACAATACGTGGCACCTAAATGTATATCACATATTGGCAAAGTGGGTGAACATTGCACACTGGAATAAAATTATGTACGGTTGGTCTCTGTACAGAAAAAATTTAAATGAAAATCATAGCAATGGTATAAATTTTTTGCCTTTTTATAAATTTGAAATTACAACCTTTTGCACTGTTGCCCGTATTGGTGTTGGGTAACAAAATCATGATCAGGGCCAAAATATGACTATGGATTTCTTGGCCAACATTCACCAGATAGCTTCTTAAAAGTAATTGTTGGATTCCAAAAAAGGTAATAATTTAATGGAAGTGTGTGGTCGATTTATTCAGTTAGTCACTTAGTCTATTATTTAAGTTCTCATGACCCATTCGCTTGCTTCTACAGACCAATCCCACCATTTATTTTGCAGATATTTTTGTGATTAGTGCCCTAACTTTCCAGAATTCTGCTTTTGCTCTTAAATTGGTTCTAGCTTGTTTTTGAGCCTGCATTAGTCTGCATCTTATTTATTGTATAATTCATTTTTTATCTTGAATTTTCTTTTGTAAGAAAACCTTTTTGCTTCCATGATGTTCCTCTTGTGTCACATATTTGGGACAGTTGAACATAACCGTCAGCCTTTCCTTGTTTTCCATTATCACGCCTTCAATACCTAATTTTCAATGCACCTATCATTTAGTAACGCAGAAAACACCGGTCAGGCCTACATCCATGAGTGACTTGTGTTCTCCTTTGTTTTTTAAAAGGTGCTGCATTCTGTCATTCAGTTGTACACTATACCGCCAAATTGTTGTAGCAATGGTTGTGTTCTTCTCAATTCACTCTTTCTTTCATTTCTCATGCATACTATACGATGCTGTAGAGTTGTGACATTCAGAAATCATGTCCTTGCTGTGCCAGTCTGCCTGATCAAAACATCTTCCCATTCACACAACAGCAGTAGAAGTTACTATAGTTGCAGAATGTTGATTTGAAAATATGTAACACTTGCAAATAAACAGTGGTGTTCTGTTGCAGTTCCTGAGCTATTGTGGTTTTAAAAGCAGTATGGGGCTTCAGCTTTTGTTGTGATTTTGTTATGAACGCAGTGTGGGCCACATTTGTAATGAATGGTTAAAGGGCAATGGACTGCAAACACACTTGTGCAGTGAAGAAATGGAGAATAACAAGTAGCTTTATGTTTACATGGGGACATTCAGAGAGTTTCTTTAGCCTATATGAGGCCAGGGTTGATGGAGCAAGGTGAGAGGCGAAAGATACAGCTGGGTGAAATGGAGAGAGCAGGACAGGCCTTTGTTGTCCTTTTCCATTCTTCTCTTGTTCTCTCCCTAGTGGGCTGATTTGTTATTGATTAGCTGACTGAACTCCTGCTCCAGCGTTCCATCTCAAAGACTAAGGCTCAAGGCTGGGACTAACAAATATGTATATTTACATCATTGCAGAACACATGTGAGCAAACATACACACCCCACTCTAAATCTTTTTAAATTCAGTATTAGATTGACTAGAGTTCTGATATAACACTGCACAGCTCAATACTTGTGGGATTTCAGCAGTATATATTGGTTTCTTGTATACAAAAATTGTTGGATTAGCGCACGCTCAAGGGAAAAAACTTGTTGGTATTCTTCCTATTTGACAATATCAGCATAATGATAGTAAATATGAGTTTCACTGGGCTCAGTATATAAAAATGTCCACATGTTACTTTACAACCTGCCACAGTTAACTGAAAATTACACCAAAAACCAATCACGATATACACAGAAATAATGTCAGGTTCTCAAATTTTCAGCCTATTTGATTAAAACCTTTATTCCCATTATACAAAGTATGGCAAATATTTTAAATGGTTCATGATGATGGATTTATTGGTATAAACAGCACAAATTTAAAAGGTCACCAGTTCGAGCCACTGCCCCAAACTGAGCTAGCTATCATGTTTCAAGATAAGTAATTGCATGGCCTGATGGACAAAATCAAATATTCATTCAGGGCTCAGTGTTTTTACAAAAACATACAAACAAAAAATCAGCATGCAGGCAAATGCTGATACTTTCATTATTGTTCCCTATGTAGTTTCAAGAGATAGGATTAGAAAATTTAAGTCTGCTCTTAATCTAGCCTGGATCTAAAATCTTCTTCTCTTCTCTTGACTTTTAGGTGATTTGTGAAGTTTACCTCCCTGTTATGTCTGTTTAGGAGCTAAACAGAAGCCAAACAAATTAAGGTTGAGCGCTGGCTAGAGGGACTGGTCATCTGGTTCTGGGCTCACTGCTTTCGGGGATGAGATGAGATCTTTAAGATATGATGGAGCTCGGTCATTAAGAGCTTTATATGTGAGGCGAAGAATCTTAAATTCTATTCTGAATTTATCAGGGAGCCAATGAAGAGGAGCTAAAACTGGAGAAATATGATCTCTGTTGTTAGATCTCATCAGAACACTGGCTGCAGCAGTTTGGATCAGCTGAAGGCTTTTCAGAGAATATGTGGGACAGCCCAATAATAAAGAATTACAGCAGTCCAACTCTGAAGTAACAAATGCATGGAGCAGTTTTTCTGCATCACTCTGAGACAGGATGTTTCTGATTTTAACAATATTACGAAGGTGAAAGAAGGCAGTCCTAGAAACCTGTTTTATATGAGTCAAATGATAAATTCTGGTAAAAAAAAATAACTACAAGGTTCCTCACTGTAGAACTAGAATCCAAGGAAATACCATCTAGAGTAACTATATAGCTAGACAATTTCTCGCTGAAGTGCTCAGGTACAAAGATAACGACTTCAGTTTTGTCTGAATTTAGAAGCAGACAGTTCTGAGTCATCCAGGTCTTTATGTCTTTAAGACATGCTTGTAGTCTGACCAACCTATTGGGTTCATCTGGTTTTATAGATGAGTACAGGTGAGTATCATCAGCATAGCAATGGAAATTTATGCCATGCTGTCTAATAATGTTACCTAATGGAAGCATGTATAAAGTGAAAAGAATCGGTCCAAGCACTGAACCCTGAGGAACTCCATGACTTACTCTGGTGTGTGAGAAAGATTCTTCATTTACAAGAACAAACTGAAATCTTTCAGATAAATATGACTTAAACCAGTCTAATGCAGTTCCTTTAATCCAAATAACATGTTCAAGTCTGTGTAATAAGATACTGTGATCGACCGTATCAAATGCAGCACTGAGATCCAACAGGACAAGCACAGACACAAGTCCGCTATTAGAGGCTAAGAGGAGATCATTGGTAACTTTCAGCAGTGCAGTTTCTGTGCTATGATGCACTCTGAATCCTGACTGAAACTCTTCAAACAGATTATTTCTGTGTAAGTGATCACAAAGCTGAGCTGCAACTATTTTTTCAAGAACTTTAGACAAAAAAGGGAGATTGGATATAGGTATATAATTAGCTAACACTTCTGAATCAAGAGTAGGTTTTTTAAGTAAAGGTTTAATTACAGCAACCTTAAAAGGCAATGAGGTACATATCCTGTCAACAAAGACAGATTGATCAAATCCAATATGGAAGTGTCAATTAATGGGAAAACCTCCTTGAACAGTCTGGTTGGGATTGGGTCTAAATTACAAGTTGATGGTTTGGAAGAGACTATTGCTGTTGTTAGATCAGAGAGATCAACTGGGCAGAAGCCGTCTAAATACAAATCAGATTCTAAAGATACTTCTAAAGCTGCTGTACTTGATGATACATCACTGATAATAGTGGGAAGGACTCCATCAATCTTCTTGTTTCAGATATAAAGAATCTCGTGAAATCATCACTGCTGAGAGTTAAAGGAAGACCTGGCTCAACAGAGCTCAGAAAAGTCATCCGCAAAAGTAGAGATGCAACCTTGAGTTTCCTATACAAGACAACCTCCTCTCCCAACTACACCTTTGGATCTTCTCCATGAAAAGAAGAGGTGACAAGGATCAGCCCTAGTGTAGAGGAAGCGGACAAAGCCGGATGGTCAAACTACCACGACCCCTTCAGCAGCTCTGCTACATTACAAAAACTCCATTGTTCCACAATCTGGATGAAAACCATACTGCTTTTCTTAAATCCAAGGTCTGACAATCAGTCGGAACCTTCTTTCCGACATCCTGGGTTAAACTTTCCCTCGGAGGCTGAGTAGTGTGAACTCCCTATAGTTGGAGCACAGTCTCTGGTCACCATTTTGTAAAATGGCGACACCCACACCACAGGTGTTGTCCCAGATCTCCATGCGACAATCAAATCAAATCAAATTTATTTCTATAGCACATTTCATGTACAAACAATTCAAAGTGCTTTACATAAAATAAAAGCATTGCAGCAGGGAGTGGAAGAAGCATTAAAATACATAAAAGAATATAAAGAGAAACAAATAAAATCATTTAAAGGAACAGTTCACTATTTAAGACCTTGAGTCCCAGTTCCAGCTTGTTTATCAAGAATAAGAAATGAGGAGACCATTTTCACAACAATAGCTCATTTCTATCCATTTTGGCTGTTTTCGCAAAATTAACAATACTAATGTTAATTTTAAAGAAAAGGTCAACTCACCGGGTGGTTAGTGGTATTAAAAAAAAAGATGTCGGCGCATTTTATGGTTTTCCATCCGTGTAATCCGTGTTCTTTGCTGTTCAGGAACTATTTTTCATGCTAAATCACGACGCACGTAAACATCCGCTCTATATATGAGTTTGAGGCTCTAGCCCTGGCGCAGTGATCTGACAGTGAAAGTGAAAGTGAAAAGTCTTCCAAACGGAATACAATTGGATTACAAAATGCTAAATAAAGCAAGAAATAACTTTTATTTCGCAACGCAATTTTTTTTGGGACACACAGGAACATCCACGAACCACCCGGTGAGTTGACCTTTTCTTTAAAATTAACATTAGTATTGTTTTAAGGACATTGAACAGAGTGCCCAATGGAACCCTCTCTGTAGCAGCAGGATGGACCAGTGAAAACAGCCAAAATGGATAGAAATGAGCTATTGTTGTGAAAATGGTCTCATTTCTTATTCTTGATAAACAAGCTGGAACTGGGACTCAAGGTCTTAAATAGTGAACTGTTCCTTTAAATGAATTTAAAAACAAGCAACTGTCAAGATAAGTTCAAAGATACCGTGCAGAAAGAAATGTTTTTAACCTGGATTTAAAAATGTCTCCATTTGGTGAAAGTTTAAGCTCCACTGGCAGTTTGACAATGAAAATGCTCATCAGCCAAGACAGCCCCACAATTCCCAAAGCCTTGAGAATGCCCTCCCACCAGAAGCTTTTTAACTGCCTTGGAAACCTCTACCAAGGTAATGGTCCTGTCTTCCCTAAAGTCCTCCACAATGGAGAACATGCTGAGAAAATTATGGAAATCCTCCAAATGCATTAACTACCATCCAACGATATCCCCACTTTGGGACAGCAGTTCTCTTTTCAGACCAAGCCCAACCTGGGATGGGCCCTCCTTTCCTTTTCTAAGCCACCCAATGGTTTACCAAAACTTATTTGAGGCCAACTAAAAGCACTTCTCCGTGGCTTTGCTAAATTCCTCCCTCATCCAAATTTTAGTTTCTGCAAACACCATTGTTGCAGCCCTTTTGGTCACCCCGTACCTATCAGCTGCTTCAGGTGACCCCCAGGACAATGAGAAAGATGCATATACAAAGAAGCCAAAAGAGTTTCGAATTATAAGCAGCTCTTCTTCAGATCTTGAGAAATGAATGCAAAAAATAAAATAAAAAGTATAGTATATTCAGAATTTGGTGCTATGCCCATGCTAGGAACCTTCATCAAGAACTCAATGGGACTGTTGAAGACAACCACCATAGAGGCCAATTACTTGCCAATTACTCAAGTTTCCATCGAGTGCAGCAACTAATAAAGGGATGCCCTGTCCCTACTGCTGTTCAGCATAGACCTGAACCCTCCCAACCACATCATCCCAAAGAGTGTCTTTGGCTACCGATTCCAAAGTGGAGCAACCATCAGTCACCTCCTCAACATGCATGACATCAAACTGTAGACAGAAAGAAAGTACATCAGAAATATGGCCCACATTGATGATCTGCTAAGTGAGTGCCTTAGGTAGCCAAAACCCGCTACCATAATGGAAGGATACGCCTCTGCACGGCATGTACCACCGACAGACAGAAGTGACTGATATTGACCAGGTCTATCGGTTAGGCTGGTGTTAATCATCAGTTCAAGAACAGGCCCTGAGCACAAGAGCAATAGGACAGAAGGGCCCCAGGTGCAGGCTGTGCAAACAGACCTCTGAGACAGTCCAGCATACAGTAGTGGGGTGTAAGACACAGGCAGAAATAGAATACATGGAATGCCATAGCCAAGTGGACAGAATATTGTACAGGAATATCTGTGAGTTGAAAGTTCCAAAGTAGGAGATACCTTTAAAGGTAGTGGGGAATGACGTAGCTGCAATCCTGTGAGACTTCTGGGCCCCCAAACTGGGAGAATGGCTTCAGCAGATCCTGGGAACAACATTGGAGATCTCTCTCCAGAAGAACGTAAATCTAGGAACAGCTAAGATACTGTGTAGAACCTTCAAGTTCCTAGGCTTCTGGTAGAAGACCTGAGCTTGAAAGAGGGAGGTACCATAAGAGGGAATTTTTTTACATATACGCTACTCACAAAAAGTTAGGGATATTCGGCTTTTAGGTGAATTTCAAGATTAACCTAAAATGCATTATAACCTTTACAGGTGAACTTAATGTGACCTTCTGTAAACTTTTGAAAGCACATGTCCAACTGTTCAATGTTTCAGTACTTTTTGCACAAGTCTATTTTCTAACAAGGAGCTTAACGGCAAAATTCACAACAGATGTTTGATCCATGAATCAATCAATAAATTTCCTGGTTCAATTAGAATTGGTATTTAAACAGTCCTTCTCATCATGACAAATGTCAGGTCAGACCATTTGAAACCATTAACATCAGCGCGTCCACACCAGGGTACCTGACCACACCACCAGCCACAGGTGTCATCATCTTGCATGGTCCAGGGAGCCTTTACGCTGGACGAGGGACCAGTGGGACTCAGTGCTGTTCTCTGAATGAAAGTCAACTCACGATGAGCAGAAATGATGGCTGCCAACGATGTTGGAGACGTCAAGGAGAGCGCTATGCATCAGCCACTGCTGTCACCAGACGAGCCTTTGGTGGTGGTGTTGTTACAGTGTGGGCAGGTGTGTGTAGTCAGTACAGAACTGCCCTACACTTTGTGAATGGTACAGTGACAAGCACATACTACCTGAATAACAACATTAATCCAGTCATTGTCCCCCTGGATGAACAACACAGGCCTAATCTCATCTTCATAGACAACAATGCTCCAGCTCATCGAGGTGGCATCATTAGTGAAAGGCTGCTGGGGACTGGGGTACCTCAGATGGAGTGGCCTGCACTCTCTCCAGACCGGAATCCCATAGAAAACCTATGGGATCAGCTGAGTCGCCGTGTAGAGGCTCCTAACTCTGTACCCCAGAACCTCAATGAGCTGAGGGCAGCCCTTCAAGAGTGGGATGCCATGCCTCAGCAGACAATAAGTTGACTTGTGAACAGCATGATACGTCATTGTCAAGCTGTAATTGATGCTCAAGGGTACATGACAAGTTATTGAGACATTGACATATTTTGTTGTGGTATACCCACCGCTGTTGCTGGCTTTTGTTTCAATGAATTGTTTGAGACGAAGAAATCACCGGTGCATGCTTCTACTTAAATGCCCTACATTCATAATATAATATCACTATAGCGTGAACTTTTTACTTTTTACATTTTCCATAAATCAGTCATCTATTGTGTTTATTAGAAGCAGGCCTTTATTTCAAATTCTTACTGTTTTTCATAAAACACAAGACCTGCCTTATTTTAAAGGTCTCAAACAGATATCTGGAATGTTGTACATATAGGCTTCCACCTTGTTTCCATAAATGTGGACAACAGGACATCCATTTATGTATGAATGAATAAACAGAACAAGCCTGTGAAATTGCTTTGAGTAAGCTGAAGAAGTTTAAGTTTAGCAGTGGATTGGGTTATTTTATTTGAGGAAACATGGTAATGCAAAGTCTGTTGAGATTGATGTTGGTTGTAGAAAAAATGCTGCCATGGTTTAGTTGGTAGTCTTTCAATCAGTAGTATAATCCTGAGACAAAACAGCACAAAAAGTGGTTAGATATTAAAAGATGAACAAGTTTAAAAATGGCTAGCAATGAAAAGTTTAAGGTTAGTAATTTTGATTTAGGAAATGTTAACAAGAATCACAGTGAAGTCTTTGATCTTATTCCTTCTATCTACTAATTGTTATTTTAAGTATGTACATATCTATTGCAACCCTCCTTTTTGTTTTGGTTTGTTTTGGTTTGCAACAAGATGTTGCAGATCTTCTACAAGTCTGTTGTTGAGAGCGTCATTTCCTCTTGCGTCATCTGTTGGGGCAGCAGCATCAGAACCAGGGACCTAAAAAGACTCAACAACCTGATAAGGAAGGCTGGTTCTGTTCTGGGGACGACTGTGGAACCTCTGGAGACAATAATGCAAAGAAGGATTTTGCATAAAATCAAGAGAATTATGGACAACCCTGAACATCCTCTCCATGAGACTGTTATCAGAAAACAGAGTCTCTTCAGTCAAAGGCTTCTTCAGTTTGGATGCAAAACGGACCGCTACAGGAAATCTTTCTTGCCCACAGCCATCAGCATCTATAATAACTCCTTGATTTAATTGAGTTACATCAACATTTAATTTCCCTCTGGGATAAATAAAGTATTTTTGAATTGAATTTGAATTTTTTCTTACAAAAATGTATGACATTCATTCCTAAGAAAAAGCTCTCATACACACTCTCATACGGTAGAAGGTTCATGAGCTTTAGAGTATTCTCTTCCAGAAAGGCAGAGGGAGGCAGTGAAGTGTGAAAAGGATGTTTTCAACTCTCACCTTCAGCCTCAGTACCATCTGCCCTCTTTTTCAGTCTTACCTATGAAATCTAAACTTTGGCCACATTGCAAATCAGATATTCATCAGCATGTTTACTCATTGTCATTCTCTTTTACTGTATTTATTGTATTGTTTAAAAAAAAGTCAGAGATGCTGGGAAGTCTCCTAAAGCTGAAAACAGACTATTCACAGCGGCTGTCCACCTGTGTTTTCAGAGATGTATATCCAAGTACCGCAATAATCTCACTTCCTCTCTCCCTGCCCTATCTTCATCACCCCTTTCCTCTCTCCAATCCTATGTCCCATTCGCACATTAGAATAGTTCACAGGGGGTGCTCCCTGCATCATATGTAATAATAAGGTCCGTTCCGAAGGCTGCCTACCACATGAGGTTCATCTTGAATAACCAGCACAAAGTCAGAACATGTACTAGGTATAAATGGCCTCCTGAGTGTGGTATATAATTTGCGGGGAAACCAATCTCCCTGTTTTTTTTCCCGAAGTGGACCAAAGGTGATATCAGAAAGTACTACCAATCTATTGTATTACCTTTTCCTGACATTGTATCTCTATGACCATAATGTCCATTATAGTCTTTGTTGATGGGAAAGTCGATATCGAAACGTCACACATTCATGGACTAGTGTACGTCAATCGATTAAAATATTTAATCGTGACTAATCCATAGATGGTCTATAGTTACCTCATGATTAGGAGAGATCATATTTTTCTAGTTTTAGCTTCTCTTCATTGGCTCCCTGTTAAATTCAGAATAGAATTGTTGTATTCTATTAAATTCAGAATATAATTTAAGATTATTCTCCTCACATAAAGCTCTTAATGACCGAGCTCCATCATATCTTAAAGATCTCATTGTAAGATATTTTCCTAACAGACCACTTCACTCCCAAACTGCAGGTTTACTTTAGGTTCCCAGAGTTTCTAAAAGTAGAATGGGAGGCAGAGCCTTCAGTTATTAGGCCCCTCTCTTGTAGAGTAAGCTGCAAGTAAATGTCCAGGAAGCAGACACCCTTTCCACTTTTAAGACCAGGCTTAAAACTTTCCTTTTTGATAAAGCTTGTAGTTAGGGATCGTTCAGGTGATCCTGAAACATCTCATAGTTAAGCTGCTATAGGCCTAGACTGCTGGGGGAGCTCATCTGTCACACCTTTCCTCACTTTACTCTCTTTTTCCCCTGATAATTTCTCAAATGATATTATGTACATGTGACATTATTGTGGTCATTAACTTGTGTTTCCCTGTTCCAGCAGGTATCCTTTGAATGGTCTTACAGTTTTTTTTCCTCTCGTTTCTGTCTTTTCAAACCCCAGCTGTCACGCCCGAAAAGGGCCGTACACACAAGAAGAACCCAAATGCAGATTGAGACTGAGTGGGAAGATCAAAAACCAGTTTATTAAGAGGAGTGGCTTGCGTGTGTGTCCAAAGAGGTTTGTATCCAGTTCAGGTGCTCAAGAGAGATCGAGACTGAGTGCACTGAGGGATGGGGTAGTCCAAGGCTGTGATGTGACTGATCAGGAATAGTTGTGGGGCAGGCAGGCAGCAGCAAAAGAGTAACAGGGGAGACTGGAAGTCCACAAAACAAGAGCAACACCTCAAGGAGTAAAATAAAAAGGCAGGCTAGTTATTTAGAATAATACTCAGCGTGCCAAGAACTCAAAAATAGGACTTGATTACCAGAGGTAAGGTGAGACAATCTGGCAGAGACTGGAACTCCTGCTGCTCCTTAAAAAGCCAGCCAGTTATGGAGGCAGATGGACAACAGGGGCCTCATGTACAAAGACTTGCGTGGATTTCCCACTGAAACATGGCGTACCCTCAAACCCAAATGCCCTCCAACATACAAAAATATCCGGATGTATGAATCTGTGCGCACGCATCAAACCACATTTCGCTTGTACATCCCAATCAACGTGGAATTGAGCGCACATGTCGGAGTACCAGACTCCTCCCTGTCCACACCCCTACTTAAATATGCAAATCATATTTAAATGAGCCCTGCACCTGAGATTCCCCTCTCTGCACGATCAGAAAATAAAGAAAAAAGAATGAGTAAGACGGGAAAAAAGAAGAACTTCACAGAAAGCGAGATGTCGGTGCTACTTTCTGAAGTGGAGGCCCGCAAAAATGTGTTCTTTGGCACGCTGTCCTCCGGCATAAGCAGCAAACGTAAGATGAGTGGGTGGGAGAGCGTGTGCGAGGCCGTCAATGCTGTTGGGTTAGAGAAGCGCACACAAGCAAAAGTGAAGAAGAAGTGGTCCGACATTAAGGTGGATGTGAAGCGGAGACTGGCTGCCCACTGCCGCAGTGTGGCCAAAACAGGCGGTTAGGGGGTTTGACCGACTCTGTTTGAACAGAGAGTCGGCGCAACTATGGGTGACACTGCTCTCTCTGGGGTGGTGGGAGCACAAGTGGGTGACTCTGATTACCCCCAAGGTAAATACCGATGTTTTTGTGTAACTTACAACAAACATGTTCATACAGTCACGTGCAGAAGTGCGCTGGGGAAAAGGTGAGGCTGATTAAGAAATTTCACACTTTACGCACGGGGTTATTAACATTTGCACACAGAGACGATCAGGGGCTTGTTAGAAAGATCTTAAGCTGAAGTTTAACCAGTAAAAAACAGCAAGTTAATAACTACAAATTTTGACCTGCATAATTTGTGGAAAAAGACTGAACCGTATTGTTTGCACATTTTCTTGAAGATGTGAAAATAATATGGTCCAGTCTTGTTTATCAGTCAAGTCAGGGGTAGTTTGCTCCTGGTAGGGTCTCCCATGGCTAATTGGTCTCAGGGGAGGGGCGATTTAAAGACCTTGATGGTGCAGCAACAGTGAAAAATGGTTAACTTGCCCAGAAAAGGGAAATGGGGCCAGGCCCTGGGCGGTGCTTGCTGACGAGTGCCTGGTGGCTGAACTTAGCCTGGAGAAGAAACAGGATGCCACTTCCATGAGGGCCCACTACTCATGGCGAGGAAATTCAAGGTCGGGTGGTTTGTAAGATAGACGGCAAGCAAGCTGGTCATGCCAATCCCTGGCATCGCAAACTTGGTCTTGGGATGTGGAATTTCTCTTCGCTGTAGGGGAAAGAGCCTGAGCTGGTGTGTAAGGTGGAGCGGTACCAACTACAGTAAGTATAGTTGGGTTCTCCTACATACACAACATGGGCTCTGGAGCCAAACTCCTGGAGAGGGGCTGGATATTCTTCATATTCTGGAGGCACTCACAAATCTGAGTGCCTTGGTGTTGGAATTTTCCCTGGTGAGCGAGAGGGTTGCATCAGGGAAGGTTCTAACCTATACATATGCACCAAACAATAGCTCAGATTACCAAGTCTTCTTGGAGTCTGGATTCCTATTGTTGTTCTGGGGGACTTCGATGCCCACATTGGCAATGATGGAGTGACCTGTAGAGGCATGATTGGGTGGAACGGCATTCCCTGAAATGACTCCAGGCGATATTTTGTTTTTTGACTTCTGTGCTAGTCATTGATTGTCCATTACAAGCATCGTGTTTTAGCATAACGTGGTTCCTTAAGTGTACATGGTACCAGGCCAATGGTCAATGATTGACTTTGCAGTTGTTTCATCAGAGGCTGCATGTCTTGGACACATGGGTGAAGAGAGGGGCAAAGCTGTCAAGCAATCACAACCTGTGGTGAGTTGGATTCGTTGCCAGGGAAGTCTGCCGGAGAGACCTTGTAAGTCCAAACGCATATTAAGAGTAAACTGGGAACATCTGGCGGAGGCCACTGTCTGCGAGGTTTTTCATATATCGGGGAAGATTAGGGACACGGAATTTAAATGAGCCATGTTCAAAACCTCAATTGTGGATTCAGCTTCTGTGGCCTGAAGGCTGTTGGTGCCTGTCGTAGCGGTAACCAGATGACCCGCTCATGGGCGGGAGGTGAGGGAGACCGTTAGGTTAAAGAAGGAGGCCTTTTGGGTTTGGATGTCCTGGGGATCCCCTGAAGCAGCTGACAGGTACAAATTGGATGTGGAGGAATTCGGTGAGGCCATTGAGGACTTTCAGTTGTTCTCCAGGGTGTTCTAGTAAACCATTTGACAATTCAGGACGGGAAAGCAGGGTCCATCCCATATTGTGCTTGATCCAGGTTGAGAACTAATGACCTGAACTGAGGATATGGTCGTGCAGTGGAAGGAGGATTTGAAGATCACCTCAATCTCGCTAACATGTCCTCCATTGAGGAGGTAGAGTTGGAGAAGACTCACCCATCACTTTGGTGGAAGTCACCAGTGTAGTTAAAAAGCATCCTAGTAGTAAAGCGCCAGGGGTGGACAAGATTTGCCCTGAGATGCCAAAGGCTCTGGATCCGGTGGAGCTGTCTTGGTTTACACACCTCTTTAATGTCACATAGAGGTCTGGGAGCACACCTGTGCAGTGGCAGACCAGGGTGGTGGCTCCCATTTCTAAGAAAGGCGACCAGAGAGTGTATTTCAACTACAGGGATACACACTACTCACCTTTAGGGTTTTGTAGAGGAGGTTCTGAGTAATTGTTGAACCTCGTATTTGGGAGCAGTGGTTTTCGCCTTGGTCATGGAACATATCTTTACCTTTGTAATGGGTAAAGAGTGACTGAGGGGATGATGGCAGTTTGACCGTTTTGACTACATGTGTTTTTGTAGACTTGGAAAAGGCTTACGACCATGTTCCCAGGGATTTTGTGGGGAATACTGAGGGAGCATGGGGTACCTGAATAGCTTTTGCGAGCTATTCTGTCACTATAACCAAAGCAAAAGCTGTGTCCACATTCTTGGTATTATGGTTGAAGTCATTTCCAGTGCATGTTGGACTTTGTCAGGTACTCACAATCCTATTTGTGGCTTTTGTGGACAGAATCTCGAGGCGTAGACCCAAAATACACTGAAGGGATTATATATCCCTTTTGTGCCTGGGAACACCTTGGGATCCCTCGCGGGGAGCTGGATTGTGTCATTGGGGAGAGAGATGTTAGGGTTTCTCTCCTGAATCTGTTGCCTCCGTGACCTGACCTTGAACCTTGAAAACAGATGGATGGATTTTCCTGAACATCTCCATTGTTCATGTGTGAAAACAGTTCAACTTTGTGCTTAACAATGGTTTGTGTATTTCTCTTCTGAAATTATCATTGGCTCTGGAGCTGTTAGTGGTCCGACAAACCACAAACAAACAATACCCAGTGTTGGTTATTGTTGTTTCTCTATCTTGCATTTCTTTACTGTCCTCCTCTTACCTCACCCCCAGCTAATAAAGGCAGATCTCTGTCCTCCCTGAGTTCTGTCAAAGGTGTCTTCCTTTTTTTTTCTTCTTTTTTAAAATTTTTTGGGGCTTTTTATGCCTTTAATTGATAGGATAGTTGGAGAGAGACAGGAAGCAGGGGGCAGAGAGAGGGGGAAGACATGCAGCACAGGGCCGTCCGGTGCAGGACTTGAACCGGGGCCAGCTGCAGCGAGGACTGTAGCCTCTGTACATGGGGTGGCTGCTTAACCCACTACGCCACCGACCGCCCCCAAAGGTGTCTTTCTAATGAAAAAGTTTTTTTTCAGAGGGGTGCTTGCTAAGTTGTGTTTCTTTATGTAAAGTATCTTGAAATGGTCTTTTGTTTCAGAGATCAATTTTTATTTAATTTGCTGATTTCAATGTACACTTTCAAATTACTTTTCAGAGGTTGATGTTTATGCATCAACCTTGAAGTTCTCAACATAAATATATTCATATTTCTACTCATACTCATAATTCATGAGTCACTTACCTCCTAAAATTAGGCGCAGTTTGTAAGGTATTTCCAGCTAAATTTCTGGCACAACAATTTTGGTTGATCACAGTAATCGATTCGCTCAGGAGATTAATTAGCTCTCTTAGGCTGCAGCCTTTGCCTACATACAGCACAGGTAAACTCTAAACTTTTGCAAAGCATTTGCTTTTATCATTCCTTCTTTTTATTCAGATTTGGATAACCTAATACAATGGCTTTCAATATATGGATGCAAGCAATCAAGTATTGGCACACATTAATATTAGCTTGTCTGGAGGAACAACTGTGTGATGTGTTGAATGAATTCATATTGGAAATATTGTATCAATAGAATGTTCTATATTTTGAGCAGAATCCTCATACTTGTATTCTTTTGATGGAATTTGGTGCTCTTGTACATTACACACACAGTCACATACATTGTCTGCAGGGCTTTTTTGTGGTTGTGGCATGACAGGAGAGACAAGCACTTTGTCTCCTCTCCCTCATCTTTCCTTCCATCTCCTGTCTGCTGATTCTATCCCACCCATTAATTTCCTTCATCAGGCAGCCATTTCTCACTCTGTCCATCTCACTTTTGGCCCACTTTGTTGTTCCCCACCTCCCTCTTTTTCTTTGTACTCAATGGTGAGTACTGACAGCTTTGGCAGAGACAAAGTGCTAATGCAGGGCTTAAAAGTGACTGCCCCTGTCCTGGAGCCGCACAGCTGGGGAGCTGGAGATCCATCACCTCATGGCATACACAGAGCGGCATGGATACATATGGAGGGTGGAGCAAAGGAAACGTGTGAGGGCAGGTGGAAAGGAAGTCACTGGGAACTAAACAATAAGACAGTTTGCAGATCAAGAACTCCCTCAACACTACAAGTGTCAGTTGCAATGGAATATATTGATTAAGTATGAATTGAGAAGTGGCAAGTAAAGGGCTGGACCCCAAATGAACTGTGATGAGGTATCATGCTTTTTGTTCCTGATGGATGACAGTGTAAAAGGTAAGACCATCAACTCAAAATATTAATACATTAAGACGAATATGACAGAAAACAGCCATTGCCCTTGGGTGGGACACTGACCCCCATGTTGCTTCCGATGTGTTCAACAGCATGTGAATGTGTATAGGACTGTTATGACCAGTGTCCTCGGACTCGAATTACACCAGACACACAAAATAAAAAGTCTTAACAATTTTATTTCCAACAAAGCGTAATTTGCAAGTTGGTTTCCTGGGTCTCATCCTCTGGCTCCATGGTAAAACCACAGCTGTGGATGTGACTCCTGAGCAGTGATGGCATAGTTACCTTTAAAAAGTAATCTGATTACTCCTTTAAAAAGTAACTTAGTTACTTTACTGATTACTTGATTTTAACAGTAACTAAGTTAGATTACAAGTTACTTTATTAGTTACATTCAGCAGCTGCCGACAACACCCCACGCCGCCTCAACATAAAAATGACAACCAGTTTTGCCAATACTCACTTTATTGGAAGTGCATTTTTTACGGTAACGTCAACAATGTATCTCCTGACATTTAAAGTCGAACTTCAAAACTATTTCCTGAAAAAAATACATGTTTTTATAAAAAATAAAATAAAGACAGTCTGTCTTGACCTGACATATTTAACTGTAATGTACACTGTAATGGCAGAACGAAACATTGAACATTGTTGTTCACAGCATTAGAGCAGCAAGGAGGGGCTTTACAAAACAAAACACTGTGTATACGGTGGTGTATAACACCACATGCAGGCTGACAACATGCCAAATTTTGTTACTTTGGCCTAATCTTATGTTGTAATCGCATGTTATGAGTGAAACAGTGGAGTGGGGTGAGTAAACCAGTGGTTGTACCTCATTAACAGAAGCTTCTCAAACCTCTTGTCAGAAAGTCCATTTCTTCTAGGCGTGAGCACCAAACCTCCCAGACTGACAAGCCGCTCCACAGGAGCACTTGATGGGGTTGGAGTGTTATACTACAAGAAAATGTTCTTTATGTTTGAAAAATGATGCAAAATCTGAAGGTCAAAAGCCCTATTCGGACGGGACTAGTTTAATGGGGGGACCTGGGGTAAAGTAATAATAACCGGGAAATCTAGTCCCGTCCGAACGCGCCATGTCAGTAAAGATAGCGGAGTATGTCGGTAAACTTTGCCGAGAATTCTACCTCCTGTGAAACGGTCCGGAGTATCTACCATAGGTAATACTAATCCCGTGCGAATGCGACCTTCGGTAATAAGTACGGAATATGTCGTCACATCCTTTTAAAGAGAGAAACAATTAGGTGTGTCTGTTTGCAAACATGGAGGTTCTGGATGAAGCGCTGGATGAAGCGCTGCTTGCAAGCACGCATGGTCGGCGCCATGTCTGTTTACAGATGGGGTTTACGGAAGTGAAATGAAGACGTGCATGGCATCCAGGATGTGACGGTTGTATGTAACCAACAACTCCTCCCATGTTAGATGAATAGTACAGGGATTTCTTGTCCCGTCCAAATTGGTCATTTCTTCTCCCTGGCGTCGTCTGGTTAACCAACATTACCATACGTCCCCCCATTGAACTAGTCCCGTCCGAATAGGGCTATAGTCTGACCTCAGGTAGTCCATGACTTCCTTTTCTGCAGAGTAGGTGTCCTCTGGCTCTGCCTCAAAAGTGAAAAAGTCCATCTCACCTTGGCTGGCAGATGTGGTGGGCACACTGGCGGGGCTATGTGCTGCACTCTGCTGTCAGAAGCTCTTTTACTCGCTCCCTCCTACCTGCGTCTCTCTCAGCCATCGGAGTTTGAATTTTGGACAACTGACAGCTGCAAGAAGGGCATCTTTGTCATCAAGCACACCGGCAAAACGAGTCTGGATAGCCTGAAAAATATAATTGATATGTTTATGCCTACAAGGCCTACTATTTATTATGTCATTGAATTACTCGCAAACCATGCCTAATGTGGGATCAATATTATGGATTTAATTTTATTTTAGGTTACTTACTGACATCTGTATAATCTTCTTCTGCAATGATAATGAATATTCTGTTCCATGTTCATGAATAATATGATGCAAGAAATTCTAACTAGCTCTAACAGGTAACAGGGCATTTCAACCACGTCTCTCTATACTCCTGCCTGACTGGCTTTGTACAGTATGTGGACGGTCCAACATGTGGAGAAAGGACATTAGATCTGTTCTATGCTAACGTGAAGGAGGCTTACAGGGCAGTGTCTCTTCCACCACTGGGTAGATCTGATCACAGCATGGTCTATCTACAACCCACATACAGACCGTGTGTACAAAGACTTCCTGTTACTACCAGATCTTTCAGGAAGTGGTCACCAGAGGCGAGTGATGCATTGAGAGTCTGCTTTGATGTCACAGACTGGGCTGTACTGCTGGAGGAAGAAGAAATGGACATAGACATGGACAGGAGGGTCAGCACCATCACAGACTACATTAACTTCTGTAGGGACACTGTGATTCCAGTGAGGACTGTAAGGTGCTATCCAAATAACAAACCATGGATCACCAGTGATATAAAAGACCTCCTGAACCAGAAAAAGTGGGTGTTCCAGAATGGGGACTTTATTCTATTATTATTATATTTTTTGTTTTGTTCTTATGGCTCCAAACTGACCAGGCCAAATTTCTCGTGATGTACAAATTACTTGGCAATAAAACCTTTTCTGATTCTGATTCTGAGTGTACAACAGGAGCTTAAAAAGACATTACGTCGAGCTAAGGTGGAGTACAACAAAAAGGTAGAGAGACAGCTGGAGAACAATAACACCAAGGAGGTGTGGAGGGGCATGAGGACCATCACTGGATACAGACTGAAGAACTCTCAGTCTGTGGAAGGTGATTTGCACAGAGCCAATACTTTCAACCATTATTACAACAGGTTTGATGGTGTGGCTTTTTCCACCTCTGCTGCTGCTCCCTCCACCCCCACCACTACAGCTGCTTCCTCTATACTGCTTCCACTGCCCTGCTGTACTTCCACCTCAATGGCAACCTGCATCGCCAAGCCTCCTCCTCCGCCTGACTGCACCTCTACCTCTGTGTTCCTGGAACATTGGAATGCAGTACTGGGGCTCCGCAGGGTACTGTTTTGGCTCCTTTTCTGTTCACCCTGTACACATCGGACTTCAGGTACAACTCAGAGTCCTGCCACATTCAGAAGTATTCTGATGATACGGCTGTTGTGGCATGTGTGCGCGGTGGAGACTGTTCAGACCTGCAAATACCTGGGGGTGGTGCTGGATAATAAACTGGAGTTGCACGACAGACAGAAACTGTAGGCGCCTGGACAAACTTGTGAAAAAGGCTGGTTCTGTTGTAGGCAGAAGGCTGGACCCTCTCAGTGCTGTGGTGGAGCAACGGATGAGGAGGAAATTATGTTCTGTTTTGGAGAACAATAAACATCCTCTCCACAGCATCCTGCAGGACAGAGGAGCAGCTGCAGTGAGAGGCTGCAGGACTGAGAGCTTCAGGAGGTCCTTTGTCCCCACAGCCAGAAGGCTTTTTAACAGTGACTGCTGAGTTCTTCTCAAATTGATTGATTGATTTATTGATTTATTTAGTCATTTATTATTATTAATATTATTTGTAGTTGAAGTAGTAGCATTTTTATTAGTATTGGTATTATTGTTGTTGTTGTTGTCAATATACAATCATTGGAAATATTTAAAAAATTTTTGAGCCACTTGACTAATTTGAATTTCCCCCATTGAGGGATGAATAAAGTATTTTTCTATTCTATTTCTATTCTTCTACTTTACAATACATCGGTTTGATTACATGGTCCAGAGTCAGATAATGGAAGAGTCGTAAATGACACGGCATACCAATGATAGCTTTTTGTCTTTTGTGACTTGCACAATGCAATCAGAAATTAGATGCCAGGGACAGACTGTTAAACCAGGCCACAGAACCCTTTTATTTGCTCATATGAAAATCTACTAACATCTACTTTTTGAGAGTTTTGGAAATCAGCATTCACTCACAAATCATTTAAATTACTGCAGTATTTGTGGTTATTTCCTGGCTTGAATCAGCACTTATGAGAATCCAACGCTTGTTGTGCCAACACTTTCATTTATTACTGTCCACTCTTGTACATATCTGTATACTTGAATCTACTAACACCTTATTTATCTATTACCACTAACACCGTATTTTATTTATTTTATTACCGTAACAAAAAAAACTGCATCTTACAACCTTCCCTTTTTTTACATTACTTATATATTTTTAATATTTTTATATTCGCACTCTCTTTGCAATGTTTTTTGGTGGCTTTAAATTTCGTTGTACCATGTATAATGACAATAAAGGCATTCTGATTCTGATTGTACTTGGGCTTGTTAGCCTTACCTTCATGTTGTTGTAGCTTATAGGCTTGTCCTCAGGAACATAATAATAGTTACTGGCAGTGGTGGACAGTAATGGAGTACATCTACTTGAATACTGTACTTAAGTACATTTTTTGAGTATCTGTACTTTACTTGAGTATTTGTTTACATTACATTACATTACGGTCATTTTGCAGACGCTTTTATCCAAAGCGACTTACAATAAGTGTGTTCAACATCGGTAGGCCAAAGAACTTCAGGTCACAAGAAATCATAAGTGCATTTCCTTCCAAAACCAAACAGCTAAGAGCATAACTAGTGCTAGAGTAAGCGCGTTAAGTTAGGTACCTAGACAAATGATGGATAGATAGATAGATAGATAGATTAGGAAATAGGAAATTATTTTGTTGCAGCAGCATACATTATAAAGATATGTAAACAATTAAAGTAAAAACAAGCAAATAAAATAGAATAAAATAAAAATAGTGAATAAACATTAGCTACATACAAATCTACAGTATGAAGAGTTTTTTTTTTTTTTTTGGTTATTGTTATTGTTTTTTAGGAGAGACTTCAAGCCTATTGAGCTTGAAGTTCTCTTCCAGCCAGAGGGGAGGTGTTGTAGATGGTGATGGCTGCTGGTAGGAAGGATTTCCTGAATCGTTCCTTGTGACAGCGGAGCTGGATGAGCCTGTTGGAAAAGGAGCTCCGCTGTCCAACCAGCAGCTGTTGGAGAGGATGGGTGGGATTATCCATGAAGACAGGAAGACAATTTAGAAAACAAAGACAATTTAGGAAACAAATAAGTGCGTAGGGAACTAGGACGAAGCAGGTGATGTCCTAAAAGGGTGGATCAGGGTAGTGTTTCCTGAAGAGATGGGTTTTACCCCTCATTCCATCAGCGTTTCAGAAGATAGAATGCTTCCATCAGCATAAGAGAGAGGATTTCTAAGTCACTAGTTCAGTTAGGTCACTGCTGGAATACAAGTATCTACGTGATCACCAAGTTGCTTCGGTGAATTTTAGTCAGGGTGATTGCTCTGTGGTAAGCCCGGCTTGAATGGTCTACAGATTACCCTGGAGGGACTGCTCCTTGCCAGCAGTGTAGATCCCTTGAGTTTGTATATTCCGGTATATTTACGGTTTATCACTTATTTGTCGCTAGGGTTGCGGATATATATTGATGGTCCTGTTCTAACGAAGATTAAAGGGGGAACTGTTGAGAATGAACCCAAGAGAACCCATAGACTAATGTATCTTTTTAAGCATATCCTCTGTAACCGTTTTGAGTAATCATACATGCTCATGTATGCAACCTTGATCAGACATCTGTTGGGTATTTCTGTGAAAAGTTATCATATGTACCTTGTGCAGGGTGAAGGATGAGTGTTTGCTCTCAAAATGGCCCTGGAAGGATAAGCGGTAGAGACACAGGCAGTGACCATGAAGACACAGGTGGTGACCATGAAGTTATATAAAGAGTTATGAAGATAGAAGGCTCTATGACCATGGGGTAAAAATAAAAGAGCTGTAAAGATAGTGAAAGGCCTATCCTGAGGGGACAAACACTCATGCTGATACCTTTTAAGAAAATACAAGCTGGATGGAACGATACATGGTTAAAGTTTAAGGTTGATTTATAATAGTGTATAAGGTCACAGGTAGTCAAAAAAATAATAATAAGGAGAGGGGGTGGAAACCGGGGAGGAGACCCATACGGTATTAAAGGCAAAGCCCTGAGGAGGCTAGTTGGTCAACTCTTGTGCTGTCTCATTGCACGTTTGGCCTGTATTTCTGATATTGGCTAAATAAATGCACCCTGCTTGCACATTGATGTCTACAGAAAATATTTTTGCCTCTTTGTCTCCTTATTCTATACTTACCACTGATACAACTAACAACAGGTTTTGAGTATTTTTTAACTGAGATTGGTCCTGAAATTATATTCCCACAACTGGTGCTACACACCGGGATCGCTAGTTTATTCTCATAGCTACAATCATATATACCGAGATTAATCCAAGGAACAGGATTCTGATGTTTGAATCATTTTTTGAAGGTAAGAGGAAGGCAGAGAAGGGGTCATTATTCTGTCGATCTCTTGGCTCCAAATGAATAGACCGATTTACTTTGGTTGTACACAATTCAAATCTAGACTCTTGTAATTACTTTTAGAGTCATACCTACTCTGTGAATCTAGTGCAAATAGATAACACCAACAAGTTTGCAGAGTTTTAGACCTCACCTCAAAATTTTGGACTCTAGCTCAAAACCCATCTTTGTGGATTTGCCATTGAGATCTTTTTTTTAAAATCTCTGTTATCATATCACATATTAGTATAATGCAAGGCATTTCAAGTGCAAATGTTTGCATGTTTCGTGGGAATGTTGGCACTGCAATATGGAAAGGGAAGTAAAGGTCGTGTGTCAAAGAGGAAAGGGGGGAGAAGGAGGAGAGGGGGATTGGGGATGGTGGTGAAGGAGAGATGTGGGATGGCGTGGTGTATGAGGTTTGACTGGTTTGGTTGTCTTCAGGATGGAGGGGGGCATTAATCATTATTGGCGAACACCTTCGTCACTGACGCACCCTGACGGCCCTTTTACTCCTGACATAAATCATAGTTCCCCCACAATAGATCCCCTCTCTTTGCCATGCTGGGGGAAAAGCATGCTGGTTGTATTGATTTTTCTCTCGTTTCTCCCTCTGCCTTCTCCATCTCCTCCTCACCTGCCCCCTCAACTTACACCTTCTACCCTCAACCACTAACCACAATGGTGTGTCATTATGAAACAGAACTGATCTGAAATTCATAGAATACTAAATAAAGTTTATGAGGACACTACAGCATGCCATACCCCCTTACCCCGCCCTCTCTCTTTCTCCACACACCTTCCTCTGTCTTAAAGCAGGAGAAGTAAGCACGGTGAGTGGGAAGGGAGAGGAGGAAAAAAATTAGAAAGCGTGCACACTGCTATTATACTTCTATTGATCTGTTTTTGAACCACACCTAGGTTCAGAAGAGTCGCTTGAAGAGATTACAAATGGCCAAGAAAAATGAAAGAAAAGATAAGACAGAGAGAACTGTGTGGATCGGTGGGGTTGTTCTCAATTGAGAAAGAGTATGAGAACTTTGGGGATTTGTGGGATGAGAGGAAGGAGATTTATACGATCCATAACTACATAAACACTTACATTATTTAACATTAATCCTTGTGAACATTTTATTTTTGCTTACTCACATGGAGGTACTGCACACAATGTTTTTGCGAGCCAGTGATTTTCTTTCCTGTATCACAAGATAAAAAACATACCATTAGAAACCTTATTCTATATACTATATGTACACTGCCTAGGTCTCTTATCATTCACTGCCTTGTTCACAGCTGTTTCCTCTGCTCTAGTTTTGTTGAAACTATTGGCACTATCAGAAAAATATGGTTACACACAGGGATGTTAAGTGTAGCAGTAAATTACTAATCAATTACAGTATGTTATTATGTTCTCTGGTAAAATTTTCCCAATGAAAAAAACTTAGTTACAAATCATCTACCAACAAATAAACTATTACTGACTGAGAAAGAAAGGGTTGTATTGATGTTTTCTTTTGGGAAGTGAGTGAGTCATCAGTGGAGACAACAATTGCACGCTGACAGATGTTTAGATCACTCATAATTAGTTATGTATTGCTGAGATGAGCCCAGGTTTCAAAAGAACTGCTATCTAAATGTTGTTCACTGTACAGATCTTTGCATTTGCGCCTGGCATTAGGACTTTTTGTGGCTCAGCTGGCTCTTAATGTGCAATCAAAGAGTTTTCATATGAATATTTAGGCAGATTGGATCGTCAGGACCAATTTAAGAGTCCACTTAGTTGGTAAGACTAAGTTCCAAACTGACTTATTAATTCATTTCATTACATTTGAAACACCCTGGTATTCGTCAAAGTATTCATTATATATATATATAATAATTTTCAGTTATCAAAATATCTAGACTATATAGATCTATGACAATGCAGATATACCTTTTTTTTCACCGGATGATGAATGCAAATGTCTGTTTTGCTTATTGTCACAGTAACATGAAGGTGTTGAGGGTGGTTAGAGGTTCAGTTCAAAGCAGTGAGAGCTCCATAGAAGAGTCAAGCAAATTGTGCTCTATATAAGAATCAACAAAGAAGCAATCTGTGATTGCTCATCAGAAAAGAGTTAGGTGTTGTCCTTTCCAGAAGTCAGGCAATTAAAAAAAACTGAAGCAGAGTATAATAATATAATATAATAGTATATAATAAAACAGTGGCCATGACAACTCAGTTTTATTTGCTGCTACTTGCAACTGATTACATGATAGAAGAGATGGTAGGAATAATCAGGAATGTTATGTATTTCTCACAGCTAACTCTATTGTATTTCTATAAAGAAATAATTTTCCAAAATAGTTTCTTTCTTTATTTTTTTGTGGCCATGATAAGCATCATCATCATCATCATCCTCACTATCATCCTTGCTCCTCTTCCCATTTTGCCCACTTCAGTCTCAGCTAACCATTCACGTCATAGATTATCTGAGCATGGCGATGGAGGAGAGTTGACAGGTGGAAGTGGGAGAGCAGAAAAGAGACTGAGTGGTTATTGGTAGCAGAAGTGGGATTCTCTACCTGGCTGGGATTAGAGTCTAGAGTTTAAGGGATATTAATGTAAAATGGAGGGGACAAGTGTGCTCCTGTCCAATTACACTGCACCCTGTCACTGCCAACCAAGGTGCAAACAACAGGAGGAAAGGATTAATTGCCTTGGACTCTGCCCCTACTACAGGCCCAATTATAGCAACATATTGGCTCCCAGTACTGGTGCAACTACTGCTGTGCACAGAGATTGTGTGAAATTTTCAGCATGGTCTTCAGAGGTCAGAATGAGGGGCGTCAGCTGGTATAAAGAGCAGGACTGTAGGTAGAAAGGGCCAGGGGAAAGAATGGGGTATGAACAGAGAGGGATGTGAGATGTTGACCTGAAATCAAAGTTGGAAGACTCTGCACCAGTGGCTTCCCAGCTTGATACACTGATAAATATACTATTCAAGTGTGCTTCTGCATTATAAGATACTATGATGTCTTTATGTAACTTCTATTCATCCATCTTCCATTCCCATTTCATCATATTCAGGGTTGCAGTGCTTGGGGGTGCTGGAGTCTACACACCTGTCACAAGGATAGATCCTGGACAGGTTGCCAGTCCTTCCCGGACAAGGACAGAGACAAACAACCAGACATGCTCACGCAAGATTGAGAGAACCAATTCATGCAAGGGGAGAACATGCAACTCTACACAGAAAGGCCCCGGCTGGATTGTGAGCCGAGAACCATCTTGCTGTGAGGTAACAGTGCCAACCACCACAGCACTGTGCAGCACTCATGTACGATTAATTAGACACTATTTGTGCTCAAAGTTATCATCCGTAACCCTGTGAACTGAAAGCAATGTTTTTAATGATATTAATACTACTACTAAAAATACTAATATTACTACTTTACATTACATCACATTACGGTCATTTTGCAGACGCTTTTATCCAAAGCGACTTACAATAAGTGTGTTCCACATCGGTAGGCAAAAGAACTTCAGGTCACAATAAATCATAAGTGCATTTCCTTCCAAAACCAAACAGCTAAGAGCATAACTAGTGCTAGAGTAAGTGCGATAGGTCGGGTACCTAGACAAATGGGAAGACAATTTAGGAAACAAAGACAATTTAGGAAACAAATAAGTGCGTAAGGAACTAGGACGGAGCAGGTGATGTCCTAAGAGGGCGGACTTTACTACTATTACCACTAATGATAATAATGGGCCTTAAACCACAAATAAGCACAAAATAAATTATTACTATAAAATTATTATTATGACTGAATTAAAATAAACTTATCCCCCCGCACAAATGAACAAATAAATAAATAAGTAAATAAAAACTAGTTGTGAAAAAACAAAATTAGCTTTTCAAAAACGAAGAAGATTTTCCTGTAATTGAATGAAAGAGTAAAGGAGGAGATGCGGTAACTCAAGCATTGTAAGCAGATCCTATAAATCCCACAATACCACACAGTAGTGTCTTTACTGATAAATGCAGTGAAAGATGCCACAGTCACAATATGGTTAGAAGGGTACGAGCAATAAAGATCCACCAATCAGCAGGCCCATTTCTGTGCATCAAAAACAACTGGATTCTTTGCTCTGACCACTTATATTTAAAGGTGGGTCATGTATAGGGCTGATCCACATTTGCACATTGCCACATTGACTTATAATGGTAAGCTTGTTTGGAGATATGTCTACGGAGTTTTTGGTTTCAAAATTTTTACACTTTTGAGCACATCGACTTGAAATGTGTGAACTTGAAATTCCTTCGGGATCAATAAAGTATCTATCTATCTATCTATCTATCTATCTATCTATCTATCTATCTATCTATTAAATTAGGCCACATATCCCTTTAAATTTCCTCACTGAAAGCAACACTTTTGTATAGACGTACAATTCATCTGCTATAACTACGTTTTGGATACGAGGTCTTGGTCATCAGGAGGTGCACAACTGCGTCCATATTTCACAAAACAGTTCTGCCTTGAACCAGGAACAGCTAAAAATGTCTCATTGATTTTCTTTTATATATTTTTTTTCTCTGCATCTTATGATCTTTGTGCACCTTTTCAATGATTTGGGTTAGTGATTAAGGCCTGCAACAGTATCTCACACTGCTCTGCCAGGAAATATGCTAAAGTTCCATTGCTCTGAAACATAGTGTTTAGTATATTGTGCTACGTTTCCTAGCACTTCCTTTACCACTATGAGTTCACAAGAAAATGACTAAAATGCTCATGTCCAAAAAAAAATACACTTTAACTGAGGCTCAGGAGCAGAACCACACCTCAAGTCCATGTGCATTGTACACCTGTTGGGTTTGGTTTTTATACTTGCACTCATTTAAATAAATAAGCATTGAGCAGTTGAGTCTCTGGTTAAATCTTGCAACCATAAACCAGACCCTAAATGCACGCACCACTTGCCCTCTTTTCCAAAACTTGTTGGTGCGATGTTGGATTGGCTAAATAGACATACTGTATGCTTGCTCAACATAAATGTAATGAGTTGAGGGTTTGTTAACATAAATTTATTTAGTTGAACAATTCTAAACTAATTACTTTTATGTTGAGCAAATATCATTCTATTTAGTCAGTCTATCATGTGCCTTTGTTATTTTTCCGAGTGAATATTAACATTTCTTTGGACCTTTTTAAAGAGCAAATGCAAGAAAAAATGTAATGATTGGTTATTTTGAAAGATACTGAATGAAGAACATTGGTATCAAAAAGCAAGTTTTCACACAGTCCTATGACGTTAAACCATTTCTAATTTCAAACACAGTCCATGTAAACCTAGTTCTGTGATAGAGATGGGATTTATCATCCTCCTCTCGTTTAAATGAAAGATTGTAACATCTACAATATTTCCATGGACTACTGTGTTTCATATTGAGAACGTCGTGGGGAAATCTGATTTTATACCTTGTTGCAGAACAGCCAATAAATACTTTTTTATACTTAAAATCTAATTGAAAATCCAAATATTAGCTTGTTATATTAGCACAAGGAATCTATCAGGGCCCCATAAATTTCACAAAAGAGTACTCTCACATTGGAAGACGGACACCTTCTGATTTAAGTCTGAAGAACTAGGCACAAAAAAAGTTTTATCAAATGGGAGAGCTGTCCTTCAAAATCTTGGCCGGTCACCACACAGTAATTGATCACTCACTGTGCAAAGAATCAGAGAGGACCATAAAGACGCAGTACTTTCCATAGTTAGAATAAGACTGACTTACTGATGATGTGACAAATATGAATGTTGAAAATGGTGAAACTATGAAATTATGAATGAACTAAAAAGCTTGTTGTTATCTTCAAGTTAATTCATCTTTGCTCAACATCAGAAAAAAAATGGGCCTTGGGAGATTCTGGCCTTGTATTATAAAGTTCCCTGACCACCAAACAGATGCAATTCTTTTTTGTTATTGTTGGAATCCAGCATTGTGCCAAAGAAACCTCCCAGTAGTTTCTAATCAGGGATCGAAATAGTACTGGATTTACTGATGGTCTCCAGAGCATCGGGGAAGCACCCTGAGAACGCACAAAGCACACTGGAGCTGGCAACGTGACAGATGCTCACTTCATGAATTTTGAATTAAATTGGCCTTTGATGAATTTGGAATGTGCTACTGCTGTTCCAAAGCAATAGGAATCCAATAAAATGCTGGTGCTGTACAAATAAAGTCATACATTCCGCCAGAACTGGGAATGAGCCTCAGGTGAGGAAAAATGACTGCAGCACCAAGAAGGAGAGGGATGAGAAAAAGGCAAAGGTGAGAGGAGGGGAAGATGGGAAGGAGTTTCTGATATAAGGGAAGCTGAAAAAGGTGGCGATAGATAGAGGCTCAGATATGAGGAAGAAGCAATGGGAGAGCAGCAGAATCAGGCGAGATAGAGAGAAGCTTAAATGAAGGTGGAAGGGGGGTTTCTAAGGGGAATCAAGAGTGTTGCTAGGCCTTGGTTCTAACACATTAGTACTGTCCTTCTGAGTGGAAAGGAACATATTGGTCAGAGCCAATCCCCACATGGGGCTGGGGCTCATCAGTGAGACATGCCAGAGCCTGGAGTAAATCAGAGGCCCCACTCCTAAGGCTCGATTTCCCCAGAGGAAGGAAGCCACAGCCACTCAAATCAGCCCCTGTGCCAGAGAGCTGTCTGTAATCTCCTGCTCCTACCTCTACATCTGCCTCAACACTCCAAAGGAGCAATATACTCCAAACATCCTAAATGTGCTGTTTACCATGTGCAGAACAAGTGTGGTGGCTGATGTTTGCTTTCATAAACTTTCATAATTTTTGTCACCGTATTTTCCACAGTGAAACTTTTGTAATGTCTGACTCTTTTCTTTTTAAGGCAAGACACGGCAGGCAAAAACAGTGATTTTTCAGGCAGTGGTCAATTTTTAGATTTTGGGCCAGTCTACTCCTTCAATATGTGTTCTTTCAACCTGCTATAAAAAAAACGTTGAAAACATGAATTTATTTATAATTTATAAATAATAAATGATATTTTGTTTACTCGCGGCAGTACGTTTCGCCCAAATTTACCAATATTAATTCCCCTTTATAAATCTTTAAATGCCGTTTTCTCAAAATCACTTTTTTGTATTTTTCCAGTATCAATATCTCAGACTATGGAGCACCTACTAACACCAAACTTTCCAGTTATACACTTAGCAGTATTCTGAAGATATTTACAGAAGGATTTGTTGATAAATCATTCCTGGTCTGATTTATGTGACATTATTATCAAAAGATATGGCGAAAATTTATGTTTTTTTAGGCTATGGGCAGTATATTTTGATTTCCTAGGAAATGAAAGCAGATGTCCTGAAATCCCTTTGTAATTTTATTTTTATTTTGCGTGTAAACAAAATAAAAAAAAGAATTTTGCACCTGGCTTTATCATATATTCAGATCTATCTTCCGGAAATATATGCAAATGTGCGCATATTTAATGAGATAATGCCTAATTTGCATAATTAAACATACAAATTTCTAAAACTTGTAATACATTTTTTTTTCACACTTGTATAAGTAATCAACTGAGGAAGTTTCATGGTGATATCTATTATTTTAAAATATTACCCTATTCACCTGTAGTGTCTCGCCTTAAACTATGAATGTACAGGAATAGCAATCAACAAATGTGCCAAAATATTCGGACTACTCGTAGATTAAACTCAACTTTAATAATATAGTAATATTGGAGCATGTCCAGGTTTAACATATGTTAGATTGAGAGTGAACAGTGGATTCCCATTGTCACTGTGCTGGATGTTGGAGAAAATCGACAGATTCAAACAACTGAGAAAAGGGCTTGTGGGCTTTTCCAGTTAAGAGTGGTGAGAAGCCACCTGCAGTGGTCTGAGGAGGAACAGGCCATGAACAGACCAGAAACAGCATGCCAGGTGACGAGCTGGTGGGGTGTGTCCAACTTCTATAATTGGCAAAATGCAAGTGAAGCTTTATTACAAACATTTTTTGTACATGTTTTTAAACAGTAATTTCTTCTAAATAATAATAATAAAAACATGTTCCTCATTAATATGAATATAGTGGGTATTTAGGTTCTTCCTGGTCACATTTCCTTTACAGAAATGCATTTTCTGACCATGATATCACATGGAGTCATTGACACTGACAGTAACAAGAGATTTCTATTGGATCTTTTTGCAGTCCAGTCAAAAATTTGCCTCAAAGTCATGATTATCAGAAACTGCTCCAACACACCCTGCAGCTACTATGAAAACTTGAAAGGCTTCAATAGGCTTGTTTTATTAGTTGTACCTTCCCTTCCTACACAAAAGTCCATCTTTTTATCAAAACGATAGAGTGCAAGTGTTCAGGTATATTATTACAGCTGAATACCCAATAAAGCTGCTCTCAGTCCCATTTTTCTGTTGCTTTTGTCAGATGGTAAGACCCCCCAGAAATTATTAAAATGAAGCCCATGAGTCAAGTCACAGTCAATTAAACCGTTTTTTCAAACTGTTGCCCTACTCTAATAACATAGTCAATTTATAAACAGTGCCATCTGACAGAATCTACATTCAAGTAACTTAAAGACAATATCTATGTAATGACTACAGGTGTACGTACATCATTTTATAGAGAGAAAGTTGGAAGCAGCAGAATCTTGAACTTTTACTCACACAGTTCGGGACATACTTCAGTCAATAACTATTCCATGTACATGTACTATTGTACATCTGCTGCTGTGAAGACAGCGGTTCTGAATGTAACTGTAGCTCCACTAAACTATGCATGCAACTGGGCAGACTGTTGCAGGTATCCCACTGGCCTAATAGATGTTAACTGAACAGTGGTTTTTATTGTTATCCAAACAATGTTGGATTAAATTTCAATAAATATCAAAATTTGTTATTGAATAACACTTTAACAAAATAGAATTTAAGGTGTGATAAAAGCAGGAAACAAAAACAGAATTGCAACGCAAGTTTATTTGTATTGCACAATTTAACAAGGCGATCAAAGTGCTTTACAGAGACATTAAAACAGTAGAAATGAAAAGCATGATTTAAATCTTAAAGCTGCAGTCTGCAACTCTTTTTCAAGCATAATGCCTGGAACTGTCCGGGGATTCTGAAAGTAGTACATTAAATACCCCAATACAATAAAAAATGAGTTCTCTAGGTCCCCTATATGTCCCGCTAGGTCCCTCCAAAGCCAGCAGGTTTGTTTACAAAATTGCAGACCGGACCGGTAAAAGGCAACAAATCAGGTTACGAGCTGGGCTCTGCTGCCTGTCAATCACCGATTGCGCGATACAAGGTAGGCTCGTCCCCACGCTTATTTATCTAGACTATTGAACTTCATTACGGGCTAGTCTACTTACTGTGTCTTCCATGATCGCAAATGACAGGTGAGTTGATGAATGAGGAGTTGTGTACGCGCATCTGGCGTGCACTTAGACGTGCACGAGTTCTCATGTGTTTTGATGGGGCGGGACAGGAAGTTGAATAACTTTTTATTTTTCGGTTAAAAAATAAGCATTTCTTGCAGTTTGCGACTACGGAGGTCACCGTTTTCAACTTCAAGCGATCAAGATTCTGATAGATCATGTAAACTCTTAAAATGCCAAAAATTAGGACTTTACGTATGACAACAACAAATCTTGCAGACTGCAGCTTTAAACAAAAAAGAAATAAATAAGAGAAGATAAAATCAGTACTTAAAATATGATTAAGTTTTGAAACTCAAGCTTCAGATTTGGAGCTTTATTCAGATGCAGCTGATAATAGGTGTGTCTTCAACCTGGTCTTAAAGGTAGGGTAGGAGATCATGGATCTTGAGTCCAGCGAAGCTGCATTTTGAAAATACACAGGTAAAAAGTCCCAAACCTTTTCTTCACTTTCCCCCCGAAGGCACGCCTCTAGAGTACATGAAGGCGCACGAGCACGAAGGTGCACGAGCGCTGTTCTGACAGCAAGCATCGATCGTTGCCGTATTTAGTATTTAGTATATGATAACTATACGTTTAATAATGCTAGGTGCTAGCCAAGCTGGCTCTAGTTTAGCTTCCTGCCAAGCTTCTGGACGCGTAATTCGTTCACGGAGCAGGGTACGCGCACAGGGGGAAGGAGGGGGAGGGAGGAGCAGATTGCAGTTTGATAGACGGCATCAGTATCCAATCATTGTGAACGGTCCGTTTTTCCTAGATTGTACGTTCTAGAGGCCACTAAAACTTTTCATATTTGTGTCAAAACTTTTAATTAATTGGTTGCAATGGGGGTGTGAAGAGTATTTCAAGCAATATGTAAAAAAATGTTCCAGAAAAAGAACCCCTACCCCGCCTTTAAACACACTGAGTGTTTCAGCTGATCTGAGGCTTTCTGGGAGTTTGTTCCAGACATGTGGAGCATAGAAGCTGAACGCAGCTTCTCCATGTCTGGTTCTGACTCTGGGAACTGATAGAAGACCGGACCTAGATGACCTGAGGGGTCTGGAAGGTTCATACTGGGTCAGGTATTCTGGTCCTAGACCATTCAGAGCTTTATAGACCAGCATCAGAACATTAAAGTCTATCCTCTGATGGACAGGCAGCCGGTGTAAAGACCTCAGAGCTGGACTGATGTGGTCCACTTTTTTGGTCTTAGTGAGGATCACTATAATGAGAGTATAGTCAGCTGAGTCCAAGGAGAATTTGTAACGTGGTTTAGACAGAGAGGCTTACTGTTTGGGTTCGGCAAAGGAGGGGTATCAGAAGATGTAGACGACTGTGAAGCTTTTCTGAGGCGCAGGCAGGGTGAGCAGGTATGTGAAGGCAGAGTCAAAGCTGGGCTACTACAGCTGAAAGCTACCAGCGATGGGAAAGATGCCAGCCCTGGAAAAGAAGATAGAGATTAAGATTTAGACTTTATTGTCATGTACACGAAATTACTCCTCTGCATCTAATCTGTTCAGGCTGGCACCTGTTGAACACACATGCACATGCACAGGGTCACACACTCATGGAGACAGATGCCATCTACACTGGAGCAGTGGGCAGCCAATCACGGTGCCTTGCTCAAGGGCACCTCTATCACTATGGGCTGTGTAGACCGTGCAGACCGAAGTGCAGACCGAGCAGTCCCCTGCTTCTGAGGAGCAAACACTGTAACAGGTGCGGCTGTCGGCAGGCGGCTGAACGCATTGATACGAAGGGAGAGAAAATAGGGCCAAGCGATTGTGAGGTCTGACTTTTTCCTGGAGAACGATTTTGTGATGCAAATGTATTACTCTGTTGAACGCATATTGTTTTGAGAAGTAAAATGCTTTATTTTTGTGGCCCCAGCCAACTAGTCAGACTACCTTCATCAACATAAAAAACGAGGCTGGAACTCGGCTCACAGGACGCAGCAGGGGGTAAAAAAAATTTCATAAATGATATTGCTAGTATGGGATGTCATACAGCTTCATGTCAAAAGAGGCGAACTATCCCTTTAATATTGAAATCCCAAGAAATTGAAGATTGAAGAACTTATGTTGGGAGCAGAGAACCTGCACGATGTGATTTCCTTTCTGACTTTAAAGGTGTTGTTTATCAGTATAGTTTTACTAATTTATTTGTTCTTGATTGACATTTTTTATTCATGCCGCAGATAACTCCCAGCTCTCTCTGAGTTAGGTTACTTGCTCCTTTTATTTTCTACTAAGAAAACGGGTATATTTACCCCATGCCAAAGTAGTTCATGGAAGCAATCACCTGCCAACACGTGTTTCTTCATTTTTGTAATGTTCCTACGGTTCTGTCTCGTTTGCGTTCTGTGCTCAGCCCTGGTCTACAGAAGCAGAATCAGACACAGTTAACATATGGCAACCAAAAGGGCTTTAAGCAGTGCAGCATGAGCTTTTGCATGCTTGTTTTGATTTTTAAATTAGCACAAGTTCTGCTTATTGTACCCATCAATATAAACAGGTCACCTCCCAAAATATAAGGACTATTAGGGGCTTGAGGGGGAAGCTAAAGCAGAGAAAGGTTTATGATTTGTTTTAAAGGGAGAGAGTAGACATAGGTCTACTGCAAGAATCTCAGCTTGATGACAGTGAACACCTGAAACTGAAACATATTTGGGTAGGTCAAACATATTTTTCCTCGTTCACAACGAGTACTAGAGGTGTGATTGTGCTAATAAATAACAATCTTCTGTTTCAGTTGGTGAAATGCTCTAAAGACAAATGTGGAAGATTTGTAATCCTTAAAGGGATCTTACATGGAAAATAAATTACTATTATGAACATCTACTGCCTTGTGAGTTACTCTTCAGAATTTTTAAGTAAAGTGTTTGCAGAATTTGCAAAATTATCCTCAACTAAAACCCTGATAGGTGGAGATTTCAGCTGCCTAGTGATATCCCTCTCGAAGTTCGCCTCCATCCAAGCAGGATGATACACTCCCAGTGTGAGCCCTCCATCCATTTAATAAGGAGTTCACATTTTACTCTTACCCTCATAAATGCCACAGCAATAGATTATTTTTAGCAGTCTGTATTATCTTGCAAAATAGGAAATATTGTCGTGAGCGACCATGCAATTATAATTATGGATCTATCCAATGATGGAAGTTATATGACAATAAGGTGGTGGAGATTTGATTCATGCCTTCTAAAAGACGAAGTATTTATCACTTATTTACGTAGTGAATTTAAAATGTTTCTCACTGTTAATTCGCAATCTACTAATAATCCTTCCCTACCGAGAGAAACGTCTAAGGCTTACATTCGAGGACTAATCATAGCATACGTTGCAACCAACGATTAAAACTTGAGAAAGAATTGGAGAATATTAAGGAGGCACTGAACAACTCCACAAATCCCCTATTACTACAGAAGAAATGTGCAACACAGGCTACCTTAGATACTTTATTAACCCAACAAGCTAAAAACACCCTTTATTGTATCAAAACAAAAGTTTTAGGAACAGAGTAATAAACCCAGCAAATACTTGTCTCAACTCATCAAATCAAAGTCGTGACTCCACGTTATAGTCTCTGTCATGGATGGAAATGGTGCTAGACATTATGATAACATGAATATTAACAATACTTTTAGGCAGTTATATGTACAGGTATATGAATCTGACAAACGCAAAGACGCACTTTGAGGGTTTAAGTCTACCTACTATATCAGATGCTCAGAGATCCAAATTAAACTTACCTATCACGAAGGAAGACGCTCTCTTGGCTCTTCACAGTTTACAGTCAGGTAAATCTCTGGGGTCGGATGGCTTGAACTGTAATTTTTATAAAGAATTTCAGCTTATCGACCCCTTCTTGGAAATGCTTGAACACTCATTCCAGCTTGGCTGTCTTCCAAAATCGTTAATAGAAAATGATATAAGGCTAATTATAAAGAAAGGCAAATGTCCTGAGGATTACTCAGGACATAGCCAATAGCACTCTTAAATCAGGATTTTAAGCTAAATACTAGCACTACGGCTGGAGGTCTTGCCATACATCATTAAAGAAGATTAAACAGGATTCATAAAGGGCAGAAATTCTAGTCACAACATTAGAAGGCTTCTGAATATTATCAATCTTTGTCATATCCAAAATTATTTAAGGTAAACACAAGAAACTTGTGCTAAAGAAAAAAGAAATGGACCAGACTCAGTGAATATTTCCCTATACTCCCTATATAGAGTATATAGATCAGTGAGCAGTGCTGACCAACATGTCATTGGGGTCATCAGGTGGGAACCTCCTTTCATCAGTGTTTTGTCTAGTTGGGCCCACAACACCCCCAGGAGGTTAGATAATGATCACTGGCGTCCCAGAGTCACTCCCCTAATGCCAGCCAAAACTGTTCCTCACACCAGAACAACCATCTTTTTTCTTTTTTTTTACATAACCACAAGCTACCCCAGCCTCTCACCAACCTCACACCAGTCACAACGGGGTGGGGATAAAAACCCTGGTTCGAGTAGGGGTTACTGAAAGTATAGAGGGTGCCAGAGGTGGAGGCAGGACAAGACACACTAGCAGATTCAGCAGACAAACTCACCTAAACAGTCCTACAATCACTAAAAATGCCAGCAAAAACAAAGCCATACAAGCCAACTCACCTAAAATGGCTGCCTGGCTTCAAAATGCTCACATGGGCCACACCCTCCACTTAATTATCTTGAATTTCTTCTTTGCTTCTTCAAAGAGTCTGTTTACTCTAAGTGCTCCCCCTGCTGGGCCCCCAGCTACTATTGCTTCTTCTAATCCAAATCCACTGACTGGACTTTACAGCCTCAGCTGACACTTCCTTCACTATTTTCCTCACACTCTGTCCGCTTACACCCAGCTCCCTCAACAATGAGACAACAGACTTTGCAACAAATCCTCTACATCCTACTTCCACTGGACAGATTCTAACTTTCCATCCTCGCTGCTCTGCTTCTGCCCCCAACTCCACATACCTAAGCTTTTTCCTTTCATATGCTTCTGCTACTAATTCCTCCCAAGGAACTGTCAGCTTTATGAAATAGACTCTCATTCTACTCCTAGACCACAAGACTATATCAGGCATTAGATTTGTAGAGGATATTTCCTGGTTAACAACAAGCTTATTTCCTAAATCTACCTGCATCTCCCAATCACAAGCATCCTCCAAGCTGCCTTGCCTCCTTATTGTCTTTTTAACTTTCCCCCCTCTTGAACAAACTGAATTGCTACTCTCTTCACCTTGGACCCTCCTAAGTTTACCTGCCTTCGTTTATCTTCAATACCTGCAGCTAAGCTTCTTAATACTTGGTCATGTCGCCATGTATACTGGCCTTGTGACAGACTAATCTTACAACCTGACAAAATATGCCTTAGAGTTGCAGTACCTGAACATAACGAGCATAACGGGTCTCCATTTACCCAGAGTTTTAGGTTCTAGGGAGTTGGCAATCCATCATATGTTGCCCCTATCAAAAATCTAATACGCCTTTCCTCCATACTCCACAGCTCTTTCCAACTAAGCTTTTTCTTCTCTACACCTTCCCAATTCAACCACCGTCCCTGCTTAGCCTGAGCCACTGCCTTTGCACCCCTTAACATTTCCTCCTGTCTACGAACCTGCTCAACAACTAGCTTTCTCTTCTCCTTGGGACCTTCTCTACTCCACACCAGTTTGCCTGGGCCAAGCCCCAAGCCTCCCCGGCCTATTTGCACATTACCCACAATCTCTGCATGTCTAAGAGTTCCTTCTGCCTTCTGAGCTGCCGTTCTTGGATTCCACCTCCTCCCCTTGGTTGGGTTTGGAACCACCTTAGTAACTACCACATCTTTACTCCCAGCTAACAGGAGCTCTGTCCTAACTTTAGTACATTTAAACTCCTCTACTAGACTAGATACTGGGAGCTGGAGTATGCCTTTCCCATACAATTCCACACTACTTAATCATCTAGGAACACCTAGCCACTTCCTAATGAAAAATCTAACTAATCTTTCCATTTTTTCTGCAACAGATAATGGAATCTCATACACAGACAGTGGCCACATCAACCTAGGAAACAATCCAAACTGCAGACACCACAGCTTCAACTCTCCTGGAAGCTCTGATTTATCTATTCTATCCAGTCGCTCAGCAACATCTTTCCGAAACTGCACTGCCTGCTCTCCATCATTCATGTCTGCCTGGTACCACCTGCCTAAACTCTTTACTGCCTTTTCCCTAATGATTGGAATGTTTTCTTCATCTATTACAAACTTTCTATCACTTGATGTCCCTCTACTTATTGAGATACTTCTAGACTTAGTAGGTTTGATTTTCACACCAGCCCACTTTAGATTTTTGTTTGCCCTAATTAGTGTAAGGCGCATGCCATCCTGACGTCTCTCACCACCTACAACCCACTTGGAAGCTCCAATAATTATCTCCATCGCCATTGTATATGCTAATTGAGAAATCGTACAACCTGCCATAATGTCTATTTCTAACCTCTGTTGTGAAACCTGCTGTACTTAAGCACAGTCTAATATCTTGAAAATATGCTCTTACTAAGTTAACAACTACTGCAGGCACTCTAAAATACTCAAACACTTTCCAAACAAGGCTATGTGGCACTGAACCAAATGCATTTGCTAGATCCAGGAATATAACATGCAAGTCTTTTTTCTCAATCTTGGCTGTCTGAATCTGATGCCAAATCATGCTAGTGTGCTCTAAACACCCTGCGAAACGTGGTATTCCTGCCTTCTGCACAGTAGTATCTATAAAGCTATTCTTTTCTAAATAACTAGCTAATCTCTGTGCAACTAAACTAAAGAAAATCTTCCCCTCTACATTTAGGAGAGAGATCATCCGGAACTGACTCAGGTCCGAGGACTCTTTCTCCTTTGGAATAAGAACGCCTCCTGCCCTACGCCATGCCCCAGGAATAAATTGTTTCTCCCAAACTATTTTTAATTGCCTCCATAAAAACTTTAGGATATCAGGTGCACTTTTATAAGTAGGGGACTGCATTTGGCCCTGGGGCCGATGAAGCCTTTGCACGCCTGACTACCTCCTCAACCTCTTTCCACCTAGGTGGTCTAACGTCCATCTTATGAGCTATCTCTCCTAATGGTGGCATGTCAGGTGGAAGGCCTACTACTCTACGCTGCTCAAGATCTCAATATGTATTTCTTAGATACTCTTCCACCTCTGACTTTGTTGCCTTAAAGGGATAGTTCGCCTCTTTTGACATGAAGCTGTATTACATCCCATATCAGCAATATTATTTATGAACATTTTCTTACCCCCCGCTGCGTCTTGTGAGCCGAGTTCCAGCTTCGTTTTGGCGTTGACGAAGGTAGTCCGGCTAGTTGTCTGGGGCTTAAAAAATAAAGCGTCTTGCTTCTCAAAACAATATGCGTTCAAAAGAGTAATACATTTGCATCACAAAATCGTCCATCCAGAAAAAGTCAGACCTCACATCGCTTGGCGCTATTTCTCTCTACCTTTGTATCACTACGGGCTGTGTAAACTGTGCAGACCGAGCAGTCCCCTGCTTCCGAGCAGGAAACACTGTAACAGGTGCGGCTATCGCTAGGTGGCTGTACACATTGATATCAAGCGATATCAAGCGAGAAAATGCAAAAAAATATATAATCTCCCTAAGCATTTCAGATACCTTCAGGTTTGGGACTTTGTAACCAAAAAAAATCCCACTTTCGATACTGATAGCACAATGTCAGCCGTGGAGCAATTGCTCCTCCTAGGCTCAAAAAGGAAGGCCATATCTCAATTTTTTAATGTGTTAAGCCAATGCGAAGCCTTGTTTTGTATGTAACTAACATTAATAATGTAACACAAGTGTGGGGAGATTAAATTGGTAGAGACATAAGTGAGGAAAAATAGAATATAATCTGCAACCATGCAAAGAAAATGTTTGCGTGTAACCATGCAAGACTGTTGCAAATGTTGTGAAATGTACAAATTCCACCTAGTAAAAGGAACCGCATGAACCAGCAACTATTGCCTCAATGTCAGAAGTGCAAGATCTCAATCTATACACACTGTGTCCGGTTCTGTCCAAAAATGCGAGCCTATTGGATAGACATTTTGCAGGACATGGAAAAGATCCTTGGGGTATCCCTGAAAATGGACCCTTTATTTCTACTTATGGCAAACCGGAGTCGGGACAATATTGCTGACGCTAGCCTGAATAGACTCGCACGTGCTGCAAGGCAAAACACATGTTTTGGATTGATGAGAAACCTCCTTCAAAACGGCATGGCACATAATCCAGATGGACTGCCTTCCTCTGGAGTTCTTGACGTGCTTAATTCATTCCTCTAAGGGACCGTTTATAAGAACTTGGACTCCATATTAGATGTTGTCATTGACCGGAAATATTTGGTGCTGGCTTTCCATTGGGTTGTCACTGGCCACATCTGTCACTGCTTGATTATTTTATTTCCTTATCTTCCAACTTGTGCTGTGTACAATTAGTCATTTATTTACCTCATTTTATATTTTATATTCATTCAAACCAGGTGTTGTGCTGAGTAGGGGTGTCACGGTGTGAAATTTTCGGCTCACGGTTATTGTGACCAAAATTACCACGGTTTACAATATTATCTCGGTAATTTTTTTTTTTTTTTAGTGTTAACATTAAGGTGACCAGGTACCGACTCGAAGACCTCGAACAACAACGTTGTCTTACATTGCGCAATCATTTATAATACACGTGGTGTAATAAACACAGGAACAGTGCATTTGAAAGCTTAGACCCTGAAGAATACATTTAGCACTACTTTACAATAAAACTTCAGATTTGCTCAACAATACCTTTTTCCCATGTCTTTTCCTGTAGGCCTACATAGTGTAAAAAATGACTTTCTGTACAGTAACATCTCTGTAATACTACCCTAAAGTCATATCCAACAAAGTCAGATGACTGTAGAACACCTCAAGGGGTAAGCTTTCATATGTGACCATGACACCCCCCCCCCCAAACATCCACATCCAACCTGGAGATGAGAGTGGAAATAGGGGGCATTCAGCAATGGGTTAAAAAGTAGAGTGTTTATTACAATATAATGTTAAAAATAAAAAAAAACTCTATGAGAAGTGCAGGATTCAACAACGAGGTAAGGCAAAACTGGTTTTGAAGGAACATAACATAAAATGAAGTGCAGCCTGTGCAGATTTTACATTTTACTTGAACTAACTACTCAGAACAAAGATGAACCAGACTGTGTAAAATAATTTGTCATAAATGCTGTCAATATTAAAAATATTTAAAACGAATAAAAAAGGACTGTATACTAGTAACCAAATGCACATATTCAAGTATTTTGATGTATCTTTTTACACATTCACAATTGTCAAATAACCTGGCGGTGATTCAGTTCTCTCACTTTAGGTTAAAGTGCAAAAAGGTTAGCATGTTAACCTTGTCTGCTTTCAGACAGTTCCTAAGTGGGGAAACAATATACCCACTTGCGCTGAAAACTCTCTCGGAAGGCACGCTGGTCGCCGGGATACACATTAGCTTTTTAGCCATCCTGGCAAGATGAGGCAACTCAGATGCGTGCCCTCTCCACCACACCAGTGGATCGTCATCTGCTTGAATGGGTGGCATAGACAGGTACACCCTGACCTCCTCCCTCACCTTATCCTCTGGGGTGGCTGGACCTGAAGCCTGCTCTTCTCGCTGCTGCCTTGCTGAAGTTATCTTTTTCAGCAGCCCAGCTAGGCTTTTCTGTTTTGCTGCTGCTGCTGCTAGAGTAGAGTAGAGTATCATTTATTAATCCCGAGGGGGAAATTAAGGTGTCAAGTAGCATACATACATAAATACAGAAGACATTACACACAAAACATTACACACCATTCCACATACGCTCACCTGCTGCTGCTGTGGGGGTACTGCTGGAGGACTGTTCCTCTTCTGGCTCTTGTCTGATCTGTGGAGGTGCCAGATTCAGGGCCTCCTGAACACAGCTGTCCACAACATCATCAACAGGGGCTTCTATAAAGCTGGTCTTGAAGCGAGGGTCAATGAAGCAGGCCTTCTGCGTCACCTCATTTACCTTGTTCCCGGTGTATCGTTTGGTAAGATCCTCCCTAATGGCCCGTTTCATGTTCTTCAGCAGGGCTGAATCCTGCTCACCCTCCTCGTCAAGGACATCCCCTGTAATGTGGTCCAGGACAGGTTTGATTGCAGACAAGGTCACACGTGTCTCGGAACAGAGTGCGTCTGTGAATGTGCTGAGAGGCTCAAGGAGCTGGCAGAGTTGCTCCAGAACCGAGATGTCAGTGTCTTTAGGCATCAGATGCCAAACCCCCCTCTCTGTGGCCAGTGCAGCACAGACTGCCTGCTGCTGGCTGAGGAATCTTTCAACCATCTTGAATGTAGATCCCCATCTGGTGACCACATCATGAATAAGGGCCTTCTGGGGCAGGTTGAGGACCACTTGCTTTTCTCGGAGTGCTCGTTTTTTTTCCAGCTCCGAGAGAATGCTTGGACGAGATGCCGACAGGCCTTCACTGCAGCGTCCACCCTCTGCATCCTCAGGGCCTTCGATATGGCCAGGTTTAAGTTGTGACCAAAGCATCCCAGCCACAGTTCGGTGTAATCTTCAAAGGCCTTGGCCATACTGGCAGCGTTGTCTGTTGTCACGGCGACTAGTTTGGTTTTGGGTATATCCCACTCTTCCAGCATGTTGTCAAAAAATTCTCCAATATTTTGGGCTGTGTGGTCATCTGGAAAAAAATGGCTCTCCAAGCAGTGGGAGGTCAGTTGCCATTCTGGGGTGATGAAGTGGACTGTGAAGCTGATGTACGGCTCTCCTCCCCCTCTTTCACTGGTCCAAAGATCCGTAGTAGCCGCAAAGTAGTCAGCCTGTGCCAAACTCGCCTTCACATCAGTCTTCACCGTGTTGTACATCTTCGGAATGGCCGTCTTCGAAAAGTAGTTCCTTGTTGGAACTTTGTAGTGAGGCACGGCAGTCTTCATTATCTTTAAGAAGCCCGGCCGCTCCACCATTTGGAAAGGCATCATGTCTTTTGCAATGGCAAATGCAATGGCTGCCGTTAGCTCGTCCGCATTTTTGGACCCAGGTGCATGAGCTGCTTGTTTTTGAAACACCTGTTGCAGGGTCTGGGTTCCTGATGGGGATGGGGATGGGGATGGCCTTGATGTTGCTCCACTCTATATATATATAAAGAGAGAGAGAGAGAGAGAGAGAGAGAGAGAGTGAGAGAGAGAGAGAGAAACAGCCATTAAGTTACTATTCAACAATCATCAAGTTTGCGTATGAAGTCAAATACCTACATTAATTTATTACCTTACAAGTGTAATGTTGATGCAGGTAAATGGTAAGTTTAGGTTATTACATTTCACTAGAACTAATGCATATTTCACTGGGACAGATACAAATATAAAGCCTCATTGTCATCATTATCCAATTAGATGTAATATACATTTTCAAATCTCATATAAATGGAATACATTTTTTGTCATTAAAAAGAATGTACATAGCACAGCAGCAGCACAACGAAATTGATAAGTCAATGTGCAATAGAATAGGGCTACTGGCATCTACTATCAACGTGTCCCCCCCGCCCCCTGGTGAGACAAACGAAGCGCAGCACCCATTTAGTTATGATGGGATGTCTGCAGTGATTGCGAGGTCTCGTCTTGCTCGCGTGGCGAGTGAGACACAGGCATGGAATGATGTTGGTCCACAACTTCAAAAGTCAAATGCACCTACTAATCACTCATTAATGCTGCTGCTATACTGAAATTAAAACCAAGCGTGGCTGTCTGTCACTGACTCAAGTCTTCAACTGACTCAACATTGCCGTGTGTTATGTTCCATTTCACCGTCTTGTGGCGAAAGAAAGTTAGGATAACTGACAGTACTTCTCGCTTTTGCATTGGCAATTAAACCCGCGGGAACATTTAGCGAACGTTCCATGAGCGAGTAAGCAAGAAGCCAGTACTGTATGAGAACTAAGCTGTTTAGCGCCTTAGAATGGCGTTTAGTAGTGCACTAGCTACCAACGAATAGAGCATGGCACCGCAGTAGGATGCATTTTAAAATGCTAGCAGTGGGCGTGCTTCGACACTGACATTTAATATCAAGGTTTAACATTATAGAAAAATCGGGTATATCGTTGCATTTTCCCTTGACCCAAAGTCAGAAGTAACTTAATCATTAATGTGTTTCACTGCACTATTTTCACTGTCTCATGGCATATCAAAGTTTAGCTATTCAACTTAGCTTAGAATGGCGTTTAGCGCCCATCTAAGAATGGTGAACACACTAGAGCAGGTGCATTGCTAATGTAATGTAAATGATTATTATCACGATTTAACATTATTGACAGTCGGATATAATTGTTACATTTCCCCTTTACCCGAAGGCAAAAGTTATTTCGAGCATTTCAGCTAAAACTATGTGTTAATATAACAAATATACCTTGCACTGGCTGTGCAGCTGCGGGTGATGGTCTCGTAGGTGAGTGATCAAATTGGATGTGTTGCTCCCTTTCGCGGATACCTTCCGCCGGCATGTCCTACACACGGGGGCACCGTCCTCCACCAGTTGCCCCTCAGAGTTTTTGAAATATCCAAAGTAGGACCACACTTCCGATTTTGTGCGCTTAGAAGGTGGAAAAATGGTACCATCGCGGCTTCCTTCTTCTGCTGCCATGCTTAAAGTGAGAGAGTGTGAGAAAAGAACCTCGGACTAGTGGCGCCCGCGAACGTTCGAAAGTGTCACGTAACGCACCTAGATAACATTATGTTTTGAAATGCAAAGTATTTAGCGCAGTAACAGTGTAAAACAGTGTAACCGTGGGAGTATTAGGGAAATGAAAGCTCTCCCGGTGTAACAGTGTGCGGTAAGGTAACCCACCGAAATTCAGAAGGTTATCTCACCGTCAAAATATTTTAGCGCGGTTACCGTGTACACCGGTAACCGTGACAGCCCTAGTGCTGAGCCATGTGTTGTAATAAAACTTACAAAAATTCAATAAAGAGAAATGGAAAAAAAAAGAAGAGGCTTTTTGCCTATTCTTCTAGGCTAGAATTATCTAATGTGTTTACATATCTTGCGTTTTTAACAAGCATTTGATTGAATTAGGAGTAATTTTTCCATCTAGGGTCAGATCTTTTTCGGAGTGCGGGCCCTTTGCACCAACACAGCAATGACTAAGCAGCTTCCTCCATGAACAGACCCTCGAACTCTCCCAGCAGCATGTGCATACACTAATATGAATAATGTTTCTCCTCCAAGTCCCCCCTGTAATAAATGGAGTGCCATTTCACACAATGGCAAAGTCAGTCCTGTATTGATTAACTCTCATCATCGACTCACAACGCCTGCTTCCTTGATTTATGATTGTCTGTTATTTTTACATTAGCTGTCAAATTCATCTTGTCTCTCTCCGTGGCCGAGGTCGGCCTTAACAAACAGTAAACACCCAGCACCCTGCCTGCTACACCCCTCACGGGAATGGACTTGGTTTTCTGTGAAGTATGGCTCCACAGAGCAGAGAGAAATGCTTTCAGGCTGATTTCACAGCAGTTTAAAAAAGGGGAGCTTCAGTGTGGAGCTGTCAACGGGATGGTCGGAGAAGATTAGACAAGAGCAAGACAGACCTAATACATGTCTTATTATTCAACCAGAATTTTAGGTTTAGTAGTGTTTTATCTTTTCTTTAGTGCATGTAGCAGAGTAGAAGTCATTGTGAGTTTACCAGCCTTTAAACATGCTCCTGTTCAGCTCGAGTTCCTCTAACATTTAAATAATTATGTATGCTAGATATAAGTAGTGATATGAGTACATGAATCTTTGACTTCTAGGCACTATGGCCAATTTGACTGAACTTTTTCATGTTTAATATGAATGATTGCAAGTGTGTCATAGCTGTATTTAAAAAAAAAAATCTGTTCCCACTTGCCAAATAGAACCGACAACTGTCAAGACATGCTTTCCTGAACCCACTCTATTTTTAGATAATTTGGTTTAATGACTCTGCATCAAAAACGCAACCAAACTTAAACTACTTTTTACAATCTTGATTTATAGAGGGAGTCATCGTCGATTTGGTCTTTCCCTGGACAGCATTTTTGTTGTTGAGCTGTAGCTTAAACATAGTAATTGAACTTTGGATTCACTGCTGTCAAGCTGCAACTTTCACGTTTTTGTGTGTTGTTATTGTTATTTTAGAGCACAAATACCAGTCATCCAAACGTCACACATATTTATTTCAACCAACTTGTTCTACTGACACCTCAACCAGATCATAAAACACAGAGTAGCCTAGTTAAAAATCTTAGCATAAAATAAAAGAATATATTGGAATTTAAAGGGGAACTCCGGGGCATTTGAAGCGCAATCCCATGCGCGAGCATACCGACAACCGGTAAGTGACATGCTGTTTATAAAGTTGTTTTGTAACGTCCCCATGCCAGTAAATGTGAGAACCATGGTTTTGATGGTAAGGCTTGTGACTTTATTGTCGGATGGTTTATAAAGTGGTGTGACATTTCTGCAGTGTGCAAGTTGTTGTTTTACGTGGAAGGTTTAGCACTTGCCCCTTAGCCACCACGTACTTGGCTAGCATGACAGGCTGCGCAAACAGCGCAATCGCCGCACAGAGGGCGCCGATTTGCACCAGTCTGTGTCCTACTGTCAGTATTTGACAACCTCTAGCAATGGGATTGCGCTTCAAATGCCCCGGAGTTCCCCTTTAAATGAACGCAGAGTAAAGTCAGTACAACAGAAACTTCCGCAGGGAAAAAGTGTATTCAATACAGAAAATGGACACAAATTACAGAACTGTTTCAAGTTACTGCATGTATTGGTATAAAAGTCTCTTTTTCATTAAAAAAAATGAATAGATGGCTCACCTTTTGATTTGCAGTTTGTAGAGAAACAAATTCATAGCCTCTGTGTACTAACTGTATGTAAGGACAACTGTATGTATGAATAATGAAAATGGAATGTGCTGTAAAACTTTGCACAGAAATTCAGAAACAAAATGGCACATTTGAACATTAACATACATCATCTATGGCAGGCCGATGGCTCTTCTTTTCTTCTTCTTCTTATCCTTATCACTTATCTTAATTGATAACCTAAATATATTTTAGACTTTAGTCTGTTGATGTTTGTTTGTTTTGTCTCTATGCTGGTGTTTAATGTTGTACATAAGTGTACTTAGACATTGGCTCCTCATGGTTTTGTGACATTGCGCAGAAGAGACCGCTGAATTAACCACCCGCTAAATTGTTACTTAACATAATGTACAGGAATGATTGTTTATCTATTTGTTTGTTTTTTAAGTCTACAAATCATAAAGTAAAGGCAAAAGTTATAGTTGGCTTACTTTGATTCCGTTTTATGGATTGAATTACAATGTATGGCATGTATATTGTCTCATTTGCATTTTCCAGGATTGAGTGATGGTGGATTCTTCTTAGAAAATATATTTATGACTTTCAAATGAGAGCACAAACCTTCAATTCCAGGTCTGTAATTTGACCCGAAATAACCCAGAGCATGAAAGTCATTTGAATAATGTTTTACAGATGAATTTTTCTTTTCTACCTTCTTTGAAATGACAGCCAGATAAACACTTACTATGTGTAATATCCATGCTTTGCTTGTCTGTTTGGAATTGAGATTGGACATCATGGCCAACCTGGTGATCAGCTATCAGTTTAAACATAGTGTCCAGCTCCATAAATTTAGAAAGCTACCATTTGCCCCCCTACACCCACCTGAACTGGATCTAGCAAATGTCAAGGTACACAGGTCTGAGTTGGCATAACCTCCTTTTTTGCTCTCTGCCTTTTCCAGCTCCATTCAGCCTGGTGCCGTTTCACCCAAGGAGAGTGAAGCGATAATAACAGGCAAGTAGATGCAAGGGGTGTTTGCGTAAAGCGGGTCCTCGCCTCTAATAGTGGGGCTGTCTTCTCTCCTGGACCTACCAGTTTGGGGGTTTATTGAGATTTCATTAGAGGCTGTGAAGAGCGATTTCATTGCAGTCTTTCTTTTGTTTGTCTGACACTCACACAGAGATCATTGTAAATTGGCTCTGTCATAGCGGACAATTTTTGAGATGTGTAGTAAATTAAACATGTATCACACAGGAAGCATTGCTACTGGTTGCCAATACTTGACTCCAAGCACCGGATGGCCGGGGCCATCTCAATAACTCGTATTCATTCTTCAGTCCCTTTTATCGTTAAATTCCATCTTCTCGTTTTGAAATTGCACTTTATTATTTGTTTTTGTGGCACTGGAATAAGATGATGTGCCACTCTTATTTATGTGAGGCCTCACCCACAAACATGAACTTATTTTATGAATAATTATGATTGCAATTAATTGAATTCCAATTGGCTTGAATTGGACTTTATTACCTAAGTGCCTTGAGATGACATTTGTTGTATTTGGCGCTATATAAATAAAAATTAATTGAAAAAATTTAACTCTTGTGACGTCTAATAGATGGATAGATAGGTAGAAAAAGCATGTGCCTGAACTGATCAATTGCCAATATCCCAGTGCCAGGGACCACAGGTCATCACAAAGATTTCATGTCCGTGCCTCTAGTCAGAGTCAGAGTTGTTTTTAGGTCATGAAGGGTTTTACAGTCAAACAGAAAGTTTAAACTTTCTTAATATCATTGGAATCTAAACATTGATTGATTGTATTACAAAGAATTTGATTGTAATTGGCTTGACATGGACTGTATCTTTCAAGTGCCTTAACATGACGTTTGTGGTGATTTGGTGCTAGATAAATAAAACTGAACTAATTTTAAATTGAAAATTAAAGAATATCCTGATCCTAAGGCTGAGACAAAAAGATATACAACAAATCCATGTAAAAGAAACAAATATGTATTTCCTAAAAGTTACAGAAATGAACCATCTATGCATAACTGTTAAAAAAACTTCAAACATTTGGTACGGGCTGTTGTCATCATAAATCTCCTTTAGTGAATATATAAAAGTTAAATCATTGTTTAATTAAAGTAATTCGGTCATGTAATTCATTTAATTTTAGTTTACTTTGCTCCATACAGTTCTCTTAAATTGTGTCTGTGGATTCTAAATATTTCTCACAAACATTAGTGTTCAAAGGTTTCTTAAACTGAGACAGAAGCTCACATTTTTACAATTAACATAGGCCAAAATACTTTCAAATTCAATAGCTGTCTTATTACTGAAATATACCCCCCCCCCGCCAATTTTTAATTACATACAAGGAGCCCAACTGGAGAATTTACTTTTTAAAAAATAATGGTATTATAAAGGCAGTTTCCTATTCTCACACTTCATCCTATTTTCAGATGTGCTTTTATTTTTGTAAAAATTGAAAAAATAAATAAGAAATCATATGAAATCACATCAACAGTCATTATGTAATTGGTTTTATGAAATTAGACAAAAGCTTTTGCAGCTTCGACTTCATTCGTTGCGGCCTGATCGTCACATTAACTTCTAAATACCTGGAATACCACATAACTCCTCTGTTAAACACTCTCCTCTCCCTGCTGCAGCATTTTTGCTCCAGCTTTGCGATTGAGCTGTAGTACGTTGTCTCTTCCCATTCCCATGTTGCAGCCGAGGGCCCATTGAAGTGCTGATGACAGTGCGCTGACCAGGGAGCACGGGAGTGGAGGAAACAGCGAGGATTGAGCAGCAGAGGCTGAAAAATTCGCTTCCTGCCTTGTAATTCAGTGGCAGGAACTGATATCATCAGGCTGCAGTCGGTTATCTGGCAGGTAATACCACCCACTGACTGTAATCACTAATGAAGCTCCTACTGAGTTTATAATGTGCTAAATGATGCAGACTCCCACTCCAGATAAACATGTCCCAAATAAACAGTTTGGGTGGTAATTGCACTCTGCCAGGAGACCTTTTATTAGAGTTAAGACCCTGATGAAAGGGTTAACTCTTTTTCTGAAGCATCCTCTCACTGGCTCATTGCACTCTCATTTCTACAGAGATCTCAGCATTCCCTTGGTTATCAGTGTACTTAGAAAGAAAACCTAATTAGACAAAAAGGCCTTTTTCTCTCATTCCCTAATTAGGTCCTTAACATAATTAGCAGGTGACGTTAATAACCCTCTTTTAAAACCTATTAAAAGGCTGTTTGGGAGCAAGTGGTGGAGAAGAGCTAGCCTATGGGCAGTCAGGCAACCCATCTGAGAGCCCAAGCAAGGAGGGCTGAGCATGCTGGGAGTACGGTTCATCAGAACTGTAGTGTCACTGCATTAAGATTTGGCTTCACTGGAGACCCTGCTAACACAGAGCAGCGTAGCTCTTTAGCCATGGAAGACATTATGACAGACACTTGTGAAATACAAGTAGCATGCTGGATGCTTTGGTTTATCCCCGGTCTTAGCTTCGCTGCAACGGCTCCCAGTTGCTTTTAGAATAGATTTTAAAATTTTATTGTTTGTTTTTAAAGCTCTTAATGGCTTAGCCCCTCAATATTTGACCGAGCTCCTTCATATCCACTCCCCCGCCATATCACTGAGATCCTGGAATCAGCTCTTACTGGTCCCCCCCAAAACAAAACTCAAAACCAAAGGTGACCGAGCCTTTGTGGCAGCGGCCCCTCGGCTCTGGAATAACCTTCCCTGGCACATTCGAGCTGCAAGATCTTTTGAGGCTTTTAAATCCTCCTTAAAAACACACTTTTTCTCCCTGGCTTTTAATCATATTTAAGTAGACTCTTGGCTAATAACCTTGATTTGTTTTATATCATTATTTTATTTATTTTAATGTATTTTATTTGAACTTATTTTATTTTATTTTATTTTATTGCACTGTGTTTTAGTATCTATTGATTTTAACTGCTTGGAACGGTAGCATTATCTGAGTCACTTTTACCTTTAATGCAGCTTTTATCCTGTACAGCACTTTGGTCAACCTCGGTTGTTTTTTAAATGTGCTCTATAAATAAAGTTTGAGTTGAGTTTGGTTTGCAGGTTATGTACCATAATCTCAAACGACAGGTTATGTGTGTTTATATTACAAATCCAAGAAGAAAGAGAAGGCAGAGAAGAAAAGGCGTGGCTACTTTTTATGAAGAAAGGTCATAAAATGCTAGATCTAATCTCTTTAATTAAATTATCATTACTATTGTTATTATTATCATTAAAATGAGTGTGCTGTCAGAAAAGTTACTGTGAAAGGTTTGCACCTATTCAATTCAATTCAGTTTTATTTATATTGCGCCAAATTACAACAAATGTCATCTCATTCCTAAAAGCAGAAGACCTACATATTGTAAGTTAAATTGTTTTATATAGTCTGGTTCAGACAAGTCATTTTCTGAAATGAGGGAGTAAAATGATAAAGAATTCTCAAATTGCTCAAAAAGTTAATATTCTATTTTATCAACATTATCTGAATGAAATTTACAGACAATAGAACTAAAGTTTATCCTGTTTCTTATTTCAGATACTAAGCAGTTGTGTTGACATTAAAAACCTGTGTAGTGTGCTTGTTATCTCAGAAAATTGGGTCAAAATTCGATAAGGGAATTAATGATAAAGGTGAATTGATAAGGAGCACTAATAATGTTATTGGTATCAATCAAACTGTAGTAATTCATATCCCCAGTAAAAGCTGCATAATCTATAATGACTGACCCATGGTGACAATCCAACAGAGTTTTATTTATTGTTTTACCATTTTTCAGTATTTTGATTGGATTTTAGTTTCCAGTAGCTGGGGTAGGCAGCTATTGTCAGCAAAAAATAGCACTGAGAAATGTACTGTTCAGTACCTCTGAAAAATTCAGCAGATAAAGAAACTGACATTTGTTAGGACAAAAAAAAACCCAAAACAGACTTAACCAAAATGTTGAAATGAAAACCTTTCCAAAGGAAGGCTAATGTTGCTTTCTGTCTGCTGGACGTGCAAATAGGCACTAACTTAGAATCAGTTCTCACTGGCTACAGCCCTGAAAAACTAGTGACCACCAGCACCAACTGTTTTCTGGACCAGAGCAAAGAACAACATCAGTGACATCAGTGGTCGGGGGTGAGATTATGGTGATCAACCAGACAAACTAACAAATTGATGTTGTTACAACCATTTTTCAGACCACAAAATCCAGAACCAGTGTAGCTTTTAATCTGCCTTGTCAAAAAAAAGAGGTACAATAAAAATTGACAGACATTGTTTGCTGCTACGTTGAGTAACATTGTCAAGTGTTTTAATAATGTCAGCTGGCATTTAGATTCAGCATTAAACAGTACGCGTTACTCCCATTTGTGTTGCTCTTCGTAAATACTGGTCGAACAACAACAGTATTTATGAACTAGACTGGTGATATTAAGGCAGTTTAATCAGTTTGCTGGGAAAATGAGATAAAGACTGGCATTGGATACAAAATATTGTTGTCATTTTTGTTAATAAAAACTGCAGAAATTTAGGATACAGTGGAGGATAAGGGAGGTTCAAACATGTACTGATGAAACGTTTAAAGGGACGTGATGACGTTGCTTTGTTGTAGCTCTCTGGCTGAGGAGAACCAAAGCAGTTCTTAGCTTGAACCAACTTAGAACTGGTTCTAGCACCAGCCCTGAAGAAGCAACGGAACTGCTTTGATCAAAAAGGTTTTACTGTGTTCTAACATGTTAATCATAAAAGCTGTATAAGATTAAAAGTGCTGTTGCTGTACTGCTCCTAATAACCCAAAGAAGTTACCAGATAGCATTAATGCAGTTCACTTCGACAATACTTCAAATTTGATTTGCAACCTACGCAAATGTGTTTAACAATCTTTTTTTTTTTTTTTTTGGAGGAATTTGTTTTCCAAAAAATCATTGGTTTTCAATAAGTTCATTACAGGAAAAACTCAGATAAGAGTTGCTAAATTCAGTATGGCCATGATTAAGTGTGCACTGGGACTTTAAAAGACTCAATAATCTTTTTTTCCAGGTTCAAATTTCATCTGAGGTATTTTTGTGGAGTTTGTATGTTCTCCCCACTCCTCCCATAGTCCAAAAATAGCCCTCAGAGTGGTTATTTGTGTCTGTGTTGGCCCTGTGATAAACTGGTGACCTGTCCAGGGTGCTCCCTGCCTCTTGCCCAGAGGTAGCTGCGATAGGCTCCAGTCCCCTTGCCAACCTAAATTGGATAAAGCAGGTATAGAAAATGGATGGAATAAATCAGTTAAACCAACTGTTATAAACTAATAAATCATAAAAATGGTTAAAGTTGCTTTTCATGCTAAATATTTCTATCAAACAAGCAAGATCCAGCTCTGTGCCCTTATAATAAGTACAATAACTGTTTAAACTGTCAGATTATTGTATCAAAATATATTTTACTGTCAACTATGCAATCTTCTAACTCTTGACTGTATTTATGTTTATCCACCACAGTTGTACATGAGCATCGACCCTACATGTTACTTTAAACAAGCAGCAACTGTTCAAATAACAGACCTGATACTCTTAATGTGTCCAATCACTGGGATTATTTACAAAGCAACAGAGGCAGTTCTCTGTAAACGTGCTGTGTGTATATGGGCCGGATACCACAAACCACCAGGGGGCATTGTGTATTCAATAATGCTCCCAGAAAATTACCATATACACAACAATAGGGTGCACTGTCACAAACTGGCCTCCAGTGAAATATTGTTGACGGCTCAGGGAAGTGCTGTGGGTTCCAGTGAGCAGTCTGTGCACTCTGCTGAGGAGGAGGAAGATGAGGAAGAGGCAACCGCCGACCAGAAGAGCCCAGTCCTCGTCTTTAATTAAGTATCTGAAACATCAATTTAAATGTAAATATCAGTGGTGCAGCGCCACTCATGCGTAAATTAGAGGGTTGGTCCAGCCACATTTCTCTCTGTCTCTCTCTCAAGTCCCTCGCTCACTTAAAGTGACATCTGCTCACAGCTGCTCCGTCTGGGGCTCCCTGTACTCGCACACGTGCACACGCTCAGAAACACGCACATACTCACACTACATATGCTCACAGAATTTCTTAGAGCCACTTTTTGTGCTGGAACCTCTTGTTGATGATGTTGGAATGACCGTAGTAGCAGTTCCAGTTGTAGTTTCATACAAACAGCGTCAACAATGACTGACACTTAAGCATGATATAGCCCAAAAATTACAACAATGTGCGGTTAGTGCTGGTGCATACAGGTAAAGTTAAGTACATAGTATGCTTTTCATTCCATTAAAATCAAGTCAAATGATTACTGTGAAGAAAGCAGATCATTTAAAAGATTTAGTAAAAAGTCACACATCCATTGGGTTTGCTTGGGGAAGTTTCATAGTTCTAAAAATATTAACTTGGACAGATATCAAAACCAAACATGACGGTGAGTTGAATTAATTTAGTTCAGAATAGCAGAAAAACCACACATGTACAAAATGGTGACAATACAAACTTTAACACAATCAATTTCTGGGGTAGAAAAGGAAAGAAACATTTAAAGTAGCTACACCGAAATGATTTAGAATCATGGTAATACTCGGTGATACAATATGCATCCACAAAGCCACTTTGTGTAGCTTTAACCCTTTAGAATATTTCAATATTTCCACTTTCATTACATTTAAATGAAAATCAGAGCTAAACACAACAAGTGAATAATAATGTCGCCATTCATGAGAGGAATATGTAGACTGACAGTTTTCGAAACATTTTAGCCATTGCAATTTCGACAATGTCTTGTAAATGTAGTCATCAAATGTAAAACTTTCTATTATCAGTTTGTTGAGTCCTCATTGCCAATTGAAAAGAATACATGAAAGCTGCTTGAATGTAAAATCTGAATAAATTACCATGATTCTAATATGTTAAAATGCATATATTCAACATTGATGCGACAGCTGCATACAATGTGGGTGCCCATCAAGGTTGTGGTAACGTAGTCTCAACAACATCATTCCATTTACCCTTTTTGTGGTTTTGAGCTAAGAAAAAGTGAATGTGATCTGGACATTATGCTTCATTTGAAGAGACAGCTTCAGTGATGTCAGGATAGAAGAAAAAAAAAAGATAAAGCACAATGTGATATAGACAATACATAAAAGTAAGAAAAGAAATGAAATTTTTTTTAAAATTTAATTTAATGTTCGATGCTCAGCCAAAAGCAGAAGGGTTTCCTGTTCAGTCTGTTTAGGATTGCATCTTTGCATTTTGCAGATGATGTGACAACACACTGGGGCAATTTGCAGCCCAAGTGTGAAGCAGTCAGGATGACAATTAAAGTCTGATGCTATGGTCCTCAGTAAGAAAAGGAAGGATTACCCACTCCAGGTTGGGGGTGAGTACCTCAAGTGGAGAAGTTTAAGTATCTTGGGGTCTTGACAGTATTGACAGGCAGTTTGGGGCAGTGTCTGCGGACTGTATACCAGTCAGTCGTGGAGAAAATAGACCTGAGCCGGAAGGTAAAGCTGTAGATTTACCACAGTTCACCTGTAATCATGAGCTGTGCGAAAAGTGAGATTGTGAATACAAACGGCAGAAATTCGCTACTTCCCTGGGGTCAGCCTTCGGGATAGGGTAAGGAGCTCGGTAATCCGGGAGGGGCTCGGAGTAGAGTTGCTACTCTTCTCCATAAAAAGGAGCAAGCTGGGGCGGTTCGGGCATTTGGTCAGGATACTTTCCGGACGCCTCCCTGGGGAGGTGTTTTGAACATGTTCCAGCGGGAGGAGGCCTCAGGGACAAACCCAGAACCCACTGGAGAGACTTTATCTCTCGGTTGGGCTAGAGGAGGTGGCTAGGGAGAGGGAGGTCTGGGGATGTCTGCTTTGGCTGCCCCCATGTCTTAGATTTGAATAAGCAGCAGAAAATGGATGCATGGATGGAGTAAATCCACACCCTTCCACTTTCAATTTCATTTCCCTAATTTTAAAAAAACCCAGCAACAATTCAAACATGTATAAACTCAATAGCGGAATTTTCATTTAAGTGTAACATTTTTTACTCAAAAACAGTCGTTTAACCAAATCATGTTACTTTCAAGCTCATATGCTTTCCGCTCTCGCAGCTTTCATGTGCAGTTTTCCAATTTGAAGTGTGTGTTTATGTGTGTGCAGAGGTGTTGTGGACAAATGTTGTCCTCACTGCAATACCACTAGTTTGCTGTTCTGGAGGCCACTGAGTGGCACACTCTTTAGCCGGAAGACTTCTGGTCCATCAGGGACTTTCCCATGAAGAAGAGCCACCTCTGATGGAACCACGAAGGGAGGGATGATTTAATGGAGAGGCAGAGGTTATCTCCTCTTACAGCCGCCTGAGGTGCCCCTCCCATCTTGTCAATCCCATCAAGCCAGCAGAGGTCCCTTCATGATAGTCATAGAGGAAAACACTGGTGTGTATCACCTCACTAACCTCATGTGCAGCTGATTAACCATCTTATCGTCAGTCATTTAAAGGAAAGGAATTGAGTTTGGGGGTAGGGGGGGTAACTAGAGTAATGCACAACATAGCCAATATCTTCCTTTTATGTATTCTCCCTCAATCTAGATCATGGTATGAGAGGATAACACCCTTGTGTAAAGCTCTGGGAGATTCTCAACTAAGGGCTCAGACTCAACTAGTGTTCAATCTGCAACTGCCAGTTTGCTGATGGGCTTTTAACTGCAGTAGCAGGAATTAGGATTGACATGTTCATTCTGGAGAACAATGTCGCTTTAAAGTGGTGTCTTCTCTTCTCCTTATGGCTCTGGGTGTATGAGAATGTACTAATCGGTTAGACAGGACTAATCTGAAGTGAGAGATTCCAACAGGTTGGCACATTTCCATAGGATTTTTCTATGTTAAAGCCATTCAAATCTTAACCTAAAAAGCAGGGCTAAACGTTGAATTAGTCCCTGTATTGTGCCAATCATGCTTTTTTTTTTTTTTAGAAATGTTGAAAACAGTATCTGAAAGTCATACTGAATGCTATTCATGAGTGCAGTTTCTGAAAGCCATTCACATTTTGAGGTATTAAAACCATAATGATAACATAGAAACTAGTGATCCATACTGTATTGCTTGTCTAATTGATTCAACCCTTTTGTCTGCAGCATTTTATGTAAGAAATTTATGTGAAATTTACAAAACAAAAATCACATCAAGCTTGTATATCAAATTACTCTGATCAGCTCGTTTTCAATGTGTCAATTTAAAGTCGAAAGGTTCCAGGACCCTTTTCACTGGATTTAGGGGCATTGGAAAGCAAAAATTGAATGTAGTATAAGTACTTGTTTCTAATCACCTGTAACAATAATCATAACAGTTATTGCAAGGTAGTAAGTCCTCTTTTACGGAACCCACGATGTTTCCTTTTCCAACTTTACACCTCATCCTGACTGAACACGAGCGATTGATAAAAAGTGATTTATTTTTATTTTTCCTTTGTCCTGTCCAGCATTATGGCAGCAGAATTGTAATCTGAATACCGTTGATGCTAAACACATTTGCTATGCCAAGGGAAACTTTATGAATGTAAAGCTCCCCTTGATGCCCATCAACTCCTCATTTTTATTTATTTATTTTTGTTACAATATTTAACATGATGTGATAGTGTGATAGTGCCGAACCGGACCGGGGGACAGAGAGAGAGAGGGAGAGCGAAGAAGAGAAAAAAGGAACAGAAACATGAAGAGACAAACATAAAAAACAATGATAAATCAGACAACCAGCTGCTACACCTGTAAAAACAAAACTGAAGACAATTCATGGCTTTTGTGGGGAATCCAACCTTAGAGGCACCAGGAGCACCTGTAAGCAGACAAGCAGAGAACAAACACACAAACAAACAAACAAAAAAGCACAAGCAGCAGCAATCTCATATAATACACAGGTGACCTTAAACCACAGGACAGCACAACAACTGCTTAGTGAGCATGCTACTGGGCTAATGAATGCGTGTGATAAAAAGTGATTAGAATGCGTACTTTTCAATCAGCCTGTCCTGACATGCCACAAGCGTTGTCGCTCCTTCCAGCGATGACGCCGACCCCTTATAAAATCGCTCGCACTGTCTCTATCTGGACGACATTTCGCGGCGGCGTCCCGCCCCTAAACACTTCTTATTGGTTGAAATGAACATGCTGCTTCCTGTTGACAAGCTAGTTAGCAACAGGTCAGCATCACTCAGGGAATAATGGACGAGGAGAAGCTGATCTTTACCATGGAACAGCACCCAATGGTTTATGACCCCAACACCCGTACCACAGAGATCTGAACCGAAGGGAGGGCGCATGGGCGGCAATCGCACTTTCTGAACCAATAGAATCATTCCCGACAAAATCGTCACGCTGCATATCAGGACACCCTCGCGAAATTTCGTTGTCGTATCATGTCAGGATGAGGTTTAATGTTGATGTGACAAAAACCATAGCTTCTTCCATACGTGATTGGAAAAGAAGGTTATCCCTCGGCTTTCTAGTCTTATGTTTGTATATGCAACAACGTTCACAAACTCTTGTAAACATATTTTTGGCCTGCAACATGTTAATGTTATTTTTTGATGACGATCAGCAGAACAACTAGTACTGTCAATTGATTTTGTTTTAAAAACTTTTTAAATCCTATCCACCTGCCTCGATGACTTCCTACAGTATGAGAGTGTTTTTGATTGATTTTTGAAATGCTGTTTTTTAAATCAACCTCTTTCATCTCTATATTTTACTTAATTTTTCATCCAGTGTAGATATGCTACACTGCATGTCCAAAAAAAGTCACACTATTTTGGATATTTTTTTGACCACCTTTAGCTTTAATTATGGGGATACAGGTCGTTTAGGCCATTGGCGTTTAGGCCGCAGTCGTTTAGGCCAACAGAGGAGTCGTTTAGGCCAGGCTACCTGAGCAGCTGAAAGCTTTATTATTGTACATTCGTTATTATAAGATATAAGTCAGCTCTACTGGTCTGTCTGGGTAGCCTACATATCTATGGTAAATTATTTAATAACCAACTTTAGATAAGCATGCATTGTCATCGAAAGGGTGACTGATCTGAAACACCACATTCGTTGGACAATAATTATTAATACCTAATAATTTGTTATTCAGAAGCCAGTTTGATTCGTGGTTTGTGAGAATATTTTTGGAATCCTGATCACATCTGCGCGGATAGTAATCGCTCTGCATACAGAGCTGCAAGTGGCTTTGATGGGTTAACATTCCATACCCTCGCCTCGTTCACAGCTGGCACATTTAATTGGTCTACGCCAGCACTAATCGCCCGGCATACCAACACCTACCTCTAGTCAGGTGAGAGTGGTTTCGATGGCTTGGATGGCTAGACTATATATGAACACATGTTCACTAAATATTGGCCATGTTTATTTTGCAGTTATTCATAGGATATAAACATTAAACATTAAAACACACACAAGCGCACGAAAGACGCTTAAGAGAACTGCGAGTTGCTTGGAAATTGGAAGAGGAGATGCAAAACTGCCAACAAACGTTGTGTGAAAATAAACCACATGCACACATTCGTTGGACAATAATGCTGTAGCCTAATCATTTAGAAGCCCGTTTGGCTTATTCTCACAAACCACAAATCAATTTGGCTTCTGAATAACAAATTATTAGGTATTAATAATTATTGTCCAACGAATGTGGTGTTTCAGATCAGTCACCCTTTCGATGACAATGCATGCTTATCTTATAAATCACTATTTTAATTCTCACAAACCGCGCGAATCGAACGGGCTTCTAATTAATTACAGCATTATTGTCCAATGAATGTGGCAATGCGGATGATTATTTCCACAATTTTATGAATTTATAAATCACCATTTATTAAATAAAAAAAACGTTTCCACACTAAAGTTGGTTATTAAATAATTTACCATAGTTATGTAGGCTACCCAGACAGACCAGTAGAGCTGACTTATATCTTATAATAACACTAAAGTTGGTTATTAAATAATTTACCATAGATATGTAGGCTACCCAGGCAGACCAGTAGAGCTGACTTATATCTTATAATAACGAATGTACAATAATAAAGATTTCAGCTGCTCAGGTAGCCTGGCCTAAACGACTGCGGCCTAAACGCCAATGGCCTAAACGACCTGCTCCCAATTATGGCACGCAAATGCCGTAGCATCGTTTCAATGAGCTTATGCTATGATGACATTAATTTCTATTTAGAGATGCATGAATTTTTTGCCAAGTTCTTGTGTTGATGATGGGAGAGTTGGAATATTGTGTAAAGTATTCTTTAGAACTTCTAAAAGATTCTCAATGGGGTTAAGTTCTGTCTCCATGAGCCACCTTTTCCACAGTTTGAGCTAAATTAATCTCAGCATTGTTCCCTTAGAATATGCCTGTGGCAGCAGGGAGGAAAAAAAATCTATTCATGAAAAAATTCCATTCCTACTTGATACATTGAACAGTTTTTTTATTTTCCTTTTGGGATGCAGAACAGTATTTTGATTATATCAGTTAAATAATAATCACTACGGATATTTTCCAGTGGGAGGCTCTTACTTGTTTTCTTAGTTAATTCACATCCACCAGTCCAACCTGATTTAAAGCCACATCAAAATTTTATTGGTACAAAATATTGGCACTAAAATGACAGAATCTGTAACATGCAGAAGAGTTTGTTGTCAATGACTCTTTTTAGGGTTCCACCTTGTCATCTATGAATTTAAGATGATGGCCCTCTTAAAAAGATTTATTAAACTGAGTGATATTCTATTATTCCCCAAAGGAAATTGGGGATTAATAATGTTGCATTATTAAATACTGAAGAAAATGAATAAATAAAAATAAATTTTCACCTTATTTCTATACAAACTGTTAGAAGTTGACAAAATAATAATTTCCAGAGATCGCCATGATTGCATCTGAGAGTTGCGTTTCATACTCTGGCAACAACAACAGCTAATAACATTGCGTATAAGGAGGTGCACTGACTCTATGGACATCATTGATGGGAACTCACAGGCAACAGTTCAGTATCTGGGGTACAGAGATGCTCCCTCTCAGAGATATGTCCTGGATTTGTGAGCACTGCAGTTGCTCTTCCTTTACTATTGCCACTCCGTATGTTGTCTTTGTCTGCCTGTCAAAAGGCCAAGTAGACTGGCACAGGGAGTCTTGCAGACATTTCTCAGTGAAGATACTGTATTCCCAAAATCTCCACTGTGTCCTAGTCAGTGCTTCAAATTCTTTCACATAATCTAAAAATAACCACACATTCCCCATGACATTCCATGAAATGAGTTAAACTTCCAACTCTTTGCTATTCATTTTGTTTGTCTCATATATATTTGATGTTTGCTATTAAACTTGTGTGGATTTGGGGTCTTATTCCAAGCATTATTTGAGTTATGGGCTTCAGTTGCTCACACATGTCAACAACTTAATCTTTGACACGGTTAAGCATCATAACAGATAAGTGTCTAAAGTAACAGCAGAAAATTTTCCAGCAGTACAGATTCCTTAACTGGCAGATAAAAAATGTTTGAAAAGTTTTTTAGAAACATTTAAATTTGTATATATTTATGAAATCATTTAATTAATCCTTGCAATAAAACCTACCCTTTATTGTTTTGTGCTAAGTGTAAGGGAATTACTATTGGACAGAACAAAACTTACCTTCAATGTAAGCTGGATGTAAAACATTGGCAAGAGAATGAAAAACTATGATAAGCTGATCATTTTTATCAGTTTAAAAAGTAGTACTAATTGGTCAACTGAATCGTAAGTTAATTAATTTGATAAATTAATGGAGGAATTATGAATTCCACAGGACAAATAAGTAGCAAAGGAAAGTGCAACAAGACAAAAAAAAAATGAATAAAATAATTTTGCAAGGGTTTGGAGCTGATCTACAGAGTGCCATTTTTACAATCAACTATTAGAATGTTTGTGTGAGTGTGTGTGAGAGAAAGAGCGAGAGACGCAAACTTCTAACAACGTGACATAACAACTTAAGGAAATCACAGAAAATTCAAAAAAGCCCAGGTGCCCTAAAACAACACATTGAGTTAACAGGTAGATGTTATCAGAGGCTCTGGTTATATTAGCATCAATAGGATATAACAAGAATGTTATAAATTGTGAACTCAGTTAAAATGTAACACCTCCCAAGTTGCAAGCTTTGGCCTGCGGCGCAACCAGTCAGTGAGAATATGATATCTGGCGGGGAACCAGCTGACTGGTAAGCCTGTCCCAGCACCGTTGCCCACTGGCAGCTGGCAATAGCAGCAGGTTGTGCTTTGGAGGGCCACCCTTGCCATGGTTAGTAATTCCCTTGTTATAGCTCCACACACCGACGGCTCCGTGCTGGCTGGCATGGCTCCCTGTGCCCATTCTTACTCAACAGGATTAAGCTTGCTTAGTGTGAGCTCTCCGGGATCACCTATATTCCAATGCTGGCTCACTAGGTTTGGCTACAAGAGCCAATATTTTTCGGTGTTTTTTTTATTCTTCCCTTTTCCTGCCCTCCTCTTGCTCTTTGAGTCGAAAGCATATGAATGTGGCTGAGAAGAGAGGACTGAGAGGTGGCAGAGACCAACCACATATGAGATATTTGAGTCACTATAACATGTTACTTATCAATTGGTGTTTATCTGATTTAAGAAATGCGTCATTGTGGATGTAGATTTTTATTCATGCACAACTGACATAGACAGCCTTGGAAATCATCCTGTGAACCTGTAAGCCCTAAAATAAATTTTTTTGTTTGTTTGATTGCTTACAGGTTGCTTCACTGTTGTCTCAGCAGTGTTAAAGCATCAGTCTTTATTATAATTTTATCTTATTTTGTTCGTTTAGGAAATTAGGCTGTGAAATCTGGGACAAGGTGATGTATACCTCAAATTTGCATTTTAAATTGTCAGGACCTTCATTTTTCTTGAAAAAAATTGCCGGGGGCTGTGGCCTGAAGAACAAAGAATACATCATGCACTTGTTCATGATACCTTGATGATAATAATAACAATAATAATAATAATATATATGTATATACAGATAGATAGAAAGATAGATAGATATACAATGTACCTATGTAAGCATACATAAGCTGTTACATAAGAGCATGAAACTAAATTAATAAAGGCTTATAAATTGTACAAATACTATATTTTACTGATTTCCACTTTCAAAAAACAGAGACACACCTCGGAGAATCAATGTCATACTACGCCTTGCTATGATGACAATGATATATTGCATTATCAGAATCAGAATATCCTTTATTGTCATTGGAAGAAATATAACGAATTTAGGTGCTGTCTTTTCGAAGTTTAAAAAATGATAGGTAAAAAATCTATAATAAAATAGATCTATAAAAGGGTGTATAAAAAGCTAAAGTAATTAAAGTATTTATATATAAGGTTAGATAAAAGTAGTCAAAACAGTCATCTAGCATATTGCATGTGAAAGACATATATTGCACACAATACCATTTGAGGTGCTAGGTGATGTTTAATGTCTTGATGGCTGTGGGAAAGAAGCTGCCCTTCAGTCTGTTATAAGTAGCAGAACCAACGTTGTCTACGCGGTCTTCATTGTGAGGCAACGGAAAGGAATTAGATATCGTAACTGCATTCAGTGGGAAAATCCATGCAAAATCAAGCGGTGCCATCTGATTTTGGAGTACTGAGGCACATAACTCCATGGATTACAGCTAGGTCTAGCTAGGCCATGTTCAAGTTGGTAACTTACTTCCAACCTAATATTTTCCCTTTTAATCATATTCACACAATAAGCACGTTTTTTATTGGGTATCAAAATTAATATCATGTTCTAGCACCATAGTCAATGAGGGAATGCCCCCAAAGAGAGTCTGTTGAACTTGAATAAGAGCTTCAATGTCGGACCTTTGTACACAAGACAAGTAAGAAAGATGGATAGATTTCAGAGTACCTCTGAATTGAGTAACCTAGAACACTAACTTTCTGCATTATGTAGTTCATCTTCATCTACCTCCAACATCATCTCTGATGAGTCCAGATACAAGAGAAGCAGTAGACTGATCTGTGGAGTCATCCCTCATGTAATAAGGCGTAAGCATGTTACAACCAACTGCTACCTAATGCTAAATACAATCCCTTTGAATACCATGCCATTTTGGTAACTGCACCGGTGAAAATCTACATGGTTGCCGTATATCGCCCACCAGGACAACTCAGTAACTTTCTAGATGAACTAGATGATGATTTTGGAGCACACCGCCATCTAGCGGTGTGTTTATGTAAACTTGGTTGAGTCCAAGTAAAAGTTACTGGAGCATGATCGCTAACTATAATAGAATGAATTTTTGACTCGGAGATCTCGGATAAAAGCGAGTTACTAGTCAGAAATAAATCCATTTGTGAATAGGTGGGATGCACAGGTGAGAAGAATGAATATTTTCTGGCTGCTGGATGTTGTCACCGCCAACAAGGGGGGCGAGACAAAAATCACTCATGAGTTGTTTTATTGGATCTGTGGATTGACAAATACGTTTATTGGGGGTCCTAGCAGCAAAGCTGCAGGAACCCATTGTGTTAGTAGCTTTTCCTATTATTATTGATCCGTTTCCGCTGCAATTGAAGTCTATGGCAGCCCCATGAACGCTATGGTAAAAAGTTGTGAAATTTGGCACACGTAATCAGCCAAGTGCCAAAGCCAATTTCAAGAATTTTCATGCCCCAAGAGCGTACTCTCTAACGCCACCAACATGCCAAATTTCAAAGTGCATTCAGCCTAATAACTTTGGACTACTTGGTCCAAATTTCACAAATGAGGCATCGTTGGAATCCTTGGATCATGACGAGTCCATTTGCGTGTGCCTAGATTCTCCGCCATTTTGAATTTTATCAAAAAGCTTAAAAAAGCATTTCAGGTCACAGAGATTGTCCAATTTTCACGAAACTTGGCACATAGACTCTTAAGACCAAGCCGCACAAAAGTTATCGTGTGGAATTTTTAATTAGGCTTCCGTTTTCCAATAAACGCCAATCAAACTCGAGGTTAACGCCGCCAAACCGGAAGTGAGGCCATATCTTGGCAACCATTTGATGTTATGAACTCAAACTTATAACACAGACTCAAGACCAGGATGGTAAGAGGCCAACGAAGTTTGGTGACGTTTCGCCTATAGATGGCGCTATATGTAGCCAAAGTACATTTTTGCTCATATCTTTGGACCCCTTGGTCCAAATGTCACAAATGAGGTACCAATGGAATCCCTGGATACAGACGAGGTCAAAGCACTTAATGACGTCATCTGCGCAATGTTGGAATTTCCGCCATTTTGAATTTAATCAAAAACCTTCAAAAAGCATTTCAGGCCACTGAGATTGTCCAATCTCCACAGGACTTGGCACATAGAATCTTCAGTCCAAGCCGCACATAAGTTATCATGTGGATTTTTTTATTTCACTTCCATTTAACCGCGGCAGCCAATCAAACTCTACGCCGACACGCAAATGGGACATTTGGCCGTATCTCTGCGATGCATTGATGTATCGATGCCAAACTTGGTGCATGGACTCACGACGCCTTCCTGAGCGGCCCAAGCCTTGCTTATTGTGCCATTCTGCTAGGACCGCCACATCGCTGCTTGCAGCTATATTTGGTTGTATTACTGGATTTGTCCATTGATGGATTAAGTACTGTATTAAAATCACCTCCTAATATCACTGGACACTTGGAAAGGTCTGAAATCGCTGAAAAAAAGTCTGACAGAACAATGAATCATCTCTGTTGGGGCCAGAGCATGTGAACGGAGCGGAGCGCAGCGCACTTCCCGCTCCCCGCTCAGGAGGATGTTCGCTCATTCGCTCCCCGCTCAGGAGGATGTTCGCTCATTCGCTCCCCGCTCAGGAGGATGTTCGCTCATTCGCTCCCCGCTCAAAGTTGCGCCAGGACGCTCCGCTCAAACCTCGCTCCGCGCTCACCTTAATTTTCCTGCTGCTCGGGCGAAATCGCTCCACGCTCGCTCAAATTTTCAGGAGAAGGAATTTTCTGACATTTTTACTTCATGTAATTATGACAGGGCCCTGGGACACACGGCGTTTGATTTAATAATGTGACCGGTGTATTGTCTTATTTAACTGGCTGTTAAATTATCGCCACTCTGACGTGCAAAAAATAATGTTTAGAAAATGTTGGGCGCCAGGTAGAAAACTACCACGTCAGGACGAAGCCCACCAGATTACTCAGCTTAAATATGCATCACACGACACAGCAAAGAGAGAGCCCAGGCTGGGCTAGGCAGGAGGAGGGAGAGGTGTGTGTGTGTGTGTGCGTGTGTGTGTGTGTGTGTGTGGCCGCGAGAGCATCAGCAGAAACGGAAGCAAAGCAGAGGAAACAAGGGTCACGGTTAGAACTAGCACCTGACCAGTCAGCTTAATGCAGACAATCAGAAAGGGGAATATGTCTTCACGGTACCTGACCTGTTCCGAGCGTTCCCGTGTCCCAAAACTCCAGACGAAATACACAATCCACGCTCGATAGCGTTTGTAGGCCCTACAGTTCGGGCGTTTCCCTGTTTATTATCCGCACTCTCTCTGCAACTAATGCTAGCTCCGCCACACATAGAACACACGGTTGCGCCCTCGACTTGAATTGCTCACTTCCTCATTTACTACGGGTGACAAGGCCCGCGTGGCTGCTTGTCCCCAGCTGTGAACGTAACATCTAGCTCCATTCATGTTGCCCCGCGTTTCCTATTTAATTATTAATTTATTACACTACACTACATTAAATCAAAAATGTTATTTTACAAATTTTATAATCTGACATTTTTAATTGACGTTGTGAGCGCATCGGAGCGAACTGGAGCTCCGTTCACATGCTCTGGTTGGGGCCATAAATATTTCCAATTGTTACTGGTCTATTGTTAATCGATATAGTTAAGTCAGATGAGGTGGCTCGGGCATCTGGTTAGGATGCCTCCTGGACGCCTCCCTGGTGAGGTGTTCCGGGCCCGTCCCACTGGAAAGAGGCCCCGGGGAAGACCCAGGACACGTGGGAGAGACTATGTCTCTTGGCTGGCCTGGGAACGCCTTGGGGTCCCCCCAGAAGAGCTGGAGGAAGTGGCTGGGGACAGGGACGTCTGGGTCTCTCTGCTTAACCCATTTAGGTCGGGAAAGCATTGCCGCATTTCTACCTTTAAAGCCGGGGGCACTGTTGCGTTATTCTACCATTAAGGCCGGGAAAGTGTACACGTCTTTTTTCCTGCAAAGGGTTGTTTTGCACCAATTTTCTTACATTTCTCCATACTTGGCCTACCTGGGGTTGAAAGTCTCGATAAATGCACAGCGTTTTAGCGGGCATATACCGGCTTTCAGCGAGTGTGACTCATATTTTGAGCGACAAAAAAAAAATATATATATATATATATACACATATATATATATGTTAGATCGATTCTTTAATTGGAAGCTCAAGAACAAGCCGGAGTGATTCAAGTTAAATGAAGTCTTTATTTCTGGCAACAAATGAAGTATCTCAGCGCTGGACTCGGTATGACAGAACTCTCGCAGGAAATCCGTAAGACAGAAATATTTTAATATTTCAAGATCACAATAATCTTCCAATTTAGAACTACAATAAAAAAAAAAGTAAAAAAAAAACACAAATAAAATACACTCCAATTGGATACTTTTTAAATTTATTTTCCCAAGCCACTGATTTTCCCAATGCTGAGCTGCAGCATCAGGATGAAAGAGCCGCATGCGGCTCCTTAGCTGCGGCTTGCCGACCCCTGATGTAGCAGAAAGGTGTGATTCTTACAAACTCAGTGTACCGAGTATATAACGTAAACTCACTTTGAAGTAGTGCAGCAGGTCTCTGCAGGTGAGTTTTATGTGACAGAAGTGCTGGGATGAGGTTAACCAGCACCTTCTTGAACTCCACATCGATATCTTAGACACTGCACATATCAGAAAACATCACCGCTTAAACAAGGTTTTTAATGCTTCAACAAATGCTGCTGGAAGCCTGTTTGGAATCAGCATTAGGCTGCTATGCCAGGTTTCTTAGTGACAGCAGTCTGCAAGTGTTTTGGGCAGATTATGTGGAATAACAGCCATGTTTTCTACATACAGGAAAAAAGACGTGTACGCTTTCCCGGCCTTAAAGGTAGAATAACGCAACAGCGCCCCCGGCTTTAAAGGTAGAAATGCGGCAATGCTTTCCCGGCCTAAATGGGTTAAGCTGCTGTCCCCACGACACGACCCCCGGAGAAGCGGAAGATGATGGATGGATATATTTAAGATGATAAAGCGTCCTTCCGGGTCTGTTATTGTTTTATTAAGAATTAAACTAATTCTTTTGTTTATGAGGACACTCCCCCCTCTCTGTTTTGAGTTATGGTAAGCTGAAAATGAGTGAATAAATTGTGATGACATTAATTAGTTATGAACAGTCAGAGAGGTGTGTTTCCTGTAGTAAACAAATGTCCACTTGTAAACTGTCCAGATGACTAAGAACCTTGATTTTTTTGTCTCAGCCAAGGGCCAGAACGTTCCAGTTTAGGATTGCATCTTTACTTTTTGCAGACGATGCGGTCCTGTTGGCTTCATCAGATGGAGACCTCCAGCAGGCACTGTGGCAGTTTGCAGCCAAGTATGAAGCAACCAGCATGAGAATTAGCACCTCCAAATCTGAGGCACAGTTCTCATTTAGAAAAGGATGGATGTATCTTTCCGGGTTGAGTTACTGCCTCAAGCAGAGGAGTTGAAGTATCCATGTGACTTGTACCAGAAAGGGGGTAAAACAGAGCTTCTGTTTGACCGAGGAATTGGGGCAGCGTCGGCATTGATGCGGTTGCTGTTCTGGTCTGTTGTGGTGAAGAGAGGGCTGAGCCCTTTTTGGTTCTTTTTCCTTCCACCAGGTGGTAGTCAGGAGCACGGTGGCTGAGGCTGGCATCTGACGAGGCACACCTGCAGTAACTTACCATCATCAAGGAGGAGCATTTAAGGAGATCGCTGTCAGTCCTTCGGCGCCTGATTGTTGCCATAAGTGGTACTTCAAGCCTGTGTATTATCTTTCCACGAACCTGTCGAGATTCCTTGTAAAACTAACTAGTTGTGTTTTTGGCTTCCAAGATTTTCCAGTTTCCTGAAACCAAGCTCGGACCATTGTATCCAGTACACAAACCTGAAGACTCTCCCAAGACCTGGACCTTATTACTACTGGCAGCCGTGCTCTCCTTACTGCTCCCGATCGAACCCAGTCCGCTCTCCACCGTGCTCCGGAACAACCATCTGGATTCAAACCCTCAACCTTCAGAAACCCCTCAGTGTTTATCTGCCCCCCCCAAGTGGAACCGCATCTAAGAAACTGTAAGTCTCCCATCATCTGGATCCTGCTCAGAAAACCTTATCCAGACTCACCTGTGCATCTGTTTCAGTCCCAGTTATTCCTGCAGCCGCTGTGGTGCCAACCCCTGACTGAATTCACTTCCTGGAAAGATCCACTCCATCAACGACATTTTCCTCACTTTGAAAATAAAACACTTCAAACTATCTTGACTCTTGAGAGTTTTCTGCATTTGGGTCTGATAACCAGAGAAAACCATGACAGAACAATCAGGCCATTCAGACCCAGCAGAGGCTCTCAATAGAACCTTAACAGAACAGCACCGACAAATTCAGTCACATGACAATATGCTTCATGCTCTACACGATCACTGCAGAACCGTTGATCAACGTCTGGAACGACTAACCAGTTTGATTCAAAACCTGCAGCCTAACCAGTCAGCTTTACCAGCAGACGGCGCCTCTGCTCAACCAGTCATTCCACCAGCTGTTCAACAAGTGGTTTCCCGTGATGTCACCTCTCCCAACCCGGAAAAGTTCTCTGGTGAGGTTAGTTGTGGTGGATTCCTTTTTCAATGCTCTCTGGTTTTTAATAGATCACCGCAGTCATTTCCGACCGATGAGTCCAAGATCGCCCATATTTTGGGTCTTCTTACTGGCGAAGCTTTAAAATGGGCCGAGGCTCGGTTTCAAAATCCGACCCGCTTCGGCTGCTCTTTTCAAGAGTTTATAGATGAGTTTAAACTCTCCTTTTCCGAGGAATCAGACGAGACCTCAGTTTCCAGAAAATTATGGAACTTAAAACAGGGCTCCAAATCAGTGGCCGAATTCTCCGTAGCGTTTCGCACTCTCGCAGCAGCGTCCGGGTGGGACACCCGAGGCCTAAAGACAGCCTTCTTCAAGTCGCTCAACGACTCTTTGAAGGACGAATTGACTGTCCTTGAGGAACCCAAGACACTAAATGATTTGATTTCTCTAACCACAAGAATAGATAATCGCTTACGTGAACGAAGGAAGCAGAGGGGCGAGAAACAGAATTTTGGATCAGAACCCATGCAATTAGGTAGAACCCAATTAACTCCAGAAGAACGACAAAGACGAAGGAACTCAAATCTGTGTCTTTACTGTGGCGAAATTGGACATTACATAGCTTCATGCCCCATCCGCCCAAAAGAGAGGGCCCGTCAGTAGATATGGGGAACCTGACGGGCCAAAAATTCCCGACTTCATCTCCCCGCCTTACACTCCCGGCCGTCATCCAGTTAAACAAGGACTCACTACATCTCACCGCCCTTATTGACTCTGGTTGCGAGCAGAATCTCATAGACAAAACGTTGGTGGAACAAGCTAGGATAGAAACTTTCAGACTCCCTACACCACTGAAAGTCTCAGCCCTAGATGGGAAGGAGTTACCCAGAATCACTCACCAAACCAGTCCAGCTAATTATTTCAGGTAATCATCATGAAATGATCTCCTTCTTCGTCTTTCCCACTTCTGATCCATCCATAATTCTAGGATTCAATTGGATCCAAATGCATAATCCCCATCTTGATTGGGCTGGGCTAAGTGTCAAATCATGGTCCACTAACTGTCTCTCTACCTGTTTTGCAGTCAGCAGTTCCATCCAACCAGTCTCCGGCCATCCAGGATGAGGTGGACCCCAGTAATTTGGCTTCCGTCCCAGAGGAATACCATGATCTAAGTCAAGTATTCAGTAAAAACAGAGCCTTATCTCTTCCACCTCACAGGCCATACGACTGTGCTGTTGATCTTCTTCCAGGAGCTCCACTACCCTCTAGCAGACTGTATAACATCTCGCGCCCTGAACGTCAAGCTATGGAGAAATATATAAATGAATCACTAGCTGCTGGACTCATTCGACACTCATCCTCCCCACTAGGAGCCGGGTTTTTCTAGTTGTGTTTTTGGCTTCCAAGATTTTCCAGTTTCCTGAAACCAAGCTCGGACCATTGTATCCTGTACACATACCTGAAGATTCTCCCAAGACCTGGACCTTATTACTACTGGCAGCCGTGCTCTCCTTACTGCTCCCGATCGAACCCATTTTCCTCACATTGAAAATAAAACACTTCAAACTATCTGGACTCTTGAGAGTTTTCTGCATTTGGGTCTGATAACCAGAGAAAACCATGACTGTACTAGAGAAACATGGTGGTAGCTTTACACTAAATAATGTTATTTGAGAGGGGATAAAATGTTAAATTTTGATTCAAGAAGTAAAATTTTTGTGAAAAAGCATTTATCTGAGTTACTAGTTTTAGTGTAATCTTGTATATGGATAAGTTTGGGTCATTAAATTAGCTAACTGTAACTTTACCTTTCTTCAAAGAATTATTTCATGCTTTTGAGTGAACATGGTCAAATAACAAAGCACGACTTGAGTGTTAAGGTGACTTCCCCTTTTGCTGATTTCCCCTCACTGAATCCTAGAAAAGCTCTCCTGACCAAATATTTAGTGCCATTTATATAACAATGCTAGCAGTATAGAATGTAATTAGGTGAAATGATGGCTATATGCAGAGGTGGGTAGAGTAGCCAAAAATTGTACTCAAGTCAAAGTACTGTTACTTCAGAATAATATGACTCAAGTAAAAAGTAGTTGTCCAAATAGTTACTTGAGTAAGAGTAAAAAAGTGCTTGATGAAAAAACTACTCAAGTACTGAGTAACTGCTGAGTAACGTATGATTTATTTGTTAACACAAGCATTCAATCAGACAAAAATACTAAATAATCATCTTTAGGCAAATTAGAGTTCATCCAATTGATAAAATGAATTCATTAATTTTAAAATAGCTTAAATTAAAATAATCCAGGTAAATTCAAGTACTTCAATAAAAAATAAGAGACTTAGGAAATGTTTAAAACATATGGAACCCATATGTAACCTAAAAAACAAACATTCACCTATCCATGGGGTAAATAAAAAACGAGTTTAGGAAACTTACCGCTACATGTTTCCTCAAGTTAGATGTTGAGTTTCTGCTGAAATGTGCGTTTGTTTTGGTTGACACAGAAGACACATAACGTAGCTGCTGTTTCTCACTCTTTGTAAGGTAAACATGCTTTCAGTATGAGGCCTCGTCTGCGTCTTCATTTCCCACCGTTGGTTCTGACATTTTTCATCTGTTTCTTTGTTTGTTTGCTACGACTGCTAATGCTAAAGCTAACCCGTCCCGCCGCTGAGATCGAGTATGGTCACGTGACCAGACTGCACGGCTGCGTCTGATTGGTGGAACACAGTCAGGTGGTAGAGCCTTTGGCGGAAGTCTCTCTCTCTGTCAGAATAAAACATTAAAATGAGGCGTCCCCGGGGGGATAAAAATAATGAGGCGTAGAATACCAAAGAGGTAAGAAGAAAAGTAACCAGCTCATTGTAGCCTAATGTAGCGGAGTAAGAGGACAGTTTCTGCTGCACACATCTACTCAAGTAACAGTAAAAAGTATAGAGATTTAAAACTACTCCTAGAAGTATAATTTTTTCAAAAACTTACTCAAGTAAATGTAACTCATTACTACCCACCTCTGGCTATATGTTGCAGAATATTAATGAAATTTCCTCCAGGATCTGTCTTTTTTTTATCAGGGTTGCATTTCATCAGAAATTAAAACCGTCTCAACATGCTGCACCCTTTTGAATGAAAAGATTTAATGAACAGGACCATTATTAATAAGGACGTGTCTTAGGTATGCAGGCATGTTCACACATTCTGAGGCATTAGCCCTGTCATATTCACCTACAAATCAGAAGGACCATAAAGTACTACAGTACATATTGACCTTTGACCTTGCTTAAATGCTGATATAATATCACACGCATGCCTTGAAGCTTTTTTATTTTATTTTTTTGTAAAGGGGCACAAGAACTTATGATTACTGCACTGTGATAATTAGATAGCATGCATGCAAATAATATGCATAGATGTGGGAATACATGCTACATGCATACATATTGTTTATATGGCATGAGGGTAAGTCTGTCTGTCAATTACCAATAAGAGTGCGCAAATATGTGCTCGATGCAGAAGCATACTCTTGTGTGTTTGTACTCCATGCTAGCATAACTCTCCCATTTGTATTTGTCTAAGTGCATGTGCGCCTGCTGGTTTGTTACTGCAGTATGTGGGTGTTTGTTCAAGTGTCTGTAGGAGGATAATAGCCATCACACAGCCTCAAGTTAATTTCCCATGTAAACAGGACACTGCTGTTTAATCACATATCAACCAGACTCGGAAATAGAGCATGTCTTCAGTGTTCATACATGATTAAGTCGAGGTTTAAGAAATTAAATGCAATATTTTCCTTTCCAAACAAAGAGAAAGTCTCTAGATTTTTGCATTTGTTCAAATTTAATCAAAATATTAAAAGGCACACTGAAGATAAGTGAGCATTACTATCCTGTGTGATCTCCTTCTTAGCTGTTCACCAACTGCTAAAAGGTCCCTCTCACATTTCATTAAGGTTACACATGCCTCATCAGCCAACTACTTAGTACACTTCCTGTTTCTTGTTCATCTGATGCAAGTCTCAATATTCAAACTAAACTAAAAGGGCACCATAAAATCTGGGATCGCTGTCCACACAAATATGACTCTGCAGCAGCGCAGATTGTTTTTTCTTTAAATTATACTTTTCTGTAAATTATTATAGATGGTCTTCGTTCCAATTACGGGCCCACAGGTCGATTGTACATGCAGGCTAAAACTATTTATAAAAAGAACACGCAACCTCCAGTGGTTGTAAGAGCACCTGCATGTAAACTGGGAAAATGGCATCCAGGAAAGGAAAAAAGAAAAAAAAATATCTCAGACCTAACCACGATCCTTTTTTTGTAACCCTAACCAAGTGATGTTATTGCTGAAAACAAAATGAAGCGTGAAAAAGTTTCATGATAATATTTAGTTGTGTGTCTAATATGGGGGTAAATTATGGAGGTAAAGGGACTTTAATCAAGTGCATAAGTTTTAGATTCGATAGCAGGATTCCTTGTTTTCATGCTCAGATTTTGCTCTGCTCACTCTTAAAACTAAACTGTCTTCACAAACCTCTCTGTTTGCCTACAAATCTGCTCTGCTCACTTTGAGACCTTCTCCTTAAGGGTGCGCTCGTTTCACTCTTGAGTCCCCACCAGAGGTTGAGAATGATCTGGACTCAGGGATTCTAGAGTCGTTTAAATAGATAGTTTTTTCATCGGGTATTGGTATTGGGGCACGGTGCACCCGCTGCAGCTGTGAATCATCCAAATCAATCCCCAGGGTCTCGGAAATTATTTTCTTCACGCAGTCTGTCTGGTTTCTACCTTCAAGCTTTTCTTTCAGGCTGACGAGTCGCAGATTTTGGCGTCGGTCTCTGTTGGCAGCTGCCTGGTGCAGCTCCTCGCACTTTTTAGCACTTTTATCCGCTGTTTGACGAAGTTGGTGGTTCTCGTCCTCTAACAGGGAGATGCGGTTTTCTGCTTCATCCAGCCGGGTCAGTATCCCGTTGACATCCGTTCTCAGACCGGCACTGGCCTCCTTAATTTCGGTCATGTCCGCTTGCAAAGCCGCCAAGAGTTTCCCGACCAGTCCCATCTCTTGTGTAGCTTTCTCTAGGGACTGTTGCATAGCAGCCAAGACACCTCCGCCGGTGAAGTCTCCTTTACCGGTTCCCGTCATGTTGCTTGCGCCCTCTGTTAGCTTAGCGCTCGCCTCGCTAGCTTGCAAAGTATTGGCGCTGAGTTTTGTGGCTCTAGTTTCCATTAAACACGAGTTACCAGCGCTCCAAATGTAGTTAAAGTGTTAAACTATCGCTTCACCAAGACTTAGAGCACAACCCCTTAGATTCAACTAGCGCATTTAGGGTGAATTGGTGGGTTAATCGGGACATTTCAAACTAGGCGACCATCTTGCTCGGTGACGTCACGTGACCCCCCTTAATAGATAGTTTTTTTTATATAAAATTGTTGTTGCGTCAACTGAGGAGCAAATTCTGCCATCTCTGACCTTACCCATGTTTGGAGTAGGTCACGGGATCCAGATTTACCCCCATGGTCTAATGTTTCCTTTTACATGTAACCAAGATAGTTAGCAAAATGGCATCTATGAGGGTGATAGTTGTGTTGTGAATTAAAAAAAAAATTATTGAAATTTTTCTACGCAAAGTCTGGTTGAACACACATAGCTTTTCTTTGTAGGTCTCATAATGAACCTGGAGCTTTGACTCGGCTCTCCGGCACTCCTTTTTTTGTGCCCTTTCCTCGGTGTCTTCTTTCCTCCATGGCACCCTTTGCCTACTTTTAACCATTCTAACCTTGACAGGAGCAATGGTATCCAAAACATTTCAGAGACTTGATGTGAAAGAGTTCAACAGATCATCAACATTAGAACACGGGGTGTTCTCAAATCTAATCATTTCCATAAACTGTGTCCCTGTTCTGTCATTTATGAGTCTTCCCTGAACAACTGCAGACGCAGCTGCTGGTTTGGGTGTAACAGACAGGTCGAAGAAAACACAGAAATGATCAGATAAAGCAACATTCACATTTGAAATTAAGTGCCAGTGTATTCTGCCGCACCTGTAAGACTGGAAGAAGGGCTGTTGGTTACCGTACATTCAGTAGTCACCACAGTTATTATTTGGTTTTGTGACTACGCTACACTACGGTTATTCAGTGTAGTGGCTACACAGTGCTCCCCAGCCTGTAATTTCCCCTAGGTCTAGCGCTGATAACACTTGCATACTGTAAAATCCAGGAGGCTTTCAAGGCAACACCCCACCACCACCTTGGCTCCTCAGACCATCTGTCTGTTATGCTAATTCCTGCATATAAGCCCCTGTTAGTCAGAGACAAGTCCTCAATCGGTGGGTCTACATCAGTGGTCTCCAACCTTTTTAAGATCCATGACCTCCACCTTGGTGAGAGGCAAAAATGCAAGATATTGAAGTGTTGAAAGAAAAAGACAGCCCAGATTGTACTTCCAACTTGACGCCTTTTAATCAGGCTAATTGTATTTGAATTACATGAAAAGCTGTAGTCCAACGTTCAATTTAATGCAACAAAGGAAACAATGTAACTAGTATATCAAACTGACCATAGCTTCACATCAACTTCAATTCTAAGTTATTCAATTTCATTTCAACACAAGAAGAAAAGGAATGTGGAATTTTCCCCTTATACGAGGACAATATTTTATTTATGGTAGACAAGTGTCATGTTTATCCACTGAAGCTTCATTCAAGTCACATTAATATCAGCAATTTTTTTTTTTTTCTTCGAATTTATCAAACTAATTGAAACTATTACAATTTTTTGTTTACCTGCATTTATTTTTGCCTTGTTTGACTAATGCTGATATGACTGAATATTACTGTTCTTTTCACTGTTGAGTGGCTTGTTTGGTAAGTTAGTGTAGTCTACTATCAAAAGCTTCTTGTGTTGTCGACATTAATCAGTTATATATGCGTCCCTGGTAATCAAAATGATAAACTGACAGTGTTATTTTGCCACAGATAATATTGATGAATACATGGTTTACCAAGGGAAAATGGGTCCACTTTATTTTTTCTTTCCAAGTGCTTAGTAGCTTCCGCAGTATTTAAAAATCTTCATCAGAAGACTCGAGCAGCTCCTTATTGTGGTTGTAAAAAAAACTGTCTTGTTGGCAGACAGAAATAGGGGTGCAGTGTGGAAACAAAGTGTAGCCTACTCTTTACAATATGTCTTTTTTTTTAAAATCACAGCGACAATTGAAGCTTAAAGGGACACTGTGTAATTTCTTCCCCCATCTAGTGGTGCAATTTTATTTTGCAAAGTCGAATGAATTTGCTCTCTAGCGCCTCGCATTTTCAAATGTGCTTTGCAACTTGTTGAACTACGGCAGGCGGTATGTGTCAAGATTCTCTTTTTAGCTTTTTTGGCGACGAGGATCCCTTCTCCTGTGGCGTGGCATAACTATGGTCTTCCATTGCGAACAAAAGTGCAATGTCTAATGGCGTAGACTGGCTCTGTTTATACCTGCGTGCAAATGTGACGTCAAAATGACGTCATTTCCGCTTGCAGGCCTGGCGTTGGGGAAAACGCGATTCGAAGTGCTCTATGTTCCTCTCGGCACTTCGTCGTTTTTCATAGACCGGAAGGACATGGCAGCCTCCATAGAGCTTGCCCGCTCTATGTAGATACAGACAAGTTATTCTTCACTCAGAAGGATAAGTGAGATTGTTGACAGAGATAATTTTACACCAATGAGGACAATCCCCAATCCCCAAAGGTGCGGAGTTGGGAGTGAGGAATGGAGAACACTGACGAGGAGCACATGATCCTGAAATGGATCCATAGATTCCCTCATCAAACAATCGAATTTGTAGCATTTCTCTTCAAAAGACATGGACAGAGTTGACTTTAAAAAGTAAGAAATATATCACATCCTATATGAGTTGAATAGTAAACAGGTATTAGGTAGGTAGGTTATGTAAGTGTATTTTAAGTAAGGGTAGGCAATCGTATGGCACACGTCTGTTTTGTCAAAAAGGTTGATAAATGAATCATAGAATAGAAAAAATACTTTATTCATCCCGAGTGGGGGAAGTTCAAATTAGTGAAGTAGCTAAAAAAAAAAAGTACATATTTGCAATGATTGCATATAATAATAATAATGAATAAATAAATAAATTTGAGAAAAATCTGTCAGCAGTCACTGTTAAAAAGCCTTCTGGCTGTGGGGACAAAGGACGTCCTGAAGCTCTCAGTCCTGCAGCCTCTCACTGCAGCTGCTCCTCTGTCCTGCAGGATGCTGTGGAGAGGATGTTCATTATTCTCCAAAACAAAATCTAATTTCCTCCTCATCCGTTGCTCCACCACAGCACTGAGAGGGTCGAGCCTTCTGCCTACAACAGAGCTGGCCAGACTGAGAGTTCTTCAGTCTGTATCCAGTGATGGTCCTCATGCCCCTCCACACCTCCTTGGTGTTATTGTTCTCCAGCTGTCTCTCCACCTTTTTCTTGTACTCCACCTTAGCTCGACGTAATGTCTTTTTAAGCTCCTGTTGTACACTCCTCCACTTTTCTCTATCCCCATTCTGGAACGCCCTCTTTTTCTGGTTCAGGAGGTCTTTGATGTCACTGGTGATCCATGGTTTGTTATTTGGATAGCACCTTACAGTCCTCACTGGAATCACAGTGTCCCTACAGAAGTTAATGTAGTCTGTGATGGTGCTGACCCTCCTGTCCATATCATGTCCATTTCTTCTTCCTCCAGCAGTACAGCCCAGTCTGTGACATCAAAGCAGTCTCTCAATGCATCACTCGCCTCTGGTGACCACTTCCTGAATGATCTGGTAGTAACAGGAAGTCTTTGTACACACGGTTTGTATGTGGGTTGTAGATAGACCATGCTGTGATCAGATCTACCCAGTGGTGGAAGAGACACTGTCCTGTAAGCCTCCTTCACGTTAGCATAGAACAGATCTAATGTCCTTTCTCCACGTGTTGGACAGTCCACATACTGTACAAAGACAGTCAGGCAGGAGGATAGAGAGACGTGGTTGAAATCCCCTGTGATTGCAATGAATGCCTCAGGATGCTGGGTCTGTATCCTAGCAACGGCGTCCTGGATGACGTCACACGCCATTGTAGGTGCCGCATTCGATGGAATGTAAACAACGATGAAGCCTGTGTATGGGAACTCCTTGGGCGCATAGAACGCACGGAAACCAACTAGCAGCAGTTCGATGTCTGGACAGCAGACCCTCTCCTTAACGGTTACATAGCAGGTGTTAACCCATCTATGATTAAAAAACAGGATAACACCCCCATCTGTCCGCTTATCGCTCATACTCAGGTCTGTTCATACCCCGCGTCAGTCAGTGGGGTCACATGGCACTGTAAAAATCGGATTAAGGGCTAAATTACAATAAGACTGAGTTAGGCCCAATCCCATTTCTATTTTCTACCCCTACCCAGGGATACAAACGGCGCGCCTTTTGGCGGATGCCGCCTTTTTTACGGCTGTCTGGGGGACTTGTGTGAATCGTGCAGATCCGATAAGTTTTTTTTTTTTGGGGGGGGGTGTTGAAATGTCTGATTATAATTTCATCAAAGTTAATTCTGTATTAAAATGACTAAATAAACACATAGCCTACCATTACAGTTCATGAAACATAGGACGTGTAAGACAACACTAAATCAAAAAGCTGCGCACGTAAAAATCCCATTGGCTGCGCACCATTATCTGACTGCTACGGGGCTGCACGTTTCACTGCAATCACTGCAAGGATTTACATCCATCAGTCCGGGATCCAGCAATTTTGTGTTGCGCCTGCTCTTTTTTGCAAGAAAGGTAAGGTTAACCATATTTGATGTCTTCTAATCACATAATTTCTACCATTTGCATTGTGTAATGTTTAGGTTGTCCTAGTGTCTCATTACAGTCTTACAATAACTATGCCAGGTTAGTGCTAGGTAGCACACTAGCGCTACATTTTACATGACTAGCAAAAATACAGTTAGATTTTTTTTAACCTTGTTTGTTGCGTCAGTCAGTTTAGTAGTATTCCGGACAGACTAGCAGTATTTTGTCCTGTAATATTTTAGTAACAGCCTAACATTATATCCAACTCTACCCCCTTTCCAATGTGTAGCATTGCGTAACGTAACGTACTTGTGCTAGTTTGAGGCTAGCAGCTTGTTGACGTCTAGTAATGAGCCGCTGGTCTATGCTTTTTCGTGAATGCAACCCGAAGTGACAAGTTACAAACTGACTCATTTTCAATGACACCTACCACATAAGGGCGAGAAACTGATGTGTGGGCTTATCCTAACAGACAGACCGCACTACTGTTGATACATTTTAACTGTACATTTTTGTGCAGAAGAATGTTATTTTGGGGCGCATTGAGAAAGGGGGCAGAGTGAAGTGAACTATTTTGCACTCTGTAATGTTATGATACTGTTAGGTCTAGGGTACCACTGTGGCTAATATATGCACCTTTTCATTTGCAGAAGAGGCAGGCAGACTATGGCAGTAGAGCTTCCTGTGGAAGTGCTGAGAGGGCCAAGACCACTGCTCAAGCAGAAGAAAAGCAGGCATGGCTGAGACATGTCGCAAAGCAGAAAAATGCAGCAAGACGCAAGGCACTGGAGACATTGGCAATTGCAAAGAAGAAGAAGGAGAAGAAGTAGAGAGCAAGAAGAAATGTACTGCACTGAAGGGACTGGCACAATAGTCTAATGAGTTCTATTTTTGAATAAAATTTATGTTTAATTTCCCAGCGTTGTCTCCGTATTCTTTACTTTTAAGAATTTCCAAGGAACTGGGACAGTATTTTTGTATTTTTGTATGAATATGGTGTGCCCTGGATGGCAGAGGTGGTGGCAAAATGTAATTATATGATATTTCCTGCGGGGGCGTGGGCTTCGATAATCTCACTCCTTTTTGACCATACCTCTGTTTGCATCGCTGCCTACCCCTTAGCCCTACCCCTTGGCCCTTCGATTGAAGGGCCAAGGGGTAGGGGGTAAGAAATGTCACCCCTTCGAATTGGGACAGCCCTTCGCACTCACGAACGTCATAAGTCCGCGCCGTCAGTTGTTGCGTAACCAAAAGCGACAGCTTTAGCCAGAAGTAAACAAACATGCCTGCTGCAGTGGTGTTCGCGCTCTCCTGGGCTATTCGGATATTTTTAGAAATATCTGCGTTGAATCGACGGAGTGCCATCAGGCGAAGGCGTCTTCGACATCTGGGAGCATTGCTGGATCTTGTTACGGTATGTAGAATGAAAAATGAATGCGAATAACGCGTGTGAGTGAGCAGCTGGCGCTTCCATAGCCGGCGTGTGAATATGATAATATATGTGTGTGTGTTTGAAAGTGCTTCTAACTGTACATTTGTGATATCGTGTAATATAGAAACAATTTGCTTGTCTCGTTGGATTTGCTGATTTATTGATTGGAGTAGTATCCTAACCTGGCTAACCTAGCTAAAAGCATAAGCTAACGTTTAGCCTTTGTTACTCGCCTCGTTCCGTTTGGGATAAACATGCAGCTCGTGCTTTTTTGAAGCGGTTTTCTTTGAACCAGGTTCAGATTTGATGACATAAATAAATGCACTGCCTTGTGTGTGCTATCAATGTGTTGGTTTGGGAGGATGAAAGCCTGATCTTTCCATGTTTTTCTTTCCAGCAGACGGGTCATCCTACAAATTATTGCCGATTGGACCACAACATGTACCCCAATTTTTTTTCTCATACCAATCTCTTCATACCAATATCCGTTCCAGTCGTTCATATGATGTTGATGTGATAATCATGCTCACAAACCTTTTGTCCTTCATTTCTTTTATTAGGCTACTCACATTACAGACTGGTAAGGCAGCTTATTTTCAGAAATAACAGCTTAAAGTGTGTGGTGCAAATATGGACAATAAACAGTATGAATATAAACAATATGAACATAAACGGGCAACAGTGCAATCATCGAGAACGAGATGACCAGAGCAGGAACAGCGAAGGTGCATGGCACATCGGAGGTGCTGATGGGCTCAGTGATGTTCTGGGGGAACAAGACACGACATGACATTATAGCATGCACTTTCATCCATTGTAAAAAATTAAAAAAAGGTATTTCAGAATGCGGTAGTGGTGGCTGTGTGTACAATAGGTGCATGGCGCATCAACTCACCGTAAAGTTTGTCTATCATGCGCTCAAACAGAGCTAAAAAGCGCTCCGTTTTCTGCTCGTGGCAGTTCTGCTCCTTCAGGCTCTCCTGTATCAGGTAATCCATTATGGGATTGGACTTCCTACTTCTTTTTGGGGATGGGGATGACTTTAGAAACCAATCTTCGTTTTCGGCGCTAAACCTGATCAGGCTCTTTGTTTGTGCTTGAGTCCCTGTGAATCAGTCACGTACATGAATACTTGTGATAATAGGTAGCGAAATGACGCACACGTCACTCAAAAGGAACTTCTCTATGGTTAACCAACTACATTGCTTGTAAATACTCGAGTTACAATTTCAAAAACGACAACTCTTTCGCAGCACCTTCACATGCATTGACCGATTACTCCATGTAAAATAGCGACTTTTCCCATGTGCGTTTATAGCAGAAAACAACTACACATTGTCACCATGTTAAACTCACACAATACACCAGTTATCACAACCTAAAACGATTAAAACAGTTAAATTATGGCAAAAAAATAGAGCTACTTACATTTGTGTGGTGCTCTCTTTGCTTCCGCCATTTTTAAAAACACTCGAGTTCTCCCGGTAGTCGCGTTGTACTCTGGGAAATATATCATACCCCTTCGAACGGAGTCTGCCTGGCCGAAGCCCTCCGTTTCAAGGGCTACAACGGAGGGCTAGGGCTAAGGGGAAGGGATCTGGGACACCCCTACCCCTACACGTGAACGCGCAAAACGGAGGGGAAGGGGTAAGGGGTAGGGCCAAGGGGTGAAATGGGATTGGGCCTTATTAAGTTCATGAAGACACATTAATCTGACAAGAAATTGGATCGGATCGGGTTACTCGCGATCAGATTAAGACCCCGAGATAACTTGGTTGATAGTCAAACTAAACATACATATAGACGGTGAAGCACGTGGTTAATTGGACTATGCGTTCTGCACATGCTTGAGATTTTTTTCCCGGGGTCGTGACCCGGAAGTCGAAAGAAACGATATTACTGTTGCTGTTGCTGCCGTCTAAAAATAAACAGACAACACGATGTAGAATGCAAGAAGCTACACGCACTTCTGGACGGATGAGCAGACTCGGTTCATGCTGAACCAGCTGAAGGAGTTGAACATTTTAAAGTTCATGGATGGGAGGAAAACAAGGAATGGCGATCTATTTAAAAAGGTGGCAGAAGATGGAAGAAACCTGTTTTCAGAGGCCCCCGGAGCAGGTCCAAATCCGGTGGAAGAATCTAAAGTAGGTGTACTTTGTTGCCAAGCGGGACAATGCTACAAGTGGTCGCGGTCGTACTTCGTGCCCATTCTTCAATCTTTTGGATGAACTCCTTGGGAACCAACCACTGTCCCAAACGGGACACCACGGCATAGATTCTGGAATCGTGCGACATGCCACGGGTAAGTCGCTAACATCACCTTAAAGCGAACCTCGTTGCCACATGCTAGTCGGCCCATTGTGTTTGAGAGGGGGGCAAACGTGCTAGCAGTGCAAAATATAGTAGTAGACCATCCCCTCACTTGCGAGGGATTAAACCCATGATGATAACAAGTTACAAACATAAAATGTGAAGTGTACTTTGATCGTAAACGTGCTGTGCTGTGCCTGCTCATAAAGACTACAATGGAGACTGAGGACCTGGAGGAGACGATAGAGACGCCGCTGCTCAAAGTCTCACCTGGATCCTCCACACCAACAAGGTCGACTCCAGATAGTTCTCCACTGCCTGCAGTCACCTCTGATAGACCTGGTAAGTTCTGCAATATTCTTCTGTGTGTGATTCTAGAGGAAAATGATGCGTGCTCTTTAAAGAGTGCTGCTGTACAATAAGAAGTGCTACATGAGTATCGGCATGAATGGGTGAATGAGAATAATGTAAAGAACTTTGTGTCTTGATCACATCTCTATACATCAACACCACATCCGGCTCTCAAATTGTTGAGAGCCGCATCATAGTACTTCTGTCAGTGTTTTTCAATAGTAACACTCAAAAATATGTAGTAAAACATAATGTTACAACAAATGAGATCAGTATGAACATTTGGGGTCTTAGAGCTAGACTTGATATGGTGATTTTGTACTTTACACATTTCTAATTACTTCATAACACATGAAAAAAATAAAATGAAATTACACCTGTAAATTTGGGTCTGTGAAGGCAACTGCCCAGTCCGTAACCCAGTCTTGCTTGCTGTTGAATATTTCAAACGTGAAGGAAGAGATAGGATTTAGGTGACTTTACGCTGGCAAATAACCTAAACTAAAAAAAAGCCTTCAAAAAGATGTTTTTTAAATTCAACTTACCAAGTTATTATTGGATGGGTGAATTGGCTATAAGCCCAGACAGGAGGGGTCAAACATCTGACTTAAACCTCCCAGACCATCAAAGAAAGAGCTTAAACCCCTGGATGCCCCATCTGACTGAGTGGTCAGCAACAAGGCAAAGCGGCAGTGTGCATACTGCACGCCGTCAGCACTATGATGCAGGACAGGAACGTGGTGCATGTGTGTTTCATCTATCATGCCTCTGCTCACAGTTGACCCCTGCCCGTCCTTCATGGCGGGGCCAGGAGTACCTTCATAATTGTGGTGGCAGCAGCGGCTTAAAACCGCCAAATCATAAAAAAGCCATGGCGTGCTTCTGTGAATTATCGGAAAATATGGCCTTCCTTTACAGCAGAGGCTGTGAATGAAGCCATAAAATTATGAGCAGTTTTTATGATGGCCCATTGAAGTAGGATGCTTGTACATTGATGGTTCACAGGCTGTATCCCTCTTCCCCCATGCTGTGGAAGAGCTGACAAAAGGGCCCCTGTGTAACTATTTTTCATGCATTTAATAAATTAATTATCCAGTAAATGTTCCCCAGGCAGTGCTTGGGATAGCAGAGAATGACAGCTTTTCAATGAAGCTTATGGTGTGGCCCATCAGGCTGTAGTGTATTACGTGGGAAAGGTCATTGCGGGGTTAATGTAACTTTTTATTTGCTGATTTTTCATATGCAGGGAAGGTAGCAAGGGAAGGAGGCAAGGGTAGTTCATAAAAAAAAAAAAAGAAGCAAGACAGGGACAGACTCAAGGGGGTGTGTTGGGCATGTAGGAGGTAACAGCAGTGTTTTTGTCATTGCCTTTGGATTTAGACTTTTTTTTCCCTTTCTTGGTCTGATATTGCACGTTTTTTTTCCCCCTTCCCACATAAATGCAAACGCTCCTGGCTCTGCTACACGAGTGAAGCCAAAAGGTGAACTTACAGTAAAAATGCATCACTTGGATGTACCTCAATGATAAGTCTGCAATCATCCATATCTCACCTTCACATCCCATTCCAAATCAATTCTTGATCAATTTCATGCAAGAGAAAGAAGTAATTTGTTCAAAATGGAGAGCATATTCAGTTCGATCATTTGTACTCTTCCAGTTGTAATTAAACTGCTCAGTGGTATAACTGAAAAGATTATTGTGCCGCTTGCTGGTGCTGCCGCTTTTAAGCAACTATTTCTTCCCCCCACTAACTCAGATTGTGATGTTCGCAGTATCTCTTTTAAACATTGTTGTGAAAATGAAAAAAAAACCCCACAAAACTGGCTTTTTTTTTTAAATCACCAGATGCGTGCTTACTAATTCAGGTGCTCTGAAGGGCTGTCAAGAAACAACTGAGTGAAGACTCGGTTGAAGCGATCAATTGTGTGTAGTCCTTAGCTGGGGCTCTCATTTGCTGATGCATTCCTCCAGCTGATTGAGTTAATTAGGCCGTCCCCACATCCTGCTGATTGGATGTAAACATTAATATGCCAGAAAATGGCTCTGTCGATGTCTACTGCAATGTTCCAAGCAGTGCTAAATTGATTGCCTATCGAAAAAAAACCATACTGTTGTGATTTGATTTCATGTGGTAATAGTGTGGAGATTCCGATGCAAACAAACCCTACCCTCTACCCAGCTAATCCCTTTATCTATTTCCAAATTCCCATATTTATATCCATTTACACATTATTTATATATATTTATTTACATATATAAATACATATATATATATATATATACATATATACACCCTGTACTTCCTCCAGTCCTTATGACTTCCCCTTGCATTGCATCTCAAATTTGTGGTGAAATGCACAGTGAAGAGGGCAAAGTGCTGAGATGGTCTTTTAGAAATCAGAATGTGGTGTGAAGCTGCAGCTCAATATCTCAACATAGATGTGGCAGTGTTCAGAAAGTGGCCCAAGCAATGAGCCAAGGCTCTGCTATTTATTAGGTAGGTCAACATGCTTTGTGCAACAGTGTGTCTGGTGTTTTTATTGACCATTGAGTGAACCACTGCACACTGATTTATGAATATGCTCTCTCAGTCCTGCATGCTTTTGTGCATTCACAATTTTAGAAAAAAAAAAAAAACATGGTTCATTTGTCAGAGGTGCTAAAGAGAGTGCAGCTCAATGAACACAAACATACTTTGGGCAGTGGAGTGACTATGTTATCACTGTATACTGGCTCAAATGCCAACATCTGCAGCCAAAAAAGGGAAGTGGCATGCTTCATTTATTCTCACTACTACCCCTGAGCAGCTTTTGTCCTTTTTTTAATTGAGTAAATTTTGCTAATTATTTCTCAAGTACTTGACTTTCACTCACATATAATATATTGATTGACTGTAACCGATGTGTGCTGCAGTTCCCCAACTCAGCTGTTTCACATTTAGGTGAGCAAATACCTATCTAAGTTCCAGAATGACTGTTTCCACATGTTTTTCAGTGAAAAAGACCACTCCGCTTTTATAGCATACAAACACAAAAAAGAACACTAATTTCCAATTGATAAGTTGATGAAGCTTTAAAAAACATGGAGGGTAATTTTGTTAATGATTTTTTTTAATGCAATTCATCAACAGAGAATATGCAATACACATATTGACAGATTGTGCAGTGCATCAAGAATAAAAAAAGGATAAGAATAAATGAATGTCATGAAAAACAAAACTGAATCATTTACAAACAAGAAGTAAATTATCTTTATTTCAAGATAAAGATTTAACTATATAAAAATAAATGTTGTAAAAAATTAAGTAAATATTATTGTCTCGTTTTGTCAGTAGTCTTTGTATTTCCATATTGTATTAACTCTTCATTTGAATGAAATAAAGTCTTTATTTATGTGTATATGTCCAAAGTTATTTAGCTTTTTAAAAATGTATGGTCCTTCTATCATTCTATGCTCTTCATCTCCCTTCCTTAGCCATCACATCTTCATCTCACCCCTGCAGTGCTTCAAGCCCCATTAACCCCCTGCCTCCCTCTCTGCTGGGTTCCTGTATGCTTAACACAGTGGCGTTAGCATAAAAGATGTGCATGCTCCTCCAGATGAGCTTGGCACAGTTTAATAGAGGTCTGTTAGGGGGTCCACAGTAGTATAGCAAAGCCATTGAGAAGAGGCCATGACTTTCACCTCCCACCTTTCCCAATCAACACCCTGTTTCCCCCATTTATCTATCTTTATTTCCTCTTTTTCTAAGTCATTTGCAGTGTGGTGAGATGTCTGTCTACACACTGGGGGTACAATGTAAACTTTAACCTCTCCCTTTCATGTCTTTGTGTTGACAACAGTCAGTGGGGTTACATGACGAGAGTAATTTGATTATAGCTATAGTTGGGTTATGCTCCTTATTTGAGCAAGGGTAATTATCCTTGGATATATGGCGGTGAATGAATGGAATCATTGACACAAAGCATGTCATACCCCGGTATGATAGGTGGTGCTGTACCCATTCCAACTATTGCTAATAGATCCACTTCCTGTTGACCTCTTCCCCACCAACAACAACAGCAAACTCAGGCATTGGAGAAAGATGGAGAACGCAGAGCCAGATGAAGCTACGTCCCTCTACATTTGGTCTGTTATGAGCTGCTTGTTGCACAAACGCGATGCCCAACGGAGCATTCTCCATCGCGTTGTTTGTTTCTTTCCGACGGCGACAACAACAGGAATATCGTCTCTTCCGACTTTCGGTTCACGACCCCGGGGAAAAATCTCGAGCATGTGCAGTGTCTTAATCCGATCGCGAGTAGTCCAAACGATTTCTTGTTAGATTAAGGTGTCTACGTGAACTTAATAACTCAGTCTAAGGTTGACTGATATTGAAGTTTTGATAACCAATATCAAATAACATGGAGCACAAGAAAGCCGCTAGGTTATGAATTGGTTTACTTAGAAAGTAGCATTTAACACAGCAGCAGTTATCTTCAATAAAGTATTACAAATAAACCAGCAATCTTATCATGTTCAAAATTTAAGCACATAGCCATTTTAGTTGACTTTCATTTAAAAGTTATTTCAGGTAAACAATATCAATTTAAAACATAAACTGGTGTTCCAATTATGTCAGTGGAACTAAAACACAAAAAGGAATAGAAAGAAAAAAAACATTGTAAAATATAATAGTAACTGACAGGGGAAATTTGCTTGTGTCCTTATGCACCAGCAGAAGGGATCAAGTTGTGAGCAGCTGTACATTAAGATGTTTGAGGAAATATTGTGTAGTCAGTCGCTCATTGGGCAGCAGCAAACGAAACAATGACAAAGTTAACTGCAATGCCAGTTCACCTGCCAGTTAACACAGACATTCACAGTTAACAGTGCATGTGAATGTAAATATAGGCAAGAGGAAGATTACCGACAGCCTGAAGCTGTTCTGCCAATTATTTACTAAGCACATCCTTTGTTAATTCAAAAAGCAAGTATGTGCATATAAATTGGGAAAGAGCATCAGTAATTGTCTATTGCAGCCCTGCCAGCACTTTTCTTAGTTGTAATGAAAACAGTTGACACACAACAAGGGTAATTTCAAGTTAGGTACAACTCCCCACTCTTGCTCATGCTAAAGGTTAATCTTTGAAGTTTGGGTCCTCTACCAGAGGCCTGAGAGACTATGGATCTTAGCTGTTCTTAAAAATATGGTCTTCTGAACAGAGATCTCTGATATTGTTCCTAAGATCTATTGGAGCCACTCTCAAAATTTGGGGGTCAGAGCCATGAGTGCTGTGGCCTTCCCTGACACCATTTTCTACTTCATCTTTCAGCCCTTGGCATTTTTGTTTGCCTTTTTTTGAAGTTCCTGTGATTTGGGATTGCTAATCAAATCAAATCAAATCAAATTTATTTGTATAGCACATTTCATGTACAAACAATTCAAAGTGCTTCACATAAAATAAAAGCATTGCAGCAGGAAGTGGAAGAAGCATTAAAAATACATAAAAGAATATAAAGAGAAACAAATAAAATCATTTAAATCAATTTAAAAACAAGCAACAGTCTAGATAAGTTAAAAGATATCGTGCAGATTTCATGCATAGACACATGAGAAAAGAAATGTTTTTAACCTGGATTTAAAAATGTCTCCATTTGGTGAAAGTTTAATCTCCACTGGTAGTTTGTTCCACTTGTTTGCAGCGTAACAGCTAAATGCTGCTTCTCCATGTTTAGTCTGGACTCTGGACTGGACCAGCTGACCTGAGTCCTTGGATCTAAGAGCTCTGCTGGGTTTATATTCTCTGAACATATCACATATGTATTTTGCGCCTAAACCATTCTGGGATTTTTAAACCATCAGCAGGCTTTTAAAATCTATTCTGTGACTGACTGGAAGCCAGTGTAAAGATTTTAAAGCTGCTGTGATGTGTTGAGATCTCTTAGTCCGGGTTAAAACTCCAGCAGCAGCATTCTGGATGAGCTGCAGATGTTTAATGCTCTTTTTGGGAAGTCCAGTTAAAAGAGCATTACAGTAATGGAGTCTACTGGAGATGAATGCATGGATGAGTTTCTCCTGGTCTTTTTGGGAGAGGAAACCTTTAATTCTGTTGATGTTTCTGAGATAGTAAAAAGCTGCCTTGGTGACAGCTTTGATGTGGCTGCTGAAAGTCAGATCTGAGTCTATCAACACTCCGAGGTTACCAACTTGGTCAGTGATTGTAAGGGCCCGAGTCTCAAGATATTTACCAACGCTGACCCTCTTCTCTTTGCTACCAAACAGAATGATCTCAGTTTTGTCTTCATTTAATTGTAGAAAATTCTCTCTCATCCAGGTGTTTACTTCCTCCAGACACTGACACAGTACGTCTGCTGGGTTGCAGTCGTCTGGTGACAGAGACACATAAAGTTGTGTATCGTCTGCATAACTGTGATAATTGATGTTAAAATTCTGCAATATCTGACCCAAAGGGAGCATATACAAGTTAAACAGAAGAGGTCCAAGAATTGACCCCTGGGGGACTCCACAAGTCATGGCCACTCGCTCAGATTCATAGCTGCCAACTGTAACAAAATAACTCCGGCCTTCTAAGTAGGACCTGAACCAGTTAAGGACCGCTCCAGAAAGTCCAACCCAGTTTTCCAGCCTGTGCAACAGGATTCTGTGATCTACAGTATCAAACGCAGCGCTGAGGTCCAACAGAACCAGAACTGAGACATTACCAGAATCAGTATTCAACCTGATGTCGTTTAACACTTTGACCAGAGCTGTTTCAGTGCTGTGATGACGTCTGAAGCCTGATTGAAAGTTATCAAGACTTCCACTTTCATTCAGAAAGAGGTTGAGCTGGTTAAATACAACTTTCTCAATAATCTTAGATATAAAAGAGAGATTAGAGACAGGTCTGTAGTTGTTCATCATAGAGGCATCTAGAGTTCTCTTCTTTAGGAGTGGCTTAATGGCAGCTGTTTTTAGTGACTTGGGAAAAATGCCTGACGCCAGTGAGCTGTTAACTATTTGTAGGAGATCACTTTCTACTTTTTACTTTTTTTTCTACTTTCTACCTAAACTGCATTCCTAAATATAGGAATGCAGTTTAAGACTAACAAAAATAACCTGTGTATAGTCAACTTAGAATCTAAGTTGACTATACACAGGTTATTTTCTAAGTCTTAGATGAATGAGTGAATGATACAGCGACCAAAACTACCAGGGTTAACTCAAATCTACATTACCTACCAGCAATATGTTATGTGAGCTAACTAACCATGCTCGCTATGCTATATGCTATATCGCTATGCTATATTACAAAGTTAAAAGTTAAATCATAGAGACAGATTCACCCGCTTTCCATCTGCATAAACTAGCACATATTAACAATTTTAACAGTTTACGTACAGTGTACGATCTGCCGAAGGAGACGTTTTGCTGTTGCTTTCCAACTTCCAACTTCGAATGACTCTGTAACAAAGAATGGTGCGGATCCGCCTAGAGTGTGCAGCGCTTCTGCTGTCTCACAGTACATTGTTTGGGGGCGGGGCGTGTCGCTGCCCAACTCCAGCTGCCCAGCTAAAGCCGAGGTTTGAAAAGAGTGCGTACAATGTGAGGATCCACCTAGAGTCCGCAACGGGTCCGCTGATGAGATATAACACTGTGTGGAGGCGGGGTTAGCGGTTGATCAGGACGGCGGACCTGCCCAGCTTCAGGGCGGATCCGCCCCGGAGTCCACTGCTATCTGGGTATTCACCTGTTTGCATTTGGGTGTTTTTTTGCTGGTTCCTCAGTATTTGTGCAGGTCTGTAGTGTTTTGTACTGTGGCTAGATAATGTGCACAGTAATAAACAGATGTGTCTTCGGGCTGCAGATTCTGTCCTGTTATTGTCACAGTTCCTGCAGAAGTGTCTCTGCTACCACTGAACTGGTTTTTCAGAGGATTATTTTGGTTCTCTGTAACCACTTTGGTTCTTTCTTCAAAAAGTAGTTGGACAGATACAATAAGAAAATGGTAACTCTTCATGATTACTCATAACACGAATCAGTTCTGCACTATTTTGTACAGCTGTTGAAACGAGTTCAGTCAGTAACAAACAGCAGAATCTTCAGTCTGAATTCTGCTGTTTGTTGTTGTCGAGATGGTAAACCAGCCTTGACGTGACTGAGACTATTTGTTGCTACCATCATAATCAGCAAACCATTCCAGTCCTTTTCCAGGAGCCTGTCTGAAAGAGAGTAGGCTAACATTTATCATCGCTTCTGGTGACACAGATTCGCTGCTCTTGGATTATCAATTATCACTGAATGTCTTCTTATAAGTGGTTTTAAAGCGGTAACCAAGTCTGGCTTTGGGAGAAGTAAAGTACTGTCACTAAGTTTATTACAGATTTTTTCATAACATTTTTACATAACTTTATTACAGTTTTGTAACATGTCATGTTAATTTGAGATAAATTCAAAATTAGTCAAGTAGCACAAATTTTTTTCTTTAAAAAAAATATATATTTACAATGATTGTATATTAGAACAATAACATTAATAATAATAATAAGTGAATACATGAATTAATTAATTTGAGAAAAATATCACAGTCAGCAGTCACTGTTAAAAAGCCTTCTGGCTGTGGGGACAAAGGACCTCCTGAACCTCTCAGTCCTGCAGCCTCTCACTGCAGCTGCTCCTCTGTCCTGCAGGATGCTGTGGAGAGGATGTTTATTGTTTTCCAAAACAGAATATAATTTCCTCCTCATCCGTTGCTCCACCACAGCACTGAGAGGGTCCAGCCTTCTGCCTACAACAGAACCAGCCTTTTCCACCAGTTTGTCCAGACGCCTACAGTTTTTGTCTGTAGTGCAACTCCCCCAGCAGACAGCAGCATAGAACAGTGCACTCTCAGTGATAGTGTGATAAAACATGCACATCATATCACTGCAGACATTGAAGGACCTGAGCGTCTCAGGAAGAAGAGACGGCTCTGGCCCCTCCTGCACACTGCGTCTATGTTGGCAGACCATTCCAGTTTATTATCAAGCACCACCCCCAGGTATTTGCAGGTCTGAACAGTCTCTATCTCCCCTCCATCAATGCAGACTGACTGGTATGGGGTTTTAGATCTCCTGAAGTCCACCACCAGCTCTTTGGTCTTGGTAGTGTTCAGGAGCAAACAGTTCTTTTTGGTCCAGTCAGTAAAGGCCTCCACAAGATCCCTGTACTCCTTCTCCTGTCCACCATGCACACATGCCACAACAGCCGTATCATCAGAATACTTCTGTGTGTGCAGGACTCCAAAGTGTACCTGACGTCCGATGTGTACAGGGTGAAATGAAAAGGAACCAAAACAGTACCCTGCGTAGCCCCAGTACTGCATTCCAGCGTTCCAGAAACACATTTCCCCATTCTGACATACTGTGGTCTGGCAGACAAATAGTCTATAATCCATGATGTCAGGGAGGGGGCCACACCCATACCTAGAAGCTTGTCTTTTAGTATGGGAGGCTGTATGGTGTTGAAGGCACTGGAGAAGTCAAAGAACATGATTCTCACATATGAACCAGGCACATCCAGATAAGCATATGCCCGATGCAACATGTACAGAATCGCGTCTTCCACTCCTATGTGTTTCTGGTAGGCAAACTGGAGGGGATCAAGAGCCTCAGCAACCTGCAATCTCATGCGACGATCAAGGAGTCTCTCCAAGGTCTTCATGATATGAGATGTCAAACCCACCGGTCAGTAGTCATTCAGGTCCACGGGTTGCCCTAATTTGGGCACCGGTATGAGACAAGAAGTTTTCCACAGCACCGGGACTTTTTCCATCTGAAGGCTCATGTTGAAGAGCCTCTGAAGAGGGACTGCTAGTTGACCAGCACAGTCCCTCAGAAGCCTTGGACAGACTCCATCTGGCCCTGCAGGGGAAACGTGCTTCGAGGTGAGTCCGACTATATCTAACCGGAACCACTCAGGCTCCTTCCCCAACAGATAGGTAACGTTCCATGTCCCAAGAGCCAATTTCAGAAGCCGAGGATCAAACCGCCAAGGTCACCGCCTTCGGCTGCTACCCAGCTCGTGCTGCACCCGACCCCTTGGCCCCTCCCACGGGTGGTAAGCCCGTTGAAAGGGGGATGCACGTCATGTCTTTGGGCTGTGCCTGACCGGGCCCGATGGGCACAGGCCTGGCCACCAGGCAACACGCGTCCGGGCAAAGGATAACATGATCCAAACTTCTTTTTCATCAGGAGGGTCTTGTGAGCTGTTCTTTGTCTGGTCCCTCATCTAGGATCTGTTTACCTTGGGTGACCCTACCAGGGGCTTACAGCCCTGGGCAACATAGCTCCCAGACTAATTGGAGCATGCAAACCCCTCCACCACAGTGAGGTGATGTGATGTATTTTTTAATACATCACATTTAACCTGATTTTGATATGATTAGTCCATAGCTCACCGGCTCCTTCTTCCTTCTTTGAATGCAAGTTTTAATCCTGCAGTCTCCCTTTTTCCCAGTCCAGACTCTCCAACCATTCTCTCACACACTGCTCTCGCCTCACTGACCTGTGAGTGAGTCTCTCCAAACCCCCCTGATTACCAGATCTTCCATCTCAAAAGTCCCAGGTAACGTGGCTCTCAAGTCTCACCCATTGAGTGTGACAGTCACGCTTTTTGGTCTTTTGTCACGCACTCCCACTACACATTGTATTTCTCATGCTGAAAATAAATTAGAATATAAATTTCTCTGGCGCGCCGCTATCGCTAGCGTGTCTCCCATGAGTCTGAGCAGAACAGTTATTAATAACAACAACACTAATAATGATATTATTAAAGGAGCCATGGCATGAAATTTGTTTTTAACATTAATATGAGTTCCCCTAGCCTGCCTGCGGTCCCCCAGTGGCTAAAAATGACGATAGACCTAAACCATGCAATGGAAATTATTCTCGGCCTTTGGTAATGCGACCATGCAGATGGCCTGATCAGGAAAGCCGCCGCTTATGACGTGGGCACCGCTTATGATGTGGAGGTTGTTTCCCCCCAGAGCCCATATATGGCTATGCCAAAACTGCCTTTCCCCGCCCACAGCTCTTTGGCCAGCTCATTGCGCTGTATATGGATGTAAAAAAATCGTTTTAGAGCTCCTGCATCAGAACCTCTAAAGAGCCAGTGGACAGATTTATTTTTTTCTGGGAAAGTGATGACAGAACCGAAGAGATTTGTGTATGTGTGCGCCAAACATTTCAAAGACTAATGTTTCCAAAACTTGGGCCAATACCGAGCCCAAGGGAGAGCCCAGACACCCTGCGGAGGAAACTCATTTGGCCGCTTGTATTTGCGATCTCATTCTCTCGGTCACTACCCACAGCTCGTGACCATAGGTGAGTATAGGAATATAGATTGACCGGTAAATCGAAAGCTCCTCCTTCTGGCTCAGCTCCTTTTTCACCACGACGGGCCGGTGCAGAGCCCGCATCACTGCAGACGCCGCACCGATCCGGCTGTTAATCTCCTGCTTCATTCATCTCTCACTTGGGGAAGGATCTCATTCCCGAGAGTAAGTAGTTTAACGCTCTATTATTGTGTTGCTTTCCTGTATATACAGTATAGTTACATAGCTTGTTACCACAACAAAGGGTTTGTATCGTTAGCTATGCAGCTAATAGCATCTGCAAGCTCTTATCTCTGCCAACTGGGCTGTTGGAGGTGTTTGCATGCCCATGAGATGGTTAGCTCGCTCATTTTAGACCAAAACCCCCTACTTCAAGCTTCCTGAAGAACAATGAATCCGCAAATTCAGTGCATTTCATCAGGATAATGATTCATTCATGGTTCCAGCGCTCGCGCTACGTGCATCTTTGCAAACCAGAGCAATCAGATGAGAATGTCAAAATCCTCACTCCTGCTTTCCCCTTCACGCACGCCTTTTTTGCTGTGTCTTGTGTAGCACTTGCTTGATGTTTGACTGTGTTAGGAGAGTTGTTCAGTAACTAGTTCGTCATATTGTCAAAGTAAGCTCATTTCAACAGATTTCGCAAGTTTTACGGCATAGGGCTGCCGTGCCATCTACGTGCCATAGCGATTCACAAAACATTTGCGCATGGTACAACAGGCGTAAGTAAGGCCACACCCCCACCCTCCGCTTTGGATTTAAAGCTGCAGACCCTAAACAGCTCATTCTGAGGATCATTTTGATCATTCTGAGAAAGCTCATTTTTGGGACTGGCTGTAATTCTGCACCAAGGCAGAATTTTGGGGAAAAAAACTCAGATACAGTATTAGGGGACCACTAAAGCCTAAAAAAATATATAAAAGCCTCCATTTATTTTCATGCCGTAGGACCTTTAATGAAAGACTCCTAATCCTGCAACCTGTCCAACTGGCCCGCTCAACGGGGGTGGGGGGGTCACTCTTGCCTGTATTCAAAAGCCCTGTAACGTAAAACTTCCAGGTCCTGTTGATTGTAATAATGCTAGCGACATACTGTATAAAACATTTCCATCTGATATTAACATTTGGTTGACGAGGACTGCAACAGTGAGGCAGGCTCAGAGGTAGGATCAGAGGCAGGCTCCTGCATACCTGTAGCTACCCTTTTCATCGAGGCAGAGAAAAGTAAAATGACAGAGGCGAAAATAGATCAAAATATTGGTGCATACTTGAAATTAAAGTGTTACTGCAACCAAAGCCATTTGTATCCATTATCGATAAGCGATATCGATATCGATAATGGAACCGGGATTGCTAAATTCTTAACAATTCCCATCCCTACTGGTGATCCATGGTTTATTATTTGGATAGTACCTTACAGTGAGTTAGTGTTTCCCATAATCACAGAGGGCAGAAAAGGCTTGTACCTCCACCTCCTGTTGTGCCTCTTTGCCTGTAGTTTTGCTCCAGCTCTGCATCCACGGTACAGCTTTCTTAGCTTGGTCCTTGACAGTGCCAACTTTTCTCTTGTGTACACTGCTCTAGTGCACATTGTCAAAAAATAAAAATAAAACAAAATGTAAATAAAAAGCAGATCATTAAAAATCACTAAAAATATTAAGATCAAAAGTATAGCAACAGGCAATGTAAATTTAAAATGCATTTGCATAAAGACCACATATTTGTCTGCTACCATGTTGATGAGAGTATTAAAATATATCTATTTAAGGTGCATTTAGAACATATTAAAATATATATTAAAACATATAGTTACAAGTCACGAGTTAACGCTGGACAATCTATGGATTTATAGCGATTAAATATTTTTAATCGATTGACAACCCTAATATATATATATATGTGTGTGTGTGTGTGTGTGTTATGTAGGCATCTTTTTGCACATTTAGTTTTTGCCATTATCATAACTAAGTCCAGCTCTGGGTACACAATTCTTCCAAAAGAGAGAAATCCTCTGGTACCAAAAACAGATTTGATACACTGATGCAGTACCTATGCCTGTCCAAGCTTCAACTGAATTAGGAATGGCTTGCTATCAACACAGTTCAATGCAATCCTTTGAAATACAAGAATTAAAGTCCCACAGTACAATACGACATTGTTCTTCCAAAGGTTAGCCTATGCTGGTCGATATCCACAGGGGTCTGCCTGTAACATGGCAATTTGATTATCAGTGTCAAATGTTTCAGTTATTTTACAGCCTAATTTCCAACATCACTGTGCTGCCCATTAATGTGCCTGCCTAGTAGTAGTTACATTTGTGCATGCTTAATACTTCCTGTATGACTCTTGTTACTGTGTTTTTGCACTGTAAATGTAAATATATTATTTTCTTGGTAGTGACCTCTACTATCTAGGTTGAAGTGAATGAGCTGCAGAGTCCAGCATGTCTCAACCACAAGTATACATACCAGTGTTGATATCACAATTTGTTTAATGCATTGCCCAATGCAGCGACCATAATAACAGCTTTAATCAGCTTAATATGCTCAGAAATTGGCAAGTTTTTTTTTCAAATGACTATGGCAAAAATAAGCTTAATTGAAAGAGAAACTGATCATTCCCCCTCTACAGTTCACACATGTACCTGTAGTCAGATCTGCAATTGCGTTAATGATGTGGTTGACAATTATATTGGTGGGCCTATTAATTTAAGCTGACGGTCTGTAATTTTTTGCCAGTTTGCCTTCATGACTTTGGCTGCAGCAACTTGGAAACTTTTAGGCAGGATTACATATTTTATATTTCTCACATTAAAAAGGCTGGTAATTTATTCCCCATCAAAAAATATGTGGCTCCAATTCAATCAATCCATTCATTCATCCATCCATCCATCCACAGTTGCCTTCTTAAATTGTCAGATGACACTGAATACATGGAAACCGTATTTCTTGCCATCCACCTGCATGTAAGAGAAGCCCATTGTCTGCTGTGTTCATTCTTCATTCTGTCAAAAACTTCAGTGTGAGGTGTAATTAAAGTTGCAATTTTTTCCTTCTTACTTGGTGAAGGTGTAATGCTTACTCCTGAATTATTTCTTTATGTGGTCTCAATTATCTCAACGCACAAAACTCTGTTTTCCTAACATACTGATTGTTATTTTCACTTTCCCTGCTTCTTCATAGTTCTGACCACTCTCTCTTTATCAACTGTTGTCCGTCTCCCTTCATCTTTCAATCTCCACCTATCTTTCTTTCCCCTCTACCCTTTTCACTTTCCATCAAGCTCCCATCACAGCCATACTACCTTCTCCCTCCCATCCCTCCAACCCCCCACTTTCTTTCTTCCATTCCCTCTGCCACCACCGCCCCCCTCCTCCCCTGTTTCTCTTCTGCACAGCCGTCACTCTGAATTATTTTCAATGAGCTCTTTTATAGCGGGCGCCAGATCTCAGCTCCAACTCATCACTGAGCACAGGGCTGGAGGGACACGCTCTGCATTTCGATCAGCTCTGAGCTTCCACTTTGCTATTAACCCCTTTCACACTAAACCTCACCACCACCACCACCACCATCCTCTTCATCAAACCCCCCCTTTCTACACCTCAGCTCATTCGGTTTCTCTACCCATGTTGCTTTCACCTCTCTACCTCCATTGCTCAACCTGATATTTTCTTTACTCCCTTTAATATGTAAAGTCTTTCTTCTCATGACCAGCTCCATCTACACACTCTACATTCTTTTGTTCTAGAATTCAGCAGCTTGATCAGCACGATTTTGTTTGTGAAACAACATCATCATGTGACATTTTTGTACATCACGGCTATTTTTTTATTTAAGAAAAGCTGTTATAAAACTAATGATATTGCCATATATAATTTACAAATGAATAAATATATTTTTAAAAGATGACAAATAGTCATGTAGAATTTAATTTATTGATTCATGTTAACAGATATGATTTACACTATTTGTTCATGCTACTGGACATGAAAATAACTCTATAGAAAAACACATTGCCACAGAATTTCATCAAATACTCATGGCTTGCCTGTTGCGTTAAATTGAATACGCCACAAAGTCTGAATTTGGACGATGGGTCTAAATAACCAACTGTCAAGTTGGAGACTTGATATCACATCCCATCATGACACTTGTGTATTTAACTTTACTTTGAAATGTCCAGTTTGCATTCATATTCTGTTGCTTTCAAGTAGCTTCGCAGTTGAATGTAATGTTTGGATTCATTTGCTGTTGTTGTCAACTAAATTTTCTTTGAATTGTTCTTTTTCCATTGTGCCATAATATCTGCTTATTTACTTGCTGTTTATAGAAACAACACAGAACAAAAACTACTTCATTAAATTGTGTTGCTCAAAGTGAGATGGTTATTATGGTTAGGTAGTACAATATACTTGGTTAAGGTTAGGTTTTAAAAATGGCATGATTAACATCGGCATGGTTAACATCGTGGCTTGCATTAGAAATTACAAAACAGATACAACCCAATTTCAAACCATTTGAAATCCAATTATTTGTAACACAATCATAATCCAATCAAATCCAATGAATTAAATTCTAAATTAGCCCATTTCATACATTCAGAGCCAATTCAAAGAAAGTAGCCAAGCTAAGGAAACCGGCAGACTGCACCAAAACTTCCCTTCGACCCAATCTTCGACTTTTGAATTTCCCCCACTGGGGGAGGAATAAAGTATTTTTCTATTCTATTCTATCTCCCATTCTGAGCATGCATGAGGCGACTGTAGAAAGAAAAAACTCCCTTTTAACAGGAAGAAACCTTCATCAGAACCAGGACGGACGGGCCATCCGCCTCTACCAGCTGGGGTTTGAGAGGACAGAAAAGAGGGAACAACAAACACCATAACACCAGACTCGGGATACCTGCTGAGAATGAGAAACACATTTAATGACAACAATGATGTTATAAATACATGGAGATTAAAGAGAGCAGAGCGAGAAGAGGTGCATTATGGGAGGTCACACAGAAATCTAGACCTATAGTAGCAGACTTATGGGTTATTTCAGGTTCACCTGAGCCATCCCTAACTATAAGCTTTATCAAAAAGGAAAGTTTTAAGACTAGTCTTAAAGTTAGAGAGGGTGTCTCCTTCCTGAACCCAAACTGGCAGCTGGTTCCACAGAGAGGGGCCTGATAACTGAAGGCTCTGCCTCCCATTCTACTTTTAGAAACTCTGGGAACCACAAGTAAACCTGCAGTTTGGGAGCAAAGTGGTCTGTTAGGAAATTATCTTACAATGAGATCTTTAAGATATGATGGAGCTCGGTCATTAAGAGCTTTATATGTGAGGAGAAGAATCTTAAATTCTATTCTGAATTTATCAGGGAGCCAATGAAGAGAAGCTAAAACTGGAGAAATATGATCTCTGTCTGCAGCATTTTGGATCAGCTGGAGGCTTTTCAGAGAATATGTGGGACAGCCCAATAATAAAGAATTACAGTAGTCCAATCTTGCAGTAACAAATACATGGACTAGTTTTTCTGCATCACTCTGAGACAGGATGTTCCTGATTTTAACAATATTACGAAGATGAAAGAAGGCAGTCCTAGAAACCTGTTTTATATGTGAGTCAAATGATAAATTCTGGTCAAAAATAACTCCAAGATTCCTCACTGTAGAACTAGAAGCCAAGGAAATGCCATCTAGAGTAACTATATAACTAGACAATTTCTTCCGGAAGTTTTGTTTTGTTTGAATTTAGGAGCAGAGTCATCTAGCTCTTTAAAACATGCTTGTAGTCTAACCAACTGATCAAAGGTAGGTATAGCTGAGTATCATCAAAATATCAATGAAAATTTATGCTATGCTGTCTAAAAATGTTACCTAATGGAAGCATGTATAAAGTGAAAAGAATCGGTCCAAGCACAGAACCCTGTGGAACTACATTACTTACTGTGTGAGGAAGATTCTTTTTTTTAAACGAACAAACTGGAATCTTTCAGATAAATATGACTTAAACCAGCCTAATGCAGTTCCTTTAATCCCAATAACATGCTGAAGCATTTTTAATAGAATGCTGTGATCAATCGTATCAAATGCAGCACTGAGATCCAACAGGACAAGCAGTTCAACAGGCTAAGAGGAGATCATCAAACTTTCACCAGTTTCTGTGCTATGATGCACTCTGAATCCTGACTGAAACTCTTCAAACAGATTATCTCTGTGTAAATGATCATAGGCAATGAGGTACATATCCTGTCAACAAAGACAGATTTATCAAATCCAATAAGAAAGTGTCAATTAATGGGAAAACCTCCTTGAACAGTCTGGTTGGGATTGGGTCTAAAATACAAGTTGATGGTTTAGAAGAGACTATTGCTGTTGTTAGCTCAGAGAGATCAACTGGGCAGAAGCCGTCTAAATACAAATCAGGTTCTAAAGATACTTCTAAAGCTGCTGTACTTGATGATACATCACTGATAATAGTGGGAAGGACTCCATCAATCTTCTCTCTAATAGAAACAATTTTATTGATAAAGAAGCTCCTGAAATCATCACTGCTGAGAGTTAAAGGAATAACTGGCTCAGCAGAGCTCAGACTCTTTGTGAGACTGGCTACAGCGCTGAAGAAAAACCTGGGATTGTTCTTATTCTCTTCTATCAATGATGAATAATAAGCAGTTCTAGCTTTATGAAGGGCCTTCTTATACGTTATTAAATTATCTTTCCAGACTAACTGAGACTCTTCTAAATTAGAGGAACGCCACTGTCTCTCCAGCTTTCTTGCAGTCTGCTTTAAAGCACGCAGCTGTGAATTATACCAAGGAGCCAACCTCTTCTGACTGATTACCTTCCTTTTCAGGGGGGCAACATTGTACAGTGCTGTACGCACTGAAACTATAGTGCTGTCAACAAGAGAGTCAAGTGCTGCTGGAGTAAAGTTTAGGTAGTCGTCCTCTGTCATATCTGCACATGGCAGTGAAGAAAAGGATGATGGAATTAACTCTTTAAATCTGGTTACAGCATCCTCTGATAGACACCTTCTATATGTAAATTTCTTCTCAGAAACTGTATAGTCAAGTAATGTAAACTCAAAGGTTATCAAAAAATGGTCAGATAAGACAGAGTTATGAGAGAACACTGTTAACTGTTCACTCTCAATGCCATAAGTCAGCACAAGATCAAGGGTGTGATTAAGGCAGTGAGTCGGTCTGTGAACACTCTGAGAAAATCCAATAGAGTCTAATATAGAATTAAAGTTAATATTCAGGCTGTCATTTTCAACATCTACATGAATATTAAAGTCACCCACTACAATGACTTTATCTGTACTCAGCATTAACTGGGATAAAAAAAATCTGACAATTCAGAGAGAAAATCAGAATAAGGGCCAGGTGGACGATACACAACAACATACACAAGAGGTTTCTGTGATTTCCACTTTGGGAAAAACTGAGAATCAGAGACTCAAAAGAACTAAAACTACTCCAGGATCGGTGGCTGCCACGTCCCTACAGCTGAACACACCAAACGTGTTGGATAAGCAAACCACACGTCCTTTTCCAAGACATTGGCACTCATTTATCAAGCCGTCGTAGAAAGCATCGTAGATATGAGCGGAGAACTCGTCGTACGCAGAGGCTCAAGTGAGATTTACAGAACATGCGTACCACACCAATCCCATCGTAAGACCGAGCGGCTGTTGATAAATCGGGCGGCTGAAATCCATCGTAATGATCCTAACCACGCCTTCTACCAAAGGGGGCTGAGAGGCCGCACCTCTAGAATTTGCGACATGGATAGACGAAAGGCGGCAAAGAAACGCAACTACAACGAGCCAAACTTGACACTCTCACAGCCCAGGTGGAGAAACACCACCTGGTGCTGTTTGGAAGTATGAAAGCTGGCATAAAGAGCACCCAAAAAACGCGCAGGAGATCGCCGCGGCTGTCAACAGCGTTGGCGATGTAAATCGCACACCGGACGAGGTATGTATTTTCCCCTACTGTGATGGTCAATAAAATGTGATAAACTCCAGATTAAATGAAATCTAAAATTGAACTATGTTTTACTTTTCCTCCAATGGTAAGAAAAATGGTTAAGGCAAGAATGGTAAGAATGACTGCACACCCAAGACGTTTAAATAAAACAGTTGCTTTAATTTTCAACACAAATGAGGTTCCTAATCAAACTAATAGGCTATTTTTCATTCATAGATGAATCCGAAGTGGCATCCGGGCAACCTGACCCGCGCGACGAATACACGGCCCCGGTCTGCAGCGTCACACCGGCCAGCCGTGTTAACCACAGAGGTCCTAGAAAGACAAACAGAGATCGTGAAGTGGATGATGGCTTTAACACACACCATGCAATCTATCGACAGTACATTGAAAGACATAAATGAAACACTGAAGTCACAGAATAAATACTGAAAGAAATCGTTGTTCTCCTTTCTTTTTTCCTTGAATAACAGAATGCTTACCAAAAGTCAGAATCGCTGAATAAGTTCCTCTCTTCTCCTGAGCGCTCTTGGCTGTGCAGGCTGGTGGTAGGGATCTCTGGGTACGGGGTCCTCTGGAAGTACATCTGGAAATGGCACTCCATTTTTTTGGGCAATGTTATGGAGAACCCCGCATGCAATAATAATATTGCATACCTTTTCAGGCGTATATAGAAGGGTTCCCCCCGCAGCCGAGAGACAGATCCACCTGCCCTTTAGGAGCCCTATACACCTCTCCACAGTGGCACGCGTGCGCGTATTCGCAGTGTTAAAGTGCCTCTCCTGTACGGCTCATAAGCCACTCATCATTTTCCCGAAAGAAATCCTGCCGGTCCCGGAACACTCTCTCGCGCCTGATGCGCGCGTTCAGGTCCTCTAACAAAGCCAGATCTGCCATCGTTTCGCCATTACCGCGCCGCTAGAATCAGCTCTTAAATAGGCGGTTGAATAATGAGCCATCACTCTTCCAATTACGGAGTTGTACTTGTTTAATTTTTTAATTTATTTCATTTGCGTTTATGTTTATATTTATGTTGAAGTCAAATAAAACATGGGCCTTCTTTGAAGTGATAAGTCTGTAATTTTAACCTAGGGATTTGTTGCGACTCATGAGGCAAGCACTAGTGACGCTGCTGTTTATGTATGCTATTGCAGTCACCGCAAGTCAAAATGGAAAAGTGCGTACACGGCCTCAGACCTGTCGTGGCGATTTCATCTTTCCTGCGCTCACGATGGATTTGATAAATGCCAACCTTTGCGCAGAAAAGAACGTACACACGACCTACGCATGTTTTTCGTCTTACGCAAGTTTGATAAATGAGGGCCACTGACTTTAAATGTTGACTTTTAAATGACTTTTAAATTATGTATAGTTTTCTTAAATTCAATCTTAAATATCGTAACTTTCAATGAGACTGTGCTGTTTAAAGTCAATATCTCCAGACAGATCAAACTTGAGTGTATTCTATACTTTGATGCTGTCTTAAAAGAGTAAAACTGCTCTAAATGAAATCCAGGAACTGGTTATTTGCATGTGAATGGTAAATGGACTGTACTTTAGAGCGCTTTTCTGGTCAAGTTGACCACTCAAAGCACTTTTATCATATAAGCCACATTCACACACGTACACACATAGTCATACAGCATCGGTCTATACAGTGTTCCAGGCCACACAGTGTTTTTTTCCACAGATAGACGCACCTGAGGAAAAGTGGGCCTCAGTGTCTTTCCCAAGGACACCTTGACACATAGTCTGGGGAAGCAAAGATTCAAACTGCCAACCTTCCGATTTGCCGAAGTTTGCTCTTCCTCCTATGTTACAGCCATGTCTATGTGTTTGTGCTTGATTGGAATTAAAAGTTTACTAGCACTGAAAAGCAAGAAAAGGATGAAGAACTTTTAATGACTATAGATACTATATGTATATATATATGTAGATGTCTGTGTGTTATCCCCAGCTTTTGGTAATAAACCTTGGTCATGAAGTAAGAAGAGTTCAGAGCACTGCCATGACCATAGTATTAAACAAACAAGGTCTCTGCAGAAAAACAAAAAAGCCACTTTTCCTTTATTAAATGTGAATAAACTAGTCAGAGGGTGCCAGTATAATCTACATTGCTCATGGCTGGAACGGATTAGATGTATTTGTCTACTTTTTAAAAAATGGAGAGAGAGCTCTTCTTTAGTCATTATTTTCCATCTCCAGGAATATCTGGGTTAATGTATCATATTTTGGAAGATCACGTGTGTTTACTGTGCCGACCCAGACTGGAGACAGCCAGTAAGTCGAGTCATTTTAATCTTTGCCAGATAATATGCGATTTACAAAAGTGTTTCCATGTCTTCTAATGAAAATCAAATATTCCTCAAAAGAGGTAGCATATAAACATTTTTACACAAGTGAAATTTCTTTCAATCATTTTTGTTCACCTTCTCTTTAGAAACATCTTTTAAATTCAAATTAAACAACAGCAATGGAAACATGGCTAGTAGCAACATAGATTTTATTATCTGTCCAAAGATAAAGAAATTAGGTTCTCAAAGATTTGATGATGCACTGAGCACTGCACCTCACAAATTCCCATACCAAACAACCCACAGCCATGCCTTGTCACTGCTCACTGCTTCACATCAAATTCTTTGAGCATAGAATATACCTGTTAGTAGATAAAACAGATCACTTAATCTGTCCTTGGAGATTAAGTAAGATTTGATTTATTGTTCTTGAAATCTCATTTTCTTCTTAACAGGACAGCTTTTTTTCCCCTCTTTTTGGCTATTCCGTCTCACATCCACTGCCTACTTAAATCACTATTGTTAGCTAACAGCACTCATTGTGGTTGCATTTCAGTTGCATGCTGCTGACTACCAGATGCTACTTGTTTTCATGAACCCAGTAGCCCTACACAAGTCCTCATTCACAACATGACAAATTACGGCTGCACTTACACAGTAGAGGAGTAGTGTAATAAATGTGAACTGTAGTGATGGTCCTTACTTTTTTTATCATGCCTATGCCAGACTGAGTAGTCACTGCACAGCTCGTCATGGCATTAATTCAATTTTCTTTTGAATGAAAACGCAAGAGTTGTCATTTTTTTTAACAAAGTGAGCTGTATGGTCCTGTCTTTTGTTTCGCAAGCTATGTCATACATATCAGACAATCCCAGTGACTCAGTCAGAGCCTCCATTTCACAGAAGTTTTTTACATTTTGTCAGTAAAATTGTAAATGTGGCTTGGTTTGTTAATGCAGTTATTTCTAGATGAAGATGAAATTGGGATATTCCTTTCCATATGCTGAACATAGGAGAAGAGGACTGAAACTGGGCTGACACGCATTCCTTGGAATAGTTGTAATTGCTTGGAAATTGAGAAAAAAAAATTGCGTAAAATTGAGGATACTGCTTCAGTACAGTGAGCTGAAGTACAATAGGAAGTTCATGGAGATTTTCTGCTGCTTAACTGGACTTTAATAAAAACTAGTGTTAACTGCTCTGCCTGTCATCCTGCTGCTCCAAGGCAAGATTAAACAGTTTTGTAAAAGCAACGTCAGGAAAAAAACCCTAAAAACATAGTCAGTCTCATTCTTGCAGACAGCTCAGAAGCACATGTCAACCATGAGGCGTAACTGTTATCACAGAAATTTATCTTCAAAACTTCTCTACTGGGGAGCAGCAGCAGTGACCCATTGCCTATTTTGCTTCGCTTTTTGCCCATTCTATGTAGTAGCCTAAAGAAATTTAGGACAGGCGAGAGATATCTTTTAACGGCTGCATCCAGCCAACATTGTTAAGATGAACATCTGTCGCCTTCAGGAATGATTTGTCATCTACAAAGAGTTCAGGTCTGGTGGCTGTCACTATCTTTTCAAGTTAGAAATGCCTGTTTGTTTGAAGATCACGTTACTGATCACTGTGCTAAATCAATCAGTCATCCATGGCTAATCCGGGAAGAGTGTGAGGAATTGATTTTGGGACGCAGCCAACTGATGGGTTTGGCAGTGGTATTGTTTATCCTATATGTGCTGAACCTAGATGTGCTATGCATAATATAGTTCTCAGTATGAAGAAGACCAAAGCAGAAGAGTGAGAATGAGAAGTGTATGTTCTTACTGTACAGTAAAGAAAAATAAAATAAATCTGATTAATTTCTCAATAAGAGAAGGCCCCACATTGCTCTGCATGTACATGTAAGACATCCACACAAACTGACTTATTTTCTTACATTGAAGACTGCCTCTAAACTGTCCAAAATGCCTAGGTTGTGGTCCAGGCTTTTCTCATATCTACTAAAACAACCCAGTCTACCAGTAAAACATGAAATAGTCATGAAAACCTAATCTATTTACTTACGTACACAGGCATGATTTTCTTTGCACTACTAGACATGAAAATAACTCCATAATCAAAACCATTGTATTTTAACTGTAACTTTCCCAAAAATGTCACTTTAGGACTCAATTTCCCTGAATTTTCCGTTGCTATTTTGTCACCGTTTTAAACTTTACAAGGTTGAGGTTAGGTATGACAATACATATGTAAGAGGTTGGGCAGAGCATTAAGCCGGAGTTACAGTCTGTCACGGTGGTGGGGGACCGTGACATCAAAATGACGTTTCAGGCCTGGCGCTTGCCTTGAAAAGACGGCGCAGCGCGGTGTTGTGCAGCACTCGATTTTTGTAACTTGGCGGCGCCGAGCACAACGAACCGGATGGACTGTTGTGAGACCAGGCTCAGTCAGGAGGTGCGTTTGTACAGACAGCTGTACGAAACTGCAGTGAAACAGCACAGGGACCACGTAAACTCCCAAAACTGGTGCACAGAGATTGGCAGAACTTTGGGGAAAGAGAGAGAGTTCTGTAAGAATGTGTGGAAGAAGCTACAGGACAGATACGTGAAGGCAAAGAAGAGGGCAGAGACTCCAAGTGGTGATGCCGGGGGCTTCAGACCTTCACCTCTTTTAACTGAATTAAAAAAATAAAATTATCCGAATACTGCAGGAGTATAATTAATGACAGTGTTCCTGCTCTTCATTGTTTTCTTCTCCACTTTCGTGGTTGTAGAGTAGTGGTAACCTTCACGTAGCAGCGCCACCTCTGTGACGGAGAAAATTGCAACTACTGGCGCATCGATTTGCGCCATCGTATATAGCCGGCACGAAATTGTGACGTCATCAACACCGCTCGCGCTAGCAGACGCGGCAACCATGCTAGAGCCTTTACAGTTGACGTTAGTAAGTATGAACGAGAACCGATACTTCGGTACCAAGTCGATGCCACAATTCTAAAAACATGGCGTTATGCGCTTTTTCTACAGTACCGTAGGTACTGTTGGTACCGGGGATGAAATTCCTCTGGACGTAACGTGGGCAGTATACACACCTACAAGTGTTCTAGTGTGCCATTAAATGCCAAAGGAACACGGAAGATGGCAGCTGCAGCGAAAGCTCCGCCTCGACTCGTCGAAAAGGAAAATAGTGAGAGTCGTGTGTGGAAGTACTTTGAGTTTGAGGCGGATGATCAGGGATGAATAATAGTTTCCCAAAAACCAATATGCAAACAGTGCCAAAGAGCTTTTCAGACGAAAGGAGGAAAGACTTCCAATTTAGCGAAGCACCTCAAAGACAGACATCCAGATTTATTCAAAGGATTCAAGGTGAGTGAGTTTCAAGTCATGTTAATGTTCACTTTGCGGGCAAATTCACACCCATTGTTCTCCGTTGAATGGACTCCCCATCGCATAGATATGAAACGCACAAGAAACAGCCGAAACAGAGCTTTGCAAAGAGTATCTGTACCAGAGATAGGGACTCAAGTCACTGTGACTTGGACTCAAGTCAACTCGAGTTGCTGTTTTGATGACTTGTGACTTGAGAAAAAATAAAAGACTTGAGACGCGACTCGGACTTGGAAGTTAGAGACTCGGCACTCGACTTGACTTGAGACACGATGACTTGAATGACTTGAGTGTTAAGCATCTAGCATAGCTTCGAACTTTGTTCGTCATTTGAAGATCCATTCTGACCAGTAAGTGGTCATCAAATTAGCTAATATTATCATGTTAGCCTAGTCGGTAGTTAGCTAACGTTAGCTTGATATGATACGGGGTGAACAGGTTGGACACATTGGCCAATGATGTTTACTGACAGTTACGTATATCTTGTCTTTTCACTTTATTAAGATCAGATTCTGCAGGTAAAATTGCAATAATAAGGTGACTTGACTTGAATTGACTTGCCCAAGAAAAAATTACTTGGGACTTACTTGAGACTTGCACATGTGTGACTTGGTCCCATCTCTGATCTGTACATACCGAAATAATCACGTTATGAAGACAACAAACAAACAGAAGAGTCCCCGTCACTACACATGTGCCGTATATCAAAATAAACAGCAGATCGTACCCTTTCTGAAAGTATTCCTTGTTTCTCTGTGACGACACAAGTTATCCGGTTTGAAATAGATCAAATAATGTATCTGCTTACATTGCAAAGACTAAAGTTCAAAAGACGTGCGCAGATCACCTGTGCACCGGTAAGCTAAAGCTACAGAGCACATGCGCGATAGGCGCTAAGCAGATATTTTTTCAAATTATTAAATCATAGAATCCCACTATCATGGTTCTGATATTGCCTGATCCCAATTCAAATGGATTAAATGTTAATAGTGTATTCTTTTTATTTATTACTTGAAGGCTACATGCCTCTGTTGTTTTTTCGTAATGTTCAAATATTTTTAATAAATGAGTATGTTGAAGTACATGGAATATATTGTTTTTTACCGTGGTACCGAATTGGGTATCGAGAATCGTGGAATTTTTCTGGTATTGGTATCGAGTACTAAATGTCTGGTATCATGACATCCCAAGAGGTTAGGCAGTAAAAACTCCTTGGTTATGGTTATGCATCAAAGGAGACATATCATAACCTTTTTTCACAATAATTTTTTAACACAGTGATACCTCTCGTAGCCTAATTGCCATAAATAGACACATTTTGTGTGGTCCATGCTTGAAATGACTTAACTGCCTCCATGAAACTTACCTCACACATGAATAAAAGGCAGCATGTTTTGAGAAAATGATTTGCATCCAAACCTATTCTAACAGACTCTAAAAATAACATTACGAATTTGTAAAAGATTAGTAAGGTATCTTCAGATCATGACTGAAACGCTGGAATACACGATTATGACACTGCATTGACGTTACAATTCACTTAAGGAATGACCAATGTGGCGAGCATAATCACAGTTTAATTTCTTCCACTATAGTCTGCAAAATGTTGAATTGTGGTAATTCTACAACTGGAACTCTGTGTCTGTTTTGTCTTTGCCCAAGTTTAGCTTGAAGCTCTACTTTGCCTTTTAACTTGCCTTTGAGCTCGGTTTAAAGTTTTGGCATATTTTCATTTGCATTACAATCTGACTTTGTCAATCAGAGCTCCTGTTTCCCAGTCTGATCCTCTTGTTTTCATCAGTGCAAGATTTACTTGAATTCATAGTTGAATGAATAGAATTCATAAACTATCTCGAGCGCAGGTGCCTGACTGTGAGTGTCTGTTTGAGGGAAAATAACTAATTAACTTGAACCATTTTTTGGTGGTTGGAAAGTTAATATTTCTTTCCCCTCAGTATCATGTATGTCAGATGGTTTCTGTTTGATTTAATTTTTTAAAATCTTTTCCACAAGTCAAAATGTGAAAACGTTCTTTTTTTACAGTAACTCTGATGGGAAGCCTTTTGTAAGCTGTTCCTGTGAGTTTTAGTAAATGGTCAGCTGTCAGCAAGGGACGTTTTGTTTATTACACCATTAATTCAATTTTTTTTTCCATCAGCTGAGAGCACCACGGTGGTGTGCTATTTTTGTACCTGCTGGTTTGGGTTGCACCACAGTATGTGGGTGGGTGTGACGCACATGTGATTTATGGTGATTCCTGCTAAGCCTCCAACCCTCAACCTGCCCCGACTTTCTAGTAAGCCTCAGCTGCATGCTTATCCAAGGATCCTTAGGCAAGACACTCAATCCCACTTTGCTTTTGATGCATCTGTCTGTCTGACTGTGATATACAGAAAAAAGAACTGTGTACCTTATAATACTGTTTAGACTTAGTTTACTTTTTTTTTACAAACATAGAGGTATCCCTCTGCATCACTCATAGCACCCACAGATGGCCATTTTATCAAGGCATATGGACATACATACAGTCCTGACAGCTGACGATCCACAAGTTCTTGATATAACACTATGTACTGATTGAATGCCTAATAGTCAAAAGTAACACTGAACCAGCAATAACTGTGAGGGACTGAAAACAACAAATTTCACAACAAGGAGAACAAAGCGAAGAAAAACATAAATAGCAAAGAAGCTCAGGTGAAAAGCAAGGACAAGAGCTGCACTGGATTATATTCATATTTAGTTTATTTTTAATAATATTAATATTAATATTTGAATTTCCCTCAGGATTAATAAAGTATCTATCCATCTCATTCCATCACATCACAAAGCAGATCTCTGCCCACTTTGACTTTTGCAATTTCCACAGCAGAGCAAAGTTAAAGGAACAACAACAGCACGAACACAACCAAGAATAGTCCATAGCTCAGATTGTTTCACTTACGTATGAAACTTCCCAAGTCTAAGTAACAGAGAGCAAACAGATCTATGATCAGCCATTAGGAAGTGCTGTGTGTGCCAATGGGTGAATTTGGAAGTGTAAAAGTCAGCGACGAGCCAGATGAGAAAAGTTGCATTTAGATACAGTTTCTAGGTTGGAAAATGTATGGTTAAATCATATCTGAATAATAATATTCCCTGGAAATAAGAACTCTGTTTAAACTATCAAACTATTTACACCTAAAAATAGCAATAGCTAAATAAAATGTAACTATTGGTACAACTACAAGCTTCCTTTAATGGAAAACCATTCCTACAACCAGTACACCAACAACAAGAACTGAATAGTTCGCTTCATTTTTGATATATAACAGAAACTTTCAACTTTCATTAGATCGTAAATACTATTCACTTCTGTGGACATAATGTGGAAAGAAGAATTTGATGCTTGACAGAAGCACAAAGGTAAGCTGCATCTGAAATTTAGGTTCATCAAATTGCTGCCATTTTTCTGTCTCCAACCACTGTCCTTTTTCAAGAAATAAGTTTTATTTATTGTAGCATTGTAACGGGTGATCTAATCATTTCTTCTTCGACAGTTTTATTGGTGAGAAAAACATTTCAGTTCTCTGTTTTCCCTGCCTGTCTTCTTAATCAGTTCCCCCAGCGCCTGTTAAACACTCACATCTCGTGATTCCCTCCACCAGACTAGGCCTCCCTTATTTTTTGTCTCTTTTTGTCATGGCAGGATGATCAGTGCTAAGCACCACTCACCTCAGTTCCACTCCACATTGAGGACCATCACTCCACACACAGATTACTGTAATTGTTTCAACTTTGCTCATTATCTGATAAAACACCATACTTGTCAATGAGAGCACTCTCACATGGAGGACTCTGGCCATTAGCACACATCAAATTGATTTCCATCACTCCACAGTTATGCTGTATGTTGCCATGCTTCATATTTTGGATCTCAATATCTTTTTCTCAGCTTAGCTGTTAATAACAACTTGCCAAATACAGTTATAAATATGTAAGTGCCATAGTTCTAAGGTGCACACAAATGATTTTCACTTGTAGAGCGCACACAATTTGAGCGCTATGTGTTTACCCCAGCCATTCTTATCCTAATGTTAACATCGGCTCTCTCTACATTTACATGGAAACTAATACATTTGATAACTATTAATCTAATATAAAGAAATGCATCACTCCCTTTCATTCCTATTATTGTAAGCTATTTTAACATTTAAACTCCATCAAACTTTTTCAATTCAATTTATTTCAATACAATTTATTTACATAGCGCCAAATCCCTTAAACAATAAGGTGGTTACTAGGGGTGGGACGATATGCTTTGGTCACGATTCGATTGTGTCACGATTCTAAGGTGCCGATTCGATTTGTATCACGATTCTTGATAATTGCGATTTCTACAAGTATTGCGATTCGATATAACCAGTAATTGCAATTTTCTTCCTCATTAAAAAAACAAACAAGTTGAATCATACACTTCTAGAATGAATGTCATTCCCATAAACAATGCACATCAGTCTGTGTCAGACAGTCCAGCAGCGGACATTTATTTCAACTGAGACAAAAAGAGGTTTTTTAAAGTTTACAGTTACAAAATGAATTGAAATGTCCACACAGCACAAATGTGGGCTAGCTTAATGTAATGAATTGATGAAGTTTTTCTGGAAACGGATATGACGCAATATAATCGATTCAGGGGAGAAAAATCGATTTTTAAAATCATCCCATAAAAAAAATCGCGATATGTACATGAATCGATTTTTTTGCCCACCCCTAGTGGTTACTGGTAAGACTTCTGCCTTAACTGAGTTCATATATAAACCTCTAGCAGCACATCTTTCTGAAGGAAAACAGAATGGTAAGTCACTATCGCTGCATTATCAATACTTGCACAAACAAGCTCTTAGATCAAGTTGTGCAGAAGTTACTATGCCATTCGTCAATCATAATCATAATCTAATTTGTGTAAGAGAGTAATATGAAGTCATCTATTATTCAAGTAAGTTATTAATTTACCTCAGTTTGGCTCATATTGGCATCCTGTTAAGTACGATCCTTATAAGCAGCAGAAGGGATTCAAATCAGTGTTATTCTCATATCTGTTGTTCAAAAAGCCACAAAGTCCTCATAAGGAGAAAGGAAGGGAGGGTGGACTGAGCAGCTAAGCACTGCACTTTCAACCATGGGCTTTATGTGATGTGATATCGACACCAAAATACTGTACCATATGTACCATCCTGGACACCATTTTTACCCTTTACATCCAGATGCTCTCATGACCACTGAAGGCTGGATATAACTGACTTCATGAAGGAACAAATGCACATTGGCACATTTTGAGAAAGACAGTCTCATATGTGGTCATATGCTTACGGTCCATCTAAAATAAGAAACGAGCAACAATTTCAAATGGAAAAAAAATAAGCTCTGCTGCTACAGAAATACACTTCAAAATTGCAACTATACAATAGAGGAAATTGTAGTTTAAACAAAAGGCAGGGAAAAGTGAGCATTTTGTCAATACAGTGAGTGGTAATCACTGTAGAAACAGGCAACTATCACATTTAATTCTCCATTTCTAACTGACTTCTCGAATCCTCACTCTATTATAAAACACACATACTCACACGCACACACAAACACACACAAAGCTTCTTCCTCTGTAATAACAGTTTATGAAGCAACATTGTCCAGCCACATAATAGGGATGTTATAATTTGCTCTAACAACTCTAATTATGCCTCTTATTGATTGAGGCACACATTTTAATAGGAGCAACCACGCCTTCTTTATTACCATCCATTGAAGGTTATCAATGGTGAACATTTGAAGCTTCTCCTCCTCTTTGCCTTACATGGATCTGTCCCTGACAGTGTAATTTGTAGATCAGATTCAGAGGCCACTGTAAACATTGCACAACAGTGATTTTAGCACTAAGAGAGGCTTTGCCCCCCCTCCTCTCCCTCATCTGACCAAACCAAACACAGAGAAAGAAAAGCTGGTTTATTGTTCGCTGTGCACAGTGGCTCAATCTCAGTGTTGTTCAGCAGTGAAAATGGAGAGTAGGTTGACAGCAATATGGGATGTTACCGTGTGTCACTGGTTCTTTTCCTCTTTGTAGTGGTTTCATGATCTTCCTGTGATAAGTTGTGACAAACTTTAACATCACTTGGTCTCTATCAGTCACCAATTGATTGATTGATGTTGTTGCTGTTATAAAAAGAAAAATGACCTGAGTACCTTCATTTTGAGCTGTACTAAAATTAACTAAGTGCTTCCTTGAATGTTATTTCCAGGGTGACGTTGTTGAATATTTTTTATCTTACTAGTTCAAACCCTTTGCATGTTAATAGATACAATAGCAATAGCTGATAAATAGTGCATAATCATGGCCACAACTAAATAACAGGGCGACTAAGTACGCTGTTCAGTACTTCCACCTAATTGAATGTTCTCCCGCATTTATTTTCTATCAATGTTTCTTTATTCTATATTTGACTGTATTTTGTTTTTGCAGTTGAGCAGCTGAATTAAAGGAACAAAAAGTGTTTTATTATTGTTGTTAGGTGAAAAATGTGTATCTCCATATTTCATCGTTATAAAATCAGTTCTGTTGGTCGCAATTGTTTATGTCTGATCATGGTAATACAAATGACATTTCAATGAAAATTGTGTTGCCTCTAAGGCATTTATGTCATTTATCTGTAACGTGTCGTTTAGAATTATTCATTTATATCTGTTGCAGTTAAAAAGAACAGTAGAAAGGTTTAAAAAGGTTATTAAGATGATTTTATTTTGACAATTGAGTTACTTATGACGTCACTTCCTGACAGCTCACCTGTGATCGTGACTTCCTGTTTATGTTCCTTGCTTGTGTGGACTGAGAGTGAGGCAGACATGCTAGGTGTGTTCTGAAGCCATCTGAAGCCATCCACTTAGAAATATTGTACAGGCAACGCCGTAAGTACATATAACATGATATTAAATGTCTTAAAAAACAATAAATAGTGACAGTTGTTTAAAAATATATATATTATTTGTAATTAAAAGGACATTTTTGCCTATGTTATGTACATGTTAGAAAAACGTTCTGCTGAAGGTAATTACAGTAATTCAATGTGCTTATTCATATTTTAAGTTGTTTAAAATGCAATATCTGTTGTTTATTTACAGTTTTCACCAAATGTCATTGAAGACCTTTGAGTAAATGGTCAACTCCCCTACGTCTCATGTTTTCATTGGACACGGTTTAACTTGGTGTTGAATCGGAGTTGTTACACTCTGAGTGAGAACACTACAAAAATCATTATTAACAAAAGCTTGAAACTTGTAACTCTTGTAAACTCCATTGGATCCTATGATGGCTAGCAAAACCTCATTGCTCAGCCTCTACCTCCACACTGTAAAAAAAATAAAAAAGTTGGCAGAACTTCAAATTGTAAGGCAACAAACTTCTTCAGGCAGATTTTAAGTTAGGAAATTCAACTTAACTGTTTAAGTTTTGCTTTTAAGTTTGTTCAACTTTAATTTTTAAGTTAACTCAACTCACGTAACCCTAGTTCAAATTGTAGTTACTTATCATTTCACATTATCTCAACTTACAATCATTACTTATACTAACTCTATTTAAGTTGTATTAACTCATAATTTCACATTAACTCAACCTTGAATCCTTATTCCTACTAACTCAGCTGAAGTTGCAGTAACTTCTAATTTAACATTATGTTAACTTTGAATGCTTACTCTACTTAGAGTCATTAGCCCCTTTCACACTGCGACCCGCTACCTTAGAGGGTCCAAATTGCACCTTCGACCCGCGTCGAGCAATGTGAACGCTTGGCGTGTTGGTGACCCGTGTCGCTTGAAGCCGAGTTCAGGGGGCGTGGCCTAGTGGCAGAGCGTCACACGAAACGCATAAAATGCTGGCCGTGTACAATGACGTAGGCACAAGCCATGCGTCGGAGGTAGGGTTAAATACACCTGTCTGCATCAAATTTTTCAAACAAACGATGGCGGGACACCTTGAGAACTCATTTTTGCAATTGTATATGCAGTTCATGGAGATGTTACTTTACGGTGCGTCTTGCTGCGTGGGAAACCGCGCTCTCCCATCTTTCTCGCCAGCCCTTCCAGCAGAGATCCATCCTTCACCGTCCCCGACATGTGGCGGTAAATAACGTGGACTGAGAGTGAGGCAGACATGCTAGGTGTGTTCTGAAGCCATCTGAAGCCATCCACTTAGAAATATTGTACAGGCAACGCCGTAAGTACATATAACATGATGTTAAATGTCTTAAAAAACAATAAATAGTGACAGTTGTTTAAAAATATATATATTATTTGTAATTAAAAGGACATTTTTGCCTATGTTATGTACATGTTAGAAAAACGCTTCTGATGAAGATAATTACAGTAATTCAATGTGCTTATTCATATTTTAAGTTGTTTAAAATGCAATATCTGTTGTTTATTTACAGTTTTCACCAAATGTCATTGAAGACCTTTGAGTAAATGGTCAACTCCCCTACGTCTCATGTTTTCATTGGACACGGTTTAAAGGGATAGTTCGCCTTTTTTGACATGAAGCTGTATGACATCCCATATAGCAGTATCATTTATGAACATTGACTTACCCCCCGCTGCGTCCTGTGAGCCGAATCCCAGCTGAGTTTTGCGTTCCACGAAAGTAGTCCGGCTAGTTGGCTGGGGTCAAAAAAATAAAGCGTTTTGCTTCTCAAAAAAATATCCGTTCAAAAGAGTAATACATTTGCATCACAAAATGTTGTCCAGGAAAAAGTCAGACCTCGCTTCGCTTGGCGCTATTTTTGCCTCCCTTGATATCAATGCGTCCAATGTAAAACTGTGCAGACCGAAGAGCAGACCCAGCAGTCCCCTGCTTCCGAGCAGTAAACACGGTAACAGGTGCGGCTATCGCTAGGTGGCTAGGGAGTGCTCGGTCTGCTCTTCGGTCTGCACTGTTTTACATTGGACGCATTGATATCAAGGGAGGCAAAAATAGCGCCAAGCGAAGCGAGGTCTGACTTTTTCCTGGACAACATTTTGTGATGCAAATGTATTACTCTTTTGAACGGATATTTTTTTGAGAAGCAAAACGCTTTATTTTTTTGACCCTAGCCAACTAGCCGGACTACCTTCGTGGAACGCAAAACTCAGCTGGGATTCGGCTCACAGGACGCAGCGGGGGGTAAGTCAATGTTCATAAATGATACTGCTATATGGGATGTCATACAGCTTCATGTCAAAAAAGGCGAACTATCCCTTTAACTTGGTGTTGAATCGGAGTTGTTACACTCTGAGTGAGAACACTACAGTGAAAAGGCGGCACTCGATGTTTCAAAGTGTACGAGATGGCAGCTAGTAACAAGTCTGGAGCAACAAGTGCTAAGAGCAACATGACATCATCGTCGTCATCAAGTGCAGCTCGTGCCAGAGCTAAAGCAGAAGCTGCGAAGGTAAGAGCTTCATATGCTGGCCAGGAGGCTAAATTAAAACTGGAAAAGGCTGCTAAAAATGCCGAAAGGAAAACAAAAGAGGCTCAAAATGAGTTAGAAGCGGCTAGAATCGATGCAGAGTTGGAAGTGCTAACACTACAGCGTGAAGCAGATGCAGCCATCGCGGAAGCACAAGTGTTGGAGGATGTGGGAGAAACACACGCCATATTGGAAAATAGAAAGTCTGAGTCAGAAGAAAGGTTTAGACAGCAACGCACCAGTGATTATGTTCAATCTCAATTTGATCAGAATCAGCCTAACTCTCCATTAGCACCGGTCCCACCTATAAAACCGCCAGACCATGCTGAATCACGGGACAGTTTCAGGACATGGTACCCATCTGCAAGCATAACAGAATTTCAACCTACGAATAATAAGACCAAGTGTGAAAAAGAAGATGAAACACACTTACCTGCATCAAACCTGTCTGAACTTAGCAAAGTTGAGTCAAAGACTGACATTAAAAGGATAAACCCTCCCACACACGTACGTGGTTGGACACACACGCCCCCACATATGCTTCCAGCTAGCACGCCACTCCCTTCAGACCCTTTGGCACAGTTTTTGGCATGACGCGAGCTTCTATATGGGCTTCAAGATAAGTGGGTGTCATCTGGGTCATGGTACAAAGAAGAGAACAATGGTCGCTTCCCTCCCTTCATTTACTTTTGTGACTTTGTGTGTTACGAGGCAAAGAAGCGAAATGACCCTAGCTTCATTCATCAAAGCAGTGGCACAAACCCCACGAAACTAGAACGGCTACCTGTGAAGAGTTTTAACACCAACAAATCTGTCACAGTTCACAAAACAGACGTCTCTACAATCAACAATGACCCTAACAAGAACTGCCCACTGCACGATAAACCACATCCACTTAAAAAATGCAGGACATTCAGAAACAAATCCATCGTTGACAGAACAGCTTTTCTAAAACAGAAAGGAATATGCTTCAAGTGTTGTTCTTCAACTTCCCGTGTAGCCAAAGACTGTAAATCTTCTGTGAGGTGCTTAGAGTGTGAAAGCACCAATCATGATGCAGCGATGCACCCTAGCCCATTATTTCAACCCGCCAAGGCTCCTCTGCTGCCACAAGAGAATGGCGGGGAGGGAGAAGATTCTAATGTGACAGATGTTAGAACAAGTTGCACAGAGGTTTGTGGCCTAGGTCAGTGGGGTCGTTCCTGCTCTAAGATTTGCCTTGCAAAGGTTTACCCCAAACATTCAAAGCACAAAGCCATTAAAGCCTATGTGATCCTGGACGACCAGAGCAATCGCTCTTTAGCCAGACCAGAGTTCTTTGAGCTGTTCAGTGTGAAAAACAAACCGCTTTTGTACCATCTCAGAACGTGCTCCGGCATCATGGAAACTTATGGCAGGAAGGCTGAAGGATTCTAGATAGAGTCGCTGGATGGCGAGGTGCTCATCTCTCTCCCATCACTCCTCGAGTGTTTTGACATCCCAAACAATCGAGTTGAGATCCCAACACCAAGTGCAGTTTTGCATCAACCTCATCTCCATCACATCGCCAAACACATTCCTGAGCTGGACCCAGAAGCGGAGATACTCCTGCTACTCGGAAGAGATGTGCTTAGAGCACACAAGGTCAGGCAACAAGTAAATGGGCCACAAAACGCTCCCTTTGCACAACGTCTCGATCTAGGCTGGGTGGTGATAGGAGAAGTGTGCTTAGGTAATGTGCACAAGCCAACAGTTGACACATTCAAGACCCATGTCTTAGATGGTGGTCGCCATTCCATATTTGAGCCTTGTGCAAGTTTCATGCATGTCAAGGAAACACAATCAAGCTTCAGCAAGCCTAGCAGATTGCCAGAGAGGATGCTAGGACACACAGTGTTTGACCAAACTGAACATGATAACAAACCTGCTCCGTCAATAGAAGATGTCCTCTTTCTAAAAATCATGGACACCAATATCCACAGAAATGACGCTCACAATTGGGTTGCCCCGTTGCCCTTCAAGGAACCACGTCGGCGCTTGCCAAATAACAGAGTGCATGCAGTCAAACGGTTTGAGTCCCTGCAATGACAATTCAAGAGGAATCTTGAGATGCAGGATCAATATGTGGCATTCATGGAGAAGATTTTTGCCAACGATCATGCAGAAGTAGCACCGCCATTGGAGGCAGACGAGGAGTGCTGGTATCTTCCATCGTTTGGGGTATACCACCCGCAAAAGCCCAACCAAATCGGGGTCGTTTTCGATTCCAGCGCCCAGTACTCCAGGGTCTCCCTCAACGACGTGCTTCTGACAGGTCCCGACCTTAACAATTCTCTCCTAGGCGTTCTTCTACGCTTTCGGAAGGAGAGAGAGTAGCTGTCTTAGCTGACATCCAACAAATGTTTCACTGTTTTTTGGTACATGAAAGTCATCGCAACTTCCTTCGTTTTTTGTGGCACGAGGATAATGACCTCAGTAAGTCTGTTATTGACTACCGCATGAGGGTTCATGTCTTTGGCAATTCGCCATCTCCTGCTGTAGCCATTTATGGCCTGCGAAGAGCCATCGCTGAAGGCGCCCAGAGGTATGGGCCTGACACAGTGAAGTTTGTGGAAAGACACTTCTACGTAGATGATGGCTTAGTGTCTCTGTCATATGAAGCAGAGGCAATCGACCTCCTCCGACGAACTCAAGCTTCACTCGCCGAATCAAACCTCCGCTTACATAAGTTTGTGTCGAACAGTCCAGCAGTCATTGGAGCTTTCCTGCCTGAGGATTGCGTTCCAGTCACCAAGGATCTAGATTTAAGTGGAGAAACAATACCCATGCAACGGAGCTTGGGACTGCTATGGGAGATCAGGTCAGATACTTTCACCTTCTCTGCATCTACTGTTGTCAAACCTTTTACCCGACGAGGAGTCCTGTCCACTGTCAACAGTGTTTTTGATCCCCTGGGGTTGTTGGCACCCGCCACGATCCAGGGAAGAGCCCTCCTTAGGGAACTTACCTCAGAGCTGTCTGACTGGGATACACCCCTCCCTGAAGACAAGTTGAAGAAATGGGAAACCTGGAGAGATTCTCTTCAGGTCTTAAAGGAGCTTCATGTGCCACGCACGTACACACCAACCTCGCTCATCAAAGCTGTGTACATGGAACTGTGTGTATTCTCGGATGCCTCGATCAAGGCTGTTGGAGCTGTCGCTTATCTGAGAGCAGTTCAGGAGGATGGAAAAGCTGAAGTAGGACTTGTTATGGGCAAAGCCAAATTAGCACCTCAGTCTGAGCCTACTATCCCACGGCTTGAGCTCTGCGCCGCCGTCCTTGCTGTAGAGTTGGCAGATCTCATCCAAGAGGAGCTAGATTTGAAACTGGATGCTATCAGGTTCTACACGGACAGCAAGGTGGTGCTCGGGTACATTTATAATGTGACAAAGCGTTTTTACACATATGTCCATAACAGAGTTCAACGCATCCGACAATCCTCCACACCAGAACAATGGCATTATGTACGCACGGAAGAAAACCCTGCGGACCATGCTTCGAGATCTTTACCTGCATCCCATCTTGCACAGAGTTCTTGGTTCTCAGGACCTTCATTCTTGCATCAGCCATCTGCAGAGACATCACAAACTAGTGACACATTTGAGCTCATTGAACCGGAAAATGACTCAGAGATCCGACCACAGGTGCGTACCTGTACTACTCACCTGAAAGAACCTGAACTTACTTCTGACCGCTTTCAGCGCTTTTCCACCTTCAACTCTCTACTACGAGCAGTGGCAGTCCTCATCCATATGGCAAGGTCTCACAAACATTCCAGCCAAAACAGTGGGTGCACGGGATGGCACAGATGTCACTTACCTCGTACTGTGGATGAAATGGCTCAAGCAAAAGGTATTATTCTTAAAGCGGCACAAAGGTCATCCTTTGTAGAAGAGCTGTCTGCCCTTCAAGCAAACAAAATTGTGCCCACAAACAGCCCTTTGCATAAGCTCAGTCCAACCTTAGAAGGTAGTCTTATCTGCGTTGGAGGCAGACTGAAACATTCTCAGCTTACATGCGAAGAGAAGAACCCAGTCATCCTAGCCAAAGACAGTCACATCTCCCTACTGCTTGTACGACATCATCATGAGCAGGTGAGACATCAGGGCCGACATCTCACAGAAGGCGCAGTAAGGGCAGCTGGACTCTGGATTTTGGGTGGTAAGCGACTAATCAATTCAGTCCTCCACAAATGCATAACCTGCCAGAAGCTGCGGGGAAGACTGGAAGAACAACTTATGGCTGACCTACCACCTGAACGCCTTAAGGTCTGCCCTCCTTTCACTTATGTGGGCCTCGATGTCTTTGGGCCTTGGTCCATTGTAACCAGACGCACCAGAGGAGGACAGGCAGAGAGCAAACGGTGGGCCATAATGTTTAGTTGTTTAAGTTCAAGAGCTGTCCACATTGAACTGATTGAGTCTATGGATGCATCCAGCTGTATAAATGCTCTTAGACGTTTCTTCGCACTCAGAGGCCCTGCTAGGCAGCTTCAGTCTGACTGCGGCACCAACTTCGTCGGCACTAGCAAGGAGTTGGAGATGGACAAAACTCTGCAGAGATACCTCAGTGTGCAAGGATGCAGCTGGAACTTCAGACCTCCACATGCTTCCCACATGGGAGGCTCATGGGAGCGTATGATTGGTGTGGCTAGGAGAATCCTAGATTCAATGCTCTTGCAGCAAAAGAGTCGCCTAACCCATGAGGTGCTTTCAACGCTAATGGCGGAAGTCACAGCTATCATCAATGCACGTCCACTCCTACCTGTGTCTACAGACCCACAACAACCTTTCATTCTTTCACCGGCAATGCTCCTCACACAGAAATCAGGAGTTCCACCTCCTCCTGGGGACTTCACAGACAAGGACCTTTACACAAAACAGTGGAGACAAGTTCAAGCTCTCGCAAACCAGTTTTGGACTCGTTGGAGCAGAGAATACCTACCGTCTTTACAACAAAGACAAAAATGGACAGTGCCATGCAGAAACCTGCAAGTTGGGGATCTGGTTCTCCTCCGGGACAAACAGACTGTCCGTAACTGCTGGCCAATGGCCATAGTCACTGCAACCTTCCCTGGGAGGGATGGACATGTGAGAAAGATTGAGATAAAAACTACTAACCAAGGGGATGCAAGAACCTTCCTAAGGCCAGTTGCAGAAGTAGTCCTACTTCTGCCTAAGGACTGATCTAAAGACTGATGTTTCATACTTTGTTCATAGTGGCCTCACATAGGCCAGACGGGGAGTGTGTTGCCTCTAAGGCATTTATGTCATTTATCTGTAACGTGTCGTTTAAAATTATTCATTTATATCTGTTGAAGTTAAAAAGAACAGTAGAAAGGTTTAAAAAGGTTATTAAGATGATTTTATTTTGACAATTGAGTTACTTATGACGTCACTTCCTGACAGCTCACCTGTGATCGTGACTTCCTGTTTATGTTCCTTGCTTGTGTGGACTGAGAGTGAGGCAGACATGCTAGGTGTGTTCTGAAGCCATCTGAAGCCATCCACTTAGAAATATTGTACAGGCAACGCCGTAAGTACATATAACATGATATTAAATGTCTTAAAAAACAATAAATAGTGACAGTTGTTTAAAAATATATATATTATTTGTAATTAAAAGGACATTTTTGCCTATGTTATGTACATGTTAGAAAAACGTTCTGCTGAAGGTAATTACAGTAATTCAATGTGCTTATTCATATTTTAAGTTGTTTAAAATGCAATATCTGTTGTTTATTTACAGTTTTCACCAAATGTCATTGAAGACCTTTGAGTAAATGGTCAACTCCCCTACGTCTCATGTTTTCATTGGACACGGTTTAACTTGGTGTTGAATCGGAGTTGTTACACTCTGAGTGAGAACACTACAAAAATCATTATTAACAAAAGCTTGAAACTTGTAACTCTTGTAAACTCCATTGGATCCTATGATGGCTAGCAAAACCTCATTGCTCAGCCTCTACCTCCACACTGTAAAAAAAATAAAAAAGTTGGCAGAACTTCAAATTGTAAGGCAACAAACTTCTTCAGGCAGATTTTAAGTTAGGAAATTCAACTTAACTGTTTAAGTTTTGCTTTTAAGTTTGTTCAACTTTAATTTTTAAGTTAACTCAACTCACGTAACCCTAGTTCAAATTGTAGTTACTTATCATTTCACATTATCTCAACTTACAATCATTACTTATACTAACTCTATTTAAGTTGTATTAACTCATAATTTCACATTAACTCAACCTTGAATCCTTATTCCTACTAACTCAGCTGAAGTTGCAGTAACTTCTAATTTAACATTATGTTAACTTTGAATGCTTACTCTACTTAGAGTCATTAGCCCCTTTCACACTGCGACCCGCTACCTTAGAGGGTCCAAATTGCACCTTCGACCCGCGTCGAGCAATGTGAACGCTTGGCGTGTTGGTGACCCGTGTCGCTTGAAGCCGAGTTCAGGGGGCGTGGCCTAGTGGCAGAGCGTCACACGAAACACATAAAATGCTGGCCGTGTACAATGACGTAGGCACAAGCCATGCGTCGGAGGTAGGGTTAAATACACCTGTCTGCATCAAATTTTTCAAACAAACGATGGCGGGACACCTTGAGAACTCATTTTTGCAATTGTATATGCAGTTCATGGAGATGTTACTTTACGGTGCGTCTTGCTGCGTGGGAAACCGCGCTCTCCCATCTTTCTCGCCAGCCCTTCCAGCAGAGATCCATCCTTCACCGTCCCCGTCATGTGGCGGTAAATAACGTCCTCTGCTCGGAGGCTGAGGAGCTCGCGGACCTCCTTGTCTCTCCAGTTGGCCATCTTCAAAAATGTCTCGAACTTGATGTAGGCTAAAACAGAGTAAAACTTGTCCTCACCTGTCGCTGTTGTTCTGAATCAGCTGTCCATTCTGTCTTTTAAACTCCTCACGTCACGCCACGCCCACGTCCGACCCGCGTTGATTGCGTTCACATCAAACTCGGCTCAGCAAAAAGACTAGGGTCCGACGCGGGTCGAAAGGCGAGTCGAGTTGACGCGGCAGCCCGGGTCGGCAGTGTGAACGCAACAGCGGACACGCTAAATTCGCGGATTAAACGCGGGTTATTCCTCAGTGTGAAAGGGGGTATATTGACTTATACTGTCACAATGTCACAACTTTTTAAACTCAGTTCTCATCTGTTTTAGAGAGTAATTTTAATCTATACATAGTACCCACTTAATTCCAGTAACTCAGACTTATCAATTAGGACCCATAAATTACAATAAAATATATAAATTATAACAGATGCATTGTCTGCATTCAAAGCGTTTTTATTTTATCAACACCTTCGAAGTGCTGCGACCCACCTCCATCTTGGATTCTGGGCCACACGCTTCATTTTTACAGAGAATGCCATGATTTCTATTCCTGTAAATGTAATGAAAACAGTCCAAAGTGGTTTCAGACTAGGTTGAATCTAAGCAGTTAACTTGATTTTCAAGTTATGATTGACTCTGACTTTAGCCGGAAGCATTAACCGAGCAGACCATCGCAGAGAACAAGCCATGTCATTTAATTATTCATGCCTTCTTGCTTGAAATATGGGTATCCCACAACTGCATCAAAAGTAATAATGGTTAGAACGTTTAGATAAAAGCATGTCCTTTATTGAAATAGTAATGGTAATTTAAGAATAGAGTGAACTTGCTGATAAGTGTAGGAAGTGAGCTACATGGCAAGACACTCAGATGAGCTGTGTAGTTTATTTTGTAGTCTTGTTTTCTTTCTCAATTCATTTCTATCCACTGAGGAAATGTATGCAAAGGTCAAGGTGTCATACGAGGTGGTAAGAAAGTTAAGGACAGTTATAGATGCAGATTCAAACCGTGAGTACAAATTATTATAAGAGAAACAGAGAGAAATAAGCAGTTGGGAGTCGTTGTATGAGTTGGGTGGTGATCCCTGCTCAGAAACTGAGGATGACAAGGTAGTACTGGAGACCATAGATTAATGAAATGAAACATCCATCCATCCATTTTCTATACCTGCTTAATCTGTCGGTCAGGTTGTTGGGGGGCTGGAGCCTATACCAGCTGTCATTGGGTGAGAGGCGTGGTACACCCTGGACAGGTCGCCAGTCCGATAGTCATGAAATATTTATCCCAAAGGGAAACTATATTGTTGCAGTAATTTTTTTTTTCTTAACAATCATCATAAGCTTTCATTATGAGTTATTGCTGCTGCCTGGAAGGACCTGCTGTAACTCTTCATATTACAGAAAGCTGTTGGAAGTCTCACACTCCATTGTTTTAACACTATTTTCTCACATTTGGTTGTCGTGATGCATGGCGTGGAGAATGTAGGACACGGATGCAGATATTCCAAAAACAAAAACTTGGTATATTTCCGAGAAAGTCAACACAAGGCCGTGGCTGAGCCGGAATACAGAAACTAAACTGTGAAAAAACTTGGCAAAAAACAAAACTTGACTAAGACGATGAAAAACCATGCACAGACCTGACTTTGAGAAACTTGACAAGCATAACGGTGACTATCGTGGGTGAAGGTGATGGTGAGGATCTGGCATAGATTCATGGGAAACCTGGAAACTAAATACTGAGGGAGTGATAGGTGAGTGAGTGCAGCTGAGGGGAAAAAACACAGGTGTGAAGGTGATGGCAGGGTAACAGAAACTATGGGGAACATGGAAAAACTAAAGACGAGATCTGAACTTGAAAACTAAGACGTGAGAAACCTAAAACATGGCAAAACTAAAAAACTAAACAGGAACTAAAAACATGACAAAAACTCACAGACATGATAAATTTCATGAAGAGGACAGACAGCGTTGTTCTTTATAATCATTAGCTTGTGCAGCATTCTTCAGTCCCCAGCACAGAGCCAGCCTTTTTTAGAAGTTTGTTGTTTCTTTAAGTTTCTCATGCTACTGCCCCAACAGATGGCTGCAAAGCAGATTGCACTCTCCACATTTTGATGCAGACACTGAAGGGCCCAATGGCGCATTTCCACTATCTCGGCACGGCTCGGTTTGGTTGTGTTTCCATTACGACCGAGTATCATTTCGTGCCTCCTCGACGTGGGCGGGGTCGTCGTAACACGGCTGCGCGACCAGAACAACAACAACAACAACATACGAGGAGGATAGCATGGAGGACATGGAGGCGCTGGTGTTGCTGCTCACCCTGTGGCTTTTTATCACACAGAAGGCAAGAGAAGAGAGCCAGAGAAGACTCCTGGCCACCAGACAAAACAGTATTGAAAAGTGACGACACTCATAGGCCAATCAGTGGAAGGCAGTCGGCTGACGTCATGCTTTAGTAACGCTTCGGCTCGCTTGGAACCAGAGCTGAGGTGATACGGAAAATCTACCCGGTTGCAGGTACTGTGTGCTAGTGGAAACACGCAACAGCGCGCCGAGCCAAGCCGAAGTGAGCTAGTGGAAAAGCGCCATTAGTCTCCTCAATAATTTTAAGGTAAACACAAGAAACTTGTGCTAAAGAAAAAATGGACCAGTGAATAATTCCCCGTAATACCTATATAGATCAGTGAGCAGTGCTGACCAACATGTCATTGGGGTCATCATCCTTTCATCAGTGTTTCGTCTAGTTGGGCCCATGACACCTCCAGGAGGCTAGACAGTGATCACTGGCGTCCCAGAGTCACCTCCCTAATGCCAGCTATCACTGCTCCTCACACCACAACAACCATCTATTACCAATCTGTAATATCTGTTCCTGAACACAGCCTCTGTGTTACATTTCCAGTCCAGTCTGCTGTCCAGGTAGACTTCAAGGTATGTATATTTCTCCACCACCTCCAGCTCTTCACTTGTGATGGAGACAGTCTATGACTTAGTCCTGGTTCTCCTAAAATTCCCAATTATCTCTTGTTTAGTTTGTGTGCAAGATGAGTTGATTGTTCCCACACAATACCACAAAGTAAGTGATCAGTTCCCTGTACTCAGCCTCTTGTGTTGACAGTGATGGGCAGAAGAGCTGTATGCATATTTACATTTGCATATATAACTACAACTTTTTATTTTCTCTGGTGGATCAGCTGACAAACAGTTGGAAATGTCGCTGGAAAGGAGACTTGAATGAAATGTCCAGAAATCGCCATGAATGCGTTGGGATGTTGTCTTTATAGCCTCGGAACGAGTGGGCTGATGACGTCAGAGGCTGCGTCTGCAGCAGCACCAGGTAATATAAACATCTATGCTCTTGATTAAAGGTAATTATATACCCACATATACATTGCCACCAGAATAAGACAGGTGAACTCTCTTGGTAGATATTATGGATGTAAACTCATATTTGTTCAAAGTCCTGGGTACAGATCCTCTCCTTCAAAGTGACATGTCCAGTAATACACCATCTGCTGTCAACAAGCACTACGATACCTCCACCTTTGCTTCTGCAACTGCTCCTAATGTTTCAAGCAGCTCTTCTCATCTTAAAGCCAGATGGAGAGAGACGGATGGAGAGGTGTTCAAATCAAATCAAATCAAATTTATTTCTATAGCACATTTCATGTACAAACAATTCAAAGTGCTTTACATAAAACAAAAGCATTGCAGCAGGGAGTGGAAGAAGCATTAAAAATACATAAAAGAATATAAAGAGAAACAAATAAAATCATTTAAATGAATTTAAATAGATTCAAAGATATCGTGCAGATTTCATGCATCGACACATGAGAACAGAAATGTTTTTAACCTGGATTTAAAAATGTCTCCATTTGGTGAAAGTTTAATCTCCACTGGCAGTTTGTTCCACTTGTTTGCAGCATAACAGCTAAATGCTGCTTCTCCATGTTTAGTCTGGACTCTGGACTGGACCAGCTGACCTGAGTCCTTGGATCTAAGAGCTCTGCTGGCTTTATATTCTCTGAACATATCACAGATGTATTTTGGGCCTAAACCGTTCTGGGATTTGTAAACCATCAGCATGTTTTAAAATCTATTCTGTGACTGACTGGAAGCCAGAGTAAAGATTTTAAAGCTGCTGTGATGTGTTCAGATCTCTTAAAACTCCAGCAGAAGCATTCTGGATGAGCTGCAGATGTTTAGAATGAAGTTGTAGTCTGGTATATCCTCCTGCAGCCATGTTTCAATGAAATACATAAAACTTCATTCTTGATATTCTTTCTGTGTCCTCCTAAGCGCTCATATACATTTTTTCAAATGCAAGACTTATTTTTCACCTTTTTTGCACCTTAAAATTCCTTTATCTCAGTTTCAAACTTTTCAAATCTTAAAATCGAAAAAATGTATAAAAGTGAAAATGTGATGTAAAACAATATATCTAAAAAATGAATGAAATTTGAATTAAAACTGAAATATACTTTTGCTGGACTAGTTTTGTTCAATGCAGTTTTTTGTTTTTTCAAAGATCAAGTTCAAAATTAGAGATTTAAGTTTTAAAACAGAAGCTGACGGTGGTAGAGATGGAGAGAAAAGGCAAAGACAGAAACTGGAAGAAAATTGTGCAAAGGGGGAGGATGATGACAGACCTGTCAGTTATATGAAGTTAGACTTGGTATTGTCTCAAAGAGAGAGAGATGACCAAGGAGATTAGATACAAACACCTCAACAAAATAAAGACTTCCACAGCTTTTATGACAATCTAAAAGACGAGAAAAGACCAACATATACACGTGCAGTCACCCACATGCTGATAGACACACACTCACACAGAGCCAAAGTTTATTCAGAAATTCTTTGTGATAGTTAATATTGTTGTAGATGCAAAAATTTAACTCCAGAAATTAACATAGACAGAGTAATTATTGTGGATCAAGAATTTGAAGTATAAAAGATTAACGTAAAAAAAATATGAATATGGTGAATATAAATATGAAAAATATGGTGTGTTTTTTTTGTGCAACCTCACTTAATGGTAAGATATGGATATTATAACTTGCTGTTTAATATTTTTTAATACAAATTTCAAGATTATATCTGTTCGGTGTATGAAATTAAGTGTTCACTTCAAATCCTGTGAATAATGAGTGATATTGTTTTGTCCATTATTTTTCTCACTATTGTTTAATTTATCTAACAACATTTCCATTTCTGCCTTCCCTCACTGAGCAGTACTGAGCAGTATGGAACTGTAGTTTTTGGCAGTGGCTTCATTTAATCATAAAGAAACACAACAGTAGTATTAAGTGAGTTTCTATGCAATAGCTGCTCAATCTTCTTACGTATAGAGCTGTTTTTGAGGAAGTACACCTCATTCCAAAAAAAAATTCTTGAGTGAAGTTTTGTCGGCCATTTAACCTTGCTTGTATAGGAAGAACAGTTTTAAATGGCCTATAGCATTTGATGTTTTATAACAGTGGTGGGCCGTCAGGGCCTGCAAGGCCTTCTCTGCTGGCCTAAACAATATCTTAAACAAAATAAAATGAACATCTGTTTGTGATTTTCTTAATTATTATTTTATTTTATTTCATTTCATATCTTACTCTTTTATTGTCTGTCCGTTTCCTTTCCCCTGGCTGCGCTGCTGCCAGATGTGTATTTTCATATTGACGCATTTAACCAATCATATTTCAGCTATCATTGGTTGCCAGGCAAACAAATCTGCCGGGAGGCCAGAACAATCGCGTCTGCTGGCCCTAACTACATCTAGAATGTAGAAGACGGCGTAGCGAACCCCGAACCAATGTTATTAGACTGTCTCTGACGGCCCCCAACAGCCCATTGCAGGCGTAGGTGGTCTGATTGGCTCTAAGCAGACATATGGAAACGTCATTTTAATCACATTCGATGATTGGGTAGAATTTGACATGACGTCTGATTTCCGTTTTATACAAAACATCAATGGCTGAAGGAGGAGGAGAAGTTGATTTGGTGGCAAATTTATTGTTGCAGCCATTTGCCCAGAGGACTTTTACTGAGAAGCTGGACATCGTAAAGAAAGGTCGGCTAACTCCGAAGTTAGCGAACTTGACACAAGCCGGTAAAGGATTTGTACGCCACTTTCAATCAGCAAATTACGAACGATACCCCTGGCTGACGATTTTATGAATCACGTTGCTGTAGTAGTTTTATAGGCTTTATTAAGAGGTGGATTTGATTCAGACAGAGCACCACTGAAGGGTTGCCAACAGTCCCTTGAAATACGGAATCGTCCCGTATTTAGAAACAAAAGTACGGTTCTGTATTGAGATGAAACGGGACACAATTTTGTAAAAATGCAGGAAATTGCATCTAAGAAATGCAAAATTTTCTGGGGGAGGACCCCCACACGAATGAGGTGTAATGATTACCAGTGTAATGATATATTCAAGTGTCTGATCATATACCCAAACAAAATAAAACTCCTGACAGCACTGAAGGGATCTCATTTGAAAACAAGGTTTTTCTTTTAAATGACTTGACAAGTTGCGTTTTTGGGCTTTTGTTCAAAAATGATTCCCGGTTTATGTTCTCTGTAGAAGTGTTTAATTGGGCTGCAGCTGCTGAATCTCCTGCCACACAGGGACAGGGATTATGCTGAAGGTAATATTCCCAGGGGAAGCAAAAGATGATGTTTTTTTTTTTCTAGTTGATAAGAACTGCTGTCTTTACTGTAACATTAACCAAACAGTTGGGACCGATTCAATCCAACAATGGTATTGGCATTTGATACGAATGCCATTTACTGATTAAATATCAGACTTATATAACTAATCTATATAAATAATCCACATACAGATTCACATTCATTAGTCTGAAAATTGTTATGTTATAATAAAAGTTTAAGCTGACAGCCAAGGTGTTTTAGCAAAAGCTAATGAGATTAGAGGCACCATTCCTTTTTATCATGGTGGATGATCAACCACTTTGTTGTTATTTATTCTTTTTTCTTTTTTGCAGCCTGTGGGAAAAAAGGCATCGTTGGAAAAAAGGAAGTACTTATCAGTGAGTGCTATAATTAAACCACACACCTCGATGTCATTACTGTTAACAAGGCTTTTTTTTATTTTTTCTCGAACAAAACCCCAAGCAAAATACAAGCACATAGAAGAAATCTCCACAGTCTGCATTATCTAATAATCAGAATAAAGAGTGTGCTACAAGTTTGTGGGTAGCTGGTCATTCCTTCCTAGGTTATACAACTTTCCAATATTTGTGAACACTTGTTGGCTCAAACTTAGCTTTACAGCATTACTTTTGAGATTCTGGAGATGCGAGACTGATGTTCAGATCCTGTTTGTAATTTTCATGGACAGGATCCCAAGGCGTAGTCATGGAGAGGAGGGGTCTAATTTGGGAACCTCGGGATTGCATCTCTGCTTTTTGCGGATGATGTGGTTCTGTTGGCTTCTTCAAGAGAGGACCTTCAGCACGCACTGGAGTGGTTCGCATGAGTGTGAAGCGGCCATGACGAAAGTGAGCTTTTCCATATAAGAGGTCATGGTTCTCAACCAGAAAAAGGTGGAATGTTTTCTCCGGGTTGGGGATGAGTCCCTCCACCTGAGGCGGAGGAGTTTAAGCATCTGGGTATCTTTTTACTGAGTGATGGAAGGTTGGAGCGAGAGATGGACAGACGGATTTGGACTTCGTCAGCTGTAATGAGGGCACTGCTCTGGTCCGTAGTAGTAAAGCGCGAGCTGTGCCGGAAGGCAAAACTTTAAATTTACTGGTCCATCTTTGTTCCAACCCTCACCTATGGTCAGATCTGAATAGTGACTGAAAGATCCAGATCCCACTATCTATCACAGCAACTGTACTAATACTTCTTGTAAGGTGGTATTTCTTTTACCTGCAGCCACTATTAGCATTTAGCACTCTAGCGCCGACTATTATTGCTACTGAGTAGCCAATCCGTTTTTGTGAACCTCTCGTCCTTATCTCCTCCATGTGTTTTTTGCCCTCCTCTTTTCATTTGTATAGTCCTACTGTCTTGCTCCTATGGCCCTTTAAAACCCTGCCCTTCATATGTCTTTTTCCTCCATTCCTGCCATAACTCATTTTCAATACACCAGTATGCAAAAAAAAATAATCGTATTGAGCACAGATAAACACAGGTCACCTTCAAAGTACTTGTGATAGGTGATATGGTGAATTCACCATAAGGAAAAGCTTTTTATTAGGATTTCTCAAAACTAGGTCAAGGGTCTTTTCAAGGGGTGGACATAAAAAAATAAAGTGCTGAGTAGTAAGAGGAATTTTATTAGTTCACTTTCAGTCCTACCGTGATGTCCTGCACTTGAATATACAGCTTACAATATATACATTTTACTTAATCACAGGCTGAAAAAAACGCTAATTTGACCTAAACAAAATTACCAAAAACAATCAGTTTCTCTGAAGACATTTGTACAAAAATGAAAGATATTCTGACTCAGCAAAATAATTTGATTGCATGTTCTGCGGCAAAGAAACTGTAGTGACAAAGTGAAATGCCTCTTGATGCATCGGTAATGCAGTATGAAAAATGCACACGATAGAATATGCTGCTATAAACTGTAAACGGTTGTTGTACAGAACAGGAATCTTTTGATGAGGTCCCAATCCTCAAACATAAGCATAATAATTCATTAGACTCTTATCAAGCAACAATCCTTTTTGGAAGTATTTTCATCATCACACAATCCTTCCTTATTATTGCATTATTTCCTGTAACGAAGCCAAAATCCTTTATTTTTGCTGAAAACTGTTAAAAACACTGTTAAACTGTTTTATTGTTCAAATGTATAATAATGTAGGGTTGCAGCTTTCGAATCTTTTGGTAATCGAGTATTCTATTGAATATTCCATCGATTAATTATATAAAACATACTTTTGGTTAATTAAAGCCCAAATATAAATATACAATAGAAAGCATTGAAGTCGTTATGGTGCGCCAGCTCCATCTTGCAATGTACACACACCACGATGTTGTCCTTAATTTCTCATTTAAAATGATCCCACACCTTCAACATTTTCTGTCTCTTCCTCTTATTACTTTCGCTTTGCTGCGTTTGCTCATTTTCGCTGTTTTCGGTCCCGGCGTCTGCCACTCTGTACATCAACCCGCTTCCGTCTTCTTCCCCTTTGCAGGGAACGCATGGCCTGTAACGCAGGCCTCTTCAAATGGCCCAGAACCAACTTCCATGTGGCCCGGCATGTCGTTCTGACAGAATACATGAATAAATATATAAAAATCAGAAGCCTTCAGACATTTCTACATTGATGGAATAAATTCCTACAGTAGTACGGACTTTTTTTTTTTTTTTTTTTTTTCAAAGCAGGGCTCAGTAATATGGGGTTTGTTTACCATGCAATACACAACCCAAAGCTGTAGGAGGAGCTCCGTAGAAAATAGGCGACAGTCTAGCCAGACTGTCGTAAACCCACCAGAGGCAATTTACGGTTTATTTTTCAAGACACTGGCAGAGAGTTGGAGAAGTAGAGATGCTTAACTCGAATCTTTTGGGCAATCCGGGCTGATTGGATCATTTCGAGGAGGGGATTCGAGTTATACGGACCACTTGAATCACTTGAGTCACTTATTAAAAAAAAACCTAAAAAAAAACCTTTGTGCCGTATAGTGGCTATGCGACTCGCCTTTTTTTGTCCCATTTATCAATTCATTTTGAGAAATCAAAGAGCAGCCTACGGCTACAAGTTCATTCATTTATTTTTGTCAAGTAATAATTCAATGCCATTTTATCTGAAAGCCAGACACAACAGCTAGTGTGTGCATTTACACAGCGACAAATGTGGTAGCATTAGGTGAGGCAATGCTGAGTTTAGACCTACAAGTAAACAACATGGAATGATCTTGCCCTCCCTACATCACTAAATGATTATTTTTCAACGACTGTACAAGATGCATGAAGCCACGATAACTGAGCCTGTAGCTGCCTGTAGCTGCCTGTAGCTGCCTGTAGCTGCCTGTAGCTGCCTGTAGCTGCCTGTAGCTGCCGACTGTAGCTGCCTGTAGCTGCCTGTAGCTGCCTGTAGCTGCCGACTGTAGCTGCCGACTGGGCGCTCACTCGTCAAGTCACGAGACAGAATCGAAACTTAAAAAGCTCCGAGTTGGCATGGATTCGCTACTTGCCCGTCTGACCGCTGAATCGCTGGCTCTGGGTGACTCAGCGGTCAGACGGGCAAGTAGCGGTGGTTCTGCCATCACGATATCTATTACAAACTATATTACAACTCTAGAAGCTAACCGCATTCAATTTAGCCGTCGACAGCTAATGGAGAGGGGGGGTGTCTCTCAGGCTACCTGGCTCGGCTCAGAGCCCTTTACGACCTGCCGTGAAGCAGTAGTTCTCGGCTCTCGTGTGTCGTGAGACTTCCAGAGCTAAACAAAGCACGCGGCGCCACGGGCAAAGTTGCAAGCGCTGATTCGGGCTAGGGCCACCAGATGGAGATGGAAATGTCACCGTTTTCATCAGAACGGGTCAGCCAAGCAATCTGATGATTGCCAAGCAATTTTATGACCATGAAAAAGTTGCATAGCATGTCTTTAATAAACTTTATTTATCTTCACAATATCACAGTAACAGTAGTCATGGAAGAAAAACTGTTCAGTAATGAACAAAGGACATAAAATGAAAGAAGAACATAGTTAAAAAATACAATAGAAAACTGTTAGAACAGAAGAGAGAGAAAAAAAGTAAATGCGAGTTACAAAAATAAGTTATAGTCTTTCCAAATACTTATTGTTTTCATAGCCTTTTTGTTAATTGAATTCGAGATTGAGTCAAGATACAATTTTACATCTATTACGAAGAGATCAAAAAGTGGTTTCCTGTGCATCATTTTACTTTTATGAATATGAAATTTAGCAAGCAACAATATTAGATTGATAAGGTATGTGGGAGAGGAATCTTTCGCCTTGAAATCTGTGATACCAAACAAAAAATTTTCAAAGAAAAGAAGGAAATCTGGTTGGATATAGTTGGATATCAGAGCAACAATGTCTTTCCAGAACTTCTTTGAGCATGTACAGTTCCAAAACAGATGAACAGATGTTTCTGGGTAAAGCTTACAAAAAGAACAGGAAATATCAATATCAGCTTTATATTTCTGAAGAAAGTGCTTAGTTGGATAAAATTTATACAGTAGTACGGACTATGAATGCAACAGTGGGTTACCTAGCATCATTTAACCCATAATGCAGCACGTTGTTGTGTTTTTAAGTTGTATGAATAGAAGTGAGCGTGAGCATTGAAGTCCCCCAGCAGGACGAGGGAGTCTCCCGGAGGAGCACTCTCCAGTGCCTCCTCCAGGGACTCCAAAAAGGGTGGGTACTCTGAACTGCTGTTTGGTGCATAAGCACAAACAACAGTCAGGACCCGTCCCCCCACCCTAAGGCGGAGGGAGGCTACCCTCTCGTCTACCGGAGTAAACCCCAATGTACAGGCGCACAGCCGGGGGGCAATAAGTATGCCCACACCTGCTCTACGCCTCTCACCGCGGGCAACTCCAGAGTCGAAGAGAGTCCAACCGCTCTCGAGGAGTCTGGTTCCGGAGCCCAAGCCATGCGTCGAGGTGAGTCCGACTATATCTAGCCAGAACCGCTCAGCCTCGCGCACCAGCTCAGGCTCCTTCCCCAGCAGAGAGGTGACGTTCCATGTCCCAAGAGCCAGCTTCAGTAGCCGAGGATCAGACCGCCAAGGTCTCCGCCTTCGGCTGCCACCCAGCTCACACTGCACCCGACCCCCATGGCCCCTCCCACGGGTGGTGAGCCCGTCAGAAGGGGGACCTGTGTAATTTCTTCGGGCTGTGCCCGACCGAGCCCCACGGGCATAGACCCGGCCACCAGGCGCTCGCCGGCGGGCCCCAACCCCGGGCCTGGCTCCAGGGGGAGGCCGGTGACCCGCGTCCGGGCAAGGGTACACAGTGTCCATTTTTGTTCATCATCATAGAGGGTTCTTGTGAGCTGTTCTTTGTCTGGTCCCTCATCTAGGATCTGTTTGCCATGGGTGACCCTACCAGGGGTTTAAAGCCCCGGACAACATAGCTCCCAGACTCATTGGGGCACGCAAACCCCCCCACCACGGTAAGGTGACAGCTCATGGGGAGGAATTTAAACGCAAAACCGATGTGTTTAATATGTAATGAGCACGTGGCGGTGTACACACAGGAGCTGTACAGCCACAGTGCGGTCATGCACAGCCCAAGAAAGATGCACAGCAGCATCACTTCGCGTTTCGTGGATATTGGATATTATTTTCATTATCTTGTTATTTGCATTTTAAATTTGCCTTTGTCAGATCTGACTAAAATAGAAATAAATAAATAAATAAACTTGTTTTCTATTATCTATTGATTTATTCGAGTTGTAACTGATACTTAATTTTTTTGGTCTGAAAATCTGGCCCACCTGAATGTGTAATTGAGTAGCCCTGCTGTAACGCGAGCACGTTGTGTCACGCTAAAAAGAATCCGTGCAAAACGTAAGCTTTAAATTGAATTAAACGAGGCTTCAAGGCAGCGGAAATTCCTCTATCATTTTTTGTAATCGAGTAAACCAGACACAGTGCTGGAATATTATACAGTTTCTTGAAATCTGAGCCTTTTTTTAAATATTTAATGCTCAACGTGGAGTTTACATTTTTAGCCCAATTATTCTTTTAACCAGTCACAAATTTGGCAAATGGCTGCTCGTTCTTGACTTTTTTGCACTGCTGCTTTTGTTTTCCTCCGTGTCACAGAAGTGTGAGGTTGTTTTAACAGTGGCGAGGTGTTGTTCTTCCCTTCCCTCCCACTGGGTGAGAGCTTACCCAATAAATGCCAGCCAGCCCAAGTGTGAAGTGTGGTTTTGGCTTGTTGTGTTGGCCAACTGAAAGCTTACTGTGTGTGTATGTGCACAGACAGCATGTGTGTTTGTTTTTTCTTCAACAGTGTTCCTTGACAACTTGGTGGTGGTTTCAATGTCTACAGAGAGTTGCTGGAGGTCATAGAAGCAAAGTGGATGGAGTAAAAACGATGGGAGGAGAAAGGGAGGAATACTGATAAGCTTTTCTTTCACTTCACAAGGCCTTGTGAATTCATGCAACTTGCGTTTACTGTGTGTTGCCTCTGACAAAAGTGAAGCGTGATACTGGAATCTATGGTGAATGCTCAAGCCAGAAAATAAGCCCTAACACATGTCCTTATTTACCATCCTCCCAAATTATAAAAGCAGTACTTTAGCTGAAAACACGCATATGCACAGACATATTTGCTTAGACCACAGACAGTGATGGGAGCCCCCGTTTAATTTTCAGCCTCCCTGTTAAGTTCGCAGAGGGTGCCAGGACTGATGACATGCAGATATCATCACCAACAGAGAGGATCAACTACAATGGGTGGGGGGGGGTACCCCACATATCCAACAATCACAGCACCCAGTACTCCATTCTGACAGCCAGGAACACAACCCGGTACCTGCAGCAGGGCCTAAAATAGCAAGGGTGCGAGAGGGATTCCAAGGAGAGAGGGCCCTTGGTTCAGGTTGAAAACAAATATGAATTGACATGATTTAAGATAGAGGGGATGATAATGTAACCAAGTTAGTGGGATGAAAGTGAAACACAGTGTAATAAGAGTGTAGACTGGCAGTAAATGTAGGGCTACTATCAGAACAGACCAGATTCGTTACAGCCAAGGAGTTGAGCAGCAATAATAAGTCGAACACAGAAATGAAGAAAGTTAAGTAGCAACTCTTATATTGTTACACAGCATAAAATAAATGGCAATAGTGTACAATTAAACAATTCAACAAATGAAAAAAGGTGTGCACACAAAATTAAGTAAGAGTGTCCATCGGGGCCCTTATGAAACAGGAAGTAGTTGCAGGTGCTCCTGATTTCCAAAGTTTGTGGAAATGTAATGTGTGTGTGTGCGTGTTCTCTGTGTCTCTTCTTAAAGATCCTTTCAGCTTGCCATCTGACTCAATTGGGATCTCGTCGGGTCTGTGGATGTTTCCCCATCCTTGACCTATAGATAGGGTTCTTGGATGCATTATTAAAGGTTTCAATATCAAACGCAAACTATTTAACTAATCCTCATTCATAAATCTTAAATCAAATAAATCTTACTCTTCTTTAGTTTTACAACATTCAACATTCAAAGACATCAAAGTGTCAAATATGAGGGCTAAATATTCAGGTACACACATGATTCACTGTTCATTTGAACAGTATTTTACCAATTACTCAAACAGTATTATGATGGCTTATCATAACTTAAGTAATCATAGAATGCAACCCTAAAATAAGAATAAATACACATATGAAGTGTGTTTCAGAGGTATTAAAGCTTAGTTACTTCGCCTGCACTACAGGCCTACTAATGTAATAGAAAAGCTGCACCACAAATGACCCTCTACACTACTTTAACGCACATATGAAAAGTCCCCAGTAAATTGCATTTACAAAACAAGGTTGGCAACAACAAAACAAAGAAAACTTTGCACTTAGCTATAAGTCAGCATAAAACAGTAGTCACAATAAACACAATGAATTCAGTGTTTACAGATGACTTTGGTTCTGTTGACTCCGCCGTCTGGAAGAACTTTAAAATGAAAATGGCCGAGTAAAAGTTCCGTACCCTTCTCCATGTTGGGTGGATCCGCCGATTACTTTCTTTTCCTGTTCCACAGCAGACGGCAACAGACTTTTACAATAATAAAACTTGCGATAATGCGCGATAAAATCTTTATCGGCGTTAAATAATTAACAAGTTAACGCGATAATAACGAGTTAACTCGTCCAGCCCTGTCAAATTTATATACATATTATTTTTTATTTATTAGCTTCAATAATACTTTTATTACTATTTTCATTACTATTACTAGTATATTACTATTTTTACATTATACAGGTGCTGGTGTTGGGAGTTTTCCACTTTTGTGTCCTTTGTACATTTCCGTATATAACAGGGCTGGGCGTGAGTGAGATGGAGATATCAATTTCCCTGAGGGAACTTCCCAAAGGGATTAATAAAGTCGTCTATCTATCTAACTACAAGATAATTTGTTTCTTTTGATTCCAACCAGCAAAGAAACTCCTCACACTGAAGACTTGATTTTATTGCTATGGGAAAGACTTTTGGGACCTGAAAAATTGAACCCTATAATGAAATTACCAATGTTCACTGTTTTGGCGGGAAAGAAGGAAAAACGTCTAATTGAAAAAAAAAATAAAAAAATTAAATGTTACATTTTTCTTTGTCATTTCCTACTTCTATGATTTAACTGGCCAGCAGAGGACCCAGCAGCATCTTTAATCCCTCCACCTGTCCCTCCCCCCTTGAACTTTATCACCTATTAACTGCCAACCAAGTAAATCGCACATGAAAGTGTGTGTATGTGGTCATACACACACTTCTCCTTTCCATTCTATAGCCAGTAGGCAGGCACATAGGGGCCCTTGCTTTAAAGGACTTATGAAATGAATTTTAATTGTTGGAATTTCACAGTTTTTGCTGCTGATTCTAAAGGTTCCAAGCCTTGCGATTAAAATGAGATATTGTCTGGATAATAATTTATCCGGGAAGTCATGTTAAAACGGGCTCAAAAGGAGCCACATTTTGTCTTTTTGTGCGAATTCTTTTTTTAATGCGTGACGTCATAGGGTTGACACAGCAGTTCTCGTAGTCTAACTGTAATGGCGGCGTCTATGGCTAAGACATCAAATCACGGCGGAAAATATTGTGTTGCTGGAGGGCCAAATGGTGTTAGTTGCAAAAATAGCAGCTTCACTGATGGCATCTCTCTGCACATGTTTCCCAAACCAAAAAATACTGGAACTGAGGCTGACAAGGAGAAGGCAAAGACAAGAGGACGGTGGATACAGTTTGTACGGAGGCATCGTTGTGATTTTGAAGTGTCCTTAACATCCGTGTTGTGCTCCGTACATTTCCATCACAACTGTTTCACAAAAAATGTGGAGATCGCGGGAATGGTTGGGAATAGGAGACGTCTTTTAGCTGAAGCTGTTCCAACTATTGACATCGCTGGACCTGGTGTGCCGACGGAGACTGTCCCTGCTCGAACTACTGCTCGGGCGCGAAGACAGGTGAGTCTGACCGCCACATTACCAGAGATGACAGTATGCTATTTAGATTCTATTCCTCTTCTATTTGAGTGTTAGTAGCTGTATTTACCAATTGGCAATCTATTTAGCTGCTAATCGGAGCATACAGTGATTGATTTGGTAACAGGGAGGAGGCGGGTGTAAACACACGCTGTGTGAGCAATTCGCTCACATCTATGCTAGTCTACTAAAATAAAAAGAAAAGGGGTGCACGTGTCCGAGAATGTATTTCAATCCTTCTATTCGCATTTTGCTCCTAAAATACGGCTGGGCCTGAGTTGTGTGTGATTGCAGTCATTGTGCATCTTTTTCGTTTCCGTGTTGGCTATCCTTGAACCAACTCTGCCCCCGCTGCTGGCTAAAACGTACAAAATGCAGGGGCCGAAGTTTTCATTGCTAACAGAAAAAGTCCTAAATCCGATGGTGAAATTACTGCATATATACAGTGTTTTAGTGATATCGCTTTGATTACTCAATCTTTTGTTATGCAGATATTATTTGAACATTACATGTGGGCTAATTCAAGCTGTGTCTACACAGGCTGTCCACGAGATCTTAGTCTCTAGGAACCCACCAAGTCTTGAGGATGACAACGTACACGCGTCAGAACAGTACGGTGGAGAAAGTGGCCAAGTGGATGACATTGACCTCAATCCATCAGTTAGGAACTGTGATGGCTGTGATTCTTTGAAGAGGAAAATTTGCGGCCTACAGAAAACCATCAGTCGACTGAGGAAGGTAACCGGTGGCCAAGTTAAACAGGCAGATACAGTGAGTTGTGAAGCGCTGTTGCTCCCTCATATTCGATTGTCTTATGATGCTAGATTAAATGCATGTGAATTAACTTCAAATTCATTTCTCTCAGGTTGACTTTGAGGATGACCTCGCGGATGCTGACTCTCCCTTGAATGCACCATCAAGTCCTTGTGAAGACGATGATGAGGAAGAGGAGCTTTTGGAATCTGACTATGAAGAGGAGTCAGATTACACACATGAGGAGTCATCGGCAGCAGAGTCTCTGTGGTCAGATGAGGATGGAACGGAAGACGAAGGCTCACATACTAACACAGTGACGTAAGTTACAGTTGAAAACTTTTATACTAGATATTTATCCAGCATTAGTATTCTAGGACCCAAATAGGGGAGGTGTAAGTATTGCAGGTGAAAGTAAAAACATTACAATAACATGTAAAAGTTGATTTATTTCCACAATTTCATCAAAAATTTTAAACTTTCATACATTATATATTCATGACCCACATTGTAAACTATTCCAATAATTAATTTGTATATTCTTGCATATAATTAGAATATTGTGACGAAATTGCTATTTTTTATGTTTTGTTTTTTGTGATTTCTGAAGGGAACATGTCACAGCTTCCTTGTCAATTTCTGACTGGCTGGCGGACAGTAGATCATTTTTCTAAGTCTTGTTGTAAAGGATACGCTATAATGTTTGTTTATTGTCATACTTTACAGTGTTGAAGCTGGAACACACTGCTTCGAAGAGCCCAAGTTTATTGTCTTCTTCAGCATGCTGATCAGTCTTTTCACAATGTTCTGCTTCCATTGCAAGCTGGAGAAACCGACTGTGACTGTAAAAAAGAATGGAACAATGGCTATCGTGACTCAGAGCTGTAAAGCATGCGGCAAGGACAGCTTCACCTGGAGATCACAACCTTTTATATTCGGGAAGTACCCTGCAGGAAACGTCCTTCTCAGCTTTGGAATACTCATGTCTGGAGTCAGCATTTCAAAGGCAATGCTTCTGTTCAAGCATATAGGGCTCTCCGTGTTTGCTGCCAGAACTTTTTTTTGCCACCAGACAACATTCCTCATACCAGCAATACTCCGTCACTGGGAGTCGTACAGGCAGGCGTTGATGAACGAACTCAGAGGAAAGGATGACGTAGTCTGGAGTGGTGACGGTCGCTACGACTCTATGGGACATTGCGCAAAATATGGAGCGTACACCATGTTCTGCAACACAACTACCAAGCTAGTCCACTTTGAGTTGCTGCAGTCAAACCAGTCCGGTAGCAGTAATGCCATGGAACTCGATGGTGCCAAACGCAGCTTTGCTTTCCTTTCTGCAGCAGGGTTAAACATCTCCACCTTTATCACGGACAGGCACAGAGGGATTGCCAAGTGGATGAAGGAAGAACAGAGAAACACGTCACACTTCTTTGATCTGTGGCATGTGTGCAAGAGCCTGGTCAAGGACCTGCGGAAAGCAAGTAAGGAGAGAGGCTGTGAAGTTATCAAAGACTGGACGAAGAGCATAAGGAAGCACTTGTATTGGTGTGCACTGTCCACCTCACAAGGGTTTGGAGAACTGATCGTTGCGAAGTGGAAGTCCATTCTGAGGCACATTGCAGGAAAGCACGATGGCCACCCTGACAAGACATTTCCCACCTGTGCGCATGGACCATTAGAACAGGAGAGGAAGTGGATTTACAGTGGTAAAATCATGTTCACATTTCTGTTAGCCAGCTAAGTCTTGTAATAACTTCTTATTTGCACCTTCACTCCCTGAGTGGCACTTTGCAATAGGATAGGGTTGATTCAACTTTCATTGTAAATAAATGATCAGAAAATTGACTGTGTTGTTTTGTATTAGGTCACACAATGCAGCTGCTAAACAATCTTATCACCATGAACTTGTTACACAGGAAGCCTGGCCCATGACAAGTTGTCTGCTGTCCTGCTGAGGAAGGATAGACTTGAGGACATCAGAAGGCTATCTTCAGAGGCTCAGACCAGCTGCCTTGAGGGCTTCCACTCTACCCTTAACCACTGGCACCCAAAAATGACACACTTTTCATGGATGGGGAGCTATTGCAGGTGATGTTTTCCTTCCCTTGATTTGTCAAAGAAAACGTGTAGTTTTCATGGTGAGGTCTTGTAAGGCCGTGTAAGTTTAAGTTTACACAGGTTTCGAAACTGCATTCTGTGTCTTTTACCCTAGGCACATCTTAGCAGTCCTCCATTTTAACGAGAACTTGAGGCGACAACCCCAACGGACCAAAGATGGTAGGATGTACTTCAGGGTCACCTACCCAAAGTACAAGCAAGGTGAAGAAGTGGTGAAACGTATACCATCACCACCAACATACAGTAAGTATAATCAACATTGTATATACTAGTTTTTTATTGACTTACCAGGGAATTGCCACCATGTTTTCTACCTAGAGAATTTTACAAAATGTTTTTAGTGTTTTCATCGAAGTCAAAAGTTTAGCAACCTATCTGCTGTTTTCACTGCCGTGCTGATATTGATGGAAATGTACAATACTGTATGTAACACCGTAGGATGCTCATGGAAACAAGTCAATGTTTTCTTACCACCCCATCTGACTTATCACACTTACTCTAGCACTAGTTTTGCTCTTAGCTTTTTGGTATTGTAAGGAAATGCACTTATGATTTCTTGTGACCTGAAGTTCTTTTGCCTACCGATGTTGAACGCACTTATTGTAAGTCGCTTTGGTTAAAAGCGTCTGCAAAATGACTGTAATGTAATGTAATGTAATCTAGTGGCTGCATGCAGACACAACGGTTCAGTAGGTCTGAAAGCTGGTTCAGAAAAAAAAATCAATCTGTTTTCTGACAAACGGGCCAACAATCATTAGCAATGCATCTAAAAAAGCAACAACTTTGAAATCTAAAAAGAAATGCACATATGGGCCTATAAACAAATTCTGGGTTGGGGGCCTATCTTATTATATGATTTAAATATTACATGCACATTCTGTACTTTCTGCAGACTATGTCAGTGACATCAAGCATGTGATGCTAGACACTCCAAAGGAAGACCTACGTCAGACACGTCAGAAGTACGCAGCCCTGGTTCCGGTACCTCTCTGCAGCCAGTTCACAGAGAAGCGGGCAAGGGAAACGGCCATCCAGCACTTTGAAGCTAGGAATCGAGCACGTACAGAGCTTTATCCACCAGGTACATTACTAGCCTACATTTCACATTTTGTAAAGCAAATTCGTGCAGCTAACAATGGCAAGGCGAGCAAAAATAGGATTTTTTTTCCACACTGTCCTTGTCCCAGGTACATTTCTGGTGGCTTCTGATAACTTTCCTGTATTTTTATACAGAGCAAGAGCAGGACAACATTAGGGCAGAAGCAAGTGGTACCTTAGCGGCAAGCCACACGAAGAAACCACGAGCCTGCAAGAAGTGCAAGGAGCCGATGAAAGGTCATCCCAGAGGGGCTTGTCCCAGTTAGGCGGGTAAATATAAGGTAAGAAAACTATTACCCTGCAGTGCTGTTATATTCCAGAACTGAAACCTCTTCATAATACCTTCCTTACCTTGGTTATGTCTCTGAGTACTGAATACCTTGTTCTTCTGGACACTGGATGTAGGTTTCAGTTCTGGAATATGACAGCACTGCTGGGTAACAATTTTCTGGTAGTTTCACCTTTAATTCTTCCAATCTTTGGTAGTTACATTTCTTCTGACTCTGATGGTTTTGTAATGTTGTGTTTAATACTTCTGTTCTAGCGTGACCAACATCTTGGCTATTTCCAAGACAGCCACATGTCTAGGAGACTTCAACATTGTTTTTAGACTTTTCAGTTTGATAGATCCATTTTGTGGCCAATTTTCCCAGAGGAGAACAAATTTTGTTTTGTTGATCCAGCTTTGCTGCTATTGTGTTATTCCTTTTCTCTTTTTGGTGTTAAATTTGAGTGATTTTCTTTATTACAGAAGCCTGTACATATGTGTTCATACCCTCAAAGTTTGTGGCCTACTTTTCTATATTCCTAAGCGTATTCTCAATTTTACTTTTTTAACTTAAAGCGATACTCCGGAGTAGATTCAACCTGGGGTCATTTGAACCATGATATCCAGCCAAGTAGCCCACCCGAAGTTTTTTCGATATTGGCTGAACATCAGCTGAGTTACTGAGTTATCCCGAATAGCAAATATGGTCTGTACTCACAAAACGATGCATTTGGAAGTTTGAAAATAGTCCAGGAGTTTATTATTATCAACACAAGCCTGATAGCTTCTCTGCAGCTAAAGCTGCGTCGACGTCACTTCTGGGAGGTGGGAGCTTCAAAGTAAGATGAGGGTTGATCTACTACTGTAGACAACAAAGCAAGGCTGCTCAATTTCTCCATTGATAAAATAATTTCACAACTCTACAACATAAAAATTCATAAAAACCATGTAGAATATAGCATATACTTTGTTGTCTACAGTAGTAGATCAACCCTCATCTTACTTTGAAGCTCCCAGATCAAGGAAGTGACGTCGACGCAGCTTTAGCAGCAGAAAAGCTATCAGGCTTGTGTTGATAATAATAAACTCCTGGACTATTTTCAAACTTCCAAATGCATCGTTTTGTGAGTACAGACCATATTTGTACTACTGTAGAAGTTTGGTGTCATGGCATGTGATTTTAGTGTGGTAATTTTGGAGATACGGCCCAGGATCCATTAACCCTTGTACTAAGCTATTCGGGATAACTCAGTAACTCAGCTGATGTTCAGCCAATATCGAAAAAACTGCGGGTGGGCTACTTGGCTGGATATCACGGTTCAAATGACCCCAGGTTGAATCTACTCCGGAGTATCGCTTTAACCTTTTACTTTTCTTTATTTTTAATCATTCATTTGTAATCTTCTTCTTAGCTATAATAAATTGTATCCTGATTAACCCTTTTAATTACAATGTCAAGACGTATTTTCATTTGGAGTCAGTTAATCCAATATTGGTCATGTTCCCAAAAATGACACTAGAAGTATTTCAAGTTATAGCATTTTATTAGAATCATCTTTCCATAGATGAGCTGTAGCCCCTGGCTTGACCTGCATTGTAATCAGTTCTCAGTTTGTGGTAGACACATGCGGAGAGGGGTCGTGTATGTTCCCAGCCGAGGTAGCCACACATCCATCGGACAACCCACCTGTAGGCCACTGCTCTCAGATACCTGTAACAGTTTGAAACGTTTTGTGAATACATGCAAATACCATTTGAAATGTTTTGTAAATAAATGCACTTTGTTTTTTCAAAGTAAAGTAGAGTGGACAGTTTTTCTGATTGCTGAATAAAGAATGATGCCTTTATGTCATCTGAAAGTGTAATTACAAATATCTTACACATTGATATGTTGTCCAGCTTGTCGGCGGTAAGGGCGACCCTGCCTGTCTCGCAGCACTGGACCAACTTGCTCCAGCACCACCCTCTTTGTCAGGTCTTTGTAGTCCTGGTGCTGTGTAATACAGGATGTATGTTCAAGCTTGCCCATGGCTGGCCCGACTTCCCAGCAACACCTGTACTCCCTGGCATCTTCCAGCAGATCAGTTCTGCACTGATTACACTTGCACCTAGTAACAGAACAAAACCGAATGAATAAAAAGGTCTTTGAGAGACTACAAGACCTGCCTTCATCTTAAAACGAAATGAAAACCAACACCATTTCTCACCATTCGTTTAGGGGGATTTCTCCTTGTAACCGTGCATCCAGCGCCACGACTGAAATGCCATCCTCGTCGACTTCTTGTTGTCGAAGCTCGTTTTCGCCCGGTAGGGCTAACGGCTCATCCTGGTAGGCACCCACAACATAGTCCGAATCCTCAGACTCACTATCTGTACCTGTAGGCCTAATAGAACTATCTGTCTCGCTCCTTTCACTTATTTCGGAAATTTCCAGATCTGACATTACTGGACTTGTTTTTTAATATACATATAATAATGTTCGCTTACTGTCAGGCTCGGACTGGCAATCTGTGCGACCGGGCAAATACCTCAGAAGCAGGTGCGTGTTACGATTGCCCCCCCTGCCCCCATCCCTCAAGTGGATCTCCGGTGATTGCGCCGGCTATACGACATCCGAGGCTCCGTGGATCAGTCCTACCGATGGCTGCTGTCAGTCGTGCCGAGGCCGGGTGCCCATCTCCCTGCCGCCAACCCGTGAGGATCCGCAGATGGGGCCGCGCACTGGAGGATCTCCGACCCGTTAATCCACGCCATTGTTTATTAAGCTTATATTAAAACCATGTTATTATCACATACGTTTTTTTTAAGTGGCTGGATTTCAAAGTGCCACTTCGTTAGGTTTCAACGTGTCAAAGACAGCGCAGCAGAATGCCATATCTGCGAAACCGGCATGTTCAAATCTTTTCCAGTTTACCACAGCAAACATACACTATTGTGTCATTTGATTGATAACATCTTAATAATAATCAGCGTGTAGTAGGAGCGATGGCTGTTTTGTGCCCGCCGATCCTGTGCCGAAAATGGTAACTTTCTTTCATTTTCATTACCCATACGGGAGGTGCAGAGAGCCTCTACAATATAGATATTAAATCGATTTGTGTGGCTTAAATTCAACGAAAGTTTTTCCACATAATGTTAGAGGTGTGTTCTTTCGACCTGCTGATGTTTGTATCAGAATTTTGGTTCCTTTATGAGATATAGGTCCATCAAATGTATGTTGTTTTCGCAGCCAGCCATACTAGCAAATAAGGGAGTCAACCCTATGACGTCACGGTCACGAGGCCAATTTCGCACCAAAGGCCACATAATTCACACTTTTAAATGGCCGTTTTAACAAGTTATGCCCGGAAAATTTAGTTCAAGTTGGATTGATGGTTTTAGAAAAAGACAAAAATTTAATTTGAATGATACATGAACATTCGTTTCAGTTCATCTTTAAGACGAGAAATTGAGTTTCATCCACAGTTGCCACTATGGCTCTCTTCTGTGCTCTCCTTATGTCCTGCGACTTGACAACCTTTCCATTCCCCATCGTCCATTTACAACTTCCTGAACTCCTTTTGTCTTTAGCCCTTTTCTTTTAACTTTCCTGTGATCAGCGATTGAGCAGGTCAGTCACACAGGAGGTTTGGTGGTGGCTGACGAGCGAGTTAGGACAAATTGGACCTGTCTGCTAGGGTCAGTTATGAGGCAGGTAGTCAGCATATGGTTAACCCTAGCTGGTTAGAAGTGGGCCAATGGTTGTGAGATTATGAGGTTAGTTTGAGAAGTTTAGACTAACCAGGCAGACTTGTACATGTATTTGTTGCTTGTTATGGTATGCAACCGGCATTCCGACATCCCGTCACTCAGACATGACGCCCCTGCGACATCCCGCCATACCGACAGTTTGGTACCACCATTCCGACACTTTGATACCACTATTCCGACACTTTGATACCACTATTCCGACACTTGTTGGGAGCTGTCAGGGTCGGACTGGGAAAATAAATCGGCCCTGGCAATTTTCCCCGGGACCAGCCCCCACCCCCCCAGTATTAATTAGTATCTCCAATCTAATTAAATAAAAATAAAAAACGAGCACAGACCGCTCAGTCAATGGCATGTACCCATAGAAAAAATACACACACATCAAACAACCTGACTATCTACTGCTAACAACCATGATCAGTAACCTACACAAACCCAGACACATAATGGCTCGGCGGCCAACAATCGGATAAACCAATGAAGTGAATCAATCCTGTGAAAGAATGAAAACAAGTGAATGAAACCTGCACTCACCCATTATGAAGTTCACTCAGCCCCTCCATAACCTGCTCAGCCAACTCCTTCACGTCGGGTATGGTTGGTAACGTTACGGCGGCTAGCATTAGCAACGAGGCTGCTAGGCTTGCTAAATCGGTAAGCATTAGGCCACTGAAGAAAGCTAGTCTTTTTAGCTACGTTATATTATCATCTTTCTTCTCGGCTATAAGTTAACCTTTGTTTACGGCCACTGGCCCTAACCTGACGCCCTAGCTGTCAAATCACCGGAAGTACTCGCGCACACACAAAAGCTCTCTCCAGACATATCTTTCTTTCATTCCGCCCAGATCAAATTTAATGCCACTCTTCGAAAATCGCGTGTCGGAATGGTGGTATGTTGAAAAGAAAAAAATCATACCGCCATTCCGACAAAAGAAAAAATGAAATTCGGAATGACGGGACGTTTCATTTCTTAAAAAAATTTCACCATTCCGACAATTGAACGTCAATGTCGGAATGTCGGTATGTCGGAATGGCAGCATGTACCCGCTTGTTATATCAGAATCAGAATCAGAATCAGAATCGCTTTTTATTGCCAGGTATGTGGACACACACGAGGAATTTGACTCCGGTTACACCTCACTCTCTTTAGTGCAACAATTACAAAAAAATAGACAAAAAAATAGACATAGAAAAAGATTAAATCAGAAGTGCAAATTGGTGCATGGTGCAAGGATGAAACACTGAAGTCCGGTTTTAGCTGTTTAACACAGAGACAGCCTGAGGGAAGAAACTGTTCCTGTGTCTTGTTGTTTTGGCGTACAGAGTTCTGTAGCGCCTTGCAGAAGGGAGGAGTTTAAACAGTTTGTGTCCAGGGTGTGATGGGTCTGCAGAGATGTAACCTGCCCGTTTCCTGACTCTGGACAGGTACAGATCCTGGATGGAGGGCAGGCTGACACCAATAATCTTCTCTGCAGACCTTATTGTCCGTTGCAGTCTGTTTTTTTCCTGTTTGGTGGTTGATCCGAACCAAACGGTGATGGATGAACAGAGAGACTGAACAATGGCGGTGTAAAACTGGATCAGCAGCTCCTTAGGTAGGTTGAGCTTCCTGAGCTGCCGCAGGAAGTACAACCTCTGCTGTGCCTTTTTGATGGTAGTGACTGTGTTGGTCTCCCACTTCAGGTCCTGAGAGATTGTGGGGCCCAGAAACCTGAAGGATTCCACAGCAGACACTGCGTTGTTGGTGATGGTGATGGGTGGCAGAGTGGGGGGGCTTCTCCTAAAGTCCACTGTCATCTCCACTGTTTTTAGCGTGTTCAGCTCCAGATTGTTCTGACCACACCAGCAGACCAGCCGTTCAACCTCCCGTCTGTATGCAGACTCATCACCGTCCCGGATGAGGCCGATGACTGTTGTGTCATCTGCAAACTTCAGGAGTTTAACAGACGGGTCTCTTGAGGTGCAGTCGTAAAGGGAGAAGAGCAGTGGGGAGAGTACACACCCCTGGGGGGCACCTGTGCTGATGGTCCGGGTGCTGGATGTGATGCTCCTCAGCCTCACCTGCTGCTTCCTGTCAGTCAGGAAGTTTGTAATCCACTGACAGGTGGAGGAGGGCACAGTGAGCTGGGTGAGTTTGTTGCGGAGGATGGCTGGGACGATGGTGTTGAACGCCGAACTAAAGTCGACAAACAGGATCCTGGCGTACGTCCCTGCAGAGTCGAGGTGTTGCAGGATGTAGTGCAGTCCCATGTTAACGGCATCATCCGCTGACCTGTTCGCTCGGTAGGCGAACTGCAGGGGGTCCAGCAGGGGGTCTGTAATGTCCTTCAGGTACCCCAACACCAGTCTCTCGAAGGACTTCATGACTACAGATGTGAGGGCAACAGGCCTGTAGTCGTTCAGTCCTGTGATGGTGGGTTTCTTGGCGACCGGGATTATTGTGGAGAGTTTGAAGCATGAGGGGACTTCGCACAGCTCCAGGGATCTGTTGAAGATCCGGGTGAAGATGGGGGCCAGTTGGTCAGCGCAGACCTTCAGGCAGGAAGGTGACACACCGTCTGGGCCGGGTGCCTTCCTGATCTTTTGTCTGTGAAAGACTGACAGAACATCCTCTTCACAGATCGTGAGTGCTGGTGGGGGGTCAGAGGGGAGAGGTGGCAGAGTGGCAGGTGATGTCAATGGGGGGGGGGGGGGGGGGGGGGTGGAGAGGTGTGAATGTGTCAAACTTGCAGTAGAACACATTCAGCTCGTCAGCCAGTTGATGATTCACTGCAGTGTTTGGGGATGGTCTCCTGTAGTTGGTGATGGACTGCAGGCCTCTCCACACTGACGCTGGATCGTTGGCTGAAAGGCTGTTTTTAATCTTTTCAGCGTAGCTCCTCTTGGCTGCTTTCACCTCCATTGTCAGCGTGTTTCTGGCCTGGTTGTACAGGACTCTGTCCCCACTTCTGTAGGCCTCCTCCTTGGCCTGACGAAGTTGCCTGAGTTTTGCAGTGAACCAGGGTTTGTTGTTGCTGTATGTGCGGAAGGTTTTGGTGGGCACACACATGTCCTCACAAAAACTGATGTAAGATGTCACGGTATCAATCAGTTCATGCAGGTCTGAGGCTGCAGTCTCAAAAACACTCCAATCAGTGCAGTCAAAGCAGGCTTGTAATTCCACTTTGGCGTTGTTGGTCCATCTCCTCACCGTCTTGACCACAGGCTTAGCAGATTTCAGCTTCTGCCTGTAGGTCGGGATAAGATGAACCATGCAGTGGTCAGAGAGTCCCAGGGCTGCACGGGGGACAGAGTTATATGAGTTCTTAAAAACAGTGTAACAGTGGTCCAGAGTGTTTGTGTCCCTGGTGGGACACTTAATATGCTGTTTATATTTTGGCAGTTCGTGGCTGAGGTTTGCTCTGTTAAAGTCCCCCAAAACAATGAGCAGAGAGTCCGGGTGTTTTTTCTCCACGTTATTAATCTGGTCGGCCAGGTGTTGTAACGCCTCAGTAACACAGGCCTGAGGAGGGATGTAGACTCCGACCAGAACAAACGAGGAAAACTCCTGCGGCGAATAGAACGGTTTACAGTTGATGAAGAGTGTTTCTAGTTGAGGACTGCATGATTTGTTTAGGACCGTGACATCAGTACACCAACCTTCGTTAATGTAAAAGCAGATTCCGCCTCCCCTCGTTTTCCCCGTAAGCTCCGTTATCCGGTCCGCTCGGTGCAGGTGAAATCCAGGCAGGTAGAGAGCAGTGTCCGGGATGTGCTCACCGAGCCAGGTTTCGGTGAAGCACAAGGCAGCAGATCTGTTGAAGTCCGTGTTGGTTGTATTGAGGAGCTGCAGTTCGTCCACCTTGTTCGCCAGAGAGCGGACGTTGGCCAGGTGAATAGACGGGAGCGCAGTGCGAAACCCCCGCTGCCGCAATCTGACAAGTGCGCCGGCTCGCTTCCCCCGATGTGTCCGGCGTCTCCAGCGGAGACCACAGAGAGCTGCTGCTCCTCCAATGAGTAGTTCTGTTAAGTTTTCCGGATCGATGAGAACCGAAGAAAAAACTTTGCTGGTGGTTATACCAATGTTTAGGAGTTCTTCTCTGGAGTAAGTGACCAGAGAAGGAGCACAGAAAACACGACAAATGCACAAAAACGTAAAAAACACGAGAGAGCGAAGTACCGAGGCAGCCATCGCGGCGCCGTCTCCATGGTAACTAATGTATGTACTTATATGTACTAACTTCAATACATACTTAGGTGCTAAGTTCAGTTTGAAGATGCAAACTGACAGTTTGTTGAAAATGGTGAGATGGAGCTGAGATATTATCTCTTAGGATCTTGTGTCTTTGTATAAAACTCTATAGCCATCTTCCCACATACACTGCCAGCCCTAAACGTTTTAAACATTACTCTGTTTGTGAAATGTCGGAGTCAGTCAAATCTGATGTTGATGTCTACCGCTCAGTAATAAACAATACGCAGAGGTTTCCATCAGCAGCAGCTACCAGATACAGGCACCTTAGTTAATCAGTATACTTTATAAGTAGACACAAAAAGTTTACAATTCTTTATAATGCTGTAGAACTTTCTTGTTTTTTTTCTGCCCCAACTTTGACTAATGAAATATAAAGAATATGATCAAGTAAAGCATGTAATTAGTTTAAATGAGGGTACAGTGCCATAACTAGCATTATAATAGAAAATAGAAATTAGAGTAGTCCACCCCCACTTTAGGTTTGCCTTTATGGTTATCAACTTTTGAAAAACTGTTTACTGTATATATTTATACATACATATTTATGTATGTATTTAGATGTTCTTTGATTTCTTGGATTTATACCTTGTTCTGGTAATATCTCCTGGTTAGAGTAGGTTTGTGTCACAATCTTTGTGTTTTCTGTCTACTTTCAGTATTGCCATTTCCTCACTTCCTTCCTGCCAGTCATCAGCTCCACTCCCTTAACCTGTGTACAGTTATCCTCAGCTGCTATCATTCACTAATCATTCTCCCCACAGTTATTAAACTCGCTGTGTTCTTCATTCTTCATCAGATCCTCGTCGTTGTTCCCATGGTTTTTCCCTCCAGTCGTATTCCTACTCCTGAGAAATGTATAGCCTTGTTTTGTGATTTCTCAAGTGTTTTTACTGGTTTAGTTTGATGCTATTCCAGCGTGGCTGTGATTTTAATTTCTATTCCAAATAAACTGAGTTTAAGTTACCCCCTGGAACTGGAAATGTAATAACGACTGCTCCTTTTAAAAAAAGTGGCTTATGCCCCTTTTCCACTGAACATTTTCTTAACAGTACAGCTCTACACGGTACGACTCTACCCTGATTGGGAGCTTTTCCATCGCGGGTTGAAGGTGGGACCCGTTACGATTTTTAGTATCTGCTAGTACCTGCTTCAGAGGTGGGTCTAGTCGGGCCGAGCCGACACTAAAACGTCACGTGATCAGTGCTGTCCACTGATTGGTCAGGTGAAATTACGTCATACACGCGACGAAGCTCGGGGAGCTTTAAATAATCACCTGCCATGTATGAAAACACACCTGCGAGAGCAACAGAGAATAAACAGAATTGCGAAGATGGAAGACCAGAGAAGGAAAGCCAACCCATGGACAGTGAGCGAGGTGCAGACCTTTCTGTGTGGTGGCTGAGGACCACATACAGAAGGAACTGGACGGAGCGACACGAAATGAGAAGGTGTTCCAGAATATAGCCAAGCTGATGGCTAACCATGGCTATCACCGTAATTCTCAGCAGTGCCAAGACAAGCTGAAGAGTGTTTACCGGCAGGTAAAGGACCACAACAGCCGGAGTGGATCAAACCGAAAGACATGGAAGTGGTTCGACCAAATGGACGGCATTTACGGTCACCGCCCGGCAAACCGGGGCAAGGAGAGTGGCGTGGATACGGCGACGTCTTTTTTGGAGGCGATGGAAAATGGTAAGTGTTGTTCTTATCCCCTTGGTGCAACGCTTATATCTTAACAAATGCATGTTTTATATCGTAACAAATACATGTTCAGTCTTTAACTTGTGTAAAAAGTTACACAGGTGTCTCATGTAAGTTGTTCTGAGTGAGCTAGCAAACAACGCTGTTTTGGAAGGCTAGCACAGTGTCTCACCTATGCGGTTACGTGTATGCGTTTCGTATGTTCACACTTTTTATTTTTTTTCCCTCAAGACTCGGTTTGTGCAACCGATGAGTGTTCGGTTGGTGAGGTCAGCGAAGATCCTCCAATCCCGCAGGCTTCAGAACCGACACTGGCATCGCAATCTGTAGCTGAGGCAACAGCTGCTATCTGCATTCCACCGGCACCAACACTGGTTTTGACGCCTGTATCTGAGACAACTCCTGCTGTTTACTTTTGTACTGTCTTTTTTAATAAAGAGCTTGGTTTAACTAAACAATATGGATTGTCAACTGCATTACACATTACACTCCATCGTTGTGTTTACTTTTGACTAACCGCGGCGTGCCACTTCCAGGTCACGGTTTGTGTGGAAAAGGAAATGGTACTGGTGCCGTGTTGTGTAGTGTAGTGTCGTGCTATATCGAACCGAGTAGAGTAGGGCTAGCTCGGCAATGGAAAAGGGGCATAAGTGAAGTAACTTCAGGTTTAGCTCCTGATTTTCAGTATCATGAATCTGGTTCAATTATTACTAAATAAATATGAAATATTTTTTGGGGCTTTTTATGCCTTTAATGGATAGACAGTTGGAGAGAGACAGGAAGCAGGGGGCAGAGAGATGGGGAAGACATGCAGCAAAGAGCTGTCCGCTGCGGGACTCGAAACCGGGCCAGCTGCAGCGAGGACTCTAGCCTCTGTACATGGGGCGGCTGCTCAACCCACTACGCCACGGACCGCCCCCAACATTACATTTTATACTGGTAACTTACCTGCTCTGGATCAGGTTAGGGGATAAGAGATCAACAGAGATTTATTTGTTTAGCACTAGCTAATGCCAACAACTTAGCTAAAGAAGATGATGTACATTAACTTCAAAAGGTTTAAGAGTTATTTCCATTAGTTTTGACAGATTAACAGTATTGTTATGACATTACTTTGTAAATTGAACACTTTCTAGTTGAGCTGTAACATTCTGTAATCTGGACAACCTTCAGCTGTGCGGATAAGACTTGGTCCACTGTGCAGAGATGAGTTTCTATACTATTTCATGAGGGAGAAGCTTATAGTTTAGGTATCTTCTTCTTATTAACAAAATGTGTAAAAACGGTATAATATCAACAAGAATATTTTTTTTAACTTCTACATTCTGTATTTGGGTAACACTCACAACATTCTCGTTGTGAGTGTTTTTGATCTTTTTTCTTATTCAAGTGGAAACTTCACTTCACTAAAGCAATTACCGGGGTACTACACTTAAGTACCACATATCAATTCATGCACATTTCTAATATATGATTAAATCTGTTTGTCAGTACTTCCTGAACTCAGTTTATTTCCATTAATGTACGTTATTAATTTATGATTTCTCACCCCTTGCCATTTCCATCTCCAATCTTTGCCTGAACCAGTTTCAAAATTACTAGGCAGCAGAGAAAATAAGTGTGGGCTGGCAGTGAAGAGACAAGTTATTTTTTCCCCCAACTGCCACTCTGTTAAATTCCTCCATCTAAATCTATCACACTACATGTCTGGACAGCGGGGGGGGGGGGGGGAATCTAATTATATTCACCTCCCCAACTCTGACCTGAATCTTTCAGGGACCCACAGTTCCAGGTGTACAATAGAGGCAGAAAGGGAGAGAAGTGAAGAAGGGATGTACAAAAAGCTGAGTGGAGGAATAATTAAGAAGTAAAGAGGAGTCAGACATTTGTGTTCCATGATACTTGAAAAGACTTGATTTCTATGTGGAAGCAGTTTGACAAAAGGTTGGGTAAATCAAAGGAGTATATTTATGTTCAACATACCTGCTCTCCATCATACATTGTTCTTTGGGGTTGTCCTTTGAATTATATGCCATTTACTTATTTAAAACAGTTACTTTAGTGGTTTAAAGAAAATAAAAAAGTCATATTCATTATGAAACACATCCTTCAGATGCCCTTAACCAACAATCAGCCAAGAGACAAATCTGACTGAGAACCTAAAGTCATGCATGTCCATTGGCTAGCAGCCATGGTGCTCATCCATACCCTTAATGAAGGCGTCACTGTAATTTATTATACAAGTTAAACAAACTAGTCATTTAAAGCAGGGGTTTTCAAACTTTGTGTGTGTGTGGTCCACTATTTTTAATCAAGAATTTTCGCGGACCACCTCATAATACACATGATAAAATATGTCTACACACGGTCCTACCTCAATAACCCGCAACCCTTAATAGGCCTACCAGCAGAGGTGAAAGTAGTTTCAAAATCTTGCCGGTACTATTACAATCAAACACACCTATCCCCATAGCAACCGCTGTGTTTCGGAAGTAGACGCGCATGCACACACACGTACTGCTGAGTGAAATCTCCGGTGGTTAACTCACAAGCAGATTCTTTTCCGAGCTGTTCTGTATCGTTAAAATTGAACAAAATAACACAAAACACAACTGGGACCACGGAAACTCCCAAAACTGGTGCACAGAGATTGGCAGAACTTTGGGGAAAGAGAGAGAGTTCTGTAAGAATGTGTGGAAGAAGCTACAGGACAGATACGTGAAGGCAAAGGTGAGGGCAGAGACTCGGAGTGGTGATGCCGGGGGCTTCAGACCGTTACCTCTTTTAACTGAATTAAAAAATTAAAATGATCCGAATACTGCAGCAGTATCATTAATTACAGTATTCTTGCTCTTGACAGCGGCATTGTTTTCTTCTCGACTTTCGTGGTTGTAGAATAGTGGTAACCTTAACGTAGCAGCGACACCTCTGTGACGGAGAAGATTTCAACTACTGGCGCCACTATATATTGCGGGCACGAAATCGTGATGTCATCAACACCGCTCGCGCTAGCAGAATAAATGGGACATTTCGCAACGAACGTAAAGACATTAAACGTGTGGTTCACGTTTCAAAGGCTAGGCGCAGAGGAGACCGAGGGGAGGGGGAGATGCCCGGCCGAGGCTCCGTCCGGCATGGACTAAATTTAAAACACAGCACGGACAGTTCTGAAACAATTCAGAATGAGTTCAAAGGAATTTGAACGGACAAAGTAGTTTTCAAGACTACATATTGCTAGCGGATCTATTTTCTGACCCAGAGTGCGGCTGTGATTGGTTCTGAATGAGGGCTTTCTAGCACCACTGAATCTTTTAGTGGTACACAGTAGGCTACCGGACCGAACCGGCTTACTTTCACCCCTGCCTACTAGCACTACAAATAACTGGTTATAGCTTCAGGACAACAGGCTTGTTAAAAGAAAGTTTACTGCACACAGCTTCTGCCACATATTGAACAAAATGTATTTATTTACTCCAGCGCCCAAGGGCACAATCAAGTTAATTTGAACAACAGGTTTATTTCCATAGCATTAAATCTGTACAGTAATATGAACACTTGGTCAATATGGTCAAAATGTCAAAAAAAAATTGGCGATTTTAGGGGATTATTAATCTTCTTTAAACAAGTCCTCAAAGAGTAGGCTGGGAGTTTGTCCACGTAACAGCACATTTCATGAGCACCAGATCAAGGAACTAACTGGAAATTAAAATAATAATAGGCCTTATTCCTTCCATTTATAATTTAAAACAGTTTGTTTCATTTAAACTGCCTATAAAGGTTTTGAGTGTGATATGATCACGAACATTGACTCTGGCCCGATACACATTTAATAAAAATACAGTAGGCCTCCTGGTTAAAAATAATAATAATAATAAAGTCACATTTATTTTATTTATATTAATTCACTCAAATAAAATATAGGCCTATATTAAAAACAAACAAACAACTAGGCTAAATAAATGCTCAACTAATGAGATGGATGACTGCTTTGCAGACGTTAATTTCTCAAATCAGCCTCAATCTGATATCTAATTCAATATTAAGTCTGTTCCGATATTTTGTCGTCAACTTGACCAGGGATGAAAATCCTGATTTGCATAGGTAAGTGGTTGGAAAAGGCACATATAGCTTCAGGGCCTTGTCGGACAGTTTGGGGAATTCCTTGGCAACATTCAACCAAAAAGCAGGAAGGCATCTCTCAGAAAACTACATTTTTAAAGCACTGTCACACGACAGTTCGGCCAGGCTGTCTTGCTCTCTGGAGGTGAGGTTTGTAAGGGTGTAGTCATCCAGGGTGGCAAACGGATTTCTTATCCAGTTCGCTGTTGTGTCGGGATCCGGGGTTGGGAAATAATTCCCTCGCTGAGTTCTCAGCAGGTGGAGGTGCTGTTTGATGTCATCGTGCACAGCACGTGAAAGGTGGGTGTCTGAGCTGTCTAAAAAAATCACAAAGATTTGGAAATGAGTCATAGTTTGCGTCCTCCACGCGCCTGGCCCATATCCCCATCTTCTGGATTGCTGCTTCAACTTTGTCTTGCATATGAAAAAGAGTAACCGACTTCTTCTGTAGGCTCCTATTAAGTCCATTCGAGTGCTCAAAAACGTCAGATGGATATGCCAACTTGGCAAGCCAGTCTCATTGAATCGTCCAGAAAGGTTGAACTTGGTGTCAAGTAGAAACAGTGTCACCTCATCTCGCAACTCGTAAAGCCGTGCAAGCACCTTCCCTCTTGACACCCACCGGACCTTGGTGTGGAGCAGCAGTTGTCGGTGCTCACTGCCCATCTCGTCGCATAAAACTGAAAACGGTATTGAATTCAATTGACGTGCCTTGATGAAATTGACAGTTTTCACTGCTTCATCCAAAACAGTGTAGTTTTGAGATCAAGAGTTTTGAGATCAAGAGGCATTCTTTTGGCTGCAAGGGCCTCTCTGTGGATGCTGCAGGGGATAGATTTTGCTTGCGGAGCAACTGCTGGCCGCTGTGTTGGGCAACCATGGCTGCTGCCCCCTCTGCGCTTATTCCCTCGCATCTTGACCAGTAAATCCCATGCTCTGTGACGAAACAGTTCAACATGTCAAAAAGTGCCTCTGCGGTTGTGTGTGTCTGCAAAGGTTTACAAAAGAGAAAGTCCTCTGTTTCTCCGTTGTATTCATATCTTATGTAGGTGAGCAGGTTGGCAAGGTTAGCAATGTCCGTTGATTGGTCCAACTGAAGAGCAAAAAATCGAGTGGCTTTGATCTGCGATATTAACTGGTCCTTCCCATTGCTGGCCATCTCCTCGAATCTAGTCCATTTGTTTTCGTGCTTTGTCACCCAGCATCACACCCATAGTCTCTTTAATAGCTGGCAGCTCCACCTCCTCCCCGAATGTATGTGGCATACATTTTTTCGCTATGAGTCGAGATACCCGGTACGAGACTTCCACTGCAGTAGCACCACCTGTAGATGTCGATTGCATCACTTTCTTGCTTGTGTGGTATTCCCGGAGCTTGGATTTGAAAAATCCACTGGCTTGGACTTAAATTCCCCATGCTTGGTTTCCAGATGCCGGCAAAAATTGAAGGTTTCATGCCAGTGCCTCGTAGCAACAAACGCAAATGAGCAACGGCTCGTCTTCGGGGCCAGTGTAGCTGAATCCAAATGCTAAGTAGCTTTCATAGTATTTTCTTTTTACCCTCCTTTTCTTGAGGAATCTGGCTCGTGGATGCCCCCAACTCACTGTCAATCTCTTCATTATTGGTAACCTCTGCCTCTTTTCTCTTCAGAGAACCTGTTGCCATCCACCGATCCATCTTGTGGTTCTGAAGGCACTGGACATCAATGTTCCCGCCCATAGCCACTAGCCCAAAGATTTGCACTAGCTAGCCTATTTTAGAATAACACAATAACTTCAATTAAATCTTAATTGAAATTTTATATCTTTATACATATTTTAAATTTTTATGGGAATTTCATGGTAAAATGAATGTTAAAAAAAACTATTATTTTATATTTTATTTTGCTTTTCCACGGACCACCTGGAGTACCGCCACGGACCACTGGTGATCCATGGACCACACTTTGGGAATGACTGATTTAAAGGACCCACAGTATGTTTTTCCAAGTTTTCTGGCTTATCTGAAGCATGTTTATCACCTTAAACATTTACAAGACTGAATATAGTTTTTTAGTATTGATATATTATTTTTGTATTCTTAAATGGAAGGAAATTGTTTTATCCAACTCGGGATCCGTTTTTTTGATAACCTTTGATTTTTTTTTTAACTTTATTGCCTTTATCAAACTTGCAGGCAATACAAACACAGACACACATTCAATTCAAAAATACACAGGAAGACAAATAAGAAAACAAATAAAAACAAAACCAATTACAAAAACTGAGATAACAAAACAAAACAGACAAACAAAAAGGTCACCTTGTCATTAAATGTTATACATCACTTGATTATACAGGGTCAAAGTACATGCATGATATAAAATTGCAACATTACATTTAAGGCTTTAGCCTAATTTCAGTCCCAGAATGACTGGGGCCCATCTTCTTATGAATAGTGGTATTTTAAACTGTAAAATAGCAGTCATGTTTTCCATGGTATGTATCTGTTCAATCTTTTGTATCCATTGAGCTTTTGTGGGTGTATATGGCTGCATCCAATTAACTGTAATCATTTTCTTCGCAATCATTAACAGAATATGTAACATGTAGCATTGGTCCTTAGAGAGCAAGTTCTCTGGTATCTTCTCCAGTAAGAAAATTAAAGGGTCCAGAGGTGTATCAACTCTGAAGACAGTGTCCAAATGTTCTTTAATTTGTTTCCAAAAAGTTTGTATCACTGGACAGTCCCAGAATATGTGGGCATGATCCCCAACCATGCCACAGTGCCTCCAGCAAGTGTTGTGGGTATTACTTGAAAACTTTGACACCTTGAGAGGTGTTCTGAAGAATCTTAATTTCACTTTCCAGTAAAATTCTTTCCACATTTGGCTCCCAATCCCTTTATGACTTGTTAAACATATATTTTCCCAAGCTTCATCTTCTATAATTGTGTTGAGTTCTAATTCCCACTCACTTTTAGTATGCAAGGTATTGTCTGAGATGTCTTTCAAAAGATTCTTATAGATATTTGACACTTGATGTTTTGATGAAACTTTATGTTGAGAAATCTCTATAAAATACCTTTCAACCTCCATTGGATCTCTTTTTATACTATCCCAGTCAGTGTGTCTAGTGAGGTAACTTCGTATCTGCATGAATCTAAACAAGTCATTCGTAGGCAGATCAAATTTTTCCCGGAGTTGTGAAAATGATCTTAGTGTGTTGGTTTCAAACAATTGGTCAATGCTGACCAGACCATGTTCTGCCCATCTCCTAAATGCCAAATCTGTCAATGATGGGAGAAAATCAAAGTTTCCCAAAATAGGCATTACCCTCGATAAAGCCACAAAGCCTTTTATTTGTTTTTGTGTAGTTTTCCAAATCTTCAGCGTGTGTTTAACCCATATATTTTCTATTCTTATCTTCTTCTGAGCCCTTTGGTCAAGAAAAGGAAGCACAGACAATGATATCCCCGCCAAAGAATTCTGTTCAATGGATAGCCATCCAATTTCTTCAATTTTGGTAATCCATATCACTATCACCCTGAGTTGTGCTGCCCAGTAGTACATTTTAAAATTAGGTAATCCCAGCCCACCCCTTTTTTTGCTTGCCATCAGACGTTACTCAAACTAGAATATTTTTTTTTCAAAAACTTACTCAAATAAATGTAACGGAGTAAATGTAACAGAGTAAATGTAACTCGTTAAGACAGCACCATAACCCGCGGACAGGAGAAAAAGAAAAGGTCCAAAGTGATCTTCACTTCCACACAGTGTGCACACCGACACACACCTCCCAGAGAAGAAGAAGAAGGAGAAGAAATATTTACTGGCCCCATGGTTGAAGTCTCTGGTCCTGGGAAGGAGGCTCCGTGTCCGGGTGTGTGATCCATGGGAAGATGGTCTCGTGTCATGGGGATTTCCGTGCGGGTCTCGTGAGGTTCAGGGGGGGGTTCTGTGCAAGGGCTCGTGTGGTGAGGCTCGAAGGTGGGCTGCTGGCTGGTACGGTGGAAGGCTGGGCGGAACACCGATAGCTGACTGAGCGCTAGAACAGGGATACATTTACTCTGAGAAAGACAATCATCTGGCACCAAAGCACAGGGGAGAGCAGGCTTTGACCGGTGCCAGATTGTTGATCAGCTCACAGGTGAGGATGGTGAGAGAGCGCTCCTCCAAGCCGCTCCGCCCAGCCGCTCCGCCCAGCCTGAAAACGACAAAGAAAAACCAGCCAGCCCCACAGAACAAAATAAAAATATAGAAATAAATAAGAGAATATAATCACCACAAATGTAAGAACTCTGTAAACTGAAGAAGACAAGGTAGTTATCGTAAGCCTACTTACTGTGATTAAGTTTCTGTTTTGCTTTTTTATAGCAGTCTCCCTGTAACTTGTACTTAAACCACGTGCCTGTATGTGTGTGTGTTTGTTTCCATGGATTTTTACATCTGATGTTTAATTTTTTACCTTAAGTTTTCTGCAGAAATTTAACAAAAGCATAAGTTTTTGTCAGTGTTCATTGAAATGAGGGTTTTATCTCCTCACCCATGGTGCTCAGGGCCTTATTTGCCACACTCTGATCCTTATCTTCCTCTCTGCCATCCCTTTCTTCCATGGCTCATCTCTCAAATTCAATTCAAAATTCAATTCAAATTCAAAAAAATTCAAATTCAAAAATTCAAAAATACTTTATTTATCCCAGAGGGAAATTAAATGTTGATGTAACTCAATTAAATCAAGGAGTTATTATAGATACTGATGGCTGTGGGCAGGAAAGATTTCCTGTAGCGGTCCGTTTTGCATCCAAACTGAAGAAGCCTTTGACTGAAGAGACTCTGTTTTCCAATAACAGTCTCATGGAGAGGATGTTCAGGGTTGTCCATAATTCTCTTGATTTTATGCAAAATCCTTCTTTGCATTATTGTCTCCAGAGGTTCCACAGTCGTCCCCAGAACAGAACCAGCCTTCCTTATCAGGTTGTTGAGTCTTTTTAGGTCCCTGGTTCTGATGCTGCTGCCCCAACAGATGATGCAAGAGGCAATAACGCTCTCAACAACAGACTTGTAGAATATCTGCAACATCTTGTTGCAAACCTTGAAGGACCTTAGCTTCCTCAAGAAGTACAGTCTGCTCTGTCCTTTCTTGTAGATGGCTTCACTGTTGTGTCTCCAGTCCAGTCTGTTGTCCAGATGAACACCAAGGTATTTATATTCCTCAACTACCTCCACTTCTTCTCCCATGATGGAAACAGGGTTTGATCTGACCCTGTTTCTCCTGAAATCTACAATCATCTCCTTTGTTTTGTTAACATTCAAGATGAGATGATTGTTCCCACACCATGCCACAAAGCGGTCCACCAGCTCTCTGTACTCAGCTTCCTGTCCATCTCTGATACACCCGACAACTGCAGAGTCATCTGAATATTTCTGTAGATGACAGGAGTCTGACTTGTACTGGAAGTCTGAAGTGTACAGAGTGAAAAGGAATGGTGAAAGTACAGTCCCCTGTGGTGCTCCTGTGCTGCTGATCACCTGGTTAGACACACAATTCTTCAGTCTGACAAACTGTGGTCTGTTTGTCAGGTAGTCATTAATCCAGGTGATTGTTGAGGCCTCCACCTGAGTCTTCTGGAGTTTCAGACTAAGCAGATCAGGCTGAATTGTGTTAAATGCACTGGAGAAATCAAAGAACATGATCCTCACAGTGCTGACTGCTTTGTCCAGATGACAGTGGGTTTGTTGAAGCAGGTGTATGATAGCGTCTTCAACTCCAACTCCATGGCGATAAGCAAACTGCAGAGGGTCCTGATATGTGCTGGTTTGCTTACACAGGTGGGTCAACAGGAGTCTCTCAAGGACCTTCATGATGTGGGATGTCAGGGCAACAGGTCTGTAGTCATTGATGACTGAAGGATGAGTTTTCTTTGGTACCAGAACCAGACAGGATGTCTTCCACAACAGTGGTACCTTCTCTTGGGTCAAGCTAAGGTTTAAAAGGTGTTGCAGAATCCCACAGAGCTGCTCTGCACAGGCCTTCAGGACTCGGGGGCTGACACCATCTGGACCTGCAGCCTTGTTCCGGTTCAGTCTTTCCAACTGCCTCTTCACCTGACATCTAGAAACAGAAAAGTGGGAGGGGGGGGCAAAGGGGACAGCAGCATCTCCTGATTTGGTTGAAGACAAACTAGTGGAAGCAGAAGAATCCATGACTGAGTTGGAGGTGGAGATGTTACAGGAAAGCTGTGGGTCAGAGGAGGGTGGGATGTCTCTTTGGCTGGGAACAGGAGGGGAGGATGGTGAGCTTTTTCCTGAACTGAACCTGTTGAAGAATGTGTTCAGCTCATTTGCTCTGTCCAGACTTCCATCCATCCGATCCTCCCTCTGCTTGAGGCCTGTGATCTTCTTCATTCCTGACCACACATCTCTGATATTGTTCCTCTGCAGTTTACTCTCAAGCTTCTTTCTATACACCTCCTTGCTCTCTCTGATCTTGACTTTGAGCTGCTTCTGTATACTCCTCAGTAACTCCCTGTCTCGCTCCCTAAAGGCTCTTTTTTTCTTGTTCAATAGTTCCTTTAGCTCACTGGTGATCCAGGGTTTGTTATTAGGGAAGCATCTCACTGTTCTGGTGGGGATGGTGTTGTCCACACAGAAGTTTATATAGTCAGTCACACACTCAGTCATGGCATTAATGTCCTCTCCATGTGGCTCACAAAGAGAAATCCAATCGGTTGCATCAAAACAACCCTGTAAGGCTTCTTCAGCTTCCTGTGACCACTTTCTAACAGTCCTTTTTGTGACAGGTAGTCTCTGGACAAGGGGTTTATATGCTGAACAGAGAAAAACAAGGTTGGGATCTGATTTACCCAGGGGAGGTCTTGATTTGGAAATGTATGAATCCTTGACATTTGTGTAAAACAAATCCAATGTCTTGTTTTCTCTGGTAGAGCAGCTGACAAACTGTTGAAAAGTTGGCAGTGTAGCAGAGAGTGAGGGATGATTAAAATCACCAGATATTGCCACAAAAGAATTGGGGTATTGTGTCTGTATCTTAGCAACAACGGAACTGATGACATCACATGCAGTGTCGGCAACAGCTGAGGGTGGAATGTAAACAGCCACCAAAACAACACTGGTGAACTCTCTTGGTAAATAATATGGACGAAAACTTACTGCCAATAGTTCAATGTCAGGACTGCAGAGACAACTCTTCACAGTAACATGTCCTGGGTGACACCATCTGTTGTTGACAAGCACTGCCAATCCACCCCCTTTCCTTTTCCTGCTACTCTTTAAATCTTGATCTGCTCGTACAGTCAGGAAGCCCGGCAGAGAGACGCTGGAGTCGGGGATATGATCCTGCAGCCATGTCTCAGTAAAACACATAATGCTACATTCCCGATATTCTTGCTGAGTCCTTGTCAAGGCTAGAAGTTCATCCAACTTGTTAGCTAACGATCTTACATTGCCCATGATGACGGATGGCAGAGATGGTTTGAACTTCTTCTTTCTTTCTCTCCTCTTTGCTCCTGCTCTGCATCCACGACGCCTCCTTTTCAATTCCAGTGGGATTTCTGGCTTCAGTTGTCGAATTATTTCTGCTTTTCCAATGTTAATCAGCTGCTCCCGGTTGTAAACCACCTTGTTGCTATGGTTATGCATCATAACAAAAGAGTAAAATATACAAAAGTATTGGGAAAAATCAATCCAGCTGCACAGCATCCAAGGCAGGAAGGAACAGTTGTCCAAAAAATGCAATTTCTTCCAAGAAAAAACAGGAATGAAATTTAGAAAAAAGAAAAATCTCAATGTGAGGTACAGAGCTACTCCAATGTGCTGCCACCCTCAGCGGCGCATTCTAGAACAAAACTCACTGAAAGTCTTGCCTCTCTGTACTCTGTCCTCACTCACTGCTTGCAAACCCATGTCCACACATCACTCTTACACATATACCAATCTCACTGCTCAAGGTAGAACAGTCATCTTCCTTTTCAAAAGTTGGGGGTTTGATACCTGGTTTCCGCACATGTCAAACTGTCCTTTGGCAAGACACAGAACACCACATGGCCTCCGAGGTGTTCACTGTTGTGTGACTACAATCAAGAAAGAAAAGACACAAGCTGAAAAAGTACAATGTAAATTCAACCTAGTCTCACAACAAATACAAATTTAATTGAATCTATTGATTTATTTCACTGACAAAAATATTTCTGTATAAATATTAATTATTTTATGTTTGTACATGAAAAGTACTCCATAGAATGTTACAGTAACATAGCCACATTTTGACAGTTGCATCATAACATGCTCAACAGTCCACAGTCAGAGGTTGGATGGGGTGGGTGTAGCACTACACAAGTACTAGCACTACTACAAGTCCTGTCTTGACCACTGGTGCCTCCAAGTAACTTTACCATGAAAAGTGTTTTTTACATTGAGTTACTTTCACATAACTGATTAGTTGAGGTTAGGTATTTCAAAGGTTAAGGTAAGAAACCATGTATTGCAATAAAAGAGATCATGAATTGCAAGAAAACTCTCCTTGTAAAAACATCCATCCATTTTCCCTACCCGCTTCATCGAATTTAGGCTTGCGGGCGGGCTGGAGCCTATCCCAGCTGGCGCTGGGCGAGAGTGGAGTACACCCTGGATGGTTCACCAGTCCATTACAGGGCCACATAGAGACAAATGAGACACACAGCCATTCACACTCACACTCACTCTTTGGGATAATTTAGAGTCACCAATTAACCTAATGTAACTCACGTAACTCACCTTGCAAGTAAGTAGACACTGGACCAGTATTTCCTAGTTTCACAGGGAGGAGTAAAGATAATGGATGTAGACACTATAATGAGAAAGAGAAAGTAAGTTCAAGCAAAATAATGTCTTGAACATACATAGAAAAATAACAACATTTTACAGTACTGCCGGCTTACAATCTTGCCCCCTTTTTAAATGTTTTTAAACTGGGAGCACCCTTAATAAAATAAAATGTTCTTTCCCTAAAAAAATGGAAAATAGTTTACTTTAATCCTCTTTGAAAATCTTTTCCCACCACACTGACAAGATGATAGATGAAGAATAGAAAACCTCCTCCTCAATCCAGATGCTCACAAGGTTGCCCGCATCAGGGATCCCCTTCAAAATATTTTGTTATTCCGATTTCTGAGAATATGACAAACATAACATACTGATACACTTTAAATTCAACAACACTCACAAAGTGTGTTGGAGTTAAAACATCTTCAAGAATAAAAAACAGAACTCTACAGTTCATATGCATCGAAAGGGTAAAATACATTCTTCAGAAGACAGAAAGTAGATTTAAGTGATGCTGAAAAAAAAAATATCATTGCCTCGTTCTGACTACTTTGAAGATGCATGTAATCATGTTAGGCCAAAATTGTACGGAACAAAGCTTCACAAAATGAGAGTGACACACAGATAACTGTTGGGAAGTGAGTCACTTCTGCATGTATATACTCAACTAGACTAGGTGGGCCTAGGTGGTCTACAGATGCTCCAAAGTTCCAATTTGTTTCGTAAAAAGGTGTAGGTGTATATCATTGCAAGGCAAGGCGAGTTTATTTGTATAGCATTCAACAACAAGGCGATTCAAAGTGCTTTACAGAGACATTAAAACAGTAGAAATAAAAAGCACAATTTAAATCTTAAACAAAAAAGAAAGATATAAGAACAATAGATAAAATCAGATAAAATCAGTAGTTAAAATGTGATTAAGTTTTAAAACTCAAGCTTCAGATTTGGAGCTTTATTCAAATGCAGCTGAAAATAGGTGTGTCTTCAACCTGGACTTAAACGCACTGAGTGTTTCAGCTGATCCGAGGCTTTCTGGGAGTTTTTTCCAGACATGTGGAGCATAGAAGCTGAACGCAGCTTCTCCATGTCTGGTTCTGACTCTGGGAACTGGCCTGGTTGGTAGTTTCTAGGTGTATAGATTGAAGTTCTGTGGTGACCTGTAATCGTTTCTCTTTGGCTCCAAAGACAATTACCTCAGTTTTGTTTTTGTTTAGCTGGAGAAAGTTGTGGCACATCCAGTCATTAATCTCCTCAATGCATTTACCAAGAGCCTGTACAGGTCCTCGGTCTCCTGGTGACATTGTAATGTATATCTGCGGGTCATCTGCATAGCTATGGTAGTTTATTTTGTTGTTTTTTATAATCTGTGTCTAATCTGGGAATATGTAGATGTTAAACAGAAGAGGTCCCAGGATGGAACCTTGGGGAACTCCACATGTGACTCTTGTGTGCTCAGATGTAAAGTTACCTTTTGACACAAAGTACTTCCTGTTCTCCAAGTATGTTTTGAACTAGTTTAGTACAGTTCCAGAAAGACCCGCCCAGTTCTCCAGTCGTTTCAGTAATATATTGTGGTCAACTGTATCAAATGCAGCACTGAGATCTAGTAAAACTAAGACTGACATTTTTCCACCATCTGTATTCAGACATATGTCATTAAACACTTTGGTCAGAGCAGTCTCAGTGCTGTGGTGCTGTCTAAAACCTGACTGGAAGGTATCATAGCAGTTATTTTGTGTTAAAAAGTAATTAAGCTGTTGAAAAATCCCCTTTTCAATGCTCTTACTTAAAAATGGGAGATTTGAGATGGGCCTGTAGTTGTTCATTTGTGTCTTGTCAAGATTGTCCTTTTTCAGCAGAGGTTTAATTACAGCTGTTTTTAGTGGCTCTGGAAACACACCCGACATTAAGGACAAGTTCATGATCAGTAACAGGTCTGACTCCAAAATCTGTGAGACCCTTTTGAAGAAAGCTGTTGGCAGGATGTCTAAACAGCAAGAGGAGTAGTTCAGCTGACGTAAGATGTCCTCCAGGTCTTTGCTGTTAATGGGTTGGAACTGTGTCATGGTGTTTAAAGCGGTCTTCGGTGGACACGGTACATAGGCTGAACCTGCTGCTGATGTACCAACTGCTTATCTAACATTTTGGATTTTGTCTGTGAAGAATTTGGCAAAGTCATTGCAGGCCATGGTGTAATGAAGTTCAGTTGCCACTAACACAGGAGGGTTTGTTAGCCTGTCAACTGTAGCAAATAAGGCCCGAGCATTATGACGGTGTTTGGTGATGATGTCAGAGAAGTAGGACTTTTTTGCATTCCTCAGTTGTAAATTATAAGAGTGAAGTTTCTCTTTATAGATGTTATAATGAACCTGGAGATTTGTTTTTCTCCATCTGCGCTCAGCTTTCCGACACTCTCTTTTCCCATTTTTCACCAGTGTGGAATTTCGCCATGGAGACTTCTTCCTTCCAGAGATAACCTTCACCTTAATGGGAGCAATAGCATCCATAACATTTAACATTTTAGCATTGAAGCTACTGACGAGCTCATTGACTGAACCCCCGGACCCCCGGACCCCCGGACCCCAGGACAGGGCAGGTGTTAAAGAGAGGAACTGGTTAAAGATCTCACGACTGTTTTCACTTATATACCGTTTTGAGATCACTGCTGTTGAGACATTTGTTAACTTTGTTACCACTGAATTTACAATCAAACTGCTGTCATTCATATGATTTCTTTCTTTTTTCAGAGAGCTAAATACGTCACAAAGTATTAATCAACATTACTGAGTGGGTGTGCCGGGTTCATCTCATATTAGCCAGAGTCTTTCCCAACAGCTATTTTCTCCTATAGTCTATCATTGCAGTGAATTGATAGTTTTCTATGAATAAAGACAGTACACTGTTGGAGTGTTACAAAATATGATGTGGCTGCGGAAGTGTAGCAAATATGAGGGATGGTTTAAAGGTAATACAGCAAGAAACCACTATATACTCTAGTGTGATTCCCTGGAACAGGTCTGCGTGTGCGTGAATGTGTGTGTGCGTGTGTGTGTCAGGCTATGAATTTTATTACAGCTCCAAAATAGACTCTGGCCCAAAAGCCCAAGCCTCTAGACATCTTCAATTTCAAAAAAGTGGAGTGAAGAGAGTGAGAGAAGGAGTGGGGTGGATAGGGTTCCATGAAAAAAAAAAAATAGGGAGAGAAGGGCCCAAAAGAATGGCGGTGAGTGGAGGAAAATGAAAGTGAGCTGATTCAATCTTCAAGCACCTTACAAGCATTTGCGTCAGGTTTCTTTTTTAAAAGGAGAGGTTGGTGAGAGGATGTTGAGGAAGAAAAAGACAAAGAAGCATGGCAAGCAAAAGACGAGGTGGAAATAATGTCCAAAGCATCTCTTCATTTTCTCCTCTTCTTTCTCTCTCTCTCTCTCTTTCTGTCTCTTATGAAATGAAGTGAAAATTAATTAAATATCCATTCCGTCTTCTGTCTTTTGCAAAACTTTAGTGAAAAGATTAAATGGTGAGTATGAAGCGTGGCTAGCCAGAGTGGATAAGTTAGGAGTAGCAGAGATAGACATTATAATTTGCAGTTATACTTCGCACCCCTGTTCCTGTGTGAAACTGCTAAATCTTATATCTGGCTGCAACACTCTGGACTTCAGCTACACACATACATACATTACATACATACACACACACATATATATATATATATATATATATATATATATATATATATATATATATATATATATATATATATATATATATATATGTATAAAAATATAAAACCTTCAATCATATGTAAATGGTTATAAAAAGTCAAACAGAGAAAAAGAACAAGGCTGGATCAAAGAAGTGATAGGCAGGATAAAGCTTTACATTGTACAACTGCTAAACTAATCTGTACTTGAACACTTGATTTCACCCCTCACCTTCCACCCTCAATCTCACAAAGACGGGCCACGAAAGCACAGTCTTAACCCTTTATCTAGACTGAGCAGAAAGATATTGCCAGCATCTCTGTCTGTGTTGGGCTTCGGGGATAGAGGGGGTGGGAGGGGTGTGTGTGTGTTTCATATATGTATGTGAGCATGCCACACTCGTGTGTTTGTCACCACATGCAACTAATATGTGTGTGTATGCAGCCGAACCTTAATGAGAGCCGAATGGCCATTGAGATTTGTGTGAGTATGTGTGTATTCATGTGTGTGTCTACAAGTGAGGTGGGGGGATACAGCATGGAGAAGAATTACTGTTATCTCCCAGGCAGAAGAGGGAAGAGGGGGGAGATAAGAAACTGCTGCTTCTGACAGAGAGAGAGAAGGAAGGCGAGTGAATCAGGCATGTGAGAAGTCATGTTTCGATGAGGGCCGCCGTTGTAAATTTGCAGGATATTCAGAGCAAGCCAGCACTGTTTGTGTGGCTGCATCCATCTTTTTTCTTTTCTTTTTTTTTCCTTCTTTTTTTTTACCAGAGGTCTGCTCTCTTGATAGTGGCATTGTGCATATCCTACTGTATAGAAAGCTCATCAGTGCTCAATGCCTATTGGGGCATTATCGGACCTAGTAAGGTAACTGCATGCTTATAGACTGCACACAGATAATGGGGGGTAGAAGAAAAGAGATAAAGGGGGGACCTCTTCTCATTAACAGCTATCTGCTGCACTGCAGATTGTGGGTTGTATTGAGTGCTTCCTATGCTGGGCATAAATTAAAACACAGCCACAGAGAGGAAGTGGAGAGGATGGGAGTAAAGGGAGTGAGTGAGGAAGAGAAAGATTGTTGTAAATGAAAGTGTAGCAGCTGGGTAGGGAACTGGAGGTTGGTGGTGGCACTGTGGAGTCATCTCTGGAGTAAGTCTTATACCGTATTTAACACCAAAAAAATTGCATGTTTAAACAGTTTCTTTTTTCTTTTTTAGATGCAGGACCATCTACTAAATAAAGCCAATTAATCCCTTTCCTAGCATCTTCATCCTTGCTTCTCTGGGGACTAACATGTATCCAGAACTGGTCCAAAAGGTATCAAAACTTCAAGGAGAAAAACCTGTGACTGCAACATGATGGGATGGGATTACACTGGAGGCACCTAGAGGCATGCCCACCACAGATGTGCAAAGTTCATGCTTGTACTTGTGCATTTGCATTAATGACTTAACATGAAAAAAAACTATCATTGTACTGCACATGTAATCCCAATACAGTACATTTTCAATAAGTGGAGTAACTTGCCATCATTTTGAACATGATATGATTTTGCTATTGCAGCCTTTCAAATGAATATTATCAGTTTTAAAACTATTTCCTTCACATCAGAAGGAAATCACTTTAACTGAACAAAAACATCAAACTATTAAATGTGGTTTGCTGAATATCAGATCTCTCCTTTCGAAGTCTCTGTTAGTGAATGAGTTGATCTGTGATCATCATATTGATATATTTTGTCTTACAGAAACCTGGCTGCAGCAGGAGGATCATGTTAGCATCATGTTAGCATCATGTTAGCATCATGTTAGCATCATGTTAGCATTAATGAAGCAACTCCCTCTGACTGTTTAAATGTTCACGTTCCTCGAACCACAGGCAGAGGAGGAGGAGTGGCAGCTATTTTCAGATCAGGGTTACTCATCAGTCCCAGACCCAAGATTAGTTTGAGCTCTTTTGAATCTCTTTCCCACGTTAAGTGGAAATCACAGAAACCTCTTGTGTTTGTTGTTGTGTATCGTCCACCTGGCCCTTATTCTGAGTTTCTGTCTGAATTCTCAGAGTTTTTATCCCAGTTAGTGCTGAGTACAGATGAAGTCATTGTAGTGGGTGACTTTAATATTCAAGATTCAAAAAGCTTTATTTATCCCGAGGGAAATTGCTGTGCAACAGTTAAGGTACAAGGGGGAAAGTACTTAAGTAAAATAAAATAAAATAAAAATGAAATGAAATGAAGCTAATAAAAAATAACATAAGTAACTGAATACAATATGTGCAATGTGCAAATTAGCAGCCTCAATGAAAAAAACAATATATACAAACAAAGTGATCCTGAGAAAGTGACATTGCATAAAGTGGTATTGGGTAAAGTGACATTTGGCCTCAGGACGCAGCGTTTCCACTGAACCTCTCGACCTGAGGTAGATGAATTAAATAGTGTCATGGCCACAGGCAGAAAGGACTTCCTCTGGCGTTCAGTCCTGCACAAGGGTGGAATGAGTCTGTTGCTGAAGGTGCTTCTGCGCGAGGTTAGCACCTGGTGGAGAGGGTGAGAGTTGTTGTCCAGGATACTATGCAATTTACACAGCATCCTCCTCTCAAACACCACCAACAAAGAGTCAAGCTGGACCCCCAGGACGGAGCCAGCCTTCCTGATGATCTTCTTGATCTTGTTGGCGTCTGCTACCCTCAGCCTGCTGCCCCAGCACACCAAACCAAAGAAGATGGCACTGGCTACCACTGACTGGTAGAACATCCTCAGCATGATGTTACATAAATCGAAAGACTGGAGATGGAAATGGGTGTGGGGGCAGATTTCGTCCTGCGGAAATCCACTACCAGCTCCTTTGTCTTGGTGGTATTAAGATGCAGATGGTTAGTCTAACACCACCTGACCCCACAACACCCCTGTACTCCTCCTCCCTCCCCTCACTGACACAGCCAACAATTGCAGAGTCGTCCGAGGACTTCTGCAGGTGGCTGTAGTCAGAGTGGAACTGGAAGTGTACAGGGTGAACAGAAAAGGGGAGAGAACAGGTCCCTGTGGGACCCCAGTGCTGCTGACCACAGTGTCAGACACACAGTCCTGCAGTCTGACATACTGAGGACGACCCGTCCTCAGTATGTCAGGGATTTTGGAGAGTGGTAAATATAATCTATACCAAAGATACTCATTGCGCGGCTCGCGAGACACATGCGGCTCCCCAAGCTTTAATTGGTGGCTCGCTCTCGCATAGTAGCTTATAATAAAATGGTAACATTAACAAATAACACACAGCGAATACTGCACATTATTAGGAATTTTTATTAAGTTTGCGTTTTTGTAGTATTAAGTATTTTTATTAAGTATTAATTAAGGCTGAATGGTGTTTCCTAAAGGGGGAACTGTTAAACCTGGCAACGCAGCCCGCTTAAACCACCGTCACACTTGACCGTAGTGCACGCTAGCTCCTTTAGCCAGCGCGAGATGCAGGCACAATGGATCGGTTTTTGATTAAAAAAGGGCAAAAACCAGCACAAAAACCATGCTCATCTTGAATGTCTCACTATGATTACAACAACAAACTACAAATACAACATGAAGAAAGTCAAGGACATGCAGGCCAGCTTCCGCTCGTCCCAGTATTAAGGTAAATATGGTCTTAATTGAAAATGTATTGGCTGTGTTGTTTCTTTTTTTGGGGGATGTTTTATATGTAGAAATGCATATTTGTAAAAGGGGACTCAGTATGTTGTCGTAAAAGTGGCTCTTCCCTTGATTTTGCTCTGCCAATGTGGCTCTGATGAAAAAAATAGTGAGTATCACTGATCTATACAAACCATATAAAATTTACTCAATTATTGCAGTCAGCCAATGAATTATAAAGTGATGGGTAAATTATACATATGCTACCTTTACGTTAACAGTAACAACCGTTACATAGAAAATTACGGTAAAATATACCCCAAAGCCGTGAGTCCTGTGCTCCAAATTGCGCATGCGTTTGAGTGAGCGGGATTCGGACTGATAACTTCCTCTCTTCGGCTGCCATCGAACCGCAGAAGTGAAGAGAGGCATCTAGACCTGACAGTGGAAGTCTGCAGCCAGGACCTCTTGTAAGTGAAGGTAAGCTATTTACATATGGTTGCTGTGTATAATAGCGCAAATGCAAATGCTAATTTATGAAATGATGAGATATTACACTTCACTTGTATTCGGCGTGCGTCTGTGTAACGTGCCATCTTGAAACGAAAGTTTGAATCTGTCGCTGGCGCCACCATGGCTGTTAACCGTCCGGACAAATCACTGCATTGAGAAACCAATATAAAACGTAGAACTGCTGGTAAGTAGGGTTTGCAATTAAATGTGTTCACGGTGTGCTTTTTATAAGATTAGTCAGCATGCATGACTGTGTCTGACCGCTGGTTTTAAGGTTAGGAACTAGTCAACGCCAGCTTTTTCTTATATTGAATGGGCAGAGGTTTGGGCAACACATAGACTGTAAAGGGGATAGTTCATTCATATTGGATCGGATTACTTGCGATCGGATTAAGACCCCGAGATAACTCGGTTGAAAGTCAAAACTAAACATGCATTAAATGAACGTGGTGAATTAGACTTGGCATTCTGCGCATGCTCGAGATTTTTTCCCAGGATCGACTATCACGCTGCACCGAGACACAGGCAGTAAGATGGACTGTTGTCAATGAGGGACAATTAATCAGTGTATTTTCGCCGCCCACGAGAAGTCCCGTCTCAAAATAATACACCAGTTCAAGAGTAGGCAACGATGTAAAGCAAAAATTTACAATGCATCAGCTGGTCTGAAAAAAACACCAACATGTTGCCAACATCTGAAATGACTCGCATTTGTATTTGTATCTGTTTGTCCTTATTTCTGTTGCAGAGTCTGTGTATGTGGAGCCTCACTATTTGCCCTCTCTTCAGTTCCTCTCGTCTGTTGTCGTCTCACAAGCAGAGACTCACTGATAGACCACTCTGTTACCAGTTCTCTTACCAGTACACACCCAACCACCCAACCAAGCCCCCGGTGTATCCTGTACAGGTATCTAAGTTTTCTAAATAAAATAAATCACATTGACCTTAAAGAATAGAATAGAATAGAAAAATACTTTATTTATCCCCCAATGGGGGAAATTCAAATTCGTCAAGTAGCTCAACATTTTTTTAAATATTTACAATGATTGAATTAACAACAATAAAACAACAATAACAATATTACTACTAACTAAATAATAATAAATGACTAAATGGCAAAATAAACAAATAAATAAAAATCAATCAATCAATTTGAGAAGAACTCAGCAGTTACTGTTAAAAAGCCTTCTGGCTGTGGGAACAAAGGACCTTCTGAAGCTCTCAGTCCTGCAGCCTCTCACTGCAGCTGCTCCTCTGTCCTGCAGGATGCTGTGGAGAGGATGTTTATTATTCTCCATCACAGAATCTAACTTCCTCCTCATCCGTTTCTCCACCACAGCACCGAGAGGGTCCAGCCTTCTGCCTACAACAGAACCAGCCTTTTTCACAAGTTTGTCCAGGCGCCTACAGTTTCTGTCTGTAGTGCAACTCCCCCAACAGACAGCAGCATAGAACAGTGCACTCTCAATGATAGTGTGATAAAACATGCACATCATATCACTGCAGACATTGAAGGACCTGAGCCGTCTCAGGAAAAAGAGACGACTCTGGCCCCCCCCTGTACACTGCGTCTATGTTGGCAGACCATTCCAGTTTATTATCAAGCACCACCCCCAGGTATTTGCAGGTCTGAACAGTCTCTATCTCCCCTCCATCAATGCAGACTGACTGGTATGGGGTTTTAGATCTCCTGAAGTCCACCACCAGCTCTTTGGTTTTGGTAGTGTTCAGGAGCAAACAGTTCTTTTTGGTACAGCCATTGAAGGACTCCACAGGGTCCCTGTACTCCTTCTCCTGTCCACAAAGGTGTAGTTACCTTAACCAAAGTCCTCAGTTATGTGGATATTAACTGGAAATGCAAGTTGTGCAACTTCATAACATCAAAAAGATTAGACCTGCTAATACATTGGCATTTTGGTCGAGGCCAAAGGTCATACCCTGCCTCGATGCAGATTGTCCTTGCACCTTCAAGACATGGGGTGCATTAAGGACACATTTATCAAGGCATCATTCTCAATCAACCCAGCCCGGCAACATCCTTTCGTTCACATGCATTGTCTGTAATTCATGCTCTTTTGACAATGAGAGGCAATTTTTTGAACATCTTGGTGGCCATCTAAAAAAGTTTGAAACTGTGCCGTGTGTTTTTGAGGGTTGTGATTACAAGACCAACAGATATACAACATTCCACAGCCACAAGAGTAGAAAACACAACCCACATTCGTTGGAAGATTTCAAGACCAAACAACCCGGACGAAGAAAGTGATTTTGTTGAGGATGAAAGCGACTGTGGCTCTGTCCTTGATGAGGATGAGGACTTAAACAAAATAATTACTAAGAGATTGGGGTTGCTCCTCTTGAAAATGGAGAGCATTTTCAATGACTCCAATTCATGCATTGATGAACTAGTAGAGGAACTTCATTTCCTTACAGCGTCTGCATCTTGCCCTGTCATTAAAGAGATCATTTTGAGCACTTTGAGAAAACATGGCTGTACATTTGAAGACTTAGTGATATCAGAACTGGTCAAAGACCTTTGCCAGTTAAGCCCCGTCTGTACTGCTTTACGAGTGGATGGGCCTTTAAGTAGTCGGTACAGGAGAGAGCAATTCAGAAAGGAGCATCTCTCATCGACTGAAACAGTTGAGTAAATACTTGATAGTACAGAGAAAAAAACATTTCAGAATGTACCGATACTCCCATTATTATCTAAACTTGTGGACAACAGACACATTCAAAACACAATATTACAAAAACAAAAGGTCATCTGATATCTCTTCTGGATACAAATCCTTTAATGATGGATCTTTACTAAGATAAAACAGCTTTTTTTTATGTGAAGATGAACTTAAACTCCCACTCATCCTTTATATAGATGACTTTGAGATATTCAACCCTCTGGAAACATCCCGCAAGAAGCATAAAGTCACAGCTGTGTACTGGGTGTTTGCAGACATACCTGCCACATCGAGATCTACACTGACTTCCATTTACTTAACCATTTTGTGCAAGGCAAATGATGTCAACCAGTATGGCTATGCAAAAGTTTTGGACCCACTGCTCAAAGATTTGAAGTCCTTTAAAAACCATGGTATTTTTGTTCCAAGTCTGGGAAAAGTGGTTAAGGGTACTGTACTTGCTGTAGTCGCTGACAATCTTGGTGCTCACTCAATAGGTGGGTTTGTTGAAAGCTTTTCAGCTTTACATTTCTGTCGCTTTTGCATTGGAGATCGGTCACAGATCCAGGAGCATGAAGTAGGAGAAGGACTGTTTCCTTTACGGACTAAGTCCAACTATGCCATGCATGTCAAAGCAGCACTGTCTAGTTTTGCAGAAGCTCACCACTGTGGAGTTAAAAGACAGTGTCCTATTAGATTCGGTTCTTTTAGTAGGAGGCTTAAGAACGGACCGCAGTAATTCAAGTGAAAATGAAGTGTTTATTGTTATGGCAACAAATGCAGTATTTCAGCGCTGGTCTCAGTATGACAAAACTCTCGCAGGAATCCGTCAGACAGAGCCCCTTATTTCCGGTAACAAGTTGCATATATCTCTTCTAGTTTCCCACGGTGGATCCCGTGTTGATCAAATGTGATTGGATATGAATCGTACTAACCCAAATAATGTCTCTGAGTAATCCAAATAATGTATGTGTGTGCCTTTCGCACCTGGATCTCAGGGTTCCCTGTTCTGTCTGGGTCAGTCTCAGTAAAGGTCATGTCTCATGTCCTTTATGGAAAACTACTGGGCTCATGTCTATTAAATAAGCCAATTTTAACAGTCCCATCTCAGACAGGCTGAGTTACTTTCATGACTGCACACGAAAACTGTGGTTTGTTAAGAATGATACCACTCATGATTGGTGATAAAGTCCCAGAAGATGAGCCTGCGTGGGAAGTTTTGATGACCCTGAAAGATGTTGTTGAGCTTGTCATGGTTCCTCTCCACACAGATGAGACAATAGGATACATGCAAAGTAAGATCTCAGAACACCGTTACAGATATTTAGAAGTGTTCCCAGAGGAGAAAGTGAGACCAAAACATCACTTTCTCGAGCATTACCCTTTGCTTACAACTGTTTACAGGCCACTTGTACATTTCTGGACTATGCGGTTTGAAGCCAAACATCGATTCTTTAAAAGGATTGTGAGGTAGACTGGGTGTTTTAGAAACATTCTCATGACAATGGCAAGAAAACACCAATCAATGATTGCGTATCATACCCACGATTGCAACAACCAAAGGCCAGCACTGTCAGTGTCCCAGAAGACTCAAGTGGCAGTCGATGTTCAAAAAGACAGCATTAAGGAGTCCTTTGCAAGGAAGTTCCCTGGGGAACAGTTTGTGAACATGACAAATAAAACAACCATTTTAGGCACAGACTATAATATTGGCATGATACTGCCGTTTGGCTCAACAGGAGGCCTACCTGACTTTGGAGAAATCAAGCAAATAATCATTGTGCACGAAACTCCTGTCTTTGTTCTAAAGTTGCTTAGTGGCTGGTACTGTGAACACCTGAAGAGTTTCAAAGTAGAGCCAACAGGAGAGACAGAAATCATTAAACATTCTGAATTTAAAGAAACATACCGCTTGGCTGCATACAATACAGCAGATGGCCGTATGGTGTCCCTTAAACACTTCATTTGAACATCAGAGTAAGTGTAATGGGTTGATTATTTCTGTTATCATATCAAATGTGTGTGCACTTTTCAAGAACAGTTATTGGAAAAAACAATTACTTCACCAACTAGGGATCCTGTCTTATTTATTTATTGTAATTTTTTTTAACAGGGACGATACATACAACATCTTCTTTGGCAGAAGAATATTGAAGCAAACCTATGCAAGTAAGCTCATCAACTATTAATAACCTGTCTCAATTTCTTTTCTTTGTCTCTTCAGCTGAGGAAACACACACCAAACAACAATGGCGGTCCAGTTAAGAGTCATTTTAAAAGAAGACAGCATTCAAAACTTGACACTTCCAACAGGAATTCCTAATACAGTGGAAGATCTTGTTTCCATAGTTACTGAAACTTTCCAATTGCATGGGGAATTTGGACTACTATTCCAAGACAAAGACTTTAACAATCCGTTTTTCAGTGTCACCTCAACTGCTGACTTGTACGACAAGGCCACTGTTAAAGTGATCCTAAAAGAGCCGATCATCACCCATGACCTACACCCAGTATATGAGTCATCTACATTCAGTGAGCACCCATTCTGCAAGTAATACTGAAATGGACATCTGCCCTACACATGATGATGCATCCTCACAGTTGTCCGACTGCGCATCATCAAGTTCCAGGGCCACCATGATTCTCCCTGATTCATGTCGCCCTGCTGCATGGCCAGTGCCATTTCAAGTACCAGAGTTTTCCCGAGACATAGAACTAATCCTCACAGAAGCAAACGCATCATACCATGCCACTGGAAGACACTTCATGGATGCCTGTGTTAAATCAGCAATAATGCAAGACCTTGCAAAAGTAATTTTTTCTTACACTGCATACCCAACCAGTCAGCAGGTCCTCTCAGTGGCTGAAGCATTGGTTTCCAAGTTTCCGTGTCTTAGGGAGCCGGGATCATTTGCAGGCTTATATGGCTGGCAGCAGCGCATAAAAACAAGATGCACAATTACCGTGCCAAGCTAAGAGCTCGAAAATATTCTTACCCAGAAATTGAAATCAACACCTTGAAAAGGAAGCATCCAGCTGAGGCAGTGCTATCAAAAAATGTAAAAAAGCCCCAAAAAGCGGAGGTCAATTACCTCCCCCCCTACCCTACTGGCGAAAGCCAAGAGACCCTGGAGAAAGAGAGGCTTGAATTACTGAGTGAGATAACAAAGAAAAACAATGCGAAGACAATTACAGATAAAATGAATAAAACCTTCTCCAGCCGAAGAGTTGAAGTGGTCAGCCTCAACCCCTCTGTGGGTGTGCCCTTTATGGGGCAAATAACCATATCTAGTCACTTCCGCACACATCGAAAATGCCCTCCCCCTGCTTCCATTTGGAGTTGTAGAGTCATGTGGTTTTCTCTCAGCCAATCAGTGAAGATCAAACTATCTTACAAATATTGACATCATAGCATCTGACCAATCAGCAGTGGACTACAGCTCCTCAAACACAGTCATCTTGCAGGAATCAGATATTTTGGGTTTTTGAAGTTGGTTTCTCCCACAGCTATCATAATAGCATCAGAACTAAACATGGTAAGTTGATGTAACTCACACATTATTTGGTTGAATAGTTGTGGTAAAGATTGAGATTGTTGTTATTTGCGTAGTATTTTTAAAAATGAGCTTAATGTTTGGCTAAAAACTAAATGCACCATATTTGATCATATGCCCCGCTCACCTAAGACTAGCATGAGTGGCACAAGTGTCCATTTTTAGACATATGCCTTATGTATGTATCTTTTTAATATAATTAAATGGCATACACAGCCGCTTATTGTTAGTGTGAGACCTAGTACTGTGTGAATTGATTTTAATGACTCAATACTGGTTAGTGATAAAACACAATTATGAGCAAATATAAGTGGTACTAACAGTAATTATAATTCTATTTTCTGTTTTTATTGTGTTTTTATATTTTCTATGACAATACTCTTTTTCCAGTAGATCTACATTAGACTGTTGATGCTTTTCTTAACAAATAAATCAGAGTGATCTTAGTTGACTTAAAAGCAGGACGGTGATGAGTCTGCATACAGACGGGAGGTTGAACGGCTGGTCTGCTGGTGTGGTCAGAACAATCTGGAGCTGAACACGCTAAAAACAGTGGAGATGACAGTGGACTTTAGGAGAAGCCCCCCCACTCTGCCACCCATCACCATCACCAACAACGCAGTGTCTGCTGTGGAATCCTTCAGGTTTCTGGGCCCCACAATCTCTCAGGACCTGAAGTGGGAGACCAACACAGTCACTACCATCAAAAAGGCACAGCAGAGGTTGTACTTCCTGCGGCAGCTCAGGAAGCTCAACCTACCTAAGGAGCTGCTGATCCAGTTTTACACCGCCATTGTTCAGTCTGTTCTCTGTTCATCCATCACTGTTTGGTTCGGATCAACCACCAAACAGGAAAAAAACAGACTGCAACGGACAATAAGGTCTGCAGAGAAGATTATTGGTGTCAGCCTGCCCTCCATCCAGGATCTGTACCTGTCCAGAGTCAGGAAACGGGCAGGTTACATCTCTGCAGACCCATCACACCTGGACACAAACTGTTTAAACTCCTCCCTTCTGCAAGGCGCTACAGAACTCTGTACGCCAAAACAACAAGACACAGGAACAGTTTCTTCCCTCAGGCTGTCTCTGTGTTAAACAGCTAAAACCGGACTTCAGTGTTTCATCCTTGCACCATGCACCAATTTGCACTTCTGATTTAATCTTGTTCTATGTCTATTTTTTTGTCTATTTTTTTGTAATTGTTGCACTAAAGAGAGTGAGGTGTAACCGGAGTGAAATTCCTCGTGTGTGTCCACATACCTGGCAATAAAAGCGATTCTGATTCTGATTCTGATTCTTTTGCAGATGTCTGCTCGGCTCTTTTATGGGAAGAGGGATACCATTGTTGTTCCCGTAAACCCTGCCATCAGCGATGATGATGATAGCTCAGAGGAAGAAGACAACGGTGTGGCAGATCCCGACTTCCTTCCATCCACCCAAAACCTGGACATTGATGGCCCTTCTGCCAAAAGGAAGTGCAAGCGGCCTGCAGTGGAGGTGCTTGTAGATGAGGACCTGGACGGAAATTATGAAAATCAAGAGCCGGCACCAGCAGCACAGAGGCCCACCAACAAAAAGAAGCCAGAACCTCGGCGAACCCTCTGGAAGAAGGTTGACCTGGACAACCCACCCCTACCTGAATACCAGCACATTCCCCCTGACTTCATCCAAAGTCCATTTGATTATTTCAGCAGGTACTTCAGTCGTGAAGTAATCTCACACATTACATATCAAACAAACTTATATGCAACCCAGAGGAACATCAACACCACCTTCGCCACCACTGAGGATGAAATGATGAACTTTGTGGCAATTCTCATCTATATGGGAATTGCCGTCTGTTGATGACTACTGGGCAATGGAGACCAGGGTCCCACAAGTGGCAAACCTGATGTCCTCTAAACAGTTCAAGTTATTGAAGAGGGTTGTCCACTTCATTAACAATGCTCAGATCCCTGGTAACAACGACCGTTTCTTCAAAGTCCGGCCATTGTTCGATTTTCTTGTTACGGCCTTTAGAAGAGAGCCAGAGACCCCCAAGCAGTCTGTTGATGAGGTCATGGTTGCCTACAAAGGCAAAACTTCTGGCAACCTAAAGCAGTACATTAAATCCAAGCCAGACAAATGGGGCTTTAAGCTGTTTGCCAGGGCTTCACAGGATGGCTTCATTCATGACTTAATTTTGTACCAAGGGCAAACAACGCTTGAGGCTCACGGTGTCCCAATGATACCTGAGCAACAAGACATGGGTGTCACCAGCCAGACAGTCTCTGTCTTGGCCAGCACCATGTCCTCCTCCGGCCCAAAAATCATCTTTGCAGACAATTACTTTAGTGGTTTACTTGTTATCGGTCCCAGAAACGGTTCTGAACTTAACGTTATGTGTATGTGCATTTGTTGAATATGTCAGTTCAGTGTTTTTTTTGTATGACAGTCAAGTCAGTATCAGTACCTCAAGACAGAGATGTCTCTAAATAAATGTTCTTTGCAGTTTGTGTGTGTTTTTCTCATATTTTTAAAAATTCACTTTATTTATTTTACCCTAGACAGGCAAAGGCACATATATGGTAACTTCATTGACCTTGATTTGCTACGCAAAGATGAGAAATATTGATAACGTTTTTTTTTTTAAATGTCCTGAAACATCCCCCATTAACTTTCTGAGGTTAAATTTTAGAATTTCTAAAGATTTCAATGAGTGCCCTGTAAAGGGTTAAAGAAAGGTGGCCAGCATTATTCACTGAGGTCCAGGTAAGAATGTCTGATAATTTTTCCTTCCCTCCAGGAAACATTCATGTGATTACTTTGAGATCTGGTCTGTCATTTAAAATTTAAAATTTCATTTTTTGTCCTTTTACTTACTAGATCAAGGAAGAGTTCAGACGTATCACGACATTTCCTTGGAGGAAACATTCATGCTAAAGCTTGATGAGTACACACCAGGGGTCCGTTTCACAAAGCAGGTTGAACAAACTCTGAGTCTATTGCTGAACTCGACACCTCTGCTTGACACAAGGAAGTTCGTAGGATGTTGTTAACCAGGGCCTGGACGATGACAGGAAGATAGCAAGTCTTTCAGGTTGAGACAGGCTGAGGAGGAGGTAAGAGGGCCTTGTTTTTGCTGAAATCCTCTGACAGGTCATGGTACTCAAAGGACACAGAGGTCTGAAGTTTTATGCATGTTGGCTTGACCTGTTAGTGTATGTAGATCACCCGAAGGGTGCATAGCTGACTTAAGAGAGAAGGAATAACATTTAATCGTCTAACTGTTCTTTGCTCATCTCTCAGTCTATGTGGGTGACCAAGCGCCAACAGGGACTCAGGACAGTAATCCGAGCAAAAAAGACGACCATCTGGTGCGGTAAGGCTCTAGCATGGTTGCCGCGTCTGCTAGCGCGAGCGGTGTTGATGACGTCACGATTTCGTGCCGGTAATATATAGTGGCGCAAGTCGTTGCGCCAGTAGTTCCAATTTTCTCCGTCACAGAGGTGGCGCTGCTACGTGAAGGTTACCGCTACTCTACAACCATGAAAGTCGAGAAGAAAACAATGCCACTGTCAAGAGCAGGAATACTGTCATTAATGATACTGCTGCAGTATTCGGATCATTTTAATTTTTTAATTTAGTTAAAAGAGTTGAAGGTCTGAAGCCCCTGGCATCACCATTTGGAGTCTCTGCCCTCTTCTTTGCCTTCACGTATCTGTCCCGTAGCTTCTTCCACACATTCTTACAGAACTCTCCCTCTTTCCCCAAAATTCTGCCAATCTCTGTCCACGAGTTTTGGGAGTTTACGTGGTCCCTGTGCTGTTTCACTGCAGTTTCGTACAGGTGCCTGAACAAACGCACCTCCTGACTGAGCCTGGTCTCAAAATGGTCCATCCGGTCTGTCGTTGTTGGCGCTGCCAAGTTACAAAAATCGACTGGTGCACGACACCGCAATGCGCCGTCTTTTCAAGGGAAGCGCCAGGCCTTGACAGACGCGTTAACTATAACTCCAGCTTAAGAGGTAATGGGTATTTTAAAGGGCTGAGGACGAATGCCCATTTCACTGATCAACTTGGGATCAAGAAAGTTGTCTTCAGCTCAAGAGTCAATCAAGAAAGAATTAGGTTGAGGAATATCATCTAAACAAACAGTGACATACCAGTGGGTCTTAAAGCAAGTACAAAGTGTTGAGCTACAGAGCTACAGCTGCCAGAAAAGTCTGCCAGAAATGCAAAGATGCAACACCCATAACACACAGAAGAGATTGAGAAAGATCATGACAATATGATCTTTAAAGCTGCAGTCGGCAGGTTTTCAAAATTCCGAGTCTAAAGTCGGAAAATTCGAACTGATACAACTTTCAGGTCCCTCCCCCAACCTCTAACAAGCTCCGAATCGCCCCCCAAACCCCTCCCCCTCTGTGGACGAGGTTGTGTACATGAGTTCACACCAGTGTGAGCGCACACAAGCTGGGGCAGACTCACGCTCAGCAGCGTGTGCACAAGCTGTGATTGACAGGTAGGATTCCTCCACCCTAACTTGATTGGTTAAAAACAGCCGGGAGCGCTCGGTTTCTGCAAGCAAGATTACAGGCTTCAGAGGGAGCTACAGATTTCGTTATTTTTCCTAAACAGCCTATTTAATATTCTACTTCCAGAATCCCATGACAGTTCAAGCTAATATGACTAAAAAAAAGTTGCCGACCGCAGCTTTAAATGATATGCCACATCTCAATGCAGACACTGAAGAACCCCAAGAGCATTGACTTATATTTTTGTCCACCAATAGGTTGATCCACTGGAGACTGTGCATCAGGGCTATAAAAGGTCCAGCCCTCAGAAAGCTCTCTCTCTCTTTCACCCTTGCCCATCCTTGTCACTTTTTTGTTTAGCATTTGGTTTGTTTGACGCTTTACCAACATCATATTACATTGTCCATACGTCCACACTAACACTACCAACCTGCTGATCCTCTCATGCTTGGGCACATACATAGCTTCTATTTTTGTAGAAATAAAATTATCTTGCTGGCATTTTGTGCGTCCTTTCCGGATTTTGTCACAGCCTACTAAGGTGGGTCTTGACAATCCCCACTATTACTGACAAGCCCCTTATTTTACAATTCTCTATTGTTATAGCCTGTCAACCAATTTGACCAGGGACTTGGGGATTAAAGTGGCTAAATCTTAAATAGAATCATTGAGCCAATTAGGCAACAGATCTAGAAGGGCTTTGTCTGTCTGACCCGTGTCAATTGAAAAATCTGCCACACTAGCTGAACTCTGAGGTTTGATAATTGCATCCTTGAAACTGATTGGATGATCAAAGACCTTCCTCATCAAGTCAGAAAAATCCAAATTTGACAGCGACTCTAATGTCATACTGTCGAGCACAACTTCTGGCCAAGCAAATGTCCTGCCACAGGGTAAGCTCACTATATAAGAAACCTTAGAGCTATTTGAACCATGAGATACAGACTTCTATCCTTTGACTTCCGGTTCACGACCACGGGGAAAAAATCTCGAGCATGCGCAGAACGCAAAGTCCAATTCACCCAATTCTTCTCCGTCTACAAGCACGTTTAGTGTGACTTTCAACCAAGTTATCTCGGGGTCTTAATCCGATCACGAGTAATAAGATTCAATTTCTTGTCAGATTAAGGTGTATACATGAACTTAATAACTCAGTTTTATTGCAATTTAGCCCTTAATCCGATTTTTACAGTACCATGTAACCCCACTGACTGCCACAGGGTGCACTTTACATGTGTGAAAATTTATGTGTGTGTGGTCAAGACAATCAGCTGGAATTGGGCACATCCTCCTGATAAACCACCTCTCTCTATCATACATACCCTTTCTATGTCTCTTTCTTGCTCTTTTGCCTCTCCCCCTCACAATAGTCTGTGCCTTCATTTGCATGGTGCAATTGGCTCGCAGCGGCAGTATGTTGTGGCCAAACAAGTGTAACATTACAGGTGGGGGGTGGGGTGGGAAGCTTAAACAGACAATAAGGGAGGCAGATAATGGGAATTGGGTTCCTGTTTCTTGCATTCAAACCTCTCGTCACCCCCCAGTGAGAAAGCATGCTCATTTTTTTAATAAAGAGGCGGGTGGTGTTTAAAGGGCCAGCTCTTAAGAGTGTTACTGTCAATGTTTCTACACAATTGCCTTTTGTTGTGTGACTTTTCCACAGATGAAAGTGAGCAGCGAGTAATACTAATGCATGGGTCATGATGGTGCAGTGTAGTATAAGGGAACAAAAATTGGGGGGAAAAAAAAGCAAAGTAAACAAAAGCCATAACTTTAATTGAATTATGGATTGATCTGGCCTTAGCTTGAGCTGGTAACTAAAATGTGAGGATTCCTTTTTCACACAACTTGGTTGACAGCAACCAATCCTTGTAGCTGCATCAGCTGCAACCCAGGGTGGGCTTTAGAACACAGTGGCAGGCACTTTTGCCTGAATGAGTTTTATCCGGGTGCTCCAGTGACTAGGGATGGGAATTGATAAGATTTTTACGATTCCAATTCCATTTTCGATTCTGCTTAACGATTCAGTTCTTTATCGGTTCCCATTTGGAGAAAAAGGACAACAAACCGGTCGATTAGCATTAAGCTTTGTTTAGTTTAGAAGTAACACGAGTCGTGACCTTACAAACCCAACAACGGTGAGGTCCACATTGGTCTATCATGGCCTGGGTAATTTGACTCTTCCTGCTCTGGTGAAAGGAGAAGCTGGAGGTAGACGTGAACTGGGGGTAGTACCACCAGCCTCTGGCTCTGAGCCACTCAGACCGTCTCTTGTGATGGTCATCTAAATGTAATGCATGAGAAGGCATTCATTTAACCTTAACCGTTACTAATAGTACAATGAGGCAAATGGCGCTAACATGATAGGCAGTGTTTGTTAGTTAGTTAGTTACCTGCAGTTTTAGCCGAGGACATGCTAACGTTGCTAACGTTGCTGGGTTCAAATTCACCAACGTTAGTCCGGAGCAGATCAAAAACGCGACATTCATTCATAGTTATTGCATGTTGGTAGTATTTCCTCCCTTTGGTGAAATATTCACTTTGCAAGTTGTCCTGTTGTCGTCTTTTTTAGGGATTTGCAATCAAACTTTCGAGCGTTTGTACCGCTTGAGCGCCATGTTTACTGTTGGCTGCTGGCTGCACTGGACTCGCCACGCAACGTTGCGTGGTGACGTCATTCGCGCCTACTGGAATCGATAAGGGAATCGTTTGCAAAACTGCCAAACGATTCCAAGGAATTGAAACACTGGAAACCGGTTCTCAACAAGAACCGGTTTTCGATTCCCATCCCTACCAGTGACTAAACACTGTCTAAGCAGAGACATGTGTTAGGTTCATCAGTTATTCCAAATTGATCATAGGTGTGAAGGTGTTTTTTTTGTCTCCGTAACCTCTCCATCACTGCACATATCCTGTTTCTTGTCCAGTTGCAGCTGGAATAGGTTCCAGTCCCCTGAAGGCTTAAAGAGAATAAAGTGGTTTCAGAGAATGAAGGAGGGATGCTGGAATGTGACGTATACTTTTTTTAAAAACTACAAAGACCGCTTGATGTGAAACAGGCCTCAACTCTGACAATGTTTAAATCCAGGCTGAAAACAGTTCTATTTAGCTGTGCATATGACACCTGAAAGTATTTTATCTGCACTCTTCACTTTTTAATCAATTAATGATTATTTTAATGGGTTTTTATTATATTATTTTTATTTTTTATTTATTTTTAATGATTTTATTGCCTTCTTGTGATTTTATGTAGCTGTGAAGCACTTTGAATTGCCCCGTGTATGAATTGTGCTCTATAAATAAAATTGCCTTGCCTTGCCTTGCCTTGATGAGTTTAGTGACATGTCAAATGACCTTTGTGTATCACCTTTAACCAAGGATGGCTATGACACAAAACACAAAAGAAAAGTAATGTGTTATATTGTTTTTGTGTTCCTACAGACACAGCTCTGTCAAAAAACAAAAACTTATTTAGACGAAGCATTTGCACAAGAAATTTATAGATTGCTTGTGGTGGAAAGGAAAATTAAATAACGTTAAAAAAAAAATCTGTATTAATGAATCATTTCATATTTTACATTTATCAAGCACTTTAAACCAAAGTGATTTTTAAGTTTAGTTTTAAAAGCAATTTGTTTTTGCAAACTGAATTTACCTGCATATTTACTGTTTATACTCGTTTATATAACTACCAGTGAGTATGAAAACAAACTGGTTACCTTTAAACAAGGTTACTTAACTAGTTTAGGTGAACCCTCAAAAGCACTTTCACACAATTGTCCATATAGTCCACAGTGCTTTCTTCTACACATTCACATACATTCATACACCAATGGACGCATCCGCAGGCAACGTGAGGTTCTGTGTCTTGCCCAAGGACGTTTCAACATGTAGCTCGGAGAACCCAGGAGTCGAAACACCGAATCTATCTATCTATCTATCTATCTATCTATCTATCTTCCTCCTGAGCTACAACCTGAGCTACAGTCAATGCAAAAAGTTATTTGATTTTATGGTATGCTTACCTACTTACATTTAACACACCCTACTAATCTATAGGTTCCTTTCAATCATTTTCTTCCTATCATTACCAGTCACCCATCTCATTCTATCTCACTTTCAGTACTCTCAGCAAGCACAGTACCCAATTAACTAACACTCAGACATGCATTAACTAGAATACAATGGTTGTACATTTGTCATCACATAACTTGGTAGGAGGTTGGAAGAGAAGGATGGAGATAGAAAGGGGAGGGGAGAGCAAAGCAGGTATAGGGATAATGGTTTTATGCTGCAGAAAAAGTATCCCACAGTGGCTGTAGATAGGAGTAGATGGCAGTAAATGTTGTTGGGGTGAAAGTGTGGGGGGGGGGGGGGGGTGTGAGACTGGAATTAGGTTTTATCTCTGGGTTTCCTTGCCTCTGTGGAGAAATTGTCTGTGCATATATGTTCAATTCAGTGTATTTTCACAGTGCCAAATTTCAACAAATGTCATCTCAAGGCACTTCAATAATATAGTCCAATTCAAGCCAACTGGAGTTCAATTCATTGTAAGCATAATCAATTTCCAAATAATCCAATTAATTCATATAGAGCCAATTAAAAAAAATCCTAGCTAAGGAAACCAACAGATTGCACTGAAACTTGTCTTCTTTCCAATCTCCCGTCCTGAGCATTGAGGTGACTATGGAGAGAAACGACTCCCTTTTAACAGGAAGAAACCTCTGGCAGAACCAGACTCAGGAAGGGTGGCCATCCGCCTCGACCAGCTGGGGTTCCAGACACCCTGGAATCCTAAACAAACACCACAGCAAGCACAATCGTGACATCATCCACGCCTTCATCACCTTCCGTCTGGACTATTGCAACAGAATTCTGTTCAGGATTCCCAGCAAAACCTTGGACAGGCTCCAGTATTTGCAAAACTCATTACCATGTTATGGTAGCACATCACCCCCACCCATATCCACCTCCACTGGCTCCCAGACAAGTTCCGCATCCACTACAAACTCCTCCTTCTCACCTTCAAATCCCTTCGTGCCCTAGTCGCTCAGTAGCTGTCTGACCTTCTCCATCAACACACCTCTTCCAGGACCCTGCGTTCCTCTAACACAGGTTTTCTTTATATCCCCCGCATCAGACTGCGCGCCTTCGGGGACAGAGCCTTCAGTGTGGCGTTTCCCATTCTCAGGAACTCTCTCCCTCCAGTTATCAGTCACACCCCAACTCTCGACGCTTTCAAATCTACCCTTAAGACATACAGAAGGAGTTCTGTCCAAGATTTACAGAAAAACTCCTATTATATATAGTACCGAAACCAATTGAGTGCTGTACCTTTAATGCCAACAAGTGTCTCCAGGCGGGTCAGAAGGATACTGTGATCCACAGTACCGAAGGCTGCGGACAAGTCTAAAAGCAAAAGGACTGCTGATTTCCCTGCGTCAACAGTTAAAAGAAGGTCATTAAAAACTTTAAAAAGGGCCGTTTCAGTGCTGTGACGCAATTTAAAACCAGACTGAAACTTTTCACCAATTTCATTAAGATCAAGATAAGTCTGCAGTTGGACATAGGCAACTTTCTCTAAAACTTTAGATACAAGCGGCAGTTTAGAGATGGGTCTAAAGTTAGAAAGAACATTGGAATCAAGGTTGATCTTTTTAATGAGCGGATGGGCCACAGCATGTTTCAGAGTAGTAGGAAAACAGCCAGACATCAGAGAAGCATTCACCATTTGCACAATACACGGACCAATACAATCAAAAACATCTATAAACAAACGACTAGGAATAATGTCTGATGGGCACGAAGAAGGCTTTAACTGTTTAACAATTTTAGTCAGTTCACTTTGAGACACAGACTGAAAACATTCAAAGGCAGCATAGCAAACTGATGGAGCCACTGGATCCACAATAGATAAAGGAGACCATCTAAGATCAAAAATGTTGTCTCTGAAAAATGTCAGGAAGTCTTCACAGAGGTTGGATAAAGGCAAAGCAGTGTTTCTGTCACATGGACTTAAAAGAGATTTCAACGTACTGAAAAGCATTTGAGGGTTGTGACAATTTGACCAAACAAGATTTAACAGAAAGCTACATTTTGCAGCTTTAACTGCTCTCTGATATTCAGCGAGTCTATCTCTAAGTATTTGCAGAGAAACCTGAAGATGTTCTTTCTTCCACCAGCGCTCAGCACACCTACACGCTCGCATGAGGTCACGTGTACACTGTTTAACCAAGGTTGTGCCAAAGTAAATACGAGGCTGTGTTCGAAACCGCCTACTTCTCCTACAACGCCCACTACTCATACTAACTTTAACGTTTTTTTAAGTTCCCGGATGCATACTAGATTCGCCAAAATGTTGAGTATGCATCATGAGGTCACTACTCATACTCAAACTACCCAAGATGCAACGTAACGTGACGTCGCCGATCGTCATTTCCTGTCAAAACGGCAGTTTCAAGCTAGCTACAACGAGGGTAGGTTCACTTCCTTTTTTCAAAACAAAACCACCAAGTGTATGGTAATGGCTTTCCCTATGATAAAAGGCAACAGGTATTTTATTTTGTGAAAATAACAGGAAGTGCGTTGCTCACTGCGGCTAGCTTTAGTAGCGCCGAATTCGTGGGAACAAAATTGTAAATAGCCGGTATTTTGTCAGGTTTTCAACACGTTGGGGATCTAAACGACTACTTTCTCGGCTGAAAATGTTTCAAATGTTGCTAAAGTTTACAGAGTTTAGAGCTTAAGCGAAATCAGCTTCAGGCCGGCTGATTTCGGCTCGGGCAGGAGCGAAGTGCATTGTGGGTAAACGCTCTGCATACTGTCTGATCGATGAGTATGCCGTTTGCAAGTATGTAGTATGTAGTGGGCGGTTTCGAACACAGCCACAGTAAATAAGCTGTGCTGCAGCGGCGCGCGTCGATGACGTCATCCCACTAGAATAGTTTCCTATAAGCCCCCGATAGCCCCGGATAACAACAACACGGCAACTCTGAATTAACAGTGCAATGGTACGCGTTCAGTCATTCATTTGGCTTAAAGTATTGGTGAAATAAAGACAGATAATGCCTTATTTAGAGGCTGTATTGTCCCTGCCCTGTTCACTGTAAAAATTATTTTCGTGCATGATTCAGTTGCTGAAAAATCAATAAAATGTGTGCAGCTGTGGGCAGACTCTTAAGGGTTAATGTCCACACCTGATAATGATAAAGTGGTTATCAGTGTTTGGAAATTTTATCAACAAGCTGTTGTTACACTTGGATCCATATAGATGAACCACTATAATGGGGTATATTACAGCTTACCAGAAACTATAATAAAGCAACTGGAATGGGAGGGGACAGAAGCTTCTAGAGACACATCGAAGGTCTTGTTCATAGATTTCAAGCCCGGTCTGCTCCATCACAGACAAATGTTGCAGACAAAAGACCCAGAGGCAAATTAGCAGTTTTCCCAGTTCGGAGATGTTAGTTATGAGGCTCGCAGAGACATTCCAACCTCCAACTGAATATTTAGATATTCGGTGGGGAGGAATTGTGGGTGAACTGTCAGCAAGGAGCTACAACCAATGAGGAGCAACTGATGGGGTCAGGGGAAAACCTGGAAAATAAAAAAAAGACAAACATAAAACAACATGACAGAGAACACTGTGAAGAAAACTACAGTCTTCTCAGGAAACTTTGGAGATTTTGGTTAAAGGTTGGTGGGCATATCCATGCTTCCTTGATGTCTCTGCACATCATAACTGACCTGAAGAGCGAAGCCATGCAGAGAGACTACCATGTTCTTCTTAACATCAAGGTGAGCAAAACAGACGCACAAAAAACTGCTTTTATTTTATAGTGTTTCTGGGGAGAGAGAGGGAGAGAGAGAGAGACTTGTCTGCATGATAGCTGTAATTGCTTAATCGAGATGAGAAAGATGAATCGGCAGTTAAGTGGCAAAAAAAAAAAAAATGTAATTTGTATGTCCTTGCTGCAGATCAGCTTTGAAGTTAATTGATTAGAATTTCTAGAATTTTACTAAACTGAATGTATATTAAGTGAATAATACTGTCTTAATCCAAAAATGTTTTTTATTATTACTATTTTCTTTTTTTTTTACCATAAAGCATTCAAACAGCTATTCGTCATTGTAAAGAAAAAAATCTGTGCAGTTATTGCTGTGAGCAGGAATGACCTCCTGTAATATTTTTTGTTGTAGTGGAGCTGAAGAGGCTTCTCACTGAACACACAATGTTGTTTGGTTACTGTGTTATGTAGATGGAGTGCAGCATTGGACATTAAGTTAATTTGCTTTTGCAGCATTCATCTTTGAACAATCAGCTCCTGGGGCTCCCCAACACAGAGACAGACTTCTTTATCGGTTTGTTTCTTTGAGCTCTGATGCTGACGCTGCACTGGCAATCTGAGGTGTACAGAGTTAAGACCAAGTGGAGAATAGTCCCCTTGGGTGCTCTTGTGTGGCTGACCACCCTCTGACAGACAACCTCAAGTCTCACAAACTCTTAAGGCCTATCCTGCTGCCATGAAACGAGGGATAAGATACACCACTGCAGGCTCACAGCTAACAGCTCAATGTCCCGGATACAGATCCTCTTCTTCAGTGTGACATCTTCAAAATGAAATCTTTTGTTGATTAACAAGCTCTGCACTTCTGACGTCTTTGCCACTTCATCTGGTGTCTCTGTTCACCTCTACCGTCTGAAAGACGGGTAGACAGACGTTCAAGCTTGGTATGCTTCTGCAGCTGAGACTTGGTGAAACACATAACAATGCATTCTCGATATTCTCGGTGTGTTCTTATGAGCTCTCCAAGCTTTCACAATTTTTTTGCACGTAATCTCACATTTCCCATGAGGATCAAGGTGTCACGTCCATGGGGTTTCCCCCCATGTTTTTAGTTTGATGTTTTATCATGTTTTAGGTTTATGTCTTGGTTTTTGAGTTCATGTTTTGCCATTGTTTTTCCCCTCACTTCCCATGCCAGGTCATTAGTTGTCACTCATGTCACCTGTTTTTCATTGTCCCCAGCTGCACTCAGTCACCAATCACTCTCAGTTCACTATTTAGTTCCCATGCTCCCCTTTCAGTTTGTGATTTCTTTCCCAGATCTCACCATTCCCTTGCCACGCTAAGATAAGTGGTTTGTCATTTGTTTTGTTTTGTTTTGTTTTGTTTTGTTTTGTTTTGTCACAGTTCTATTCATGTCTTTGTCCCACAGTTTAGTATTGTTATCCGGCTCAGCCGCGCTTTTTGTTTTGTCTTATTTTGAAAATAAACCAAGTTTGCTTTATCACCTCTAGAGTCCGCATCCGTGTCCTGCCAACCCACCAACCTGACACAAGGGAAGACTTGGTTTAAACTTCACTCACCTATTTCTCTGTCTTGTTCCTGACCAATATCTACAGCTTTTCATCTTTAACTCCTCTGGGATTTTGGGTCTTTTTTTCGGGCAGCAGTTGGCATTTAGAAAGCTCAATCAGTTGCTCCCGTTTATGAAACAGCTTGTGCCTTGGCATGGCTCCTCATTATAACAGATATTATCCCTCTGGGATCGAGGGTATGATTGGTCGGCTATTTTAATATTTTGCCTTAAAAACTGTTTAAAACTAAAACCTTGTCTCGTAAAAAATAACTGTAAAGTCACACACATGCGAGGTTGTGCTGAAAAAAATGACAGTTACAGTTATTCTTTAATTTTGACATACTATATTAACACATGGGACTTAAAATCATCCCAAAAACATACAATCCCAGTAGGAATAAGTTTGATTTTTTTTTTTTTTTCTTTTTTTTTTTTCTTTAAACTTTTGACTGCACCAAACTTGACAACAATATGGAGGAAAAACCATGGTGTAAAATATTTATCACAAGTCTGATTTTATTTGGCTTATCAATACAATTAAAAAACTGTTGTATAGTTTAGTCATTACTATCAACACAAGTTGAAACGGAGACTCTGCAAGGCTGCGTCTTGCTTCAACCTCATTTTAAATTGATCATGTGATTTGGATGCGTCTGTTGATTCCAGAGGGTTAAAATGGTTAGAAGTAAAAGGAGAGTCCACTCAAGCAGCACATCTTCTAAATGATTGCATAAAAAATTCTCAAGTCATTGAATTGTTAGAAAATTTCATGGGAAAAAAAAAAAAAAAAAAAACATGACCAAAGCTACTGCAACATGCTGCAGCACAACCCCGGCTGATTCCTAACCCTTGTGCAACCTTCTGAACAATGTTGAAAGCACATAGGATATAAAATATTCAAATTAGGCCAATGAAAGTCAGTTACAAAAGCTTTGGCTGACAAATAAAAATAGGCCTACACAAAATAAAAGGTTGAATAATTTTTTGCTATGGGTATCTCGTATTTTTCAGGAATACCAGCTTATTGACTTTGTCCAGCCTTGTCACAGTTTTATGTTGTGTTGCGATTGCGCTACACTTAGATTATGTGCCAAATGAATACATTTGCAAGCTAAGTTGTCCAGTAGCAATAAGTTTCCGACACATTTTCTCTACAGGGCATCAACAATTTCCCCAAGTAAGGACTTCTGCGTTTCTGTCAAAGGCTTCCATCTTTCTAACCCAGGCTACCTTAAAAAGACAAACACAGTTCACATGACCAACCTGTTCATGACTACAAATAGATAGGGATAGATTTCCACCTGGGGGATGACAACCCATTTATTTTCATTTTATAGATGGTCATTGCCTGACATCCCACCCACATTCAGATCACACTCTGCACCTCCCTTTCCTTCAGGCTGCATGTTTCATCCACCTTGTCCCCCGTCACCACCACACACTTCCTATTATGCCATAATAGCATGATGGGAGGGATGGTGCTGGGTAAAGCAGTGACCTACAAAGGATCGGACAGCAGATTTGTATTTGATATATCTGTGTGCTTGTTGATATTAGCTCTTTGCCACATATTACTGTATAGAGTAGATCATATATGACCAGAGAAAGGGTGCCAGAGCAAAACTTTAGACAAAGGAGACTTTAAACATAAAATGTGAGCATGTTGACGAAACTTACATTTGTCACAGCCTGTTCACTAAAACTGATGAAACACACAGTTTAATAAGTTAGACTAACAGTTGATTAATTTTCATTTACACTGGAATTACAAAGTATTCAAATGCAGTAAATGAATACTACTACAACAGACTAGCCCCCTTTTCAAAGTGGGTTAATATTATCCTATTAGCTCAAATCATGCTCCCCAAACAAACAAGATTTTTTTTCTTAGACCATTTTCTAATTTGATTGCTTCATGGTAAAAAAATATCCTCATATTTAGATACTTTGAAAGCACCTTTAGCATAATGTTTGTTTGATTTGCCACTGATTTATTAATAGGATTTGACTAAGTTCAGTCCCAAATACTTGTAAAATTGATATCATCCAAGGGATAACAGCAGCTGAAGTTACAGACAAAACCACAGCCACTAAGGCTTTGAATTTTTCAATTTATTTATTTGAAGATTGAATTGTTTGATAGAAAGTGCCTTAAAGTTTGCCACATCCAATAAATTTCATTCCACTTCACGATTGTGTCCCACTTGTTGTTGGTTCTTCACAAAAAATTTAAATTTTATATCTTTGTTTGAAGCCTGAAATGTGGCAAAAGGTTGAAAAGTTCAAGGGGGCCGAATACTTTCGCAAGACACTGTAGATAGATATACATGCTGTCATCTTATCACTTCCAGTACGGCTTCCTGAGTCTTCTCTAGTGAACTAGCCTGTAGTAGTCAATAGTTCTTTAATTCTGATCTCATCATTTTTCCAACTGCCAGTATTGCATTCAGTGTAAGCTAATGTCATTTCACACACAATGCCACTTTTAAGTGTGAAGTTTTTATAAGTAATCAATGTCATGGACAGCTAGTCAGTTTAGATCAGTCATTGCGCCGCTCGCGAGCCACATGCGACTCCTTAAGCTCTAATTGGCGCCTCACACTCGCATAGTAGCTTATAACAATATGGTAACAATATTTTTTTCAAATAACACACAGCGAATACTGCACAGTATTAATTAAGGCTTAATGGTGTTTCCTAAAGGGGGCTCTGTTAAACCTGGCAACGCAGCCCGCTTAAACCACCGTCACACCGACCGCAGTGCATGCTAGCTCCTTTAGCCAGTGCGAGATGCAGGCCCAATGGATCGGTTTTTAATTTGATTAAAAGGACAAAAACCATGCTCATCTTAAATGTCTCACTATGATTACAACAAATACAACATGAAGAAAGTCAAGGACATGCATGCCAGCTTCCGTGGCTCTTCCTTTGATTTTTCTCTGCCAATGTGGCTCTTGTGAAAAAAAAGTGAGTATCACTGGTTTAGAAGATCAGAAATACATCCTGATTGGTGTGGCAAGCTGAATACAACTCAGAAGCGAGTCACAAGAAGAGCCAATTCATGCCATACAAAACATCTAACATATAAAGAATGTCATGCTGTCTTGTGGATAAGTTTGTATATATCTTTTTTAATAAACTTATATATTTTTTTTTAATATACTTTTTGTCCCAGCTTGTTTAGCTGGGGCCCATTAATCATGGGCATTAATAGAAATGGTCTAATTGAAGATTGATGAAAGCTTAGTCTTTGCACTGGGTATGGAAATTCATGACCTTTTGATACCAATGCCATTGCGATACTTGTTACTGGCTGAGCAGGTTGGAAACCTGGGCAGGACTCAGCGGGACAGTCCTAGAATGGTTCAGGTCCTACTTGGAGGAGCGGAGTTATTTTGTGACTATTGGAAGTAATCAATCTGATCGAGTGGCTATGACATGTGGAGTTCCTCAGGGGTCAGTTCTTGGACCCCTTCTGTTCACTCTATACATGCTGCCTCTGGGTCAAATTCTGAAGAACTCTAAAGTCAACTACCACAGCTATGCAGATGACACACAGATATATCTCGCACTGTCTCCGGATGACTGCAGTCCTATAGAGTCATTGTGCGACTGCTTAGAGCAAGTCAAAAAGTGGATGAACCAAAATTTCCTTCAGTTAAATCAAGAAAAAACTGAGGTCATTGTGTTTGGCAACAAAGAGAAGAGGTTTGCTGTCAGTAAACATCTTGAGTCACTGTCTCTAGAAACTAAAGACCAAGTCCGGAACCTCGGCGTGCTGATAGACTCAGACCTGACCTGAAAACAATCATATCAAATCAGTCACCAATTCAGCCTTTTATCAACTTAAGAACATATCCAGAATTAAGGGTTTAATGTCCCAAACAGATCAGGAGAAGCTGATTCATGCTTTCATCTCCAGCAGACTTGACTACTGTAACGGTCTTCTGACTGGACTCCCCCAAAAGAGTCTCAAACAGCTGCAGCTCATTCAGAACGCTGCAGCCCGAGTTTTAACCAGAACACAGAGATCACATCACATCACCCCAGTTCTCAAGTCTTTACATTGGCTCCCGGTCAGATACAGAATAGATTTTAAAGTTCTGCTGCTCGTCTACAAATCACGGAATGGTTTAGGTCCAGAATACATGAATGACATGCTAGCAGAGTATAAACCCAGCAGAGCTCTGAGATCTGCTGACTCAGGTCAGATAGTGGAGCCCAGAGTGCAAACTAGACACGGTGAAGCAGCTTTTAGCTGTTATGCTGCACACAGCTGGAACAAACTACCAGCAGAACTGAAATCAGCCCCAACTGGAAGCACTTTTAAATCCAGGTTAAAAACATTTCTCTTTCGGTGTGCTTATTGTTGAGTTTATATCTTTCTTTTTCCCCTCTTCTTTGATTGCTTTTAACTGTGTTTTTAATTTTTATTCTATTTTTTTTTTTTCTCTTTAAATTGCTGCTTTATGCTGTTCTTTTAAATGCCTTGTCTTTATGTAAAGCACATTGAGTTGCCTGTGGTATGAAATGCGCTATATAAATAAAGATGCCTTGCCTTGGTTCTTTATTCATTCCGTTGTCAATTCTTAACCTAATTTTCTACAAGGAAATAAGTATATTACACAATTTTTCAGTATCAACGTAACTTCTTTTTTCTTTAATCTGATTTTCCAAATATAGGAACAATTGTGAATATTGTCCTTGTAAACTCCAAACAAATAATATAGATAGAATACTAAGCTGATATCAAAAAGCAACTTGACAATTCTAAAATATTTTTTTCCATCTCAGAGAAGTACTTATTTAAATATCTTATTACCTTCCTTAAATGTAAGTTCTCTACTGTTAAAAAAGGGTGCAATGACTTCCAATGATTCTTCCATCTCTCTCACCAAATGTGAACAATGTATCTCTTAGAATAAATGTAAGATGTTTTCCATATTCAGAACTCCCAACATATTGTTCAGCACAAGACAAGAACATTTTAGATATGTGTATGTATGTGTACGAACATGCCTCCCAGAGACGCGTATAGTACAGCACCCATCGCAGTGACACAATTCAACTGCAATTTAGCTTGGCAACTTGATGTCAATTGGCATTTTTATGCAATCAGTTACTATAAATTGGACTCAACTGGAAAATAATGAACTGTACTGCATGGAAATATCATTGGATTACAACAAATTAGGAGTGAAATGGATCGTATTTAATTGGACTTTTATTGAACTCATTCATTTTCTCTGGGATTTAATTTTTGTGCCTAGAGACGACTTTTGTTGTGAGTTGGCAATTGTTAACTGAGTTTCATTAAAGTATGACATTTATACGAGTGTGTTTGATTTAATTTAACTTTCTTTTTTGCTCATTATGCCAAGATATCTACTGATCACGGCAAACCTATTCTCTTCCAAACCTGGTGTTAAAATATTATATAACCTATTTTCTATTTCTCCAAATGTTGGTACCAAGGAGAAGTTATGATGTGGTCTCTTTTGCTACCCTGTTTTACTTTGCGATTGCTGTAAATCTTTAAAAGACTAATATGTTAACTTCATCCTCCTTTAAAAATTGTAATCTGATCTTTTCCCTCCATAGTGTGCAAACTTTAATAGCCTTTAACCTCTTTTGAGTTGAGTTTATTTATTTAAAGCACTGTGCTGTCCAATCCTCCTTAAGGGGACTTTGTGGCTTTTTAAAGTGAATACCGGACGATAACTTTTTGTCAGATGTGGAAATGTGGCTTTTAATATGTAATGGAATCACTATAATATGTAATGGAATTAATTTTGAAGTCATGTAAAAAAATTTAAATTAATGAGTCATAAAATTGCAGATTGATAAACAAGTGCAGATGTCTATGGTGTCTTCAAGCACCGTCCCAAACAAAATTGAGAACAATTATCTTCAATTGTGGCTCTCAAACTGGTTTGTGGAGTGGAAGCAGTAACAAACAAACCAGAAGAAAGAGGGAGCTTCAGATAAAAAATGTAAGTAGCCTGGATTGTTTATTGCTCACCTCATACTTGTCTAAAGAAATTAAACCATCTTTTTGTGGGGTTTTTCTTGCGTTTTGTTCTTACAAAATGTTATTGGTATAAACTGTACTATTTTTTTTTTTTTTTTTAATAGTAGCACATGCCATTAGAGCAGAGCACATTCAAGATACCAAAAAAAATGCTGAAAAAAAACAAGTTTGTTTGTAACGAATGTATACAATTCTCTTATTTAAAAATAAGTTTCAATGTTTACAAGTTCTTCTGATTAATGCATTCACATGAAGTGGGGGATAGAGGATGTCAGTTGCAAACTTTTGCCCTCTGGCTCAGGATTGATTTGACCCTGCTGTTAATAGATGAGTTCAGATAACTGGGAAACCACACACAGAGCAGGGGAGAAAGTTGTGAATACACTTTCTAATTTTAGATTAAATTTAGTTATTAAATAATTATGTTTTGTATTGTGGGGGGGGTGTAGGAGAGAACAGAGACTGCTGATAGGAAAGCTGCAAAACGGACAAAAATAGAAAACTGAACAAACTGATCAAGAAGGCTGGCTCTGTGCTGGGGACTGCACTTGAGCTGAAAAGAAGATTGCTGCACAAGTTGGTTAATATAAAGAACAACAGTGGCCATCCTCTTCATAGCATTGTGTTGAAACATCAGTGTATAATCAGCTTGAGGCTTCTTCAGCTCCGATAGAAAAGAAAAAAGAAAGATACAGGAGGTCCTTCCTGCCAGCAGCAGCAAGTGTTTATAATAAAAAGCTTGTAATGACTGCTTAAAAAAAAAAGAAGGGATCACTGCAACTATTCAATTTATTTTTAGGATTGAAAGTATTTTTTCATTTCATTTGATTTAAATAAATTTCATAGCAGCACTAACAATGGAATAACTCTTGTACATATTTTGGTTGTAAATGCATAAATTTGTGCACAGTGTATCAATACCAAATGTAAGAACTGCACATCCTGCTCACTTAGTGAAAACACATTGCTCTGATTCCTAAATAAAATAAAAAAGAAAGAAAAACAACATATGTAACATGCAAAAAATAATTTGTTTATATTCCTTGGTTACATTTTATGGGAAACACATTTGGTAGATTTAGAATGTATTTGCCTGCTGCTCCCCACCATTATATGCTTCAATTCATACATCTATTTGTGAGCCCATAAAACAAGCATTGACTACCCATGTAAATTGTGTTCCTCACAATAAATTATATGCATACTTGCAAAAATACATAACTGCCGTCGGTCTCCTCGCTTCATGTCACCAGCATACTAATAGCACCATGCTAGGAGGCCAATGATGCCACTTCCATTATTTTTCCATTTAGCCATAATTTGGTGGAGGAAGCTCGGCTTGGCTAGATTGCCTTCCTCTACCCTTCTTGTCTATGATTTCTGGAATCCTTGCTCCTTGTCTCACAGGCTGGATTTATATCTCCTAGTCACTGATTTTTTTTTTTTGCCTTTTCATTCAGCCTCTGAAGCACAGGGGGTTGTTTTCATCCCGGAGAGTGGATAGAAAATGCCAGTGACCTGTGCACATCTTTGGTTGACTGAATAATTTGGACTCGAGCTGTGAAAGGCACAAGCTCAGGGGGTGCAGGTCAAGTTATCCCACAGTGAAACAGACACCATGGGAAAGTAATGCAGCCCAAACCTGCTTCGTATGCCAGGCCGATACGAAATGGAATAGCAGAAGTTCTTCATCACAACACATAAATATATATATTTTTTGACGGCTGATCTTGGTAAATAACATGTTTCATTGACTCTTGAGAAAATGATCAGTATCTGAAAATAATGAATTTCATTTAATAAAATTCACATAGATAATGTGAATTTATTGTGCATGTGAAACGGAGAGAAAAAGTGAAAGGGATTTACATTAAGTACTAATAAACATTCTGTTACAAGCTTGTATCCCTTCAGCAGAATGCGAACAGGTGGCATGATCCCACATTTTTCACAGAAAATTTCTATTATTCTTTTAGTTAATAATTCTTTCCATACAGAAATTAGATGAGGGACTGCACAGTGGTGTAGTAGTTAACACCATCACTTCCCAGCAAGAGGTTCCTGGTTCGAATCCCAGCTGGGGCCCCTTTGTTTATAGGTTGAATGTTCTCCCAGTGTATGCGTGGGTGTCTGTGTGGCCTTGTGATGGACTAGTGACCTATCCAAGGTGTACCCCTGTCGCCTGATAGCAGCTGGAGTATAGAAAATAGATGGATGGAAATTACATTACGGTCATTTTGCAGACGCTTTTAACCAAAGCGACTTACAATAAGTACGTTCAACATCGGTAGGCAAAAAGCCCAATCTCTCCCCGTCGGGGAATCGAACCCCAATCTTCCGCGTGACAGGCAGAGATACTGTCCATTATACTAACGAGGGATTTCTAAGAAATTTCTAAGAAATAAGTAGAACAACTGTAGCTTGTACACTACTTTCAGGTATAACACCTCATCCTGACTGAACGCGAGCGAGCGATTGATTAAAAAGTGATTAGAATGTGTACTTTTCAATCAGCCTGTCCTGACATGCCGTGAGCGATGTCGCTCTGTCCAGCGAAAATCGCCCGCGCTGTCTCTATCTGGACGATATTTCGCCCAAACCCAAACACCCGTCCCACAAAGATCTGAACCGAAGGGCGGGCGGCCGCAAGTGAGTACTTTCTGAACCAACAGAATCACTCCCGACAAAATCTTCATGCTGCATATCAGGACACCCTCGCAAAATTTCACCGTCGTATCGCGTCAGTTTCGCTCGCTTTCAGTCAGGATGAGGTGTAAGGCGTGCCTCATTGCAACTGGGATGTTAGTATTAGGACTGATGCTAAAAAAAGATGATAATGTGACCATTGTGGCCACTTATTTTATTGAAAATACTCCTTGAAAAGTAAAAAAATGCATAATTTGGGGGAAACACTAAAACATATAAATATGATTGTCAGAATATTGTTTGCATCCATTACAGGGAATACTAACCACAGTAAATTCCAGTGGATTTAGTGTTTATGCAGACGGTGGAAAAATGTCAGTCTTAGTTTTACTAGATCTCAGTGCTGCATTTGATACAGTTGACCACAATATATGTCACAAGGCCAGCGTTGTGAGAGTTTTTGTGCTTGTTTGTACTGTTTTGTCTTTGTCTCTTGTATGTTTGTTACCTTTTCCTTCCCCTTGCACAGTCACTTCTGGATCTGCTTACCTGCCACTCCACACCTGCACTGCTGCTTCAATCAGGCCACCTGGTTCCCATCAGCTCATCACCCAGTCTGTATTTAGTTCCTGTCCCACCGTCTCTGCCGGATCGTCATTCTGTATCACAGATTGTCGAAGTGACTTCTAGCCAAGCACAGTCTAAGTACTCTATATGTTGCTAATATAAATCTGTTTTGTTCAGTTTCCGGATCTGCCTTTGTACCTGCCTGTCAGCCCACCAGTCTGCCTGCCAGCTCGCCTGCCAGCCCAGCCATTCCCTCAAACTAACCTGCAGCTATTTCCCCCTGGACCCCCTCTCCAGCCCATACCCCCTTGGACCAGAGCCCCACCTTCCCACACCATCCTTTATAAATGTATTATTTATCCTTTATTTAAGTCCAGGTTGAAGACACACCTATTTTCAGGTGTGTTTGAATAAAGCTCAAATCTGAAGCTTGAGTTTCAAAACTTAATTACATTTTAACTACTGATTTTATCTATTGTTCTTATTTCTTTCTTTTTTGTTTAAAATTTAAATCATGCTTTTTATTTCTACTGTTTTAATGTCACTTTAAATCGCCTTGTAGTTGAATTGTGCTATACAAATAAGCTTGCCTTGCCTTATGCATGGGATGCTGTTTATAACTTTGCATTGGATTACACAGTGGCAGGCACATATGGAGGAAGAATAAAACAAATTCAAGGCTGTTTCTTTATGCTATTTCACTTTGCCAATGTGCTAACTTATATTCAAGTCACACTCAATCTGGATTAAAGATCATGACTTGGCAAGTGGTATTTAGATGACATCCCACAATACTTTAGGACAGTATTGCCCAAAGAAAGGGAATGCAAGGGCACCATTGTTGAGGAGATTCAAGGATTGCTTTTTGGATTCTAACTAGTTTGTCACCCCTTGGAAATATGGACACAGATATGTATTCCCAAGAATAGGGGGGGTATGCTAGAAGAATCCAACAATGCCAAAGGGTTTGCACTGAACATAATGGATGTAAATGCTGTTTTTTGCCAAATAGCAAAGTCTGTCATCACACAACTTGAATGGTTCTAGAAAGTCTGGGAAGTGCTTAGCCAGCGAGTAGACTGATGATAACTCCCTTTTTAGGTAATTGAGTTTGAAACCAACGTGTGTTCCAAACTCTTCCAAGATATTGAAATTGAAGGGTGTGAGCTTCCTGGACTTGAAGTGTGAATGAGCAAATTGCCTGTATAGAGCAAGAATTCTAAATTGCTTTCGGCTATTTCATGTCTTCTTTTTTCTGTCTGCAGTATGATAGCAAGGAGTTCCGTTGCAACAGTGAACCAAATTAATGAAAGCTGCCAACCTTTACTTGTGCCTCTCTCTCTCACTGAAGAGGTAACAGTGTGTTGTTTGTTTGCACTACGGCCTTGAGGGATGAATGATGGAGGACATCACCTGTTGAAGATGCAAGGCCAGAACGAATGAGATGATGTTGTGATCTACATTCCAATCTAGCAATTTCTGAGCCTTTATTGTAACACCACTATGTTTTGGACTTGTACACTAACATAAATTATAGACTTTCAAGTAAGATTATAGGTGGAGATCACAGGGGGTGCATGTCATCCCCATTCTGGAATTTTTTTTTTTTTTTAAAAATGACTGACCTCCCTTTCAAAATTGTTATATTTGGTGTCCACGAAAATCATCGACAGAGAAAAAGAAAATGGGTTAAAAAGTTTTCAAATACTGTGCCGGCTCCAATAAATATAGATTCCTCACGGTCTGTTTCTCGCCCAACACTGAAAAAGAATATCTGCCCATGAGTGAGACTGAGCTCGAAAAGCACTGAAAAACTGAGATTTAATTATATCAGTAACTCAAATTGATTATACGCCACATTGGGTTTCAGCTATATCTATTGTACTCAAATGCTGCCTTTAACAACATGAAATTGCTGGAAGTAAAATAAGATCATCATAACACGAAGGCTGATATATTTTTAATGTCTGTGGCACTTTGGCTGTGCATCTTTGCTCCATGACAAATTTTTAAACATGCTATCAGACTGGGTTCAGACACAGGGAGAACCCAAATGCACGACCCGTAGGTAGAATTTGGTAACAGCCTTTATCAACAAGAAAAAAAAACCCAACGAAATCACCCAAATGGGGAAACCAAAAATCACAGACTGAGGTGGATAAAACCGAATGACAAAGTATCAAAATAAACCGCTGCACAAAAGAGCAGGAAAACCAACAAGCCAAAGAAAACGGTAATGAAACAGAGCAGCAACAGAATGAACAAAACCCAAAGTATCAAATAAACTCACTGAAAACAAGCAAGGAGCACAAGGAGGTAAAGCAACCAAGAGCACAGAGACACACGGAGGAGCTGAGGTGACAATCTAACGAGCAGGGGCGAGGCTAAGGTATTTTTAGTGGTGCCAGGGCACCACCGTGAGATAGCCCGGCACCCCCTGGCTCAGCACATTTCTAAAAAGTTATATCATGCAAAAACACTTTTTTTTTTTTTTTTTTTTTTTGCTCAAGGATGCATTATTTTAGTGATCATTTTATTTATTTTCTAGCAGTTGTTTTTGTTTTAACTCTTTACTCCCAAAATAAATGTTAGTTATCTTCAATATTTGTCTCAGGCTCTCTGTTATCCCTGTCAAGCCACAGTCTTTAGAAATGAAGAGGTCAAAATTGAATGTTGTAGGGGAAAACACTACTCAAAGCAAAACTAATACGGCTCCAAAATTTATAAATGTACTAGTTCGCCTCAATTAGTGAGAAATAATGTGCCTCTGTGAGCACTGGGGGCTGGGCACCCCTAAAGACCAGATCCTAAAATCGCCCCTGCTAACGAGGACTGAGAGAAAAACCGGAGTACATATACAGACACAGAGGAAGGAAAATGAGCGACAGGTGGAATGGATGAACACTGATTGAAGGGGAAAACAGGAAATAGAGACAACACACCACAATAAAACAGGAAACAGAACACACAGGGTCACAGACGGAAACATGACACATGCTGAAACTCTAAATGTCAAGCAAGTGCTGCTCAGTTTGTGCCACCTCTGTGATACATGTCATCCAGCTGTTTTGCATGCTCTCATATGTATGAATGGGTGTTGAAATAAAATACTGACATTCAGCACCAGTGATGGGCAGTAACGCGGTACTGTAATCTGATTACTTTTTCATGTAACGAGTAAAGTAAGGGATTACAATTGCAAAAACTTTCCCGCAAGCAGGCTGCGTTACTAAACCGTGATTTTGTTTGTGAGAGCGTCTCATGACGATCGCGTATGAGCGGTGAGACGTCAGCGCATGAAGATCAACAAGAGACAACATGGAGCGTTTAATGCTCGGAAGTACCCACATTACTTCAATGAGCGCGCATGTGTGGGTGTACGTGCGCGCGCACCGGAACGAGGGGGCCCGGTTGGGATGTTTTGCCCCTGGGCCCTGGGCGCTTTTAACCAAAGCGACTTACAATAAGTGCGTTCAACATCGGTAGGCAAAAGAACTTCAGGTCACAAGAAATCATAAGTGCATTTCCTTCCAATACCAAACAGCTAAGAGCAAAACTAAGAGCAAAACTAGTGCTAGAGTAAGTGCGATAACCAACCAGCCTCTCACCAACTGCACACCAGTCACAGCGGGGTGGGGATGCAAACCCTGGTTCGGGTAGGGGAAGAAATAAAAGAGGTAAGAAAAGCAGGACTGGGATTCAAACCCTGGTTTGGGTAGGGGAAGAAATAAAAGAGGTAAGAAAAGCAGGACTGGGATTCAAACCCTGGTTCGGGTAGGGGGTAATGAAAATATAGAGGGTGCCAGTGGTGGAGGAAACAATAAGTGTGTAAGGAACTAGGACGGCCCAGGTGCTGTCCTAAGAGGGCGGATCAGGGTAGTTTTTCTTGAAGAGGTGGGTTTTCAGCCTACGGCGAAAGATGGGCAGCGACTCAGCTGTCCTGATATCAGTCGGGAGATCGTTCCACCATCGGGGTGCCAGAACAGAGAAAAGCCGTGACCGTGTCGATCGTGCGCAGGGACCCCTGAGTGACGGGGCAGCCAGGCGCCTGGTGGCCACAGAGCAAAGTGGTCGGGCGGGGATGTAGGGCTTGACCATAGCCTGGAGGTATGAAGGAGCTGTTCCTTCCACTGCCCTGTAGGCTAGCACCAGAGTCTTAAACTGGATGCGAGCAGCTACAGGGAGCCAGTGTAGAGAGCGGAGAAGGGGAGTGGTGTGGGAGAACTTGGGGAGGATGAACACCAGACGAGCAGCAGCTTTCTGAACCAGCTCCAGAGGTCTGATGGCAGAAGCCGGGGCGCCAGCAAGGAGGGAGTTGCAGTAGTCCAGGCGGGAGATGACAAGAGCCTGGATGAGCACCTGTGCTGCCTTGTCGGTGAGGAAGGGGCGAATCCTCCGGATGTTGTAGAGGAGGAATCAGCAGGAACGGGTCACTGATGCGATGTTTGGCGAGAACGACAGTTCGTCGTCCAGGGTCACACCCAGATTCCTCGCGGTCCGGGTTGATGTCACCACAGAGTCATCCATGGTGATGGCCAGGTCTCTGAATGGGCAGCCCTTCCCCGGGAGAAACACCAGCTCAGTCTTGTCCAGGTTGAGCTTAAGGTGGTGCATTGACATCCACCCCGAGATGTCTGCCAGGCACGCAGCAATGCGTGCTTCCACTTGGGTGTCAGAAGGGGGAAAAGACAGAATCAGCTGGGTGTCGTCTGCATAGCAGTGGTAGGAAAAGTTATGGGAGTGGATGACAGAACCAAGAGATGATGTGTAGAGGGAGAAAAGAAGAGGACCCTGGACCGAACCTTGGGGAACCCCGGTGGTGAGCCTACGTGGCTTCGACACAGACCCTCTCAGTGTGACCTGGTAGAAGCGATCTGTCAGGTAGGGTGAGAACATGGGGAGTGCAGAGCCAGAAACCCCCATTCCCTCCAGGGTAGAGAGGATGTCGTGGTTCACTGTGTCAAATTATTTAATGATTAATAAACTGTTTGTAAACCATCAAGTAACATTTATTTGACTTCTTTTAATGGTGATCTATAAAAGTAATTATTTTGCATTGATAAAAGAATAGGGTCTGATCATCGTATTGAACACATTTATGAACAGAGAGTCAATAACATGAAACACTGTACCACAGATAAACATGGTGGTAGACAGGAACGGTGGGATTACAACACAACAATGGCAAATATAATTTTAAAATGAATTGATAATACAATATTCAGGAATACTGAACTTGAAAATTAAATATCACAGTGTCTACTCACCCCATATTTCCACGAATTAACAATAAACAACAAAGCAATGAACAACATCACACACCCTGGAATGTCAAAATGTATTTGTCTATTTGTATTGCTTTGCAATATCATGGAGCAGGCATCCCAATGGACTATTATAGTGTTTTTTACCCAGCCATTCATTCCACTCAATCACAATCAGGTGATCTCTTAGTAGATCCTCAGTGCGATTCCCCCGGAGTCTCACAATGGTCTCCTTGTAACTCCTCCAGGCCCTCTCAATGTGCTGAGTGTGGCAGCCTGTATCAGCATTGACATACTCCACACTGTGGTTGACTGTATAATGCTTGTATCCAAATTCGGTAGTGATGTGTCCATCCATGTCGAGGCTTCGAAGCGTGTGTCGAGTAATTTAGGATGTATTTTGTGAAGCATGTATTGAGGCGTGTGTCGATGACGTATGTGGTGACGTTCGAGGCCTCGTGAACCGGCCATACCACGTGACTGGTTCAGGAAGGCTTTGCACGTAATTCGAAATATAAGCGCGAGTGAGACAATTCAATTCAAATTCAATTCAAAAATACTTTATTTATCCCAGAGGGAAATTAAATGTTGATGTAACTCAATTAAAGGTGGGGTAGGGGATCTTTTTCTGGAATTTTTTTTTACATATTGCTTGAAATACTCTTCACACCCCCATTGCAACCAATTAATTAAAAGTTTTGACACAAATATGAAAAGTTTTAGTGGCCTCTAGAACGTACAATCTAGGAAAAACAGTATCCAATCATTTTGAACGGACCGTTCACAATGATTGGATTCTGATGCCGTCTATCAAACTGCAATCTGCTCCTCCTTCCCCCTGTGCGCGTACCCTGCTCCGTGAACGAATTACGCGTCCAGAAGCTTGGCAGGAAGCTAAACTAGAGCCAGCTTGGCTAGCACCTAGCATTATTAAACGTATAGTTATCATACTAAATACGGAAACGATCGATGCTTGCTGTCAGAACAGCACTCGTGCACCGTCGTGCTCGTGCGCGTTCATGTACTCTAAAGGCGTGCCTTCGGGGGGAAAGTGAAGAAAAGGGTTGGGACTTTTTACCTGTGTATTTTCAAAATGCAGCTTCGCTGGACTCAAAATCCAGGATCTCCTACCCTACCTTTAAATCAAGGAGTTATTATAGATGCTGATGGCTGTGGGCAGGAAAGATTTCCTGTAGCGGTCCGTTTTGCATCCAAACTGAAGAAGCCTTTGACTGAAGAGACTCTGTTTTCCGATAACAGTCTCATGGAGAGGATGTTCAGTGTTGTCCATAATTCTCTTGATTTTATGCAAAATCCTTCTTTACATTATTGTCTCCAGAGGTTCCACAGTCGTCCCCAGAACAGAACCAGCCTTCCTTATCAGGTTGTTGAGTCTTTTTAGGTCCCTGGTTCTGATGCTGCTGCCCCAACAGATGACGCAAGAGGAAATGACGCTCTCAACAACAGACTTGTAGAAGATCTGCAACATCTTGTTGCAAACCTTGAAGGACCTTAGCTTCCTCAAGAAGAACAGTCTGCTCTGTCCTTTCTTGTAGATGGCTTCACTGTTGTGTCTCCAGTCCAGTCTGTTGTCCAGATAAACACCAAGGTATTTATATTCCTCAACCACCTCCACTTCTTCTCCCATGATGGAAACAGGGTTTGATCTGACCCTGTTTCTCCTGAAATCAACAATCATCTCCTTTGTTTTGTTAACATTCAAGATGAGATGATTGTTCCCACACCATGCCACAAAGCGGTCCACCAGCTCTCTGTACTCAGCTTCTTTTCCATCTCTGATACACCCGACAATTGCAGAGTCATCTGAATATTTCTGTAGATGACAGGAGTCTGACTGGTACTGGAAGTCTGAAGTGTACAGAGTGAAAAGGAATGGTGAGAGTACAGTCCCCTGTGGTGCTCCTGTGCTGCTGATCACCTGGTTAGACACACAATTCTTCAGTCTGACAAACTGTGGTCTGTTTGTCAGGTAGTCATTAATCCAGGTGATTGTTGAGGCCTCCACCTGAGTCTTCTGGAGTTTCAGACTAAGCAGATCAGTCTGAATTGTGTTAAATGCACTGGAGAAATCAAAGAACATGATCCTCACCCCCTGCAGTTTGCTTATCCTCCATGGCGATAAGCAAACTGCAGGGGGTCCTGATATGTGCTGGTTTGCTTACACAGGTGGGTCAACAGGAGTCTCTCCAGGACCTTCATGATGTGGGATGTCAGGGCAACAGGTCTGTAGTCATTGATGACTGAAGGGTGAGTTTTCTTTGGTACCGGAACCAGACAGGATGTCTTCCACAACAGTGGCACCTTCTTTTGGGTCAAGCTAAGGTTGAAAAGGTGTTGCAGAATCCCACAGAGCTGCTCTGCACAGGCCTTCAGGACTCGGGGGCTGACACCATCTGGACCTGCAGCCTTGTTCAGGTTCAGTCTCTCCAACTGCCTCTTCACCTGACTTCTAGAAACAGAAAAGTGGGAGGGGGAGGCAAAGGGGACAGAAGCATCTCCTGATTTGGTTGAAGACAAACTAGTGGAAGCAGAAGAATCCATGATTGAGGTGGAGATGTTACAGGAAAGCTGTGGGTCAGAGGAGGGTGGGATGTCTCTTTGGCTGGGAACAGGAGGGGAGGATGGTGAGCTTGTTCCTGAACTGAACCTGTTGAAGAATGTGTTCAGCTCATTTGCTCTGTCCAGACTTCCATCCATCCGATCGTCCCTCTGCTTGAGGCCTGTGATCTTCTTCATTCCTGACCACACATCTCTGATATTGTTCCTCTGCAGTTTACTCTCAAGCTTCTTTCTATACACCTCCTTGCTCTCTCTGATCTTGACTTTGAGCTGCTTCTGTATACTCCTCAGTAACTCCCTGTCTCGCTCCCTAAAGGCTCTTTTTTTCTTGTTCAATAGTTCCTTTAGCTCACTGGTGATCCAGGGTTTGTTATTAGGGAAGCATCTCACTGTTCTGGTGGGGATGGTGTTGTCCACACAGAAGTTTATATAGTCAGTCACACACTCAGTCATGGCATTAATGTCCTCTCCATGTGGCTTACAAAGAGAAATCCAATCAGTTGCATCAAAACAACCCTGTAAGGCTTCTTCAGCTTCCTGTGACCACTTTCTAACAGTCCTTTTTGTGACAGGTAGTCTCTGGACAAGGGGTTTATATGCTGAACAGAGAAAAACAAGGTTGGGATCTGATTTACCCAGGGGAGGTCTTGATTTGGAAATGTATGAATCCTTGACATTTGTGTAAAACAAATCCAATGTCTTGTTTTCTCTGGTAGAGCAGCTGACAAACTGTTGAAAAGTTGGCAGTGTAGCAGAGAGTGAGGCATGATTAAAATCACCAGATATTGCCACAAAAGAATTGGGGTGTTGTGTCTGTATCTTAGCAACAACGGAACTGATGACATCACATGCAGTGTCGGCAACAGCTGAGGTTGGAATGTAAACAGCCACCAAAACAACACTGGTGAACTCTCTTGGATAATAATATGGACGAAAACTTACTGCCAATAGTTCAATGTCAGGACTGCAGAGACAACTCTTCACAGTAACATGTCCTGGGTGACACCATCTGTTGTTGACAACCACTGCCAATCCACCCCCTTTCCTTTTCCTGCTACTCTTTAAATCTCGATCTGCTCGTACAGTCAGGAAGCCCGGCAGAGAGACGCTGGAGTCGGGGATATGATCCTGTAGCCATGTCTCATTAAAACACACGCAATGGATCTACCCCTTATATTGTGTGGATTTAGAACCTTATGGTGTAAACTTATTGTTCACAGCTAGCTGCCTTTTTGTTATGGAGCCAGTCAGAAAGAGGATTTCTTTTCCTGTCCAGGAGCATTTTGAGCTGATCTCTTAACCTGCTGATAATCCTATAAGCCACGTTGTCATTTCAATCCAATCAAATCAAATCAAATTTATTTGTATAGCACATTTCATGTACAAACAGTTCAAAGTGCTTTACATAAAATAAAAGCATTGCAGCAGGGAGTGCAAGAAGCATTAAAAATACATAAAATAATATAAAGAGAAACAAATAAAATCATTTAAATGAATTTAAAAACAGGCAACAGTCAAGATAAGTTAAAAGATATTTCATGCATAGACACATGAGAAAAGAAATGTCTCTAACCTGGATTTAAAAATGTCTACATTTGGTGAAAGTTTAATCTCCACTGGCAGTTTGTTCCACTTATTTGCAGCATAACAGCTAAATGCTGCTCCTCCATGTTTACTCTGGACTGGACCAGCTGACCTGAGTCCTTGGATCTAAGAGCTCTGCTGGGTTTATATTCTCTGAACATATCACAGATGTATTTTGGGCCTAAACCGTTCTGGGATTTGAAAACCATGAGCAGGCTTTTAAAATCTATTCTGTGACTGACTGGAAGCCAGTGTAAAGATTTTAAAACTGCTGTGATGTGTTCAGATCTCTTAGTCCGGGTTAAAACTCTAGCAGCAGCGTTCTGGATGAGCTGCAGATGTTTAATGCTCTTTTTGGGAAGTCCAGTTAAAAGAGCATTACAGTAATGGAGTCTACTGGAGATGAATGCATGGATGAGTTTCTCCTGGTCTTTTTGGGAGAGGAAACCTTTAATTCTGTTGATGTTTCTGAGGTGGTAAAAAGCTGCCTTGGTGACAGCTCTGATGTGGCTGCTGAAAGTCAGATCTGAGTCTATCAACACTCCGAGGTTACGAACTTGGTCAGTGATTGTAAGGGCCCGAGTCTCAAGATATTTACCAACGCTGACCCTCTTCTCTTTGCTACCAAACAGAATGATCTCAGTTTTGTCTTCATTTAATTGTAGAAAATTCTCTCTCATCCAGGTGTTTACTTCCTCCAGACACTGACACAGTACGTCTGCTGGGCTGCAGTCGTCTGGTGACAGAGACACATAAAGTTGTGTATCGTCTGCATAACTGTGATAATTGATGTTAAAATTCTGCAATAACTGACCCAAAGGGAGCATATACAAGTTAAACAGAAGAGGTCCAAGAATTGACCCCTGGGGGACTCCACAAGTCATGGCCACTCGCTCAGATTCATAGCTGCCAATTGTAACAAAATAACTCCGGCCTTCTAAGTAGGACCTGAACCAGTTAAGGACCGCTCCAGAAAGCCCAACCCAGTTTTCCAGCCTGTGCAACAGGATTCTGTGATCTACAGTATCAAACGCAGCGCTGAGGTCCAACAGAACCAGGACTGAAACATTACCAGAATCAGTATTCAACCTCATGTCGTTTAACACTTTGACCAGAGCTGTTTCAGTGCTGTGATGACGTCTGAAGCCTGATTGAAAGTTATCAAGACTTCCACTTTCATTCAGAAAGTCGTTGAGCTGGTTAAATACAACTTTCTCAATAATCTTGGATATAAAAGAGAGATTAGAGACAGGTCTGTAGTTGTTCATCATAGAAGCGTCTAGAGTTCTCTTCTTTAGGAGTGGCTTAATGGCAGCTGTCTTTAGTGACTTGGGAAAAATGCCTGATGCCAGTGAGCTGTTAACTATTCGTAGGAGATCACTTTCTACTGAGGTAAAAACAGTTTTTAAAAAGTCGGATGGTATTATGTCCAGAGAACAAGTTGTTGATTTCAGCTGCCGAACTGTTTCCTCTAGGATTTTTAAATTAACAATATTAAATTGTGACATAACGTCAGAGTTATTTCTAGGTTTTAGACACAGATTAGTTGTCTTGTTTGTCTGTGTTGCGTTAATGTTTTGTCTAATTGTTTTGATTTTTTTTTTTGGCTAAAAAAGTTGGCAAATTCGTTGCATTTCTCAGTGGAGAGGTCTGGATTTGACTGTTTAGGAGGATTTGTGAGTTTTTCAACTATAGCAAACAGAGTTCGAGACTTGTTGACATTCTTATTAATCATTTCAGATAAATGCAGCTGTCTGGCCTTGCACAGCTCATTGTTATAACTACGCAGGCTTTGTTTGTACAGCTCATAGTGAATCTCAAGCTTTGTTTTCCTCCACTTACGTTCAGCTTTCCTGCATTCTCTTTTCAGATTTTTGACCGTAGTGGTGTTTCTCCATGGGGTTTTCTGTTTGATCAAGGTGCTCTTGATTCTTATCGGTGCAACAGCTTCCATTACATTAAAAATTTTCAAGTTAAAATGATCCAGCATTCCTTCAACAGACTCTGCGCTCATTATTGGTAACATAACTATGGCCTCCCTAAACTGAGCACTTGTTTTCTCATTGATGTACCTCTTCTTAATTGAGAAGCTGGTTGTTTGAACATTCAGAGTAATATGTAAATCGAATAAAATACAAAAATGGTCAGACAAGGCCAAATCAATAACAACAACAGAAGAAATATCAACACCTTTAGAAATGACCAGGTCCAGAATGTGACCTCGAAGGTGGGTAGGTTCTGTTACATGCTGCCACAAACCAAACATGTCCAGCACAGAAGAAAATTCTTTGGCAGTACCATCCGTCATATTATCCATGTGAATGTTAAAATCCCCGGTCAAGATAAAATGGTTAAAATCAGTCGAAATAACAGACAATAATTCAGAAAAATCATCAATAAAACTTGCACAGTATCCTGGAGATCTGTAAATGATTAAGAACAGGATTTTAGGAACACCCTTTAAAATAAAACTCAGATATTCAAAAGAAGTGAATTCACCAAATGAGATCTCTTTACACTGGAATGTATCTTTAAATAAGGCAGCCTCCCCCCCACCTTTCCTACCATTTCGGCATTTATCCATAAAACTAAAGTTTGGGGCAGCTGCTTCATTAAGAACAGTAGCACTTGTGCTCTCTGTTAACCATGTTTCTGTCAGAAAAAGAAAATCTAAATTGTGTGTAATTATGAAGTCATTAACTAACAGTGACTTATTGGACAGAGATCTAATATTAAGTAAGGCTAGCTTTGTGGAGTTTACACTGGTCTCTGTTGTGTTCTGAGTTGTACGTGGTACCGTTAACAGATTAGATATATTCACCCAGCAGGCTGACTGTTTTCGATTCCTTCTTTTACTAACTAATACAGGAATCCTATTGGGTCCCAGCTTGTTCTCAGAACAGCTGTCAGAAGTCGGACTTCTATAGCAGGGACCCTGAACACATCATGGCATGGTATCTTTGGTTTGAACAGTGCTATCTTTGTTTTGAACTCTGGATGTTGTGCTGCTCCTTGAACATCCTGCACATCCCCTTGTGTCCTGCTCTGCCAGGACAGATGATGTAAGAGGAGGAGGAGGGGGTGCCCTGCGTTTCTCGGTTGATGGTGGTCGCTGGAGTCCTGGCTGGGATAGAGACATCCTTTTGAGACCTTGGGTGATGTGGAGTAAAGGGTCTGGTGAGGGGGGAGGGCTGGGGGTTGTTTGCCTCGCTGCTGTGTCCTTCAGTCTAATCTGTACAGTCATGTTTGGGTTTGCCGTCCCAAAAGCATGACGTAAATGTGCACCAAGTAATCTGCATCCAGTTCGATTGGGATGCACGCCATCAGGTCTGAAACGCTCCTTACAGTTCCAAAAGATATTAAAGTTATCAATGAACTTAATCCCATGGGCGATGCATGCATTTGACAACCATGTGTTCAGGCCAAGAAGTCTGCTGAAAAGTTCAATTCCTTTACCCACAGTAGGAATGGGGCCAGAAATGGAGACCCGGTGTGCTCCATAGTGACACAGTCTCTCAAACAGCAGAGAAAAATCCTTCTTCAGGATCTCAGAGCCAGTCTTCCTTCTCAGAATATATAAAGACCCTGTGTGGACAATGATCCTCGTGCCATCTGGATGAGTAGACAGAATGGTCGGCAAAATATCTATCAGTTCCCTGACTGATGTATCAGAAAAAGTTATATTTTCCGTCTTTGCCATTCTGACATGCTGTGTTATAGAGTTCTCGATAAGAATGGTGTCTATTCCTTTTTGTGTGGAGGTGTCGATCGCTTCTGTAGTCCTCACCTTGGTTGTGGGATTTGGACTTCTGCTGATTATCTGGTTAGCCCTTGGCTGAGTCTTGGGACCATTTCTCTTGTTTTGATTTATTTTTGTATTACATTCATCATCATCCATTCTATTTGGAGTCAACAGATCATATCTATTATGCAATGGAAGAGGTGGCGGAGTGAGTGCTGGAGGTTTAGGTTTGGTGCTGGATTTACCTCTGCGACGGACAACATGAGACCAGATCCTGGCTGGGGTTGATGATTTGGGTTTGGCACCAACACTGTTCCAGTGGGAGATGTCAGTCGGACCGTCCGGTTTGGAAGCTTCACCAGATATTCCAGTGTCATTTGGACAGATCCAGGGAAGTGTGTCAGCCAGGGCTGCAGTGTGAGATTCCACATCAGCTGTGATCCCGTGTAGAAATATCTGAGTTAGTCCTTTGGCACATGAAGGCTCCACAGCCTGCGCAGGAGCTATAATAGAGTCAATAAATTCCTCGTCGTTACGAATGTCTTGCAGCGTTTCAATCCTCTTCTCGAGCTGTGCTACCTTCGCAAAGAGTAGCTCACACTGTGTGCAGCTCACTGATACTGCAGGGTTAGGAGACATTTTTCTGTCCGATTCTCTTTGTAAACAGGAGGGCTAATACCGTTTACAAATATACAATTAAACGAAAAAGAATAAGATAATAAAATTATATCCAAGACTTGTGGAAAGAAGTAGAATGATTTAAAAGCGAATAAAGCAATAAGCAGCAGGAGGAAGCAGGAGGAAGCAGAGACGTCTGCACTCTTCAGAAGCAGGAAAACACATACACACTATTAATCGGCTGCGTGCACGTTCATATGTCACCACCTGCTTTACATTTATTGTCCACTTGATGACGCAGACGAGCAAATGAAGCGCCATGAAGCTTCGCCCATTTTTTTAACTACTAGGATGGCGTGCTTCATGAGGCTTCATCTCGTCATCACTACCTAATGGTAGGCCCGCCACTCATCAGTCAGTATTGTGGATCCAGCACTTGTTTTAGCCTGACTAGCTTAATGTTAGCTGCTAACGTTTATTTCTTAAGGGTGTTTTCACATCTGAAACTCTGTAAAAAAGGAGAAAAAAAATGATAGTCTGTTATGCCTGAATATGGTGTTCGTTATGGACAGTCCGTGACGAGCACAGAAGTCCAATAACAAAACACCACTCTGATTCATCCTCCCAATCACCCCTCTCCAGGTCTCACTGTCATTGCCCATGTGAGCATTGAAGTCCCCCAGCAGGACCAGGGAGTCTCCTGGAGGAGCACTCTCCAGTGACTCCTCCAGGGACTCCAAAAAGTGTGGGTACTCTGAACTGCTGTTCGATGCATAAGTACAAACAACAGTCAGGACTCGTCCCCCCACCCTAAGGAGGAGGGAGGCTACCCTCTCGTCCACCGGGGTAAACCCCAATGTACAGGCGCACAGCCGTGGGGCAATAAGTATGCCCACACCTGCTCTGCGCCTCTCACCACGGGCAACTCCAGAGTGGAAGAGAGTCCAACCCCTCTCGAGGAGTTTTGCCGAAAGACTGTACACTGCTGCCATAATGGACAGTAGAGTCACACATGACTGTCATGATTCTGGCCCGTCTGCCTGCTGTCTCCCTTCCCTGCTACTCCACACTCAATCAGCGTCATGCCCCTCACCTGTTCATTAGCAGTTATATTCAGCTCTCTGGCTAGCCTGGGAATTCCCATGCTGCTTTGCGCTCGATTTCATTCTCACTGCAAAGTCAGCCTGGAAACCACCGCCCTTATTTTTGCCAGAGTTTGGGAACCAATCACAGAACGGGGGGGGGGGCGGCAGCAAGACAATGACGACGTCTATGCGCTACACCGAAGCTTGTAGAGTGTTAATTCAACATGACAGCGGACACAACGTTACCGTTCAATGCAGCCTTAGAAAGTGTTTCGGAGTAGATTCACCCTGGGGTCATTTGAACCGTGACATCCAGCCAAGTAGCCCACCCGAAGTTTTTCCGATATTGGCTGAACATCAGCTGAGTTACCGAGTTATCCCGAATAGCTTCGTACAAGCGCTAACGGACCCTGGCAGTATCTCCAAAATTACCACACTAAAATCACATGTCATGAAACCAAACTTCTACAGTAGTACAAATATGGTCTGTACTCACAAAACGATGCATTTGGAAGTTTGTACATAGTCCAGGAGTTTATTATTATCATCAACACAAGCCTGATAGCTTTTCTGCTGCTAAAGCTACGTCGACGTCACTTCTGGGAGCTGGGAGCTTCAAAGTAAGATGAGGGTTGAGCTACTACTGTAGACAACAAAGCAAGGCTGCTCAATTTCTCCATTATTAAAATAAATTCACAACTCTACAACATAAAAATTCATGTAGAATATAGCATATAGGCCTACTTTGTTGTCAATTTAAGTAGCTTAGAGCGCAAGTTTACTTTTATTTTCCATTTTTTTCTTCTTCCTCGTTGAATTTCTGTCGTCATCTGGGCTATGAATCGCACGCAAAGCAGCATGGGAAATACCTGACGTCATTTGATAGACATTCGTAGCGCCCAATAAACGGCTCTAGGCATTCGTAAACCACGCCTCAAATACGAGAAAATGCACACCTAGTTCCCAGACCACCATCTCATCGAGATTGTGGACGCGTCAGCCAGGCTACTCTCTGGCAGGCAGACGTGCCAGATTTTTGAAAACCTTCGAGTGAGTAGATATCCAGCGTTCCTTCTCTGACTGATCTTGTTCTTGACCACATTCTACCTTACGGATTTCCCTGCTCTGGGTCCTCCGTCCCGATCATTACACATGCCATTATTTACAGTTTCTTGAATCACCTTGAATAGGCGCACCAGCAGCTCCTTGTTTCAAAGAAAGACAAAAGCAAGATAAGATTTAAAATGAAATTCAAACAACCGCTGACTAAATGTAAAAAAAATGAACCAAAAACAGAGAAGAACAAATAGAAATCAGTCAATGAAAGCAACACAAAGCAGAGGCACAGCAATAGATAATAAGTAAATAAATAAAAATGTGAAACAAAGCATGGAATGAAAAATAAGGAAAATTAACAGACACAAACACAACAAACATTCATACACAAGCCATAAGAAACATAATAGAAAAATTATTTGAAAAACGAGGATTACAAAAATGTTTTTGTTCATTGGTCAACTATGAGAAATATCTATGCTTATTTACAAACATTCCCTGATAGATATATACTGACAGTCAACAACTTTGCCTCTGTGGTATCTCTGAGTCACATGGTGAAAACAATTCCAGATGTTAGGATAGTAGATATCAATATCAAAATACCCTTCTCAATATTTTTATTAGCAACTGTAATTCAGTTCTGTTTCAGACGACAACCATCATCAAACTCAACCCATTCAGTGGGAAGTGTTTGGGAATTTTTGTGACTCTTGCTTGATTGTTATGGTGTTGTGGAGTCATAATCTGTTAAGACACAATTTATTAGTCATTCAAAAACATGAGAACCCAAGGTTGAAACCAGGATGCGGAGTTGTAGTTGCTTCCCACCTGCTGCTACCCTCCCAAAACCCCATGACTGCGTTGCTACCAGACCACACAAATGTAATAAATCAATAAACACAAGCCTGAAAATAAAAATCATAATGATAATAATATTAAATGTGGTTTGCTGAATATATTACATCTCTCTGTTAGTGAATGACTTGATTTGTGATCGTCATATTGATATATGATATAAATGTTCACATTTCTCTAAGGCAGAGGAGGAGTGGCAGCTATTTTCCAATAAGGGTTACTAGTCAGTCCGAGGCACAAGATTATTTTTGGCTCTGAAACTCTATCTCTGTTTTTCTCAATGAAAGTGGAAATCACAAAAACCTCTTCTGTTTGTTGTTGTGTATCATGTAATCCAAAGTTTCTGTCTGAATTTTCAGATTAGGTATCTCAGTTAGTGTTGAGTACATATAAAGTCACAGTCGTAGGTGTCATGGTCTGGAGTTTTGTGTTCTCCTGTTCTTGTTTTTTGAGTTTTTTCTTTTTCTTGGTTTGATCTTTTGATTCTATGTTCTCAGTTTGCTTTTGTTCCATGTCTTTCTGTGGTGTGTTTATTCTGGTTATTATTTTCAGTTTCCTCAGTTCCCTCCTGTTCTGATTCTCAGCTCCATTTCCACGCCTGTTTCCTTGTTAATTACCCACATTTTGTTTCAGGGGCTGTGTGGTTACCCATCCAGGACTGGTTCATTTCCCTTCATTCCCTAGTCATCGGAGGCTGTGCAGTTGCCTGTCCATTCCACTTCAGATCCTCTACAGCTGCACCAATCCTGGAGCTAGCCAAGGACATTTAAACCTGATTGTTCTTGTTGTACAGCTCATTTGTGACATTTTGTTTGTAGGCATTTTGAGATGTTGTCTCAGATGTTTGTGTCTACTTGGTTGTTAAGAGAGAGCACTTTGTGTGAACTTTTGAGCTTTCTTTTGTTAGATCCTTCTTAATTTTGGTTGTTAAATCAGATTTGGGAACTTTAAGGGTTGGTTTCTCCAATGTTTTACTTTGTCCATTAAATCATGGTTACTTTTCTGAATCTTTGTTTTTTATTTTCCTTTATGTTACCTCCTCTTTTCCCCGAGAGATCTGGGGGCGTAACACTCCTCATTTTGACTCCACCTTGTCCAGTCCATTTTCCCCTCTACCTTCGGTTAGCTTTGTGTCTGTATCTTGGGTCCTTCTTCTCACTTCATTCTCCACCGTTACAGTGGGTCCCATTGACATTCATTCCCAGCTGTGAACGGAGTGAGAGGCAGGGTACATCTTGGACAGGTCGCCAGTCCATCACAGGTCCACACAGAGACAAATGAAACAAACGGATGGCAACTGCCATTCCGACATCCCACCATGCAGACGTCCCACCATTCCGACAAGGCTTTCCAGAAAAGCTAGCTCCTTATGCACTTATTTGTCCAGGTATCAAATTTATTTGTATAGCACATTTTATATACAAAACAATTAAGAGTGCTTCACATAAAATAAAAGCATTGGAGTTAAGAAGCATTAAAAATAGATAAAATAATATAAAGAGAAACAAATAAAATCATTTAAATGAATTTAAAAACAAGCAACAGTCTAGATAAGTTAAAAGATAGCGTGCAGATTTCATGCATAGACACATGAGAACAGAAATGTTTTTAACCTGGATTTAAAAATGTCTCCATTTTGTGAAAGTTTAATCTCCACTGGCAGTTTGTTCCTCTTGTTTGCAGCATAACAGCTAAATGCTGCTTCTCCATGTTTACTCTGGACTGGACCAGCTGACCTGAGTCCTTGGATCTAAGAGCTCTGCTGGGTTTATATTCTCTGAACATATCACAGATTGTAATCCATCAGCAGGCTTTTAAAATCTATTCTGTGACTGACTGGAAGCCAGTGTAAAGATTTTAAAGCTGCTGTGATGTGTTCAGATCTCTTAGTCCGGGTTAAAACTCCAGCAGCAGCGTTCTGGATGAGCTGCAGATGTTTAATGCTCTTTTTGGGAAGTCCAGTTAAAAGAGCATTACAGTGATGGAGTCTACTGGAGATGAATGCATGGATGAGTTTCTCCTGGTCTGTTTGGGAGAGGAAACCTTTAATTCTGTTGATGTTTCTGAGGTGGTAAAAAGCTGCCTTGGTGACAGCTTTGATGTGGCTGCTGAAAGTCAGATCTGAGTCTATCAACACTCCGAGGTTACCAACTTGGTCAGTGATTGTAAGATCCCGAGTCTCAAGATATTTACCAACGCTGACCCTCTTCTCTTTGCTACCAAACAGAATGATCTCAGTTTTGTCTTCATTTAATTGTAGAAAATTCTCTCTCATCCAGGTGTTTACTTCCTCCAGACACTGACACAGTACGTCTGCTGGGCTGCAGTCGTCCGGTGACAGAGACACATAAAGTTGTGTATCGTCTGCATAACTGTAGTACCTAACTTATCGCACTTACTCAAGCACTAGTTATGCTCTTAGCTGTTTAGTTTTAGAAGGAAATGCACTTATGATTTCTTGTGACCTGAAGTTCTTTTGCCTACCGATGTTGAACACACTTATTGTAAGTCGCTTTGGATAAAAGCGTCTGCAAAATGACCGTAATGTAATGTCTTCCTTTATGTGAAGTGAAGTGAAATTTTTTTATATAGCACTTTTCAGCAACAAGGCGATCCAAAGTGCTTTACAACACAGAAACAACGATCAGGTACAGAAATACAGAAATAAATACATCAAAAAATCAAACACAGAAAGACGGATACGGAACATCAATCAGGTCATTTTAGCTAACAGTAAGATTGGTATAACTATAACAGAGCAAAAGTAAATTTAGCATAACTATAACAGGTCATTTGAGTAAACTAACAAACATGGATAAACTTTCCTCTAAGAGGCATTTAAAAATATAGCTAATAACAGAACGGTTGATATAATGAACAATAACAAATCTTTACCATACTAAGTACAAAGCCGTTCGGTGGTCTATGAATTTAATGGGAGTATTTTAAAGTCTATAATTTAACTTGGATGAAAAACTTTCATCTAAGAGGAAATATTAAGGTTGATATAGTGGTAATAGGTCTTAATAGACCATTTGAATATGACTAAGTTTTCCTCCTAGTGAAGCATTAATAAGACAAATCTATTTGATATGGGTAGAATGACAGAAGAAATACCACATTAGGGGAGAGGAGGAGAAAGATGTAGTTAGTGTCAGATGCGGATATGTTTTTGTGTGGATATATGTGTGTGTGTGTGCATATGCGTGTGTGTAAGTAAGTCCGTGAAGCATTGTCTCAGGGGCCATTGTCTTTGATAACAGGATGGAAAGCTTATCAACCAGTCTATACAGTTCAGAGCAGGTCCACAGATGTCCTCAGGGAAGGAAGGGGGCAACTTTCTCCAGGATTTATTCCATTTCATTCCCGAGTCCAGGAATCGCATCCAGCGTGCGATTCTGCTCACGTAGCATCATAGTCTGAGGGTTGTTCGCTCTGTAGAGCTCATCGCATATGTCTCGCAGCTTCACAGCGGCCAGAACAGCTGCCGAGGTTTTCCGAATTTCTCGATATGCCAGGTAACCGCCAACTCCAAAAAGCAGAAACCCTGTTATCAAAAATCCAATTTTGTACACATCTTTGACATCCTCGACTGACATTATTGGCAGATATACAATCTTCCACTCCCAGGAGTCCATTGTGTATCCAGAGAAAAATGTCCCGTCTGGACAAGAGGGTTTCCCCAAACCCTGTCTTCTCGTTGAGAAAATTTGATCAATTGCGTTGAGAGACCAGCTGGCCAAATCCATAATTCACAAGTTTTGGAAACTATGCAAAGAGAGGCTCCGAAAGATAGAGACAGAGGCAGAGACAGACAGAGGGAGGTGGGAGACAGAGAAAAGGCGTCCTCCTCCACCGAGAGCAGAAATGGAAGGAATATGCGCACTCATTGTATGTATAAAAGTCCTGCCAAAGTATTTAATTTGCATTGAGCTCTAGGTTTTGACTGGTTCATTGGAACATTGGGCCTCGTGCAAGAACCACTCGTACGAACAGATTTGTTCTTAAATCGTTCATACGAGTGATTTAAGAGAACTTGCGCATTCACCAATTTTTTTCATATTCTTATGTATGTATATTTAATTACTTTGAAGATATCATTAATAAATATATACATTATACCCCATAATTATGCCGTGTATATATCCTTACAGAGACAGACGAATGGCTGACATCGCGATTTAGATTGCCAAGGACTGTGCTGCTGCAAATATGCAGCTTGCTAGAGCCACAACTCCAGAGAGAAACACGCCGATCAAACCCAATTCCACCACACGTCCAGGTCATCATCATCCTTGGATTTTTAGCCACAGAAACCTTCCAGAGGGAGATTGGAGACAGATCGGGGGTGTCCCAGTCCTCTGTGAGTCCTGCGCTCCCATTGGTCATCAAAGCTCTCATCAGTTTATCACCCATGGTACATCAAAGGCACTGCGTTTTGCACAATATTGCCATGAATGAGGGTCTCCCACTACCTGAACCCGCCCAGGCAGACAACATGCCAGAAGACCCCCCTCATGGACTGCCCCATCAAAGAGCCATAATGATAATGATAAGGCAACAGCTGATTGCACTGATTGGCTTTAGTTGCAGTCATCGAGCGCCTGGCCATGGCAAGACTTTTTTTTAAGCCATTTTCATATCAAACCATTTCTTTATTTCGGTGACATTACGAACTACAGGTGACACGAAATTAACAGCACTTGTAATTTCTTCCCATTTCTTTGCTTTAGCAGGCCCTGTAATTCCAATGCTGACACTGCTAAAAATGACACATTTTACTTTTGGATCTCTGAAAGCAGAACTTCAATCTCAGAGCCCATAAAGTTGTTCTTTTTTCACCTTGATGCCATTCTCATGACTCAACATTTCCTGACACAGGAGACAGGAAGCGTAGCCTTATATGGTATTATTGTGGGTGAGAAGTATGTAAATTTACTATCCTCGTGCACGTGCACTTAAATACGCACGGTTAGCATTCATCATGTTTATGCAGGTCGTTTACACTTTCGAAGCTAAGAGCGTTTGTTGAATCTGACGTGGCGTGTTCGTACGAGACCTTCTTTCGAAAAAAGTGAGAGAAATTTAGAATAAGAATACGAAAATGTTCTTGATTGAGGCCCATTGTTTTTTTTTCTTTCTTTCTCATTCAGCCACTCGTTTGCACGTTTTGCGTTGTGCTTGTGATCATTGTCCTGTTGCATGATGGCATTTCAGCCAAGCTTCAGAAGGTCTCAGATTTCACTAGAATATGCTCTGGTCTACTAAATGATTGGAAGATGCAAAAGAAGCCCAAATCATCACCCATCCATCATTGTACTTGGTAGTTGATATTAGGAGTTTATGCTGATATGCTGTGCTTGTTTTTTGCTAAACATGGTGCTGAGCATTATGGCCAAACATCCTCACTTTGGTCACGCCAAAAAAGTCTTGTGGTTTGCTCAGATGCAACTTTGAAGACCTAAGCCATAATGCCATGTTCTTTTTTTGGGAGAAGAGGCTTTCTACTGGCAACTGTTTAAAACCAGATGTGCTTATGAAATGCACAAAATGTGTATAATTTGAACACTGTTTGTAGAAGGTGTGTAAAGTTGTCCATTATTTTTTGCACAAGTTGTTCCAGGGGCTTCAGAGCAGTCTCCATCACAGCCATAGTCTTCTTTATCAGTTTTACTTTGTTTGAGTCACTGGGTCGCAAGCTGACTCCAACAGAAGAAGAAGAAGAAGAACTTTTATTTATATAGCACCCTTCACAGATAAAAATCAAAGTGCTTTACACAGTAAAACAAAACCACCAAGATATGGATACACAATAAAAGTGACATCGAGCCAATCAACTAAAAGCCTGTCTAAAGAAGAATGTCTTCAGCTGCTTTTTAAAAGTATCCACAGACTCCGCCTCACGAAGGGACACAGGCAGCTTGTTCCATACTTTTGGAGCAAAAGCCTGGAAAGACACGTCACCTCTAGTTTTAAAGGAAGTCCTTGGGACCATGAGGAGGTTCTGGCCTGAGGACCGAAGGGATCGGCCGGAGCTGTAGGGACACAGCAGATCAGAGACATAGGTGGGGGTCTGCCCGTGAAGGGCTCTAAAAGTCAACACTAAAATTTTAAAATCTATACGAAATTTGATCGGCAGCCAATGCAAGGAAGATAAAATTGGCGTAATATAAGTCTGTCTGCTTGATCCTGTTAAAAGTCGAGCTGCTGCATTTTGGACCATTTGAAGACGATTTAAAACAGATTTGTTAAGACAAATAAAAAGAGAATTGCATTCAATATAAACACAAGAAACTTGTGCTAAAGAAAATAAAAAATAAAATAAATTAAAGGACCAGACTCAGTGAATAATTCCTACACTCCGTATTATATAGATCAATGAGCAGTGCTGACCAACATGTCATTGGGGTCATCAGGTGGGAACCTCCTTTCATCAGTGTTTCGTCTAGTTGGGCCCACGACACCTCCAGGAGGCTAGACAATGACCACTGGCGTCCCAGAGTCACCCCCCTAATGCCAGCCAACACTGCCCCTCACACCACAACAACCATAATCTACCTCAGCTTCTCACCAACTGCACACCAGTCACAGCGGGGTGGGGATGCAAACCCTGGTTCGGGTAGGGGAAGAAATAAAAGAGGTAAGAAAAGCAGGAATGGGATTCAAACCCTGGTTCGGGTAGGGGTAATGAAAATATAGAGAGTGCCAGAGGTGGAGGCAGGACAAGACACACTAGCAGATTCAGCAGACAAACTCACCTAAATAGTCCTATAATCACTAAAATACCAGCAAAAACAAAGCCATACAACTCACTCTCACCAACTGCACACCAGTCACAGCGGGGTGGGGATGCAAACCCTGGTTTGGGTAGGGGGAGAAATAAAAGAGGTAAGAAAAGCAGGAATGGGATTCAAACCCTGGTTCGGGTAGGGGTAATGAAAATATAGAGGGTGCCAGAGGTGGAGGCAGGACAAGACACACTAGCAGATTCAGCAGACAAACTCACCTAAATAGTCCTATAATCACTAAAATACCAGCAAAAACAAAGCCATACAACTCACTCTCACCAACTGCACACCAGTCACAGCGGGGTGGGGATGCAAACCCTGGTTCGGGTAGGGGAAGAAATAAAAGAGGTAAGAAAAGCAGGACTGGGATTCAAACCCTGGTTCGGGTAGGGGTAATGAAAATATAGAGGGTGCCAGAGGTGGAGGAAGGACAAGACACACTAGCAGATTCAGCAGACAAACTCACCTAAACAATCCTATAATCACTAACAATGCCATCAAAAACAAATCCATACAACTCACTCCAAGCCAACTCACTCAAAATGGCCGCCTGGTTTCAAAAGGATCACATGTGCCAAACCCTCCACTTAAATAGCTTGAACTTCTTCTTTGCTTTTTCAAAAGTCTGTTTACCCTAAGTGCCCCCCCTGCTGGGCCCCCAGTTGCTATTGCATCTTCTAATCCAAATCCACTGGCTGGATTTTACTGCTTTATCTGAAACCTCCTTCACTATTTTTCTCACACTCTGTCCACTTACACCCAGCTCCCTCAACAATGAGACAACAGACTTTGCAACAAATCCTCTACATCCTACTTCCACTGGACAGATTCTAACCTTCCATCCTCGCTGCTCTGCTTCTGCCCCCAACTCCACATATCTAAGCTTTTTCCTTTCATATGCTTCCTCTACTAATTCCTCCCAAGGAACAGTCAGCTCTATGAAATAGACTCTCATTCTACTCCTAGACCACAATAATCCAAACGTGAAAGATAAAAGCGTGAATCACAATCTTCAGGTCATAGTTGGACAGGATTGGCCTTAACTTTGCAATATTTCTTACATGATAAAAGCAGTTTTTTACTAAGTGTCTAGAATGGCAGTCAAGAGACAAAGACTGACCAAACCAGACACCAAGATTCCTGATGCTCGACTGAACGGACGAGCCCAGAGAACCGAGGTGATTCAGGACCAGGGGAATTTTTTGCTCTGGAGCAATAATCAGAGTCTCAGTCTTTTTGCTATTTAACTGGAGGCAGTTTTCAGTGAGCCAGTTATTTATGTTTGAGAGACAATCCAATAGCTCAGACAGTTTGTGCAACTCTGACTCCTTAAAAGAAAAATACAATGGCTGCAATGCAGATTACACACTCCATCCTAGATTTATAAAATATATTCATCATACTTCCTGAAGAAATATAGTCTGCTTGTCCCTTCTTGGAGATGACCAACATGTTGCATTTCCAGTTCAGTCTGTGGTAAAATTCAGTCTCACAAGCTGTGTTCTGTTTGTCAGGTAATCAATAATCCAAGTGATTGTGTAGGCATCCACCTTCTCACATAACACTGCAGGCTTAATTGTATCAAAAGCCTTAAAGATATCAAAGATCATTGATGCTCACCGTGCTGCCTTTTTTGTCCAGATGAAAAGAGGCTTGCTGAGTCAAGTAGATGATGGCATGTTCAACCCCAGTCCAAGGATGATAAGCCAATTTGGTAAAAGATGTTCACCTGCTTAATTAGGTGAATCAATAACAGTCTGTCTGGGTCTTCCATCATGTGGAGTATTAGGACAACAGGTCTAATCACCTGAACAAGACAGGATGTCTTCCACAAAAAGGGAACTTTCTCCCAACTCAGGCTCAGGTTGAAGAGATGCTTAAAATCACACATTACTCCTTTGTGACGGCCTTCAGGAGCTTAGCGCTGTCATTGCCTGCACCTACTGTTTTGTTCTGGTTTAGTCTCTCCAGTGGTCTCTTCACATCACTGCTAGAGATAGGAGAAAGACAGACTGGAGGACAGGCAGTTAGCCTTTTTCAACAAAAATAATTTCAGTGCTGGTTCAAGGCTGGTGCAAGACCCAGTTTTAAAGGGATAGTTTGCCTCTTTTGACATGCTGTATGACATCTCATACTAGCAATACCGTGCCTCAACATTGGCAACTTTGTTCTAGAATGCGCCGCTGAGGGTGGCAGCACATTGGAGTAGCTCTGTACCTCACATTGAGATTTTTTCTTTTTTCTAAATTTCATTCCTGTTTTTTCTTGGAAGAAATTGCATTTTTTGGACAACTGTTCCTTCCTGCCTTGGATGCTGTGCAGCTGGATTGATTTTTTTCCCAATACTTTTGTATATTTTGCTCTTTTGTTATGATGCATAACCATAGCAACAGGGTGGTTTACAACAGGGAGCAGCTGATTAACATTGGAAAAGCAGAAATAATTCGACAACTGAAGCCAGAAATCCCACTGGAATTGAAAAGGAGGCGTCGTGGATGCAGAGCAGGAGCAAAGAGGAGAGAAAGAAAGAAGAAGTTCAAACCATCTCTGCCATCCGTCATCATGGGCAATGTAAGATCGTTAGCTAACAAGTTGGATGAACTTCTAGCCTTGACAAGGACTCAGCAAGAATATCGGGAATGTAGCATAATGTGTTTTACTGAGACATGGCTGCAGGATCATATCCCCGACTCCAGCGTCTCACTGCCGGGCTTCCTGACTGTACGAGATTTAGAGTAGCAGGAAAGGGGGTGGATTGGCAGTTCTTGTCAACAACAGATCGTGTCACCCAGGACATGTTACTGTGAAGAGTCGTCTCTGCAGTCCTGACATTGAACTATTGGCAGTAAGTTTTCGTCCATATTATTTGCCAAGAGAGTTCACCAGTGTTGTTTTGGTGGCTGTTTACATTCCACCCTCAGCTGTTGCCGACACTGCATGTGATGTCATCAGTTCCGTTGTTGCTAAGATACAGACACAACACCCCAATTCTTTTGTGGCAATATCTGGTGATTTTAATCATGCCTCACTCTCTGCTACACTGCCAACTTTTCAACAGTTTGTCAGCTGCTCTACCAGAGAAAACAAGACATTGGATTTGTTTTACACAAATGTCAAGGATTCATACATTTCCAAATCAAGACCTCCCCTGGGTAAATCAGATCATAACCTTGTTTTTCTCTGTTCAGCATATAAACCCCTTGTCCAGAGACTACCTGTCACAAAAAAGACTGTTAGAAAGTGGTCACAGGAAGCTGAAGAAGCCTTACAGGGTTGTTTTGATGCAACCGATTGGATTTCTCTTTGTAAGCCACATGGAGAGGACATTAAAGCTGCAGTCTGCAGGATTTGTTGTTGTCATACGTAAAGTCCTAATTTTTGGCATTTTAAGAGTTTACATGATCTATCAGAATGATTGAAGTTGAAAACGGTGACCTCCGTAGTCGCAAAATGCAAGAAATGCTTATGTTTCAACCGAAAAATAAAAAGTTATTCAACTTCCTGTCCCGCCCCATCAAAACACATGAGAACTCGTGCACGTCTACGTGCACGCCAGATGCGCGTACACGACTCCTCATTCATCAACTCACCTGTCATTTGCGATCATGGAAGACACAGTAAGTAGACAAGCCCGTAATGAAGTTCAATAGTCTAGATAAATAAGCGTGGGGACGAGCCTACCTTGTATCGCGCATGCACAATCGGTGATTGACAGGCAGCAGAGCCCAGCTCGTAACCTGATTGGTTACCTTTTACCGGTCCGGTCTGCAATTTTGTAAACAAACCTTCTGGCTTTGGAGGGACCTAGCGGGACATATAGGGGACCTAGAGAACTCATTTTTTTTTGTATTGGGGTATTTAATGTACTACTTTCAGAATCCCCGGACAGTTCCAGGCATTATGCTTGAAAAAGAGTTGCAGACTGCAGCTTTAATGCCATGACTGAGTGTGTGACTGACTATATAAACTTCTGTGTGGACAACACCATCCCCACCAGAACAGTGAGATGCTTCCCTAATAACAAACCCTGGATCACCAGTGAGCTAAAGGAACTATTGAACAAGAAAAAAAGAGCCTTTAGGGAGCGAGACAGGGAGGTACTGAGGAGTATACAGAAGCAGCTCAGTCAAGATCAGAGAGAGCAAGGAGGTGTATAGAAAGAAGCTTGAGAGTAAACTGCAGAGGAACAATATCAGAGATGTGTGGTCAGGAATGAAGAAGATCACAGGCCTCAAACAGAGGGAGGATCGGATGGATGGAAGTCTGGACAGAGCAAATGAGCTGAACACATTCTTCAACAGGTTCAGTTCAGGAACAAGCTCACCATCCTCCCCTCCTGTTCCCAGCCAAAGAGACATCCCACCCTCCTCTGACCCACAGCTTTCCTGTAACATCTCCACCCCCACCTCAGTCATGGATTCTTCTGCTTCCACTAGTTTGTCTTCAACCAAATCAGGAGATGCTGCTGTCCCCTTTGCCTCCCCCTCCCACTTTTCTGTTTCTAGAAGTCAGGTGAAGAGGCAGTTGGAGAGAGTCAACCTGAACAAGGCTGCAGGTCCAGATGGTGTCAGCCCCCGAGTCCTGAAGGCCTGTGCAGAGCAGCTCTGTGGGATTCTGCAACACCTTTTCAACCTTAGCTTGACCCAAGAGAAGGTACCACTGTTGTGGAAGACATCCTGTCTGGTTCCGGTACCAAAGAAAACTCACCCTTCAGTCATCAATGACTACAGACCTGTTGCCCTGACATCCCACATCATGAAGGTCCTGGAGAGACTCCTGTTGACCCACCTGTGTAAGCAAACCAGCACATATCAGGACCCCCTGCAGTTTGCTTATCGCCATGGAGTTGGAGTTGGAGTTGAAGACGCTATCATACACCTGCTTCAACAAACCCACTGTCATCTGGACAAAGCAGGCAGTACTGTGAGGATCATGTTCTTTGATTTCTCCAGTGCGTTTAACACAATCCAGCCTGATCTGCTTCGTCTGAAACTCCAGAAGACTCAGGTGGAGGCCTCAACAATCACCTGGATTAATGACTACCTGACAAACAGACCACAGTTTGTCAGACTGAAGAATTGTGTGTCTAACCAGGTGATCAGCAGCACAGGAGCACCACAGGGGACTGTACTCTCACCATTCCTTTTCACTCTGTACACTTCAGACTTCCAGTACAAGTCAGACTCCTGTCATCTACAGAAATATTCAGATGACTCTGCAGTTGTCGGGTGTATCAGAGATGGACAAGAAGCTGAGTACAGAGAGCTGGTGGACCGCTTTGTGGCATGGTGTGGGAACAATCATCTCATCTTGAATGTTAACAAAACAAAGGAGATGATTGTAGATTTCAGGAGAAACAGGGTCAGATCAAACCCTGTTTCCATCATTGGAGAAGAGGTGGAGCTGGTTGAGGAATATAAATACCTTGGTGTTCATCTGGACAACAGACTGGACTGGAGACACAACAGTGAAGCCATCTACAAGAAAGGACAGAGCAGACTGTATTTCTGGAGGAAGCTAAGGTCCTTCAAGGTTTGCAACAATATGTTGCAGATATTCTACAAGTCTGTTGTTGAGAGCGTCATTTCCTCTTGCGTCATCTGTTGGGGCAGCAGCATCAGAACCAGGGACCTAAAAAGACTCAACAACCTGATAAGGAAGGCTGGTTCTGTTCTGGGGACGACTGTGGAACCTCTGGAGACAATAATGCAAAGAAGGATTTTGCATAAAATCAAGAGAATTATGGACAACCCTGAACATCCTCTCCATGAGACTGTTATCGGAAAACAGAGTCTCTTCAGTCAAAGGCTTCTTCAGTTTGGATGCAAAACGGACCGCTACAGGAAATCTTTCCTGCCCACAGCCATCAGCATCTATAATAACTCCTTGATTTAATTGAGTTATATCAACATTTAATTTCCCTCTGGGATAAATAAAGTATTTTTGAATTTGAATTAAATTGACTTACCCCCTACTGCGTCCCGTGAGCCGAGTTCCGGCCTCGTTTTTGTGTTGACGAAGGTAGTCGGGCTAGTTGGCTGGGTGAAAAAAATAAAAGCGTTTTGCTTCTCAAAACAATATGCATTCAAAAGAGTAATAATTTGCATCACAAAATCGTTCTCCAGGAAAAAGGCAGACCTCACAATCGCTTGGCACTATTTTCTCTCCCTTCATATCACTGCGCGATGCTGCCTGCCGCGCCTGTTTCACAGTGTTTACTGCTCAGTCGGCACTTCGGTCTGCACGGTCTAAACCGTGAAACAGGCGCAGCTGTCGGCAGGCACAGACTAAAGCTAATCAAAACTAAAATTAATAAACACTTGAAATATATCAGTCTGTGTGGAAGGAAAGTATACAGTATACAAGTTTAACTTTTTGAATGGAGTTACTGAAATAAATCAACTATTTGATGATATTCTAATTTACTGGCCAGCACCTGTAATAGTATATTACAGAAGAATCAACTCTTTTTAATGCACATTGATTATTTTTTTTTTATTTTTTATTTTTTACAAATCGTTCATCTTATATATTGAAGCCACTGAATTACCAACAAATACTGAAATTACATTTTACAGTTACAACAGCAAAATCAGGCATTCGAGAAAATGGCGAACGAAGAGCAAGATAAAGCTACGTCCCTCGTTTGTTTGTGATGAGCATGCTTATTGCACAAACGCAATGTACAATGGCGTATTCTCCATTGCGTTGTTTGTTTCTTTCCGACTGCGGCGAAAACAACAGTAATATCGTCTCTGAGTTATCCCGCGGTCTTAATCCGATCGCGAGTAACCCGATCCGATCCAATTTCTTGTCAGACTAAGGTATATACATGAACTTAAAGGCCTACAGAAAGCTGACACTACACCCAATACATAATGATAATACATACACAGAGGAACAATAATGATCATTGGACTCTACACCAAAACATTTCATAAACGCATGAAATTTGCGATTTTGAATTTGCCGCTTGGAAATCCTTCCTGGAATTCCAGACTGGGGGCGGGGCTTCCGTGTGACGTCACAGGTGCCATGGGTTTTCCTGGCTGCCGCTATTGTAGTATGCTTGAGTGGTGAAGGCAATAAAACGTTGGGTTCAGTGTAGTTTTTATTGCGAGTAGATGTACGAAGTGCTGTGGGTGCGTGTGTTGCCCTCAGCAGCTCACACCACCGGGGACAGAGGAAGCAGAGAGACCCGCGGTCTTGTGTCTGTGTCTCCCTGTCCGCTTGCCTCCTCTCTGGTGAAATCAGCCGGAGCCATCCCGCCGTGTTCAGCTCCCTGCGGTGCGGACAGGAATCCACTTGGCGGAGAGCGGACACACTCTCCGCCAGGTGGAGAGTGGAAATCTCGGAAATCTCGGATCGCTCTCCGGCTGATTTCACCAGGGAGGAGGCAGGCGGACAGGGAGTCTCTCTGCTTCCTCTGTCCCCGGTGGTGTGAGCTGCTGCTGCTGAGGGCAACACACGCACTTCGTATATCTACTCGCAATAAAAATTGCACTGAACCCAACGTTTTATATTTCCAAGCGACGTCCCGCGGCACACATCAAAATTTGCCGTGAAGAAGCTGTCCAGGTCTGGCAAACTGCTGGCTTCGCTACTAGAACTACTGGGGGTTGTTCCAGCAGCTGGCACTCGCGACGTCACGCACCTGTCGTTCCAGTTTGCCAAATTCGAGTCAAATGTGATGATAGTTTATTGGGCCTAATCAGGACTATCCAGGGGCCTAAAATTATTTTAAAATCATAAAAAAATTCCATGGTATATAAGGAATCGATCTGCTATTTCAGTTTTGTGCAAAAAATCACCTTTCTGTAGGCCTTTAATAACTAAGTGTTATTGTAATTTAGCCCTTAATCTGATTTTTACAGTGCCATGTAACCCCACTCAGTGTCACAGCCTCCCTTAAATTCAATAATGACAAAATAGACTTGCTGGGTAATAAAAAAGTTTGTACTGCCCTTGCTGAGGCCCTTGGCAAGTTACAGTACACTTTTAACCTTGTGGATGGTCAGCTAAAACGAGAGTTATGGATGTAACTACGGTGCTATGAATTCTGGATGACCGCCAATCATCCATTAAAGTGCCAAGATACTTGTAACAGGTCATAAGTTCAATCTCACACCCTTGTAATGTTAAAATGCTGGAAGGGGGCTCATGTACTTTCCTGCCATTGGACAAAATGATCAATTTAGTTTTAGCAGCATTTAAATGAAGTTCTATTTCATTCTTCCTGACCGCCAGAGGGCGGTGCTTTCAGCACTGGATATCTCCATCTCTCATATGTGCAGGTCGAGTTATTATACCAACAAAGTCACCTGTGACCATGTGATGACGTAGGGTACACGCCCCAGTATAAGACCCCCACGTCATCACGCAATCTGTTCCTACAGAATCTTCTCGCCCAGATTCCGAGTGACAGACAGCTCTGGCGGTCATCCAGAATTCATAGAACCGTAGTTACATCCGTAACTCTCGTTCTATTTCATTCTTCCTGACCGCCAGAGGGCGGTGCTTTCAGCACTGGATGACTAATGCCAAAAAGGTCACGAGAAATGCTTACCGCATTAAGGCATGGAAGCTGTTCATAGAACATCCGTTGCCACAGCAGGTAGAGCAGCCACATTAATGTGATAATAGCGAACAAAGGTACATGAGGATTCCCAGGTCGCTGCAGCACAGATGTCCTGCAAAGAGACCCCTTTCAAGGCTACCCATGATGTAGACACACTCCAAGTAGAGTGGCACCGCAAGTTACTAGGCGCAGGTAGGCTCTTCGACCTATTAGCATGTAAAATCACATTGACAATCCACTTTGAAAGGCTCTGTTTTGACAGAGGTTGACCTTTCCTACAGCCCCCATAGCAAACAAACAGTTTGTCAGATTTACGAAAAATGGCTGTAGCCCCCACATACGCCTTGAGTGCCCGAACAGGGCAAAGCTGCTCTGACAGCTCTGTTCCCTGCTGTGACGAGCTTGATGGACTGAATGCAGCCAACTCAATTGCTCAGTTTACATGTGAGGGAGGCACCCTCTTTGGCAGGAAGGAGGGATTGGGTAGGAGACTAACCCCCACCCATTCGGATACCAACGCATACACATCTCGCTCACCGACAGGGCGTGGAGTTCACCCACTCGCTTTGCTGATGTGATTGCCCGCAGAAATGCCGTCTTTGCAGACAGCCACCTGAGTTCTGCCTCTCCTATGGGTTCGAATGGGGGCCGACACACTGACCTCGAAACCAAGGTCAAGTCCCATGATGGTACCACAGTTTCCTGGAGGGCCTACGCCTCAGTGCGCCCCTCAAGAACCGACTAATCAAATAGAGTAACCCCACTGCCTGGTTGTTCACTCTGGCATGTCCTGCCGAAATGGCCGCTGTATATACCTTTAAGGTTGATGCACATCTGCCTGTGTCCAATAAGGACTGCAGGAAACATAGAATGATGGCCACCGAGCAGTTCTCTGGCACCTCACCCTGTGTCTGGTACCACTGAGAGAAAAGCTTCCACCGATTAGCATAGAGTGTTCTAGTGGAGGGAGCCGTTGAACTTAACACCGTGTGGATCACCGACTGGTCATAGGATGCCAGGAGTGGGTCATGGCTCCTAATGGCCAGACCCAAAGCTGAAGGCGATCCGGATGCCAAATGCGTCCCCAGCTGAGAGAGGAAGTCTGGTCTCCTTGGGAGGCGCCATGATTCCCTCTGTAGTAGTTTCAACAGCACTGGAAACCATGGCCGCCCTGGCCAGTTGGGGGCCACCAGTAGCAGTCTGTGGCCCTTCTGTTGCACTCTTTCCAGCGTCACACGAATGAGTAGAATTGGAGGAAAGGCATATAGAAGGCGGGGTGGCCAAACATGAGCCAAGGCATCCTGTCCCAGAGGGCTGGTCCCCCTCATCAGTGAGTACCAAAGGGGACAATGTGTGGATGTTTCTGAGGCAAAAACATCCACCTCTCCTCTGCCATATCGGCTCCAAATCATCTCCACCATTTCTGGGTGGAGTCTCCAGTCGCCCTGTGGCAGCCCTTGGCGGGAGAGACCATCCGCCACACTGTTCTGTACACCTGGAAGGTGTGCGGCCCTGAGGCTCAGGAAGTGGGGAAATGCCCACGTTAGGAGCTGCTGTGACACCTGCAGCCCCTGCTTGGACCTGGTGCCACCCTGATGATTTATGTGATACACTGCTGAGGTGCTGTCAGTGCGGACGAGAACACGCCACCCCTTCAATACAGGAAGAAAATGTTGCAGTGCGAGATATATTGCCCTGATCTCGAGCACATTTATGAGAAAGAGGCTGCACCGCAATACTCTGCCATTCTGGAAGAAACCTATGAGTTGCAAAATATTCTCCACTCTTTTCTGAGAAAGGAAGGCTCTCATCGACAATGAGTCGAGAGTCATGCCCAGGTAATCTATTTTCTGACTGGGTGTCAGGCTGCTCTTGGAGTAATTGACTGTAAGGCCCAGCCGGTTCACATGTCCAAGGATCCAAGCAGTGTCTCTGACTGCCTGCTCTGCAGTTGGGGAAACAATTGGCCAATCGTCCAGATATGGCAAGATTGTCAAACCCCTGGCTTGTAAGGTCAATCGCAAAATCCAGGATTTTAGCCCGCGTAATCAAGGATTTATGCCCGCGTTTTTCTGGAGGGTCTAAATATAGGGCTTCGAAGGAGGGACCAAGAAAGCTGCAGGCTGTCGCGTCTGCCTAAATAAAAAAAAGCACTTTGATGTCATGGTCTAACCACTTTGTCCGACCCACAAGCAGATACTCTCAGGAGACTCAGGGAAGTTTCAGAAGGTTTAATTTACAGGTTGGAGTGAAAATATGACAAGATATTATTCCCAGAACTCGGGTTGGGGTTCCACACAGGAACAGGTCCTTAGGAGAGAGCACAGAACAGGATGAGTTTGGAGATGGTTGGTTGGATCCAGTTTTTCTTTAAAGTGTGGCTTACTGGGAGTTTTTGGGGTGATCCTCCAAGGGAGCTGCTGGAGTTTCTTTTTTCCGGTGGTCCTTGGATTCTTAGGTGGAGTTCCGCCTTACTTGGGAGCATGGTGGAGTAGTGATGTTACCTCCAACACCGAAGCTCCGAAGCACGCTTCAAACTCCACAGGGTAGTTATAGTGAAGCAGTGGGCCGGAGCTTGCTTCATGTGACGTCACTGATGACGTTTGAACCACTTCACTGCTTCATTCAGACCGAGTCAGCTGACTGCTTCGAGTTGATAGCGGAGCTTTGAACATTGCCGCGATTCAGTGTATTCAAGATGGCTGAAGCCCCGGTTCATGTCCCCCTTCTACACGTATTATACGTTACGAACAGCTCTCGTTTTTTGATATTCAGAGTTTTGGATTATTCTCTCATGGAGCAACCATCGAGGAAGCGTTCTAAAGTGTGAGAATATTGCGACCCAAACAGTTCCTTCAGCACACGAGACTCCTCTGTTCCCTGTGACAGAGTATTTTCCAAAGCTGGAGAAATTGACTAAAAAAAACAAAAAACAAAACGTTTGAGCCCTTCTACTGTGCAAAAAATACTTTTCTTGAATTAAAACACCTGAAGTAACACAAGCACCCTCTTTATTACACCAAGCACACTCCCAAAGAAAATATGAATGACAAACCAAAACTTTTCACATTGTTTTTAAATTATTATTCCATCCATCCATCCATCCATCCATCATCTGCCGCTTCTCCGGGGGTCGGGTCGCGGGGGCAGCAGCCTAAGCAGAGAAACCCAGGCGTCCCTGTCCCCAGCCACCTCCTCCAGCTCTTCTGGGGGGACCCCGAGGCGTTCCCCTGCCAGAGATCCAACGTGTCCGGGGTCTTCCCCAGGGTCTCCTCCCAGTGGGACGTGTCTCACCAGGCGTCCAGGAGGCATCCTAACCAGATGCCCGAGCCATCTCATCTGACTCCTCTCGATGCGGAGGAGCAGCAGTTCTACTCCGAGCCCCTCCCGGATGACCGAGCTTCTCACCCTATCCACCTACTGTCCTGGCGGTGATTCGCCACGCAGCACACGCAACCGCCGGCAAAGCAAAATGAAGCATAAACGTCTCGAGCCATTAACACAAGCGCAAGCGCAGTTAAAAGAGGTATAACTCAGCCTTAAGGGAGAGCCCAGACACCCTGCGGAGGAAACTCATTTCGGCCGCTTGTATTGGCGATCTCATACTCTTGGTCACTACCCACAGCTCGTGACCATAGGTGAGGGTAGGAACACAGATTGACCGGTAAATCGAGAGCTTCGCCTTCTGGCTCAGCTGATGGCGCACCGATCCGCCTGTCAACCTCCCGCTGCATTTGTCCCTCACTCGTGAAAAAGACCCCGAGATACTTGAACTCCTCCACTTGGGGAAGGATCTCATTCCCGACCCGGAGAGGGCAAATTATTATTTCATGGGTAAATTAATCAATCTTTAATGAGGTACTACAAACCCATATGTACAACATACATACATACGTGTTATTATCGTGTTATTATATGCATCACATTCGCAGGGCTTCATATGGTGCAACAATCGCTTCGCCAGTAGATGTCACCCAAGGGAATTGAATGAAGCTTCGAGTAGTGAACCACTTTATGACACAATGGTTCAAAATGATTCAATGCTTCAAAAAGCCTCGTTTTTCCATCACTACGGTGGAGAGCGGACAGGACTCAATCTAGACCAAGAAGCGAGGAATGGAGTCTGATGCTGCCAGTCAGGAACTTGGGCTGGGGGTTGACGGGACCTTGTAGGTTTGGTTTCAGAAGTCTGTGGACCAGGCAGGAACTAGGCATGGAACTGAAGCAACCTTGGAAAAACAAGCACAAAGGTCAGAAATTGCAAGAGATTCTCTGGACAAACGTAGAGGCTTGAAGTTACCAGATATGGCAAAACACTCAGGCACTGGACGACTGGCAGCATGCTCCTTAAATGCTCCTTCCTGATGAGGTATAATACCACAGGTGTGTCTAGTTGGAAGGAAGAACTCAGCCCACCGACTCCCTGGCGCCATCTGCTGGATAAAGAAACCACAACACCTTCCGGAGAACCCCCAACACTTGAAGGAGCTGCTGTGACAGGAGCGTCATCCAGCCCCAGGTGTGCTGAAGCCATCTGAATTGCTGGTTTCAGTGTGGCATAGCCAACTTCTGATCCATCCAGCAATGAACCATCCGACCCTTGAGACAAAACGTCAGAGGCTCGAGAAACTGAGTCTTTATCCTCTTTCTGTCCATCCCCCTCATCAAACAAACTACAGGAAGCTGCAGTTGAAATCACATCGATATCCCGACAAGGCGAGCCCCTTGTGGCGGAATCACCACTGGGAGCTGACACCCTATCATCAGGCTGCAGTTTGAGCAGAAGCTCCTTAATCTGGGCAAACTCAGATGAGAGAGTGCCCACTTTGCGAGCTAACTTTCTTAGGAGGTCCCTGTGATACCGTACTACGTCTGCGTCCTCGTCCCCTAGGTCTGCGCTCCCGCTAGCGGATAGCAGCACAGTATCCCCTTCCACCTCTGCCAGTCTAGCCCTTCTGACCGACAGTTCATACATGGGTTGTCAGATAAACCTATCCTCAGGTGTTCAACCCCAAGACAGGCCGAACACTGATCGTGGCCATCCTCAGGTTGGAGGGGGGCCATACAAGAGTTACAGAGTTACATGCGAGCTCAACATGTCAAGTGGGACAGTTTACAAAAAATGAAAGAATAATACAGTCAATCATCCCATAAAACAGAGTAAGACAGTCACAGCGGAAACAGTGTGCCGCACACCCACACAAAAATAAGGATCAAACGTGTCCGCACCAGAGCGTTCCTCAAGTACACATTAATTTAATTTATTTATTTTGACGAGTCAGTGCACTCCACACTGCCCGACAATTTAAAGTAAGATGTCAATGGCTCGCCCACCCACCAAAAGCAGAGTCAAGCAACGTTGCTGTAATATACCGCGGCGAAAACACCGTCGTTCAAAACACATACAAGCCCGGCTCTTATCATCTGCTAATAATTAACCAACTTACCTGTCTGCAATAATTCAGTACGAATAACTATATTCATTTCCCCAAACTTTTGTATTAAATTTAATATCATTTTACAATGTATCTTGTAATTATAACATTACTTCATTATTGCATTCCTGTATTTAGTTTTGCTTTACTATGCAAATTTGTGGGAGACCTACTTCAGAATATAACCACAAAGACCGGGAGGGGAGAAGGTTAATGGTGCTAGCAAGCTAACTTCACTTGCAGCCTTTACAATGGCCTAAAAGCAGTCAGCTGTGTAAAATAGCTTTGTTTTCTAAGAACCATGATTTTTGTTATTTTGTTTTGCACCAAGTTATGAAAGGAAATCTCTGTACACTGACGATCAATTAGTAGATGAGAAGTTGAGCCCACGACAAATATTTTTTTATTTTACTACTTCTTTGTTGTTAAATAGAAAAGTGTTGTGTAAGTATAGGCAAGGCAAGGCAAGGCAATTTTATTTATAGAGCACAATTCATACACAGGGCAATTCAAAGTGCTTTACAGCTACATAAAATCACAAGAAGGCAATAAAACCATTAAAAAGGAATAAAAAAAAGAAATAAAAGAAATTAAAAAAGAAAGAAATTTAAAACCCATTAAAATAATCATTAAGTAATTAAAAAGTGAAGAGTGCAGATAAAATACTTTCAGGTGTCATATGCACAGCTAAATAGAACTGTTTTCAGCCTGGATTTAAACATTGTCAGAGTTGAGGCCTGTCTCACATCTTCTGGAACGCTGTTCCAGATTTTAGGGGCATAAAACTGAAACGCAGCCTCACCTTGTTTAGTCCTGACTCTGGGCACCAGCAGGAGACCCCTCCCTGAGGTTCTCAGAGCCCAAGTTGGTTCATATGGCTCTAACATGTCAGAGATGTACTTTGGCGCTTGACCGTGAAGAGACTTGTACACAAGCAGAGCTGTTTTAAAGTCTATTCTCTGAGCGACAGGAAGCCAGTGCAGAGACCTGAGCACTGGACTAATATGGTCGTATTTCCTGGTTCTAGTCAGGACTCGAGCAGCAGCGTTCTGGATGTACTGCAGCTGTCTTATAGCCCATTTAGAGAGCCCAGTGAGCAGGCCGTTACAGTAGTCTAACCTGCTGGAGACAAACGCATGGATCAGTCTCTCTAAGTCTGGTTTAGACACTATTCCTTTGATTCTGGCAATGTTTTTTAGATGGTAAAAAGCTACTGATGTTACAGATTTAATGTGGCTGTTAAAGTTCAGGTCTGAGTCCAATATTACCCCGAGATTTCTAACTTGATAGTTAGGTTTTAGAGAGAGAGTCTCAAGGTGACTGATAACACTTTCTCTTTGTTTCTGTGGGCCACAGACAATGATTTCAGTTTTGTCTGAGTTTAGCTGGAGGAAATTGTTTTGCATCCACACACTGATCTGTTCGATGCAGCGACACAGTGTATCTACAGGCCCGTGTTCTCCTGCCGTCAGTGACACGTAGATCTGAGTGTCATCTGCATAGTTGTGGTAGGACACATTATAGCTGCGTATTAGCTGGCCTAGTGGAAGCATGTACAGATTGAACAATACGGGTCCCAGGATTGACCCCTGGGGAACCCCACAGGTCATAGCCATTTGGTCTGAGACACAGTTACCAATTTCAACAAAATATTTCCTGTCCTCCAGATAGGACTTGAACCAGTTTAAAGCACGACCAGAGATTCCCACCCAGTCTTCTAACCTCTGTAATAAGATCGCATGGTCAACTGTGTCAAAGGCAGCACTCAGGTCCAGCAGAACTAAGACTGTGACTCTACTTGCATCTGTGTTCAGGCAGATGTCATTTGTCACCTTGATCAGAGCTGTCTCAGTGCTGTGGTGGGGCCTAAAGCCTGATTGGAAAGTATCAAAAGCATTGTTAGACAGGAGAAAGTCACTAAGCTGTTGGTATACAACTTTTTCTAGGACTTTGCCTAAGAATGGCAGGTTTGATATGGGCCGGTAGTTGTTCAGTACTGTGGCATCAAGATTGCTCTTCTTTAGAAGAGGCTTAATGACAGCAGTTTTTAAGGCCTTTGGAAATGTTCCAGTCTGGAGTGAGATGTTGACTAGATGAGCGAGCTGTGGTAACAAACTGCTCAGCACAGACTTTAGGAATCTAGTGGGCAACTCATCAAGGCAGCACGTTGATGAACTCAGACTGCAGATGGTCTCTTCGACTGTTTTGTCAGTAACAGGTGTGAAATGTGTCAGCTCTAGGTGTCTAGCTGGCTGCAGAGTAGTTATTTGTGTTGTGGAAATGATTGCATTTTTAATGCCTTGAACTTTGTCATTAAAGAATATTGCAAACTCATTACACTTGGATGTAGAAATGAGTTCTAAAGGCAGTGAAACTGGAGGGTTTGTTAATCTGTTTACTGTAGCAAACAGGACACGAGAGTTGTTACTGCAGTTTTTGATGATTTCAGAAAAATAACTCTCCCTTGTTCTACGCAAAGTCTGGTTGAACACACATAGCTTTTCTTTGTAAGTCTCATAATGAACCTGGAGCTTTGACTTGCGCCATTTCCGTTCGGCTCTCCGGCACTCCCTTTTCTGTGCCCTGACCGACTCTTCTTTCCTCCATGGCGCCCTTTGCCTACTTTTAACCATTCTAACCTTGACAGGAGCAATGGTATCCAAAACATTTAAGAGACTTGATGTGTAAGAGTTCAACAGATCATCAACATCAGAACACAGGGTGTTCTCAAACCTAATCATTTCCATAAACTGTGTCCCTGTTCTGTCATTTATGAGTCTTCCCCGAACAACTGCAGACCCAGCTGGTGTTTTGGGTAGATAGGTCGAAGAAAACACAGAAATGATCAGATAAAGCAACATCAACGACATTCACGTTTGAAATAACAACACCCCTTGAAATGAGCACATCTAGAGTGTGCCCTCTGTTGTGGGTGGGCTCAGTCACATGCTGAGTTAGACCAAACATTTCAAGGACAGCAGTGAGCTCTTTAGCTTCCTTGTTATGCGCTACGTCCACATGCACATTCAAGTCCCCTGTTATGATTAAACAGTCAAAAGCAGTGCACACAATTGAAAGTAGTTCAGTAAAATCATCAATAAAACAATTCTGTGGTGGTTTATAAATGGTGATATAAAGTATGGAAGATTGTTTTATCTCCATTTTGAATGACACATACTCAAATGACGAAAAAAACCCAAATGACAACTTGTGGGTGGGTATATTGTCCCTGAACATGGCACAAACACCCCCACCCCTCTGGTTTTCTCGTGTTTCAGACACAAAATTGAAGTGAGGTGGACTAGACTCAATCAGGACTGCATTTGCTGTGTTTTTGTCGAGCCACGTCTCAGTTAAAAACATAAAATCAAGATTGTGAGAGGAAATAAAACTATTAATTAAGAATGATTTGTTACTTAAAGATCTGACATTGAGTACTGCGTGTTTGAGATTAGTTATAGTTGAACTGGATGCTGTGTTCTTGCAAGGGATATGGATAAGATTTCTCTGATTGGACAGTCTGATTGTCCCTCTCTTCACTCCATCCTTGGACCTCTGGTTGAGATGGTGTTTACCAACACAGAGGCCCTTAGTGTCCTAGACAACAGCATTGACGCTGTTGGAAATGACAGCTGTGGGCACCGGTGGTGGGGGCAAAGCTGGGGGGGCTTTGGTCGATGGAGTAGGCTGGGGAGGGAGAGGGGCTCGATGCTTCTTTGAGGATAGAATTCTTGATCTTGCCATGTTTGGCGTGAGAGGAACCATTTTAATCCCCGATTTCACCAAGCTTTCAAGGTGATCAGGAAATCTCCTGGGTGACGGTGGAGAAGAGAACGATGGTGAAACATCTCTGGAGGGTGTAGATGCAGCAGGTGGGTCCCAGGCCTGTGGTGAGGCCCGTGGTGAAGGCGATGGTGGAGCTGCTGAATCCTGTGTTCGGGATGCTGGAGGTGCTGCTGTGGCTGCTGTGGCTGCTGTGGCTGAATCCTTTGCTGGGTCCTTGGGGAGCTCTTCTCTGGCTCGTCTTCTCTCTCTGCGGCAGCACAGGACCCGGTCCTGGTCCTGGTCCTGGTCCTGGTCCTGGCCCTGGCCCTGGCCCCTTCTGATGCCTCAGAGCGTGGAGAAGATTATCCGTCAGTCGTCTCACTCCACCTCTGTTCAGGTGTGGGCCTTTTCTTTGAAAGAGATCATCTCTTTGCCAGAAAAGATTAAAGTTCTCGATGAAATGAGGTCCTCTGGACTCACAGACTTTGGACAGCCATGTGTTCAACTGAAGCAGCCGGCTGAATTTGTTGATCCTCCTGTCGATGTTTGGGAGAGGTCCACTTATGAATGTTGGTATTGTCACTTTATCAAGACTCTCAAACAGTTTCTCAAAGTCTTTTTTTAAGATTTCAGACTGATTCTCTCTGATGTCCACTGCACCCACGTGCACAATCAGCTGTTTCACCCCTTGGTGTTTTGCCAGTACCTCTGGTAGTAATCTTGTGATGTCAGAGACAGTGGCACTTGGATAGCTGCATGTAACCATTCTGTTTATGTTTATATTAGATATGGCTCCGTCTCCAAGCACAAGAGTATCTTTGACCTTGACACTCGGCACAGTTTCTCTGTCCATCTGCTTCTTTGTACCGTCTCTCTGTCTGTTACACTCAGTCACATTTGGCTCTGACAGTGGTAAAAATCTGTTTGTTAACTTTATTCCGGGTGCTGTTACATATTCTCTGTTGATACCAACAGTTTGACGATTCTTCGGCTTTGCACCAAGTCCATCATACGTGCCTTTACAGAGTCTTGGAAAAGACACAGTATCATTTAGCTTTAAGTTGGAGGTAGCAGTTTTTTCACCCTTTCCTTTGGAAGTAAATGTGGACTTCTTACCACTGGATTCCATTGGGAGCGTTTCATGAAGTCCCATTTCAGTTTCTAAGGCAAAAATCCTTACTTGTAGCGCCCAAATTTCTTGTTGATATATCCGACAGCTTTCACAGGGCATGTTGAAAGGATTGTAGTCGCTGGCTCGTCAGATAAGATGTAAAAAGAATAAAAATGATTTTAAAAAGTCTTGGTTCACTTAAAAGAAAAAGAATAAAATTATATCCAAGACTTGTGGAAAGAAGTAAAATGATTTAAAAGCAAATAAAGCGATAAGCAGCAGGAGGAAGCAGAGACACGTCTGTACTCTTCAGAAGCAGGAAGCTTAGAGTATAGTATAGTCCATTTACCAGTCTAGTTGACCACTCAAAACACTTTTACACTACAAGCCACATTAAGCCATGCAGAATGTGTTCGTTACAGGCTACACAGTGCTTTTTTTCTCTGTCACACGTATTCAGTGTTCGAATTACGGGGGGTACCGTGGGGGTCTGACCCCCCCGATTGAGACTTGATACCCCCCCAAATGGGACTAAATTACCCTTTTGGGGGGTACTGAAAAAATGGATCTATTATTAAAATCAGGTGTTGAAAATGTCTTACTTAGTATTTTTCAATGTGTACTATGAATAACCAAATAAAATGCGTTTTGGAACACCCCTTCAATGGACTGTACCACCAGCGGGCGTTTCGCATCTTCGCAGGCAGCTCGCGCATAGTCCAAAACATCGGCAGCACTGAGATGCAGGGTGTTGATGCCCGTTAAAAAGATGTTTGAGATGCGAGCGCGTGGATTTAAGGTGTCAAGGTGGAGGTTTCCCGTGATTTGTTAAATGAAACTAACAAATCAGACTAATATTATTTCAAAGAATTAAGTCCAATTGGAGTGCTACCTGGAACTAATACTTAGTAGAGATGGTGCTCTTTGGTGACAGGCTTAGTTATTTCCAAAAGTTGTAGAATTCCAAGGCACTCATCTTCTTAATAGTTAAAATGCCTTTATTTTATGGGCAAAACATGATTTAAAAACACTTCGACGCGTTTCGGCATGAAGCCTTCGTCAGGAAGTGAACAGTTTCTTGTGTGGCAAAACTGAATTAAAAGACATCTTTTCCATTAGTGTTCTCAGGTGTGTGAATGGGACCAATTAGCCAATGGCAAACCACTTGTTAACAAAGGTAATCCACAAAAAAAAAAAAAAAAAAAAAAAAAAAAAAACAAACAAACAGAGATATCAATGGTGGTCAGCAGGGGGCCTCATTCTGCAGTCTCTACAAATATAACAAAGTATTAGATAACATCAAAGAACATAAAAAAAACAAAAAAAAACAAACAAAAAAAAAAAACAAAAAAAAAACACACATGTAGTACACATATAAAAATAAACATTTGTGCTTACAGAAAATGACAATATTCTAAATCATCATTTAAACCCGGATATAAAGTAGCTTTTAATTTGAAGATCCAGTAGCTCTCTCGCTGGTTTAATTGTTTTAATCTATCGCCTCCTCTCATTGTTTGTGGTATATGATCAATACCTATAGCTTTTAAAATAGCAGGGTTACTATTGTGCTGGTCTTTGAAATGACGAGCCATTGGATAGTTCTCTTTTTTTTTTTTTTTTTTTTTTTTTTTTTTGTTCTAATCGCATACTTGTGTTCTGAGACTCTATCTTGTAACCTGCGTTTAGTTCTGCCGATGTAAAAAACATTACAGAGGGGACATTCCAGTTTATAAATCACAAATGTTGTTTTACAATTAATAAAATGCTGTATCTCATATGTTCTTTGACTATGTGTATCTTCGAAAGTTTTACCTTGAACTATAGTAGGGCAGTGATTGCAATGACCACATTTAAAGCTACCTTGCGGTCTCTTTGACAGCCAAATGTTTTTAGAAGGTGGTGGTAAATAGCTATGTACAAGTTTGTCATTTAAGGTAGGAGCCTTTTTAAAGCTGAAAATAGGAGGCTCTTGAAAAACATTTGTCAGAGAAGTATCACAGTGTAATAGATTCCAATTTTTCCTGATTATGTTTTTGATGTGATTTGCTTCCGTGCTGAACCTTGTGGAAAAGAAAACTCTCCCAGAACTTTGTCTGGATTTCCCACTTGTTAACAGAGATTGTCGGTCTAGGTTCTTAGCTCTGTCTTTGGCACTCTGAATGGTTTTCTTTTTGTAACCTCTTTTAATAAATCTCTTTTCCATTTCATTTGCCTTTACCTCAAAAGAATACGTTTCATCACAAATTCTTTTCAATCTCTGGAATTGACCATAGGGTATGTTATCCTTTAAATGTCTGGGGTGGAAGCTTTTTGCATGTAAGATAGTGTTGCGAGAGGTAGGTTTTCTATAGATGGTGGAATGCAAGAAACTTTCCTTGTCTTTGTATATTTCCAAATCTAGAAAGCAAATGCTTTGTTTGTCAAACTCCAGAGACAGTTTGATGTTTTTGTTGATGCCATTGAGATAAGCATGGAAAGCCAATAATTCAGTTTCAGATCCATCCCACAGTAGAAGTATATCATCAATATATCTCCCATAATAGATTATTTTATTCAAATAAGAATTTTTAGTAGAGTTAAACACAAAATCGTGTTCCCATTTACCCATGTGTAACCCTGCATATGAGGGACTATAGCAAGCTCCCATAGCACATCCTTTAGCTTGCTTGAAAAGGCGATCTTGAAAAATAAAGATATTATTATTTAATGTCCATTTTGTTAAATTTATAAGAAAATGCGCAGGGGGAGTTTCTGTTTGTAGCTGCTCCTGTAGAAAAAACTCAAGCGCTGCTAGCCCTTCTTCATGTACAATTGAAGTGTAAAGTGACTCCACATCCATAGTTGCTAATAAAGTATCTTGTCCAATATTCCCTAGTTCCTGGATCTTATTAAGGACAGCTGTGGTGTCTTGTATATATGCTGGGAGCAGAGGTAAAATGGGCTTAATGAAATAATCTATGTATTTAGAAATAGGTTCAGTAAGGCTGTCATTCCCAGAAATGACTGGTCTTCCTGGGGGATTTTCTAAGTTTTTGTGTATCTTAGGGAGAAGGTAAAAAGATGCTAGTTTAGGATGCTCATTGAAAAGAAATTTACATTCACCATCAGAAATCCAGTCTTTTTCTTTAGCTTCAGTCAGTATGTTTTTCAATTCCATTTTCAAGACTTCTGTAGGGTTGCATTTCAAAACCTCATAGTATTCAGGATCATTCAGTTGTCTATTTGCCTCTTTTATGTATTTATCTTTTCCCCAAACAACCACAGCTCCTCCCTTATCAGCTCTTTTAATTATCAAATCATCATCTTTCATCATCTGTTCAAGTGCACAACGCTCCTGCTTTGTTAAATTATAGTACTTAGATATATTTTGTCTTTGTCGGTACATTTTATCTACTTCAAAATCCACTTTTTTAGTAAAAGTACTCAGAGTAGCATTTACAGTGACAGGGCAAAAGGTAGATTTAGGTTTAAAGGGAGTTCCTTGTGGAATAGTGCTAACAGAGTCAATATGAGTCTTTGAAGTTTGACTGTTCATACTGTACCAGGCTTTAAGGTGCAAGTTCCTGTAGAACCTGTAGAGGTCGATCTTGGTGTCAAATTCTCTGGATGAGTAGGTTGGAGCAAAAGACAAGCCCTTGGATAACACATCGATGCAGTTTTCTGAAAGAGGTTTTCCTGATATGTTGATTACTGTGTCCCTTTGTAACTCCTCGTAGGTCGTCTGGCGGTGTTTCTTTTTTCTTCCTCTTCTTGTTGGTTTCTTTTTGCATGTTGGGGTTTTCCTCCTGATTTGGTGGTGGTGGCCTTCTGTTGTTGTTGCTTCTGCCTCTGGTCTAAAAAAGAGCCCCTTTCTTCAGTTTTTGAGTTGGTGCTCGAATGTGCTTCATCTTCACTGCTGGTGATGTTAAAGGAGACTGTCCTTGGTCTTCTACGAGGCTGAGAGGAGTCTCTGTGTCTGTAGGTTTGGTTTTTCCATGTATAAACATTTCCCTTCTTGTAATCCATATCATCTCTTTTGAACTTTCTAATTTTTTCTTGTTTGAGTTTTTGTGTGAATAGCTCTAATTCTTCTTTCATTTTCTGCTCCAGGTGTGTGAAATGTTCCCGATCTTCATATTGGGCAACAATCTTTGTAAGGTCTTCTATTTCACTCTTGAGGACTTCTCTGTCTTTTTTGGTCTCTTCTATGAGTAACAACATTAGGTCAAATGAACACTTGTTCAAAATAGCTTCCCACTTGTTCTTAAAGTCAGTGTTGTCTGTTCCTCCATAAGCTGGAAATTTTCTTAGTCTTAGGCCTCTTGGAATTAGGTTTTTCCTCCAGTAGTCTGAGAGTGTGATTCCATGTAGATCTAGTTTGGTATCCTTGATCATCAGGTTCTTGAGGTCTAGGAAATTCTTCTCAATGTCTGGGTCAGGAGAGGCTGTAGAGTCCAGTTCTTCTAGGAGGGAGGAGGTACTGATGATCTGTCGGCCTTCTTCTGGGGTGTAAGAGAAAATGGTCGACATATTTGGTCCCAAAAAAGTATAAAAAGTTCCAGAAAACGTAGTTGGTGTCTGCGGAGCAACTCCTTCAAAAACACTGCCTTAGTGTTTCAAAATATCAGAGAATTAAGTCCAATTGGAGTGCTACCTGGAACTAATACTTAGTAGAGATGGTGCTCTTTGGTGACAGGCTTAGTTATTTCCAAAAGTTGTAGAATTCCAAGGCACTCATCTTCTTAATAGTTAAAATGCCTTTATTTTATGGGCAAAACATGATTTAAAAACACTTCGACGCGTTTCGGCATGAAGCCTTCGTCAGGAAGTGAACAGTTTCTTGTGTGGCAAAACTGAATTAAAAGACATCTTTTCCATTAGTGTTCTCAGGTGTGTGAATGGGACCAATTAGCCAATGGCAAACCACTTGTTAACAAAGGTAATCCACAAAAAAAAAAAAAAAAAAAAAAAAAAAAAAACAAACAAACAGAGATATCAATGGTGGTCAGCAGGGGGCCTCATTCTGCAGTCTCTACAAATATAACAAAGTATTAGATAACATCAAAGAACATAAAAAAAAAAAAAAAAAAAAAACACACATGTAGTACACATATAAAAATAAACATTTGTGCTTACAGAAAATGACAATATTCTAAATCATCATTTAAACCCGGATATAAAGTAGCTTTTAATTTGAAGATCCAGTAGCTCTCTCGCTGGTTTAATTGTCGCAGCAGCCGCGACACCGCCACCAAATGCTAACGACTCACCGGTTGTATCCACGAGCCGTGAGGCGTTTCCGGACCCCATACCCAACCTTGTGTACCGTTTCCAGGCCTACCGGCAGGTGACCTACTTTCTCCGTGGGAGACTTGGGAAGCGCTTCCGAAGAGTGATTCCCTCCTGTGCGGTGTGGGCGATCAGGGATAAATATGAGTCGCAGGACGGGACCTACAAGGGTTTCCTTCACGCCGACGAGGCAGTTGTAGACTATCACTACAGATATATGTGAACATACATGTTGAAATAAAAATGAGAACTATCCAATGGCTCGTCATTTCAAAGACCAGCACAATAGTAACCCTGCTATTTTAAAAGCTATAGGTATTGATCATATACCACAAACAATGAGAGGAGGCGATAGATTAAAACAATTAAACCAGCGAGAGAGCTACTGGATCTTCAAATTAAAAGCTACTTTATATCCGGGTTTAAATGATGATTTAGAATATTGTCATTTTCTGTAAGCACAAATGTTTATTTTTATATGTGTACTACATGTGTGTTTTTTTTTTTTTTTTTATTTATTTATTTTTTTTTATGTTCTTTGATGTTATCTAATACTTTGTTATATTTGTAGAGACTGCAGAATGAGGCCCCCTGCTGACCACCATTGATATCTCTGTTTGTTTGTTTTTTTTTTTTTTTGTTTTTTTTTTTTTGTTTTTTTTTTTTTGTGGATTACCTTTGTTAACAAGTGGTTTGCCATTGGCTAATTGGTCCCATTCACACACCTGAGAACACTAATGGAAAAGATGTCTTTTAATTCAGTTTTGCCACACAAGAAACTGTTCACTTCCTGACGAAGGCTTCATGCCGAAACGCGTCGAAGTGTTTTTAAATCATGTTTTGCCCATAAAATAAAGGCATTTTAACTATTAAGAAGATGAGTGCCTTGGAATTCTACAACTTTTGGTAATATTATTTCAACTTTAAAGCACTGAACTTACAAACACTCAAGACAGGTGACCGCCCTTCCCTTTCTCCCATGAGAAAAAAGTTAGCCTACATGAGAATTCCATCGAGTCAACATGCACAAGTAGTCTCAGTTCAAAGACAGAGGCGGACTGCTCTAATCCAGAATACACCAACCAACATGCTTGATGTCAGAAAATAAAGTACAAGGCTTATCATGTGTTTAAAGCACAATTGGAATAATATCATTTAACTAAGTAAGAAGAAGGCAAATGGATAGTGTGACTCCACCAAGCAAAAAGCAAGGATAGCTGTGTCGAGCAAGGAGGCAAAAAGGATAGCATGCCCACAAAGAGGTAGGAAAAATGGGATTCCTTACCATATGTCCGCCGTGACAAATATAGGATTAATCATAATTTTGACTGTGTTTGAAGCCATTTCATGTAGCAGCTAGCAGTGTACCATGACTAGCACCACGGGGCTGTCTGATAGCACTTTTCAATCTCAAGAAAAGCGCACACTGTTTACAGCGGACATTACAAGCTATGTTGAATTTGGCAGTTGTAGTCTGATAATTTACAGCTTGATTCTGTATGCGTCATTGGGTTCACTTTGCTGATTGACATTTCTTGATTGCGCACTACATAATGTAGGCTAGTTGCTAGTTTGCTGGGCTTTTGGTAAGCCATACAGCTGTTTGAAGTTGGGTCGTTGCTAGGTTTAATATTTATGTATTATTCTGCATGTGTTGGTTCTGCTGCTGTGCTTGTTGCTAACTGGAAAGTTAACAACGTCCTGCTGCAGCAACGTGTGTGAGACAAACTTTGGCTAGGTGGTTGAACTTGACAGTGCTGCGTGCAGATTTGAGCTGAATTCACCTGCGCAGCGCGGATTTTGCAGGGTTGCCAGATGATTTCCAAACATGCTCAAACCCCGCCTGGAGGCACTAAATCTAGACTAAACCAGTCTAAACTGAATTCTATTTATTTCTATGGCCATAGAGCCATATACAGATACAGAAAAACTCGCCCAATACCCATTTTTACCCGCAGACGGTCATCCAAAACAGCCCAATCTGGCAACACAGAGTTTACGGAGACGAGTGCTTTGATGTGATCTTCCCGCGAACGTGGTCACTTGATTCATCTGAGGCTCTAGCAGGGAGTTTGCAAATGATAACGTATTGTTGTGTTTGCATATCATGATATTATCATGATTTTTTTTTTTTTTGGGGGGGGGGGGGTGATGTCATCAATTGATCCGCAAAAAGTCCGACCCCCCCGAAGCATCAGTAGGCAATCAGCGTCTTGCCCAATGACACTTCAACATGTGATCTGGGGAGCCGGGAATTAAACCACCTACCTTTTCTATTGAGACAATCATTCATCCTCCAGAGCTAAAGCCGCTCCACAAACTAAGCAACCCAAAATCTCAATCTAAGTCTTGCCTCCAGGGTAGATGCATTTCTGTGAAGACAACACATAATATCCCCCTCTCTTCATCAGTCACCAACCTCAAAGTAAAAATTTACTCACAGATGCTGAAAATGTATCCCCAGACAAGACTAAAGGCTCGTGTATACTTCGCAGCAGTGTGTCGCAGTGAGCTTGTCGCAGACACGACGCAGTTATTTTTGATTTATGCCTTGAAGCGCTGTCTGCGCTATATTAATCCCACGCCACAACGCAAGAGGGACAATCACGAACAAGCTAGGATTGTGGGTGTTACGGTTACGGAGGTCATTCAACAACAATGGCGACTGGACGAATGCGCACTTTGATTGAGATGCAGCTGATCGATCTAGAAATAGAAGAAATATTGCTACTACTGGAGCTGGCAGAGAGGCGAAAGAATCGTCACGGTTAGCACGGTTAGCGTCAGCCGGTTAGCAAACCGGAAATACGCATAGTGTAGAGCGGATGTAGAGTTGACCAATCAGAGGCCTCCTTTCTCTCCTCCCTGCAGCGATGTCTGCGGTGAGTTACAATTTTGAGGAGGTGCACCAGAGTGTCTGCGTAGGGGGGGGGCATGTCTGCGTTAACTGCGACACACACGCAGACGACCTGGTTTCCGACCATAAATCAGGCTTAATGCAATTCACTGCTCATTAGGATACCTAGCAATAGCCTCCAGCGACTCCAGTACATCCAAAACTCTGCAGGTAGGGTCCTGATCAGAGTGTGATAATATGGACATATCACACCAATTCTTCGCTCCCTTCACTGGCTTTACTATGATTTAATTCAAGGTCTCCCTCCTCACCCATCAGTACATCTATGAAAATGCACCCCCTATTTCAAAGAACTGCTTACTCTACAATCCACAACACGTTCCCTCCACCTCCACATTCCCCGAACCAAGTAAAAGGAAAACGCCGGAAAGTTTCAAATTTACTATTTTCCCTGGTACATGTTCCCCAAAATCGATTTCTCACCTTGTTTACATTTGTCAGTCCGAGAGAGTAACATTCGCGAATGTTTGAAATTCAAGTTATACCGCTCTGGCTCTCCCTCCCTAGCGCCGCCATGTTCACTCAACATGACGTCAGAAATGCAAACATTTTTCTACAGCAATGGAAGACACTTACAAACTGTCTTGGTCTGACTCGGACCCGGAGATAGAAGGCGAAGTTTCGCCTGAGTCCGTGTCAGATCATGATCAGCCTCTCGATCCAAGTTATGTTAGCTTATAGCCATCAGCCGAGATGGTCGGATAAGGCTAAAAATAAGGATGGACAAGTGGCTGTCGCAGCAGCCGCGACACCGCCACCAAATGCTAACGACTCACCGGTTGTATCCACGAGCCGTGAGGCGTTTCCGGACCCCATACCCAACCTTGTGTACCGTTTCCAGGCCTACCGGCAGGTGACCTACTTTCTCCGTGGGAGACTTGGGAAGCGCTTCCGAAGAGTGATTCCCTCCTGTGCGGTGTGGGCGATCAGGGATAAATATGAGTCGCAGGACGGGACCTACAAGGGTTTCCTTCACGCCGACGAGGCAGTTGTAGACTATCACTACAGATATATGTGAACATACATGTTGAAATAAAAATAATTTCTAATTCTACTATATACAGGTAGTAGTCAATCATTGTGTATTTCCAAGTTACACTCTACACTTTGTTAGAGCACACTCCCGCCACACAAGTAGAATTTTATTTCCGCTGCACAAGTCGAATTGCATTTCTGACGTAAAATATGCCCGGATGTGGCTGAACATGGCTGCGCCAGAAGTGAAAAAATCTGGGAGCGCAAGGTTATGAGTTGAATAATGTAAAACAGTGTGAGAAATCGATTTTGGGGTACAGGTGTCAGGGAAAATAGGAAAATTGAAATTTTCCGACGTTTTCCTTTAAGCACTGTGGGACATCGGACCCTCTGTGTTTGCCTCTCACGACTGTTGAACGCACTCCCTGATGCTCTCAATCCACAGACAGTTTTAAGAAAGGACTTAAAACATTTCTTTTTAGTAGAACCTTTGGCTTTTAAATTATTCTCCTTCAGGTATTGCTGACTCCCTTTTGAAGCTCACCTTGTTTTCTCTCTGGAAATTAATTTATTCTTGAAATTGTATAATTATTTTATCCTTATTCTATTCTGTAGCACTTTGAGATTTTTATAATGTAAAGTCCATTATAAATAAAATTATTATGGGGCGGTCGGTGGCGTAGTGGGTTAAGCAGCTGCCCCATGTACAGAGGTTACAGTCCTTGCACCGGACGGCCCTTTGCTGCATGTCTTCCCCCTCTCTCTGCCCACTGCTTCCTGTCTCTCTCCAACTGTCCTATCCATTAAAATTATAAAAAGCCCCCAAAAATAAATAAAAGTGTTATTATTTATTATCAGTTGAATTAAGCAGGTATAGAAAAAGGATGGATTTGAATGAGTGAGTGAGTGAATTTGTTTTCTATACAGTACATAAAATAATTCTACAAAAATGTCTACAAACAAGTTGCTGTTTATAGCACAACACAATGTCACATTTCATTGTTGCCCAAATCATGTATAATTTAGCTGCTGGTGTGATAAAGCTAAATACTGGGAAAATGTGACTGAGCAAACAAAATAACCATTTTGGACATAGATGAAGTGTTGAAACCTTGTGATTCAGATTTTTTAGATTAGAGACTTTCAGTGTGAGGCAAGCCTCACTGGGTTGCTCCAAACTGTTTTAGGGTAAGCTCAATGACTTTGTTATCAGTACCAACAGGATTGTTTGTGATTGTTTGCAAAGCACAATGATAATTTATTTATGAATGAAATTATTTATGGTGATAACTTTTGACACATCACCCATCTAAATGTCATGTTCAGACTAATATGTGCACCATACTTCACATTTCACCCTCTCTCTTAATCATTTCAGAGGGGCGGCTGCAACGTTAAAGAAGGCAAAAATTTTTGACACTGTGTTTACATGCACATTCCTAGTGAATTACTAGGCAGAATAAATAACATTTTCTGGTGTCAAACTCCCAGATCTGTTTCTCAAACAGGCTAGGTCCTGGATTTTATTCAATTTTATCAATACCTGGCAGAACAAAAATGAGTAATTGCTGCCTGAATTGTATTTTAATGCAGTGCAAATCAATCCCAGACAAGCACCGCTATCCATCCATTTTCTATACCCGCTTAATCCAATTTAGGGTCGCGGGGGGGGGGGGCTGGAGCCTATCCCAAACAAGCACCTTTACCTTTTAAATTAACGTCAAATGTCTGTTCAAGAGTGTGACAAAACAACCAGTGCCGGCGTTTCTCTGGTGAAATCCTCTACTTCTGGACACACACACACAACATAAACATGTGCTGCATGTGGGCTTTCTGTAAAGTACCCCTTGTGTACTTTGGTGGGAACTGGAACACATGGAGTGAAATATGAGGCCTGCCCCCCCCCCCCCGAAGTGATACTGCACTGACATCATGAGGACCACTTTTGTTCCTCCTACTGCCCTGACTGCTACTCAAGTACCACCACACCCCACCTCATTCACCCATATCAGGGATCCAGACACTGGGGTTTATTGACTAGTTTGGGATCGTCCCTCTCAGAATAGCCTACTTATCTTTGCAGCTCTGCCTCCATCACAAGAAGATCATTTTCTGTGATTACCTTCTTTTTCATCTGTTCACTCATTTCTTTTCCTTTCCATCTCTCTTTTGTCGATTTCCACTCCACTCTGCTCTGTTGTTACATGACCGACATAACCCTCAGACTCATCCCCTTGCTTTCTTACTCACATTCTCTCTTCAGCTTCTTTTTTTTCCCCTCTGCAGGTAGAAGTGGTAAAGCACCATCTTGTTGTGTGTTCTTTTGTGCAGAAACTCCTTGGCCAGCTGCCTATTCACACAGCCCTGCCAATTAGGACCCCATTCAGAGACTATGAGAGAGGACATGAGATGAGATTAGTTACCCCCCCTCACATCCCCCCACAACCATAACCTTTGTGCGATCCCTGTTACTGTAGATATGGTCTGTTTTTAAAGACATACTTTGATGTCTCCTCTTTCTTTTTCATTTTCTGTCATCAACATTTTTTTTTTGTAGAATCTTTATTTCTTTGGCTTCATCTATTAGGGTTTTATTTTGATTCTGTTCAATGAATTTGTCCATTTGAATCTAAACATTTTGATGGCTGAAATAATAAAATAAAAAATCACTGTTTCTTCTGCTGCATTTCAACTGGACCCTGTCTCTTCCAATGAACATTGCGCAGGATAACTCTCAATCGAGTAAGCTAGCTTAACCCCCTGATTTAAAGTTCACTGCCCAAGTCACAACAACTTATTAAATAACCTTCATAACAATCGTGGAATATCTTATTCATCAACTCTTCCCAGTCTTTTATTACATTCCTGTTGCCATACTACTACCTCACCCCAGCTGTGACCTGTTAGCTTTAAAGCAATACAATGTAACTTCTCAAAAAGCCCATTATGGAGCTCCCCCTACAGGCTTGGAGGTAATGTACGGTTACACTGTCGTAAATACAACACCCTTTCGCTTTCACATTTCACGTTTGTTGACGAAGCGGCGAGGAGTCAGAAGGTGCAAGCTATGTCGACCGAGAAGGTAAGAGTAATCAAATGTACCTGGGAGAGTGAGAGGGGTCTATTTGTTTTTGCAGTAGGTGTGCCAGAAAGCAAGTCGAAGTACTTCCGCTCAGCTCCCGTTACATAGTGCAGTTTTTCCAACTCAGACCCCCGAAGGGCATAGGAGACAGGCCAATCGTAATATTAAAACTTATTCTAGCCGCACAATTTTTTTCAAGCTGTTATTTTAAGGTAGAAATGTTACATAGTATTGCTTTAAGTGTAGCTTCCTGCTCATCACTTCCTGTAGGGCTGTTCTCTCTGCTTCCTTTTGTGGAAAGAGGTCTGTGAGCCTCCAGTTAATGTAAAACACAAGTGCCGCACATCTTTATGTATTTCACATAAAAACGTATCGTGTTTAACTTGACTGATTACATATATAATCATATATATATATATATATATATATATATATATATATATATATATATATATATATATATATATATTCAGAACAGAGCTTCTGTTTTTATATTTACCAAAATATAATGTGATTTTATTTTATCTTATAAGTCTTCTATAAAACAAAATCACATTATATGTTGGTAAAAGAAGCCAATGTTTAAACTTTTGATGGCTTTTGATGGCTTTCATCGCCATTATAAATAATATAAATGCACAAATTCATAACTGAGGGCAATGTAATACATAATCTATAGGCACTACCAAAAATCTTTTGTTTTGAGATGTATATGATGTAAACATGCATGTGATGTGATTCTCTATATATTTGTAATTAGTGAGATTCCATCTATTTTAATTCAGTACAATGCAGGTCAACGCGTAATAATGCTGCAGAAAGTAATGTGATGATATGCCATTTAGTATAGGGCATATGATTTTAAATCATTGCTTTTTTGGTAGACAGCAAGCCAGGAAACTACAAAAAGATGCAACTTCCATATGAAAAATAATAGCATCATTTATACGGTTACAATTTTCCCTCTAAAAATCATTTGACACTTTTATAAGCAGCATTTTCAAATGTTTACATAAAAAAATAAATGAAAAATATGCTTGAAAATAAGAGAAGTAATTTCCTCCTATTTTCTATCTACAGTAAATATCACTATATGTCCCTCAGTATATTAATATTGTCCAAACCAGACTTTTTTTTAATATATGATTGGGGCAATGTGCTTTTAATTTGCTCTTAATAAAAGGAACCCATGAGCCAAACAAATGTAATTAACTAATTCTTTATATTTTTCTGAACATATCTTTCAGTAGTTCTTTTATATTTAATCTAATCTAAGTTTTATTTTTATTTATTTTTACTTAATTCAGGATAACTTTTTTCTATTCAGATTTGAACTTTTCTTTGAAATTGATGATTTTTTTTTACGTTCTAAATTAACTTTTCACATACCATTATTAATAAACCCTTTTCATTAATATTCAGTACAGTTGACACAAATATTTGACCAACACTGCAAAATTTTTGTTTTTGTTTTTCTCTGTCTCTAAGGCCGTTAAATACCCTGATTCTGTGAGGTGTAAAATCCTAAGATAAGATCCTGTAAAAGAGAAAATTGAGTTGTTTCTTCCCACGGTCAGCAAGCGCTTTAAATTGCTTTGAGATGTAAAATGCCTTGAAGTGGCTTTTTGTTCAGAATTATCCATCCATCCATTTCTATACTCACAAGTCCACTTCTATACTTGCCACAACACCACCGTGTAGTTCTGTTCTGAATGAATTTTATATAAATCAAACTTAATTTAAGAAGAATGGTACAGTGGTCTTATTATCAGCAAGATATTTTTTCAAAATACATAACATCATGCTTTGAATAAATTAAGTATGCAATAAAATTATTATTTAAAATTCCCATGCAGTATTCATTTATAATCAAAGTATTGTAATTAAATTGGGTGAAATATTGCAATAATTTTGTCTACATTGTTATTGAAATTGGGCATTTTTTTGCGTTACCTTTGATCTTGTCCAGAATGACCTCGTATTACAAAGGTTAATCATGCATGAGCTTTTTCACGAAGGACCACAGTTGGGCCTTGTATAGGGTTAAAGAGGTAAACCTAAGGAGACGCATTTGGTACTCCAACATATCCAAAATCTTTGATCAACACAGACAACAACTTGCACGTTTCTTTTCTCGTGTCGGTTGTCAACTCTCACACTAACCCCTACTACAATAGTTCCCTAATCTCACTCTGCAAAGCAATCATTAATAGGCCAATTCCACTGTGGCTGAGTTGGAGAGAAGAAAAAGAAATGCGGGGAGGGAAGGGGAGTATAGGAAGGCCCTGTAATGGATACTGTGGCCAGTAATTAGACGCCAGGTCCCGTGTTAAAGTGTCGTGACTTTGGGAGGGCCATTTAGCCTGCTAATGAGTCTCTAACAGTTTATTGATGCCACTTCTCCCATCACTTTTCTGACACTCACTTCCCTTCAGCCCATTTTCCGTCTGCCTTGTGGGACTCCCTGAGCAACCATTGTAACTAATTAATTGAAATTAGGACAGATCAAATGCGTTACAACTTTTCTCATATGAGCAGAAGTACCTGGGGGAATGAATTTCCAATTTAGAAACTTGGGCATTTCTGATCCGCCCCTTGAACGGTGTTAAACGAGGATTCTTAATATAGGCGTAAGGCACTAATGCATCCATGTAATAGACGCTAATCTAGGGGCCATTGTGGCCCTATTGTCCAACTCGATTCATTGTGATTCAGAGGCATCTGTATCAATGTGGCTCCGTAGCTCTTTGCTTGATTGGTTTGCCTCAGGACACTTTCTCTCTCAATGTCCATATCAATTGCATTCTCTGGAGTAATAAATTAAGAGTTTTGATTACAGAATTTGTGTTCCCTTTTTTCCAGATATCTAGTCCTTTTGTACAGTCTTGGCCATGAGATCTTTGACCTCAGTAATACTTTTTCCTAGTTGATAAAAGTTTTATTAGTAATGAATTGGCCCTTTACACAAATTACCACATTGTTATACATATATATACTGTATATGTATAAATATATTAAAAAACATATAGACAAAGATCTGCTAGATCATCAATGGTAAAGAAATGCTCAATGACATAAGCTGACACGTATGGCTGTGTGGAGATATTATGGTAAAGTTACTAAAAGTTGCAGAAAAAAATTGCAACTTACTGCAAAAGACAATAAAACTGGTTTTGAAAGGCAGCAAGGAAGCTTAATATACACCTTGAAACTCAAAATATTTTAAAAAATGGCTACAGAGGGCTTACATAATCTTTATGTAAAGTTCTCACAATTTGAAGTGAATTGGCACCACATAAGTAAAACTGAATTAAACTTAACTGAACTGATGAATATAAGCAAAGAGCAATTATTATTACTTGCTTTATTATTATTTAAGATTACAACATTACATAACATAAAATTACCATTAAAGTCCATAATGTAACAAAAGTGTAATTCTGTTTTATTATATACTTTATATATGTACAATCATGTATATGAAATTTTAAATATTTTGGTGTAAGGCTACATTTTCTTCCCGATTACACCCTAAAGTTTTGAAAAGAAAAATGTACTACTTAATATAAAAAAAATAGATGAACTTACCTTCCAGCCTTCTCTTTGGTGCAAAACACAAAATAACCAGTGAAATAATCAAAGGTTCCATTTCAACGTGGCAGGAAATTCTGATGGGGGCTGACAAATAAAGTGTCTGCAGGGGTTGCTCGTCACTTCAAAAAATGTTCTCTACATGTTTTTTTTAAACTTCACAAAATAACCAATAACCTGGCCTCTTCTCTTTGTAACCCTCAACAACTCCCAATAAAAGGAAAATACTGCAAATAAACCCATGAAACTGTTTACATCCTAACAAAGACTGGCTATAAATGATCCCATTTCATCGCACGTTTCCTTCAGTATCAGATAACTGCTGTAATGTTACATTACATTACAGCAGCATTTAAATGAGCTTTGAGCATTTCTGACCACTCACATTTTATTCTGTCACTGAATCAGTTTGCATGTAGACTATACATTGATGTTACACTGTTTCAATTAGACTGAATAAAACATATTTTACTTCATTTTCTTCACACAGATGCAGAACTGTAGCTAATAACATGGAGGTGGGAAAAACTAACTTCAAAAGGCAGGGACATGGGAGGGGCTGAGCAAATTTTCTCATACAATAATCTATATTTGAGACTGATTATCTTGTTATTTTTGTGTCCTGTTGTACTAAGAAAGTCTTCATAATCTGGAGGTTTTGGAGGCTTTGTGAAAAATGTCCACGAGGATAAATCTGGAGACTCATGCATACATTTTTTTAACCAGATAATACAACAGGTATGTCTGTATACATCTTTTTTTCCTTCTTGTCTTTGTCGGCAGAACATGCTATAGGGGAAATGAAGAGTCAGCACAGCTCAGGGCGAACGGCTCCTCTATGGGTGTAGAAGGAAAACAGGACCGTACGTCTTCTTTAAAAGTCAATCTCTCCGTCTTGTGCACTGATTAAGAGGCCTTATTGGCATGTACATCTGTATTAACATGGCCATCGGTGACCCTCCCTGGGAGTGTGTGTGTGTGTGTGTGTCTGGCCAGACGAGGTGCAAAGTATCCCACCAGATTGATTCACAAAAGGAAAGGGCTGCTTCACGCTTGTCACAGACACTCGGGGGGGCCAAAGAAACGCTGTGGATGGAGAGGAGGGACACCCACGCAATGCCGAGCGCTAGCAGCCAGCAGGAGAAAAGGGCTCGCACCCTCGTCTAGCAGAGTCCTCCTTTCTCCCCCGTCTCACACACACAACACGCAAACATACCGCAGGGACCCGGATTAGCCGCTGGTACAACTACAATAGGCACACATGCCTCCTCCTCTCCCCCCTGGCTTCCTCAGCCGGCCTGCACCCATTCACTACTTCTGCTACCCACCATCCTAACAGGGATTAGGTTTAATGAGCTGGAAGGAGTTAACAATAAATGAATCAAGGCCTATAAGCAGGCTTCTAATTCCATTCTGTGTTCTCCTGCTTTTCTTTCCTCTTTTTTCTGTTTGAACACAAGGTGTAATCCACTTGACTGTCAAAGGTACGGGGCGAGTATGAATTGAAACTAGCCCTGCCACATGCACACACACACACACACACTGCCTACTGCTGATCCAGCTTGCTGATACCATCTGCTCCCATCAATACTGATTCTGGAGAGCACATGCACTTTGGAGAAGAATAATGAAATGTGTGTGTATATATATATATATATATTTTTTTTTTTTTCCCAAAATTTAGACATTTTATAACCCATTGAAAGAAGCTATTTGAGAATAGAATAGCAAATTACACGCATTATTACTGAAAACAGTGCACTGTAAAGTTAGAGCTGGTGTAGCCAACAGGGAAAATGTAATGTGTTTGTTTGCAACAGCACATTGAGCATTTCCGCTGTAATTAAGCTTTTCCCTGGCTTTGGGAAGAAATGTTTCGACATCTCAGTATGAAATCAACTTTTTATTTTGATGATTTACAACTTAATTACGTCGGTCATAAGACAGAGAAGAAAAGATTAACAAAAACAGAAATGCAAGTTCAATGGGCCTTTGCTATCTCATCTGAGAGATTGTCTCTTTAGGTGTTTTTAACTGGTTTTGCTGACTGGTTTGACTGTGCGTCCGTGTTCGTGTATCAGTGTGTGTGGCTCGTGGATCAGCGCAGGGAGCCCCTTGACTGCCTCAGTGTGTCATTCAGTGTTTGTATTGACTCTAATCTCTGAGGGAAAACCTGCACATTCCTCTTCCCTGCCCATGTTTTTTAATTGGAGTGGTACACACAAACACACCAACGTGAGGCAAGCTGTGTGTGTGTGTGTGTGTGTGTGTGTGTGTGTGTGTGTGTGTGTGTGTGTGTGTAAGTCTGTGCGTGGAGCTTTTTCTTTTATGCTTGACTGTCAGCTGACAACTGTGTAAATCGGTTAATTGTGGCAGAAAACATGCAATTATCAGTTTTTTAATAAAGTAGAGGAGTTAAGTTATAGAAATAGGAGAGAAAATGAGGATAAAGCCCAGTGCTATGCAGACATGTATGGCATATCTTGAAAATATGTTTTTAATTAAATATTAAACGCAGAAATCAGATGAACACTTAAACTTACCAGAAGACAAGAGAGGTGGTTAATGGGATTCTAGTATTGCATTGCTGTTTTTACTAAAAATATGTAAAGATACTCTATAAATAAATAAATAAATAATAATAACACAGAATTCTAGCAGAATACACAAACAAAACTATATAGTAAATACATGGGAGATTTACTCCAGAGAAAGGGTTTCTAGTGAGATTGCAGTTGAATCCAATCCAAGCTATCCATTTTCTACTCAATAACTTTATTCATATAGCACATTTAATTACATCTAAGCTATATGTACTTTACATTAAAAGACGAAATAGAGAAATAAACATTGCAACAGTAGAGTTACTTGAAAAACTAAACGAATGATAAACTCACAAATATAAATCAGTACAATAATATTGGATTATTTAATGGTGTCTAAAGTTAAAGTAATATTCTCAGTGCCATCATACCATCATCAGCTGAGGCACGCAAAAGTTTGTATCAAACTTTATGTCACTGGAACTAACCAAGCAGCCATAACTCAGATGGTGGAGCGGTCATCTTCAAACAAGCAGGTTGGCAGTTAAATCCCCAGTGCATCCACATTTAACTACCCCTGATGTGTTCATTTGTGAATGATTGAAGCGAGAGAAAAAAAAGCTACATACTTTATTTTGCATGCTTATATGTACACTGAAAAATGTAACTTTGTGGTGCAATAAAATATCTTGAATTTACCCTTATAATATCTAAATAATGCAATTTTAATATTCTGCTAGAAAATTTTTTTATCTATGCGTCTTTTTACATGTAATGAAAACATTTTATAATCACTCCTCATAAACACAGAAATACTGATTAAATTTCAATCCGAAAGTCTGAGGATGTGAGAAAGTGGATTTGTGTATGACACAGTGTCATTTTAGTTATTGAGCGGATGGAGCGGATCTTCTTGGAGAAGCCACCAAAGACGGTTTTGCAAGGTATAGTCGAAATATCTCCTGTAAAATGTAAGTAATTTAAGATTTTTTTTACAGTGCACAGTGAAAATGAGTACACCCCTGTTGAAAAGTAACATTTTGAACAATATTTTAATACACACACAAGTTATTCCCAAAACGTGCATAGAGTAAGTTTAATACAACATCTGTTCAGCTTACAACAGAAAAGAAAGGTCAATAATATAACTTAAATGACATATTTGTCCATTTTTGTGAAATTATGCTGGTGCAAAAGTGAGTACACCCCTATGTTAAACTCCCTGAGAATGGGCCGTGTTGGCCCGAAATGTCATGAAATGAAAAGGCATTAAAAGGGAGGTCATCGTTGTGCGTTTTATCCTTGCCTTACATTGAAATTTTACATTTTGAGTCTGCACCAGGCTAAAAGAGACGTGTGTGAGATTTGACTGAAATCCTATGGAGAGTATCATGATCTGCTTCAGTAGTCACAGTACATGTTGACAAGCATGTTTCTTTTGGTGAAACTCAGCTTCCTACTGTTGATGGCATCCATACAGCCCCAAACCATGTCACTCCCACTACTATGCTTGACTTTAAGCATGGGGCACTTTTCTTTGTACAAATCACTTTTTACCACCACACATGCTTGACACCATCGAAAGCAAATTTGTTCATCTTGGTGTCATCAGATCACAGGACATGGTTCCAGCAATCCATATCCTTAGTTTGTTTGTCTCTGAGACAATGATACTCTCCATAGGATTTCAGTCAAATCTCACACACGTCTCTTTTAGCCTGGTGCAGACTCAAAATGTAAAATTTCAATGTAAGGCAAGGATGAAACGCACAACGATGACCTCCCTTTTAATGCCTTTTCATTTCATGACATTTCGGGCCAACACGGCCCATTCTCAGGGAGTTTAACATAGGGGTGTACTCACTTTTGCACCAGCATAATTTCACAAAAATGGACAAATAGGTAATTTAAGTTATATTATTGACCTTTCTTTTCTGTTGTAAGCTGAACAGATGTTGTATTAAACTTACTCTATGCACGTTTTGGGAATAACTTGTGTGTGTATTAAAATATTGTTCAAAATGTTACTTTTCAACAGGGGTGTACTCATTTTCACTGTGCACTGTATGTTGATATCAAACTGAGCCAAATGCATTTTAACAGTTTGACTTATGTTAGCTTAAGGCATGCATCGTAAGCTCAATTTTGAGTTACTTTAATATAGATTTCGCATGTAACTGCGACGTAGCTTGCTCATGAAACAAGGTTGAAAAGAAAGTCAAGAAACAGTGCCGGCTAACATAAACATGCAGGAAAATGCACCATTTATTTGAAGGTGCACTGTGTTTCCAATCAAAAATTATGAATGAGTAAGATAGCGAACTGAGAACTTAAATGGATAATGTTTGACTTCCGCAACCCCAGCATTTTATAAAGTCTGTTGTGTTGCTCAAAAAGTATTTCCGAAGACTAAAACTTGGGGTTCAGAGGAGTAACAGTGAAGTTCCAAATGCTCCACAACTCTTTTTTTTCCCAATAAGTGGAAGAGAACCCATGAGCATTTTGTTTTAATTTATTTATTTCCACACTTTCATATAGGGTCGATAGACTCATCAGAGTCTGCCTTTGGGTCCCTCTCCTCTCTCTATATTATATCATACATATAAGTCGACCGCTAATTTAAATTGAAAGTCTCACTTGAAGGTTCAGTCTGAGCAGTTAAGTTAATTTTGTCTTTTTCAATTAGGTCTATTCAAAGATTATTTAACAACAAAAATGACTATCGATCACTACACCTAATAATCCACACTGACCTAATTGTATTGGTTTGTTTAACAAATGGTCCAGAAAAGCACCCAAACTTTTTTTTTTGCAAAACATGATGTTGTGCTAGAGTAGGCAGGACATTTTTACATTTAGGAGCTTGGGGGGAAATGGTGTATTAAATGAAGCAATTATCAAACTAGCTGCTGATTACTTTTTTTTTTTTGTCAGTTGATTAATCATTGCAGCTTTTATGTAAATGTATATATTATTATTATTATTATTAACAGGAGAGACTACAGCTGTGAGTTGTGAAATCACCTTCGAAGGCTTAGGCCGATTTCAGACCAGAGCGTGGCGTGGCGGCAGCGAAACGACCTCAGTCTTACGCCGGTTATCAGGCGGTGTGTTCAACTTGGCTTTTCACACCGGACAGTCCGCGGCCGCGGTAGTTCTGCTCCAGCCCTGTCTGCATTCCCCATTCATTTCAACGGGACACCGCCGGCCGCCGCCGGCCGCTGCCGTCCAAATTCCGCTCGAGTTCTATTTTCCAAAAGCAGCGCGGGACGGAGGCGTCTCCGCGCCGCTACCGCCCGACTACCGCCGCGTCGGTGTGCAAGGACAGATCTGTTTCCATGTATTTTCGCCTCCGCCGGTGAAAATCGCTTCCGTTCCGCCACGCTTTGCCGCCCTGGTCTGAAATGGCCCTTAGGATATGTTGCACATGAACCAGTGGCATGTGTTTGAGGGCTATGTATGAGGAGGGATTGGATTATTCAACAATAGCTTTATTCAGGCAAGTAGAAATATATTTGATGATTTGTAATATGTACTATTGCTGCATTTTTCCTGCATTGTACATTGTATGTTCCAGTTTCAAATTCTAGCTATGTCATTACGTCGCCATGTTAATGTACTGAATGATCTGTTCTTGTGTTTTTCAGGGTACCAATCGAGTGGACAGTTCCACAGTATGGAGGAGGACATATTGATAGGTTTCTATGCTGGATTAAACAGAGATAAACATTAGGCATATTATATCGTGAGATAGTCGTGCAAAATTTGCAGCTTCAAGGCATCAAAGCATTGAGTGCTCTTAAGGCATTACAGATTGAAGCGTCTACATTCCAGTCAAAAACAGGGATATGCCAAGCTTGTACATGGCTTGTTCTTGTTCGTTCAATCCATGGTGTGCTCTTAGTGCAAACTGAACATGTGGGGGCAAAATGTTTTATTTCTATGTCTTGTGTGTAATCCACATGGTTTAGACACAGAGAGGCAGTATTTGGAACACCTTGAAGCGCTTCTAAAAAAGCTTCAAACTGTTAATTACTAAGGATGTCCCGATCAGGTTTTTTTTGTCCCCCCGAGTGCGAGTCATTTGATTTTGAGTATCTGCCGATACCTGCTCCCGATCCGATACTTCTACTGTACATTAGAAAAATGAAGAACGGTGAAGAAACAGATCCAGGATGTCCCCGATTTTTCATTTTATTCACTTATTTTATCATTTAACTAATTTAATTAGTTTTACGGAGTGTCTATTTGCACCCCTGGTACAAATAGCCTTGGCCACACAGCTGAGCTATTCACACCCCGTGACGTAACACCAAAATAAAAAGCTGCTGGCTTGCACAAAAAAACATGGCGGACATCCGTTTTTTCGTCATCAGAAAGTGAAGAATACTGCTAGGTTTCGGCACTAATATCTGTTCCAATTAAAAACTAGATGGAAACATTGTGTTTTATTTTCATAATCGATGTTCAGTGAACACATTACAACCGTCAGTTTGTTAGTTTTTAGAAATTTCGCGATCATGACGTTCAGCCATATTAACTATAAAGTTACCTGCACACCACAGAGATGTTATGGGATCAACTAGTGTAGTGGTAAGCGATTTGGGTAACGATGCAAGAGTCCCGGGTTCGATTCTTGCCCGATGCGTTTTGGCAGTGAGAAGTGATAGTGCGCATACCAACGTCTCTGCAGAGAAGGCGCGCAATTTGAAAAACAATTCAGTTCTCAAACGGAAGTTTTGATTGCAACAATTAGCTAGTGCACCAGGGTGTAAATAGCACACTTTGCTATAAATAGCATACATTATTCTGAATGTCTATTAGCACCCCTGGTACAATAGCCTTACACTATTCACACCACTGATCTATAAAGAAGGTTCTTTATAGATCTGTGATTCTTCACACCCCGTGAATTACCACCAAAAACACCTTGCTCGTGAGCACAAAGGCCATTGCGGACATTCGTTTTTTCTTCATCAGAAAGCGAAGAATTCTGATGGCACTAATATCTTTTTAAATTGAAATATAGATGTCTTTCTTAACTCTTAGCTGAGGACATCTCTGGCCTAATGGACAGCGACATATTCCTCCATACGGGAGACAGTGGTTCAACTAGCTATCATTTCATGCTAAATCACCTCTCCCATTTTTCGTTATGATTAATTCAATTCATTTTTATTTATATAGCGCCAAATACAACAAATGTCATCTCAAGGCACTTAGATAGTAAGTCCAATTCAAGCCAAATGGAATTCAATTAATTAATAATAATCAAAATTCATATTATTAGCTATATAACCAAAGCAACCATGAAACAAAACTTTAGCTGCCATTTCAGTTTATTTTTTCATAATCATCCTTGGGTTCAATTTGAATGCGAGTAGTAGATTGAGATATCTTATGCCCTGTTGCTTCTAATTGCACCGGGGTACAAATAGCATACATTTCTAATTGCACCGGGGTACAAATAGCATACACTTCTAATTGCACCAGACGGGGTATCAATAGAACACATTGCTGAGTGCACCGGTGTACGAATAGCATTCACTTCTATTTCCACCAGGGTACAATCAGCATACAGTGCTAATTGTACCAGGGGTGCAAATAGCCTTACCCTTAGTTTTATCGTTTGAAGTGTTTATTAGTTTAATAATTTAATAAATCAAGTAATAAACAAATTCTTCACATTGTAGTTTAGTGCAACAATGTCTAATATAAAAACGAGCAGCAGCTCAACTTGAAATACCTGGCAGGCATGTAAACAGATAAGAAAATAAAAGTGCCACAGTGTTATAAAGTAAGGCCAGTAATGTGCCTTTCAAGCTGCTGCCGTGTTCTGCTTCGCTTTACGGCAGCAAAGTGACGTTATGCCGCATGCGTTGATTCTGTGTGTAGTTGAGACCATAGACATAAAAATTCGGGGAGTTATGATTATTGTAGTTTGGGATAAACACCTTCCTCAGTCGAAATAAATGTAATGTGGAGGCATTGGAGACCCATCCAAGATGGCGGCCGCCCTGATACATCAGCTCCAACAGGCAGCGTCAGTCTGTGAGGTGTCTACGTATATTATGTCTATGGTTGAGACGGTGTGACGGTACCACCACATAACAGTAAATACTAAGCTGATTTTTTTTTTCCCATTTGTTTTGAAATATTATAGTTCTGATGAAAAAAAATAATGATAATAAATATACATATATAGATAGGCTATATATCCGATCGAGTCAGAAACCACATGATTGGATCAGAACATCCCTATTAATTACTATTTTAAATATTATGATTACAGTACAAACATATATTCAACTTTTGCTTCACTTAAAAGTAGGAAGCACAATAGGAGCAAAATGAACACAAATCCTCACCACCATGTAGTTTTTTAAACAATGTATTTCAGACAAATACAAGGCAGACACCAGATGATGGTAGTAGTTTGCTAGATGATAGTGAAGTTGCTGCAGAAAAACACTGGTCAAAGAGGATAAAGATTTAGTTAAAGCAGTTGTTGATCAGCTTGGTTCCTTATTACTCAAATTAGACTGAATCTTCCACATGCCTAGTAGATATATAGATGAATTTGTAGAGGAACTTCCGTTTATTACTTGTGCCGAATCTGCACCTATTATCAAACGTATTGCCCATGACACATTAGAAAATCATAACTGTACTGTACAAACAAGCAATGATCTCAGATTGGGTAAATAGCATCTGCCAGGTAAATCCTATTTTTGCAGCCTTTAATCAAGAAGGTCCTGCTGGCACAGCATACCAGAGAAATAGATGCTTAAAAAAACATTTTTCTTTTGTTGAACCTTTGGAGTACATATTAGATGCAAAACAGGTCAAGACATTCCAATATGTCTTGACCTCTTTTGCGATCCTTGTCCCAAATTCTAAAAAATACTGACATTCAGAAAAAAGTATTGAAGATTACAAAACACTGTAGTTTGTCAAGTCAGTATTCAAGTTTGTGTGATGGTACACACTTTAAGGAAAGACTGAGAGTTGTAGAGAGATTGTCACTTCATCTGTAGTCTGATGATTTTGAGATATGCAATCCTTTAGAAACCTCTCATAAAAAACACAAGGTGCGTGGTATCTATTGGGTGTTGGCTGATATTCTAGCTGTATTAAGGTCTGCATTTTTATCGATTTACTTGGCTGTTTTGTGTAAGGTAGGTGATGTACAGAAATATGGCTATACACAGGTGTTAAAAGGTAAATGAACTGTACTTACATAGCACTTTCCCAGTCTTGCTCAAAGCTCTTTAACACTACATGCCACATTCACCAATTCACTCACACACTCATACTACACAGTGCTTTCTTCTATCCATTTATACACATTCACATACCAATGGATAGGCAACATGTGATTCAGTGTCTTCTCCAAGGTGTCTTGCCCAATGTTTCAGGAAGTGGGCCTTCCGTTTGGGAGGTGTCTTGTCTTCCTCCTGACCTACAGCCATGTTAGAGCCATTAATAAATTATCTGTAGAGATTTGAAGAGGAGGATCTCTTTGTGCCCTGTGACGGACTGGTTAGTCCTGGGACTGCTCCGCCCACTGTCAGCTGTGTGGTGCGTTAGGCTCTTGCTCATCATCTGATGGAGCGCAGGTGTGCGCCCTGATGAGCATGAGTATATATCCCCAGCACACTGGCATGGCGGGGCCTCCCCTTTTCCCCTTTGGCGTTTTGGTTTTGTTTGGTCACCCCTAGACATCTTTTGCATACACTACACGATTACTGACTTTGCACCTACATTATCTTTTATTCCCTTTAATTAATAAATATCAAAAACCGTCATCTGCGTGTGGATTCCTTTTATGTTGCACCTTTTGAGCCAGGGGTCGTAACATAATTGGGATCTCGTCCTGGGATTTAATCCGACGGTATGTACTTTAAGTGCATTTTTTTTTTTGCTGCTAAATTTATAAGTAGTTTGTTTGGGCCGACGGGTGTAAGCACCTTGATCGGTATTCTTTTGGAATCCATGCGCAGTTTTTGTTTGCGTTGTCAAGACTTTTTGTTTGGTTTTTCGTTCGCCAAAGGCTGGGGAGGTCACACACACACACACATATTTTTTTTGGTTGGGCCGCTGTTTTGTTTGTGTGAAAGCCGTAGCAGGTGCAGGTGTCTTTGTGTGCACTGGAGGAATTGGCTGGGTTTAGATCCGCCGGAGCTGACGTGAACCCCCGCGGCAGGTGAGAGCGCTTAACGCTGGTGGTTTATTGTAAACTTTCTTTTGTTGTTCTGGTGTGTCGAACGCGGGGGGACTGCTTGCAGTTCAATCGTATGAGGGCACATGAAGGCCCAATCCCAATTCACCCCTTGGCCCTACCCCTTACCCCTTCCCCTCCGTTTTGCGCGTTCACGTGTAGAGGTAGTGTTGTCCCAATACTCTTCCAAAGCCCTTCCCCTTAGCCCTACCCCTCCGTTGTAGCCCTTCAAACGGAGGGCTTCGGCCAGGCAGACTCCGTTTGAAGGGGTATGATATATTTCCCAGAATACAACGCGACTACCGGGAGATCGTGAGTCTTTTTAAAAATGGCAGAAGCAGCAAAGAGAGCACCACACAAATGTAAGTTCTTCTATTTTTTTTTGCCATAATTTAACTGTTTTAATCGTTTTAGGTTGTGATAACTGGTGTATTGTGTGAGTTTAAAGTGGTGGCAATGTGTAGTTGTTTTCTGCTATAAACGCACATGGGAAAAGTCGCTATTTTACATGGAGTAATCGGTCAATGCATGTGAAGGTGCTGCGAAAGAGTTGTTTTTTTAAATTGTAACACGAGTATTTACAAGCAATGTAGTTGGTTAACCATAGAGAAGTTCCTTTTGAGCGTCATTTCGCTACCTATTATCACAAGTATTCATATACGTGACTGATTCACAGGGACTCAAGCACAAACAAAGAGCCTGATCAGGTTTAGCGCCGAAAACGAAGATCTGTTTCTAAAGTCATCCCCATCCCCAAAAAGAAGTAGGAAGTCCAATCCCATAATGGATTACCTGATACAGGAGAGCCTGAAGGAGCAGAAGCGCCACGAGCAGAAAACGGAGCGCTTTTTAGCTCTGTTTGAGCGCATGATAGACAAACTTTACGGTGAGTTGATGCGCCATGCACCTATTGTACACACAGCCACCACTACCGCATTCTGAAATACCTTTTTTTAATTTTTTACAATGGATGAAAGTACATGCTATAATGTCATGTCTTGTTCCCCCAGAACATCACTGAGCCCATCAGCACCTCCGATGCGCCCTCCGCTGTTCCTGCTCTGGTCATCTCGTTCTTGATGATTGCACTGTTGCCCGTTTATATTCATACTGTTTATATTCATACTGTTTATTGTCCATATTTGCACCACACACTTTACAGCAGACACTTTAAGCTGTTATTTCTGAAAATAAGCTGCCTTACCAGTCTGTAATGTGAGCCTAATAAAAGAAATTAAGGACAAAAGGTTTGTGAGCATGATTGTCACATCAACATCATATTAACGACTGGAACGGATATTGGTATGAAGAGATTTATTATACAAGGGATAACAAAAAAAATTGGGGTACATGTTGTGGTCCAATGGGCAATAATTTGTAGGATGACCCGTCTGCTGGAAAGAAAAACATGGAAAGATCAGGCTTTTATCCTCCCAAACCAACACATTGATAGCACACACAATGCAGTGCATTTATTTAAGTCATCAAATCTGAACCTGGTACAAAGAAAACCGCTTCAAAAACGCATGAGCTGCATGTTTATTCCAAACGGAACGAGGCGAGTAACAAAGGCTAAACGTTAGCTTATGTTTTCAGCTGGGTTAGCCAGGTTAGGATACTACTCCAGTCAATAAATCAGCAAATCCAACGAGACAAGCAAATTGTTTCTATATTACACGATATCACAAATGTACAGTTAGAAGCACTTTCAAACACACACACACACAATCATTTTCACACGCCGGCTCTGGAAGCTACCAGCTGCTCACTCACAAGCGTTATTTGCATTAATTTCTTATTCTACATACCGTAACAAGATCCAGCAATGCTCCCAGATGTCGAAGACGCCTTCGCCTGATGGCACTCCGTCGATTCGACGCAGATATTTCTAAAAATATCCGAATAGCCCAGGACAGCGCGAACACCACAGCACCGGTCATGTTTGTTTACTTCTGCCTAAAGCTGTCGCTTTTGGTTACGTAACAACTGACGGCGCGGACTTATTACGTTCGTGAGTGTGAAGTGCTGTCCCAATTCGAAGGGGTGACATTCTTAGCCCTACCCCTTAGCCTACCCCTACGTTTGAAGGGGCGAGGGGTAGGCGAAGGGGTAGAAAATAGAATTGGGATTGGGCCGAAGACTAGGTTGAAAGTAGGGCCTCTTTTCTATCCAGATGCGGGGCAGCTCAATTTAATAAGTTTACTTTGTCGGAGATTGAACAGACGGTTGCTGATGGGGGCCTGGCGCAGGTTGGTTCTCCGCAGCATAGTTCTAATATTGCAGCGCTGACGTTTGAGCAGCAGAAAGAGCTTTTGCAAATTCAGACAAATCAGCAGCATTTAGGGATGGAACAGCAGAGATTGGTGATGGAACAGCAGAAGTTAGCGATGGAACAGAAGCGCTTAGATGCGCAGGAACGGGACAAAGAGAGACAATTAGAATATGAGAAACTGAAACAGACTAATGATTTGGAACGGCAGAGACTTGAACATGCAGAGACGATGGCTGAACGGCAGAGCAATACGTCAAACAGCGAGACAGGAAGAACTGGAGATGTAAACTTGTTTCAAAATATTAAATTGTTGCCTAAGTTTAATGAAAGGGACCCTGATATTTTCTTTTCATTGTTTGAAAATGTTGCGGTTGAGCGTGGCTGGACGGATGCAGAGTGCACCCTGTTGTTGCAGAGTATCTTCACTGGGAAAGCCCAAGAGGCATTTATAGCGCTGTCTGCAACTGAACGGAAAGAGTACACTACCATTAAAGAGGCAGTGTTGCGTGCGTTTGCATGGGTACCTGAGGCGTACAGATCCAGGTTCAGAAACTGGAGAAAAGGTGAACGACAAACACACACGGAAGTAGTGAGAGAACTTAATAGTTTCTTTAACAGATGGTTGGCAGCTGAGAATATTAAAACTTTTGAGCGATTAAGTGAACTGATGGTGCTGGAACAATTTAAAAACATTGTACCCGAATGAGTGGCTACCTACATTAGCGAACAGAAGCCAGAAACTGCTGCAGAGGCAGCTACATTAGCTGATGAGTTTGTGTTGATTCATAAGAGAAGGCAAAAAGAGTATGAGCAGAATTCTGACGATAATAGACCAAATCGTTATCAGCGTGGCACGGGCGGTTCTGTATCCAGGAAGGATCAGTCAGCTCGAAATGGGAACTCTCAGAACCAATGTCACTATTGCCTAGAGTTTGGTCACTGGAAAAATGATTGTAAAATGCTGCATGACAAAAAGAAAAACCAGAATCGACATTCTGCTCCTAAAACTGTGATGTGTGCGGCACCTGTTACTCTTGCTGTCTCTCATACAGATAACCTTGCTTTTCCGTCTTGCCGTAGTGTCTCTGCAGATGAGTTGCAGTGTGAAGCACCGGGTACACTGGCGGATGCGCCACCCTCTGCTGAAGATGACTCGTGTGAGGAACAAGTAGAAGATCGCTATGGTCCGTTTCGTACCAATGGGTTTGTCTCTTTCACAAATGATTCAGAGAAGGTAGCTGTAAGGATTTTGCGTGACACTGGAGCCTCTGAAACATTCGTTAAGCAATCTGTTTTGCCTTTTTCTTGTAGCTCCAACACGGGAAAATCTGTTTTGATTCGGGGAATTGGCATGACCACGTTATCAGTACCTCTACACAGGTTAGTGCTGCATTCAGATCTGGTGCAGGGCGAAGTAGTAGTAGTTAATTGCAGGTGCTTTGCCCGCGACCATATGAAGAATGCTGAGCTGGGGTACTTCATATTAGACGGAATATTGGTGCGTAAATGGGTGCAGCATGATGGGGAGCTGGGAATGAACATTGTGCAGATTGTGATACCCGACAGTTTAAAAACTGTAGTATTAAAAACCGCACACGGGGATATAGCTGGCCATTTTGGGGTGCGTAAAACTTATGATCGCTTATTGCAGCATTTTTACTGGCACCGCATGAAGAGAGATGTTGCCGCGTTTATTAAGACTTGCCACGTGTGTCAGATAGCTGGTAAACAAAATCAGTGCATTAAGCCGGCCCCTCTCCATCCGATCCCTGCAGTGGGCCGTCCGTTTGAACATTTGATAGTGGATTGCGTTGGCCCATTGCCCCCATCGAAAAGTGGTTCAGCGTATCTCTTAACGGTTATGTGTCAAAGCACTCGATATCCAGCAGCTTATCCACTGAGGTCCATTACCACCAGGTCCATTGTAAAAGCACTGTCTCAGTTTATTTCGATTTTTGGTATTCCCAAAGTCCTTCAGAGTGACAGAGGGAGTAATTTCACATCCAACATGTTTGTGCAGGTGTTAAAGGAACTTAATGTTAAACATAGCTTGAGCAGTGCATACCACCCCCAAAGTAAAGGTGCGCTGGAGCGGTTCCATTCCACTTTGAAGTCCTTGTTGCGCGCCTATTGTGTGGAACTGAATCGTGACTGGGAAGATGGACTTCCCTGGCTTATGCTGGCAGCTAGAGAAGTCACTCAAGAAAGTACGGGTTTCAGTCCCAACGATTTAGTTTTTGGTCATAAAGTCCGTGGTCCTCTTTCTGTTTTAAAAGATTGTGTTAATGAGACCGATCCTCCAGTTAATTTACTTGAATATGTCCAAGGGTTTCGACGTAAGCTGTTTCTCTCATGTGAACTGGCAAATAAAAACTTGACTAAAGCACAGAACAGGATGAAAAAACTGTTTGATCGTGGTGCAGCCGAACGAGTCTTTAGTCCAGGCGATCAAATACTGGCTTTATTGCCGCTACAAGGTTCGCCTTTTAAAGCGCGTTTCTCTGGTCCTTATCCCATTGTTCGGCAAGTCACAGAGCTGGACTATTTAGTGGCAACACCAGATCGAAAAAAATCTTCGCAGTTGTGTCATGTAAACATGGTAAAACCTTACTATACCCAGCCATGCAAGTCTGAGCCTGCTGGCGGTAAAGTGTCGGCTGCGCTGATTGTGGACGCGGTGCATCGCGCGCCTCAAGTGGCAGTTGGGGAGGACGAGGGTGCTCCCGATGACTCTGTGCTGATGCCTAGACTTAAAAACTCTGAAATGTTGAAAGACCTGAATGCTCTGTTGACTCACATGTCCTGTGAACAGCGTGAAGAACTGAAGTCTGTCATTTTGTCTTTTTCTTCTCCCTTCTCCGATACGCCCACTTGTACTGACTGGATAGAACATGACATCGAGCTGGTTGGTGAGATCAAGCCCATTAGACAGCGTTTCTATCGTGTCTCACCCGAGAAGAAAAACTTTATGGATGCTGAGGTTCAGTACCTCTTAGATATTAGTTTAGCAAAGCCATCTAATTCCAGCTGGACGTCCCCATGCTTTCTGGTAGGGAAACCAGATGGTACTCCTCGTTTTTGTACCGATTATCGAAAGTTAAACACGGTAACCAAGCCTGACTCCTTTCCACTCCCCAGAATGGAAGATTGTATTGATTTGGTGGGTTCTGCACGTTTTGTCACTAAAATAGATCTTCTGAAGGGATACTATCAGGTGCCTTTAAAACAATGGGCTCAGGAATTGTCAGCGTTTGTGACTCCATCGGGCCTGTATTCGTATAATGTAATGAGTTTTGGATTAAGGAATGCGCCATCTACATTCCAAAGGCTCATGAACCGTGTAATATCAGGTCTTGAGGGATGTGCTGTTTATTTGGATGATTGCATTGTAACAGGTGACACATGGGAACAACACCTAAGCAGGCTTCGTGCTCTGTTTGTCCGTTTGATGGAAGCAAACCTGACCGTAAATTTAGCCAAATGCGAGTTCGCACAGGCCACTGTAATCTATCTGGGGAAGGTTGTGGGGCAGGGGCAGGTGAGGCCCGTTCGAGCAAAAGTGTTAGCCATTGATGCTTTCCTACCTCCTACTACAAAGGAGCTGAGACGTTTTTTAGGTATGGTGGGGTACTATAGGGGGTTCTGTGCTAACTTCTCTTCAGTTGTGTCTCCTCTCACTGATCTGCTGAAGGACAGGGTCATATTTATTTGGTCTCCTTCTTGTCAGCAGGCTTTTGAGCAGGTGAAGATGTTGCTGAGCACCACACCTGTGCTGGCTGCACCAAAACTTGACCAACCCTTTCATTTACAGGTGGATGCAAGTCATGTGGGTGCAGGGGCTGTGCTCTTACAGGTGGATGAGCAGGGTGTGGACAGACCTGTTAGTTACTTTTCCCGGAAATTTAATGAACACCAACTTGTATACTCTACTATCGAGAAGGAAGCCCTGGCCCTGGTTTGGGCTTTGCAGCATTTTGATGTTTATGTGGGTGGGTCACATCCAGTGGTGGTGTACTCCGACCACAACCCACTAACCTTTTTGCACTCATTGCAGAGCCCAAACCGGAGGCTGAAGAGGTGGGCCCTGTTCTTGCAGCCCTATGATCTAGTGATACGCCATATCCGTGGCGTGGAAAATGTTATTGCCGATGCCTTGTCCCGCAGTACGGAGGGGGGTGTAGCCGCATGTTGATATCTCACACTCTCTTGCCCTCTCCCATGCCCTGTTCTTCTTAAACTGCTTCCCAGGTACCAGGTTGGCTGACGGACGGGGGGTAAGGGGGGGTTGGCAGGGGATGGTGGGGTGTGTTCGGTGGTGGTGCACCTTTTCCCGGTGTGCTGTGGAGTGCCGAAATGTATTTGTTGTTTTTTGTTTTGTATAAGGCCCCTCTTTAATCCTTTGTTCTAATTTTGTTTCTTCTTGTCTTTACAGAGTCCCATCAGTGGGCCTCAGTTGTGTGGTGCGTTAGGCTCTTGCTCATCATCTGATGGAGCGCAGGTGTGCGCCCTGATGAGTATGAGTATATATCCCCAGCACACTGGCATGGCGGGGCCTCCCCTTTTCCCCTTTGGCGTTTTGGTTTTGTTTGGTCACCCCTATACATCTTTTGCATACACTACACGATTACTGACTTTGCACCTACATTATCTTTTATTCCCTTTAATTAATAAATATCAAAAACCGTCATCTGCGTGTGGATTCCTTTTATGTTGCACCTTTTGAGCCAGGGGTCGTAACAGCCCTTTTTGGGAAAAATAATAAAGGAATCTGTATTTTCTGTGATTGCAGACAATCTTGGTTCCCACTTAGTCAGGATTTTTGTTGAAAGTTTCAGTGAGTCTTATATTTGTATATTTTATGTTGGAGAACGATCCTAGTTTAGGGAAGTTTTAGAACAAAACAACAACATCGGTTGGATGACGTCAAAACAGCATTTGCAAGTAACAAGACAGTGTGCAATCACTCAAAGATGAAATAATTTTCATGTTACCCACCTGACGTTTGCATGATTTACTTGAGAGAAAATTGCCATTGTGTTTAGATATCTTCCATTCATCCATTATCTTCCATTTATCTGAGGTCTGGTCGCAGAGGCAACAGGTTCATAAGAACACAGACTTCCCTCTCCCCACCGACACTCTCAAGTTCTTCCAGGGGGATCTCAAGGCATTCCCAGACCAGAAGGGACATAGAATCCCTCCAGTGAGTTTTGGGTTTGCACCAGGGCTTCCTCCTAGTTGGATATGCCTGGAAAACCTCCAAAGATAGGCGACCAGGCGCCATCTGAACCACCTCAACTGACTCCTTCGATGTGGAGGAGTAGTGGCTCTACTCCGAGTTTCCTCTGGATGACTGAGCCCAGCCACCCTCCAAAGGAAACCCATTTCAGTCGCTTGTATCATACTTCATTCTTTTGGATACTACCCAGATTTTGTCACCATAGGTCAGCGTAGGGACAAAGACGGACCAGTAAATTGAAAGCTTCGCCTTCCAGCTCATGTCAATCTTAATCACAAAGGACCAGAGCAATGTCCTCATTACTGCTGACGAAGACCCAATCCATCTTTCCATCTCTCGCTCCAGCTTGCCCTCACTTGATAACGAGAGCCCAAGATATTTAAACTGTACCACCTGAGGCAGGGACTCATCGCCGACCTGAAGAGAGGATTCAACCTTTTTCCTGTTAAGGAACCATTTCCTGGGGGGTTCCCCAGGGTTCAATCCTGGGAACCCTATTATTTAATCTGTACATTCTTCCATTAGTCCAGCTAATATGCGGCTGGAAAAATCTGGAACAGTCTTCCAGAAGATGTGAGACAGGCCTCAACTCTGACAATGTTTAAATCCAGGTTGAAAACAGTTCTATTTAGCTGTACATATGACAACTGAAAGTATTTTATACGCACTCTTCACTTTTAATTCAATTAATTAATGATTATTTTATGTTTCATGGAATGTTTTTATCTTCCTTTTGTGATTTTGATTTTGTGATATCAATACCTTTCAACTGTTCAAAAGTTTGTTAACTGATTATAAGATAAATAAGATCAATGCTATTAGATCCAGCCTTTTATCTCAACAAAATGTTGATTTTAACATTTCTGAAGCATTGTTTTTACCTGAGGAAACACTGGATAGTTTTGTCCTGGTTGATGCCAAGATGCTTGGTCGAGTTTTCTCCAAACTAAACCCAACAACCTGCCTTTTAGATCCCATTCCCACATCGCTTTTAAAGACATTTTATGGTTTCTTTGAGTGTGAGCTTTTAAATATTGTAAATTGCTCTCTTCAGACGGGTGTTTTCCCATCTGCCTGTAAAACTGCAGTGGTGAGGCCCCTTCTGAAGAAGACCAATTTAGATCACAAGATCCTTGATAACTACCAACCTGTATCCAACTTACCGTTTTTAAGTAAAATTATGGAAAAAGGTTTTTTTTTATCCAATTAAATGAGTTTTTAAACAAACACAATATTTTTGAGAAACATCAGTCTGGTTTTAGGATAAACCACAGTACAGAGACAGCCCTTTTAAAGATTGTCAATGATCTCAAGTGTAACCTGGACTCACAAAAGCTTTCAGTCCTGGTGTTGCTGGATCTTAGTGCAGCTTTTGATACACTGTAACAAATTGTCTTGTATATTTACAGTAAATTACTGGCAGCAGGGTTGCCAGCAATTTACTGTTATTTTAAGGTATTCCTACTGTTATCATATTTACAGTATGTTACTGTTTAAACTGAATTTGGTAAATTACAGCGTATTACTGTATTTTCTTGCAGTTACAGTAGGTTACTGGCAGCTGGGTTGCCAGTAATTTACCATTTATTTACAGCATACTTACTGTAACCTTTGGCAGTTTATTACTGTTAAAATGCAATATACTAAAATTAGGTATTGCACAATCCCAATTTTTTTTGTCATACAGTTTAAATTGTTGTTATCAATAGTACCATTTAGCCATGAGCTTTATAGATAACTTCCATGCAGCAACATAGTCTAAAAGAATAAACTTAAAAATGCAAGATCGATGTGTGAACATTTATTCAACAAAGGATCACCAACAGAACGATTTGGCGATACAAACAAATCACATTGACCTTTTATAAAAAAAGGAAAGCCATGCTTAAAGGGGAACTCAGGGGCATTTGAAGCGCATTTCCATTGCTAGAGGTTGTCAAATACTGACAGTAGGACACAGACAGGTGCAAATCGGCGCTCCCTGTGTGGAGATAGCGCTGTTTGCGCAGCCTGTCATGCGAGGCTAATACGTGGTGGCTAAGGGGCAAGTGCTAAACCTTCCACGTAAAACAACAACTTGCACACTGCAGAAACGTCACACCACTTTATAAACCATCCGACAATAAAGTCACAAGCCTTACCATCAAAACCATATGCATGGTTCTCACATTACTGGCATGGGGACGTTACAAAACAACTTTATAAACAGCATGTAACTCACCGGTTAGTTGTACGCTCGCGCATGTGAAAGCCCAAAAGAGTCAATGGACGATAATCCCATATACAAAACAATTATCTTCTCTAGAAAAACTGCGTTCAAGTATTTAAAACATTACAACAATACATGCCCAGTAATATTGTTGTAATGTTTTAAATACTTGAACGCAGTTTTTCTAGAGAAGATAATTGTTTTGTATATGGGATTATCGTCCATTGACTGTTTTGGGCTTTCACATGCGCGAGCATACCGACAAGAGGTAAGTGACATGCTGTTTATAAAGTTGTTTTGTAACGTCTCCATGCCAGTAATGTGAGAACCATGCATATGGTTTTGATGGTAAGGCTTGTGACTTTATTGTCGGATGGTTTATAAAGTGGTGTGACGTTTCTGCAGTGTGCAAGTTGTTGTTTTACGTGGAAGGGTTAGCGCTTGCCCCTTAGCCACCACGTATTAGCCTCGCATGACAGGCTGCGCGAACAGCGCTATCTCCACACAGGGAGCGCAGATTTGCACCTGTCTGTGTCCTACTATCAGTATTTGACAACCTCTAGCAATGGAAATGCGCTTCAAATGCCCCGGAGTTCCCCTTTAAAAGAAATGGCCATTTATTTCCTTCAAAATTGTCCATATTTGTCAATTCCATTTTGAAATTTAAGATGCACAGACAAGATTAACGTTATCACTCAATGAAAATAAAAAAGAAAATTGAAAAAAAGTGACAAATTTCAATAGAAAATGCTCTTTCTTTGCAGAACTTATTGCACAACAATAAGTAAACATTCTGTAATGTTCAATATAACATTCTGTAAAATAAATTTTCTTTTTACTTTTGAATTTAAAGGTAGACATAAAATAAGTACAGACTGCATACAGCAGACAAATGATTATATAACAAACCCCTTTACTCAACTTAAATCAACTTTTCAAAACAGGCTTTTTTCATATTCACCAAATAAGTCAGCATAAAACATAAAATGAAGGCTCTGAATCTTCTATAACAGAAATAATGGTATGCCACAGTTCAGCTGACCTTAAATTTGCCAACACAATTTAAAATACAAAAGAGATCACACCCTATAGAAACAAACAAGTTACACAAGTTGCTTTCTTAATTAAATTTATAGTCCCTTAAAAGGCTTTTCAGAAGTATCAAATCAAAATGTGACAAAACAAAAACAAAAAAGAGCCTTGTTACTGAGTTCTCACTGACCTATATGAAATTCCTCTCAAAGTCAATGAGGTTCTTCAGTAGAGTTGAAACACGGGGGTTGACAGTGACTGCCTTCTTCTGTACGACTTTCCCTGTCTTCTTGGAGATGATCTTGCCCAAGGTAGCTTTGGTCCCTCTCTCTGGGTTTATGCCAATAAAACGTCTAAAAAAAAAACAAAACAGCAGTGTGAGTTTAGCATTTGGATAGAAATGAAAGATTGGTATTTGAAAACAAATGATGAATTCAGTATTCAAATGCATTTTCTGAAAAATAAAAACATAAATGAACAATACAGGTCTTACCTCTGAATGAATTCAAGCGTACAGACAGCCTCTTCTTGATACTGTAGGTTAAAGATGTAGTACGCTGAAAACAGTGTGGCAAGCCCTGTAACAAAGGTGGGCTGAATTCCCTCACATATGATGTGACTGTCAGCGCTGATCATCCAGCATCCAGCAGTTAAACGCTCTTTCCCACCTGAAATTTAAAGAATAATTTTAATTTTAAAAATAACAATAATTCTAAGTGGCTGCACAGTTGTGTGGTGGTTAGCACCGTCGCCTCACAGGAAGAGGGTGTGAATGACCAAAAAAATGCATTTTAGGAGTGAGACCCTATTGAGTGCAAGTTTGCATGGTTGTCTCTCATTCGTCTCTGTGTGGCTCAGTGATGGACTGGTGACCTGCCCAGGGTGTACCAGCCTCTCCAATGACAGCTGGGATAAGCTCCAGCCCCCCCTGCGACCCTGAATTGGATTGTGGGTATAGAAGATGGATGGATGGACTGACTGATTTTCTATAACTGACAATCCAAAGACACAACAATTTAGAACGAAAAAATAATTTACCATCTATGTGTTCAATTATCTATCTGTGAGAAGAAGCCAGTTTACCCAATGAGAACACATGCTGGCAAGGAATGTAAATTCCACAGACAAAGAACCAGACCAAGATTTGAAGAAGAAACTGTCAAGTTGTGACAGGACAGTGATAACTACTACTCCACCATACAGCCACGTCTTAATGATCTTTCTTGAAAAATCTTTATTAGTTGGATGAAATACAGTCAACCAGATGAGCTCATCTGGTGTGCATGTTATCAAAATTTAAAAAAATCTTCAGGATAACTACAAATCTGATGGTGGCCAATGACTTTTGAATTTTTAAAAAAGTTAATTTACTGAACACATACCAAGCAGGACTAGACGGGGTGTCGATGGCAGAGTGAGGGACCTCTCAACATCAGCAACTGTAGCAGATGGCTGTAAAGCACAAACAGTTAAAAAAAAAGGTGAAAACATTAGTTTTATATTATGATAAATGTCAACAATTGTAATGAATATGAATAAAAAGTATGAAAAAACTAACATCTGCAGGAAGAATGAGCCCATCTGTGCTCTCTTTGAAGTGGGCCATCAGTAGCTGGACAACATGGAGGGTCATCTCTGTATCTTCACCCTGGGAGAGAACATCTTGAACATCTTTGTTTGTGGGTTTGCTCCGGAAGTATTCTACAATTGCTCTCCCACATTCCACCATGGCAAGCTCAAGTAGACGCAGTACATCAAGATCTGTAAGAAGCTGAAAATGAGCATAGAAGCTCTTCTGATGGAAAAGGTAAGGCCAGCGGCATCTGAGATCCTCAACAGAAGGAGATGGAACTGCATTTATATGGCGACGCTGCAGATAGAAAGTGGTTTCCATAAGACTACTGACTTCTGCTTTTTCAACCCCGACCGCACCTTCTTGTGCATAGATCTCCTCCAGCCTTTGGCGTTTTTCTTCAACAGTATCATGAGTCTCTTCTGGTGGTAGTTCTGGTTGAAATCTTGTACATCCATATGAGTCAGTAGGCCCCCTCTTGCGCTCAGAGCTGGACCTAGAGGACCTTGAAGCACGGTGGCGTTCAAAGCTACTGTCACGATTTAAATTCTCAATACGAGTCTTGACTTGAATAAGAAGTGAAGTGTAACCCCCCACCATCAGTGAGCCATCTGCAAAGACATCTGCAAAAGTCTGGGGGTACTGCCTTCCAATACTTTGACAAACTGTGAGACACTGGGGTCGTGTGGGGTTTGCCTCATATTTCCTCATCTCATCTGCGAGAACTCTAACCATCTGACGTCGGTCTGCAGGGGTTGGTCTCTTTCCATTGGCAATGGCTGAACAGATCCCCAGTGGCATTCTATCCCATGGAACTTGGAATGTTTCTGGCCATGCTTTGGATATGTGGAATGGAGACCTTCTGTTGCTTGAACTGCTGCTGTCTGACAGATCAGACAATGAAGCTGATGGCGGATGTGATGGACTTGACAGCGGTGAACTAGAATCGAGCGGTGATGAGCTAGACAGTGGTATGAAGCTTGGAGAAACTTGAAGATCGAGAGTAACCATCTCTGTCTCTTAAACCAAAAGTAGCAAAAAAAGGTCATGATTGCCAAAACATTTTGATCTCTAACACTTAACACAGCCCAAATATATCACTAATCAATGTTTCTGGTACAAATTTGAAAAATTAGAAAAATTACCTGTTTTAAATGCATCCAACAGCTTCCGGAGCTGAATAACAGGTAGGAGGTCTGCAATGTCCTCCTGCTGCACATATTTCAAGTCTTCTTTTGATTCTAAGCCAGAATCCTGGAGCCTTGAATTTAGTTGCATTTGAGTCTCTTCAGAAATATTTGGCAATGCCTTGAGGATGATGCTCTGAATTTGCTCACCCAAAGTTGACATGGTTCTACAATAAAAGGATAGAATGGTGAAGAACTATCAACGCTATGCCACCAGCAGTGTATTCAGGCAAAGGATAGTAATCACGCAAGTTATTCTGATTAACACAGCAGTAACTTTTCTGACTTTGTGAAAGACAATAAACACCCATAGGCCTACTGGGTACACGCACAGCAAGATATTTCTCAACAACAAAATATACAGTTGAGTTTCTATGGAACGGAAAAACTCTTTAAGTAACGACAAACTTGTTAAAACGTGTAAGAATCAACAGCAATAAAATACCAAGTCAGCATAAGTTTCAAGCTGATTTACCACTGCATGATAAGCATTAATCGAATAGAAAGAAAATGTTTCGGATAGCTCAACTGACTAAAGTTATCGCGTAATGAACATCAATTAGACAGACAAGTAATATGCTTCACTCGGGACTGTAAACGTTCCCGTTAATGTTTGATTAACTTTCGTGAAAACTTATCCAACTGGTTGGTACATTAGCAACCCTAACACATTTTCTTTTTCCTTTCAAATAGCCTATAGCTATGCTATTAGCTCTCCAACCATGGACGTGAAGAAGAATTAAAACAATCCTGATTCCTGAAGTCGAATGTGTTATAGTTAGCTAAAAAAAATGTAAAAATGTTAAAGAACATTGCAAGACGGATTCAATGAGTTTTAACTTACCTGGGGATGTGCTCAGAAAGTGCAGATTAAGCTGGATATCCGTTGAAAAATGTTTGCTTCCACATGTCAATGTGTGCCCGAGAAATACGGTAAAATTCTGCTACAGCAGAGCCTTCTAACCGTTAAATCCGAGATCATTCCCAGAGTGCAATGCAGGAGCACAGTATATAACAGTATTTAAAGAGAAAGAGAAAATATTGCCCAGAATGCATTGTATTATATGGTATGGTACTGTTTTAATAAAACACAGTTTAATACTGTTCCATTTTCACCGTTTTTTTACAGCATTTTGTTACAGTGTACAGTAGATCACTACATTTTATTAAACAGACTAAGAAGCCTGGTGGGTGTCTCTGGCACTGTTCTTACATGGTTTTACTCCTATCTCACAGATCAACAGTTTTTGATAAGTATGGATACATGCTCCTCAAGAATTTATAAAAATGTAGTGTGGGATTCCCCAAGGATCAATTTTAGGCCCATTGCTTTTTAATCTGTACATGTTACCACTTGAGGATGTCATCAGGAGACATGGCATTGGTTTTCACAGCTATGCTGATGATACACAGCTTTACATTGCCGTGTCTCTTGATGACCAAGAACCAGTTAACGTTCTTTTAAACTGTATTTCAGATATAAAGTCATGGATGGCAGAAAATTTCTTAAAGCTCAACCAGGCCAAGACTGAAGTTTTAATTATCGGTCCTGAAGACAAGAGAGAGATAATTTTACCAAAACTACAAAACTTTAAATCTTCTCAACGTGTGAAAAATCTGGGTTTTCTTTTTGACTCTGAGCTGTATTTTATCCCACATAATAGAAATGTAACAAAGACAGGATTTTATCATCTTAAAAATATTGCCACAGTCCGCCCATTTCACTCTCTTGCCTCCACGGAGGTGCTGATGCATGATTTTATTTCTAGTAGAATAGATTATTGTAATGCCCTGCTTTCTGGTCTTCCCGAAAAAAAGTACTTCTTACCTACAATTAATACAGAATTCAGCTGCTTGGTGCTGACGAGGACCAGAGGGCGGGAACACATTACACCAGTTTTAAAATCGCTGCATTGGCTCCCCGTGCGTTTCAGGATTAATTTTAAGGTTATTTTAGTTGTTTATAAATGTCTTAATGGTCTTGGGCCTTCTGATTTATCTGATCTGCTTTTAAATTATGAGCCCTCGCGGACCCTGAGGTCCTCTGGTACCGGCCTTTTAGTTGTTCCTTAAGTTCGAACCAAAACTTATGGTGAGACCTCGTTCCACTATTATGGACCTCATTTGTGGAACAGCCTGCCAGAGAACCTCAGGGCTGCAGACAATGTTGATGTTTTTAAAAAGAGGCTCAAGACCTACCTTTTTAGTTTAGCTTACAGCTGAATTTTATTTATCTATCTATTTATTCATTTAGTTAGTTTATTTTGGTTTAGTTTGCTTTTATTTACTCATCCATTATATTAAATATTTATCTTTTAATTATTTTATTATATACTTATTTATCCAGTGTTTTTCCTCATGGGGATCTTCCACACATGGGACTATGCCCACTCGGTCTGTGGGGTCATTGCTGTGGGGATCGCCCTGGTTCGGGGTGGCTGGGGGATCTTGCACAGCAGCCCTGTCTGTGGTGTGGACGCCGACCTGCCCTGATCTGGGCGGTTCCCCTTGGAGGTGGCCTCTGTGGTCATTGGTGGGCTGGCCCCCGGTGTGGACAGATTCCCAAGATACTGTTTCCTCACTTCAGCGTCAAGCCAGATGTTGTTTATTGTTGTTGATGTTGCTCATGTTGGGGGGGGGGGTTGTTGGTGTGATGTTGTGTGTGAATTTACGCATGAATTGATTTAATTTTTTATTTTATTATGTAAAGCACTTTGTGCTGCTTCTTTTTGTATGAAAAGTGCTATAAATAAAGTTTGATTTGATTTAAAGCTCCTTCTGACGGGATTCTGCCACACGTTCCCAGCAGACCCTCACAATACGTTTGGGCCTGCCAGGTTTGATCGGCATCCTCCCCCACCAGCGGAGCCAACTCACCACCAGGTGGTGATCAGTTGACAGCTCCGCCGCTCTCTACACCCGAGTGCCCAGGACTTACGGCTACAAGTCCGACGATACGACCACAAAGCCGCAGATCATCGAACTGCGGTCTAGGGTGTCCTGGTGCCAAGTGCACATATGGACACTTTTCAGTGCCTCCTCCAGGGACTCAAAAAAGGGTGGGTACTTTGAGCTGCTGTTTGGTGCGTAAGCACCCCCACCTGAAGGTGGAGGGAGGCTACGCTCTTTTGTTTTCTCTTCTCTGAATCGGTTTAGCTTTTTCCTGACTTTTGCATGCTGCACTGAAGAGTAAAAATGTAGCTGGAAGGTCCTAGTCTCAAATCTGCAACCTTGAATGTATATATGAAGCTAAAAACTAATTGATTATTGTTAAAGGATATCTATGAAATGATTTGATCAAGAAATGCATTTTTTATTTAAATTTCAGTCACATTAATTGCCCCCATATTAATTTGGCAAACATTTTATAGTAATTTGAAAAGTTTCATGGAGTAAACTTTATCCTGATAAAACAATTTGGAAGTTAAGGTTGAGAACTTGTACTAAAAAAGTCTAGCATTATTTAGAGAGAGAGAGAGAGAGAGAGAGAGAGAGAGAGAGAAAATAAAAAATAAGCGATGATTTTTCAATATGATGTGTGTATCCCCACAATTCAAACCCAATCCTAAATCAGTGAGTGAGGATTTTGACAACATGGTCACTCTGATGAAGCCTGTCATTTCCTTCTAGGCTCTGATGAGAACTCAACTGCTGAGGCACATCATTAGAATATGAAAGAAAAAATAAGCATTCAAAAGTTTCCTAGATGGCTTTTATACAAAGTTTTGTTGATTGGGACATTTTGTGACTGTCATTTCTTCCCTCCAATTCCTGTTGTCCATTTGAAGTATCTTGTGATTGTTTGTCAGTGTCCAAAGTGATCCTGGTGCCCGTTCTGCAGCCATCTCCATGGATGGGGAGCAGCCAAATCAATCCTGAAGTGTCAGATGTGATGTGATGCAGGTGTGTGAAGGTGGGAGGACAGGGAAGGGTTTACATTTGCATTTATATGTGAATGTAGATGCCTATAGCACCTGTCCCATTGACATTTTGAGACATTGACATGCTAATCACAGGACTAGGGGATGCAACCTGTCCAGTGAGGTGATGGAAAGAGGCAGTGAAAGCAGGTACACACATGCACACACAGGGTAACATGTATGTCTTTCTCTTAGAGATAATTACCTGCACTGGCCGTCACTCTACTGACAACACACAATATTATGGAAATAGGCATTTGTGTGACAGTGGTACTGCTGTTGGTGTGGCTCACATTGCTTTGCCGATTGCTACTCAGCTTACTCACATTCTCACTGCATCTGTTACCCTGTGTTTACATGAACATATCGCTCCCTAATTGCAAATTTTTCCTATTTAAGTGTCCGAAATAGTTGCTTTATCTGTCCCCATTTTAACAGGACATTATTCTACTGTTCTGGATTCAATCAGTTTTTGATATGTCTCACAATGTGTCCCTCGTTTTTGACTCCACAAAGGGAAAACCACCTTGACCCCACTATTTTACTCTCCCTTATCTCTTATTTGTTCAGCAGCGTGACCTATGATCTGTTGCTGCTGTCTCACCTCATCATGCCTCCCAATATGGCTAAGCCTGATCTAGCTGTAGAGGTTGATGGATAGCTATCAGTGAAACTAAAACCTCAGCCCTGACTGATAAGGCTTGACCTCAGTCTGCTCTTTACACCCCCAAACTCTTAGGTCATCTTGAAATGCACAGAGCCAGTCAAAACAATCACAACTGAGGCTTTTTTTTTCATACTAAAGATAAAGTAAGCCTTGATTGCTAAAAAAAAAAAAAAAAAAACCCATGTAGGCTACTTTAAAATGTAATAATCACATTAAATATGGCCATGTTGTTATTTTCGTAGCTTTGATCTCAAGCTTTATCTTAATTATCTTTTTACTCAATCTAATCCCATTCAAAACTCTAAAGGTCTAAAGAAAAACTAAAATGGCAACGGACATATGACAAGCTTGAGACTTTAAGACAATAGTCCTGTGGCTGACATTAACGTGGCCCCATCCATCTTTAAATGAAGACTCAGAACTTTGTCAGCTTGGGCTGCCACTGTTAAGCCATCCTAAGCCATATCAAACGATAGCTTGTAAAGATTAAAAACACATTTCTAAAGTTTTTGGACAATTTACAGATATGGTGCTGCACAGGGGTGTGGTGATTAGCACTTTTACCACACAGTAAGAAGGTTGAACGTTCCTGGTCAAAATCTTGAGTGGGGCATTTCTATTTGAAGTTTGCACGTTCTCGATAGATAGATAGCTATCCCCCTTTACTTTCAGAGTGCCATAAGAACTGAATAATCATAATTTTCAGTTGTTGTTTTTTTGGGGGGGGATAACCCCAAACTCCCACTCGTAAAAGCAAGACCAACTCTTTTTAGACTGACATAGGATTCTAGCTGCTCAAAAGTTCTGGATCTTCTTTGTGCATGAAGACCAGTCTAGCACCCATACTCTTCTATTACAAAGCCATGCTGCCGATGTTGATGCAGTATGTGGTTTAGCGTTATTATGCTGAAATAAAAAAGGCATTCGCTGAAAAAGACTTCATCTGGATGGGATCATATGTTGCTCTAAGTCTTGTATAGACATCTCAGAGTTGATTGTTTGATTGATGGGAGAGCAAACAGAAGCTATGGGGGAAAAAATGGCATAACTAAATAACTAAGGCATGGGAGAAAACTAAAAACATGGCAAGACTAAGAACTAAACATGAACTTAAAAACTAAGACATGACAAAAAACAAAATGTGGCAAAACCCCATCGGCGTGACAGAGCCCACCCCTCAAGGGATGGATCCCAGACAACCAAAAAAAACCTGGGTGGGAGGGAGGGGCTCGAAACCGAAGCCGATTCGGCAGACAGCCAGACTTCCGGCGACGGGGAGCCCCCCCTTCAAGGGATCTATCCCAGACATCCCAAAATGTGGGTGGCAGGGGCTCGAGGCTGTAGGTCTCTTGGCTGTGGGTCTGTGGACTGTGAGTCTGGACTGTGGGTCTATGGACTGTGGACTGTGGGTCTATGGACTGTGAGTCTGTGGGACTGTGGACTGTGAGTCTGTGGGACTGTGGACTGTGGGTCTGTGGGACTGTGGACTGTGAGTCTGTGGACTGTGGGTCTATGGACTGTGGGTCTATGGACTGTGGACTGTGGGTCTATGGACTGTGGACTGTGGGTCTGTGAGACTGTGGGACTGTGAGTCTGTGGACTGTGGGTCTATGGACTGTGGACTGTGGGTCTATGGACTATGGACTGTGGGTCTGTGGGACTGTGGGCTGTGGGTCTATGGACTGTGGGTCTATGGACTGTGGACTGTGGGTCTATGGACTATGGACTGTGGGTCTGTGGGACTGTGGACTGTGATGCTAGAGAGGTGAGGGAGGACGTGTACAGCGCGGCTACTTTTTCTGGCTCCATGCCAAAAATGTCCAGCACCAAAAAGAAAAAAAATGTGGCAGAACCCTATAGGCATGACACAAACCAGATAGTCCCTCTCCTCTTTAGTAGGCATAATGCGCATCTTCAATCATTTTCCAAGAAAACGTTCAAATTTAGATTTGCTGACCACTGAAAAGTTTTTTTACTTTGCCTCAGTCCATTTTAAATGAGCTTTGGCCCAGGTTATGGAATCAGTAGAAACTGTTTTTATCTTTTTTTCCCCCTCTGTATAATGCCTTCTTTGTATTGGAGCTCATCTACTTTAACTTTAAACTCTCCTGCCCTGTAGCCTACACTTGAACCAAACACTGGGCAGATGAGGTGAAAGGCTGCAGAGATTTCATCTGTCCCTAGAGCAGAGCCAGGAAAATGCCTCTTTTTACTCATTTCCATTATCAAATTTGACCTTCCTCATTTTCCCTGGCCTGACAAAAAGAACATTTAAGGCACACCTATTAAACATAAACTAGTGAAGTTATTAAAAACCAGCCAGCTTACTGAGAGACCTGTCACAATTCAATTACTTCTATAGCTGGAGGGAAAAGCAGCCTAAGCAAGTGACAATTCTTCTGCTTTTATAGAGCAGTAGAAACAGTGTAGTTAGCTTGGCTTCAATTAACACAATGGTGCTGTGGTCGTAATGAGCTAGCCCACTATTGGTCAAAAGGAAAGTTGAACGTTGGTGGCTCAGTCCAATGGTGAGGGCAATGTCTGGGCCACAGTGAGGTCATACTTTCTTGTCACATTTCCTAGCTAGTTCCTGAATTGTGTCGTTTCCATGACAGCTTGAGTCAAAAATATTACATTACAGTTCAGTGATGAAAAAAGAACTGCAAATATTTATTTCAATGTATAATCTCACCTAATTCTATTCTTAGTTTCAATTCTATCCGTCATGCTGATATTGACCTCATCTCATTTGCCTTTTACCCTCCATGAACACTTACTTTGTTCAGATCTGACAACTTCCTATGTAATGTTTCAGTAACTTGTTGGTAACTTTGCTGCCTCAGTGGCAAAAAAAAAAAAAACTTCCGTCATTCAGTCCAAACTAAACATGGAGAAGCAGCATTTAGCTGTTATGCTGCAAACAAGAGGAACAAACTGCCAGTGGAGATTAAACTTTCACCAAATGGAGACATTTTTAAATCCAGGTTAAAAACATTTCTGTTCTCATGTGTCTATGCATGAAATCTGCACGATATCTTTTAACTTATCTTGACTGTTGCTTGTTTTTAAATTAATTTAAATTATTTTATTTGTTTCTCTTTATATTCTTTTATGTATTTTAATGCTTCTTCCACTTCCTGCTGCAATGCTTTTATTTTATGTGAAGCACTTTGAATTGTTTGTACATGAAATGTGCTATATAAATAAATTTGATTTGATTTGATTTTGATCACAAAAAACAACATTCCATAGACAATAACATCTGAAAATAAAAAAGTCTTTGCTGTGCTTGTCATTTATAAAAAACAACCTTTTTTTGTATCTATCTAAAAAATACTAAGAAAGCAATAGATTCACGATAAAGGGTATCATCCTTGTACTCTTTGGGTACTGTATTCATCTGTGTTTTACAAATATAAACGGCATTTTATGAGGATAAAACAGACCATACAGTGGGGTTTTACCATGGTGATGGCCACTTATCTTGGTCTGAGCATGAGCTTGCAAGTATTGTGCTTGTTATTTCAGAGACATGAAGGTCACCTGTAAATTATAATTGCCATGGTAGCATTTTAAGTGTATTCTCTCTCCACTCGAGCAGGTTCTCCCAGCGCAGTAGTTTCTCATCCACTCATCATCCCCTGCTAAATACCTGGTTGTGCCTTCATTTGTCACCAGATTGTTGTAGCATCTTGCGTGGTACATCCAGCAGCTAATCTCTGTCTTGTTTAGCCCGTGTCTTGATTTTTTTTTTTAACCGTTGTTTCCATGTTCTGTAGTAAACTTGCAGTTCAAGCCATTCGCTGCCTTGCAGGACTGGAATGTTACCTCGTCGTTGAACCTACATTCAGATACTCACCTCTTACCCATGTCCGACCTTCCCGAGGATCCAATCTCTGTGCTGAGTTATCTGCTCCTGAAGTCCAGTGTTTAAAACCTGGAGGTTACCACACCTGCCTGCCCACTAGTCCGTGCACATCCATGATTCAACCTGGGGTCATTTGAACCGTGACATCCAGCCAAGTAGCCCACCCGCAGTTTTTTCGATATTGGCTGAACATCAGCTGAGTTACTGAGTTATCCCGAATAGCTTCGTACAAGGGTTAATGGATCCTGGTCCGTATCTCCAAAATTACCACACTAAAATCACATGCTATGACACCAAACTTCTACAGGAGTACAAATATGGTCTGTACTCACCAAACGATGCATTTGGAAGTTTGAAAATAGTCCAGGAGTTAATTATTATCAACACAAGCCTGATAGCTTCTCTGCTGCTAAAGCTGCGTCGACGTCACTTCAGAGAGCTGGGAGCTTCAAAGTAAGATGAGGGTTGATCTACTACTGTAGACAACAAAGCAAGGCTGCTCAGTTTCTCCATTGATAAAATAACTTCACAACTCTACAACATAAAAATTCATAAAAAAAACATGTAGAATATAGCATATACTTTGTTGTCTACAGTAGTAGATCAACCCTCATCTTACTTTGAAGCTCCCAGCTCTCTGAAGTGACGTCGACGCAGCTTTAGCTGCAGAGAAGCTATCAGGCTTGTGTTGATAATAATAAACTCCTGGACTATTTTCAAACTTCCAAATGCATCGTTTGGTGAGTACAGACCATATTTGTACTACTGTAGGAGTTTGGTGTCATGGCATGTGATTTTAGTGTGGTAATTTTGGAGATACGGACCAGGATCCATTAATCCTTGTACGAAGCTATTCGGGATAACTCAGTAACTCAGCTGATGTTCAGCCAATATCGAAAAAACTTCGGGTGGGCTACTTGGCTGGATATCACGGTTCAAATGACCCCAGGTTGAATCTACTCCGGAGTATCACTTTAAATCTTGTTAATAAACCTTTTTGGATGATCCACTCTTTTCTGTCTGCTTTTTGGGTCCAGACTCAGCCCCTTGTGACAGATTGAGATGTAACGTAGCTGTTTCTTTGATCATGACTTGTGCAGAGGCTGTGCTTTGGTGTGTTTAATGTATAATGTGTGAACTACTAACTGAATGTATATGTTGTGTATTGTAAGTACCGCATTCCTAAACTCTCAGCAGTTTGTTCCAAGTTTAGATGCTGTGTGGCTTAACAGTATTTTAATTACTAATATTAAAAGGAGGATTGCAGAGCAGTGGCATTACAGTCATAACTTTGGCATCACAAAATTAACCACAAATGCAGCAACAGTTTAGCCACCAGGCAGAGCATTTGCAGCAGTGATCATGCTTAGGGTGATGTTGCTGCTTAATTTTTGACTGGTAGTAATAAGTAATAAATGCTTTATGTATTTGTGTACTTTTAAGTACCTCATTATCTGTACTTAACATAGTACTTGAAGAGTGTTTGCTTAACTGGCAATGTGTTATAACCAGATTGGATAAACACACTAACTCTGATCCAGAGTTATGGAAAAAATATTTTTATTTGCTGTGTGCAGTAACTGATTAAAAAAGTCACAAGAATTAAAAATATCTACTGATTTAAACTACATGTCTGTTACATTAATAGTGATTGATATGTACGTGCATCCTCACATTCTTTGAGCAATGTGATGTGTGTGTGTGTGTAAGTTCTCGTCAATGCCAATCAATGAAGTGACTCTCACATCTTAACTCTTAACATGTCAGTGGTGGACAGTGTATCCATGCATTACTTAGAAAAGAAGCACAAAAATGACATTACAATTGTATCATTCTACATACCATTCATTTTACACATTTAATCATCTAAAGGTAGTATTTCATAGTTTGAACTGATGGAAGTAGAACCTAACTTTGACATTATAAAAGTAACCAGTCACATTCTGTTATCGCATTCTTTCAATCTGTTTCCCCCAGACTCACCAGAAATCATAATTTTCTGAGCTTATTTTTTGATTCACAATGTTTCATACAGTGCTTCTGCAGTCGTTCACTTTAAATTATCATTTTATTTTAGTTAAAAAGGTTTATATGGAACTATACACTTTTGACGCTATTACAAATTAAAAGCTTGTTGACTGCAAGAAATCACTTACTACCATAATCACATTTTGGGAAGCTTTAATTCATTTTGACAAGCTGATGATTCATCAGCCGCAGCAGCTTTCTATCTCTGCTATGCTTACAGTGTGTCTCTTTTTGCAATTTTTCATCAGATATAACTGGATATAAAAGATTAATTTACCTTACTGTTAAATATGGAAGAACAAAAAGTTTAGCCCTCCCCAGATTTCATTTTCCCATCTCACCATTATCTGGTGCTCACATTTCTAGGCTGTACAGTTCACTTGGGCATATTGTGAGGGTTATCAATGAGCATACTCAGCCCACATTCAGATTCCAACAGACACATTCCAGTGGTTTAGAAGCCCTCTTTGTTCACATAAGCTCAGGCAGATTAATTTGAAAAAACGAGAACTTTACTGAATTTTACGATGCTTTTACTAATTCATAATGTAAAACAGATTTCTTTTTTCTCTAATTGACAAAAATGTTGAATGTAAAAAGTCCATAAATTGAATATTGCATTGAGGCATTACAATGATGTACAGCATAATGGCTCTGGGAATATTTTATTTTTTCTTTATTAGATGTGAATAGTATGCAAATCTTGTCCAGTGCAAGGCATTTGTATAAGTTATGAAGTAGCCTTTATTGGCTAAGTAGCAATGTTCAGATTTGGTAAAACACCATTTCCTTATAAGCTTTCAAAGTTTGGTAATGTATACGCAATTGTTAGTTGTACCAAGGAGTGCACCTACTCTGAGACAATACTACCAAATTTCATTGTATATTCTTGTGCAATGTCAATAAAGGCATTCTACTTTCTTCGTGAGGTGACAGTGTCAAGAGCCATATCGATGCTACAATGTTGACAAGATGAAGCAATTGTGGGGGAGCAATTTGGAGGAAAGAGGCCTGCAGAGTATTCATGGGTGGTGATGTAGGAAACAGTGTTAACAATAGTTCCTTAAATTTGGTCACTGATTCATATGATAGAGACCTACGATAATGAATTTTCTTATGAGATTCCTTAAAGCATTTGACTGTAATTTCAGATGTTATTAGGAAAAACTACCTGAAACGGCTAATAAAAACACTGTGCAGGGACCAGGTGGATGACAGCACAACAAGCAAAAGAGGTTTTTCATATTAACTGAATGCTTGATTTGGCAATGGCTACGACTATTCATGCTCCTCCGCCAGGTAGCAGTTTATTTGAAAGCTATTATGTGTTGGGAGAGTGGATTCATTTAAGATAACATTTTTCTGTTAAAGAAAATACATCTATTTTATGTTGTGTAATAAGACTCTGTAAATCTAAGGATTAGAAGAGTGCCAATCTGGATGGGTTAAAAGCAGAGGACAAATGTTGTGTGTATGCATGTATGCATGACCAATAAATCAGATCTTAAAAAAAAAAAAAAAGAAATACACTACTCACAAAAAGTCAGGGATATTTGGCTTTCAGGTGAAATTTCAGGATCAACCTAAAATGTAATATAACCTTTACAGGTGAACTTAATGTCACCATCTGTAAACTTTTGAATGCACATGTTCAACTGTTCAGTGTTTCAGTACTTGAGTTACTTTTTGCATAAGGGGTGGCCGTGGCTCAATGGTTAGAGTGGGTCGTCCAATAACCGATTCCCACTCTCACCACTCAAAAAGATTGGAGAAACTGACAGCTGGAGGGGTGTCAGTCCACCTCCTTGCCACGTACCCCCATGCTCCCAAAGCGCTGTGATTGGCTGCCCATGGCTCCAGTGTATGACATCTGTCTCTGGAAGTATAAATTTCTTGGTGCAATTAGAACTGATATTTAATCAGTCCTCATCATCATGCTGTTCAAGCCTTTGGTGGTGGTGCTGTTACAGTGTGGGCAGGTGTGTCTAGTCACCACAGAACGTCCCTTTGTGAATGGTACAGTGACAAGCCCATACTACCTGAATAACAACATTAATCCAGTCATTGTGCCCCTGCATGAACAACACAGGCTTAATTTCATCTTCATGGACAACAATGCTCCAGCTCATCGAGGTCGCATCATTAGGGAACGGCTGCTGGAGACTGGGGTACCTCAGATGGAATGGCCTGGACATTCTCCAGACCGGAATCCCATAGAAAACCTAGTTGCTGTGTAGAGGCTTGTAACTCTGTACCCCAGAACCTCAATGACCTTATGGCCACCCTACAAGAAGAGTGGGATGCCATGCATAAGCAGACAATAAGTCGACTTGTGAACAACATGAAACGTTGTTGTCAAGCTGTAATTGATGCAAGCTCAGCTGCAGCTCATTCCCAAGCAACCCTGCATATAAGCCTCTCCAGCACTCTCACCCTTGCTAAATTGTTCTACTGCATCCATGCAGGACTTTCATTTCATTACAGGCAATGAACAGCCTGCCAGCCTCCGACCTGCCCTCCTCCTCTGGCTCACGGTGAACTTACCTGCCTTCTGTCAATGACCATGTGCTCTGCCTCAGCATATCTGCCGTCTGTCTGTTCTCCTGGCTTCGACTCCTCCACCTGACCTCTGCTCCTCTCTCGTTGTTGTTACCTCTGCACCATCGGCTGGCTGAGCGGTCCACCGATCATCCGCCCGCCTGCGAGGGTCTCCAGCTGCCCCCAACCTTCTTACAGAGCCTGCAATCTGGGGGAACCTCTGCATCTACTTTGGCAAGGCCGGGCATGGGCGTCTCCCGTTGCCCAGTAAAAGGGAGGTCTCAGCAGTAGAGAGGGGCTTTTCGGTGAACCAGGACCAAGACTCTGTCCCCTGCCCACAACCTTTGTTTCAAGTCTGGCTTCTGTTGACGTGGGGCTCTCACACCCTCACCACCTTCATTGACTCTGGAGCAGACATCAGCCTGATTGACGAGGAGCTAGCCATCCAGCTGGGTAGCGACCAGTACCAGCCAGCACCCTCGACGGTCATCTCCTGCGGAACGTCACTCATCAGACCACAACCATCCACATGCTCCTGTCAGGCAACCGTCTCGAGACCATACAGTGCCACGTCGTGAAATCATCTCACCTCCCGCTAATCCTTGGCTACCCCTGGCTCCGTCGCCATAACTCCACATTGACTGGGCGACAGGGTCCATCCTGGGGTAGAGCTACTGCACATCTGCCGCGTCCCAGCTCCAGTTCGACCACCGACCTGTTCAAGGTGCCCACCAAATATCATGACTTGGAGGTGTTCAGCAAAGCAAAGGCTACCTCCCTGCCTGGCACCACACCTCCCAAGGGTCGCCTCTACTCCCTGTCTGCACCTGAAAGAAAGCCATGGAGGCCTACATTAACGACGCCTTGGCTGCCGGGATAATCCTTCCCTCCTTGTCACCCGCTGGGACAGGATTTTTCTTCATTGGAAAGAAGGACGGGTCCCTGAGACCCTGCATCGACTACGAGGGGCCTCAACGACATCACTGTCAACTGGGGGGGGGGGGGGGGGGGGGGGGAGTGCAGGTGGAGAAGATGAGTGCTGCGCTGATATTTCAAAGCGGGCAAAGATGCAGTTTAGCTCCTCTGCCAGCAGCACACTCAGGTCTCCTGTTGTTGCATCACAGCATCTGAAGTTTGTGATTTCTTGTATGCCCCACCACGTCTCCGTGTGTTGTTGCTGGAAAGGTGGGATTCAATCCTCCTCTTGTAGTCCGCCTTGGCTTTTTAAATTCCTCTTCTCAGCTCGGCTCGAGAGGCCCTGTACACAGCTCTGTTGCCTGACCTGAGGAGAGTGTGGACCTGACTGGTCATCCAGGGTTTCTGGTTTGGGAAAACCAGAAATGTTTTTGTCACATTTCTGATGCAGGACTTAATATAATCCAATACCGTTCCTGGGAGAGTTTCCGGCTCATGGTGTTCAAATAAGTCCCAGTCTGTCTGATTGAAGCAGTCCTGTAGTTTGAAAAGCGCATCAGCAGGCCAGGTTGTAACAGTCTTTGTGATGGACCTGGCACTGCGTCTCAGGGGATTGTAGGCTGGGGAGAGCAGGAGGGAAAAATGGTCTGACTGGCCGAGGTGGGGGAGGGATATGGCTCTGTATGCGTGTTTAATGTTGGTGTCCACATGATCCAATGATCTCTCCTCTAGTAGAACACTTAACATGCTAATAAAACTTCGGGAGTATAGTCTTCAAGTTGGCCGTATTAAAGTCACCTGCAATTATGTGAACACCGTCGGGGTGGACCCGCTGCTGTTCGTTTATGGTGTCCAGTAGTAGACAGAGCACCGTGTTTACATTGGCGTCGGGTGGAATATACACAGCGGTGATGCCAGCTCTCTCAGTAGAAAAAAAAGGCCGGCATCTTACAGATATGTACTCCAAGTTTGGGGAACAGTGTTAGTCTATAATTGTCCCGTTGATACACCGATAGAGAGAGAGAGAGATAATAGGAGAAGAGGGAAAAATACAAAATAATAATTGCATCCATTTCCACGTGTTCACTAAATCTTTGGTTCTGTCTATGTTTTAGCACATGAAAACACACAGTACGTGTGGGACAACAATAAGAGGAAATTTATGAAAAGCAAATGTTTTATTCACCTTCTGTCACAGCTCCTGACGAGCTGCAACCACTCTCACCTGTCCCTCATTCCATCATCACCAGCTGCTGCTACATAAGGGCGGAGTTCCATCTACTCATCGTCAAATTGTTGTGAAACCCGATGTGGTAACACCTTCAGGCCTCCGTAAACATTTGATATTGCAACCTTGTCGCTAACCAGTCTGTTTCCCCATCTTGACCAGTTCGACCCTCTCCTCCAGCCAGTTCCACTCTGCTTGTCGCCTACCCCTCCTTGGACTCGTATTCCCGGATCTTGGACCTGTCTGCTGCCTAACCATCATAACTGGACCACGGCTTCTGGATCTCTTCACCTGGCTCTGTTCCCCTGTCTGTCAGACCCCGTGCACCTCTGGCCCGTTGGCCCTCGGACCTTTCAGTCTCAAATAAAAGACTCTTTGATTCTGAATCTGTCGCTCAGTCCCAGTGTCCTTCTGTGCCTGAACCGTGACAGAACAATATGACCATCATCATGGATCGGACTGAGCAGGATTCCGCTTCGGCTGATAACCGCGCCATCAGGGACATCATTACTCACCAAGTAAGAGCGCTTGGACAGACTGATCACAGACATACTGGACTGGAAACAGCCAGCCAGACCATTCATGTGGAACTAGCACAGCTATCTGCACAAATGGCTCAAGTAACCTCTATGCTTACTTCTTTTTCAGTCGCTCCAGCGGTTCCTGCAGCATCAGCAGCTCCACCTTCAGCTGCCCCAGCTCCGGTAACATCCCGAGGCCCGTATGTCCCAGACCCCCCTCCATTTTCAGGTGAACTGTCAAAATGTCGGGGGTTCCTGTTAAAATGTCGGATGGTTTTCAGCCAACAACCCATAGCTTTTGCCTCCGACTTATCCAGGATATATTATATCATGGGCTTACTAAGAGACGAGGCTTTAGCCTGGGCTCTGGCGTTTGACTCAGCTTCACCCTTAACCTCTCTCACTTTTGATCAATTCTCGTCTGAACTAAGCAAGGTGTTCCACCATCCAGATCATGTCGGCGGCGCTCCCAAACGCCTACTTAAGCTTCGTCAGGGTTCCCGCAGTGCAGCCGAGTTCTCGGTGGAATTTCGCACAGTGGCCGCCAATACCAGATGGAATGACGAGGCGATCAAGGGAGTGTATTAGACTGCCTTAAATGACTCCTTAAAGGACGGATTGGCTATGACCGATGAGGCTAAAGACTTGAACTCACTTATAATACTGTCTATTCGTCTTGACAACAGGCTCCGTGAGCATCGCCAGGAGCGTCCCAGCCAGTCAGCCTCAGCTCTTCCTCGGCTGTTCCAACCTGTCGTGGATCGCAACAGCGCCACCCCGGTCAGTCCGCCCACTCAGTTACAGATCCCGGATTCTCCTGCAGATGAACCTATGGAAATTGCAGGTAAACGCTTATCTCCCACAGAAAGACAGAGGCGTCTTCAAACAGGGGACTGTCTCTGTTGTGGTAAACCTGGGCACAGACTATCAAATTGCCCGGTACGGCCAAAAGGCAAAGCTCATTAAAGGTGGGTAATCTAATGAGTAACGCCTGTAATCCCCAACCAGGAGGCAACCGCCTGTCATTAAACATCAAACTCTGTTTTCAGTCAAATACCCATTTGTTAACTGCCTTGACTGATTCAGGAGCCGAGGATAATTTTATTGATGAACAGCTAACTAAACAGCTGAACATTTCCATAGAACCACTCAGCTCACCGTTATCTGCTAACAGCATCAATGGGGCACGGCTTTTTTCTGTCACCAATCAGAAACTTCCCCTGGTGATGACCTCAACCACAGGGAGGCTCTCAGATTTAAAGTCATCCCTGCCTCCAGCTTTCCTGTGGTTTTAGGACACCCTTGGCTGAAACAACATAACCCCCATATTGATTGGGACAAAGGCAGAATTATAAGCTGGAGTCTATCGTGTTCCAATAACTGCCTTCGTGCAGCCCAACCCAGTGGTGGATCTTCCCGCGTTAATCCTGAACCCCCCAACCTGTCATCAGTACCACCTGATTATCACAACCTAGCCGAGGTTTTTAGCAAGACCCGTGCGCTTTCTTTGCCCCCGCACAGACCTTATGACTGTGCGATAGATCTTGTGCCTAATGCACCCCTGCCTACCAGTCGTTTGTATAGCTTGTCTAAACAGGAATATGGAGTCATGGAAACCTACATTAATGATTCCATGGCTGCTGGGTTAATTCGCCGCTCCTCATCCCTGTTGGGAGCCGGCTTCTTTTTTGTCGGTAAAAAAGATGGAACGTTACGCCCATGCATTGACTATAGAGGGCTTAATGAGATTACCATCAAAAATAAATACCCATTGCCATTAATGTCCACTGCTTTCGAGCTTTTGCATGGGGCGACCATCTTCTCCAAATTGGATCTGCGGAATGCTTATCACCTGGTTCGGATACGGAAGGGAGATGAATGGAAGACGGCCTTCAAGACTCCTATAGGCCATTTCGAGTACCTTGTGATGCCATTCGGCCTGTCTAATGCTCCTGCCATCTTCCAAGCCTTAGTTAACGACCTGCTGAGAGACTTCCTGAATCATTTTGTGTTTGTTTATCTGGACGACATCCTCATCTTTTCTAAGACCAAGGAGGAACATGTTGGCCATGTCCGTCAGGTTCTCCAGCGTTTACTGGAAAACAAGTTATTTGTCAAGGCTGAGAAGTGTAGTTTCCATCTTTCCACAGTGAGCTTCCTGGGATTCGTGGTGGAGGACGGACGCATTAGATCTGATCCCGCCAAGACTCAAGCAGTGGTGGAGTGGCCTGAGCCCAGCACACGTAAGCAACTCCAACGTTTCCTGGGTTTTGCAAATTTCTATAGGAAATTTATCAAGAACTTCAGTCTAGTAGTCCAGCCGCTAACTAAACTCACCTCAACTAAACAACCATTTACATGGTCACCAGAAGCAGCGGCAGCCTTCAGGAAGCTAAAACAATTGTTCACTTCTCCTCCAGTCTTAATACAGCCTGATCCTGCCAAGCAGTTTGTAGTGAAGGTGGATGCTTCGGACACCGGAATAGGGGCGATGCTTTCCCAATTCACCGACCCTGCTCACCAACCATTGCCTTGTGCGTTTTTCTCTAGAAAACTAACACCCTCCGAACTCAATTACAGCGTGGGAGACAAGGAGTTGCTGGCCGTTAAACTGGCACTAGAGGAATGGCGCCATTGGCTTGAGGGGTCCTCTCAATCATTTGTGGTCTGGACTGACCACAAGAACCTGTCATATATCCAGTCTGCTAAGAGGTTAACCCCACGCCATGCCAGGTGGTCACTGTTTTTCTCGAGATTTAACTTTGTCCTCACTTACAGACCAGGCTCCAAGAACCTGAAGCCAGATGCGCTATCCCGCCAGTTCGAACCAGAGACCCTGAAGGAGGAACCTGGCAGTATCCTACCTGCTTCCTTTGTGGTGGCTACCCTTTCTTGGGAGATCGAACAGCTGGTAAGAGAGGCCCTAAAGGGACATCCCACTCCAGAGAGATGCCCTCCTAACTGTTTGTTCGTTCCTGAGGGAATTCGTCCTAAGGTGCTGCAGTGGGTTCATACTTCCAAATTCGCCTGCCACCCAGGGGCCCAAAGTACTCTCACCTTATTGCAAAGACGGTTCTGGTGGCCATCTATGAGTCAAGACACCCGTCAGTTTGTCTCCTCCTGCATTCAAGGAAAGTCCAGTAACCAGAAACCTGAGGGGGGGACCTCCTGACGAGCTGCAACCACTCTCACCTGTCCCTCATTCCATCATCACCAGCTGCTGCTACATAAGGGCGGAGTTCCATCTACTCATCGTCAGATTGTTGTGAAACCCGATGTGGTAACACCTTCAGGCCTCCGTAAACATTTGATATTGCAACCTTGTCGCTAACCAGTCTGTTTCCCCATCTTGACCAGTTCGACCCTCTCCTCCAGCCAGTTCCACTCTGCTTGTTGCCTACCCCTCCTTGGACTCGGATTCCCGGATCTTGGACCTGTCTGCTGCCCAACCATCATAACTGGACCACGGCTTCTGGATCTCTTCACCCGGCTCTGTTCCCCTGTCTGTCAGACCCCGTGCACCTCTGGCCCGTTGGCCCCCGGACCTTTCAGTCTAAAATAAAAGACTCTTTGATTCTGAATCTGTCGCTCAGTCCCAGTGTCCTTCTGTGCCTGAACCGTGACACCTTCTTTGGGTCCAGTTTAACTTAATGGAGCCAAGTCAGTACAAAGTTAAACAAAAAAGATGTTAGTAGTATGTGAGATCCAATATCTTCACAGAACCATAATGAACTCAGAAAATCACCTAAAAATAAATATTATCACAACAACAAACCTCAAATATCAAATCAGTACGGTACAAGTACCCCAGTTCAGATGGGGCAGAGTGAGGGAGCGAGTTGTTGCCACCACATACCATCGGATTGCAGAACTGCTACCACCCCAAGTCGGCTCATTCTTGGCATGTTTTACCAGTAGCCAAAATGATAACAGTGTAAGTAACATGAAAATATTACTTACACTGTTATCATTTTGCCTGTGCCAAGACCTTTCCTCACATGAACCAGCTCTCACCTCAGCCTTGTTCTTTCTGTACAGAGAGTTAAAGATCAAGTCTGAAGTCTGGGTTATTGCCATGCAAAGCAGAATTCTATAAGGTCCACTTACCTGCTCATTTCACACATTGTAAATAATCTCACTGACCTGTCTCTAAGTCTGCTTCAAAGTCCAAAACCAACAAGCCTGTGACACTCAGTGTTATATTCACAAATAATGGACATTTCAGTGGTTAAGAAGACATCTGTTGTAATCTTCCACAACTGTGTACTAATGCAGCCTCGTTTAGCAACTGATTGGCAGTTGCTAATGTCTCGTTATGCATGTGTATACATCTCAAGTTGTGTGCTACTGTGTTTGAGTGTATATCTGCTTACCTCTGTTTGTTGTCTTCTGCAGCATAATAGGATCCGTAAGTTATCAGTTGAATCACCTCCCCATCATCTTGTTCCCGTGTTTGTTGATAGGCCCATTTAATTTGGCCTTTGTCTTTAAGCTGCGGTAGCTGGCCCTTACCATAGTAATCCTTCAGATAAATGGAAAGCAGATTGGGTATCCAAGAAGCAGCAGCCGTATGGCCTGGCCTTGTTTTGTAAGCCTCTGTACATATAAAGGGGGAGGCTGTTTGATAGGAAAGTAGACCAGTATTAAAGAGAGCAAAATGGATGACAGAATGTGAGTAGTGGAACTGAGACATCCCGTCAAACCAAGGTCAACATTTGATGTCACCTAAGAGGATCATCCAGTATTTTGCAGCCATTTCTGTGGATGTTCATCAAGCCTTGACTTGACAAAGACCGTTTTGGACAAAAAGCTATTACATTGGACACAACATGTATGTTAAAATTAGATTGATAAGAGAATTATAAAACGACAACCATAGTTTTAACTTACTTGCAGGAAGATTACAGTGTTTTGTATAACTAATAATAAACATGAATTAAATAAACTATCAATGATTTTGAGATGCCCACAACATTACCCATTCCATCCTCTTTGCTTGTAATACATAATTTTCCAGTTTAATCTGTGGTATCTTATAATGTAATTATAGAAACTTTAACATGTATGGCAAAAATATCTGTTGTCATTTAAATGGCACTATGCAACTTTCAGTAATACGGGGTTTGTTTACCATGCAATACACACCCCAAAGCTGTAGGGGGAGCTCCGTAGAAAATAAGGCGACAGTCTAGCCATATTATATATTACTACTCTAGAAGCTAACCACATTCAATTTAGCCGTCGACAGCTAATGGAAAGAGGTGTGTCTTATCAGGCTCCCTGGCTCGGCTCAGAGCCCTTTAGACCTGCCGTGAAGCAGTAGTTCTCGGCTCTCGTGTGTCGCGAGACTTCCAGAGGTAAACGAAGCACGCGGCGCCACAGGCAAAGTTGCAAGCGCTGTTTCGGGCTAGGGCCACCAGATGGAGATGGAAATGTCACCGTTTTCATCAGAACGGGTCAGCCAAGCTATCTGATGATTGCCAAGCAATTTTATGACCATGAAAAAGTTGCATAGTGCCGCTTTAATCAAGCCAGTTCATTAAGAATTATAATTATTACAGCATCAGGACCATGGTGTTAGAAATGTCAAGCTTACATTAGATCGACTGTTTTATTCCAAGCTGTTTGCCTTTCCAGGGCATCAAAAACTGCTGACTTGCAAAAGCTGTGGCATCTACTTGAAATACACTTGCAGTGTCTTTTGGTGTTGGTGCCGTGATAAACCAGCTACAGAAATATTAAACAAGGACATGAAAATTAGTAATTGTCATTATAGAGTTTTTAATGATGAACAAGCAAACATGTTCTCATGAGACAGGTTTTGAAAGGGTGGGCATAACACTATGGCTGTGTTAGAAACCGCATACTTCTCCTACTACTCATACTAACTTTAACTTTTTTAAGTTCCCGGATGTATACTAGATGCATACTAGATTCGCCGAAATGTTGAGTATTCATCATGAGGTTACTACTCATACTCAAACTACCCAAGATGCAATGTAACATGACGTCGCCGATCGTCATTTCCTGTCAAAACGGCTTCAAGCTAGCTACAACGAGGTTAGGTTAACTTCCTGTTTTCAAAACAAAAAGGCAACGGGTATTTTATTTTGTGAAAATAACCGGAAGTGCGTTACTCACTGCGGCTAGCTTTAGTAGCGCCGAATTCGTGGGAACAAAATTGTAAATAGCCGGTATTTTGTCAGATTTTCAACACGTTGGGGATCTAAACGACTACTTTCTCGCCTGAAAAGGTTTCAAATGTTGCTAAAGTTATATATTTACAGAGTTTATAGCCCGAGCCAAAATCAGCTTCAGGCCGGCTGATTTCGGCTCGGGCAGGAGCGAAATGCATTGTGGGTAAACGCTCTGCATACTGTCTGATCGATGAGTATGCAGTTTGCAAGTATGTAGTATGTAGTAGGCGGTTTCGAACACAGCCTCAGTCTCTATTTACTTGCCACTTTAATACCTTGCACACTCTCTCAATAATTTTGGTGGCACTTTTATGATTGCTTCATCCTAAAATGTTTGAATTTAGGACTGATTATCTAAAATGCTGCAATAGGAGTTGCAATGTGTTTTCTTTTTGTGAAGTGAAATAAAGAAGCAAAGCCCCTTTATTTGACCACTGAAAATACTTTGCACAACCATCCACCCTCACACAGACATTCAAACAGTGCTATACATAATAAAGCATATTTTTCTATTTCTCACTCATAAACACATCGAGGCAGTGTTCAGCAATTTGACGAAACTTGAAATGGTTTGCTTGTGACTTTAAAAGTTAAGCCATTCATAATCGTGTCCGACCATATAAGTGTCATCACTTTTACTATGTCATAGTATCTAGTCCCCCTGTAGGAGTCGTTTGATGGTGAATTCTTGTTAGAATTGTGTTCACAAGCTTTAACTGTGAAGGTGTGGATGTATGGCATGCTGAGTCTCCGGGAAAAATATGTTGCCAATTATGCATTTATGGAAACCTGAAATGTGTTCAATGTACTGTACCTAAGTTTAGGCGTTTTACATTTTTTTAAGGAAGGCTCTATGCACAGTGTCTCCATGCCTTATCTCCTCTTGACTTTTCAGGTATTCAACACTTAGCCATTTATTTTCCAACCAAGTATTTAATTTTCTTTACTTTACTTTACTATGATGGGTATGTGAAACAAAAAAAAGGTAAACTAAGATGGTAAGAACAGGAAGAAAAAGTGTTTGATCAAATAACCACGGCAGCCTACTTTGGTTGGTTTGTTGGTTTATCAATTTTACATTTGTATGCAAGTCATCCTTGCATGTATCCCAAAATTGAAAAGAAAATGCAAAATTTGGTATATACTGCTTCAAAAAAGGAGAAAAAAAAGAAAAATGTTTTAGTATGGGCTTCTTGTTTCTTATAAATATAAAAATGTCAATATATTTTCTTAGCGCATGAGTTGAAGTCATGCATGTTGAGGCATGGATGATGTATTTTTGTTGTGTTGTTATTTTAGAGCACACATCCTAATGCTCATTGAGGCCACCATTGCCCTTTGCCTACAGTTCTCACTCTGGATACTAGACAGTAAGTCTCAGCAGCTTTTTCTGGAGCCCTGCAAAGTGCCTTAGTTGACTAGTGTTAATGATGTCATGGGATTCTGGCTGATCACTGTTGCATCAGATGCTTATGAGGGTGTTAGTTAACAGACAGTGTACAGAAAAGCCAGTGCAGTGAGGTGAAAGTTTACTTGTGTCATTCTGGTAACTTTCCAATGCTCCGTTTCAGAGAAAGAAGAGGGGGAAGTATATGTCCCAGGCTTGTTTGGCATTGAGCCTAATTGAATTAGGGCAAAATGAGAACATGGAGGAAGATTTCACAAGCTTTGTAAATGCCTGGAGATCCATTACTTGGCTGGGTTCTGGGGGTTGTTTTAAGCTGACACTAAAACCATTGAGTAGACTGAGAAATGACAAAACCAGTGAGAGAGCAGCCAGATCTTTTTTCCCACCAGATTCATCAATCTGGCATGCATACATGTCCAGCTGTCTGAAAGCAAAAAACTCAGTGATGACAATGTTCTAATATTTTAGTGCTTATTCTAGTTTTTCAAGTTGTTAAATTCAATATAGTAAGTAATACAATGTAACCATAAAAAAATGTTAACCCTACTTACCATAAAAATGTTGTTCTAAGTCTGGTTACCTTTATGGTTTTAATTAAATGTAAGTTAATTTTGTACATTTTTCTTTTAATCTATTCACCTTATAAATAATTTGTCCCCCTCAAGGGCCACTTACTAGCTTGTTGGTGTTTTTAAACAGATCATTAGAATGCCATCAACCCATCAACTGTTAAGTTGTAGTGCCCATTACTATCAGGACTGCATTCAAAAAGCTTTTGTCATTTGGTGTTCAAATATAAAATGTTCTGCTTTGTCCATTTTGCTTCAGGTCTTGCCATCCTCTTTGCCTGTTTGAAGTGTACTGTCACTCTCTTACTGTGTACTCCCCTGTTTGTTCCTCTTCCAAATCCCTTTTGAACTACCAGTCAAGATATCACCACCTAAATTCATTGTGTTTCTCACGTTTATTTCTTTGTACCTTAAGTTTCCTGATTCCCTTTTGTTTCCTGGTTTGTTCTGAACTCCCGGGACTGTTCATGGAATTTGCCTTTTGCCTGCTTTGTGTCTGGTTTGTCTTGCCTGTTTGACCGACAACCTGTAAACTTTGGATTTTGGATGTTATCCTCTCTAGAGGTACAGCATATGGGTCCTTTACTTCAACTGTAACAAAGTGAAACATGTAAGGTCTAGTACACTTAACTCGTGTTCAAAAAGATTTTTAAAAAAGCTATTGAGCAACATTACGTCATTTTTGTCAAACTACTTTTTTTCAAGGTAAAGAAACGCCTCTTATGCTTTCATTAAAAAAATCTGAAATTATGTGAAAAATATATCATTATATCAAAGCTAAAAAATAGTTGATGCATTTGAGTGTGCTAAGTGACTTGATTAAGTCTTGTAAAACAGATAATGTATACCATTAGTATTTCTAATAAAAAAAAGAAAATTATATGTTCACATAGTTGTCATGGTACTGTTCTGGATTACATTACTTGTGAATCAAATTGAGTTCTGATTAAGTTTGTGCATTCTTTTGAGGTTCCCAAACAGCATATGTCATCAGTACCATATTTTGCCATTATGATACGTACATGTATAAACACAAAGCCTCTTAATGTTGAGGTTAGTTGGTAGGCAGTATCTGAAAGGAGACAAAGAAGAAGAGGAAGGGCAAGGCAAGTCATTTTATTTACAAAATTAAGGAATTTATGAAGGAAGGTAAGTTTACTGACTGGCCACTATGCCACTATGCTGTTGAGGTTGGTAAACGGTACACAGATTTATTACTTCATGTACTAAAATTTACTGAAGCTTGTATGTTCCTTTTCACTAAATTAATTTACCATAAAACTAAATGTAATGAATGAGCTGGAACAATTCCTTAAACATTTTTATTTCTTTAACCGGGCAATTTGTAAGTAATCTGTATTGTGATGAGTTACATAAGTTTTGTTTGCTCTGTAAAATCTTATACAGAAAAGCTGTTTCTCATTTAAGACTGAAACTGTCAGCACCACCTCTGACTAAATACAATAAAACTTAAGCTTTTATACCCCGACTCAAAAATGGCAAAAATAGACATACAATAAACAACGACTTTAATAATAGTGAAATATCTATTAGTTATATACAGCTTGTAAGGAGCAACAACAGATTACCCACTCCCCCCCCCCCCCCCCCCGATGCACAACAATAAGGGCCCCAACACACCTAAACCATAACTGGCTGTTGTGCAAAGGACTGAACCTGCTATAAAACAAAATAACGACAAAAATATGTAAATGACATGATAGATAAATTGATCAATAAATGCTACGAAAATATAGCTAATTTAATTCATGCAATATTAATATAAAGAATATTAAATTAATTAACTCTGTCTTTCAGAAATACCCTCACCCTCCTTCTTAGCAGAATCAAGCAAAATGCATTCATGAATGTAATAAGGGAGACAGAAATGTAAAAATAAGTGACGGAAATAAATAAGCTCAGAGAAATAAATAGGGGCAGAAAATGCAATAAAATTAGAAAGGATTGAATGCATCTATATAAAGTAAATGTGCAATGACTTGATTAAAAAATATGTATTTTCTACTTTCTGTGGTTTAATGCTTTTAGGTAAATAAATAGAAAGAAAATGCAAAGAAAAAAGAATGGAATAATCAATTTGGGGATTAAGGGGATCCATATAAATAAATGAAAGATAAATTATTTAATCGATAAAGGAATAGGAAAAGTAAATAAACAAGGGTATGAACAAAAAGTTAAATGAGATGTAATTGTGAACTGAAGTATAATTGTATAACAATTTCAGATTATGGCAGTTTCAGTCATCCTATTTTAAATCTGACCTTATACGAAAAAGGCAAATATTCCATCAAGCAAGAGCAACATAAAACCCTTATGCAAAACTGAGAAATTGACAAGTATTGACAGAAACATCTTTAACCATAAACCGCAGAGATTAAAATTGTTGATATCAGGAAACTGTATATTAAGGGAATATAATCATACCCTAACTCACCAGTCCCCACACTGGGCCTCGTCCTCGCTGCATCATAGAAGAGCACACAAGGACTCCCATCTCCTGAGGTAAGCTCTTTGGCAAATATACTGCTGATTAAAACAAATAGGCCAGCAAGCCCCCTTCTGCTGCTGGGGAGGACAAGGCAAACAGAGCCAGTGCAGCAGGATGGCTGAAGATGGCATGAACCTGACTGCAGTGAAAGAGCAGAGGAAAACAAAGCTGCTGGCCAGGTCTAAGGAAGCCTGTACCCCAGTACTGCACGGAACAAACATCTTTTTTAAATCCATGTTATTTTCCTTGCTTTTGAAATGTCTTCCCTTCTGCCTTCTTATCCATAAAAAGGAGGTGAATGGAATTTTGTTTGTGGTGCCAAAAATCTGACAAACAAACAAAAAATCAAGAGCAATATTAACTGTTAACTGTAGATTTTTCAACAACAACATTCTTTTAAAGATTAGTTGCTTGGAAATATTCTGAGAGAGAAACAGACATTGTCATAGTATTTCAAGGCTGTGCGCAACACAAAATAACATCAATTTTTATTGTATTAAGGCAGAAGCAGAAAGCTATGGTCCTGTTCAGACCATGTGTTACAACCCCTGGCAAAAATGATGAAATCCTCAAACCTGGAGGGTATTCATTCAACTTTAAATGTCACAAAATCTTTTATTTAAGTAAACATAGCCCCAAAAAGAGAGCTATTACTGGAAACACTGAAAGCATCATAGTACAAACAAAGTGGGAAGGTTGTAAAAGAGAAATATTTAGGTTAATTAAGGAAGATGTCAAAGCATCAGGAGAGTAAATAAAAAATATATACATTATAACTACAAAATGCACAACAAAGAAAATTTAAAAATAATTTAAAAAAAAATTGTACTGAACTGTAAGAGACCAATTGAAGGAAATGGGATTTACATCAAGAAAAGCCAAAGTTAAAACATCACTAACACGAAAAGAAAACAAGGTTACAGTGGATACCATGGTGACTGTAGCTCTGGTGGAAGAGCAGTTGTCCACCAATCGGAAGGTTGACTCTCGGCTTCTATGGGCCACATGTGTCCTTGGGCAAAACACTGCACCCCACATTGCCTACCGATGCTAGGTGTCTAGCCAAGAGAGAGACAGTTAGTGACGAGCCGATAAGGTCCAGGCGGGAATCCAGAATGGAAAGGGAGGATACTGGTTGCGGTTCTGAGTCGGAGGCAGGGTGAGCAGACAAGTTGGGGAAACTGGAATCCAACAATGAATGCTAAATCCTTAGCATGGGAATCCAGAGTGAGGAGAACCGGCAAGGGAAGTGACAATGAATAGACCATGAATTGACCACTACTCCAGCGCTGTGTAGGCTCCAATACTGTCATTATGGTCCAAGTAGACGGCAGCGTGAATGTGCTGTCACACACATTGAGGAGAGGGATCTGGCGCAGACAACTCGCGCGTTCTCCCTGGCCGAGGATGGCAGGGCCCAGGCGTGCTGCAGCGCGTCTTCGCTTGGCCTGGACTCCGGAACGCAAGCCTCTTTTCCTTGATTTCCTGCGAACTTTGCCCAGCACCCGACAAAGCAGCAAGTACTCAGGTGAGCTGGGGTCGATGATAAAGGGAGGAGGGAACGCCTGTTTGTACCTGCCCCATGTATCAAACAGGCCCTCCATCCACTCTCTGATACAAAACAGAGAGTCCCAATCATAGGTCCGTAAAGCTGAGACACATCCATTTGAAATACGGGCTGATATGATGACATATGTTGTAAAAATGACCATTAAAAAACTATACAGCAGGAGACGAGCCGTGGCACTGCCAGTCACAAGCGCCATCTTGATGACTTGATCAGTGAATAGCCACTCCTATGGAACACAGGAGTCGGCCTAATTACCACTGGTGAAGTGAGACTATCTGGCGAAGGCATTACCTCTACAGTTAGTGCACAGGTAACTTTGAAATTTGCACACTCTAGTCCATCATGCTGGATTTTATTACACAAACAACGTTTCGGCCAGTGTGGCCTTTCTCAAGTTTTTACACAGCAAAGTGAAGATACCCCTTATAAATTGTCCTCTAGTTTGTGATTGGCTAACAACAATCAGTTAATTAGTCCCATGACACCTGCCAATCAAGGTGGAGTCTCGTCACACATTAATCAATCACATTATGTTTACATTGGCAAATAGTGTCAAAAGGACAGGTGACAGATTTAGACAATTAATAAGTATTGAAAGAAAAAAGAAAAACATAACATCTGACAGCCTCAATGTCTACTTTTGTTGATCATTTTATTCGCCCCCTAGCGGAGGCTGCGCCATCATTTATCAAAGACACTGGGCATTTATTGTCAGTTATTGACACTGTTAACCCTCTTCCAGAAGATGAAATGATTCTTGTGTCATTTGATGTGAACGCTCTTTACACCTCTATACCCCATTACGAAGGTTTGGAGGCATTAGAATATTTTCTTTCCGAACGAGAAACCTCCCCAAACCCATCTACAAACTGCATACTTGAATTTGCTAAACTAATCCTGACATGCAATTATTTTCTGTTTCAAGATGCATGGTTCTTACAGAAGCGAGGTGTTGTGATGGGCAGTCCTTTTGCTCCATCCTTTGCTAACATTTATTTGAGGTTATTTGAAGAAAAATATATTTATGTGAACAACAGGTTTAGACCACATCTGATACTCTGGAAACGTTATATAGGTGATGTACTGGCCCTGTGGCGTGGGAGCATTAATGATTTACAAGATTTCTTTACTTATCTGAATAATTGTACGGAATGTTTAACTTTTTCAATGGACTTTGATTTGACCCGCATCAGCTTTCTAGATGTGTGGGTCATACGGGAGAATGACACACTGTATACAGATTTATTTACTAAACCTACAGCACGCAACAGTCTTTTAAGAGCCGACTCTTGTCATCCGCTTCCACTGAAGAACAGCCTCCCCTATAGTCAGTTCTGTAGGGTTAAACGCATTTGCAGCAGAGAGGCAGATTACGAACGCAGCATGCGCACGATGGAGTCCAAGTTTCGAGCGCGCGGATACAAGTCACCTCAAATTACCTCTGCAAATGACAAAATTAAAAACAGACCCAGGTCGGATTTTTTGCGTTATAGGCCAAAGAAAAAAGAAGAACCCACCATTATGCTCTCTACATGTTATTCCAAATGTTACGAGCAACTAAAGAGTATTATTAACCGTCACTGGCACATACTCAAATCAGATACTAATCTTGGTGATGCATTTCAGAACCAACCACGGATAGTGTACAAACGTGGTAAAAACCTAAGGGACAAGTTGGTAAACTCTGATCTTCCACCATTGACTGCGCCCCCTAAGTCTGTTTTAACTCCTATTCCGGATGGCAACTGTAAATGTGGCTCCTGTGTGCAATGCAGTTATACTTATAAATGTACTTCATTTAAACATCCACATACAGGTAAAAGTATTCCAATTAAGGGCATTATCACATGTAACACAAAGTCTGTTATTTATCTGATTAGGTGCCCATGTGGAAAGTCATATGTTGGTAAAACCAGTAGAGAGTTAAAAGTACGCATTGCGGAGCATCGCAGCACTATTCGCTGTAAAAACCTTAACTATCCAGTTGCAGCGCATTTTGTGGAAGCTGGTCATTCAGTTTCTGCGCTAAAATATATAGGCATTGAAAAGGTATCTCTACCCAGACGGGGTGGTAACCTTGAACGTCTACTATCTCTGAGAGAAAATTATTATATTCATTCCCTTAGGACATTAATTCCTTTTGGTTTAAATGTGGAATTTGAACTGAAATGTTTTCTCTAACTAGACTCATTGTTACTCTGCAGGACTCTTTTGATGGGTTGACAGGGTGATACAATGCTTTTCATGACGGCCCCTAGTGGCCTGATTTAAACATTGCAAGTATTGTCTTTATTTTATCTTCCCATCATGGGACTATATTGTATATAGACCACTTGGTATTTGGATCTTTTGCACTCACAGGGGCTGGTATATTATTATGTTTATGTTTTTCTTTTTTCTTTCAATACTTATTAATTGTCTAAATCTGTTACCTGTCCTTTTGACACTATTTGCCAATGTAAACATAATGTGATTGATTAATGTGTGACGAGACTCCACCTTGATTGGCAGGTGTCATGGGACTAATTAACTGATTGTTGTCAGCCAATCACAAACTAGAGGACAATTTATAAGGGGTGTCTTCACCAGTGTTGTTTTCGTCAACGATGACGATGACGAAATCATTTCGTTGACGCCACTTTTTTTCATGACGATAACGAGACGGTGACGAGATAAACATAGCTCTTTGATGACGAAAACATGACGAGACGTGTGTGAATTTTCGTTGACGAGACGAGAATGGACGAAAATGTTAGTGGGTGATCTGTCAGACGTTTAAAATGCATGACATTTCTGCTTATTGTGTGTGTCAATTAAAACCTAAAAAGTATCTGCTGCGGCACCTTAAGGCTCGCCACAGGGATATTTTTTCGAAGGTAAGTTACAAATGCTGTTAACATAATTGATAAATTTCATAGTAAGCTAATACATTAGTACGTTTTCCACATACTCCTGGCACAAATGGGCTGCTAACTTCAGGCTAAAGTTAGCTTTTGTTACGCTAACGTCAATTCATTATGTGTGTGTTACTTTAGCAGCATGTTTAGCCATGTTTACATTCAGTGACGGTGTGGTTATCTCTTAATGTGTACGTTCTTTCAGCACATAACTTGATATGTTAAACAGGTCGAGTTACTGTTATACGTAGAGTCTGCTAGCTTTAGCCTAAAAGCCACAAGTGACGTTGTGCAGCCCTAACCAGGACCTGTGCGTTTAGTGCGCTTACAGTAAAGTTGGGACACACGCACAGTACAGAATGAAAAATCAGAAAGCTTTAGTACAGGGTCAGTTAATAAGCTATGTATTTTTGTTCTGCTTGTTTGATAGTTAAGACCATACTATTTTCTTAACATGGTAGACTATACTTCTTTTTTCTTTTTTTTTTGACTAAAACTAGACTAAAACCTTTTTGACTTTTCGTCGACTAAAACTAGACTAAAACCCTTTTGAGTTTTCGTCGACTAAAACTGGACTAAAACTATCACATATAGAAGTGACTAAAATGTGACTAAAACTAATAAGCATTTTAGTCCAAAAGACTAAGACTAAGACTAAATCTAAGATGGTTGTCAAAAACAACACTGGTCTTCACTTTGCTGTGTAAAAACTTGAGAAAGGCCACACTGGCCGAAACGTTGTTTGTGTAATAAAATCCAGCATGATGGACCAGAGTGTGCGGTATCTTCCCTTTTGAAGTGAACAAGTACCCGCTACCTGCACCTCGAAACTTCTGGTGTGCGTTGGTTTCTTCCTCCTAAAACTTTGAAATTTGGACACTTCTCATTCCATCAATTAAAAGGTCTGGTGCCACCAAAGTAATTTTTGAGGGCGATAATGCATCTTGCTACAGACCAAAGAGAGATAATTTTCTTCAAGAAGCATTAGAGAAGACAAGATTGCTGCATAAGTTGATGAACGAAATGGACAATACTGCCCACCCTTAACAGAACAGTGTTGAAACATTTGAGTGTATTTGGATTGTGTTCAGTCAGAGGACTCATTGTTCAGTCACATGAACAATTAACAGACCCATATGTCTGCAATTACACGAGTGGATATAAAAGCATGTGCAAAGCATACTATTAAAAACAATGGCTTCCTTTGTGGTATTGGAAGACTTTGCAAATGGTGCAATTTGATAACAGCGTGTGTTCAGAGAGGATTTGCTGGCACATGATGGTAACTGGCTTATCAGCCGTTTTGAGGGAAATCCTTCTGGAACTGTGCGCAGTCGCGGCCGGCGTTGGAGCGCAACACAGCGAGGAGCCATGCGCTGCCTGTGCCCACAGGTGATGTGCACACTGGGGTTCCTATAGCAACCGGGGCATTCCAGAGGGAGCTGAGCAACCAATTGGGACTGTGCCAGTCGACCCTGAGCCGAGCCATGCCAGCTGTGTGGGACGGAATTATCTGCATCTCAGCCACGTATATCAAATTCCCATTCACTGCAGGCCAACATTAAAGCGCAATTTGAAGAGCGAGACGGTTATCCTAATGTAATCGGAGCTATCGACTGCACACACATTGCTATAAAAGCGCCATCACATGAATTTGTATGTCAACAGAATACATTTTCATTCGATCGATGTACAGATCATATGTGATCTTTCTAGAATGCGCCGCTGAGGGTGGCAGCTCGTTGGAGTAGCTCTGTACCTCACATTGAGATTTTTTCTTTTTTCTAAATTTCATTCCTGTTTTTTCTTGGAAGAAATTGCATTTTTTGGACAACTGTTCCTTCCTGCCTTGGATGCTGTGCAGCTGGATTGATTTTTCCCAATACTTTTATATATTTTGCTCTTTTGTTATGATGCATAACCATAGCAACAGGGTGGTTTACAACAGGGAGCAGCTGATTAACATTGGAAAAGCAGAAATAATTCAACAACTGAAGCCAGAAATCCCACTGGAATTGAAAAGGAGGCGTCGTGGATGCAGAGCAGGAGCAAAGAGGAGAGAAAGAAAGAAGAAGTTCAAACCATCTCTGCCATCAGTCATCATGGGCAATGTAAGATCGTTAGCTAACAAGTTGGATGAACTTCTAGCCTTGACAAGGACTCAGCAAGAATATCGGGAATGTAGCATAATGTGTTTTACTGAGACATGGCTGCAGGATCATATCCCCGACTCCAGCGTCTCTCTGCCGGGCTTCCTGACTGTACGAGCAGATCGAGATTTAAAGAGTAGCAGGAAAAGGAAAGTGGGTGGATTGGCAGTGCTTGTCAACAACAGATGGTGTCACCCAGGACATGTTACTGTGAAGAGTCGTCTCTGCAGTCCTGACATTGAACTATTGGCAGTAAGTTTTCGTCCATATTATTTGCCAAGAGAGTTCACCAGTGTTGTTTTGGTGGCTGTTTACATTCCACCCTCAGCTGTTGCCGACACTGCATGTGATGTCATCAGTTCCGTTGTTGCTAAGATACAGACACAACACCCCAATTCTTTTGTGGCAATATCTGGTGATTTTAATCATGCCTCACTCTCTGCTACACTGCCAACTTTTCAACAGTTTGTCAGCTGCTCTACCAGAGAAAACAAGACATTGGATTTGTTTTACACAAATGTCAAGGATTCATACATTTCCAAATCAAGACCTCCCCTGGGTAAATCAGATCACAACCTTGTTTTTCTCTGTTCAGCATATAAACCCCTTTTCCAGATACTACCTGTCACAAAAAGGACTGTTAGAAAGTGGTCACATGAAGCTGAAGAAGCCTTACAGGGTTGTTTTGATGCAACCGATTGGATTTCTCTTTGTAAGCCACATGGAGAGGACATTAATGCCATGACTGAGTGTGTGACTGACTATATAAACTTCTGTGTGGACAACACCATCCCCACCAGAACAGTGAGATGCTTCCCTAATAACAAACCCTGGATCACCAGTGAGCTAAAGGAACTATTGAACAAGAAAAAAAGAGCCTTTAGGGAGCGAGACAGGGAGTTACTGAGGAGTATACAGAAGCAGCTCAAAGTCAAGATCAGAGAGAGCAAGGACGTGTATAGAAAGAAGCTTGAGAGTAAACTGCAGAGGAACAATATCAGAGATGTGTGGTCAGGAATGAAGAAGATCACAGGCCTCAAGCAGAGGGAGGATCGGATGGATGGAAGTCTGGACAGAGCAAATGAGCTGAACACATTCTTCAACAGGTTCAGTTCAGGAACAAGCTCACCATCCTCCCCTCCTGTTCCCAGCCAAAGAGACATCCCACCCTCCTCTGACCCACAGCTTTCCTGTAACATCTCCACCTCCACCTCAGTCATGGATTCTTCTGCTTCCACTGGTTTGTCTTCAACCAAATCAGGAGATGCTGCTGTCCCCTTTGCCTCCCCCTCCCACTTTTCTGTTTCTAGAAGTCAGGTGAAGAGGCAGTTGGAGAGACTGAACCGGAACAAGGCTGCAGGTCCAGATGGTGTCAGCCTCCGAGTCCTGAAGGCCTGTGCAGAGCAGCTCTGTGGGATTCTGCAACACCTTTTCAACCTTAGCTTGACCCAAGAGAAGGTACCACTGTTGTGGAAGACATCCTGTCTGGTTCCGGTACCAAAGAAAACTCACCCTTCAGTCATCAATGACTACAGACCTGTTGCCCTGACATCCCACATCATGAAGGTCCTGGAGAGACTCCTGTTGACCCACCTGTGTAAGCAAACCAGCACATATCAGGACCCCCTGCAGTTTGCTTATCGCCATGGAGTTGGAGTTGAAGACGCTATCATACACCTGCTTCAACAAACCCACTGTCATCTGGACAAAGCAGTCAGCACTGTGAGGATCACGTTCTTTGATTTCTCCAGTGCATTTAACACAATCCAGCCTGATCTGCTTCGTCTGAAACTCCAGAAGACTCAGGTGGAGGCCTCAACAATCACCTGGATTAATGACTACCTGACAAATAGACCACAGTTTGTCAGACTGAAGAATTATGTGTCTAACCAGGTGATCAGCAGCACAGGAGCACCACAGGGGACTGTACTCTCACCATTCCTTTTCACTCTGTACACTTCAGACTTCCAGTACAAGTCAGACTCCTGTCATCTACAGAAATATTCAGATGACTCTGCAGTTGTCGGGTGTCAAGTCAAGTCAAGTCAAATTTATTTATAAAGCACATTTAAAACAACCACAGTTGACCAAAGTGCTGAACAGAAGTAAAATCAAATAAAACAAAACAACAATAAAAAAGAATTAAAAAACCACAGGGAATAAAAACATACAACATTAAAAAAGAAAATAGAGAGTAGGGAGATAGAGAGAAGGAGAGAGAGCCAAGAATCAACTGGTAGGGAATGCCAAAGAGTACAAATGGGTTTTCAGATGTTTTTTAAAATGTTCCACCGACTGAGAAGCCCTAACGTGGGAAGGTAGGCCGTTACACAGAGATGGAGCCACGACTAGGAAAGCTCGGTCCCCTCGAGTCCAGAGCCTAGATCTAGGTACCACCAGGAGCATCTGGTTTGCGGACCGAAGTGCCCTGGCAGGGTTTTGTAGCTGCAGAAGCTCAGATAAGTAGGGTGGTGCCAACCCATTCATACATTTAAAAACAATTAATAAAATTTTGAACTGAATCCTAAAATTAACTGGCAGCCAATGCAAAGAGGCAAGGATGGGCGTGATGTGCTCACTCCTCCTCCTACCCGTGAGCAAGCGGGCAGCAGCATTTTTGCACAACCTGCAGGCGGCGCAGTGCTGCCTGGTCAAGGCCAATAAGCAGGGAGTTGCAATAATCTAAGCGCGCCGTAATAAACATGTGGATCAGCCTTTCCAGGACATTCCCCGGAAGGTAAGCTTTAGCTTTAGCCAGCAGCCGCAATTGAAAGAAGCTTGCCTTGACTATAGACGATATTTGTTTATCAAACTTAAAATTCCTTTCTAGAATGACACCAAGATTCCTAGCAAAGGGACGACAATAAAACTTAAGGGAGCCAATGGCACTGTCATGGCCATCAAGGAGATTTTGCTGGCCAAATAAAATGATTTCTGTTTTGCTTTTATTTAAGGACAGAAAATTTATCTCCATCCAGGTCCGGATATCATTAAGACAATCCAGCAAAGCCTGAACAGAGGTCTGCTCGTTCGTCTTTAGGGGCAAATAGATCTGAACATCATCAGCAAAACAGTGAAAGGAGATGTTATATTTTCTAAAAATTGACCCCAGTGGCAGCATATATAAGGAGAAGAGGAGGGGACCTAAAACAGAACCTTGCGGCACTCCACAGTTTAGTGGGGAAGTGGCCGAAGAGTACTGGCCCAGGTGGACAGAGAAGCTCCTGTCTGAGAGATAAGATTGAAACCATTTCAGAGCAGTGCCTCTAATGCCCACACAAGTGTTTAGTCGATCCAGAAGAATTTTATGGTCCACTGTATCAAACGCTGCTGTAAGATCTAAAAGGACCAGGACAGCAGAGTTACCAGAGTCAGCTGTCAAAAGAAGGTCATTAAAAATCTTTAAAAGTGCTGTTTCCGTGCTATGGCGCGACTTGAACCCAGACTGGAACTTCTCGGAAATACCATTTTCCAGAATAAAGGACTGAAGTTGTACACAAACCACCTTCTCCAAGACCTTCGAAAGAAAAGGAAGCTTGGAAATGGGCCTAAAGTTTGACAGGATTGTTTGGTCTAGGTTATGCTTCTTAATGAGGGGCTGAACCACAGCATGTTTTAAAGCAGCCGGGACACAGCCGGCCCTTAACGACGAATTAATAAAAGTAACAACACATGGGGCAATGGTATGGAAAACCTCCTTAAAAAGACGGGGTGGGATGCTGTCAAGAGGACAGTGGGAGGGACTGAGGTGTTGCACGACATCAGTTAAAAATGGGAGGGAGACTTGCTCAAAGATCTCAAACACAGCAGGGCAAATAGAAGAGACTGCAGGATCAGCACCAGGCGGCAGAAGAGAGGACCGGATATCAGAAATCTTATCAATAAAAAATTTCAAGAAATCCTCACACAGTTTGGATGAAGGAGCAATAGCACTAGGAACACAGGGATTCAAGAGATTATCCAACGTTTTAAACACAAACTGAGGTTTATGATTGTTGGCCGACACAAGATTGGCTAGAAACTGACTTTTAGCACATTTGACAGCTTTTTGATATTCAGCAAGAGAGTCAGTTAAAATATCCATGGAAACGTGTAGATGATCCTTCTTCCACTTCCTCTCGGCACGTCTACACGTTCGCCTAAGAGTGCGAGTGGTGTCATTAAGCCAGGGCTCCCCTCTTGGCTTGGATCGTTTGCACCTAAAGGGAGCCACTGCCTCTAATATGTCCGCACAGGTGCCATTAAACATGTCCAAGAGATGGTCAGTAGTTAGACTACAGTCGTGATCCTGCAGAGCAGAGTCACAAAAAGCCACGGAGAAATCATGTGCAGTTGAAGAGTTAATTGTGCGCACACAGCGCTCCGTGGCGGACAATTTAACCAAGGAGCGGGGTAGAATAACATTGAACAAAAGAGCAAAGTGGTCCGAGATATGCGTGTCAACAACCTCTGTGACACATAACTCTAGGCCGAGAGACAGTATGAGGTCCAGAGTATGTCCCTTCTCATGCGTTGAGGCAGATACAGACTGAGTAATATTAAACGAGTCAATGACATTCAGAAAGTCTTGTACGAGGGGGCGCGATTCGCAGCAGACGTGAATATTAAAATCCCCGACAATTAGGAATCGGTCATAGCTCACTGTCAGCCCTGCCACAAAGTCAGTGAAGTCACATATGAAATCCTTGTTGAACCGAGGCGGACGATAAACCACAGCACACAAGATAGGTGGATTACAGTTTAAAACGAAAGTCTGCAGCTCAAAGCTGGAGTAGGCGATCGACGGAGACAGCCGACATTTAAAACTGGATTTAAAAACCGATGCTACCCCACCACCTCGACCGGTGGTGCGAGGGGAGCTGAAATATACACAATCCGGCGGGAGCAGTTCAGAGAACTGTATAGACTCACCTGCCTTAATCCACGTCTCCGTCAGAAACATAAAATCCAGTCCACGAGAGGTGAAGAAGTCATTCAAGATAAAAGTCTTGTTTGCTAGTGATCTAGCATTCAAGAGGGCCAGAGAAATAGGCATTCCTTTGCCGGCCTAGATGGACGCACGGCACACCGGCCGAAGGTTCCTGAAGTCCACCCCGCCGTCACGGGTCCGGCGTCTGGGAGGGGAAGCTTCCCTCGGTAGGTACAGGTAGCCATCTTGGTCGGGCATGCTGGAACCACAGGCCGAATCCATCGAAGATAGCAGGGCAGTCGACATAGCAGCAGATGCGATCTCCCCAGGGGATGGCAGGGAACAGTCCAGCGGGTAGATCGCTTTAAGATCCTGAGCCTTACCAAGCCACCTGCTCTTTTTCGCGCCTGCGGACGCGTTTCCTCCGTGGAATAGCAGCTGGTGCCCGTAGCAGGTAAGCTGGTACCGCCGCAAGTGGGGGCCGGGGGGGGGCCGAAGTTTGATCACATAGATCAATTATTTTCAATTTATTCTGAAAAGCTCCAATGTCAAGGAGAAATTGGCGATCGTAAACCAGCAGGGCAGACGAATCTTGGCACAGAAAGATAAATAATAGAGCAGTAAACAAACACAGCAGAACCGGTAGACGGCAAGCCACACACGCTGGCGCCATCTTTTCAGTCGGGCTCAGAGATGGACAAGAAGCTGAGTACAGAGAGCTGGTGGACCGCTTTGTGGCATGGTGTGGGAACAATCATCTCATCTTGAATGTTAACAAAACAAAGGAGGTGATTGTAGATTTCAGGAGAAACAGGGTCAGATCAAACCCTGTTTCCATCATGGGAAAAGAAGAGGAGGTGGTTGAGGAATATAAATACCTTGGTGTTCATGTGGACAACAGACTGGACTGGAGACACAACAGCGAACCCATCTACAAGAAAGGACAGAGCAGACTGTACTTCTTGAGGAAGCTATGGTCCTTCAAGGTTTGCAACAAGATGTTGCAGATCTTCTACAAGTCTGTTGTTGAGAGCGTCATTTCCTCTTGCGTCATCTGTTGGGGCAGCAGCATCAGAACCAGGGACCTAAAAAGACTCAACAACCTGATAAGGAAGGCTGGTTCTGTTCTGGGGACGACTGTGGAACCTCTGGAGACAATAATGCAAAGAAGGATTTTGCATAAAATCAAGAGAATTATGGACAACCCTGAACATCCTCTCCATGAGACTGTTCTCGGAAAACAGAGTCTCTTCAGTCAAAGGCTTCTTCAGTTTGGATGCAAAACGGACCGCTACAGGAAATCTTTCCTGCCCACAGCCATCAGCATCTATAATAACTCCTTGATTTAATTGAGCTACATCAACATTTAATTTCCCTCTGGGATAAATAAAGTATTTTTGAATTTGAATTGAATTGAATTGATGCGTAAATGCAATTAATCAACATTGTGGCGAGGTGGCCTGGTTCAACGCACGGTTCATACATTCTGAGTAACAGCATTGTGTTACTACAAGGTGGCGGTGTGCGCGATGGGTGGCGTCGGCATTGGGCAGCCAGTCTCCAGTATCCAGGGCTCATTTAAATATAATTTGCATATTTAAGTAGGGGCTTGGACAGCGAGGAGACGTGCGCTCAATTGCACGTTGATTGGGATGTACAAAGGAAATGTGCTTGGATTCATGCGTACGCACAGATTCATACATCCGGATATTTTTGTGAGTAGGAGGGCATTTGGGTTTGAGTGTACGCCATGTTTCAGTAGGAAATGCACACAAGTCTTTGTCCTTTCATCTTCGCTTAGCACCTGATGGACTCTGTGACCTGGGGCCTCATGTACAATCTGTGGGGCCCACAACATCGCTCCTGAACCAGCGATGGTGGTCTTCTGGGGAATAACCCATCCGGTCCAGGATTGCTCGCCGAAGCTGTGGGAAACTCCCATGGGCGGCTGCTAAAATGGTGAGCACTGCGGCCTAAGCCTCACCCATCAGCCGCCATATGGCCCAGCAGCCTCAAACATGTCCAGGAAAGACTGCGGATCATCCTCGGTCGTCATCTGCTGGAGCATGATGTTAGGAATGGCTGGTGTTGAGGGAGGTAAGCTGCAGCTCCTAACTGGGACAGGAGCTCCTGCAGGACCTCTGTCTGTCTCTTTGCCTCGAGCAGTTCCAGCTGGCCAAAACTCCGCTCCACCTGCTCACGTTGGACAGCCACAATATCGACAAGGAGCTGTCCCTGGGCCGCAAGCAATTGTTGTTGCTACTGCAACATGGTGCCAAGCCCAACTACTTTTTTAAGCACACTGAGGCTATGTACACACGTAGCCGGGTATTTTTAAAACCGAATGTTTCCCCCCCTCCGTTTATAAAATAATCTGTATCCACATTACCTCGTTTTCGAAAAAACACCTTCCACACATAACCGAACATCTGCGTTTTCACCTGTCTTGACAACCCAAATGCATTTGCTGTTTAGCGCAATCTGCCCTTGTCAGCTAAATAATAAAGTGTGCACGCCACTTTTTTGAGCACACTGACAGGTGATCGCATGACAGTGGACTGCCCCTCGAAATGAGGACGTAATAATTCCGACAGCGAGAGGACTGAGGACCGGGACATGCGAAATTGTCACGCCATTCCTCTGGGAGTACGACTTGGGCGTGTAAAATCAAGGCAGTAAACAGCGCCTGCACAATAATAACCACCACAGTTCTCAAGGCATCCATGCTTCTTCAGTAAACAAAGGTCGCACTTTAGACTTTAAAGCAGATTTGTTGTTGTTTTGGCGCATATTGTGACGTTCGAAAACGCAAAACTCCGGTTATCTCTGTCTACACGCAGCTGCATAAACGGAGTTTTCAAAAATCTTCACTTTGCCCGGAGTTTTTAAAAACATTCTTTCACGATGCGTTTTTATGCGTTTTCATGTGGATGACAGGTCCAAACGTAGAAAAATATATTCGTTTTAGCAGATACCCGGCTACGTGTGGATGGGGCCTGATTTTGGGGTTGATACAGTCTTTGGCACATTGCTGTAGATAAAAGCCGACAAAATGATTACTCATGGGCCGCACATGTGCCTCACTTGCCACTGCCCTCTGAATCAAAGCTTCACTCCTCCACTCTACATCTAAAACCACATCATCCAAATTTTAAACACAACTGAATGGGAACAACCAATATCTTTTGCCACATTTCAAGTTGAATTAACTTCTTGAAAGAGTTTTGTAATCCTCTCCATTGTTTCACTGATATCTCCCCCTCTCCCCTCCCCACCCCGTTGTGCCCCCATCGTCTCGTGCATCTCTCATCTTCTTAAGCTCTGCAAGCACGCTCCTTAAAATGCACCCTCATTTGCATATTTAGACTTGTGCAATTATTTGTTTTAGAAATGCAAATTACATGTTGATTCTATACTTTTTTATTCCCGATTGAATGATTCCATAATTTATTCCTCAACTTCCTCACATGCCTACCTCCACTGCTGTTTGCACTGCAAAAATGCAATATTGCACAATATTGTATTTTTATTTTATCTTATGTTTCTAGGTTAGTATAGGTCTTAGATTAGCATAGGCTATTATGTGTATTATATGTTCAGTATAGCTCTTGTAATTAGCGTAAAATGTATATTGTAGTATCCATATTGCCTATTTATTGTTACTGTTTTTGTTAGAGTACTTATGTCATGACATGTTACGGCATGTTATGTCTTGTTATGGTAGCTGCTGTACGGTGTCTTGTCCTAAGAATTTCAGTGCCCAGTCTGACTCTGTTGTTCTGTTTATCTGACAATAAAAGACTTGAAACTTGAAACTTCATTTAACACTCTGGGGTCTAATGCCCACCGGTGGGCATTTTTGACACATCTCCAAAAACACATCTGTAACTCTGTGAGTTTTTGTCATTGAAACATATAAGTGACACCATTAAAAACCTTGAAACTTCTAGTTTTCAAATATATATATTTTAAAATAAATTATTTAGCTGGCCCTTTTTAAAGAGAGTGAACAGAAATCTTTGGATTTTCTGTTGTCTCAGACTGTAGCAGCCTCCTAGGCCACACCTATCGCTAGTCACATGTAAAGTACCAGGTGATTGAGTGGCTATTCACAGGTGAGAACACGCCCCATTCAGCCAGCATGTGGGGGAAGGCAGCAATGTCCTGCCAGTGACAGACAATTATCACATGGAGAGTGACAGGGGGGTGGGGGGAATCAGGGGTGTTACACACCCATCTAATTTGTATTCAACTAACAGAGACAATGCCTGGAGTCACAATTACTTTTTTACAGTTTGTGTGAAAACAAAAAAACATTTCTGACTGCACTTTTTACTTTTATGCAGCCAACACTTTTGTTTACAAGGTTCAACCTTCAAAAGTCTTGGCTAGATATATTTATAGTGTGTTTTCTTGCACTGTTTGAAGACCTCTAAAACTTGTTTTTTTTGTACAGTTGTGTTTACCCTCAATTTAAATAAAACTTGTCTTTAAGATACTGCCTTTAGGCCATGTTCTCTTTTGGCTCATCGTCCTAAATTTCCCCATGCAAAAGTGACACATACAACCATATGTGTCACTTTTGCATAGATGTTTACAGTTAGTTGAAATACTTGAAAATGTCAAGGTGGTGACAACTGCCTCAAAGTCTCTGAAAAGGCCTTAGACCCCAGAGGGTTAAAGAAAATTGAAAAGAAAACAATTAGAAAAAAAAAGTCTTATAAAATTTCTTTTGGGCCTGGTTTTTAAAGCCATGATATTCAGCTGGGCTGGATGGTGGTGTTACCTCACAGCAAGAAAGTTCCTATTTGGAATTTCAGCAGAATTTCCCACACCTCTCTGTGTGGTTTGCATCTTCTCCTCATGCATGCATGGATTCTCACCAGCTACTCCAGCTACTCCAGCTTCCTCCAACAGTCCAAAAACATGCATGCTTGGCTGTTGATTCTAAATTGAGTGAGCATGGTTGTCTCATTTGACTCTGGGTTGGCCCTGCTATAGGCTGGCAAACTGTCCAGGGTGTACGCTGCTTCCTGTTGGATAGCAGCCTGAGATAGGCCTTAGCCTCCTTGTGATAGGATGAAGTGGTTATGGACATGACTGGAAGAATGTCCATCTATTAAATTAATTACCTTTGTGACATATCTGTGTTTTGTTTATTTCTTCACAAAATAATAATGGAAAGAATATCACCCAAAGTGTGGTGGTTCCATATATTTTGTTAGGTGTTGTATGTGTTATTCCATTACCTTTTCCAAATTATGATTAGGGTGATGAAAAATATTTTTTTTAAATGTTAAATGTTATTATTTTTCTCTGTATGGACACTAAAAAGTTAAGAAAGGTGTGTCCTTGTAGCTTAAAAACCAGGGACAGAAGAACATATACACTTTTTTTCCCCCCGGTATTAAGGTGTTGGTCATGGTGACATGAGTGGAAATTGTATGAAGTTGCGTTTGAATATTGATTGACACACTTCAGGTACAGCTTGTCCAGTCCACAGCAGAAAGTGGATGGGCTCATTCCATTTTCAAAGTAATCAATGATGTAAAGTTATGAGAAAAGTGGTTGGGGTGCTGATCCGACAATCTTTTTTCTGTGTCAAGTAAACCCCTCTCCAAAAACTCCAATAATGTTTTATTCTGTTTCGATTTTCTTTATCATCATTATTTTTAATAGTACGTTTAGTTTTGTATGGAGGAGAGTTGCTCATCTCATGCACATGCTACATGCCTCTCTTCCTTTTTATTTGTTCTCTATTTATGTACCGTCTGGAAGTCAGATTATCACCAGTCCTCATTTAGCACTTACACTCCCAGTGAGACATACTATCTTTGGCATCGCACCTTTTTGTCGGACCGAGCCTTAATCCCCCCCCACACCCTCTTTTGTCAGTTGTACAAAGTTGATTCTATTTACCCAACATCTCACTGATCCCACTTTTTCATAAACGGCTCAAGCTAAAAGAAGGAGGGACACAGAGATGTCAGCTGGCCAGTCGAGCTACTAGGCAGCCAGCTTGCCGGCCGAACATGGCTTTTTTCCTTTGCTTGTGTGTAAAAGCCCATCTGCTGGAGGCAGCATTAGATGCAATATCCAATTCAATCCTTTTCCTCAACCTTCCAGAAAGCTTTTAGCCACATTTTAGCACACAAAAGCTGCTGCTCTGGCCTTTGTAGCTTGAACTTCTATTTAAGAAGGAGAGGGTGAGGATGCAGGGGGGAGGAAATCAATAAAGTGTCCTGGTTCTCAATCTTCTTGGTCTGCATTAGAGGTGTTTTTTAGGTTGGGAGGGGGAGGAAGGAGAGTGGAAAAAGGTGGAATGTTTTGTCATTCATAAGCTTTGCTGACAAATCCTTGACATCATTTGGCGGATTGTATCGATAACTTCTTCGCTGGACTGCAGAGGACAAATCGAAATCATTTGTCTGGCTTTGTTGTTGTGTTGGTGATGTGGAGGGACGGTCACAGAGGGGCTGCTGTGGGCAGCGGAGAGAGGATGACGTCCAGGACAAAGCCGGCGCTGCCAGACATGGGTGTGACATTGGCAACTGAAGGTATTTGTACGACAGAGAAGTTCAAGGGTCGTCTGAAGACAAGAGGCTTGTGAGTCTGTAGTAAATCAACCAAAAGCCAGAGGACTGTTTCACGCACCAAACACACCGATAGCAAGTTTTAGATCTGAATACTTGACAGAGATTTCCTTTTAGAAAAAGTTTATGGTGTGACGTTCGTTACAGCATCTGAAATAAACAAAAACTGGAGGCAAATTGGGAAAGCGTCACACCGTCTCGTAACATGCACTGATATTTATTTTAATCATAAAGCACCAATAAATATGCACTGACTCTCAAACACACCCCGAAATACATTTATCTCTCATAAATATGCCCACTCACACAGATCTGTATTCATGTGTTCTTAGTGGGGGCTGTTCCAGAGGGGGGAAAGAACTGGCTTTTCCTGCCTGCTGTTTTGACAGTTGTTGGCTTAAGCATCAAATTGCAAATCTCTTAATCTGCACTTAATCTGCATTAATAAGAAAAATATTAGACTGTCTGATATTTTCAAACACATTTCCATCTGCATCAAATGAAATAGGAAATCTTACTCTCACAATACATAAACTGGTATTAAATCATTTAAAATAAAAAAAAGGATAGAGGGAACATGGCCCAAGTCCTAAACATTGTATGTGTGGGCTTTCTGTATTGCAGGCGGGGTAAGACAGGGTTAATCACAATGTTTATCCACAGAGTGAGGGAGGTATTTGGGTGTGTGAAAGTGGCAGACTGGCTTAACTGCTTTGATCCATGCTTGAAAGCTGCGAATGGTCAAAAATGTTGGCCCAAAAAGTCTGTCACCGGACAGCCATCTTCTCAACCTATTTTCTCCCCCCCTATGGACTTTTCTTGATCTCCAACTTACTTGTTTTTTTTCTCACTAACCTGTTTCATATATTGGCCTTATAGATGGAAAAAACCATCTTCATATTTTACATATGGCAGACAGGGGACTCAGCTCTGCATCCTTTTGTCTTTATACATTAAGGCGAGACACGGCAGGCAAAAACAGTGATTTATCATGCAGTGGTCAATTTTTAGATTTTGGGCCAGTCTACTCCTTCAATATGTGTCATCTCAAAACATAAATTAAAATGTTTATTTCATCACATTTTGTTTAATCGCGGCAGTACGTTTCGCCCACATTTACCAAAATGAATTCCCCTATTTAAATCTTTAAATGCCGTTTTCTCAAAATCACTTTTTTGTATTTTTCCAGTATCAATATCTCAGACTATGGAGCACCTACTAACACCACACTTTCCAGTTATACACTTAGCAAAATTCTGAAGATATTTACGGTAGGATTTGTTGATAAATCATTCCTGGCCTGATTTATGTGATATTATAATCCAAAAATATGGCGAAAATTGATGTTTTTTAGGCTATGGGCAGTATATTTTGATTTCCTAGGAAATGAAAGCAGATATCCTGAAATCCCTCTGTAATTTTATTTTCATTTTCTGTGTAAACAAAATGTAAAAAGAATGTTGCACCTGGCTTTATCATATGTTCAGATCTATCTTCCGGAAATATATGCAAATGTGCGCATATTTAATGAGATAATGCCTAATTTTCAGAATTAAACATACAAATTTCTAAAACTTGTAATACATTTTTTTTCATACTTGTATAAGTAATCAACTGAGGAAGTTTCATGGTGATATCTATTATTTTAAAATATTACCCTATTCACCTGTAGTGTCTCGTCTTAAATCAGCATCACAAAATCAACCACATCTTTGGTTAGAGTGGAAAGTTCTGCAACTCTGACTTGATGTTTGTGAGCACACACAAGGTGGGCCCATTTTGCCTCTATTACTACCACTGATATGGGCATATCAGTGGTGGATAAACTTTGACACACATATGGCACAATGTACAACAAAGTTACATCAGTCCCAGCTTGAAAAGATGAAAGAGGCTACTTAAAAGAGCTCAAAGTGTCCCAGTCTGTTAATTAAACAAGCTACTTCTACTGCCTATGGGGAAGTGCCCTTATTACCTCTTCTGGTTTTTGCTGCCATTTTGTGAAATAAGATCTCTGCACCCCAATGATAATAAATAAAGGTAAGGAGCTGAGCCCATGACGCACTCTGAAAGACAGGCACCATCAATTGCAAATGTGAGAACAAATGCTTAGACGTGTGAAAAGAGGAAAATGTGTTTGGGGGAATAAATGAGAGGAAATGCAAGTAAGGAGTAACAGAAATATAAATCAATCTATTGATTAAAAAGGTAAAACAATCTAATTAATGAATATATAGTAAGATGACAGAATAAAAGAGGTAAACAAAAAATGTAGTAAATCAAAAAGGAAATAAAAGTTAATGGGCATAGTTTTATTTGGTAATATAGTGAGAAATTAAAATAAATTATTAATTTATTTCACATTCTATACATGAACTGTGTACATTTTTGTTTTGCTTTATTATAGTATAATTTATTGGTATATGAGTTAATTCATCAAGTTATTTAAACATTTGCATTATTATGGATTATGGCAGTTATCACAGTCCTCTTTACAGGTTGCCCAAGATCTTTGTTAGGATTTTTCAGAGCCTGAGCAATTATAAATAAAGCATTCTTCTTCTTCTTTCGCGTTTTCATTTTCCTCAACTTCTTCAAAATAAATTAATAAAACTTCTGCATTTCCCTTCCCCTTTTTTAATAATGTGTACGTTGAATAATGTTTTAATACAGCTCAGAGAGGAAAGGAGAGTCAGGGTATGGGGCATGTTTATTGATAAGTGGGCTGGAGAGGAGAAAGGGAAAGGTTCTGCAATATAATCAGTAATGAAGCAAACGCTTGCAAATCGTTTGGAAGCACAATTGTTGGCAGAAACAGATTCATTGGTTTTGGAAGGAAATGCACTTGTGATTTCTTGTGACCTGAAGTTCTTTTACCTACCGATGTGGAACACACTTATTGTAAGTCGCTTTGGATAAAAGCGTCTGCAAAATGACCGCAATGTGATGTAATTTATAAAAAGGCAAGCTTTACATGATCAGTTGTGTGAGTCACGAACACTGCAAAGCATAGTGCTAAGGCAAGATTTTGGATACCATAGGTTTCTATATATATAAAAAAAAAAAATTTATTAGTCTACCTCCAAAACCAATACTGTATGAAAAACTTTGAGAGAGAAGTTCAGGAAAACTTTTAGCATCACAGAAAAAAAATGGTGATGCAGATTAAAATGAACCTGCAGGACATTATAAGATAGAGAAGTAGAGTAAATCTTACTATATGTCTATACAGGTGAAAAACCAGATAGTTAGCTAATATAAATCAGCTGTTCATACCCGCTTTAGCCTATTCAGGGTCACCAGGAAGCTGGAGCCTATTCCAGCTGCCATTGTGCAAGAGACAGGCTACACCCTGGACCTAATACAAACCAACAAAGAATAGTATCTTAGCATGAATCAAACTAGTAACTGGAATCTAATTGTACACCGTTCTAAGAGAGGTTTTTGGGCAATGTAACCCATTAAATGTGAAATAGGTAATTATACATGGTGCATGCATGTATACATGTCAACACAGACTGTGCAGGACGGTTAAATCTTTGAATGATAATCGGCCTTATAACACCTTTTAACCTTAGCTATGTTCTACAAAACACTTTACAATGTGTTTCATTTGCACCCATTCGCACAACACCTCCCATTCTTTACACACAGGGCTTTTTTTTTCTGTCACACTCATGCAAACACATGAGCATATCTGGGGCAATGTGGGGTTCAATGCCTTACTCTAGGACACTTGAATATAAGAAGTGGCTGGAGATTAAACCAATGCCCTTCTGATTGGTGGATAACCGCTTCACACCATGACCACATCACCTGACCCACTGTTCCCCCTATTTGTATGTGACAATGGGATGCCATTATGTGCCCGTTAAAGCAAATTAAGTAAATCAGCTGTAATATACAAGTGCAGTTATGTGTATAAATGAGGTTCCATGTAGATCTAGATGAAAGAAAATGTTTGTAAAGCCTTTAGAAATACCAAAAATCTAGCACAAACTTATTTTTATTTATTGTATATTATTGGGTTTACAATCAGACCATTTTCTGAAAAAACTGTATGCAAGTTAATTCAATGAGTTCATAAACCTTTTTTTCTCTGCTGTATTATTATTTTTTTACTAAAAAACAAACACTGAGGAAAAACTAGAAAAGGGGGTTATAGACCATGATATGTGGTTGCAACAGAAGGGGAATCAGGTTTTATAAACTGCTCTCATTGTTTTATCTGCATCAAAATGTCAGAAAAATACCAAACTAATCCAACTTTGAGTAAAGTAAGAGGTGTGGAATCTGATGGGTATGGAGAACCCATGGTACAGCTGACACTAGATTTAATTTACCATCAGTCTTTCTATAATGAAAACACACTCTGTAAAGATAACTTTGTTACTTATCATGGGGACCCCAACACAGCACTTAGGAACTTCTTAATGTGTTGGCATGGCAATGAAACCAAGGGTCAAATTGGACTTCCAACAAGCGTGTCCCAAAGAGATGTTCCTGATTGAGTTTCAGTATCTCATTGTTAAGGAACTTCTTGCCCACATTGGCATTCACATCAGATCATTTGGTTCTATTTCACATTCCACACGTCACCCTTTCCTGGATAAATTTTTTTTCTTCTATTTTGTCTTTATAAGACTTTAGTTGAGTAAGAAGAGTTTCTGCCTGAAATGACAAATTCCTACTGATTACCATAATCTAAAGAGCATTACAAATGCAGTCACCAAGAAGATGAAAAATATCCCTAAAGCAGTCAGGATATTCCTTAATTTTGTGTTTTAAAATCTGTTTAATAATTCTAGGACAAAATCTAGATGATTTTCAAATTCTCTTGCATATGAAACATTTTTTGAATTGCTTTTGTTTTGTGCAATTGAAAAGCCTGAAATTTAATTTTCATTGGCACCTAAGTTTTATCAAAAGCAGAACTCAACTGCCCGGCTGTATGAATAGCATCAATATTGTAATTTCTCTTAAAGATTGGCGATGGAGTTACAGTATGAGTGGCAGGGACATTTTGGCCAAGGTCAGAGGTATTGGGAGTGAATAAGGAGAGCATCAGAGGGGGAACAGAGCGCTCTCTCTCCCCTCCCCACCCCATTGTTGTGGCCCCTATCCTCTTGTGCATCCAACTTCAATTCCACTTCAATTTTTATCAACCTTCTGCTCGCCTCTCAAGGAGATAGGATTCAAACCCTGACACGAATTAGCCCCCCAGATTGACTTGATACAGCCACACCCAGGGGACACTCCACAAAAAAGAGGCCCTCTTCTTTTTTTCCCCTCCTTCTTCCCCCAGCCTTTCATTCAGCATGTTTTCTATCTATCTTCCTCTTTGCCCTATACATCATGTGCCCCTTCCATTTCTTATTCTTGCTTATTTTTTTTCCACTCCTCCTCCTTTACTTCTCTTTCCATCCACAGCTCTCTCCATCCTCCATCTCATCTTGTTTTTCCCTGCGTGCCTTGTCAGTCAGCTGTCTGAGTGACATTCCACCTTCTCCTTCAGTGTGATGGACAGATGCCGCCAAGATTCTGACGGAGTAATTTGCTTAGAAAAACTGGTTGGCATCTCAAAAAAAAAAAGAAAAAAAGAGGCATTTCTGTGGCCAAGTGATTGCATTAAGAACTGACGGTAGAGCGTAGAGGGCATTCAATTTCCACTCATCATTAAGACTTATTGACATTACTCTTCTTTTTTTTTTCTTCTACTCTTGGATTTGTAGAGGTCCAAGAGTCGCCACGGCCATTTCAAAAAACACATTGTGGGCACAAGTACCAGAGAAATGTGTCACATGCTAGTCTAGTGTAGTCTCAACTGTATTGTTGTAAAGTTTGTATTTAGTGTAGTTTTTATCAGTGGCACGTGAGAAAAAGCCCCCCCCCCCCTTTTCTGTTAAGACCTCATACACCTGGCTTTAATAATGAACCAACTGCTGAGAGTAAATTACTTCACAAGCTTAGTTTCATGGTATTTGCAAGCTGATATTCATAATTCTTAGAACAATATGATAGTATGTTCTTCCTTTTTTTGTCTTAATGGACAGTTTACTAAAAAAGTTTAGACTGACACATGCAAACATGTGAGGAGAAAATGAATGTGGACAAATAATGCTGTAAATCTTATACCACGGCTGATTGATAAAAAAAAAAATTAAGAATAATTGTTGTAAATGTACCCTGTGATGGACTGGCGACTTTTGTTTACTTTTGGTGGTCTGCAGACTTTAACCTTATTCAGGTTCTGCAAAGCAGTTTACAGTTTATTTTGTATTGACTAGTGTTGCACCGATACCATTTTTTGGCCCCGATACCGATACCTGGCTGTGCAGTATCGGCCGATACCGATACCATACCGATACCACTCTGTTTAAAAAAAAAATTATTATATATATATATATAATTTTTATTTATTTTTTAAATTTTTTTTCAAACAGAGTGGTATCGGTATATATATATATATATATATATATATATATATATGAAGAGCTGCACACTACTTGGATGTAAAATGTAAAATCTTTATTAGTTTCCAAGTTCATAAAACACATGGGGTGGGGGGCTCCGATCTAATGGAGAGAGAGAAGGATTGGGAACGCAGGCTTCCTTGGTCGCGACACACACGACAGGCTAAGGTGGATTTCAGACTAGAGCGTGGCGGCAGCGAGACGACGGCAGTCTTAACGCCGGTTATCGGGCGGTGTGTTATACTTGGCTTTTCACACCGGACAGTCCGCGGCCGCGGTAGTTCCGCTCCAGCCCTGTCTGCAAATCAAACAGACTATGTATTTAACCATTCATTTCAACGGGACACCGCCGGCCGCTGCCGTCCAAATTCCGCTCGAGTTCTATTTTCCAAAAGCACCGCTACCGCCCAACTACCGCCGCGTTGGTGTGCAAGGACAGATCTGTTTCCATGTATTTTCGCCTCCGCCGGTGAAAATCGCTTCCGTTCCGCCACGCTTTCCCACCCTGGTCTGAAATGGCCCTAACCCTTAACACAGCACACGGAATGAAAACCCACTACAAGTCAGGCTAGCTTCACTAGCTTTAAGGCACGCTTTAAACACAGCACACGGAATGAAAACCCACTACAAGTCAGGCTAGCTTCACTAGCTTTAAGGCACGCTTTAAACACAGCACACGGAATGAAATCCCACCACAAGTCAGGCTAGCTTCACTAGCTTTAAGGCACGCTTTAAACACAGCACACGGAATGAAATCCCACCACAAGTCAGGCTAGCTTCACTAGCTTTAAGGTACGCTTTAAACACAGCACACGGAATGAAAACCCACCACAAGTCAGGGTAGCTTCACTGGCTTTAAGGCACGCTTTAAACACAGCACACGGAATGAAAACCCACTACAAGTCAGGCTAGCTTCACTGGCTTTAAGGCACGCTTTAAACACAGCAAACGGAATGAAATCCCACCACAAGTCAGGCTAGCTTCACTAGCTTTAAGGCACGCTTTAAACAGCACACAGAGTCAACACACCACAAAACACGCGGCTAACCTGCAGCATATGGCGCCCGTTTAACCACAGACCCGTCACTCCTCTCCACGCAACCCCACCAATCAATACCACATAACAATAGGCCGACCTATACATAAACACTAAAACACGAAGTTAAAAGGAGAGGAATACTTAACTCGCCCACTTGGCGAGACCCTCCCCCGGGGTCTGAGCTTGTGCCGCCGTCCAACTCCCCGGGGCTTTGCTGGTCGGCGAAGACGGTAACTGGCTGTCAGCTGGTAGTGCGCTGTCACGACCGCACAGGGAGCGATGGCGGCCCAGCACTCTCTATCGTGGACCCTGTTTTGACTACAGGAAGCACCCAGCCTCCCCTCCTCGCGCTGCAAACTCCCCCTGGCTAGCTGTCTTCGTCGCCGGTAGCTCTAGATGACTGCGAATGACACCCTCCCCAGCTGACAGAGTGCCTGTCGCCAGACGTCTTGCTCCTCACACATAGAAAAAGCTGCCCCGGCATTGGTTAAGAGCGGCTATTGGCCCACTCTCATTGGTCTGGAGCAGGCCAAAAGCGATAGCTGCACAGTGATCACAACACAGTGTAGCGAGTGTCGGGAGACGTGCAAGTGTCATACAAGTATCGGAAATGGTATCGCTGCCCTATTTGTTGGTACTCGCCGATACCGATACCGCCATTTTAGTGCCGATCAGGGCCCCGCCCGATACTGGTATCGGTATCGGTGCAACACTAGCATTGACCCATCCTTCCTAACACTCATACAGTGCTCCTTACATGTGGAAGGAAGTATGGTCTCTGGCTTGAGTGGGTCAGGTTCTGCTTGCCAGGAGAGGGCGAGGGTGACATTATGGGAACCAGGTCTGTAAAACGCCCCAGAAATAATGCTCACCTAGCCTGTCGGGCATTCAGGCTTTTAGCAGATCTAAGATACTCCAGGTTTTTATGGTCAGTCCAGACAATAAATGGCCCCTCTGCCCCCTCCAGCTTATATCGCCATTCCTCTAGGGCAGTGATACTCAACAATACAAACAACACAGCCAATGCATTTTCAATTAAGACCATATTTACCTTAATACTGGGACGAGCGGAAGCTGGCGTGCATGTCCTTGACTTTCTTCATGTTGTATTTGTAGTTTGTTGTTGTAATCATAGTGAGACATTCCAGATGAGCATGGTTTTTGTGCTGGTTTTTGCCCTGTTTTAATTAAAAACCGATCCATTGTGCCTGCACCTCGCGCTGGCTAAAGGAGCTAGCGTGCTCTGCGGTCAAGTGTGACGGTGGTTTAAGCGGGCTGCGTTGCCAGGTTTAACAGAGCCCCCTTTAGGAAACAACATTAAGCCTCAAATAATACTTAATAAAAATACTTAATACTGTGCAGTATTCGCTGTATGTTATTTGGAAAAATGTATTGTTATTGTTACCATATTGTTATAAGCTACTATGCGATTGCGAGCCGCCAATTAAAGCTTGAGGAGCCGCATGTGGCGCAATGAGTATCTCTGCTCTAGGGCAAGGACCACAGCTTAAAAGCTCTTTGTTACCTACATTGTAATTGCGCTCAGGTGGCATTAGCCTGCTAGAGAAGAAAGCACAGGGGTGTAACTTGTGATCAGAAGAATATTGTGACAAAACAGCTCCTACCTACATATCTGATGCATCTTCCTCCACAACAAACTGTTTGTTCAGGTCTGGGTAGAAAAGGACAGGAGCGGAAAAAAAACAGTTCCTTTAGGCGGTTGAATGTCTCTTCCGCCTCAGTGGACCAAACAAATGGTTTATTAATTGAGGTGAGATGATTGAGAGGAGCAGCAACTTGCTAAAGTCTTTGATGAAACAGCGGTAGAAATTAGTGAACCCTTGGAATCGCTGCAGCTGTTTCCTACTCCCTGGAGTTGGCCATTCTACCACCGCTTGTACCTTTGCAGGATCTGATTTCATCTGTCCCTTCTTAATAATGGAACCCAAAAAGGAAGTTGAAGTGACATTAAAATCACATTTCTCTGCCTTCACAAACAGTCTGTTCTCTAACAGTTTCTGTAGCACTAACCTGACATGCTCCTGATGTCCAATAATGTCCCTGGAAAAAAATCAGAATGTTGTCGAGATAGACAAACACAAAACGATTTAACACATCCCGAAGCGTATCATTTAGCAAATTCTGGTAGACAGCAGGGGCGATGGTAAGGCCAAAAGGCATCACTAAGTATTCAAAGTGACCTAAAGGTGTGTTAAACGCTGATCTCTGTTTGATGCGGACCAGGTGGCAGGTGTTTCGGAGTTCTAATTTTCTAAATACAGAGGCCTTATGCAAGGCAGAGTAGGCTGAATCCATAGCCCCTTTCACACTGAGGAATAACCCGCGTTTAATCCGCGAATTTAGCGTGTCCGCTGTTGCGTTCACACTGACGACCCGGGCTGGCGTGTCAACTCGACTCGCCTTTCGACCTGCGTCGGACCCTAGTCTTTTTGCCGAGCCGAGTTTGGTGTGAAAGCAATCGACGTGGGTCGGACGTGGGTGTGGCGTGACGTGAGGAGTTTAAAAGACAGAATGGACAGCTGATTCAGAACAACAGCGACAGGTGAGGACAAGTTTCACTCTGTTTTAGCCTACATCAAGTTCGAGACATTTTTGAAGATGGCCAACTGGGGAGACAAGGAGGTCCGCGAGCTCCTCAGCCTCCGAGCAGAGGACGTTATTTACCGCCACATGTCGGGGACGATGAAAGATGGACCTCTGCTGGAAGGGCTGGCGAGAAAGATGGGAGAGCGCGGTTTCCCACGCAGCAAGACGCAGGTGACCAACAAACTGAAAGCCATGAGGAAAAAGTTCCATGCGGTTAATGACCACAAGGGCAGGACTGGCAGAGGGCGATTGGACTGGCCATATTTTGACATGTGCCACGCCATCTGGGGAGGAAGCCACTCTGTATTTAACTCTACCTCCGACGCATGGCTTGTGCCTACGTCATTGTACACGCCCAGCATTTTATGTGTTTCGTGTGACGCTCTGCCACTAGGCAACGTCCCCTGAACTCGGCTTCAGGCGACACGGGATCACCTAATACGCCAAGCGTTCACATTGCTCGACGCGGGTCGAAGGTGCAATTTGGACACGCTAAGGTAGCGGGTCTCAGTGTGAAAGGGGCTCATGAGAGGTATGGGATAGAGGTTCCTGAACTGTTATAGCATTCAACCTCCTGTAATCTATGCATGGTCTAGAAGTTCCATCGTTTTTACAGACAAAGATAAAAACCTGCCCCTACAAGAGAGGATGAGGGTTGAATTATACTGCAGCAAGGGACTCCCAGATATATTTGTTCATAGCTTTCCTCTCAGGCCAAGACAGGTTGTACAGATGACTGGAGGGAAGAGGCACCCCGGGAAGGAGGTCTATGGCACAGTCATAGGGGCGGTGAGGTGAAAGAGCAAGGGCTTTGTCTCTGCTAAATACCTCTGCCAGGTCATGATAAGTCAAAGGAACTCGGGAGATATTAGGAGGAGCTAAAGGAGGTCCAGCAAGAGAAACTTGGGGGGGAAAGAGGAGAGAAAGCAGTTAGTCTTGCAAGCAGTGTCTGAGCCAACTATTCGGTTCTGAACCCAATCAATGTGAGGATTATGCATTTTGAACGAGGGCGGGCCACAACTAAGGGGGACTGAGGAGAGGAGACAACCAAATACTGAATTAAATCTCTGTGATTACCAGATGATACCAAAGTCAATGGAGCAGTCTTGAACGTCACTACAGCGAGTTGCCTGCTCTCTCGAGCCACCACCTTCTTAGGCTCCTATAACTTAACCAGAGGGATATTATGCTGTTTTACCATAGAGTACTCAATTAAGCTTTCAACTGCCCCTGAATCAAACAAGGGGTGGAGAGAAACAATCTTCGTGTCCCAGCACAGTACTGACTCAAGAGTCATTCGAAGATTATCATGGATGGAGGTAGAAACCTGGGTCACCTGGACCCCTCCCTGTTCAGGTGAGCCCAATCTTTTGGCCGCATGGAACAGCTTTGCCACCTGTGACCCGACTCGTCACAATAAATGCACAATCTCAGAAGAAATCTCAGTTCGTGTTCCACTGGAGTGAGTTGGGACCTGCCGAGCTGCATCGGTTCCTTAGGACTGGAGGTGGGCACCTCTCCAGGGGTAGTTTTGACAGGCTGTGAAAGTTGTCGAGAGGGAGGTGTGGCGACATTGAAGTTTTACCTGAATCCACGCTCTCTCCTCCTGTCCCAGAGCCAGTTGTCGAATCTTATAGCTGAGGAGATGAGAGTCTCCAGGGAGTCAGAATAATCCTTCACTGCCATCTCATCATTTACGGCTGTCACGATCATGCTTGGATATGTTGTTGTTGTGCTTTCTGGGCTTTGGTGGGGCTGAGCAGGTTTCCAGGAAGTCCGAGACTGTCTGGATTGCTCCTGCCTTCACACATGTTCCTCGTTTGTCCTCATCAAGACACAGTCTTAAGGAGCTGCAGGAGCAACCAGCCTTCGCCAGATAGTCTCACTTCACCAGTGGTAAATACACCAACTCCTGTGTTCCATAGAGTTATTTTGTAGTACTTATCTTGCCTTCTTGTTTTTCTTCACTGCTGCTTCCCGTTGTTGGTTCTCCTCACTCTGGATTCCCATGCTAAGGACTAAGGAATTCATTGTTGGATTCCTGTTTCGCCTACTTGTCTGCTTGTCCTGCTGCCGACTCAGGATAACTGCACCACAGCCAGTATCCTCCCCTTACATTCTGGATTCCCCCCTGGATCTAAGTACCACGTTTACCCGGATCCTCCCTCTGGCTTCCAACACCACGCACCTGTAAATAAACTCTGTTCCAACTCTAATTCTCCCAGTGTTCTGCGTGTACTCTTGGGTCCTTTTTATGAGAAGGCTAGGCACCTAGCCATGACAGTGGCCTTACTGAGACTCCTGACAAACACACCCTGGAGAGCCATATCATCCCAACCGCTCTCAGCTGCCAGTGTGCGGAACTCAATGGAGAAATCTGCCACAGATCTGTTCCCCTGGTGGAGTGTAAGAAGGCAACGGACTGCCTCTCTTCCCCGCGTGGGTTGGTTAAACACTTTCCTCATCTCAGATGTGAAGGTAGAAAAAGGAGTACAGACTTGTGGCTGACGTTCCCACACTAAGGTGGCCCATTGAGCGGCTCTGCCAGTGAGAAGACTGATGAGATAAGCCATCATCGTGGTATCAGACTGGAATGTGGAGGGCTGTTGATCAAACACCATGGCACACTGCATGAAGAATCTGCTGCAGGTGCCTAACTCTCCAGCATACCTCTCTGGAGTAGGTAGACGAGGCTCACGGTTGGTGGAACTTGAACCAGGGGTGCTGCAGGGGCTTCAACAAGGGAAGCAGCAGCAGGAGAACTTGAGGCTGTAGAGGCAGCTTCTACATAAAAACAGGTGCCCCATTTCCTGATAGAGGGCAGAGATTCTGGAGCTGAGGGCCCAGTCTCTTGTTACATTATGGAGAGTCTGAGAGTGTTGTCCTATTAGTTTCTTGGGCCACTAATGCGTGGCGTACCGACTCTGAGTCGGTTGTGTCCATTTGGCCAGAAAGTATTGTCACGTGAAACTGACCCACTGAACCGACACAGAGCACCAGCACACGTCATAAGTTTCAATAGCAAGTCTTTAATTAATGTACAAGTAGTGTCAGTAGGTTACCTTGCCCAGAGCAGCACAGGGAGTGTTGCAGGGGTCGAGGCAGAGCGACTGCAAATGAAGGAACCAGAAACTATGGGAGAGAAGGACAAAGTTGCCACAAAACATATTGTTGTTATGCCCAGGAAATGTTTTTTTAAGACCAAATGATTAATCCATTATTGACATAAATGACTGACTTATCAAAAATGAACATAAAAATACACCCTCATCTGCTTCTACTCTTGCCTTAGTATTTGTATTGAGCATACAGTACATAACATTAGGGGAAACAGCTTTCAGGTTTACATACAGTACTGAAAATACCATACAGGACAACTGGTGAATGTGCCCAGTATCTTCACACACATATTCACACATGTAAACCAAACATACACACACAGAAAGCAATGAGTAGATCATGTGTGGATGTCCAGCCTGCTGGCGATTTCTCACAGATAGTATTGATCTGAGATGCTGGCCTCATTCATTACAGGCTGACTTGCTGCAGATGAGCTAACGTTTATTGCTGAGCCGGCCTTTCTCTGATGCCTAGAAAACCGTAAGGGTGAACTATAGGAGCCATGCATAAGTAAATGTTAAGGGGGAGAAAATGTCTTATACAGCCGGCTTATGTAACATGCAAGAATATGTCGGCGAAAAAGGGAGACATTTTAAACAAACACAGTTCTGTGATCATACAGTCCACTTCAACATCGACTCCTCCTCTTTGGATATCTTGCAATGTCTGGCACCCGACTTTGGCAGAAATGACTGAGGCTTGAGTGAAATGAAAAAAAAAAAAAAAAGTATTTATCCCAAAAGGAAATCATGCAGTTTTTATAAATCTCCCATAAAAGAATGTATATCAGGTACCTTTGTCCACCATGCAAAATGTGGAAGTTTCACAGTATATAATGTAATATTGTATTGTGGTAGTGCTTTCCTGGCTCTTACCTTTGTAAAGACGGAAATGCAGCTTACATCACACAGCATAATTATTTTGCTGTTACTCGTAGGGCTACATCATAATGTATACCTCAAACATACCACAAAGTTCATGCTGTGTGATAGCATTCATGAAACAAACACATTTTACACAATGACAATCTATATATTACACCAGTGAATTGGATGCTTATAATGAGAAAGTGGAGGGAAGGAGTCTAAAATGACAGATTTCATGTTGGGCTGCTTACACATTGCAGAAATTTGGAATTTGAAAGTGAGCTTTTCTGTGCACATCATTTTAATTCCACCACTGGTAAAGGTGAGGCTAAGTATGAAGTAGACTTATGTGTATTTTTTGATGGATAGAAGTGAATTGTTATTGGGTTGCAATGAATTGTCATGAATTGTATTATAATTGTAATGATTTTGACGGTATCATGAAAGTGTCTTGAGATGACTTTTGTAGTGAATTCGAACTACATGAATAAAACTGAATTGAACTGAAGAAAAAACACTGGGTGTTGGTGTGTGACCACTCAGAAAAGTATTATCTTAGTTCACAGTGATACATCACACTGTATAATCATACATTATATTGCCTAACCATACTTAAGTAGACTAGTAAGAAAACATGCTCACATTTTACCTCTGAAAAACGTTTATATGAGTAATTTATACTTTGCTGTCTTTTCATTTTGGACACAGGCTTTGTGTTTTGAGAACTCTGAGGATATACAAAAGCATGCTTGAAATTTCATAGCATAAAAGACTAAGTCCTTTGAAGGATCCTTAACATTGTGACAGTAATTAGATGAGATCTGATGACATGGCATCCGTGACGGATCCTTCCTTGACTTTGAGGAGCACCTACATTTTTTTTCCCAAAATGTCAAAGGTTTAAGAGGTTAGAGAAATATCTGCAAACAAGAATGATATTCCATGATGATCGTTTGAAGTTAACAGTTAACTGCTTCATCAAAAAACATCAGACAGTTTTGTATAGAGCAAATGTTTTTTCATATGAATATATCATTATTGCATTTGTGATACTTACAGTGTAACCCCTCAAAAATCTTTTACCCCATTACATTTATTTATATCTTTGATGTGAAATATATCTAGATATTTTTATTTTATTACTAGCTACTTTTCAATTGAGATGATTATAGGTTTATGAATGCTTCAATTCTCATTTGGACAAAAATCGAGATCTAGAAGGAATTCTTAGCACAAACTCAAAAGTTCTTGATATCTTAAGAACAAAACTATTCATTTTGACACACAACTTAATCTTAATTCTAAGTCATGAAACAGTCCAAATAACTCAAACAGCTTAGATACTAACCCCTAAATTGTCTGTCAGTGTAATCCCTGCATTAAAGTAACAGAGCCAGTCAAATTGCATACATAATAGATATGATAATTTTCTACATAGCTAAGAGTACATGCAAGCACGACTCTGGCCGTCAGTGATTACAGCTGGTCAAAATCTTTGTAGAAACTCTGTGACATCATACCTGACCCAACAGACTCTGCCTTATATGTACATGTAACTTTCTTTTCCCATTGTCTGACATATTCCTGCTGCTAACAATGTTATTTTCAACATGGGTTCAAGGTCACAAAGGGTTCCAATTGGTATGAGTTTGCAAGCATTATGGTTCATAATTTTTCTTTTTTAATTTCTTCTATTCTTTTTCCGTTGCTAGATTGTAAGGAAAAGAAAGTTTCTTAACAATAAAAAAAAGTGTCATTTTGAAGCAGTAGAGGGAGAAATGAATGAGATGGGAGAGACAGGAGGAGGGAAGAAATGGCGAAGGGGGAAGCTGAAGAGGCAAATATATTACCAAGCAGGCAAATGTGCCCTCATGCTAGGGAGTCAATTTGAGAGAAGCTGTGCAATGTGACATCATTTACTCAGAAAACCCTAATTTGTCAGCATTAATATTTCAGCCCTAGCATTGCCTGTCACAGAGTGCCAGAGATGACTGATCAATCTATAAAATGGCTGGAGCTAATTTATTGAATATTTATATGCAATGCCATGTGCAGGAGAGCAGCAGAATGTACCATGTTCTACCTTTATTTCCAGGATCCCTCCAAAAAATTTTTTATTTAACCTTTGTGCACAAAGTACTTCTATGAGAAATATAACAATACACACAAATATGTCCAGCTTACTTTACATCAAACAATTAGTTTCCTCCATGTCAATTAGACACCAGCCAAGTTAGATATTTTGTGTTTTGAGAAGCATGACATTTCAGAGCATGACATTTTTTTCGGCAGCAATAAGGAATTTGACCTTTATATATTTAATGATTAATGCTACACTTAAAATGAAAAGGAATTTTCAAAGTTAATCTATATTATTGGCAACAGGAAGTTATAAATATGTTTAGATCCTGTAAATTATACATATACTTACTAAGTATACCTTTAATCACTCTGCATCAGAGGGGAGTTGTGACGTCAACACCAGAGATAATATATCCGAATGTTATATTTTAAATGATTTGTAAAATTCGGATAATTTGTTGAATGTATTCACAAGGTTATGTGAAACAATGTGAACCTATCAAACATTCACAGCCTGATACAGCAGGATCAATTTGATACAATTGGAGTTACTATTGATGACAAAATACTAAATTCAAATAAATACATAGAATTCTAAATGAATGAATAAATACATATATGTAAAAACAAATGCATACATAATATACCGTAGATCTGTTACTCTATATCACTTATTCTCCTCCACACTAATGGACCATTTCGCTGAATATTGCAAACTCAACAACCTTTGCTAATTTGACATTTTCCTATCACTTACGTTTTCTTACACTGTTAAAAAGAAATAACATTTACAGAGAGTGAGATAAAATCAGAAAAATCAAATGGAACAACGGCACAAGTGCCAAGGAGGGGAAGACTCACAAAGACTTCCATCTTTCATTTCTTTGTTTTCAGCTTATTGCAGTGTGGTTACTGCAGGTGAAATTTCACAGACAGGATTCAACCTGTGTTGCCTTTGCACCTGAGGTCGCTAAGAGTAAAACAATCTAATGTCCCCAAATAGCCGGAAGGATCTACGAGAAGTCAAGCCAGCATTTCAGGGCATGAAAGGTTCATGTTAACAGCTGCCATTTAGTAGTGTCGAGCTGGCTCGGGTCGTTCTTCTTCTTTTTATTGGTAAACTTTAGGCTTTCATTTGTTTATGCATCTGCTTTTATCCAAAGCGACTTCCACTAAAAACCCAGGTAGGCAGGTAGCGTAAGGGGGTCTTGCCTAATGACCCCACTGGAGGTAGTACCTTTCATGTGGGTGACCGGGGTTTGAATCCTGACCCACCCAAACTTCACTACACTCATTCAGTGCCCTCATTTTTAAAGACTTGCCTTACTTTTGAGCATTGTCCATGGTTGTGACACCTAGAGTGTAAACAATCTTATCTGATCAAAGGCAAATGACCAAGCTCAAGTATTAACAAGTGGTTAGTCGGGTCAGCTGATTGGGTTTGTGCATGAAACAAGCCGTGCATAAGATGTCTTAGTTGATAGTCCGCACCTGATTATCAACATGCAGGCTTGCTTGGAACACCACCTGTGCAAAAATGGACATTCTTACATCTGCTTACATCAAATCGCTAGAGAGTGTACTCTGGTAATGAAAAGCAATGACCATGATGTTATAGTTTGTGGCGATCTGCTCGCAACCCCGCGGTTCCCCTGATGTTTTGTTTTTGTGAATATGCACATGTATGTTTATATGACTAGGTTTTGCAATCATTTGGATGTGTGCATGTCTATTTTTTGTTTTTCTTATTTTTGTTGTTTTTCTTTTGTTTTTGGGGTCGCATAGCTGGTATTTGAATTGTTTTGCCACATCTGATTGTGACCATATCTTGTTTTGTTTTTTTGTTTGTTTTTTTGTATTGATGTTGTAACCTGAAAAGATAGAAAAATAAAGTTAAAAAAAATAAAAATTGCTTTAAAGCCATGAACCAAGTAAAGGTTATGGTTCGGATATTTAAAAAAAAAAAAAATCAACGAATCTGCCACCATATTTTATGCAACAGAAATGAAGCATGCAAATGCAACATTCTTTTTTGTCTTGGCTCTGTAACTTTGATAACATGACACTGGGTCATGTTTGACACCTTACAAAGCCAAGCCTGTTCCTGGCTTAAAGAAAGGGAGATTAGAAATTAAGAAGTTCTCTAAACTCTGTATTTCTCAACTATAATTTTGACAAAATTAACCTGGTTCACAATCCACTTCCAAGCTTTAAGTTTTCAGCTGAGTTAGGTGAACATCCAGTGGAGATTGCTCAGATGTTAGGAAATAAATGCATTCATGTTTTATTGAGTTTGTAGTGAGTTAACTTTTCCACTCTTTACTTTTCAACATGAGATTAACTTGAATTCATTTCTAAATTCTAACGTTTTTCCCTTATTTGTGAGACTGTGTATGTGTGTATGATAAATGTTCAGGATAACTTTACTCCATAGAGCTCAATAATTATTTTAAGCACCTAAACAGAAGTAGCAGCAACTTTTTTCCAATGAATGTGAATGACATTGATGTCACTCCTTAAATCTGTGTGTGTGTTTGCAGCTGCCTGTTCGTGACTTTTTCTTTCAGCGTTTTATTCAATACATTTCTCTCATTATTATGACCTCTATGGGGATAGGTTTTAACATATCCAACATTGTAAGCAATTATTTACAGTCTGTTGATGGAAAAATCTGTCAATGTTTTTTTTTTTTTCTGCAGCTGCACTGCACATTCACACAATAGGCATTTAGCATGCATAGCATAATTATGACAGCACACGAGGGCTGAAAATCCTGGGACAGAGCCAAGGCAAAAGCCATTCAAGCCCTCATCCTTCAATGCCGCCCATGAACATCATAATGAGTCAAATTCAGTGCTGATGGGAAATATGGTGTCTGAGAAAAACACCATGATAGTGTTTGGAGAGTGATATCACTGTACACCACAACACCGCCGTCAAAACCTGCTTCACAAACAAATGGATCGCAGAAATGACACTTAAAGGTAAACTCATGAAACGCTCTTAACTAAGGATCACGCTATTTGCACTGGAATTATGTTCCCAAAAGGAAGTGGGGATTTTATTATTAACTGCTGTTTTCGTTTATTTTATTCCAGTCTGATGCATGTGTAAGCTCGAACTAAAATAAAACGTTCAAAAATGTTGTAGTTACGATAAGGCAATATAGTAAATAATGTATTTCAAGATCAGAGATTTTGGTATTTTGAGTATACTTTCGACAGTGAGGGAACCAATATGTTCAGTATTGTTGCAACTTACCAAATTGAAATACATTATAATGTCACATTTTCTCATTATGTTAAGAATTAAAATACCACATTGTACTAAGCAACAAGGCATGATGGCACATAGAGTCAAAACATTCATGGTGTTTCAATATGTATTACCCTGGAAATGAAAAGTACTAACTAAAGTAGGTACAAACATGCTGTTAGTTTATTTAGAAATGTGTCTTTATTTTATGGGGAACCCTTTCCAGAGAAGAGTGACCTTTTAGGCTAATCCTATCGCTGAAATAATTGTGCTCCAAAGCGTAAAAGCGTCACCAAATAGTCATTACGTTGTGTATTTCTAAGTGAGTCAGGACTGATTCCCTCCTCCACATGGTAAATGCATAAACGGGGGCCTTGATCAAGGTCTTTTCCCAGTGTGTTCCTGATGAGCCATCAGGTCAGCGGGCTACCGATTCCACCTGCTTCAAATCTGAAGTGCAAATCTTTTTCTTGCACCACAGTTAGCATTAGCCCCTCCAGTCCTTTCATTATAGCAGCACTAATTACAAATTCTTAAACTAGAAGCCAGACATTACAATATGACAGTGCAGTGAGCATATGGCATAATAACCTATTAATGAACACTCTAAATTCAAACTCAGGTCAAGGCTATCACACCCAAGAACGTGTCGCTGATCCGATGGAAGTAAGAGGTGGGGTGGGATGTGGGTTGGGTTGGGTTGGCAGAGGAGGAGGAAGTGACCTTCGTCTAAAATGCAGAGACTAATTTTGAGGGGGAAGGCAGCCCCCAGGGCACTCTCATTGTTTTACTTGTTTAATTTTTTGCCGGCAATTATTGATATAATATTTTGACGGCAGAAACATGGAGGGAGAAGTCATTAAAGGGGACCAAAAGAGGGAGGGGAGACTTTTTCCGTATTTTGCCTGGCCACAAGCTTTTTCTACCTACCTACCACACCCCCAATCCCCTTTTTCTATACTCATCTTTTTTCTCTTCTTTTTCTAATTTGACATTTTCCCTTCAATCTCTCTGGGGGAAAAGTCAGGCTATTTGCATTCGCTGTCACAACCGTGTGAAAAACAAGTTGTGGCCATCTCGCTGGACCGGTCTTCAGTCTGCTCAGCCAAACAGCGATGCTTCTTATCTGAAGTCTCTCATTTTGGGGGGGGGAGGAGACGCAAAGAGACACGTGTGCCAGTGATAAATGTTCCCTTTATTTGGTTTGAATGAAGTTTTCTGACGTAATATTCTGAGATGACCTTTCTCTAAAGTCATTGCAGAGACAATGAGGACAAATGGAACAAAAGATGTACAAGGAAAACACTTCACCTTCTGAAATTCAACTGTGATGGCGCTACGAGCAGCTCTTTCACCACCTCCAATGGCTGAGAGGGTAAACTAAAAGGATTCATGCCTCACTCTCGCCATGCATTCAGAACCGATAAACTGTTCTGTTTGCTTTTTCGTAAATTCACACACATTATGTTCTAATAACCGTTTTAGCACAGCTCTGTTGAGGAGGTTCAGTGGCTCATCAGATTACAAAAGAGGGCCTTTCCTCTACTTTTTCCATGGGGATGCTCACTCTGAGCAGCACCAGGAGCTGCACCCCTGCAGAGCGCTGCGGTGCTGTATGTTTGTTTAAAAACCAGACTTAATCCTCTGCAGCAGCTGCCTCAGATTAGGTCACAGTTCAGCGTTAAGGGAGGCGGGGGAAAGGCACAGAGGGTTGCAGCAGGTGCAGAGTGCAGAGCAGATGTAATGACGAGTAAAATTATGAAGATGTTCAAAGTGAAAAGTCAGGTGTTGAGTATCCAGTCTGGTTGAAATGACGCAGTGGGCTGAGAGATGAGATCAAGTCACAATTTATGACAAAACATTACAAATACTGACACCAACATCATTTTGTTAAAGTAAAAGAAACTCTTTCAAAGGTACTGTAATGATTGACAGGACTAAAGTTTGTTTTAGGCTTTATCGTTGTTATTACAATATTAAACACAAAAAGGGTTAAGATTTGTTTTAATAAAATATGGAGAAACTCTTATATTCAGGGAGGAATAAAGTGTTATTTTATGTTACGATTACATAAACCCTCCTCTTAGTGGTTCTCTGCTGCTATTTTCCATCAACATACAGCGATCTCATCCAGAAACGTTTTACACCGGTGCCTGAATGAAAAATTAGCAAGATTTAAAGACATTCCACATGAGCTAAAACACTCCACACAAAATGAAAGTAGAAGAGCAGCGGAGTTATGTCGCTATAATAAGGTAAAATATTAGGGCCAAGTGTTTAAAAAAGACATAAATGACAACGTAGCTTTTTACTTTCTTCTTTTTCGTTCATATGGTAGATCTTCCATAGTCGATCCCCTATCCCACAGGTCGAGACCCCCTAGTGGCCTGGCGAACTTCCGTTGTGTTTTGGAGTTTGCAGCGTTTCTCTCTTGCATGCGTTTTGAGGTTTGCAGCGTTTCTCTCTTGCATGCGTTTTGAGGTTTGCAGCGTTTCTCTCTTGCATGCGTTTTGAGGTTTGCAGCGTTTCTCTCTTGCATGCGTTTTGAAGTTTGCAGCGTTTCTCTCTTGCATGTGTTTTGGGGTTTGCAGCGCGTGTGCTCCGGTCGTTTTTGTTATTGCTGCATTTTTCTCTTGCAGCATTTTACTGTTGGATTTGTTTCGGCGTTTGCACGTGTCGGCCACCGTAGATATCAGTTATTTGAAGCTTGAGTAAGTACAATTAACTTTAACATTTTGTTTGCAGGATTTTGGGCGTGGCTTAGCGGTTAGAGTGTGTCATCCAATAACCGGAAGGTTGGCGGTTCAATTCCCAAATAGAGATGCAAACAAAGCCATGATTACAAAGCTCTGTATGAGCATGGTAGATATGATTCAGAAAGATGCCCAACTGTAACCTGAGAGCACTGCCTAAATAAACTGAAAATCATTGGTTTTCAACATAACAGGTAAACTGTGTTTTTAGTGACTGTGATATGTGGCTACTGCTCATATGGAGTTAATATGATGCATGTTGCAATGAGGTTTTATATTCATCAAATCAAATCAAATTCAAATGAAATGAAATCAAATTTATTTATATAGCACATTTCATGTACAAACAATTCAAAGTGCTTCACATAAAATAAAAGCATTGCAGCAGGGAGTGGAAGAAGCATTAAAAATACATAAAAGACTATAATAGCCAGGTCCGGATATTCACAATTCTGTAACCCTGTAGGCATTTTTGGGGAAAAGTTTGCATACAGCATTTTTGTACATTTCAAAGTCATCTTAATACAAATCCACCGTATGCCAAAAAAATTGGGCCCCCATTTTTTTGTAATTCTTGATTAAAAATAGATGTCTTCTTCCGAGGCTGGAAATGAATGGCAGATAGGCTAAAATTTTAAACTTTTGCATATCACCTTGAAATCTTAGCTGTTTCTTCCTGACATTAGTACAAACACTTTTTGTATTACAAGTTGTCTGAAATGTTATGTTTACATATGCAAATGAGACCTAAAATACTGAAATATAGGCATAATCCAAAACTGAGGAAAATCAAGTGAAACTTAAAAATTAGCAAACGATTTTTTTTTATACAAGCCATAAACATGTCATTTGTTGTTTTGCTGAATTTGAACATTGTTTTTTCATGATTAAATAAAGAAATATTAAATTGGGGTGAGCCTGATCAATTTAAAAGTGGGGCGAAATAAACAAATACATTTCCTTGCAATCAACTGATTTCTGTTAAATAGCATTTCTTGAGTGTATGCTTGCAAAACTGACCATCCCCAGCACATATTCTGTCTTAATGTCATTCTAATCAAATATTATTCATGAAAATTGTTGTTTGAGCCCTTGAAGTAAGTTTTATGGGCTGTCGTCTTTTTGTTATGAAAACATAATATAACCAAACGAAAAGCTGAAAAAAAGTAATTAAATATGTCCTAAAGTATACATTGTCAAAAGTTTGAGCTTTACATGCAATTTATGTGCAAATGTCAAGCCATTATTGTTTTTGGGCGACATCTGAATCAGTGAGGTTAATTGCTATTCGAGAATTAGAATTTTCGACATTGCACATGGGTGGAAAAAATCTTGGTGGCAATCCGAAGACCTGTTGAAAGCACAGACTTGCCTCTTCCAGCAAATTGGGAAAACTTCATTGCTCATCAGGACAATAAGGCTGACCTTGCTCGATTCCTGTCGCAACAGCTGATTCTGAGAGCACCAGTCAACAAAACCATAGTGGCAGCAGGTGGCTTTAGTGATGAAGAGGGTGTCGAAGCGTCCAATGCAACTTTGAACACCGACTGCATGGAAGCTAAGCATGAGGAAGCAGACACCCGAATTGTTCTCCATTGCATAACAAGCAAGGCATCAACCATTGTTGTTTCAGCAAGAGACACAGACGTCTTGATCCTACTGATTGCCTACTTCCACATGATGCCATGCAAAAAGCTCTGGATGAAAGCAGGTACATCAAAGGAAAGAAAATACTTCCCAATTCACACTATTGTGAAACAATTGAAGATGGAACCACACGTTCTAAAGCTACTTCCAGCTTTCCATGCACTGACAGGAAGTGATTCCACTTCATACATTGCAGGACACACAAAAAAGTCATGTTGGGATGTGTTTGTACAGCACCATCATCTCTTAAAGGAACTTGGTGAAGGTCCAGAGCTTAGTGAACACACCATTCAGAATGTTGAACAGTTTGTCTGCAAACTGTATGGTGCAATGGATGCTGACCACATCAATGATGTCAGGGCAAGCATGCTTGTAAGGGGCATGACGATAGAAAGGCTGCCACCAACTAGAGATGCACTGTACTTCCATATTCAGCGCTCTCACTTTCAAGCTTTAGTCTGGAACCAAGCTAACTTGCAGAAGCCAGTTCTCCCACCCCCTGAGACCATGGGGTGGAAAATGGAGGAAAACCTGCTTGTTCCTCAGCTCGTGTCACTGCCACCCATTCCAGAGGCTTGTGAGGAGTTCATCTCCTGTGCCTGCACCACGGGATGCAAGACAGGCCGATGTGGATGCAAGCCTAACCCATGTACTGCATCATGCAAATGCAGAATGTCAAATAGTACTTGCATGAATCAATAGCTTGTGTTATGCCAGTAGGTGACACTACAGTGTCTTCTTTTTGTTTATTGTTGAAAACTATCCAAGGGCTGGATTAGAATGAATAGGCCAATAGGCTATGTTTTTATTCAAATGTTCATGTTTATAATATTACTGTTCTTGTCATGTACATAGTTTTCATGGATAAATGTTTTCATTATTAGCATGTTTGAAATCGTGTGGATGTGTAGTTAAGTTTTATTGAGCAATGGTTAAACTACATGTTTATTTTTTTATCATATTTTATTGGGTTTTTTTGCCCCCCACCCCCCACCCCCCACCCACAAAAAAACAAGACAAAACAAAACTTAAAACTATCAGAGTAGTACATTAAGCTACTGCCATCTTAACCATTTCAGTCTTAGTTCATGTACTTATCAATTTGGTGCAAATCCATTCACTCATTCAAAAGTTAGCGCGCAAGCTAAAAATCGGCCATATTGGCAGTCGGCCATCTTGATAGCGTTGACCTCCAAAATTGAATCAATTAATACACCAAATTTAGAGTGTAAACACACAAGATTTTGTGAAAATCCGCCAACATGTTCCAAAGTTATTGCACAATTAAAAAGTCGGCCATCTTGAAAGTCGGCCATCTTGAAAAAGTTGGTCTCCAAAATGTTGTCAATGCATGTGTCTGTCATAAAGTATTAGTACACAAGATTTGGTGCAAATCCATCCATCCATTCCAACGTTATTGTGCAACCACCAAATATAGTGGCGGCCATGTTGTTTTTTGTGTTTTACGGCTAAACCGTAGCTTTTAGAGATTGGCATACGGCAGATTTGGATTCAGCACCCAAAAATCATTTAGAAACAACACTTGAATTACTTTTCCTCAAAAATGCCTACACCTTCTTATTTAAAGCCCTTTTTCAATTTAGGGACCTGGCTATAAAGAGAAACAAATAAAATCATTTAAATGAATTTAAAAACAAGCAACAGTCCAGATAAGTTAAAAGATATCGTGCAGATTTCATACATAGACACATGAGAAAAATGTTTTTAACCTGGATTTAAAAATGTCTCCATTTGGTGAAAGTTTAATCTCCACTGGCAGTTTGTTCCACTTGTTAGCAGCATAACAGCTAAATGCTGCTTCTCCATGTTTAGTCTGGACTCTGGACTGGACCAGCTGACCTGAGTCCTTGGATCTAAGAGCTCTGCTGGCTTTATATTCTCTGAACATATCACAGATGTATTTTGGGCCTAAACCGTTCTGGGATTTGTAAACCATCAGCAGGGTTATATTCAAAGCTAGGCAGATAGCTTAGAAAGTGACTACCTCCAGTAAAGACAAGGCAAGACTTTTCTTGCTTTAATGAAGAAGCACGATTTTTGTAAAATTATAAAAAGAACAAAAAACATTGCAGAGTTTCAGAATTTAGCACGTTAGGGTTTCAACTGGCCAAATAAGTCAGAAATCAATTCTACATGTAATGAGTCACTCAATGGTACACTGAGCAGCACAAATCTTTTCAATGCAAATACATATCCCATTGCTTATCTTTGAAGTGTTGTAAATGTCATAAAACAACGAACACTTACGGACGAATCCCTTTCAAGGCATCAATGCAGAATGCTAATCCACTGTAAAGCATGCTGCAGCTGCCCTCTGGGCCTTGGGATGCTCTTCTGAGAAGGGAATTTCCTAGATCAATATCTATTTTGCCATAATGCCAAAACGGGGCACCAGAATACACAACTTTACAATTTGCCCTCTTTTAGACAGAGAGCAGAACAATGGCTTAATACTTAGTACTTATTACACATTACCCTGAAACTCTACAGAGCAGGTGAATGCAGTGCAGCTCAAGTTTGGGAGATGACATTACGTTAACTTTTTTCTTCATTATTCATTAAAACCTATCAGTAAGAAACAATGAGAAAATAGATTACGTTTTAAGGCGAGACACTACAGGTGAATAGGGTAATATTTTAAAATAATAGATATCACCATGAAACTTCCTCAGTTGATTACTTATACAAGTTTGAAAAAAAAATGTATTACAAGTTTTAGAAATGTGTATGTTTAATTATGCAAATTAGCCATTATCTCATTAACTATGCGCACATTTGAATATATTTCCAGAAGCTAGATCTGAACATATGATAAAGCCAGGTGCAAAATTCTTTTTTCATTTTGTTTGTACACAAAATGAAAAGAAAATTACAAAGGGATTTCAGGATATCTGCTTTCATTTCCTAGGAAATCAAAATATACTATCCATAGTCCACATCACTTTTCGCCATATTTTTTTTATTATAATGTCACATAAATCAGACCAGGAATGATTTATCAACAAATCCTTCCGTAAATATCTTCGGAATACTGCTAAGTGTATAACTGGAAAGTTTGGTGTTAGTAGGTGCTCCATAGGCTGAGATATTGATACTGGAAAAATACAAAAAACTGATTTTGAGAAAACGGCATTTAAAGATTTAAATAGGGGAATTCATTTTGGTAAATCTGGGCGAAACGTACTGCCGCGATTAAACAAAATATGATGAAATAAACATTTTAATTTATGTTTTGAAATAACACATATCGAAGGAGTAGACTGGCCCAAACTCTAAAAATTGACCACTGCATGATAAATCACTGTTTTTGCCTGCTGTGTCTCGCCTTAAGACGTTTCAGTTGAGATTGTAAAATTGGAGTGATAATTTATTCAAACTTTTTTAGTTCTTATTGAAGTGATTATAGGACTGCCATGTGAATCACTTGATCAACCAGTCCACAAAAATGTACTTTCAAAAAGTGCAGGGCAATTTCCCTTTGAAGTAAGCTACCAAACCAAGAGCAAAGGTTCACATTCACGAATGAAATAAAGACAAAAGAAATCTTTATTGGGCTTGTGATGCTTACTTAATAATAATAGCTGTACTATGCTGAGGCTGTTTTTGATTCAAAATCTAACTGGCCTAAACAAGTAAATAACCTTTTTCACAGATAATTCAGTGTGAGATTCCACTGATTGTTGAAGTCATTTTGGTAAGATGTGAAGCAATTAAATTTGATTGCAATAAACATATAAATACTGTAGTGACGCTAATGCTTAATGTGGCATGATAATATGCTACTGCTACCAGAGGACCGCACCAATGGAAAACCAGTACTGATAGACTGCAGCAAACTGGAATTTCTGTTTGATAAATGATTTTTTTCTTGGTTTTCCTATCTGTCGTTGCCATGATTTACCACCAGAAGCCACCAATCATTAGGCATATTATTATGTAATGAGATCATTTAAACGGACCAATAATGGGTAAATGGAGCAACCTTTGCAAAGTTTCCAAACCCATCAAGCCCCTTGCATAAACATTTTCAAGACATGCTGTTTACATTATTTTTATATTGATAAACATGTTGGCAGATTCAGTAATTTACCATGAAAGCTGATGTTTTAACTCCTAAAATGGTTCAAATGTATGTTTCTCCTTTCTTCAGAGGTAAATAAAGATTTTTAATGGGCATTTTAAAGATTTAAATCAGATCACCAAGTTTTAGTAGGCTGTTGGATGAAGTGTTTGGTCTGAAAAATGTAGTGATACGCATTTGTGTGAATATTATTAGTTTTGAAACTGGCTTTTTGTGCGTATGTAGACTTTTAGTGTCGAACCTAATATGGGTTAAATTGGGTTGCCTCTTTCAAAGTAATTTAGCACATCTTCATCGATAATTTCAAATCAAATCCCAATTTGTTGTGTGTGTAGATATATATATATATATATATATATATATATATAAACTAAATTTGAAAGGGTATGTGCACCACGTGTATCTTTTAATATTGTAAAATATGTGAATATATAAAAAAATGTATTCATAAGTTTTTATACCATTATTTTCTCCTTTACTTGCAACAGCACCATACAGATACTGATACAGATACTCAAGAGAATGCAAAGACAGATTTATAGTTATCAGTTTTTAACACTCCTATTAGGTCCAGAATAACTGGTGTGCACACACAACAGAGAGGTGCCATCTTGGCTTATTTACAGTTTGTCAAATGTAGACAAATGTTTTTGTTTTATGAGCAGGTATGCAGTGTATCCAACACTAAAGCCACAGACCCCCACATAAAACATCTGATCACTGGTTTTGATATTTTTAGTATCTTACTTTCTATTCTGCATTATTGCAGTGCACCTTCCCAACATCCAGTTCAGTCTCAATTTACATTGTAACATTTCGAAATAATGTGGTATGTTTGTAGCGAATAAAAGACTCACACTGCTTTAACACTACCAAAGCTACTCTGACAGCATGTGCACGAGTGTGTGTATGTGCGTGTAAGAGAGAGTAAGATCTTCTCACGCTCTACCTGTGGACACAAAAACACAGGCCCATTGGTTTTCTTCCCAATGACCAGGGTTGTCTACACACTCATAATCATTCATTCCTCCATTTTACTGACAACAACACATAAACAGAGTGGGACTGTTCTCTGAATATGGACTCAACTTGTAACAGTTTGAGAGAGAGAAAAAAGGTCATCCTTGTCCAGTGATAAAATGAATTTATCGTTGTCATGCCTGAAATGCAGTTCAGATAAAAAAAGGCCTCAATAAAAATAAATAGATTAAAAAGATAAATGAAAAAAACACAACAAAATCAATGCCTTATGCAAATGATTCTATAAAGGCAAAATGAAAGATGGGGTGATCAGCAGGGTGCAGAGTATTGGGGGTCAGACAGAGCAAATGAAGGCTGAGTTGCAGATGTAATGAGCTGACCCATCACTCTTCAAGCCAGTGGCCTTTTATGTAGCCGCCCAGTGGCTCTGGCACATACCCCCTCTTCTCCATCACTGGCCCTCTGGTCAGTACAGTGTGTGTGTCTATGTCAGAATTTGTGACTTTGGATTTGTTTTTCTTGTTTTGGTTTTTCTGTGTTTTTTTTAATGTTTTTTTTGTTTGTCTTATCGGTTTAGTTTTTAGTCTTTCTCATGGTTTGTCTTTGTTATTCTTCACTGTAAGATATGACTGTGAAATTTACAGAAAAACTATGTAAAATCCCTACAGAAAAGTAGGAAAAACAGAAAACACATATTTTTTGTTTACTATTAAATAGAATGTTTTGTTATATTTACAACAACCTGTGATTATCGCAAAAATTATTTGTGAAAACTACAAATATTGGTAACAAAAACTGAGAAATACTGTAATTCTCATAACAAAACAATTTTGTTAATTGACATGCAAATATTGTAAAAACTATAGTTTTAGTCAGTTGTTTTGAAAAAAATAAAAAATGTAAGTCACTTTACAAGTTTATGCTGTACTTTTAACATGGTTGATGAAACAATGCAAATTGAGGTAATACAAATGTTTTCACAAAAGAAATCATTGTGAATCTTGTGTTCTCACCTACACCCCCAGTGATCTCAAGCCAGCCCCTAGCCCTCCTAAAAACCCTCCTCTTATTGGGTTTGAGAGCAATTAAGGCACAATATGTATTTTTTTGTTTTAAAGTCTTAATGGTGCATATGGAACTTTTTCTGGTGGAGGGTCTGCCACCTTCTTGTTCCATGAAGATGTTCTTTCTTTGCAGGAATGTTCCACAGTATGGTATAAAACGTATCTAAGTTGCATTTATTCAATTAGAACTGTTTTTATTGCAAACAAATACTTTCAAAAATGTGCATTCTTACTGTGAGGGGGCTCACCTCTCCATAGATCTGACCTGTAACTTGCCTGTAGGCAACACCTGATTGTTGTTTGAAAAAAAAAAAAAAAGCATCCAATTGTTTACAACGATGACTATGGCAGTTTAAATAAATGTCCCAAAAGGTGTCTTTCCGAAAGATGTATTTTTGCATGTTTTGGTGTCGGCGTAGTATAAATAATTTTGCACGTTTATGAGTAAATTTTACATAATACCTTGATAATTAAAACATAGAAATACAGCATATTGATAATAGATTTTATGTATAATATACAGAACAGCTCCATTTAAAATGCAACGTTTTACTGTTGGTCTACCAGTTTAAATTATTTTTTTGTATGATATTTCCCTGTTAATTTGATCATTTATTGGTGCACAATAAGAAATTATTACATGTAAAAAATACAGGAAATTGTCTATTTATATATCAGACCGTTCTGCAAAATTAACAAGTTTTTTTTTGTACTCTTAAGAGTTTCTTAATGTGATTTCATATTTCGTCAGTAAAGTTATCTACTGTGCTGCTGTATTTTTTTTACAGGAATTCTCTGGTAACCATAGCTGCCAGCGGTTTCCTGTAAAAACAATTATTATTTTATTTTTTTTGTAACAGTGTTGCCTTTGTCTGTACTCTTAATTTTGTCTTCCCTCAGTTCTGTACTGGGAGACTTTTTCAGAAAGCAGCAGGTTCAGTAAAAAGTCAGTAAGTTGACTCAGTTGAGGGGAAACCTTGAGCTTTCAGTTTCACAAAATCAGAGTCAGTGGTAACATAAAAGCTAACCTGCTCGCTGGCAGGTTTTGTTTCCGTTTCAGTTTCTCCTCTTTAAATTAACTTTCAGATTGAAGGAGAAGTCTCTCAGACATGGCAGGCCCTTTTTTTGAAAGACCAGTTACAATCAAGCACAAATTATCTGCAGGAATCTCTGTCGGGAGAGCAGGATCAGACCCCGTTTGGAAATGTAATCATTTTCCAGATAACTTTGTGTTTTTCCGTTTCTCAACAAAGTCATTAATTTATCTTAACAATATTCTGAGGCCTCATTTTGCTCACCAAATAAAGCTAGGACATCCTCTCAGTTCAGTAAATTATTTTTGCCATGTACATACACAATAAATTTTTTTCTAGTGGCAGTTTTCTGTATGATATTGGTGACACCCAACACGTTACTAAGGCAACTATCTGTCGGTGTACCAGAAATGTTACTCTGGCACTCAAATGTTTTATCTACACATTTGTGGTGTTTCATGGTCATAGATGTATAATCATCACGGAAGAATTCCACAGAATTGCAGTTGCAAAGTAATGATGTCTTTAGTAATGCGCTTTTACGATTTAAAGCAACCGACAGTACATATATAAGACTAGGCCAAATGCAATTACATTTTTTGTATTGTCATACCACTCAGAACTAGAAACTGAATGTTCTCCTTTTCAAATTCAGTTGGCCAATACCCTCCATATCTTAGGATTTCATGTGTGATTGGCTGCATAGATGAAACACATATCCCTATCAAGGCTCCTTCAGTAAATGAAGGAGACTGTAAATAGATCTTTTCACAGTGATAATGCCAGCCCTATCCGCTGATCCCATACCCTGAGCCTGGATCACAGCAAAGGTGGCTCAGCAAGACACGAGCCAGAATGGAGATGACCCTAGGTATACAGAAGGTCCGTTTCCAGTGCTTTAGTGGAATCCGGGTCACCCCAGAAAGAGCCTGGGATATTTTAATTAAATTAAATGTGATTTATATTGTGCCAGAATAAAACAAATGTCATCTTAAGGTACTTCAAAGATACAATCAAATTCAAGCCAATTAGAATCCAATTCATTGTAATCCAATCATAATCCAATCAAATACAGTTAATTCAATTCTAAATGAGTCCTATTCATTCATGCATACAAAGCCCATTTTAAAAAAGTAGCCCAGCTAAGGAAACCAACAGATTGCACCAAAACTTACCTTTGATCCAATCCCCCATCCTGAGCATGCATGAGGCGACTGTGTCTTAATTTTTTTGAGGTTTTCTGTAGGTAGTCCTCTTGTGTTTTTTGATTTATTTAATTTAAGTGGTCTGGGAGCAGACACAGTCATTATGGGGTTTTGGGGGGTAGCAGCAGATGAGAAGATGCAGAGATGTGTGTAAAACTACAACTCTACGTCCTGGTTTAAAACCTGGGTTGTTATGTTTTTGGATGACTTATAAAGGCGGCCACATTTCTAGATATAGATAGAAACGCAGACAGGTTGGTGGTGAACCACGGGCTTGACTTTAGGGAAATGCCTCCTCTTCCTGACCATCACCCAGCCAGCCTGGGGTCCCAGTTGTTTGGGGCAAGCTGAGTTACAGCTAACCGGATTAGCTACATTAGGTGGCCCCAAACCGGCTAAACAACGTTGTGGAGCCGAGATTCTATTTCAAATAACCTTGCCTTCAAAACTACAAAAAGATTACATTTGAAACCTCTCACACATGGAACAAGAAAAGGCAGGAGATGGTGGGAGAGCAACCCAGTCGCACAGCAAATTGTGCAATAGCTACAATTTGGCCCACAAAATTGTGACAATACTATGTTTTATTTGGCCTATTCATTTACATTGCCTTGCAACCAGGTAACGTGACTATCAAGTTTCCCTCAGCAAAAAAAAAGAAAATGGCCATTTCGGACATTTTAAGAAAGCATCTGCATTTTTTATCCATTTGTATGACATTTCTAGTTAGAACTATGCATAATGTTTTCATAATCTTCGTTCAGGGAATGTAGACAATTTTTTTGTTTTATTCGTTTTGCCGAAAGATTTTAGTATCTCCTTAAAAAAACGTAATAATAAAATGTTTTCTACCGTTGTTAAGGTGGTTGCTATCGCTACATCGACCTGCACCGTCATTCCCCGTACTTTGTTTAAAAAATATATATATATGAAGAGCTCTTTTCCAAAACGCTATATATCCATTGTGATTGTTTTGAGATAAAGGACAATTATTTACCCAGACCAACATATTTTGCAAGTATTCAATTTATATAGTTAAAAATCATTTTTGGGTCAGTCTGAACACCATCAGCAATAATTGACAAATCAAACTAGAATGTTAATGATTATAAATCCAAAGTTTATTATATTTCTTTTCAAAATGCTATATATCCACTCTCCACTACATATCCACCATGTGTTCTTTGCTCAAAATTTTATAAAACCATTAATTTTTTTCAGTTGGTTTTCAAAACAAGATAACATACAATATCATGAGCTCACGGTGTACAGCGTGTAATAAAATCAAGTTTTGTAAATAATGAAGTATTGAAAATTAATTTATGTTGAAATCTAACGTTTTAAGATTATCCACCAGAGAAACAGTAAAAAAATAACACAAATGGTCAATTAGTGCAATCTTCAGTGCAAAACATTGAACGTGCCATCTTAAATAGTATAACAAGTAATTCAATTATATTAACATTGATAAAAAAAACATTCAATTGTCGGTAGCTACCCCCCATAGTTACCCCCTTCTAACCGATTAAATGTAATACTCCATTACATTTACTAAACTAAAGCATGCTAACACACACACGGACACACAAACAGTTCATTAAGATTGTCCACAAGAGACACAGTAAAAAATAACACACATACAAATGGCCAATTAGTGCAATATTCAGTGTGAAACCATTGAAAATGTCACCTTAAATATTATGAAAAGTAATGAAATAACAATATCAACATTGATAATACATTAAATAGTCCATTCAAAAGTACTAAACCTGTAAAAGTTGCAACGTTGCTTGAAGTGTATAACCTTTGTAAGAAAACAAGAGATGAAATTTAATTAGGGGTGCAACGGATCAAAAATCTCACGGTTCGGATCGTTCCTCGAATCAGAGTCACGGATCGGATAATTTTTCGGATCAGCAAAAAAAATAAAATAAAAAAGAATAAAAATAGACAAGACAAATAAACATGTTTTGTCTTTTTGTTTATTAACACTTTTTAATTATTAAATTGAAATATATAAAATCAACTTAAAGTGCACAATTAACATCTTCTTTTCAACATAATCAAAGAAAAACTACTTAAAGTGCAACATAAAAACACACCGATAGCGTTTGTGATCGCTTTAGCCCGGTCGGATTGTGAAGGAAGGGGCTGCTTAAACACCGCGGTGATGAGCGGTTGTTGAGCCGCTTTCGGTTTCACTCCTGTCAGTGAAACACCGGGGTGATGTCGCTGCAAATGCGTGGCCATGCTCGATGTGTTTCCACTGTTGTGTGGCTTTCTTGTGCCACAGTGCCTACACACCGTCATGGTTTTATCCACTAACCTCTTTCCTTCTTCATTAAATATGACAGGGAAGCCAAAATGCTCCCAAACAGGGGATTTAAATGACGTGGGGCGTTGAAGCTCTTCTGTTCCTCCGCTCGCCATGACCACACTGTGTTGCAGGTTAGGGGTTTTCTTTATGTTAGCTATCGCTATGTCAGCTACGTGTTATGTCTGTGTGGTAACCTAGGCGACAGGTTTGTGTGGCAGCGCGAGTATATGGAAACAGACAGAGGCAGCAGTTATCGTTACAGTAGTCACCGAAGTCTAGCCTACTTTTATTTTCCATGCCCACTGTTCTACATGTTGTACGCTGAGGACAATAAATCACAAACGAGCCATAGGACTGTTTGCTTATTGAAGAGGGAACTGTTGCAGACTTTTACCCAGAGCGTGGAAAGCAGCTCTGTCCCTGGAACTAGCAGGAATGGTAACGGCTGTGTGAGGACTGAACATGCGCACAATTTTTTTTTTTTTCGTAATTCAATCCGCGGATCATGTGTGTGCCGAACCGAAATAATTGATCCGAACGGATCACGGATCAATGATGATCCGTTGCACCACTAAATTTAATACTGCATTACATTCATTCACTACATTGTAGGAATTTATTCTGGGTCTTCGTCACTCTGGTGAGCGTTTTCATTCACATCAGATAGTGCAGCACTATATAAAGCGCTCACTGCCTCAGACACACCTATTGCTTTCAGGAGTGCAACCACATCTTTCTTCTTTGCTTCCTTCACTGTGGTTTGGCTTGCAAGAATGGCAGGTTTCAGGTCAGCCCACCGTTTGCCCCGTTTCAGCACACTGTGGAAGCAGTACTCCCCATTGTATGCCACCTTCATGCCAACATTGTTGGTACTCAAATCCAGCATGCGTGCTTCACTGATCTTGAAGCTTCTCTGCGCCTTCACGCACTCTTTTGTAGCCGACTTGTAATCAAAAGCCTTCCAGTCTGTGCCGTAAACGTACACATTTGCAAACTGCTGCAGGAGGGCATGGTATTCTTGTGGCAGGAGAATTGTGTCGATCCTTCAGAGTTTCTGACTTACGGTGACATTCCTCTCCTTCTGTCGGTTTTCGTCGTTCTGACGCTGTCGTTTTACCTCAGATACTGACATCAGGTGAAAAAGTGCCCCGTCCGGTTCTACTTTATTAGGTTTGTCATGAAACTTCTGAAAATTCATGACAAGGTCACCGGGTGTCAATCTCTCTGCTTGGCAAAAGCATTTAGCTGAGGTGTGTGTACATCCAATGGTGGGAATTCGTCCTCCACCAGAGTAGCGCATTTTCTTAGTTTGTTGGCGTTCATGATTGTCTTTGTTTAAAAGCCGTCGTCTTCCACCTGGTGTGGGCTTAACGGCTTCTTCGGAACCATCAAAAGTGTTAACCACATTCAAAACATTCATTTGTCCGATGTATTTCTTTTACACCAACAAGATTTACCTCAAGCCTCGGTGCACCGCCATGACTGGGACGCTCACCGAACTCTACTGTTGTTCTCTCTGCTCACCGAACACTCTGATTGGCCAAGAGGATATGTCGCACTGTGATTCGAAACGAGTGTAGCGCCTATCGCGGTTTGGAGTAAAATGATACCTTTCTGTACAGTTTAAACAGGGATATGTAGCGATTTGGTTAGAAATATTTATTGAGCAGTGAGTAGGCTTGGTATGCAGCAGAATGACATGACAAAGTCGTTTTTTTTAATTTGGCGTTAATCGCGTTTTGGAAAAGTGCTCTTCATATATAAATATATGTATATTTATATATATATTTTGGGGGCCAAATTGTAACAATACTACGTTTTCCCTTGTGGACCAACGTAGCTATTACACAATTTGCTATCCTTTCCCAAGTGGAGGAGTTCAAGTATCTCGGGGTCTTGTTCACGAGTGAGGGACGAATGGAGCAGGAGATTGACAGACGGATCGGTGCGGCGTCTGCAGTGATGCGGGCTCTGCACCGGCCCATCGTGGTGAAGAAGGAGCTGAGCCAGAAGGTGAAGCTCTCGATTTACCGGTCAATCTATGTTCCTACCCTCACCTATGGTCACGAGCTGTGGGTAGTGACCGAAAGAAAAAGATTGCGAATACAAGCGGCCAAAATGAGTTTCCTCCGCAGGGTGTCTGGGCTCTCCCTTAGAGATAGGGTGAGAAGCTCGGTCATCCGGGAGGGGCTCGGAGTAGAACCGCTGCTCCTCCGCATCCAGAGGAGTCAGATGAGGTGGCTCGGACATCTGGTTAGGATGCCTCCTGGACGCCTCCCTGGTGAGGTCCCACTGGGAGGAGACCCAGGACACGTTGGAGAGACTATAGCCCCTTTCACACTGAGACCCGCTACCATCGCGGGTCCAAATTGCCACTTCGACCCGCGTCGAGCAGTGTGAAAGCTTGGAGTATTAGGTGACCCGTGTCGCCTGAAGCCGAGTTCAGGGGGCGTTGCCTAGTGGCAGAGCGTCACACGAAACACATAAAATGCTGGGTGTGTACAATGACGTAGGCACAAGCGATGCGTCGGAGGTAGAGTTAAATACAGAGTGGCTTCCTCCCCAGATGGCGTGGCACATGTCAAAATATGGCCAGTCCAATCGCCCTCTGCCACTCCTGCCGTTGTGGTCCTTAACAGCATGGAACTTTTTCCTCATGGCTTTTAATTTGTTGGTCACCTGCGTCTTGCTGCGTGGGAAACCGCGCTCTCCCATCTTTCTCGCCAGCCCTTCCAGCAGAGGTCCATCTTTCACCGTCCCCGAAATGTGGCGGTAAATAACGTCCTCTGCTCGGGGGCTGAGGAGCTCGCGGACCTCCTTGTCTCCCCAGTTGGCCATCTTCAAAAATGTCTTGAACTTGATGTAAAACAGAGTGAAACTTGTCCTCACCTGTCGCTGTTGTTCTGAATCAGCTGTCCATTCTGTCTTTTAAACTCCTCACGTCACGCCCACGTCCGACCCACGTCAATTGCTTTCACACCAAACTCGGCTCGGCAAAAAGACTAGGGTCCGACGCGGGTCGAAAGGCGAGTCGAGTTGACACGCCAGCCGGGAACAGGGACGTTTGGGTTTCTCTGCTCAAGCTGCTGCCCCCGCGACCCGACCCCCGGAGAAGCATAAGATTATGGATGGATTGATGAGACTGGGTTGGGGAGAGAGCTGGTAACCATGCTAAGCTAGAGAACCTGACACACCGTTAGAAAAGTGAAAATGTGTAAGAACACCAAAGATCTATACAAATGGCTGCTAGAATAAAACAAACAGTGTGTGACCGGGATCACAATGCAAGTGTGTCACTTGTAAGAAGAAATTCAATGGTATTAATAATCCCACACAAGGGCGTAGGAGTGAGTTTAACATTTGGGAGGACACATATCGGAAACCTGAAAGGTATAAAATATTTTTTGGGTGGGACAAATGCGCCCGTCTCCAATATTGGGGAGAACACGTCTCCCCCGGTTCCTACGCCCATGATCCCGCTGAAGCGAGAAGTTCCACAGAACACAAACAAGGTTAAAGGAAGTGATCCAATATATCTTACTGCAAAATGGCAGCAAAACAAAAAAGTTGCATGCATAGTCATCCACAATATTGCAATAATGAAGATAAAACTGGGTTGCATCACCAGAGGTTGACCCTGATAACCATCATGTGGTTGCAACAGATGGAAGAGCTGTCAGAAACACAGTATGTAATAATCAATTGTAATTGAGCAGTCATTGTCAAATAAAGACAAATTGAAATCATTTCATGAAGCCTCCTTTATTTCCTGTAAGTGAATATGCAACACAGCATGTTAATATTTTGTGTTGAAATAAATTTACAACAATCCATCAACTTGTGCCACTACCCATCTTTAACTGATTCCAATATTTTTGGATTTCTATTTGGATTTTCTGAATTTTCTGAATTTTCTTTCTCATGTAGCCCATTTCCACCTCTGATTTTTATTTAGTTTTTCCAAGTAAATTTTGTACAGCTGCTTCAAATGAAGCTATCAGTAGCAATGTTGCATTTCACCACTAGTGCACTTACTTTCATTGCATTAACATTCAGAATATCCTTGGCAGACAGCCTATAAAAACTCTCCTTCTATAATATGCAATTGAGAAATAGAAACCTGGAGCCAAAGACATTTTCTTCCACTGTGGAAATATAAAAAATTTTCTTCTAATCCTTCAAAAACAATCCTCATAATAATAATATCACAGAGGATAAGCTGCTACGCTGTGGACATAATAGAACATAATATTATATGTTAATTACTCAAAACCCACGAGTTTTTTGTATCAACTTGAGTTAGTTGTGGTGTTTGAATGTGAAGATATGCAAAGTCAGGTTTACTTTGCTGTATTAAGTTTCCCCAACTGAACTCTGTAAAGTAAAAATGATGTACATTGTATATCCTCGTATCCTCGATAATCTTGTTCAGAATCACGCAATTATCCTAATTTTGCACATGGAGATGCCTTGGATAAATCCCCAACCATCTTCTAAAAAGAGGTAAATAAACATCTTCTCACTGCCATTATTTCATAAAACAATTCGTGTTAAGTATATTGTAAAGATTATATTTGGTTGGAGGGCTGCGGTAGATTATGAGGGCAAACTATGCAAGTCCGGTTTCTCTTCCTCTATTTTGCGAACCCTACTCCCGGGTTTTGAAAGCTGTTGAAAAATCAATCCGTGGAGCGGTGTAGTATGACATACGCGCTACGATGTATGTATTTGTGTAGTCTTGTAGAGTTGTTCCGATTCCGATAGCAGTGTCGAAATTCTGCCGAAAATGCCGGCATTGGTATCGGCGAGTACTGGAGCCCAGGCACAATCTGTGCATTTGTTGACTAGTTGGCGCCATTAGCGACAAAAGTAAGGCAGTTGAAGGATATGTTGCATTGGAGTGTCTTCAGTGCTTTGACGCTAATCTCGCTCTCTTTTTCCAACAGATATGAATGTGGTCTTGTAAAGACTTTGGGACAACTGTATCAACAAGAGTCCATCTATTAAAACACTACAGGTTAGCTCACGGACGTTTTGGCCGCAGTCACCCATACCCATGTGTAAGGATGATAAAAAATAAGGCAATCCTGAATACATTTAAAGGATTGATTTAAATTCAAGGATACTTGAAAATGTCAAAAAACTAAAGGGAAAAGTTCAGACTGCTAAGTTAAAATGCATTATGATCTGTAGATTAGTAATCCTTTGTTTTTTAGGTAAAAGAGCTTGCGTACGGAACGTGTAGCTAATGAACGTTCGTCCATTACAACATTGGACTTGACTGAAGCTACATTGTGTCTGTGTCATATTTCTATTTCCCCTTTTACAGGTAAGAACGAGGGTTGTATTGTGTTTGATTGATTTATATATATGTTTAATACTGTAAGGAAGATGCAGAGAGTAAATGTTAATGACTGTGGTAATTATGCGTGTGTTAAGCAGGCTAAACGTGACGTGTTGCTCCAGTGTAGCCTGTATGCTAACTGTGTCATGCGGAACAAAGTTAAAGCGAGGTTGTAATGTGAGGCCGCCGCCATTTTCTCTGTGTATTTGTTTTATATTGCTGATAAGGTAAAAGTGATATTGTTGCAGGTTAAGAAAAATGAGTGTTTAATGTGGAGAGGCCGGATACTTTATATGTTTAAGTGCAACACTACTATTGAGATTAAAATACAAAATAGCAGAATTTAGCATTACAGAACATTTCCCAATTGTTCAGTTTCTTAGAGGGACATTATTTTGTCATACAAAGGGAAAATGACTTGTTTAATTGTAATAATGTGTAGAAATGTTATTATGCTGTTCATGGTAAATACATTACAACATTGGACTTTACTGAAGCTACGTCGTGTCTGTGTCGTATTTCTATTTTCCCTTTTACAGGGGCGTAACACATGCACTTATGCTGATTGCCCTTGTGTGTTCAAAATCTGGAATGCTCTTCATATTCATTTAAGCAGGTCACATTCTACACAAAGTGTTGAAAAAAATGTGTTACTTCAGCTACATTTAACTGTCACTTGTGCCCAAGCACCTACATAGCATCAGCAAAGGAGTATTTTTGTAACATCAATAATCAACAGTGAATTGTGCGTTTCAGGGCTGCTCTTTCCAAAACAAATGTTTATGGTACTTTCAAGTCCCACAGAAATAGAAAACACAGTCCATATTTAAGCTGTGTGTTCACCTTATTTTGTACTTTGTGTTTTTGTCTCGTTGAAACACGTACCTAGATAAGTCCAGAGTTCACTCGCATTCCCACCATCCCGCTTATCCCGAAGTTTATGTCACAGCTGGACCCCTACTCTGACAAGTTGGCCAGAGTGCTCCGTAAGAATTATGGCTGTCATTGACCAGGGCTGTGTTCGAAACCGCATACTTCTCCTACTACTCCTACTACTCATACTAACTTTAACTTTTTTAAGTTCCCGGATGTATACTAGATGCATACTAGATTCGCCGAAATGTTGAGTATTCATCATGAGATTACTACTCATACTCAAACTACCCAAGATGCAACGTAACGTGATGTCGCCGATCGTGTCAAAACGGCAGTTTCAAGCTAGCTACAACGAGGGTAGGTTCACTTCCTGTTTTCAAAACAAAAGCACCGATTGTATCGTAATGGCTTTCCCTATGATAAAAGGCAACGGTTATTTTATTTTGTGAAAGTAACCGGAAGTGCGTTACTCACTGCGGCTAGCTTTAGTAGCGCCGAATTCGTGGGAAGAATATTGTAAGTAGCCGGTATTTTGTCAGATTTTCAACACGTTGGGGATCTAAACGACTACTTGCAAAAGTTGTTGCAAAAGTTATATATTTACAGAGTTCATAGCCCGAGCCGAAATGAGCTTCAGGCCGGCGGATTTCGGCTCGGGCAGGAGCGAAGTGCATTGTGTGTAAACGCTCTGCATGCTGTCTGATCGATGAGTATGCCGTTTGCAAGTATGTAGTATGTAGTAGGCGGTTTCGAACACAGCCCAGGTTTGTGTATAATTACTTGCATACTAAAGTTGCTGCGCATACTTTGCATCATAAATCGGCCATCCCACCACCACCTTTACAGTAACAATTCACATAACACTCTGTAGCCAACTGTTACCATTTACACTTATTTGCCCTGTCCTTGTTGCTAACTGGCAAGTGCACCTGTAGCCAACTGTGATTTTATGAATGTAGGAGTTGCCTCTGCATGAAGGCTGGCTGGCTAAAAGTTGATATCTGTGTCAGGGATCGCTTTCTGGAATTCTTCCATCTTCTAAATGTCAATGACTTGTTTATACAGTATGTTTCCTGTTTTGCAGAACGAGTCCATTGCAACAAGAAGAGCTTGTAACCTCCAAGCATTTGCTTTGTATCTCAGTGATGACCCGAAAAGCTAGAGGAGTACGGAGTAAGTGCCATCAGTTGTTTAAAAAGTGATATTTTTATTAAATATTGAATAGAGTGCTTAATATGCTCTCATCAATGTGTCAAATTTTGTAATAGACTCACCAACATTCAAGGCCTTTGTGAAGGAGAGTTGTTGAGTTTTACCTCCACATTCACCTTCATTGTGCCTACAAATATAGCAAAATATATGATTCACACACTTTGATGAACCTATCCAACACCAGTTGTTTGTTAGAGGATTTTTTCCCCTGGGTCCCTGGGTCTTTATACCCCCCCCCCCCCCATTTCAATTATTTTTTTTTTTATATATTCAGGGCTCTCAAGTTTTCAAGTTTGCTTGGAGTGAGATTCGGGCGGGGCAGGGGCCGGGCCGTGTGCGCGGCGGGGTTTCTTTCGTTTTTTTTGGGGGGGGGGGGGGCTGGTCCCTTGCAGTATCCCATCGCCATAAACTAGCTACTTAGAGAACAAAGAAATTGTTTTATTTATACCAAAATCACAAATCTTCACTTTTACACTAAATTCTGCTATATTTGAAAATAAATTGTTTTAGGTAGGCCTATGCAAAGTCTTAACAAAAAAAAAAATGTATGTCTTGTTGTAAGTGTTTATGGCAGATTTTGATGCTTGATGACTGATATTGGGGGCTCCCATTTAAAGCACTGTGGCTCAATGTCAGCCATTTTCACAGTCATGATGGATGACAGAGTTCCATTCAGAAACAAAGTGTTCCTGGTCTTGGTTTTATTGAGCCCCACCATGGAAAAAACCCTCTCTGCATCAGCATTTCAGTGTGGCAGAACTAATACCAGTTTGGCAATTGTAGATAGCCTTATTGGGAATCTGCTCATACCAGTCACCTTTGAAAAAAATTAACCACGGAAGCCTAATTACACTCCTACATATTTTTCATTTTTCATTAAGTTGCTCATGTCAAAGGGTGTGTGCTGAATATTTAGGTCTACTACTCCAACGGACACTTTAATCTTTTAAAGAAAGTAGGAATACTATAGTAACTAATAAAAGATTCAAATAAATGAAGATATGACCTGCTGATGATCCTGACGGTTCTCTTCCACCTCCAGCTCGTCTACAACGAGCTTGCTTGTAGCTGAAAGCTATTTCAGACCTCACCCGGCAACAGGAAATTCTGTTTTCTGATTGGCTGAGAAATTCTATTTTGTGATTTGCCGATGGGTTGCTAAATCAAGACGGCTGTACCAGAGCTATTCTGAGCTGTACGAGCGCACAGTAACCTGCCATTGACTCGTTTATAGTATCGGCCATTAGAATTTCTGTGCGACGAAGTTGATCATTTCTCAGCGTGAGAAATGACATGTGTGGCGTGTGAGCGTGTGAACTTGTTGAAATGCGTGTGTCTCACGCTCAATGCGTGAGACTTGAGAGCCCTGATATATTTATTTAACTGACTTAAACTTCTAGTGGAGTCAGTTACCAAGATGAATATTAAAATGGTGTTTAAAAGTTGAATGTGAATTTGTGCTTTTAGTGGGAGTTTTTATTAAGTTATCTTGTCACTTTTTGTCTGTTTTTACTCTGAGAACCCTGATGAAACCCAGGCAGATTTGGATTAGCCTGTCATCGGCATCTAAGTGATTAAACAACGAGGTGCAGATGTTGATCGATCTCAAGAAGATATCGGCATCATGGTTGAAGGTGTGCAGGTGATTCATGAACTCAAAGATGTCGCCACTTACTGTTTGCGATCATCTACGACCTGTACACACGGGCTTTGGACCAAAGTCCAGGTACTCAAAATCAAACTGCTGGAGTGAATGCATGGAACCATTCCAGTGTTGTGACCTGGGGGCTGTTCGGTGTGCTGAAAAGTTTTTGTTATCCTGTTTACCTGAGTGGCAGTTTTAACTGTCCGTTAAGCTTTTTTGTAAATTCTTACTGTTTTACCTGAAAGGTAAAAGTTTAAAGCAGTAGTATGGAACTACTGATCTGGGACCTCATTTGGCCTGTTGATGTTTTTGTAAAGTCCTCTGTTAAGAGTTTGTGAATTTCGCCCACAGAAATATAATTGTTTGAGTTTTCTTCTTGTTATGTTTTTTTTCTCATTATGTGTCAAATTGCTTGTACAGCAGTTTCAGTTGCTATAAGCTCCCTCTCATCCCGACTGGGTAAAGAATTCTGGCAACTTTAATTAATATAAATACTTAATAAAGTGCTGTTTTGATAACATTTGTGATTTTCTCTCTCTGTTAACAGCTTTTTTCTATTTTTAACATGATTTTAATTTGACAAACTAAACTCAGTTAGGCCTAACTTAACTGCATCGAGTTAGTCTTACTCAATAATCCTGTACTGCTTTAATGTGTATCCAGTTCATTCACTTTACTTAAGTCTATCACATAAGATTAACCAAGCTTCATACATAAAATGAAAGTAACCAAATTAAGTGTAAGTAACTCATGTCACTGTTTTACAATATACTTAAATTTATTGAGTAAATCATATGAAAACTAGTTCATTAATATCTACTTGAAAAAGTTATGTGGAACCACTTGACATAACATTTTGAAGTAAGTCCAACATATCTTTTTTTGGAGTGTTCCTTCTGTAGTGAAAATTAACTCTTGCATTTATAAACCGATAATGCAAAAAATAAGAAAAATATGGAGTACTTACCATTGCATGGGTGTCTGTTATGTGCAACACAGATTGCACCATAATTAACTGCAAGACCATGAAGATTACAGTCTATGCAGAAAAGGGCTCGACACATTTAGAATATGTTTTTTACAACAGGCTTTCAAATGTATACACTTGAAGTAATTAAATCTATAACTTCAGATACATTATGATACAAGTTTGATGGATGGGTGTCACTGAGCCATCAATGGATAAATGCACATACATCATTCATATGAATGACTTACTTCTTATGTCAGGATTTGTGTCCTGGGGCGTGGCTGTATTAGATGAACTTCCTCCAGGGAGGCCTTCAGCCCTGGGTCTGCCAGTATTTTGGCTGCCTCCATCTCTTTAACCTTTGTGAGTGGTGTTGGATTCCACCTGTTTTTCGTGCCTCTCTCTTTTTCCTTTTGGCTAATGTAGGTACAATGTGAACATATGCAGTAAGCACACATTTGGAGCCTGGTAAAAACATTTTGATGGTGTCTTCACAGACAATATTACAGGATTATGTGAAACTGGAGTTCGAGACTTCTTATTAAAAGCCATTTATCCACAAATGCGCTATACTGTTCCTTATATCTGTGGTTCATTAACCGGATCTTTTCATCTTCTAGGGATAACAATAAACAAGGTTGGCCGACTATACCACATAGGTAGAACGGCCCATGACAAGAGTTTGTTAACCCTGCTTTCTAAAATAACCCCCTTCATCTCAGTTTAGTTTCTAGTTTACTCTGTTTCACATCCTCACCAGTAGTTTTCCTCAGTTCCCCTGTTGGGTCCTCAGCTCCACATTCAAGTTGAAGCTGCGTGCAGTTTTGGCTGCCTTTGGGGCAGCTATGTGTCATTTTAGCCATCTTAAACTGCCTTGTGTGGCTAGTATTGAACGCTTGGCTGTGACATCCAGTTTGACCTATTCATATTGAACAATGAAAATACCTGCTTAATATGGGCTGCCATGGTGACGGAAAACTCTGGGTCTGGGTCTTCAAGAGTTTCTGAAGTATTCAGGGACGCCCCTGTTCTGGTAGCGCTCGGTAGGTCATTCCACCACCGTGGAACGACACATGAAAAGAGTCTGGATTGTCTTAAGTGTGGTGTAGGCACCGCTAAACCTTAACATAAACCTTTGCAAGAGCATGTTGCATAGAAGGTATACCAGGCTCCATGGAACAAAGTAGCGTGTTAGACTCCATTGGAGCCACTTCTAATATTTACACATGCAGACAAATATTCAACAAGACATTAAATTGACGACCTTTATATAGACCTTCTCTGGTGTTTGTCACCACTCAGAGTACAAGCTACATTTGCACATTAACACACACCAACACGCGCACACACACGGCAACAAACACGTGAACACAAACACGTAAACGCAAGCACACACGCACGAACACACACGTGCAAGCCAACAAACACGCACGCACACACACGTGCACGGCAACAAACACGTGTACGCACACACACACACGTACACGCCAACAAACACGAGTACGCACACACACACACGTACACGCAGACACACGCACACACAAGCCAACAAACACACACACCAACAAATACGCACACACGTGCACGGCAACAAACACGTGCACACAAACGCGTAAACGCAAGCACTCGCGCACGCACACACACGTGCACACACACACGTGCACACAAACAAACGTGCACACACACGCCAAACGCACGCACACATACACACGCGTACACACACACACACATACATACACACGCGTACACATGCACACACACACAGCACTTTTTAGATCCAGTTTTACAGACTATGAGCTTTTTTCTATATCAGACGCATGTTATATCGATGAATGCAGCCACAGGGTTGTACTTTGATTGGTATTTCATTTTAAATTGAGCCTCACCAACTAGAATGTCATGAAATGGTAGATATTTTCCAAGAAATAACAAAGAAACGCTAAAAAGATGGAAATTTAGGAAATCAGACAAACGAAGAAGATAGACATAAACATGCTGTCATCGAAACAAAAACTGTAAAACAAAGAGAGGAGACTGCAAATGAAGAGCGCAGCAATGCTAGCGGACATTGGCATCATTTAGCTGGCACGCTTACATGCCAAGTTGTAGGATTTACCCTGAAGCCCTTGGGCTTTGCTGTGAAAAGACTCAGTCGGCTTGAGGGGCCCCATGGCTGGCTGCAGCCCGGGTCCCATTGTCTGAACTGCTGGATAGGAGGGGAGAACTGCATGAATGAATGGAACACAAGAGGAACACAGAGAGGAGAAGAAAGCAGAGAAGGCCAGAGGAAGAGCAGCAAGTTCCAGAGAGTAGGGCTAAGTTGTAGAGAAAGTGGAAAGAGTCGGATGCTGTTGTACACCAAAAAGGACCAAAGAAGAATCCACCAACACGGAAGTGTACACTTTTACTTTTACCAGTACAACTTCAAATTTCCAAAAATTTCACTTAAGATCCAAACGCCCTAAAACTTCAACAAACATACCTAAATCACAACAGAGAAATGACACCGAGTCACTGAGGAGCAGCTTCTGTTGTATTGTGGCAATTTGTTGATTAGCATTAAATCCAGAGACCAAATGAGATATCACGTGAAAACTCCCTGTATGTAGCTTAGCTGTAGCCCCACGGCTAAATGAAAGCTTAAATGTCTGGCCTGCATCAACTGTCCTTCACAATAATTGAACCCGGTTGGCACTCTTTGCTGTTACTAATAGCTGCAATCCATCCATCTCTTTATTTACCTCTGATTTATTCCTGTTTATCACACCTTCTGACAGCTGCTGGTGATAACAATGACACCTGTTGTAACTCCTGTAACCACATCCCGTGAAACATAACTAGAACCATTAGATCGTCCATCATCCAATAATCCCACGTGATTATGCCCATGATGATTGAGGGGTGATATCATATGGTTTGTATATTATCTTCTCCATGAGTATTTGTTGTCTGGAATCATCTCTTTAACTATATTGTTTGTCCAACGAATTGTTTATACAGTGATGGCCAGAATTGAAGAACTCTAGAGAGAAAGTGTTCAAACTTCTTTGCGAACAAAAGTCTTCCAACCAAACTGAAAAGATGGTCGGCTTAAAAACAAAAGGTTACAAGTAATAATTAGCAGCAACAATATTAAAATTTAGGGCTGGGCGAGTTAACTCGTTTTTATCGCGTTAACTCGCTAATTGTTTAACGCCGATAAACATTTTATCGCGCATTAACGCAAGTTTTTTTTTTTTTTCCTTTTTTAAAAATTGTATTATTGTAAAAGTCTGTTTCTCACAGGATTTTATTTTGTAAAAGTCTGTTGCTGTCTGCTGTGGAACAGGAAAAGAAAGTAATCGGCGGATCCACCAAACATGGAGAAGGGTACGGAACTTTTACTCGGCCATTTTCATGTTAAAGTTCTTCCAGACGGCGGAGTCGACAGAACCAAAGTCATCTGTAAACTCTAACAAGTTGAATTGTCTTCTCAGCGTAGTAGTTCCAGTCTAAAATATCACTTAAAGGCAAAACACACAACTGATAGCAGCAAGTCATTCAAGGAAACAGACAGTGGAGCGAGGCTTCTACATAAAAACTACAGAAAGATGCTGATGTTAAAAGTGTGTTTGCACAACAAATGTTATGGCACTTTCATTCATATGGCAGCACATTTAAAATAAAACTAAATGCTAAAAGCTATACACTACTTTTGAATTCATTTTTGGATTTTGCGTACAAATGTGATTAATCGTGATTAATCAGGGAAATCACGTGATTAATTAGATTAAACATTTTAATCGTTGCCCAGCCCTAATAAAACTCATTTTAAAATTAGAGGAGCAACTGTGACGGACGACATGCTCAATTGGTGCTTCACGTCACAATACGTTTCTCAATGAATCAGCTTTGAGGACACTGTAGCGTAGAACCATTGGATTTCCTGCATCATAAACAAGCAGAGGCACCTTCACTTCATGATCTTTACCCAGGGGCATGGCTACGGGGGGCACTGCCCCCCTGAGAAATGCCCTGTCCATCCAAAGAAAACTGGCCAGAAAAAAGGCCACGATTTATTATCTCTGTTTGTGTCGTGTATTGATAGAATAAATGCAGGTGGTGATTTTAAAAAAGCATATATCTGCTAAGTTTATAGCTTTATTTATTTTTCTGTTATCGTGTTCCCCCCTCCGTAACCTTAACCCCTTGCTGCTGAAAAAAAAGGCTGTTTTCACATTTTCGGATGTTTTTGTTGTATATAATGATCTGAAATGTAGACTTAATGAAGGTAATAAAAAGCTGGAGTTGGCTGGATGCCTTGCCCCAAGTATCTACTTGAATTTAAACCCTCAATGGAGAATGTGGAGCATGTTAAACAAATGCTATTGCATCCTAACGTCCTGGTCTAAAAACCTCTCCAAAATAGGACATATTTGCAACATGGCGAAGGGGTTAAGGGGCAGAACAATCGTCAAAACTGCTTTCCAGTTAGTTCGTCTCTCAGTCCTCCTCCATTCAAATAGCACAACGCTGTGTGGGAGTTTACTTTAAGCCCATACAGTGCATGTGTCGGCAGCTTGAGCTTTCGTCAACCAAATTTAAATACCTGACAACTTCGATTCAGGTTCCTATTTCGTTCTTCTCTGTCATCTTTTCACAAAGTAGTGGTAGTAGTTTTTGTTGAGTTGAGCTTGTTCGTTTCATTTACTTGTTGATTTGTGTAGATCACATTGATAAGTCAGCTAGTTACAGCAGTCTGCCTGTGCTAGCTAGTTGAATTGCCAGCCTAGGCAGGCAGCCAGCCACTATTGTCTTTGAAAAAAAACTATAACCCACACAGATTTTATTAAAACATTTAATAACTAGTAGGTAACACCAAAAGACATGCATAGGTGGCTCATTAAAAAGCAGACTTCGTCTGCCCCTGTCGCTGCACAACCGTTTTCTGCCCCCCCAGATGAGCTAACTGCCCACCCACACATGCCATTCTGGTCACACCTCTGCCTTTATCTAACAGGAGCACACCTCAGTGTTTTACCACTTTATTTCCATTCCCATATGTACCTCCATTTGCCTTGAATGACTGCGACATGCCTATGTTTTGCAACTTTTAATATGCCGAGAGGGTTTGTATCAAATAAAACTGCCACAAGTTACAACCTGTTCAAAATCACATATGGAGGAAGGAAAGGGTAGATGGTGGTGTTATATTTTGGACTGACACACCAGAGCAGAATTTGAGCTCAATACCACCCAAAATTGTCCAGATTTGTAATTTTCTATGTGGCTGTCGGTAAGATTGTCACGATCTACGTATTTTGTGTTTGGTTTCAGTTTTGCCATTTCCATGACCTTTTTCCTGAGTTCCCTCCTGCCTGGTCATCAGCTCCACTCCCATCACCTGTGTTCACTTCAGCTGCACTCTTTGGCTATGTTCGAAACCGCCTACTACATACTACATACTTACAAACTGCATACTCATCGATCAGACAGTATGCAGAGCGTTTACACACAATGCACTTCGCTCCTGCCCGAGCCGAAATCAGCCGGTCTGAAGCTGATTTCGGCTCGGGCTATAAACTCTGTAAATATATAACTTTAGCAACATTTGAAACATCTTCAGGTGAGAAAGTAGTCGTTTAGATCCCCAACGTGTTGAAAATCTGACAAAATACCGGCTGTTTACAATTTTGTTCCCACGAATTCGGCGCTACTAAAGCTAGCCGCAGTGAGTAACGCACTTCCGGTTATTTTCACAAAATAAAATACCCGTTGCCTTTTATCATAGGGAAAGCCATTACGATACAATTGGTGCTTTTGTTTTGAAAACAGGAAGTGAACCTACCCTCGTTGTAGCTAGCCTGAAACTGCCGTTTTGACAGGAAATGACGATCGGCGACGTCAAGTTACGTTGCATCTTGGGTAGTTTAAGTATGACAAGTAACCTCATGATGAATACTCAACATTTCGGCGAATCTAGTATGCATCTAGTATACATCCGGGAACTTAAAAAAGTTAAAGTTAGTATGAGTAGTAGGAGTAGTAGGAGAAGTATGCGGTTTCGAACACAGCCTTTCCCTTATCGTTCTCCCCACCCCCACCGTATCTTAACTCCCGGTGTTCTTCACTCCTTGTTGGATCCTTGTCGTTGTTTCAGCCATGGTTTCCCTCGTCAGTTCTTCTTCCAGCTCCTACCTCTTGTTACATCTGGTTTGTTGTTTCTTAGGTGTTTTTGAATTAGTTTATGGTGTTCCAGCTTGGCTGTGATTATTATTTTTTTTTTTGTTTCTCTCCAAATTTAAACTAAGTTTAGTTTTCCATTTCCTCCTGCTCTGTGTCTGCATTTGGGTCCGTCTTCCTCGCCTCCACCTCTGAACCATGACAAAGATAGGGGGAAAAAAAACACTGGGTTTGACTTCCATATCGATAAGTTAATTAATACATTATTACAAGCTGGCATAACATTGACTGAGTGCTTTATTATAGAAAACCTGCAGATGATAAAGTAATTTACCATCTCTGGTAGCTTTGTTCAGTTAATAGGTAAGAAAGCTTGGGATCTTATCTTCATCTTTGTCAAGTGTACAGACAAATATATCTGACAAGATAGATAACATAAAATCAGTTTTTTTTTGTCTAAATTTAACACGCAAGAAATCTAAACCATTTCAACTTGCATTCATGAATAATAGATGAGTTCTAATTTTCCAAAGAATTTTATAAATTCTTCTGCTTTTTCGGTACATTAGGAGTAAAGATGTGACCATGCAAGTGAAGACGTTAATAACAAGGCTTAAAAAGTGAGCCGGCTTGCAAAAATTAACAGTTTGATGAATTCTAAAATAATGTTCGTTTTCTTCGCTCAAGTACATTTTTCCTCTCTGGGAATTGCATTTATGTTGGATGCTATATTTCAGTGGTAGTGTGTGATATGCCGGCCGAGCTCTGTTGTCAACAGCCGGTGCATCGGTGCAGAGCTCACATGTGTGTACAGACCAGAAGTCGACCATGAATGAGAGCTCATCTGCTGGAGCCGAGGAAAGCACATGGTCAAGTGGTCAACAAATGAAAATGGAAAATTGCTACCACTTGTTGGACCCGTTCAAGTACATGCCGGCGGTAGAGGTGGTCAGGTCATGATGGATGCCCCGTGTCCCCATTGTTGTTGATATGATGAAAAAAAATACCAGGGCCAACCCCCCCGCCTCCATCCCACCACAATAGACAGACGGATGTATGCAGGTTGCCTCCAAACACAGAAAATTGTCTGTGTGCAAAATTGCCTCTAGAATTAGGAATTTTGTTTATTTGTTGGAAGAATCCAATTGTGTTCGAGTCCAAGTATATTGTCAATTAATTTTCAGCAAAATAACAGGGATTTTAACTTGTTTTTCAGAAGAGACCACATAAAGACGTGGACAGCGCTGTCGAACATGCTTGCTGTGACACAAATGAGTTAGTTGGAATGTTACATGAATATAATAGAGTAGAAAATAATTTGATAGCTTCAGGTTCCACTCACAATGGAATGAGCTGAAAATATAGTTTAAAAATGATCAAATAATCAAAGTTTCGAGAAATATTAGTGATTTTATTTTATTTTTTATTTTTTTTAAATAGGATACAAGAAGCAAGTATCATATCTTAAAAATCTACGATTGTAGAATGTAGTGAACATGCTGCCTCTCCATTTAAGTCTAGTAAAACATGTTCGCTTCATTTACCACATAATTTGATGCAAATTCATTGAATTATAGAAATGCAAACGTAAATATGCCAGAATGGCAATTTAATGAAAACAAATGTTGGATGTGAAATGCAGATGTAATCGTGTATTTAGAGTGCATCGTTCTCTCTGTTACTATCCCCTTCTTGCTCACATAAACACATTCTCACTCATATACTGTACACACACAGGCTCTCAGTAGATTGTATTTGCCTAATCGTATGCATTTTCCACTTCATTTCCATGCTTTCTTTTCAGTTAGAGGTACTCAGCAGCCATCAACACTCATTTATGCCCGGATACATTGCACAATCACTCCTATGTAATATCTGTTACACAAGCCACACTATGGAAACTTGTTAACTGGATACTAGTTATGCTCTTATACCAGTAATCATCAGAAAGCAAATATCCCCCCCCCCCCCCCCAAAAAAAACAACATAAAAATCATTTTGCATTTATAGTTGCAATTTGTACTTGTATCAAATATCACAGAAAAATAAAAAAAATATCATAAATATTCTTATTCTAACAAAATTCCACATTTTCCCACTATATTGAATGTTTGTATTGCAAGAACAGCTCAATTCTTATGAAAGTGGAAGTAGTATTAGCACTGTAATACAAGTCTTGGCAGTAGAAATGATACCATTTTCGGCAATAGCTATAATAGTAGCTATAATAGCAGTGGCTATTTTAATAATAGTGTAAGCGGCTTATTTATGGGGGAAAAAGAAAACTATCTGCCGAATTTCTTATTCTTTTTTAAGGGAAATCACAATAAAAGTTGTTTAAAAAGCAGTTGGATGTTTTCTTTCCCAATAAGTTGAGTTTGATTAAAAACGTGTGATTGCTTTGTTAGTGCTGAGACCTCCTAAACACTTCAAGCTTACCTCATTCCTCTGATCATACGAGATATGTTGTATACATTTATTACAGGCACCACTCTGTCTTTGGAGCATAGCTTCGCTTATACGTGCAGTATACTGTTTGCTGTGAGAAGGGATTAAAAGTAGAAAGAACTCACAGCATAAGTACGAAAGGAGCATCTCATTTATTATTTTTTTTTACTATTATAGGGATACAATTCTAAATCAAAATGCATTCAGTGCATTACTTTATGGAAACACATTGAATTTTCCTTCTAGTAAACATATCAGCATTATGCACTTTAACTTTCCCAATATTAACACTTGTCTCAAAGCTTGCTGATACGGTAGCAGTGTCGGCGTTGATGATTTATTGCTTGCACTTATTTTCCTGTGTGGCTGTTTGTGTGTCACCTGTTTGCAGGCGACTGCTGGTGCTCCGGTTCCTCATCGTTCTCACCTGTGGCTCGTCACCAGCTCGTTTGTTGTCTTAAGTGGTACATCGGCCAAGTTACTCAAGTCTTCTCACAAAGTCACGTTTGTGTGTTCATGTCTGTCTACTTTCCAGAAACGCTCCATCATTTTGCTCTCCGTCTCACCACATAGTTCATTGCACCGCTAATGTGCTCCTCTTTTACTAGAAACCCTCCAAGACCACAACATCACAGGAAAGTCAGTTTCAACCACTTACCTGTTTGTACCTTTATCATCCAACACAGATCAGATCAGAACAGTTTATCTGTCAGTAGGTTTTCGCAGCAGGATGATGCCTTTTGCCCTCCCGTCATCCCACCAACAGTTTTCACCCTTTCCTTTAGTATGCCCTATCTTAATGGAATCATTTTGTTTGGAATTTTATTTTACATTTAATTAGGGCTGGGCAACGATTAAAATGTTTAATCTAATTGATCACATGATTTCCCTGATTAATCACGATTAATCGCATTTGTACGCAGAATCCAAAAATGAATCCAAAAGTAGTGTATAGCTTTTAGCATTTAGTTTTATTTTAAATGTGCTGCCTTATGAATGAAAGTGCCATAACATTTGTTGTGCAAACACACTTTTAACATCAGCATCTTTCTGTAGTTTTTCTGTAGAAGCCTCGCTCCACTGTCTGTTTCCTTGAATGACTTGCTGCTATCAGTTGTGTGTTTTGCCTTTAAGTGATATTTTAGACTGAAACTACTACGCTGAGAAGACAATTCAACTTGGCTGTAAATGCAGGAGTTTTTTTTTTTTAAATGTATTTTGAAATATGTGCTTTTATGTTGAAATAAGTAAAACAGGAAGTAGCGCTGGTTAGCTCCGTGAGCTTCACACAGAGACCGAGGAGCACCTGTAGTGGTGATGTTACCTGCTAGTTTATTTTTATTTTATTACTCCATGGTTTGTGGCCGAGGAAAAGTTCCGTACTCTTCTCCATGTTTGGTGGATCCGGCGATTACTTTCTTTTCCTGTTCCGCAGTAGACAGCAACAGACTTTTACAAAATAAAAGCCCGTGAGCGACAGACTTTTACAATAATAAAATAAATAATAAAACCTGCGTTAATGTGCCATAAAATCTTTATCGGCGTTAAATAATTAACGAGTTAACGCGATAATAACGAGTTAACTCGCCCAGCCCTACATTTAATCTTATTGATCACTTGAGTATGTTTGCATACTTTGTTCAAACTCATCCAAGGATATTGATCTCAACTTGTTCACTGCTGTCACAAGCCACTACAGAAAGGTTCACATGCAACATTCTCTGAGCCCTATCAGAAAGGCTTCTGTTTCATAGAAAATCAAAAGCTCTTGTGAACCAGATAAACATAGATTTTATTAATTATATCTGCTACATTATATGGCTTAACATCAAAATTACATTCAGAGTAACATCAAATTTACATTCACACTCCTGATAGTACATAGTTTAATTCAGTGTACACATCTCATTCCTGTCTTTTCACATCTTCTGAGTATCAACAAGAAGGAATGAATCCTGCATCAGTCGTGCAGCATCTATTTCCATTATGTGTTGTGACGATATGACAAGATTAAAAAACGGGCTGAATTTGACGATACAAGAATGCTGACTTGATCAGTGATGTATCCAAATTATCTTTGTTTTATATATTCATATTTTTTGTGTGTTTACTTCTGCATGGTAATACTGAGGGCTCTCACAAGAGAAAAGCTGGGTGTACCCCGCCTCTCGCCCGCCACCCAACCGATGGCTTAAGCGGGTATAGAAAATGGATGGATGGATCTCTTAAAACATTTTTAATTTTTACATTTAAAGTAGAGCATATAAGATTCATAGAAAATTTATTCTGCCTGAGGAGTAGTTTGCTAAATGTTTGGCAGCAGACTAAAGAAGACTCGAATATAACAAATTCAAATTCAGTGAAGGCACTTGCAACAATTAAATTCTCTCAAAAAAAAATCAATAGGCAGTTAAACTTCCAAGCTGGCACATAGTGCTGCTTCATCAGAGAGAAAAAACCCTTAAAGTTTTTAGCCAAAATTTGATCTTTATCTCCTATAGGCCTATCTATACTATAATATTGTACATGTATATGTATACATAACTTGAATCATGGTTTCCAGGATGAAAGTGAAAATAAAGTAGTTTTAGGTGGGATCCTATTTAGGTGTCTTCCACCACTTCTTTATGTGGTCTTTCATATTACAAAGTTTGCTTCCCACACTATTATCTGTAGCCAGCACCACATCATGATTATGACCCCCGAGGACCCAGTGTGGCTAATTCAGAGATGGTATTGGCTTTGATAAAAGTGCAGAAGTTGACACTGTGGAAATGAGAATTGGTTGTGAAATCACTTGATTCTGGCTCCCCTCAACTACAAAATCAATGCCCACTAGCTCTATCATCCAAGAAAACAACAAAAGAAAAATATTGCCAGATCTTAAAAAAAATGAGAGAAGTCTGAATAGCCCTTTTTAATTTCTCATTAATTCCCAGAAGTATCCAGCTCAGTAAAAGCAGGACCCGCAGCAGGTCAGGGCAGCCTGGTCCTTCCCAGCTCGTAGGCCTCTTTAGGAGAGATATTGATGATGGTCGGGAGGAGGCTTTGCTAAATGAGGCACTGCAATGAGGTGGAAAATGACTAATATTCCCTGGGTAAGCCTAGAGTGATCTGCCTGCTTCACCACTGCATGGCCTATCTCCTTTTTCTTTAACAGGAACAGGAGACATACACATGGATGTATATTTGCAGCTATGTTGGATACATGAGCACAATTTAATGTTCAATATCAGATAGATATTCACATTTGAATCGATGTATAATCTTTTTGATGTACATTAGGATTACATTTCCTCTTTTTTTTTAATATATTTTTTTGGGCTTTTTATGCCTTTAATGGTAGGACAGTTGGAGAGATACAGGAAGCAGGGAGCAGAGAGAGGGGGAAGACATGCAGCAAAGGGCCGTCCGGTGCGGGACAGCGAGGACTGTAGCCTCTGTACATGGGGCGGCTGCTTAACCCACTACGCCACCGACCGCCCCTAAATTTCCTCTTTTAACCAATTATATCCAGTGAAAATATTTTTTAAGTTTGTCAAATAAACAAATATATGAGTTTGGATTGCTTTTTCTACCTGAGGCCTTTCTGCCTTACTGGATAAAATACATTCTACTGGACTGTCACTGACTGCTCGTGTAAGACATAGCACATTGGTAGCTGATGTAACTCAAAGGCTGGTGATTCAAACCTCAAGTTCTACAGTTTACATGTCAAAGTGACCGTGGACATGCAGAACCGAACCTCATGTGTGTAAATGTGTGAATAGAGAAAGTTAACTGTATTAATGCGTGTGTTTGTTTGAATTATTGAATCTTCCCTGTACTGTAAAAAGTCAACAAGACTACAAAAATTCGATTTAATTGTGATCCATTTGCTGCACATTTAGTGCACCGACCCAAACAGAAGACAAAGATCATAGTAAAAACAACCTTCAGAGAGGATAAGTGGGGCATTATTTTCATATCCCAGTTTATCCTCTGGAATTTTATTCGCGTAACACAGCAGTATTGTTTATATATATATATATATGTAGTATATTTATCTATTTATCTATCTTTTTACGTTTTACTTCTGGTATACAAGAAAAAACAATGCAGTGTAGAGGATACTCTTCTCCTTGCATGACGCTATATGAAATGTTTTCAACTGTATTTGACAGTTAATTTTCCATTTGAATTCCCAAATAATTCTGAGTTAATATGGGCCGTTGTTAATGTACATCACCATTAAAAATTCTAAAACACTCAGAAGTAGCCCTCTATGGTAAGAGCGCTGTATTCTTTTTAGTTTATTTGCTGAAATCATATCGGCCTGAGCAGGGAGAAAAGAAACATTTTCAGTTAAGTTTTGCCTTCCTCCTGCTTGCCTTTCTCTCTCCATCTTCCTCACTCTTGCACACTCGCCTCCAATACACCATCATTAGTGCTTCCAATACTCCAGAGGGCAAACAAACTTTTAAAAAATTCCCCATAACACACCAAGCGTAGCCCATTTTCTTCTCCATGCAATTAACTGCGCCAACATTTACAATAATATGATTACAGACACTTTGGCAAAGTCATGGAGGGAACGCAGGGCATATTAGGTATCAGCAAGGGGTTGATCGTAATGGTCGTGTTTCCTGGAGACTCACATTTTCTTTTGCACGCAATAGTGAGAGCCACTAAATTCTCCTCAGGCAGTAAAAGCCAATGCACTGGAACCATGATAACAAACACAGACAACTGCCTTCTTTCTCATCACTCTTTTATTTTATTTCCCTTTACTTTGGGGCCTATTTTTTTCCTTCTTTCTTTCCTTTGTATCCTTCTCCTCAACCCCCACTCCCACTCACACCCTGTCCTCAGTACAACCCTCAATTAATTAAGTCTTTCAGGGCCATGTAATTAGGAACATTAGCAAGTCATAAACTTGCCACGAGTCTAGAAATGATGTGCTGGCCCTCAGCAATTTGTTTGTAATTCCTTTTTCATGAGACAACAGCCCCATAGGGTCCCATAGATCCTCCAAGGGTCCCCACTGTGCCCTTCCAGCAGCCATAGTAGCTTGCATGAGAGGGGTCCTTGTTGGGCTCGGAGAGGAACACTTGATGCCCGGGCTGGCTGGCACCCATTCGGCTGCTCTCAAAAGAGCACTTAGAGCAGCCAGACAAAGACTGTTGTCACTTCATTGCATGCCTCTCAGATTTTATAGCGGCCTATTGAGGATGGGGGTCGTACAAACATAGACATAAAGAGAGTCTATGAAAATTAAATTTGGGATTATCTGTGATGATGAGCAAAACAATCATTGAAACTTATCAGTTTCAGCCTTGACACCCCTCACCACCTCCTGCTGCGATGCTATTGGACAGTCCACCACAACCACTTTGAATATCAACACTTCAGATGTTCGATCGGTGAAACAAGAATTTGTCGGCATTGTTGAAAATTTCAAGACTGCAACATAAGATGCTTGCAGAATAAGTATGAGAATACTGTAAAACAGTGACTCCTTTACTAGTTTCGACACTGAGTTTTCTCTTTTTTTATAAGGATTAGAGAGCTGTGTTGACATGTGAGTACTAATCCTTTTCCTGGTAGAATCCTTTGCTTGTTTCAGAACTCATTTGCTGAAATATTATTTTCTTTCTGAGATATTATCCTGGATAGACTCAGGCAGTTGCTTCTTAAAGTCTGTTTCATATTGTCAACATCCTAGAAATTGGATGCCATGTGAATTCAGCACAATTTTGTGATGATTAAAATAAAATTTCAATGTATTAAAAATGTTAAGACATCTATGAAAAGTAAAAAATAAAAATAGGGCACATCAGCATTAAAAGACTTGTACTGTCATTCATACTTGACCATGGTGTAATTATATGCTATATACTGTAAAGGCCAACCTGCCTGTTTCCTATTTCTCAGTGTGTTGAATTTAAGATTGGACGCTCAAATTTGAGCCGTCTTATTTTATTTTATTTTTTCAGAACACATCATCTATTATTTTCCATCATTATGACTCCATCAGGAGCTTTCCCAGTGACACATCAGTAGCAGGCGTTCTGTACCGACAGTCAAATGGAATCTTCATCAGCCACAAAACAGCCAATCAAACATGATTTTCTTCTTTGTGCAGGTGCATGTGCACCTTTTCCTTTGCACGTGTGCGAGAGAGGGAGAGTTCTTCCAGTTCCTTTGTCCATGGCGATCTACGGAGAGGTTAACGGCATTGATGCCTGGGTGATTCCAGCTCAAGCACTCTCATCAGCAGACTCATTCTCTCTGCCGGCTGCACCCTGACCTCCCAATAACCATACACCATTGTTTCTATTTACCATTTACCAGAGATGGAGGGAAAACTGTAGAAAATGCGTGACAGGAAGAAAAAAAGAGAGAGACAGAGAGTTAGGGCTGCTATTGATTGGTTTCCACATGTATTGAAACCAGATATTGATTTTCTTTCTTTTTTTCAAATGGGAAAAAGTGCATTGTCCGACTGAAGGAGATTTCTGTGGGGATTTGGGGAAAGAGGAGTTGAAATGAGCATCCGGTGCTTCGTTGTCTCCTGTGGATTGTGTATAGGGCTGTGGTAATTGAATTGAGCGAACAGGGCCCTTCTTCGATATGGGCTCTCTTAAGGGTTTTAGGTCTTTCAGTGTATATCTGTAATATTTTCTGTTGAGGAGACTTCAACAGTCTAAGAAAGTTTTTGGAGAAACATGAAAGGGATTTGGCTCTTATTATGAGAATGAATTATTTTGTCATTAGTACTCAGTTACTACATAAATCAGCTTATTATTATTGTATTGCTCCAGGTTTATTATTAACATATCTCTTATGATCTGCTCTATTCTGAAAACATTAAACATTTCATTGAACATTTTTTCCTTTACCCACTCAATATCAGACCCAGTTCTGAGCTGAAATGAGATTTTATCCATGATGTTAAGTTTCATATTGTGGGTCCTTTTTTTGAGTAGCTGGTGTTGGGTGATTCATCCGTTTTAATCCGAACGCTGCCTGAGGGCCTGAAGATCACAGGCATAGAATTTAGATTTTTGGTTATGCCTCATGTGCGAAGAAACGTCTCCCGATTCTCTGAATCTTTTGATGATTTTAAGTACCATAGACTGGCCAATTAAAAGCTCTTACAATTTTATGTTGCGGAACAATATTCTAAACTTCCCCCTCAATTTGTAGACGTAGACATTGTAGACATTACTCCAGAAAGCTGAATCTCTGTCCAAGTGTGCCTGAGAGACTCTTTGTTACTGAGGTGCTCTCTTTTATACCTTATCATGTTACTTAGCTGTTACAAGTCAGCCTATTCATTTACAACATGTTGCCCCAGGTATTTCTTTTTAGTACCGCTGACTTTTTCAGCCTTTTTTGCCATCAACTTCAAGGTGAGATCACTTTCCACATTTAATATTTTTTCTACGTTCTCCCGTGAAAAGTAGTTTTGATTTCTAACTCTAAACAAGTGATCAGAATCAGAGTCAGAATAAGTTTTATTGCCATTGTTAGTGAACAGTGTTCACTGACTAGGAATTTGCTGCGGCGTAAGGTGCAAACATGTAACATAGGAATATAATTATAAAAATAAAGAAGAAAAATATATGAATATAAAATGTACAAGGTGTGTACAACAATACACAGTATACAGAGCAACAACAGTGCAGCTTCAGATGTTCTAAATCCAACCGGAAAGCGATCGTGTTTCGTCATCACGTGTTCTGGAATGGAAGACTTGAGAATCTGCTCAGATGTGAAGATTTCGCAGATAAGTTGTAATTCCTTTCTTCCGCTTGGCGATACTTTATAGGACGGTGTCCCGAGCCGTACCAAGGGGTATGAACATATGACCGATATCAGTTGAAGGACTTTTGGAGTGCTATGTCTACAAGGGTTGGAGCATGGCAGCAGAAACCTAACCCTCCATTGTTCACATTATTGAGTGTACGAGAATGAACAACCGGTGCTTTAACTCCTGCAATCAGATTTAATATCACTGAAAGCTGTCAACTCAGTTGTGTTATATGCAATGATGGTACTCTGGCTTAACTCAGTGGCAAGGCTACTGAATCAGCTTGTCAGCCAGTTAATTTCTTTTTTGTTGCACTTTCTATCATTGAGGACCCAAACTTCTGCTTTTCCATTGACACCCAGCATCAGCTCGTGTTAACATCTAAATCCAGTCATGTGTCTCCTGACTGTCTCTGTCACTTCACATGGAGGCTGAGTCGTCTCAATGGTCGCTGCCAGAGCTTTGACTGCCTGCTTCACATTCAGGCTGTGTCGGCCAGCTCTCCCACTCAATTTGCAATTAAGACCAAATTTAGAGCACTGAAGCCTGAAGGCAGGTGGGTGCCTGCACAAGGAACACGTTGCCTAGCAACTGGGGTGGGGGAGCCAAGAGGCTGTACCTGAGCTGTAGAGGGCAGTATTAGGAGGGTATGTGTGTTTCAATATGCTTTTGAGTAGGATTTTCAGGTTTGGATAATTCTAAACATTTAACGACAGAGGACATTTATAAAGAATAATGGTCTGTATTACATTTGAAATGGTGCATGAGTACAAAAATCACTTATGTATTGTTTATTTCATTCTATTATTTTTCTACTTGAAATGGAGCCCACTAAAAATTTTGCAGCTGAGTGTTTGCCTAACAGCCTGAACCTAATTTAACCATCCATCCATCCATTTCTATACTCTCTTTAACTCATTGTATGATGTTTGCAGAAATAGGGCACAACAGTTGAAGCTTAATTCGGAAACTCCACTTTCGGTTCAGTCAGGGTCACACAGATAATCTTTGCAGGGTACAGAAGTACCCTAGTTCACTCTTAGATCTCATGGAACTAAGCATGTTCATGCTTCACTGTGTATGATACTAAAAGATTTTTTTCAGCAGCTATGTGTTTTTGTTAAGATGCTATGCCATCTCCACTGAGGGAAGTTTCTGATTTGCCAATTGCCTGTTTTCTTTTTCTTTGTTGAAAAGATCAAATCATTACTACTAAGCCTAATAACTCTAACTCAAACACTCTAACTCTAATAAAATTTGGTGGAAAGTTGGTACATGAGCAAAGGAAGAACACATTAGATTTAGGTGTGGATCAGTATTACATTTTGCTAAAAATTGCCAAACACAACATTAACCTTGGAAGAGAACTATTCTTTTTTTGTATTTATCTGCAACTGTACACCCTCAATGTAAAACCCTAAATCCGAAAATTGTCGAAAAGGATGGAAAATGCAAATAGAAAGTGCTGGATTCCTTACACTTACTATCTCTTTTATTTGACTGCAGACAGTACAAACGCGATGTATTATCTTGTAACATGTTAATGTTATTTAAGTTTTCCAATATACATCCTTTTGCATTTCAACATGCAAGACATTGAAAAGAAAGTGGAAAACCTGCTCAACCCCACCTAAGACCCAGAAACTAAACATACACCGCAGCCAAGCATGATTGTGACACTTAACATGTTATTGTAATCATGAACTGTTACAAATGCAGTTTTAAAAAAAAAAAAGGGGGGGGGGGGGGGTCTTTGAGGAGCAAAGATGTTTATAGTATCTTCGGTTTGCCAACAAATTAATGAAAATATCTGCTATGGGGCCAAAACTAGGCAAAAACAGGGTGAAGATTTAAAAATCACTGGAGTCTTGAGAAAAAATCATCCACAAAGAAAACCTTGCGGGGAATTTGCATAATGTTCCTTGTGTCAGCCTACACTAGGCCAGTGACCTCAGATCTCTCAGGCAGCACTACATCAAGAATTATGCAGCAGCTGTGAAACATCAGTGATTGACAATTGTACTCTGGAAAATCTGGAATAATGCACTTTTATAGTCATGTCACTGTTCATTTTGGAATCATCCATATACTACGTCAGATTGCTTAACACATTGACTCCCAAGTCACATAAAACTACGTTTTTACTGCCCATGCGTTGGCTCCCACATGGTAAAAATACGTTTTTACGGTTTTTTTATGGATTCTGAATCTATACATTCTAATGCACATTCTGTGTGATTTTTGTAATTATGTGATGAACTGCTGACATAGAAGGCAGTCAAAAACTGGTGTCATCATCTGGACATTTTGATCATTACGCCAATGGCTTTGCGTCAACTCAAGAACAATTTTGATAACGCTGCATTGATTGTTGTGCATTTCCGCAGTTTGTCCAATCGCACGTGTCGGTTTCCAGAGGGTGGCGGTAAAGTAACATAAACAAACAACAAGAAGGAGAAGAAGACACGCGACAAGTCTAAGGAGGCGGTCTTATGAACAGGTTAGCTTTGCAACATGCGACACGACGCAAATCCTCTGACCCGGATATGTAAGTATCTAAAGTGCGACAGGCTGAAAGAGCGCACGTTTCACAAAAGCCCCGATATCTCAGTTTGTTGTTGATTTTGGTGGATACTCGCCATGGTTTAGCTAAGGATAGCTCGCTAATGGCGGCACCTAGAGACACGCAGTTTTGAACCACAAAGAGTTTAAAGTCTCAGCTTTCAAACGAGCCATAACATGTTTCAGTGGCCCTATCACATAATATGCTGTGACTGTACAAAAAACGTCAAAAAAATGGTTTAGAACGCTGGGATTCTACGACATAATTCTGTAAAAACCGCCGGTATTCAATGTGTTAAGAGTAATGAAAAGGAAGGAGTGATGTGCATACATTTTCTTTAAAAACAGTCCTAAGCTTGTGAATGTAAAACTTTGACATTTAAAATGTAATGACTGCTACATCAATGTCACTTTATAAAGGTCTAAAAGTGTATGTATGTTGCATGTTTGTAATTTGTCAACATATAAAGCCATTTCAATAATTAAACTGAATACTTGCCTAAATTTGTAAGCTAGCTTTTTTTTTTTCTCTGCAAAATATCTGTCAAGGGGCCAAAATGAGCCAAATTCATTAGAGTTAACTGAGCCAAGCTGCAGTTTGGACAAACTGCAAGGAAAGAGCAGTAATTTACATTTCACTGCAAACTTGATGAATGGAGTGTTGAACAGTCATTTGCACTCTTTGAACTGTGGCTGTTGCTTTGTTTGGAAGTTGTTAAAAATGAAAAAGGATTTGTTTTGTATTCAACATGGGCTATATCATTAACCTGACTCACGTCATCTGGCTGCGTTCACCAACTACACGCGGGGGCGTTCCCTTTCGTCACACAACCATCTGAGGAGCCTGGGAGTCATATGTGTTTCGTCCGATTAGAAAATAATCAGAGCCAATCATTAATCGCTGGGTGGGACTTTGGATGAATGGGCGGCGTTATGGCCGCCCATTCATGCTCCAGAGGGCGGGAGTCAGGTAAGCTCTGAGCTACGTCACGGGTTGAGTCATTGGGAGTGGCTGCAGTAGCGTGTCAGTCAAGATGACGGACAGATTCTTCATCCAATCACATGCACGAGTTTTAGAAAAAATAGCCCCATTTGAAATCATGTAGGTTGTGGGCTCGTCCCAGATGGTATGCGAATACCAGAGGGCGGGAGTCAGGTAACTATATCGTGCCAACAGTTTTTGATTTAGTTTTGGACTTGTTATTTGAATAGAATGTTCATTAGTTTCAGTGACATTTATTCATTCTTTCTACTTTAATATCTATCTATTTACAATATTTCTGTTTGTGGGAAGATTGCAACTTTGGTGTAGTCTTTTTTTTAAGATGTGAAATTTGGCTAAAAATGGACTTTAAATCATTTTTTAAAAGGGGCAAGTTAGCGTTATTATTTCTCAGAAGTTTGATGTAGAGTCAATTAGACAGACAGTTTCTGGAGATACCAACTATACTTCCCTCTCTGCTACATTTACAACTTTGTAACAGTTTGTTAACTGTCCTGTCCAGTGTTGGTCAAGTTACTTTTAAAAAGTAATTAGTTGCAGTTACTCAGATACCACATTGTAAAAGTAATTAGTTACTCAGCAAAGTAACTGTGGCGTTATTTTTTATGTTCTATAACGCTGTTACGTTCTATAACATCTTTAACATGAAATGTGTTTATATTAACTGATTGAAGAATAAAAACACTCTATACAGTAATTTAGAACATTCGGTATTTGAACTCAATAGATTGCATGCATATGATGCATAGAAATAAAAACATAAATATTGAATATAAAATGGTGATGGTGGTCACCCGTTTCTGACCCGAAAAATCGAGTGTTGTTTGTTTTCGAGTGGCTCCGTCTCCTTCGCTGGGGCTCACGCCAGCTGCATTTGGGCTTGGGGTTGGGTTAGCTAGCTGCATTTGGGCTTGGGGTTGGGTTAGCTAGCTGCATTTGGGCTTGGGGTTGGGTTAGCTAGCTGCATTTGGGCTTGGGGTTGGGTTAGCTAGCTGCATTTGGGCCTGGGGTTGGGTTAGCTAGCTGCATTTGGGCTTGGCGTTGGGTTAGCTAGCTGCATTTGGGCTTGGGGTTGGGTTAGCAGCTGCAGAAGCAACAAGTGCTTCATGTTCGCATGGGTTGATGTGAGGTGCTTCATTAGATCTGAGTTACTTGAGGCAGACGTGGATAAAGTTTTTTTCCCTGGGCATAGCGTGCATGTTACATACACATTCTTGCCTTTTATCTCCACGAGTGAGAAGTAGTGCCGGTACTTCCAGTTAGTGAACGCTACCTTTGAACTTCCCTGGCTCGTCGCCATTGTCATTGTCGTGTGTGTTTAGTAGTCGTCAGCGCGTGAAGTGAGACAGCGTGAGCAGGTCATCCGCCCACCCAGCCGATCATCATCGCATTTGCAACGGTGCCATCATCCCCACCCCTGCTCTCTCCAGGCAGCATGCAGCTTATGTGTAGCCAAAAGCCTACAACCAAATTGTAGTAACGCGCCACTTTATATTCTCAGTAACGATAACGGCGTTGTAACGGTGGGAAAAGTAATTAATTAGATTACTCCGTTACTGGAAAAATAACGCCGTTATACTTAAATGCCGTTTCTCCCAACACTGATCCTGTCAGAAAAAATGAGATGTTGGATTTATACTTTGTTAAAGATCCACATAGCTCATTTGCCTGTCCTTCATTAGGAAAAGCAAATAATAATCTGGCGCTTCTCTCGTCTCTCTACACAATCATTGTGCACCCTGTTACAAAAAAAAAAAGTGTGAGAATGTTGCTTTAAGAAACTGCAGAGGTGCTTTGATGCTATGCACTCTGTGAGCCACATGAAAATGACAACAATGCCACATCTGAGTGTGGAACAGATATTAAATTGACAATTACTTTTTTGTGGAGAGTATTGTCCACCACGAAAATGAGGTGCTTACCAAACAAGCTCTGGACCAGCAGCAATGTGAAAATGAAAAAGAGAGTTTCAGAGAGGGAAGTCGTAAGTTATTAAGGCATGTTCAGACACAACTGATATAGGGGCTAAAAAGGAGTAAGGAGGTGTATAGAAAATGGAACACAAGCTCCTACAAAATAATATGTAGGAATGTGTAGGATATGTGGTAAAGGGAGAAAAAGGACAAGGGGGCTCTGACGGATAGAAGCCTAGAAAGAGCTACTGAACTGAGCATATGTCTCCATAGGTTCAGGTCAGGACGATGCTAACATGCAAACATTCACCTCCCCTGTCTCCAGTAACAAAGACCTCTCATCTGGACCTGGAGCTTCCCTGTCACAAAGCCACATTGTCAACCTGCACTTCAGTCATGAATCTCAACATAGCCTCACCAAGATCTCACCCCCACCCCACCCTCCACATCTGGATGCATAGAGACCTCATATGTCCAGATGATGTCAGCCACGAGGTCCTGATGGAGTCAGAAAAAAGTTCTGGTGTTGTTCCATTCCCTAACAAATCTCATCCATCTGCCCTCAGTGACCACAGACCAGTTACACAAACATCCCATCTCTTGAACGTCCAGAAGAGACAGCTATTGCCTAAACCCAGCAAGCAAGTTAACACCTCTCAGCGCCCACCACAGTTTGATTATTGTCCTTGGGTAGAGGTAGAAATTGCCATCATTTACTTGCTTCAGCAAGCCCAGTCTCATCTGGACAAAGCAGGCAGCAATGAGAGGACCATATCTTCAATATCTCCAATTATTACAATTCATCCTGCGCTGTTTTGTGATGGGCTCCAGAAAATACAGATGGATACAATGTCTGCCTGAAGATGTTGCACATTTTCATCAAGTCTGTCATGGAGATTAGTTATTCTAGCATATTAAAAACACAAAAGTGGTGGGTGCATGGATATGTACTCATCACCCATGCCCCAACCCCACCCCAGGACTTTGTGAGCCACCTTTTGTATTACATCTACAATCCTTCAACCTCGCGGTGGTGTTCTTGGGTGATGAAATGTGTTTGGTTTGCACCAGCAGGGGCACCGCTAGGGATTTTGGGCCCCATGAAAATAATTTTTACTGGGCCCCCCAAACAGCGGGCCAAGAGGCCAGTGAAAATTTGTGATGCTATTTTATATAAAACTATGCATTTTGATGGTATTTTTTGACCATCATTCCCATATTTGTGAAAAAGTCACACAGTCTGCTGCACACACCACAAATGTTCTCCTCTGTTCCTACTGCACTTCTTCTATTTCAGTGATAGCTGAATTTGAACAAAATAAAAAAGATTATATATATGCTTTTTAAAGCATTAAAATTGTTCAGAACGATTTTTATTTCATTTATTTTAATTAATCTTTTCGATAATGATAGATCAATCTTTTATATCTTTTGTGTGTATTGTTTTTTGTTCTTATCTGACATTTGAGACTGTAATAAAGTTTATCATTATTATTAATTCAGCACACAGCTGCTCACCTCCTTCCTTATGCGGGGGCACTGGGGCTGTTTCAGGGGCAGGTGGAGTTGGGGGCTGACTGGCAGCTGCTGCTGCTGCACTTGACGTATCTATTCGGAACGAGGCATCATTTTGACAGAGGGGAGGTCAACTGATTGAATATGAACTGCTTGCTAAACGTTTGACTGCATTACTTATTTAACTAAAACAACAGTGAAATGTAAAAATCCAGAGTTTTTTTCAGAAATATGAGCTTAATGTTATAAAGTTATTGTTACCAGTACATTGTAAATGAAATATATTTGTGATTATAAATTAGTTAACAACTTAGTGTCATATTATTTTTTGTCAGTATTGTAAATTTGTTAAGGTCTCTCTGGGCCCCTGGACTCCTTCTCCCCCCCCCCACACACACACTTTTGGCGCCCCTGTGCACCACACAGCATTTTCCTTCAAGGAAAAAATGCTAAATTTTAGTCTCATCTGAGCAGTAAACCTTTTTCCTTGGTGGACAGCCTATTCAGGTTTGTTGTAATGCTATATTCTTTCCATTTTGCGATGATAGAATCAATTCTCTACTAATTCTCTACTAATTCTTTATTACCCAACCTTGATTTGTACCCTTGCACAACTTTGTCACCGACTTGTTTGGATAGATTCTTGGTCTTTGTGGTGTTGCTTGTTGGTGCCTCTTAATTAGTGGTGTTGCAGAATCTAGGGTATTTCAGAAAAGTTGTAAAAACACAGAGATCATGTGACACTTGGATTGCATGCAGACTATATTTGACTATGTTATTTCTTAAGGTAACTGATAGAACAAGATCTTTTTTAGGGGCTTAATGCCAAAGGGGAGAATATCTATATCACTTTTAGTCATTTTATTTTCAAAAATATTCTTTTTTACACCATACTTTTCCAATTTTGACTATTGTTTGTAGTTTTTCTTTTTTACATAAAATTCTAAAGGATAGATTGTACTAGTACCCCGCTACTTTCCACACCATAAACTCAACCCCACCCCCCGAAAAAAGGAAAAATGCCAAGTGGGTGAGTTGCCAAAGAGGCAGTGAGATTGCAGGGAAATTGTAGAAGTGGCCCTTGCGTCCCTGGCTTCACCTTCTGCCCCCACCCATGACCCTAACCAAGTCATATACAATTACTTACCATAAATACAGCACAGCAACTGAACAAGTTCTTTCATGAGACTGCCAGTGGACACAGACTGTAGTCTCCAAGATATAGCTAAAGGGGAAATTAACAGTGATACAAGGGAATTTCATTCCATGTTTTCATTCCTCCAAGAGTTCCTCAAATATTGCTACTACCAATATGATACAGCACAGATCAAGGGTCACCTTATGTGTATCTCATTAAGAGATTTCACTCTAAGAAAGGTTACATTTACACAAAGGAAATTAAATTATATATCTAATGCACAACATTAAAAGTTCATCATGATTCGTAATATATCGTATGTCCCCCTCAAAACAGAAAAGTTCACAGTAATACTATTGCCCCTGGTCAACAATAACCCAGACTTAAACAGTTGGCATGCATTTTATAGGCAAACACTATCCCCCAATTGGTATCATCTTCCATATTTGCATCTGCTTGGATGCTGAGAGTGGCAAATTGACTGAGAAAATAGCCATATTACCACACAGTGGGAGAGGGAGTGTGTCATGTGCAGCAAACAAAAGAAGATGACAGCAATGGCCCTCACACCGAGCAAATGTCTGCTCTCAACTCAGCCGTATCACATCCACAGAGTGTATGCATGTGTGCATTTGTAACAAAGAAGGAGATGGAAGACAATGGTAGAGATAATGTCAAAGATTTTTGATGATTTGTATACTCTGGAACCCGTCATGGGTGAGGAAAAATTTAGCTTTTTAATGCCTGATATTTGATTATAATGCCCCACATTCTGTTTCAGCTGTTAGACAGGGTTGTTCAGCTACTTTGTTTTTATAGCATGCACTTGTCACAATGTAAGAAATTTAATTTCACTCGAGTGAAAATGAAACTGAATAAATAGATAAATAAAAATGACTTTTGGTAACCTTTAGCCTTTTAGGACCTGATTTTACTTAGATGATAGAAGCGGTAACAACATGCCAACGAGCAGATGAAGCATAATGTTGATTATATCTTAAAAATGGAACATCTCATGTTGATTTTAAGTGAACAGCTGGTTTTCCTAGGTGATGTGTTAAAAAACAGGGAGTTTTAATGAGTAGCCAAATCATTGTAGGCAAACCAGGTAATTCAAATATTTGATCAGATTCCAAGTGTCCAGCTCCAAGTCTTATAGAAAAACATGAAATGTTCACAAAGAAAAAATCATTGTACATGTGTTGATAGACATGAATTTCACATCTTTTTTTGTGTCACACAGTATGACTTTCAAGGTAAAGTACAGTATTTAGTTTCATGTCTGCACTATGTTTTGTGTTTTTTTGCTGTCGGTATGTTGCTAACCATCAGGTGGTTAGCAATAAAAAGGACATTTTGCAGTGCATCAAGATAACACTATTTAAGCCATGGTTTACAGTTATTTTGACCAAGCTATGTTCAACATCTTTGTTTGTCTTTGCTCTAAGGATTAATTTCTGTCATCCGTCCCTTAACTGAGAAAAAAAAAGCATTGTTTAAAAGACATTTTTAATCTCAATGGGATTTTTCCTGGTTGAGAAAAGGTTGGAAAAAGATTATTTCTTAACCTAACCAGATAGTTTGTAATCCCTTCACCTAACCTTATCATTTTCTAATGATATTCAATTCAATTCAATTCAAAAATACTTTATTTATCCCAGAGGGAAATTAAATGTTGATGTAACTCAATTAAATCAAGGAGTTATTATAGATGCTGATGGCTGTGGGCAGGAAAGATTTCCTGTAGCGGTCCGTTTTGCATCCAAACTGAAGAAGCCTTTGACTGAAGAGACTCTGTTTTCCGATAACAGTCTCATGGAGAGGATGTTCAGGGTTGTCCATAATTCTCTTGATTTTATGCAAAATCCTTCTTTGCATTATTGTCTCCAGAGGTTCCACAGTCGTCCCCAGAACAGAACCAGCCTTCCTTATCAGGTTGTTGAGTCTTTTTAGGTCCCTTGTTCTGATGCTGCTGCCCCAACAGATGACTCAAGAGGAAATGACGCTCTCAACAACAGACTTGTAGAAGATCTGCAACATCTTGTTGCAAACCTTGAAGGACCTTAGCTTCCTCAAGAAGTACAGTCTGCTCTGTTCTTTCTTGTAGATTGCTTCACTGTTGTGTCTCCAGTCCAGTCTGTTGTCCACATGAACACCAAGGTATTTATATTCCTCAACCAGCTCCACTTCTTCTCCCATGATGGAAACAGGGTTTGATCTGACCCTGTTTCTCCTGAAATATACAATCATCTCCTTTGTTTTGTTAACATTCAAGATGAGATGATTGTTCCCACACCATGCCACAAAGCGGTCCACCAGCTCTCTGTACTCAGCTTCTTGTCCATCTCTGATACACCCGACAACTGCAGAGTCATCTGAATGTTTCTGTAGATGACAGGAGTCTGACTTGTACTGGAAGTCTGAAGTGTACAGAGTGAAAAGGAATGGTGAGAGTACAGTCCCCTGTGGTGCTCCTGTGCTGCTGATCACCTGGTTAGACACACAATTCTTCAGTCTGACAAACTGTGGTCTGTTTGTCAGGTAGTCATTAATCCAGGTGATTGTTGAGGCCTCCACCTGAGTCTTCTGGAGTTTCAGACGAAGCAGATCAGGCTGGATTGTGTTAAATGCACTGGAGAAATCAAAGAACATGATCCTCACAGTGCTGCCTGCTTTGTCCAGATGACAGTGGGTTTGTTGAAGCAGGTGTATGATAGCGTCTTCAACTCCAACTCCATGGCGATAAGCAAACTGCAGGGGGTCCTGATATGTGCTGGTTTGCTTACACAGGTGGGTCAACAGGAGTCTCTCCAGGACCTTCATGATGTGGGATGTCAGGGCAACAGGTCTGTAGTCATTGATGACTGAAGGGTGAGTTTTCTTTGGTACCGGAACCAGACAGGATGTCTTCCACAACAGTGGCACCTTCTTTTGGGTCAAGCTAAGGTTGAAAAGGTGTTGCAGAATCCCACAGAGCTGCTCTGCACAGGCCTTCAGGACTCGGGGGCTGACACCATCTGGACCTGCAGCCTTGTTCCAGTTCAGTCTCTCCAACTGCCTCTTCACCTGACTTCTAGAAACAGAAAAGTGGGAGGGGGAGGCAAAGGGGACAGCAGCATCTCCTGATTGGGTTGAAGACAAACTAGTGGAAGCAGAAGAATCCATGACTAAGGTGGAGGTGGAGATATTACAGGAAAGCTGTGGGTCAGAGGAGGGTGGGATGTCTCTTTGGCTGGGAACAGGAGGGGAGGATGGTGAGCTTGTTCCTGAACTGAACCTGTTGAAGAATGTGTTCAGCTCATTTGCTCTGTCCAGACTTCCATCCATCCGATCCTCCCTCTGCTTGAGGCCTGTGATCTTCTTCATTCCTGACCACACATCTCTGATATTGTTCCTCTGCAGTTTACTCTCAAGCTTCTTTCTATACACCTCCTTGCTCTCTCTGATCTTGACTTTGAGCTGCTTCTGTATACTCCTCAGTAACTCCCTGTCTCGCTCCCTAAAGGCTCTTTTTTTCTTGTTCAATAGTTCCTTTAGCTCACTGGTGATCCAGGGTTTGTTATTAGGGAAGCATCTCACTGTTCTGGTGGGGATGGTGTTGTCCACACAGAAGTTTATATAGTCAGTCACACACTCAGTCATGGCATTAATGTCCTCTCCATGTGGCTTACAAAGAGAAATCCAATCGGTTGCATCAAAACAACCCTGTAAGGCTTCTTCAGCTTCCTGTGACCACTTTCTAACAGTCCTTTTTGTGACAGGTAGTCTCCGGACAAGGGGTTTATATGCTGAACAGAGAAAAACAAGGTTGTGATCTGATTTACCCAGGGGAGGTCTTGATTTGGAAATGTATGAATCCTTGACATTTGTGTAAAACAAATCCAATGTCTTGTTTTCTCTGGTAGAGCAGCTGACAAACTGTTGCAAAGTTGGCAGTGTAGCAGAGAGTGAGGCATGATTAACTAGCTACATCAACATTTAATTTCCCTCTGGGATAAATAAAGTATTTTTGAATTGAATTGAATTTCTAGAATGCGCTGCTGAGGGTGGCAGCATGTTGGAGTAGCTCTGTACCTCACATTGAGATTTTTCTTTTTTTCTAAATTTCATTCCTGTTATTTCTTGGAAGAAATTGCATTTTTTGGACAACTGTTCCTTCCTGCCTTGGATGCTGTGCAGCTGGATTAATTTTTCCCAATACTTTTGTATATTTTACTCTTTTGTCATGATGCATCACCATAGCAACAAGGTGGTTTACAACAGGGAGCAGCTGAATAGCATTGGAAAAGCAGAAATAATTCGACAACTGAAGCCAGAAATCCCACTGGAATTGAAAAGGAGGCGTCGTGGATGCAGAGCAGGAGCAAAGAGGAGAGAAAGAAAGAAGAAGAAGTTCAAACCATCTCTGCCATCCTGCATCATGGGAAATGTAAGATCGTTAGCTAACAAGTTGGATGAACTTTTAGCCTTGATAAGGACTCAGCAAGAATATCGGGAATGTAGCATTATGTGTTTTACTGAGACATGGCTACAGGATCATATACCCGACTCCAGCGTCTCTCTGCCGGGCTTCCTGACTGTACGAGCAGATCGAGATTTAAAGAGTAGCAGGAAAAGGAAAGGGGGTGGATTGGCAGTGCTTGTCAACAACAGATGGTGTCACCCAGGACATGTTACTGTGAAGAGTCGTATCTGCAGTCCTGACATTGAACTATTGGCAGTAAGTTTTCGTCCATATTATTTGCCAAGAGAGTTCACCAGTGTTGTTTTGGTGGCTGTTTACATTCCACCCTCAGCTGTTGCCGACACTGCATGTGATGTCATCAGTTCCGTTGTTGCTAAGATACAGACTCAACACCCCAATTCTTTTGTGGCAATATCTGGTTATTTTAATCATGCCTCACTCTCTGCTACACTGCCAACTTTTCAACAGTTTGTCAGCTGCTCTACCAGAGAAAACAAGACATTGGATTTGTTTTACACAAATGTCAAGGATTCATACATTTCCAAATCAAGACCTCCCCTGGGAAAATCAGATCACAACCTTGTTTTTCTCTGTTCAGCATATAAACCCCTTGTCCAGAGACTACCTGTCATAAAAAGGACTGTTAGAAAGTGGTCAGAGGAAGCTGAAGAAGCCTTACAGGGTTGTTTTGATGCAACTGATTGGATTTTTCTTTGTAAGCCACATGGAGAGGACATTAATGCCATGACTGAGTGTGTGACTGACTATATAAACTTCTGTGTGGACAACACCATCCCCACCAGAACAGTGAGATGCTTCCCTAATAACAAACCCTGGATCACCAGTGAGCTAAAGGAACTATTGAACAAGAAAAAAAGAGCCTTTAGGGAGCGAGACAGGGAGTTACTGAGGAGTATACAGAAGCAGCTCAAAGTCAAGATAAGAGAGAGCAAGGAGGTGTATAGAAAGAAGCTTGAGAGTAAACTGCAGAGGAACAATATCAGAGATGTGTGGTCAGGAATGAAGAAGATCACAGGCCTCAAGCAGAGGGAGGATCGGATGGATGGAAGTCTGGACAGAGCAAATGAGCTGAACACATTCTTCAACAGGTTCAGTTCAGGAACAAGCTCACCATCCTCCCATCCTGTTCCCAGCCAAAGAGACATCCCACCCTCCTCTGACCCACAGCTTTCCTGTAACATCTCCACCTCCACCTCAGTCATGGATTCTTCTGCTTCCACTAGTTTGTCATCAACCCAATCAGGAGATGCTGCTGTCCCCTTTGCCTCCCCCTCCCACTTTTCTGTTTCTAGAAGTCAGGTGAAGAGGCAGTTGGAGAGACTGAACTGGAACAAGGCTGCAGGTCCAGATGGTGTCAGCCCCCGAGTCCTGAAGGCCTGTGCAGAGCAGCTCTGTGGGATTCTGCAACACCTTTTCAACCTTAGCTTGACCCAAAAGAAGGTGCCACTGTTGTGGAAGACATCCTGTCTGGTTCCGGTACCAAAGAAAACTCACCCTTCAGACATCAATGACTACAGACCTGTTGCACTGACATCCCACATCATGAAGGTCCTGGAGAGACTCCTGTTGACCCACCTGTGTAAGCAAACCAGCACATATCAGGACCCCCTGCAGTTTGCTTATCGCCATGGAGTTGGAGTTGAAGACGCTATCATACACCTGCTTCAACAAACCCACTGTCATCTGGATAAAGCAGGCAGCACTGTGAGGATCATGTTCTTTGATTTCTCCAGTGCATTTAACACAATCCAGCCTGATCTGCTTAGTCTGAAACTCCAGAAGACTCAGGTGGAGGCCTCAACAATCACCTGGATTAATGACTACCTGACAAACAGACCACAGTTTGTCAGACTAAAGAATTGTGTGTCTAACCAGGTGATCAGCAGCACAGGAGCACCACAGGGGACTGTACTCTCACCATTCCTTTTCACTCTGTACACTTCAGACTTCCAGTACAAGTCAGACTCCTGTCATCTACAGAAATATTCAGATGACTCTGCAGTTGTCGGGTGTATCAGAGATGGACAAGAAGCTGAGTACAGAGAGCTGGTGGAACGCTTTGTGGCATGGTGTGGGAACAATCATCTCATCTTGAATGTTAACAAAACAAAGGAGATGATTGTAGATTTCAGGAGAAACAAGGTCAGATCAAACCCTGTTTCCATCATGGGAGAAGAAGTGGAGGTGGTTGAGGAATATAAATACCTTGGTGTTCATGTGGACAACAGACTGGACTGGAGACACAACAGTGAAGCAATCTACAAGAAAGGACAGAGCAGACTGTACTTCTTGAGGAAGCTAAGGTCCTTCAAGGTTTGCAACAAGATGTTGCAGATCTTCTACAAGTCTGTTGTTGAGAGCGTCATTTCCTCTTGCGTCATCTGTTGGGGCAGCAGCATCAGAACCAGGGACCTAAAAAGACTCAACAACCTGATAAAGAAGGCTGGTTCTGTTCTGGGGACGACTGTGGAACCTCTGGAGACAATAATGCAAAGAAGGATTTTGCATAAAATCAAGAGAATTATGGACAACCCTGAACATCCTCTCCATGAGACTGTTATCAGAAAACAGAGTCTCTTCAGTCAAAGGCTTCTTCAGTTTGGATGCAAAACGGACCGCTACAGGAAATCTTTCCTGCCCACAGCCATCAGCATCTATAATAACTCTTTGATTTAATTGAGCTACATCAACATTTAATTTCCCTCTGGGATAAATAAAGTATTTTGAATTGAATTTTGAATTGAATTGAATTGAATTGAATTAAAATCACCAGATATTGCCACAAAAGAATTGGGGTGTTGTGTCTGTATCTTAGCAACAACGGAACTGATGACATCACATGCAGTGTCGGCAACAGCTGAGGGTGGAATGTAAACAGCCACCAAAACAACACTGGTGAACTCTCTTGGCAAATAATATGGACGAAAACTTACTGCCAATAGTTCAATGTCAGGACTGCAGATACGACTCTTCACAGTAACATGTCCTGGGTGACACCATCTGTTGTTGACAAGCACTGCCAATCCACCCCCTTTCCTTTTCCTGCTACTCTTTAAATCTCGATCTGCTCGTACAGTCAGGAAGCCCGGCAGAGAGACGCTGGAGTCGGGGATATGATCCTGCAGCCATGTCTCAGTAAAACACATTATGCTACATTCCCGATATTCTTGCTGAGTCCTTGTCAAGGCTAGAAGTTCATCCAACTTGTTAGCTAACGATCTTACATTGCCCATGATGACGGATGGCAGAGATGGTTTGAACTTCTTCTTTCTTTCTCTCCTCTTTGCTCCTGCTCTGCATCCACGACGCCTCCTTTTCAATTCCAGTGGGATTTCTGGCTTCAGTTGTCGAATTATTTCTGCTTTTCCAATGTTAATCAGCTGCTCCCTGTTGTAAATCACCCTGTTGCTATGGTTATGCATCATAACAAAATATGATATGATACCAAATAAGGAGATATGTCAGTCCCAGAACCTAAGTCAATAGATTACCTTTTGATTACAGTTTCAGACACCTCTCTGAGACGATGTAGCCAAGTCACAACTCACAGGATTTAAAGGATCTGTTGCAAGCATCTATGTCCCAAATATCACAGGTTACAAACGGAGGCGTTACAATGTTAAATCTATAAACAGCAACGGTATATTTGGCAGGTGGCCATAATATTTCCCCTTGCAGGTATCTTGATTATTTTTGCTCATTATATTTGCTAAAGCTATGACAATTTTTGACACACTTACTCATTCAACATTGATTGTGAGCTGTTTCAAATCAAATCAAATTTATTTATATAGCACATTTCATGTACAAACAATTCAAAGTGCTTTACATAAAATAAAAGCATTGCAGCAGGGAGTGGAAGAGGCATTAAAATACATAAAAGAATATAAAGAGAAAAAAATAAAATAATTTAAATGAATTTAAAAACAAGCAACAGTCTAGATAAGTTCAAAGATATCGTGCAGATTTCATGCATAGACACATGAGAACAGAAATGTTTTTAACCTGGATTTAAAAATGTCTACATTTGGTGAAAGTTTAATCTCCACTGGCAGTTTGTTCCACTTGTTTGCAGCATAACAGCTAAATGCTGCTTCTTCACCTGTTTCTAAACTTTATGCGGGTACTACGCTCAAGATTAAGATCTGTTTCTTTGAGAACAAAGGAGTATTCAGTATTTTTACTCATGAAAACAAGCCAAATAAATCCTCTATCACTGCCAGTAGTAGTGTGTTTATCATGAGTGCACTGGGGGCTACAGAAGCAGTCCAGAAACTCCTACTGACTCCCAGGAAACGAGACTGTAACAACTAAAAGAGATGCCATTACACTGTATTCTATGGGCCGGCCTTCAAGCCCCATGTGGTAGTCCAAATTGTGTAACCCATGCAATGGTTGAGTTAGACAACAAGCTCCGATAAACCTGGCTTTCTCAGATAATTAGGCGCTTTTATTACTTTTGACTGGACAGCTGATGACAGCCCCACACAGAAGGACTGTCAGCATGCTGCCAGTTGTCTTGGTAACAGATAAAAATCGATCAAACAAGTCTCTTTTTGTCCGAATTGTTGCTGTTAGTTTCAGAGCCTCTGCTTGAGATGTTACAGCCAGTAAAAGTGCATTTATGTATAGAGAAAGTGAGCTGTGCCTGCTCTTGTAGCCCTGACCCTCAATGAAAATTAGTGTGCACCTGGGTATGTGTGTTTCCAATCTGTGCCTCTCTTTAACTACTGCAGGATTAACTGACATGGGAATGAATTTCACTAAAAAGCTAAGTGTATGACTAATTATATATATATATATATTTGAGATTTTTGATACAAAGACAAAAGTAAGACTACAAACAGTTCTGCACAAGGTACATTCCCCTTTTTGAAACACACATCTTTACATAAGCAGAAGCAGCAACTCCTGTTTCTGATCCATATTTAACCCAGTGTTTATTTTCTATCTGTATGAAATATCTTTATTGATTGAAACTATTTAAAATATGATATAGTACAAAAAGGGAAAATTCAGATTGTCATCCAGCAAAAGAAGATTCTACTGTTTTTAAAAATGCATTTAGTGGTGACCACAGCCACTGATACAAAAACAATGACGTAATATTACTACTATAAATCCACCAAAACATAGCATCACATTATTTTCTCCTCCATAACCCAGTGATGCTGATTTGATAATGCAGGCAAAAAGGCTCTGATGATCCAAATGGAGTAGTTAGTCTTAAAAAAAGTATTCACATACTGAATACTTATATCTTAGCCAGCAATTTATACTACTGGCAATAGAATGCCTCTTTCACTGGCACTTTCTTTCTGTTGCTTACTCATTCACAACTGCTCTTTTCAGGACTTACTTTCTTTTCTTTAGTGTATGTATTTGCATGTAAAATGCGTGTGTGTGTGAGATTGCAATGAGCAGAGGGTGTGTGTATTAGAAAGTCCTCAATTTCACACATGCTTAATCTCGAGTGAGTTTGGCATGAAGAGATTTGTGGAGGAGTGCATGTGTGTTGGGGGTTTGGGTGCTAGAGGTTGAGGGAATGAGGAAGGAGGACAAGGACTGGGAATGTTGGGGGTGCAGGACTTCCATGTTTAATGAAGTGACAAAAGGAACTTTGGTCTGCTGTCCTTCTATTTCTTTTGTTCTCTGTCTCTCATCACCATGCCCTCCATTTTTTTTTTGGTGCTGTGTCTTTTCAGTAGCAACTCATATTAACTAATGCTTTGCAGGCGATTAATGGGGATGACAGACAAAATATCCCATTTTTTCTTTCCTGGCAATTATGTATATGAATACAAAACAAATCATGCGTGTGGGACTCACTGGATACATACTAACATGTTTTTTTGTTTTTTTTTTCCCTTGTCCTGTCCAGCATTATGGCAGCAGAATTGTAATCTGAATGCCATTTATGCCAAACACATTTGCTTTGCTAAGGGAAGCTATATGAATGGAAAGCTCCCCTTGTTTCCCAAGTACTACTTATTTATTTATTTTTGTTACAATACTTTACATGTAATAGTGCCGAACATGACGGGAAAGTGGCAGAGTAAAGAAATAGAAAACAATGATAAATCAGACGACCAGTCGCTATATCTGCAGAAACCAAACAGAAGACATCTCACGGCCTCTGTGGGGAATCCAGGCGGAGAACCACTGGGATCAAATATAAGCAGACAAACAAAACAACAACAAAAAGAAAGCACAAGCAGCAACAACATCAGCAGCAAGCACATACAACACAACCATGGAAACGGATGGCCCGAAACTACAGGACGACACAGCAACAGCATGGTAAGCATGCGACTGGGCAAATGAATGTGTATGTGTGTGCATGCACATGCCATACACATGGCACAGGTCCCACATGCTCAGTTATGAGTGTATAGGTGTATGTATATACACCTATACACTCATAACTGTACACCTATTCACTACATATTTTATTATTGTCCCTATGTAAAGATGGTGACTGCACATCTCCTTCACCACGTAAAAATAGGAATACTTACAAGCCCCTGGCTGAGTGTCTCAGTGATGGAGTTTTCCCCAGTGAGCGTGAAGGTTGTCTCCTCATGCCTACACGATGCCGAGGGAAATCTCTGACTGCGGGGTGAACTGTGAATTTCTGACAGACTGGTCACAATTACTGTAAAGTAATAGTAAACATGTGTTGGTAGACATTACTTTTAAAAGTAACAGTCAGACCTTCAACTAGCTCTGTACCTCACATTGAGATTTCTTTTTTTCTAAATTTCATTCCTGTTATTTCTTGGAAGAAATTGCATTTTTTTGGACAACTGTTCCTTCCTGCCTTGGATGCTGTGCAGCTGGATTAATTTTTCCCAATACTTTTGTATATTTTACTCTTTTGTCATGATGCATAACCATAGCAACAAGGTGGTTTAAAACAGGGAGCAGCTGATTAATATCGGAAAAACAGAAATAATTCGACAACTGAAGCCAGAAATCCCACTGGAATTGAAAAGGAGGCGTCGTGGATGCAGAGCAGGAGCAAAGAGGAGAGAAAGAAAGAAGAAGTTCAAACCATCTCTGCCATCCGTCATCATGGGAAATGTAAGATCGTTAGCTAACAAGTTGGATGAACTTCTAGCCTTGACAAGGACTCAGCAAGAATATCGGGAATGTAGCATTATGTGTTTTACTGAGACATGGCTACAGGATCATATACCCGACTCCAGCGTCTCTCTGCCGGGCTTCCTGACTGTACGAGCAGATCGAGATTTAAAGAGTAGCAGGAAAAGGAAAGGGGGTGGATTGGCAGTGCTTGTCAACAACAGATGGTGTCACCCAGGACATGTTACTGTGAAGAGTCGTATCTGCAGTCCTGACATTGAACTATTGGCAGTAAGTTTTCGTCCATATTATTTGCCAAGAGAGTTCACCAGTGTTGTTTTGGTGGCTGTTTACATTCCACCCTCAGCTGTTGCCGACACTGCATGTGATGTCATCAGTTCCGTTGTTGCTAAGATACAGACACAACACCCCAATTCTTTTGTGGCAATATCTGGTGATTTTAATCATGCCTCACTCTCTGCTACACTGCCAACTTTTCAACAGTTTGTCAGCTGCTCTACCAGAGAAAACAAGACATTGGATTTGTTTTACACAAATGTCAAGGATTCATACATTTCCAAATCAAGACCTCCCCTGGGTAAATCAGATCACAACCTTGTTTTTCTCTGTTCAGCATATAAACCCCTTGTCCAGAGACTACCTGTCACAAAAAGGACTGCTAGAAAGTGGTCACATGATGCTGAAGAAGCCTTACAGGGTTGTTTTGATGCAACCGATTGGATTTCTCTTTGTAAGCCACATGGAGAGGACATTAATGCCATGACTGAGTGTGTGACTGACTATATAAACTTCTGTGTGGACAACACCATCCCCACCAGAACAGTGAGATGCTTCCCTAATAACAAACCCTGGATCACCAGTGAGCTAAAGGAACTATTGAACAGGAAAAAAAGAGCCTTTAGGGAGCGAGACAGGGAGGTACTGAGGAGTATACAGAAGCAGCTCAAAGTCAAGATCAGAGAGAGCAAGGAGGTGTATAGAAAGAAGCTTGAGAGTAAACTGCAGAGGAACAATATCAGAGATGTGTGGTCAGGAATGAAGAGGATCACAGGCCTCAAGCAGAGGGAGGATCGGATGGATGGAAGTCTGGACAGAGCAAATGAGCTGAACACATTCTTCAACAGGTTCAGTTCAGGAACAAGCTCACCATCCTCCCCTCCTGTTCCCAGCCAAAGAGACATCCCACCCTCCTCTGACCCACAGCTTTCCTGTAACATCTCCACCTCCACCTCAGTCATGGATTCTTCTGCTTCCACTAGTTTGTCATCAACCCAATCAGGAGATGCTGCTGTCCCCTTTGCCTCCCCCTCCCACTTTTCTGTTTCTAGAAGTCAGGTGAAGAGGCAGTTGGAGAGACTGAACCGGAACAAGGCTGCAGGTCCAGATGGTGTCAGCCCCCGAGTCCTGAAGGCCTGTGCAGAGCAGCTCTGTGGGATTCTGCAACACCTTTTCAACCTTAGCTTGACCCAAGAGAAGGTACCACTGTTGTGGAAGACATCCTGGTTCCGGTACCAAAGAAAACTCACCCTTCAGATATCAATGACTACAGACCTGTTGCACTGACATCCCACATCATGAAGGTCCTGGAGAGACTCCTGTTGACCCACCTGTGTAAGCAAACCAGCACATATCAGGACCCCCTGCAGTTTGCTTATCGCCATGGAGTTGGAGATGAAGACGCTATCATACATCTGCTTCAACAAATCCACTGTCATCTGGATAAAGCAGGCAGCACTGTGAGGATCATGTTCTTTGATTTCTCCAGTGCATTTAACACAATCCAGCCTGATCTGCTTCGTCTGAAACTCCAGAAGACTCAGGTGGAGGCCTCAATCACCTGAATCAATGACTACCTGACAAACAGACCACAGTTTGTCAGACTGAAGAATTGTGTGTCTAACCAGGTGATCAGCAGCACAGGAGCACCACAGGGGACTGTACTCTCACCATTCCTTTTCACTCTGTACACTTCAGACTTCCAGTACAAGTCAGACTCCTGTCATCTACAGAAATATTCAGATGACTCTGCAGTGGTCGGGTGTATCAGAGATGGACAAGAAGCTGAGTACAGAGAGCTGGTGGACCGCTTTGTGGCATGGTGTGGGAACAATTATCTCATCTTGAATGTTAACAAAACAAAGGAGATTATTGTAGATTTCAGGAGAAACAGGGTCAGATCAAACCCTGTTTCCATCATGGGAGAAGAAGTGGAGGTGGTTGAGGAATATAAATACCTTGGTGTTCATGTGGACAACAGACTGGACTGGAGACACAACAGTGAAGCAATCTACAAGAAAGGACAGAGCAGACTGTACTTCTTGAGGAAGCTAAGGTCCTTCAAGGTTTGCAACAAGATGTTGCAGATCTTCTACAAGTCTGTTGTTGAGAGCGTCATTTCCTCTGGTGTCATCTGTTGGGGCAGCAGCATCAGAACCAGGGACCTAAAAAGACTCAACAACCTGATAAAGAAGGCTGGTTCTGTTCTGGGGACGACTGTGGAACCTCTGGAGACAATAATGCAAAGAAGGATTTTGCATAAAATCAAGAGAATTATGGACAACCCTGAACATCCTCTCCATGAGATTGTTATCGGAAAACAGAGTCTCTTCAGTCAAAGGCTTCTTCAGTTTGGATGCAAAACGGACCGCTACAGGAAATCTTTCCTGCCCACAGCCATCAGCATCTATAATAACTCTTTGATTTAATTGAGCTACATCAACATTTAATTTCCCTCTGGGATAAATAAAGTATTTTTGAATTGAACATACAACACAGGAAGAGATTTTCACATGTGCCTAAGGATGCTAGGGACATGGTATCTGGATGGGCCATGTTCACGACTTCCAGTTTAGATGCAGCTTCAATGAGCTGGGCCAGAAGGTCACTGCTGGAAAGGCCATGGAAAAGGAATTTTCAATTACAATGTTTGGTGGCTCAAATACTTTGTACTTTCAGGGTGTACTTTGTCTGGATGGTGAACTGCTGACCCATACTAGGAATATCACTTTGGCAGAGGTTACTAAGGTAATAGTCAAAAAGCTCCCTGGTGGTCAAGATTGACTACCAATCTACATGTGTTTCGTGGACTTGGAGAAGGCTCACAATTGTGTTCCTCTGGGGATTCTGTGATGTTGTGGGGGTACTGGGCACCAGAGCTACTGTTGTCCCCATATTAGGTTCTTGTACAACCAAAGCAAGAGCTGTGTCCGCATCATCAGCACAAAGTAGAGCATGCTTACGGTGCATGTTGGACTCTACCAGGGCTGTCTCTTGTCCCAGATCCTGTTTGTAGTGTTTAGGGACATGATCTTGAGACGTATTTGGGGAGAGCGTTTGGTTTGATAACTTTGGAATTGCACTGTGCAGCTGGAATTAAGCCAGCTCCTCCAATACTTGTTAGGCCCTGGTACCCAAAAGGGTGGAGTGCTACCTCCAGGTCGGGGATGGGTCCTTGTCTCAAGCAGAGGAGTTTTAGCATTTCCAGATCCTGTTTATGAGTGACGGCAGGATGGACAAGAGATGGACAGATGCATGAGGGTGCTGCGCCCATCTATTGTGGTGAAGACGGAGCAGAGCCAAAGGGCGAGGGTGAGGAGTTGGAATGTCTGAGCTCAGAGTAGAACTGCTGCTCCGAGGCATCAAAAGGAGTCCGCTCAGTCAGAGGTGGCTTGGGCATCTGTTTAGGATGCCTTTTGGTCACCTCCCATTAAAGGTTTTCTAGGTCCAACTGGGAGGAGACATTGGGACAGACCTAGACCATGCTAAATGGAATTATATATCCCTCAGGCCTATGAGCACTTCTTTGGCTCCTCTTTGGAGGTAGAGTATCTTTGGAGAGAAGGATGTCTGCATTTCCCTCCTCAATCTTGGATAAATTATAATTTGAAAGGAAGATGCAAAATTCAGGTAAGAAAAGAAAATGATGATTTAAGGATGGGACTTAAAATACTTGGTTAGGGTTAGAAACAAAATACATGGCTTCGTGTTAAATACCAGCCCATTCATCAATACACAAGCACTACAGACAGAGAGCGTACATTTCTAAAGTTTTCATTACCTACATACAGAGCAAAAGTATAAAACATTTTATGTTACAATATTTTGCGACCAAAACTATCTGCCTAAGCAATATGCAAGAAAAAAAAGGAGAGAGGTCTCAAGGAATTTTATTCAAAAGTTTATGCTAAAGTAACACACACATAATGAATTGACGTTAGCGTAACAAAAGCTAACTTTAGCCTGAAGTTAGCAGCCCATTTGCGCCAGGAGTATGTGGAAAACGTACTAATGTATTAGCTTACTATGAAATTTATCGATTATGTTAACAGCATTTGTAACTTACCTTCGAAAAAATATCCCTGTGGCGAGCCTTAAGGTGCCGCAGCAGATACTTTTTAGGTTTTAATTGACACACACAATAAGCAGAAATGTCATGCATTTTAAACGTCTGACAGATCACCCACTAACATTTTCGTCCATTCTCGTCTCGTCAACGAAAACTCACACACGTCTCGTCATGTTTTCGTCATCAGAGAGCTATGTTTATCTCGTCACCGTCTCGTTATCGTCATGAAAAAAAGTGGCGTCAACGAAATGATTTCGTCATCGTCATCGAAAACAACACTGGATGGTGCTAACCACCACACCACCGTGCAGACCGCATCTGAATTCCATTCTGCACATTACATTGCATGTCCTTCTGGGAAACAGAATTAGCTCTGAGTACTCTTTGTGCGTCCGGTAAAAAAACACAATACTACAGGTCAATTTCAGCCCTTGCAGAAAGATTTTGGCTTTTGATACGAGTTTTTTTTTTTCATGGGCTCTGTCTGCATGTGTGTGGGCACTTATCAGACTGATAGTGTGTGGGAGCAAGACGAAAGGTCAGGCAGGAGTGTGAGAGAGGAAGTATTTAGGTAGATCAGTAAGCAACCCAAGGAAGGCCCATGAAGCATTTAGTGTGGGAGACACATCACAACCCCCAGTTTCAACCTCCTCTCCACACACACACACACACACACATTTACTCAGTGACCTAGCTCTGTAGTTCATCCTGACCACTGAGATGTGGAGGCTGAATCCTGGGAACTATTTAGGATGAGAAGATTTCATGGTGGTTGTCCATTTTCCCATTCATGTTTATGCTTGTATGTGAGTCGAGAGTGTTTTTGCTAAGCAGCAATCTGAATCTGTTCACCTGAATGTATCTTCATCTAAACATTGTCATTATCTGAATTTGTGATGCTTTCTCACATACATATGCACACACACCATGAGCCATATTATCCGCTACATTGCATTGTCATGCAGCTTTACCTCGTTCCATTAAAAATACTTTAACATGGATGTAATTAAAAATACTAAAAATAAATACTTTATTCAGCTCAAACTTTAAAAAAGAAGTACAATGGTTGTATATTAGAACTATAACAACAATAACAATGATAATAATAAATGAATACATTAATAAATAAATAAATAAATTTGAGAAAACATGTCAGCAATCACTGTTAAAAAGCCTTATGGCTGTGGGAACAAAGGACCTCCTGAACCTCTGTCCTGCAGGATGTTTATTATTCTCCAAAACAGAATATAATTTCCTCCTCATCCGTTGCTCCACCACAGCACTGAGAGGGTCCAGCCTTCTGCCTACAACAGAACCAGCCTTTTTCACCAGTTTGTCCAGACGCCTACAGTTTCTGTCTGTAGTGCAACTCCCCCAGCAGACAGTAGCATAGAACAGTGCACTCTCAATGATAGTGTGATAAAACATGCACATCATATCACTGCAGACATTGAAGGACCTGAGCGTCTCAGGAAGAATAGACGGCTCTGGCCCCTCCTGTACACTGCGTCTATGTTGGCAGAACACTCCAGTTTATCATCCAGCACCACCCCCAGGTATTTGCAGGTCTGAACAGTCTCTATCTCCCCTCCATCAATGCAGACTGACTGGTATGGGGTTTTAGATCTCCTGAAGTCCATCACCAGCTCTTTGGTCTTGGTAGTGTTCAGGAGCAAACAGTTCTTTTTGCTCCAGTCAGTAAAGGCCTCCACAAGGTCCCTGTACTCCTTCTCCTGTCCACCGCGCACACATGCCACAACAGCCGTATCATCAGAATACTTCTGTGTGTGCAGGACTCCAAAGTGTACCTGACGTCCGATGTGTACAGGGTGAAATGAAAAGGAGCCAAAAACTAGCTGCTTGTCTCTCAGTATGGGAGGCCGTATGGTGTTGAAGGCACTGGAGAAGTCAAAGAACATAAGCAACATGATTCTCACATATGAACCAGGCACATCCAGATAAGCATATGCCCGATGCAACATGTACAGAATCACGTCTTCCACTCCTATGTGTTTCTGGTAGGCAAACCGGAGGGGATCAAGAGCCTCAGCAACCTGCAATCTCATGTGACGAACAATGAGTCTCTCCAAGGTCTTCATGATATGAGATGTCAGAGCCACCGGTCTGTAGTCATTCAGCTCCACCGGTTGCCCTAATTTGGGCTCCGGTATGAGACAAGTTTTCCACAGTAAAAGTTCTTCTTCTTCTTCTTCTGAAGAAGGACTGCTAGTTGACCAGCACAGTCCCTCAGAAGCCTCCAGACTGATGGACAGACTCCATCTGGGCCCTCCAGCCCCCTTGACTGAAGTCTCCTGAGCTCAGTTCCAACCTCCTCTATAGACACAGAGGTTGTAGCAGAGGGATGGCGATAGGAGTGATGTTGCTATCAATCATAGAGATGGGGGTGGGGGTGTAGCTGGATAGAGGAGGGCTAGTGGTGGGAGTTGCTGCAGAGGTGGAGGTGCAGTCAGGCGGAGGAGGAGGCTTGGCGATGCAGGTTGCCATTGAGGTGGAAGTACAGCAGGGCAGTGGAAGCAGTATGGAGGAAGCAGCTGTAGTGGTGGGGGTGGAGGGAGCAGCAGCAGAGGTGGAAAAAGCCACACGATCAAACCTGTTGTAATAATGGTTAAAAGTATTGGCTCTGTCCACATCACCTTCTACAGACTGAGAGTTCTTCAGTCTGTATCCAGTGATGGTCCTCATGCCCCTCCACACCTCCTTGGTGTTATTGTTCTCCAGCTGTCTCTCCACCTTTTTCTTGTACTCCACCTTAGCTCGACGTAATGTCTTTTTAAGCTCCTGTTGTACACTCCTCCGACTTTCTCCATCCCCATTCTGGAACGCCCTCTTTTTCTGGTTCAGGAGGTCTTTGATGTCACTGGTGATCCATGGTTTGTTATTTGGATAGCACCTTACAGTCCTCACTGGAATCACAGTGTCCCTACAGAAGTTAATGTAGTCTGTGATGGTGCTGACCCTCCTGTCCATGTCTATGTCCATTTCTTCTTCCTCCAGCAGTACAGCCCAGTCTGTGACATCAAAGCAGTCTCTCAATGCATCACTCGCCTCTGGTGACCACTTCCTGAAAGATCTGGTAGTAACAGGAAGTCTTTGTACACACGGTCTGTATGTGGGTTGTAGATAGACCATGCTGTGATCAGATCTACCCAGTGGTGGAAGAGACACTGTCCTGTAAGCCTCCTTCACGTTAGCATAGAACAGATCTAATGTCCTTTCTCCACGTGTTGGACCGTCCACATACTGTACAAAGACAGTCAGGCAGGAGGATAGCTCTCTGTAGATAATATGGAAGTAAACTCATAGCCAGCTCATATTCAGTGTCCCGGGCTATAGATCCTCTCCTTCACCGAGAAATTTACAGGATGACACATGTTGTCATCACTTTTGAGTATTGACCTTGCCTTAACCTCCTCCACCTGTTCTTGCTCTTGATTGACATCTACAGCAGTTTCCTCCTCAAATTGTTTGGGATTTGGGGTCCTTTTTACATCTTCAGTCGACATTTGGGAAGCCTAAACAAGTGCTCCCATTTGTAAACGAGCCTTGCGTTGGCATGGTGACACACACCATGCCAACATGTCACAGATTTTTAAAATGTCCAAAATACAAGGAATTCACTCGAGCAACACAGCATAGAACATTATTTAAAAATAAATAAATAAAAAATAGCTGAGTATAAAAATACAAAATACACAAAAATACTACTACAACTTGCTGCCAACACTGGTGTAGCGCATTCTGGAACATTATTATAAGAATATATTTTTGTTTTATTCATTATTAGAGCATGTGTTTATGAGAGATACAATAATTTTTTTTAATGTTTTTTTTTATTAAGTAACAATGCATACAGATATTTTATTATTGTTATAAGATTTTCCTTTCCTGACTCATAATGATGATTTTCAAAAATTTACTTTCAAGCAGTTTACCAAATCTGTCTATAAACAACTAAAAGCTTAAATCTGATGATTTCCCGAATCTAAATGTCAGTACACACCAGGGGAAGGTTCCCTTTAAACTGATGACATTATGGATAGCTCTGGCAAACACAAGTTTGAAAGTCCAACAAAACAAAGTGGAAAAAAAAAGCTCAACGGAAGCTTCCAAATTTTGATGCCTCTGCTGGGTTAGAAAAGGAGATACCTGGGATAAGATAGAAACTTGTGATATGATAAGGCAAGTCTTTTCAAAATAATTTCCTCCACGAGCAACATGTATTCAATTTAGATGGTAAGATATGCATGAAATAAATTGGATTTGGAGGGTGAAGATAATACATTTCAACATTCACAGTTGTTATTTTGAGAGCAATTTCCACACTAGAAATTGGTTCCATTTGTTTATCCTGGCTCTGTTTCTTGCAAAATGACGGGTTGTGAATTTGGATGTACCATTGTTTGGACTGGTAAATAATAGACTGGGGTTCATCTACTGCTTGATCAAGCATTTTTTAAACCTAAGCAGAATCTTTCTACATATTTCACCTTGGCCTATACATTGCACACAGTATACTACAACGGACTTGTGAATCACATTGAGTATTTATTTGTCTGCTAACAATAGAAAGGTGGGATTGGTGATATTTAATTTGTTACAGTCCACATAGCGCCCATCTAAACATTATTACAGATCAAGTTCACCTCTATGGCTAGAGCATTCCTCTAAGGCAGCATCCTCTTCGAGCACAACTAAGTGAACTGAATCGAATAATATTTTATCTATACCGATATGGAAATTACACTGTAAATATTAGAACTAATACTAATTGTAGAGAGTTATTATGTATTGCTATTGCAGTGGTCACGTGTGACTTTTTATATCAGTTCTTAATGGTACAGAAGGAGCTGAAACAACCCTAAACCCCTAAAGTGCAGAAGCAAGTGCAACATTCTTCTTTCCACAATCAGCTCTATGGGCTTCAAAGCAGCCTCTAACACAGAACCAGCCTTTTTTCAATCAAGTTTGCTCAGTTTTTTTCTGATCACTCAGAATTCAAATACATTCAAAATTGCATTCTGTACCACAGACATATGAAAGATCTGCAACATCTTGCTACAAGTAAAGGCTCTAAGCTTAATCAAAAACCATAGTCTGATCCGTCTCATCTTGTGGAGAGCTTCAGTGTTGCATTTTCAGCCCAGTCTGCTGTCCAGGAGAATACCAATGTATCCGAAGTCCTTCATCATTTTCAGCTTCTCTTTCAGAATGTAAATAGTGTCCAACTTACTCCAGATCCCCCTGAAATCTACAATCTTTTTTGTCTTTGTCATGTTTGAGAGAAGGTCATTTTTCCTACTCCATTCCACAAAGAAATGCACCAGGTCTCTGTATTCGGTCTCCTGTCCACCACTGAGAATGAAAAGAGAAATGGAAAGAGTGCGGTCTTCTGCAGGGCTGTCGTGTTGGCAGCACAACAGCCCTGCAACTCTCCCAGACATACAACCATTCAGTAGCACAAACTGATTTGTCTGTCAGGTATTCAATGAACCAGGTGGTTGTGGAAACATCCATCTGTATTTTCAAGAAATTCTCATATAGTAGTTCTGAATTAATTTGGTTAAATGCAGGTATGCCAGTCATTTTGGCACTTTTTCACATTTGATATCAGAGTAACCATGACAATGGGAGTTTAACAGTATGTGTGTGAGATTCGTGCAAAAGTCTGTCGGTGTGAAGCACTACTAACATCAGCCCAACAGAGTGGTAGCCTAACTACCAAATTTGATCATAAACTGGTTATTTGTGAAGGACCGACTGTTGTGTTCTTTACTAAATTTTATTAGACATGTTTCGGTAACACAGAGTCCACTCATGTTATACAAACATCTGGAATTTAGTAACAGCAAGCACATGTATGACACTAGACATGCAGTGGGATAGTATTTTACATTACCTAAAGTGAGGTCAAATGCTTTAAAAAGAACAGTGATTTATAGCGGCATGCAGGAATGGAATCAGCTTCCAAAACCCATTTCACAAATTGATGGTAAATCTTTGTTTAAAAAGACCTTAAAAAAGTACCCGTGTAATGGTAAGGTTCTTGTGGACTGATTTAGTATGAATGGAACTATCATGACTGGATTAGATGGAAGGAAACTGTGTATTTCATGTAATTTGTAATGGAATTGTGAATTTTGATTAATGCATTATATAATGTACTCAATGCCATGAAATTATTTTTTGTAAAGTACTTTATTTGTAATGTATTTTGATGAGGTCCCCAGGAAGAATAGCGGCAGCTTGCTGCAGCTAATGGGGCTCCTAATAAACAAATAAACAAATCACAACACTAAATGGTTAAAATAACCATTCAAGAATGGTTCTGTCTTAGGAACAGCTTGAGGAACATAACAAAGGTATGGCTTCCAAATTGTGCAGATCCTGATTTAATGAAGCTTCTATAGTATGGGAAGTGCTATAACAAGCACAAACCATGTAGAGTAGCCCCACACCTCAAAGACATGACCAATGCAACCTGTTAGCAGATATCTGGCAGACACTACAGGACACCCACCGGAGATTCTCGTCTTTGTCCCGAGGGAACATAGTTAGCTTACATCATCGCAGTGTAGTGTTTATTGCACAACTGAGTCCATCAGTATAATAAAACAATTGTTGGGAGTCCACAAGTCAATTCATTAATTTATGAGTCAAACTAAACATTTGCTTTTAATCTGAAAGTTGACACATTTCTTCCAGCCATTTCCTGTAACCTGATAGAAATCTAATGTGGGTACATTTATTGGAATTCCAGAAATGTCCACAGTTTAAAAAAATAAAGTATTGTGTTCGTGTCACTGAAGGGAGCATCAGATCAGCTCAACCCTGCTCCATTCTCTGGCTCTGATCCTTGTATGGCCTGTTAGCCAAGGCATAGCCCTCTCCTGGCACTGTGATGAAGATAACCTGTAGGACTGCTTAACTTCAATCATAAATGTATTGATTTGTTTACATAAGTTTATTGTTGTGATCAGGTCTGATGGTTATTGCTTGTTATTAGCTATAAATTGTTGGATAAGTTACTGTGTGCACGCTTTAATACCGCGTCGAATGGGCCATCCTCTTTTTTTTTTCTAAGAGCACAGATAATACATCCATAACCTTATACAGAGGACCTAAAAATGTTTATTATTATTATTTTTTTCTTTTTTATTATATAACATAAATTGTAATTACTACTGATTCAAAATTATGGTTAATCATTTATGAAGTAGATTTTACAAGTCTGACCAGAATATGATGACGATCACTGTAGTAATGTAAATCCCAATATTATGAGACCACCCTGCCACTCATGTTATTGTCTACCTATACATTGACTGGTATGCTCCCATGAGGGGTGGTGTTGATAATCACATGTTAACATGATGCATACCATTGTACTGTTCACAACACAATTGTTATATCACTCATTGTTTTAATACAATTTTTGCCCTCTGTCACACTTTCTAATGTTTACCCCCCCCCCCCCCCCCTTTTTTTTTAGCTACTTGTTACTGTCATAAAAACTTTCATTAGAGATACATCCACATTAACTATTCAAACTGAATGACATAACTGCCTTTGCTACATGGCTATTAATGTTAATAAACACTTATTTCTGAATAACGGTCTCAGTTTGAAGAGTTTCAGTTGTCTTTGAATAGAATTTGCTACTTAAAGCATTAAAAACCGGCAGTCAATCTACCAGTTTTTGGTGTTACAGTAAGAGTTAACCGCGGTAAGTCTTTACTAAATTGTTTACTGATCCTTTTTTTTCCCCAGTGGAAAGCACTTCCAATGAAAATAGCAGTAACAATGTAACAATCAAGATAAATACGGAATGTAGAACATGCCTGATAGATATGCCTAAAGGTTTACAGGGCATATCTTTGCTGTCAAGAACTAAATGCAGGCTGTGATGACGTTGGTTAGGTAAGTTAGGTCATTATTTAGCAATGTCCTATGCCTAAATAGACAATGGTCATTTGTGGAGAGGTGAAGATTGAATTTTTCAGCAATATATATCAAATATATTTTAAGCAACAGTGGTCATTTTAAAATGATACAAACATTGTCACACTCTCTCTTTGTTGACAGGCCTAAAGAAGAATTCCACTGGGTGGGCTCAGGGTGGGCAGGTGATGTTCAGAAAATGGGGATTTTTCATCCTGTAATGTTGGCACAGGTCATAAATTGTGCTTGCCATGAGACCAGTGGGCTTGTCATTTGGGTATAGCACCTCTATGCATCTCCTAAACGCCGTACAACACCACCCATGTTCACACAGACATATACACACACACACACACACACACACACACATACTTTTTCCTGCTCATCCTCTGCATGTGTTTGGGTGTTCTTGATGCCCACCCATGCACCCTGCAGAACGATCTGACCCACATACTGTCACTAACTGATGACCCCTCCTCCAGGGTTTTCATGTTCAGCTGATAAGTCCTGGGAGAGAACAGGAACATAATCAGTTATACCCAGCGTGGTGAACACTAATATTTGACTGGATGTATTGAATCTCTGGTACCATTAAAGCAGAGTAGAAGTTTATGTGAATTTAAATACATATTGTAAATTATTGCTAATGGTATTTGCTGACTTTTTGCCTGACTTCAATTAATAAAAATAACAAAATCAGCAAAAGGGTGTGATCCAATATTTCCTAAATCCCCTTTTTAAGATCCAGCTACATGTTATATATTTGTTCAGACATCTATAACTAACTTGTGTTTCCTGAGTAAAACCAGTGGCTTCATGTTGTCAGAGCTCCATGCTGACAAACTTTATATTGATTTGTGTATCTGTTTTGGATACCATTTGCACACTGTGAAAACTGTTCATGATTGATGTAAGTAATAACAATCTTCCAACATTGATATGGATTTTAGAATGAAACACGGACTGACCTGATATTGTAAATTCAGTTTTTATCTGCATTCTCTTGTCAGAGTTGTATTTTAATGCGAGCAAATGTGAGCTGAGATATTTAGATATATTTTTAAACAATTTCTATTCAACATGTTAGTTTTACTGGGCTCCTACAATCAAGAACACACGAGTAAGTATGTACTAAGAATGCCTTCTTAGACATTCTGGCATCAATACTGACAGCTTATCGCTACCTCACAGCAAGAACTAAACAAAGCCTTTATTTGTCTCTTTTTTTGAGGGCCAGAAAGGATTCCCATATAAAGGAAATAGGCTCTTACTTTCTTCAGCAATAGGGTGGAGGACAAAGAAAGTGAGCAACACAATCAGAGAGACCCCGATGAATAGTCTCGGCTTTATTTATTGGTTTTTGGGATTTCTACGGCTAATTTGCTGTGAAATGCAGCCATGGACATGGAGATAATTTCCTGAACAAAACCCATCAGTAATTAGTGTGCGGCCAGCTTCTGGAGAGCATCCCCTGGTAGAACTCCACTGGCTTTGGCTCAGGACTGGCACAGGGACAGCAGCCAAAGCATCAGCTCCAGTTATCCCATTCTATTCTCTTAAATATCCTGTTTCACCACTCATCTCCACCTCGTCTTTGTTTTGGCCATTTTATTTAGTTTAATCTCTTCATATTGAGTAATATCAGCCAACTTGCTGTTGCAAAGTTTGGGAGCCGTGTTTTATTAGTGTTTAATTTGTATTTGTATCTAATGTCAAATAGTATGCTCCATGCCTGCAGGCTAAACAAACATTTTTCTACACTGTGAAATGATTATTTAGTGGCCAGACTAACTATTTTCAGTAAAACAGTCAAATTGAAAGAATATAGAAAAGTATGATGATGAACACAGTGTCACTGCATTTAGTTAAAAAGTCATGAGACAACTGTCTGCCTTCCTGACCTCATGTTTTAATGAACTTAACTTTGAAATTTCATTATAAGATCAATTTTATGATTTTTGAGTTAAAAAAAAAAATTAAAGTTTTGTTAAATGTGTGGCGCAGCCGCTTTTATGTTTGATGCTTTGGGTTTCATTTAGTTTTCTTTTTTGTTGAATAAAAGTCATATTTTTCCCGTAACTCCCACTTCTGTATTTGTTGTGGCCTACGAGCCGGACCATAAGAGGGAAGTTGTGTAATTTCACACATTTTGGTGAGTTTTCAGGCAAACATTTATAATGTTATAATTTTGCGCCTTCCATTGTGCCGGCAGGGAGGTGGTGCAGTTGGAGGGGGTTACTGCTGCACTCACTGCGAAGTTTGAGTGGGAATTTGAAGATAGGTTTTTTTTCGGTGTTAGGGAAGTTGTTGTTGGTGTTTTGAATAGATCTCGTTATGGCCTCATAGTTGTGGATACTGACAGGTAAATATTGAGCATTGTTGCTTTATTTGCGCAAAAATAAACTTGGTTGATTTAAGCTGATTCTCCTATAGGTGTAGCGTGTCTCGCCTTTGGGATTCGTGTTCTCACGTGTCGTAGTGTGAGGTTAAATGGATGAGAGCGGTGGTCTCGGGGGCACAGCCATAGTTTTGACAGAGTTGCCAGTGTGCTGCTCGCTTTTTCATGCTATTGGTATTTAGTGCACAGAACACATCAGAAATGACTTCTGAAGACCAGAGTTGAGTTAGATAGAGTTTGTCAGGCAGTTAGTGTCAGGCTTTTATTTTCTTATGTCTTTTTTTTTGCCTCCCCTGGTGTGTCTCCGGGATCTCCTGCAGGGCATGCTTGTGGTGTTGATTGAGGTTTCGTTTCACCTGCAGCAGATCACCTACCCGTGCCTTTTTGATCTGCAGTCTGCTGTCTCCTCATCGCCAGATTATTGCCTTACCTGAGTGGTACAACACCGGCCAAATCGTTGTTTAAGTCTGGTTTTTATTCTCAAGCCTTTTGTCTTTTCAGAGAAAAGCTGGTTAAGGCTGGGGCAAGCCCTACACACACCTTATCATGCTGAGCCCGTTTTTTGCTGCTGCACCGCCACCACCTCCACCTCAGTCACAAGTCAAATCTATTCTGGAAGGATTATTACCAGCCATGGAATTCCCATTTAAGTTTTTGACCAGCTACTACCGGTCAGTACTCAACTCACGTGGTTACCCTGCCCAGATTTAACACCTATTGTCTCTTCACAGATACCAACTGCCACAGAGGATTATTTTGAGTTTGGCTTCTCCCAAAGGATATTTAGCTATCCATAATAAATATTTGTTTTCTTTTGCTTACCTGCCGTCTCTGCTCCTTCCTGAGTCCAGCCTGTCTCACAGCTAGTTGTAACAGAATGATCTGGCCAATAGGATAATGGACCCAGGCGCAAGCAGTTCAGACGACTCTCGGCAGCAGGCTTTAGCTCAGCAGGGGCAGTTATTAGGACAACATGAGCAAGTTTTGAAAACCTGACTAGGCTCTAATCAGTCTGTGCTCCAGCAGTTGGCTAAGCTCTCCTCAGAGTTTATCAACCTCTGCTCCTGCTGCGACCGCTCCCAGCCATCCAGTCAACCAGCTCCAGCTCCAGACCCCAACCCTCCACAGGAATCTTTCATCTGAAGAACCAGAACATTTCTCTGGAGAATTTAATTAGTATCAAGAATTTCTGAGGGTATTCTTTCTTTGCGAACAGTTCATATCACTGCTCAACTTATTTTTTCTACTTTTTTTTGGTTGTCGGGTCCACATTGTTGTGGACTGGTTATGTCGTCATCATGTCTGTCAGAGGAATTCTTGGAGAAATGCACTAGAGGTCAGTTAGTGAATATTGTGGATCACTATGAAATAAGCAGGAAAACATTAAAACAATTGTTGAAGAGAATCTGTATGAGATGGAGGTTTTAATGCCACCACAGAAAACGCCATCTAATTTTGGCTGGGGGAATAAACATGTCAAAGTTTGTTCTCCAGTATGGATGCAAGGTTTAAACATCAGGAGTTGCAAAAAGAGAGAGAATTGGCGCTGGAAAAGTAGTTTTAAAAAGCAACAAGAAACTGAAATGGCTAAGCTGGATTTGGAGAATGAAAAGTTACTCGAATGAGAAGGATGTCAAGACCTTTTTCACGCTGTTTGAATGCATTGCTGAAAGGGGCTGATCTGAATAGGACCGCACAGTGTTATTACAGTGCGTATTGTTGGGTCACGCTGATGAAGTTGTTTTCTTTGTTAAGTTTGAGGGATTACAATGTTTACCCCAAGGCCTCGGACAGTTCAGTTCTTTAGCAGCCCGGAGTAAAGGGAAGGACCTTAAAGGCAAGGTAGCCGAGGCGAGAGGTCCAGAGCCAGAAGAGCCGACCGATGGTGCAGAGGTGCCAACGAGGAGCAAGCAGCAGAGGAGCCCAGGCCAGGCGGAGGAGTCGGAGCCAAGAGAACAGACAGCCGCTGGAGACGCTGAGGCAGAGCACGTGGTCAGGGACAGAAGGCAGGTCGGAGGCAGGTAAAAGGTCAACAAGAGATCGTGCCGGTAATGAATGCTGGAAAGTCTCGCATGGATGCAGTGGAACAATCTTGCAACGGTGATAGTACTCGAGAGGCTTCTATGCAGGGCTGATTGGGAATGAGTTGCAGTTGAGCTTGCAGGTGAGTGTAGTTGGGGTAATTAGGGAGGAGTGGCTGGCAGGTAGAGTGGAGCAGAGGCAGGGGCTGTGTTCGAAACCGCATACTTCTCCTACTACTCCTACTAACTTTAACTTTTTTAAGTTCCCGGATGTATACTAGATGCGCCGAAATGTTGAGTATTCATCATGAGGTTACTTGTCATACTCAAACTACCCAAGATGCAACGTAACTTGACGTCGCCGATCGTCATTTCCTGTCAAAACGGCAGTTTCAAGCTAGCTACAACGAGGGTAGGTGCACTTCCTGTTTTCAAAACAAAAGCACCAAATGTATCGTAATGACTTTCCTTATGATAAAAGGCAACGGGTATTTTATTTTGTGAAAATAACCGGAAGTGCGTTACTCACTGCGGCTAGCTTTAGTAGCGCCGAATTCGTGGGAAGAAAATTGTAAACAGCCGGTATTTTGTCAGATTTTCAACACGTTGGGGATCTAAACGACTACTTTCTCACCTGAAAATGTTTCAAATGTTGCTAAAGTTATATATTTACAGAGTTTATAGCCCGAGCCGAAATCAGCTTCAGGCCGGCTGATTTCGGCTCGGGCAGGAGCGAAGTGCATTGTGTGTAAACGCTCTGCATACTGTCTGATCGATGAGTATGCCGTTTTCAAGTATGTAGTAGGCGGTTTCGAACACAGCCAGGGAGAGTGGAAAATTACTGAGGCAGAGGAATAGGAGGGGAGACAGGGAGGATGAAACTGTGACAGTCTGCTGGTTATATGCAATTCCATGGGTGCTCTGCAGGCTTTTTCTCGAAATGCAGAGGTGGTGCCTGTTAACTGGATAAAATCTGTCATTTTTGTCACCAGAAAGGTCATTAGAAAAGACAAACCAGATGGATCACAGGTTAAGCCGGCCGCACTTGCTGCACCCATTTCCACTTTGAGTAATTCAAAGATGTTTAGGTTTGACTTGGCATATGCTGCTAAAAGGCCTGATTTAAAGCTGCCGTCGGCAGGTTTTCAAAATTGCGAGTCTAAAGTCGGAAAATTCGAACTGATACAACTTTCAGGTCCCTCCCCCAACCTGCTCCGAATCGCCCCCCAAACCCCTCCCCCTCTGTGGACGAGGTTGTGCAGTGAGTTCACACCAGTGTGAGCGCACACAAGCTGGGGCAGACTCACGCTCAGCAGCGTGTGCACAAGCTGTGATTGACAGGTAGGATTCCTCCACCCTAACTTGATTGGTTAAAAACAGCCGGGAGCGCTCGATTTTTGCAAGCATGATTACAGGCTTCAGAGGGAGCTACAGATTTCGTTATTTTTCCTAAACAGCCTATTTAATATTCTACTTCCAGAATCCCATGACAGTTCAAGCTAATATGACTAAAAAAAAGTTGCCGACCGCAGCTTTAAAGCGATACTCCGGAGTAGATTCACCCTAGGGTCATTTGAACCGTGACATCCAGCCAAGTAGCCCACCCGAAGTTTTTTCGATCTTGGCTGAACATCAGCTGAGTTACTGAGTTATCCAAAATAGCTTAGTACAAGCGCTAATGGATCCTGGCAGTATCTCCAAAATTACCACACTAAAATCACATGCCATAACACCAAACTTCTACAGTAGTACAAATATGGTCTGTACTCACAAAACGATGCATTTGGAAGTTTGTACATAGTCCAGGAGTTTATTATTATCAACACAAGCCTGATAGCTTCTCTGCTGCTAAAGCTGCGTCGACGTCACTTCCTTGATCTGGGAGCTTCAATGTAAGATGAGGGCTGATCTACTACTGTAGACAAAAATGTTTTGTTTGGCACGCTATCATCAGGAATAAGCAGCAGACGTAAGAGGAGTGGGTGGGAGAGCGTGTGCCAGGCTGTGAATGCTGTGGGGTCAGCGAGCCACACACCTGCGGAGGTAAAGAAGAAGTGGTCCAACAACAAGGTGGATGTCAACCGGAGACTGGCTGCCCACCGCCGCAGTGTGGCCAAAACAGGCCGAGGGGCAGGAGTGGAGGTGCCCACCTTGTTCGAACAGTGAGTCGCTGCGATAATGGGTGACACTGCCCTCTCAGGGGTGGTGGGAGCACGTGTGGGTGACTCCGATAACCCCCGAGGTAAATACCTGTGCATTTCAGTAACTTAACAAATACAGTAGCCTGTCTACAGGTTCATGTGTAAATTCTATGTGGTTTGAAATCTGTTCAATTTAAACATGCCCGCATATTAAAGACTTGAACTCATGTTTGATTACTCCATTTATTTTTTGTAACAGGAGAGGACACAGAGTTGCAGCCATGTGCCACAGGCTCCAGTGATTCATCTGACATGCCCAGTGTCTCCGTCGCCAGTATGCTGCAACCACCAGCTGCTGCTGCTGCTGTCCTCCCGACTGGTCGCGTCCTCACCCGTGCTGTGCTGGAGTCACAAGAGGAGAGCAATAGGTGGCATAAATGATCGCCTAGATCAGCTTATAGGTGTCCTCACAAACATAGGGAAATCAATATCACATCCATCACAATGCGGCATACCTTCTCAGGACTGTACAGCAGCATACCCCCAGTCCTGTCCAAGCAACGCCAACGTCCCTTCAGCAGACCAATAGCCCTCTCAACTACTGACCGACTGCGGGAATGGAGGTCGTTGTACCTCCGCACTTGGTCAGTCTGAGGGTTGGTGAGAGGGGTCATCAGCCAGCTTTTAAGTGGATACCCACGGTCACCTGGGTCAATTAAAAGCAGACAAAATTAACTGGATATACAGATTCCATTTGTTATTCTATACATACTTGCATACGCACGGGGTTATTGACAGGAGTACTTTGTACACAGATAATCAGGGGTCAAGATCTTGCGCTGTAGTTTAACCAGCCAAAAAAAAAAAACAACCTTCACAACGATTAGTACCGATGCTGTGAAGACGGGATAGAAATTGCATTGAGCACATGCTCAATGCACGTCACGGGGAATAATAAATCGGACAAAATTTACACGAATAAAGTTACTTACCAAGAAGCCACCACAGTGCCAGCTTGTAGTCTGTCCCCAACAATCAGGGGCGGGCTGACCGGGCAGCATCGTGGGGGGGCGGCATCGCGGGAGGGTGAAAAAAAAAAAAAAAAAAAAAAAAAAAGAGGGGGGGGGGAGCGCCAGCACCGGGTTTCGCCCGGGGCGTAAATCAGTGTCGGACCGCCACTGCCAACAATGCTCTTACTCAGAATGTATGAGTCGTGCGTTGAACCACGGCACCTCGCCACAATGTTGGTTAATTGCATTTACGCATCACATATAATCTGTACATTTATGGAATGAAATTGCTTCCTGTTGACATATACAAATTCATCATGTGATGGCGCTTTTATAGCAACGTGTGTGCAGTCGATAGCTCCGATTACATTTGGAAAACCGCGTCTCGCTGCAAATTGAGCTTTAATGTTGGCCTGTTCAACTGCATTGTATGGGAATTGAATATACCTGGCTGATATGCGGACAATTCTGTCCCACACCGCTGGCATGGCTCGGCTCAGGGTCGACTGGCACAGTCCCGATCGGTCGGCCAGCTCCCTCTGGAATGCCCCAATTGCCAGAAACCCCAACGTGGTCATCACCTGTATGGGCACAGGCAGCGCATGGCTCCTCTTTGTGTTGCGCTCCAACTCCGGCCGGAGCTCTGCGCACAGTTCCTGAAACGGCTGATGAGCCAGTTGTCCTCATTTGCCAGCAGGTGCAGACACGGGACAAGAGCCAGAAGGAAACTTAAAGGGTTTATTATAAATATAAATTAAAATCACAGCCAAGCTGGAACACCATAAACTAAACTTGTACAAACAAAAACACCCTAAGAAATAACAATCCAGGCTGGAACAAGAACTGACAAGGGGAAAACCATGGACGAAACAACGACAGGAAAAATCATGGACAATTTGACGGAGGATCTGGCAAAGACTGAAATGAACTAGGAGACTAAATACTGTGGGGAGAGTGATTAGTGAATGGGTGCAGCTGAGGATGATTGACCCAGGTGAAGGGAGTGGAGCTGACAGGAGGGAGGGAAGTGAGGAAAGGTGAGGAAATGGGAAAGCTAGACCAATGAGAACTAAACAGACAAACCAGAAAAAACACACAAAAATAACATGGATCATGCCAAGTAGGCCATCATTTTAATGTAACTCACCCAATAATACAATTTTAAAGGGATAGTTCGCCTCTTTTGACATGAAGCTGTATGACATCCAGTGTTTCCCGCAGCGCATTATAGTTAAGGCGGCCGCCTTAGAAAACTCGCACTGCCGCCTTGCCAACGTTCCCAAAAAAAAAAAAAAAATTATTATTTTTTTTTTTAAACCGAAGTAATAATGCTTTGCCAGGCTCAAACATTAACCCATTGAGGCCGGGAAAGCGTTGCCGCATTTCTACCCTTAAAGCCGGGAGCGCTGTTGCGTCATTCTACCTTTAAGGCCGGGAAAGCGTACACGTCTTTTTCATGTATAAGGTTGTTTTGCACCAATTATTGACCTCTGCGCCAATTAAATGCATTATAATAGACACGTGAGCGTGTCGTCATGTTCCTCGTGTCATTGTTTTGAAGTTAAGTTACATCGAAAAAAAAAAAAAAGTTAAGTTTCATCGAACAAGCATGGAGGACTTTCAGTCCGCACACCAGCGGTGAAAGTGGATTTACCTGCAGATGCCACACCGTTGCAGGCATTTAATCATATTTTTACTGAGGAGCTTTGGTCGCATCTCGTTTCTGGGATGAATAGATACAGTGAGTAGGTACATCAGACTCCAGCTCGAGCAAAGATGGCAAGGTGGTCACACGTAACTGTGCCGGAGATGAAAACGTTTATTGGAATGAGTATGGACTCCTTGTGCTGCCAGTACGAAGAGATTACTGGCGATAAAATAAATAGATAAATAAATAATTTAAATATAAAATTTTATTTTATTACTGTTTTCTAATTGAAAATAGTGCTGTTGCTGCACTTTACTTTTTATTTTATTTTATTACTGGGTTTTTTATTGAAAATAGTGCTGTTCCTGCACTTTACTTTTTACATTTTCTATTTTCGTGAAGGTGTATGTAAATAAACTCAATTTCCAAAGAAAGCCACAGGTGTAAGCTCTCAAATACTTTTTGAATTTTGTTTCTATCTGCCACAGAGGCTGAGAAATCAATCATTTAGTAATTACTGAATTTCCAGAAAAACTTCAGGTTTTAGGAGGTCTTTCTGAAATCGCCCATAGGTTTTCCAGGCATTCTTTTCCAGGCATCTTAGGCCTAAATGGGTTAAAAGACAGCATTGATAACATTGAATTGCGACACCTACTGGTTGTTAATGTAAATAAAAAAGTGTTACAGCTCTTAAACAGCTTCGTTATTGCTCTAACAGTCCCCGTCCCATTCCAAGGCCCAATCCCAATTCACCCCTTGGCCCTACCCCTTACCCCTTCCCCTCCGTTTTGCGCGTTCACGTGAAGAGGTAGTGTTGTCCCAATACTCTTCCAAAGCCCTTCCCCTTAGCCCTACCCCTCCGTTGTAGCCCTTGAAACGGAGGGGTTCGGCCAGGCAGACTCCGTTTGAAGGGGTATGATATATTTCCCAGAATACAACGCGACTACCGGGAGATCGCGAGTCTTTTAAAAATGGCAGAAGCAAGAGCACCACACAAATGTAAGTTCTTCTATTTTTTTTTGCCATAATTTAACTGTTTTAATCATTTTAGGTTGTGATAACTGGTGTATTGTGTGAGTTTAACATGGTGGTAATGTGTAGTTATTTTCTCTTATAAACGCACATGGGAAAAGTCGCTATTTTACATGAGTAATCGGTCAATGCATGTGAAGGTGCTGTGAAAGAGTTGTTTTTTTAAATTGTAACACGAGTATTTACAAGCAATGTAATTGGTTAACCATAGAGAAGTTCCTCTTGAGCGTCATTTCGCTACCTATTATCACAAGTATTCATATACGTGACTGATTCACAGGGACTCAAGCACAAACAAAGAGCCGGATCAGGTTTAGCGCCGAAAACGAAGATCTGTTTCTAAAGTCATCCCCATCCCCAAAAAGAAGTAGGAAGTCCAATCCCATAATGGATTACCTGATACAGGAGAGCCTGAAGGAGCAGAAGCGCCTCGAGGAGGGAGCAGAAAACGGAGCGCTTTTTAGCTCTGTTTGAGCGCATGATAGACAAACTTTACGGTGAGTTTATGCGCCATGCACCTATTGTACACACAGCCACCACTACCGCATTCTGAAACACCTTTTTTTAATTTTTTACAATGGATGAAAGTGCATGCTATAATGTCGTGCCTTGTTCCCCCAGAACATCGCTGAGCCCATGCAGCACCTCCAATGCGCCCTCCGCTGTTCCTGCTCCGGTCATCTCGTTCTCGATGATTGCACTGTTGCCCGTTTATATTCATACTGTTTATATTCATACTGTTTATTGTCCATATTTGCAGCAGACACTTTAAGCTGTTATTTGCACGATTTCTGAAAATAAGCTGCCTTACCAGTCTGTAATGTGAGCCTAATAAAATAAATTAAGGACAAAAGGTTTGTGAGCATGATTATCACATCAACATCATATGAACGACTGGAACGGATATTGGTATGAAGAGATTTATTATACAAGGGATAACAAAAAAATTGGGGTACATGTTGTGGTCCAATGGGCAATAATTTGTAGGACGACCCGTCTGCTGGAAAGAAAAACATGGAAAGATCAGGCTTTTATCCTCCCAAACCAACACAGTGATAGCACACACAATGCAGTGCATTTATTTAAGTCATCAAATCTGAACCTGGTACAAAGAAAACCGCTTCAGAAACGCATGAGCTGCATGTTTATCCCAAACGGAACGAGGCGAGTAACAAAGGCTAAACGTTAGCTTATGTTTTCAGCTAGGTTAGCCAGGTTAGGATACTACTCCAGTCAATAAATCAGCAAATCCAACGAGACAAGCAAATTGTTTCTATATTACACGATATCACAAATGTACAGTTAGAAGCACTTTCAAACACACACAGACATTATCATATTCACACGCCGGCTCTGGAAGCTCCCAGCTGCTCACTCACACGCGTTATTTGTATTAATTTATAATTCTACATACCGTAACAAGATCCAGCAATGCTCCCAGATGTCGAAGACGCCTTAGCCTGATGGCACTCCGTCGATTCGACGCAGATATTTAAAAAAAATATCCGAATAGCCCAGGACAGCGCGAACACCACAGCACCGGTCATGTTTGTTTACTTCTGGCTAAAGCTGTCGCTTTTGGTTACGTAACAACTGACGGCGCGGACTAATTACGTTCGTGGGTGTGAAGTGCTGTCCCAATTCGAAGGGGTGACATTCTTAGCCCTTCGCCTACCCCTCCGTTTGAAGGGGCGAGGGGTAGGGGCGAGGGGTAGGCGAAGGGGTAGAAAATAGAATTGGGATTGGGCCCAAGTACCCCGCCACCCCCCGCCACCCGACGGAACGCTATCCGCGCAAAACCCCTGGTCCCGGTATAAACGAAAACATGGAACGATTCTGAGCATGCAAAAAAGAAACTTTACATGATGGCGGGGCGGCAGGAACATTCAGCTTCGTCATTTATACTCCCAGCCGAGGTCACACCTCCAGCGAGGAAGCTTAGTCACCACCTTGACTAAGCAATTTCCTGCGGGAAACACTGACATCCCATATCAGCAATATCATTTATGAACATTTTCTTACCCCCTGCTGCGTCCTGTGAGCCGAGTTCCAGCCTTGTTTTGGTGTTGACGAAGGTAGTCCGGCTAGTTGGCTGGGGCCACAAAAATAAAGCGTCTTGCTTCTCAAAACAATATGCATTCAAAAGAGTAATACATTTGCGTCCCAAAATCGTTCACCAAAAAAAGTCACACCTCACAATCGCTTGGCGCTATTTCTCTCTACCTTCGTATCACTACGGGCTGTGTAAACTGTGCAGACCGAAGTGCAGACGGAGCAGTCCCCTGCTTTCGAGCAGTAAACACCGTAACAGGTGCGGCTATTGCTAGGTGGCTAAACGCATTGATGCAGCAAGGACGCAGCAGGGGGTAAGAAAATGTTCATAAATGATGTTGCTAATATGGGATGTCATACAGCTTCATGTCAAAAGAGGCGAACTATCCCTTTAAATTTGGCAACCCCATACCTCCCACTGATTTTGCTCTCTGTAAAAAGATCCTCCTTGACCTAGATTTTTCTTATTCCAAATAAATTCTGAGATTATTATTATCTATGCTCTGAAAAAAAACACCTTTTTGATATAAATGGGAATACACTGATATAAAAAACAGAAATTTGGGGAGGATGGTCATTTTGATTATGTTTATTTGGCCTGTTAATGTTATGGGGATATGGAACCATCTCTGCAGATCTTCTGTTGTAATGTCAAGTAATATTTGAAAATTCTCCTTGTAAAGATCTGTGATAGTTTTAGTAATGTTAATACCTGAATACTTAAACTGAGTTGAGATCCTAAAGGGCAATTTGTCAAAGAGTTGTGGGTCATTTATCGTCTTTATTGGGAAAAATATACTTTTGCTAATATTTATTTTATGTCCCGATAGTTGTCCGAATTTATTCAAAATTGAGATTATTGCAGGGACTGATTTAGAAGGGTCAGAGATGTATAACAATAAATGATCTGCTAACAGCGAGATCTTGTGCTCCTTGCCTCCTCTGAGATTCCCACTGTATTCTTTTGAAGCATGCAAAGAGACTCGTGAGGTTCTATTGCCAGCGCAAAAAACACCGGAGATAGTGGACACCCTTGCCTAGTGGAGCGTGTTAACCTGAAGTATTCAGATCTAATCTTATTTGTATGTAATGGAGCCATTGGAGATGCATAAAGGAGCTTGATCCATGAAATATACTTTGAGCCAAAACCAAACCTTGACAGGGCCAAGGAGACAATTCTTCTCTGCGTCCAGTGATATCAATAGCTCAGAGAGTAAGTTGTAGTCGGATGTATATATAATATTGAATAATCTGCGAATGTTATGGGTCGGTTGTCTGTTTTCAATAAAAACCAGTTTGATCTTCGTAAATGATTGTTGGAAGAACATTTTCCAATCTAAATGCCAATATTTTAGCCATAATTTTGGGTCTATATTTAGTTGACTGGTCTGTAAGATGCTGCTTCCAGTGGGTCCTTCCCTTTTTTGTGTATTAGAGCAATTGTTGCCTGTTAAAATGTTGTTGGAAGTTACCCTGTCTCAGAAGATTCGTTAAAAACATTCAAGAGAAGAGGTGCAACCTCCGTAATTTATAAAATTTGGGTCTATACCCATCTTGGTGCTTTCGAGCTTTGTAAGCTGCGTATTGTCCCCAGTCTCTGCAGGTGTACTAGTACATTACCACACTTCACAGCTCCGTTCAACCCTCTGCAGGTCCAGGTAATAAAGTTGACCACACCTTCATCTTTCATGAAGGATCTCTTTGGGTTCCTATCAATGATCTAAACTGGAAAAGAGTATGGTGGCAACATAGATGGTCCTGTATCCATATATAGGAAAGAAAGAAACAAAAACAAACACACAACAGACCACAAGACATGTACGTGTAATAACTTCTAACAGTCTCTCATCATCTACACTTACGAACGTTACAACTATCACCCCTCCCCCCGACCCTGCCCAAACAAGTGGTGGGGGAAAAAAGAACTTAGCAAAATCCAAAGGCACCTTGCCGTTTAAAACAGAGAGAAAATTAAAAAGAAAAGAAGAAAAAAATAGACTTTGTCTCTAAGCTCCATTTCAATATTTCTGTTGTAAACCTTGAAACTCTAGTTTTTGTTGTACTTAAACCAAGAGAGGAACAAATAACAATAGTAACAAAAATGGATCTGTAAGTGAAGTGACTCATATTCATCTCTCAAAGATAATAATAACTGTATACCTTGTGTCAGTAGTTGTCTACATCTTTAGATTATAGAATAGGTTTGAGAATGTTCATCCACAGCCTAAGCAGAGAGCGGGAACGCAGGGGTGTACAGTGTTGATAAGAGAGAGAAAGGAAAGGGAAAATGTAAAATACAAAAAAACATGTTACTTCGAGTATTTCCATATAAGTCCTGAGTCCTCCACAATCGTTATTGATACCACAAGTTTTGGCATAAAGGATATCAAACTCAGATCACTACTATCACTTGCGTTCATGGGGGTCAGTCCACTTTGGCGATCTTCTGCTTGTAGAAATCCTCAGCAGCTTTCGGGGAATCAAAGGAGTGTCTAATCCTGTCGACACTGATAGCGAGCCTGGCTGGGTAGAACAAGCTGTACGTGACGTTGGCCTCTCTTGATTTTTCTCTTGTGGCGCGTTGTCTGCTGACCTCCGGGCTCATGTCGGGATAGATGTACACCTGGTCTCCTTTGTATGTTAGTTGCCCTCTAGTTTTGCCCAGATCCAGTATCTTCTGTCTGTCCGCACAATAGTGGAGACGGACGAGAATGGCCCAGAGTCTCTCTCCGTTGGCCGGCCGCGGGGCAAGTGTGCGGTGTGCCCGGTCTATAGCAAACGGGGAGCTGAAATTGTCGGCTCCGAGCAACGTGAGGAATTTGATCATGTTGCCTTCTTCGGCTCCTTCTGTAATACCACCCAACCGTAGATTTTGTCTCCTGCTTCCGTTTTCTCGATCTTGACATTTGTCCTGCATTTTCTTACATTCCTTAGTGATTAATTGTTTTGACTTCTCCAGCGCAGTTACTCTATCCATCGTATATCCGTTAGCTGTCTCAGCCTGTGCCGAGCGGAGTCGTGCTAACTAGCCCGCTAGCTCGTCCTGTATGGCCCGTATAAATCGGCTTTTGGCTCTTCGCGGAGAGAGACGATGTCCGTTTTAATTTCTTTAAACGATGCCACGATTTCAGCTTTTATCTGGACCAGCACCGCCTCACTGGATATCTGTAGCTCCTCTCGAAGCATCCGCAGGTAAAGCGTGGTCCCAGGGGTGGTATCAGGTGATTCCACCTCTGTATTCATCGTTGCGCCGTCAGCCATTTTTAGACTGCCTCGTGTGAATGGAGTTATCGTTTTCTGTACCTGCGTTCCTTGTTGTTTCCCTCTGTTTTGTTTAGGGCTGGGCAACGATTAAAATATTTAATCTAATTAATCACGTGATTTCCCTGATTAATCACGATTAATCGCATTTGTACGCAAAATCCAAAAATGAATTCAAAAGTAGTGTATAGCTTTTAGCATTTAGTTTTATTTTAAATGTGCTGCCATATGAATGAAAGTGCCATAACATTTGTTGTGCAAACACACTTTTAACATCATCATCTTTCTGTAGTTTTTATGTAGAAGCCTCGCTCCACTGTCTGTTTCCTTGAATGACTTGCTGCTATCAGTTGTGTGTTTTGCCTTTAAGTGATATTTTAGACTGGAACTACTACGCTGAGAAGACAATTCAACTTGGCTGTAAATGCAGGAGTTTTTTTTTAATTTATTTTGAAATACGTGCTTTTATGTTGAAACAAGTAAAACAGGAAGTATTGCCTGTTAGCTCCGTGAGCTTCACACAGAGACAGAGGAGCACCTGTAACGGTGATGTTACCTGCTAGTTTATTTTTATTTTATTTCTTCATGCTTCGTGGTGTTTGCTGTAACTGTGTGAATGTGATGCAGAGGAGAAGTGGAAGTTAAAGAATCCTAGTTTTGACCGTGAAGATTGCCTCTGGGGAATGACTCTGCCGTTGGTTGAGAAGCAGCTAAAGTGGCCAGTATTACTTTGATTATTTATTGGTACCAGCGACAATGCTAAGAATGCTATTTCTTTAATGATTACAACAACTAATGTTGTCTTTTACTTGGTTTACTCGAACATTTAGTTCTACGGTGTTGATGTGGCGTTAATAAACATCTGTGAAAAGAACTCGCATCCAATCAATGGGCGGCATATTGGCAGTGTTTACAGATGACTTTGGTTCTGTTGACTCTGGAAGAACTTTTAAAATGAAAATGCCATGTAAAAGTTCCGTACCCTTCTCCATGTTTGGTGGATCTGCCAATTACTTTCTTTTCCGGTTCCGCAGCAGACAGCAACAGACTTTTACAGAATAAAAGCCTGTGAGCAACAGACTTTTACAATAATAAAACCTGCGTTAATGCGCGATAAAATAGTTATTGGAGTTAAATAATTAACAAGTAAACACGATAATAACGAGTTAACCCGCCCAGCCCTAGTTTTGTTACTAAGTGGTTAAAAATTAAGGCTATGCTCTGTTTTCTTGGTTTTTGGAGGTTTAAACTGATTCAGTAAGAGTTTATATATATCGGAGCTCTACTCCCCTGCTGCCTACTCCATCATACAGAAACCGGGAGTCCTCATATCTGATATCTTGACAAAAATGAACATGCTTCACATTTAGGTATATTCAACTGATGCTGATATTATTGTTTTATCGGAAACATGTTTTAACAAATCAATTTCCATCAAGGACATGGCTATAATATTTACAGAGCAGACAGACTCAAAAAGAGAGGGGGTACTGCTATTTATATCAAAAACAAGTTTCATGTGAATGTGCTTTTAATTACATCATTTGTGATATCTGATATGAATTTGAAAGAAATTGTTCTCGTTTGAGACCTAAATTTGAACTGACCACAAGCAGTATCTGATGATTTTAAGTTTATCATTAAGTTTATGATTTTTAGTTTATTTCACAAACTATTCAATTATTTTAGTATTTCTTTTAGTCGCATTTATTATCATATAAACATATTTATTTAGCCATATCTATATTTTTTTTTACAAAGACCTCATGTACCCCTATACACGAGGTCTTAAAAAAATACAACCTTCTGTCAACCTTCATTATACTGAGCCAAATCAGTTAGTTGTGGTAACAATCCTATTCTCTCCTGAATAGGTTACTTGGACTATACTTGAGGATTTGTCAAAAACTTGAATTGCTGTGTGACTGCTCTGGTTGGTCATCAAACCAAAACTTACACGAAACTTGTGTAAAACTGAGAATAGTGTTAGGCAAAGCATATAGTCAAGCTGAGTCAGCAGATCAGCGAATTTCAGTGTCAGCCCACACCAGCTGATTGATCAGCTGTTTAACTTCCGTTGAATAAAGACGGTGTTCTATTGAAACCAATCTAACATGCCTACCTTTGCTGCCTCTTCTGTAGATGCTTTCCACTCCAAATCCACTCTAGGTCCTCCTTTTTAAACGTCAATTGACTTCATTAGTATCAGTTAGCCTATGTCACTGATGCTGCAATCTTCTGTTCACTGGGAGGTCTTTATTTCTGTTCCTCCTAAAAGATCAGTGGGGTCCCATGACAGAGCGATAGTGCCACATAAAAACAGTTTTTAAAACTCCCACTATTGAATATTTTAAATTCCCTCCTGGCAGAAAAAAAAGAAGAAGAATTCTGTTAACTGTATTTGCTCCACTGTATGTGTTTTAAATGTGTAATTGCTAGTGGTTGGTTTGGAGCGGAATTGAACAGTGCATGGGGTCTTGGAGAACATTTACAAACTGCTTTAGCAGAGACCAACTCATCATCCTCCTCAACCTGACTGTTTCCACTGTGGTCAATTAAGTGAATTTCAGCAAAAGAGCATTTTATTAGTATTTGCCCACAGCTACGAAGCATGGTGATAAATTCTTCCTTTGAACAAACTGGAAAACAAATTGGCACATTAACAGGCAAATGGCTGAAAGAGGCTCTCTTGCCCATGCCTCCAGGGCTGGCCAGGGGATTTTCACGTGTGTCGATTCAGAGGCAATCTTTCTGCTTTATCATTCAGCATGACAGTATAAAGCTGGAGCGTAGTACTCAGATGGGGAGGATGATGCCAGATGTCAGCCATTAGCTCTTTCTCTTTGTTTCTCCTCTCTCAACTTGCAAAAAATACATATTCACACCCTTCAACATTGACTCCCTCTGTTTCCTTTGGTAAGCCCAAGCTGTATGCTTTTGTGGCCTGAGAAGCCCTCTCTATTCATTTGCTATTAGATTGGAATTGTCAGATCCCAAAACATAGAGAGAACCTCAGATGTGTGCCAATATTTCTGGCTGTATACTGCCACTCTTACCCTCTTTGAATCATTTCATTCATTCATACGCATTCTATCTAATATGATGAAACTACAAAAGCTGAGTATGAGTAATTGCATGAGGGTGTGTGCTTGTGTGAATGTCTGTTTACACAATCTAGATTCTAGCTCTATTTGCATTAGAAGCCAACTGATTTTTTTTTAATCCAACCATCCTGCCTGGCTAGATGCCTGCCTACCTCCCCAGCGATGCATCATCGATACTTTCAACAAAAGACCTTGTTTGTGTTGTTTATATGTGTGTCACCTTAATCCTTTTTAGCATTAATCTCTTTTGCTGGAAGTAGGGGTATTTTATGCATGGTACTTGTTTTACTGGCAGCGTGGACATTCCACACAAGGGTGAACTGTGCATGTGTATAATTTGGCAGTTAAAGATACCATCAGCCAATTACAACTTCATAGAATTATTGTCCAAAATTAAGCTGTGACTGATACCACAAGTATTCTCTGAGGGCAAGTGTAAACACTGGAGTGAAGGCTTGGCCAAAAAATTTGGAAGCAAAGCACCATCATGATGGATTAAAGAACTTAATGTGTCTAACAACAATAAAATGTATCATTTCAAATCAGGCCAATCTGCTTCCAACCCAAGTTTTTGTCAGGAACCATTGGTAACATAAATATACACATCATATTCAACATGTTAGGTAAATGCAAGAAGACAAAGTAGTTCTCATTATCCAGCAGGCTAGATTGACATCATATTGTGGTATTTTTTTTAGATCAAATCCTGATCCTTTCCTAATCCTAACCAAGTGATTTCAGGGTCTAGCCAATTTAGTAACTAAGATCTGGAAAAACAATATAATTATTGGGAGGTTTTTGTTACTAATAGCCATGACAGTGTTTCTTATATTGTTTTTAATTTGTCTGCATGTGTATGTGGTCTACTCCATGCTAAATGGGTGGAGTAGGACGCATGGCCAAGATATTAAGCATATCTCATAAGACGCAAAAAAGGGATACTTGTCTGGAATATAAATAGATATTATTTTCAATGTAGCCCAAGAATACATTGGTATGGTAGCTGGTATGATTTTGTACTGGCACAAACATTTTTAGCAGCTCATTAAAATGAGCTCCTTTTATACGGGGGCCTAGAAGACACTAGGTTATGGGATCTAGCTCTCTAGGACAGCCTATGAGGCCTGATGTTTTCTAAAGGAGTTTTGCCAGGCCTGGGCAGCAGGCCCCTCCAGTGTCAAGCCCTATCAGTCAATGCATGCTGCTACTCCCGTGGCTTTCATCCTCTCCACAACCCTGACCATCCCCTCCTCCAGTCCCCACAAATCCAACAAAGGTTGATTTTCCACGCTGGTGGCCCAGCCAAGGAAACTCTTAAGCCAAGGACAGTTGGGAGGTAGGGAAAGCAGGGGAAAGCTGAGAAGGCTGGTGGGCCAGCATCTGAGCAAGGGGAGGGTGCTGGGTTTTGGCCAGTAAGTGAGCTGAAAATAGTTCTAGCATGACACACAGGTCTGGAAATGCATGTGGCTTAAACAACACCCCAAAAAAACACAGACAAATGCATAAAACTCAGATTTTAATAGGGTCTCTTCACTGTTGAATGATACTACTGCGTCAATAAAAAACAAAACATATAGTAAAAAAATGTTGAGCCAACATACTTTATTAATCATTTTAACTAAATGTATTTTGTCATTTGATGTATGAATTTTAATTATGTATACTGCAATAATTGTAGGTAACACACAAAGATACATTACTTGAAATTCAAATATTGTGACATAGTTGGTTTTACCTGATGGAAAAAAAAAAAAAAAGTGTACAGCCTCCACAAAGGGAGGTATTGCACGTCTGTATTGCACCAGTGAGGCCACTCAAGCCACCTGACCTATTTTCCACCTGGTCTCCCACTCCCTGTGCTTTTTTGATTTTAAACTTCCCTTGCCACCTTCCATTTTATGCCGGTGTAAATGAGCTCTCCCACAAAATCTATAGTGCATCTTTAAAAAGCGATAACTCTCATGGTAGTGCCGTGACGTTGACCCCACTATCAGGGCAGTTCTGGTTCAGTGCCCAGGTCTCATGCTTGCTGAACACACATAAACACATACACAAGACACATATGTTCTCATAGACCCACACGTTCACACACACAAGGCCAGACCCCAGGTGCACCAAGAGGAGCAGTTAAATTTCATCATTACCCTTTCTTCTCTGGGTTGGGACTTTTTATTGGGCCTTTTTACGGCCCGCTCTGAAGGTGCCACTCCAGTCCCAATGGTGCACGAGCGAGAGACAGATAGATTGAGCAGGATGTGAAGAGGGTTAGGTGAGATGGGAGGGCAGAAGAGAGAGCGCAAGGTGGAGGATGGAGATCTGTACTAGAGAGGGAAGTGGGGAGGTGGGAAAGAAGCGTCCATGACCGCCTTCAAACAAGCTCACCGTCAGCCATACAAGCAAAGCAAGTGGGACACTGGGGAATGACAAAAAAGAGAAATGACAAAAAAAGATTTGGGGTGTGGATGGTGAAAAGAAAGGAAGGGAAAAGGGAGAGAGGGCTATCAGTTGTCAGTTTGACTGCTGCCTGATATAAAAACAGTGGCAAGGGTAGCGGATAAGGCAGATGATGAATGGGCTGGAGACACTCATCTACCCCATTGAAGGATTTGCAGCTAGAGAATTGTGTACACAGACATCTAAGAAAGAAAGGGCTGTATGTATATCTACGTGTATTTTTTTGTGGAGGTGAACATATTTTTTTAATACATTTTATGAAGATGTGATAGACCAGTGATAGAAACTGTGGAACAAGACAGAAATAGGATGTCTTTGTGCATGCAAACTATACTTACTTGTGAGCATGCTTTTATGACAAACCACTCTGTCGAAGCACAAACATGACAGGCCTATACTCTGGAAGATGTATGGCAATGCTGCTCTCTAACTCTGTAGAGGCCCATCCATATCCCTCACTGCTATCAGCACTGCCAAACTCTGTTTTATGTCGTCAAACAGAGGCCATTATGGCACTAGGACTCTGAACATGTCAAAGTAGAGCTGATCAATTGGAAAACGTGCACAGATGCTTGAGATACACTTGTACATCATTGTCCTGACGTTCCAGCAAGAACTATAACTGGTTAAAATGTTGTTTAAGGTGGACTGAAAACAATTTTTACAGATAACTCTGTAGGGATGTTTTACAATAAAAATGAATGAAAACCAGTGCAAATAAGTGGCTTGAACTATACAGTTTAATGTACTAAATGCATAATTTTAGGATAAATTACATTTAGAATGTTGATACCATTTAGCCTACCATTCTTTTAAAAAGGCAATAATAATCATTCACATTTATTTTAGTCACACAAATACAAAGTACACTCCATCATATCTGATTAAAACTATTTCCTGAAAATCGCATGCTCGTCTTCAGGATATTCACACTCTTCAAAATGTTAGGACAGCAAAAAGACTGAGTCGTTCTGAGTTGTTGGTAAACCATCACTATGTTAGAGACTGCGCAGGTAAATAGTTCAATAATTTAAGAAAAATATTTTTCAGTGTGAGGCCCTGTGCACAGGATTATGGGTATTTCAACCAAAACAGTTTAATTTGTTGTTTATAGTACACATTCAAATGCAATTCTGGGCCTCTGAAGGTGAATATTACTGAAAACTCTGGCCAGAGTAAAAATGTATTTATTTATTTATTCATTCATTTATGCATTTTTTATCATGAATTGAAGAACTATTTATTAGAAAGCAGTTAATAATTGATATGATTGTCAGCACTTTTTTCAGTGGGGACGCAAACAGTGGGAGATGTTCCTCCAACAATCATAAGAATTTTCACAAAGCACTCAAGCACTTGAGCAGAAAGTTGGTCCACATGTCAAAGAGTGGTAACTTGGACTGTGGACTGGATAGTGTAGAGGTAAGATTGCCACCTTTCATGTGGATGACCTGGATTAATATCCCCTGCATGAAAGGTACAACCTCCAGTAGGGGTCCTTAGGCAAGACCCTTGTCCTACCTGCTACCAGTGTAAGTCGCTATTGATAAAAGCGTCTGCCAAATGCATAACAGAACATAAACATAACATTTCAAATTGTGTGATGGCATGAAATGTGTATTCTGTTGTTTTTGGTAGGGCAGCATCCATATAATATGAGATGAATTGCAATCAATGAATAGCAAAATGTGAAAGTCCAAACAATGTAAATTCTTCTAACCCATATCTTGTATTTTGTAACATCTAAACAAAATCAATATAAGGATGGGTGTTAAGATCATGCTGCATGGCAATCCATTGTTTTTCACCATCCACCATCCCCTTATTTATCCTTGTAAGCGTATGTGGCTACATTGTCGAATCTGACCAAGTGGATGTGATGATGTGTGTGGCAAGACATGGAACATGGATGTCATCACATAGGTAATAGCAAGATGTTTAGCATGAACATCATTACGTAGTGAGACTGATGTAAACTTGATGCATTGAAAAATAAGCTATGTTTCTGTAGGGAACAGAGTAATGGAAACATCTTTATTTTTACAATTTTGAAGGCTTTTTGGGAAATTGACATTTTTGTACAACATTTCTTGATATTATTTTGATCTATATAAAGAAAATCCAGAAATATTATGTGCCCAAGCACATTTAATAATAATAACAATAATAATAATACTACATTTTATTTAAAGCGCCTTTCAAAACACTCAAAGACATTGTACAAACAAGAAATTAGATAAAAACACAGGAATTAAAACAACTAATTGGGTTTTGAATTTAGACTTAAACAGAGGGAGAGTGTCAGTAGTGCGAATGTCTGGAGGGAGAGAATTCCAGAGTTTGGGAGCAGAGCGGGAGAAAGCTCTGCTCCCCATGGTACTGAGGCAGGCAGAAGGTTCAATAAAGTGGATGGAGGAGGAAGATCTAAGGATGAGGGAGGGAGTAGCAATGTGAAGGAGATCTGAGAGGTGGGGCAAGATTGTGGATGGCCTTGAATGTATACAGAAGAATTTTGAATTGTATTCTGAATTTAACAGGAAGCCAGTGAAGCTGCAAAACTGAGATGATGTGGTGAAATGAAGGGGTTTTGGTAATAATACAAGCAGCTGAATTCTGAATCATTTGAAGCTTATAGAGAGATTTTTGAGGAAGACCAATGAGAAGAGAATTGCAGTAGTCAATGCGGGAGGTGCTATGGATGAGAATAGATGCAGAGTGCGGGAAAGAGAGGGACAAAGGCGATTAATATTGCGTAGATGAAAATATGCAGAACAGGTAATGTTATTGATGTGAGAGGTGAATGACACCCAGACTCTTGACCTGAGGTGAGGGAGAGACGGTGGAGCTGTCAACTGAAAGAGAGAAACCGTCAGCTTTGGATAATGCAGATTTTGTTCCTACAAGGAGAATCTCAGTTTTGTCACTGTTTGGTTTTAGAAAGTTGGAGGTGAACCAAGATTGAATTTCAGATAGGCAAGAGGTGAGGGAAGAGGTAGGGAGTATAGAGTTTGGCTTACTAGATAAATAGAGCTGGGTGTCATCTGCATAACAGTGAAAATGAATGTTACATTTTTTAAAGATGTTGCCAAAGGGATGGTAAAGAGTAGGGGCCCCAGGACAGAGCCCTGGGGCACACCGGTTGTGACAGTGGATGGATACGACTTAAGTTGAGCGAACTGAGTGCAACCAGAGAGATATGAATGAAACCAGTCAAAGGGGATGTGAGTGATGCCAAATGAAGATAATCTGTGGAGAAGGATGGAGTGAGAAATTGTATCAAAGGCCGCACTCAGGTCCAGAAGAATGAGAATAGAAAGTTGACCCGCAAGTTTACACGCAAGACATTCCATAGAAGTAAGACACGCACGGAGTCAGTCAGCACTTTCCACTTCTCTCCACTTTTTAAGGCCTTGTTATGGAATGATCTTAACAGTTTCATGACCATGAACATATTTTGTAACATTGAAAATTGACGAAACAAAGATTTCAATATCTTTCGCAACTGCTTTGCAGCTTGTAGAATTTGTTATGGTTTTGGGACTAACATCTGTAATGTTCTCAAACTTCTCTCGTCTTCACCGTTCTTAAAAAAAAAATAGTAATTGAAACAGTCAACCACATTCATGCAATAACATCATGATACCTTTTGTTAACTGAGGTCGTGCTAACCCTGTAAGTTAAGTACAAGTGAGTTTTGGTTTAATTGGTTCACATATTTCTTAAGGTTATTTGAATTCTGGACAACTCTGTAAAATTCTAAACAATTTTAGTGACATCGCAACTATAGATGTAAGATCAGATTCTATTGTGTTAGAATGTAAAATCCATTTGTTCTTGGGCCCTCCGAGGAAGCTCAGGCATATTGTTACCACTAATCATTGCCAATGCAAGTGCCTTGTGTTTTTTGCCAGCCTCAACAGGCGCCAGTTCTCAGCTCGAACCCCATGCCCTGGGTCCTTTCAAACTCTCCCATGTGCATATGCTCCTTATGGTTCAAGTGTAGCCCGCCAATTTTCCACCATCTGCCTGTGCCCTGTACTTACAGACAGAGGCAAGATCTCCACTGGATAGTGACCACCACCCTTCACCTTGTCAGAGCAGAAAATGTTCAAATGTTAACTTGCAGCCTTCAGGAGTATCCGCAACTACCACCCCAATAAACCAGCTGAATGTCCTCATGTTAGGGGGCGGAGAATAAATTCACGGCTACCATTTTTTTCTTTTCTTTTCTGTGCTGTGTCTTTCTCTTAGCCACTCTTTTTTTGGTCTCTTCTATGCTTCTCTGCTTCTCTCTACTCATCCTTTCATTTTTTTTGTTTTGTTCCTCACCTACCCCCTCATTTCATCTAGCCTGTCTAGCCTTCCCTCCTCCTCTGTCTTGCAAATGGCTGCCCGCCAACATTTTTTGTGAGGAGAAAACAGATTTCTAATGAATGAAAGTGACAAAGGACAGAACAATGAGGCAGTAAAAGGTGCTAAGCGCAAAAAAATGTATGTCTGTTTTCTTGCTTGGGTGTTTGAGGGTCTTTACTGTATAGTGGGCAGCAGTCCAAGTCTTGAGGGCAATCCTTTAACCAGGGTTTACCAATAGGAATGTCAAGAATAAGTCAATCGTGATGATACATGCACTCTGCTGACGATACTTACAAGTTTTCAAAGAAAATCTAGAGCTTGCAGATGTGTCACAACCCTGCTTCTGCAACATCAGGGTGCACTTTATGATGATAGGCAGATACTTAAGATACATTAATCCTTCGAGGCAGGGCCACATAAGCAGATTATTTGAAGGACGCATTATTCACCATATGAATGCAATAATTGGTTTCATTATTTGTGGGAATTTCAGCAACACGAAATGACGCATTGGATAGTGTTTGGTTCCCCAAAGCGGGCTGAAGTTGTGCGTTCAGCTCAGCCACCATAAGCCTGTGTATCCATGATGTGCTTTCTGGCTCTTATCTCAAATCACAGCCAGCACAGCAGCATCTGCTTTTATTTGTTTTAAGGTGGTGTTTCAGAAAAATGATTTAATCATTTGAACATATAACGTCCATCTATTCCACCAGCACGAGTGTCTGTGACTGTGTGCATTTGTGTGTGAGTCTTGCCTTATGTGTGTTTATTCTCTCTGTCAGGAAACAGTGGTGGGCGGGCTGAGAGGTGGTTGGGGGCACTTTAACGGTCTTTTGAAGGAGATAAATGGCTTACAGATGGCCCAATCAATATATTCAAATGAGACACAGTCTGGCAATGAACATTGAGCAAAGAACTATGGATGAGGGAGGTGCACCTTAAAACACCTCAGGTCATAACTACACCCTTTAGATCACAAAACAAAGATAGTCCTAGTCCTGGATGTAGTTTTATATCAGTGGGATTAATTTATTGTTCATTTTGGGATTTTGATTAAGTATGTAAGAATCTATAAATGGGCTCCAGTTTCACAAACTAAAATGATAGAAATAGATTAAAGAAATGAAAGACGTTCAAATTATATGAAAAATACATATAAATCTCTCTCTCTCTCTCTCTATATATATATATATATATATATATATAAATATGTGCAGGGCTGTCAAAATGAACGTGTTAATAATGAGTTAATGAAAATTCCTCTGATTTTATTTGACACAAGATTAACATAGGTCTGTTCTGATCATGTGATCCTTGGTCTGCACAGTAATTCTCGAAATAAACAAGAGATTTAGCCTAATATTGTGATTGGCAAGCTAAAATGGATTTTTTTTAAAAAGGGTCTTTTGAATGGCAAGTTCATTTTCAAAACCCTGCCAGAAAGATTGTCTTGACGAGACTAACGTTTTCTACTGTTACTGTTGATGTTTATTGAGTTATTTATTACCTGAGTACGTTGAGTCTTTAATATCACTTACTAGCAAAACACACAGCTGACGCAGAGATCCTCACTCCCGCTCCTCAAAGGCAGACCACATTCAATAGTTTGCAATGTGTTTTTAATCTATTTTATATTGTTGCAGGAATAAATATCATATGCATTTGCAGCGGCGCGCGTGCAGAAAGCTTCCTATAAGCCCCCCGATAGCCCAGGATAACAACAACACGGCAGCTCTGAGCTAAGTGCAATAGTACACGTTCAATCATTCATTCATCTTAAAGCGACACTCCGGAATTTTCGACATTGGATCCGAGTCAACCAGAGTGTAAGAAATGTGTGCAGATGTTTTTTTGTTTTTTTTTTAATTCCATGCAGCCCTTGTAAAACCACTGGTCGCTGTTGCTAAGCTAGTGCAAGTGATCCACTTTTGGTAGCCTGCCACAAAAAAACAGTCTTGCCCAATTCAATAAACACTCAAAGCACATCAATTATTATGTCAGGCAGTGGATATAAAGGTTTGTGGTGATAGAGTAATGTTTGAAATAAAACTGACCTTGCATTACATGGATTTTTATCATATGAGGGACTAGTTTCTAGTGGTCAGCGGAATTTTACCTTACTCTCGGCAGTTGTGATGTAACTAACTCACTTCTATAGGGAGCTGCTAGTTCCAAGCTAGTTCTACATCTGCTGCGTTTGCTGCGAGTGGATTATAAACCAACAACGTGGCAACATGGTAAATCAGTGTGCCTTTGCTAATTGCAACAATAGAGCCCATAGATGGGTTCCGAAAAGTTTTCATTATTTTCCATTAAAAGGCAGGATTAGACGTACAAACTTCGATGGAGACGCTGCGTATCCGGGTCATCTGCAGTGATCACTTCAGCTCCGATGATTTCATAAAGTCCAGAAAGTCCGCAAAGAAAATTCTGAAACCGTCTGCAGTGCCATCCGCCTTCCTAGGTATACCAAGGACAGCCACTGTGGTGCAAACAGTCTCTGAAGAACAGGTTGGTACAGGCTTTCTGCTTTCATGATGGTAGCACATGGTTCAGTGATGATGACTTAGCTTACGTTACCTATAACCTTTGCTATGCTTTTGTATTTACCTGCTATAGTGATTTACTGTTGGTTTGTGTAATTGCTGTAAGAATGGGTATCAGAAGTTATGTGAAAGTATTTGCTAAACCGTAAATGGCCATGTAGTAGTAACGCTAGTGCTCTGGTGTGACATTGTGATTTTTTAGACGAGATGGAATGGGTCAATGAAAGCAATTTTAGAAGAGATGCAGACCTAGGACCTACAGTTTCAGCTGCGGCTGTCTCTACAGACGCGCTCTCTCGTTCGGCCCTCTCTCGTTCCATCTCTCTCAACTCTTCCTCAGTATATTCCGGCTCGTACAGGTATGCTTCATTGGAAAAATTAAATGGCTCGTCCTCGTCATCAAAAGCACCGGGTTCTCCGAACATTGCCATTCTTTGATCAAGTTTTTGTATGCTCAAGTAGTTGTGTCAGCTGCGTGCAAAATGAAGGGTTGTTCTCATCTAACCAGATGTAAATATTATCATTTATTATATTTAATCTATCGTAGCCTAATGTCCCATAGCCATCATATTATTTGTATGTGTATATTCGTTGACACTAAGTAAAATACTTTAAATCAAACTGCAACGAGGAGCATCATTCTTCATGCAAGAGCCGATGCAGAGTGTAGCATCAAGGCTGATTTATGGTCGGAAACCAGGTCGTCTGCGTGTGTGTCGCAGTTAACGCAGACATGCCCCCGCCCCTTACGCAGACACTCTGGTGCACCTCCCCAAAATTGTAACTCACCGCAGACAGTGCCGCAGATATCGTCGCAGATATCGTCGCAGGGGGGAGAGAAAGGAGGCCTCTGATTAGTCAACTCCACTCTACACTATGCGTATTTCCGGTTTGCGTTGTTTTGTTTTGTTTGACCCCGCAATTTCGCCAAAACAAAATGGACCAGCTGGAAGAGCGCATCTGCGAAGAAGTTCGGAAATACCCACATCTTTACGACTTTCGCAGTCCACACCATAAAGACAGCACATACTCCAGAAATTCGTGGAAGGAGATAGCAACGAATGTGGGTCTAGATATGGAGACGGTGCGGAAGTGGAAAAATGCTCGGGACAAATTTGTGCGACAACAGAGGGACATCAGGGCGAAAAAGAGCGGGGATCCAGGTGGAAAAAAGGTCCCACCGTTCTACATATTCATGTCCTGGCTGGAACCCTTCGTAAAACATCGACAAACAACGTCGAATTTCCCTTCAGAGGTAAACTTCATATCTTTTTGTACATGTGCCTAGTCAGGAGCTAGCTTGCTTGCTAACGTGAGTGAACATGTACTATCACTGTTGCTTTGCTCATTGTAGCTAGTGCTGACGCTAGCTAATGTTTGGTGAACATGGCGCCAAAGCCCTTTGTTTTGAGTTTGATTAAAGCTATACAAAGCTACAGTGCCCTAGCTCCCCAAATACAATGCTGTGTACACGTGCTAAGCAGTGTCTGTGCCTGCACGCTAAAACAAAGGGCAGGTCACTACTTTTGTATTGTGACGGTACCAAAGTGAGCGTAAAAGACACTTTATACTATATACTAAATGGTACTTGTGCATTGGTGCTATTCTACACATGTACACTGGATCATGATCTGTACAATGACCAATTGCAGATGGAAATTAGCTGCTAAGCTACAATCTGGTGCAGGTCATCTCTTTACTTTTGTCATTAATGTACTTTGCACATGGTCCCTGACTAAATAAACTAATTGTTGATTTGCTTTTTGTTTACAGACACAGACAACACAGGACACGGATCCCAGCTGTGATCTGAGCACAGAGACCTCTGAGCTCAGCTCTGATCCACCTCCCTGCAACTCCCCTGCCTCACCCGCTCCCTGCAACTCCTCTGCCCGCCCGCCCCCTGCCTCACCCGCTCCCCGCAACTCCTATGCCCGCCCGCCCCCTGCCTCACCTGCCTCACCTGCTCCCTCTGTGCGGCCAGCGCCCAAGCGAGTGCCAGCCAGCCAGACCAAGCGCAAGCGCACAGATGACCAGGACATACGTGTACACCTGGAGCAACTGGCTGAAAGTCGCCTGATGCTGCAACGCAGTCTGCAGCAGGATGACTGCTCGTCCTTTGGGACGTTCATGGCGGACATGCTGAGGAAGGTACCGGTGGACAGCAGGGACACTGTCTCCAGGAATGCCATCAACCATATGTACGACCAGGTGGATCGGGTGCGGGCTGCAGCAGAGACACCGAACTGACTTCTTTTACACTACACATCTTTTTTAATTTTTAATAATTCTGTAATAACTACATAGTTTTACTGTTTATTATTAGGTGTTGTTGCACTACTTTTGTTCAGTTTGTTTACATTACCTTCACTGTTTAATATTTTTGTATATGTACATTTTCTTTTTTTTTTTTGCTTTTTTCCACCTTGATGTGGCTCAGAAATAAAACCAAAGTTTTATGGACACAATGTATCTCTTTTATTATTCTGACAATCATAGTATGCCAAACTACAGAAATGTCTTTAAACAACCATTTAACAAACCATTAAAAAAAACATACAAGCAAGTTAAAAAAAATTGTTAAAAGAAAACACACACAGTGTGAAAGAGCTGGTAAAAAAAAAAAGGGCCATCACTCTTCGAGCGCTCCAAGTGTACCACGAGTCACCACATCGTTCTGCCATGGCACAGATCCACGCTCTGTCTGGAAGAAAGACATCAGGTCTCTCCTCACTGCCAAAGATGCTCTGGTGGCGCGAGCTCTGGACATCAATGGTGGGTCAATAGGCTCCATGTTGGAATCCCCATTGACTTCAGCTCGCCACTCACCAGGCCTCACAGACCCAGCTCTTTCCACGTCTGGATAGCTGGGAGGTATGTAGCGTGCCTCTTGGCTTGCCACCTCGTCTGTGTGGGTGAGGTAGTTGTGCAGCACCACACACGCCTTCACCACATCCTCAGCCTTGTCGGGGAAAAACTCAATTGGCCGTCCGAGGATCCTCCACCGTGCAACCATGATGCCAAAGGTGTTTTCAATAACCCGTCTTCCCCTGCTGTGTCGGTCATTGTAGACTTGCTTGTCATGAGGCAGATTAGTTCCTGCATGAGAAGAAACGGGGCAGGGAGACAATGAAGCACTCATTATTGCACTGCATTTAGATTGTAATAATAACCATGTAGAAATGCAGTAGAACATACGTTTTGTTTATATATCATCACGGCTAACATATTCTAGCATTTCCACTTAACATAGACGTCAGGATATGCAGCACATCCTTCGTTATGTTACATAGCATTACATTTTGCATATACTTTTATCCGAAGCGACTTCAAGACTTGTAGATCACGTACATACCTTGAAATGGTCGCATGAGGTTGCAGTGGAGGGGGAAAGCGGCGTCACCAACGACAACATGGGGTGTCTTCACCAAGGTCCCGGGGAGGTCAGCTGGTGGAGGCAGGTTTAGCTTGTGATCGAGGAGCAAGGACCCGAAGGTACTCTCCTTGAACACCCCACCGTCGCTCTCACGTCCGTAGGCTCCGACGTCCACCATTGTGAAGCGATATCTTGCATCGCACAGCGCCATCAACACAATGGAGTGGGCACCCAGTGAGTAACTCGAGCCACAGTCGATGGCTCGAGCCAATCAGAGGTCATCACCAAATGAAGACCCTGCCTACTTTTTAACACAACCCAGAAGGACTGAGAAGGAACCAGCTGTGTCGTCGACCTTCATGCTGTACTTGGACGTTTTACATTCATCATGACATATCAAATTGCTTTCTTTTTCCTTTTAAATTGGCATTAGGAAAACAAAACAACTTCCCCTTAAATATATGTCTATATATATCGGCATAAAATAAAAGACTCAATACACACAAGTTCCAAAATATCACACCATTAACAACCTCAGTTCACTCTCATAGACTTTTATATCACCACAACTTTCTTTAGCACACCGAGAAACAACAGAAAAATAGCCTCAGAGCAGCTAAAAAGACAAGTTTCTCACCGTTGCTCTCTGTATTTCAAAGTACGCCGATATCGGAGCTTGCAGCGGCTCTACAGATGACAGGTGAGTGGTTAGCCTGTTAGCCACAGAGCTTGCAGCGGCTCTACAGGTGACAGGTGAGTGGTTAGCCTGTTAGCCACAGAGCTTGCAGCGGCTCTACAGGTGACAGGTGAGTGGTTAGCCTGTTAGCCACAGAGCTTGCAGCGGCTCTACAGGTGACAGGTGAGTGTTAGCCTGTTAGACACAGAGCTAGCATTAGCATGGACGACGGTAAGCGTTAACAAGCCTTTATTTTGATAACTAACTCGTCTTACCGACGTACTTGTCTCCGGACTTCCAATCGGTATGTGCTCTGACTTTCTTTCAGTGTAACTCGGGATTTTTCTCCTTTTTCTGTCCTTTTCACAAGTAACTGCGCTTTACTTCTCTGGTTAAGGTCAGAAAATAACGTAAAAATCACGCGCCTGCAGTTCACCTCCGAGCTGAGAAGCTGAACGTGGCCTGCGTAGCCCCATATTGGCTGTTGAGGCACTCCCCACGTGGGGTCATACGAACTGTGCGGTGCATTCAAATGCAACAGGAACATTAAACTTTACCGATGCAAACATAAAATAAATACTCTCCCGCTTCTTTTATTGGTCTCTATGTCAGTCCAGAGAGATTCGGGGCTGAAGCCCCGAATGACCAGGTCTCTCGACGCCTCTGCTGAAAACCCTATGGAGGTGTAATGGCCAGAACACACTGGCTGTTTCTCCACAACAAAAGCTTCTGCTATTATCTATTATAATGCCCTGAACCACACTACTGTCTATTTACTAGTAAGGTATAAAATTTCATGCTGTCACTGTCTCTCACCCAGTCAAGCTCACCATCGCTGTAGTTTATCGCCCACCAGACCCTATTGGGGACTTCCTGGAGGAGCTGGACACTCTTGTCTCTCACTTCCCTGATGATGGCTCCAGCCTCACCCTTCTTGGTGATTTCAACATCCAGACAGAGAAGCTTCACCCTCTTGTTTCCTCCACCACTGGCACCCTCTATATTTTCATTACCCCCTACCCGAACCAGGGTTTGCATCCCATTCCTGCTTTTCTTACCTCTTTTATTACTTCCCCTACCCGAACCAGGGTTTGCATCCCCACCCCGCTGTGACTGGTGTGCAGTTGGTGAGAGGCTGAGGTATCTGACTTATCGCACTTTCTCTAGCACTAGTTTTGCTCTTAGCTGTTTGGTATTGGAAGGAAATGCACTTATGATTTCTTGTGACCTGAAGTTCTTTTGCCTACCGATGTTGAACGCACTTATTGTAAGTCGCTTTGGTTAAAAGCGTCTGCAAAATGACCGTAATGTAATGTAATGTAATGTAATGCAGTCTGGATTGAGTCTGAAACACACGCAAGCAGGGACACCTGGAGAACATTTTAGTAGTTAAGGTGAGAAATAAACATGGCCTCCACTATAAGCTGCGGGGCATGCTGAATATGATATGACCTGATTTCACATATGCTGTAAAGTGCAATGTAACATGACAGAGAGACAGAAGTAACATGGTCAGAGAATTCCGAGATTTCTTACCACCTTTAATGGAGAGATAATTGAAGAGGCAGTTGTCATGTTGATATTACGAGGTAAGAGGTTTAATGGTTTTGATTGTTCGCTGTCAATTGGTGAGTTAGCTAACTCTCCCATTTACCCTTCAGAGCTTGTAATACCATAAGTAGATGATCTTAATCTGTATACTTCCAAAACAAGTAGTAAAGATATACAGTATCTTAACAGTAGAAAACCTGAAATTTGAATTAACAAGCAACACTATATTGTAAAAGAAAACAAAAATGCCTTTTGACAGTTTGGGTGTGAATTTGTAGTTGTCAAGACTATATTTTGTACCTCCTTGTACACAACCTGGCATATACTGTCAGAAAAACAATTCTTCCTTAAACAAAGGGAAAGGCAAAAATAAAGTGTCTACCTTAAACAGAGAAAAAAAAAATATCAAGATATCCTAGTAGCTTCACACTTTTCTCTACAATCTTTTCAGGGGACTCCTTTTTTTTAATTTTATTTTCCGTATGCAACTCAGGATAGAAAATAAGATAGCCAAGCGGTGGTGTATTTGATTCCTTATTTAAGACTCTTTTAAAACTTTCACATATGAATAAGAATCAAACACATGCGCAAATTAAGCCAGTTACCAAGTGCTTGAATTTCAGATGGGACCAATATGTTGGTGCACTCAAGTTGAGATTCTCCAATATCATGCTTAAGATAGAGCCAGTGTCTGAATGATGAATCCCCCAAGTATTCACGTACCCACGACACGTCTCGGGTGAAGAGCCAGCGAGTGATGCTCTTGGATGGTGAAGTGCAACCAGTGTCTGTGCTGCTCATGCAGACCTCTGTCGCACCGAATCTCTCTGCAGGTACTTGTAATGAGCTCATGAGCTCCAGCCAGTCCTCTCCACAGTCTGTACTGTGAATCCACGGCAACTTTTAAAAACGCACTTTCCCTACTCGTAACTGTCCATGACCAGTGCTCACAGCGTAACATTTACGCCTGTAAACGTTACAAGGTCAACGAAAACTATAAAACTGAAGTTAACCCAGCTACACTTTCTCTCTGGATGAATATTGGAGATTAAGCTACCAGACGGCAGAATATACATGGTGCAGTCTCACAGAAATACTTGCAGTGATAGCATTACATGCATATGACTACAAGTGTGGTTCACTCTTACAAAAAAAAGAATATTGCATTTTCTACCGTAAGATACAAAACCCATCTCGGCTACGTCATCATAGCATTCTTCTACCTTCATTCCCAGGTCACTTCCTTCTTGTCTGATTCAGAATACAATTGGCTCTCTCCCCAAGATACGGAAACACATTGAAATAATGACTTTGGGTACATGTAGTCCTTATTGAAAGCAACAATATTAACTGCACATTCAGAAATCATGGCACTAACCTGTTAACCCCTTAACGCCTGAATTTATATAGCTATATATAAAAAAAAATGTTTTGTGTGTGTTTTAGCCTTTAAAACACACACAAATTTCACTTTTGCACAAAAAATAAATAGAAATTTGGGTATGTTGCAAATTTGCGACAACAGGCATCCTGGTCAATTTGGAGTCAATTTGGTATGTTTGGTATGTAATTTGGTATGTTGCTTGGTATGTGCTTATTTGCAACACCAGGCATAATGGTCAATAATAAGATAACAACAACACAGTAATATAACAGTGAAAAAACAACGTTTTTTTATTCACCCTTTTTTTTTTTTACATATTTATTTATATAAAGGTTCCTAGGTCCGTAGTGAATATGGACTAACCGGCATTGGGGGAATAAAGATGCTATCTCAGCTGGTTGATTGAGTCAAACGGTTTGTAGCATATATGCGACAATAGGTGTTAAGGGGTTAATGGCACACATTTGTATTAGTTAAATCAGCACTTGCATTTACATATATTTTCAATGCATCCTTTGTACCCACAATTTTGTAGGTCCCTACATGACTTATAATAGATAGCCTATGGGTTTGTGCTAACCTGTGTTAGTGTAAGCTACGTTTTTTTATTTTTTTTATCTTGCTAACATAAATTAATATATATCAAATTGTTTAATCTTTTCATAATGCTCAGGGTACAACCAAAAAAATAAAAAAAATCCGTAGGGATTTAAGGCAGAACATATGATGACAACTTGAGGTTAAATAATATTAACTGAATTCTCTGGTGAATCTGAAATATTCAACAAATGAATCCACTGCAAGTGTTCTTTTATTTCTGCTTTGATTTCTGTGAGAAATGAAATAATAACTCTGCTTGTGATTAAAATCCATCCAAGGATCCATCCAGCAGAGAATTCTGGTTTCTAATACTTGCAAAGGATTCACTATCATGTGCCATATGGTTTTGAGCCAAAAGATAATGAAAGGTGATAACACAATAAAGATAATGGCAGAGAGAATAACCCATGTCCCAAGAGATAAAGTTGTTTACTGACAAAAGCAGCTGGTTGAAAAATGGTTTGGGAGCGATCTGGCATATAGAGAACACAAAAAAAAAGAAAAAAAAGAGATAGTATGAATTAGAAAGGGTTGTTGGGGGGCCATAGGGAGTGGACATATGCCCAGTTGAACCAGCGCTTGAGGGTGGTGGTATTGTGGTATTGGTAGGGGGATTCCCTGGGGGTGGAAACATGGTTTGGAATCTTGCGATAACATCTCTGCACTGGGTCCTTAGAAGAAGCATAAAATCCACCCAGACATTACACAGGTATTTTATCATGCCCTATCAGATCCTGTTCTCCCTTATCACGCTGTACACACACTTAAACATGGATACCCATTTCTGGATACATTGCTCACATTCAAATATAGGGTGAAGAAGTGTGTGCGTGTGTGTGTGAAGGAGCTTGATGATTTAAAAGCAAAAGTAAAATCTCTCACAAACTTGAAATTAAATGTGGTTTTAGTTTAAAGACACTTGGGTTTGCCTTGTATCCCCAACAACTGTCCTACTCAAATTAAAAGAGACTAAAAATAACATAGCCATTTTAATAAGACAAATCATTTCTTTTTACATATTGAAACAAATCATTTCATAATTTAACATTAATGGGTCAGGATGCCCAAGTCCCAAAGCAGAAAGAAAATCATACATATTTAAGTACCTGTGACTTTAGGGAACAGTACATTGATTTGCATGCATTTCCTCAAACCTTACTCTTACCCAAGCAATAGCTATTGTTTCCTTCCCATGATTATTACCCAAATCTATTATTTATTTATTATTTTGATCAGTGTTTTACTCCATTTATTTTGATCTGCAGATTATTTGTCATACTTATCCTGCATTGGGGTCAACATCTGGCTCCACCTTTCATGAATCCATGACACTGAAGACAGAATTTATTTTGCGCCTCTGTAACTATTAGAATAACTACAATATTATATTTAACTTTACATTTAAAGGTAAATATATCCAACGGTATATTGGATATAAATAAATATAAATATCTAATATCAAGAGTATAGAATATGTATATACTCTTTGGTATTTACCTTTGGCAAAGAGTGTCGTAGAAATGTTTGTAAAATTTCTGGAAAGTAAAATAAAGTTTTTTATTTTCGTTTGTTTTTGGTGAACTTACCTTTTAAGGACTTTTCTTAAATATCATGTAAATGACATGAAAATGTCATTTTTAAAAATGACAATATATTCAGTCGTTTAACTTTTCCTTTAGCATTTTCAGGCTAAATAGCAAGTAAATCTGTATATTGTAAATGTCAAGAACTGGCTTAAATGCTTTAACTGTGCTTAATCTCCAACCCCACTGTGAATAAAACGCTTTTTATCTCCAGATCTGAGGCTATGGTTAGCAGGATTAATTGTCAAGTCAAGCCTCTTTTATCATGTTTAAAACCACAATAATGAACAGACAAAATATCAGAAGCGCAGCCTTTTGTCATGTAGGATGACACAGAAATTGAATCAGTGAGATTACATATGTGAGGACAACAGTTTCAGTTCATTCATATGGTGCCAAATCACAACAAATGTCATCTCAAATCACTTCAATGATATAGTCAAATTCAAGCCAATTAGAGTCCAATTCATTGCAATCAAATCCAGTGAATTAAATTCAAAATTACTCCAATACATACATGCACAGCCAATTCAAAAACAATTTCCTAGCTAAGGAATCCAACAGATTGCTCCGAAACTTCTCTTCGGTCCAATCTCCCGTCCTGAGCGTGCATGCATACACAGTAAATATCACTTTGTGCATGTTTGTGGACAGGGGTTTCTGTGCATCTCTGAGTGGGGTGTCATAAGGTCACCTGTCACAGACAACATTAACAATAGTCCATTTTGAGAGAGAGTAAAGGTCGTTTCCCTCATCACACCCTCCTACCGACTGCTTATCACCAAAAAGCCAGCTTCAGGCTTCAATCTCTCGTTGACCTTTGTCCTCAGGTACAGTGTGGTGTTGAACACTCGCCCCTCTTCTCCTAACCACACAGACACACACACACTCATCAACACAGAAGTCAAACTTACAAATACTTGCACATACATACATCTCATACAGTCTCGGATGTGAACTATTTAAACACAGGTTCAGAGACCAATTCATTGTAAGATTTACTCATATATTAACAAACATAATACATATGGTATGGAAACACACACACATTCTTTTCACATAAAACCAAAACACTCCAGTGCTGATCTAATCACTACATCATAGTCTATAGCTTGTAACTGTACAATCTGGACTTTCATGCACATCATAGCTAGACTCTCGCCTAAACAGAAACAATACAACCTCACACAAACATCTGGATTCTGGACATCAGCTCACATGTACCAGATATACACACTGTCCTCACACACCCTGAGAGGGGGTTTTAAAAAATGAGGGTAGCTCAAGTGGGAAAACAGCATCCATTTGTCTTTGGGATAATATGAGTGTGGCTGTGTTAGAGACAAATACCATCCACTTCCATTTCCTTTATCACTGTCAGGTCAATTAATAGGCCAAGGATCCTGAGTCACGAGACAGAAGCAAAACACATGCAAGCACAAAGACGGCTCTTTCAGCTGCTGACCTTGGCTGCTCCTGCTCAATAGACTCCATGGAAGGATGCTTGTTTGGAGAGCACTGGCTCCCTTGAAGAGAACCACTGCTTTCATCACCCAGACACATACATCATGGACGTATGTACTTGAAAACATACATATGTGGATTCACAGGTTTGGGTTTCAAACTAAGAATAGTCAAATGTACAATCAAATTAACGATTTACCGAGTGCAGGCTCTTAGCAGCTTCAACTCAAATGGACAGTCAGTCGATCTACAAAAACTGACTATTGCGAGGTTAATTGCTTTCTGAAGCTGTTCTTAGAGGGATGAAGAGCCTCTACTGCCTTTGATGACATGCAGCATTTATCAGTCGTGTAGATTGCAATGTTGCCTGACTGTCATGTGGGGAACAGATTCAGGAGAGGGGAGCCCTACATTAAAGATACATAAACACCAGTATCATTCAGCAGGGTTTGAGCTAGTCCTTTAATTACACTAGGAAGGGGGATAGAGTCATTTATTGAAGCACACCCAACACTTCAATGCTGTGGACTGTTCGATATGATGTTCAAGATATTCTGCTGCTTCTAACTTTCTGTGTGGGAGATCATTTTACATGTATGTACAGATGAATTCACTGCATTTGCTGAATCTGTTTCATAACACTGCAGACCAACAGTCTGGAAATGCTTGAGGTGACCTCAAGTTGACACATGGTATTAATGGGCTGATTTTCAATTACAATATCTGACAAAATGAACAGAAAATATGTAAATGAGAGCAGCTTTTCTGTGAGTTTAGCTATATTAATATACACCTACACTGTCTTTACCAAATGAAGCAAAAAAAAAAGAAATGTTTTAGCTCTGAAGAGCACCAAGGCCCATTTGAACCTAGTTGACCGTATATATGCAGGAGTGACTCGATCCCCTACCACAACCTCTGGGATTTGAGAATCTCACTTTCATGCGATTTTGATTGGACTAACATGTTTACATGTAATCTAAAAGTCTGGGGTTGGTCTGACTATCACAATCTTCTTTTTTATTTTTCGATTGGGAATTGGCTATCTTATCTTTAGTTCTTGTATTGGTATAAGTATTGTTTTTATGGTTTTCAGCACATGTTCATTATACAAAGCAACAGTCGGGATGCACGATCTGCGCTCAGACACCCAGAACTTCAGTTTTTTATGTAGTAAACTGAGGAGTTTTTAATAATCTTGACATTAAAATATATTTTTAACCATCTCAGTTTTATATCTAAAAAGTCTACTTGCGTGCAAATGAGAGGTACAATCACACTAAGTCTGCCTTGCAAAATATAGTAAAAACTGGGCCAAAAAAAAAGAAAAGAAGAAAATTGCTAAATAGTAGCCTATTAGCCTATGAGACTTAGAGTCAGAGAGAAGATGAGAAAGTAAAAAAAATATATTTTTCAATGGTGTTGGACATTTCCTCACTGGGAATTGTTACCAGCAATAGCAACATTAACTCTATCAGTTAAATCCAATCTTCTTTCAGAGCTGGTTTGAAATGTTTACCATGACCTTTGAAGGTTCCAGAGTATTTTATATAATGGTGAGGTACAATATCATGATCATCTGCCTCAGATGGTGTCCTTTTTCTGTGGAACCAAAACGGATACACTTTGTCACCAAGGCTTTAACAGCACATACTTTAAGTTCCACATAGTAAGCGTTAGGGTAGAACTACCAAGGTTAAAACTTGCTCCACTACATATTCCGAAAGCATTAGCAGTTTTTTTGGTTTGTCACCATTGTGGGACTCTGTGACCCTGCCAAATGGCCCTTGTCATAGTCACTTCTAGGGATGGGAATCGAGAACCGGTTCTCAGCGAAAACCGGCTCCCAGTAGTTTGATTAGGTGGAATCGTTAACGATTCTCCCTCACGATCCCGTTTACAGGTTCTGCTAACGTCTGACGCATTTGCGCGATGACGTCATGTGCACGCTTCGTATTTTGACTCAGAATGTACCCGACATGGCGTCGAGGCAGAAGCGCTCCAAAGTTTGGTTATATTTCACCAAAAAGGACAATACTAGGGCCAGTTGTAACACATGCAGAGCTTTGATCACATCAAAGGAGGGAAATACCTCCAACATGCTGAAACATTTGACCACACAGCATGCAGTTACTTTGCATGAATGTAAAGTCTTTGACACGCTGCTAAGCGATGGCGGCGACTCTCGCGGGGGAACTTGTGGCACAGCGTCTTCCGTCTCAAAAGTCCCAGATAACGCAGGGCTTTCAAATCTCGTGACAGTCACGCTTTTCGGTCTTTTGTCACGCACTCCCACTACACATTGTATTTCTCACGCTGAAAAAAAATTATAATATAAATTTCTCTGGCGCGCCGCTGTCGTAATGGAAACAGCAGGAAAAAAGAATGTCTCCCACGGGTCTGTGCAGAGCACTTATTAATAACAACAACAGTAATAATAATATTATTAATGAAAGACCCCCATTCCTGGGACGAGCAAGGGGGGGGCACTCTTGCCTGCATTTAAAACTTGAGAGCCCTGTAACGTAAACCTTTCAGGTCCTGTTGATTGTAATAATGTTACCAACATACTGGATGAATAATTTCCATCTGATGTTAACATTTAGTTGAGGATCAGAGGCAGGCTCCTGCATACCTGTAGCTCCCCCTTTCATCGAGGCAGGGAAAAGTAAAATGACAGAGGCGAAAATAGATCAAATGTTGGTGCATACTTGAAATTAACCAATGCCATTTGTACTATATTTGTACAATATATAGCTGGATGAGAATCGATAAGTGAACCGAATCGATAAGCAATATCGATAATAGAACCGCTAAAATCTTAACAATTCCCATCCCTAGTCACTTCAGTCTTCACTTTTACCTATTTTTTTTATCCACATTCAACATGATTACCCTGAGAACCTCTTGTTCATCTCTGTTTAGTATATCTCACACCTTGATATGCATCAGTCTTATAAGATGATAAGTTTGATGATGATGATAAGTTAATTTGTTCTTAACTGTAAAGTTAGTATATATTATATAGTATTCAGAGCATAATATTGAATTTAAATAAACAGTTTCATTTTAATCATCACATAATCTTTTTGTAACAAACGAATTGACCACTCATACATGAGTGAGACTTTGTACCCCACACATTACAACCCCTCATACATTCTGTTAACACATTGATGAGCTTGATATTCAATCAATGGAGATTAACTTGGTTAACTTGCCAAAGGTAAGCCCTCTCTGTTCACTGCTCTTTCTGAGGGAAGAAGCCCAAATACGATTATGCAGAGGGGGAAATTATGCCAAGATGAGTAGAGCTTAATATATGGTAATTATTTGACAGGATATACTTACACAGCGATTAGCATATCTCCAAGACGAGACAGATAGAGTGGAAGGAGAGAAAAGAGAGGGAGGAAGAGAATAGAGAAGAAGATGAGAGCTACCTGATAAGGATTTCTTTTTCTCTTCCTCTGACAGAGGGTGGTAGGAGACTGTGTAGGCAAACTGTTCTTCCATATGTACCTTCACTGATAAGCCATCTCTATAGGGGCTGGGCCAATCTTAAGCAGGCTTGACGTGCCTGGAATATCAGACAGACAGCACATCACATATCATTCATTACATCATGTGTGCAGAGGCAGCCACATGCTAATTGTTGCAAATGTAATGCACAAAAAGCACAGGCAATAAAGCTCTGGGATGTGCTATATAAAAACAAATCAGGTATAACGTCAGCTGGCAAGTAAAAATGTGGACACACACACACAGAAACACACCCACACAGAAAAGCCAGCTAATATCCCACTTCACAGTACATGACGGAACATTTGCTGAAACACCCGATACAGACACAGTGCAATCCATTACAGTGTATTTGCATGGCAGTGTAGTACATACATCTTACTGTCTGCTTCTGTGTCCTATTGGCTCAGCCCTGCCAATATTACCACTGTGTAGAGTATATTTGACTAATGCACATCGGCCACAAGCATAGATCCTAGTCTTACACACACACACACACACACACACACACACACACACACACACACACACACAGTGGACTAAGGAATCTCTTCCTGCTCCTCTCTGGGTTAGGTTTCAGTGTTCCCAAATGACACAGAGAATAGCTTGAATTGGACAGATGTAATCTCCAGATTAAATTTATCCTTGCAATTCTTACTTAATTTTGCTGAAAAATACCTCACTCGAGGCAGACATTGCCATTGTAGTGCCAGAAAATGACATATTCTATGTTTAGGTCCAATCGACGAAGCTATTTTTTGGAAACAGTCGAAAGAAGAAGTCTTTTGAACTCACAAAATGATCCCATAATACATTGTAATTTTATTGCCATCAGCTTGGTTAACGAACCAAATCAGATGCAGAAGAGGTTTTGACTCATAGTTGTATCAACAAAGCATTTGACTTAAATATGAAAGGTCACTTTAATTTTCCTTATTCCTTACTGTATACCGTTGTTACTGCTTTTTTTTAACTCATTTCTGACATCAATTTTAACCCAATCTGATTTTTGAAGCATGGTCTTTAAACTTTGTAAATCAGACAAATGTCTTCACGGTTATGGCAGTGTAAGATCTCAAAAGTGTTGTTTGAATTCTAGTTGTTGTTTTGAAATCGTTTCTACAGACCAGAAATATTCAGTATTACAATTAACATGTTTATTCCACAAAACACGTGCCTTAGCATATGATTTTGTGCCGTGATAAAGGTGTCGTCGTGGTCACAGAATGGTTGAATGGCCGATTAAGTTGACTTTTTGACATTAAAAATTACAAACTCAACCCACGAAAAATATAGAGATTTCGATCATAAATTTTTCCAAAGAAGAAAATAGAAAGTAGTAAAAGAAGAAGTGGGTAAACAAAAATTAGATAAAGAACTCTGTGGTTTTCTTCAAGCTGATGAAAACTGAATTTACTGCTTTCTTTTTTACAAATACATCTTGCCTCTCTTAGCATGAGTCTAGCTTACAAATGGGCCTGTGTGTAAAGGAGTGTCAGCATGCATGAGATTAATTTGTTAAGGGTAATGATATTTCCATTTGTGGCAAAGGCTTTGAACATGGTCAAAATCTTTGATGCATTATAGAGTTTGGATGAACCAGTGTTTGCCTGTCATTCTTACATCATTATGTCGTGTATCATTTTCAAATGGGAACATCAAAAAGAGATTTGTTGTGTGATTTCCGTCTTCCATGCACTTCCAAAGCCGGGCTGAGGCTGACCTCGCCCCTCTCAGGCTTCTACTCCTTTTAATCATGCCTCTTTTTGTTCTTATTGAATATTTATTGGCTTATTTATTCTTAATCAGAGAGACTTGTCTGTCCTATCAAATCCAAGCCCCCTGTCTTACACACACATGCTCACACATACAATGTTAAATGCACAGCTGAACCCCCAGTCCTTGTTGCTCTAGGCAAACTCTCAGTGGGCTAGATGCTCAGTGAATGAGTAAGTCGGTCTATTGGATAACTGGTTAGTCAGACAGTCAGTCAGCCTCCCAGTCCGTTTATGGGTATTAGTTGCCAGCATTTGTTGATAAAGTTTAAAAATAAAAAAGATTTGATATTCAAGTGTCTGATATATCAAGTCATGAAGTCATATCAAAGAGATAGGAAGGGGCCCTTATTATGAGCTGAACATAGTTCTTATGCTCGCTGTTGGTGCCTTGCAAATGCACGTCTCAATGTTCTAGCGTTTTGCTGCCACTTGGGGGCAGTCTCTGAGTGGTGGGCTGTTTTTGGCTGCGTTAGCGCTGTTGTTGCTCCACTGCCTTTGTTCTGCTATGGAAAAGACAGAAGTCAAAGTGGACACAGACCTACTTTGTGATGGAGTGAAACTTAGATAATGAAAATTGTTTAGTGCAGCTGTGGCAATTGTTTTTTCCTTTGTGCGTCTTTTCTATCTGTGTTTTTTTGCATTTCGCCTTCTTTGTTGGAAAATCAGTTGTTGTAGTCTCTCCCGACTCAATTTGACGCAAACTAACTTTCAATGAACCGATTAACACATCATCCTTGGAGCCTGTGCATTGTTAGCTGTTGGGAGGATTGCACGCCTGTCTGTGCCCCAGACAGATTCCTCCATGCTTTTAATGATGGGATTCACGTTGGACAACAAGAAACGCAACTGTTGTACTCATTTTTAGCTTAAGTTTACATATCAAAGTGTCATGTTACCTCGTTTCCTTGTACAGTTTGAGCACCATAACATTTATCAACACCATTTTGTTTGTTGTCTTTTTTGATTTTTTTCAGCATGTTCCCACATTACTACACTTTGGTTAGTTTTTGGTTGGGTTTAGACTGACATACATTATTTGTACCATCATCAAGTATAAGGAAGCATTTTTGACACCTTCATAAACTTGTTTACATATTCTTCAAAAATAGCATAGGTTATAAGTCCCTACATGAAGAAATTACCCATGGGGTCATCTTCTGTAGGAGGACAGTTCTAGGAAAGTCACAAGACTTTTAATTATGAGACTAAAGTCCAAGACAATTTTGGGAAGCAATATTCTTTTATTACTTCTAATTCATTCACTGACAGTTCAATATAAATTAAATTAGCTGTTTACTGTGATCGAGAACTGGACTCCCAAAGGGCAACAGGAATTTAGGTGGAAGGGAATTGCTCGAAGTGTTGAGAGGTGCGTCTCCCTTTTTTTCTTTTCTTGAACAAGACTGTCGTGACCTCATCAGCGTAACAAACTTCATGACACAAGCTACTAAAGTTTATCAGTAAGAAATACAGTGGATTGGAGCCATAAGTAGATACTAAAATAGAAATACTTAAATTAGATGCTTTTAAACTGTGGCAAAAAATGAACAAAGATTTCATTCAAAAGATTGATTACTTTATGGTCTCAACTGGTATGAGTGCAGAGCCATATTGATAAGATGTGTGCATCCATATGTATCTCATTCACAGATTACCTTTCTTTAGTTATTTTTGAAACATTCCTGTCAGAAACCTTCATCATATCCTGCCAATTAAAAAGAAAGTGTGTCTCTCTGGGCCCTATTCCCACCCAACCAGAATAACACCAGGTAATGACTTTCTAATTACCCTCTCATTGTTTCCCTTCTCCACTGGTCCATCTTTTCCTCATGCCGCCCTGCTCTAATTGAATCACCATAGACTCAGTGTATCAATTCTGACTTCGCTTTTGAGATTTAATCGGGTGTGCGGGAGGCCAGCTTGGCGGACGAAAGGATCCTTTTGTGAGCGTCCCATCTGTTGGTAACACAAGGGCCCCATATCTGGCCAGGACCAGAAAGGGAGCAGGGGTGTGGGTGGGATACCAGGATGGACCACTTCTCTCAATGCAACCAAAAACCTCCTACCCCTCTATTCTTGTGGAGACTAGACTATTATAACACACAGAAATACAACACGAACCCCATACATACACACGTGTGGTCACTGGATGCTTCCTGCAATTTGCGGTTTCATTGCTTTTATTTGTCATGTTGTGTTTCTTGTCTCACTGGAGCTATTTTTGAATTGTAACCGATTTGTCTTTCTAAGATTTAAACAAAAATAGCAAAATCAATAAATCTATGTATGTGTATATATCTATGTATAGATATATAGATATATCTCTATATCACGTATACTCAATTTAAAAACATGTTTACAGCCATTTTAAACAATCCTAGAGTTGAAGACAGACAAGATACAAAAATATATATTGTTATGGAATGCCACACTGCACTTCCACAGTTGCATGCAAATACACAAAGACATAGAGAGATACAGACATACTTACCAAACAAATGCTAATATCCCTCACAGAAATGTGTGCATGGTTCAAATGCAAAAACACAGCGTGTAACTGAGGCCACACGCACACCCACACAATAGGGTAGCACACGAGGTGACTGAGAAAGTCGGTTTTTACTCTCTCCAAAAGAAATTGATCATGACAGTATGCATCCAAAACACACATACAGGTATTCACATAGTTGTGTCCATTTCTACTGCCTTTGTAACCCCACCAACTCGCTCCTCAGTGCCACTCATACATATACAGACTGACAGATCTGTTTGTGCAAATATGTGTGTGTATATGTGTGGAGAGTCTGAAATGCTATTGGTCATATCAGCAGTGTTGATAGGTTCCAGCTCCATATTCGCATCATTCACTAGGGTTATGACCCCTCCGTAAATGGCAGGCATAGAGAAAGTGTGTTTGTATGTGTTTGTGTGTGTACTGATGTGTTCATGAAAAAGGAAAATGAAGAACCGCAGGATATTATACCAATGACCATGACGTCACCATGGCGATTTGAGAAGGACAAAGGTGAAGAGTAGGTACAGATAATGAGCATTTGGATAATGAGCATGTGGTGATGAAGAAGAGGAGGTGACCTGTATGCAGGCTGAGTGGTCATTCTGTGAGCATATCACTAGTCAGACTGACGTTACTTTAACACGACCAGATTTCGACATTTCCATTTTGGTAGTTGTGCGAAATGAGATAACTGCTGTACCAGCTGCTGTACATTAGCCAGCATACCATCAGGATGGGTTAATTGTTGGTCTATACTGAGAGTATATTTAATCTACACTAGAGAATTTTGTAGATATTCAAACTGTATCAAATTGGAAAACCTGATACCCTAAACCAGTGGTTTTCAAAGTGGGGGGCCTCCAGGGGGCGCTAGGGGGGCCTCAGAAAATTGGAGTGAAGATAAGAAAAAAATGCAAAAATAGAATTCAATTCTTTAAAAATGTTCGTCAATAGAAGATTTGGGGAAAGTAATCTAGTTATCAGTGGTGGCAATGGGAATCACAGGTATTGAGAAGTCATCAGATTAAACATCATTATAAAAAATTGTCACTTTTTTTTTAATCAGTATTGTAAAATACAATTTATAATAATATATCATATCAAAATGTTATTTGCCTTGCTTGTCTTTCTGATTGGCTGCCAGTCAAAACATGGTAGACCTGGCGGTTTGCGCCTGTTCTCAAGCTGCTCCGCTCCTCAAGCTAGCATGTAGGTAGCTAGCCAAAATGGACAGATTTTTTACTTGGAAGAGACCGAAAGAACTGGCCGACTAAAATCAGAAAGTATGAGGCAGCATACATTAAGTTTGGCTTTACAGCCATACAGAAAAATGGCCACGATTGCCCGAAATGTGTCTGGAGACCCTCTCAAATGAGTGTTCAAAACCTTTGAAACTTCAGCATCACTTGATACAAAAACATCTGTCAGAGTCCGAAAAAACGGTTGACTTCTTCAGACGTAAAGAAGAGCATTTAGTCAGGCTGCATTCACACAGCGAGCTGCTGTCCGTGGAGAAAAGAAAGAAAATACCTTCTAAAAGTTGTTTTTTTTACATATTTTGTAGCATTGTCTGTGGTTTGCAAAGGGGGTCCCCGGCCAGAAGCTAATACTGTTAGGGGGCCTTGGCATGGAAAAGTTTGGGAAACCCCTGCCCTAAACTGTCAGGTTTCATGTGTAGTGGGCTTTTTGTTTTCTATATGTTTGTGTGTGTGGGTAACCTTTCTCCTGGTGGATGTGGCGGTGCACTGATTACATCATGATCGTCACCTGCTGCAGCTTTATAAGATCCTGTCTGCGCACCTCATTGTTGGTTCTACCTTGTGGTACAACATTGTCTAGCCTCAAGTTGCAAGTTGAGTGTTTAATGCCAAAGCTCACATTCCCTTTTGTCCTCCTTTGAGGAAAAGCCTGCACCAGGAGCAGATACCAAAAAAAACACCATTCTCTGTCAGAAAGCTGCTCTGCACTACCAACATTGTCAACCAAAAGATCATTTTAAATAAACCACTCACCGGTTCTTCTGAATTCACTGTCGATCCTGCCCTACCCTCAGAATTACAACACTAAATCCCTTAAGCCCACTATGATCTGAGTTTTTTTGGGACAAATGCTGGTTTCTCACTCTTCAGTTGCTCCCTAAATGTTTGACTGAATTGTGGTCGGGACTGTCGATCAAAGTCCATGTTAGTCACCACCTCTTAGTCTCTTTTTAGTCGTCGTTTATATCTTTTAAGGCAAGACACTTGAGGTGAATAGGGTAAAGATTATAAATAACAGGTATGACCATGAAACTCTCCCAGTTTATTCATTACATTAAGAGAATTAGTCTGTATTGCAATTAGGGCTGGGACTTTAGCGCGTTAATTTCGATTAATTAACTACACACATATTAGCGCGGTAAAAAAAATAACGCATTTTAATCGCACACTATAATTATTTATTTATTTTTTTAATACAGACGGATGGAAGCATCGACAAGAGCGTGGTTGTGTGCAGATTATGCAACAAGGAATTCGCATATCACCGCAGCATATCAAGCCCAGAGGCGGTGCTAAGGGGTTGCTTGCGGTTGCTATAGCTGGAATATGGCGATTTTGAGAATGTCCTTCTTCAAGTAACACAAATAAGGTAGGAAATCCCAGTTGTTTTTCATATACTCGCCGAAACACTATTATCAAATAGTCTTCTTGTGACTTGGTTTGTTAGTCGACTCTAGGTGCGTGCAGTCTATCTAGAGCTACTTGCTAAGTAGCCTAGTGTCAGTGCAGTTAGCACCATCTTTTGAAAATAATGGACACACTTTTTACTTTATGTTAGGTTGCCAGCGTGCTTCCTCTGCCATAATGTGATGCGAGTAGATTGGCTTGAGTAGGCTATGTGTCCGCTGTGGCAGCGGACAGACTGGTGTGAGCAACAAGTTTGAACGTAATGTTGTGCCTGTGTGATTTAGCACTGTACGAGGCTACTGTTGGAAGCCCGACGGGTAGAACTATCTCTTGAAAGTTGTCGCCTACAACTGTTGTGCGTCAGATGAGATGAAATAGAAAGTCCGCACTGTAGCTCATTCACTCCCAGCTCTTTTTTTCCAAGATGAAGTTGATCAAAAGGCTGATCAAGCCTCAAATATCACCTCAACGCTAAACATGTAGCAGCTAGCGTGGAAGCTAACGGGGGCCCAACGCAGCTTAACATCCAAGATTCTATATACTGTGTTTTCATGCATGCTACATTCAGATTTCAAATAGGGATATGTTCTGTGTTTGTTGAAATATTGTTGAAAATGTTAATTTTCTAAAGGATAAAGTATATGCGATTAAAATGCGATTAATTTCGATTAATTAATTTCAAAGCCTGAAGTTAACGCGATGAAAAATTTTAATCGAGTCACAGCCCTAATTGCAATACATCTGAAATGGACTGCATGTTGGTGTGGTGGTTAGCACTGTCGCTTCAGGTGACTCCTGGTTTGTATTTCGGCTGGTGCCGTTTTGTTTGCATGTTCTCCTCATGCATGCATGGCTTCTCTTTGGGTACTCCAGCTTCCTCCCACTGTCCAAAAAACATGCCTGTTAGGTTAATTGGTTACTCTAAATTGACCATAGGAATGAATGTGCATAGTAGTTCATCTTGTTAGCCTGTGTGCGTTGGCCATATTAGAAAACCTTCATCTTTCTGATCACTCTTTATGGCATGACAGACATGAAAATATATTGCTTTTATGGCGTCATACTTGCGCATCTTTGAACATGTTTCTATTTAAACTAATTGGGGCTTATACTGAGTTCAATTTCTGTGGTGAGAATGAGAAGCAAAAGTCACAGCGCACATATTGAATTACAGGTAATTACATTTGTTTAATGCACCATATTGAGAGGATTTTCTTTAAAGGGACCCAGCATATTAAACTTCAGAGCATTGCTTTTGTAGACATACAGTAAGACAAGCGTCTAAAAGTATGTATCCATGCAAACTTAAACTGTGCTATCATCTTTTTATTTTGAGAGAAAATGTTTTTTGAGCATTGTATGGTCTGACCTTGGGGTGAATTGCTGGGATGCGCACTGGCAACTGTCTTGAATGTTTTTTGAATGTGAATAATCTTCACTTTTGACTAGTGTACTGCAGATTGTGTGGAAATGGCTAATATCACCTTCCAGACTTCTACAGCAGCAAACTGTCAACACTTTGTCTTTTAGAAGTGTGGTCACAGTTACTGAAGATTATTTAACAGACTGCACTTGATTAGTAGGACCTGGCTGCTACCTACTCTTTGAATTCTTGACATACTTGGATACCTATAATCTGCCTCTGCATTTTGGCGTAGTTGATCTTAAATGGATAATTATACCGTGTGTTACAAAAAAAAAAACATGAGCTTATTCTCTTTTCTTATAGGGAAATGTGGCATTTTTTGTCGTGAGAACTAATTCAGGCCTACTGATTGCAGCTTTATTTTAGTTCCCTCATCTGTGTGACACAGCTGGATAACACCACCGACTGCTGTTTAACCTGCTGAGGTACTGATTGTCTCAGTTGTTTCTCAGGAAGAGGCCTTTGATAGAACACCAGTTACCTACTCACAAGAGTAACGCAGGAAGTTGATGGCTCTGATATCTGGAGCCAGACATGATGCAGAAATACGTGAACAATGGTGTTCATATAAATAAAGTTTAACAGTGTGAAAAGATTAATAGTGAAGGTAACAATTGCAAAAGTAGTGACGGTAAAGATAATATACAATGATCGGAATTATAATTATTATGTTGTGTGCTAGATCTGAATGGATTGCTTTGTTTTTAACTATTTACTTTTGTGAAAAGGACAATTGTTCAGCCAAAGTGACTTCTTCATTGCCAAAGCAAGTCACAATAATAACGCAGGCACACATACACCACAATTTCACACAAAGCACAGGTAAGACAACTCAGCTGGCCTCCACACCCCAGCTAACATAGGCCTGACCTCTGTGTGTATTTGTATGTTAGTGTGAGAGTGTGTGCCCATGCAGAATTCTCTGGCCAGTTGGCCATATTCAGAAAGGGCTGTCACTCTACTCACCTCTCGTTGCCAACAACAGAGGAAGAAGAGAGCTGGGGGTGACGCAGCAGGGGGGGCATTCTGGCATGGCTTGAGGGCAAAGTAAGAGCATGGTCTGAGGGGAAATATGAAGCAACGCATTTGTGTATATGCATTTCTCTGTGCGCATTTCTTGCCTCCTGGGGTCATCTGGTCAATTCAATTCCCATTGAGGATAAATGATTTGCAAATGATATACAAACAAATGAGTGTCGTCTAGTGTGTTTCTAAGATTAGGATTGAAAATTGTAGACATTCTTTGACAAGAATGAAAGAATAGTTTGCATTAAAGAAAGAAAACGTCTAAGACGACTGCTTAAACTATTTAAATTGGCTTAAGAACTGTCCATTTGATTATTAAAACATAAAAAAAAATTTAAAAAGTGGTCAATCATCAAATTTGAGGAAGTAATGTGGTTAGAAGTAACACTGAAACGATTACTCGAGTAACTCGATTACAAAAGAGCCTCGAAGCTTCGTTAAATTCCTATAAACGCGCTTAATGCTGCTCAGCGCAGGGATCATTGTTCCTCACGGACCGTTTTTGTACGGTGGCCCTGAAGTGCAAATCACAACGGCAAAAGAGAAAACACAACGGCATTAAACAAAACGGAAAACGGTACCCTCAGGCGACATGAATCGTCGCTGATTGGACTGATGGTGGTCCATGCTTTAAACCGGAAAGACTACGGTTAACATGTTTTCAAAATATGAGCGCTGTTAGTGACAACTTACATTTACCTATTTTTGAGAAAGCACACCACTAAAGCGTCTTACACATAGACAAAAAGAAAAATCTTTATGTCTGTGGTGTTACACATAGACATAATATACGTAGATGCCTCATGAACTGACGCTACCTATTGCAGTTGACTTATCAGCGCAGCCGCCATCTTGGATGGGTTCCCATTGCCCCCCCCCCCATTTCGACTGAGGAAGGTGTATATCCCCAACTAAAATAATCATAACTCCCCTAATTTTCAGACGGTTTAGTTTGTTACAAATGGCAGAGATTTAGTTATGATACAGGATGCTGTCACACATTACAAATACGTGCTTTCATGCTGAAAGACTTCGTATTATGCTCTTTAACAAAGACATGTGGTAGGCTATGGCATATTGAGAAATGTATAAATAAATACATTTTAATAAAGAAACGAGTTGGATTGTTGATTTGAATTTATTTCTCTCTCACACACACACCCACCCCCAACTTCAGGCTTGAAGTGCTCGCTACAGAGCTTTGAGGACTCAATCGCAACCAAACCCTCTTTTAGCAACTTCCTGTTGCCTCCTCAAGCCTGTATCACTGGGAAACCTTCAAAATATGAAGAAGGAAAAAAACCCAGCAAGGCACAATGGGCCTCATGCAAGAACATTTTCGTATTCTTATTCTAAATTTCTCTTTTTTTCGACGAAGGTCTCATACGAACACGCCACGTCAAATTCAACAAACGCTCTTAACTTCGGAAAAAGTGTGTAAACGACCTGCGTAAATGATGAATGCCACCCGTGCGTATTTAAGTGCACGAGGATTATAGATTTGCATACTCCACGCCCAAAATTATACCATATAAGGCTGTGCTTCCTCTCTGCTGTGCCAGGAAGTGTTGAGTCGTGAGAATGGCATCAAGGCGCAAAAAGAACAACTTTAGGGGCTCTGAGACGGAAGTTCTGCTTTCAGAGATCCAAAATGGAAAATGTTCCATTTTTAGCAGCGTCAGCAGTGGAATTACGGGACCTGCTAAAGCCAAGAAATGGGAAGTTATTACGAGTGCTGTTAATTCCGTGTCACCTGTAGGTTGTAATGTCACTGAAATAAACAAGAAATGGTTTGATATGAAAATGGCTTAAAAAAAAAACACAAAAAAAACGCCATGAGCAGGCGCTCAATGACTGCATAAAGCCTCAAAACAATATGCGGTCAAAAGAGTAATACATTTGCATCACAAAATCGCTTGGCGCTATTTTCTCTCCCTTGTATCACTTCCTGATTGCCACCTGCCGATAGCCGCGCCTGTTACAGTGTTACTGCTCTGTCTGCACTTCGGTCTGCACAGAGAAAATAGCGTCAAGCGATTGTGAGGTCTGACTTTTTCCTGGATGAACGATTTTGTGATGCAAATGTATTACTCTTTTGAACACATATTGTTTTGAGAAGCAAAACGTTTTATTTTTGTGGCCCCAGCCAACTAGCACGGCTACCTTCATCAACACCAAAACGAGGCTGGAACTCAGCTAACAGGACGCAGCAGGGGGTAAGAAGATGTTCATAAATAATATTTCTAATATGGGATGTCATACAGCTTCATGTCAAAAGAGGCGAACTATCCCTTTAAAAGTCGTCAACACAATGTTAATGCGTGACTGTTTTTTTATTTGAAAGCAGTATATTTTGATATACAGAAAAAAAAATGCTCAAAAAGTTCAGATGAGAAAATTAATTTGCAAACATCCCTCATGTTGCTGAGATCCTGTTGTTCTTAATTCAATTGATGAAAACCATTATAGAATCATGAACTGTTACGATAGATTAACTTGAATGCAACCTCAAAACAACAAACAATGAAGACATTGTAATTATTTAGGCTGGTTTTGCCTTCTTATAGGGCCCATGTGCTACCACAGACAAGCTTAACTGAAGACTTGTATAGTAATGTTTCATTTTTGAGCTTTTAGAAAGGTTTTAATGTTTTAATTCTACCACCACTGCAACAGTCTGATTGTGAACAGTTGAGCTGTCTTGAACTAAATTAAAGAGGAATGTGGTTTAAAGAATGAAAAAAGTTCTTAAAGGTCACATTACTTTAATAGTAATTTAGGAAATAATAATCATTATCCCGGTATCATCATTGACATAAAACACATTTCAATGAGAATATTGCTAGAACATATGTATATATATTTCTGTAAAATCTGTTTTCATGATAAATGTCCTGTTAAATGCCTGAACAAATTCAGCAAAATATCCAATAATTAATGTACTTGATTTTTATCTATTTATTTTTTCACTAAGTCTTGAGAGACACAAATATGCCATATTATGAAAGTAAAGATCACAGCAAACTTGTGTCAGATCCAATACTGAAATAAACTGAAGATCTACGAACCATACAACACGCTAGGGCTAATTCACCCAAATCAGAACAGACGGAAAAATAGATTTAGTCATTTCTAATGGAAAAAAAAAAATTAGTATCATTCTGTAGTTTTCTTTCTCAAAGCTAAGTTTCCGTCATTAAACTTTTTAAGTGGGATATATAGTTGTAGTTGTTCCTCCTATTACTACCTATTGCTATAATATACCAAAAAATAAGTTTTAACATTAGATGTTAAAAGGTGACTGATCTGACTGATTTTGCAAGGTGGTATGTATTTATATTTATCTATCTATAGATAGATAAATATCTATCTATATTTATATATATATGAATGTGAATGAGAGAGAATGACAGTGAGAACAACAGGCATAGAATATACCCCCTTCTGGTTATCCTCTAAGGGGTTGATGATACTAAAGACACTGGAGAATGCCCCGGCTGTGACCCATCCACCCACCCATACACACACACACACACACACACACACACACACACACACACACACACACACCCTTCAACCATTCTGTTCTTTTTACAACTTTACAAAATAGGCTTTTAATTTAGCTGGGCGGCCGGGGCGTGTGGGGCCCGCCAGCATCAATCATCATGAGGAGGTTGAGGAGCCCAGGCTGTCCCTGGGGTCTTCTCACTGACAAGGATGTCCCTGCACATACATACACATACACACACTCACAGCCACACACACACGCTTACAAAGGGAGTGCATGGGCTTACACACTTCCTTCTGCTCTTTTATACAGACACTCGTTTGCAAGACCTCAAGACCTTATCATTCTGTCAAATACATGCACATGCACATGCTTATGGAAATGTACGCACAGATACACACACAACCTCCATCACCTCCGGGCTGTAGATGATGAGACCAGACTGCTCACACATGGGAAATGGAGGGAGAATGTGGAAATGAAGAATGGCTCTTTCTCTGTATTTTTTAAATCGTACTTAAAGCCAGAATAAACCACATGACAATACATATACAAGTGTTCGATGTGTATGCAGCCTAGTATACGTCTGCTTTCTAGATTTTTGTTTTGTCTTTTTGGTTTTTTCATCTTTTTGGAATCGACTGTACAATAATTTTCTCCTCCAGGCCAATTTGTATTTGCATTGCAAACATTCATTTCCATTTTGGGTTCATGTGCCTGCCTTCTTTGTTAATTGGATTTGGATCACATCCAAATGTTTAATGTGTACCCAACATTATTAATATTCTAGAAAAAACCTGTATGTATTCTGTAACAGACTTTGACAGCACATCAAAGATGTGACAGTGCATGTCAAAGATGCCTCAAATGAAGCAAAATGTCAGTCGGACATCATTTCTGGAAGAAAGAATGGGAGCTCATTAATGCAGTGAGGATATTCTATCCGTCTTAGTGTAGACTGTAAAGTATTGTTCACTGAAAAAGTTGATTGGTATTAATAGCTTGTATGAGAGCTACAGACACAAGTTACTTTACATGTGAAGTGTACACACAAAGTCTGTGTGTGTGTGTATCATGTTTCACACATGATATGCCTTCTAGCAAATTAAATCCACACTGAATATGTTAACAAAATTAAAACCGATCTTTTTTTTTTTTTTTTTTTAGCTGAGACGTCTTTGATAGCTGGTGCAGTTGTCTTGCAGTTGGAATGGCTCTCTTGTCATTCATGTACCCAGAGCGTTCCATGTGTGACTGAATCAGACACAATGCATGTTGATTCCAGGTGAAAACAGGATCTATGTCTCGTTTAACCATAAAATGTATCCCTTGAGGACAAATCTGTCCACGTCAGCCTCTCTGAGTCCAGTGCAAAAACATACATGTATAAACTGTGTGCATTGTCCTGTAGGAAGACATCAGAGGCGAACAATGCAGCATCACATGACAGTTAAACTTCTGAAGCTTCATAACTTTATGTAAATAACTCATTATATACAATATTGCATAATTCCCCTCATTGTTCACTTTCTCGTTTGTTGACTCTCAGGTCTCAGTCTTACTCTACATCTCTGTACCGCTTTCTCTCCCATTGCTTGTAATCAGATAAACTAAACTGAGAGGTCTGATAACGAAGAGGCTCCCTGGGGTGCTATGTCTCTCCCTCCCTTTCTCTCCTCCTCCATAAACCCCTCCCTATACCCCCAAATGCAGACACTTCACCACCACACCCCACCCATACACCCTTCCCCCCTGTCCACATACCCCCAGCTTCATCTTTGCTGCCGGTGGCAATGGTGGTTTTAGTATGCATAGAACTAAGCTATCTGCTCCACTGCACCTTGACTTCCCCAATACTCACGCACTCACTCACTCACTCACTCACTTACTCACTCACACACACACACACACACACACACACAAATGACACCCATGGACAGACAGTCGCACTCTATAGTTCGGGACAATGTGTGACACACCATCCCAAACACACACACACATATAGTAGTTTTTACGTTGGAGGAAGGTTGTTCCTCGCAATCATAACAAAGTAAAAGCACACACGTAAGAGCACATGGTGACAACAGGTCTCCTTTTTCTATTTTGATTCAGAGGCTGTGATGATCTCCTCAGGAAGAATAATACAGGAAGGGGCATTAACGTGTCAGAAGCTCTTTCAAGTGTCAGGGGACTGTATTGTTGATATGTCAAACAAATAACGACAGCTTCCCAGCAAATATCGTTTCTCGTCTTCTCCAAATAAAAGAAAGGGTTCTATTAAAACTTTCTTCCTGTGCTTTGCCAGTGTACGTTAATGCTGTTTTGTAGTTTTGTGAGACAATCTATTTTACTCACAGGAAGAATTCTGGTAAAGCAAATATCATCAGGAACAACAGTAGCTTAGCACTCGCATATTTCTCTCTGGACTTGCTTAACTCTCATTTCTGTCAGAACCACTCTCGTCAAAATGAGACGAGAAACAGAGATACATTTCAGAAGCTTATTCTGAGTGCATACAATTTGTGTTTGGCGGTATGGCTCTGTTCGGAGGAAGTTCCCGACTTTTCCATGAGCTCCATGGAAGCCAAGACAGGGAACAGCAGCATCCTCAGGTGGAGTGCCTTCCATTTGCTGTAAAGGCAACAAACCCCCTGGAACAGAGCAAGCAACAATGAACAACAGTATGACATTGTTTGCAATGAAAAGTCGGTGGAGCAGGGGAGGTGGTGGGTGCAAGCAGAAAGCAAAAAGAACAGTGACAGCAAACCAGTTAAATGAAGCGCCCCAAATGCCAGCATCCAATTGTGAGCAGCAGCTGATTACCCATAAGCGCAGTTGGTTTGTGGACAGCCATAAGGGTTGGGTCGGCGTCAGCCAATAGGCAAAGGGCGCGTTGACTAACGTGGTCTGCCAGAACTAAAGCGGTGCTCCATTTCTGTCAGAACCACTCTCGTCAAAACGAGACGAGAAACAGAGATACATTTCAGAAGCTTATTCTGAATGCATACAATTTGTGTTTGGCGGTATGGCTCTGTTCGGAGGAAGTTCCCGACTTTTCCATGAGCTCCATGGAAGCCAAGACAGGGAACAGCAGCATCCTCAGGTGGAGTGCCTTCCATTTGCTGTAAAGGCAACAAACCCCCCAACAGACCATACCGGAACGCAGACCAGCCAATTGATTAGTTGGAACCAGGGTATCCTACCCCCCAACGAATTATTAGCTACCAACGTGTGTCACCATTATGATTAGTAGTAGTAGTATTACAAAAATAATTATTAAACCGCGACTAAGCTTGACGTTAAAAGGTGGAACTGCCGTAGGCCTACATTAACACAGACTGAAATGTGATGCGAGTATTTAATTGGGGCAAGCATTGAACTCAACCACTTAGGTACACCATAAAAAAATATAGTCGGTCTCCACAGCAGCGACAGCGCTTTGCGGCAAGGCAAAGCAGAGCGAGATCCAAGCAAAGCAGAGCAAGATCCAAGCAAAGCAGAGCAAGATCCAAGCAAAGCAGAGCAAGATCCAAGCAAGCAGAACAGGATCCAAGCAAGCAGAACAGGATCCAAGCAAGCAGAACAGGATCCAAGCAAGCAGAACAGGATCCAAGCAAGCAGAACAGGATCCAAGCCAGCAGCTCCAAGCGCCACGTACAGGAGCCCGCCGCGGCCTACCTCGACTCTGCCCGCGGCGCGCTGTGGACAGCCCGCCCGGTGTCGCGTCTTGGCTCGGCTGGACTTGGGAAGGTCGGTGTCCTCCACGGCGTCCATCTCAGCCGAATCTTCCGGGTCCTCCGGCAGACTCTCCGACTCCGCCGGCAGGCGGGGATCTATGCCAGACGACAGGGTAAGCAGCAGCAAATACTAGCATCAGCGCGTATGCTGATCGGAGCTACGTCTTGCAAGCAGAAAGCAAAAAGAGCAGTGACAGCAAACCAGTTAAATGAAGCGCCCCAAATGCCAGCATCCAATTGTGAGCAGCAGCTGATTACCCATAAGCGCAGTTGGTTTGTGGACAGCCATAAGGGTTGGGTCGGCGTCAGCCAATAGGCAAAGGGCGCGTTGACTACGTGGTCTGCCAGAACTACCGCGGTGCTCCATTTAAGTGATCCAGTTTTCTATAATGCCATGGCCTTTTAAGTGGTTGACGCAATATTTAGGACACACAGCCATAGACGTAATGTGTTGACACATTTTGCAAAGCACAATAGGTGACAGAAGCCTGAATTAAAGGTAACATTATTTGTTGCCTTTGTTGTCTTTACAGTGACATAATAAACTGTGCAAATTTGACATCTCATATGATTTCCATCAGTAGACATACATTATATTATATATTAGAACATTATATAAGAATTAACTCCAAAGCATTAATTTGCATAAGTTGCATTAACAGGCCCTATGACAGCCTGGCTCAGTATGTGCCCTGCCTCTCAAACAATAGAACCTTAAACAGTAAGGGTAGGTTTGGAAAAAGAATTAATGAAGATCCAAAAACATTGCTGAAAACTTCCTTACAAATCACTGGTTGAAATGTCAAATACATGCCATAGTTGTACAATATTGCTGGTATACTTTGTATGGGGCTTTACAGTGATCACAGCAATGTAACCTTTTTCCCACATCTCTTCCATTATTTTGGCAAATTATCCTTTGATATAGGAAACAATAAGAGGATTTGAATAAATGTGTAAATAAATGTGCTAATACTGTCTGTGACTTGCTGCTGAATGATCAAAAGATTAGGATCAGGAATATATAATGGTTGGAGAGAAGCTTTTCTTTGGATTTGTCCACAGCGTACAGCATCTGAAATCACCCCCCCCCCCCTAAAATTCCCGGTCAGTTTCAACTTTTTTAATCAGACTGATCTGTTTGCTCGTGAATTTTCTTTGAAAAATGTATTCACAAGGTGCTTCTGTTTAATTTTATTCTACACAATTCTATATTATAATAGAATCCATTTATGTTGGTTTAAGGTTTCCTTTTTTTGTCCTTTTTGTAATTTTACTGTATGCCTTGCTCAGTTTAGTCACTCATACTACTAACACCTTAAGGGTATCCTCCAAAAGAAAGTCATTTTAAGTACATTTTTACAATTCCAACCTCAGCTCCTAATGAATAACACAATGACTGTAATGGTAACATTCAAAACCTACATAAAAAGTATAAAGTAATGATTTATTATCAATGATGGGAATTGCATCGCACATTAAATAACACTTTGACAAGACCAGTGATATCACGTTTATTATGTGGATTAAATGGATTAAACCCAAATTTTGTCTCAATAAAGTAAATTGTAAATGTCAAGTCTCTGTGTTTGTGTGTGTGTGTCTGTTGGAGGAGGAAATCACTTGTTAGACTGGATAGCAAGTGACTGGTGATAAGACAAAGGCAGGTTGCGTCTCTTTCTGCACTGCCAAGCCATTAAACCCAGTAACCTTCTATCTGATGGAGGCCAGGCTGGACACAGCCTATCTGACTGGCCAAGCAGACATACAAACGTTGTATGTGTATGTATGTGTCCTCCTGCCTGTCTGCTCCTACCTCCAGTCCTGGAGACTATAAATCTGTGTGTGTGTGTGTGTGTGTGTGTGTGTGTGTGTGTGTGTTTAGCTGCCTTTTTACATGCTCAGCTGGTGGAGTGGAGCTCCAGCTATCCTCTCAGAGAATTGCTATGTTTTGTTCCTGGTGAGTGGGATTGAGTGTTTGTGTGTGTTTGTGTTTGTGTTGTTTTGGCACAGGCTGGTCAAGAGGATCTTCCATTCCACGGTTGCTACTGTGTGTACCTTTATCAAGTACTCAAAAAATATGAATCAGCATAAAACCATCTGTACTCCAGCCAAGTAATTCAGTCATGCTCGTGTTTGGATATGTATGTGCTCCAGTTAATTTGGATTTGACATTTCTCTTTCCATTTTCTCCACTTTGTCATCTGCAATCATGGCCATCACAACTTAATTGATAATGACTAGCATTAATGTTATATACTCATGGAATTTAAAACATTACCATTACCAATATGACATTACATTTTTTTCAAAACTGAAAATGATCCTTTTGTATATATTTTTAAAAACAAAGCAAGGAACACATCTTAGAAATGGAACATTTTCTCTCTTTTTGCACAACCACAATCACAAAATTGCCCCAAGTAGTGACCACTGTTCAATGAGTTATGTGAGAAACTCTTCCATCACAGTTTATTACATATCTGAATAATGGCAACATAACGATTGGTCTGCTTGTGGATGGCCTCGGTATGATAAATGTAGCGAGAATAAATACTTATCATTTCACAATTAGTGTCACATCAGTGTGAGAGTGATACTATAATGACTTAGGGTTAAGACAAAGACCTGGAGAATTGTAGGAACAGCATTACAAGCATTTGCACCTCTACAACAAAGCACAACAGAAACTGGAACTTGTGACATTTATTTTCTTGATACTGATACAAGGTCCACATCGGGTGTTGCGTGACCAGGACAAACCAAGTGGGCTACAGGAACAAGATATTCATGACACAGAGTTGAAAATCTCACATTGTTGGAAGGTTACTATTTAAGGAATCCTAGTGATAAGAGATACTTTATATGCAGAGAATGTGGGACCAATGGAGACTTTGTAACCTAACATCTAAACTAACAAATAAACTACTTCTAACCCAGTGTTCTCATAAATGGAATATGCTATCACAACTAAAGATTGACGAGGGACAACAAATATGCTACGGCAAAGGTGAGTCAGGACAACAGGTCAGGGGGGATACATCATCATCCACACCATCCGACAATGGGTACTGAGCCACTTTAGAAAGCCCTGATAACCATAACAGGAGGGGAGCTGACCAGTGTTCTGACCAGTACCTTCTGAAAGTATTCAAGAAGATGTGAAAGCAGCACTACATACTATACCTACTGGGACCATCACAAATACCAATAAGGTTTTGTACACCACAGCTGCAGTGATTCAAGAGATACTTGGCTACAAGATAAACAACACAAGGACCAGTAAGGGACAGTATCCCTCATGGAGACGAAGGTTGGTGGCCAAGATCAAGGCAACACAGAGGGATTTTAGCCAGCTATCAGCGATTCAGAAATGTGCAATGAGGAGGGAACTCCCCAAGATATACAACAAACTCCATACCTGAGGTCCTGGCAGATTGCTAAACAACAACTCACAGTTCTGGCTACCTAGACTTAACAATACTGGAAGATTATATCGGGGAGAGAAGCATCACATAACACTAATGCTCCGTGGCTGGGTTATCTGAAAGATGACCACAGCAATCTCCTAGAACAGGAACCAGTGACTAGCATGGTGGCAGACAAGGAGATGCTCTGTCCCCACTACTGCTCTGCATAGGCCTGGACCCCCCTCAGCCACATCATCACAAAGAGTGGCTATGGACACCGATTCTGAATGGAAGCAACCATCAGCCACCTCTTCTACACGGATGACATAAGCTGTATGCCAGGACTGAGCGAGACATCGACTCACTGACATACCTCTCTATTATATTCAGCAAGGGCATCAGGATGTCATTCGGATGAGATAAATGCAGTCGTATGACATCAAAGACAGGAAAGGCCAGGACAGCTACAAATACCTTGGGATCCCACAGGCAAATTACAACCATAAGGAGGCCACAAGGAAGTCATCCACAATCAAGTACCTACAAAGAGTAAGGCAAATCCTGAAGAGTCAGCTGAATGGGAAGAACAAAGTCCAAGCCATCAACACATACACCCTGCCAGTCAACAGATAACCCACTGGCAGAATAACCTAGCCAAAAGAAGAGATATGAAAAGAAAAGCACAATGCACCCCAAGTCCAACAAATTGTACACAAAGCAGAAGGAGAGGGGCCAGGGGCGAGTGAGCATCGGAGCCACTATCTAGGATGAAACAACAAATATCCATGAACACATAAGGAAAATGGCCCACGTAACAAGATGTTGATACGGCTGTTGTGGCATGTGTGCGCGGTGGATAGGAGAAGGAGTACAGGGACCCTGTGGAGTCCTTCAATGGCTGTACCAAAAAGAACTGTTTGCTCCTGAACACTACCAAGACCAAAGAGCTGGTGGTGGACTTCAGGAGATCTAAAACTACATACCAGTGAGTCTGCATTGATGGAGGGGAGATAAAGACTGTTCAGACCTGCAAATACCTGGGGGTGGTGCTTGATAATAAACTGGAGTGGTCTGCCAACATAGACGCAGTGTACAGGAGGGGCCAGAGCCGTCTCTTCTTCCTGAGACGCTCAGGTCCTTCAATGTCTGCAGTGATATGATGTGCATGTTTTATCACACTATCACTGAGAGTGCACTGTTCTATGCTGCTGTCTGCTGGGGGAGTTGCACTACAGACAAAAACTGTAGGCGCCTGGACAAACTGGTGAAAAAGGCTGGTTCTGTTGTAGGCAGAAGGCTGGACCCTCTCAGTGCTGTGGTGGAGCAACGGATGAGGAGGAAATTATATTCTGTTTTGGAGAATAATAAACATCCTCTCCACAGCATCCTGACAGGACAGAGGAGCAGCTGCAGTGAGAGGCTGCAGGACTGAGAGGTTCAGGAGGTCCTTTGTCCCCACAGCCGTAAGGCTTTTCAACAGTGATTGCTCTCTTTGATTTTTTTTCCTCAAATTTATTTATTCATGTATTCATTTGTGGTTATTATTAATGTTATTGTTCTAATATACAATCATTGTAAATTTTTTTTTTTTTGTAAGAAAAATTTTTGAGCTAATTTTACAATTCCCCCACTGGGGGATGAATAAAGTATTTTTCTATTTCTATGACGTACGTGGAACGCCATAACCAAATAGTAGGAAAAGTGCACAGAAACGTGTGTCGAGTAGCCAAAGGTGACACAGTTAAAATCCTGTGGGACTTCCTGATCCAGACTGATAAACAGGTGATGGCTACCCAACCGGACATTGTGTTGGGCGACAAACTGGCAGTAGTAGTAGTAGTAGGCAGTAGTGATAGATGTAGCAATTCCAAGTGATGGCAACATCAAGAAGACGGAATACGAGGCGCTTGAGAAATATCAAGGGCTGAAGGTGGAAGTTGAAAAGATGTGGGAAATGCCAGTGGTAAATCAGAGCACCCAGGGCCATGATCCCCCGAACTGGGAGAATGGCTCTAGCAGGAGGGTACCTCCCACAAAAAGGGCGAGTGTGTGTTTTTTGCATATATGCCTATCGGTATATATACCACAGAGCAGGGCACACAGATGCATAATAGCTGAGCACACCACTAGACACTGTTTTCCCATATACACTTGAACACACAGGCTACAGAACAGTGGAAATGGAAATCAGAATAAAAGCAGCTGAAACAGCAGTCCACAAAATGTTCAATTACTTGCCATTTAATGATGGCGTTACTCTAAAACTGATGGTGATGGGATGACTTAGATAAAATTTTAAATCAGAAAACCTATCTTCAAATTGTAAATAGTCCCTGCTGGAAGTTGTTTTAATTCCTGTAATCCAGGATTACCATGATGATGGTGTTAAATGCTTCACAAAAGCCTTTTTTTTCCTACAGTGGTAGAAAAATTCTGATAGAGTGAAAAACTGGTTTCATTGGATTTAACTTTTATATTTCAGCATGGTCTGAATTAACCAATTCAAGGGATTTTATTTCTTCAGAAGCAGTTGGTTTGCTTGAAATTTCTCAACAATATTACAACAGAATTTTAGAAAATTTATTTTTAGAATACATTAGGCAATCTCCATGTGCCAAGAGGACTATGATGGTCACCCCATATTTGCTGCTTTGGCTATCTATGTCTAATATTGTTATTGTTATTATTATTATCATTATTATTATTATTATTATTAACTGTGCATCAAATAATAACTGCAAAAAACACCTTGTGGGTGATTTTCAGGGCAGTGCTACTCTACTGCAGTAAAAAAAGTGGATGAAACTAGAAAAAAGAACAGGCTGTCAGAGAAAGATACACAGCTTGTGCCCAAAAGCAGATGTGTTTGATGGCTTGGTAGGGACAGCTTCCACATGCTGCCTTGCCCAGCACTGTATTCCACATTGTATTTCACACTCGCTTGACAGCCAGCAGTTGATTTGTCAGCAGCTAAGGGATCAAATTATCTACATCACTGTCATCCTTGGCTTTTTGTCAAAGGCTCCTCACTCATTTTGCTGTTATTTAACATCCTAAACAGCACGTGTGACTATGTCAGGGTGGTTTTGGATATGTATATGGGTGTGGTATGAGAAGGGGGTTGGGTGGGTGGTTGGATGCAATAATTAGTGAATTGAAAAGTAATAACAATATGGATTAATGTGGGAGAAGTGGAGTAGAGCGCATCATCAAGTGAGACAAATCCAATGCTGGGAATTGGCAAACAAAGCAAGAGGCAGTCAATAGGGATTATGTGGGGGCTAAGCCGACCCACTTTAGTTCGGAGAGGTTGGGCCAGAGAGCTATGGGGCTCCATGATGGCAGTGATGGTAGCTCTTGGACTGGCACTTATATCTTGCAGTCTTGCTGGTAGACTTGCCATTTCCACCTCCTCAGGACATGATGCACTTACACTGGTAAAGTGTGAGTGAAATGGTAGGGATAGCATAGACAGGGTGATGATGGGGAGGAGTCGGACAAGATGGCCATCACACTGTCTATTTAAGTAATGTAACTCATCCATCCCAACCGCCCAACTGTCCCCATCTTCATGAGGCCAGAGTCTTTTGCTTCCTTGGGGAAGCTGTGTCTTGGCCCTGCCAGTGTTGGGGTCTTTGCCAGCTGTTAAAACTCTGAAATAGTTGACAAAATAAAGACCAAAAAAATGAAAGAAAAGATGCTATTGCCTCAGATGTAGAAAACAGCCCAATTTTTGAAGCATCAGCATGTTGACACCTGTTCCTTTACTACCTGAGAAACACTGCTGATCTTGGTGGAATAAGAAGACTATGAACAGAGGCTTGGCATAAAGAAGAACTGTAAACCCTTCCACAAATCAGACCTCCATATTATAAGTTAGTCAGCTTAAGACCACATCCAGTATATAAACGTACAATGACACAAATGCGTATGTTTTGATAGGATTTGACCAATTTTTTGGTTATACCTACCATTTATGTTATTTTTTTCTGCTGTCACTCACTTACTGTTTCTTTTATTATATATTCTATCTATTTTCATACCAAAAAACAACATATTATTTTGAGCCTTTTTGTGTCAGGGTGTAAAGTTTCCAAAATTTAAATCAAAACTCTCTCTTGTGTGTGTTTACAAACTGAATGCAGAAGAAATTGACAAGTGAAAAGGATTCACAAGTGCAAAATCCTTATAGCCAGAATGAGTTGCAATGTCAATAATAACGTTTTGGTCATGCATCTGCTCAGCAGCAGTGTGACCAACAGTGGTCTGAAAAGGGACAAATCGTGAACTGGTTTAGGGGAATGATGCTGGAAAATCTGATCTGTGTCAACTCAAACTTGCAACCTTTAGGACTCAAAGGATCAACAGGGCACCTTTATGCTTCTTCTTCATGAGTCCATGCCTTGGCTGGTCTATCAACTCTTTTGTGAGGATACATGAGAACCGGCTTTAGTTTTGATTCCATGTGTGTCCTAAGCCCATTCAATAATGACCGCATTGACATTTATTTTATATTTTTTCAATTCAGTTTTTTTTTATTCTTTAGAATTCTGAGTTGACATGAGCATGAACAAATGAGCTGAGCGATTTCTTTATTTTCACTACAAAAAACTTGGTGAGAGTTGTCACGCTGCATCTATTCGGATGCTTAGTATCTCTGTCCCTTCTTTTAATTCATTTTTCTCTAAAATTGTGCCAAATGAAAATAATATATATATATACTATATACTGGTCTGAATTTGCTTCTGTAATTTTTCTGCATAAAAATGCTTCTGCCGTAAATATGATGGATGTGGTTTTCTTAAAATGGCAGAGGGTTGAGTTTCAATAAGAAAAACGACCTGATCCTTGTGTAAGGACCTCCAGGTCGGAGAATGTTGAGAATTCAAATAAAGCTGGCCATCTGAAGCCATATAGAGACAAACACGTCAAACTGCTCTAAATTACACTCGACACTGACCATGCAGTCACGGTACAATGAATAATACTTTTGCTCTACCCACTTAGGCATCACAATGTTTCAGATTTACAGATTAAAAACAATGACAATAATAATGTTCACACACGTGGCCAATTACCGCATTAACACTGTATTCCAGACACAGTTATAAGCCTTTTCAGAAAATTAATGGTGGATTACATCATGGTGTGATCCACCAGTTTACTCTCGATTGGCCGATGACATGGCAAAGAGTTATAGTAGTGAGAGTACAACTACTGAGAGGGCACAGGGTGAACAACGGTCAGGCTGCAGTCCCTTGTGTCACACCGCGGTGAGGTCAAGTGGGTTTTTTGTCTCGTCTCCATGTCATGTCTCGTCACTTCCTGTTTTATTTTGAAAGACTAACTCTCCCTCTGGTTTCAGGTCACTTGCCCTTCCTCTTGTGTTCCAGTCTGGTGTGAATGATTCCACCTGTTCCTTATTAACCCTGTGTGTATAAGAGTCTGCGTCTCCCCCTGTCTTGTGCCAGTGTGTCGTATCTGTTTGGTCTAACGTGCGTTCACGCTTGCCTTTCCAAGCCACCGTTTGGTGGATTCCTCGTTAAGAGAGTTTTTTGTTCTTGTTAACTTTGATATTCTAACCTTGCTAAGTTTAAGTTTAGGTTTTATAGCATTCTTGTTTTTCTTCCCAGTGGAGTCATCTTTTGTTTATATAATATTTCATATATATTAGTATATATATTAGTATATATATCAGTATAGTGCCTCCGATTTTCAGGAGAGGTTTTTGTTTTCCATTGTAGCAGGAGGGATTTTTGGTGAAAGTTAAACTTTGATAGTCCTCTTCGTTTTCTCCTCCTTCAAATCAAATCAAATTTATTTATATAGCACATTTCATGTACAAACAATTCAAAGTGCTTTACATAAAATAAAAGCATTGCAGCAGGGAGTGGAAGAAGCATTAAAATACATAAAATAATTTAAATGAATAAAAAAATAATTCCTTATAGTGGAGTGATTCTTATTTTGATCATTTTCATAGCTCTACTTCTCTCGCTTTGGGAGATGTATATATTTATTGATAACTTCCATAGCCTGCATTTGTTTCTCTCTTGAAGAGATATTGTGATCTGCTGCTCCTCATTAAAAGCTCTTTTTGAAACATCTCCTCCATTCTCTGGGCCTGACACCTTGTAGTATTTCTGTGATTTGGCCAAGATCTTAGACAATCAAGTAAAACTTTTAAGTATGCTGAAAGTCTTTCTCTTCTCTGTTTTGTAATACAGTGTTTGTATCACATTTTTGTAAGCATTACACTGCTGAATCCATTATTTGCTGCAACAATAAGCACAATTTGTATCTTGTGTTTGAGATTACAAAAATGCTCTTAAATATTCAAAGTTACCCTCCACCATTTCATTTGATCCAAGCATTGGCTTTATTGATCCCTTGGCTCAAATATTTTCGACTTTATTTCAAATTGTATGACAAAAAATGTTTCTACTGCTTGCCCCACAAAGATATTTAAACTTTTGTGGGGGAATATTGTTATGAGCGGCATTACTACACACTGCAGTGTCTGTTGTCCTTGAAATATCTATCTGTCAAAAAGCATAAATTCCGCAAACCTCATGGTGGACTTTCAACATTTTCTTTTTTCACTGAGCTATTCTTAGGAACAGAAATGTATTTGAGTCTTTCTTTTTGAAGATGTCAGCACATATCAAAATAAGAATTAAAAAAAATAAAAATAAAAAATTACTTGTAATATTGTTTGATGGGCAGTAACACGTCACTGTAATCCAATTACTTTTTTCAAATAACGAGTAAATTAAGGGATTACAATTGCAAAAACATGAATTAGATTACTGTTACTTTCCCGCATGCAGGCTGCGTTACTGGAGCAGGACAGAGCGGGACCATGCAGCGTTTAATGCTCGGAAGTACCCACATTACTTTGAGTTTGACTCGGTAAAAAGTGACAAAAACATTGAAGCTGTACATCCTGCGTGGGGAGAATTTTTTTATAGACAGCGAAAAATTCCACCTCAAATCTGAGCAAGGAATGTGAAACTCATTGAGAAACCCCCCGATCCCCCCCACTGACATGACCGCTGCTGCTACCACATCCAATTCCACCGGGCAAACCTCCGAGGCCCCTCTCCTGCTAAACAGGTGAGAATAGACCCAAGAGCAGGACTTAGTGCCACTGAACTGAAGAAGCTAGTAGCTGCCTATATTGTCGAGGACATATTGTCCATTTCCACTGTACACTGAATCATTCCAACGCATCGTAGAAAAAATACCGACCAAAAGCCTCAAGCTACCGCAGAGAAAGTCATTTGCAAGATACCTTGAGAGAGATTATGAAATCAGGGCTCTCAAGTCTCACACATTGAGCGTGACAGCTTTTCGGTCTTTTGTCATGCACACATACTTCTCGCGCTGAAAAAACATGTAAATTTCTCTGGCGCGCCGCTATCGCTATGGAAACGGCAGGAAACAAGCACGTCTGAGCAGAGCAGTTATTAATAACAGCAACGCTAATAATAATATTATTAATGAAAGACCCCCATTCCTGCAACTTATATGTAGTTATCCTCATCATAGTTATATGATAAAGATTTTCAAATGCCAATATTCTCCATACATTTGTACTTCCCCTTAAGAGCCTGCCCCTTTAAAGGAGCCATGGCATGAAATTTTCACTTTTTAAGGTTGTTTAACATTAATATGAGTTCCTCTGGCCTGCCTGCGGTCCCCCAGTGGCTAAAAATGACGATAGACCTAAACCATGCACTGGAAATTATTCTCCGCCTTTGGTAATGTGACCATGCAGATGGCCTGATCGGGAAAGCTGCCGCTTATGACGTGGAGGTTGTTTCCCCCCAGAGCCCATATATGGCTATGCCAAAACTGCCTTTCCCCGCCCACAGCTCTTTGGCCAGCTCATTGCACTGTATATGGATGTAAAAAAATCTGTTTAGAGCTCCTGCATCAGAACCTCTAAAGAGCCAATGGACAGATTTTGTTTTTTCTGGTAAAGTGATGACAGAACAGAAGAGATTTGTGTATGTGTGCGCCAAATATTTCACCGACAAATGTTATCAGAACTTTGGCTAATACCGAGCCCAATAAGGGAGAGCCCAGACACCCTGCGGAGGAAACTCATTTGGCCGCTTGTATTCGCGATCTCATTCTCTCGGTCACTACCCACAGCTCGTGACCATAGGTGAGGGTAGGAATATAGATTGACCGGTAAATCATGAGTCTGAGCAGAGCAGTTATTAATAACAGCAACGCAAATAATAATATTATTTACGAAAGACCCCCATTCCGGCAACCCGTCCAACCGGCCCGCCCAACGAGGAGGGGGGGATCTCACTCTTATCTGCATTCAAAACTTGGGAGCCCTGTACAACGTAAAGGGTTTTTATGTTTATATATTGTGTCAATTCTAAATGATGGAATATGCAGAAAGAATAGAATTAGGCTGAAAGGTCTATTGCTTTATAGCGGACTCAGGTTGTGCATCATGTTTTTGAAAAGTAACTAATTAGTATTTCCAAGTAACTTGACCAACACTGTTGATGACACAGCAGGAATTTGCAGTTTAATATTTTAAATTAGCTGTCTTATCATGTCAATGTATAATAAATGCAGAGGACAGTCCTAAATTAACATGCAGCTACCTTCCACATGCTGGCCTCGATTTCTGAAAGAAGCATTTCGAAACTCTAAATTTAACTGACCATCTGTTTTTTATCTGAAAGTATTGCATCACATCCCTTGGTCACCTGTCTACTCCCTGCTGCTCGGTATTCGGTCTGTATTTCCTCTGAGCTTTGGAAAGGCACACATTTTCAGACTGAACATTCACAACTGGAACATTCAAATTAACCACTATGGCACATTAAGGCATACTCCATCCCAACCGATACAAACTGATCACTTTTTGTTTCTCTCACCTCTGTCTTCCTGTAAGTTATTTGTATCCATGTTCTATTCCAGAGATACTCATTGCGCGGCTCGCGAGCCACATGCGGCTCCTCAAGCTTTAATTAGTGGCTCGCACTCTCATAGTAGCTTATAACAATACATTTTTTCAAATAACATACAGCGAATACTGCACAGTATTAAGTATTTTTATTAAGTTTGCGTTTTTGTAGTATTAAGTATTTTTATTAAGTATTAATTTAGGCTTAATGGTGTTTCCTAAAGGGGGGCTCTGTTAAACCTGGCAACGCAGCCCGCTTAAACCACCGTCACACTTGACCGCAGTGCACGCTAGCTCCTTTAGCCAGCGCGAGATGCAGGCACCATGGATCGGTTTTTAATTACAAAAGAGCAAAAACCAGCACAAAAACCATGCTCATCCTGAATGTCTCACTATGATTACAACAACAAACTACAACTACAACATGAAGAAAGTCAAGGACATGCAGGCCAGCTTCCGCTCGTCCCAGTATTAAGGTAAATATGGTCTTAATTGAAAATGTATTGGCTGTGTTGTTTCTTTTTTGTGGGATGTTTTATATGTAGAAATGCATATTTGCAAAAGCGTACTTAGTATGTTGTCGTAAAAGTGGCTCTTCCCTTGATTTTGCTCTGCCAATGTGGCTCTGGTGAAAAATAATAGTGAGTATCACTGATCTACTGCTTAAAAGTAAATGCAAAAAATAAAAATTGTCACTTGATAACTTTCTCTGAGTAATACCAAGCAAGACACAGTAAATATCTGGCTATGAGGAGATGTATGTTTAATTTATTTATTCATTGATTCATTTATTCACTGCCAATTTTTTCTTCTCATAATTTTTTAATTTTTATGATCATTGCTACATGGGGTGGTGGTCGCCTTCTGATGACATGTCAATAGTGGAGATCCTTGGACGACTTAACCCACTCATCCAAAAATAGCTGTGAAATCCCAGAAAATAATAGAAGGGCGGTGTTTGGAGATGTGGGGGCAGGAAGGGTGGATTTGTGGCAGCTGAGGCTTTGCATTCAAATGGCTTGGACTGTCTGGGGTGAAGGGACATCCCTCCCAGCCCTCCATCTCCACCAAAACACCCAAGAGAGAGCAAGGAGGTGTTATCAAATCCTTGCAGCCAGAGCCCTGACTTGTTCCTGCATACAGAATGTGGCAGAGGACCAAAAGAATGAGTTGTCTTTGTTTTGTCAAGTGTGCCATGACAAAATGCTGGGGAGTTCCCTCTTGATGACCCCTCTGAAACAAGCATGCATGCACAGACACACACACACACACACACACACACACATATGCAGGTGAACTTGCTTGGTAAAGGACCTGCTTGTTTGACCTGCTAATCCTTTTTGCATAAATACAAAGACACGTGGGGTTTGGCAGTGTGTCACCCCCCCCCTCAAGAATGGCTGGTCCTATGACCATTTCAGACACATGTGGACATAAAAAGAACAATAATGAATAAAATTGTTGGCTGAGAAGTGTGTTTAGTATTTAGAATGTCATCACCCTGTCATCACTCCTGCATGCACTGCTAAATATTCATGAAACTTGACAAACAGTGTCCTCTTCAGCCGTCCCTTACTGTCTTTGTTGTTACTCCTTGTAGTCAGCAGTGGAGATAGTTCCAGAGCTGATTCAACATTTGGTGGTTCTGATGCCAAAATATATAGATTTTATATACATATATAGATATATGTATATCTATATATGTATAGATATACATATATCTATCTGTCTGTCTATCTATCTAACTTAATCACTTAAAGAAAAGCTACTTAAATCTCATTTGCAATATTTTAAATATCCTTGTCAAATCTTTGTAATAGTTATTGAACCACTTTATTGGTCTAAATGTTGCACGCACACACAGAGCACTAAATAGGTTGCCAGTGTTGTCTGCATGTGCTTGTGGCCATAGTGGCTGAGGTGTGAATGTGTGTCAGATGGTTCAGTGGGTAGTCTGGCAGCAAGCAATGTGACTATGCCCATATCTGCAGGGAGCAATGCACAATCCACACACCACCTCTACCCCAGAAATGTCCTGTTCGGTTACTGTCATCCAGTTTTGAGATGAATGTGAAACTTTTAGTCAGTTTATTGTTGAACTGATCGATATTATACTGTATTAGTAAGAGGCATCTAACCTGGAATTAAACTAATGAGACTAATGACTAATGTAGATCTTTTTTCCTTATAAATGAATACCTCTATCAGTAATCTTTTTAGTGTCCCATGAGAGAATGACAATTTCCTTGTTATCAGATAAATGGTATGACATCATAGAATCCCTTACAAGTTCTTCAGGCCAACAGAAGCCAGATCAGTTTGTCTTTTCTCTTTCTCCCACATGACCCAGCCTCTTAAAGGCTCTTTTCTTGTCATTTCTTAGTTGTTTAAATGGGCCCAAATATAAACTGCTGTACCACACTGCTAATTCCCCAATTTTCATAGACGAACACATTCTCTTTGAGCTGATGAGTAACGGATTAGACTGAATGAATATTAGACTGGATCTGAATGGCAACTGGTCTAGGTTAGTTGTAAATAATGAGAAAACAAATTAGGATGAATTGTCCATCTAAAGGGCCCATTTTGGTACACTTCTCAGCTAATACCGGTGTGTATTTGTTTATTAAGCAAAATGCCCATCTGGCATGGAAGAGTATAGGATTTAAATGCAGATAGTTCTCCCAAACATCACCACAAAAAGTCTGAATTTCTTAGCAATATAAATTGTATGTTGTATATTATGTTTACTATTATGTTCCCTGACATCTAAAGTGATGTGCCTCACTCCCCCTTGCACTCTGTCAATAATCCCCCCTCCCCCCCGCCCTTGCTCCCTTTCTCAGCAGTAAGCCCTCTAATCTCTCCTGTTGAATCTCCGAGCAGACACATGCCCTCTGTCTGCAGAGCCAGCGGGGATGCTTCCTGTGCAGGTGTGCCACAGTGCATGCAAAATAGATGTGGGAAGTGCAGTAGCTCCGGATTGCAGTGCAGGCTGGCCCTGGTACTATGACTGATGTCGATACGTTGTACAGAGTAGAAATGGCAGGTATGGGGGGAAACTACGTACGGCGAAAAAGTTCTATACATGAAGTTAGTGGTAGATTGAATATGGTGAGCAGGGTGAGGTGGAAAGCGCAGCAGGTATGGCAGGCATGGTGGGCACTCTGGGACTGGCAGATGGTGGACACATTGTGTATCAGTTATTGCAAATACATTGGATAGAGTGAGCAGGGTGGGAATGGTTACTGTAGTAGGGATCATAGTGAGACAACATGCAGGGTGGTGAGACCCAAAGCCAAGTTTGCTGGTCATATCAGGACTTGGGCCAATGCTCCCTGACCTTCAATGTGATATTTCCTCTTTTCCTGCTTGCTGAGTCATTAGTAGTTTTTGATAGAAGGTAGGTTTGTTCCCCTTGTTGCTGGCATCTCTTAATCATTGTTAATTGGCTTGAAATTAGCGTATGTTAATTAATGATATTTACTTCAAATTAAAGGTATGAGTGGTCCCAGAGGGTTTCCTGTTCATCTAATTAGAACCAATTAGCTCCAATTAACACGTGTAAATGAGACAGCACTGAGTCCAAAACAAACAGTGTGTATATGCAGGCTACCACCCAGATTCCCTTGTGTTGCAAAATATGCATAGGACCTGTGTTTCTCTGTGTGCTTGTGTATTTATGTGTGTATATACTGTATATATATGAAGTCAGAAAGAATTCACAATGGTTACACATGTTATAACAAAAGACATGTAAAATGACATGTAAAATACAGCTCAGACAAATGCACAATTAGTCATTCAGGACCTTTTTAGTCTCAGTTTTCTCATTCACATCCTCAGTATCTACACCTTTTTAGAGCATCCTGCCAAACTAATTTATTTTACAGACCTTTCTATCAAGTGAAGAAAATCCCAGAGCTGTATTAATTGAAATTCAGTTGACGGCACATCTTATTTTGGTCTAAGAAACCACCAACCGTGCTGAGTGTGGAAAGTAATCTAACACAGGGAAAATTGCCAGGAAATGAGGAGATGTAAACAAGGGAGAAGGTAGAAAATAAGCAGAAGTCACTCAAGCATTCATATCATCTCAACATACTCTTTTAAAAGTATACTGGCTGTTTTCCTTTCAATTTTAGCTGATGCTATCTTGTTTTGCACAAATTGGATACATTTCTCAAAAGAAAAATAAAATAATAATTTATGTGATTTGTATATCTGTTGTAACAACTTTTTTTTTTTATGGTTCAAATTGTGTGTGTGGGGTGGGGGCCATGGGGCTAGTAGGTTTATGTTACACCACTTGCACACATTAAAGACTTCAGTTGTGTAGAACGTAGAATTTATTACTTCACCGGTGGGACAGGTAAAACTCACAACAAGCTGAAGGTATTTTAGCACCTCACGTACAAACACGCTGACCAAGAGCGTCTCGTTTTTTTTAATCCCAACACACTTCTTCTAAAAGGTTTGCTACTCAGTGTCACAGCTTATACTGCCACCTATTGGCGAGTGCAATGATACTTTTCACAACAAATTGTACAATTGACTAACTGACTGTATAAACATAATGAAGCCTTATTCCAGTTGCCACATTTACTTTACAGCTGAGACAGAAGTGGTACAGAAATGTACCTTTTAAAAGTGTGAAGTAAGCTGTTTTTACAATGTAAACCATGTCATTTCTTGCTGCTGATAAGCAAGACCTTAATAGACTTCAGCTAGTCCAAAACAAGGCTAATATGTTTAATTTAACTTACTTAAATAGTTGAAAAACATCTATTTTTTTTTTTTTTATATACTGCGTACATTGGGAGGTTCATTCACAGCACTGTGTATGTTGGCAATATTGCCTCAAGAAGATTTGTGGTTGGAATCTCAGCTGGGAGATTTCGATTTCTTTCTGTGGGGCATTTGCATGTTCTCTTCAGATACTCTGGCTTCCTCAACAGTCCAAAAAGATGTGTCCTAGGTTAACTGGTGAGTGGGACTGTGCAAGGTTGTTTGTTTTGTTTGTCTCCATTATGGTCATATGATGGACTGGTGACCTGTCTTGGTGTATCTTTCCTCTCTGTTTATGATAGGCTCCAGACACCCTGTGACCCTGAATAGGCTCAAGCTGGTTTGGAGAATGAAAAAAAATTAAAGAGTAATCTTATTACTTATTTAAATTTTTTTTGTTGTTACAATCCAATTGTAGTTATATGATAAATATTATCAAATGCCAATATTCTCCATACATTTGTACTTCCCCTTAAGAGCCTGCCCCTTTAAGAAGCTGACATTATGTTTATGCATTTGGCAGACACTTTTATTCAAAGCAACTTACACTCATATCCCAGGTAGCATAGGGGCGTCTTGCCTAAGGACCCCAACTGTGAGTAGTAAGTAGTTCATGCAGGGGGGAGATCAGGATTTTAACTGTGGTCACCCACATGAAGGGCAGCAATCTTACCACTACACTATCCAGTACCAAGGCAAACCCGGTTGGAATGTGTTGGTCGGTTCTGTCCATTCGACATTAGACACAACATTGGATCACTGATGATTGTCTCGATATGGTGGACCAACGAAAACGAGTAAAAAATGTGGATCAGGAACAACGTATGAACAAAGAAGTTCGGCAAAAGATGAAGGCAGAATGGGAGGTCTACTGGAATGGAGTTGCAGCTGAAATGGAAGAAGAAGCATCCATACATGAAATCACAAACTATACCAAACCCTCCGGAGGCAAAGCGGCAAAACCCGGTCAATTAACGACAAGATCAGGAAAATTAATGGTGACTTTGATAAATCTTCTGATGAACGTCTACAATGGTGGAAGGAGTAGTTATTGCAATCCACCACAGGGACTACCGTAGAACCACCGTTAACTGACCAACCAGAGACTGCTTTCTCTATCAAATTCACTATCAAAACCGGTGTCCGCCAGGGAGACTCGATCTCTCTTGGGTCATAAAACCACAACGTTTGCCTCACTCAAATTGTGCCTCTGGAAAAGGACAAAAATCTCAGCTAGAACCATGATCTGCCTTCACCCGTCCTTCTATATAGCTTGGAGACGTGGACAATACTCAAATTCAATCAGAACAAACTTGAAGCCTTACAGATGCGATGCCTACACCAGATCCTGAATATCTCCCTTTGAGATCACCTCTCAAACTAAACAATTCAGATGCACTGTGACCGTCAACCAACGAAAGAAGAGATGATCCAGCAACAAAGACTGAAATAGTTTGGACATGTCTGCAGAATGGACAACCATTGAAAATATCATGGAATGGAAGATACAACAAGCTTCTCCAAAGAAGACCAGAGGGGTGTTCCACGAAGCTGGATTAGTGTAAAGCCTGGCTTTTCTCGATAGTTCTGGCTAATCTAAGAGAGAGTTCCGTTCCACTAACGTGGCTTATTTGAATGCCCGCTGAGTAACCATGGTAACTTATGCCGCTGAACTAGCCTGCTCCTGGGCAAGCTAACGTTCAAGCTTAGCTTAGCTTTGTCTCAAAGAATGTCCGACCGCCTGAAACAGACTCCCGAAAGAAATTTCCACCTGGTATAATTCTGCGCTCCCGCAACTCATGTCTTGTATAAAACACAATACAAAAAAAAAAAATTGTGGTAATCATATCACCACTTTCACTGTCTCAGTAAATCAATACCAATCAGTCAGTGCAACTAAAGAAACGCAACTATACAAGTAGTGAACATGAAATTAACATGGAATTCATTAAAACTAATTGATACCTTATTACATCTCCAACCCACATTTCACAAACACCCGACCTACACCCACCCAGGACCAGACTCAGAAAAATGGAGGACAGATCCTTTCAGGCTGCTGCTCCACATTTACAGTAGCTGATAATGTAAAACAACCTACTGGCTGAAGTATTTGCATTAAGTTCATCATCTCCCTCAGGCTTCCCCAATGTTATCGGTGCACTAGACTGTACCCATGTATGCATCCAGGCCCCTGTGGACCTGTGGAGGCCGATTACGTAAACCGAAAATTTTTCCATAGCCTAAATGTAAAGGTACGTATCAGGGATAATTGTCCATAGACTCTGAACTGGATTTCTCATTTTGAAAAACACCACATCAACCCCTTCGAGTAATGCTGAGCAATGTTACATTTATGCCCTGTGAAACCTCATCATTGACTCCTATCCTCTGTGCATACAGATGATCTGTGATGGAGGTCATTTCATTTCCAACACTGAGGCTAAATGGCCGGGATCAGTTCATGATTCTAGGATCTTCCGAGCATCCTCACTGGCACAGAGGTTTGCAATTCAATTCAATTCAATTCATTTTTATTTATATAGCGCCAAATACAACAAATGTCATCTCAAGGCACTTAGATAGTAAGTCCAATTCAAGCCAATTGGAATTCAATTAATTAATAATAATCATAATTCATAAAATAATCCAATTCGTTCATATAGAGCCAATTCAAAAACAATTTCCTAGCTAAGAAAACCAACAGATTGCACTGAAAACTTTTTGTTTTTCGGTCCAATCTCCCGGCCTGAGCGTGCCTGAGGCGACTGTGGAGAGAAACGACTCCCTTTTAACAGGAAGAAACCTCTGGCAGAACCAGACTCAGGAAGGGTGGCCATCCGCCTCCACCAGCTGGGGTTTGAGAAGACAGAAAGGGGGGGAGGGGGGGAGGGGGGGAGGGCCGCAGCGGCGGCGGCACTGTAGCACCATTCAAAGGATATCTGTTGGAACAGGGAAACACGAGTTAATGACCACAATAATATCACATATACATAAAGAGAGTAAAGTGAGGAAAGGTGTGACAGATGAGGCCCCCCAGCAGTCTAGGCCTATAGCAGCTTAACTATGGGATGTTTCAGGATTACCTGAGCCATCCCTATTCAAGGTAAACACAAGAAACTTGTGCTAACGAAAAAATAAATAATAAAATAAAGGACCAGACTCAGTGAGTAATTCCCTATACTCCCTATATAGATCTGCTCCTCACACCACAACAACCATCTTTTTACAGCCACAAGCTACCTCAGCCTCTCACCAACTGCACACCAGTCACAGCGGGGTGGGGATGCAAACCCTGGTTCGGGTAGGGGGAGAAATAAAAGAGGTAAGATAAGCGGGAATGGGATTCAAACCCTGGTTCGGGTAGGGGGTAATGAAAGTATAGAGGGTGCCAGAGGTGGAGGCAGAACAAGACACACTAGCAGATACACTATCAGATTCAACAGACCTAACTATAAGCTTTATAAAAAAGGAAAGTTTTAAGCCTGGTCTTAAAAGTGGAAAGGGTGTCTGCTTCCCGGACATTTACTGGCAGCTTATTCCACAATAGAGGGGCCTGATAACTGAAGGCTCTGCCTCCCATTCTACTTTTGCACAAGGCGCAAGTATTTTACTTACCCGAAGGAGTGTACTTTTGAAGTAAGGTGTATATAGCATAGTCATAATTTTGGTAATCTAATGAGAGGTCAGGTGTAGAGGTCATCTTAAGGAATTTAAAGTGCTCGTCATACTTTATTATAGATAGCCATATAAGGCACATATTGCATCAAATTGCCAAGTCTTAACACATGTATATCCATCCAATATTTCTCTTTTTCTGCAGGAGAGTTCAAAGGTGTCCTGCTTGGGGACAGAGGCTATGCATGGTGGCCGTACCTCCTCACGCCATATCCTGATCCAGGAACAAGGGCATGCACATGCACATGCTAAAACAAGGGCACGGATAGAAATGACCTTTGGCCAAATTAAATACAGGTTCATTGCTTAAAGTTCTCAAGCACCATGGCTGACTTCTGACAGAGCCATCTTAAATGTTATAGTATACTTCATATTTTATACATTTTGTCTTGTGGACAACTTTTCAGGCTTTCAGTCTTTTCTTGCTTGAGTCCCTGCAGGTTCCAGTGCCTGAAAGGACTCAGTTTCTCCTGACACAGTGAGGGACCTATACAGGGACAGATATTTCCATTGATCCTTATTGTTGTGAACTTTGAGTTAGAACTTCTTTTCATAATTTAGCATTGACACAGTAGCAGTTTAAGTCAGAGCAAGTGTAAGAAGGCTAAATGGACAGAAGATAATTTATAATTTTTCAAACGTTAGGTCATGGCACCGCACTGTGAATATAAATGTAAAAACTAATTTCTAACACTTTGTATGAACCATACAATAATGACAAGTTTGAGTTCATGTTGTGTTGAATTGTTTAATTGTTCATGTTTTTCAAGCTGTGGAGAGAAAACAGAATTAAATACAGTTGACAACACGAAATTCTCCTTTATCTGAATTTATACTAACATCCCTCTCCAGTTTCATAATCTCTGGCGTGATCTTTTTTATTTTCAGTTTCTTGTATTCCACAACTAGTTTGGTGCTCTCTTTATTGGACAAACACATTTCTTCAAAGGCTACTTACCACTCTGAAATATTTTCCTGTACTTTACTTTCACCTGCTGCCAGGTACGCTTTTGGCTGTTAAGATTGCTCCTGTTGAGATGTAATAGAGAAAAATTAATATGTGGGTCACACACTCACGATAATATAGTCACAAAGTATGATGATGCGTGTTAATTATTGGGTTATTAATAAACTGAGCAGGGCCAGTATATCTCATACAGAGACAATTCAGCATGCTTTATGGAAGTGATTGGAACAGCTGAATTTAATTGTTTGGATGTGTACTTTGGGTTTATTATTTCATATGCAGTGTAATTTATCAAGGTGTTACCTTTACGGTATATCACATGAATTATTGTCACAGTTTGTTAACATTCAACTAATTGGTGAAACAGAAGGCTTATTTGTTCAATTAATCCTCCTGTATAGACCCAGATATTGATCTCAGTAAAAGACCTTGAAGACTGTCTCAGTACCTAAAATTTTTGGCATTCGTAATGTTTAAGGAGAGTATATAATGCACACTGAATTAAGTGTAAGAATCACAAATTTAATATATGGGCAGTAGGAAAAAGGGCAGAGCTCATAAATACAACACTATAATATTTATTTATTTTATTTATTTGAATATAATATTTGCAGGGCAAGAAACAATGACTCCAAGGAATTAGAGAATATATACATACAAAATAAATTATGACTGATCACCTAGAGGAGTTTACAATAGGAATCAAACATAAGGAAGAAGTGAGTACTGAATGCAAAATAAGACCCACTCTTGGTGTTATAATTTGTTTGCATAAAGCATGCTGAATTGTATAGTTGCGTTTCTTTAGTTGTACTGGCACTGACTGATTGTTATTGGTTTTCAGAGACAGTGAAAGTGGTAATATGATAACCACAATTTTTGGTTTTGTTTTTTATACAAGACATGAGTTGCGGGAGCGCAGAATTCTACCAGGTTGAAATTTCTTTCGGGAGTCTGTTTCAGCCGGTCGGACATTCTTTGAGACACAGCTAAGCTAAGCTTGAACGTTAGCCTGCCTAAGAACAGTCTAGTTCAGCAGCATAAGTTACCATGGTTACTCAGCGGGCATTCAAATAAACCACGTTGGTAGAACAGAACTCTCTCTTAGATTAGCCAGAACTATCGAGATAAACCAGGCTTTCCCTTAATCCAGCTTTGTAGAACACCCCTCTGGTCAAGGGTGTTTTTGGCCATGTATACACAAATGTTATCATAGAGGTATGAAACTTTTCAAGAATCGATTGCCTTTCAGCCTGGTGTCATGAAAAAACACATTGGGATGATACCTTGCTCCCTTCACCGACAAGCATGTAACCTTTTGTCAGGCCATTTCAACTTAAGCTTAACTTGGCTTTGTACATGAATAACAATATAGTATGATATATAATAATATATATTACAGCTCTGCTGTCATATAGCGTTCCACAGGGTTCAATTTTAGGGCCCCTGCTTTTCTCGCTGTACCTGCTTCCCCTGGGTTCCATCCTGAGAAAGCATGGTATCTCTTTTTTTTTTTTTTCAAAACCCATCCACCAGCCCCCCCAATGGAGGACCTTTTTTCGTCTTTATCCTTTTCTTTTCTTTTTTTTTTTTTTTTTTTTTTTTCATGGTATCTCTTTCCATTGTTATGCTGATGACAGCCAGATCTATGTGCCGCTAAGGAAGAAGGATGCTTTCTCTCTGAAACCACTTCCGTTATGTCTTGAAGACATTAAAGCCTGGATGTCCTTGAACTTTTTGAAATTCAACGAAAATAAGACAGAAGTGATGGTGTTTGGTCACAGTGGCTCTTGCGTACCCCCTCCTGTTGACTTGGGCCCCTTGGTGCAATACAGGAAGCCAACAGTCATAAACTTGGGTTTTAAGATGGACAGTGATTTTAAATTGGACCGGCAAATTGGTGCAATAGTGAAGTCCAGCTTTTTTTATCTTAGGCAGCTGGCAAAGGTGAAGCCCTTCCTTGCACATACGCACTTTGAAACAGTAATCCACGTATTCATTACATCTTGGCTGAATTACTGTAATGCACTTTATCTTGGAGTCAGCCAGTCGTCCCTCGCATGTCTCCAGTTAGTCCAAAATGCTGCCGCTCGCCTCCTAACTGGAACACATTACTCCCATTTTAGCCTCCCTCCACTGGCTGCCTGTGCACTTCAGAGTCCATTTTAAGATTATTTTTTTTGTTGTCGTTTATTATTGTTTTTACTTTGTTCGTATGTTTTATGCTTCGTGTTGTTATTCATGTACAGCACTTTGTTTCAACCACGGCTTTATAAATAATGTTGAGTTGAGTTGAATAAGAATATTACAATCTGCAATCCCCATTTACAGAAATTATTTATGTGTTATTGCAAGTATTTTTCACTTTAAATTTAGGTGGATGTTCTATAGTTCTGAAGCAAGAGCTCACATATTGTTCTGCAGGGCCACGTTAACCCATTGCTTTCTTTTTCTTAATTCTCTTTTATCTGGATTGCATTTTATCTTATTCTGTCTGAGTGAGTGGAATCTACAAAGAATTTCTAATATCTTTGTCTGCTGTATGTACTCAGCTCTTGAAAAGACCCGAAGCACTGGTTGGAGTGTTTTGAGACACACATCCTTTCATTCCACCTGGGTATTATAACTTTCCCTCAACATACGTCCCATTTTTGAAAAAACCCAGACTTCAATTATCCATACAGCATTGACAAGGTATCAATGAGGACCCCAGCAGTGACATACGCAAGTTCCCATGCTGTTCTTTAATCATGAATAGATGCAGATTATATTTCTTTTTGTATCATTTCTTCTCCACTGTCACCCTTAAACCCCCACCAACAGCCATCAAGGTAAAAAAAGAGTTTCTTGTTAAAATCCCTACCAGTTCAGACGGGTACCTAATCTTGAGTTTGAGGTTGTGTTGATACTGCATTGACAGGCTTCTCTCTTTCTCCCTCTGTCTCTGTGTGTATGTGGTTTTTGGCAGACTCCCCTCTAGTCTCCAGGTTTAGCGGCAGGAGACAGTAAGATTCTTTAGCATACTTACCACTATAACAATTAGGGGATGGGTGGAGGGTAACATTGCTGGAGGTTTGCAGCTTAAAATACAGCATCCACTTCCTTTGTTGAGCGATAATAGAAAGGTGGTGGGGGGGTGGGGGTGGGGGGGTATACAAGCACACAAGGAGCAATCTTAGAAGCTAAACAAATTTGAGAATAGCATTATGGGTTGATAAACACTGACGCCATAAGAGGTTGCAGGATTTGGCATTTCCCTATTTATTTTTTTATTTACTTTTTTCAGGAGACCCGGCATGCAAGTCATAATGCGAAGATAGAAGTGGTGCAACTGGAAATGAGACGCAACGAGACAGACAAAGTAAAATGAAATATGCACAAAAGGTAAGGAGAAGAAAACAGTAAAGTTAAATGAGTCCAGGGGCCTGTTGCACAAAAGTAGGATGAGGGATTAAGCCGGGATATGTTGGCTATCCTGGATCAACTTATCCGTGATCCAGTTGCACAAAAGTGGGATAGAGGGAAGTGGGATATGTTCAGACCTAAGTTACCATGGAGATTTATTCTGTGAAGCTAGCCTGCTCCAGACCAGGCTAAGTTCCAGGATCTATTTAATCTCATTCCTTATCTCAGTCAGCGGTCGCCACAAATGGAAACCAATATTTATTCCACTGCCTAGAACATATTATTAAAACATTTAACTATACCCACTATCATTATTGAAACATTTGTGATCATTAATTACAATCATTTTAGATAACTGATGATTTTAGATGAACCACTAGATAATTTAGTTTCCCACAGACTACACATAAAGTACATCACCATATAAATATAAATACACATTAGAGAGTACCATGATGTTCCTTTATTGAACAAGGATGAATCAAAGTAAGTAAACCATCAGCTCCTTTCAAAACTGAAGTCACACAGTGCTCCACAAGACAAAAAGCACAGAATCAAAGCATGCAGTTTGAGACAAACTGTTTGAATGTCCCAGTCTATGAGAGCTGGCACTCTGGGGGCCCTCTCCTTTCTCAGGCAGGCCACATTGTGGAGGACAGCACAGGCCACAATGATATCACATGCCCTGTCTGGGCTGACTCTCAGGTGGTTCAGACACTGAAAGCGTGCCTTCAGTAGGCCAAATGTCATTTCTATCCGGGCCCTTGTTCTGGCATGGGCATGGTTGTATGCCAGTTGTGCCTCCAGAGGGTCTGCAAATGGAGTGAGCAGAAAAGGCTGGCAGGCATACCCTCTGTCACCCAGCAATACACCCAGGAATTCACCTGTGAATACAAAATGTTACCATCACAACCTCATAAGTAGTGACATTCTTAACACAGCCATGATGTTAAAAGTGGTTATCAATAGAGGTTCTGTGGCTCACCTTGTGATAGGCGCCGATAGATCTCCGAGTTCCGAAACACAAACAAGTATTTGTCAGGGGACTTACCATTCTGCAGGATGTTCTTATATTTCACTTTGACTTGCAGCCATGTCCGTTTTGGCCCAGTCATGTTAAATCTACACACACAAAAACACACAATGAAACAGTGGAGGAGCATGGAGTTAGATTTAGATAGTTTCACTCACATGCAGTCAATTTCAACTTATTCATAATAAAAGTAGGCTACAAATATCTTTTCAAATATCGTCACCTTCCTAAAATAATCTCAAAAGTCATTTTTTCAGGTTTTTCAGGAAACACAAAAAACTCCCCCCAAAAGTTAAATTATAGCATAAAATAATAATTTCAGTCAGTAAGTATGTATCAAAGGATGCTTGACATAAGAACACTTATTGTTTTTCATAAAAACTAAGATTAAATAAATGACTTGGGCATTTTTTGGACCACACCTTTGATGCCAAAAAATGACTTGGGCGATTATTTTAGGAAGGTGACGATATGTTAAGGAACATTTTATTTGGATTGTAGCCTAATTGTGATAGTTTCAGTGGAGTGGTGAGTGTGATTTGTGTACTACTTACGCATTCAGGCGGTCAGCAATGGTTTGCCACGCTTGCTCCCTTTGTTTTTTAACTGTGGCAGTATTTTCTTTTTGTTTTATTTTCTCATTCACCTTTTCATAGGTTTCCATTAATAATTCTTGCTCCGCTGGGGAGAAATACGCCGCCCTTGTTGCCATGGTGAATCAGTGAATCTATGATCGATCGTGGGGTCTATTTAAGCAAGCCGTGTGCAGCACTTATCCGGGATCGGTTTCAACCTGGCTTAATGAATCCGTGTCTGCTCATCCTGGCTTGGCCTTTGTGCAACCAACTAAGCCCGGGCGCCCATGTTTTGGATTCCTTGAACCTGGCTAAGTAATTCATCCTGGATGTCTAAATCCTACTTTTGTGCAACGGGCCCCTGGAATAAGACACAAGAAAGCAAATCATTGACTCCTGACTTAGACTCACCAGTTCACCTCAATGATATTTGGACTGTGGGAGGAAGCGTGCCTGCAGAGAACCTACCAGAGAACAACATGCAAACTACACACAGAAAGGCACCAGTTACGGTTCAAACCAGGAATCTACCTGTTCTCAAAGTTTCCCAAAAAGGGAAAGCAACACATATGATGTTCTAGGTTAATGTGGTCAATGGTTAACTCGGACTCTGTTTCTGCTTTATTGCTTTCATTGTTTTAATATTGTTATAGTTTATTATTGTTTTTACATTGTTCTTATGTTTTATGTCTTATGCTTCGTGTTGTTATTCATGTACAGCACTTTGTGGGGGCCGCTGGCTCTGGGTTGGGTGGCCGGGCCGCTCTGGCATGGGTGGTGGTGCTGGGCCTGGGTCCTGGTGTCTGGGCACTGGTGTCTGGCCACTGCCTTGCGCCCCGGGGGTACCCTACCTGTGCCTGGGGGTCTGGGTTGCCCTGGGAACACCACGGTGTGGTTGGGTTGGTGCGGGTACTGGTGCAGGCTGGTTGCTCTGGGACCTCAGACATGTCCGCATTTTTATTATTATTTTTTTTTAGGGTGTTAGGGTTGGCGCTGAGATGTGGCGGTGCTTTTCCTCTGTTGGGGGCAGCTTGGGTGGTTCTGGGTGATGGTGGGGCTGCGACTGTTGTGACTGTATGTTTTTTCATGTTTGTTTACCCAAACATAAAAAAAGATTTAAAAAAATCAACAACTGAACCGGCATGCCAATAAAAGAGGTCAACTCAAGATACTAAAGTCAAAAAACATCACTGACAGGAGGGAGGGAGGGAGGCAGACAGGCAGACAGACAGACAGACAGACAACTGACCTCATGAAATGACACATAAGGGCCCTTAAATACTGTTTAGCTAACCCATTCACACACAATAGGGGAAAACAAAAACGCTGCCACATAACTACTAACAAAACCCCACTGAGATACATCTAAACACCCCCTTCAGTTCCCCCCACTTGACATGAAGCATTGGTTCAGTCCAATCAGGCCATCAGCAGTACTTCATGCATCTCAGCCTGTAGCCACGCCTTTTGCCCATCAGGAAGGGGAACCCAAACACCAAACCCAGGTAACTCCAACAAAGAAAGAAAGTATTAATACAACATAAAACTGAATTGACCTTGCAGTGTTAATATGTGTGCACTCCATATAAACCTTGCAAGGTAATAAAGTAACAAACTACAACACATTATATAATTAAAGAATATTCAAAGTAATAATTACAAAGTAAATTAAAGAAAACCAAATTGTGGTAGGGTGTGGCTCTTACCCTGTGTGGCTTGCCATCACACAGGGACGGGTTAAATTGGGAAGGTGTAGAGAAGAAAAAGCTTTGTTGGAAAGAGCTGTGGAATATGGAGGAGAGGAGTATTAGTTTTTGATAGGGGCAACATATGATGTATTGCCAACTCCCCAGAACCTAAATCTCTGGGTAAATGGAGACCCGCTATGTTCGTTATGTTCAGGGACTGCAACTCTAAGGGGGGTTGCCTCTCCCTGCTGCTCGCGGGGCCCACTATGCTTGGCTGTCTGAGGCGCTTGGCCCTCTCGGGTATTGGGAGTATTGGGGTATGGGAGCGTTCGGGCTCGTGGGGCCCGGGTCCAGCGTACGGCCCATGTTTGGGTGGCGGGGCATGGCGGGGCCAGTGGCCTGTCACCCCTGGTTCCCGGGTGGCCTCTGCCCTAAGTGTAACCCCTTCTTACGAGTGGCCTAGCTTAATAAGACGCCTATGGCTATCACTACGTAAAGGTTTTACACTTAAACACGTTTTTGGCGCAACAAACAGATCCTGAGTCCTCAGCAGTTGATGGTGAGCTGGCCGACCCTCCCGTGCAAACAAGTAGGTGGCGCCTTTAATGCCGAGAGTCCTGAAATAATGCACCCAATTAACCAGTCTACTCTACAACAAACGATGCAGTGCCTCCACTGGGGACATACTACACTTCCCTAGGGCTAGTGCATGCGTACTCCTCAGATCCAAAATATATCATCTAATGATGATATATTTGTGGGGCCTCCTCTGTAGTCTTCTGGCTGGATGCATGGTTGTCCCTGCGGTGGGCTTCCCGGGTTCTGTGCTCAGAGGGGGCTGCTGGTGTCCTGGGTCTTTGGGCCCTGTCTGCCTGCATCTGATTACGGATTGTGGCCCTATACACTTATACACTCATAACTAAGCTGTATCACATTTTCATGCACACACCCACACACACATTCATTAGCCCAGTAGCATGCTCGCTAAGCAGTTGTTGTGTTGTCCTGTGGTTTGAGGTCATCCATATCCACAGTTGTGTTGTATGTGATTGCTGCTACTTGTGCCTTTTTTGTTTGTGTGTTTGTTTGTTTGTCTGTTTTTTGCTCCTGGTGGTTCTAAGGCTAGATTCCCCACAGAGGCCGTGGATTGTTTTCTGTTTTGTTTTTACAGGTGTAGCAGCTGGTTTTTCATCGTTTTCTCTTATTGTTTCTTTCTATTTCTGATCTGTTTCTTTTTATTTCCTCTTTCTCCCTGTCCCTCGTTCCGGTTCTGCACTATTATGTGTTGTAATACATGTAATAGTGCAATACATTTTTGTTACATTGTAACAAAAATAAATAAATAAGCAGTTCTTGGGCATCATGGGGAGCTTTACATTCATAAAGCTTGGCAAAGCAAATGTGTTTGGCATGAATGGTATTCAGATTGCAATTCTGCTGCCATAATGCTGGACAGGACGAGGGGACAAAATAAAAAATATATATATATATAAAAACAAGAAGCGCTGGTGCAAGGGGGAGGGGTCGTCACAGATATAACAAATTAAAAAAATAAATGAGAAAATACCAAGGACTGAGTAGAAAACAGCATACAGGTCAACTGAAAGAGCTCTCACCAGCACACACACAAATGCTCACTCACACATTTGACAGCAAATGCTCAAAAATATTTGCTGACATGTTTGTACATCATCTCACACACTGATGTTCTGAATGGAAAATCTTTCTCCAGACCATAGCTTGAACATTTCAAGACTGCAGTCCATGTGTGAAAACAGCCCTTTTCCGTGGTAGTTTAGCAACTTTGGGTAAGGTGTGTTGATTTTTAGTGAAGTGGGACTTCATCAGAATGCATTAAATATAACTGAATCAAATCACATCAAGCTAGAAAAAGAATTAATAATATATCATTCAGTGATTTGGTTAAAACTGAGAGGATCAAACATACATGTGAAATCAACCTTGAAATATTTGGTGATGTTGATTTTTAATGGGTTGATCTAAAGCTACAGGAACATCTCTGTCTAGCACAAAATCTATAATCTGTTGTGAATTTAATTTTGTTGTAGTTTCCATCTGAACTCGGATCTCCTTTGAAGTAAATCTTAGAATTGACAAGATGTTTTTCTTTGGTCACAAAAACTGACGCAAGTATTTGGGCTGGTAGGATGAAGTATGTAATAGCTGCATCTCTGCCAGTATCCAGCGTTTTGGCTTGTGGGAAAGGAGAACTCTCACCCTGCTGTTGGCTGCTTGGTGGAGATAAAAGATTCTTTTTACCTGTGTTTGCCTTTACCGCTCTGTATCTGGGAATTACACCAGGGAGCTGGTCGATAACGCCACTACAATCAGACTTGCTACAGTGAGTAGCGTGTTCTCCTTTCAGAGCTGTCACAGTAGAAAGACAATGCAGCACACCTGTGGGCTCCTCTGAGAGCTTCCTCTGTTTTATTGTCAGCTCAGCGTGCTGGGACTGAGACTGCTGCTTGCCCCTCTGGATACAAGTCTCTATCACACGCAATAAAACATGTGCTGCATGCTTTTGTATTGTATGCAATCATGCAAACTTGAACTCCATTAAAGTATTGTATAGACTCAGTCTTTGTCTCAACAAAGTGAAATGTATTGACTGTGAGAGTACATTCTTTATCAATTGATGCAATCTAAATATGATCATCCATCCATCCATTTTCTATACCTGATTAATCCAATTTACATTTTGTTGATCATTTTCATTACTTTTTGGAGTCTACTGGTCAGATTGATGATTTTAAAAAAAAGAACAAGATGGGTACATTTTGTTATAAGGACTTTTTTTCCTATAAAACATGACTATAAATGAATGCATATGAATTAATTGTCAAGTTGTAAAATTATTTATCCTTTATTGTATCCAGGAGTTGTCCAGGTACAGACAAGAAGAGTTATACAAATAAAGGATCTCTTCTTCCAGGGAGTCCTAGAAAATGACAAATGAAAAAAAAAGGAATGATTTTATATAAATTTATGTAAATAAATCAGATTTTGTTGGGTCAACTTGTGTTTATTGTGCTCTTAGAACTGTTTACCAGCATAACTGGCATTGTAAAACATGATCAGTTAGTTTACACAACTTGGTTAGGGCCTCATATTTTGATATTCATCCATATAATTAATCATGCATAAAGTAGTCCCATAAACTGGGAGAAAAGGAAGATGGTGAGAAGAATTGGGGATCTGGGAGGGTCGGACGGAGGTGAAAGATAAGAACGTGAGTAAACACTTCATGCTCGAGACCCTTAAACTTATTATTTACTAAAATATGAGTTAAGTAAGCAGTGATACGTGCTGTTGGCTGTTTAGGACAAATAAACAAGAAAGGTAAACGCAATAAATAATTTCCTGTGCTTTACTTTTTGAATGATATGGCGAGTCTCTACAAAGTTGTGATTTATAGTGGCATGGTATGAGTTACGTACGGGCAAAAAAGAAAAAAAAACACTTTTGTGTACCCCCCAATCCTGACATTGGATCTGCACCCCTGAGTCCATCACAGGGCCACACAGAGACACACGAGACACACAACCAACCACGCCGAGGGACAATTGTTTCTGGAAGGTGGGAGGAAGCCAGAGTACCCGGAGAGAACCCGGGGAAAACATGCAGACTCCAAACAGAAAGGCCCCAGCTGGGAATTGAACCTAGAACCCTCTTGCTGTGAGGCGACAGTGCTTACCTAAATTTGATAGTGTACTAATTGTTTATTGTCAAGCAAAAAAAATAATATTCAAAAGGAAGTTGACCAATTTGTATGTCAGAATTTAGATCTAGTGATTTATCACATTTTAGCCCTAAAACTATCCATCCATCCAACCATCATCTTTCGCTGGTCCGGGGATCGGGTCGCGGGGGCAGCAGCTTGAGCAAAGAGACCCAGACGTCCCTGTCCCCGGCCACTTCCTCCAGCTCTTCTGGGGGGACCCCGAGGCGTTCCCAGGCCAGCCGAGAAACATAGTCTCTCCAACTTGTCCTGGGTCTTCCCCGGGGTCTCCTCCCAGTGGGACGGGCCCGGAACACCTCCCCAGGGAGGCGTCCAGGAGGCATCCTAACCAGATGCCCGAGCCACCTCATCTGACTCCTCTGGATGCGGAGGAGCAGCGGTTCTACTCCGAGCCCCTCCCGGATGACCGAGCTTCTCACCCTATCTCTAAGGGAGAGCCCAGACACCCTGCGGAGGAAACTCATTTCGGCCGCTTGTATTCGCGATCTCGTTCTTTCGGTCACTACCCACAGCTCGTGACCATAGGTGAGGGTAGGAACATAGATTGACCGGTAAATCGAGAGCTTCGCCTTCTGGCTCAGCTCCCTAGGCGAACTCCCATGCACCCTCCAGGATCCTGCCGAGGGTATAGAGCTGGTCCACTGTTCCACGGCCAGACGAAAACCACACTGCACCTCCTGAATCCGAGATTCGATTATCCGACGGATCCTCCTCTCCAGTACCCCCGAATAGACCTTGCCAGGGAGGCTGAGGAGTGTGATCCACCTATAGTTGGAACACACCTACGTCCGAGCCCCCCAACTCTGCTTCCTCATCGGAAGGATTGAGGAGGCCCTCGAAGTATTCCCCCCACCGGCTCACAACGTCCCTAGATGAGGTCAGCAGAGTCGATCATCGAGCTGCGGCCTAGGGTGTCCTGGTGCCAAGTGCACATATGGACACCCTTATGCCTGAATATGGTGTTCGATATGGACAGTCTGTGACGAGCACAGAAGTCCAATAACAAAACACCACTCTGATTCAGATCGGGGGGGCCGTTCTTCCCAATCACGCCCTTCCAGGTCTCACTGTCATTGCCCATGTGAGCATTGAAGTCCCCCAGCAGAACGAGGGAGTCTCCTGGAGGAGCACTCTCCAGTGCCTCCTCCAGGGACTCCAAAAAGTGTGGGTACTCTGAACTGCCATTCGGTGCATAAGCACAAACAACAGTCAGGACCCGTCCCCCCACCCTAAGGCGGAGGGAGGCTACCCTCTCGTCCACCGGGGTAAACCCCAATGTACAGGCACACAGCCGGGGGGCAATAAGTATGCCCACACCTGCTCTACGCCTCTCACCGCGGGCAACTCCAGAGTGGAAGAGAGTCCAACCCCTCTCGAGGAGGCTGGTTCCGGAGCCCAAGCCATGCGTCGAGGTGAGTCCGACTATATCTAGCCGGAACTGCTCAGCCTCGCGCACTAGCTCAGGCTCCTTCCCCAGCAGAGAGGTGACGTACCACGTCCCAAGAGCCAGCTTCAGTAGCCGAGGATCAGACCACCAAGGTCTCCGCCTTCGGCTGCCGCCCAGCTCACATTGCACCCGACCCCCTTGGCCCCACAGGTGGTGAGCCCGTCGGAAGGGGGACCCACGTCGTACTTTCGGGCTGTGCCCGACTGAGCCCCATGGGTACAGACCCGGCCACCAGGCGCTCGTTGCCGGGCGCCACTCCTGGGCCTGGCTCCAGGCAGAGGCCCCGGTGACCCACGTCCGGGCAAAGGAGCGTGTCGTCCAACAATTTTGTTCTTCATAGGGGGTCTTATGAGCTGTTCTTTGTCTTTGCCCTACAACTACATAAAAACAACTTCATGTTCACATTAAACTCTTGGAAAAAGGTGTTTGACTTTATTATCCTGGAGAAAAGACACCACACCCTTACTGGAGGAAAAAGCTTCCCCAAGTCTTTCACTGCAATGAGGGAGGTGTGTGAATTACTGAAGTTGTTCATTTATACAGTGAAATAAACTCCAGTTTTCTTCCTTCTGCCTCAAAATGAAGCGTGGCTATTATCATCGTGAAGGCTACAGTTTGTAGTATGTACATTGTGTTCTCTTGGCATATGTTTCTTTTTTTCTGTTCTAGTTCTTTCATGAAGACACTTTGTATATTTTCTTCAAGAAAAGTTGTTAAGGTCTGCCAGCATTCCTCATTCTTTTTGTCTTTTCCCTTTTTACTATTATCTCTTGTTTGTTTCTCCATGACCTGGCTGGCTGCGTGGCATGCTGATTACAGACTCAACTCAACTGTGGCTCATTATTCTCTTGGCAGTTGTAAGCCCTGGTCTACTCTTCTGTTGACCAGTTTGTTGGTGCTACTGATGCGGTACATAAAAGCTCAATCACTTTGTCTTGTGGCCATTGAGGTTATTTGCAAAACTTGGTTGATCTATCTTCTGTCATCCTCAGGAATCACTGGCTCCAGTCAGTCCTACTACTTACCTGGATGCTTGAAGCCTCTGTTCATCCTGATGCCACCACCATGCCTAGGAAAGCAAAAGAAACCCGTTACCTCCACCAAGTAAACAAAGTCTTAGGCTGCGGCTACACGAAAACGTTTTTCACTGTAAACGATACTTTTTCTTATCGTTTCGCTGTCGCGGCCACACGGAGCCGGCGTTCCCACTACCCCAAAACGATAGTTTTTGAAAACGGGTTCCAGAGTGGGAAAGTTTGAAAACGGCCTCGTTTCGTTTCCATTGTTACAGCTAAAACGTTTTTGCGTCAGTCAAACGTTGACGCTGTGAGCCAATTTTAACACTTCTCTATTGTCTCACAGCGTGGCGTGTGTACTGCATCGTTTCATCGTTTCCATCTGTTTTCGTCTGGACAGCAGCGCGTTTCCGTGTGGTCGCAAGAATTTTCGTACCCGTTTTCAAAAAAAACCTCGTTTCGTTTTCGTGTAGCCGTAGCCTTAGTACCTCTTGCTTTCAAATAACAAATCATTCTGAATGATAATCTACTTCACATCTTGCCTCTAACATGCCACTCTCCTGGTGGGAACTGCCATTACTGACTGGAAGCAATTGCAGGGAAAAGATGAGACGCTCCCCTTCTCCCCATCTTCACATTAGCTGGTCTTACTAAACTTTATTAAAACTACTCAAAGACATTTGAACGCCTGCTTTTTTTCCTAATGTGATAGCTACACATGAGAAATCTTAAATTTTAACAGTATTTCAGAAGTGTTTTAGGTCTGAAAATGTCCCATAATGAAAGACACACGGCCGTTCCTTTTGGCCAATAGTATTTGGATTAATACTAATTGACAGATTTTTCATGCATGTATGTGTTACAAATATGTGTTTTGTTTGTTATAGCTGATAGCAACAGTGTAAAGTGAAGTTGGCATCATCACATGACATACACCTCTGAAAGTGAAATAACTTGCGTTTTGTGGTGGCATTACAAGTGAATGCTTTAACAGATTAGCAACATATTTACAAACTGCATCACTCATAGAGAATATTGTTGAGAAAAAAATATGTGAAATTGTAGCACTTTTGATTTAAACACAAACTAAGGAGCCAGTTAGGTGGAGCATAAATTACCATGGTGACTTCATGATATTTAAAACTCTCTTTCAGCTCTTAGAGCTACCAACAACCGAACCAATGAAAAATTATTTTAACCATATCATCACAACTGTTTTAAAAGACATAGCTTATTTTCTTTGCTTCAGCATTATATTCACACTGCAAATGCACTGTTCACTGATAACTAACTTTTAATGGGTAACAACATTCAGGAACTTACTTTAGAAAACTTAGGAGAAATTATCGAAAGAAAAATTATCACATATGAACCCACATTCACAGTTACAATGTTTCCTTCCTTCAGTCTAAATCACATTGCAATCACCGGTCAAAACTGAGCAAGCGAAAGTCTACTGTCTGTTGACACCAGTAAACACATAACCAGCATATATGAATGCTTGTGTTATGTGTTCTTTAGAGTATTCCAGAACTGCTAATCTAAAACCACACCTGTCTGTGGATGGACTAAGGTGTGGGGCAGCCATAGCTCTGGAGGAGGGGCAGTCCTCTTCCAAGTGGAATGTTGGCAGGTTGATTCCCGGCTACACTAGACCACGTGTTGCAGTGTCCTTTTGCAAGACACTGAGCCCTATGTTGCCTCTGTCAGGGGCCATGCTGCATCCAATAGCATGTGAATGTGTGTAATAGAGAAAAGAGTACTGTGCAGTCTGTAACAGTGTATAGACTAAGGCTGTGTTCGAAACCGCATACTTCTCCTACTACTCATACTAACTTCAACTTTTTTAAGTTCCCGGATGTATACTAGATGCATACTAGATTCGCCGAAATGTTGAGTATTCATCATGAGGTTACTTGTCACACTCAAACTACCCAAGATGCAACGTAACTTGACTTCGCCGATTGTCATTTCCTGTCAAAACGGCAGTTTCAAGCTAGCTACAACGAGGGTAGGTTCACTTCCTGTTTTCAAAACAAACGCACCAATTGTATCGTAATGGCTCTCCCTATGATAAAAGGCAACGGGTATTTTATTTTGTCAAAATAACCGGAAGTGCGTTACTCACTGCGGCTAGCTTTAGTAGCGCCGAATTCGTGGGAAGAATATTGTAAATAGCCGGTATTTTGTCAGGTTTTCAACATGTTGGGGATCTAAACGACTACTTTCTCACCTGAAAATGTTTCAAATGTTGCTAAAGTTTACAGAGTTTATAGCCTGAGCCGAAATCAGCTTCAGGCCGGCTGATTTCTGCTCGGGCAGGAGCGAAGTGCATTGTGTGTAAACGCTCTGCATACTGTCTGATTGATGAGTATGCCGTTTGCAAGTATGTAGTATGTAGTAGGCGGTTTCGAACACAGCCTAAGAAGTGACGTTCAACCAACAAAACAAAAATAAAAAAAATCTAATTTCATACATACACTACCCAAGATGTAACGTAACTTGACTTCGCCGATTGTCATTTATATATTTATACATTTTACATAAAGCATATTTATTCCTATTTTAGGGTATGTTCAAATGACCTAAAGTATATAGTCATTTAGATCTAAGATGAGATGTAATGTTTCTCTTGCCTGCAAAAAGGAAACCAATTTAAGAAATGCTTCTTTTGGAAAAATTTTGGAAAAAAGTGAGTATGTATGGCCTGGAGTTTTCCATTATGCCCATTCTTCCTTAGTATATACTACTTCATGGTAAATAATTTGTATTTACACCAAGCAATTTACAGTATTCTTTCTTGTTAACACACACACATTCATACATTATTCTGTACATGCAGCACTGACCTAATATATCAGGGACAAAGTAGGGATCAGTCTTGCCCAAAATCACATCATTGCATAAAAGGGCTGACGATCGAACTGGCAACTTCTGGTTGGTGGCTGAGCATAAAAACACTTGAGCCACGGAGCAGAGGAAACTTGGTGCTGGACTGAGCTGCCTGTAGTCTAGACCTTTCACCAACTGAAAACATTTGATGCAACAAGATATGTAAAAAATACGAAAAAGAAGTCCCAAGACTGTTTAGCAGCAAAAAACCTATATCAGCCGAAAAAGGGACAAATTGTAAATGGACTGTACTTATGTAACAAACACATTCACGCACCAAGGTGTGAGGCTCAGTGTCTTGCCCAAGAACACTTTGACATACGGTCGTAGCCAGCAGTTGAACCACCGACCTCGATGATTGGTACACGTATGCTCTTCTTCTTCAGCTACAGCAACCCCACCCCAACAACAACACAAGATATATTGCTGCCACCGCATTTGACATGAGCTAATATTTTTCATGATATGGTAAAATGTCTTACTTTAAACCTTTCATTAGTTTTCTATGTTCTATCCTGAAAAAACATCCTGTTTTTTTCAGATTTGCTAATCATTGCATTATGTTCCTATTCATGCCTTGAACAAATTGCCAAGCTTTTTGGAAATGCTTTGCTGGGTCTTGGTATAACATTGGATTAAAAATATTGTTTCTCTGTGAAACAGAAATAGCGTCTCATGGAATTTCTTCTTTTCAGGCACTACAAAGATTGTCTTCAACAGACAACGGATCGAATGTTTTATATAAAAACAGAACACAGTGTGAATGAAATATAGTTATTGGAAACGCTGTTACAAAGTTCCCATCAAAACACGATGTGCAGCTTACCAGAAGTGAGACTGTAGCAACCTTTGACTTTGTCATTACTTTGCCATTTTAGCCAGAACATTAAATGTGTAAGTTTCACATGCCAGAAAAAAAGATACAGAAAAGATAATGAAAATTAGACTAATGCATTCAAAAGATAAAATTTCTCTTCTTAAAAAGTTTCTATATTTTTTTCTGTAACTTGATTTTGTTTTCCCTTTTTGTGCTGACTTACATCCATTTATTCCCCTGCTTTGTCTTTCTATTCAACTTTTAAATGGATTTCATCTTTTCTATACACCACCATAATCATCCTAAAAAAGCTTGCGACTTGTGAACTTGGGGAAAACTAAATCCCCTCCCCCTCCATCCTCTGATACACACACACACTCCCATGCGCACATAAACACAGTTGGTCATACACACAAACAGTGGCAGTGATCTTAGGCATTCACAGGCTGATGATTCCAATAATCCGAGTTCAAATAGAATTCCAGGATCACAGGATTTAAATGACATTATATAGAAATTAGATTTCACATCTAAGGCAACTGCACCTCCCTCGATTCCATCTCTTTCTAATTACGCTACGTTCTCCTTGAATCTGCACCAGAGTCTTTCGACTGCTCCCCTTTTTGTTCATTCAACTTGAATACAGACTAGGATATTCTTTAGCTGCACAATGCATCTATTATAATATAAAGTAACCCAGAAGCTGCTATATATTCCCAGTGATGGCTCCCCTGTGAATTAGTGGTGTGTTTGATTCATGGTGGGCTGTGATGTTACAGAAAGCAGAGGGAAGCCTTCCCAGCCCTCTTCCTGTAACTAACAGTGAATATTTAGAAGAGTAGATCTAGTTCAACTGAATTTATTTAAAAACCTGCTTAATAATGTGTTTGAAACTGGAATCATTAAGGTAGTTTGAGCAATATAAATTCCTTTGGATTTCCCAAAGAGATGCAGGAGTAGATGATAGCTGAGGTCAGCTTACGTTTTTAGTTAAAACATTTTGACACATTAAGCTGTCTTATCAACATGTGCACAATATCAAGGTTTGCTGGATAATACTGTTGTTTGAAATATATCTAACTGTGTGGCAGAGACATACAAAAACTAAGTCTGCTCACCGTTCCAATATATAGTGTCAATATTGTACCAGTTTTTCTGTTCTCCTAAAGGTTTCTACTAGAAGTTTTTAGAAATGTTCAAACCTGCTTTAAGGAAAAACACGTGCCTATGACACAGATCCTCTGAAAAGCACATGATAAACAAGATGGATTCATACATAGGTACTTGTCAGTTAATGTTTACAGGTTTTTACTGTTTTTACCTGACAATTGTGTAGTGAATGCTGCCCTCTTTGGTGCTTGACATTGAATGTTTATTGTGAAAGAACAGCGTTATGCTGAGGTGGGCCTGTATGATTTGGAGGAAGCCAAATGATTTCTGGTCTAGACACGGGATGTATTTTGAACATATGCAGCTACATTAGAGCCTGCATGACAAGATCAGCACTCTTGCTAAAACTTTCATCTCTATCACTGTGGCTATCCAAAATAAAGCAATAAAAAGATGACATTATAGTTCTTCCATAGTAAAACTATAAATAGTAGAGCTGATTATTGCATTTTTCAGTCAAATCTGTGGAAAGTGGAAAGAAGCACCAAAATTAACACAAATTGAGATTGTTCTTTTGATAAAACCCATTAGCCACACAAAAATCTCGATGGAATTCCATAGCTATTCAAGCTATGGAATGCTATTTTGGGGACAACTTTTTATATAATTGCCCACTAGGTGTAATCTTAATATCAAATCATACATTTTTTACCACAGAGAAGTCAAATACATTGTACTGGAGAGGCTAAGAAGCTCCCTTCTATCATATTTAAACCACTGAAAGAATATTATTGATCTCTGGGTTGCTACAAATGGCATAGGGGAGAGTGGTCTAGTATGAGCCAGTGGGTTGACCCACACACTATTTTTTAATGAGATTATACATTAAGATAATAAATATGATAGATTATTAGATTAAATTATTACCCTAATCTTATCCCACCTTTGAGTGTGTTATTTGTTGTTATGTGACCATAAATCCATGAAGCACCCATTTCTATCTGGCTGTGATGGAGAGAAGGACATGGGAGAAGTGGTAAGTATTTATTTACATAAGAAACAGTTTTGTTTGTCACATAAACTTTTATGCTTGTCAGTTGATGACCATTATCAACATAACATGTTAGGGATGTATTTAAGCTCTTATTACTGTACTGCTATACTGTAATATAACACTGGAACCACATTAACAGTAAAGGCTAGCTTGCCTGGATAGCTTACCTACAAACAGAACACTTGTAACTACTGAAACAAGTGTTTACCAACATTACAGCGGTAAACTAAATACACTTTAACTAGACAGGGGAAACACTGATGTTGGTGATTTGCTACCTTGTAAAAGCATGTGAATTATTTGGCTAAATATTACCCTTGATGGCCAAGCTAGTCAATAGGGCGTCTATGGATCAAAGAGAGCCAATCGATGGTGGAAAGCTCCATACATGTCAGAAAGCTCAGCTCACTGCTATTCTTGAGAGCCTTGTTAAGATCCCAGATGTGGAGCCAGAGGCTGATTGCATTATCATTGATAGTTCTGCATTGGTCAACAGTCTGCCACCACAAACTTTAAAGACATTTGATAACTATGCAGCGTTGGATGTTTTGCCCATCATAAAAGCATACTCTGCCAAGTACAAATGGACAGACGTTGTATTTGATGTATATCACCCATCAAGTCTAAAGAATGAGACAAGGTCAAAGCGAGGACATGGAGTCAAACGCAGGGTGATGAGCACCAGTAAAGTCCCCTCAAATTGGCGGAACTTCCTAAGAGACAACAACAACAAAACGGAAATCTTAAAATTCTTGGCAGACAAGATAGCCCAGATGTCTGCCACAACCATGATCATTGTGACCAAAGAATATGGGGCTGTGAGCAATCACCCGACAAGCCTGGTGAAAATGGCCCCCTGCAGTTATGATGGAGCTGACACTATTATTACATGCCAGGCAGGCAGTAGAGGATGGCTGCAAACACATCCTCATCAAAGTCAATGACACTAACATTCTCCTCTCCTCATAGCAGTTAGTGTTCTGCCAACCCTTCAGGAGATTGGGCTTCAGAAACTGTGGCTTGCCTTTGGCCAAGACCGCAATCCGAGATGGATTCCCGTCCATGAACTCTTTTTGTCCATTGGATTGCAGAAGAGCAAAGGCAGTCTCTTCTTCCATGCCTTCAATGGCTGCGATGTTGTGTCAGCCTTCCATGGTAAGTAAGTAAGTAGTAAGTAATATTTATTTATATAGCACCTTTCTCAGACAATGAAGGTCACAAAGTGCTTCACAAGAAGTGCACGTAAAATACAATAAAAGTCGACAATAAAAACAAAATACAGTTATTAAAAAAATAAAAATAAAACAAAGAAAGTGGTCATAAAAACAGCCAACACACTGCTATGGTTAAAAGGCTTGACGACACAGATGGGTTTTAAGTCCACTCTTGAAAGCATCCACTGTATCAAGCGAACGTAATGAGAGTGGAAGATCATTCCAGAGCCGCGGAGCGACGGCCTGGAAGGAGCGATCTCCTCGGGTCTTAAAACGAGTGCGAGGGACCAGGAGAAGATTTTGGTCCTCTGACCTCAGCCTTCGCGAGGGAGTGTACGGACACAAAAGGGCTCTAATGTAGGAAGGAGCCTGACCATGGAGAGCTCTGAAAGTCATCACCAGGATTTTAAAATTAAAACGAAAAGCCACTGGAAGCCAATGAAGGGACTTAAGAATGGGAGTGATATGGGCCCTTCTGTTTGTGCGGGTCAGTAACCTCGCTGCAGAATTTTGGACATGCTGCAAACGAGACAGCTCCTTTTTGTTTAGACATGAAAACAGGCTGTTGCAATAGTCTAAACGAGAAGACACGAACGCATGGATTATCAACTCCAGATCATTCTTGGAAACAAAACTTCTAAGTTTTGAGATATTCCTGAGCTGATGAAAACAGTTTCTTGTCAGCTGCTTTGTATGATGCTCCAGTGACATCTCTCTGTCAAAGATAATGCCCAGATTTCTAAGGCTTGATTTAGCAGACAAGCTCAGATCACCCAAGTATTGCTTGATTCCTGGGATTTCATTGTCAGGGGCAATAACCAGCACCTCAGTCTTTTCGGAGTTTAACTGCAGAGAGTTTGCGCCGAGCCATTGTTTTACTCTCACAAGGCAATTCATTAATGAGTTCAGTTTGTGGATCTCAGAGGACTTAAAAGAGCAGTATAGCTGGATATCATCTGCAAAGAGATGATAAGAAACACCAGCAAACTCCTGGAGAATTTTACCCAAGGGAAGGACGTAGAGCACAAATAAAATTGGTCCCAAAACAGAACCCTGGGGCACTCCACACAGCAAATCTGCAGAGTCCGAAGTGAACTGGTTTGCAGAGACGCTAAAGGTCCTACTCGACAAATATGAGGTGAACCATGCTAATACAGGACCAGACAGACCAACCAGGTCACGCAGTCTTGTTAACAAGATTTCATGGTCAATGGTATCAAATGCCGAAGAGAGATCCAGCAGGACTAAGACAGTGCATTTCCCAACATCCGCAGACATCATAATATCACTTGACACTTTGATCAGAGCAGTTTCCGTGGAATGATGCTTGCGGAAACCAGATTGGAAAGGGTCAAAGATGTCAGAATTCTCTAAAAAAGATGTGAATTGTTCTGCGACCACCTTCTCTAAGAGTTTGGACAAGAATGAAAGTTTCGAGATAGGCCTGAAATTCTTTAGAACAGTGGGGTCCAGATTAGGTTTTTTGAGAAGCGGTTCCACAAAAGCATGTTTAAAAGAGTTGGGAAATACACCACAGGACAGTGACATGTTTATCAGCTTGGTAACCCAGGGGCCAACGACTGTAAATACTTTTAAAAATAGTCCAAAAGGAACAACATCAGATGGACAAAAAGATGGCTTCATCTTGGTTACCAAAGCTAAGATGTCATTCTGTGTTACAGACTTAAAAGAGGACCAACTTTGACCAACAGGCTCAGCAGCAACTGTGTTACCCAAATAATTAATTGGAAATGTAGCCTTAATGTCCTGAATTTTGCAGACGAAGGACTTTAAAAAATCATTGCTGTCTGCCTTGCAAAAAACAGGGGTAGTGGGAGCGACGGGGCATACAATAGATTTGATGGTGTCAAACAGAACCTGGGGTCTTTTCTTATTCAAAGTTATCAACTGACGAAAGTATTCAGATCTGGCATTCTTTATCATTTCATTTAAGGAGGAAATAAGTTCCTTAAAGTGCAGTCTATGGACCTCAAGTTTAGAGGACTTCCACAAGCGCTCAGTTTTACGACATACTCGCTTTAGTTCACGAATATTGTCGTTGGTCCAGGGAAAAGTAGTCTTCCTAGTCACCAGATTAGATTTGGCAGGAGCAACCTGATCTAAGATGGCCTCACAGTGACTATTAAAACTAAAAAGAAAGCTGTCCACATCATGGCAGTCAACAAACAATTTGGAATCGAATATTGAAGAAAACCCTTCAGCTGTATTCTCAGAGAAAATGCGCCTCTGAGACCTAATCACAGAGGGCTTCGGTTCAGGGGTAAAAAATACATCAAAAAGAACACAGTTATGATCACTCATGTGGACGTCCTCCACAGAGAGATTGGCGACATTTAGGCCAAGAGAAAAAACCAAATCAAGGGTATGGCCCTTTTGGTGGGTGGGACCAGAAACATGCTGCTCAAAATTAAAAGTTTCTGTCAAGTTTAAAAGTTCAGAGGCTTCACTAGAAGTGCTGTTGTCAACGTGAATATTAAAATCACCCATTAATAAAACATTTTCTAACTTTATTATTGAAGATAAAAAGTCACTAAAATCCTTTAAAAAGACAGCAGCATGACCAGGAGGGCGATAAACCAGCACACAATAAAAACAGTCTGTGGAGCCCACCTTGACCATCTGAGATTCAAATGAGGTAAAGGCAAGAAGACCCGCATGGCAAACCTGAGATGTTTGTACTGAGGTTTCTGTTTTCAGCAAACTCAAATACATGATGCTGACATGAAGACATTGGAAAACTTTGTGGTCATGATGTATGACCAATCCAGTACAGCTGATGGTGTTGATGATGCAAGGCGGGACACGTTTGCTCGGAAGCCGCGCCGGTCTACTAACATGTAACGCGTGCCGCCTACCAGGCCGGATGCATATGGGGTCAATCACTAGTTTGTCAACCAGAAATACAAAGTCTTGCTGGCTGGGGATGGACCAAAAAAGGTGATCTGTGGCAGATCTTGTGGACCGATCTCCCCCCTATAAAGTTGCCAAGAACTGACCAAGTGTGGTTGCAAATCTGAATGTCGTGGAAGGTATAAATGGTACCGCTTTGGTCTTACTTGCACAGCACTGTGTAGCTGCAGATGTGAAGATTAAGCTCTGTTCCATATGTTAGTTAGAGCATAGTTCAGATTATTTCATATTTTAACACAATTGTTGATTGGAGAATGTTGAGGTTATCCGCAGTACAGATGTGAATGTGAAATTTGATAATTGATTGTAAAATGTTCAGGTTATAATTAGTTATAACATTTTGTTTGTTGTATGCCATGCTGTACAAATGATATGTACAGTAAGCAAAGGGTTCAGCTCCTCGTGACCAAATGAATTGACCATTTGTGTACATTTGTAATAAACATTTTGCTGGAATAATGTTGTGGAGTGAATGGCAAAAAGAGATATAAAAAGAATTTCTGATCTATAAATGTCCAGAGTTAAATACTTATCATTTGAAATCAGAATCATTGAAATTGGCTCATTGAAATTCTGATGTAAGTGGTGGTTGGAAATGGCATCTTGGAATGGCGGCCATCTTTAAAAATGGCCACCATTTTGGAATTGACATGGCTAATGGGATTTTTTCAAAAGAATGACCCAAGAGGTACATACAGTCAAATTTCGGTGCTTCTTTTCAGATGTGAAAGATTTTTTTTGCTAATCTGCTATACTAAAATGCAAGAGTATCTAATGTCATCTCTGAATAATAATAATAAGGCTTTCTGTGTCTGGTGTCGAATACTCGATGATGTTCAATCGAAGAGGAAGGCAGGTTGCAGACTGAATAGTACATTTAATATTTAGATGCTCGGGCAGAAGCATTTTTTTATAAAGTATCATTTTATCTTAAGTATGGTAGATGTAAACTTATTTGAGCTCTGCTGTTTATAATATTGAACCATCAAAGTTTTATTTAATGTGTCAGAATATCAATTTTGGTGAAATGAGTGGTCTCATGAATGTTGCTTCTGTAGGCACAGCCGCATTTAAACCCACTATAAAATTACTGTTGGGTCCCAAATGCACTTTGTTAAACTTGATCTTTCACATTACGCAATGTAACAAAAACATCCTTTTTTCTTTTTCTGATCTTGATGGTAGATAGTAGTAGTAAATAAATACAAAGCTGTACTTGAATCTCTTGCATGTAGCTGCTCATATGGCTGCGGTGCCCATGTTCCAGTATAGCACTCTACAACGCCATATAAAAAGGATAATTTATAAGAGCTCACATAGAAAAGGAAAAAAATGTAATGTAATAATAAAATGTAATTAATGTGAACTAGTTCATCTTAGGACTATAAACTTAGCTGAGAGTTTTAAATGGTGATTTATGAATGTGAACAAGATCATTTCTAATCTTTGTGAACTGTACTTTGATCTAGTTCTTGTGAGGTGCGACCCTAACAGTGTTTTAATATCATGTACACACTATACAGCTGCATGCCTTACCGATCCTGACATAGGATGACTCTGATATGCTCATAGACATATTTAGTTATCAACAGTTTAGGATGTGTAAAGATGAAGGAGCAATTTGGCTGAAATTTTTAGCTGGTATTTCAGCGTTTGGTTGTGGATTATCCCCACCTGTGTGAAAAACTATTGGATGCATTTCCTTTCAAGATAAATAATGTCCTTAAATGCACAGCCCTCAACAGTCTTAGGGGTTAGGGTTAGGGGTTACATTTGTCTGATCGAGGTTGTCAAGCAATCTAAAAATAAATTATAAGTAAGAAAATGACTTTTTCTAGTTCATCATAAGTAATCAAAACCCTATTACAAGAAACAGCTGTCTCACATCTGCAACTGTGTTTGTGTTCTATTTGTAGTGAGCATGCTCACCTAATTTTCAATTTTCCCCTGCTTTGCCACATCCACACAGTTCTGGATGTACATCTTGGTATGATGTCTTCCCCTTTGCCCTCATATGATTGTTTGGGTGCTGTCCACCAATGAGATGAAAGAGTGGACAGGAGTTGACCTCAGTTGTCACCATCCCTCGGGAGTTGAGACAATAGAAGTGATCTGAACATTTTGTCCAAGTTTTGTCCACAACAGTGTGAAACGACCACTACACAACAATTCTCAGTTTAGCTATTGCTGCCATTAAACAGATGGAGACTGACATCCATTTCCTGCCAAATCTAATGTCAGACGTGGCCTGTTGCACATTTCCAGAGCTAAAACCATTGGTAGTAATCTTCTCCTTATTAACAGTTGGCAAACACATTTTTTGGGCTATAATTTCATATTGATTTTATATCTTAAGTTTATTTAGGAGATTATTGTAAAAGCAATCCCACCTTAGGTACATATGTTGTATCTTTATTCATTACTTGCTTTTCACCCTCATGGGAAAGTGATCTGGCAGTACTACTTCAAGCTAAAGTATTTTTGATACTTCTGATTTCTGGTGCCATTTTCTGCACCTTGATGTTTGGTGAGAAGTTGATCCCAAAGCCCATACACTGAAAACCAGCCCCCCTTCTTTGCATATTGCAGCAGAAATGCATAGAGAAAAGTAAAAAGGGGATTCAATACATTGTAAAATAGGAATAAAGTGCAGAAAATATTATGTTTAGGAGGACAAATAAATAGAAATGCAAAGTGAAGTCATGAAGAAATAAAGACACAGACGATGAATAAATATATGAATAAATGAAAAAAAGATTAAATCAGAAAATGAAATGACAAAGTACCTTAACAGGGGTATTAACACCAAGTTCAATTAACACAATTAAAAACCTATTGCATAAATTATTTTTCAATTGAATTTTAGTAGCATCCATTGGCATTTTAATTCATTGATGGAGCTTTGTTAATATTTGGTGTTTTGGAAGTTTCACTTCTCTATAAAATCCTGCTGTCGGCTTGATATTGAAAGCATAACATAGGCCCACATAATGATGAAATGATGAGTGCAACCATATCATAGTCCCAAATCAAAGTCTTTTGGTAGCCTTGACGTGCCTTTGAAACACTGAAAATGCATATAAAGGGTTGGGGGGATCACATTTGAGCTCTTGTAATGTATTGGATCAGTGGGTTTATAGAAGACAAACTGAAACCTGTAAGGACAACAACACCATGCAGTAGGATATAGTTGAGGATTTTTTTTCTGCTTTTTTTCTGCTATGGGACTACTTTCGAATACTGGAGGCACTAGATGTATCAAAGAATGATGAAATCAGATTACTGAGACATTTTAGAGTGAAATGCATTAAGCAGCATTGAAAAACTATGGGAATGAGGTCTCTGCAGAGCGACCATTAGGAGCACACATCCAGTGGCACAAAGGAGTGACTGAAAAGGAGCGGACTCTTAAAGCTAAACATCAATAAGTCCTGACATAAATGCCACTGAAAACCACGAGATAGAGCTGAAATCATTACAAAAAGAACTCCTAAACACGTAGCAATAGGACTGTAAGGAATGTCAGCAGGCAGACACAGAAATCTCAGCATAGCAACTAGTTGGGTATAGAGGCTGTCATTGTTGCTGCAGGTTCTGCAACAAAACATAAATGAAGGGCACCAATCATTTTCTCTGTAAAACTTTTCTTGGTTGATTGTTTCACGATTGTTTTATTGCTTTCACTGTTCTTTTATTGTGTTTGTTTGTTTTTACTTATTCTTCTCTTAGTTTATTACCTGTTGTAAAGCACTTTGGTACATCGTAAGGATTGTCCGTAAAGGGCTGTAGAAATAAATTACTTTTACATTTTACATTACACTATTATGATCTTTTTTGTTGTTATTCACTCTTCAAATTGTGTTAATATTTTTTGATTATTAGAATTCTAGATTTGTTTAACTCTGAATTATTCATCTATCCACCCATTTTCGATACCTGCTTAATGCAACTCGTGACTGCGGGGTGCTGGGGCTGGTCCCAGTTGTCATTGGGTGAGAGGACACCGTGGACAGGTTGCCACCGTTACAGAGCCATTCTCAATTCTGTACATGAAAATCAGGGATGCAAAAAATTCTGAGCGGGTCTGGTTTTCATATTTAAAATACTCATGTTTTATGATAAATCATTTTTTAATACATTACTATTAGTCTCGGATCCCTGCCCCAGCTAACTCTTATCAATCACCACCTATCAGCCGCTTCAGTGTTTGTCATAAGAGGGGCACAGGACTGTGTACTGTGTGTGACCAGGCAGAGGTGGGCCCTGATAAAAGGATTCTGCCAAGTCCTGATTAGATCTGTTCCCATGTTTGTCTTCCAGTATCAGAGATTACATGATTTATTAGGGTGTGTTGGGCCGTGAGTTGCGTGGTGGTGACTCTCCCACCGATGCCCCACAGGGGAGTGCATTCCAGCAAACTTCAAGCAAATGCCGCAATTTCTCGTACTCTCTCTCCCTCTCTCCCTTTCTCGCTCTCATCCCCTGAGCTTGTCTAACGCTTTTGTCCCCAGCCAAAGCACCTTGGGATGAGTCAGATCATTTTCTCCATTAACGAGCTCTATGATTGCAAATAAGCATAGTGGATCGATGAACTGCCAAAGTGTGAGATTAATTTGTTTCATACAAGCCAATTTATAATATGTGGTGAGTTGTGAAATGTAGAGAAAGCTACATGTTCTCTCAGAGTGCCTATTCTTATTCATGTGTGCAAACTTGGCAAAAAGTTCATAGCACTCAGAATTATAAGTTCTGTGCATGTCAAGTAGTCTTGATATTTTAGGTTCATAACAATATAAAGATGTTAGGACACAAGTGAAAAAGAAGAGCAAAAACCTATTTAAACAATCATGCCACTGAATGGAAAAAAAAAAGTGGCTGCTGTTTGCCATTGGGTATTTTAGGTATCAAAAATGTATTTTGTTTGTAGTATAGATACACATTTCTCACCAGCTATTGTTAAAATTGAATCTAGCATGTCTTGTAGTTGGCAGTGTTTTCATATATTTTGTAAATAACTAAATGCAGCACAAGTACTCAGTACATAATAACTGATTTTTACCATGCTATGGCGTAGTTGTGTTGTTTATTAATGTACTTGGTCACTTATATTATACAAAACAAGTTACTTACACAATGTATATGCATCTGCCTGTATGTACATATACATCTGTCTCCAATTTTAGATGAAATGAGTCGGGTTTATAATCTGATTTATTTGAAAGATTTCATTACTGTGTGTGGATCGAGCATGCTGATCGATGCCAATTCGCAATTAGACGTATTACATCACTTCCTGTTACCTCGTCTGTGTCCAGGGGCCAGAGCAGGCGACGTAGAATCATATTTTAAACTGCTGGCTAAAGATACATTTAAATACAGTAAAAGTGTTATTTACGTCGGCAGTAATGACACCCGGTTACGCCAATCGGAGTAAATGAATGTTGCATCGTGTGTCATTTTGCCAAAACAGTGTCAGATGCCATAGTTTTCTCTGGACCCCTGCCAAATCTGACCGGTGATGACATATAGAGGTGCATGTCATCTTTCAGCCGTTGGCTTTAGACGGTGTCCAGCAAACAACGTGGGCTACAGAGATAACTGACAATCTTAATGTGGAAATCCTGGTCTGAGGATGCAGAGTTGTAGTCTCACACACTGGAGGCAGAGCCTTCAGTCATCAGGCCCCTCTCTGTGGAACCAGTCCGGGACACCCTCTTCACCTTATACCAAAGCTTATAGTTAGGGATGGCTCAGGTGACCCTGAAACATCCCATAGTTATACTACTATAGGCCTACACTGCTGCGGACCTCCCATGATACACCTTTTCTCTCTCTCTATTCTCTTTTTTCTCTATGTACATGTGACAATATTGTTGTCATTAACTTGTGTTTCTCTTTCTCAGCAGATATGCCCGGTCTTGTGTTATGGTGTTTGTTGTCCCCTCTTTTCTGTCTTCTCAAACCCCAGCTGGTGGAGGCGGATGGCCACCCTTCCTGGTTCTGGTTCTGCCAGAGGTTTCTTCCTGTTATAAGGGAGTTTTTTCTTTCCACAGTCACCTCATGCATGCTCAGGACGGGAGATTGGATCGAAGTGAAGTTGTGGTGCATCTGTTGGTTTCCTTAGCCAGGCCACTTTTTTTTAGTTGGGTCTTCATGTATGAATTGGACTAATTTGGAATTTAATTAACTGGATTTGTTTGGATTATGATTGTATTGATTGATTGTACTACAATAAATTTGCCTCTACTTGGCTTGATTTGGATATTTTCTTTGAAGATCCCTGAGGCTACATTTATTGGGATTTGGCACAATATAAATAAAACTGAATTCAACTGAATTGAAAGTCTATTGCTTCTCACCTCCATCTCTAATTTATTGTATTTCCAGCTTTCTCTTTTGATCTGTTTTCTATAACTGTTGTGCATATATTTGTTATCTAAAAACAAGTTCCCAGCATTGTGTTCAATGTTGCATGAGGCCTTAATGATAGTTGGATTTAATTCATTAAAAAAAAAATTTGAATATTTTATTCAATCAAAGCATTACATAGCTTACAGCATGTTTTGGATATATTTAAAAGTAAATGTGGACTGCGACAAGAATCCACTTATCCTGTTGGGTCTTGGCTAAATGTGCTAGGCGGGGGGTTCGAGGTGGAAGCTGTACTCTGAAACTACTGCTGATCATCAGTTTGCCAAGCGAACTAATTTACAGACCACCCTCCTCCACCCTGCCACGTCCAACCTTTGACAAACCCCCCACCATGCTCACACATTCTCGATGCTACTCTTCCTCTGCAATCTCTTTCTCTCTTTTTCCTCTCTCGGTTTTTCCCGTGTCTCTCTCTTTCTCTCCGGTTGGGCGTGAAGACGCTGCCAGCATGCTCCAGTGGAGACAAATCAGACCTTCCCGACTGTGTCATCGTAAAACATTCCCCAGGAAGGTTGTGACCTCCTCACCCTTTCAACTCATCTGCAGGCAGAGAGGGGCGGGAGAGGAGAAGGGTTCTTCATGCAGCAGCATAACTATCCCATCCACATTAGCACAAAAGAAGAGAAAGTGATATGGAGAGATCAGTGAAATGAAATGAGTAGGTAGAGAAATATGACTAAATGCTCTCCAGTAGATGCAATGCACTCAGATTGCCGGAGGAAAATCAATGTCGAAGAAACTAAATAAATTCAATATGACTGTTAGCCAGTCATCTTGCTGTTGTTTACAATATTTATGCCTGGCTGGAACAACCTGATTGGATAACCTGAGACTCCAAAGCGTCAACCTTACAGTTTATGTCTGTATATGTTTTAGACAACCAAATGAAGTTTTTATTTCATTTCAGTTATTAGTGAGATAAACAGATAATACATATCAAGGACTGGAGGCGGAAACATTCATAAACTTTATTGTCATTATTATTAATTAATACTACAATGTTTGATCTTAGCAACTGGCTCTAAGATTTGTTTAGAATTTAAGAAAATGTCTGAAAGCTGATGCTAATTGAATTAGTTTTTTGATTTGCACGTCTTAGCATAACAGCTGGATATTGGAGAAAAATGACCATTTGTCCTGTAAACCTTAAGAATACCTTTTTGATTCAATGTGTTTCTAGTTTGAGTTGCATGATTTGTATTTTTTCTGACAAAAAATGTCCAGTTGCACTGACTATGAGCAATGGCAGTTTTGCCATATAAGGCCGTTATGCCTTTATGGAAACCAATAACTTTTCCTCAGTGTCCTTCACTGGCAAAAATGAAGCGTAAAAGATGTTTGTAGTTGTTGTCCCATACTTTTGGAACTACAATATCTCACACAATCTTTAGATTATCATATACTCAAAGATTTCCAAGATGCACTTCTCCTACTGTGTTTTTGTGAATCCTCTTGATATTTTGGAGTGAAATCTTCTGGTTATCCTGAAGAGATAGTCCTTTATTAGTACTTTGTTCTGTAGTTTTCCAGCACCTTTTTTAGGCCTTTTTGTTTTCATTTTGGTTGCAATAAATCAGGGAAATTGCTCTTTTGCATGATACATTCCAGCAATCTTGCTTCAACCTCTCCTTTAACTTCCTGCGTTGGTTGTAAATAGCATCGATCCTCGCTCCTGCAAAATATCACGCAACCTCTTAAATGCATAAACTTCCACACTCTCTTTCTCACACAGACACACTCAGCTTCAAGCTCATCCACCATCAGACTCCCTGTTGCTCTTACCTGATGGAGTCATCAGCCAGAAGCCAGACAGGGAGCAGTTGTTCTCATGGTCTCATCCCCGCTGCAGAACCCTGACACAGGGAGAGACAAACAATTTGGCCTCCCTCCCACAGTCAAAGCTCTGAGAGCCAGCAGGAGAGACAGCCAGGGTCGTGTGTGTACGTACACCTGTGTACCGACGCACACGCGTGTGTGTGTTAGAGAAAAAGAGGTCACGCAGTATAGAGATGTTTTTCAGTAAATGAAAACGAATATGGCTTGTATTTCTGAGTGTGTGCTCTGATATAGGGTGACATCATGGTTCGCTGGTTAGTACTGTCACATCACAGCTATGAGGGTCCGACCCTGCTGGTCGGCTGAACCCGTTCAGTGTCAGACTGTGATCAACTGTGTCCAGGGCAGGGGCGATTTTAGGATCTGGTCTTTAGGGGGGCCCAGCCCCCAGTGCTCACAGAGGCACATTATTTCTCACTAATTGAGGCGAACTAGTACATTTATAAATTTTGGAGCCGTATTAGTTTTGCTTTGAGTAGTGTTTTCCCCTACAACATTCAATTTTGACCTCTTCATTTCTAAAGACTGTGGCTTGACAGGGATAACAGAGAGCCTGAGACAAATATTGAAGATAACTCAACGTTTATTTTGGGAGTAAAGAGTTAAAACAAAAACAAATGCTAGAAAATAAATAAAATGGTCACTAAAATAATGCGTCCTTGACCAAAAAAAAAATTTGTTTTTTCATGATATAATATTTTAAAAATGTGCTGAGCCAGGGGGTGCCGAGCTATCTCACGGTGGTGCCCTGGCACCACTAAAAATACCCTAGCCTCGCCCCTACTCTGGGATAAAGGAAAACAGGGTCTTGTGGTGAAGTAGTTAATGTGAATCCTAACGGGGCGACAATGTCATTATCTCCAATTCTGCTGAGCCCTCTCAACTGGGGGGGTCGCATCATCAATGGCCACTTTTCATCCCGTGCATGTCTTGCCGTGAGACCGAGGGCATGACTGCCAATCCCATCCAGAGGATTTGTGACGTCCTCCACCAAATTCCGAAAATGCATGCAAGCTCATAAAAAGTGTTGAAAATGGAGGAGTGCGTCTGGGAGCCGAGTCCAAAGCCAATGAGCTAGTTTTTGTCTTCCAGCTGCAGGAGGAGGTGAGGGAGATGAGGCCCCTGAGATGCACCTGAATCCTCCAGCGTCCAGCGACAGCAGTCACAACCAAAGGAAGGCTGTCTGCCTTTAAATGAGATAAACACTGTCAGATTTACATACTGCCATGCTTTCCACCAACCCTTGATAATCCCTTCCCAGAAATAAATTGTCCCATTAAAATGAAATGTTGCCCATATAGGTTTAATAAATTGAAAGCGCTTGTTTGAATCCTTAGCAATTTGGACGGAATCCCAGGCATGTAGCAAAGGCTGTAACAAAATAAGATTATTTGCTGTGTACTATAATTTATGCAGCAGTTTTTATGGTACCAAACAGTGTCAGTGAACCCACTGATGAAATGTGTGCTTATTTATATGCAGTTATTCAGGTATGCAGTAAATTCCAATTACTCCTTAAGATTTCTATTTAGCATGAGGGGGAAATATGACAGGGAAGCAATGTGTTTTGAGCAGTATTGTAAATTTTGTTAACTCTTTGCAGCATGTAGCAAAAAATCTACATTTGTGTCAGAGAATGAACATTGTATATGATTTTACCGAGGAGCTAATAGTGATATATATGAGGATGTGTCAGAGAGTGTGGTATGAATATCTGATCATTTTAGAGATTTGTTTGTAGAATGATGCACATACTTAACTTTATGTCGTGATTGTTTTAACTGTTGTAAAGTCTACTCAAATGTTGTGCTGGCCATGGACTTAGAATAAAAGCCTAGTTAATGCTAAATGCATTTATATTGTGCCTCTCTGGTCTTCTTGGCCACTCAAAGCACTTTAGCATGACACATCAGATTTTTAGTCCTCTCTGTACAGTGTTGGAGACAATGCAACGCTTTTCTTTCTCTATCACGTACATCCACAGGCTAATAAACACATCAGAGGCAATGTGGGCTTCAGTGTCTTGCCCAAGGACACTTGACATGTCAAGGGAAACCAGGTATTGAACCACCAACCCTCTGACTGGCAAAGGACCACTGTTACTCCAGAGCTACAGCCACTCCAGGTTTTGGCTGATTCTTGTTAGTCTAACCGAGGTGTTATATGTTAATGCCCCTTAGTGCTCTAAGTTCATCCTCGGACTGAATCTTATTCACTTTCAATCAGTGATGATATTCATTTGAATCAGTTGTCATCACTGGTCCAGAATAAGGCAAATATGTGATTGTAATAACAGTTTATTGTTTATTTGGTCCATTTAGACACAGCAAATCCATCCTGCAACTTGCTTTTATTTTGGCTGTGATGTCAATAAGTGTCTTCTAACCCATTTATCATATGTAAGTGCATTGCACACAGTCATTAGTGGACATTTAAAGCATCTAAAACATTTTATGGTCTTCTTTCACCACCAAAATCTAATTTAACCATTTGCATCTGAGTATTTGCTACAACAAAAAAGTCTAATCGATAGCATTTTATTTTTTTAATTAATCGTGTTATCTGTTCAAGCAGCTAAATAAATTAGGTAACATAATAATAACATGGCATGTGTGTTGTCTTTATTTTTAAACAATGAAACACTGACTGTGTCATTAAGCATTAAATGTCAGTGATTTGTTGACAGTAGTTTAATTTCCAGCAGAGATTTGTGCAGGAACAGGTATGAGGTTCCTCTAAGAGGACCATAAAAAAACAAGATGGCCTTGGATTGTACGAGCAAACTCAAGCAACAGAATGCAGAGATGTACATACTGAGCAGTGTTTGAGCTCCATGGAATCTTTGCTTGTCTAACTAAGATAAAACTCTAAGTTTGCTTTATATAAGGATGTCAACAAATTGTGGAAATTAAGTAAGTGTTTTTTTTTTTTTTAAATGTGTTTTGTAATCTTATTCTGTATGTTTGTTCTCTGCAGAGTTTAATGCGTTTCTTTTTCTGTTAGGCTACATCTTATTTGCAGCTGAATATCTTCTGCTTGTATTTTTTCACAGCAGTTTTAGTTCAAAAGCAATGCTGATATGTATAAATGATGGGACCTAATAAAGACTGAGACAGATCCTGGCTAATTCATTTAGGAGTAAGAATGCGAGTGGAGGCAAGATGCTTTCTAACGCCCCTGGTGCTCAGTTACCCCGTGCTGGGGCCCCCAGGACGCCCCCCACCCCCCCGAGGCGTGCAGCGTTTTGCCTATGCATTAGCCATCCATTCCCAGCAGCTGACACCTCTCCAACATAAAACCGTAAGGCAGAGGTAAAATATCTCTCTCTTGGCGAAAATAAAGCTTTGTCTGCCTGCTGATCTATTGGATATAAAAATAAAGCCGCGGCTTTGATGAGGGCTTTACCTTATGCGCGCTTTTGCTTTTTGCGCACACAAAAGCCCCAATGAAAATGGATGGGGCGATGCTGGCCGCGGTGCTACCAACACAGCAGTATCAGTCACCACTCTCCTTTTTTATGGCATTACCACGCCTCTCTTTTGCATTCTTTTTGCTCAGACGTTGTTGGGGTCTGCACTGTTTGTTATGATCAGTAAATATCGATCACCATAGAGGGGGTTTCCAGGTTAATCGGCTTTGGAAAAGTTGCGCGCTTCCATATTAAAGGATAAACACCTGCTTCTTCATTCTTGTTTGAATCTTAATGCTTTGGGGTTTTTTTTCGTGAGTGGTGAAAATACCACGGTACATGTGGGCATATGTCCCTATGTTGTAGGCTATGTGCAGCTTTATGGATAAGGGTGATTTGGAAAAATAGTTGTGATTTCCCCTCGATTTTGTATTTGCACGCTTTTTGTACTGGCCTACAGCTTCGTTTCAAAACAGTTTTTCCCCTCGGACAGCCTTTATTCGGAGTTCACCATGAATATAGCCAGGCGTGAGGTAAATCAGTGCACGCATGTGTGTAAAGATAGTGCAAGAAATGAAAAAAAGGCTGGGTTTTTGCTTATAGGTCTTGAATTGTCTGATGAAAAGATCCCAATAAAGAGGTAATTAGGCCGACGTTTATTTATGATTACAGCTAACAGCTAAAAGCATCCATCACAGTAAAAATCTTGGGTGAAACTCAATTCTGAAAAGTGTGCGGTAAGAAAAGCCTTTACTAAAAAAGGATAATTTCAAAATTCAGCAGCATACAATCACATTCTAACAAATAAAATATCATAGGTGACATAAGCGTTGTGTCTTCAAATGTCTTTGTTGGAGAAACAAACGCGGAAAGCAGAATTCTAAGTGGCTGCATTTCAGTCTCACGTGCATCTGCTGCTCCAAAAACAATGTTTTCCTGCTGTCCATGTGACTGTGGTCAGCAGCTTATAACACAACACAATGTTATTCCCTAATGGTAATTTAATCACTTCAAAGGTGTTGCTATTAAAAGCAAGTTGAATGTATGTTTTTCTTGTAGTGTGATTTAGTTTAAATTTAGAGGCGCGGTGTGAATACCTAAAGATCAAATTATTTTCAGCTGTAAAATCTGAAGAAGACAAACAGGAGCGCGGTCCTTCGCAGTGTATTTTAATGCATGTATCAGCAGCAGCCAGCACTCTCGTGCTTTATGCTCGCGGGCTTTTTACTTTTTTTTCCCGTTATTATTGTTTCAGATCGCAGAAATCCGCTGCTGTGGCAGCAGCTATCTGACGCTCTGCAGCCATGCAGCTTGTCCCCTGAGCATTGGCCAGCGGGTGATAATATCTCAAAGGGAGTGGTTATCGCCACACATTATATTATAATCATTAGTGATCCCAGCCCTTTCACCCCTATTGCAGAATAATCGCGCGGCACCATTAATCTAAACTAGGGAAACTGCTTCAGAGGCTGCTTCCCAGCCTCCGAATGTGTGATCATCTCTCTCTGAGTCTGAGTCCAGCATAACCTTTCTTTCTTTCTTTCTTTCTTTCTTTCTTTCTTTCTTTCTTTCTTTCTTTCTTTCTTTCTTTCTGTTTAAATTCGGAATCTCATCTGGTTTAGAGCACGCTGTAACGATAGGTGTTTGGGATTTCTTCTTTTTGTTTAACGAGTTGTCAGCAGGGATTTTCTCATCGCTTTTCTTTCAATTTCAAGAAAAGAAAATATTTTCTATAATTCAGGTCTTTTTTTTTTTTTTTTTTTTTTGGAATAGCTACTTATATATTGACACGAGCTAGCCACAATTTATTAAAGCGTGTGTGAACCTGCATGAAAGTTAGCTTTCAAACCTCATTTGAAAGATTCCCAGAACAAATCAAAACTGCGATCAAATTTAGCCCGCGATGCCATCAACGATGCAGGCACGAGCGGTGGGATGCTCTCTCTCCTCTGAAGACAATTATTTGGAGTAAGAAAAAATAAGACCAATAACAATAGTGTAATTACCCCCGAGCCCCCTAATCACTGAATCAAATTATATCACTCCAGAAGACAGCAGTTGCTGTGGCTGTGGATTGTAGAGGTCAGAGCAAACATCTGAAAATTGGCGGGTGAGTGCACGCTGTGCTGCCTGTGAAGCGCGAGGTTCAGATCAGGGGTGGGGGGGCAGTTGACCGACTGAGAAAGGACAGCTGTAGGGTGATGATCTATAAATCCCATTGGATTTTTCTCAGCACAGGGTGGACCGGAGTTGGGAAGTCTGGGAAAAAAAATGTTTGCATAGAGTTTTTGTCCGGTTCAATAATCCACGTCGAGTTCACATAGGCATATGCTTGGCTGCCAGTGCACAAGAGTGGGTTGGGTGGTAGCGGGGTCGTGGAGTGGGTGGGAGGGGGGAGATTTTTTTTTTTTTTAGGCTGCGCTGGTGTTTGATGTTTCGGTCTTCCTTAAAAATTTGGATTTTACCACTAAAATGTCAGTTTTTGGGGGGTCTTTTTCTGCTGTATGTACCCTGCGCCGGGGCGTGGATGGGTGGGTGGAAGGTTTCAGTGTTGGGAGTGGGTGATGCTGTGATGCTGTGATGGAGAATGATTGACAGGGACAGGAAAAGTTGACCAACCATCTCCACCAACGCTTCCTGCTCGGCATAAACTCGCTTCCTTAATGGATCCAGGCTCAGGGTAAACTTTGCCTTAAATGCGTTTAAAACAGTTTGTGCCATTTGCACAGGGGCGCGTGACGCGTGCAGAGCGCCATCCATACAGCTTTGCTGTGACTGGGCGCGGGAGACAGCCTGAGATATTTACAGCTTATAACACAAGTAAATTCTGATGTTGGTTTTCGTTTTTCTAAAAAAACCAACAAATTTCATATGTTACAGTAATTATTCCCGCAGGCACACTAAAAAAAAAAGGCGAAAATTCTGCCTTATTTGTTTCTTTCTAGAATAAAGATGGGAAATTATACAAATGAGCCAGTTTCACAGAATTTTGATTGTTTTATTGTAAATAAACGAAATCGTGAGCCAGAATGATCAATGTGTTGAACTAAAGATTTTTTAGCGCCTGTTTGCAGAATTCTTTTGTTAAAAAAAAAAAAAAAAAGATCAATAAGAAGTATGAAAAATAAAAGAAAGAAAGCGAGTGAGAAGCTTGAGCAGCCAAACAGCGGACCGGTGCCCGGCCCTCCTCCTCCTCCTTCAGGCGCGCTCGTTGATCAAAGCTCCAGTCGCGGGTGACATTTCTCTCTGTATTACTGAAGTCACCCTCGGAAGGCTGCCCGGCACCGGCTGTAAGGTCGCATAGTCCCGGCTTTCACGGTCACGGTCACCCTGGTGCCTCAGTATCTCTGTGTCATATTTAAGACCCCCCCCCCCCCCCCCCCCCCCCCCCTTCCCCAATCCATCTAATCACCTGCTCGATTCAGGATTGAGCCTTTATTCCAGAGTCCTCTGCTTCCTTTAGTCGTGTCCCTCATGCATTGTTGTGGTGACACTGTGTCTCTAAACTGAGCCTGGAGAGGAGAGGGGAGACAAATAAACATGTCATGATTAGAATTAATGATTGCATGCATCTTCACAGCCTCATTCATTATCACAGATTAATTATCTCGCGGTGTACTAGTTCACTTGTCTGCACTTCATAAACCCCAAATCTCCCGGGTTGCCTCACAACACCGTCGCTCTGATACAAGAACCCCCGTTTCAGAATCACGGTTAATGCCTGCAGTGTCCAAAATCACGCTTCGGAGGAAGGAAATAAATTATATGAAATGTGAATGTAATTAAAAATAAAGTGTCGGAAGTAGCAGTCATAAAAATATATATATTTTTTTTTTTAAAGAAGAAGGGCCTCACCGCAGTTCTATTTCATAACTCCTGTCCGTATCAGAACGAATACAAAGCTATTGCAACAGCAGGATTACACTGGTAAGGTTTATAACTTTCTTTCTTTTCTTTTTTTTTGCATTTGCTGGTGTCTTTACCTCGAGGGGAGTTGATATATTCTCACGTCTAAAGCCAATATTCCATTTCTCTCCATTCGCACATGTATCTGTCTCTTCCTCTCTGTCTGCTTTATTCTAAATTAGCCAGAGATCATCCCCACTGACACACCATCAAAGCATCTTCTTCATTCAACAACTTTAGTGATTCAGGTTGTGTGTGGATGGAGGGAGTCTGGGCTGCAGACGGCCGGGTTTGGGGAGCTTTTTGCGGGTTGCTGGTGCAGCTCGAAATAAAACTGAGCGTTGTTTCCCCATCTTTCTCATCCCAGATTGTCCCTCTGTGTGGAACGGAACGCTCAACCGCCACAGAGCCCTGTGGCCCCTGCCTCCATCCGCCTCTCTCTTTCCTCTCTGATGAAAACACAACATCGGGGACGCTTACATGTGGACAGAGAGATACATTTGGTGAAAATCGCATGAGCATAGCAGAGGATAAAGAGGGGAAAAAAAACAGAAAAGAAGTGAGAGATAGATGGTTTGTGTGTCCGGGCGCACGTCCGTCTGTGGAAGCCTTATCTTTACCTTCCTTAAAGCCAGTAACACAGGAACACATGTCCTGCTGGAGAGGCGCTCCCCAGACGCCAGGAGGCAGGCAGCTGGACGGGGACGGGCAGCCCATATGCAAAGGGTCGGCATGTGTGTCCCTCCCTTAAAGTAAAGCGCGTGGCGGCTGCCTTTTATTACATTTATCAGGAATAAAATAAAATAAATCTCATTTCAAATAGCGCAATAACAATCCATGATTGTGTAAATGCTGTTCCATTTAATTCAGCTTTTTTTCCACCAAGCCACGGGAAAAAGACAGGAGGGAATAAAGAAACTGTTATCTGTCAGATGATTCTGCCAAACCATTATCTTGTAACTAAAGCAATTTGTTCAACAAGCATATCACCCCCCCCCCCTGTTGACTAAACAATCTATTTTCCTCAAGCAACAAACCAGTCAGAAGCATCAAAGACTCTGAGCCTGCAAACCGTTCAAATAAAAGCGGCCGCTTCCTCTCTTTCATGGGAAATGACTAATAACGCGACCCACTGTGTTATTTACTAAAGTGGACTCCAAGTGGATTGGACCCCTTTAATGAATAAGTCGGAGGTGTCTGGGCCGCGAGTTCCTGACGGGTTGATCTGCACGAGCTGTCAACTTTAGAGCCTGTGGGTCTTTCACTTCTTCCTCTCCTCACACCAGAGACACCGGTGGGCAACGCTACCGCTGCGAACAGAAGACCCCCAGGATCATCATGTAAATAGCATCCCGCTCTCCAAACATTCACAGCGTCTCCATGCGTGACGCAGTCGAGCGCGAGGCGGACACTTCGCGCATTATGTGTTCATCTGAAACTGGTTTATTCGTATTTAATGCTCATATTCTCACACAACAAAACAACAACCGCGTCTCGTGTTCAAGAGAAAATAAACTTCACACAAACAAACAAACAAACAAACAGGGCGCGCGCCATGCAATATGCGCCCGGAGCCCATTTATCTGGAAGACGCCTCCGTATCTACCTGCTCAGATTCCTCCTTCTTGTCCCCCTCGTGCCCAGAAGACAATTTGTTCAGCAGCTGGAAAGTAGCGTTTCTGTCCTCGCGCCGCGCCGCGCGCCCGCCGCCGCCGCCGCGCCTGCTTCCTCCAAACACATTCACTTAGGCTACATATGACAGTTTGCAGGGAAATTCTTGACAATTGGTGTCTTGAGTGTGTGGCATAAATAGCAAGCAGAGTCCTTGCTGGGTTATGATGGGGCGGCTTGATGGTTATTCGCGTGGCGTGGCGCTGATTGGCTCGGCTGCGCCCTGACGTCAGGAGGATGGGAATAAGGCTGGGTTGGAGGTTTAGGAGCAAGACAGTGAACTGGAAAGCCAGCGCATCCCAGTACACGCACTGTACTGGAGACCGAGGGGCATCCCACCGCACACACACTACTCCCGGAGCCGTCCTCACAAGCCCACCACCCAGGACCATCCTATCCGACCAGGCCAGAAGGGACACAGGCTTTTTGGGGTGTGATTTTGTGTTTTTGGACAGTGGATATGGATACGCTGCCATGTTAAAGTGCACTGAATTATTTTTAGGCGCGCGTGTCTTGTTGTGTGACAGCTCTGATCTAAAAGCATTTTTCAGACAGCTCTTTCGTTGCTGACTGGCACGCGACGCTCTTCTTCTCCCCACTCCCAGCGCCGGGACCACCAGTCCGGCTCCGCTGAAATCTGTCTCCTGCTTTGAATTTGGACTCGGACCCATTAAAGGACTGATTTTTTCCCCCATACCCATTTGGGGGGTTTTCTTCAGTGAGGCCGGTTGACATCCTCTCCTGGTTCCCCTTGCCCGCCCCCCCACCCCCCCCTTTTTTTTGTTTTTTATTTTTCGGACCGATTTCTTCAGATTTTTTTCTGCACGCGGGGAGAAAACTGTAGTGACATCTAATCGACTGACATCTCGGCGCGCATTGACCCGGGAGCTCCAGGCAAACCAGGAGGGGAGAAGGCAGCGCCTCGGTCAATGCCCGGCCTGTGCTTTTGATTTTGTTTGCGCTTGTTTTCCATTTGTGGGGGGTTGCAGCCCAACCAAAGCCATGGTCCACTGCGCCGGCTGTGAGAGGCCTATCCTGGACCGCTTTCTCCTCAACGTGTTGGACAGAGCCTGGCACGTCAAGTGCGTGCAGTGTTGCGAGTGCAAATGTAATTTGACAGAGAAATGTTTTTCTCGAGAAGGAAGACTGTACTGCAAAAATGATTTTTTTAGGTAAGCTCGGGGAAAGTGGCAGAAAAACTCATCAGCTCTGTTTTTATTTGTAATGTGACTGGTCTGTTGTGCGGAGCCGGATTGTTGAAGCAGCAGGTAAACAGGCACAGATGCATGGAGAAAATGATCTGAGGAGGTCTTATATCAGTCCCAATATGGGCAAAAATATGGGCATCGATGTGTAAGAATAAATCAACACACAACAAATACAATTTGAGAAAATATATTTTAGACGTCTGTAAATTTTGAACAAATTTGCTTTATTTGTTTTATAAAACTTTAGATATTTTTTTATTCATTACCAATCACCTGTACAACGAAAAGTAAAAAAAAAAAAGACCAAACTGCTTTTAAAGTTCGAATTAAAAACAGCTGAGATTTAAAAATGAAATGAAAAATTCATACAACCATCAGGAAACCTGTAAAAGAAAACATCTGTTGAGGCGTGCAAGCGCTTATTTTTTTCTTTTCTCCCTAAATCCATAAAGAGTTCTCGCCTCCAGACGTAAACGCAGACCTGGAGGCGATGAGCTTTGATTAGCAGCAAGTAATTAAAAGCTTGTTAATTTGGACTTTTATGCAAAACAACAACAAAGGAGGAGAAGCAGCATTAAACACGTGTGCGCCTGCTCTCAGCAAGGTGAGGTGTGAAGGGGGCGGGGGGGCCTTGTTAGGAATTCGAGAAAATCACACTTGGGTGTATTTTTTTTAACAGCGTGTTGGCGGTCAGGGCAGCGCGCAGGATCAAACTCCGGGCGCAGCAGCCGCTGTCCGGCGTGTTTGCTCAGCCCAGCTGAGGAGGACTTGATAAGTGGATTTGAATAGTAAACTAGTTGAAAAGATCAAGTCGGCAGACAATAGAATCACAGACGTGCAGTCAACAAGCAGTGCACACCGCTCAATACACATCGTCCAAGCGTGAAATCAGTGGCAGGGCTTTCATTTCATTTTCAAAGAGAGGAAAAGATTTCTTCTGAAATCAAGATATAAAAAAAAAAACATTCTCACTGCTCCTCTTCTTCTTCATAATATGATTCTTATTATTACTTGCTGCTGTTGTAGTAGAAGAGGTAATAGTACTTGAAAAAAAGTTAATTGTTGACTTAGCTCTTCTTTCCCTGTGGAGTTTCATTTGCTTTATATTTATTCTACCATTCATTTTGAAGTTCTATCTATGAATGCTTTATGGTTATACTTAAAGGTAAAGAAGTCAATTTGTGTTTTTATGTTGAGGTAAAAGGCTTAAATATCATTCATGAATTAACTTTTTTTTTTTAATCTTAGTTTAGCTTTTTATCTGTTATTGCCCTAAACAAAAATCTGATCTGAAATAGTTTTGAAAGATCTTATCAGTCCGTCTCTGTGAGAATGCTTTGGTTGCTGCCATTTAAACCCTTTCAGGATGTAAACTGAGGCTATGACAGCAGCAGTAACCGCAGCTCATTTTCCTTCTGCAGGCGGTTCGGCACCAAGTGCGGCGGTTGCTCGCAGGGAATCTCCCCTAACGACCTTGTCCGAAGGGCCCGGAGCAAGGTTTTTCACCTGAACTGCTTCACCTGCATGATGTGCAATAAGCAACTATCCACCGGCGAGGAGCTGTACATCATAGACGAGAACAAGTTCGTTTGCAAAGAGGATTACCTCAGCAACGCCAACGTAAAAGACACAAACCTCCTCTCAGGTATGGCGGCGGCCGCGCGCGTGTTGTCTGTGCATGTGCGTGCAACCAGGGTAAACTGTAATGAATGTGATGTGTTCAGCTTCACGGTGGCTTCGCTGTGCTCGTGACCAGGAATTAGACAGCACTCAAACGGGAAAATCAACAAAAACACAGTTCATTCCATTATTGATTTGGTTCTCAAATCCAGAATAATTTCCTTTATAGTGTCCCATACTGTTGCTCAGATCATGCTGTCCTCACCGGGCCTTTAGTGGACCCTGCTGGATCTGCTGTATTTCCTGCTTTTGTAGAATCATTTTTTGCTGATAGTAATATGTGAGACTCTCAGCCATATAAAACCTTATTTGTGAAATGAATGCTCTGAGCTTTACGCTCATATTTAACACAGAAAGTGTCGCTAAAAGCAAACTGATGAATTCTGTAGAAGGCATTGTTTCATTTCATCAATGTTTTAGGGTGTATGGTCAGCACAAACTCAGCTGAGCGCCACCCAGCACCGGCAGTCCGCTGCGGTATCCATGGCTGGGTGTGATTAGTTGAACCTTTCAGTCAGAGCGGCTCTGTGCGTAACAGTGCTCATGTTGTCATTTCTGCAGTAACGGCATGCAGCGACCCCAGCTTATCACCGGACTCCCAGGACCAGCTCCAGGACGACGTGGTCCTAAAGGACACGGAGATAGCCGCCCTGTCCGACAAGGAAACGGTCAACAACGAGAACGACGACCAGAACTTGGGAGGGAAGCGACGTGGTCCGCGGACCACCATCAAGGCCAAGCAGCTGGAGACCCTCAAGGCAGCGTTCGCCGCCACCCCGAAACCCACTAGACACATCCGGGAGCAGCTGGCCCAGGAAACCGGCCTCAACATGAGGGTCATCCAGGTAAGGGGGCTTCAGCTGCTTTGCTGGCTTCAGAATCATACACAAGGCGTCAAATTACTCTGGGCTGTCCCCAGTTTTATTAATGCGCTTCAATGGAAAATCAAGGAAACTGCGCATTGATCAGTTCATCTGAAAATGTATATATATAATAAAAATATTATTGAAATAGAATTTAGGGGACACCCGTAGGTGAAGTAGTCGCGAGCTCGCACCTTTTCAGTTTTATAGTGTGTCAGCACCCATTAAAAGATGTGATGTAACAGATTATATTTTATGGAAAGGTTTCCGTGCCAAGCTGTCACACTGCGATGATCGAGCGGGCCTGATCCAACCGGGGGGAGATCCTTCACCCCTCTTTAAAGGACCCCCCCCCCCCCCCCCCCCAAAAAAAAAAAAAAACCAAAAACACAAAAAACTGCACGGTTGCATTGAATTCATTAAACCAAAGATTGGCCCACGTCAGATATTCATTTGGTAACGGGTAATTTATATGGGTATTTTTGATTCTTGGCGTGCGCGGCGGGGCTCAGTCGCCAACTGGCGCCGGCTGCTGGGAGCGCTGGGAGTCCTGGCACAGCGCTGCCATCACGTTTTGCGGCCACATTTAGCCATGCTGTGAGCTTTTCCAGCCAAGTGGAAACGCAGAAATCTGTTTCGAGGGTCTTCTTTAGATTTTATCCGCGGAGGTTAACAAGTTATAGGAGAACAATGATGATTATTCCTCTTATCATTATTACTGTGTTACCGGTATATTTTGTTTCTTTTCCCATACTTCACAATAATTTATATGGTTAAATGATATTCTTGTAAACAGATTTCAAATCCGAAAAAAGGTTGTCCGAAGATTTTGAAAAGTAAAGCTTTGTGCATTTTTATTCATTTATTTATTCTATGTGGTTTTATTGAATTTAATATTCTCATTATCCTTTTAATTTTTATCACAATTGAGATATATATATATATATATATATATATATATATATATATATATACACATATATATGTATATATTAGGTAAACAAATATATATATATATATATATATATATATATATATATATATATATATATATATATATATATACATATATATATATATTACCTAATGTGTCTAAGGTTGTTGGGCATATCGGAGGTGAAATGGTTTAGCATTCCAAGGTAGATGTGGTAGATAGGTTATCTAATGTGTATGGGTTGTGGGGGAAGGGGTCATAATTAAAGAAAACAGTCTAAAGATTAGGAAATGATAACCGCAAGAGCCCGGTAATATAATGGTAACAACCCCCCTATTAAGTATTAATTGGAAATTTTAAGCCCCCGCTGCTGCAGCCTTTCGCTGGAGTAAATGGAGGGTTAAAAAGATCATTAGGGAGGTTAAATGTGACTTCAACTCCTGTAAGGATAATTGGGCGCAGTCCTCTCCATCGCAGAGTCTTTCGGAGTTAACGCATCATGCCGCAAAACAAACAGGGATCACTGTTATTGGAACCGAATTAATACATTTGCACAACGTCGTTTCTTTGCATAACCTGTTTACAAAAAAATCCGGTTTTTGTTTGTTTGGGTACTAATTCATAGCGAAGAAGCTCCCTTGCAATGGTCTCAGTTTCTTCTTCTTCTGCGACCTTTCGCAAACACTTCTGCCATGAAAAATAGCGTCAGTGCGATTCTGCATGTTTGTTGACGGATCAAGCTAATAACTTGTTGTTTTTTTGGTGTTTCCAGGTATGGTTCCAGAACAGACGCTCCAAAGAGAGACGCATGAAGCAGCTCAGCGCGCTGGGGGCCCGGAGGCACGCGTTTTTCCGGAGCCCGAGGCGGATGAGGACGCTCGTGGACAGACTGGAGCCCGGGGAGCTCATTCCCAACGGCCCGTTCTCCTACTACGGAGGTACGACATTTGATTTTGTTTCAGAGAAAATACGTATCTGTTTCAATGTTCTCCAAAATGTTTTCCATCATCTAAGTTTTTCTTTTTTAAATTAATTTCAAAGTCACGTGGGATGTGGTGTTGGTATTCTTTGCTATATTTAACCCTTTTCTGAAATAATATATTTCCAAATTAGCTTGTCTTTTATTTCCTGTCATTTCTTTTGTTGTTGTCATCAGTTGGGGGTGTTGACTACATTTGACAGAAAAAGGTCTTCCAGCCTATTTTTTTACATCTACACCACAATTTAATTGGTTTTTGTTTCTTTGTTTTTACCACAAAAAAGCAGAAAGTGATATTACACAACAAAAAAATATGCAAGTTAAATAATGTCTGTGAAAACAAATCTAATGCTCTTATTTTCTGGTGTTACTCACCATCACAGCAGGTTGGGTGTAGAGTTTTGGGAGTGCAGTGAGCAGGAGTTTCCCTTTAAGTGAAGTTCATTTACATCTAAATGATTTGATAACAATGCCACTATTTCTTAAAATTCTCTGAGGCATCAGGTAATTTTCAGAGGATTTAATTCATGCTTGGGCCTATGTTCTTTTTGCTCAAGCAAAAAGTATAATAATATTCCACTGAAATGGAAAAAAAAAGTCTGTCTCAGTAGGTAGAACCGCTGATGGAATGGCCCCATCTTAATTAATTTTGTGACCACGTTGTTCTCCCCACCCAATTGCAGCTTTGATTTAAGTGTAACGTGCTCTGTGACTAATGTAGCACGGCACGGGTCTCTCTCTTTCTGCCTCCTTAATACAAATCAAACTATATATATATATTCAATGAATTCCTCCACGTCCCTGGAATTATTTCTGCACACCCATTGTTCTCAGTAAGAGCCGATGCTGATCTCTTCTTTTTCTTTCTTTGGATCTGCAGATTATCAAAGCGAGTACTACGGCCCAGGAGGGAACTACGACTTTTTCCCTCAGGGGCCTCCATCATCGCAAGCCCAGACCCCGGTCGATCTCCCCTTTGTGCCCTCCTCAGGCCCCACAGGCACCCCCCTTGGAGGTATGGACCACCCCCTGCCGGGCCACCACCCCTCCAGTGAGGTACAACGCTTCTCTGATATCATGTCCCACCACCCAGGGGACTCTCCCAGCCCGGAGCCTGGCATCCCGGGGCCCTTGCACAGCATATCCTCTGAGGTGTTTGGTCCTAGTCCGCCCTTTACCTCATTGTCACTGAATGGCAGCGGATACAACAACCACCTGTCTCACCAACCCTCAGAAATGAACGAGGGCACTGTGTGGTAACATTCTGGCAGAGCGGACTCTACTGTCCAGAGATTCAGTCATGGATGATGGCAAGGTTTGGTGGTGTTTGGGGCTGGGGTCCGGGACAGGAACAAGGAAATTGACAGGGTTAGGGCAACGCCATATAGATATTGTTTGTTTGTTTCTATTTATTTATGTTCACATTGTCCCATTTTATTCACCTATCCTTTTCAAATGCCTTGATTGCATAACAATTATGCTAAAATACACTGTCTTGAGTATTGTGTTTGTGGGTTTTTTCCATGGCTTCTTTGAACCTCTCACCTGTTAGATCCATAAACTGGACTTAAAAAAGAAAAAAAAGGAAGCAATAAGGTATAGAAAAGGTAAAACAAAACTGGGCAAGACTGCGAACCTGATCCTATTCATCCTTTATTTGTCCTCCAGAGACACCTTGTCGCCCCTGCTGATACTCGTCAGTGGCCCATCACAGCGACCAAACCTTGTAACACATACTGGTGTGTAAAAAACCAACCCTTTCTGAAAGCTCCTATAGTATGTCCCAAACATGAAAACATCACTTGCTACTGTCAAAGACTTGAATAGCTTTACAGAGATAATAAAGGGACCGAGAGTTGGTTACGTATATGAGCCAACCTGACGCTGTAGGCTGAGTGGCATTCAGACTGTGCCAGAGGCACGAGATGTGTTCCCATTTATTCAGAAGCTCCTCAGACCTCTTCGCCTATCCAGGCTCTGCCATATTGACACTTAACCTTTTTCACACTAGGAAATTGCAGAGGAAATGACAGTTTTGATCTCCACATGGACTATTTGTTGGTTTTGGTTTTAGAAGTTCCATCTAACCCGAGGAAGACCGCCTTCAAAAGGCAAACCAGTAGAAACCACCTATGGATTGCAAACCCTTTATTTAAAATGGAAGTGAACTTGAAATGTTGAAATGAAGTCTACCTTCTAAAAATCTTCTACTGGGGTTCTGGGACTTAGAACAGTCAACTGTTTACGTAACCTATTTAATTCAGGAGTCCAGAAGTCTTGAAAAACATGTTTTAGAACCTCTTGATCCAGATAAAAATGTTCCAAGCAACCAACCAAACTTTTGTATTGATTTAATTTATATTGTATGGAGATAAAAAAAAACACATTTGCTGGGGTTGTGGTTCACTGTGCTAGTTTGTACAAGATGTTGTTTACAAAAAAAGGTTTAAAACAATAAAAACACAAGGAACGTAGACAATTGCCAAATTAAAAAAGATAGCACAACTACTCTTACAGTGATTTGCACCATCATCACAGTGTTTATGGCAGGAAACTGTATATGTTTAAAGAAGTAACTGATTTCTAATTCTTTTTTTAGTCTGCTTACAATGCATTCATAAAATAGTTAATATAACATACTTAGGTTTTATTTTTGTGTCTTCAAAGAAGAAAAATCCAAACAATTAAAATTGATGGTCAAATATGCAGCTATTAGCTGCCACTCTTTGAATAGTAAGCCCCGATGATATTGTCTTTTATTGTTCCAATAAACCCAAGCTTATGTGACCTCCAGTGCATATTAGACCATTCACTGTATAAATTCAACATGTTGACAAAATGTGTTTCTAATAAAACTAGAAAATATATGTATTTTCTATTATATATTTTTTTGAAGTGGCAATCCTACACTCTATTGTTATATTACATTATATTTTAAAACATACAGTGTCGGTCGGCTGTAGCTAATAGCACTGAGCTTTTAAAGGTACATTTCAGGCCAGTGTCACTTACTTCATAATGAGTACTTTTTGTCTATGTCTAATTGTCCATTCACCTCGACTGTGAAATGACTGGCCTTTACATATACAGTGTAAACATTTATAATCTCAGATTAATAGTATTCAAAAGCAATGGGCAAAACTGACCCAGCACTTGGTGGAACGGGATGAAACGATACAAAAGGGGAAAAAAAAATCCAGATTATGAAGTTGGAAGCTTGTAGATACAGGAAGATGCAACACAGTCCTGCTTTGTCATGTCACTTCAATGCTGCTAATCTTTAACTGTCAAGTTGGAAGTTTTCACTGTATTCTTTGCCATTTAGTTGCACCGTGTCCCGAACAATTCACAGACAAATGGAATAAGGGTCGGGACAACTAAAAGGTTTATGCTGGAGTCTGGAAAATGGAGTCCTTTTGTGGACCAGCTTGCTGCAGCTGACACAAGGGGGAGTGAATTCACCACTTATGCTGATGTAGATTCTTCTCACGACTACTTTGCCACCAGTCTCACACTCTTCCAGTCACTTTCTCGAGGTCATCAAGTAAGTATTTGCAGTTAGCTGCGCAGCTGTGAAGGACGATGATGAAATTGCTGTGACCGCAGCTTCTCTACTTGTTCTATCTTTTTAGGCCACGATGATATCACTGTTCTTTGCAGCATTCTGCTCTTGCAGTGTGGTCTGCTGGCTTGGGAAATCTTCTTATGTTTGTGAAAGTAGCGACAGTAATAATAATTTTGAAAAAAGCCAGAATACTGAGGCAAGATCTTTTGCAGGAAGGATGGAAAAAATTATTCATACATGTGGAGAAGCAAGTCAGGATGTGGGATACTGGCATGAATCCTGGGAAACCTTTATCTCCTCAACTCTGTGCGTGCAGTTAGGACCATATGCAATCCCAGCTTTCTCCCCTGGCTCCAGACTGTAATCCACCATGAATTAATCATGGTCTTGAGAGTTAACCAAGCTTGGGAGGTGGAGTGGAAGGTGGGGATGGAAGGTGGATGGAAGGATATTGGTCTCTGTTGAGCCCCTAGGCTTACTAAGCCCCCCCCCCCCATGCTCATGTGGTAACACTATGCACTGATGACTGACCACCCTCAGGGCCTTGGCTCTTTAAATTCAAATCTCCTATTGATTGCTCATCAGCTGTAGATGCAAACTGACCTTGTAGGCTCACACTGGAAAAATAAAACAAGCCTTAACAGCATTGAATGGGTTTTAATTGACATTTTAAATCTCTGAGTCAGGACGTTTTAGTCGCCGACACCCACTGGGAACCAAAATAAGTCTGCCGTGGGTGCAAGTGTGTGATGAGGAGGGTGACATGGGGATAAACGCTTAGAGGAAGAAAGGTGGGAGGGTACAAAATAGTGTAGTTTATGGTACAACAAGGGCCAAAATACTGAGCCAATAGTAAGATCAGGCCCAGCAGGCAAACACTGAGATTCTTGCATTCCATTGAGAGGGTTTTTTAGAGCCTCTCTCCATATGAGAAGCATTTGGCTGCTGGTTTTGCAGAGTCCCTCAGCTGGAAGTGTAGCCTCTCCTCAGAGTAAACATAGCATAAGCACACAAACACATGGCACGGAGCCTTGTTTCTCCTGAAAACAAATGACACAAGCCAATTTCTTGGCCAGATATGAGGAAACACTGTTAATCAACAGAGTGGGTTGGTTGATCGCTGACCCACATTTCCCTGGATCAACACTTGTTATGGGAGTGATACAAAATCATTTAGCAGCCGGATAAGCTGACCTCTGCTGATGAGATTTTTGTGTCATCAGTTCACAACTCTTTACACTTACACATTCTCTTAGAGTTATGAGTTAAAGTAATATTGATCAGCATTTTATGAATAGTGCCTGTTTTATGGAAATAGTTTAGGAAGGATTTAATATTTTTCCTTACTGCCACTTATCAGACCCTGGTAGCTAGATTAATAAAATAAAAAATTGAATACATACATCCTTTGCTTTATCAAAAATAATTATTTTTGTTCAGTAAAAGCAGAAAAATGCTCAGAACGCTGTCTGAATAGAAACAGAACCACATGCTGATAAAGTCTTTCATATAATTCATTTTAATAATTGTATTGCTTCCAGACACCTGACTGAGAGGAAATAAACCAAGTTAAATATAACATGACTTTATTAATCTGGAAAGAAATGTTTTTACTAAACAGCCTGAAGAAAACTGTTGTGCAAGTATTTTATTGGATCCTGGGACTTAGCAAAAATAGGAATACTAAGATCATAAGACTGCATTAGGCTTACAAGTCTTAGGCTTGTTTCCGTTGCCTGTTTTGGAGTAACTAAACTAGTGGGCGTAGTGTTATCAGCAAGTGACAGCATAGGCTATGGAGCTGCATGTAGACAAGTGGAATAAACAACGCTAAGTAATCGCTAACATAGCGCAAAAAGAACTCTGAAAACATGAAGAACGAAGAGGGAATAAACATGGAGGAAAACCTTGAGTTTGGATGCAAAAAAATCTACATTCATTGTCGTAAAACATACCATGCACAGTGAAGGCACGAGTGCCTGCTGTGCTGTCTGTGATTAAAAAAAAAAATTACTTCCTGTCACAATTTTATGACGTCACGAGAAGAGAACGGTCTGATCACTCTTCATTACAGCAGAGTCACAGGATTGAAAGTTTCTTTTTATCCCAGAGGCAACACAAAAGGTGCTCCATCTTCTTCTTTAAACGTGGTGTTTTTGAACAGTAAGGGTGGCTTTAATGTGTCTGGACACAGTGAAAGTTATTCTCCAGAAGCAGAAACCAGTTGTTCGTGTGACCAGATTTGACTAACATGCTTAATAAATTAGAAATGTGTTGTGTTATATGGTTCCATCTGCCCTGATGTGCATAAACCATTTCGAGTAAGTATATATAATACAAGTTTTTGCAAATTTGAACAATTTAAAAAAAAATTGAGTACTTTGAGGTAGTTAACAGATTGAAAATTAACTCAATTGATCATTGCAAAGGGAAATAAAGTTATTTCAGTGAATTATCAATCAAAGGAAAAGTAGATCAAAACATGTAAAGAGGCAGGTGGCTCATGTATTTGAATGTCAATCTTTCTTTTCTTGCACAGTCGTTACAAAAGGTTCTTGCTATGGGCAGGATTGACCCTACGTACCTGTATTGCAGCACGACTGAAGAGGCCACATGACTCATCAGTATTTTGTGCAGATTCTGTGCAATGTTGCCCATTATGTTGAGAATGTGTGCAACATACTTTTTGGTATTAGATGTAGGGACTTCAGAGTAGTTCTCAGCAAAGAGTCATCCTTCTTTATCGGTTTGCTTAGTTTTTTTAGTCATTGGCTCGGATGCTCCTCCTCCAACAGATGATAGCGCAGAATAATAAACCTTCCACCCCAGACGTAGAAGATATGCAACATGTTGCCGCAAACATTGAAGTACCTGAGCTTCCTAAATGATAATGTGCTCCGTCCTTTCTTGTAGACAGCTTCGGTGCAGGGTTTCCAGTGAAGTCTGTTGTTCAGATAAACACAGATAATTGTAGACCTACACCATCTCCATCTCTTCACCCAAGATAGAAATTGTGTTTTGGTTTATTCCTTGTCCTCCATAAAGTCAATAGTCACCCCCTTTGTCTTGCTCACGTTCGATATGAATAGGGTAGACGGGAGAGAGAAAGACAGAGAGAGAAAACAGCGACAAAAAAACAAGATGCACTGAGCATTAAAACTTCTTCCAAAAGTCTAGTTTAAATAAATTGTAAATAAAAATACAATTCGTCTAATGTATTTGATTTTGGTTATACGTGTACTTATATGTGGTGCCTCCATTGCCTCACTTGGTTTGCAAATTAGCAAGTGAGCAGATTTGTTGTCATATAATAAGATAAGGTGCTTTGGACAAAGTCAGCAGTCTTATCATTATTACTATGTAATTTGTGTAAAATCTAAGATACTTCAACAATGCCTCTTCTCAGATTATATGCTGGATCAAAAAGAAAACGACTTCTAACATTTTAATACATTGGTCCATACTGCCTTGATGCCTTTCTTTTGTTTGAACGGGATACTGGTTTAAGAAGTTTACCCACATTGAACAGATGTTTGAACTTTAAAGAAACAGTTACAGCCAAACTAAACAAGGAGTCGAGCCAGTAACTGAAATTTTAATACATACAACTCAAATAAATAAAAAAAAACTGTCAAAGACTATAGGACATGTTGAAAAACTATGAGAAAGAGACATAAAGTTAACATAGCCCTGATCACAATGTCCATTCAAAGTAAGACCTTTTGTAGCGCCTTAGTTGCACATTGTGGTTGTCCTTTTTTTCTGCATGCAGGGGGAATAGTGGGATTGAAGTTGATGCATTTCTGATCAAAAGAAGTCGACTCTGAGCTAAATCATCAAGGGACAGTGAACATGGCTTAACATTTTTGCCACACTGTCATGACTGTAAGGGCGAGCTGGCATGACAGATAACACTGCAGCAGACAACAACATCGTGGTGTCACTCCTCTGATTGAACAACTCTGACATGTCATTTGTCCCTATTTTGATCAATATGAGCAGACAAATGTGAACAACAATAATAATAAGCATAAGCAATAAGCATAATTAAGCAGTTTCTTTTTTTTCCTTTTTTTTTTCCTGGGAGTATGGCATGATTTCTATGTGAAAAAGAGTTAGTATAGACCTGATAAGTGTGATAAGTACAGTACAGTATACAGTTAACTGTATTACAGTAATAACTTGTAAAAAAAAATAGTCATAGCTCACCAAACAACTGATATACACAGAGCTGCATTGGGCCAGTAATAATTTTGCTGAATGAATGTAACCTCTGTTGTTGAAACCACAGTCGGAAAAAAATAACAGAAAAACATATTCAGAAAAAAAAAAAATACGAAAAGAAAAACGATAGCACATAAATCTTAAAACAAATCAGACTTGATTGTACTTGGCGGGAACAAAAGCACTTCAAATATAATACTTAAGTCACAAAAAATTGTGTTCTATTTGCTATTTCATTCCTTTATATACTACTTATGATTTATGTCAATCATAGCTAGCATATAAAGATCATAATAAAGAGGTGTCACCCATTCATTTGGATAAGAGCTGGTTGAGTTGCTGCTTAAGGAGTGCTTAATGTCATGTTTTTGACTTGAAACCAGGACCTCACCCAACTTGGGCTTTTCTTTTCTTTGAAGGCAGCATCTAAAAGCCCAAGGCATGATGAGTTCAGAGCCAGGGAGAGTAACAAGTCAGACAACTTACTTCCACAAAGCTGTTAGCATTACATGTATACTCATTCCAAAAAAATTCAAATAAAAAATTGATCTCCTTGGTAGTTTTTGCTAAATCTTGCGAACAGACAAACAGACAGAAACACCAATCATCATACACCTTGGCTCTTATCTTGGTGAAAAAAACGGTGAAGGAATAAATCACAGTATACAGAATACTGAGCTTGCCCATGAGAAAATGCAGGTAATTGTGGTTTTAATTTGCTTTCCAGAATAGGTATAAAACGGAATGTTTTACTTATAATTGGTATGTAGCTCTTTGGTACAATTTACATAAGGAAATTGCCCATGAAACAAACAACACATTCGCACAGGGAGGAAAGTATACTCGTTTAGCAAAGTGGAAAGTATTAATTTCCCCCTGGAGGATGTCCTGATGGTATGTGAGGTCTGTAGGTTGGCCTGATTAGCAAAGAGCATGGAGTGTGTCTACACCATCTGACCCACTGAGTGATATTCATTTCTCATTCACATATTGGAGACCAACTGCTGTGTTTTTTGCTCAGGGCAAGGGTTTTCTCACTGAGTTGTTTGTGTATGATTGCACTGGCAATTTCTCATCATGATATTACATGGAATACACACTTCAGTGCAAAATCTATTTATATTTAACACACGCTGATTGTGAGTTTCTCATTATAAATTGGGTATTTCACTGTCGAAGGGACTGATATGGGTTACAACAAAAGGAAATCTACACTTACTTAGACCTTATACACTATGTACATGCTTAGTTGAGAAGTTCTTGTGTTCTGCAAAATACTTGATCATTCATATAATCTTAGAAAAAAGAAACCCCAAAGCCAAAACACTAACGCTTTAACACTTTAATTTTTGAATTGTCACTGTGTATAGTGCCTGGGCAAACTGATTTGAGTTATTTTCTGCCCTTTTGGGATTCCTAACAGGGGTAATATCTGTTTGTGTTTGAGAAAGTTTTTACATGCACCACCATAAAAATCCTTTATCACCCAAACACACTGGAACTTCAGCTCCAGGTGATTTCTGCCATGTTACTAGCCAACACACAAGGCCATGTCGCTAATTAAAGCAATCCCATGCTTATCCTGAAAGGGAAATACCTGGATGAGACAGAGATTTACACCTCAAACCGTAGACATGGCTAATCAGTTTAAAGCCATCAGACAATGAATTCATTTCAGTGGAAGGTGGATATTGCACTTACACTAATCTCGCCCCTTCGTTGTCGCATGTGTGCTGATGAGTATTGACTGCACTGTGTACATATACAGTTATGAGGATGGCTAAGCATCCCATAAGGAGGAAATTAATAAACAAATGATTTTTCTATTTTATGTATCAGGTCAATAGCCTCATTGGCTTATATCACAGTTTTGAAAGTAACACCCTGTTTTAGTGAGAAGTAAAAAGATCTAAGCAGTGCAGCATCATAGGGATTCATTCAAATGTTTTGGACTTCTGATTGGTGACTTGTTCTGGGTGCACCGCATCTCTCGCCCAATGGCAGCTTGGACAGGCTCCATCCCTACTGAGTTGGATTAAGTGTGTATAGAAAATGGATGGATGGGTACATTTATAATTTCGGGCTCAAATGCAATCAATGCAATCATATATTAAAATGTGTAATTGCCACATGGTTAAACAAAAATAAGTTTTTGTTTTTTTGGCATCAGAATGTTTTCTGAATTCTAGCTTTTTGTCAAACAAAGCAAGAAAGAAATCCAGGGGAGTGTGCCATGGATCACAACCGAGATATCCCAAGAATATATATTTTTTAAAAATGCAGAAAAAACAAGCCACACCAAAGTAAGTTGGATTCCATTATTTTTCATGTGAGTCCCATAAAGTATATATATGTATATATATGTATATATATATATATATATATACTGTAATCATATTTTTTCTAAGCATTGTTTGGTTCCTTTCACTTGAAAATGATTTTTATTTGTTTCTATTCTCTCAACTTGTTCACTTCTTGTTTTTATAAATACTACCATATGCTTAGCGTGTCTTTTACCCCCTCACCAGCTCTTGAGCTTTAGTGTGTCTCAATTCCCACAACTAGCTCAGTGGTTGTGAACAAGTTATTGTATTGCTCACTCACCCACTCACTAACAAACTGTCACTCTTTCAGCTTAGTAGTGATGGGAAGTTCGGCTCTTTTCCGAGAGCCGGCTTTTTTGACTCGGCTCCCAAAGAAGAGCCGGCTCTTTCGACTCCCAAACGGCTCCTTATTTAGGATCTTTTTTAGCCTATATTTTACCTTAACTTTGCAAAAAAAAATCATGGTTTATGTGTTGAAAACCTTTTTGCTTTCAGTGTTTTTATGAGAGACCTTATAATTGCCTAATTCTTTGCATTCATTCTGTGACAAAACCACTTTTACATTTGTTTATTTCAATTAAACTTTTTTAATGCACAAATTAAAGCTGCAGTCGGCAAGTTTTCAAAATTCCGAGTATAAAGTCGGAAAATTCGAACTGACACAACTTTCAGGTCCCTCCCCCAACCTCTAACAAGCTCCGAATCGCCCCCCAAACCCCTCCCCCTCTGTGGACGAGGTTGTGCACGTGAGTTCACACCAGTGTGCGCGCACACAAGCTGGGGCAGACTCACGCTCAGCAGCGTGTGCACAAGCTGTGATTGACAGGTAGGATTCCTCCACCCTAACTTGATTGGTTGAGCGCTCGATTTTTGTAAGCATGATTACAGGCTTCAGAGGGAGCTACAGATTTCGTTATTTTTCCTAAACAGCCTATTTAATATTCTACTTCCAGAATCCCATGACAGTTCAAGCTAATATGACTAAAAAAAAGTTGCCGACTGCCGCTTTAACAATAAACTTCAAACATATCCACAGAACAGAACAGAACCAAACTCAAGCTAACATTAATAATGTCCTCAATTAAACTTTTTTTATTGGACAAATGAACCAAAAAATTTCAAACAAATCCACAGAACAGAACCAAAACCAGAACCAAACTCCTTAATTCTCACGTGAATACCGCATGCTGGTCGCCATGCTGGCCAATCATAACAAAGCTCTGTCGTAACCAGAGCTGGGACTAAGCACTGAAAGTGAAACCTAAGCAGCAATGGAAAAAAAAACTTGATGAGAGCCGGCTCTTCTGATTCACTACAAAGAGCCGATGCTTGTGCGCACGACCCATCACTACAGCTTAGGTATCTGATTAAATCTCTTGTTCATTTATTATAGGCGTGTACGTTCAATCTCTGTTTTCCACCAATCACACTCACTGCACCCCTACAAATGCTTCATTGGCTCTAACTTGCTCTAGTTATCAAAAGAATCAGCTTAAAGATACCTACTGACAAAAAAAACCAAACAAATCTGTGCAGTGAATATGAGCGAAAGGCTCTTGTGAGGGATTTGTTTGATGATTTTGCATGGAACCCCTTTTCAAATAAGTCTGAATACACTACCGGGGTCTTTATAAAAAAAAGTCCTCTAAAGTCAATCAGCTAAAAATAATGCTGGCCAACAGTTTTTCATTGTCTTTTTAATTTTTTTTTATTTCTAAATAAAATTCTTTAACTTTATTCTGTTAAAAGAAAAGTTGGTAATTGATTTTGGGTGAAGTAATGAATAGGATAATGTGGATATTTGTGATTTTAAAGATAGATGTAATCTATGTAATAATTTTGATTAACTTCATCATAAAAACAGTATTTCAAGGTATACCAAACCCAACTCATGCTCAGTCAGTGACAATACACATATACTGACAATACATGCATATATATATATAAACATATATATGACCTCTATAAGCCACACTTTTTCTTAACACTCTGAGAAATTTGCCTGAATATTTCTGTGCGATAAAAAAAAAAAACCCAAAAAACATTTATTCCAATTAAAGCAGGCCTGTGCGAGTGCAGTCAAGCAGCTCTGTTATTCAATTCCATTAGAATGAACGATGCAGCGGCATGCAACCATGCAGTTAACAGGAATTAAAACCATAGGCGAGATGACGGATTATACGAGGGTAAGGTGTGTATTTGTGTATTCGTGTGTGTGCATCCAAGCACATGTGTACTTTCTTCTTGCTTTCTCTTTTGTCATATTTGTACACAGTTTTTTTCCAACACATGTATTTGAATATTAAATCAAAATAGTTTGAACACTGAAAGACGTTATTAGGTCTACTCTATGGCATGGCTTCAGTGTACTTGTCAGTGTTTGCCAGCTGTAGTTATTGCATGATGTATGGCTCTGTTCTTGATGCATGCGTGACAGTTGGCAGTCATTAATCATAGTTAGAAGATAGGACATGGTTTAGGGTCCCTTTTCTTGCTTATGGTAATTCTCATATAGTTATAGTGTTCTTGAGGTCCAAGTTGCTGTAAGAAGGGTGGCATTCACAAACAAATCTAATATAATTCAAATGTATGAGAATGCCACCTCATGGCCTGTAAAAACACAAAAGCAAACAAATACCAGACTTCTATTGCCACGCCTTGTCAAACAACAAAATTCCGTGATCATGTTGATTTCACTGCAGAAGAACTTTTCTTTTTCAAACTTTGTGCTGCAAAGCATCATGCCTCTTGTAGATGTGTGGGTGTGACAGTCAAAATTAGGTTCAGCAAAAGTGTCTGTGTTGGTAAAACAACATTGTTGTGACACACCCACCTTCACAGAGTAGACTAACCATGCATTTAATTAGAAACAAAAGCTGGAAATAATTAATTAGATGGCAATCCCATGTTTTTTTTTTTTATTTCATTACCCTTGCCAGAGTTTATAATGGAAAAGATAGTCTGCAGGAATTTCAGACAAAAATTAATTTAAAAGGCATAGATCACCTATGACGAGCCTTTAAGATCGCATGTACAACACACCAAAGCCCTTCTGCTGCAGTTTTTATGGTAGACATGACATAGCCTCACGTAACTATACATTATAGTCAATGCTGTATTTGAGAAGATGTGGCATATGAGGTGACAAAGTCATTCAAGCTGAGATGTGAATTATCTATCTACCCATTTTATCCATCCATCCATTGTCTTCTGCTTATCCAAGGAGGGAACAGGTTCAGGAGTGAAACCTAGACATCCCTCCCCTCAGTGACACTCTTCAGCTCTTCCTGGGGGATCCCAAGGCATTCCCAGGCCAGAAAGGATATATAATACCTTCAGCTAGTTCTGGGTCTGCTGCCGGAGCCTCCTCCCAGTTGGACGTGCCCGAAAAACCTCCAAAGTTGACCAGAAGGCATCCTAACCTGATACCCAAGCCACTTTAACTCACTCCTTTTGATGTGGAGGATCAGTGTCTCTATTACGAGTTCCCTGCAGATGGTCGAGCTCCTCATCCTATCTCTAAGGCTGAGCCCAGCCACTATCTGCGACCTAATTTTTTTGGTCACTACCCAGATCTCATTACCATGGGTGAGGTTTGGAACAAAGATGGACAAGTAAATTGAAAGCTTTGCCTTCCAGCTCAGCTCCCTCTTTACCACAACGGACCGGAGCAGCGCCCTCATGACTGCTGATAAAGCCAAAATATGTCTGTCCATCACTCGGTCACGAGATACTTAAACTCTTCCACCTGAGACATAGACTTCCAAACCTGGAGAGAGCATTCCACCTTTTTCCAGTTAAGAACCACGGCCTCGGACTGGAAGAGCTAACTTTTATCCTGACTTCACACTCAGCTACAAATTGCTCCAGTGTGTGCTGTAGGTAATAGCTTGAAGAAGCCAGCAGAACCACATCATCCACAAAAAATAGAGATATAACCTTGAGCTTCCCAAACCAAATGCCTCCCTCTTCTGATTACCACTCAAGATCCTGTCCATGAAAATCACAAACAGGATTGGCGACAAGGGGTAGATTCTAGCCTCTCCTGGTAGATGAGAAAAATTCTCCCAGAGATATGAGTTGAAGATCCTGCAGACAGGGCCTTTGCCAGACATTCCTTGTTCACCCTCACTACCTGTTTGGGTTTACTAGGTTTGTCCAGCAGTCTTCCCGTCAACGGATCCGACTCTCCACCAGATGGTGATCAGTTGACAGCTCCACCTTGTTCTCAACCCAAGTGTCCAAGACATACCATCAGTTGTTAATCTGCGGTCTGATGGTACAACTACAAAGTTGAACATCAATCTTAGGCCTAAGGTTGTCTGGTACCAGGTACACTTATGATACTCGAACAGGATGTTTGTAATTGACAAACTATGACTAGCACAGAAGCCCGAAAGACAGAATACTGCTTGGGTTCCAATCAGGAAAACTGTTCATCCCAATCACACCTCTCCAGGTCACTCCAATGAAGTCCCCAAGGGGAATAATACAATCCCCAGGTGGCACCCTCTCTAGTGCCCTAACCCAACACTCCAAGAAGGCCAGGTAAACTGAGCTGCTCTTTGGTGCATATGCACAAACAACAGTCAGAACCTTCCCTCCTGTGACTTGAAGCCACAGTGAGGCAACCCTGTCACTCACCAGGTAGAACTCCACCACCAAGGCACTCAGCTGGGGCATTGTGAGAATCCTCACTCCCGCTCAATGTCTTTTCCCTTGGGGAACTAGTGTGAGCCCAGCCCCTCTCCAGTACTTTGGTTCCAGAGTCCACACTGTGGGTGGAGGTGAGATCAACTATATCTAGTGTGTATCGCTCCACCTCACACACCAGCTCAGGCCCTTTACCAGGGCCTGCCAGTGAGGTGATGTTCCACATCCCAACAGCCAGTTTAACAATGCTGGGAGTCTGCAAGCCCAGGCCCTCGCCTTTGCCTGCCGCTGAGTTAACATTGCACCTGATCTGAAACTTCCTCCCTATGAGAGATGGCTTCCTGCTGCTTCTGTGGGTTGAGCCCGGCTCCTTCATGTCTGTGACTTGCACAAAGATCTTCTGTTGTTTACAGAGGCCCTGACCTCAGTCTCAACAGACAGTATATGGCGTGGATATGATAGTCAAGTTTATTTGTTTGAACCTTTGTTCAACTTAATTTGTAAGGAACATACTAACGAAAAAAAATTGGCCAGCTTTGCACTCTAGCGACCCTGAACCAGATTAAGCAGTTATAGAAAATGGATGGATGGATGGACACTCAACAGCTGGAATGGAGGGGTGTTCACCATTGTATGATTGGAATTCATTTAGACTTTCCCTTCAGTAAATAACTTTTATTTAAGGAAATGTTTGGAACTTGGTGGCTGGCTCGGCTAATTGCCAAGTGCTCATAAGGGAATTGTATGAGTGGTAGCACTTTCGTAAAACTGCAGTCTGATCTGGAACCAACAGAGTTTGGTATTTTTTTTACGGTGATTGAGGTTTAATCCCATTATTTTTTTTACTTTTAGATTTTTGTTTTTAATGTATAATTTGCTTGTTTGAGGGTGTTTTTTGCCTTCCTTGTGAACCTGAGCAACTAGCACTTTATATTAATTTGTTTTCAGGTTAGCCTGCCTGCCTTCTGGTAGTTTAGTGCTATTGTTTTTCATAGATTTGCAATTTGTACAGTTTTTTAGTTTTCCTTTTTCTTTCAGCTTTGCAGTTTTTCATTGATACTTGTCTATTGTTGCAAGAAGCAAATCTACCTTCCTTTTATCATCAAGCCACTGCATGCACAGCCATCATTCCGCTCAACTCTCGCTAGGGCTGTCGCGGTTGAGGAATTCCCCCTGCGGTGAGTCAGGGCGGCTCAATATCACGGTATGCGATATTATTGCACCATCTCTTTTTTTTATCTATCTATCTATCTATCTATCTATCTATCTATCTATCTATCTATCTATCTATCTATCTATCTAGCAAATTTGTTTGTTAATTACTAAATTACTAAACTCATAGCAATGTTTCAACTCAACTCAACTTTATTTATAAAGTCCTTTATAAACAGCTGTGGCTGAAACAAAGTGCTGTACACGAATAACAACACACTTATGAAAACCCTCTTCGATGGTTGCGCTTGTTACATACAGAGAACCTTTAAATCTATCCATAACCTCAACCATGCTTCTTAATAACTTTCATTGAACCAGCAAATTCTCACTGTTGTGACATATTCCTCGTTTGAGAAATATAAGTTGGTAAATTTCACAATTTATGTGGAAATTGTGTACATTCATTAAGCACACTTGAGTGCATAAGCATGTTTTTTTGCATTTTATCTCTCATTTAAAATGTACCATAAATTTTAAACTGAGATCAAAGACTGATTTAAGCTTATTTCAGTAAAAAGATTAGAAAGAACAAACAAAACAGATGGTAGAGAAAGGACACACTTACACATCAATTCGTCTTTTCAAAAGCATTTGCTGTATCAATGCAGAAAACGTAGCTTGTAGCATCCTCCTTAATGAGTGGCTGAAACATAGGTTCCAAAGGGCCTCCTCCGTCACTGTCACATCCACTGAGTTCCTCAGTCACATTCAAATTGGCCCCTGGGTCAGCAGAGATTGATAAAGGGTCTCAACATGGTGGAAACCATGAAGACATATTCCAGGCTGAGTTGAAGGGGTTCAGTCGCTGTCCATCACTTCCTTTTTATTTGCATTGGCCCCAATCAGTCCAGAGTGGTGATCAATAAAAGTCAAAGTGAGCTTTCTTCCAGCATTAGGGGCTACTTTCCATCACACTTACTACAGCCCTGTAATGTTAATGTTAATGTCAAGTAGATGTCTGTTGGCACACCTACACAACTGTGGTAAAACTGTGTGAAGGTGCCACCAATGGGAAAGTTGACACCGTTATACCCATTCATAGATCTGTATTCATTCAAAATGAGTGATCAACATGGGCAAAGTTTCATCTTTAGAACAGTCACAGAGAATAGTTTCAATCATAGAATACAGGGGGCAAAAGGAGGCCCACAAAGGATATTTTGTTTCACAGATGAGAAGCAAATTACGTAAATAATAGGCATAAATTAATAAGGGGGACTGTGATGGCCATGGCAAAACCTTGTGTCTTGTGAAGTGGCCCACTGGGGAGTGTAAGGTATATTTATTTCTGATCTGCTGTACTCTTGAATAAATATTCTTTTTATCCTTAGCTTTTTACAGACAGTAATGTTTGCTCATTGAATTAGCTGTTACTGTATTTAGTGGCATTTATTCTTCCCTCCACCAGTGAAATGTTCCAACCAACACTTTCAGCAACTTAAGCCCAAAGAAGGACTGATTCCTCCTTGTGTTGGAGAAGTGTTCTTTTCTTAAAATTGTTATTTTTTTGGTTTCCAAGCACACCTTTGCGAATGGAGGTTAAAAATATTAACATTGAGTCCACCAGACTTCTCTCTGTATGATTAGTTTATAAAGGGAATTTACAAACTTCTGACATTGAAGCTCATGAAGGGGAAGTATTGAAGGTTTTCCACAAATGACTCACTTAAAAGTGATATTTGTGCAAGTGCTTCGACATACTAGAACAGTATGTTACCACTCTAGAGTCTGCTAAATCTTCACGATGATATTTGGCATTCAAACAGAGGTTTGATATGCCATTCTAGCAATCTCACATTTTTCTGAAAGCGTCCTTGTTCCTCCAGACCTAATTCTGTTCTTGCCATTTCTTAATTATATTAAAAACTAAGTGTGGTTTAAATCATCAGTATCACAGTTACGTTTCATATTCTTGCTCCTGGTGTTTTTCTCGGTTTGTCTCCCTTTAGGTGCTCCTGATGGTTCTCCGCCTGGTTTCCCCGCAGAGGCTGTAGGATGTTTTCTGTTAAGTCTCTCTGTAGCTGTGGCAGCTGGTTGTCTGGACTATTATTTTCTTATATAATTTATATTGTATTTCTATCTCCTTTTTCTTTTCTTTGCTCTTCCCCTTTCTTTGTTCCACATATCAGGTTTAGCATTAATATGTATTTTTTAACAAAAATAAATAGATAAATAATACTTAAGCAGTAAGGGGAGTTTTATTATTTCAAATATGAAATGAGCTTTCAAATGTGTTTGGCACAACACAGCATTCATACCATCATTCTGCTTGCCATGAAGCTAGACAGGAAAGAATTTTAAAAAAAAAGGAAATTAATCCTATAAGACATTTTACTATATTCTCACAGTCCTCTGTATGTTAGGTAAACTTTAAGGGGCGCATAGGGCTGCTTATTGTTCAGAAAAAGGTCGAAAGGTTAAAGTTTTATTATGAGTTGAAATCAGTTTTTAATCACGTGCCATAAAGTCGAAGTCCTTACAAGTTTACCCAAGATATTTTCATACAAGTTGACTGCAATCTCTTGTATCAAACCATATATATATAACCACTTATATCATATTTGTATTATTTCTATATTCAATTTTAAAGTGTGTTGTACTGAACATTTTAGATCTCCATATATGCACAACTATGTTTCCATTTATGACTTTTAAATTCTATTATTTTATTCTATTAAAAAGAGATTCAATTTTCTTTGTGTTGGCCCCAATCACCATTCAAAGAATACCTGTTGGAACAGCGACAGTATGTAATGTTTTCTAGGGCTTGTTGGCAAGAAGCAGACCAGAAATTTCTCTCTAGGCTTTAACAGGTTTGTTAAGGGAGCAACCACTGTTCAAAAGTGACAACAAAAATTGTGACAGTAACTCACAAGGACAAGAAAAAGCACTAGTTCCTTCTTTGTTGTTAGCACTGGATACTGCCAATGGCAGCAACTTCTGCTCTCACAGGCCAATCCTTCCCAGGTAGGTGACAGTAGCCTTAGCAAACTCACATTTCACAGGTGTCAGGTGTGCATCATGCAAGAGATAAAACAGCTTTCTGATTCAATAAACTTATGGCGCGTTTCCACTAGCTCGCTTCGGCACGGCACGGCACGGTGCACTATTTTGGTGTTTCCACTAGCACGCAGTACCTGCAACCGGGTAGACTTTTGGTATCACCTCAGCCCTGGTTCCAAGCGAGCCGAAGCGTTACTAAAACGTGACGTCAGCCGACTGCCTTCCACTGATTGGCCGATGAGTGTCGTCACTGGAAGCGTCATAACCGTGCGATGACCGACTAGAATGTAAATAAATACAAGACTCAAGACAAGAGTCCACATTTTACTGCTTCAGTTTGTACTGCTACGAGATGTTTTCGCTGAGGAAATCCACTCGATGGTCGGTCGAGGAGGTCCAGATGTTCCTGACTCTGGTTGCTGAAGATAGGATTCAGAGGGAACTCGACGGCACCACATGGATTTGTACGTTGCTCGGCGCCGTGTAAATGACGTCAAGGAGGTTTCGCGCAGCCATGTTACGACGACTCAGCCCACATCGAGGAGGCACAAAGTGATACTCGGTTGTAATGGAAACACAACCAAACCGAGCCGTGCCGAGCTAGTGGAAATGCGCCAATAGTCTTCCCAGGTATTACTGTAGACCACCACATCATCAAGATATACAGCACACCCCGCCAGCCCAGATACAACCAGGTTCACGCTGAAAAGTTGCAGGTGCTTTACGTAGCCCAAAGCTCATTACTGAATATGAATAAAGATCAAAAGGTGTAATAAAAGAAGAGATCTATTTTGCTCTGAGAGTGAGACTTGCCAATATCCTTTCAGTAGATCAAATCTACTCACAAAACAAGCTGAGCCTACCTGATCAACACAGTCCTCTATATGAGGCAATGGATAAGCACTTGGTTTTATAACGAACTTTACCACAGTAATCTGAGGAAAACTTTGGAGTTTTGTCTGCTTTTCTAAAAATACAGAAAAATACAGCATTCTTGATCATTTCCTGTCTCGTTTTCACAGGGCTCGTTCCACTGAAACAGCCCTTCTTAGAATCTCCAGTGACATCCTGATACGGAGTGATGCAGGAGAATATTCTATATTACTGATGTTGGACTTGACTTTGGCCTTTGATACTGTTGACCATTGCATCATAGCTCCATGATGCTAATGGTCCAAAGTAGCTTTACCTGCCAGGCTGTCGGGCTGGTGTCATGGCTGTGTGCATGAGTGCTGCGGCTAGTTGCTCTCAATGCATGATAAATGTTTGTCTTTGTCTTTGTGTTTTTGGAACTTTGTTATTCAAATACTTTTTCAACCTCTGTACCGCAGAGATACAGTCGGCAGGAGCTGATTAACTATGGACTACAGTGGAGCGTGCCTATAACGAGGGTTTTCCAGCAGGATCACAACATTCCTGCAGACATTGCATGACCGGATTGTTGTCGGGTCCACCACGAAAATCAGACAGAGGAGAGACAGGAGGGAAAAGAGCGGCTGTCGATCAGGCCTACTAGCCTGGCTACGTAGATCCCTTAAACCACCGTTCCCCAGGCTATTTCTCCTCAACGCCAGGTCCATCATACACAAGATGGATGAAATTGTTGGGTTTCTGGGAGTGTGGTGGTTCTTTTTCCTTCCACCAGGTGGTAGTCAGGAGCACGGTGGCTGAGGCTGGCATCTGACGAGGCACACCTGCAGTAACTTACCATCATCAAGGAGGAGCATTTAAGGAGATCGCTGTCAGTCCTTCGGCGCCTGATTGTTGCCATAAGTGGTACTTCAAGCCTGTGAATTACCTTTCCACGAACCTGTCGAGATACCTTGAAAACTAACTAGTTGTGTTTTTGCTTCCAAGATTTTCCAGTTTCCTAGTGATGGCAAAACGAGGCTTTTTGAAGCATTGAAGCATTTTGAACCATTGTGTCATAAAGTGGTTCACTACTCGAAGCTTCATTCAATTCCCTTGGGTGACATCTACTGGCGTAGCGATTGTTGCACCATATGAAGCCCTGCGAATGTGATGCATATAATAACACGATAATAACACGTATACATGTGTGTTGTACATATGGGTTTGTAGTACCTCATTAAAGATTGATTAATTTACCCATGAAATAATAATTTGCCCTCTCCGGGTCGGGAATGAGATCCTTCCCCAAGTGGAGGAGTTCAAGTATCTCGGGGTCTTGTTCACGAGTGAGGGACAAATGCAGCGGGAGGTTGACAGGCGGATCGGTGCGCCATCAGCTGAGCCAGAAGGAGAAGCTCTCGATTTACCGGTCAATCTGTGTTCCTACCCTCACCTATGGTCACGAGCTGTGGGTAGTGACCGAAAGAACGAGATCGCCAATACAAGCGGCCGAAATGAGTTTCCTCCGCAGGGTGTCTGGGCTCTCCCTTAAGGCTGAGTTATACCTCTTTTAACTGCGCTTGCGCTTGCGCTTGTGTTAATGGCTCGAGACGTTTATGCTTCATTTTGCTTTGCCGGCGGTTGCGTGTGCTGCGTGGCGATTCACCGCCAGGACAGTAGGTGGATAGGGTGAGAAGCTCGGTCATCCGGTAGGGGCTCGGAGTAGAACTGCTGCTCCTCTGCATCGAGAGGAGTCAGATGAGGTGGCTCGGGCATCTGGTTAGGATGTCTCCTGGACGCCTGGTGAGACACGTCCCACTGGGAGGAGACCCCGGGGAAGACCCCGGACACGTTGGATCTCTGGCAGGGGAACGCCTCGGGGTCCCCCCAGAAGAGCTGGAGGAGGTGGCTGGGGACAGGGACGCCTGGGTTTCTCTGCTTAGGCTGCTGCCCCCGCGACCCGACCCCCGGAGAAGCGGAAGATGATGGATGGATGGATGGATGGATGGAATAATAATTTAAAAACAATGTGAAAATTTTTGGTTTGTCATTCATATTTTCTTTGGGAGTGTGCTTGGTGTAATAAAGAAGGTGCTTGTGTTACTTCAGGTGTTTTTATTAAAGAAAAACAGTTTTTGCACAGTAGAAGGGCTCAAACGGTTTCTTTTTTTTTTTTAGCCAATTTCTCCAGCTTTGGAAAATACTCTGTCACAGGGAACAGAGGAGTCTGGTGTGCTGAAGGAACTGTTTGGGTCGAAATATTCCCACACTTTAGAACGCTTCCTCGATGGTTGCTCCATGAGAGAATAATCCAAAACTCTGAATATCAAAAAACGAGAGCTGTTCGTAACGTATAATACGTGTAGAAGGGGGACATGAACCGGGGCTTCAGCCATCTTGAATACACTGAATCGCGGCAAATGTTCAAAGCTCCGCTATCAACTCGAAGCAGTCAGCTGACTCGGTCTGAATGAAGCAGTGAAGTGGTTCAAACGTCATCAGTGACGTCACATGAAGCAAGCTCCGATCCACTGCTTCACTATAACTACCCTGTCGAGTTTGAAGTGTGCTTCGGAGCTTCGGTGTTGGAGGTAACATCACTACAGTTTCCTGAAACCAAGCTCGGACCATTGTATCCAGTACACAAACCTGAAGACTCTCCCAAGACCTGGACCTGATTAACTACTGGCAGCCGTGCTCTCCTTACTGCTCCCGATCGAACCCAGTCCGCTCTCCACCGTGCTCTGGAACACCCATCTGGATTCAAACCCTGAACCTTCAGAAACCCCTCAGTGTTTATCTGCCCCCCCAAGTGGATCCGCATCTAAGAAACTGTAAGTCTCCAATCATCTGCATCCTGCTCAGAAAACCTTATCCAGACTCACCTGTGCATCTGTTTCAGTCCCAGTTATTCCTGCAACCACTGTGGTGCCAACCCCTGACTGAATTCACTTCCTGGAAAGATCCACTCCATCAAAGACAATTTTCCTCACTTTGAAAATAAAACACTTCAAACTATCTGGACTCTTGAGAGTTTTCTGCATTTGGGTCTTACAACCAGAGAAAACCATGACAGAAATGGAGCTCCTGGTCGTTTCGAACAAGACGGTACATGACTGCTGTGGGATCATCATCACCGAGACCTGGCTACACCATGTCATCCCGGATGCTAGCGAACAGCTATCTAACCGTACCCTTAACCGACAGGACCGGAAAAATCGTCACTCCAGAAAAAGTCAGACCTCACAATCGCTTGGCGCCATTTTTTCCTCCCTTCATATCAATGCGTACAGCCACCTAGCGATAGCCGCACCTGTTATGGTGTTTACTGCTCGGAAGCAGGGGACTGCTCAGTCTACACTTCGGTCTGCAAATTTTACACAGCCAAGCGATTGTGAGGTCTGACTTTTTTCTGGAGGGACGATTTTGTGATGAAAATGTATTATTCTTTTGAACGCATATTGTTTTGAGAAGCAAGACGCTTTATTTTCGGGACCCTAGCAAACTAGCCGGACTACCTTCGTCAACGCCAAAACGAGGCAGGAACTCTGCTCACAGGACGCAGCGGGGGGTAAGTCAATGTTCATAAAGGATATTGCTAAAATGGGATGTCATACAGCTTCATGTCAAAAGAGGCGAACTATCCCTTTAAGACATTTCACACTTTACACACAGGGTTATTAGCATTTGCCCACAGAGACAATCAGGGGCTTGTTAGAAAGATCTTAAGCTGTAGTTTAACCAGCAAAAAACTAACTTTAACCACTGACTATGATGCTGTGAAGACAGGATAGAAACTGGGGGCGCACATACTCAATGCATGTCACGGGGAATAATATTAGGACAATTACACGAATAAAGTTACTCACCAAGAAGCCAACCATCGCACACAGTGCCACCCTGTAGTCTGTTCCCAACAATGCTGTTACTCAGAATGTATGAACCGTGCGTTGAACCAGGCCACCCCACCACAATGTTGGTTAATTGCATTTACGCATCACATATGTATATATCTGTACATTGATCGAATGAAAATGTTTCCTGTTGACATTTACATGTGCCAGCAAATCCTCTCTGTCTCTAAGCACATGCGCTCTTCGAATTGCACCATTTGCAAAGTCTTCTAATACTGCTAAAGCAGCCATTGTTTTTAATGCATTGCAGCACTTTGCGCTGCTTTTATATCCACGCGTGTAATTGCAGACACATGGGTGTGTTAATTGTTTATCAGTATTAATTGTTCATGTATCTCAAATGTGCACATCACCGTCTGAGGACTAATTGTTTTCACATTTATTTATTATAACAGTTTCCCAACATCACCTTAGATGTCGCCAAAGAATCAACAGCTGTGGTAAAGTCCTGCCCTGAAGTTGGCGTGAGGCACCGCACATTTCCACGGTCATTTCACTCTTGATACATCTGATCGTTGACTCGGGACAGGGCCTTCAAGTCAGGAGACAGGGTCCTCTACAGCTGTGTAAGGGCCGACCTCAAACGTGGCATCAGAGAGGCAAAACCGGAGCACGCGAGGAGCACTTCCCAGACAACAACACAAGGCAAGCATGGCAGGGACTAAAACAAGGGCCCCACCACCATCTAGGACAGCAGCACCACTACCACCTCCTGGGCAGATGAGCTGAACTGTTTCTTCACCCGGTTTGAGCTAGCAGGTGTCTTTACCAACATCTTCAATCTGTCCCTTGTCAAAGCCACCGTCCCCCAGGACAGTAAAAACCAGGACAAACAGACTGTTGAACAGCTTCTTCCCAAAAGCCATCCAAACATTAAACAGACACCGTGACAAATATAATGTACTGCACTTTACAGCCCCTCTGTGCAATATACAATTTACAATTTCTCGAAATTAGGTTTTTATTTATTTATTTATATGAAAGTATGTCTTCGAGTTTCCACTGCTTTTTATTATTGTTTTTATTGTTGTATGTTATTTGTGGGGAGCTATTGCAATCTCGTTGTATCCTGTGTACAATGACAATAAAAGGAAATTGAATTGAATTGATTGGCTGAAATAGTCCGTTAGGAACTCAGCGTTGACTTTGGATGTTCACGTTAAATCAGTGTTTCACTCTTGTTTGTATCATTTAAGAAATATTGCCAAGCTAAGTCCCATTGTGTCTCTCTCTGAGATGGAAATGATCATACATGCTTTTATTTAATCATGTCTAGAATAATCCCCCCCCCCCCCCCCCAAAAAAAAAAAAAAAACATCACAGGAACGACTCGCTGCTGTAAGGATTCTGACAAAATCTTCTAAGTATTCACACGTCACTCTGTTGCTAATTCAGCTGTACTGGCTCCCCATCCACTACAGAGTACATTTCAAAATTTTGGTTTTAAAATCTACATGGACAAGCACCAACTTACATCAGAGAACTTTTGTGGCCATACATCCCTAGCAGGTCCCTGAGGTCATGTGATCAGCTCCTGCAGCCTTCGCAACAGTGGGTCCCACTCCCAGTGGTGCCAGTGGTGGGTACTTATGCACTGAAACCCGCAGGCCTGGCGAGGCAACCGAGAAATCGGCGACCTCACCTGCAGCTTTGGATGTGCTTCTGAGACAACTGCTCCAACCACTTACAATACCAGACTGACAAATTCCCCATAACAAACTCCAAAGGGAATCCGCTCTGAAGCCTACAGGGACAGAGCAGCAGTGATTTACTAAAAGCTGTGCACTGAACGAGGAGAAAGAAACCCAACATTACACAGGTTCATTACACAACACTCCCTGAGCAGGCCAGTAAATGCTACAACAGAACAATTCACCACACTCATTACTGCCCTCCAGTTAACAAGAAAACAGCACACCTCAGAAGGCTGCATCCAAAACGACTGCTACAAAACAACTGACTGTGGGCTTGGTGAACTCCGGACAGAGAACTCTGGGCCCTGGTGAAGCTCGTGCCACTCATCACCTAGGCAGCATCTGAAAAAAAACAAACTGTAATAGACACCTGGGGGGTATTCCACAAAAGTAGCTAAAGAAAGCCAGGCTGTAGCCGGAAAGCGTCGCTTGAACTAGCGCCATCTCCCAATTAAGCCTCAAGTCGTTCCACCAAGCCAGTTTAGCTGCATCTCAGCGAGGCTAATCCAAGCGAGGCTTACATAGCCTGGCTTAGTGCGAGTGCACGAGGAACGTAAGAAGCCCTGACGAGTGGATGGTGGAAAAACGGAGATGGCAGAAAAGGAGAGCAAGACGAGAACTGTTGTTTTTTCGGCAGCTGAACAAATAATGCTAATGGAGCTGTATGAGGATTTTAAAAGTGTCATCACCAGAAAAGGTAATACAGCTGCGATCAATAAAGTGAGGGGAACGGCATGGCAAACAACTGCAGACAGACTAAATGCGTAAGTTATGAAAGTTTCATACCATTGTCAATTGTTACACGTTTATTTCACTGTCCTCATGTATTTATGCTCTCCTCTTTGTGTTATAATTTGTTTACATAAAGCATGCTGAATTGTCTCTGTATGAGATGTACAGCACAAATATACTGGCCCTGCTCAGTTTATTAATAACCCAATAATCAACATGCATCATCATACTTTGTGACTATATTATCGTGACTGTGTGACCCACATATTATTTTTTCACTGTTACATCTCAACAGGAGCAATCTTAACAGCCAAAAGTGAAGGAACATATTTCAGAGTGGTAAGTAGCCTTTGAAGAAATGTGTTTGTCCAATAAAGAGAGCACCAAACTAGATATGCAATACAAGAAACTGAAAATAAAAAAGATCAAGCTAGAGATCATGAAACTGGAGAGGGATGTTAGTATAAATTCAGATAAAGGAGCATTTTGTGTTGTGAACTGTATTTCATTCTGTTTTCTCTCCACAGCTTGAGAAACATGTAATAATAATTAAACAATTCAACACAACTCAAACTTGTCATTATTGTACGGTTCATGCAAAGTGTTAGAAATGTGTTTTTTACATTTATATTCACAGTGGGGTGCCATGACCTAAACGTGTGGAAAATTATAAATAATCTCTGTCCATTTAGCCTTCTTACACTTGCTCTGACTTAAACTGCTACTGTGTCAATGCTAAATTATGAAAATAAGTTCTAACTCAAAGGTCACAACAATAAGGATCAACGGAAATATGTGTCCCTGTATGGGTCCCTCACTGTGTCAGGAGAAACTGAGTCCTTTCAGGCACTGGAATCTGCAGGGACTCAAGGAAGAAAAGACTTGAGCCTGAAAAGTTGTCCACAAGACAAAATGTATAAAATATGAAGTATACTATTAATTTAAGATGGCTCTGTCAGAAGTCAGTCATGGTGCCTGAGAACTTTAAGCAATGAACCTGTATTTAATTTGGCCAAAGGTAATTTCTATCCGTGCCCTTGTTTTAGCATGTGCATGTGCATGTGCATGTGCATGCCCTTGTTCCTGGATCAGGATATGGCGTGAGGAGGTACGGCCAGCATGCATAGCCTCTGTCCCCAAGCAGGACACCATTGAACTCTCCTGCAGAATAAGAGAAATATTGGATGGATATACATGTGTTAAGACTTTAGGCAATTTGATGCAATATGTGCCTTATATGGCTATCTATAATAAAGTATGACGAGCACTTTAAATTCCTTAATATGACCTCTACACCTGACCTCTCATTACATTACCAAAATTATGCCTATGCTATATACACCTTACTTCAAAAGTACACAAAAGTAAAATTTTAGCGCCTTGTGCAAACCTCTGTGTCAGTGAGGATGCTCGGAACATCCTTGAATCATGAACTGATCCCGGCCATTTAGCCTCAATGTTGAAAATGAAATGACCTCCATCACAGATCATCTGTATGCACAGAGGATAGGAGTCAATGATGAGGTTTCACAGGGCATAAATGTAACATTGCTCAGCATTACTCAAAGGGGTTCAAAATGAGAAATCCAGTTCAGAGTCTATGGACAATTATCCCCAAGTGTACCTGTACATTTAGGCTATGGAAAAATCTTTGGTTTACTCGTCGGCCTCCACGGGTCCAGCAGGGGCCTGGATGTGTACATGGGTACAGTGTAGTGCACCGATAACATTGGGGAAGCCTGAAGGAGATGATGAACTTAATGCAAATACTTCAGCCAGTAGGTTGTTTTACATTATCGGCTACTGTAAATGTGGAGCAGCAGCCTGAAAGGACAGAGGTCAAAATTCTTCTGTACACATGCCATCCGCAATCTTGTCCCCCTCCACATTCGCAATACTGACACTCACACTCTGTTAACTCAAAACCCATCTGTTCAAGTGTGCTTACCTCCAGTGATTGCTCCGTTCTGTGTATTTTCAATATGGTATGATGTTTTAATTCCTGTGTTTTATCTAATATCTTGTTTGTACAGTGTCCTTGACTGTTTTGAAAGGAGCTTTCAATAATTTGTATTATTAACATTATTACCTGTCCCCCATTTTTCTGAGTCTGGTCCTACGTGGATGTAGAGCGGATGTTTGTTAGGTGTTGATTAGTTTTAATGAATACCATGTTCTCTCTCATTTAATTTCATGTTCAATACGTGTATATAGTTGCACTAGCACCGACTGATTGATTTTTCGAGACAGTGAAAGTGATGATATGATAACCACAGTTTTTGTTTCGTTTTTTAGACACGAGTTGCGGGAGCGCAGAATTCAAGGTGAACATTTCTTTCGGGAGTCTGTTTCAGCCGGTCGGACATTCTTTGAGATCCAGCTAAGCTAAGCTTCAACTTTAGCCTGCCTGGGAACCAGGCTAGTTCAGTGGCATAAGTTACCATGGTTACTCAGCGGGCATTCAAATAAGCCACGTTCGTGGAACAGAACTCTCTCTAAGTTTAGCCAGAAGTAGCGAGAAAAGCCTGGCTTTCCGCTAAGCCAGCTTCGTGGAATAACCCTCTGGTGGCGGGCCGTCACAATAGACTGTAGATTGTATGATGAGATGATTAAAGTGAAATGAAGACGGTACTGTATGTACAGTGGAGCCAGAAATGCAATTTTGTCTTAATGAGGTTAGCTTGAGTGTGCAAACTGGTGAGACTTGAGGGAATCAATGTCACCAAGCCAGGTGGAGGTTGCCCAGATGATTTAGTATAGTACAAACTCTCTTGTAAAAATGGACTGGGCTGAGGTAGGGTCCTGTACAATTCTTTTGGTCACGTGGGCACCCCTTATACATTTTTATTAGTGGTTTTATATTACACACTTTTTGGCTTTTTCAAAGCAAGTGTAAGAATTTCAATGTAATCAGTTGTGATGATAGTGAAAAACTGGAGAAATCAGACTAGCATTGAAAACAACCTGCTGTCTCCCCACTGCATTGGCTGAGGTAACCACATGGGTTTTCCTGTATGGTAGGTAAGTGCTGCTCAACAACAAATCATAGACACATGGCAGTTGTAGTCTGATGTGCTTAGGATCAACTGTGGATAATTAGGTCTCCACGCAACATAATCTCACATTAGCACAGCCAGCTGTGCAGCAAGCATGCACACTCTCTATTCACAGGGGGCAGAGGTGCAGTTTTAGGATTTCAGTTGTAAATACATGTGTGCTTGCCTAGAAGTCTAAATGTGAACTTGAAAAAAAACATCCCATGTGTCTATAACTTATAAGAATAAATACTGGAGTTATGTGAACATCACATTTCCAACCCTTATCAGTGTCATTCTCCATCTTCAATCACACATGCAACATACAGTCATAACTTTAAAAAATGCTCCTCACACCAGTTTTGTAATCAATGCCCAGAGAAAATGGGATTTCTTTGGCCGCTGGCAATTAATACATTTGTGTCCTTTTTTAACACTAGTGAGCCAAGCTTGAAATTACCAATGACTGGCTCCTGCTCATTTGCATATTTATTGCAGCAGAGGACGAGGAGGTGGTGGAGGAAGCAACAGTGGTGGTGGTGGTGGGGGGCAGTGAAAACTGGGGTGAATGATTGATGTGGAGTTCGCCTCTTGCATTAAAAACAGCCCATTATTGGGCAGACAGAGGAAGAGAGAGAGCGAGATAAAGACAGAATGAGAGAGAGAGACAATGTGCCATACTGAAAGAGAGAGAGGAAGGATGAAGAGTGGTCTAGCATACAGTTGATTAAAGTTGAAGACAGTGGGATCAGTCTGTGCTGGAGGTTTTTGTCCTCCACCACTCCTTCCTTCATGCCTGTTTCCTTTTTTTCTTTCTTTCTTTTTCCTACCCCTCACCTCTTGTCTGCTCACTCCATATTTTGCACAGAAGATGGCCTGGGCGGAAGCATTAAAGGCCTGTTTTAATGAATGTTGACAAAGAGTGGACCAACAAAAGCCCAAGCCTGAGGATTTGCTTGAAAAGATTCAATCAGACATGTTTTCACTGCATTTAATTGGAGGACTCGGAGGGAAGGATGTGCAGATGAAGGGATTGGCAATAGAGGTGTGAATGAGTGTGATTGTTCTGAGCACTCTGCCCATCCCCATCCCCTCCCTAGATCCCCACACACCCCCATACTTTCGTCTGTCATTTTGAGCGATAGTTTGAAAATGTCCTTTGAATGATGCTAAAGAGCAAACTCTTTCCGCCCTCCCACTTCCCTCCTCCTTCCCATGAATCATGAGTATTATTTCAGAGGTGGGATGTGGGGAGCGAGAGAACAAGCATACACCACTTTGATTTGATCTGGCCTGAAACTACTTATGTCCAACACAAATGCATATGCTGATTGAACTACTATGTGTGCGATTTGCTTGGACTTGCTTGGACAAACAAACAATCATAGTACAGTTCATGATGTAAAGGTAGTACTGCTGTCCTCAACGATTTCCATATCTCTCATGCACCCATGAGCACACGCTCACACAGAGCTGTGTATAAGAATATTTTCTGACATCTCTTTGAACTTGAGCTAAAACTTCTACTTGCCTTATCGTAACGCTGAGTTTCCACATGTGGTAAATTGGTTGTATTTTAATAGCACTTTTCTTGTCTCATTTACCACTTTGTGCTTTTCTTTATTACAAACCACATTCATCCATTCATACACAGCTGTTTGCCCGATTCTTTTATTGGAAGCCCAAGAACAAGCTGGAGCAGTCTTAAGTTAAACAAAGTATTTATTGGTGGTCACAAGTCACGTATCAGCGCTGGACTTGGAGAGACAGAGTTCTCGCATGAAATCCGTCCGACCAAGTCCCGATATCCGGAAACATTTCATATTTATGTTCATCTTTATCTCACAGAGGTTGTACCTACACTTGACAACGTATCATTGAACATTTACTAGTGATGTGAGCAGGCCATCCACCGTCTTCGTCATGTTCTTTGGATGTGATAAGAGATGTGTGTGTGTGAGTGTTGTTTCAGGCGTGCATCTACTGTACCAGACCTATCTGACCTAATAGAGACGCTTTATCTGACCCAGTTGTTTTATCCCGCTATGTCATCTTCTTGGACATACATTGCGTTTGTATGAGCAGAGTGTACACGTACAAACTAGGAACATAGATTATTTAGTGAACTACAGAATATGAATACATAAAGTCTAAGAATAAAGCCAATTTATAACACAGCTAAATGCACCACTTCTCAGTCTATACTGTATTACAATACCAAGAGCTCTCAAGTTTTGGCTACAATATTTGCAGAAGAGTTTGGGTGCTTTCACAACAAGACAGTCCAGGAAACTCGATTTGATTAAATGCTGAAAAATTTCACACCTTCATTTGGTATGGTTCACTTTCACAGTGCACTTTTGAGACCAAACTGCCTGGACAACATGACGTAGTTACAACAGCTGCTCATTTGGGTGGTATTGCGCGAAACAAGCACTGACCAGGAAGGAAAAAAGCATGAGGAAGAAGAAAACCCAGCCAGGACCGATAACAGAAAATTCCTCCTCCTCACAACAAAAACAAATCATTTATCTTTTTCATTTTATTCAACCTTTATTTAAAGGTGGGGTCTGAGATCTTGGAAAAATGGTTCCTGCAAGCTATATTTTTGAAAATACACAACCTTGCCTCTCCCTTCAGCCCACCCCTCGAAACCACGCCTTCAAAACACATCAACGAGTCACGAGTCTGTGAACGCGCAGGGGTGAGGGGGGCTTACGGTTGATTGTCGTGTCACAATGCAATAGAAGTAACTCTCATCATTACTTCTATTGGTCAGACATTTCCTCTTGCTACACCCTCTACAATGGACTAAAAGATTTAGGTTTTTTTTCCAAACATTCTATTTTAGTGGGTGCAATGGGGTCGTGAGGAGGTTTTCAGACAATATGATAAAAAATGCTCCAGAAAACATCACAGACCCCACCTTTAACCAAGAAAACCTCATTGAGATTAGGCCAAGATGGACAGCAGCACATTAAAACAGTTTCAGACAAACACTGGCAATCACATACAAAAAACGTGAAACGAGATTTGCATACATTAAGAAACAGAAGAAAGTCACATTTTTTGTCAGGCAATTTTGCTAAAACTGCCCATGAGATAAAGATTAAGTGCATCAATCAAAACATCTGCAGCCAGATGTGTCTCGCTAACATCCTCTTAAAAGAGTCCAGTGAAACCAGATCTTTAAGTTTCAGGTCTTTTTGTAGTTAATTCGAAGTAAATGGAGTCGCAAACCTGAACGCCTTTTTTTCCTGTTCAGTTCTGACTTTAGGAACAGACAGTAAAAAAAGATCCTGAGAACATAGATAAAAAAATATTCTGTGCTCCTCTGACTGATGTAGGTCAGAAGGTAAGATGGGAGCAGACCTAGCATAGACTTATAAATTAGAATACACCAGTGATTGAGTCTACGAGTAGACAAAGAAGACCATCCAACACGAGCGTACAGCAAACAATGATGTGTAAGAGATTTAAATAATGGAGTAACACCACATTTCTGCAGTCTTGGGGTCTCTGTTTTTCAAACCTAATTGCCTTTTCAGAAGAAGTTGCCTAGTGTGAGCAGCAGTAAAAGAAGCAAGCTATCCAACATGCTGCTGTGGTTCAACAGATGCCCAGCGAAGTATTGCATCACTTCCTCTCTTGGATTTGCTGGATAGTCCATTTGAATTCCACTGTTAGTAAACCAAACCAGGGTTCACTTGCAAGCGAACTGAGACCCACATTTTCAGACAGAGCAGAGTTCACTTGCTTGGTGTGCACCAGAGCTCAGGTGAGCTTTCACACCTGCCAAAACGAAGCGGACTATCTGAGGAAATAAACTCTGACACGTTTAAAGCAGACCAAAGAGCTCTGGTGTGAAAGCGCACTTAGTTCCAAAGGGTTGGGGTTGACAACCTTTACATCCAACAAAGGCCTCCAATTGATACCACCATATAATTAATTTGTTCATATGCTTAAATATGACCCATAATAAAGGCGTCCTGTAGAGTACCGCCACAACAGTAGGCAGCAGAGAGGCACGACTCATAGTTACATCTGAGCAAATATACTCTGCACCACCACTGTCAACTCCTCTGGAAGGTAATAATCCAAGTAAGCAGTTTCTCTGCTGAATTGCTATGGGATGTTTAGGGCTAAAATACATTATTTTTACAACCAGACCATCATCTTTATGGACTCCACTTTTACACTTCACATACAGCTGTTCTCAAAATCACAAGAGGTCGCATAATCTTTAAATGTAATCACAGATCATATCTGTTTGCATTAACCAAAGAGCATGTTTTTGGGGGACTACAGTCTCTGTACATATTTTTGCTTACTACATATGCTTATATATACTGTAAATTAATACAGAAAAATTCCCAATAAAGAGGCGCTCATTTACAATATTTTCTCTTTTTGGAGTCAAATAGCAAAATAAATCCAAAAGTGAGACAGAAAAAGGTCTGATTAAGAATAGGTGTTGAGTTATAACTATTAAGGCATTTTGAGATTGTTCCTCTGCTCTAAATTGAATTATAATTTAATAACCAGAGCTTCAAAAGCGACCAAAAAAAAAGAAGAAAAAAATCACCAATGTCTGTATAGTAATTTTATGAATGATGACCTCCCAATGAGAAAGATAGAAGTAACATTTTCTCTCAGTCCATATCCTCAACGAATGACGAGGACAACACTGTATGTGCAAAAAGCTCGCAGTCCCTGCTTCCTTTGCAGAGGCAACACAAGGTGACCCTCTTGTGGGGGCAAGACCTTTCTGTTTCAAGGCAGTATTTGGTAAGATGCAAGTTCCTTCTCTTTCTTCTTCTCTTCCTAGTGATGGGTTATACTGTGCCAATGCTTTGGAGCGTGTGTCGAGAAATTCAGGAAGTGTTTAGTGAAGCACGTGTCGACGTTTGTGTCTTTTCAAGTCAGTGACGCCACTGAAGATGTTCGAAGCCTCGCTGTTGCCGGAAGTGGTTTGAGTATTGGCGCGATTTCTGAACATACATGTACTGCCATGGATCTGCCTACACTTTGTGGGTTAGTGTTGGCAATTTGTTGGTCTGTGTGTGGCATAGAGGTGCATTTTGTTATACTGCTGTTTATTTTGATGGAGCCTGTGAGAAGAGGTTTCCCACATGTTGGAAAATCTGGATCTGATCTCTCACAATACAGTAAGAACACTTTCAGTAATGTGTTTTGTTTGTAATGCAATGTACTATATTTTTTTCGCTGTCTTTTCTTTTAATCTAAGATGAAGTGTTTGTTATGCACAAAATAATTGAGGTAAAAGAACAACGTATCATCTATCCTGAGGCATTTTCAAACGATGAAAATAATGAGGGGAATGTGGCTGGACCGAGCCCAAGTGAGTATTTCAAAAATACCCACCGTAGGAACATACTTTTCTATTTACTACATATTTCCTAAACAACTATAATAATGACAACATATAACAAATTTTATATTTAAAAAACTTTTTTTCTCCCAGTGACTAGAAAGAATGAACTGGATGAGGCCCTGGTGTGAGGGATTGTCAAAGACACCCAGCTGTACAGCATAGTGGAGGACACAGGATTTAGGGAATTTTGGAAGAAAACTTAATACAATCGACGTCCTCCAAACAAGAAAGGTGTGTTTTGTGACATGGATGGAGCATGAGAATACTACTGAATTTAACAAATTGATTATTTTTTTCTTCTTTTAACCTTTATTGGTTTGTTTCTTTCCTTGTGGAGTTGTTCCTTGGTTAAGGGAAAAATACCAGAGAGAGAAAGAGAAGGCCAAAGTTGCAGTCCAGAATGTAATATTAGATTCCATCATTTTGTCATGTTGCCATAATACACAAAACAAAAATAGAATCTTTATTAGTGATGTGCGATTCATGAGTCAATCGTTCAAAACTCGAGATTCTTTTTACTGACTCGGGAGTTACGAGTCATTGTCTCCATTAACTCGTTTACTGACTCACCGCTGCTACTGCCAGCTAACTGCAAAGAGGAAACATGCCACGCAACTGTTATTCTAACTGCAATTGCGTAAAAGTATAAAGCTAATTGCTGTATTAGCTCCGTGGCTGAAGCGATGGCTCTGCTCCAGCTCACAGCTCGTAGAGCCCCTCACATACCCGAGAAACTCGCCAACTCTGCTCCGCACGATTCAGTACTCACGATTCAGTACTCACGATTCAGTACTCACGATTCAGGACTCATGATTCAGTAAAGTGGCACTACTGAATACACAATAGGCAAGGTAAGTGCTGGAAATAAACTCACTATGCATATAGAAGTCGGCTGAATTACCACTTGGGAAGTTAGACAATCTGGCGAAGACTGGTTACTCCTGCAGCTCCTAAAATGGCGTCTTCACGAGGGAAGATTAGGAGCAGGTGTGACGGTAGGAGCAATCCTCCACCCCAGGCTCCCAGGAAACCTGCCCAACCATCACCTAAGACTCAGAAACCAAAGCAACAGCAGCACTATGCTGCACTGTTGTCAGCAAGCCTTCCATTATCATAAAGTTGGTTTGTGTGTGATTGGGATTTAGTTATTGTAAGAAGTTGGACATAGAAAAGCACAACTTGTCTACAGCAGAGAAATGCATGTCTTCATAGGATTACTCCAAATCAGCCATTAAGCGTGTAAATGGGCCCAAACTGAAGGGTAACTGTTTTTTAAATGGCCTCCATTTTCACTTTCTTAGACCCAGTTGATGAAAAGTTACATTATCTCTCCATACCTTCTCGTCATTGCAGAGTTAATTCAGTAAAAAGTACTCAGCCAGGAGTGAGGCTTGATTAGAAACTTTTCTCTAGTTAGAAAGTGTGGTTTCTGAAACGATTACAGTTCTTAACCTTATCAACTTACTGGAACACTACTCTGGATTTACTAGAGGTTGACTTTTTTTCACTTCCTACCCTACTGGGAGACCTGACACTGGGAGGAGGCTAGCTTCTCATTGTCAGGAGTGTAGAAGCTGGTTGGAAGGGTAGGCAGGCTGCAAGGTGGTCATCAGTCATTGTTGATCTGTACTTGGACTTGATGATTTTCATGTGTGAGAAAGCAGACTCGCACAAATAAGTTGATCCAAAAAGAGCTGTCAGGTTCAGGGTACATCTTCTGATATTGGGATATTTCTCCTCCACCAGTAGTTTCCAGAACACTACATTCTCTCCAGGTTGAGCGGATGTTCATCTGGCTTTGGATCGGATGTTGATCTCGAACTGTCTCTCTGACATATCTAAATGGATGAAAGCCCATCACCTCAAACTGAACCTCTCTAAAACTGAACTGCTTGTGTTTCCAGCCAAACCAACCATACACCACAGCATCTGCATCCAAACTGAATCCCTACCTCTAGCTCCATGAAAGGTAGCTAGAAACTTGGGTGTCATGATTGATGACCAATTAACCTTTAAAGATCATGTTGCCTCCGTTGCTCGATCATGCCGCTTTGCATTGCTAAACATAACAAAGATCAGGTCATACCACACCCAACACGTCACCCAGCTCCTGGTGCAGTCAATAGCCGCATTCAGACTGTAGGAACCTTTGGCAGTTCCTATAACCTTTTAATCCACGGGGCCTTTTTCTCCCGCATTCGCACATACAGGAACTCGGGACCACAGCCCTCAGTTCCTATAACCATTTCTGCTCCTTCTCCTCAGCTGGGTCTGTTCTGGGTTCTATAGGAACACATCTGACGGAGGTGCTTGGTGTTCGGTAGCTCCGCCACTTGTCATGTTGTCAGGCTGAAATGTTTCCTCATACAACACGGACACAACCTTGGCGTGTTTAATAAGTTAAACCTCCACGTGGTCTCCTTTGTCTGCGGCGCTCTGCTCTCCTTCCTTCATGAAACAAAGAAGTATGGCCTGCGCTCCATCCTTCGTCTCCTGACTCTCTCTGTGTGCTCTTCCAGCCTCGATTGTTAGACGCCCGATACGATCGTCCATGATTAATATCACCATCATGCAGACCATGAACACGGTGGCCTCTCCGCTCTCCATGTTAGCTTCTTGGTGGTGTTTTTTCTTCTCTCCTTACTTTTCGCGGGTTTTGTTTTGTTTGGTTTTGTTGTTGAATGTGGCGCTAAAGTAACACGTCACTGTCACAGACGGTTGCGTCGCATCAGTCCCGACCTGGTCCCGACTCATGTGCGATTGCAGACTGAAACAGTTCCGCTGGGGAAGGACAGTTATCAGAACGAAATTTGAGGAGGACCGTTTTTAGAACTGCTCTGTCCGAAAGCGGCTAATGGTCATTTCCCGCCTTGACTACTGCAACGCTCTTCTAACTGGTCTCCCAGCCTGTACTGTGAAACCTCTGCAGATGGTCCAGAAGGCGGCGACGCGTCTTTGTCTTCGGTCAGCCGAAAAGAGCACATGTCACCCCTCTGTTCATTGAGCTCCACTGGCTACCCTCAGCCGCCCGCATCAAATTCAAGTTACTGATGTTAGCCTACAGAGTCCTTAATGGAACGGCTCCCATCTACTTGAATGCTCTTGCAAAGGCTTATGTCACAACTTGGTCACTCCGGTTGTCACAGGATTGTCGTCTAGCAGTGCCTACACCACGCTGAAGACAATCCAGACTCTTTTCATGTGTCGTTCCACGGTGGTGGAATGACCTACCTAGCACTACCAGAGCAGGGGCGTCCCTGAATATATTCAGAAACTCTTGAAGACCCAGCTCTTCAGAGAGCATCTCCTATCCTAGCACTGACCCTGTACTTCCCTACCCCCTCTACTGCCCTTTATCTTTCTGTACCTCCCTGCCATATATCTCCCATTACGCTCGCTGAAACGTGCAGCCATTTAACTCAGATTAGAGTCGATGATGCCAAAAAACAGCAGCTTGGCACTTGGCGGTGCCCAAGGCTTTCACTCACCACGTAGTCTTGTAGCGTCCTAGTAGCCTGCCGCTGTCGTTTTGGAGGAGCAGATGTGCCGGCGCCATCACCTGCATCCCCACTGTCAGCCCACAGTTTCAGAAATTCCGCATCTGATCGTAGATCCTCTATGCAAGAGGAGGCACTTTGAATGAGCCGGACTGCGGTGATTAGATCTGTTTCTTCGGCTTGTAGCATCCGATTGGCTGGGTCCATCAGCCCCAATACTTTGTGCATCACACCGGTGAGAAATTTGAAGCTCCGTTCTGTGATGGCCTTGTGAAGTACAACAGCTTCAATTTTCACATCAGCACTTGCTCCCATGGTTCCGATTTCTTTCAGGAAGTCCACCAGTGCGGTGTGTGACTTCAGCACCACAGACACCATGTCAAGGTGTCCAGTCCATCGCTGCTCTAACAGCCTTTTAAGCTTCTCTCCTTTGTACTGTGCAGATACAGTGGGCTTTTTCAGAAATTATAAAGGGAATTGCACACTTCAAAAAAATCCCCAACTGCACTCTCTGAGGAAATAGCATGCACGATCACCAAATGCAATTGGTGGTTGAAACAATGGATGTAAGGCACTTCTCTGTTTAACTTATTTTGAATAAGCTTCTGCATGCCTCCCTCTCGTCCCGACATGACGCTGGCTCCGTCATAACGCTGACTAAGAATTTTGTTTGCATCAAGCACAACATTGGTGAGTGACTGGGCATCACACTATTCCATTGTCTGCATTGATAACAGCCTCTCTTGCATTTTGTAGTCCTTACATACATTTTCACTGCCTGTCGGGTCTTTAGTTCCATCCACCTTGAGTGTAAACCATGACTCCCCAACATCTTTAACAATTTGCTCTGTTACGATCGAGCTCATCAGTTCAATGATGTGATTTTGAATATCATGTGATGTGTAAGTTGCGTTTTTTAGAATTGTACTGAAAGCCTTTGCAAGCTCTTGGTTTTGCCTCAGCGTATAATCAAACAGTGAGAGAAACAGTACGCTTCCCGCTTCATCTCTGCTATCGACTGAATCCACTTCACCCCTCAGTGGCAGTTTGTTTGAAACAAGAAACTCAATTATGTCTACAATTGGGGCGGTCTGTGGCATAGTGGGTTGAGCGGCCACCCCATGTGCAGAGGCTGTGGTCCTCACTGCAGCTGGCCCCGGTTCGAGTCCCGCGCCGGGCGGCCCTTTGCTGCATGTCTTCCCTATCTCTCTGCCCCCTGCTTCCTGTCTCTCTCTCCAACTCTCTATCCATTAAAGCAGTGTTTCTCAATTCCGGTCCTCGAGTACCACTGCTCTGCATGTTTTCGATGTTTCCCTCCTCCAGCACACCTGATTCAAATGATCAACTCAGTGCAGTGGCCTGATCAGGAGCCATTCATTTGAATCAGGTGTGCTGGAGGAGGGAAACATCGAAAACATGCAGGGCAGTTGTACTCGAGGACCGGAATTGAGAAACACTGCATTAAAGGCATAAAAAGGCCCCCCCAAAAAAAAAAGAAATTATGTTTACAATTGCAGACACATACAGGCAGTTTCGCGCAAGCTGATGAGAGTTAACCATGGTTGAAATTTCACTGCCTGGCCGTTCACTCTCCTCACTACAAGGCTGAACCCGCGGCTCCTTCTCCAAACAACTTGGCATCGGCAGGTGCTCCTCAGCTTCTCCGGTGCTGCCCGTCGGCGGGGATGCCGCCGATGCCGGTGTAGTTTCGTTGACGGCATAACGGTTGGAATTTGGAATTGCACAACTGTGTTTTTATTTACCCAGCCTGTTCAATTTGGTTTGAACAAGTCAGTGGAGTTTTCTGTTGTTTTTAACACATCAGACTAAAAATATTTTTTTTTTAAAAGAAAATACTACATTTTGACTGAGGGGGCAATGCCTCCTCTTGACGCAGGGACTGCCCTGCGTCTTTGGTTTGGTGAAGACTGACTGCTGTGCTTCCAAATCCCGCACTTTTGTGGCGCGTAAGGGCGTTTTTGCGGGGAAATCTCTCTCGTCACTCCCGTGTACCGTTTTCAAATTTCGCTCCAGATTCCCATTCTTTGCCAACGCCACCGTTGCATTGCAAATCAAACACACTGGCTTTGAATGAGAATATACAAAAAAAATAATCTTCTTCGCATTCTCAAATTTTAAATGCAGGTAAGAGTGAGACACACTCCCACCCCCACCCCGTTGAGAGGGCTGGTTGGACGGGTCGCAGGAATGGGGGTCTTTCATTAATAATATTATCATTAGTGTTGTTGTTATTAATAACTGCTCTGCTCGGATTCATGGGAGACGTGCTTGTTTCCTGCCGTTTCCATAGCGATAGTGGTGCGCCAGAGAAATTTATATTATCATTTCTTTTCAGTGTGAGAATTATTTTTTTCATTTTTTCCTTACAGCCCTCGCGGTCGACTTTGGACCACATCGGCAGTACTGTTGTAGTAGCTTAAACACATGTGCCTTAGGCCCCTTGTATAACAAGTGCTGAAGATCTTTTTTTCTTCCTTATTTTGTGTCTGCCTGAGTTTGACAAAGATTTTGGTATTAATTAAATATATAAATTAACTGATTGAATCAGTGACATGGTATAATTAAGTTTTCTTAAAGATAGTTAACAGCATAAACTGTTGAATAAGAACATGGGTTGTTCTTATTCAACAGTTTATGCTGTTATACTATATGTGTATGACGTTTAAACAATTTTTTTTCCGTATGTCCATTTTTAAGTTTGGGCACCTGCCGATCTACAAGTTTTTGTGCAGCCTTGCTGGTAATAATAATAATAAATCTTTATTTCTAAAACATTTTTCATACAAATAACAGATGCAACACAAAGTGCTTTACATAGCTAATGATATATAAATACCCCACCTCAACAAAAAACGCCACTTTACCCATCCAATTCCCCAAACCACAAGTCCCACATAGACATACACAGACAAATATAAACAGAATGATGTTCTCTAAAAGCGCTGTCTTAACCCTCATTGACAGTATTGGGCAAACAATATCACTGGAAGTTTGAATAAAAATGGATGAGATAAAAAATAAAAAACACTGTAAGAATGGAATGGAAAATACTATATAAAAGACATAGGTTAAATATTAAAACAAAATCATTAATAGTACAAAACTATAAAAGTAAATCATAAATAAATTTGTTAAACACAAACGGAAAATGATAAAACTAGTTTTAACATAACAGACTAAGAAGGAAATAAATGTAAGTAAAATATTGACTATGAACACAAATAAAAGATATTCAAAAAAAGTTTATTTTAAAAATATCAACATTCCCAGCTGCCCTCAGGTCTTCAGGAAGGCTATTCCACAAGCGAGGACCATAAAAACTAAAAGATGCTTCCCCATATATTTTAGTCCCCACTTTGGGAACAAATAAGAGACCAGCCCCCAATGACCTGAGGGCTCTGGGAGGCTCATAAACTAAAAGCAAGTCTGATAAATACTTAGGACTAAAACCATTAAGAGCTTTAAAAACTAGTAAAAGAATGTTTAAATCAATCTAGAAACACACAGGAAGCCAATACAGAGATTTTAAGACTGGAGTAATATGAGCTCTCTTTCTGGTCCCTCTATTGATTTCCTATATCTTCAAGATGACGCCGGTAGTGTTTACTGAGCTACAAAGGCAGGAAGTCAGAGGGGATGGTGGAAGGCACTTACCTCGAACATTTGTGGGATTGCTGGTTTAAAATGTATCATGTCACTGCCCTCTTCTACGTCCCTCCTAGATTCCTTACTTTAATACGGTTCTCTCACACACCAAAATTTAGGGTAGGGCCTTAAATGTACATTTTTAGGATTAGGATACATTTAAATGGTTGGGTCTACATGTCACAAAATACATGGTTACTGAGATACAAAAATCATAATACTGTACTACAGTCACGCATCAAGATTCAAGTCATGACACATTGTAAGACAGAAAACAAACAGCCAAGGGATACTTTGCCATCTCACAATTTTCAACTATGGATTATAAAATAATTTACATTTGCGTAAGTATTCACAGCGTTTGCGCAATACGTTGTTGACGTATCGTTGGCAGCAATTACAGCATCAAGTCTTTTTGAGTATGATGCTACAAACTTGGCACACCTATTTTTGGGCAGTTTCCCACACTCTTCTTTGCAGAACTTCTCAAGCTCAATCCGGTTGGATGCATCAGCCGTTTTCATCTCTCCAGAGATGTTCAATCAGGTTCAAATCTGGGCTCTGGCTGGGCCACTCAAGGACATTCACAGATTTGTCCTGAAGCCACTGCTTTGTTATCTTGTCTGTGTGCTTAGGGTTGTTGTCCCGCTGGAAGATGAACCTTCGCCTCAGTCTGAGGTCCAGAGCGCTGTGAAGCAGGTCATCTTAAGGATGTCTCTGTACATCGCTGTAATAATCTTTCCATAGACCCTTACTAGTCTCCCAGTTCCTGCTGCCAAAAAACCTTATTATCCAGGTGATGACCACTGCCTAGTTTCCGCCAGTCGTAACGCTTGGCATTCAGGCCAAAGAGTTCAATCTTTGTTTCATCAGACCAGAGAATATTATTTCTCATGGTCTGTGAGTCTTTCAGCTGCCGTTTGGCAAACTCCAGGTGGGCTGTCATGTGCCTTTTACCGAGGAGTGGCCTCCGTCTGGTCACTCTACCATACAGGCCTGATTTATGGAGTGCTGCAGAAATGATTGGTCACCTTCCTGACTAAGGCCCGTCTACCCCGATCGCTCAGACTGGACGGGCGGCCAGCTCTAGGAAGAGTCCTGGTGGTTCCAAACTTCTTACATTTATGGATGATGGAGGCCACTCTGCTCATTTGGGATCTTCAATGCTGCAGCAATTTTTTTGTCGGCTTCCCCAGATCTGTGCCTCGATACAATTCTGTCTCGGAGGTCTACACACAATTTCTTGGACTTCATTGGTTTGCACTCTGAGACGCACTGTCGACTATGGGACCTTTTCCAAATCATCATGACCACGACCAGTCAACTAAACCTACCACAGACGGACTGAGATCAGGTTGTAGAAACTTCTGAAGGATAAGCAGTGGAAACAGAATCCACCTGGGCTGGGGATACTTATGTCAATGTTTTATTTTTATTTATTATTGTGGGGTATTGTGTGTAGAATTTTGAGGTAAAATATGAATTTAATCTATTTGGGAATAAGGTTGTAACATAGGATATTGTGGAAAAAGTGGAGCGCTGTGAATACTTTCCCCATTCACTGTATATGACATTTGTCTGCTCCTAAGTAAAGTCATTCATAGAGATGCTGGCATGGTTCAGCAATCAAGCTATATATATGATATCTAAACTAATTGAGGGCCCTTCATCTCAGAAAGGTTTCACAAATATCAGTAAGGCATGCTTTCAGAAAAATATTAATGATATTTGTTCTGCCCTAAGGTTTATTAAGTTTAATAAAAAGAAAATGTTCACTGTGACTGTTTATCTGTGGTCACACACTGGCATAACACACAGACAGAGCAGTATTTATGTATTTAAGTCGGTGTAATATATTATATCTAAAACTATTTTGTGATTATTTGTTTTATCTTATGGTATTTTGTGTGAGTGGAGTTCCAGATGTTAAAACATTATGAAAAAATACCATCAAGGTGACCGGTCAAAAACACCTTCTATCAGGATTCACTTTCTGCATGCACCTCTGCTGTCTTTGACTCAGAGAGTATATTATGCAAAGCCAAATATAACATATACTCTGTGATGACATAAGCACTGTGATCCTAAGCTTTGGGGAGGTAGGGATCCCAGACAGCATCTGTGTCTCCCCTCTCAGCGTGTATCTCCGCCCTCCACCTCTCCAAACTTCAGATCCTCCTCTGAAGTGTTGGAGCAAAGTCGGCTTTGGTTTGGGGGGAGGAGAAGTGGGGCAAAGAGAGTGCGCATACAGCGAATTGGCAGCTCCATCAAATTATACTGGCATTAAGGGGGTTCCGCAGACGTAATCCACATGCCAAAGCCTGCCCGCCCCTCCCTACCTACAACATTTAACTTTTGTCGATGTAAACCCTGCATTTCATGCTCTGCCATTAATCTGTCGGATTACAGAATCTAGGCAGTTTGAGCAGGATTTGGATGGGGGCATAGGAAACGGGGTGATGGTTTGATTTGTAATGAATTCTCTCGCTCTGAGGTAGGTGGAAAAGTTAAGACCATGTACGATATCTTGCGTTATTCTCTCTGTGAATCCTCATCTGCTCAAACTTGAAGTTGAATCTTCAATGCCAGTAAAATAGCATGGAAGAATTGTGGTATTTCCCTTTCACAGTCTGAACACCTGCATAGAGAGAAGGGGGTGGTTCTGAGGGAGGGAATGATATCCATACACATTGTCACACTAAGGGAGATTCTGACATCTCTCTCTTGCGCATAAATGAGTTCACAGTGGGAGCTGAGAGTGATCTGGGTATAGTTTCTTACAGTTGGAGTGCTACAGGAATCAGGTGACACTCACTGATTTGGAATATGTTGCCGTGTCGGGGGTGTATCCCTCTTCCTCGGTATGCAAAAGAAGAGTATACCAGTCAATGCTGGGTTTAAATAAATTTTGTAGAAAATTATGGCTTCATATTGAGTTAACTGGTTTCTATTCCTGTCATTTTTGTATGAATTACTTAAGAAAATACTATTGTGTTTTAGGTAACTCTACGTAACAACATTATGTTGTCCTCTGTGTTGGACAAATAGCTTCTTATACAGGTCGCTATGGACCTGTTGTAGGTGTGTCAACATTGTTGGCGTAACAAAAGAGCCTTGTGTAGATATTATTACAGCATCAGTTACATCAATCATGGACGGTGAAAGTGTCAGAGGGTGCCTAATGTATTCTAAAAAGTCCTTTCTAAACCTGCTCTTGTTAGGGTTTGTGAATTTTCTTACTTTAAATTTGTTGGTCTTGTTTTCGTTTTTCTTTTTAAATAGTTCTTCTCATAGTTTGTTTCTCTTGTTATTATTGCTTTGGTCTGTATTCTTGTTTTTTTATATTGCCTCAGCTTCGGTTTTGTTTGTAGTTTACTGTTTCACATCCTCACAAGAATTGCAGTTCCATGATCACAGTGACAGAGCAGGCTTGGCAAACAGGATATTATCTGTTTTGAATATGACAGTGATCTGTACTGTCTTTACCACATCTACAGTGTTCAGTGACAAATAATAAAAAAATAAATTGTCAGTGCTCCTGGACATTTTCTTTAAAGCTGTGTCGATGTTTGAGCATATCAAGGACCACCTCACAGAGCTCGATGGTGAAATTACATTGAACTGATGGATACATTACTCTACTCGCCAGTTTTTGTATTCTTTTCATATTTGGATTTAGTCTTTGGAGTTCTCGAAAACACTTTTTTTAAATCCTTTTCTTTGTTGATGAGCTTTCAGGGACAACTGAAAAGAACAAGATGTCTACCAATACTTCAACTGATGAGCCCATCACCTGAAGTGGAGCACTGCTTTATGGCATAGAGTATCTGTGATAGACTGGTCATTTGCAAGCTGTCATTTCAACATCTGAGTTTTTTTTTTTTCATACTACAGACTTTGCAGTAGTTTGCGTATTACATAATGCACAGTTGTGGCCTAATTAGGACATACTGGTAGTATAGTATGCATGTTTAAAAATGACCCATTTCCAATGTTATCAGCATCTCATCTCAGATCTGGAATGTAATACTTCGCAAAAATCTTAGCAAAGACTGACACTTTTCTTTCTGGAAAATACATTATACTCTTCTCATTACTAGTCTTGAAAGCAGATGACTAACTTCCCAGAGTTTGAGCAGTGCATGTATGTCTGCCATATTGTGGAGGACTGTTCTTCTTAGCTTCTCTAATAGTTTTGTTTGGTCCAGATGTCTTTTCTAATTCGACAAAGGTTTGAAAAGCTTTCTCGGAGTGTTGATGTAATTTTTGTTTTCCCTCCGTCTTAGTAGGTACACTCTCAGCACGGTAATGTAGTGTTCTGATGATAGCCAGTTTGTGTTCTAGTGGATAATGTGAGTCAAAAAGCAGGTACTGGTATGTATTTGTGGGTTACCTGTAAACTTCAGTGAAACTTCTATCCTCCTGAATTTACACAGCACAGTCCAAAAAAGGCTGCTCGTGGTCTTTTGTACGTCGTCTGCAAAGGAGTGAAAAAGGACTTTGTGCTTTCTCAAAATGGAACCCAGGAGGAGCATATACAGGGCAAAAAAGAACAGGCGCTAATATCAACCCTTGGGGCACACCACATTTCAGAGGAGACATACAGGAGGAGTTCTGTCCAAGATATACAGAAAACTCCTATTAGAGAGATAGTTTGAGTGCTGTACCTTTAATGCCAACAAGTGTCTCCAGGCGGGTCAGAAGGATACTGTGATCCACAGTACCGAAGGCTGCGGACAAGTCTACAAGCAAAAGGACTGCTGATTTCCCTGCGTCAACAGTTAAAAGAAGGTCATTAAAAACTTTAAAAAGGGCCGTTTCAGTGCTGTGATGCAATTTAAAACCAGACTGAAACTTTTCACCAATTTCATTAAGATCAAGATAAGTCTGCAGTTGGACACTTTCTCTAAAACTTTAGACAAAAACGGCAGTTTAGAGATGGGTCTAAAGTTAGACAGAACATTGGAATCAAGGTTGATCTTTTTGATGAGCGGATGGGCCACAGCATGTTTCAGAGCAGTAGGAAAACAACCAGACATCAGAGAAGTATTCACCATTTGCACAATACACGGACCAATACAATCAAAAACATCTATAAACAAACGACTGGAAGTTCCAGAGAGATGCCACAGACTACAAAGAGGGCAAAGTCTACAACTGGCACAAGAGGCCCCAGAGGTATGCGGTTGGAGGTTCATCGACAAGGGCAAGGCCCAGAACAGTTTCATTCAATTTCAGTACTAGTGAAGAAGAAGACAACCAGATGACCTCTAGACCAGGTGCGACCCAGGATGATTTTTTAGAACACCCGCCATTTCCCAACAGAGGCGGCAGAGTTTGGAGACGAGGCCGTGGACGTGGACAAGAGAGGGGCAGGGGCCGAGGAAGAGGAGAACACGGAGGGGTAGGAGGAAGCGAAGAACCCAGAACGACAAGGAGCAGAACCAGACACGAGCCGTAATTAACATTTCTGGCAAGGACCTGTCAGAGGAGAGTATACAAGTTCTTTCCAAGGGACTATCGTTTGCTCCTACTCATTCAGCTAAACAATTTGATACAAGGATTGACCTCTTTAGATTCTACAGAAATCTACATCTGAAGACCTGGTACAAGCAAAATGACACCGCTTCTGTAAACTCCACAATCACAGGTCAGACAATCCCCCTTACCAGTAGAGGGCACTTTAAACCTAAATCCACTTTTTGCCCTCTAGTCCAAAATGCTGCATTGAACACTTTTGCCAAGAAGGTCAATTTTGATATTGATAATCTTTTCAAAAACAAAACAGCTAAAAAACAAAACAACCTCACCAAAAGAGAGAGAGACGGACTGGAGGCACTGTCTAAGGATAAAGAACTAGTAATAAAAAAAGCAGATAAGGGTGGAGCGGTAGTTGTGTGGGGCAAGGATATGTATGTTAAAGAGGCATTCCGTCAGCTGAACAACACAGACTTTTATCAACCCCTTCCCTTCAACCCTACGGAATTACTTAAAGTGGAATTGAGAAACTTACTTTCTGAAGCAAAAGATAATGGCTGGATCTCTGAATCTGAATTTAAATTTCTTTTCAATGAAAATCCCAGAATGGCATCATTTTACATGCTTCCCAAGATTAATAAATGTGTTGATAATCCCCCAGGAAGACCGGTGATCTCAGGTAATGAAAGCCTCACTGAATCTATATCTAAGTATATTGACTATTTCATCAAACCATTTTTACCTTCACTTCCGGCATATGTACAAGATACTACAGATGTTTTAAACAAAATCAAAGAACTACAGAATATTGGGCCTGACACATTCCTGGTCACAATGGATGTGGAAGCATTATACACAAATATTGATCATCAACAGGGTCTTACAGCTCTGTCACATTACTTAAGAGTACGACCAGCATCAGATTTGCCACCCACGGACTTTTTACTTAAACTAACAGAATGGACTTTAACCAACAATATTTTCATCTTTCAGGACAAGATTTTTAAACAGACAAAAGGGTGTGCCATGGGGGCATGTTACAGTCCCTCCTATGCAGGGTTGTTCTTGGGTAAATGGGAAGATGACTTTGTGTTAAATGGGGATTTTAACATGTTTCATAAGTATATAGTCTGGTATGGGCGTTATATCGATGATTTGTGTTTATTTTGGTCAGGGTCAGAGAATGAGTTGAAAGAATTTCATGCATTTTTAAACAACATCAACTCTAATATTAAGTTATCTTTGGAGTACAGTAATGAGTCGATTAATTTTCTAGACCTTACCATCACCAAAGATGAGGAAGGTGCATTACACACCTCAGTGTACCGGAAGCCAACCGACAGAAACACCATTCTACATGGCAGAAGTTTTCATCCTAATTGGCTGAAAGACAATGTACCTTATGGACAGTTCCAACGGATTAGAAGGATCTGTGATCAAGACCAGGATTTTGAAAACAAATCTGATGAAATGCGTACAAGATTTGTAGAACGAGGTTACAATGACTCTACCCTCCAAAAGGCATACAGTAGAGCAAGACACACAGACAGAACCTCACTGCTAAAAAGAAATACTGATAAAGAGACCAAAGACAGACCAGTTTTTGTCACGAGGTACAGCACAGAGGCTGAGCAAATTAAAAAAATCATTCAGAAGAACTGGGGCATTATAGAAAGTGATGATCAATTAAGCCAGATTTTCCCTGAGCCCCCCCTGGTGAGTTTCAGAAGATGCCCAACGCTGCAAGACAAATTGGTGCATAGCTATCTCGAACCAGACACCAAGCAAACATGGTTGAACAACAGGCCCAAAGGTTGCTACAAGTGTCATCACTGTAACCACTGTACCAATGTAGTGCAAACTAAGACTTTCCAAGATGTGATCAAACAAAGACATTTCACAATTAACCACTTCATCAATTGTAAAAGCACCTTCATCATCTACAGATTGGAGTGTCCTGTGTGCAAAGTGTTCTATGTGGGCAGAACCAAACGACGCCTGCAAGACAGACTTGCCGAACACAAATATGCCATCCGCACAGGTAACATCAATTACCCAATGGCGAGACACTACACAGAGTGCCATAATAATGACCCATCCACGCTACAGGCCTGTGGAATAGATCACATCCCACTCTCATTAAGAAAAGGTGATCGACAGAGGCAACTAAATCAAAGAGAAACGTTTTGGATATTCAAATTGCAAGCTACAAAATATCCAGGTCTGAATGAGGACATGGATTTCAGAGTATTCCTTTGATTGATCCTTGGTTTTGTTTGTTTTTTTGTTTTTTCTGTCTGTTACTCTACTATTGGCAGAAGATTCAAGCTCTCTTTGACCCACTTTGTTTACCTTATTGCTTTTTTAGGATTTATAATCTAGAAATGAATACTATAATGTTGATACTTTATGCAAGTGCTGGTATGTTCTGACATTCCATTGTTTTCTCTGAGAAATTGACTCCTCATGTCTTGTTGTCTTAGTATGGGATAAGGACACCTGCTGGACACTTAATGTAATGACAGCTTGTCACCGGAACTTTGCGATGTGTGAGCTTCTTATTGGTTGTTTATTATTTTAAAAGCATCTGTTTCAGAATGACCACTGTTTGACTCCCTGAAGAAGGCATGACTGCCGAAACGCGTTGGGGTCTTTTTAATGTCTAGTATGACCAAGCCATCACAATAAAGGCTTTTTAACTTTCTCCAAAGGAGAGTGCCTTGGATTTCCTACAGTTTCTGCTTCTTCAGTTTTTCCCTATCCAAAGAGCACCTCAACCAAACTTTTTTTGAGTCCAGGAAGCGCTCCTATACAAACTTTTTTTTTTTTTTTTTTTTTTTTTTAGGAATAATGTCTGATGGGCACGAAGAAGGCTTTAACTGTTTAACAATTTTAGTCATAGATAAAGGAGACAATCTATGATCAGAAATTTTGTCTGAAAAGTTTCAAGAAGTCTTCACAGTGGTTGGATGAAGGCATAGCAGCGTTTCTGTCACATGGACTTTCAAGAGATTTCATGATACTAAAAAGCATTTGAGGTTTGTGACAATTTGAAGAAACAAGATTTGACGGAAAGCTACATTTTGCAGCTTTAACTGCTCTCTGATATTCAGCGAGTCTATCTCTAAGTATTTGCAGAGAAACCTGAAGATGGTCTTAGCGAGGAGTTTTATTCTGGGGATCCCGAGGGCTGCAACCCGTTCCTGACGAACTGTTCCATCCTGTTTGCCCTGTAGCCCCACACATTCGCCTCAGAGGCGGAGAGGGTCGTTTTCGCCTTCAACCATCTTACTGGCAGAGCACGTCTGTGGGGAACAGCAGAATGGGAGAGAGGCACACCAACCTGCTCCTCCTTCCAGGCTTTTTTGTAAAGTTTTCGTACCTGTTTTCCTGGCCCTTGATGCCATTGGAGGACTATTGAGCCTGAGTCAGGGGAACCGACCTGTGGCTGATTACGCCATTGACTTCCGTACCAAGTAAAAGGTAGGGCTCAGCAGTAGAGCGGGGCGTTCTGCTAAGTCGGCCCAAAGACTTTGGCCCTTGCACATGATCCTTGTTCTACATCCAGCTTCTGTTGGCACCTGCTGCAGGCCTCTCTGTTCGTGAAGGCCGAGAAGTGCGAGTTCCATGCCACCTTCGTCTCCTTCCTGGGGTACATTATCAGTCCAGACCGCATGGAGATGGACCCCGCCAAAGACTCAGCCATCACCTGACCCACTCACGCTTCCCGGAAACAGCTGCAATGGTTCCTGGGGTTTGTCAACTTCTACTGAAGGTTCATCCGGCTTTACAGCACCATGGCTGCCCCACTCTCACCTCCTCCAAGGTACCCTTCCATTGGTCCCAGTTCAACTTCTCTCTCCCACGGCTTCCAGCTCACCTGTCACCCAGGTATTCAGCGCACCAAAGAGGTCGTGCAGCGACAGTTCTGGTGGCCCACCTTGTAGGAGGACACTAGTGGTTTTGTCAATGTCTGCCAGATATGCAACCAGCATAAGGCTCCCCACCAGGCCCCTGGCAGTTACCTGCAACCTCTGCCTGTGCCACATCGGCCCTGGTCCCATATATCATTAGACTTTGTGACTGGGCTGCCACTGTCAAGTGTTTTCACCATTATCCTGACAGTGGTAGACTGGTTCAGTAGGATGGCTCACTTTGTGCCTCTACCCAAGCTCCTGTCAGCCAAAGAGACTGCTGAATTAGTTCTGCAGCACATGTTTCAGCTTCACGGCCTCCCATCTGATGTGGTGTCAGATTGAGGTCCCCAGTTCCCCTCTGTATTCTAGTGGCAGTTCTGCAGCCACCACAAGCCTGTCCTCTAGATTCCATCTCCAGTCCAACGGCCAGTCGGAGAGGATGAATCAAGAAATGGAGACGGTGCTCCGCTGCATGGCGTCTAAAAATCCTGCAACTTGGTCCAAACAGCTCCTGTGGGTAGAATATGCCCACAAGACCCTAACCAGCCTCGCCACAGGACTCTCCTCTTGCAGTGTGTCCATGGCTTCCAGCTGCTGCTGTTCCCAGCATTGGAAAAGGAAGCCTCCTGCCCATCTGTCGAGGTTCATCCACTGTTGCTGCCAGACCTGGACCCAGGCCATGGCCGCTCTCCTACAATCTGTGGACCGGTACTCGACGGCCGCTGACTGCCATCGTTCCTGGGCCCCCACTTACCTGGTGGGCGAGAAGGTGTGGCCCTTGACCCAGGACCTTTCACTGAGGGTAAAGTCCAAGAAGTTGGCCCCCAAGTTCCTTGAGCCGTTCGTTATTGAGTAGGTTGGGGCGGCCGTGGCTCAGTGGTTAGAGTCGGTTGTCCAATAACCAGAAGGTTGTCAGGTTCGATTCCCACTCTCGCCACTCAAAAAAGATTGGTGGAACTGAACTAGAAACACATCTCTCCATCCAGAAATACTGTGGTCTGGTAAAAAAAAATAGGCTATAATCCACAATGTCATGGAGGGGGCCACACCCATACCTAGAAGCTTGTCTGTTAGTATGGGAGGCTGTATGGTGTTGAAAGCACTGGAGAAGTCAAGGAACATGATTCTCACATATGAACCAGGCACATCCAGATAAGCATATGCCCGATGCAACATGTACAGAATTGCATCTTCCACTCCTATGTGTTTCTGGTAGGCAAACTGGAGGGGATCAAGAGCCTCAGCAACCTGCAATCTCATGCAAGAACAAGGAGTCTCCTAGGTCTTCATGATATGAGATGTCAAAGTCACCGGTCTGTAGTCATTCAGTTCCACCGGTTGCCCTAATTTGGGCACTGGTATGAGACAGGAAGTTCTCCACAGCACTTTTTCCATTTTTTCCAAGGCTCATATTGAAAAGCCTCTGAAGAGGGACTACTAGTTGACCAGCAAAGTCCCTCAGAAGCCTTGGACAGACTCCATCTTGGCCTGAAGCCCTCCCTGACTTAAGTCTCCTGAGCTCAGCTCCAACCTCCTCTATAGTTAGACACAGAGGTTGTAGCGGAGGGATGGCGACAGAGGTGATGTTGCTATCAATCATAGAGATGGGGGTGGGGGTGCAGCTGGATAGAGGAGGGCTAGTGGTGGGTGTTGCTGCAGATGTGAAGGTGCAGTCAGGTGGAGGAGGAGGCTTGGCGATGCAGGTTGCCATTGAGGTGGAAGTACAGCTGGGCAGTGGAAGCAGTATAGAGGAAGCAGCTGTAGTGGTGGGGGTGGAGGGAGCAGCAGCAGAGGTGGGAAAATCCACACTACCAAACCTGTTGTAATATTGGTTGAAAGTATTGTTCTTCAGTCTGTATCCAGTGATGGTCCTCATGCCCCTCCACACCTCCTTGGTGTTATTGTTCTCCAGCTGTCTCTCCACCTTTTTCTTGTACTCCACCTTAGCTCGACGTAATGTCTTTTTAAGCTCCTGTTGTACACTCCTCCGACTTTCTCTAGCCCTATTCTGGAACACCCTCTTTTTCTGGTTCAGGAGGTCTTTGATATCACTGGTGATCCATGGTTTATTATTTGGATAGCACCTTACAGTCCTGACTGGAATCACAGTGTCCCTACAGAAGTTAATGTAGTCTGTGATGGTGCTGACCCTCCTGTCCATGTCAATGTCCATTTCTTCTTCCTCCAGCAGTACAGCCCAGTCTGTGACGTCAAAGCAGTCTCTCAATGCATCACTCGCCTCTGGTGACCACTTCCTGAAAGATCTGGTAGTAACAGGAAGTAGTAACAGAGTCTAAGAACAGCAAACACACAAAAAATACAATACAGACAGACATTCACTGAGCCCAAGCACCTGTAAGCCTGTGAAGCAATTTCCGTGACAGAATAATGCCAGTGCTGCCTGAGGGCTTCAAGACAGTAGGCATTTGGTTGTCTCCTTTGAACATATACAGTAGATTACTCTAGATTCTCTGAATCTGTTGGTGATATTATTTAGATTCAGTTTCAGATTTCTCTGTCATTGTAAAAAGTACAACAAAATTTTGCAGCAGTTCAAAAGATGCATGTAAGACTACATAAGTAAAAAAAATAGAGAATTAACTAGAAGAGACTTCAAAATAAATAAATAAAGACTTCAAATGAGTAAACGGAAACTAAAAGAGAATGAAAATGAGAAAACTGTTTGCTACTAAAGTGAAATTAGAACAGGGCATGAAATTCAAGTGGCTATAGTGCTTAGTACATCAAGAAGCATTGTTCAGTACACGTATGGCACAAAAGCTATTCTTTAGTCTATTTGTTCAAGATGGGATGTAGCATCTGCTCTACTGAGGTACCTAGAGATAAAGAGGTCCTCCAGTGAGCAACCACTGACTTTGTGGGCAGTATTGATGACTCTCTGAAAAACGTTCCCATTCACTGCTGAGCTGCCGGGTTACCGTATGGAAATGTAGTATGCCAGCACATTAACGATGGGACACCTGGAGAAGGACAAGAGCAGGTTGTTTCTCTTAAGGTTCCTCAAAAAGAAGAGTTACTCTTGTGCCTTCTTTATCAGTGCAGTGGTCAGTTTATCATCCAGGAATAGACCCAGATACCTGAAGGTGGAGATCTTCTCCACACAGTCACTGTTATTCTACTCATAGAACAAGGGATTTTTCATACCATTTTCTTCATATCATAAGATGTGTGGGTTTGAGATTGGTACTGTGCTGGACCCACTGCCATACTTGCCTCGAGTTATTGTTGCGAAGGTGGTCATCAATTTTATTTTTATAGACCGTCTTAGTCTCTCTGATGCCTTGTTTCAGATTAGCCTCGGTCACGCATTACTGTTTCACGTCCCCAAAACGGAAGGCAGTGTTTCTGTCCTTCAGTAGGACCTTGACCTTTCTTGTCATGCAACGCTCCTGGTTGACCTCCACCCGGATGTGTCAGTCAGAGGTGATGGTGTCTGTGCTGTGCAATGTATTCATCCAAGTCCTCAGTTAGAAAAAACACTGTCGTAGTTCTGCAGCCTACAAGAGGCACCTTCAGGCCATATTTCAACAGTCCTTAAAGGAGAATTCCGGCATTTTTACAAACATATCCCATCTGTTGGAGACCAAGGAAAGTTGGCCAAAGGGAAAAACGCAAGAAATTTTCATGCCCGCTGCGCAAAGTTGTCCGATTGCGCTGATTTCCATGAAAGCGGGCTCTATCGGGCAAGCTTTTAACGTTTCCTGAGGCTCTTAACGTGTATCAAAATACTTTTTACCGAATTGGCCATGGTGTCAGTAGCAATACAATTCAACCCAGGGGCTAACCATACCATTAGCTAGCACAGACATTATACATTTTGAGATTTCAAAAACTGCGCACCTTACCTCTCTCAGCTTCCGTGTTCCACAGGCGTGCGCACAAATCGATCGCCGAAGTCATACACTATAGTATTCCAAAATTGTCTTTTTGTCCACCAAAAACGACCCTCGGGAACCGAACTACACATTGCCATGTTTGTTATTGTTTCTTATCGAAAAACTGACTCGTTTCAACACCCATTTTCGCCGTGATGTCATGACGTGTCTCATGACTGCTTGAAGGAGCGCACCTTCGCCCATTATTCAGCTGTGGGAGATAAGAACCCTCGGGATTTTATTGGAAGCACGTCCTGGACTTGAACAGTTGAGAAAATGAGAGTGTGTGCCTTTCCGAATTGCGGCAACATAATGAGGAGGTATTTGGCCTTGTGTTTCCATCGCCTTCCCGTCCGCAACCGGCAGACTTTACCTCTGTGGCTTGTTGCACTTCACATGGATCCGAACACTCCTCTGAAAACACTTCACGAGAAAGATCATCGTGTGTATCAATGTGTAGTTCGGTTCCCGAGGGTCGTTTTTGGTGGACAAAAAGACAATTTTGGAATACTATAGTGTATGACTTCGGCTATTGATTTGTGCGCACGCCTGTGGAACACGGAAGCTGAGAGAGGTAAGGTGCGCTGTTTTTGAAATCTCAAAATGTATAATGTCTGTGCTAGCTAATGGTATGGTTAGCCCCTGGGTTGAATTGTATTGCTACTGACACCACGGCCAATTCGGTAAAAAGTATTTTGATACACGTTAAGAGCCTCAGGAAAGGTTAAAAGCTTGCCCGATAGAGCCCGCTTTCATGGAAATCAGCGCAATCGGACAACTTTGCGCAGCGGGCATGAAAATTTCTCGCGTTTTTCCCTTTGGTCAACTTTGCTTGGTCTCCAACAGATGGGATATATTTGTAAAAGTGCCGGAATTCTCCTTTAATGAAGAACGTTTTACCTGAGGACGGTGTATACTGGTAGAAAAAACAGGGATATGAAGTCAGACTGGCCCATGGAGCTGTTATCACCCTGTAGCCCTGTTTGATGTTTGAATTGACTTTATCAAGAAGATTGTTACCCTTGGTAGTGCATTTTACATGCTGTTAGAGTTTAGGGAGTGCTGCTTTTAGGTCAGCATGATTGAAGTAGCCCCCTATTACATATACAGCCTCAAGATATTTGGTCTGCTGGTTGCATATGGTACTGTGCAAGTAGCTGAGCTAGCATTAGCAGCAGTAAACTCCCATCAGAGGTATAAGGGCCTGCATGTAACATTCAGATACTCCAAGCCTCAGGTACAGTAACTATCTATCGTCTTGGTACCGGCACCAGCTGCATTTTACATGAATGCATAAACCCCCTGGTCTTCCCAGAGTCTCTGTTTTTGTCCTGGTAATGAATGATTCGGCCTGCTACTTCCATGAATGCATCGGGTATTGTTGAGTTAAGCCAGGATTCTGTGATAAGCAAAGCACAGCAATCCCTGGCGAGTTTGTTGTCTGCCAGCTGTAGCCTCAGTTCCTCTATTTTATTGGAGATGGATCTTCTGTGAGGAAAAAACAGGGGAGCAGCAATTTGAGGGGCTTCCTAAATACCCTGTTTAGCACGCCTGCCCGGCAGCTTTCTGCCCCTCTGCCACCTCTTTCTCCTGTTCGCCGGGGCAGTGATCCATGGAAAGTCCTAGCTGTTCTGCTGGTATATCACAGGAGCAAAGAAATGTTGTAACATTCCATTTATTCTGTAATCTATGACTCAAGAGGTCATGTCAGCTGTAGGTGATCTTTGCCCAGCAAACCATGGTTGAAATAATTGAATAAACATGTGAAAATAAACTCTGAGCCGCTGCGCAAGTGCGCACCACCCTCTTAACATCTTAAACGGGAGTGTTTGGTCTTTGCGAATGTAGCAGCATAGACGTGCCTTTCTATGTTGTCACAGCTGCTTGCCACCAGTGCTGGTTGCAGCCAATCAATGAGGTGGCGACTATTAAAGTGCCGGTCCTCCCGCAGGTTCTTCCTCTGCGTATTGTCACCGGACTCACTTCCATGTCAAATCATTTGGCCTGACAGGTATGGCTGCCCGATGCTTCATCGCGGTGCTTGTTTTCTGTGTGCTCATGGTGCTTGTTGTGCCATAGGGTGACTGCTTAGGTGCTGTTCCCTGCCCCTTTGTATGCTGCTGTGTGGGCTCCATTGGTGAACGCCAGCGGCGGTTTCCGAGCTCTCTCTCGCCCTCCCTCCGTTGTTGTGCGTGTATGTGTGTTGCGGCTACAGGTATATGTTTGTTTTAAACACACACCGCATACGCTGATCATTTAGTGCTGCTAATAGCGTTTTGTCTACAGCAGTGATACTCACTATTTTTTTCACAAGAGCCACATTGGCAGAGCAAAATCAAGGGAAGAGCCACTTGTACAACAACATACTAAGTCCCCTTTTGCAAATATGCATTTCTACATATAAAACATCCCACAAAAAAAGAAACAACACAACCAATACATTTTCTATTAAGACCATATTTACCTTAATACTGGGATGAGCGGAAGCTGGCCTGCATGTCTTTGACTTTCTTCATGTTGTATTTGTAGTTTGTTGTTGTAATCATAGTGAGACATTTAAGATGAGCATGGTTTTTGTGCTGGTTTTTGCCCTTTTTTAATTAAAAACCGATCCATTGTGCCTGCATCTCGCGCTGGCTAAAGGAGCTAGCATGCTCTGCGGTCAAGTGTAACGGTGGTTTAAGCGGGCTGCGTTGCCAGGTTTAACAGTTCCCCCTTTAGGAAACAGCCTTAATTAATACTTAATAAAAATACTTAATACTGTGCAGTATTCGTTGTATGTTATTTAAAAAAAATAATTGTTACCATATTGTTATAAGCTACTATGCGAGTGCGAGCCGCCAATTAAAGCTTGAGGAGCCGCATGTGGCTCGCGAGCCGCGCAATGAGTATCTCTGGTCTACAGGGTACCGCAATCAGCTCACTGGAGCTGCTGCTGCTTTGTTGGGTGTTTAATTTGCTCAACTTCACCGCTCCGCTTCTCTGCTGCTTGTCTGCTACTTGTCTGCTGCTCGTCTGAAGCGGTTGCGTTTTGCTGCTGCCTCTCAGCCACCTTGTCTTTGTCTGCCTGGCCTACCAGATGATTGAGAAAGGCATAAATACCTGGAGTTGGTTTTAAAGGTCCCATGGCATGAAAATTTCACTTTCAGAGGTTTTTTAGCCTTAAAATGAGTTCCTCTAGCCTCCTTAAGTCACCCCAGTGAGTAGAAATTGCGAAATGTATTCACTGAGCAGTACAGCATTTCCTCCATGTTTTGAATAGAGCGCCTCCAAGTGTCTCGTTGATTCAAGGCTCCTGGTTTGACGTCATGCCAGGATAGAGCTCATCAAAATTTCCCACCCCCTCTCTCCGCCACGCCCTCTGTCTCCACCCACTGCTGGTAAACTACCTGTATCTTACCCGCCCAACTCATGTGGAGTAGACCGAGACTCGCCAGTTACGACTGAAGACAGAAGATACAGCAATGGCTTCCAAACGACGTTACCATGCGAAATGTACTGTGCCAGGATGTGAAGATGAAGAGAAGAATCTGTTTGCGCTTCCATCCTCTGTCCCTTTGAAAACGGAATGGCTTAATTTCATTTACAAGGGACAGGTGCCCATGCATGTTCCAAAGAGTGTCAGTGTTTGCGCGACACATTTCACAGAGGAATGTTTTTACAACTTGGGACAGTACAGGGCAGGTTTTGCCCTACACACCTGAAGTTGAAGCCTGGATCAGTGCCAAGCCTTGCCGGTCCATCAGCTACCCACACCGATCAAGTAAGTCATAATTATTTGCTAGCCGCTAGCACTTTATGGGTGACAGCTAACTAGCCAACATTAGCTGTGGAGGTATTTATCCATGAAACCTACAATGCGCTACAAAACCAATACTCTGTTAAACTGGTTAGATTTGGAAAATTGGTTGTAAAACAAGACATTTGTCTTTTGACCAAGTATCTTACGTGTAGGGGACTACATAAAGCATGAATACTTAGGTAAGCAAGTCTAGTTATTGGCATGTTCTGCGACTAGATAATTGTCTGTTACACGGAAAATGACGCCCGACGAAAAAAAATCATATTTTGTAAGCCTTTCTTTCGATTGGTGACTTTATATTTTGTAAGCATTTGTTACGGTTTGGTGACCTTTTAGTTTTAGTTTTTTTTTTTACGTCGAGTCGTTTCTGCGTCTTTCGTGTGGGATACGCGATCGGGTGTTGTGGTTAGGTGAAGGGTAGGGATGTTTAGCAAACGTTTGCTGACTACCCTCGAACATACACCATTATGTGTCTGTCAATTCGAACACAGTTTTGACTTCAAATCTGTCGTGACTCGTCAGATTATCACGAGTGTAGTGCTCGGCTTTCGAACCATGAGATGTGTGCTCTCTGTCTGCATCAGGTTCACTCTTCACTGGCCAGCACATCAAGTGCTCACGTCCAGACATCCCGGACCAGGGATGCTGCCTGCCAGACTGAGCCCATTGTCACTAGGACTGCAGCCACTCAGAAATCTTTGAAGAAGCCCCTCTTCAAGAGTGAATGTATGTACTTGTCACTTTCAGTATAGTTACTGTAGTGTAGTTTCAAAATTGGTATTTCTCTTATCCTTTGTGTAATGTTTCATTACTTTCCTCACTTAAATGTCTAAAATATCTTTCGGACTCAGCTGTACAGGCAACTGTCCGTATGCATGATTGGGAGGGTGGGACATCCAATGTGGACCCGTTGTGTCTGTCGTCAACACCTGTAAGGAGACCTGCAAAAAGACCTCGCCTAGAGCTGGAGGAAGAGCTGGATGATCCATTCGAGGGTACAAGCTCTACATTCAGTGTTCCAATGGAACAGGATGCCACATATGATCCTGCCAAGACAGCAACTACACTGGATTCTACAATACAGTCGTAAGTTACTGTATAAATGTGCAGCACACTAATGATCAAGTTTTTGAGCACCATGTCTTTTCATAATCACTGTCTATTCATGACATGACCTTTACAATATAAAGCTATTTGCTGGACATGCATGAATTGAATTGATACCCATACATTTAAAATTAAAAAAACTTTTGACTAGTTGTGTACATATTACTATCACTCTCCAAGTGCCATTCTTACATGCTTTATACCTACTTTCAAAAATGTTGTTTTATTTGTTACTACCATTAAAAGCAGCATTTAAATGTTTCAACATGTTATGTAAATCTCAGCTAATATCACTTTTCCTGATGCTGTCTTGAAATCAGATTTTAAAAAAGTAATGAGAACAGCTTTTATAGCATTTTGGAAAAGAGCTTTTCATATGCTCTCCCATGATGATGCATGTGTCTCTACCAGCTAACCCCCACCACCATGACAAATCCATGGATGATCCAGCATACATGCTGGCTCTGCCGCCACTTCTCCTAGTAGTGCTGTGACCTAATAAAGATTAGAACTAGACATGGTAAGTGTCATTTCAGGAACAGGTAGATCCAAATGTTGTAGATCCAAATGTTTACAGTGTTACCTGAGGGATCTCCATGCAGCATCTATTCTCCCTTTCTGTGGGCATTGTCTCGCAATTTCCACATTGACACCTATTATTAAAAAAAAAGACAGTGTAATGATATTCTGTTTTCAGGTAATGCCGGCAAATATAACAATGAAACATCTTTAGTGGCAAGTAAATGAGTTAACAGGTGAGCATGGAGAATAATTACATGCTGGTCAGACTACTATCATGTTTTTTGCATGCCAGAGTCTACTGTATAACTACATGGGCAACGAACAGCTGGCTGTTCCCAGTGAAGACAGGCTACTAAAAAGGTGTACACAGAAATATGTAGCATAAGTTTCACTTCTTGTAGTTACACTTTGGATCCAGCACATGGTTGAGGATATGATGAGGTATGTTTTTTTTATTATAGCATGTAAACCTTTTTGTCTAGATAAACTTGGTTATAAATCGCTCCCCTTATGTCAACACTGGGTTGATCATAAGCGGGTGGAGAATCATTTGCCAAACAGGACAGTGTTTGTGGGGATAAAAAGTCCAGTGCAATTTTCATGAAATTACCCACCGGCGTTTATTACAGTTGTTTTTAATAACATAATGTTGTAATGTTGTAATAATGTTGGCAATGTGTACTATGGGAAATACTTTGGCAGTGTTACTGTTGTACAATGCAAGGCGACATTGAGAAAGTTACTTGGTGTAGAGACTGGAGATGCCAGCAGCCATACTCACTAATGTTAGCACTGCAAATACGTGCCCACATTGCAAAATAAGTTGGGAACTTATACGTTTTGTAAGGAAAAATAATATTTTAGGTAGTCCTGATGAAGTGACTACAATTTCTGCTCTAATTAGGCTACCGTAGGCTAAGCGACTGCTAGTATTTGCGCACCTCAGTGGTTCGGACCGACCCAATTATAAACGTTTCCAGACATAACATTTCAAACTCACCATTCTGAGACGTTTTGCTGAAGGCGCTGCTGATCTGCAGTTTGTTGCTGAACTGCCTGCGCCTCGGCTTCAGGATCCGATTCCGGGTGGAAGGCGAACGGTACGATGGTTTGCTCACCTGCCATTTCTATTTTTTTATTTCCTACTAGCAGCTAACATGCGCGGAGCCAAAACAGATGAATCAGACACGCCCCCATTCAGCCATGACACACCCCTCGCGCTCCTCCTTGCTTCTCATTAGGAAAACAGGGCACTGGAGAAAGCGCTGAAATGCGGCTTTCTTCTAAGAGGCCAAATCTGCGTTTTCCGGGTTAATTTTGAGAACGCCTGCGGATATAACATCCTGAAGCCTCCGAAAGACCATTTAAAGCGCCGCTACTATACCATGCCATGGGAACTTTAAGCTTTTCTTTTATAAACTGTTTGTCCTGAGTTTGTAGTTTCTTTTGTTCTTTTACTTTTGTTAATTGTGATTTGTTATCGACTCAGTTTATTACTTTTTCGTTTTGTTTTATTTATTTTTGCATTTTCTAATTTGTCTTTCTTTTGCAGTTGCTGGTGGCCAGTGGTGGCGGTGCTGGTGTCTTGGTGGTGGCCTCCCCCTTCCTGTTTTGTTTTGCTGGGTCTGGGAAGCAGGTTTACGTTGTAGTGTGTGTCTGGCACATGGGTGATTTTGGTTGTTTGCTTTATTTTGGAGTGCCCCTTATTTGCACTAGCTCTTGTCCACTCCCTTGGCCCCAGCATTAATTCAGTTTTACTTTTCTGTGAATGTGATCACTTTTTAACCAAGCTTTTATAGAGTAATAAAAGTTGTATTTTAAACCATGAACCTCGTCCCATGCTGCCTGAGTGACTGACCTGTGTGCCTTTAATCCAGTAAACTAATTCTCTGGGTGCAATTCCCAGGGTGGCGTTGTTGGTTTCCCTGATTTTCCCTCAAGTTAAAACTAGTTTTATTTAGTTCCTCCCCTTCCTCGCCACACAATATTACGCATAGGACCATTATTCTGAAATGCAGAAAATATTGCTGAACTTCTCACCATTCATACTTCTAAGAGGCTCTGCCTCTCCAAGGTCCTCTTTGTATGCCCAGTTATGTTACTGAGTTGTTGCTAATTAGCCCATTATTATTTGCAACATGTTCCCTCAACTGTTTTACTTTTTGTATGTGTTCTACTTCTACAGCTTTTTGTTGCCCCTCTCCCAACGATTTAATGTGTTGCTGCTGAAAAATTCAAGATGAGTCAATATTTTTCATCAAACAGCAAAATGTTTCACTTTCACATTTAATATATTTTCCATGTTCTATTTTGAAAATTATATTGGTGTATACTAATTACAAATCATTGCGTTCTGTTTTTATTTATATTTTACCCTGCATTCCAATTTATTTCAAAATTTGATAGTAGTTTCTCACTTCATGACACGCAACCACAACAAGCCTGAAAGCGTTGAAGACTTGCTGCTTCTAAGAAACAAATGGGTTGAATTTTGCTGTGACTCAATTCCAGGGCTTTGTCACAGGCCCTTCCTGATCTTAAGAGAGAGAAAAGAATATGGCTACAGGGTCGAAACTGCTGGTTCGAACTGCATGGAACAAGTCTTGACTACTTCCTAATCCTCCTTAATGTGCGTTTCCTGGAGAGGGGATTGTCTGCTTGGTACTGTGGTAACACTGTTGTACCAACCAGCTCTTTTTGTATCATCTGTCCCTGCGTTAAGACCACCACCCCCCACCATGCAAACACATATTCACAAATCCAAATACACATTTTTTCCTCTATTCCTTTACTGCCCCCTCCTCCAAACACACACACACACACACACAAATTCTTTTCTTTCCTCTCTTTTCCTTTGACTTCCACAGACACTAATTCCATTTCTTCAAGGACAAGCATCTCACAGCACATCATCTGAATAAGACTTTGATTCAGTGTGGCCTCCCAAGGCTTAAGTCCACAGAGCGCTTCTTTCCAAGTCTCTTTATAATGTTCTAAAACCATCCTAGTCCCATCAATAAATATTAACATCCAGAGGGATGAGATATGCTTTGGTTTGGCCATCAATTCACCACATGGGTCTCAGGGTGGCTGTCTCTTAGCTGACACTCAGGAGAGATTGCTGAGCAAAACTGGTGACCCACACTTTAAAACTCAAAAACACTTTGTGCAGTTCATGTAGATGTCATTTAGGAAATGTCCTCAACAATTGGTTCATTAAATCAGATGTCAGACTGTTGTTTCAGTTATTGCTTGGGTGGAAAAAGTTGGAATTTTTACAGTTTTCTCTTTAAGCTTCAGTTCTGACATCCAAAGTTGATTAGTTTTGTACAAAGAATTACGAACCATAACAGTGATACTAGACCTAAAATAAATAGCTTTGGTGATTTACGCATAACACCACTGATGTCTGTGAAAAATAAATGTGAATCTGACATCCCAGCTGGTGCATTATTGTATTTGTGGCCAATGCAATATAGTTTTTTTATTCTATTTTTCAATATTCAGTGAAGAGTCAGCCAATTACCATTACATGCTGTAATACTGATAACATGTTCTTAACATGAGACATCAATTTTCATATCTTAAATAGATGTTATTTTAACACTTACACTTTTTACTTAAGTACATTCAAAATATATCAACTATCTAAATGTCGACAGATAATCAAATTCATAAATGTTGAACAATGCCAGATCAGAAGCTCACAAATGACTAAAGTCTGCGGGTGTGTGAGGATCACAAAATATGTGAGTAATCATTTGGTGCATAACTAATCAGTTCTATGTTTCTGAACACTAGAATCACTAGAACTATCCTGTACGAGAACAAACACAAACACTGACATGCATTGTCACATTACAACAGTCTCAAATAATCATATCACATATGTTTTGTATGTTGATACGTGTTCAGTGTCACTTTGTCAGGCATATATTTGAATATATTTGCCCTATAATCTTTTCTAGTTTCCTGTAGGTTATATGATTAAGGTTATGTTTACACTTGATAAGCTTATCAGGGGTTGCAGTATTGCTTTCCGTGTTTTCCTGATATTCATACCTCTTTTGTAACCTGGGAAAATACACAAAGCACAGCCTGTAGACAGAAAATCAGAATGCCTGGTCATACTTCATTTACTCATTAGTAAAATCAAGGTGATGAAGACCCCATTCAACACTTTGTTGCCATATGGACATGTTCATAGCAATAGTTTTTTTAATGCAAACTGTAAGACGGGGTGAAAAAACAATGTAGTATAAATTTCATGGTATATGTGAGTAGAGTTGTGAGACAGTTAAAAATGTTATGAGGGCACAATTAATTCGATTGAATTTTGATTTCTAATAAGCTTTTTCTGGTTACCCCCTTGATTTACAACATTTGTCTTGCAAACATGGTAATCAGAATACAAAAAGTAGGTTAGAAGGGTAATTTACTCACCAATCAAAATAACAATAATACACTTAATCTTTAAAAGCCAACTGTTAATACTAATACTAACTTTTGAAGACAAGAGGCTGGAGGAACCGGCAAGGCAGGGGCCCTGCTGGAGGCTGTACAGTAGACCAGAGAAACTGGTAAGAAGGAGACCCCTCAATGGAGGAGCTGGGACTCCTGTGGGAGTCAACCTAGTGGACCAACAACGAAGGAGCAGATACCTCTGCAGCAGACGACCTGACTTGTTACTAGACATCACGACAAAGGAGCAGAGATCTCTCGGAGGGACGACCTGGTGAACGACCAGACATCCAGCAATGGAGGAGTTTGAGCCTTTCTGGCAGGCGGCCAGACGTCCAGCCACGAAACGGCAGGTATCTCACTAATGGCAGGCCCAGTAGACAACTGGACGTCAAGCGGAATAGGAGCCTCTCAGGCAGGTGGCCGGATGTCAGGTGGAGTAGAACCCCTGAGAAGGCAGGGACTGTGACTTAAGGTTCTAGCATGGTTGCCGCGTATGCTAGCGTGAGCGGTGTTGATGACGTCACGATTTCGTGCCCGCAATATATAGTGGCGCAAGTCGACGCGCCAGTAGTTGCAATTTTCTCCGTCACAGAGGTGGCGCTGCTACGTGAAGGTTACCGCTACTCTACAACCACGAAAGTCGAGAAGAAAACAATGCCTCTGTCAAGAGCAGGAATACTGTAATTAATGATACTGCTGCAGTATTCGGATCATTTTAATTTTTTAATTCAGTTAAAAGAGGTGAAGGTCTGAAGCCCCCGGCATCACCACTTGGAGTCTCTGCCTTCTTCTTTGCCTTCACGTATCTGTCCCGTAGCTTCTTCCACACATTCTTACAGAACTCTCCCTCTTTCCCCAAAGTTCTGCCAATCTCTGTGCAGCAGTTTTGGGAGTTTACGTGCTCCCTGTGCTGTTTCACTGCAGTTTCGTACAGCTGCCTGTACAAACGCACCTCCTGACTGAGCCTGGCCTCAAAATGGTCCATCCGGTCTGTCGTTGTTGGCGCCGCCAAGTTACAAAAATCGAGTGCTGCACGACAACATCTTTTCAAGGGAAGCGGACTGGACTGAATGGACTGAAGCTCTGAAGGCAGGAGCTCTCGAGACTGAAACACTGAAAGCTGCCTTGCAGGAGACTGAAGCTCGGAAGGCTGCAGCGCTGGTGACTCAGACTCGGAAGGCCTCTGTGCTGGAAAATGAGGCTCGGAAACCCACTGAACTGGAGACTGAGGCTCTGAGGGCAGCAGAGCTGGAGACTGAAGCACAGAAGGCTGCCGTACTGGAGATCGATGCACCTAGCAGTAATAGTGAACTCAAATATGAATTAATGTGGAACGTAATCTTTGGGAGGCCCAATTAACATGTGTGTGAATGTTGACTCAGAGACACAGATTTGGGACTTCCAGACTAGTAAGAGACAGACATTACCTTTATTTACAATAACCATTGTCCTTTGGAGATGATTTGAGGGACTCTCTCCCACACGACCTTTCCCTTATCTGTCACGATGTAGCTGGAGAACTTTAACGCCCTGGTACCAACTAGCAAAGCTATCAGTGAATAAAAAAAGGAGCCTTGTTATGCAAAGGTAGAGTGAGGGTCCTCAGACAGACCAAATGTTCTCCATTTCTGGACATGTAAATCAAGGAATGCCATGACACCTATTTTACCCTTTAAGGCAGGCAAAAACAGTGATTTTTCATGCAGTGGTCAATTTTGAGATTTTGGACCAGTCTACTCCTTCAATATGTATTCTTTCAACCTGCTATAAAGAAAATGTTGAAAACATACATTAAAATGTTTATTTTATTACATTTTGTTTTGTCGTGGCAGCACGTTTCGCCCAAATTGATCAAGAAGTTAGCATTTCAATGCGCCATGCCGACCTTCGTCTATTTACTGAAGTCTGTCATGACTGGTATAGTTCTGAAGCTCTGAGTCTCCTGCACAATGATATGTAACGCAAATAATGGCACTTCCTTGGATTTATAACTAATGACAAAGTCTCATTGGCTACTTTACAGAAGGATTTGTTAATAAATCATTCCTGCCCTGATTTATGTGACATTATAATAAAAAAATATATGGCAAATATCGATGTTTTTAAGGCTATGGACAGTATATTTTGATTTCCTAGGTAATGAAAGCAGATATCCTGAAATCCTCCTGTAATGTTCTTTTCATCTTGTGTGTAAACAATATGAAGAAGGCTCGTGTGCCCTCATATAGAGTGTGCCCTGGGCGGTCGCCCACATTGCCCATAGCAAAAACCGGCCCTGGTGTTCAGAGCTAACTAACAGGGTTAGTGCCAACCAAAAGTAAGCTCGAACATCCTCTTCTATCCTAGATGGTACGGTGTCTCGAGAGATGCAGTGTTAAAAATGATAAATGACTTCAAAGTCGTTAACCTTCAGACTGTAAATAGTGACTAGAATTCCAGTACATTTCTCCATTCTCTTGCCCATTACTCAAACCACAAGGCTCTACCTTACACCGCCATACATAGTTTTTACCATACACTTGTCCTGTTTGTACTTTAAGGTTCATGGTTTTAGTTAAATATTTCAATAATTAGTAAATATATAGTTAACAAGTCGTTGTTGAACTCGAGTAGCACAATGAGACTGATAAAGATTAATGAAAATGTTTCTTCTACCGAAGGATGGTACCCCTGTTATCAAGGTTTATCTTATGTAATAGTGAGTACACTACACACTAGAGGTGCTGACACTGGTGCTGACTTGAGCTGGAGCAAAAACTCAAACAGAGGCTCAGAAGCTTGCAGAACAGGAGAAGTCTGTGGCACAGATGGTGCAGGGGGGCAAGCAAACTTTGGAGCTTTGCCTCCTTCTGGAACATCTCTTACTGGACGGCGTCTTGCGTGGAGCATCATGGCTGACCCCCTCAGAGGAAAAAGAAAAAGAGGTGTCCAACCGGACCTCTATGGTGGCAACACCCACCCGCAAACAACAGTTGAGCCAGGCAGCAGGGAGACAGGCGAGCCATGGTCTAACCCACAGCCCTTCGATCTTTGTAAGCCATAGACTTAATTAAACTTGGCTTTATGGAAGAATAGCCAGAAAAATGATTGCATAGATAAAAATAAAGATGTGTTCAACTCACAAAACACATATACTGTGGTCAAATTAAATTTAAATTTAGATGATTTTTTTAAAAATCTACGTGTAGTGCAAAAAAAATATCTCTTATCATCCTGAGAACATCTTCTCAGAGAAACATGGCAGAGGTAGCAATATGTTGTGGGGATATTTCTCATAAGCAGCTCAGGAATTTGTCAGAATTAAAGAAATGATGGCAGCACTAAATACAATTAAATCATTGATAAAAAATCCATTCTATCAGAGAAATGAGACTGGGAGAGAGTTTCTCTACTGAGCATTAGACCAATCCAAAGCATTCAAACATTTTGAGGAAAAACATTAATGCCATGAAATGGCTTTGTCAAAGCCTACCAAAGCCCAGGACTGAATTGAAGTAAGAATCTGTGGTCAAATGTAGACATTGCTGTACTGTATTAGCCCACAATAATTGCCCTGGGGTGTTTCAGGATGACTGCAAAGTGGCCAAACTTGTCTCTATAAAGTCTTTAATAAATTCCAACAAAGTTCAGGTATTGAGCTGAAGTGTCTTTTATTCTTTTGATTTCATTATCTGTGTGTGGGATTTAAAATTTAGCAGACGGAATTTAAAAGAATAATCGAGTAATTATTTAGCCTAGCTTCATTCAATTCTAACAATAAATGTGTAGAAGTTGCTCAGGTGCTCTCTTTTAATGAAATCACTGATGAATATCACGAGAGAAATAAAACCTTCAGACATACTCAGGATTTCTTATTTTTCACACCCATACAGTGCAAAACTTAACGTAACTCCAGCAGCATAAAACTGTCACACTCAGTCCTCTTCTCTTGTCCCTAACTCCCAGCTCCCGCCCCTGAGCCCAGATTCATTACAAGCTGTGGCCATGGTATTAAGATATGGACGCATTAACAAAGTTGTCTCTGTATCTTAATTGAATCTACCCCTGCCAGTGCCGAATCTGGATTATGTTTACCTGAAATATAAGCAGCTCAGCAGACAGAACATGGACTCACTGATAAAACACTGGGTTGTCCCCCCTCTCCAATCCTAATCCCCAACTGTAATTTGGCCCTCGATGGATGTAGTCGTAGTGATGGGAACCCCTGATTGGGACCCATTCGAAGAACAGGGAAAGCATCTTCAAGTAAGTTCATTTATTACACAGTGAAGGTGTGTGTGTCTGTGTGTGTGTAATGTCTTTCTCTCTGTGTGCAGGAAGCTAACATAAACTGAAAGTATCTGCTTTAATGAGCCAACTTTGCACTATGTTAAACCTTCTGAAGGGCTTTGATTGTGTAATATCTTCCTTACATGTTCTTAAGCAGAATTCAATATAGGTCTTTAAGGCTTTACAAGGTGTCCCATAAGACATTTCTACATGTGATTCCTTTATGGCAGAACACCATAGCCAAAGTAGAGATACTAGAGTAACTAGAGTTTATCATAAACCAAATTAAGATTAGGGAGAAAAACAAATCAAGTAGAAGGTCAAGTTTTAGTGACCCCATGCCCTGCTGGTCAGCTGCCACATATTTATTTCGGTTATAGTGGAGACATGTCCCTATAGGAACCATATCAATCCAGAATGTCCATATTGAATCTATGGATTTGGAGGCTTACTAGGTGCCATAATACTGATGATATTCAGAAGTTGGATTTTATTGCTCCTCAGATCCATCACTGACATACTAAAATTGTTAGAAATGTAATGTATTATATAGTGATGGGCAACAATGTTCAACTTCTCGAAAAATCTTTAAACTACAAGAAATTGAATAGTTTATGCAACCATTGTATTGTTATAGAACTTTTTGATTTAACCAGCAGCTGGTAGTAATGCGTTACTACCATTACAAGGTAGCAATAATGCACACAGCTATTCTCAGACCGCCATGAAAGCAACAGCAGAAGAGTGCTTCACCACCGCCAAACTCCAGTAAAACCTGTCTGGCACAGTGAGCGTAGGTGCTGATGATGCTCCAACAAGAAAAATATGCTGAAAAAGGAAGATTTGTTAAAGTTCCAAAAAAAGCAAAAGAGAATGTCATTCAGTATAAATCTTTCCAACTAAACCTAGCATGCCTTAACTTTACCATGACAATGAACTGTTAATTAAGTGCGGAGCACCTATCGCACTTCTTTTTTTAACCCATTTATGAAACAGTTTGTGGCAAATACAATGATGTATGGCACATTTTGAAAGAATTTTTATAAGAGCATTGCAAAAGAACATGATGGCAAAGTAAACAGGCATTGCAATAAGGGTGACTGGTTGTGGGGGTCGCTGTCGAAAGTAAAAAAATTGCTGTAAAAATAGTATTTTCACTTGAAATGTCATTTCCACTGTGGTATATGTGCAAGTTTTTAGAAAAACATTATATAAAAGATCCATTTTGTCCTAGTTAGATGTTGGATTGTCTCATCAACAATTGTAGTGAAGCTCTTGGATTCAAATGCCGTCAGTGTCAGGATCTGGGTTTTTAGTTATGTTTTTTGGAGTGATTGGTGTTATTTTTATTTAGTACTTAGTGTTTTCTGTATTTAGATCAGTCTTTATTTCACCTTAGTTCTGTTTATTCAGTATTCAGTTACTTGTCTTGTCTTGTCCCCTGATCTATAATACTAGTCTGGGTTCCTCACCCTCATGGTCACACTCCCTTTCCTGGTTCCTGGTTTTTCCCCGTCAGTCCCCTCTGCTAGTATTTGAGTCTGTTTTGTTATTTTCTTAGTTTCATGTTCAGTTTAGTTTTTTCCTTACTCCAGCTTTGCTGCGCCTTTTGTTTATCTTTGTTAATAAATCCTTTAACGTCACTTTTGCCTCCCATCCGTGTCTGCACCGGGGTCCTCCCATAACACACCATGACAGTCAGTGGTCTTTTCTTTTATCATCCTTTCCTAAGGTGTAGTTATTGGTTGTCTACCAAGCTAAATGATCAAAGCATCGCTCAGCAATTCCTTGCAATGTTGTACAAATCGATGGAAGATTTGTTCCAAGCTAAAAGTGACATGGAAATGTTTGTATACTAAGTCACATTGACATGAAAGATTATCAATGTGACTTTTAGAGTTCCAAGGATTGATAAAGCAGCAGACAGCTATCTGCAATGTGAAGACATGGCTATGAATTCATGTTCTTACATGAGCATGCAGCTTCTTACCATGCACCTCATATTTCTTGAGTCGTTTACTCCAGGCTGGCAGCATCTGCATGAGCATGCATCCATTTACATACAGTGTCTTGCGAAAGTATTCGGGCCCCTTGAACTTTTCAACCTTTTGCCACATTTCAGGCTTCAAACATAAAGATATCAAATTTAAATTTTTTGTGAAGAATCAACAACAAGTGGGACACAATCATGAAGTGTAATGAAATTTATTGGATGTGTCAAACTTTTTTAACAAATAAAAAACTTAAAAGTGGGGCGTGCAAAATTTTTCTGCCCCCTTGCGTTAATACTGTGTAGCGCCGCCTTTTGCTGCAATTACAGCTGCAAGTCGCTTGGGGTATGTCTCTATCAATTTTGCACATCGAGAGACTGAAATTCTTGCCCATTCTTCCTTGCAAAACATCTAGAGCTCAGTGAGGTTGGATGGAGAGCGTTTGTGAACATCAGTCTTCAGCTCTTTCCACAGATTCTCGATTGGATTCAGGTCTGGACTTTGACTTGGCCATTCCAAAACCTGGATACGTTTATTTGTGAACCATTCCATTGTAGACTTGGCTTAATGTTTTGGATCATTGTCTTGTTGGAAGAGAAATTTTATTGAGTTTTTTATTTCCAGTCAACTCGTGCATGCTCAGGATGGGAGATTGGATTGAGCGGACATTTTGGTGCAATTGGTTGGTTTCCTTAGCTAGGCTACTTTTTTTGAATTGGCTCTGTATGTATGAATTGAACTAATTTGGAATGTAATGAATTGGATTGTATCTTTGAAGTGCCCTGAGATTGAATTCCACTGTAATCCCGAGTAGCATACATTCACAAGTCACCAAAGTCTCTCCCTACCCCCTTGGCAAGCCACAAGGAATCTGGCCAATTATAAGTCACTTCCCCTAAATCCTATCATCCTCATTAAGAGGTTTCCCCAAGAGAGAGCTGAAATGATTACAAACTATTTGAATTACCATAGGTACAAAGCTAATGTAGAGGTAGCCAAGATTATGAATTAAATCAATGGAAATAATTATGCCATGTTCACATTAAATTCAGAGATTTAATGGAAACATAGGTGTTAGGTTATTTCTTTTTCTTTCTTTCTTTTTTAATCTAAAAACGGCTTAAGTTGCACAGTGTAAAAAAGTTGGTAATTTTATTCTAAAGCTGGAATTCAACAACAAATATTTTATATCTACAGTGTGTGTTTGGAATTTCACATCTAAGCAGTTTAATGTAGATACAATTACCTCTGTTTGATCTGTTAGTGTGTTTCTTTTGAGCTGATATGAGATCTGTTAATTAGGGTGTTGTAAGGAGATGCCCTGGCATCTCAGAGCACAGAAGAAGCCTATCTCCGAAATGTGTGGGAAGTAAGGGCTGAACCATTCACCTACATCCACATCCAAGTCATTTATCATGTTACTTTAGAAGCCATACCCACAAACTAATCTATTGATTGCTTCAGTTGGATAATACAACCACCGCTCACAACCAGACATTAAGCAGAAATAGATCTTTCTTATTATCTCATTTATGTTTGGCATGTGGTCAATGACAAAATTTTCTATAAAGTAAACAGCTCAGAACACAGATTTATACCTAATTTATTCAGACTTTTACCCTTTAAGTAAACATGTGTCTTTGCATTTTTTTTTCATTTTCCTGGACCAATGATGATCATAATAAGTGCTGGTGTCACTTTGGTAAAAGTGTGAAATTTTGAAAAAGTAATTTCATAACACGTACTTTCTTATAGCATTATATACCTTAACCAAATTTTAGAGACAGTTCAGGTAGGTTCACTTCCACTAATCTTTGATAAAAATGGAATATACTCAGTGAAAATGTGCTCTACCAAGTGGTAAAACAGGATGTTAAAGGGTTATAAACTATGTTAAAGGACATAATTTACCCTTTTAAAGAAAAGTTAGAAGTTTGCATTAGGAATGAAAATCTTTAGAATAGGTGGAAAAGGAAAGAGAACTGGAAATACAGAACATCATTGTAATAGAGATTATCTTGCATTAAAGATCATCCATCCATCCATCCATTTTCCATACCGCTGAATCCGTCGGTCGGGTCGCGGGGGGGCTGGAGCCTATCCCAGCGGTCAATGGGCGAGAGGCAGGGTACACCCTGGACAGGCCGCCAGTCCATCACAGGCATTAAAGATCAAATAATGATTTTTCTTGAAAACTATTTTATTTTGGTTACAATGAGGTCAATTTTTAGTTCTGAAAAGCAAACTCACATCTCATATTTCATTCTACTGGCAATAGTAAGAAAAAGTAGAAGTTTAGGGGAAAAAAGTAGCGTTAAGACCACCTTGGTTAAGGATATATCCACATTAGTATTGATGGTCTAAATCTACTCACCCAACAGATACACATACACCATCTCGCACAATCTGGCTATACCCAGATGCCTACAGTTGCACTTTTCTCTTTGTGTAAAGGATAGACAAGCCTCCATGGGGGGGGGGGCTGCATGAGAAATTGCTCTGGATGACGACAGTTGGCAGGGGTTAGGTCTTTTGCCATTTTGTCCTTTACAGGGCATCGTTCCCACATAACCTTTTTCCTTGACCCCATAGCACTAACACAACTCTCCCCATTTTCCCACCCTAAACTCCTATCCCTTCCACACATTTCTTTGTATTGCTGTTGAAGGCTGGGGCACATGATAAGGCACTGTTTGTCTTTTCTTAAAGTGCCCTACCATCACCACAGCTCTCACTATCCTGCCTACACTTTTACCTAATGATTGTACATATTTTAATGCCCCAGAATAGTGAAGAAGTTTAGATGCAAACATCTTTTGATATCATCTTCCTTTTCTAGTTTTGAGCTCATTGTGTTTGAGTTAGGTTTTGTCATATAGTACTGTGTGCGGTCTACTGACCACCTAAATATGATAAAACTTTATGAATGACTTCTATGATTTCTTGGTGGAAATTAAATATGGCTGTGTCCTAATTATTGGATATTTTAATATCCATGTCTGTTGTTCTGAAAAGATGTTGGTCAAAGATTTCTTAACTCTTATCCACTCTTTTAACCTTGTACAGTGTTTTACTGGTCCTAAACATGAACATAACCATTTACTTGACTTGGTTTTATCTACAGGTCTGTCCCTTTTTGATTTGGAAATCACTGCTGTGTTTTCAGATCACAACCTGGTTTTATTTAATATCTCTTTCTAGTCATTTTAAACCTCATGCTGCAAGGTGCTGTCATACGTTTAACCCCTCCCCCGCTGATCAGTGTACAACTGCTTTTAATGATAACATGAATTTTAAAATTTAACATCAATTTTAATACTGACAAATTAACATCGCAGTTTTATGATACCTGTATAAAAGCTTTGGTTGCGGTTCTTTGTCTCGTTTGTCTCTGTGTGGCCCTGGACTGGTTCCAGTGTGTACCCCGCCTCTCGCCCGATGATCGCTATGATAGGCTCCAGCCCCCCGCCTCTGACGGGTTAAGCGGGAACAGAAAAAACTCTTATATAAAGAAACCCTCTTTTAACCTTGGTTATCTGGAGCACGATGTAAAAAGTAATGTTACAAATTTGGGAGTAGTCATGGACTGGGATTTTAAATTTTAGAACCAAATCAACGCCGTTGTGCAGAAAAGTTTCTTCAGATAGCTAAGCTAAAGTCTGTTCTGAAACAGCAAGACTTTGAATTCATGTCTGGACTACTGCAATGGCCTTTATGGTGTGGTTAGTCAGACTTCTCTGTCACGCCTTCAGCTTGATGCTGCTCGCCTTTTAACTGGATTGCACAGACGTGAGCATATTTCACCAATTTCGTCAGTTCTTCATGGCCTTTCTGTGTGCTATAGAATTGATTTGAAAATTCTCCTTCGAGCATATAAATGTCTGAATGGTCTTGCTCCACCCTCCCTCTCTGACCTGCTTCAGCAATATATTCCCTCTCTATCCCTAAGGTCTGCTGATCACCTGACCTTGGGTGTTCCGAAAACTAGGTTAAAGCTCAGAGGTGATTGGGCTTTTGCAATCATAGCTCCCAAACTTTGGCACCAGTTGCCTTTAAAGGGTAAGGCATGCTCATTCTCTCCCTGTTTTAAAATATTTTTTTAAAATCACATGTTTTCTTTTCACTTTTACCATAGTCGGATTTTTTTTCAATTTTTATTTCAAGTTGTTGTTTTACCTTTTCTGCATTTTATGTTTGCTTTTATATGTCTTAGTGTTTGTGTTTTATGTAAGTTTTTAAATTTCTATTTGACTGTACAGCACTTTTTAAATGTGTTTCATAAATAAAGTTAGATTGAATTGGATTGGATTCATACTAATTTTGTATCTCTGAGTTTTATTGTGTGTTCTTTTGTATACAAAGGTGTGTCTATGAGTATGTGTCTATGAGTATGTGTCTGATGCATGTGTCATAAATTATATCTCTGTGTAGGAAGTTAGGCCTGGGAATGAGGACATTTAAGTGAGAGGTAGACCGTGGTTTTACCAGCCATACTGGATGTGCATTCTGCTGTGGTTCAGCAACTAAATAATCTATACATTAATTGTCTTACCCTTTGGTTAATTTTATGCCAAGTACCTTTGAAAGGTAATCAGTAGAAATCTCAGTTCTGATGGCTTTATACTACATTTATCAAGATGAAAGATGAAGGGCACCAAAATTGGTATTTAGTCCAATGATTGATGTATTTCCCTCTTATTGAGGTGATGGTAGGCAACAGCCAATGACTCATGTTGGATACACCGTGACAAAAAGACTACCACAAATTTAATTTTTAGCTACAATATGTTACATTTTGACAACATGGCCTTTGACAATAGCTAAAAGGAGCACATGGTATGTTGTATGGTAATGCTATCAAACCTAGAAAGATTCCCACTGGGTCCTCATATCAAAGTCAGTAAGTGTCTGAAAGCAGGTTAATAATATAACAATATATATACACTTGGCCAGTGTGGTACATCCCAAAATGTGAATAGACTGAGTCAAGACATAGGTTGAGCAAGTTTAACTCAGTAGTTGATCTGTTGTTTTTGTGCTACCCATTTTAATGTTCCTTTTGTGTATTTTAAACTCTAATTTCTTTCCTTGTATTCATTTTATATTACTGCAAATTGTTTGATAATTATTCTAATCTTTTAATTTTTGTATTTTCTTTTGGGCTTTTTATCTCAACTCAACTCAACTCAAACTTTATTTATAGAGCACATTTAAAAAACAACCGAGGTTGACCAAAGTGCTGTACAGGATAAAAGCTGCATTAAAGGTAAAAGTGAATAATGCAACCGTTCCAAGCAGTTAAAATCAATAGACTAAAACACAGTGCAATAAAATAGAATAAAATAAGTTCAAATAAAATACTTTAAAATAAATAAAATAAAGATATAAAACAAATCAAGGTTATCAGCCAAGAGTCTACTTAAATTTGATTAAAAGCCATGGAGAAAAAGTGGGTTTTTAAGGAGGATTTAAAAGCCTCAAAAGATCCTACAGATCGAATGTGCCAGGGAAGGTTATTCCAGAGCCGAGGGGCCGCTGCCACAAAGGCTCGGTCACCTTTGGTTTTGAGTTTTGTTTTGTTTTTATGCCTTTAATGATAGAACAGCTGGAGAGAGACAGGAAGTAGGGCCAGAGAGAGGGGGAAGACATGCAGCAAAGGGCCGTCCGGTGCGGGACTGGAACCGGGGCCAGCTGCAGCGAGGACTGTAGCCTCTGTACATGGGGCGGCTGCTCAACCCACTACGCCACCGCCCGCCCGCCCTGGCCTTTGTATTTTCTGTCTGTATTTTCTGTCACAAATACTTATTTTGTATTTTATTTTACATACTTGTTTTATTCAAATTCTTAAAGAGCCCATTTGGGTAGCACGATGCAACTTCAAAGTGCCATGTAAGTAAAGCTGAGTTGAGTGAGTTGTTTTCTAGATTTTTATTTGAATATTAAAGGAACAGTTCACTATTTAAGACCTTGAGTCCCAGTTCCAGCTTGTTTATCAAGAATAAGAAATGAGGAGACCATTTTCACAACAATTGCTCATTTCTATCCATTTTGGCTGTTTTCGCTGGTCCATCCTGCTGCTACAGACAGGGTTCCATTGGGCACTCTGTTCAATGTCCTTAAAACAATACTAATGTTAATTTTAAAGAAAAGGTCAACTCACCGGGTGGTTAGTGGATGTTCCTGTGTGTCCCAAAAAAAATTGTGTTGCGAAATAAAAGTTATTTCTTGCTTTATTTAGCATTTTGTAATCCAATTGTATTCCGTTTGGAAGACTTTTCACTTTCACTTTCACTGTCAGATCACTGCGCCAGGGCTAGAGCCTCAGACTCAAATATAGAGCGGATGTTTACGTGCGTCGTGATTTAGCATGAAAAATAGTTCCTGAACAGCAAAGAACACGGATTACACGGATGGAAAACCATAAAATGCGCTGACATTTTTTTTTTTAATACCACAAACCACCCGGTGAGTTGACCTTTTCTTTAAAATTAACATTAGTATTGTTTTAAGGACATTGAACAGAGTGCCCAATGGAACCCTGTCTGTAGCAGCAGGATGGACCAGCGAAAACAGCCAAAATGGATAGAAATGAGCTATTGTTGTGAAAATGATCTCCTCATTTCTTATTCTTGATAAACAAGCTGGAACTGGGACTCAAGGTCTTAAATAGTGAACTGTTCCTTTAACTACTTTACAATTACATGTATTGAAGTGAAAAGTACATGTTCCTCTAAAATGTAGAGGAGGGGAAGAATGAAGAATTAAAACATTTAATTAAATGAAAATGAAATATTAGAATAAATCATACTTTTTAAAATTTATTTCAATATGTGAGTAAAAATAGTTATGTTCAAACATGCAATTTATTATTTTCTTTTAACAGAAGTCTCCATTTTATTCTTTTGAGGAAGCACGTCCCCATATGCAGTTATCCTTAATGTAGTAACCCGAGTGGTGAACTGGTATTAAAATAATACACGCAGACGTCTGGTACCGTGTTTGCTCTTTTACTAGTATTTGCTGACACATTCACACACTAGCCAGTAGTTGGAACAGCTTCCAAGTAGCATACAGATGTTCTCTCTCTTTTGGGGCGGGGTACTGAAAAACACCTGACAAAGGTTCCGGGGCGCAGCCCTCTAACCAAGCAGTGAGATAACATTCACTCTGCAACACTTAACACTTTTATGACCTTAATGTGTCGTATTGCCATAACACTTCATATTAGTATGCCAAGTGCCAGTAGTTATATGAAGTGGCATTAGGTAGAAGCAGCTAAAATTATTACGTTTGTACATGTTTAAGCTTGTTGAACAGTCTTGTGTTATACTTGTTAATTGTACTACAGTAGCAATATAGTTATTTCCAAGATTTCAAATTATAGATGTATCCCACCATCATGGGAAGGATTTTGACAGATTATAGACAATTTCCACAATCTAATCCTTAAAATATATCAATTGTCAGCATATAATGATCACGTACAAGTAAAAAACAAATCAGTGTCTTGGATTTTTTTTATATATAAAAACTCATAGCAAGTGATTTGAAGATTGAATTGAATTAATCTGGACTCAGAAGATCTGAAAAAAAAGCCTTGACTGGTCTTTAAAACATGCTACAGCTCATATGAGGAACCTTGGAGTTATTTTTGACCAGAATTTATCATTTGACTCGCATATAAAACAGGTTTTTAGGACTGCCTTCTTTCACCTTCGTAATATTGTTAAAATCAGGAACATCTTGTCTCAGAGTGATGCAGAAAAACTAGTCCATGCATTTGTTACTTCAAGATTGGACTACTGTAATTCTTTATTATTGGGCTGTCCCACATATTCTCTGAAAAGCCTCCAGCTGATCCAAAATGCTGCAGCCAGAGTTTTGACGAGAACTAACAGGAGAGATCATATTTCTCCAGTTTTAGCTTCTCTTCATTGGCTCCCTGTTAAATTCAGAATAGAATTTAAGATTCTTCTCCTTACATATAAAGCTCTTAATGACCGAGCTCCATCATATCTTAAAGATCTCATTGTAAGATATTTTCCTAACAGAGCACTTCGTTCCCAAACTGCAGGTTTACTTGAGGTTCCCAGAGTTTCTAAAAGTAGAATGGGAGGCAGAGCCTTCAGTTATCAGGCCCCTCTATTGTGGAATAAGCTGCCAGTAAATGTCCGGGAAGCAGACACCCTTTCCACTTTTAAGACCAGGCTTAAAACTTTCCTTTTTTATTAAGCTCATAGTTAGGTCTGTTGAATCTGATAGTGTGTCTTGTTCTGCCTCCACCTCTGGCACCCTCTATACTTTCATTACCCCCTACCCGAACCAGGGTTTGAATCCCATTCCCGCTTATCTTACCTCTTTTATTTCTCCCCCTACCCGAACCAGGGTTTGCATCCCCACCCCGCTGTGACTGGTGTGCAGTTGGTGAGAGGCTGAGGTAGCTTGTGGCTGTAAAAAGATGGTTGTTGTGGTGTGAGGAGCAGATCTGTATAGGGAGTATAGGGAATTACTCACTGAGTCTGGTCCTTTATTTTATTATTTATTTTTTCGTTAGCACAAGTTTCTTGTGTTTACCTTGAATAGGGATGGCTCAGGTAATCCTGAAACATCCCATAGTTAAGCTGCTATAGGCCTAGACTGCTGGGGGGCCTCATCTGTCACACCTTTCCTCACTTTACTCTCTTTATGTATATGTGATATTATTGTGGTCATTAACTCGTGTTTCCCTGTTCCAACAGATATCCTTTGAATGGTGTTACAGTGCCGCCGCCGCCGCGGGCGGCCCCTCCCCTCCCCCCTCCCCCCCCTTTCTGTCTTCTCAAACCCCAGCTGGTGGAGGCGGATGGCCACCCTTCCTGGTTCTGGTTCTGCCAGAGGTTTCTTCCTGTTAAAAGGGAGTCGTTTCTCTCCACAGTCGCCTCAGGCACGCTCAGGCCGGGAGATTGGACCGAAAAACAAAAAGTTTTCAGTGCAATCTGTTGGTTTTCTTAGCTAGGAAATTGTTTTTGAATTGGCTCTATGTGAACGAATTGGATTATTTTATGAATTATGATTATTATTAATTAATTGAATTCCAATTGGCTTGAATTGGACTTACTATCTAAGTGCCTTGAGATGACATTTGTTGTATTTGGCGCTATATAAATAAAAATGAATTGAAATGAACTGAATATGGGATAATGTTGTTATGTACCATATAAGAGATTGGAATTTAATACACTGAAATTACATTGAAAATAGACTTGTGCGCACAGAGCTACACTGCCTCTTTAATTGTGGTCACAAGACGTTTCACAGTGATTGTGAATTATATTTGTACTCTGACTGTAGTCACTTCAACACTTGTTCAAATACACTTCAGGTATAGAGAAAAGCAAAACAAAGATACTCCAGTATGTGTATACACTCAATAGTCCCCGCGCTAGAGGGGCCACTTTGACTGCTTCTTCACTTTAGACCTTCCACTGACAAAGGCTGCACACACAAACACACACTCGCACACGTATTTATCTCCTGCAGGAGGGCTTAAGATGGAAAGCTGGCTGTACAGTAATTACCACCTCCCTCCTTCTCCCCCCTCTCCCATCTTCGACTCCTTCACACTCTCGTCTTTGCAATGTTGCCTTCTCTCCTTCCTGCGACTGTCCCACCATGGGACACTGTCATCTTTTGCCATATTTGGGCTCATCCCTCTACCTATCTTGCAAACCTCCCGCTGGCCAAGACTAACCCATGTGTAGCTCACGTGCTGGAATGTTGTAGATTGAGAGACAGAGGGCTCCCTGGGGTTTAATTTTGAGCCTGGCGCAGTCAGTGTGCACTCAACGTGATGCCGCCTCTCCTCGGGTGACAACACCACATCTTCAGCTTTACTCCCCTCCCCTTGGCTTCCCAGCTCTGTCTCCCATTCCCCCCCGTCCCGAAACAGATGCTCAAGACGAGAACGGGCACCAGTCAGAGGGGACATGGGTTAATTGGGGTAGTAGTGGGGGTTAATTTCAATTAAAACTTCAACTAATGGAGGTCAGAGAAGCGTCTGCAAACACCTGATTAAAACAAATGTTCCTGCCAGTCAAACTTTATCTTGGTCAGCCTCTGGCAGTGTCCTATGGTGAGAGGGAAAGAACAAAAAATGAGGAACCGACAGAGGGAGAGAGAATGACTAATTGGGGACACTCGTTAGTGCAGCATCTGCAGGATGATCTGTGAGTTTAGGCTGTGTGGTTTTTTTTCTTCATGTCTTTCTAAAAGTGTTTGAAGTTCAAGAGATGCTAATCGTTTAAAAAAAAACTGCTCTTATACTTTTAAATAAAACTAAAGATTTTGTTGATTATTTTCTCAGCCTTCCTTTTTCTAAAACTATTTTAGTTATGAAACTTGCTCCCCCCGATATATATATATAAATATATAAATATATATATATACTGTATATATCAGAACATTATCTCCCATCTTGAGAATGAAGTATTGTATTGTTGTAAATCTGACAGTCAAACTCAAATGCAAAGTTGATACTTTTGCTTGTCTTAAACTTTGAAGAGATTAACACCAAATGACGATGATAATGATGATCGTACTTTGTCCAATAAATAAGAAATTGTCTTTTGTACTTAAACTCACAAAGACAACAAAAATTTAAAAAAGTAAACATTTCTTTTAATTTTGTTGAACTTAGATGATGATGTATGACAAAAAAGAAAAATAAATATATTTTTTACAGTATTCTCACTGTACCTAGACGTACTGTGCCACTCTGCTGCCAGCTTCCTCTGCCAGGCTTTCCACATCTGGCACTGTGCCTCAGGGAGAATGCAGGGGACGGGGCACCCTGCAGTGGCTAAATATGGGAAAGGGTTACATTGCACATACTTAATCACTTAGCTACTGTCTGGCAGCACACACCAACACTTTCCTTAACCCACATATTAACACAGCTATATCGCATACAAATTGATATGTACAGCAGCTTTGCCTCTCTTAACTATTGTCTTAATCCAGGACAACTCCAACAAAAAATGTATAATAAAACTTAACAGTGTTATTATTTAACACTATTATTATTAACACAGCCAAACTCGCATACGGATTCACTTGGCAGAATTAGGACTCTTCTGTGCTTGGACCGATTCTGTCCACTTCATACATGCTTCCATTAGATAGTGAGGTGAATCAGGGATGGTCACCTTCAATCAGCCGATATGTAGATGGGTGATGAAGAACTCTGCTGACACAGACTTTATCGAACATAGAAACCTTTATTGCATTTATCAGGTCCATCTCGAATTTACAGAAAGATGCATCAAGTCTGGAGAGATCCGTGCCCAAAGTTTGAATGAAATCTCTCCCTCTCTTTCGTAGGCTGCTTTTTTTTATGTGGGATAACTTTCCCCTATTTGGTAGCCCTGAAGATGCTCCATGTCCCTGTTTCCAGGCATCCAGCCAGAAAATAATGTATACGGACTTCACGTCTTTGACATGTGTTTTCCTCCGAAACTCCATATTTGAATCTATACTCCTCTGGTTGTGAACATATACACTCAGTGACCTTCATCAGTGATGCGTTTGGAGCGTATGCACTCAGCGACCTTAAAGATGCTCCTTTTCAAATGTTCTCGTAAGTATCAGACACCTCAATAGCATGGCAGATATTTCCTTTGCTATGCTGATGATACACAGCTATACTTATGTATAAAACCAGATGAAACTGATAGATTAGTTAGACAACAATCATGACATTATGATTCTGAATTTTCTGCTCCTAAATTCAGACAAAACTGTGGTTGTTGCCTTTGGACCCGAGCACTTCAGGGAGAAACTGTCTAGCTGTATACTAACGCAAGATGGTATTTCCTGGGCTTCTAGTGCTGTAGTAAGGAACTTTGCAGTCATCTTGGACTCAAATCCATCTTTTGATGCACATATAAAACCAGATTTCGAAGTCTGCCTTCTTTCACCTTCGTAATATTGCCAAAAATAGGAACATCTTCTCTCAGAGTGATGCAGAAAAACTGCTCCATGCATTTGTTACTTCACAATTGGACTACTATGATTATTTATTATTGGGCTGTCAAAAAAAATCTAAGCTGCTGTAATGGTGAACTATCCCTACTGTGGGATCAATAAAGTTTATCTTATGTTAACTTGTGTTTCTCTTTCTCAGCAGGTATCCCTGGCCTGATTTGGTGTTTTTTTGTCCCCTCTTTCCTGTCCTCTCAAACCCCAGCTGGTTGAGGCAGATGGTCACCTCCACTAGTCTGGTTCTTCCTGTTAAAAGGTAGTTTTTTCTTTCCACAGTCGCCTCGTGCATGTGCAGGGTGTTAGATTGGATTGAAGTGTAGTTTTGGTGCAATCTGTTGGTTTCCTGAGCTATGCTATTTTCTTTGAACTATCTCTGTATGAATTGGATTTATTTTAAATTTGATTAATTGGATTAGGATTGTAGTACAATAATTTGGATTCTAATTAGCTTGAATTGGATTGTATCTTTGAAATGCCTTGCCTTACATTTGCTGTGATTTGGTACTCTAAATAAAACTGAATTAAAATTTAATGTGTGTGTGTGTGTCTCAACAGTTGTAAAGAAGGCTGGCTGATGTTTGCCTAGTGATAAACTTTGCAGTTACACTTTGCCTCTATTAAATTCCTTTGCTGGTGAAAATGTATAATGACAGAGACAAGCAGAAGGAAAACAGAATAAGAAAAAAAAAGTGATAGTCTCAGACTGTCAACAACGGTGGTAAAGACAGAAGAGCAAGAGAAAGTAATAGCAGCCTCTGTGCTTCGGTTTTTCTCTTGTTGGAGAGCTGTCACTGTGAGTAGTGGGATTCCAGATAGGAGGTACACCAATCATTATGTCTTGTCATGACAGATAGTGGGAAACAGTTGCCAAAATATACAGAGGTGCAGGGATGGAAAGACAAGTTGCTCCTCTGATGTCAGCATGACATACTATACACAATAAGTGCTGAAGGCTATGTGTGGGTCAGTGGAAAGATGAAGACTTTACAGACACATACAGGATACTATTTATGATATTTTCTCTTCAGATTCTTTTGGAGATATGAATGAATACAAACCCCAGTACAATGGAGTATGCAGCACTGACATACCAATTGTGAAAAATGCAAACCCATAATCCTTACAGTATGTCACAGGACATCTGTCTTCAGCTTCCCTCATTTTGAAATTATCTATAGATATCAATTATCAAATGTTCATAAAGGATAAAATGAAGATCCTAGATCCCATGACACTAAGAACATATACATATATAGATCAGGGGTCGCGTTAAGCGAATATTTTCCGTCGTTGACCGTTTTTTTAAAAACGATGACGGAAAAATCTATAGGCCATCTGTCATTTTGACAGATTGCAATTCACACCCTTGACCACTTGGTGGCGAGTGAGCATATTAATTAGCTATTGTCTCTCTTGATGAATGACCTCGGTGGCTTCCCTCATTCAGAGAGTATTGCCGACTTCTGATCACTTCAATTGGAGAAATGTTCCCTGATTTCAAAAGTTTGGCTGAAGTGGCGCTTGTAATTCCAGTCTCCAGTGTGGCAGCAGAGCGCGGATTCAGAACAGCATCAAAACAGCCATGAGAAATCGTCTGTCCGAGGCAAAACCTCTCTGTCCAAAAACTCATGACAATAGCCTCTGCAGCAATACCACTTGAGACATGCGGCCTAGGATGAAAGTGTGAGACTGTGCGTTCAGGCCACAGCAGGTGAACTGTTCATATCTTAAGTCAGCCAAAATGGCGGAACACGAAAAAGTCTAGCGCAACCTCTGATATGGATATATATGTATATATGTGTGTGTGTGGGCTGTCAAAAATAATGTGTTAATAACAAGTTGACGAAAATTCCTTTTCTTGCCACAATTTTTTTTTTAAGCAAGATAAACTTTCTGCACGTTCTGTGAGGGACTTTTGGTCTGTTCCGAAGTTGTGGAAACTAAGAGGGGATTTAGCCTCATCTTGTGGATGGTAAGGTAAAATGTTTTTTTTTTTTAAAAAGGGTCTTTTGGTTGGCAAGTTCATCTGCTAAACCCTGCGAGATGGTTCCCTCTACAAGTCCAAAGTTTTCTGCTGTTACTTTCTATGCTTTATCACTGGAGCTAGCAAAACACACAGCTGATCCATAGATCCCCACTCCCTCTTTTGTCGTTTGTAATGAAGACGTCTGATCAACTCTGCTTCTGGAAAGTTAAAAAGTAACTGTGTGAAATTATTTTCTTAAAGATTGAATGTCTCTCATATGAAAGAATGTTACATTTGGATAATTAAGTCCTGTTGGGCTTGAGTTTGCTTTAGCTTGTTTATCAAAAAAAAAAAAAAATTCTTAAAAGGTTGATAATTTTGCAATTAATCATGAGTTAACTTAGCCTAGAAAACTTAATCAGGCCAATCAAATCGTGAAGAGCGGGGTCGGAGGCCGGGCTACCTAGTGACGAAAGAGGTGCGACGTTTCAGTGTGTAGTTCCAGGTAAACAGTGGCTGCGCCCAGCGAACAGTCTTTCGATTTGGCTTTGGCAGCGACTCTAGAAGATTTAAATATACGTTTTTCTTTGCGAGACGAACAGATAACTGCACTTAAGTTTTTCTTGAAAAAAAAAAGGACGTTTTCGTGAGGACTTTCCGTCGCGCTGACTACGTAATCTTTCTTCAACGCTCTGATTGGTTGTTGCGCTATCCTATTGCATGGCGTTGAGTGCAGAGGCAACTTAACAGACAACCGTTTATCCCACCCACACTGCTATCCAGCTGCACTAGACCCCTGTACAGCTTTTTGCTGTAGGGGTCTGGCTTGCTAGGCTAGAGTTAACTGAGTTAATCATGCAATTAATCATAATAAAATATTTGAATCGATTGACAGTCTTAACATATACATCTTGCAATAATAAATTAATACAAAGTTACAGTTGATTGTTCTCAGGCTCAGCATGTTCAGTTTCCAATTATTTGCAGAGATTAAGTTTATTAACAGTTTTTGAACATGTGTTCTTTAAGTCCAGGTGGATGAACAGTTTTGGGGAAGGTATTGTTCAGAAAAATAAACTTAAATGGGTTGATGAGCCTTGCAAAAGGGCTCGGTGGTGTGGTGGTTAGCACCGTTGCCTCACTGCAAGAGGGTTCTAGATTCCCTTTCTGTGTGGAGTTTTCATGTTCTCCCCATGTATGTATGGGTTCTCTCCAGGTACTCCGTCTCCTCCTACCCCTCAAAACATGTATCTTAGGTTAATTGGTGATGCAAAATTGTCCCCAGGTGTGAGTGTGAGCGCCCAGCCACTGAGGAGCACGAGCCAGTGTATTTCTAGTGCCGGTCCCAAGCCCGAATAAATGGTAAGGGTTGCGTCAGGAAGGGCATCTGGCGTAAAACATGTCCCAAGTCGATGATGCAAGATCAACTCGCTGTGGCGACCCCTGATAAAGGGAGAGGCCGGAAGTAGAAGAAGAAGAAGATGAGCCTTGCAAAAAGGCAGATGGCTTCTTTGGCATGGCGAGAATGGCGGTGACCGAGATTCTTGTTGGGACCATGGCAAAACGTGGTGATACAAAAATGTCTTTTGAAATATTTATTAGGTTTTTACAAATTCTCTAAGGATTTTATAAGGAATATTATTCAGACTACCAGCAATGGTCTTCCTTGCTGCACCTTAATTTTAAGACAAAAATTGTTCAGCACATCTGGAAAGGAGGCCCCAGTGTGGCAGAAAGGTTGTTTTGCCTTAAAATTGGTGATAGTCTGAAAGCCACGTCTCACACACAGCTTCTAACTGCCTTTGTGGCTGTGCACCTTTTGCTGCTCTGACACTGCATGAAAAGTGGGATTTTCGTCAGTATGCGGCACTGTAGATTGTCGTGAAATTTCAGGTTTACGGCTGTTTACGGCAATTTGCAGGCAATGCAGAAAACTGCCGTGAATTTGCCGGAAATTGACGTGGGCCTGGCTTGGCAGTCATTCCCCTATGACCCCCCTGCTCCTAATTCTAGGGGAGGCTATACAAATGCAAATCAGGGTTGCAGGGGGAGTTATATCCCAGGTGAGATTTTTCTAAAAGGTAAAATCTCTGGTACAAATAGATCAGGCTAAGTATAGCCTAATTATAGACTCTTACATTTTAGCTTGAATTGATTTATTTAATGAAAGTATGCTAGATTAACTACTGTGTATGTCATTAGCAATGGCAAATGTTATGTAAAAAAAGATACACAAAATCAGAATCAGAATTAGCTTTTTTGGCCAGGTTGGCGTAAACAAACAAGGAATTTGACTCTGGTTAATCTTTGCTCTCAAAGTACAACACTCAACAATAACATAAAAAAGAGTAAAAAATACAGAACAGTAAGAATAGAATTAAGGCTACACATAAGAATAAGATGCTATGGGTGGGAATGCAATTGCCTTTCTTGTTGTCCCTGTCATCCTAGAGCTCAACCACTGTGCATAGTGGCATGACTACAGTGACCTTTTCTTTGGTCTTACTTAAATGCACAGTAGATGTATTAACATCCACAATATTAAGCTTTTGGATTTTCTCTCCCAAACTCCATTTTTGAAATAGCGCCTTCTGTGGTCATAATACTATGAGAGAGTTCATAGTTGCAATGTTCACAGAAGCGCCGAGGTCTTTCCTTCCATTTTGGGACTTCCATCTTTCAACAAACAAGAGTTTCACAGGCACACCTTTTTTATATCATAGACGCGAGCCAGGGCGAGCTTGTCTCGCGAGTCCTTCCGTATAACAATAACCTCGCATGTGATTGGAGGAGCCCGACGAGTTTTCTACTCCTTATCACGTGAGAGGTCATGGCCACGGCTACTTGCACGACTAGCATATAAACAAACATTATCGTACCTAGCTAGTTCTCAGACCTTCATCCCCAGTTCCTGTGGTTTTGCTGCCTTGTCTGTACGCTAGTAAGGATTTTTGCTACAATGGCTGGACGGCGTCTCGCATTTAGCTCTCCCGCCTCAACTCCTCTGGTTGAACGCGACCAACTTCCAGCCAGTCCGCAGACCGACCACAAGAAACTGTTGGTTGCCATCAGCGGACTGTCTCGTCAGTTGAGTCGGGTTGCTACTGGCATGAACGAGCAGTTCAGTGCCGTTAACTCCAGGTTGCTGTCCAGAGGCTAACTCCAAGAAAAGAAGACGGGTGCACAATCCTAAGATTGCGGTAAGAATATGTTTGATGACTGCTAGCTGCTAAGCTAAACGTACTATAAAACCACGCCTTTGTTGGTAGCCCAAGCTAAAAGTAGCCTAGTAGCCTTGCAAAAGAACAACAGAAGCAGTGTAAGTTTCTTTATTAAAGTGTATTTTTTGTCTTGTAATTTACAGGAAGCCGTACGCCGAGTTCACAACTCGGAGACCAATCCTAGGCGCTACAATCCGGAGCAAGGGTAAGATTGAAATAATATGCTTTCATTCTTCTGTATAAGGAAATGGACACATTAATAGATACCGATCTTAAACTTGTTTTCACAGGCTAAACTCTCCTCACAACGAGGCCGTCACCTCTTTTTTGTCCAGATTTACACGATGCTGATAATGATGAAATTGTGTGTAAGTAACTTCTTTTTTTTTTTTTACTGGTTCTCCTTCCTTGCTTGATGTTACTGTGACTTACGTTTGATTTTTATTCATTCCACTCTCATTTACATTTTTTTCCAGCGGCCTGTAAGACGTACTTTGAAAGCATACGCTGGAGTTTCCGATATAACCAGCCAGGACTTTCAGAGCAGGCGGAAGCTGCGAAGGTTTCAGCTCGGAGTAGGTCGAGAAGAAAGAGGGTAAGACTTTTTTGTTGACTATTTTTCAGATGCATTTATATAGGTGTTGTGTCCATACGCAGTGCATAGCACAGTGCTGATTGCCTTTATTTATTTGTTTTTTACAGCTGTTGGAAGCGAGACAGAGTGTGCTAGAAGCGGCCGAGGAGGAACTCTGGAAGTCCGCTACAGTAGACCTGATGTCCGACGAGGAAGACGGCACTGTTGGCGGGGTGTCTGGATGGATAGTTCGTTCTCCCTCCTCCCGTAGCCAGGACCTCTCCGAACTCTGTACTACGTTGCAGTCGCGATTGGAGGGGACTCTGAAGTACAGAGCGACCCACCATAAGCGTCTGCAACACGGCCAGCCCTCGCACAGAACGCCGCCAGTCACCTACTGCTCCGAGGCTGCAGAGCGGCAGTTCACACAGTTGTAGCCAGGATTTTGGGTACTCTTTTTTTGACTCTGTGTCAGCTACCCATACATATTGTGTAGGCAGATCTCCTGTGTGTGTGTGTTTTGTTTTGTTTTTTAAATAAAGCTCTTTCTTTGCATAAATGTGTTTCTGGTAAATGTTCCTTGCCTCAATAAATTCAATCATGTCGTGTAGTAGCCTACATAAGAGAACAATGATATACAGCATAATAGCATATAAATGTAATTTATTATTGGGGTTTACATTTGAGCCTGCCTACTGGTAGCTCTGCCAACCAATCATGAGTGATTTTACTTGTTTGAAAAGTAGTGGTTTCATCCAATCCTGAGTAAGGACATTCAGCACCAGGCGCGCGGTTTCTGCATTCATATGCTAATTAGAGCCGTGAGCATGGTTCGTTCCCGACAATTTGTGGCACCGACAAACGCCACGTTCGCAGCCTGTAAATTGTCGTTAACTGCCGAAAATTAGGGAGATTTTCGGGCGTTTACAGGGACGAAAATCCCACTTTTCATGCAGTGTGATGCCCAACATTATTAGACTAAAGCTGCGGTCGGCAACTTTTTTTTAGTCATATTAGCTTGAACTGTCATGGGATTCTGGAAGTAGAATATTAAATAGGCTGTTTAGGAAAAATAACGAAATCTGTAGCTCCCTCTGAAGCCTGTAATCATGCTTGCAAAAACTGAGCGCTCCCGGCTGTTTTTAACCAATCAAGTTAGGGTGGAGGAATCCTACCTGTCAATCACAGCTTGTGCACACGCTGCTGGGCGTGAGTCTGCCACAGCTTGTGTGCGCTCACACTGGTGTGAACTCACGTGCACAACCTCGTCCACAGAGGGGGAGGGGTTTGGGGGGCGATTCGGAGCTTGTTAGAGGTTGGGGGAGGGACCTGAAAGTTGTATCAGTTCGAATTTTCCGACTTTAGACTCGTAATTTTGAAAACCTGCCGACTGCAGCTTTAAAGATCATATTTATTGGTCATGCATACACATGAAATTTGTCCTTTTTTTAACCCATCCAGGTTGGCTGGACACACACACATGCACAGGGTCACACAATCATAGAGACAGATGCCAACCTGGAGCTATTCACAGTGCCTGGGGAGCATGGGGGTATGATGCCTTGCTCAAGGGCACCTCGAGGCCATTATGGTTTCTTAGAGCCACTTGCCATGATCGCGGCAGCAACAAAGAACGTAAATGATTTGGCACCAAACAAAGGAAAACAATCAAAATAGAAACAAAACATCTGTCCAGCCATCCTTTGTCTTTCACTTGGGTCATGGAGTTGACAGGGTCAGGAGAGAAACCCAGACATCCCTCTCTGCAGCAACACTCTCTAACAGGTCAGAGCAGCTCCCTCATTTCTATCTGACAAAGCTCCAATCTTTCTGTCCATCTCTCGCTCCAACTTTCCATCACTTGTGAAGATGATCCCAAGATACTTAACTCTTCTGCCTTTAACGATAATACTTGTAATAAATGTCTTTTTGAAGTTTTGGAGACGAGGTTATCTGAATTGGAAGCTTGGCTCTGGACCGTTGAAAACCACCCGAATGTGAGCCAGGCCCCTTTAGCCAGTGCGGAGCCACCTAGCGTAGGTAGCTCCATTAGTCACCCCAAGGTGTGAAGAGGAAGTAAACAGAATACATATGGGGGCAAACTACAAAATAAAACAGAAAGTAAGGAAAACCAAGAAACCAAAAAAAAACAGTCAAACACAAAAACAAATGGACCATAACAAAACCGACCTTAAATGTAATTTACAGCTGGTTGTTATAAATGCAATTCAGGGTCAATTTTGTATCATGTTATTTTTAAATTTCAAATTTTACAAATATACTGTTAACACAGAACCAGTAGTTATACAGTAGTTTGCCTCTGGCCTTTACCAACACATGAATACTACACTGTTTAATTCAACAAAATATTTTCATGTCTGCGCTTGGCTATCCCCATGTTTGGCCATGATACATTTTAGGCAACAGTGTTGCAAGAGACAGAGAAAGTATTTCACCAATGTCAAACTGAACAGTTAAAATAGAGAACAAGTGATGGTCTCAGTAGACCATGTGTGGTCAAAGAAGATGGCTAAATGCTTGGTGGTTCTGCAGCGCGAAACTAGTGCCTTTTGTTACTGTTGCCACTGTTGTTTGGTAATAGGCTTAGAAAATCCAGTGGATAGTCAGGTTTGGCAGTTCTGTATATCCAAAGACGGCCACTGAGGAGTATGCGGTGTCATCATCATTCAAATGCTCAACTTTACAGCAGAAATAAATGTTTGCAGCCTTGTACTAAAACTGTTTTTGGACCCTAGTTAATTAATACCTTCATGACAATTTCATGGGTGGCTGCATTTTTATATATTTATCTATTTGAAAATGTATTAAGCCTTGTGATGGACTGATGACTTGTCCAGGGTGCACCCTTCCTCTCGCCCAATGGCAGCCGGCATAGGCTTCACCCCACCCTCAACACTGAATTGGATAAATCCAGTCTAAAAAATGGATAGATGGATAGAAAATGTTCAGACGCGATGGTTATATTTCTTATTGTATGATAGCAAAGAAAGTTACTCGTGTGTTAGAAACCTTAGTGTCATGATCGTGCTCGGCTGTGTTGTTGTTTTGGTTTCTGAGAGGCGGGCTGGGCAGGCTTCCTGGGAGGGTTGGGCGGAGTCTGGATTGCTCGTGCTATCACACCTGCTTCCTATCTACCCTCATCAGAACACTCGTAGGCTACATTTACACTGTCAGTTAAATGTTACCCAATTCCAATTTTTTGCTCTCATGTGACACAGCTCGGATATGTTTTTTGACCATGTAAATAGGACAAGGACGCATGCATTCGGATATTTTGAGATCGGATACAGGCCTCCTTCATATGTGGAAATTTATCAGATACGAATCGGATATGTGACAATGCGACCGCCGTGTAAACAGGCAGATCGGATATTCTTACACATTGCGACACCGACACGCATTTTCAGTGGAATCGCCCGACGAAATGTGGTGTCTTGGTAGGAGAAGAATGGTGACAAACTCTCGCACAGCATATCAAAAGTTTGTCGGCTCATTCTAAAATTGCTGACCCACTGCTCTTCATCAAAGCCCGCCACAACATTCTCCCACCAGTCCTGGGATCGGTCTCGCACCCCTCTGAACAGCTGAGGAGGCAATAATTGCAGCGTGTGCACAGGATGCAATTACACGTTAAAAAAAAAATCGGATTTAGGCAAAAAATCAGATCTGGGCAACAAGACTTGCAGTGTAAATGAAGCCTTATAGAGCTGCAGGAGCAACCAGTCTTTGCCAGATTGTCTCACAATCTTTGCGGTAATTAGGCCAACTCCAGTGCATTTACCATTGTGAGTTTCTCTGTGTACTTATCTTGCTTTTGTTTCCCAGTGTTCGTCTCCCTCGATCATTCCCCATGCTCTGGTTTCCTCGGTCCGGTATTATCGTCCATGTTTGCAATCCATTCATCAGTCAGCTTCACTTAACTGCCTGCTCACCCCGCCACAGACTCAGAACCTTACACCACAGCCGGTATCCTCCCCTGCTACCTGGAACCCGTCAGGAAAACCAGTAACAGCAGAACAACTACCTTAGACAAATTCCCCAGCCCGAACCGTCTTCCTCCTGCCACAGAGTTCCACGTCCGCATGGATTCTGCTCTCGACCCTCTACTTACACTCTCACCTATATACCTCGAGTTTAGAGTCTGGGTTCACAGATGGCTGGTTCATTAGCAGTGACACTTAGATTGTAATCATATTTAAAAATGTCTAAAAAGACAAGGTATAAACATTACAATGCAAAACTTAAATATAACCTCGAGTTTAAACATACATTTTTACATCAAATGGTTTAAGAAATAAAATGGAGCACGAATGTTCCAGCTTTTTTTCCGTGACTTAATTTTAATTTGTGCATTTTTTTTCTAAATGTGCAATAAATATCTTTGCCTGCTTTACACCTATACTACATATGACAGACGTCAGCGTGTACCTTGTGTCTGACATTGACAGTTTTTTTGTTACCTTAATTTTCACAAGTGTTTTTATGTTCTAACAAGTTCTAGGCTACATTTACACTGCAAGTCTTGATGCCCAGATCTGATTTTTTGCCTAAATCCGATTTTTTTTAACATGTGGTTACACGTACTTTAATAATGTGACTCATATCTGATTCACGCGATTACACTTGCCTATCACCTGAAACATCACGCATGCCTACTTAAGTGTTTACCAAACTCTACTGCTGAGGCAAATGGACGACGTTGACACAGGTGTGATGCTAGTGTTGCGGTACATGAGAAGTTCGCCCAACATTGGCAGAGAAGGAGGAAAAGGGCCATTATTGCATCCTGTGCACACGCTGCAATTATTGCCTCCTCAGCTGTTCAGAGGAGTGTCTGGGTGCGAGACCAATCCCAGGACTGGTGGGAGAATGTTGTGGCGGGCTTTGATGAAGAGCAGTGGGTCAGCAATTTTAGAATGAGCCGACAAACTTTTGATATGCTGTGTGAGAGTTTGTCCCCATTCTTCTCCTACCAAGACACCACATTTCGTCGGGCGATTCCACTGAAAATGCGTGTCGGTGTCGCTCTTTGGTGGCTTGCAACAGGTGCAGGCTGTCGCACATTAGCTCACCTATTTGGCATTAGCAACGCATCAGTGTGCATGATTGTAAACAACTTCTGCCAAGTCGTGCGAGGCGAGCTGTGGCATCGGTACATACAGCTTCCACGAGCTGATGAGCTACAGACCGTGCTCCGAGGTTGACGTCTGGAACGCAATGTGTAAGAATATCCGATCTGCCTGTTTACACAGCGGTCGCATTGTCACATATCCGATTCGTATCTGATAAATTTCCACATATGAAGGAGGCCTGTATCCGATCTCAAAATATCCGAATGCATGCGTCCTTGTCTTATTTACATGGTCAAAAAACATATCCGATCTGTGTCACATGAGAGCAAAAAAAATCGGAATTGGGTAACATTTAACTGACAGTGTAAATGTAGCCCTAGTCTTTGCCTCCTTCTCTGGTTCACAAGCTTCAATCGCCTGAAGCCCAGATCACTTTCACTTCTTCCATCCACACAGCACAGCTCAACCTCCTACTCTCACCAATTCCCACCCAAGAAAGTGTTGCTAATCCTGAAACCGCCTCGGTACACCCGTCATCCCCCTCACATCCCCACCCTGACAGAATGGAAACAATGGGCCTGAAACCTGCATTCTGTGGAGAATAATTTAGCTGTTTGTCTGTGGATGCATATGCTTGTGGGGATGGATGGAGGCATGTGTTAAAAAGCCCATCTGCCCATCCAAGTGTTAATCTATGATATGTCAACTTATACAGTAGTACAAGGGTGGACTCCTCTACCTTTAAGCCTACCCGCTCACCAGTGCCAGCTCTCCTCCCCATGTCTGAGCACAGGTGGCGCTCAGTGTGGATCAACACCCGGCCTATCTGTGTTTGTTAGAGCTCAGATTGTGTGTGGCTACGTGCACCTGAGCGTATGTGTTAGCCCCTACTTTGTTTCAAGGAGAATAGTCCTACCCAGTCACCACCAACCATCAGGTGGTTATGCTTAACATTTCTGATTTAGTTCGAGTAATGTATGGGGTTTATGATATTTCAGGCTGATAATTACTGTGTATAAAGATTACAATAATAAGACCAATTTTGTCACTTAACTCAGATGGTACCCTCTGCACTGTGAAGCTCAATTTTAGCTAAATGTTGTCATTTTTAAAACTAACATTCACCACTTCCAAATCTGACATTTCCATATTATTAGGCTTCATGTGCCCTAAGGTCATCTACATCTCAGAGATCCCCAGGATCTGTTCCAAAAATCAAACAATAAAATAATAATTCTAAATAATCTCAATGGTATTTAAATCAATTTCCTTAAAAAAAAAAGAACGAAAAAGGTTACTGAATATTTAAGGACTTAAAAGTGTACATTAAGTTTTCATCAAATGAAACCTTTTTCATTAGATGCACACACATACAGTTAGGAACCTAATCTTCTCCTGTTGAGAGATATGGCCATCCAAATAGAGCTGCAAAAGATAGTGACGTATGGACTTCTGCAAGTTGACTTGATCACAACCCTAAGGAAATGTTTCTTTATATCTGTGTGTTATACTAAGATCTGCTCACATCTAAAGTTAGGCAATTGTTAAGCACATCATCCTCAGTTGCTTCTCTCTAACTGTTTTTTGGCAAAACACAGCACTCCAAATTGCTCCATTTAGTTTAAAACCAGTAGTGGAAGAAGACCTTAGATCTTTTATTTAAGTAAAACATGTAAAAAACATTCCTTTTCTCATGTGTCTATGCATGAAATCTGCACAGTATCTTTGAACTTATCTAGACTGTTGCTTGTTTTTAAATTCATTTAAATTATTTTATTTGTTTCTCTTTATATTCTTTTATGTATTTTAATGCTTCTTCCACTCCCTGCTGCAATGCTTTTATTTTATGTAAAGCACTTTGAATTGTTTGTACATGAAATGTGCTTTACAAATAAATTTGATTGATTGATTGATTAAAATGTAAAAAGGTTTTTGGAGTGTAACTTTTTCCGACATTTTGATTATAGCTTCACCAAATAAGTTCAATCTCATTAATACAGTATGTATTGCAGCTTCATTCTATGAATATCAGAGTCAGAGGCCTGTGTTGTTCTGCGTTTATGTGTATTTGACATGTACAGCTCAGCATCCTGTGGCCTCTCACCATCCTCACAGTGTCTTGTTCAGCGTAGCCTGTCCTGGCCATCTGCCACTGTGGGCCCCAAGCAGGAGGGTCACAGGATTTGTATCGTGGCCCCCATGGATCACTGGTGGTGGGGCTGTGCGCAAAATAAGGCCAGGAATAAGACTGTGCTGACAGAAGACTACAATGACATTGTATGGTTTAAGGATCGTCACTACAGAGTAGTTTAACTATTATTTTTAAAATAAACAAGATTTTTATAAATCAGCAATTTGCAGATTGTATAAAAATCCAGTCTACACACGATGACAGTTTCAATCCTTAAAGGAGAAGTTCGTTTTTTTTAAACCTGGAACTTATTTCTGGCATAAAATACGTTCATCTACTCACCGATAACAGTTTGGTGAAAGTTGGCGTTCTCCGGACGATATTGTCACTGAAACTGTATTTCTGCTTAATCTATTATGTTTCGGACTCGCCCGATTTACATTAATACCTGTATTTTGATATTTGAAATTTCAGGGGATTTTGATAATCATTTATTATAGTTGGTTTGTGAGGTTGTGGAGTTCCTCTAGAAAAGAAATAGGCTTTAATAGGCTATTAAAGGATTTGTCAGAATGGTGGGATGTTTATAAAAAATATAACATCCCTCCGACAATGGGAGGAAAAAAGTGTCGGAATGGCGGGATGTTTGATAGAAAATTAACTGTCGCCATTCCGACAATTGGAGACCCATGTCGGAATGGCGGCATGTAACCAAAGTCAACACCTCAGACTGAATTAAAAGCCAATGAGAAAAAATGTGTTTTAAGAGAGGACTTAAAAACAGTGAGTGAGCCTGATGTGCAAAGGTTGTTCATTCCACAGTTTGGGGGCAGTGACTGAGAGGGCACAGTCCCCTCCAAGTTTTCTCTTTGTTTTAGGCACGACTAACAATAACTGATCTGCTGACCTGAGAAAACATGAAGGAGTGTAGGGCTGAAGCAGATCAGACAGATACTATGAGGCAAGGCCATGAAGACATTTAAAAACAAAAAGAAGAATTTTAAGAACTCTAAAATTAACTGGATGCCACTAAAGTGTTGCCAGAGCTGTAGTAATGTGCTCATGTTTTTTTTGTAACAGTTAGGAGCCAAGCAGCAGCATTCTAAATTCAATTCAATTCATTTTTATTTATATAGCGCCAAATACAACAAATGTCATCTCAAGGCACTTAGATAGTAAGTCCAATTCAAGCCAATTGGAATTCAATTAATTAATAATAATCATAATTCATAAAATAATCCAATTCGTTCATATAGAGCCAATTCAAAAACAATTTCCTAGCTAAGAAAACCAACAGATTGCACTGAAAACTTTTTGTTTTTCGGTCCAATCTCCCGGCCTGAGCGTGCCTGAGGCGACTGTGGAGAGAAACGACTCCCTTTTAACAGGAAGAAACCTCTGGCAGAACCAGACTCAGGAAGGGTGGCCATCCGCCTCGACCAGCTGGGGTTTGAGAAGACAGAAAGGGGGGGAGGGGGGAGGGCCGCAGCGGCGGCGGCGGCACTGTAACACCATTCAAAGGATATCTGTTGGAACAGGGAAACACGAGTTAATGACCACAATAATATCACAGATACATAAAGAGAGTAAAGTGAGGAAAGGTGTGACAGATGAGGCCCCCCAGCAGTCTAGGCCTATAGCAGCTTAACTATGGGATGTTTCAGGATTACCTGAGCCATCCCTATTCAAGGTAAACACAAGAAACTTGTGCTAATGAAAAAATAAATAATAAAATAAAGGACCAGACTCAGTGAGTAATTCCCTATACTCCCTATATAGATCTGCTCCTCACACCACAACAACCATCTTTTTACAGCCACAAGCTACCTCAGCCTCTCACCAACTGCACACCAGTCACAGCGGGGTGGGGATTCAAACCCTGGTTCGGGTAGGGGGTAATGAAAGTATAGAGGGTGCCAGAGGTGGAGGCAGAAAAAGACACACTATCAGATTCAACAGACCTAACTATGAGCTTAATAAAAAAGGAAAGTTTTAAGCCTGGTCTTAAAAGTGGAAAGGGTGTCTGCTTCCCGGACATTTACTGGCAGCTTATTCCACAAGAGAGGGGCCTGATAACTGAAGGCTCTGCCTCCCATTCTACTTTTAGAAACTCTGGGAACCTCAAGTAAACCTGCAGTTTGGGAACGAAGTGCTCTGTTAGGAAAATATCTTACAATGAGATCTTTAAGATATGATGGAGCTCGGTCATTAAGAGCTTTATATGTAAGGAGAAGAATCTTAAATTCTATTCTGAATTTAACAGGGAGCCAATGAAGAGAAGCTAAAACTGGAGAAATATGATCTCTCCTGTTAGTTCTCATCAAAACTCTGGCTGCAGCATTTTGGATCAACTGAAGGCTTTTCAGAGAATATGTGGGACAGCCCAATAATAAAGAATTACAGTAGTCCAATCTTGAAGTAACAAATGCATGAATTAGTTTTTCTGCATCACTCTGAGACAAGATGTTCCTGATTTTAACAATATTACGAAGGTGAAAGAAGGCAGTCCTAGAAACCTGTTTTATATGCGAGTCAAATGATAAGTTCTGGTCAAAAATAACTCCAAGGTTCCTCACTGTAGAACTAGAAGCCAAGGAAATACCATCTAGAGTAACTATATAGCTAGACAATTTCTCCCTGAAACGCTCAGGTCCAAAGATAACGACTTCAGTTTTGTCTGAATTTAGAAGCAGACAGTTCTGAGTCATCCAGGTCTTTATGTCTTTAAGACATGCTTGTAGTCTGACCAACCTATTGGGTTCATCTGGTTTTATAGATAAGTACAGCTGAGTATCCTCAGTATAGCAATGGAAATTTATGCCATGCTGTCTAATAATGTTACCTAATGGAAGCATGTATAAAGTGAAAAGAATCGGTCCAAGCACAGAACCCTGGGGAACTCCATGACTTACTCTGGTGTGTGAGGAAGATTCTTCATTTACAAGAACAAACTGAAATCTATCAGATAAATATGACTTAAACCAGCCTAATGCAGTTCCTTTAATCCCAATAACATGTTCAAGTCTGTGTAATAAGATACTGTGATCGACCGTATCAAATGCAGCACTGAGATCCAACAGGACAAGCACAGACACAAGTCCGCTATCAGAGGCTAAGAGGAGATCATTGGTAACTTTCAGCAGTGCAGTTTCTGTGCTATGATGCACTCTGAATCCTGACTGAAACTCTTCAAACAGATTATTTCTGTGTAAATGATCACAAAGCTGAGCTGCAACTATTTTTTCAAGAACTTTAGACATAAAAGGGAGATTGGATATAGGTCTATAATGAGCCAACACTTCTGAATCAAGAGTAGGTTTTTTAAGTAAAGGTTTAATTACAGCAACCTTAAAAGTTTGAGGTACATATCCTGTCAACAAAGACAGATTGATCAAATCCAATATGGAAGTGTCAATTAATGGGAAAACCTCCTTGAACAGTCTGGTTGGGATTGGGTCTAAAACACAAGTTGATGGTTTAGAAGAGACTGTTGCTGTTGTTAGCTCAGAGAGATCAACTGGGCAGAAGCTGTCTAAATACAAATCAGGTTCTAAAGATACTTCTAAAGCTGCTGTACTTGATGATACATCACTGATAATAGTGGGAAGGACTCCATCAATCTTCTCTCTGATAGAAACAATTTTATTAATAAAGAAGCTCATGAAATCATCACTGCTGAGAGTTAAAGGAATAACTGGCTCAGCAGAGCTCGGACTCTTAGTCAGACTGGCTACAGTGCTGAAAAGAAACCTGGGATTATTCTTATTCTCTTCTATCAATGATGAATAATAAGCAGTTCTAGCTTTACGAAGGGCTTTCTTATACATTGTTAAACTATCTTTCCAGACTAATTGAGACTCTTCTAAATTAGAGGAACGCCACTGTCTCTCCAGCTTTCTTGCAGTCTGCTTTAAAGCACGCAGCTGTGAATTATACCAAGGAGCCAGCGTCTTCTGACTGATTACCTTCCTTTTCAGAGGGGCAACATTGTCCAGTGCTGTACGCATTGAAACTATAGTGCTGTCAACAAGAGAGTCAAGTGCTGCTGGAGTAAAGTTTAGGTAGTCGTCCTCTGTCATATCTGCACATGGCAGTGAAGAAAAGGATGATGGAATTAATTCTTTAAATCTGGTTACAGCATCCTCTGATAGACACCTATACGTAAATTTCTTCTCAGAAACTGTATAGTCAAGTAATGTAAACTCAAAGGTTATCAGAAAATGGTCAGATAAGACAGGGTTATGAGGGAACACTGTTAACTGTTCACTCTCAATGCCATAAGTCAGCACAAGATCAAGGGTGTGATTAAGGCAGTGAGTCGGTCTGTGAACACTCTGAGAAAATCCAATAGAGTCCAATATAGAATTAAAGTTCATATTCAGGCTGTCATTTTCAACATCTACATGAATATTAAAGTCACCCACTACAATGACTTTATCTGTACTCAGCACTAACTGGGATAAAAACTCTGAGAATTCAGACAGAAACTCAGAATAAGGGCCAGGTGGACGATACACAACAACAAACACAAGAGGTTTCTGGGATTTCCACTTTGCATGGGAAAAACTGAGAATCAGAGATTCAAAAGAGCTCAAACTAATCTTGGGTCTGGTACTGATGAGTAACCCTGATCTGAAAATAGCTGCCACTCCTCCTCCTCTGCCTGTGGTTCGAGGAACGTGAACATTTAAACAGTCAGAGGGAGTTGATTCATTAATGCTAACATGATCCTCCTGCTGCAGCCAGGTTTCTGTAAGACAAAATATATCAATATGATGATCACAAATCAACTCATTCACTAACAGAGACTTCGAAAGGAGAGATCTGATATTCAGCAAACCACATTTAATAGTTTGATGTTTTTGTTCGGTTAAAGTTTTTGTTTTAATAATTTCTTTTTGCACAAGAGGATTTGCTCCTTTTGTGTTAATTGAGTGGGTGGGTAGCAGCAGGTGGGAAGCTGCAGAGAAGTGTGTAAGACTACAACTCTGCATCCTGGTCTGAACCCTGGGTTGTCATGTTTTAGGGTGGCAAATAAATTCGTCCATATTTCTAGAAATGAGAGCTGCTCCTTCCAAAGTGGGATGGATGCCGTCTCTCCTCATAAGACCAGGTTTTCTCCAGAAAGATTGCCAATTATCTATTATCTAAACCAGCTTTAGATGAGCAAGAGATGCTTGACTTAGCCCAGAATAAAGTGCATTGCAGTAGTCTAAACGAGTTGTGATAAAAGCATGGATTAAAATCTCAAAGTTATCCAAAAAAGTTGAAAAAAGCTAGACGTGACCACTGAGCTGACTTGTGCCTCAAATTTGAGATTGATGTCAAGCCTTACACAGAGGTTTGTTGCAACTAGTGTCAAATGTTTACTTAACAAGCCCAAGTTAACAGTTACTGTGTAGCTATCTGTAGACCCAAACAACATAACTTCTGTCTTATTATCATTAAAGTAAAGCAATTAAATAGCAAAATATCCATTTTCTTGCTTCAGTAGTATATAAATCTGACTATCGTCAGGATAAAAATGGAACGCAATACCATATTTCCGAAGAATTGATCCAAGAGGAAGTAAGTACACTGTAAACCCGAACGTCCAAAGTAATTAAATAGATTAAGTAGTGGATACTCAAAGTTTTAGAAAACGTTCTGCTAACTCAATTATGTCAAGTTGGTGTGACATGTTCTACCTTTTAGAGTAATTTTAACTAATCTTTTTTGATTAAATTGAACTATTTTGTGTATAAGTAAGCATAACTTAAAAAGATCAACTTATTTTTTGGGTCTGGAAGCCTGCCTACTGTAAATCCCGTAGGGGGTTGTGGTTTACGATTGTCGACGGCCAATCTCACTTGTCTAGTCTAAACATTAGAAGCAACTTTAAAATGGTATAGCTTTTATAGCAACAAACCGAGTCAATGTAGACATATACAAAGTTGTGTAGATAGCTTTATTCACCTAAAATATTTCCCACTAACAGGCTCCGAAGTCTCCGCTAACTTATTAGCAGCGAGGCTAGCTAGCTACCATGTGTTCCAATGTGTTTTCAGTCTAAGCGTTAGCAGCAACCTTCAAATATCCGGATTGCCCTAGCTATACTGGCAGCTACTCTAAATTCTCCCATACGGAGACATAGCGCTAGATTCCAGGAAGTCCCGGTTTGCTCCGGTTATGTCAACATATACAAAGCTCCTTCTTTGTCTACTTAAACTAATTGTGTGTGTAATGCTGTTTCTTGGGCACATGAGCTCAAAGGAGACGACCTGCTGCTAATTTCCCTGCTTGCTACTGATACATTACTAGAACTAGATAGATGGATTGATAGGTCAGACCCACTTGAAGTTAAATTACATGGCAAACTGGCACGAACAACACCATTTCTTATTTCTTAATACTTACTGTAGGTAAGGTTATCTGTTAGTTATGCAAAAGGATTACAAAAGAAAGTCATGTCATTTATGAACTTTGCTGGCCCAGTTTAACACTAGTAGCTACTAATCTAAGTGGGAATGTGGGATCGAACGTCAAAATTGGTTGGCAATATGGCGGCGCAAAGCTACAGTGACGTCACGTGAACCAAACGAATGCGCGTCACCGTCTTTTCACCCCGCCCCGCTCTCTGATTGGATAGAGACAGGGACCATGATCTGAGGGCAGCTTCCATGCTGTCTTTCAGATCGGAACGGTTGTTAATGCACATGCTCAACTGATTCCCTAGCTCTGAAAAACCCCAGAAAAGTTTGAACACGGTTGAAGGTGGCGGGAAGCAACAGAAGCAGAAAGTTACTACACGGCAGTAGTCAGCATCACTCAACTTACTGTAAGTTTTGAATGTTAATATTTATTCACTTTTACTTATTTTATACATGTATTGATGTGTTTGTCAGAGGGAGTCTCACTGGAGTCTTGTAGGGTTTTGGAAAGTTGGTGCCGTTAAATCAGATTCAGCTAGCTAGGTTAGCTGCTTAAGGGGCTAGCTAGACACTATCGGTTAACAGTTAAGCGGTTAACTTCACGTTACACACGCCAGTCACTAGACTCACTGGCTGTGAGCAACCATATTCTTCATGAGTGGTCTTGAATGAATCCTGGCGACTTAAGTTTGCAAGCAATGGTGTACGGCATTATAATGTGTTTAAGTATTGGTGTTTAAAACATTCAAATAATTTGTTGCTAGTGCAACACCCCACCCCTCGCCCCCCATTCCGCTAGCGGCATGGCGTGTTTTGAGGGACTTTCCCTTCATGATACATGCGAAATTGTATTTGCCATAGTCTCAGTGTACTAATGATGGCTGTATTTTGTATTGGGCAATGTATTCATCGAACTTGCACCTATTACTGGGGAAGTGTAAATGTTAAGTTATAACTTAGTGTTACGTTGAAGTATGTGCTTGGTGCTACTGTTTTTTTTTTATTTTTTTTAGTAGTGCATCGAACGCAGGGGCCATTTACGTCCACCGTAGCCTTTTTAAAGGTTATATTAAAAGAGCACGAACAAGCTTAAAAGAACCTATTTAAGCTCAAACTGAGTTCCTACACTGCAAGTCCACGTTCTCTGTTGCTGGTAGGGACGCTCGTTTTTTAGTCTGAGCAGTGAGCAACACTGAGACATGGAGATTGCAGTTGAACACGAGGCCCACTCATGCTGCGTGTTTTTTTTTTTTAAGAAATGACATTATTCTTGATTAACCATGCAGTGAAGTTCAAGTGCTGCTGCTTTTCTTTACAGTAGGCTAATGTTAATTTTGTTTGATGGCTTTAGTGGTTTTACGCTTTAAGGATCAAATGAAAAGATCATTAACAGGTGTAGCGTTCTTGGGCAATTATATATGCATCAAATATAAGGATTTATCTTAAACCTCGAATTTAGGGCACCACCTACCGTTATTTTAACTTTAAGTTACAGTCAGGGAGGAAAACTGTTAGAATCTTACGATCCTGGTATGTTAAATTAATAATCAATTAATAATCAATTAATAATCAATTAATAATCAGTCCCATATCTCGCTACTTTCGTGAAGTTCTCGTTTGGTTGGACAGACATTACGTAAAGAAAGCATACGACACAATCTGTGATTATAACATATATATAGATATGAACTATTTATTAAAATGATATGACCAAAACATGAACCTTTAAAACAAACAGGAGATGCATTGAATATGGGTGATTATATAAAACACTTAGTGAATGGAAAATAAAATATGGGGAATGGGGAGATACTGGATGTATTCAAATAGTTTAGGTTGGCTGACTATTTGACGCTAAATACTGACATTTCGGATTAATTTATCATTCTGTGAAAGCCTCGAGACATCCATCAAACCCACTTTAAGGTGAAAACGGGTCGGTCTTACTGTGCTGAAGTTCTGCTTAGTCAGCTCGGAACACGGCAGCGGCCACGCGGGGTCCGAGGGGATTTCTCTTCCGCTCTCTGGGCCTTCCTGGTTGTGGTGGCTGACTTTAGCGGACTTCTCAGTTGCTTCTTTCACTGGGAAACGGGAACGATGGTGCCGAGGGCTGTGGTTAGATGATCGAATCTTCCGAGTGTCAGTGGGTCCGTTGCTTCTCTGATGAAGTGAACTTAAGTTCACAGAAGATTAATAAAAGGTTGCTTGGAGTTGGTTTTCTTGGTAGGAAAACTTCATTCTGTTCTTATCTTTGTTCGGGTCTTTCTTTCTCGTCTCCGGGGTCTCACTGGGTTCTGGAGGGCTTCCTTCCGGTCGTCCTCTGCATCGCTCATCCTCACGTCCTTCCGCTCTCTCCTGAGATTATGGGAGAACTCCCAAACTCTGGTGAGCTCTTCTCTCCTTCTCAAATCATCTCCAAATCTCTCTGAGTAACTGTGATCTCTGTTCTGATCTGAAACTCTGGGTTGAAACTCTTCTGGAACAAGAGGCAAGAAAAGAAGAAGCGTGTGTTTTTCGCGGGCTCCGGGTTTTGACTCTCGGAGGCGGGGCGTGACGTAAGCTTACACTACTCTTTCAGCCAATGATATGCCTGAACTGTGGTGAATGTCTGCCTGGGTGTCTGTGTAAGGTGATCTGTTTTGCGTGGGGATTTCTGGATGAGACAAAGAAACTCTTATTTCTCCATTACTCCGTCTCATAGAGCATTTGTCTCGGTGATTCTGAAAACACTACATCTTGTTAAGATATGCAGATTAAAGATATAACATAGACTTGCAATATAAAGACATCAAAATAACACACAACGTAATTGATGATTAGGACTTTCAAAATTCAGATGAATATCTATGAAATCGTGACATATGAATAGTGAACCACACAATGTTAATTTTCTGTGTTAACAATGGGGATACCAAACAAATACCAAATAGATACCGAAGGGACATCGTTAAAAGTTAATAGTTGCATATATCTTGTCCATTTTACTGAGTCCTCTGGGATTTAAATGTTCAACTAATCAACACTGCAGACCACTAGAGGGCAATGTGGTTCCATCAGGCAGGTTGGGCATTTTCCACCAAAATCAGTTCTTTGTCAATATTTAAGCCAGAATCGTAGAAATTGTCTCTACATGCGTCTTGTGATCAAGCTGGAAACCTGAAAGAAATTGTACACGGTTATCAAACACATTTAATATAGTTTTAAGATTCGACTAAAAGTGAGTCTTAGTGAAGTCTTGTGTGTAGCCATCTGGTCTGTTCTCTGGTGGGAAAGGGTGTTAAAATGTCAATTTCGATTTATGGTGAAGATAAGATATTGAGGTCTCCCACTTTTCCAACAGAGAGATCCTTTGTTCATTCGAGTTTTCCAATTTTTATGGCAAGTGTCTGTTGCTTATTTTTCACTCCCAAAAGCTCTTAAGGGTGTTGTAAATTAGGCAGTTTCTGTCTCTGTTTCCTTTGTGGAAAGAAAATGAAGATCTGGTTTTTATCCACATACGTAAACATCCCCCACAGGAATGTTGGTTTTGTCAAAGTTTGAAAAACGGCACTGTGACTGCTACACAGGGAAATTTATAAATGCAAGTATTTATAATTTGACTCTCTTTACATGCTTTTAATTGTTCAGTTGTTCTGTCTGAATTGTTCAGTTGATACCTTTGCATCTTTCTGTTCCAGTGTCAAGAAGTTAAAACACAGTTAAGGAAGATAACTGGATGTGATAAAGATACCAGGTAATCCAATGAATGCGAATTCTTCTATCAACCACCACTCCCCTCCCCCCTCTATTTTTGATTGTATTTCTCTCAGACAAAGTTTTAGTGTGGTAACCCTAAATCATACGAACTCCCACATGAAATTACAGAATTTCATTCAAGATTTGTCTTAAAAACAAATCAAAAGTTTACTTATGCTATTTTCCATCTACAGACGTTATAAAACAAATAGTTTTGAGGAAAACGGATAATTTGAAAGCAGCTGTAGTCCATGATCAAGTTTTGGTAAGCTAATAGTAATTAACTTGTTGTTATATTAAGTAGTAAGTTTAAGCAATTCTGTTTTTAAAGTTTTAGATGGTGGTCTAAACTTTATCATTTCTTTCTTTGCCTTTTAGGTAGCTGGTTCCAAAATGATCTGGAAGTGTAAGTTGTGCGCAGCTTCTTTCACCTCCAGAACACAGTTATTTAGACACTGTAGGCTGCAACACAGCCACTATTCTAGAATCAGCCCTCTTCCATGCCTCTACACTGATTGCATTTGTACATTTCAGACACTTAATGCACTGAGTACTCATTTGTCAAGATATCATACAGCACAACCCAGCAGTTGTACAGAGCAGACTCAGGGGCCTGTGTTATTTAAATGCCCTTTATGCACATTTCAGCAACCCTTTTCTAATTTAGCCGTTTTCAGTCATCTTAGAAAACATTTGAAAAATCATGAAACGGTGATGTGCCCATATAAGCATTGTAGCTATAGCACTAATGTATACTCCTTGTTCAATTCTCATAAAAGTAGAGAACACCAAGCAGGTCTTGCATCTGACTTTCAAACTGATATTGTCAGTGAGGATCATCATAATCTTCAAGACAGTATTTCTGAGGAAAGTGATTTGTATTTGCAAGAATGCCCAGGCCAGAGCAGAGAAGTGGGGAATGGTGATCAGTGTGACACTGGCAGTCTAAGAAATCAACTTAAAAAAACCTTATCTTCCTTATTCCTAAAGATGCAGGCTATCCTCCATGTCTCAAACACAGCTACTCAGGAAATAGTAGACCACTTGAATCAGATTTTCTCCTTATCTGAGCCGTTGATCAAAGAGGCAGTTAATGACATACTGCAACGAAATGGTCACAATATAGCAGAACCTATACTGAGCGAAGTTGCTGCCGCTGTCATGGACTGCAATATTCTTTCTACCTCAACCTCTAAAGGTGCCGTGTTGAGTTCATCCAAGCGCAGAAAAACCTTTATTGAGCAGAACTATCCTTATGTAATGCCAGTGGAGGATCATTTGGAGCAACCTGGACATACCAGCATGTATGTTCCTATCCTTTCAATGATTCAAGAGTTGTTTAAAAGCACAGACATTCTTAACAAGATTACTGAAACAAATACTGCATTTGGTCAATATGCGTCATGCTCCAATGGCTCTCATTTCCTTGAAAATGAGTTACTGTCAACAGGGGCTCTCGTCCTACCACTTCAGCTATATACTGATGATCTTGAAATTTGCAATCCGCTTGGCACATCACGCAAAATTCACAAATTTTGTGCTGTATATTGGGTCCTCGCCAATGTGCCACCAAAATACAGATCAGCATTACATGCTATACAGCTAGCAATACTGGTAAAAGTGACTGACCTCCGAAAGTATGGATATGCCGCTGTACTTGCTCCATTGCTGCGTGATCTCCATACTCTGGAAAAAGACGGTGTCTTCATAGAAAGAGTTGGTCAGAATGCCAGAGGCACTGTCTTTTGTGTTTCTGCTGACAATTTGGCTGCTCATGGATTAGGTGGCTTTGTAGAGTCATTTAGAGCAGGCCATGTGTGCAGATTCTGTATGGGCTCAGTTGAACAGTTTCACGTAACTGAAGTCAGAGAGAGAAAGTTTCCTCAGAGAACCAAAGCCAGCCATGACCTACATGTGCAAACTGTTCAAGAAAGTGACACTTTGAGAAGCCACTTTGGTGTTAAAGGTGGCTGTGTCTTGCGTGAGTCCCTGAATTATTTCCATACAATCACAGGGTTTCCTCCTGATATACTCCATGATCTCCTGGAAGGTATCGTTCCCATGGAGCTTTCACTTTGTGTTAAAGAGATGATCCGGCTGAAGTACTTCACTTTGGAGTATTTGAACAACAAGATTACATCGTTCCCATATCAACACACTGATAAAGTAGATAGACCTCAGCCACTTCCAAAAACGTTTCTTTCTCGAGGGACAATTGGAGGAAATGGACTTGAAAATGCCACTCTGCTCCGACTTCTTCCATTGCTTGTTGGCAGTGTAGTACCAGAGGGTAGTGAGGCATGGGCAGTTTTGATGGAGTTGAAAGAGGTGGTAGAGCTAGCATTGTGCCCATCATTTACTGATGAAACCGTAGACTATTTTGTGTGCAAAATCAGTGATCATAGACAGGCATTGCTAGAGGTTTTCCCTGAGGTTAGGCTCCGTCCTAAACATCATTATGTGGAGCATTATCCCGCTCTAATCAAGTGCTTTGGGCCCCTGCTGCACGTTTGGACCATGCGGTTTGAGGCCAAGCACCGCTTCTTCAAAAGAGTGGTGCATGACGCTCAAAACTTCAAAAATATTTTGAAGACAATGGCAATCAGGCACCAATACATGATGGCATATCATCTTGCTGCACCATCATTTTTCAAGCCAAAAACTCAGGCATCCAGGGTTGACTCTGTTCTGGTTTCAGCTCTACCAGAGGTTGCTCAAGTACACATTAGAGAACAAACAACTAGTGACACAATCTACAAGACCTCAAATGTGACCATTGATGGCACAGACTATGTCTGTGGAATGTTTCTGTCTGTAGGAGTTAGCGGTGGACTGTCGAAATTTAGCAAAATAGAACAGATCTTCCTTGTGAATGCCAACGTATCTTTTCTGTGTTGTGATTATGACTCCTGGTATGTAGAACATCTACGGTCCTTTGAGCTGTCAACTGCAGACACAAGCCTGTCGATCCACCTGCAGTCTGGTCTGAATGATACAGTCCCTCTCTCAGCATACAAGATAGATGGCTTGCTACTGCTGACCCCCAAGCGGTTCATTCAAGTGAGACAGAACTGAGTTCAGGTAATAATGAAAGGTTCCTTTATTTATCATTTATTGTGTCTTTATTCTCTCTCTGTGGAATTAAGCAATTTATAAGCTGTATACTATAAGCGGTACTCTTTAACAAGCATGATTTTGTCTTTTCAGTTGCACAATGGCAGCTGCATCCCCACAACCAATGATTCTTCGTGTTGTTGAGCCAGACCGGGCTAGAAAATTAAAACTCAGCTCACGACCAGCCTCTGTTGATGCACTGATCAACATTATAAAAGAACAGCTGGAAATCGACTTTTACTTCGATTTGCTTTACGAAGATCCAGACTTTGAAGGGAAACTTACTTCCCTTGCAGACATTGAGGAATTGCCACAAAAAGCAGTTGTGCACATCTCACTGCCACTTTCACAAGACTCCAGCATCTACTGCTCTACTCTCCGATGTGTCATCGCCAGAGCGTCTGAGCCGGTGGCCTCCAGGTCCTTTTCCTGTTCCCACATTTGCATTTGATGTAGAACTGAAACTAAGAGATGGAAATGCGGAATATGAGAAGAACAACACACACCTTAAGTTGACAAGAGACCTAAAGCACGACATTTTAGATAGGCTTGCATCTACTATATATGGTTTCAAGGCTTACCCAAGTGATAAAGAGATCGCAAAGGCTGCTGAGGCTCTTGTAGCCAAACATCCCTGCCTGAAGGAAGCAGGATCTGAGACTGGCTGGAATGGATGGAAAAATAGCATCAAGTTTAAGATGGGCAATTACAGGAACAAGATGAGACGGGCTGGATGTCAGGAGGTCACTGTTAATGCTGGGAAAAGAAGTAGAAGCAATCCTGAAAATGAACCTTCACATTCCAACATTAAAAGACCCAAGCGAGCAGAAGTCAATTTCCTACCAAACTTTCCGGGAAGACTGAGAAGAACCTGCCCCTCATTTGAAAGATGATGGAGACCACATTTCCCCTACGCCGACAGACCATAGTGATGTCCTGCCCACCAGTGAACGAGCTCATGTACCTCTGGCCTGCCCTCAAAATAGAGTCTGAGGTAATAGGGATCAGCTTTTTCTTTTTAAGTGACAATTGAGATTCTTGCTCATTTGGCTGCTATTTTCTGCTTTTTACATGTTTGCTAGAATCTTCAAATTGATTTTTTTTTTTTTAAGTGTTGTTGCTCTATTCTCCCCCTGCTGTTATTTCAATGTAGTTGTATGCAGAGTTCCAGAGGATCACGAATCAAAACCTGCCCAACACATTCTATGCTGAGCTTGACCGCCATCTTCCTCGACTGATGACCTTATTCAGACAGAAGGCATCAAAAACTGGAAAGACAGCAGATGCTCTGGCTGAAATCTCAAAAATCCACGATGAACAGGTAAATAGATAACACACTTCATAGGCTTAACCAGTGAAACTTTCAACAGGTTCAATGACTCAAATGAGCTTTGTGTATTATGCAAGGAGTCCACTTTTGCCCTTTCATTAAAGATGTGAACAGGTTTTTGTGGACATATGTTCTGATTGGACTGTTTAAAATCAGCTTTGTTCAGTAAACTCTTCAGTATGTACAATTCTGTTTTCATCTGAATAGAAAATCCATGACATCCACACGAAGCGCACCACTGTTCTCCACGCCCTTCCACTGTATCTGCACGAGGACAGTTCTGAATTTTTCAGAACCTGCACAGTGAGTCTCCTTAAGTCACTTACAGATTCTAATGTGTATTATGTAAACAGTTAATCAAAATACTAATATCTTTTAGGACTTACCTTTGTTTAGTCTACACATACTGTTTTTGTGTATGGTCTGCTTTCTTTCTCCTCACTACAAAGGAACTGTATGGCAATTGATAAGATGTCTAGTAAAACATTTTCCTGTAAATGTCCTTTAGCTTGGTTTGTCACACCACTTAGATTCTCTGGTAATTTGGCTGATTCGTGTTTGCAGAACATGGATCTTATGTTTTTCACCTCTTACAATGAGACCCAGGTCTCCCTTGTAAAAGAGGTATTGGTTTTCAGTGGGACTCGGTTAAAGAAAGATACATTATTTGTCATTTGTTCTGTTCCATGTGTTAGTTTGTGATTAGTATCTCTTTTTCATTCATTCAGGACGAGTCTGAGCCAGCGCTTGATGGTGTTGCCGTGGGCCTCCTTACTGTCAATGAGGAAGCTAACATAAGTCCCGTCCACTACCACCCTGTAAGAATCTCTGTTGTCATTGAAAGTGATGTCGTGGTCAGCCTCCCAAGACATGGCGATGCCTTCCTGGTAGTGTTTGGGCTAATGTACGCACTTCACCTCAGCTACCCCAAAGCACTGACCAAAACTTTCGAATTCACACAAAATATTTTACAGTAAACTGTCACCCAGGTTACAGACCCTAAAGAATGAATTGATGTAAAAAGAAAGAAGGCTAATTCCCTCCTTATGTCTCGATTGCCTCTAAGTTACTGCACGACTGTTACGGTTCTTAAACAGTCCAAGAGGCTGACCTGTTGCCTTAGTAATTATAGGAAGCCACAAGCACAGTGTATTTTATTTTATAGCTGTCTCAAAAGAGAATTTCATTATTTTATTATTTATTTTCTATTTACATTGCTTGTGTGCTAAAAGAGGAGAAAAAATTGTGTGCAGACGTTCAGTTAGTTCAACTTAATGTAATTGAGGCAATCGGTTGCATTGAGTTAGTTAAACTCGATGTAATTGAGGCAATCAGTTGCCTCAAAAATTTTAAGTTTCAAGTTACACGGCTTTAAGTAAACAAACTCAATATATTTGCCTAATGTGTACTTAAAAAATGTCAACTCAAACTAATAAACATTGAGTTTGGATAACATGAAATGTTGTGGTTTTGTACTTATTTTTTTAAGTTCTGTGAACTTATTCCAGTGGTTTGAAAACTGGAAATTAGAAGTCATAATAACAGAAAATAATTGAGTTGAGCTAAATGAGCACTTTAATTTAACTGTTATCAAAAGATACAAGTAGCAAGTCATCCAATCTTTTAAGTTCTGAAAATATTGACTTTTAAGTTAATCAACTTAAAAAATTTGTGGCAATCGATTGCCTCAATTTTTTTGAGTTCTGGTAACTTATTCGGGTTTACAGTGTATAGGGAGAAGAAAAGAGGCCCAAGAATAGAACCTTGAGGCACTCCACACGTGAGAGGTGCTGGAGAGGACTCAGCAGTTCCAACACTAACACAAAAACTTCTTCCTGTTAAGTAGGATCTAAACCACTCTAAAGCACCACCCTGAATGCCCACCCAACTCTCCAGACAATACAGAAGTATCTGATGGTCCACTGTATCGAAGGCAGCTGTTAGATCCAACAGATCCAAAACTACACAGTGACCAGAGTCTGTGGCTAAAAAAAACATCATTAAGAACTCTTAATACTGCTGCTTCGGTAGTGTGATGGGTTTTAAACCAAGATTGGAAAACTTCTAATATGTTATGCTGATCTAAAAATGGTTTCAACTGGCAATTACTTTTCTCCAAGACCTTAGAAAGGAAAGGGAACTTAGAGATGGGCCTAATGTTAGAAAGTACAATGAGGTCTAAGTTAGGCTTCTTGATTAGTGGTGTCACCACTGCATGTTTAAAACTCAAAACACAATTCAGTGGAGCTCTCCAGGCAGGTTGATTGTGAGGCATTAAAATAAGATTAAGATTAAGAGATTAAGATCAGAGATATTAGTCATGAAGGTTAAAGTATATCAACAGACAAAAGAGAAATAATCACCATAAAGATTTAGTGGTCAAAATTTTACTTTTTTAAGATTAAGATCAGATTTATTGTCATGCATACACACAAAATTTGTCTTCCGCTTTTCACCCCAACCTGGAGCGGTGGGCTGCTATTCACAGTGCCCGGGTACAGTGCCTTGCTCAAGGGCACCTTGCCCATGACAAGGAGGTGGACTGAGCTGTCAGTTTCGAGAGTGGGAATTGAACCGCCAACCTTCCAGTTATTGGATGACTGACACCACTGAGCCAGGATGGCCAGGACTCTAAGGAGATGCAAGTGGAATGGTAAATTCAATGTCTCTGTTATAACTGCTTGAGAAACCCCTACAACATGCTTTCCCATCTGCACATAAATTGTTTTTAAACATTTGCCTCGTAATTATCACAGAGATACAACATCCTGCATTCTGCCCCAAGTGTGAGACCCCCCGGGGGGTGTGGTAAGGTGACGGTCAAACAAAAGGCCCTGGATTACGAGTATGTTTTTTAAAGTAAATATTTGATTGCTGCTTGAGCCTTTTGATGAAAACCTGAGTTATGTACCTTGTTAATATGTTTAATTAACTACCTGATATAAGTGTTTTTCCATTTTTATCATCTATTTAATCTCCTCCCACTTTGACCGTACAGCCTGCAAGGGGCTGGTATGAGGTTTACTTTATATCTCCCAATCCCAATGTAGTCTTAGATGCACCAATATGCTGTTGTGGAAGATTTTTAATCAGTTTATAAATGTCAAAAATAATTTTCTGTATGTTGATTGATAAGACAGTGTTGTCAGAATACAAAAGGAGGAACATGGACAGAAGTGAAGAGCCTGGACAGTCTATTACAGGCACAGGGCAGCTAAGGGAGAACTCTCCCCAGCATCCTCTGCACTGGTACATGGAAGCACCAGCTTCTCTGAAGTTGAACAAAAATATTTTCAAGCACATTCAAGCACAATAAACAGGAGATATTGCATCATGCATCTTTCACCAGGGAAGAATGAAAAACGCCCAGGTGCAATGGCTGCCAAGCAGGACCATCAAGCAAGCCGGGTAAAAGCTTGATCCTCGCTTGGAAGGGGCTAAGAAAATTAGAAATTGGCAACTTTAATTGCCAGGGCTTGCATCCATATTTAGTCTTAAAACCATGGCTTTTCTTGATGCTGCACACTTCTGAGCTGAGATATTTATTATTATTATTATTATTTACTATACTGCACTAAACAGGAGGATTTTTGTTGTAATTTTCTTATTTTCTGTAAACTATTCAGAATATGCTGACATCTATATCATTTTACTATAAGTATCCTGCTCCAGCCACACTTTTCCTTTTTCTATTGGTTCTTCTTTTAATGCTGGGAAATATAATGGCAAATGTAACCTTCCCGTTAACTGGTCATATTCTATTAGTTTGTATAATTAAAAGACACTGGAAGCAAATTAGTTATGGATTATCACAAGTACTGTACTTTGAAAATATTTCCTGTAAAGCAAATAAGATGCACTGATAATTATGTAATAATTGTATTGCAGCTATGTGAAGACTAATTAAATCAAATTGTGAGTTGCATCAAGATTATCACCCCTACTTTTTAAAAATGAAGATAGGTTTAAAAATTTAAATTTGAAAAAATGTCTCATTTATATGAAAAAAATAAATCATAAATGAGAATAAGTGTGGTCAAAAGATTAATTATGATAAATAAAATGACAAAAACACGTTTTATACTAGACAATGGTAAATTATTTTAAATCATCCTTCAACGTGTTTCTTCTCCCGAGGGGCACAAATGTCTATTTACCCATTTAAGTTATCTGTCAGCTAAACTATAGTTAATATTGATGGCTCACCCTACAGACATTAGTCTAGGCATGCCCACTGAGGCACACTGCAGGAGTGAGCGTTATTAATACTGTAGGCTTCAGTTAATTTTCCATCTAGTACAGTAAAGTGACTCAACTGTGACCCGTCTTCGCACAGCCAGCTTTGTAAATGTCACCCATATGGCCCACTCATTCATTTCCCACAAAAGCAAATTCCTACAAAAGACTGAATATAAGTGTATTTAAAAGGCAAAAGCAGCCAGAAAGAACTTCTTATCCACTGCTCATTTTCCCACGAGCAAGAGGTGCTCTTTTAATTTTCCTCTCTGAAAGGTCAGTCAAAATGTTCTCCATCTCCATCTTAATTGATTCTGTAAATGCAGCTCCTCCTGTGTATTGGCAGCCTGAGAGGAAAACTACAAAGGTGTTTGCCTTCCTTTAGTCACAGTTAAAGACCTAAAAATTGTTAGCTCTCTCTTCCCAATAGTGTTGCCTGTTTTTAACTATAAGTTTCTGGAGCTTGAAGCCAGAATATACACTCCTTTGGCATACAAAACCAGAACATTTACCATTTGCAAATGGAAAGAAAATGGTCTTTTTGCCCAAATGGGCTATATTAATTTGTTTTCTGATTATTACATTAGAAGCGGGCCAAGCCTTGGTTCTACTAAATGTCAACATCTATTAGACTAACTCCGTGATATTTTTCTGTCGAACGGATTATAATTTACTATGTAATGAATGTAATCTGGAGTTTCTGCAAGCAAATACAGCAGCTTCACATGAAGAACTCGTTTTTTTACGTTAACAAAGGGAGAAATCTATTCAAATCCCTGCTGTTTTGCTAAATAAATATTCAGAACACAATATAGGCAGATTTTCTCATTGAACGTATGCAGCACCAAAAAGCCCTGATCAGAGGAAGAGAAAGAATGCAGTATCGAGTCAAAACACTTATAAGCGATTCAGTCATTAGTCACTGTAAAAAGTCACTGAAATTGCATTCAAGACGGCAGCGAGTGTTAACTCTGAACAAATTTCTGTGTGTGATAACTGTATTATCGCTTACCGGCGACTTGAGGATAACCTCCATCAGCTGGAAATTAAGTCTTGGGACAAGCATAAACTCCTCAACAACTTAATTGCTCCTGTTACACTCCTTCAAAATTTCCCAATCTCAAATACAGCTACAACTCTTCTACGGTTAACATCGACCAATGCTGAACTTTTTTTTTTTTAATTTATTTATTTGAATAGGGACAATGCACATTAATGAACATCAGTATAAAAACAAATGTAAATATGCCGGATTATAGCTACAAAACTAGTTTTCATCTGTAGTCCCTAGGCAGGCAAATACACAAGAAAGAAACTATAATATACAATAGAAGCATCACAGGGACTAGGGTCTAATGGTCACATGACTGGTTTGCTTTCAGCCATAGTTTGAGCTGAGCTCTAAAGCTGATCAGTGTGGGGCTGTCCCATATGTGCAGAGGAAGACTGTTCCAGATGTTCGTGGCCCTCACAGAGAGAGTGTTCTGTCCAGAAGTTGTTTTCCTGTCGGGGACCTCACAGTCTCCTCTGGAGGAGGCCCTTGTTCTCAGGCCACTTGAATTCCTAGGTTTGAACAAGGTAAACACTGGAGGTGGGGCTAGTCCATGTAGCGCTTTATAAATGAAGCAAACATACTTAAAATTAATAAAATTTTCAAAATTTAAAAGATTGTACTTGTTTAAAACATTACATACATGAAAATAATTGGGTTTTCGGTTTAAGAACTTGGAGCCAAGCCTGTTGCCTCTACAGATCTAGTAGCTATGGAGAGTGGTCTACCTGACTGGTTCAAGCCTGAGGCTTTGGAATTCGTCTTTGCAGCTCTTGTCTAGGCTTTTGTGCCATGCACCGCCATTCCCTCAGCACCTGACAAGAGGTGCCGGGTGTTTACATCCAAACCAGATTACGCTGGTCTCCTGGCCTAATGTGGTTTGCAGGGGATGGAACTGTCAGAGTGCTGCAACGTTAACTTGAACTTTCTAATCGCTTTTCACCGCTGTCCAACAAGGCCTCTGACCACCCATCTCACCCTGCAGCGTTCCCGCTCTCAATTGAGCAAGCAGCAACACCCGCTCTTGAGGTTGTTTTCTGGGGGTGTTAGTAAAACTGGTAGAAGGTTAACGTAAATTAGGCAGTTTCTGTCTCTTTTTCCTTTGTGGAAAGAAAATGGAGATCTGTTTTTTATCCACATTCGTAAACATCCCCCACAGGAATGTTGGTATTGTCAGAGACTGAAGGCCTCTTAATCCACACGGCACTGTGACTGCTACAACTAAGAACTATAAACCAAAAATCACTCCCAATGGAGGAAAAACAACTTCGTACTAGAAACAACAAATAAATAACTAAATGCACTCCTAAAAATCCGGAGGATTAGAATCATGGTTTTAGACAGGAAGTCAGCAGCCACATTGCAGCTGGCATCATCAATGTTAAGGTTAAAATCCCCAACGATTAAAACCTTTTCCAGCTTAATGTTACACACGTGAATAGAAAAAGGATAGGCTCCACGTGTGTAGAAAAGTAGAGGGCTGTAAAATGCTTAATGTGTCTCCCTCCAAAACAAATGTCGTCCCGACATTCCGTGCAACCCAGAACACTCATTGTCTTCAACAGGTAAGCAACAGTCACAGGTGATGGAAGTCAGTGTTCCATTTCAAGGATACAGTTCTGCGTATCGTCAGTTTGTCAACATCACATATCTCCCAGTTCCACGTAATGTGTCCATAGCTGATATCATCGTGCACTATGAATATCTGCTATTATTCTCCGCCCAGTAGCGGGAAATATGTATCCCCACTAATAGATTCTTGCCTCAGACCTGTGCTATTACTTAGCAGTGACCAAAGCTAATATGCTCTGCTTCGATGCACTGTAAACAAGTGTCTACAATAAAATTACTCAGTGTCTGGCATCCTACAAAAACAAAACAAGGAAAAAACATTAGATTGCACGCACTAAGCCCTGTCCTGAAATTGTTTACTACTCAGTTTAGCTTAAACATAACTGAACTTGAAACTGCAATACCGTCTGAACTTTCCTAATGTCTAAGAGTGATACTGGGCTGTCCCAGTGAGTCATATGTGAATCTCTTAGCAGGGAGTCTGTTTCTTAGAGGATACTTTCTGGAAACCGCAGATGATGGCTCTGCATCGGTCTGGTCCTCTGCGTTACTCCACTCTGCTGGCTCTGGATCCTGCCACTCCGGCTCCATTCTCACTGGCACAGGGTCCAACCCATCGTCCTCTGCCACGTCCTGCAGGCGGTTCCTCTGATCTGTAATTTCAGTCACTGGCTGTGGAACAAAGTCCTCTGCCTCTGCTCTTAATGGGCTGCTGCGTCGACCATCTCTTCCTGGTGATGGAGCTCTGATGCTCCTCAAGTTGTCCTCATCCTCTGAGCTGTAATGCCGGTCTTCCTGCTGACCAAACTGTTCTGGGCGTCTGCCTCTACCAGTGCTTTCTGATCTTCCCTTTGCTGCTTTTGTCTCAGTTTGGCTCTGCTCGATGGGGAGAAAGTTGCAGGGAAGCAGTAGATTTCTATGGAGGATTCTTGTTCGACCCGAGCTGCCCTCGGGCTTCACTTCATAAACCGGACTGTCTTTGTGCTTTCTCTCCGTAACTATGTAGACCTGGTTCTCCCAGAACGACCTCAACTTCCCTGGTCCTCCTCTCTCAGAGAGGTTATGAATCAGGACTCTGCATCCTGGGTACAACTCTGTTCTGTAACTCTTCTGATTGTAGCGTGCTTGTGCCCTGTCTCTCTCACCTTGTGCCGTTTTTGATGCCAGGCGATAAGCCTCCTCCATCCGACTCCTCCACTTTGTGGCATACTCGCTGTGTGATGGACCCTGGTCACCTGGCTTGAGGCCAAACATGATGTCCACAGGGAGCCTTGGGTTTCTGCCAAAGAGAAGGTAATATGGTGCATATCCAGTGGCTTCGCTGCGCGTACAGTTATACGCATGAACGACCTTCGCCAACGAACTTTTCCAGTCAGCTTTGGCGTCTTCAGTCAGGTTTCGCAGCATGGAGATCAACGTCCTGTTAAATCGCTCCACCTGACCATTCCATTGTGGGTGGCATGGGGTGGTGCGAGAGCCCCGAATACCACAGTATTTTTCCATGTTGGCAAACAGCTTGTTCTGAAATTCTCTACCCTGGTCGTGGTGTGATTTGGTTGGAAAGGCAAACTTTAGTACAAAGTCCCCAAAAACCTTCTCAGCCGCCGTCTTTGCTGATTTGTTGGTACAGGCATAAGCTTGGGCAAAGCGGGTGAAATGGTCCATGACCACCAGGATGTACTCATACCCCCCTTTGCAGCTCTCAAGGTGAAGATAGTCGATTGCCACAAACTCAAAAGGATACATTGTCACTATATTCTGCAGTGGCGCCCTTGTTAGCCTATTTGGTTGCTTGTGTTTGAGGCAGCTACACACCTTGGTGACGTAGTGCTCGATGTCTCACTGCATGTGCGGCCAGCAGAAGCAGTCGCGGACTAAATGCAGGGTCCTCTCCACACAGAAACAGAATGCCATCCTCGTTGATCAAGAGTCGTCTCCTCTCTCTCATTAGTGCTGCCACATCATCTGGTTGCCCTTGACGTTTTGCACTCGGCCACTGTTTAGTCATGACACAGTCTCTTACTTGTTTAACGACTGGATCTTCTTCTTGGGCCCTTTTCAGGTCACTGCAGGAGATCCCTGCCACAGGAGATGGTACTTGGTCATTTTCTGCAGCACACGCTGTTGCGATGGTAAGCGGACACATCCATGGCTGTTGTTCTTGAACCGGCAGGGACAGTGCCTGTGTCATACTGCTTATCACCCCAGGCTGCACCTCCTGTGAACACTCTTATGTATTTATCCATGTCCAATATAATTCGGGACAAGTCGTCTGCATCTCCATTGTGCTTCCCTGGCCGATAGCAGATGGAGAAGTTAAAATCGGCAAGCTCTGCCACCCATCGGTGCGACGTTGCATTCAACTTGGCCGTTGTCAGAGCGTACGTCAACGGATTGTTGTCCATGTAAGGCAAGGCAAGGCAAGGCAATTTTATTTATAGAGCACAATTCATACACAGGGCAATTCAAAGTGCTTTACAGCTACATAAAATCACAAGAAGGCAATAAAACCATTAAAAAGGAATAAAAAAAAAAATAAAAGAAAGAAATTAAAAAAGAAAGAAATTTAAAACCCATTAAAATAATCATTAAGTAATTAAAAAGTGAAGAGTGCAGATAAAATACTTTCAGGTGTCATATGCACAGCTAAACAGAACTGTTTTCAGCCTGGATTTAAACATTGTCAGAGTTGAGGCCTGTCTCACATCTTCTGGAAGACTGTTCCAGATTTTAGGGGCATAAAACTTAAACGCAGCCTCACCTTGTTTAGTCCTGACTCTGGGCACCAGCAGGAGACCCCTCCCTGAGGTTCTCAGAGCCCGAGTTGGTTCATATGGCTCTAACATGTCACAGATGTACTTTGGCGCTTGACCATGAAGAGACTTGTATACAAGCAGAGCTGTTTTAAAGTCTATTCTCTGAGCGACAGGAAGCCAGTGCAGAGACCTGAGCACTGGACTAATATGGTCGTATTTCCTGGTTCTAGTCAGGACTCGAGCAGCAGCGTTCTGGATGTACTGCAGCTGTCTTATAGCCCGTTTAGAGAGCCCAGTGAGCAGGCCGTTACAGTAGTCTAACCTGCTGGAGACAAACGCATGGATCAGTCTCTCTAAGTCTGGTTTAGACACTATTCCTTTGATTCTGGCAATGTTTTTTAGATGGTAAAAAGCTGCTGATGTTACAGATTTATTGTGGCTGTTAAAGTTCAGGTCTGAGTCCAATATTACCCCGAGATTTCTAACTTGATAGTTAGGTTTTAGAGAGAGAGTCTCAAGGTGACTGATAACACTTTCTCTTTGTTTCTGTGGGCCACAGACAATGATTTCAGTTTTGTCTGAGTTTAGCTGGAGGAAATTGTTTTGCATCCACACACTGATCTGTTCGATGCAGCGACACAGTGTATCTACAGGCCCGTGTTCTCCTGCCGTCAGTGACACGTAGATCTGAGTGTCATCTGCATAATTGTGGTAGGACACATTATAGCTGCGTATTAGCTGGCCTAGTGGAAGCATGTACAGATTGAACAATACGGGTCCCAGGATTGACCCCTGGGGAACCCCACAGGTCATAGCCATTTGGTCTGAGACACAGTTACCAATTTCAACAAAATATTTCCTGTCCTCCAGATAGGACTTGAACCAGTTTAAAGCACGACCAGAGATTCCCACCCAGTCTTCTAACCTCTGTAATAAGATCGCATGGTCAACTGTGTCAAAGGCAGCACTCAGGTCCAGCAGAACTAAGACTGTGACTCTACTTGCATCTGTGTTCAGGCGGATGTCATTTGTCACCTTGATCAGAGCTGTCTCAGTGCTGTGGTGGGGCCTAAAGCCTGATTGGAAAGTATCAAAAGCATTGTTAGACAGGAGAAAGTCACTAAGCTGTTGGTATACAACTTTTTCTAGGATTTTGCCTAAGAATGGCAGGTTTGATATGGGCCGGTAGTTGTTCAGTACTGTGGCATCAAGATTGCTCTTCTTTAGAAGAGGCTTAATGACAGCGGTTTTTAAGGCCTTTGGAAATGTTCCAGTCTGGAGTGAGATGTTGACTAGATGACCAAGTTGTGGTAACAAACTGCTCAGCACAGACTTTAGGAATCTAGTGGGCAACTCATCAAGGCAGCACGTTGATGAACTCAGACTGCAGATGGTCTCTTCGACTGTTTTGTCAGTAACAGGTGTGAAATGTGTCAGCTCTAGGTGTCCAGCTGGCTGCAGAGTAGTTATTTGTGTTGTGGAAATTATTGCATTTTTAATGCCTTGAACTTTGTCATTAAAGAATATTGCAAACTCATTACACTTGGATGTAGAAATGAGTTCTAAAGGCAGTGAAACTGGAGGGTTTGTTAATCTGTTTACTGTAGCAAACAGGACACGAGAGTTGTTACTGCAGTTTTTGATGATTTCAGAAAAATAACTCTCCCTTGTTCTACGCAAAGTCTGGTTGAACACACATAGCTTTTCTTTGTAAGTCTCATAATGAACCTGGAGCTTTGACTTGCGCCATTTCCGTTCGGCTCTCCGGCACTCCCTTTTCTGTGCCCTGACCGACTCTTCTTTCCTCCATGGCGCCCTTTGCCTACTTTTAACCATTCTAACCTTGACAGGAGCAATGGTATCCAAAACATTTAAGAGACTTGATGTGTAAGAGTTCAACAGATCATCAACATCAGAACACAGGGTTTTCTCAAACCTAATCATTTCCATAAACTGTGTCCCTGTTCTGTCATTTATGAGTCTTCCCCGAACAACTGCAGACCCAGCTGGTGTTTTGGGTAAAGTAGATAGAAACACAGAAATGATCAGATAAAGCAACATCCACGACATTCATGTTTGAAATAACAACACCCCTTGAAATGAGCACATCTAGAGTGTGCCCTCTGTTGTGGGTGGGCTCATTCACATGCTGAGTTAGACCAAACATTTCAAGGACAGCAGTGAGCTCTTTAGCTTCCTTGTTATGCGCTACGTCCACATGCACATTCAAGTCCCCTGTTATGACTAAACAGTCAAAAGCAGTGCACACAATTGAAAGTAGTTCAGTAAAATCATCAATAAAACAATTCTGTGGTGGTTTATAAATGGTGATATAAAGTATGGAAGATTGTTTTATCTCCATTTTGAATGACACATACTCAAATGACGAAAAAAAACCAAATGACAACTTGTGGGTGGGTATATTGTCCCTGAACATGGCACAAACACCCCCACCCCTCTGGTTTTCTCGTGTTTCAGACACAAAATTGAAGTGAGGTGGACTAGACTCAATCAGGACTGCATTTGCTGTGTTTTTGTCGAGCCACGTCTCAGTTAAAAACATAAAATCAAGATTGTGAGAGGATATAAAACTATTAATTAAGAATGATTTGTTACTTAAAGATCTGACATTGAGTACTGCGTGTTTGAGATTAGTTATAGTTGAACTGGATGCTGTGTTCTTGCAAGGGATATGGATAAGATTTCTCTGATTGGACAGTCTGATTGTCCCTCTCTTCACTCCATCCTTGGACCTCTGGTTGAGATGGTGTTTACCAACACAGAGGCCCTTAGCGTCCTAGACAACAGCATTGACGCTGTTGGAAATGACAGCTGTGGGCACCGTGGGGGCGGGCCAAGCTGGGGGGGCTTTGGTCGATGGAGTAGGCTGGGGAGGGAGAGGGGCTCCATGCTTCTTTGAGGATAGAATTCTTGATCTTGCCATGTTTGGCGTGAGAGGAACCATTTTAATCCCCGATTTCACCAAGCTTTCAAGGTGATCAGGAAATCTCCTGGGTGACGGTGGAGAAGAGAACGATGGTGAAACATCTCTGGAGGGTGTAGATGCAGCAGGTGGGTCCCAGGCCTGTGGTGAGGCCCGTGGTGAAGGCGATGGTGGAGCTGCTGAATCCTGTGTTCGGGATGCTGAAGGTGCTGCTGTGGCTGCTGTGGCTGAATCTTTTGCTGGGTCCTTGGGTGGCGAGGCAGGAGCTCTTCTCTGGCTCTTCTTCTCTCTCTGCGGCAGCACAGGACCCGGTCCTGGTCCTGGTCCTGGCCCTGGCCCCTTCTGATGCCTCAGAGCGTGGAGAAGATTATCCGTCAGTCGTCTCACTCCACCTCTGTTCAGGTGTGGGCCTTTTCTTTGAAAGAGATCATCTCTTTGCCAGAAAAGATTAAAGTTCTCGATGAAATGAGGTCCTCTGGACTCACAGACTTTGGACAGCCATGTGTTCAACTGAAGCAGCCGGCTGAATTTGTTGATCCTCCTGTCGATGTTGGGGAGAGGTCCACTTATGAATGTTGGTATTGTCACTTTATCAAGACTCTCAAACAGTTTCTCAAAGTCTTTTTTTAAGATTTCAGACTGATTCTCTCTGATGTCCACTGCACCCACGTGCACAATCAGCTGTTTCACCCCTTGGTGTTTTGCCAGTACCTCTGGTAGTAATCTTGTGATGTCAGAGACAGTGGCACTTGGATAGCTGCATGTAACCATTCTGTTTATGTTTATATTAGATATGGCTCCGTCTCCAAGCACAAGAGTATCTTTGACCTTGACACTCGGCACAGTTTCTCTGTCCATCTGCTGCATACCGTCTCTCTGTCTGTTACACTCAGTCACATTTGGCTCTGACAGTGGTAAAAATCTGTTTGTTAACTTTATTCCGGGTGATGTTACATATTCTCTGTTGATACCAACAGTTTGACGATTCTTCGGCTTTGCACCAAGTCCATCATACGTGCCTTTACAGAGTCTTGGAAAAGACACAGTATCATTTAGCTTTAAGTTGGAGGTAGCAGTTTTTTCACCCTTTCCTTTGGAAGTAAATGTGGACTTCTTACCACTGGATTCCATTGGGAGCGTTTCATGAAGTCCCATTTCAGTTTCTAAGGCAAAAATCCTTTCTTGTAGCGCCCAAATTTCTTGTTGATATATCCGACAGCTTTCACAGGGCATGTTGAAAGGATTGTAGTCGCTGGCTCGTCAGATAAGATGTAAAAAGAATAAAAATGATTTTAAAAAGTCTTGGTTCACTTAAAAGAAAAAGAATAAAATTATATCCAAGACTTGTGGAAAGAAGTAAAATGATTTAAAAGCAAATGAAGCGATAAGCAGCAGGAGGAAGCAGAGACACGTCTGCACTCTTCAGAAGCAGACTAAGGATGGTGCATTATGCAGTTACTCTCTATACCGTTCACATATTGTCCATTTCATGGCCAGGAACTCAAGCTTTCCTGAGTGGAGGTGGTAATTCTTCTCAGGTTCTGGACCCGTATGCAATAACAACAAGTTTTTCCTGTTGCCTCTGGTACAGGATGGCACCAAGTCCTTCTTGTGACGCGTCACAGTGCAGTATGAATGGCTCTTCGAACTGTGGATAGCCCAAGACTGGTGGATGTAGCAGGAATTCTATTAGCTGACACAGAACCTTCTGGTGCTCTGCAGTCCAAGTTATGTGTTTACTGGAGGGCAACCGATCAGATTTCTTCCTCCCTCAGCTTTTGTTTTTCCCTTTCCCCTTGAGCTTTCCCTCAGGTGTTCTCTCACCAGCTAGCATGTTATACAGCGGCTTTGCAATGCGGGAGAAGTTGGGAATGTACTGGCGATAGTAAGATAGAAACTCCAGTAATTTTCTCCGTTGTTGGCTTCCTGTTATTCAGGGCCTGCTCGGGAGCTACCTCTGCAGGGTCCCTTGTATATAGAATAGAATAGAAAAATACTTTATTTATCCCCCAATGGGGGAAATTCAAATTCGTCAAGTAGCTCAACATTTTTTTTTTAAATATTTACAATGATTGAATTAACAACAATAAAACAACAATAATAATACTACTACTAACTAAATAATAATAAATGACAATGGCAAAATAAACAAATAAATAAAAATCAATCAATCAATTTGAGAAGAACTCAGCAGTCACTGTTATAAAGCCTTATGGCTGTGGGAACAAAGGACCTTCTGAACCTCTCAGTCCTGCAGCGCAGAGAGATGAGCCTCTCACTGCAGCTGCTCCTCTGTCCTGTCAGGATGCTGTGGAGAGGATGTTTATTATTCTCCATTACAGAATCTAACTTCCTCCTCATCCGTTTCTCCACCACAGCACCGAGAGGGTCCAGCCTTCTGCCTACAACAGAACCAGCCTTTTTCACCAGTTTGTCCAGGCGCCTACAGTTTCTGTCTGTAGTGCAACTCCCCCAGCAGACAGCAGCATAGAACAGTGCACTCTCAATGATAGTGTGATAAAACATGCACATCATATCACTGCAGACATTGAAGGACCTGAGCCGTCTCAGGAAAAAGACACGGCTCTGGCCCCTCCTGTACACTGCGTCTATGTTGGCAGACCATTCCAGTTTATTATCAAGCACCACCCCCAGGTATTTGCAGGTCTGAACAGTCTCTATCTCCCCTCCATCAATGCAGACTGACTGGTATGGGGTTTTAGATCTCCTGAAGTCCATCACCAGCTCTTTGGTTTTGGTGGTGTTCAGGAGCAGACAGTTCTTTTTGGTCAAATCAAATCAAATCAAATTTATTTGTATAGCACATTTCATGTACAAACAGTTCAAAGTGCTTTACATAAAATAAAAGCATTGCAGCAGGGAGTGCAAGAAGCATTAAAAATACATAAAATAATATAAAGAGAAACAAATAAAATCATTTAAATGAATTTAAAATCAGGCAACAGTCTAGATAAGTTAAAAGATATTTCATGCATAGACACATGAGAAAAGAAATGTTTTTAACCTGGATTTAAAAATGTCTACATTTGGTGAAAGTTTAATCTCCACTGGCAGTTTGTTCCACTTGTTTGCAGCATAACAGCTAAATGCTGCTTCTCCATGTTTAGTCTGGACTCTGGACTGGACCAGCTGACCTGAGTCCTTGGATCTAAGAGCTCTGCTGGCTTTATATTCTCTGAACATATCACAGATGTATTTTGGGCCTAAACCATTCTGGGATTTGTAAACCATCAGCAGGCTTTTAAAATCTATTCTATGACTGACTGGAAGCCAGTGTAAAGATATTAAAACTGGTGTGATGTGTTCAGATCTCTTAGTCCGGGTTAAAACTCTAGCAGCAGCGTTCTGGATGAGCTGTAGATGTTTAATGCTCTTTTTGGGAAGTCCAGTTAAAAGAGCATTACAGTAATCGAGTCTACTGGAGATGAATGCATGGATGAGTTTCTCCTGGTCTTTCTGGGAGAGGAAACCTTTAATTCTGTTGATATTTCTGAGGTGGTAAAAAGCTGCCTTGGTGACAGCTTTGATGTGGCTGCTGAAAGTCAGATCTGAGTCTATCAACACTCTGAGGTTACGAACTTGGTCAGTGATTATAAGGTCCCGAGTCTCAAGATATGTACCAACGCTGACCCTCTTCTCTTTGCTCCCAAACAGAATGATCTCAGTTTTGTCTTCATTTAATTGTAGAAAATTCTCTCTCATCCAGGTGTTTACTTCCTCCAGACACTGACACAGTACGTCAGCTGGGCTGCAGTCGTCCGGTGACAGAGACACATAAAGTTGTGTATCGTCTGCATAACTGTGATAATTGATGTTAAAATTCTGCAATATCTGACCCAAAGGGAGCATATACAAGTTAAACAGAAGAGGTCCAAGAATTGACCCCTGGGGGACTCCACAAGTCATGGCCACTCGCTCAGATTCATAGCTGCCAATAGTAACAAAATAACTCCGGCCTTCTAAGTAGGACCTGAACCAGTTAAGGACCGCTCCAGAAAGTCCAACCCAGTTTTCCAGCCTGTGCAACAGGATTCTGTGATCTACAGTATCAAACGCAGCGCTGAGGTCCAACAGAACCAGGACTGAAACATTACCAGAATCAGTATTCAACCTAATGTCGTTTAACACTTTGACCAGAGCTGTTTCAGTGCTGTGATGACGTCTGAAGCCTGATTGAAACTTATCAAGACTTCCACTTTCATTCAGAAAGTCGTTGAGCTGGTTAAATACAACTTTCTCAATAATCTTGGATATAAAAGAGAGGTTAGAGACAGGTCTGTAGTTGTTCATCATAGAGGCATCTAGAGTTCTCTTCTTTAGGAGTGGCTTAATGGCAGCTGTCTTTAGTGACTTGGGAAAAATGCCTGATGCCAGTGAGCTGTTAACTATTCGTAGGAGATCACTTTCTACTGAGGTAAAAACAGTTTTTAAAAAGTCGGATGGTATTATGTCCAGAGAACAAGTTGTTGATTTCAGCTGCCGAACTGTTTCCTCTAGGATTTTTAAATCAACATTATTAAATTGTGACATAACGTCAGAGTTATTTCTAGGTTTTAGACACAGATTAGTTTTCTTGTTTGTCTGTGTTGCGTGAATGTTTTGTCTAATTGTTTTGATTTTTTGGCTAAAAAAGTGGGCAAATTCGTTGCATTTCTCAGTGGAGAGGAGGTCTGGGTTTGACTGTTTAGGAGGATTTGTGAGTTTTTCAACCATAGCAAACAGAGTTGGAGAATTGTTGACATTCTTATTAATCATTTCAGATAAATGCAGCTGTCTGGCCTTGCACAGCTCATTGTTATAACTACGCAGGCTTTCTTTATATAGCTCATAGTGAATCTGAAGCTTTGTTTTCCTCCATTTACGTTCAGCTTTCCTGCATTCTCTTTTCAGATTTTTGACCGTAGTGGTGTTTCTCCATGGGGTTTTCTGTTTGATCAAGGTGCTCTTGATTCTTATCGGTGCAACAGCTTCCATTACATTAAAAATTTTCAAGTTAAAATGATCCAGCATTCCTTCAACCGACTCTGCGCTCATTGTTGGTAACATAACTATGGCCTCCCTAAACTGAGCACTTGTTTTCTCATTGATATACCTCTTCTTAACTGAGAAGCTGGTTGTTTGAACATTCTGAGTAATATGTAAATCAAATAAAATACAAAAATGGTCAGACAAGGCCAAATCAGTAACCACAACAGAAGAAATATCAACACCTTTAGAAATGACCAGGTCCAGAATGTGACCTCGAAGGTGGGTAGGTTCTGTTACATGCTGCCACAAACCAAACATGTCCAGCACAGAAGAAAATTCTTTGGCAGTACCATCCGTCATATTATCCATGTGAATGTTAAAATCCCCGGTCAAGATAAAATGGTTAAAATCAGTCGAAATAACAGACAATAATTCAGAAAAATCATCAATAAAACTTGCACAGTATCCTGGAGATCTGTAAATGATTAAGAACAGGATTTTAGGAACACCCTTTAAAATAAAACTCAGATATTCAAAAGAAGTGAAATCACCAAATGATATCTCTTTACACTGGAATGTATCTTTAAATAAGGCAGCCTCCCCCCCACCTTTCCTCCCATTTCGGCATTTATCCATAAAACTAAAGTTTGGGGGGGCTGCTTCATTAAGAACAGTAGCACTTGTGCTCTCTGTTAACCATGTTTCTGTCAGAAAAAGAAAATCTAAATTGTGTGAAATGATGAAGTCATTAACTAACAGTGACTTATTGGACAGAGATCTAATATTAAGTAAGGCTAGCTTTGTGGAGTTTACACTGGTCTCTGATGTATTCTGAGTTGTACGTGGTACCGATAACAGATTAGATAAATTCACCCAGCAGGCTGACTGTTTTCGATTCCTTCTTTTACTAACTAATACAGGAATCCTATTGGGCCCCAGCTTGTTCTCAGAACAGCTGTCAGAAGTCGGACTTCTATAGCAGGGACCCTGAACACATCATGGCATGGTATCTTTGGTTTGAACAGTGCTATCTTTGTTTTGAACTCTGGGTGTTGTGCTGCTCCTTGAACATCCTGCACATCCCCCTGTGTCCTGCTCTGCCAGGACAGACGATGTAAGAGGAGGAGGAGGGGGTGCCCTGCGTTTCTCGGTTGATGGTGGTCGCTGGAGTCCTGGCTGGGATAGAGACATCCTTTTGAGACCTTGGGTGATGTGGAGTAAAGGGTCTGGTGAGGGGGGAGGGCTGGGGGTTGTTTGCCTCGCTGCTGTGTCCTTCAGTCTAATCTGTACAGTCATGTTTGGGTTTGCCGTCCCAACAGCATGACGTAAATGTGCACCAAGTAATCTGCATCCAGTTCGATTGGGATGCACGCCATCAGGTCTGAAACGCTCCTTACAGTTCCAAAAGATATTAAAGTTATCAATGAACTTAATCCCATGGGCGATGCATGCATTTGACAACCATGTGTTCAGGCCAAGAAGTCTGCTGAAAAGTTCAATTCCTTTATCCACAGTAGGAATGGGGCCAGAAATGGAGACCCTGTGTGCTCCATAGTGACACAGTCTCTCAAACAGCAGAGAAAAATCCTTCTTCAGGATCTCAGAGCCAGTCTTCCTTCTCAGAATATCAAAAGACCCTGTGTGGACAATGATCCTCGTGCCATCTGGATGAGTAGACAGAATGGTCGGCAAAATATCTATCAGTTCCCTGACTGATGTATCAGAAAAAGTTATATTTTCCGTCTTTGCCATTCTGACATGCTGTGTTATAGAATCCCCGATTAGAATGGTGTCTATTGCTTTTTGTGTGGAGGTGTTGATCGCTTCTGTAGTCCTCACCTTGGTTGTGGGATTTGGGCTTCTCCTGATGATCTGGTTAGCCCTTGGCTGAGGTTTGGGGCCATTTATTTTGTTTGTCTTCATGTTTGGGTTACATTCATCATCACACACTCTATTTTGAGTCAATGGATCGTATCTATTGTGCAATAGAACTTCAGGTGGCGGAGTGAGTGCTGGAGGTTTAGGTTTAGTGCTGGATTTACCTCTGCGACGGACAACATGAGACCAGATCCTGGCTGGGGTTGATGATTTGGGTTTGGCACCAACACTGTTCCAGTGTGAGATGTCAGTCAGACCGTCCGGTTTGGAAGCTTCACCAGATATTCCAGTGTCATTTGGACACATCCAGGGAAGTGTGTCAGCCAGGTCTGCAGTGTGAGATTCCACATCAGCTGTGATCCCGTGTAGAAAGATCTGAGTTAGTCCTTTGGCACATGAAGGCTCCACAGCCTGCGCAGGAGCTATAATAGAGTCAATAAATTCCTCGTCGTTACGAATGTCTTGCAGCGTTTCAATCCTCTTCTCGAGCTGTGCTACCTTCGCAAAGAGTAGCTCACACTGTGTGCAGCTCACTGATACTGCAGGGTTAGGAGACATTTTTTCTGTCCGATTCTCTTTGTAAACAGGAGGGCTAATACCGTTTACAAATATACAATTAAAAGAAAAAGAATAAAAGAATAAAATTATATCCAAGACTTGTGGAAAGAAGTAGAATGATTTAAAAGCGAATAAAGCAATAAGCAGCAGGAGGAAGCAGGAGGAAGCAGAGACACGTCTGCACTCTTCAGAAGCAGGAAGTTGACATGGTCCAGTCAGTAAAGGCCTCCACAAGGTCCCTGTACTCCTTCTTCTGTCCACCATGCACACATGCCACGACAGCCGTATCATCAGAATACTTCTGAATGTGGCAGGACTCTGAGTTGTACCTGAAGGCCGATGTGTACAGGGTGAAAAGAAAAGTAGCCAAAACAGTACCCTGCGGAGCCCCAGTACTGCATTCCAGTGTTCCAGAAACACATTTCCCCATCCTGACATACTGTGGTCTGGCAGACAAATAGTCTATAATCCATGATGTCAGGTAGGGGGCCACACCCATACCGAGCAGCTTGTCTTTCAGTATGGGAGGCCGTATGGTGTTGAAGGCACTGGAGAAGTCAAAGAACATGACTCTCACATATGAACCAGGCACATCCAGATAAGTATATGCCCGATGCAACATGTACAGAATCGCGTCTTCCACTCCTATGTGTTTCTGGTAGGCAAACTGGAGGGGGTCAAGAGCCTCAGCAACCTGCAATCTCATGCGACGAACAAGAAGTCTCTCCAAGGTCTTCATGATATGAGATTTCAGAGCCATCGGTCTGTAGTCATTCAGTTCCACCGGTTGCCCTAATTTGGGCACCGGTACTAGACAAGAAGTTTTCCACAGTACTGGGACTTTTTCCATCTGAATGCGGTGGTGGAAGCTGCCACACAGGTGTCTTTTGTCACAATCTTGCCAAGGAACTTCACGCTATCTTTAAACACACTGCACTTGCGTGGTGTCAGCTTGACCCCGTGTTGCTGGTAGCGGCATAGAACTGCTCGCAGGTCTCGCAGATGGTCCCTGAAGGTGCAGCTATGCATGAGATTGTCGTCATGGTATGGCTGACATGACATCCCTGAGTCCCACCAGGCATTCCTCCATGCTTTGTTGGAATTCTGCTGGGGCGGAGGACAATCCAAAAGGGATCCGCACCCACTCATACAGACCCCAGGGTGTAATGAATGCTGTGAGTGGTTGACTGCTCTCATCCAGGTAGCCTTGGTGGTATGCCTTCCCTTGGTCGTGTACAGAAAACCCTGTACTTCCTGTCAAGCTGTTAAGCATGTCTTACACACGTGGGATGGGGTGACGGTCAGGGATGGACCTCCTGTTCAGCTCTTGATAATCGCAGCATAACCGGAGGCTACCGTCCTTCTCCCGAACACAGACGATGGGAGAAAAATAAGTAGATTGAGATTTCTTTATCCAGCCTCGATTTAATAAACCCTCCAGATACTCCTTAACTTCTTTATGCAATGGTTTGGGCACTGATGTGTATGTGCGTTTGACATGGGTGGTGTCATTCAGTCTAATCTTGAGGTTGAGGGATGGAATGCTCCCGACATCATCATCATTTCTTGAAAACACTCCACACTCCTCTCTCAACAATTGTTTCACCATCGTCTGTTCTTCTGGTGACAGGTGGTCCACGGGCACTGGAGGGTCCTATTCACCTCCATCTTAGCACGCAGCTACCTCTTCACCTCTCTGTTTGACTGTCCCAACTATCCACTGAACTTGACTCCTCACTCTGTTTCCCATTAGCTGGTTTCACATCTGCAGGATAGATGGCTTTTATTCCCTGCACTTGTACCAACATTGTGCGTGGGTTCAGCGTGATTGCTGGTGTGATTTCTCACAGGTAGGGTGACTTGGGACCATGTTCCTCTCTGCAGGGTGATGATGGTGTCGGGGATGTTCAGCCCGTCTGACCACCCTTGAGTCCCATCTGATTCAAACAGAACTTCCTGTTTAGTAGGAAGGAGGCTTGTTCGCACACAGCACTTGACCTCTTTTGTCCTGCCCGCTGGTATGACGACATGCCTTCGCCCCACTTTAACTACTCCCTCTTGATTGTCTGTGTCACTGGTTTGGAGTAACTGTGTCAACACTTCGATTCGTCTACAGTCAATTGAAAGAGCTTCACTCAAAGCCTTCCACACCTGACCAGTTCTTTAATGATGTTGTAGCCAATAATCGGCTCTTCTGGCACTTCTGGGTCACGAGCAATGAGTATAGGAACAAGCAGTTCAGGTTTTACAGTGTCACCCGATTTGAGCTGAAACTCCACTTCCACCCATCCTTTAAAGGGGATGGCGGTCTTGTTTACTGCCTTTCCAAGCAACTTGTTTGACTGCAGCAGTTCTTCTATGTGTTACTGTTGCCTTTGGTAAGTGAGTTCTTCTCCATTTTTCACTTCTCATGGTCACTTGTGACCCAGTGTCCCAAACGGCCTGTGCCAGCACTCCATTCAACAAACAGTTAACAACACATTTCTCACCTACGAGGTTCACCAACTTTGAACGACAGTGGGCGGACAGATGACCCACACATGTGGCGCCGTCTCGCTCTTGTGCTGATCCCCATGGCTCTAGTTCAGGTGAGTCCATCTCCTCTAACTGCCTGATGCGGTCGCTCAACAGCCTATTCACATCCTCGCTCTGTTCTTTTTGGATTAGAGGAGGGGATGGATTTAGGTGCTTGACTGCATTACCTGATATGTTTGCACCATCAGGATTGCCCGCTGGCTTCCTTTGACCTCTGCAGCCTCTTGAGACATGCCCTGTTTGGCCACACTTAAAGCTATGCTCACATTGGTCACTCCTCCCACTGTCTTGACAGGCTCTACATCCTCTCTGTGAACTCCATCTAGGGGAGCGGGGAACCGCTGGTGATTTGTGCATGCTTTTCCTCATTTCCTCCACTTCTTGCTTTAGTTGTTTGACCACCTCATAAAGCTCAGTGTCTCTTTGACTTGTTGCAGCTAAGACTTTACGCCCCTTTGAGTTCTTTGCTGCAGCTGCATAATCCTGGACCTCAAATGCAGCCTCTTGGGTGTCATGACTCTGCCGGTTAATTCCCACTTCCGTCTGCATCTCATGCACTTTAGTTGTTATTTTGCTGCTTGTGTTCTTTTTCAGCTTATTCTGTCTTTCCCAATCAGCCCTGGCGGCTTCATTCATTTTGGCAATGAGGGTTTCGTCTGTGACTGTTGGGTCATCAAGAAAAGTCTTTAGTTGGAATTTAACATTGTCACACAGGAATCTGCGATGAATGAGTTCTGGGCTGTAGTGTTCATCTGATCCTGGTTCTCTAGCAGCAAGCAACAGTCTTTCTTTTAACTCCAATCCTCTGAAGAGAAAATTCTGTGGCGAGTCCTGGTAGTCCTGTGTTATATTTACCAGCCGGGGGTACAGGTCAGCTGAACTCTCTTCCTTAAAATGTCCTTTCAGTATAGTTTTAAGTTGGGGGAGAGTGAGGTCACCTTTAATCTCCAGCATATCCCTGATGCTGAGACCTGGACTGATGGCTTTTACAACAGCTTCGGTTATCTCATCTTCACTGTGTCCCTTGCTCAAACCATATCAATTTGGTGCATCAGATTTGTGAACGAGTTTCTCCTTTTGACCTCTCTCCCCAATCTGCCCATGAATCCTAAATTCTCTCCGTATGGTTACTTCAGAAAGTATGATGATGATGATGGCTGCATCCCCACCTGCTGAGCTGCTGGTTGACTTGTTGCCTTGCTTCCATTTACTTTTTCACTCAGGGCTTGTGCAGATGACTGAAAATTCAACTGCAGATCTGCATATTGTTTTTGAAGGCTGTCAAGTTCATCCACTGCATCATTAGTTGGTTCATGTTCTGCTTCTGATTCATCATCTTGCTTCAACTCTTCTGTTAATTCGAGTGTTATTGGTCAAGGACTAGGAACTGGGAGGAGAGTAGAACTGAAACAGGAAGTGATCGACAGCATGAGAGAAATTAACTGCGCTAAAAACATGTGGCGAAGTTATTAGAAAACGGGTGTTTTGCTGATATTCTACACTCTCAACTCGACAGTCTATGTGCAGATATCAACTCTACATTATTGTTTGAAGCTACTGTGATTATTTCAACCCGGAATTTGCTGTACAGTAGTCTTGAAGTCATATGTAATGCTCGCTAATGCATTAGTATTCTCTGACAAAGTGGACATGGAGTACTGAAAGCTAAATCGGCTAACAGAAGAAGATTTAACTAATGTTTCCGTCGTGGGAGCGTGCAGAGAGATGAGCTTACACTGAGAGTTATATGACTGTGCTGGATAACTATCTTCACTGGACTTTCCTGCTGCCTGTTGATTCCTGTGGACCGAGAGACTGGTAGAGGAGCTGACAGCATCCTGCACCTTCTTTCTGACAGGGACTAAGGACAGGTGACATTCCAAGAGGGTGCAAGGTTTCCTTTTGGAGTAAGGTATCACATTTCCACGCCTGCAACGTGGGGTTTTATTTCTGAGACGATATATTTAGTTAATTATTTGCCGGCTTAGGTGGACATTGAAGTGTGGACCCACTTTAGTTTGCATAGGTTTTGTGAAATCAAAAGACTGAAACATTGTTGCATTCTTGTGAATTTAGTACTGTGTTTAATATATGTTCCGGAAGTCTGAACTTTTTTCCTGCGTGTGTTTCATCATTTCTGATAGAAGAGTATTTTGAATAAGGAATAGAGTTTGGGTATTTCATTGCATGTATTTTCCTTTACAGTATATTCAGAGTTTATTATTCCTTCTCAGAGCCATACTATTAGGTGAAAAGAACATAAAGAGCTAGTGTCCTGTTACGCTAAGGTGAGTGAAACTCAACATAGGTCTAAACACGAGAGTGTATAAAGAAGTCTATTAGAACTATTAGTTGTAAGTTAATGGGTTTTACGAACTCAGGAGCCCTTACGTAATTTAGATGGGTATAGGTGGGCTACATATATTTTATTCATTCATTTTGTACATTTACAAATATCCATCCATCCATTTACTATACCCGCTTAATCCGTCAGTCGGGTCGCGGGGGGGCTGGAGCATAACATTTACAAATAAATGAAGCATTTTTGAGATCTCTTTTCTAATTTTCTTTCCTTCTAGCACATGTTGAAGTGTACTTGGGAAAGATGTGCTCAGGTGTGTGCATGATAGAGACAAAAAAAATGTTTTGGCTCGAAAACTAAATATCAAGAAGTATTGTATAAATATTTGTAAATGAACGAAACTTTATTTACAGTATATAGCACTTTTTATACAAAAAAGCATCGCAAAGGCTTTACATAATAAAATCAGTAATAAAATCAATACATACATAAACTCACACACACACAACATCACATTGACAACCCCACCCTACACATATTACACCACCCAATTACACAACCAAAATACTGTATAAAGGCATTCCATTTAGCACTTTTTACCTGTTCTTTTCTTTCAATCTGCTAAAAAAAAACAAAAAAAAAAAACCTGTTTCCATCATGGGAGAAGAAGTGGAGGTGGTTGAGGAATATAAATACCTTGGTGTTCATGTGGACAACAGACTGGACTGGAGACACAACAGTGAAGCAATCTACAAGAAAGAACAGAGCAGACTGTACTTCTTGAGGAAGCTAAGGTCCTTCAAGGTTTGCAACAAGATGTTGCAGATCTTCTACAAGTCTGTTGTTGAGAGCGTCATTTCCTCTTGCGTCATCTGTTGGGGCAGCAGCATCAGAACCAGGGACCTAAAAAGACTCAACAACCTGATAAAGAAGGCTGGTTCTGTTCTGGGGACGACTGTGGAACCTCTGGAGACAATAATGCAAAGAAGGATTTTGCATAAAATCAAGAGAATTATGGACAACCCTGAACATCCTCTCCATGAGACTGTTATCAGAAAACAGAGTCTCTTCAGTCAAAGGCTTCTTCAGTTTGGATGCAAAACGGACCGCTACAGGAAATCTTTCCTGCCCACAGCCATCAGCATCTATAATAACTCTTTGATTTAATTGAGCTACATCAACATTTAATTTCCCTCTGGGATAAATAAAGTATTTTTGAATTTTGAATTGAATTGAAAACAGCAAAAAAAGTTAGATTCAAGAAAAATACTGACCACCAAAATATCAGTAATGTTCATAATACAAGGTTATGTTGAGGGTTATTCACAACAGAGTGGCTCTGGCTACAAATGAACAAGGAGCATTAGTAAAAGTGTAAAAGGTTGCCATGTTAGCATTAACATGATTGATGTGAGCAAAGTAGCACGCAGCAGTGGTCAAGCTGTAGCCTTGCCAACTGTCTCTGCAGTAACAGGCAGAGAGAGGAAGTGGGTTGACCTAGGGGTCATCATGACAAAATGCTTAACAACAGTAACAAAGCACTCTGGGTTGTGGGCCAGGGTCATATGGATGAATATAGAGGAGGTTTGCTGCTGCTGCTGTATATTATTTAGATTGATCGGCTTAAAGTATAACTGTTTTCCCTTGAGGCCACGTATGTTCTGGTGAGGGTTGGACTCTGTCAGGGCTGCCCCTTGTCACCGATTCTGTTCATAATGTTTATGAGATCGCGAATACAAGCGGCCGCAATGAGTTTCCTCCGCAGGGTGTCTGGGCTCTCCCTTAGAGATAGGGTGAGAAGCTCGGTCATCCGGGAGGGGCTCGGAGTAGAACCGCTGCTCCTCCGCATCGAAAGGAGTCAGATGAGGTGGCTCGGGCATCTGGTTAGGATGCCTCCTGGACGCCTCCCCGGTGAGGTGTTCCGGGCCCGTCCCACTGGGAGGAGGCCCCGGGGAAGACCCAGGACACGTTGGAGAGACTATGTTTCTCGGCTGGCCTAGCAACGCCTCGGGGTCCCCCCAGAAGAGCTGGAGGAAGTGGCCGGGGACAGGGACGTCTGGGTTTCTCTGCTCAAGCTGCTGCCCCCGCGACCCGATCCCTGGACAAGCGGAAGATGATGGATGGATGGATGGATGGATGGATGGATGGATGGATGGATGTTTTCCCGTGGCAGTGTCTTCAATATGCTTTAACAATACCTTCTAAACTCTAAATGTTTGCTCGGTAGAACTATTTATATTTAGATTCTTTGTTATCAGGAGAAATTTAGTATCATGGTACAAATCTATCTAACATGTTTCATATGAAAATTGTCAATTGCTCCAATTTCACTGTTTGGTCAGTGCAACTTAGAGCTATTTTCACAAGCCACGGTGTTGTAAGCTTCCCTTGGCATAGCAAATGTGCTTGGCATAAACGATATTCAGATTACAATTCTGCTGCCAGAATGCTGGGGTAAAAAAACAAACAAACAAACAAAAAAATTGCCGCCAATATGCCACCTGCCGACAGCTGCGCCTGTTACGTTGTTTACTGCTCGGTCTGCACTTCGGTCTGCACGGTCAACACAGCAGGCAGTGATACGAAGGGAGAGAAAATGGCGACTTTTTTCCTGGAGAACGATTTTGCGATGCACATGTATTACTCTTTTGAACGCATATTGTTTTGAGAAGCAAAACACTTTATTTTTTAAACCCCAGCCAACTAGCCGGACTACTTTCGTCAACGCCAAAACAGCTTCATGTCAAAAGAGGCAAACTATCCCTTTAATCCAAATTGAAACTCTTTGCACAGATTATTTCTCAGTAAACGATCACAAAGTTCAGTTACAACAATACCTGTCAACAATGGTGAATTGATCAAATCCAATGTGGTTGTTGCTCCAAGGGCTTTATGGGACAGAAACAGTCTAAACACAAATCAGGTTCTAAAATAGCTTCTAAAGCTGCTCTATATGATTATTCGTCAGCAATTATATTAGAAAGTAAAAACTATTTTATCGGTTAAGAAGTAGTGTTCTCGATATATAGATATATAGATTCACCAGCTCTGCTTAATTACCTCTTCTTTATGGCAGACATCATCGATCTGTATTTGTACATTATCTCCACTATTATCTATTAGATCTGCAAGTGCATTCATACACCTTGAATTTCAGTGTGTCCTTCAAACAAGCTCAGCATGCTGAGCAATGTGTAGCAGTTATCAAGAATTTATATTCTTAAACAGTCAGGGGGAGGCAGAACCTGACCTCAGCCTCAGTCACCCAGAACCTGGGCTACAGGCCTAATCTCCAAAGGAATCAATAGACTACAGTAATAATGGTGATCTATGGGGCCAACATCAAAGAAGCCACTGACCTTTCTAGGTTGGGGGTAGGGGGGTGACCACCAAGCTCCATGAGTATACATGTGTGCAGAGAATAAATGTTTTGTCAGAGAACAAAGCCCGTGGGTGTGTGTGTATACGCAACCAGTAGCCTACATGAATATAAAGCAAAAAGGGTGCATATACACTATAGAAGCAAGCAGGCTTTTGCACATGAAAGAACAGGCAAAATTTCTGCTATTATGGTTGCCATAAATACTCCTCTGCATTTGATATATCAGACTTGGTGAAGGTGCTGATGTCTTTCTCCTTCTTTCTTACATCTGGTGAAAGTAGTGCAGCTGTGACTGCTGGCTAGTGCTGGGCGGTATGACCAAAAATACATATCACGGTATTTTTTCACGGTATCATAATTATTCATGCATAATTAGGTGTTCACAGCATTTTCTACAGATTGAGAACAGAATTAAAAATTAAAATAAAAATTCTTCAAAATAATTCCTTTGTTAATAATTGGTCACACATAACTTTATTGTATTAATATTCACATCTTCATTGTAAACAAATTAATAACATTAATTACACAGGTCGGACTGTTCAGCTGTTTCAGACTGATACCTCCGGTTCAGGCTGCTCCTCATCCTCAACACGCACGTCTCTTTTTCAATCGCGGAAAATATTTTTCAATACTCATCTGGATTGAAGCAGCAAACATTCAGTGTAAGAGTTTAAAAAACTACTTTATTTGATTCACAGCTGCTAGTGTTTTGACCTCGACAACCCAACTATATTTTTTTTTTTTTTTTTACGGCAAACTTGCGACTAGTTAACTTTATAAAGAAGGCGTAATCGCTTGTTTGCTATGGGTCGGGTCGGGACGGGACAACATTGTATTAAAAATATAAAATATTTTTATAGGACTTTTTAATGTGTTTTTTATAAAGTTGCACGTGATACCAACCTTTTGTGAATTTCGCCAGCCGTCTTCTTTCGGTTGAGCTAATGTAACGCGACGCTGAAGCTAGCAAGCTTCCAGGGAAGATCTCGCTGATGGAGACACACGCGGTGTGCACGGAGGGGAGGGGCTGTGTGTGTGTGTAGGCTATGTGAGAGAGACGCATGACTGACAGAGACGGAGGGAGAGCAGGGAAAGGAAATGCAGCTTAACGAATACGAGTATTTTTTTAAATAGTGTTAAAAATAGACAGTAAACATGCGTGTTTAGAAGCGCAACACTGAAAAGGGTCCCGTCTCAAACAATGTCGCGCGACGCAGCGTTCCCCCCCGTTGTGTAATCAAATACACCGGTATGGCGGTATATTAAAAATTCATATCATAATGAAATTATAAACCGGTATTCGGTGTGAACCGGTATACCGCCCAGCACTACTGCTGGCTGTTGTTCGAGGAAACGCTCAACCATGTCAAATGCACTATTCCAACGTGTTGCGACGTCTGTCACCAGTCTGTGCACAGGGAGCTCCAGCAACTTTTGTTTTTGCTCCAAAGCATGGAGCGCTGTAGCACTTCTGTGGAAAAACCCTGTCACACGTCGCACTCGTCCTAGTAGTCTTGATACAGCCGGCAGCTTCAGTGCACGCTGGGAGGCTAGGTTGAGGGTGTGCGCGTAGCACTTGATGTGGAGAAAGCCAGCTGCTGTGCAGCAAAAGCCATATTAGCTGCGTTGTCTGTGACTAAGGCAGCATCTTTCTCTGAAACGTCCCACTCGGCTGCTACGTTACGAAGAAGCTCAGCAACGTTTGCCCCTGTGACACTCCCACATGGCTCTTGTTTGGAGGACGTGAGAGGACAGTGACCAATCTTCTGCGATGTAGTGGGCTGTGAAGGTGACATACGATACTGTTGCCCGTGAGGTCCAAGCGTCACAGGTAAGAGCAACTCATTCAGCTCTGCTCAGCTTTTCTCCTCGTGGTAGAGTTTAGGAATGGCAGTCTCTGAAAAAAACTTCCTTGACGGTACAATGTAGCGCGGCTCTAAATTGTAGACCATATTCCGAAATCCTGTATTTTCGACGACGCTATATGGGCGGAGGTCTTTGCACATAAAATGTGCAATTGACGTTGCTATTCGTTTAGCTTTATCTGAGGTGCTTGGGAGTTTGTTCAGTGATCCATCCAGTGTCTGCTGGCTTGCTGCTGTCGGTCGTTTGGCTTGGTCCGTTTTCATTTCTGGGTGGTGGCGTACAAGATGAGCACTCATGTTAGTTGTATTACCGCAGTACGATACCTGCCCGTGACAAAGTTTGCATACAGCTTTTGTCATATCTAGCTCCGTCTTTCCGGGAATTGTATTAAAGCCAAAGTGTATCCATACTTTGGATTTAAAATGTATGGGTGCAGGTCTTAATTCCGGTGGTTTGGAGTTGTCTGCGTCCGCCATTGTCAGCTTTCATCTCGCTCTCCGCTAACCTCTCACCTTTACAGGAGGGCCGAAGTTTTTCTGGACACGGATATGACGTAATATAATCGATTCAGGGGAGAAAAATCGAATTTTTTTAAATCACCCCATAAAAAAAATTGCGATGTGTACATGAATCGATTTTTCCCCCCACCCCTAATATATATATACACACACACACACTACATAAGTTTACCATTACAATTTCTGTAATGGGCTACATGGTGGTGAGGTGGTTAGAACTGTTATCTCACAGAAAGAGGGTGCCAGGTAGTGATGTGTCGGTCGAGAACGATCCGGCTCTAAGAGCCGGCTCTTTGAAGTGAACGACAGGAACCGGCTCCACAATGGAAGCCGTTGTGGGATCCTATTTGGGAGCCGTTTTTTTTTTCTTTCAGTATCTCGCCGTCTCTCCGCCTCCCTGTCGTTGCACTTGTGCTCTGCAAGTACCACAGAGCCGACAGTTTTTTCCCCACATAGTTTTTTTTGTCCTTCGGTGCCTCACTGTCTCTCCCCTCTCCCTCTCCTTGCGCGTTTTGCTCTGCTGCTGCCAGTGCTAGACGGAGTTTCCACTGCCCTCATGTCAAGCGTGTGCTCCACACATCTGACCAATCACACGCAGCTTTCAATTAATAAGGTGACGGAAACACTGAAAAAAAGTTTGTCCACTTTTTTCCTTTCCTCTGCTGTCCTGTGTCAAGCGTGTTTGTATTTATAACTGTTTAATTTATTTTAAGTTATTTTTGTGGAAGTGGTGCTATTTTGTGATAATTTAATTGGTTATTATAAAACTTTTATTTATAAAGCATTGTTATGCAGCATATTTACTCATCATAAGTGCTTAACAATGTCAATAATGAAACAAAATGTTATAAAATTAGGTTTAAGCTATTAATGAATTAATAATGTATAAAATATATATGGGGAGCCGTTTGGGAGCCGAAAGAGCCGGCTCTCCACAGTAAGAAGAGCCATTAGAGCCGCATCTCGAAAAAGAGCCGAAAATCCCATCACTAGTGCCAGGTTCAATCCCCAGGTGGGGCCTTTCTGTGTGAAGTTCACATGTTCTCCATGTGCATGCGTGGGTTCTTTCCGAGTACTCCGGCTTCTTCCCTCCATCCAAAAACATGCATGTGTTAATTGATGACTCTTAATTGTCAGGAGTAATGTGAACATGTATAGTTGTGTGTCTCGTTTGTTTCTGTTTGGCCCTGTGATGGACTGGTGACTTTTCCAGGGTGTACCCCACCTCGCCCAATGACAGCTGGGATAAGCTTCAGCCCCCCCCCCCCCCCATGACTCTAAATTGGATTAAGTGGGTATAGAAAATGGATGTAATGGTAAAATGTTTATTATGGAGCCTTGAGCATGAATTTATTCAAATGAACTATTTTGCACTAGAGAGCCACTGCATTAGCATCAAAATTGAATATCTTTCAGCAGTGAACTGATGTGCCAGTTTTCCCAGCTACCACTTGTGTTGGACCACACCAAACATTGGTGCACTGCTACTCGAACACACCAGAACTTCCCTTGTGACTTTTTTTTTCTCTGCATGAAAATATCTATCTAATGTCATCACTAAAAAGTATGGAAGTGGCTATGAGATAGTCATAAGCCAGTGGCCCTCGAAAGGATTCCCTCTTTGTTGTGCAAATCACATTGGTCCTTTGATGGCTTATAAAAGCTGCAAATAATATATGGAAACTCGGCATCGCAGACACAGTGCTTACATAGCTTTCAAAAGAGGCAGTTTGATTACTGCGTGCATATGGACTTTTGTTCACGTAGCATACATGTGGGCACTTCGGTTCAGATAGTTGTTGTTGCGGCGAACGCCCCTTCTCATCAGCTGTCTGAGCATGAGCATGCAGCTCACCTGCGTGCAATCAAGAATAACGAGGGGAGACTAACTTCCTGGTTTGAGTGCAGGGACAGCAGCGCTAAATAAAAAAGTCTGCCATTCTACTCGGGCAGGTAAAAGAGCTGTGCGACGTTTGTATCAAGGAACAACGAAACTGAACATACAGCCGGTAAGCTCACGTTTAAACCTTTGTTGCGAACGCATGGCACTTGCTGCGCTGACGAGGCGTTGAGACATGGGGGAAATGTTTGTGTTTGTAGCATGGTTTAGCTTGTGAAAACTCACACGGTGTTTTGTGAAAATGTTGGCTGGTGAGAACGGGTTAAAGTGTGCGTCCTTTTTCCCGCATATGGCGGTTGGAATGGACTTGGAGTGTTCCGCTGCTAAAGTGTAGTTTCATGGGTTGGATGGTTGTGGATATGTATATTTGAAACGCGTTGGAATTTACTGACTGGTAATTCATTACTGTTCGGGGATTCATGTAGCCTATTGGATTTAGTAACCTGCTTAAAGGGGAACTCCGGGGCATTTGAAGCGCAATCCCATTGCTAGAGGTTGTCAAATACTGACAGTAGGACACAGACTGGTGCAAATCGGCGCTCCCTGTGCGGCGATTGCGCTGTTTGCGCAGCCTGTCATGCTAGCCAAATACGTGGTGGCCAAGGGGCAAGTGCTAAACCTTCCACGTAAAACAACAACTTTCACACTGCAGAAACGTCACACCACTTTATAAACCATCCGACAATAAAGTCACAAGCCTTACCATCAAAACCATATGCATGGTTCTCACATTACTGGCATGGGGACGTTACAAAACAACTTTATAAACAGCATGTCACTTACCTGTTGTCGGTATGGTCGCGCATGTGAAAGCCCAAAAGAGTCGCTGGACGATAATCCCATATATAAAACAATTATCTTCTCTAGAAAAACTGCGTTCAAGTATTTAAAACATTACAACAATATTACTGGGCATGTATTGTTGTAAATAACTGGAAAATATCAGGCATGTGTGAGGTTCAAACTTGAACTGTCTGGCAACAGTCTGTGAACTGACGCCAGAGGCATTATTCTCCCACTTCCTTAAAAGTGTTTGTGTGGATGTAAAAAAAAAGAATGGAAAACATTAATTTTGTGACACTTGCATGTAAACAATATTTAGGTATGTCAGTTTTTAAAGGTAAACAGAGATGAATTGGAGCCTTGAATTTTCTCAGCCTTTATTGTGAAACTGGTACATTTTGCCCAAGTTCTGGAGTAAGTTTATCCTGCATTGCAATATAACAAAAGAAATGTATAACTCTGGGTTCAATTTCTAATTTTGTGTGTTTCTTTTTTTATTCTTACTTATAATTCTAACTAACATAGTATTTACTGTTAGCCTGACTACGTCATACTCACGATTCTAGTCAGAATGTGAGTCTGATACCGCTCGTCAGAGATTTGAGTATGGGGCGTGTTTCAACCGAACCAGGAGAAAAAAATGCCTCTTCGCTCAATTGGATAGGAAAGACGGCAAAAACATCTTTTCTATCGATAAAAGCCGATTTATCTATCGATTTATCGTGTTCGTCTTTCAAAATGAATGCAATGTGGAGATCCTGTAGCACAGACTCGATGGCAGAATCTACACACCCTAGCTCTCCAGCGGCAGCCATGTTTGTTTCAAACAAAGTCAAACCAAGCGCTCTTTAGTGATGTAGTCGATAATGTCCCTGTTGATCATCTGTACATCATCGTATAAAGCCCGCCCTGGCAATCTGATGGGGTCGACTGTTTTTATGTCGAGCATAGAGATTTCCCAACTGAGCAGAGCCAGACCGAACTTCCCGACCAAAGATTTTATGGGCGGGGCTAAGTTCGGCTGGCACCCAGGCTAATTTACTGTAGCACAGATCTGGGAATGCAACCTAAATTAAGTAAGTAGCAGTATGACAGTCATAAAGAATCATATGGAATCTAATATTTTGGACAATTGTGATGTTCTCTCCAAACTAAAAAAAAAAAAAAGGAATGACTTGTGTCTCATAGATCTGCCCTAAAGGCTTAATTCATTGCAGGAGAGAAAATGCATGGGCAAAAAAGCCAAACCAACTGAATAGAACATCTTATTTGAGAAAACGTATTCTGCAAATACTTATTCCCCAGCAAAGAAAAACAAATCACATTTTGTCTGTCTAAAAAAGCATTTGTAGCCACACACTGACATGCTGCAAATACAAAGAGGGGGACAAATGAAGAAATCCTGCATGTCCAACACATCTGAAAATAACACATTTCAAGGGAAGAAAATATTAATCAATATGATTTTTTTTTTGTTTGTTTTAAATGAGCAGGCTACATGAGTTTGAAAATTTAGCTTTTCAAATTTCACCATAACTGGTCCACAGTTCGTGGTCTCATTCATTCATCCCATTTTTCGTTCAATTTGCATAAATGTTTTCAAGTCTGACAGGTCGGGACTGCAGGCTGGTGAGTTTAGGACCCAGTTCAGGCCATAAAAGGCCTCACTTGAACAGGCATTTGGCAAAGAATATCTTACTCTAATACTTGTATGTAAAGGGTGGTAACAAAGGTACCTATAAAGATTAACAATGAGCCCATGCCAAACCTCAATACCAAAAGAGATGCTGACTTTACAACTGTGTTGACAGCAAGCCAGATAGTTCCTTTCCTATTCAGCCTGGAGGATGCAGAATCCATGTTTTCCCATTCTGTATCAGACCAAGCAGTTTCCTACTTTTTTTTTCCTTTCCAGCATTATGGCAGCAGAATTGTAATCTGAATACTGTTTATGCCAAACACATTTGCTTTTCCAAGGGAAGCTTTATGAATGTAAAGCTCCCCTTGATGCCCCTCATCTGCTTATTTATTTATTTTGGTCACAATACTTAACATGTGATAGTGCCGAACCAGACCGGGGGACAGGGAAAGAGGAAGAGCAAAGAAAAAGAAACGGAACAGAAATGGAAAGAAACAATCAGAGAAAACTATGAAAAACCAGCTGCTACACCTGTAAAAACAAAACAGAAGACAATCCACGGCCTCTGTGGGGAATCCAGCCTTAGAGACACCAGGAGTTTGTTCTCCGCTTGTCTGTAAGCAGAGAACAAACAAACAAACACACAAACAAAAAACCACAAGTAGCAGCAATCACATACAACACAACAACTGCTTAGCGAGCATGCTACTGGGCTAATGAATGTGTAGTGTGGTGCAGAGTGAAGACTGCCTCCACTACACATTAAATTTGTTGCATTTTATTTTGTTCTGCAAAGAGCAAAAGTAGGTAATATTATTTATTACAGTTCGCCACACACACGGCCTCTTTCACATTCACGTGTGTGTTCTCGTTCTCGGAATGTAATCCCGCGAGACTTCCTTTGTCCCTGCACACACAGTGTAGTGAACGAGCTCTTTGCTGGTCGGGGTTAGACACTGCATACTGATCGGTAACACAATATTTTACACTCCATAACCAATCTTTTACCTTATCAGAAAACACCCAGACTGTTTTCACCACACTCTGAACATGAGCTGTCCTAAATGGGAAATCAAATTAAAGCTGCCATCGGCAACTTTTTTTTTAGTTATATTAGCTTGAACTGTCATGGGATTCTGGAAGTAGAATATTAAATAGGCTGTTTAGGAAAAATCCCGAGTTCTGTAGCTCCCTCTGAAGCCTGTAATCATGCTTGCAAAAATCGAGCACTCCCGGCTGTTTTTAACCAATCACGTTAGGGATGGAATCGCTACCTGTCAATCACAGCTTGTGCACACGCTGCTATCGAGCCCGCCCCCCTCCCCCCATTCATGCGCACGAAAGTTCTCCCGGTCAGAGACCAGATTGATATTGATTGATTGATAAAACCCAACTCTTCCCATTCCACCTTTGCCAACTACTGCCTACACATCCAAAATTTCAAAGAAGAGGAAAAAAGAAGCGGAAAAGGACGTTCGAAGAAAATAAATTGACCGAGCGCGGAATAAAACTCGGGTCAACATTGGAGTAGCATTTGAGAGGTGGAGAGAACTACGGGACCTCAAAGGCTTTTATCATTATTCAAATTCTTTATTATCTTACTACAGGTACCACATTGCCACAGACGTAGGAATGGAAGGCTTTACACAGGACCAGTGCACCTTATTTTGTATTTTCCCCAATAAATGTTATTGTATTTAAAACTTGTTTTATCAATTCATGAATATTACAATCAGATAAAAGCTAGTGATGCATTTGTTTGAGCAAATCTTCAAGTACACAGACAGAATTTCAAAAATGGCACTTTATTAGATAATAAAAAGAATGTGAATGTTATCATACAACTACTACTTTTACAAGCCATGAGATAATAGGTTTTTAAAAAAACTGTATACAGTATTGCACAGGATATGAACTATTTACATTTTTAAAAACTTGAAGGTGATTACACCCCTCTGGGTACGAAACCCCTATATTGTCCATGTGGGTCAGGGAAGCGGTCACGAATGGCCCACACACAGCAGCTTGGGATGACCACCCAGGGTCCCGCACCTCCAAGCAACAAATTGTCTATATGCTGCATGCCTGTACTTTCTGTTGTCCTCTCCATCATCTGGCAAGTCAACCACAGCACGCAGCTCATTCCACAGAACTCGAGCAAAGTACAACCCTCCCTCTTCTAAAATATAGGCCTCCATGTCAGGTAGCTGCGAAATGCACCGTGCAGGTGGTTGGCCTGGGACAGGAGGCCCTGTTGGAGGGGCATCAGGTAACATACTGATGATGTCGAAAATCATACTTGGCTGCCGAGACAACTACCGCTCCAACGCTGCGTGTGCCTGCTCTAGGTTCAAGCTCCGTATCTGGCTCTGAGGTAAAAAAAACAGAGCATATGTTTTATAAGAATAAGAAATTACAAGAAATATGAAACATAAGAAAATAAAGCGTATATGGATTCGGTCGGAATGCAAATACTTACAATTCCGTGTGCAATCCTCTGAGAGTGTAATCGATTTATTCTGGTGAGGTCATCTTGGCTGAGGTCCTCCCGTGTACGTCGATTTCGACGCTGTGCACCTCGAACTCCACGGCCCTGACTGATCCTCTACCTCTACCCGTCTGGGATCTGCGTGTAGTTGGGGGGATATATTCGTCGTCTGACGCCTGTGCTACCGTCTCAAAACTCTATTCACATCAGGTAAAAAAAAGAGAGAAATCAATGCAAACTGGCAAGTTACATTACAAAGCTAAATAGCTAGGCTATTTCTGGCTGTAAACATACTGCACTTGGGATACATTGCAAACTTACTTTTCACACCACAACTGTACAATAGATATATCATTGAACTGTGTCGACAGTATAGCATTATGTAAATATATGTTTATTATTTATCTATTATCTGAGCAGAACAGTCACCAACCACGTCTTCCATGCTGAGGGTGAGTCTGCCCCCAGCTTGTGTGCTTGCGCACACTGGTGTGAACTCACGTGCACAACCTCGTACACAGAGGGGGAGGGGTTTGGGGGGCGGTTTGGAGCTTGGTAGAGGTTGGGGGAGGGACCTGAAAGTTGTATCAGTTCGAATTTTCCAACTTTAGACTCGGAATTTTGAAAACCTGCCGACGGCAGCTTTAAACATCAATAATAATCACGTAGGTATATCACCCCACTGATGGCTCTGTATGCCACACATGCATGAACATGCGATACACATGGCAAAGGTCCCACATGATAACCGTGCTTAGTTATGAGTGTATAAGTGTATAGGGCCACAATCCACGGCCCCCCGCTGTGGTTGCCAGAAGACGGCAGGAGACTGCAGAGCCCCCACAAGCATAGGGCAGAGGCCCCCCGGGAACCAGGGGCAACAGCCCACCGATCCTGCGAGGCCCTGTCCACCCAGACATGGGCCGTGCGCTGGACCCAGGCCCCAAAAGCCTGAGCGCCCCCAAATCCCCCAGCAGAGGCCCCGCCCAATACCTGAGAGGGCCAGGCGCCCCAGACAGCCAAGCATAGGGGGCCAGCGCATGCCCCAGTGCCCCAGACCAATTGCCCACAGGTGGGTGAAGCCGCGAGCAGCAAGGAGAGGCAACGTGTGTCGTCGTCGGAATATTAAAAAAGCATATTAAAATATAGTTGTACCATATCTGTATGCCGCATGCGCGAGCAGATCATGTCTATCAGTTGTCTCTCAAGCTGTCAATAAAGGTTAAAAGGGCACTGCAGTTGGTTCAGTCAGGTTTTTAAAACTTATAATGTATTCGTACCGAACGAATACAGTCCATTTATATTCAGCCATCACAGAACAGTTAATAGACCAGCAGCGCCTGCTCTACCCATAGGTCTGTGCCTGTCTACATGTGGCTATTTAATATTCATTAGATACCTGTATCACTGCATGAAAAGAGGGATTTGTGGATGTATGTGGCCCCTTACATGTCCGCATACGTTAAGCCCCTGCATTTGCGGTGGTAAAAGTGAAAACTTGGCCCAAGTTGTCGCAAATTGACCTGGCAACTGCTCCCCCATGCCCCCCTCCCCTCCCCTACTTAGGAGAGCCTTTAATATGTAAATGCCAGTGATCAGGTCAGGAGCTGCCACAGTCATTTTCAAGTGGGGTGGGGTGAGGTGAGGTGGGGGGTGGGCAGGCCTGTTTCTACACGTTCATCACCATCACCTCCAACTCCAGCCAAGTTTGTTGCTGTGTTTTCTTGAAAAAGAAGAGGTGCACGCTGTCTGCTGGTGACAGGTGATGCATATCTGTTTTTTTTTTCTCCCAAACACCTCTTTTGTAATACCGCTTTTTGTGGGCAAAATTCAAGGATTCAAGGATTCAAAGGTTTATTGTCATATGTGCAGTTAGAAACGTGTTTCCCTGAACAATGAAATTCTTTTCTTTGTTGCCCGCACTGGATGTCCAAATGTATAATAATAAAGATAAGATAAAGATAAAATAAGCATGCAACAGCAATATTCTAAAAGGCTTCTTAAATAAAATAGAAATATAGAAATAAAAATATAGAAATCTGGCCTGTATACATAATGTGCAGTAGTGCGCTCAGTGTTTTATTGTGTATGGCTTAATTCGGTGTCACAATGGTCACAATATCGCCGAGGTCTTTTCTTTGTCCTTGCAGAGTCCATTTTTGTGTCAAAACAGTGCAAATTGCCAGCTGTGGTCCGACAACATTAAATAGCAAAAGGACGGGAGGTTGTCTCGCGAGTATTCTGTGTAATGACGTCTACGCATATGATTGGTGGAGCTTAACGGCTCGCATAAGCTCTCGTTCAATCACGTATGAGAAACATTGTGTCGTGCAGTGTAAACAAAAAGTTTAAGGAGCAGATCTGGCGGCAGAAAGGAGGACAGAAATCGCTGAGGTCCCGTGCTGTGAAAACTGCCCTGGTTTGCGGAATACAATGGCTGGAAGACTACTTCCTTTCAACTCCCCAGCAACTCTCTGCGGGTCTACAGGTTTGTGTTTTTTTTTTCTACTTGCACATGACCATTTGATTGTTTAATTTTAGTCTTGTTGACACTGTACAGCACTTGGGACAGTTCTCGCTGATTTTAAATGGGCTGTATATTAAACTTACTTACTCACTTGCTTACAGGCAGATAAAATGAAAGTCCTGTTGAATGCTATGACCGGAATGTCTCGTATGGTGGCCAGCACTGTGGATACGGTCGTGGAGAGGGTTCTGGAGGGAATCGACCAGAGATTCGCTAGGTTGGAGGCAAGATGGCCGTCGAGAACGCACTGGAGTTACATTCCAGAGAAGTTGAAGAGCGCACCCCCAAGAGAAGGCGGATACAGAATCCGAAAATCGCGGTAAGAGTAGGTTATTGACTGTGGCTTTAGGCTAAACTCAACTTAATTGTGTCCATCACGTGAAAACCAGTGTGAGTTGCTTTATTTAAAAAAATGAATTTCGTGTTTTCAATTTATAGGAAGCAGTTCGCCGCCTGCATAACTCACCGTGGCATTATAATCCAGGTCAAGGGTAAGAATAAGTGAATGTTCTCCCAATATCTAGTTGAGTTGGACCCGATGTTACGTTACGTCAATGCAGTTTTTTTTTATTAACCATAGGCCTATTGTTTTTACAGGCTACTGTCACCTCACAATATGGATGTAACGAGTCGCTTGAAGGAGGCGGTGTCAAACAGTCCGAACTTCAGAGAGGTAGACGGCGCTGACTTTTACCACGGCTCTGGCACTGATACTTTTAAGCACTGGTCATTTTATTCATTCCTCTTGTTTGTTTTTTTCAGCTGCGTGACGGACCTGTGTGCTGTGCTACAGGCGCGTCTTGAAGCCAACCCGAAATACTCACAGTCTCACCACAGAAGAGTGAAAGAGAGTAAGAACACATACGCTGTCAATATGACTTTTGTTACTTTATAGACAAGTTGTCAATATGCTGTGCATGGATAGACTATGTTTTGATTATTTATTGGTTATTCCAACAGCTCCCAGAAGCCAGCTTCTGATCCAGGATGAGGACGTCTGACAACTCCCGCAGACCCTGCAGGGACCGGAGTAATGCGAAGAATGCGGATTCCAAACGGCGGCGTTTAGGCTTATTGTGTATATTGTAGGCTACAGCAGTGTGTGTATATAGTTTTCAATTCTTTATTATCAATATGGTTCTTATTACAATGTAAGCTATGTACATTGTGTGGTGTGGCAATAAAAGCGCTTTAAAAAAAAAAAAGTTTCCTTTTTCATTTCCTCAATAGATTCACGTCATTCATGCCTGCATTCATAGCCTAGTCATAGTGCAGCTTATAAGAATGACGTGAATATATGAAGTACACAAACATCCCAGGAATATTAGTAATCATTAACACAATTATTAATCATAATTGCTGAGTGATATGCCCATATAAAGTATGCATATATTAACCTTATTGGCCAATGGGCGGTCAGCTTTACAGGAGCTTTTTTATGTAATCACGTGCCTTTTTCGTCCAATACCAGCGAGGCCAGTGAGAGGTCCAGGCACTCTCACAGCGGGGTGCTAATGGCCCAGCGAGAGCCCGCCGCGAGTCGGGTTCGTTTCCGACGATTTTCTCGCTCAACAAACTTAAAGTTTGTCTGCCTGCAAGCGCCCAGGTGTGTCCGAAAATTAGGCAAATTCGCGGATGTTCACTGCCGTCCACAGTGACACAAATCCCTCTTTTCGTGCAGTGTAAGTGATTGGAGTATGTGGATGCGAGGGACACGCGTCTGTTGTATCAGAGAATGCAGGTTATCTGTGATATGGACATTATGGCTAATGCTATCGACCAACCGGAGCTTGAAAATCCTCCCCTGTCATTAAAATCTCCCGTTTGGGAGCATTTCGGTTTCCAAGTGAAAAAATGCAACGGAAAAAGACAAGTGGATAAAACGAAGGCGGTATGTCGTCATTGTTTTACTGTGGTCGGCTATGTTTCGGGCAACACTTCAAACATGCTAACTCACCTGAAACGGCACCACCCAAGTGCTAAGATTAGTTCTACCGCGACTAGAAAGAAAACCTCCGTAGTGCAAACACCACTGACATCTGCGTTCAACTACCCTTTCAATCACAATTCCGATCGAGCTAAAGCCATTACAGCATCAATTGGGGCTTTTATAGCAACGGATCTCAGACCATATTCAGTTGTTGAGAATGCTGGTTTTAAACACATGCTAAAGGTTATTGAACCATGATACGAAGTACCCAGTCGTCCACATTTCAGCCATAAAGTCATTCCAGACCTTTATAAACAAACCAAATCTACTGTCGTTGAGGACTGACTACTGAAGGATGGACATCCAGAGCTAACGAGAGCTATATAACAGTGACTGCCCATCACATCACCCCTGAGTGGAATATGGCTAGCCACGAACAACACACCAGTGCAAACCTAGCAGAGGGGCTGAAAGAGGCCGTGTTGGAGTGGAAATTGGAGAGGCCAGGAACAATAATTGCCGTCACAACAGACAACGCTCGGAATATAGTAAATGCCGTGATTGAAGCTGGAATGGGTCCCCAAATAGGGTGTTTCGCGCACACAATTAATCTTGCCTCTCAGAAAGCCACAAGCCTCAACCGACTGGCCAGGCTGCTAGGTAAAGTGAGACGCGTCGTGACTTTCTTCCACCGTAGCCCGACACACAGGACACCCAGAGGCATCTGAATCACCTCCTCCTGTCAAGAAGTCAGCGATGGCCGAACTGTTTGGTGAGCTCTTCCAGACTCAGGTAGGAGACAAGGATACTTTGAAGCTGGTCAAAGAAGAAGTTGCTGCATACAAGGCCGTGAGCAGCATTTCAGTAGACTCTGACCCACTTCTATGGTGGAAGACCAATGAGTCCATATATCCCCTCATTGCCAAGCTAGTAAAGCGCTACCTTGCCATTCCTGCTACCTCGGTCCCTAGTGAGAGGGTATTTTCAACCGCTGGGGACATTGTAACTGCCAGCAGATCTGCTCTCACTGCTGACAATGTGGACAAACTGATTTTCTTGGCAAAAATTACGAAGATTGTGTAAAATTGAATACTGTAATACTAGAGTTCTGGGGAGTGCTGCACTTTACTGTTTAAAAGGAATTTTATTTAAATTTTTAAATTTATTATTTTTAACATTGGTTAATCATTTGAGAATTTTTCATTTAACTTAATGGGACCAAGCAGCACTTTGAATTTATTTACTGTTTTCGTTTGTATATTGGCAATTTTTTGGTTAAATAAACAACATGCTGTGGAAGAAAATGGTTTTGCATTTTGTTCCCATACTGTACCGAAAATGTACGGAACCGTGACCCCAAAACCGAGGTACGTACCGAACCGTGATTTTTTCATACCGTTAGACCCCTACCGATCGGTCAGACCGTGAAAAACATTTGGAGTTTTATAGACTGCCAAAAGTTAAACTTATCAGAGGAAAGGAGACGCTTGTGGTCAGCGAAGCTAAACCAGGATCGACAAGGCAAAACTCTGGACAATATCCAAATTTCATGTCGTCATATTTTGCTATGGCATCTTCACTTACCCAGCAGTAATGTATTGTTCCAGACTTTTTTGACAACATGTCATACAAGTCCTGTGGGGTCTGCAGCTCACCTCCATGCAGAACGTATTGGTCTGCCTCCCTCTTCACTGCAGCACCAACGCCATCCGGAGCACCCTTGCCATGATACTTCTCTGAGTAGTTCCATGTTATGTGCGCAAAACCAAACAGGAATGGCACAGTACTCAATAGATAAAAGTTCCCTTTGTTCCTGTACTGAGTAAGTGGTCCATCGCTGATGAGGTGTAATGTTGTTATCTGGGGGTTGGTTGAGCGCAGCTCTTTCAAGATGGGCTCCAGGTGTCCCCACACTGCTCGGTCATTGTGACGAAGGCAGTCTGAGACTGTTGCATATGACTTGAGGCCACCTACAGTGTAGAGAACAGCCGTGTGGATGGTTGCCTGCTTTCGACTGCCTCCGAAATGGAACGACTGGATCTCCCTATGCAACTTGCAGGCATAGTTCTCCGAGAAGTCGACATGGAGAACAGCTTCAGAGTCTGTGAGTGTATCTTTCACATAACGAAACTGCTCAGTTTGATGAATCCAGATGTACTGCTGAATAGCAATTTCTTCAAGCTTCCTTTGGAAGAGCTCTTTGAGTTGTTGTATTATACCTGTATGTGTGCGCTTTACAACATTGGCAAAGGTCTTCTCACCATTACTAGATGTGACACGCTCCCATTGCTCCCAAGAGACTTCAGCAGACTCTAATTCTGGAAATTCAACCTCGTCAAAGCAGCATTCTGGACACATACGATCCATGCAAACCTTCTTCTTAAGGTCACACACAATCATGCTCAACAATTCTGAGACGCTGGTTGTCTTCAAAAGCCCTTTAATGGCAAGTTTCTGAACCAGCAACCTCATATTTTCATGTGTGACACATGCACATGTGTCTCGGTCCCTGGACTTTGGCTCTGTGATGTAAAATGGCCGATTTCGAACAAATAGTCTATATGACATGGAGAAATGCTGGTCCACCTCTGTCTGATATTGGTTATGGAGCTCTTTGAGGGGCTTTGGTCAGAACTCTTCTTTGCATTCTTTGTTTATTTTTGGTGACCGTATCTTTTTTGCCTGCTAAGAGACTACTATTTTCGTCTCTTGACAAAAACTTGACTACTGCTTGCTTTCTCTCTGCTGCTAGTTTCTTGATTTCCCTTTGTTTGATTTTTTTACTTGGGCCTCGACTTGGTCTTCCAATCAACCTACTTTCCCTCTTTCGACATTTATCTTTCAGTTTTCTCAACTCCTTCCTCATATTTTCTACCTGCTTTTGCAGTAAACTCTTCTCCTCTTGTAGTCTTTTGCACAGTTTTCCTGAAGTACTCCTTCTATCAAGCCTCTCAACCCTCTGTGGTGTGGAAGCCACTGGTGGACTAAAACTCTCATTCACTGGTGGGTGGATCATTATTCATTATGGCTTTGGAGTTACAGCTACATCACTCGGTGGAGTGTTCTCCATTGATGGCGGTGTTAGGTCTAACACTGCATTTGCCATCTTTTTTCTATCTCTGTATTCACTGGATGCAGCCTTCCATTTCTCTCTCTGCTTCTTCCTATCTCTGGCTGACTGCTCACTTGACTTTACGTAAGGAATCTTTCCCTGCTGCTTTCTTCTCTGGTAGCTGAAACAACGTAGAATTGTGTGTCAAACTACAGTGTACACAGTTTATATTTTTCAGATTCAGCAGATTGATATTTCAATGAAAACGTGTATGATATTTTAAATGTCCTCCACCCAAAATAACTTCATGTAGTTTAAGTTGCTTTGCAATCTGTAGTTTTAATCTTTTTCAGATTTTTACAACAAACCTTTCTCTTCTCCTTGCAAGGTACTCTGCCCTCGCTGCAGGGTCAGAGTTCACACGCTGCCTGTGGCGCACAGTCTTCTCTTTGCTTGTGAGTGGCATCTGATGAAATAGATTTTTTTTTTTAAATGTTAAAAATGAAGACATAATGGCAAAATTACATGCTCCAAATACTTTTTCTTTATTTTTTGGTCAATATTATGTACAAAGATTTAACATAAAGCATCTCTCTGAAATTTGTGAAAAAAATGAAGAAAAAGCGCTATTTTATCTTTTAAATAATATAACAATTTACTACTTTTATCATATATAAACCATCAAAATGATATTAAAACACAAAAACATAATTTAAATCATGTATACAATTCATGGAAAGGTAGCTGCAATAGTCGCACCACATGATATTTTCATATTCAATCAAAATATACAGGCATAGCATTGGACACCTAAACAAATCTAGCTATTTTCTCGCGATAGGTCATAATGATATTTACCATCAAATTATGAATTTGTGAAAGTAAATCAATATTTATCATCTTTTTGAGGTCATACCACATGACATCCAGATTTAGAAACTATCTACCAGCCATTTAAAAAGCTGTTTTTTTTAAAAAGATGAGAGAGGGTTACAAACCTGCTAGCTGCTTCTGTGGGTCCTTTACAAATGTGCTCTCTGATATAACTTCCTGTCTTTGGGTAGCTTTCAAAAACAATTGTGGTTTCTTCATGGTTCTTCATGCCACATGATATTTCATAAAATTGACATACTTGGACAAAGTTTACTCGCATATTAAGAGGAAAATATCATTACAAGATCACTGTAATTTCACATGAGGTTACAAAACACTTTAGAATATATGCCAAATAGAGCAGAAAATACATTTGAATAGATTTAGATCAGGGCTCTCAAGTCTCACGCAATGAGCGTGAGACACACGCATTTCAACAAGTTCACACGCTCACACGCCACACATGTCATTTCTCACGCTGAGAAATGATCAACTTCGTCGCACAGAAATTATAATGGCCTATACTATAAACGAGTCAATGGCAGGTGCACTCGTACAGCTCAGAAGCTGTCTTGATTTAGCAACCCATCGGAAAATCACAAAATAGAATTTCTCAGCCAATCACAAAACAGAATTTCTTGTTGCCGGGTGAGGTCTGAAATAGCTTTAAGCTGCAAGCACGCGTACCATGAATGCACAGCGGACATATGCTCTGAATGCGTGCAGAAGTTGTAGACGAGCTGGAGGTGGAAGAGAACCGTCAGGATCATCAGCAGGTCATATCTTCATTTATTTTAATCTTTTATTAGTTACTATAGTTTTCCTACTCTTTGTAAAAGACCAATACCTGTAAAGTGTTCGTTGGAGTAGTAGACCTAAATATTCAGCACACACCCTTTAAAATGAGCAACTTAATGAAAAATGAAAAATATGTAGGAGTGTAATTAGGCTTCCGTGGTTAATTATTTTCAAAGGTGACTGGTATGAGCAGATTCCCAATAAGGCTATCTACAATTGCCAAACTGGTATTAGTTCTGCCACACTGAAATGCTGATGCAGAGAGGGTTTTTTCCATGGTGGGGCTCAATAAAACCAAGACCAGGAACACTTTGTTTCTGAATGGAACTCTGTCATCCATCATGACTGTGAAAATGGCTGTGCTTTAAATGGGAGCCCCCAATATCAGTCAACAAGCATCAAAATCTGCCACAAACACTTACAACAACACTCATAAAAAATTTTTGTTTGTTAAGACTTTGCATACCTAAAACAATTTATTTTAAAATAAAAAAAAACCCGAAAGAAACCCCCCCCCTGTGCACACGCCCGGCCCCTGCCCCGCCTGAATCTCACTCCAAGCAAACTTGAAAACTTGAGAGCCCTGTTTAGATTAAATTTAAAGAAATGTTCAAAACTGGATTCATGAGTGGACGGTCGCACCACATGATATTTTTACACTTTCAGTAACAAAACAGTTGTAAATGCCTAATGATTTTTAAAAAATATATGCGGTTACACATAGAGGAGAGGAACTAAATATATATGGTATATTTTAATTTTATAGAATAATATTTTTAACAAGAAAAAATGCAGTTGGACAGTATATTTAGCCGTCACGTCATTGACCCAAATACAGAAACAGTTATTCAACGCTATAATCATTTATTTTAAATTACATTGCATTTTGTTACATTCATACTGTTAATGTGGCCCATCAGGGGCACCCATTATGCTGATGTGACCCTTGGTGACAATGAGTTTGACACCCCTGGAGGCGATTTTAAAGTTATTATGCAATGTTAAATATATCTCACCAGAAAGTTGTATGTATGGAAGGTTTTTTTTACAGTTGCTTGTTCATACGGACGCTGCTATTGCCTGATATTAAAGTGGTGTGTTTCACGTCAAGCAGAGTCAAAGTAAAGAGTCCGCGACAGGCTCTGAAACACGGACAGAAAAGGTTGTTTGGCTTGAGGATCCTCTCCCAAAAAGACGTAGGACAGGGGAGAAATGGAAACGGGGACACGTCACTGGTTGGTGGTCTTCAAGCTCATTTTTTTTTTTAAATATTTTTTTTATATAAAAGTAAATTATTAATTACAAAATTAATCTTTATACTGTGACAGTGACATCTGGGAGCACAGAACTTTCCTGTTCTTTCACATACAGTGAGAATAAAAAGTATTTGATCCCTTGCTGATTTTGTTGGTTTGCCCTCTAATAAAGACATGATCATTCTATACTTTTAATGGTAGATGTATTCTAACATGGAGAGACAGAATATCAAAAAGAAAATCCAGAAAATAACTCTAAGGAATATATATTAATTAATTTGTATTTCATTGAGGGGAAATAAGTATTTGATCCCCTAGTATGCATTAGGAGTCCTGGCTTTCACAGACCAGTTAGACACTCCCAATCAACTTGTTACCTGAATTGAAGACACCTGTTCTTACTAATCACTTGTATGAAAAACACCTGTTCACAGAATCAGACAGACACATTCCAAACTCTCCAACATGGGTAAGACTAAAGAGCTCTCTCAGGACCTCAGAGACAGGATTGTTGACCTGCACAAATCTGGAATGGGCTACAAAAACATTAGCAAGATGCTGGGTATTAAAGTAACAACAATTGGTGCAATTGTGAGAACATTTAAAAAGTATAACATGACAATCAATAGACCTCGGCCTGGTGCTCCAAAGAAGATTTCACCTCGTGGGGTGGCAATGATCATGAGAACTGTGAGAAATCGTCCTGCAACCACTCAGCTGGAATTAGTTAATGACCTCAAAGCAGCTGGGACCACAGTTACCAGGCAAACAATTGGCAACAGTTTGCGCCGCAATGGATTAAAATCCTGCAGTGCCCGAAAGGTACCCCTTCCTTAAGAAGGCACATGTGGAGGCCTGCCTAAAGTATGCCAATGATCACCTCAAAGATGCACAAAGTGATTGGGAGAAAGTTCTGTGGTCAGACGAGACCAAAATTGAACTATTTGGCCTAAACTCTACCCGTCATGTGTGGAGGAAGAAAAAGGCTGCCTATGACCCCAAGAACACTGTGCCCACCGTGAAGCATGGAGGCGGAAGCATTGTGTTTTGGGGGTGTTTCTCTGCCAAGGGCACAGGGCCACTTCACCACATCAGTGGGAAGATGAATGCAGCCATGTACTGTGCAGTCCTGAGGGACAACCTCCTCCCTGCCAGGAAGCTGGAAATGGGCCTTCCAACATGACAACGACCCGAAGCATACAGCAAAGGCAACAAAGGAGTGGCTCAAGAAGAATCACATTAAGGTCACGGAGTGGCCCAGCCAGTCTCCGCACCTCAATCCAATCAAAAATCTATGGAGGGAGCTGAAGGTCCGAGTTGCCAAGCGACAGCCCACCAACCTTAATGATTTAGAGAGGATCTGCAAAGAAGAGTGGGCCAAAATTCCCCCTGATATGTGTGCTAACCTTGTGGTTAACTACAACAAACGTCTGACCGCTGTGCTTGCAAACAAAGGCTTTGCCACCAAGTAATATTTAATTAATTAAATATTAGACTCGTGGAAGAGAACGCAATTCAGCAGACATCGCAAGTGATTAAGCCTGCGCAGCGCAGCACTTGGGCGCAACAAAGCCAACAGTTTTAAAACAGTAGCCTATGCATAATGAGTTATGAGTAGGCTATGATGTCTTCTTTGACAACTTTGTGAAGCAATTTGATAAGTCACTGTTTTTAAGAAGCCGTCATTTGGTTAGTGGAGAAAAAGACCGACTGACACCATCAGCTGCATAAAATATGAACATTAAAAACATAGGCTATCCGTGAAAGGTAATTTGATTGTAAATTGGAAGGCCTATGATATACGTTGATAGACTTTCGGCTTTTTGCGTTTACGTGTGCAGAACTAAGAGAGAAAAAAAATAACACAAAGCGCGCGTGCAACGCGAGGATAAGAATGTTCAGCCGACATGAAGTCAGATACGTGTGTGAATGATAGCAGTAGGCTGCACCACACCACAACAGCAGTAGGCAACATTAAGACCACACCACAACAGTAACTTCTAGCCTATGTCAACTTCAAGACACCATTTGGTAAGAGAAAGTAGGCTACTGTTTTTTCCTGTTAAAATAGTGTCCAAATGAGCAAAATATCCATTTAAGTCGTGGGATTGCCCAATGACTTCAACGGATATTTTAGTTAATTTGTTGGCTACTTTGGCATTAGACCCATACTGTAGGCTCAGCCAAAGCTTTCTTTTCTGGTAGATTAATAAGCATAGTCTTATTGACTTTATGGTTAGGCTATTAAAGTTGGAGGGTTCACCTTATCTAGCACGTTTTCAGCTTATATTAATTTTAATATACCCATTCCACAGAAAACAAGTCACAAAGAGCAGGGCAACCATGTCCAAGAGATTCAAACAGAACACAATTGATGCATTTCTGTCAAAGAAAAGGACAGAGATGGAGATGGGAAGGAGGGAAGGCAGAGAAGCACAGAGGAGGAGGGAAGGAGGAGGAGGGAAGGCAGAGAAGCACAGAGAAGCAGGGAAGGGAGGGAAGGCAGAGAAGCACAGAGAAGGATGGAGCACAGAGGAGGAGGGAAGGCAGAGAAGCACAGAGAAGGATGGAGCGCAGAGAAGCACAGAGGAGGAGGGAAGGCAGAGAAGCACAGTGGAGGAGGCAAGGCAGAGAAGCACAGCGGAGGAGGCAAGGCAGAGAAGCACAGAGGAGGAGGCAAGGCAGAGAAGCACAGAGGAGGAGGCAAGGCAAAGAAGCACAGAAGGATGGAGCAAAAAACAAAGTTATTAATGGTGATGCCCTTACTGATGATGAAAAAAAAAGTGTACTCCAAAATCGGTGGTTAGCACCACAGGAATATAGCTATCCCCAACGTACCTTTTTGAGGAAAACAGCTGAGATACAATCCCCAGTGGGAGAAAAAATATTAATGGCTGAGCTACTCGCCATCTGAGGATGCAGCTTATTGTGCCACTTGTCTCTGCTTTAATAAAGTAAAAGGGCAGAACTTCAGCTTCCTTACAAAGGGCTTTACTGACTGGAAAAATGCAGTTGGTGATAAAAGAGGCATGATCCCAAAGCATAGCCATTCAGAGGGACACCAGAGAGCCACCGAATTGGCTGAAAATTTCATGTCAATCACGCAAGGCCAAAAGAAAGATATTAAATCCGTTATGAGCAAGCAATATGATGACAAGGTCATGGCTAACCGCAAGGCTTTGCTCTCCATCATAGACATCATTGTATGTTTAGGGAAAAGAAATGTGCCTTTCCGGGGGAACTGGGAGGGATCCAGTGAAAATGGAAATTTTAACCATTTTGTAAACTGGAAAGCACAGTTTGACACTACACTCAAGCAACATCTGGAGACTGCAGCCAAGAATGCAAAATACATATCCCCACAAATTCAAAATGATCTCATTGCATGCTGTGCAGAGGACATAAGGGAGACTCTCATCAACAGTATCAAAACAGCAAAGTTCTTCACTGTTTTAGCTGATGAGTCAATGGATATAAGTGGAATTGAGCAACTATCACTCTGTGTTCGGTATGTGAGTGGGGAGGGAGAGAGTTCTGAAATAAGAGAGGACTTTCTTGGATTCTGCCCTTTGTCTCAGCAAGATGCGAAGACAATAGCCACAGTAATTCTTCGGCAGCTGACTGAATGGGGACTTCACACTGAGCATTTAAGAGGCCAAGGATATGATGGGGCATCTACAATGAGTGGCCATGTGAGTGGAGTCCAAAAAATAATCAGTGATGTTCATCCCAGGGCAATGTACACCCACTGCAGGAGCCATGCACTTAATTTAGTTGTAGTGCATGGCTGTTCAGATCTGCCTATAGTGAGGAATACAATGTCTATTATTGAGGAAATAGCAGTGTTCTTTTCAGGATCTAGTGCCAGAAAAGGTGCTTTGGAGGCAGAAACCAGTAAAGAAGGTCAAACAACAAAGAAATCAGGAATCCCAATCATGAGTGACACTAGATGGAGCAGCAGATCAACCACCCTCAGCGCATTTGTGGAGAAGTTCACAGCGGTGCATTCTGTGTTGGAAAAAATGGGGGCCGAAAAACCTTCTGTTTCTGCAAAGGCTGCCACCCTCAGGCACAGCATGGAATCATTTGAGACCATAATTACAGCTGTGATGGTAAATGAAATACTTGGATACATACATCCTTTAACCAAACAGTTGCAGGCTACAAATTTGGACATCCTCACAGCCTATGAGGAAGCAAGAAACATGCGGCAGGTCATCACCAACCAAAGAGAAGACAAAGGTTTCATGCTGTGCTTTGAGAAAGCCACTGCATTGGCTAGATCAATAGGTGTTGTCCCAGCCAAGCGGAGGGTATCTGTGAGACAAACTTACAGAGCAAATGTGACCACAGAATCAGTTGAGGACCATTATAGGATAAATCTCTTCTACCCCTTCTTAGATCACATCACAGCTCAGTTGTATGAGAGATTTGCCAAAAGTAATGAGCCCCCTATCCTTGCATCATACTTGGTGCCATCCTCCTTGCACTATTTAACACCAGAACGAGAGGATGAGATGCTTCAGTGGTACCACGAAGACCTCCCTGACCCAGACACTGCCACACAGGAAATTGAGCGCTGGAGACATAAATTTGAAGATGGCCCCCTTCCTTCTTCTGCCCTAGAAGTTCTACAAAAACACAACCTGTCATTCTTCCCGAACATAAAATGTATGTTGAAGATTTTTTTAACCTTGCCAGTGACAACTTGTGCCTGTGAGAGGTCATTCTCAGCCATGTGAAGACTGAAGACATGGCTTAGATCTACCATGTCCAACGACAGACTGACGGGCCTGGCGATGATGCACGTACATCAGAAAGTGGAAGTAGACCGGGAGAATATCCTTCGACGGTGGGATGCCTCTGGTCATAGGAGGATTCAGCTTGCATTTGATGAAAAAGTTGATTGTTGAGATTTTAGGTGATGCCATTTGTACTTTTAGGGGCTGTAATTTGCAATGATTTATTTCTACTTGAATATTATTTTTATTTTGTAATATCACTACCATTCATCATTCAGTTCAACAAGTTCAAAGTTACCCCCTATATTCTTTAAAAACATGGTGGTGTACTATAAAAAAAAAAAAATGTAAATTTAGTACAGTACATTTAAAAAAAATGAATGCTGGTTTATACAATTAAAAGACACTTAAACAATACAACTCTTGTGTGACCTGTAATTTAATAAATACATTAAAAAATATAAATATATATTGTACATATACATAAATGTAGGCTATATATTAAAAACTATATAATTTAAAATATATATATATTGTAAAAATTTCGGACATCATGGACCTCGCCTATTCCAAAATCCTGGCTACGGCCCTGCTGAACACACCTATATCTGGAGATAATCCCAGGGTTAACTGAGCTAGTTTTGTCCTACTAGTTATCCAAAATCAATGTTGGGGTTACTGAACCCAGATATTGCAATATATCTTGTGAACTTGCTTTGTGGTACAGGTCTCCATTATAGGTTTGCAGAAAATTGGTTTGATTGTCAGAGTGACATTAAGTTACTTTACTTGTCTCAACAAGGAGCAACTGTTCAAATTGACAGGCAGAACACCATTGAAGGACTATATTTGAACATCAAGCAGCCAAAATTTCAGCTCTATCGTCAGACTGGTGAGACCATAAAAGCTATTTTTTATAATATTTATCACCCTGTAAATTTATAATGTTACACAATTTTATTTTATTTCATTTTTTTCACCCTTCAGTTGGCAGTAAGCGGAGACATCAACTTAGGAAAAAGATTGCTGCTGAAAAGAAAGCTTTGGATGATGCCATTGCTGAATACAACAATGTTGTGAGGGATGCTGACAAACTCTCCTCCTGACGAGCTATTGGTCGAAGACAACTTCTCCTTGTCACGTTCATGGGGTTTTCCCCATGTTTTTGGTTTTGTATCATGCTTAGTCACGTCTTAGTTAAGTCCATGTTTAGTTAAGTTTGCCATTAATATTTTTCTCACTTCCCATGCCAGGTCATAAGTTCACTCACTTCACCTGTCCATCGTTCACTATCGAGTTTCCATGCTCCCCTTTCATTTTGTGAATTCGTTCTCTGTCTTCACCTTTCATGCCACGCCACAGCTAAATACCTGTCTAGTTATTCTAAGGTTATTCTAAGTTATTCTTTTCGTCACAGTTTAGTTTTTGGTATCCGGCTCAGCCACGCTTTTTGTTAAACCTTTTTTTGGTGAATAGACCAAGTTTTGTTTTCGACCTCTGGAGTACGCATCCGTGTCCTGCCAAACCCTAACTGACACTCCTGGCCTTGGGAATGCAAGTAAGACACGGAGTGTGTAAGATTGCTCATGCACAAACCTTAAAACCTTTCTATAATTGCTAACCTGTTTGATGGGATGAATTGCAGGTCACGGTGATATGATCCAGAAAAAAAAAGTTTACGACAAAGTAATGCTGCTCAATAGACTCGAAGAAGAAGTAGTAATTGTGGTTCATGAAGTCAAGCAGCACTAGGAGTACATGCGGAGCATGGCTGGAATGATTGAAGCACTTTCCTCCCAGCTCTCTGAAGGAATCACAGGTCAAAGTATGTATATATGCTTTTATGTCCTTTACTTGTCTGATGGTAATAATAATAATAATAATACAGCTAACTAGTTATTTTAATATTTTATTTTAAACAATCTTAAGCCCCTTTCACACTGCCGAATAACCCGCGTTTAAAGGAACATTCCACCAGTGGAGACATGAATATGTATTGAAAGTGGGCCATATATGTAGTAGAATAGTAGCATAAATTTCTAATTTGGTGCCTTCTTGACCGAGAAAAGGCAGAAAATGACTTTTTTGTGCTTGTGGATTAAAGACAACAATCCCCATAGTGCATTGCAATGCTCAAGATCCGCAGGCCACTCCCCCGAGAGTGTAGTAGCTCCACCCGACTCTACGCTACCTGGAAATCATGTCACTGCCTTACCTGTTTGCACTTCCATTGAGCACCTTACTGTATACTCAATCACAGGGTCAATACCTCTTTTTTTATAGTGTGGATAATGTTGTTTGTGTGTCTTTATGTTCATGACAATTCTTATTTTGAGAATTAAAAAAAAAAGTCACTCCTTCTCTCCTGTCTGTCTTCAACAACAATTCAGACAAAACTGAAGTCGTTATCTTTGGACCTGAGCGTTTCAGGGAGAAATTGTCTAGCTATATAGTTACTCTAGATGGTATTTCCTTGGCTTCTAGTTCTACAGTGAGGAACCTTGGAGTTATTTTTGACCAGAACTTATCATTTGACTCGCATATAAAACAGGTTTCTAGGACTGCCTTCTTTCACCTTCGTAATATTGTTAAAATCAGGAACATCTTGTCTCAGAGTGATGCAGAAAAACTAATTCATGCATTTGTTACTTCAAGATTGGACTACTGTAATTCTTTATTATTGGGCTGTCCCACATATTCTCTGAAAAGCCTTCAGTTGATCCAAAATGCTGCAGCCAGAGTTTTGATGAGAACTAACAGGAGAGATCATATTTCTCCAGTTTTTGCTTCTCTTCATTGGCTCCCTGTTAAATTCAGAATAGAATTTAAGATTCTTCTCCTTACATATAAAGCTCTTAATGACCGAGCTCCATCATATCTTAAAGATCTCATTGTAAGATATTTTCCTAACAGAGCACTTCGTTCCCAAACTGCAGGTTTACTTGAGGTTCCCAGAGTTTCTAAAAGTAGAATGGGAGGCAGAGCCTTCAGTTATCAGGCCCCTCTATTGTGGAACCAGCTGCCAGTAAATGTCCGGGAAGCAGACACCCTTTCCACTTTTAAGACCAGGCTTAAAACTTTCCTTTTTGATAAAGCTTATAGTTAGGGATGGCTCAGGTGATCCTGAAACATCCCATAGTTAAGCTGCTATAGGCCTAGACTGCTGGGGGGCCTCATCTGACACACCTTTCCTCACTTTACTCTCTTTATGTATATGTGATATATATATGTATATGTGATATATATATGTATATGTGATATATATATGTATATGTGATATATATATATATATATATATATATATATATATATATATGTGTATGTATATATATACATACATACATACATACATACATATATACACATATATATATTTAGCTGCCGCTCTCTGCCAGTCAAAAGCACTGGCACTGATCTGTGATAGGTCTGTTAGCGCATTAGGTCCAACCCCCTATGGGCGGTGTTGAAGGGTGGGAACTAGCGCTTGTAGTCTCAACAGAAATCCACCCCTCTTACTCTTCCTCCTACAATGACGCAAAATGACGATTTTTGCGTCATTGTAGGAGGAAGTGTAAAGAGGTGAATACGGATTTCTCCCGTCTCAGGGGGAAATGGGAGTGTTGCATGACCATTCAAAAGTATGACTGGGTTTCTATAAATGCAAAGCCTAATGCAAATGGGTGGAGTGTCCCTTTAATTCGCGAATTTAGCGTGTCCGCTGTTGCGTTCACACTGCCGACCCGGGCTGCCGCGTCAACTCGACTCGCCTTTCGACCCACGTCGGACCCTAGTCTTTTTGCCGAGCCGAGTTTGGTGTGAACGCAATCGACGCGGGTGTGGCGTGAGGAGTTTAAAAGACAGAATGGACAGCTGATTCAGAACAACAGCGACAGGTGAGGACAAGTTTTACTCCGTTTTAGCCTACATCAAGTTGGAGACATTTTTTAATATGGCCAACTGGGGAGACAAGGAGGTCCGCGAGCTCCTCAGCCTCCGAGCAGAGGACGTTATTTTCCGCCACATTTCGGGGACGGTGAAAGATGGACCTCTGCTGGAAGGGCTGGCGAGAAAGATGGGAGAGCGCAGTTTCCCACGCACCGTAAAGTAACATCTCCATGAACTGCATATACAATTGCAAAAACGATATCTCAAGGTGTCCCGCCATCGTTTGTTTGAAAAATTTAATGCAGACAGACAGGTGTATTTAACCCTACCTCCGACGCATGGCTTGTGACTACGTCATTGTACACGCCCAGCATTTTATGTGTTTCGTGTGATGCTCTGCCACTAGGCAACGCCCCCTGAACTCAGCTTCAGGCGACACGGGTCAACCTGACATGCCAAGTGTTCACATTGCTCGACGCGGGTCGAAGGTGCAATTTGGACCCGCTAAGGTAGCGGGTCGCAGTGTGAAAGGGGCTTTAGGCAGCACTGAAGCATTGACAGAGTGGAGGTGAGGGACTACTTTGCGTATTAAAAAGAAGACTGTGTAAAGTTCAAGCTCAGCAGACTGCAGCACACACAACAGCATATTCTGGGACAGCACATGGTGTCTTTAAATGAGTCCTCCTCTGAGGAAGAACACTTGGACAGTAGCTCGTCAACGAATGAAGACTTACGACAGCCATCGTTGCGCTCGGTTCAAGTCTGGAGAACACTCCAGTCTGTCTCTGTACCTGGTCACATAACTTGACCCAAACATATACATAAATGTCTTTATCATGTTATGTGCACTGGTTAACATAAATGTTCAGTTTTCCCCCTGTTGTTGTTGTTATTTATAGAAAATGTAGAGATACATTTATATTTAATTGTACGGAAATTGTATAAAAGGTTGGTCTGAAAAGAAAACAAATAAACTTCAGACACTGAAGCCTCAAAGAATTATGTCTTATGTTTTGTATGCATGGGAACTGCTGAAACTTATGTTGTGTTGTTGAAATTATGTGCACAAGTTCCAAAAAAACCTGTAAAACATGTAAGAATGCATGCTAGTGTGACACAACAGAAGTCAAGCATAACTACACAGAAAATAATATTCTTGTTCCTTTCGTGAGCCTCAGCTAAAGTGTATTGTCCTAGTTGAGTTGCCGTACAGTGCCTGGCCCGCTCGCGCATGCTGCATACAGATATGGTGCAGCTACATTTTAATATCCTTTTCAAATATTTCTCGTTTGTTATCTGGGTACGACCCCTCATTAAACGTTTACAGCAAATAAGACTGACTAAGACAATGTGCAATTAGGTGGCCTAGCAGCGATAGTATCGTCCAAAGCAACCACCACAACGGTACAAAGCGTTGCATTGCAACGATTTTCTAAAGAGATTAAAATCTTCGTAGAAACTAATAAATGGAAGGTCGTCTACATTCTGATAGAAGATTATAAAAATATAACGCATACTTCTCGCCAGAAATGTAAGCTAAATGCATGTAAATGTGGATGGTAGCTCAAAAGATTACATTTTCCACAGAAAATGTAAGGAGTGTCCACCATTTTTTTTTTTTTTTTCCGCAAGGGGGAAACTTGACGGTCACGTGACCGGTGCCTAGGCCAATGTAAATTAAACGTTAGTATTCCGTGCTAGTGAGACTGGCAGTAAGCTTTCTACTTTGCCTTGACAGATTACAGTAAATTAGAGTCACGTTTCCACTATGCAGTTCGGTACGGGCCGGTTCAGAACAGTATGGTACGGGTCGGGTCACTTTGGGGTCAGCTTGCGTTCCCACTGTACAAAGGGGACCCTCAGGCAGTGTTGCTAATTTAGCGACTTTGTCGCTAGATTTAGCGACTTTTGGCCATCTCTGACGACAAAAAAAATAATCTAGCGACTTTCGGGCTCAATCTGGCTGAATCTAGCGACAATTTAACTTGTTTTGTGAGTGACAAATCAGTTGCTCCGCGACACCATACAAGCCGAGACAGAAGCACTGCAGACGGCGGCAACCCGGCATACCGTCATTTCCTGTCAAAACGGCAGTTTCAAGCTAGCTACAACGAGGGTAGGTTCACTTCCTGTTTTCAAAACAAAAGCACCAATTGTATCCTAATGGCTTTCCCTGTAATAAAAGGCAACAGGTATTTTATTGTCAAAATAACCGGAAGTGCGTTGCTCACTGCGGCTAGCTTTAGTAGCGCCGAATTTGTGGGAACAAAATTGTAAATAGCCGGTATTTTGTCAGGTTTTTAACACGTTGGGGATCTAAACGACTACTTTCTCACCTGAAAATGTTTCAAATGTTGCTAAAGTTTACAGAGTTTAGAGCTTAAGAGAAATCAGCTTCAGTGCCGGCTGATTTCGGCACGGGCAGGAGCGAAAATATATAATATGGGCGTGGTTACGTCACTTATGACGTCATGACGCAATCTAGCGACTTTTCAGAGAGCCAATAGCGACTTCTTGTGATTTTTTTTTTTGGCAACACTGCCCTCAGGGGTGGGCGGAGTGCGTACCGAAGCGTAAATAGCAAATAACAAATAGCATCCATAATTTCGAACCACTTCCCAGCTTCATGCCACACCGGCTCGCGGTCCGGTTGAAAACTCTCTGCCATTTTTGCGGCAATCAGCTGGAAAACTTTTTCGTTTCGCACAGCGCCATCGAGCTCCCGCTGTACAGCGTCCTCACCAACAACGGAGAGCAGAGCCTGGAACCGGTCCTGTGTGCTGGGTACCCCAAGCAGAAGGGTTACAGACATGGTAACGGGTTCCATGGGACCGGTGCGCTTTCGTGGTAATGGAAACACTGAAATAAGCGAACCGTTCTGAACCGACCCGTACCGGACTGCAGAGTGGAAACGAGGCTTAGGTAGACTATTTCAGGGTTACATATGTACCATCTACAGTGATATGATTTATAGAAATTAACGAATTCAGATCACCTGGAGTTAGAAGAGCCAAGAGGGGTGTCCTGGTCGCGGTACAGCTGCCCATTGATGAATATCCACCGCGATAACAGCTCGGGAGCCTCCCTCCATGAATTTCCTTCGGATGGGGAAAAGAACCCCTCGTCTTTCCAGGATTTCTTTGGGAAACTGGTCGTTGACGCTGAAGTCCGTTCCTCTCAGCTCCCAGCCCGTCACCTGAACTTACTGTTTGTAGTGTTCGAACTTGGCCACAATAGAAAAGCAGTTTCCTACTTAACTGCAGCCAATGTTCAATTCAGTTTTATTTATATAGCACCAAATAACAAATGTCATCTCAAGGCACTTAAATATTATAGTCCAATTCAAGCCAATTAGAGTTAAATTAATTGTAATCATAATCCAATTAATTTAAAAGATAATCCAATTCATTCATATAGAGCCAATTCAAAAACAATTTCCTAGCTAAGGAAACCAACAGATTGCACTGAAAGTTCTCATCAGTCCAAACTCCCGTCCTGAGCGTGCCTGAGGCGACTGTGGAGAGAAACGACTCCCTTTTAACAGGAATAGAACCTCTGGCAGAACCAGACTCAGGAAGGGTGGCCATCTGCCTCCACCAGCTGGGGTTTGAGAAGACAGAAAAGAGGGGACAACAAACACTGTAACACCATTAAAAGGATATCTGTTGGAACAGGGAAACACGAGTTAATGACCACAAGAATGTCACATGTACATAATATAATTTGAGAAATTATCAGGGGAAAAAGAGAGCAAAGTGAGGAAAGGTGTGAAAGATGAGGCCCCCCAGCAGTCTAGGCCTATAGCAGCTTAACTATGGGATGTTACAGGGTCACCTGAGCCATCCCTAACTATAAGCTTTATCAGAAAGGAAAGTTTTAAACCTAGTCCTAAAGTTAGAGAGTGTCTGCTTCCCGGACATTTACTGGCAGCTGGTTCCACAGAGAGGGGCCTGATAACTGAAGGCTCTGCCTCCCATTCTACTTTTAGAAACTCTGGGAACCTCAAGTAAACCTGCAGTTTGGGAACGAAGTGCTCTGTTAGGAAAATATCTTACAATGAGATCTTTAAGATATGATGGAGCTCGGTCATTAAGAGCTTTATATGTGAGGAGAAGAATCTTAAATTCTATTCTGAATTTAACAGGGAGCCAATGAAGAGAAGCTAAAACTGGAGAAATGTGATCTCTCCTGTTAGTTCTCATCAGAACTCTGGCTGCAGCATTTTGGATCAACTGAAGGCTTTTCAGAGAATATGTGGGACAGCCCAATAATAAAGAATTACAGCAGTCCAATCTTGAAGTAACAAATGCATGGAGCAGTTTTTCTGCATCACTCTGAGACAGAATGTTCCTGATTTTAACAATATTACGAAGATGAAAGAAGGCAGTCTAGAAACCTGTTTTATATGTGAGTCAAATGATAAATTCTGGTCAGAAATAACTCCAAGGTTCCTCACTCTATGAGAAGCCAAGGAAATACCATATAGAGTAACTATAAAGCTAGACAATTTCTCCCTGAAGCGCTCAGGTCCAAAGATAGATCTACTCCGGTTCAGAAAAAGCATCATTATGTTTTTTTGTTGCCTGGTAAGGTTTTAACTTGTATTTGTGAATATACTGAGAAACTGTTCACGGAGCCCATGCAGTTTTTCCACCATAGAATCTCTTTCTTAAAGTCACTTTTCAATTGAATACAAAATTCATGGCCTGTCATGGACAAGCTGAGAAAGTGTACCCAAATGCAGACTATTAGGGAGATGATCGTGGCGAGCAGATGATCTAGGAGTTTATTAGAATCCAAAAACAAAGCAAGCACAGAAAACACTTATGGCAGCAGCATGGGTAAGGGTAATGATCCAACAATGAGAAACAGAAAACCAGGAGTATATATACTCAGGGGTAGTAATGAGGGGATGGAAAACAGGTGAGGCAATCAGCAATTGAGGACCTGGTGTGAACGAGAGGAAGGAAACTCGGTAGAAAAAAATCACAGAAGGAAAAGTGAACTACCTAAGGAGCGAGAAGTAAACTGAAGACCAAAAAGAAACAGGAAAAATCCTAAATACAAACACATGGATCATGACTTGGCCATTAAGTACTGATTTTTGACTGTATCCCTTGAGACATCTCATAATTCACTGCACATTATATAGTGTGTAGACAATGTAAAACCTGTTCCTTGATTTATTTTTTTTTTTTTAACTTCTAGACCATGCAGTCTTTCACAGACTGGTGAACCCTCTGATCTTTACTTCTCATTGAATAAATGTCTGTGTGCTTTTACACCCAATCATCTTACTGGTAACTTTGAGATCTTCCTCCATTTTTTTTGAAGCCATAATGTGTAATATTTCACGTTGTCTATTAACAAATTTGAGTCTTATCATTCACAAGTATTACCTCAATCGTTATTAATTACCTCCATCACAAAAGTGCAGTGTTCTTATATTTTTTATATTCAGCATGCGAATGTACATAACAGTATTACACCCCAATGAATGTCTCCATGTCGCTCCGCCATTTTAAAACTACGGGATTTGTAGAAGGACATGTCATCAGCTTCGCCCTTTCCGTTTCCAATGTGGAAACGGAAAGGGCGAAGCTGACATGGAGACATTCATTGTCCGTGAAATATTACACATTATAGCTTTAAGTGTTGTTAGCCACACATTTGAAATGACAAGATAGCTAACTGTACTTTGTAATGTACTTTGTATGTACTTTGTATGTATTTTTTTTCAACATTTAATCAGTTGTGCACTATTTTCATGGCATTTAGTTTTACATGCATTCCATTTTTTAGTAACATCTACACAGCATCCAATTTTTTTTGGAGATGGGGTTGTAAAAATCAAGCCATGATTGTTAATTTTTTTTCAAATTTATTTTTAGATCTCACGATTACAGTGTTGTGTCTGAGATTTTTTTTGTAACAAGTTTTCCAATCAAAATGCCCAAATATGTAATCTCTTCATAAGCTTAAATACAACCCAATAGGGTGATCTCTAAACTAGCATCCCTACAAACAAAGCAGGAATGCAACTTAAGAGCGTTTAATTAACAAGTCACAGAGTGCTCTTAAAGGGTAAGGAGAGCAGTTGGATGACATGAATATGCACATTGCTTCTAACCATGGGATGCTATGCTGTGTTCTGTTTACTGCAGAAGGTGGCAAGCCGACAATGATTTTCACATTTTTGTACTAGTAGGACTGCCTATTATAAGCTGACAACACGGCAAAATAATTTATTTGGTACATAAACACGGAAATATGTTTGTCAGTATTGGGTGGAAGTACTATGGGGGGTGTTCCAATTGATTTGTCCAACAGAAATCTTGGAAATTCTGACTTCCAAGTTCAAATAGGCCCCCAGATATGACCACCGTTTTTTGATTTGTTTGTTTGTTTTCATTCTTGGGTTAAGTTCGGTCATCATCACAACAACCCCATACAAAAACACTTGTTTTCTTTGTTCATTTTGTTTTTGGATTTTGGGCAGTAAGATCATTTGCTGAGGATAAGAAATCAAAACTTCTTAGAATTAAAGAAAAAATATCTTGGTAAAACTAAAAAATGTTTTTTGTACCATGACACCATCATCATTTTGATATCACCAAAGCCAATAAAATTTATAGTTTCTATCACAATGAAGAATGAGAATTGAGAACAGGTTCCACTTGAGAACTGGTTCCAAATTTTCCAAAGCTTTGTAATCGTATGCCTCTGACCTAACCAATTCTTCTATTGATGCCAGTGGCAAAGGCACTCTGATTGTAAATCAACGTTGTCACACATGGAGAGCTCTCAAGTCTACATTGATCATGAGGCTTATAAATCATACTTTGCACGCACTGTCATGCGACAAGTCTCTCCTACATTGACAAACAAATTTAAAACTTGTGATGTCACGAGGAGACAAACATTGCTAGTTTTACCAACTGTGCGATTCATATACCTGTGAGATCTTTGCCCAACATCATAAACACCTCTCCCTGCCTCTGTCCTGCTTCTCCATGAAAGGTAGTTATGAAAGTGCCTATGAGATGTTTTAGCAGCACTCTGCTTGCTATGAAATATGTGAGAAGATGTTGGAGACATTGGGCCTCATGCAACAACCATTCGTACGCACAGATTTGTTTTTAAATCGTGCGTACGAGTGATTTAAGAGAATTTGCGCATTCACCAATCTTTTCGTATTTTACGTTTTCTTTCAGGTACGAACAGAATTTACGAGTGATCCAGAGCTGTCGTAGGAGTTTCCTAAAATAGTCCGCTGTTATTCCAATCAAGTTTGCTTGACTAATGGATTGTATATTTAATTACTTTGAAGCAAACATAAACATAACAATAAATATATACATTATACCCCATAATTATGCTGACATTATTCTGATTGAAGGTTCATTTGAATCTGTATATAACAAGGTCAATGGGAAGCGTAACCAGCGGCTGACTTGCTACTTTTGGATGCCTTAGCGCGTCAGGCTCTTGGAAGAGAGCGTGTAGATACCCATGTGGAGACAGACGAATGGCTGACATCGCGATTAAGATTCCCAAGGACTGTGCTGCTGCAAATATGCAGCTTGCTAGAGCCACAACTCCAGAGAAAAACACGCCGATCCAACCCAATTCCACCACACGCCCAGGTCCTCACCACCCTTGGATTTTTGGCCACTGGAACCTTTCAGAGGGAGATTGGAGACAGATCGGGGGTGTCCCAGTCCTCTGTGAGTCGTGCGCTCCCCTTGGTCATCAAAGCTCTCATCAGTTTATCACCCATGGTACATCAGATTCCCATACACCGCTGTCCAACAAGTACAGATTAAGAGGGACTTTCATGCCGTGGCTGGACTGCCAAACATAATCGGAGCACGAGACACGTATAAGCATCAAAGCACCCGTGCTGCTGTGGAGCGCACTGAGCTGAAGGCCAGGTGGGTGTGTCTCGATACAGCGGGGGGCAAACTGCTCTATAGCCCAGAGAAGGCATGCCAGATTTGCGCAATGTTGCCATGAACGAGGGTCTCCTACTACCTGAACCAGCCCAGGCAGACCAGAAGGTGTGGTGCCAGAAGACCCCCCTCAAGGACCACCCCATCAAAGAGCCATCATGATGAGGCAACAACTGATTGCACGGCTTTAGTTGCAGTCATCGAGCGCAACGTTTTGTTTTTTTAAGCCATTTTCATATCAAACCATTTATTTTTTATTTCGGTGACATTACGAACTACAGGTGACACGGAATTAACAGCACTCGTAATAACTTCCCATTTCTTCGCTTAAGCAGGTCCCGTAATTCCACTGCTGACGCTGCTAAAAATGACGGATTTTCCTTTCTGGATCTCTGAAAGCAGAACTTCCGTCTCAGAGCGCCTATAGTTGTTCTTTTTGCTCCTTGATGACATTCTCATGACTCAACACTCAACATTTCCTGGCACAGGAGAGAGGAAGCACAGCCTTATATGGTATTATTTTGGGCGTGGAGTACGCAAATTTACTATCCTCGTACGTGCAATTATATACGCACAGGTGGGATTCATTATTTACGCAGGTCGTTTACACACTTTTTCCGAAGTTAAGAGCGTTTGTTGAATCTGACGTGGCGTGTTCGTACGGGATCTTCGTACGAAAAAAGTCAGAGAAATTTAGAATAAAAATACGAAAATGTTCTTGCATGAGTCCCATTGTTCTGTCCGATTCACTTTGTAAACAGGAGGGCTAATACCGTTTACAAATATACAATTAAAAGAAAAAGAATAAAATTATATCCAAGACTTGTGGAAAGAAGTAGAATGATTTAAAAGCGAATAAAGTAGTAAGCAGCAGGAAGTAGAGTTGAACAAGCAAGATACTGTAAGGATTGTAAGACTTCAGTTAACCGAAGCACACGCATGCGCTGCACTGGGTTCCCTTTACACCCTGGAGAAAATGTTGACCCCCCCCAATTGTCACTGTATAATTCACACACTGTCTATATATATCTGTCTTTCTTCTTTCACTATACTTTCAAGTCCAGCTCTTTCTGCCTTTCTAATTTGTTTTCCATCGCTTTGTACATCCATCTCTCCTCAAATCCTCCTTCTTCTACTCCTCAATTGGTCCACATTATCCTTCCTTTACTTCACTGTCATTCCTCCCTCCACTTGCTGTCTTCTGCTTCATTGTTCTCTCCTTTCTTTCTTCTCTCATTTTTGTGTCAGTTTTACCTTTAGTGTGTCACCTCCCTCACACCCTCCTCTATATCGAGCATTCTGGATTCAAAATGATCAGGCCCTGCAATGGAATAAGAATTTCTGTATTATCTGATCATCGGAGTTTATTGTAATCCTTGACCCTGGCCCAGCATTTTGAACACAGATTGTGGATTAGGGTGTTTATGTGGCATCCATGTATGTGTGTATGTTACACTCAACAATAGAGTTGTAGAACATGCATCCCTCTCTCGCGTTGCTTTTGTGTGACAGGATATTTAACACAAACACGTAGAGTACAGGAGTCAAGAGGGTAGATTAAAATTAACATTGTTCATTTCATTGCCTCTGGACACACGAGCAGACACAGACACCCATACACCTAAATGTGTAATGCAGTGCCGCAAACTGTACAATGCACAATGCAGGAAAATGTAACACCCCACACCTTTTTGTGTGGGAGAAAGTCTGTGTGTGTGTGTGTGTGCTTTTAAGTAATGGTTGTCCTTAGGTTAACCCTACGATTGATGACGATGGACTTTAATCATAAAGCCCAGAGAGAACAGGCACACACACACATCAACACTTCAGTCTAAATTCTTAAGACTACCACCTGCATTCCTAAATGTACTGTTGCTTTACGTTATAGACGATATATTTAATGGAACCTTAAAGGGACACTATGTAATTTCTTCCCCCATCTAGTGGTGCAATTTTATTTTGCAAAGTTGAATGAATTTGCTCTCTAGCGCCTCACGTTTTCAAATGTGCGCTGCAACTTCTTGAACTACGGCAAGCGGAATGTGTCAAGATTCAAGAAGCTATAGCTTCAGACTCAAGGTCCATACAAACAAAAAGAAATCAAGACACACAGTACAAAGGATTATATAACACACATACAACAACACTATGAATACAGATGACAGATAACATGTCAGATAACATAACATCTCCTTTGGTGTGCAAGCAATGTAATTAGTCATATTCCGGGAGTTACCGGAAGTGACGTTGACGCAGCATTAGCATTAGCCTGTGTTAGCAATAGGAGCATTAGCAGCGGTAAATAAACTCCCGGTAAACTTACAAACTTTCTAATGCCTCGTTTTGTGAGCTAAGAGCCTATGTGTACTACGGCAGAAGTTTGGTAACAATCAATGCATTATTAGTGGGATCATTTACGAGATAAAATCTATTTAGCATTTTTTTTTTTTTTTTTTAAACTTTATTAGTAAATCAACAAAATAACAGTTTACAAATGTGAGCATAACGCCAAAAAGAAGATATCCAGGGGGAGCATAGGAATAATAATAAAAAGAAGAAGATGATGCACTTACAAAAAGAAAGCTACTGAACACAAAGACATATGTGCCAAGGAATAAAATCTATTTAGCATTAGCGGCTGTAATAAGCCATTTGGCGGAAATGACGTCACAATGACGTCATTTCTGCTTGTAGGCCTGGTGGGGAAATCGCGATTCGAAGTGCTTTATGTCCCTCTCGGCACTTCATCATTTTTCATAGAGCGGAAGGACATGGCAGCCTCCATAGAGCTTACCTGCTCTATGTAGATACAGACAAGTTATTCTTCACTCAGGAGGATAAGTGAGATTTTTGACAGAGATCATTTTACACCAATGAGAACTAACTTATGAATGAATATGTTGATTTGAGCTAATAAATGACTTAATTTATTACATAGTGTCCCTTTAATAAATAATTACAGTCGTCAAATGTTGACACTGTAAAAAGTGTACTTGTCATAAAAAGTATATATCTGGTGATAAACAGTGTTGTATTTAAAATGGACAAGGGTCCTTTGGCATCAGGAAGATGATACCTCGAGTGGTAACTGCTGCCTTGTTCTACATTTGGAGGTAAGAGAGGTGATAGTGGGATGTATTACAAGATATGTCTTTGTGTGACACCCATGTGACAAAATACGTTGGGTTTTTCACGCCCTTTGAGGTTTGAAAAAGTTTCTCCATGATCCCCCCCCCCATATATATATATCTTAACACATTGACTCCCAAGTCACGTAAAACTACGTTTTTACTGCCCATGCGTTGGCTCCCACATGGTAAAAATACGTTTTTACGGTTTTTTTATGGATTCTGAATCTATACATTCTAATGCACATTCTGTGTGATTTTTGTAATTATGTGATGAACAGAACTGACATAGATGGCAGTCAAAAACTGGTGTCATCATCTGGACATTTTGATCATTACGCCAATGGCTTTGCGTCAACTCAAGAACAATTTTGATAACGCTGCATTGATTGTTGTGCATTTCCGCATTTTGTCCAATCGCACGTGTCGGTTTCCAGAGGGTGGCGGTAAAGTAACATAAACAAACAACAAGAAGGAGAAGAAGACACGCGACAAGTCTAAGGAGGCGGTCTTATGAACAGGTTAGCTTTGCAACATGCGACACGACGCAAATCCTCTGACCCGGATATGTAAGTATCTAAAGTGCGACAGGCTGAAAGAGCGCACGTTTCACAAAAGCCCCGATATCTCAGTTTGTTGTTGATTTTGGTGGATACCCGCCTTGGTTTAGCTAAGGATAGCTCGCTAATGGCAGCACCCAGAGACACGCAGTTTTGACCCACAAAGAGTTTAAAGTCTCAGCTTTCAAACGAGCCATAACATGTTTCAGTGGCCCTATCACATAATATGCTGTGACTGTACAAAAAACGTCAAAAAAAGTGGTTTAGAACGCTGGGATTCTACGACATAATTCTGTAAAAACCGCCGGTATTCAATGTGTTAAGAGTAATCTGGCTAAGTTTGAAGCTTGTAGCATTAAATCTGTAGGATAAGTTTGATCATATGCAACGTGTGGACAGCATGACAGCAAGAGACTTTTTTGTGCGTCTGGGTATGATGAATGAGTGTACCGAATTTCGTCGTCCCACGCGAAACTAACCCCAATGCGGGGACTATTTTTAAGTACCGTAGGGGGCGCCACAGAGTCAATGAGCGACTCCCCAAAAAAAAAAAAATCCAGATTTTTTCATGTCATCGACTGGAAAGCTGGTTCTTTCTGTGTGGAGTTTGCATATTCTCCCCGTGTATGCGTGGGTTCTCTCTGGGTACTCTGGCTTCCTCCCGCTATCCAAAAACATGCATGTTAGGTTAATTGGTGTCTCTAAAATTGTCCTTAGTGTGAGCGTGAGCGTATGTGTGTGGTTATTTGTCTCTGTGTGGCCCTATGATGGACTGGTGGGCTGTCCAGGGTGTACTCCGCCTCTCGCCCGATGACCGCTGGGATAGGCTCCAGCACCCCCACGACCCGACTGACGGATTCTGTGGGTATAGAAAATGGATGGATGGATCCTAATTCCTCCCAAGGAACAGTCAGCTCTATGAAATAGACTCTCATTCTACTCCAAGACGACAAGACTATATCAGGCTTTAGATTTGCAGAGGTTGGGGCGGCCTGTGGCGTAGTGGGTACAGCAGCCGCACCATGTACAGAGGCTATAGTCCTCGTGCAGCTGGCCCCGGTTCGAATCCCGCGTCAGACGGCCCTTTGCTGCACGTTATTCCCCTCTGTCCCCCCCTTGCTTCCTGTCTCTCTTCACTGTCCTATAATAAAGGCATAAAAAGCCCCAAAAATATCTATATAAAAAAAAAAAAAAGATTTGTAGAGGTTATTTCCTGGGGAACAACAAGCTTATTTCCTAAATCTACCTGCATCTCCAAATCACAAGCATCCTCCAAGCTGCCTTTCCTCCTTAATGTCTTTTTAACTTTCTCCCCCCCTTGAACAAACTGAATTGCCACTCTCTTCAGCTTAGACCCTCCTAAGTTTACTTGCCTTCGTTTATCATCAATACCTGCAGCTAAGCTTCTTAATACTTGGTCATGTCGCCATGTATACTTACGCTTTTGCAGCTGCACTTCTTTCTAAAAACGTGTTGAAACTCGCCGTATGAGCGCATTAAGATTTCCAATACGAGGTTGGTGAAAAACATTGCCCGCCTCTTCCCCGTTGCCATGGTGACTCGTCGAATCGGGGCTCCTTTGATGCTGGCTTTTGTACACGTGCACACGCAAAATTCAAGGTGAAACCTTAAAGGTGACTAAAATCACTCAAATCAGCGTTTCTGGAACCGAAAAACTCAGAGTTTTCTATCTCAGAGTAGATCAACTCAGAGTTCAGGAATAGACTCAGAGTTTGTTGAACCTGCTTTGTGAGACGGACCCCAGGGGCCTCATGTACAAAGACTTGTGTGCATTTCCTACTGAAACATGGCGTACGCTCAAACCCAAATGCCCTCCAACGTACAAAAATATCCGGATGTATGAATCTGTGCGCACGCATCAATCCAAGCACATTTCCTTTGTACATCCCATCTACGTGGAATTGAGCACACATGTCGGAGCACCCGACTCCTCCCTGTCCACGCCCCTACTTAAATATGCAAATCATATTTAAATTAGCCCTGCACCTGTGATTCCCCTCTCTGCACGACCAGAAAATAAAGAAAAAAGAATGAATAAGACGGGCACGCTGTCCTCCGGCATAAGCAGCAAACGCAAGATGAGTGGGTGGGAGAGCGTGTGCGAGGCTGTCAATGCTGTGGGGTCTGAGAAGTGCACACAAGCAGAGGTGAAGAAGAAGTGGTCCGACATTAAGGTGGATGTGAAGAAGAGACTGTCTGCCCACCGCCGCAGTGTGGCCAAAACAAGCGGGGGGGGGGACCGACTGTTTGAACAGAGAGTCGGGGCAACTATGGGTGACACTGCTCTCTCTGGGGTGGTGGGAGCACATGTGGGTGACTGATTACCCGCAAGGCAAATACCGATGTTTTTGTGTAACTTACAACAACGTGTTCATACAGTCACGTGCAGAAGTGCGCCTGGGAAAAGGTGAGGCTGATTGAGACATTTCACACTTTACGCACAGGGTTATTAACATTTGCCCACAAGGAAGATCAGGGGCTTGTTAGAAAGATCTTAAGCTGTAGTTTAACCAGCAAAAAACAGCAAGTTACTAACTTTAACTACCGACTATGATGCTATGAAGACAGGATAGAAATTGGGGGCGCACATACTCAATGCATGTCACGGGTAATAAAATTAGGACAATTACAAGAATGAAGTTACTCACCAAGAAGCCAGCCATCACGCACAGTGCCAGCTTGTAGTCTGTTCCCAACAATGCTGTTACTCAGAATGTATGAACCGTGCGTTGAACCAGGCCACCCCACCACAATGTTGGTTAATTGCATTTACGCATCACATATGTATATATCTGTACATTGATCGAATGAAAATGTTTCCTGTTAACATACAAATTCATCATGTGAATGCGCTTTTATAGCAATGTGTGTGCAGTCGATAGCTCCGATTCAAAACCGGCTCTCGCTTCAATTTGAGCTTTAATGTTGGCCTGTTCAACTGCATTGTGGGAATTTTATATACGTGGCTGAGATGCAGATAATTCCGTCCCACACAGCTGGCATGGCTCGGCTCAGGGTAGACTGGCACAGTCCCAATCGGTTGGCCAGCTCCCTCTGGAATGCCCTTGTTGCTATAGGAACCCAAGTGTGCACATCACCTGTGAGCACAGGCAGCGCATGGCGCATCTTCGCTGTGTTGCGCTCCAACGCCGGCCGCAGCTCTGCACACAGTTTCAGGAGGATTTCCCTCAAAACGGCTAATGAGTCGCCATCATGTGCCAGCTAATCCTCTCTGTCTCTGAACACACACTCTCTTCGAATTGCACCATTTGCAAAGTCTTCTAATACTGCTAAAGCAGCCATTGTTTTTAATGGTATGCATTGCAGCACTTTGCGCTGCTTTTATATCCACTCGTGTAATAGCAGACACATGGGTGTGTTAATTGTTTATCAGTATTAATTGTTCATGTATCTCAAATGTGCACATCACTGTCTGAGGACTAATTGTTTTCACATTTATTTATTATAACAGTTTCCCAACATCACCTTAGGTGTCACCAAAGAATCAACAGCTGTAGAAAAGTGCGTACGCCAGCCCTGAAGTTGGCGTGTGGCACCGCACATTTCCACGGTCTTTTCGCTCTTGATACATCTGATCGTTGACATGAAAAAGTGCGTACGCCACTATTTTGTGCGTACGTACCCTTTGTACATGAGGCCCCTGCTCTCTACAGTCGACATGTGGATAACACAGATTTCTGCTCTTATTCTTCCTGAGAAGTTCACTCATGACTTTAACCACAAATCAGACAAGTTTTGGAGGATCTGGTAACCATTGCATTCCTTCTTACAGAAACTATAACATGATCCGTCCCTGGAAGAGGAGGCCTGACTGCTTTTTATTTTGTTTCATTCTATTTATTTCATACATGCTATTCACTTACCTGTGTCCTCTTATCTTGCTGATTTTATATGTGTATGTATGTATACGAATACCTATATTCATCCCACAGTGTGGAAATTTTTATGGCAGCAGCAGCAATAGATAAAAAATATAAAAAAATACCAAAATAATAAAGCGATTCAAATAACAGTATAAACACTATAAACAAAAAACAATATAGGACATATATACATAAGTATATATACAGTGTTTTAACTTACACAGTTGCACAGTTGGGAATATATCTGGTCGATATATTATTGCACATTAAACTGTTAAACTGTTCAGTCTTTGTGAGTGTGTGGTCTACTGGGAGCACTGCTGGTTGTAAAGTCTGACAGCTGCAGGAAGGAAGGACCTGCGATAGCGATATTTGTGTATGCATGGATATATACAGTATATATATGTAGAGATGTGTATTGCAGTGCTCACTGTTAGTTTGGGGTGGGACCTTTTTGTTTTATATTTTTTGTTTTTTTAATGTTTGTACTCATAAAACCGAAAAACCAATAAAAAGAGTATTAAAAACAAAAAGAAGCATTTCTAAAACTTTTCTGAAAAATGATAAATTGGATACAACTGTTAAGATCAGAATCATCGAAATTTTCTCTCTTCAGAGTGGGCTTAACCAGGGCAGATTTACATGCAGCTAGGAAAGCACCAGTCTGAAAAGAGTCATATATGCCCCTTTTTCACCGAACATTTTTGTACCGGTACAGCTCTACACGGTACGACTCTACCCTGATTGGGAGCTTTTCCATCGCGGGTTGAAGCGATTTTTAGTATCTGCTAGTACCTGCTTCAGAGGTGGGTCTAGTTGGTACTAGCCGATACTAAAACGTCACGTGATCAGTGCTATCCACTGATTGGTCAGGTGAAATTACGTCATACACGCAACGAAGCTCGGGGAGCTTTAAATAATCACCCGCTATGTATGAAAACACACCTGCGAGAGCAACAGTGAATAAACAGAATTACGAAGATGGAAGACCAGAGAAGGAAAGCCAACCCATGGACAGTGAGCGAGGTGCAGACCTTTCTGTGTGTGGTGGCTGAGGACCGCATACAGAAGGAACTGGACGGAGCAACACAAAATGAGAAGGTGTTCCAGGATATAGCCAAGCTGATGGCTAACCATGGCTATCACCGGAATTCTCAGCAGTGCCGAGACAAGCTGAAGAGTGATTACCGGCAGGTAAAGGACCACAACAGCCGGAGTGGGTCAAACCGAAAGACATGGAAGTGGTTCGACCAAATGGACGGCATTTACGGTCACCGCCCGGCGAACCAGGGCAAGGAGAGTGGCGTGGATACGGCGACGTCTTTGTTGGAGGCGATGGAAAATAGTAAGTGTTTTTCTTATCCCCTTGGTGCAGGCTTCAGAACCGACACTGGCATCGCAATCTGCAGCTGAGGCAGCAGCTGCTATCTGCATTCCACCCTTTTGTACTGTCTTTTTTAATAAAGAGCTTGGTTTAACTAAACAATATGGATTGTCAACTGCATTACACATTACACTCCATCGTTGTGTTTACTTTTGACTAACCGCGGCGTGACACTTTGTAGTCACCTGAAACCGACGTCACGTTAGTGGTACCGGGCCGACTCCGCCCACTTCCAGGTCGCGGTTTGTGTGGAAAAGGAAATGGTACTGGTGCCGTGCCATGCCGTGCCGTGCCGTGTCGGGCTATATCGAACCAAGTAGAGTAGGGCTAGCTCAGCGGTGGAAAAGGGGTATTACAACATTAAATATATCAGCCTCTAAAAAAAATCACAAACTGACTTAAAAAGTGGTCTGGGGATTGGATCTAAAAGATAGGTTGTAGGTTTTGCTTGGGAGATAACTTTGTTAATCATCTCAGCATCAACCAGGACAAAACCTTCCAGTGTTGTTTCCAATACAGACAGTGATTCAGCACAGTTAAAATGGACAGGGGAGAGGTTTTTAAAACTAGATCTGATATTATCAATGTTATTGACAAAATGAGCTGCACATTCCTCACATTTAACATTTGTAGCAGTCACACTTGCATTTTTAGAAACAGGGTTGATTAAAAGGTTAATGGATCTTTGGGTCATTATGGTTATCTGTAATAATCTTATAGAAATATGCCTGTCTTACCTGTTTTATTGCCTTGTTGTATTTGCTCTTTGAAAATTTAGTGATGGGTAGTCAAATAATTGTTCCTCCACTTTCTTTAGGCTCTACTGCAATTTCTTTTTAATTTCCCAATTTCCTTATTTTCCATGGAAGTTTTGGTTTTGTAAAAACATTTTTTATTTTTAATGGAACAACTAAATCCAGGGTAAACTTAGACTTATTGTTAAAACTGTTGACAAAAAAGATCACAGGAAGCAGATAGAACGCAAGGTGAGCTCTCCTCTAAAAGATCAGTGAAATTTGCAGCCACTTCAGGGTTAAGAGAGCCCTTCCTGTGACTTAAAAAAGTTGAAATAGTGCTTATGTATCACTGTAGGTGCCAAGCTAAATGCTAGAATGCTTGGAAAATGATATCAGTAGTCATACACAATAGCTCTCTAATCAAGCTTGCTCACCAGACAGCAACAGAAACCTATGCAGTGTACAGAGAGAGCCCCAAATTTGGACGTCAGTATCCATCATCTCATCTCAAAAGATTTGTGCTCATGAACTTTTATAAAAGTTCAACAAAGGTATACCTTTGTTAAAAATCCATGGAGCATTACATTCCCCTCTTTGGGGAGCTTTTACATGTTGGGTCATAATTCTATATTGATTTTTGTGTTTTTATGTCCCTTAATGCCTTCATTTGCCAATGAAACAATAGCTTTATCCTTCATGAGATTCAAAATTGCATAGAATATCAAATTAGTGTTAAAAAAAATGTACATGTCGTAAAATGTAAACCTTGCTAGTGCTCATAAAGTTCATTAAATATGCTCAGCAGGGACAACATTTAACTCCACAGACACACACACACACACACTTATTCACACACATATATAGACCTTATTGACATGTCTGACAACCAAAAGCCGGACATTTTTATCAGCTTGTACACCATTCTTACTTTCCCAATAACTTTGACAGTTTTCCACTGAAGTGTGCAAGACAGAGGAGAGAGAGAAACAAAAGCAAGAAAGAGTTGCTTTAAACACAATCACACACACACAGGCCAAATAGTGCATTAGTAAGCCAATTGAGTGAAAGAAAAATCACTCCTACATACATAGTGGCAGGCAACGGAAATTTCCCTGCAACCCCAATGACTAGCTATTAATAAATGGAGCAAGGGCCTAATGAGAACGTAATCCTCTAGAGGCAACTCTTCTTTTCTCTTTGCCCCCCTTCCACTCTCTCATCATTCCCTGTTTCACAGTAATAGGTGTTTAAGTGAACTCTTTTTAGACATTACTTGAGCACCAGCTCATTTCTGTTGTTGTTGTGTTCACTGGACAATAAGTTTGAACCAACCAGTGTTATTTTCTCTCATTTGGTGAGCAACTTTTAATCAAAATTGTTTACTTCACTTAGTGATTTGCAACTGCTCGGAGCACCTGAAGTTATAGGAACAAACACTCCAGGCTAACTTTGTATCAAATGTCGTTCATTAATTGAAGTATATTTTGCAGATAATACAATTACTCATGGATCAAAATTTGCTTTTAAAAATCGTATTGTATATCAAAGTGTAGAAAATATAAAATCCATTCAATTCAGTTTATTTATATAGCACCACCTACCAACAAAAGTCAAAAAGTAAACAAGTTCAATACAGCCCCAAATAAACACAGTCCAACTCAATTACAATTTAATTCCATCTAATTATTATTGAGATCATAATTTATTATTATGTGTTGTTATTCTTTACACTGAAACAGAAATACCAGAATGTGTTGTTAAAAGTCAAAAATTCTGCAATCAAAACTTTATTTGAATACAGTATTGGCCTGTGAGTAATGTGAAGTGTAAATAAGGTGCAGAGTAAATGTTTTTGCAACATCATGGTTACATAATAATATCTATAATTACCACGGAGCAAATGCTGTTTCAAGTTTAATATTTCACTTGAATAAAAACATTGAGGTTAAACCTATCATAGAACATTATCACAATAGCGTCCTGTGCTAGCATGTTTTAGTGTATTTTCCCTGGAATGCATGTTTAAGGTTGTTTGAGATGAATCCAGTAAAGGTTTCTGACTTTACCTCTCTGAACACTAATTTACAAATAAAGCACTCTTTTGTTTATTAGGGTGTGTTCTTGCCATCGCTCTTATTTATTTGAATGATTTTAAGAAGGAAAAAATGTAATTTCAGAAGGTATTTTGAAGACATAAATTTGCCAGGGGAAGAAATGGTTCCTTTCACCAGGGACACTTATTTAGCACGGGCCAATAGTAAATACAACGGCATTACAGCCCAAACTAATTGACCTTTTTTTTCTTAAATAAACACTCATACATGCAAATTTCACCTTGTCACTTAACTCTCAGATTACATTTTTAGAAAATACAATGAAATGATTGTAATATGGCAGTTCTTAGAACTTCAGTCATGTGCTCGCGTCTGTGCTCAGGCCTGATATTTAGTACCAGACTTTAATCAAGCTTAGTTAAATTCATTTAAAACTTTTTATACACAGTTAATCATTTAAGCTGAATTTTCCTTTTAATTAGATGTGTAACCTTGAGCTTTAGGAAACAGACAGCTGTGACATTATTCTGCTCTTAACTGCAGAATGAATATGCTGTTTTCATAATAAACAATCCAGCTGAAGGGACTAGTCGAAGATTTAGAACGAAACAACACATATAAATATAAATGTAGGATGTGCACAGCTTCACTGTGCTGTACGCTTTATGCACAGGCAGACTCAGGAGAAGCCACAGCATCCACCACTGCTGTGTGCTGTAACACACAATACTGCCATCTAGTGGTGCATCAAATTACCTTCATTGGAGATATTAGCACAGATGAAGAAAGGTTTCTCCAAACACACATACCAGACTGTGTGTGCCTGTAAACACGCACACATACACACACACATTGTTGACAGTGTGAACATCTTTTCCTGGAGATTTTGTCTTTGGGGGCCATATAACCTGCTAATATTAGAATAAAGGTTTTCCAAAGTGGGCTCTGGGGACCTGCAGTGGTCATTGAAGATTCTGTTGGGTCCTCCTATAAGAACAAATGACATCATCTGACAATAATTTAATCCATCACAGTAATGTTGGAGAAAGCTCATTACAACAATGGGGCTTTTACATATTGTAACTGTGATCAAGCGTAGACATATTTGTTATTCAGTTATTTACATATCTGCTTTATTTACCAACATGTCAATGTACTAAAGCAGCAGTTTGTGGCGTCACACCTAAGGCCATCTGTGTTACCGTTCCATAAATGCAATGCAAATGTGAAATGCAGCACTTTTAATTGCTCTTCCTTGCTTTGTGAACTGCATGCTTTCTGAATTGTGACTAACAGGAAGTGTGTAGGGGGCTTGAGTTAATGAGATTGGGTGACTGATAGGGGGCCAACGGTGGTCTTCAGGGGCCGATAGGGCCCATTGGTTTTTCTCCTCTCTCACAGTGAGAGAGGAAGGGACAGAGAGACAGACAGACACATGAGAAGAAAGGCATAAGATGATATTAGATGAGCCAAAGCAGAACTGTGTCATGTAAGACATAATTCCAATAACCTAAAGTACGGTGATATCGAGGAGAGAGGGAGTTAAAAAAAAAAAAAGATTAGACCGAAGAAAGTGAGATGGGAACACAGTGGCTACACCCTGTAATGTGAAAAAAACACGAACACGCGCTGTGGCTTCGTTGCTTTCTGACACAGAACGAAAAGACTTTTTTTTTTTTAAATCAACTTCGTTATGAACAATAAATTTAGTTTTTTTGTTAGTGAGTGACATTCTGGCATGTCATGAGCAACATCAAATTAAGCAAAAAAACAGAAGACAAATGCAGGAAGGAAAGATGTGGTTGAAAACACATGTATCTAAGACACAGTACGTGCCAACAGAACATCCCTTTATCATCATTTCAAGTTTGATTTGTATATTTTTTCTGGATTTTTAAAGGTTATTGTGTTACAAAGCCTTTTTATGTTACTGTTCCATGAATGCACTGCACATGTGCAACAGAGCACTTTTAATTGTGCTGCCTTGCTTTGTGAGCTGCACGCTTTCTGAATGGACCAATAGGAAGTGTGCAGGGGGAACTTCCAGAACTGAAGCCACCAGCCTCCCGACTGGAAGACGACTGCTCGTCCTCCTGAGCTTCAGCTGACCCCAATTATAGTGGCTAAAGATTCATTGAATATTTTGGATGTTTGTTGAAGCAAACCACTCAAATGAAACACATTATGCCCTTTTGTGTTTTTTTTAAGAATTTGACATAGTTTTCTTGGATCTTATTGAGATGTACGAGGCAGGCTTTGATCGATATTCCTGAGGGTTTAAGCACAATGGCTCTTCTCTCAGCCGTGTTTTCACAGTTGCCTGTGTGTGTCTTCGGAGGAGGACCCGTTGACCAGCTAAGATATTTACAAAGAAAAAAAACGTCTAGTGTAGTGAACCAAAATAAAACCTTTAAGATTTGACTCAATTTATCTGTTTCAGGGGCGATCTGTCCTGGCCAACTTCTGAGAAGCTCTTATCCTAGTTTCCACCTCAGAATCCTCCCCTACTTATTCAGACTGAAAATTGAGATGCTGCCGTTAAGATGCTGACTACTCACACGTATTCTATATAACCTTATTTTTTTTTTAAAAACACAACATGCATATGCAAATATAATATACATGAACCCCCTGCCCAGGAAAAGAAAAGAAAAGAAAAGAAAAGGGGGGGAGTACAACCTAAGTTTGAGCTGGAGACTTCTTGCCACTGTGACAACACTGATTTAATTTCTCTACAGTGGGGGTATAATTCTGATGTTTGCATTACAAATGATGGTCGTAATGCTGTTAAAGATAAGATCAGTCTCTACTATCTCCATCACAACTTCTACGAAACAAACTTTAGCCTAGCATCATCTGAACACATTGAAATGATGTCTTCTCACTCTCTGCCATCTCCTCCTTCACTTACTTTCTTCACTTCACTCCCCCTATTTCTGGTAATATTAGTATTCTATACAAAGGCCACCAAGGATTAAGCTTTAGAAAGGCATATCAATTTACTTATTGGCCTTTGGAAAATACCTCTGGTTAGATTTAGAAGCTATGGTAAATGGCAAGCATGAGCCACAGCATCGCTCCCATCTGAAAGTGGAAGATGGCAGTAGATATAACAGCAGGTACAGAGCATTATCCCTCTGCCGTGGAGACTGGAGACTTATTATGGATGTGGATTATCTGTTTTAGTGCCACTGTTTCATCTCTTGACCCCTTAAAACAAAAGGGTTTCCTACTCACGATTTTCAGCATGGGGTGCAGGTACAAAGCAACTAACCGGAGAAGAAAAGCTGCAGGCATCAAATATTTTACCGCGGAGGAAAGGCATTTTACTATGAAGATCATTGTATGAGAATATCTCTGCTTTTCATTTCAACCCTGAGGTGGGCTGTCCTCACAGTTAATAAAAAACATTTCAGTGTTGAGAGTAGAGTGGGGCCACAAGGCATCCAGACTCGTTTACACTCATCTGTCTACATGAGTTTGAGTGTTAACAAATGCCACATTCCTAAGGTTTATGCAGCCAAGTTCAGTTACCTAGTCACCATAATTACCAGCATTTATTGTAACTAACAGTGGTTACACATTTTATGAATCTAGATTTATAAAGCATAGTAAACCAATAAAAAAAAAAGCAATAGAGCAAATCAGAGCTGTGTCATGTGGGTAAAGGACAAACAAATTGTTCAGTTCAACAAAAGCAACTAATATTAATTGATTTCAAGGCGAAAAAGGTAATGTAACTGACAAAAAAAAACACAACACACTAAAACACTTATTGCTAACAGTAGATACCTCATGTGATCAGAATGTTTACATGGAGAAATCAAACTGTGTTCTTTGTTGCACATTTTGCAACCTGACAGCTGGATAATAAAGTTTAGTTGATGCACCATGTCAACAAAAGATGCGTCCCAGCCACATATACTACTTGCAACATTTCCATCAGTCTTACCAACTTGGTCTTTGTATAAAACTAGTTTGTTTCTTTTCCTCAACCCACAACAGTTGCAATTTGATAAATGAGTTGGGTATCTTCTTTGCCTCTAGACGAGAGGAATGTTTTTCACATCTGACAAAATAACCCTAATGATTTCATCATAGCTTGTACCCAAAACCTACGCCTTGTTTTGTTTGCTTGCTTTTTTTTTTTATCTATGTGTCTTAGTTCCGAGGCATGATGGGACTTAAATACCACTCTGTCACTTATTTTGTTGATAGATTTATATATTTAATGAATAAAAGTATATGACCTGTATCCATGACTAATTGATATTGTCGTTTTTATGATACCATCATTTTTGTTGAATTATATATGTGGCACAATACCTACACAGGATACTACGTGATGAGGAAAAAAAACTAAAAAATATATTCTCTGCTTTTTGTCCTTTTTGATTACTGTTGCAGTCGCTATAATGGACTAGATTTAGGGAAATAAAACAATGGACTACTGTGGTATCGTAATAAGAAGCAGTCGTGACTTTACTTTACTCACTTTATTAAGGCCAGACGCTACAGGTGAATGGGGTAATATTTTAAAATAATAGATATCACCATGAAACTTCCTCAGTTGATTACGTATACAAGTATGAAAAAAAATGTATTACAAGTTTTAGAAATGTGTATGTTTAATTATGCAAATTAGGCATTATCTCATTAAATATGCACACATTTGCATATATTTCCAGAAGCTAGATCTGAACATGTGATAAAGCCAGGTGCAACATTCTTTTTACATTTTGTTTATACAAAAAATGAAAAGAAAATTACAGGATATCTGCTTTCATTTCCTAAGAAATCAAAATATACTGCCCATAGCCTAAAAAACATCAATTTTCACCATATTTTTTTTATTATAATGTCACATAAATCAGACCAGGAATGATTTATCAACACATCCTTCTGTAAATATCTTCAGAATACTGCTAAGTGTATAACTGGAAAGTTTGGTGTTAGTAGGTGCTCCATAGGCTGAGATATTGATACTGGAAAATTACAAAAAACTGATTTTTAGAAAACGGCATTTAAAGATTTAAATAGGGGAATTCATTTTGGTCAATTTGGGCGAAACGTACTGCCGCGATTAAACAAAATGTGATGAAACATTTTAATTTATGTTTTGAAACAACACATATTGAAGGAGTAGACTGGCCCAAAATCTAAAAATTGACCACTGCATGATAACTCACTGTTTTTGCCTGCCGTGTCTCGCCTTAATACAAAATAATGAAACAGGGAGGATGTTTTGTGTAGCATGGCATGGTTACTCGCTACTCAGAGCACCTCTGGCGTTCATGAGGAAACACCACAACTACCAAATAAAGACAAATGTATAAAGACAAAGACACAAGTAATTTAATAAAAAAACTATAAAAGCTGGGTATGTTTTGATACCTTAGCTTATCCATCTCCATCATTCTAAGCGTGCCGATAAGGACTTTGGTTATTTTTTCAGTAAAGATGGGCAGGTCTGTTAGTCCTCCAACAATCTAACAGGGTGTAGCTATCTGGGATGATGCTGTGTGTTGGTTGAATGCTGATTGGTTTAAATTTAGCTCAAGCCAGGAGGGGCGGACAACAACAGAATTCATTAAAAAGACGACCAAAATTCACCAAAAATAATAAATAACAAAGAAGTCCAGGAGAACAGCTGCATTGGACAATTTAATTTTTTTTCAACACTTTGTTTCATTCCATCACAAAACTACGGAAGAGTATTATTTATATTTTGCCTGTCGAAATCGTTATTCTCGACATTTCAACTTTATTCTCAACATGTTGACTTTAATCTCGACAGGCAAACTATTATTATTTTTCCTTATGCCTGGCCCTAATACTCTTCCATACAAAACACATATTATCCAAAGCAAAGCAAAGCAAAAGGACCAGCAACACAACCAAGAGCAGCCAACCCCTCAGATTCTTCCACACATATAACATTATAGCATGTAGACACGTGTTTGCAAAACCCTAACACAGCAGCATGGTCGAATGATCTTTTAAATGAATAGATGGAAATGATGACTCATGACTGTTAAAGGAAGAAGATGGGCTTTCACATCTGAAAGTGGAAGATGGCAGTAGATATAACAACAGGTAAAAGGCAATGGAAGAAAAATCACACAGGAGATTTAAGCCAGAGCTTGAGATGGGTGATTGTGCAGAGATGTGTACCCTGCATCTAAAAGGCCTTTTCATGTCCAACTGTTTTGGAGCCCCACCCCAGGGCACTCACCTGCTCATGTCTGCTTTGGGCCCACAGGTGTCTGACCAGCCCCAGACTTTACCCTCCTGCAATCAGCCAGCACCAGCTTGAGCAGGGAATGTCTCAAAAACACAACACCCAAAACCTGATTTGCGTGTAAGAGAGAGTGTTGGGGATCTGCTTTCTTTGATATCTCTGTCTTCCTCTCTCTCTGTGCGTCTCACATGGACACGCTGCTGACTGAACAGACCCAATCAAGGGCGCTAAAGAGTTAGTGTATGTGTCTGTGTGTTCAGGGGGGCAGGGTGGGTTTGTACAGGGGGTGTCATTTCAGTTTCATATTTCGTCTTCACCCCTCCCCCACTCCCAACTTGACAATACTTGAAAAACAATGACAGTGACCCAGTTGCAGGATTCCAATTAGTATTAGATATGCAACAGTTGAGATTAGAATGCGCCTCTTCCCTCACTGCGAGGGGGTGGGGAATGGAGTTGGGGGGGTTGTTGCTCTGATTACCAGCCCGAGCCCAAGTGTCGGGTCATGATAAAGAGTGTGTGTGTGTGTGTGTGTGTGTGTGTGTGTGTGTGTGTGCGCGCACATAGGTGAATTGGTGCACTGATGCTCAGCTGTGTCCCCCTGAAGTCTTATCTCTCCACCTCTCATACACACACACACAGATACACACACAGATACATGCATCTCAGTCTGTCCTGTCTGTCTGTTGAGGGAATATTTATTTCTAAAATAGCTTGACTCCTCCCTGATGGGAGTGGAGGTTATTTTAATCAGTGGAGAGGGAATGGAAGAAGATAGGGTGCTGCTGCTGCTGCTGTGTGCTCGTGGATGTCTGTGTGCAGAAGGACTTACAGAATTGGTTGAAGCAAGTAGCGGAGTTTTTATGGCTAGGACATTCTTAGAAAAGAGATGGTCTGTCTGTGTGACCTTGTGCTATGGATGGTGTCTGGTTCATGCAGTTACAGGAAAAAGTTGGATTGAACTGAATAGGAGGCACTCTGAAGGTCAACTGGCTACAGTTGTGAATGAATTTCAATCTTGGAATTGGTCATTATTTTACACAAAAACTATCCCCTTTTTTACTATATCATTATATGCTGCTAGAGTTTTAACCCGGACTAAGAGATCTGAACACATCACAGCAACTTTAAAATCTTTACTCTGGCTTCCACTCAGTCACAGAATAGATTTTAAAAGCCTGCTGATGGTTTACAAATCCCAGAATGGTTTAGGCCCAAAATACATCTGTGATCTGTTCAGAGAATATAAACCCAGCAGAGCTCTTAGATCCAAGGACTCAGGTCAGCTGGTCCAGTCCAGAGTCCAGACTAAACATGGAGAAGCAGCATTTAGCTGTTATGCTGCAAACAAGTGGAACAAACTGCCAGTGGAGATTAAACTTTCACCAAATGTAGACATTTTTAAATCCATGTTAAAAACATTTCTGTTCTCATGTGTCTATGCATGAAATCTGCACGATATCTTTGAACTTATCTGGACTGTTGCTTGTTTTTAAATTCATTTAAATTATTTTATTTGTTTCTCTTTATATTCTTTTATATATTTTAATGCTTCTTCCACTCCCTGCTGCAATGCTTTTATTTTATGTGAAGCACTTTGAATTGTTTGTACATGAAATGTGCGATACAAATAAATTTGATTTGATTTTTATTTGATTATGAAATCCAGGCTCACAGCAGTTCCACAAACAGTCATTCAACCATATTTATTGATACTTGCCCAAAGACAGAAGTGTTTACAAGTTTTATCTGGCACAAAAGATGCTAAAGGTCTGACGGTGGAATTACATGTAAATCATCCGTGTTGATCCAGTATTGAACCAGCATTATCAAAAACCCTGACTTCAGTTTTGTTTTCACTCACCGTTGACTTCTCTCACTGATCATTTTGGTTAAGCAATTGGTTAAGACATACCAGCAACGTTTAGGAGAGCGTAAAGGCTTTTTTAGATAGATCATGTCACAAAGTCATGATCCATTGGTTTAGATTTTTCTGTATTTTGTTTCTCTTCTGCTCTTCTTGTTGTTTAGTTTTTTTTGCAGTTTGTGTTAGTCCATTCTGTAGTTGTCTTTCATAGTTACATTTATGGTTTGTCTTTGTTTTTGAGTCAGTTAGGCCCCGTTTACACGATAGGAAGACGCAGATATTTTCCTGCGGTTTGGCCTCCATTTACACCAAAACCCAGTTTTTATCACAGAAAACGATTATTTCTAAAAACCTCCGGCCAAAGTGGAGATTTCTGATAACGCCGGTTATGTGTTGCCGTGTCAACTGGGAGAAACGGCGTTTTAGGTCCTTAAACGTCACATTATGCGCCAGAAAATGCTTAACGTCATGCGAGCGCCTTATGTTTACAGTTTGTTTGGCTACTGATCAGGATTATCATGGATGATGTTAAAGTTCTACTAATTTTTACGTTTGTGCAAACGATTCTGGCCTCATTGCATTTGCCACCCCAAACCTGCTCGCACAGTTCAAAATAGAGGAGCACCACTCTTCCGTGGCCGCTCCTGCGTCCAGTATCCACTGACTGTCTATATTTCCCTCTTATTGCCTTCAGTTTTGTTGTGATATTTGCTCGCGTTATCTCCTCCTTCACATGAGGAAAGTCCTCGATTCTGAGGATTTTGATTGGCTTGCATGGCTTTATTCCTTTCCCTACACTGCCGCCAATAGGTTTGGCATAGTTATTATGGCGCTTGACGGCGTATTTATGCGGGTTGATGTAAATGACAAGTTTTTTTAAAACGATGTTGTGTGCACGATGTTATTATTGAAAACGGAGGGGGGGGAATATTTGTTTCTCTAAATACAATGTGTAAATGTGGCCTGAGTCTTGCCTCGGTCCTGTTTTGCCTCTTTTTCCATATTCTCATCCATAGTTTTCCTCAGTTTCCCTGTTCAGGTCATCCATCCTCCCTCCCTCCCTCCCTCCCTCCCTCACTCACTCACTCACTCACTCACTCACTCACCTGTGTTCAATCTTCTCAGCTGCAATCATTCACCAATCAGTTCCCACATTATCTAAGCTCTCTGGTTTCTCATGGGCTGTGTTCGAAACCGCATACTACTCCTACTACTCCTACTCACTGGCGCCATCTATGGGGGGGCAACGACCTTTTTGCCCCCCCAAAAATAAAGTTGGGGGGGCAAACCCCCCCCCAATAATGAAACGTGACAAATATCCAACAGCACTGAATTCATGTTAAACTGACGATTGAAACCAAGTAAACAAATAATCGCCTAGCTTTGAATACAAACTACATAATATAGAAACGCAATCTAAAATGTTATGATCGGACATGACCCGCCCCCTTCTCAGTTTGCAATATTCCAATGGTTTACAGTAAGTGATTGACAGGTTTCTCCCCGAAAAATGCACATAAACAAAAATGCGTCGCATGGCAACCAAGGAAGCGCGCTACTGAGGCGAACATTTTTTAGTGTGAACAGTGAGCATAGAAATGAAACAAAATGGACAAGTGGGTCATTTGAAACAATAGGCCGGCAACGTCCTGCTGAACAGTTTGCTGTCAAAGCGGAACGACGCCTACTTCAGCTCATTCTACGAAGGAGTCGTGGAGAGCGCTCGGGACAGCTCAATTGTCGGTGACCCCAAGCTTCCGAAGGTGCGCCCCGTTCCACGCAGATTCCAGGATGGAGCCGACAACAGCAACACTTACTCTGATCCAAAGGCGTACTTTCAGAGTTTATACTTCCAAGTTCTTGACAGCTGCACGGCCTGTCTGAACAATAGATTCGCATCAGAGGCTTTCAAACGTGCCCAGCTCACAGAGCGCGCGCTACTGGCAAAAATCACCGGAGATACAGGGGCTTCGGACTGGGACAGTACGGCCCTCAGCAAAGATGTGGATGTGGGGCGTTTGGAAGTACAGCTTGATATGCTTGGTGACACCTGTAGAGCGCGCAGTCTCACTATTCGCTCCATGCATGATCTGAAGGAGTTTTTCATATCCGAGGTGGGTTTGAAAGGGCTGTTTACTGAGGTGGTTAAAGCCATTAAGTTGTTCTACACATTGCCAGTCACTACATGCACAGCAGAAAGGTCCTTTAGTGCTTTGCGCAGGCTTAAGACCTACCTGCGGAGCACCATGACTGCTACGAGGCTGAATCATTTGGCTGTTCTGTACACACACAAGGGACATACAGACCAGATTGATTTGAAAAAAAATACCAATGAATTTATCAGCGCTAATGACAGAAGGGGTGATATTTTTGCGAAGTATTAGGAGCCTATTAGGTGCAAGATGGTTTTGTTCTTTTATTGTTTATTTCGTTTAACTGGCCTAGGCTACCTGTTCATTTCTGTGGCCATGAACGAGATGTAGGCTATTGCTGAAGTTTGTAAGTTAGATACAGGCTATATGGTTGGTGCACGTTTGAACTTTTGCACTATTGTCGGTTGTCTCTCGAATTAATTTCAAAGAAAATTGCACTAAACTTACAATGCAATAAATGTAATGCTTGCAATAAACTGTTTATTGAATAAATAATTTTCCATACAATGTTTAAAGTCGTGAGTTTTTTATGCATCCCGCTTGCAATAGTAATGAATGAAAATGACTTGCGCGACTAAGTCTTTGATCTTTCAACATGACGTCACGCCCCGGCCCCCCCAATGTTGACATGAAGATGGCGCCTATGCTCCTAATACTCCTATTAGTGATGGCAAAACGAGGCTTTTTGAAGCTTTGAATCATTTTGAACCATTGTGTCATAAAGTGGTTCACTACTCGAAGCTTCATTCAATTCCCTTGGGTGACATCTACTGGCGTAGCGATTGTTGCACCATATGAAGCCCTGCGAATGTGATGCATATAACAACACTATAATAACACGTATGTGTTGTATATGGGTTTGTAGTACCTCATTAAAGATTGATTAATTTACCCATGAAATAATAATTTGCCCTCTCCGGGTCGGAAATGAGATCCTTCCCCAAGTGGAGGAGTTCAAGTATCGCGGGGTCTTGTTCACGAGTGAGGGACAAATGCAGCGGGAGGTTGACAGGCGGATCGGTGCACCATCAGCTGAGCCAGAAGGAGAAGCTCTCGATTTACCGGTCAATCTATGTTCCTACCCTCACCTATGGTCACGAGCTGTGGATAGTGAACGAAAGAACAAGATCGCCAATACAAGCGGCCGAAATGAGTTTCCTCCGCAGGGTGTCTGGGCTCTCCCTTAAGGCTGAGTTATACCTCTTTTAACTTCCCTTGCGCTTGCGCTTGTGTTAATGGCTCGAGACGTTTATGCTTCATTTTGCTTTGCCGGCGGTTGCGTGTGCTGCGTGGCGATTCACCGCCAGGACAGTAGGTGGATAGGGTGAGAAGCTCGGTCATCCGGTAGGGGCTCGGAGTAGAACTGCTGCTCCTCTGCATCGAGAGGAGTCAGATGAGGTGGCTCGGGCATCTGGTTAGGATGCCTCCTGGACGCCTGGTGAGACACGTCCCACTGGGAGGAGACCCCGGGGAAGACCCCGGACACGTTGGATCTCTGGCAGGGGAACGCCTCGGGGTCCCCCCAGAAGAGCTGGAGGAAGTGGCCGGGGACAGGGACGTCTGGGTTTCTCTGCTTAAGCTGCTGCCCCCGCGACCCGACCCCCGGAGAAGCGGAAGATGATGGATGGATCATGGATGGAATAATAATTTAAAAACAATGTGAAAATTTTTGGTTTGTCATTGATATTTTCTTTGGGAGTGTGCTTGGTGTAATAAAGAAGGTGCTTGTGTTACTTAAGGTGTTTTTATTAAAGAAAAGTAGTTTTTGCACAGTAGAAGGGCTCAAACGGTTTTTTTGTTTTTTTATTAGGCAATTTCTCCAGCTTTGGAAAATACTCTGTCACAGGGAACAGAGGAGTCTGGTGTGCTGAAGGAACTGTTTGGGTCGAAATATTCCCACACTTTAGAACGCTTCCTCGATGGTTGCTCCATGAGAGAATAATCCAAAACTCCGAATATCAAAAAACGAGAGCTGTTCGTAACGTATAATACGTGTAGAACCGGGACATGAACCGGGGCTTCAGCCATCTTGAATACACTGAATCGCGGCAAATGTTCAAAGCTCCGCTATCAACTCGAAGCAGTCAGCTGACTCGGTCTGAATGAAGCAGTGAAGTGGTTCAAACGTCATCAGTGACGTCACATGAAGCAAGCTCCAACCCACTGCTTCACTATAACTACCCTGTCGAGTTTGAAGCGTGCTTCGGAGCTTCGGTGTTGGAGGTAACATCATTAACTCCTACTACTCCTACTACTCCTACTACTCATACTAACTTTAACTTTTTTAAGTTCCCAGATGTATACTAGATGCATACTAGATTCGCCGAAATGTTGAGTATTCATCATGAGGTTACTTGTCATACTCAAACTACCCAAGATGCAACGTAACTTGACGTCGCCGATCGTCATTTCCTGTCAAAACGGCAGTTTCAAGCTACCCTCGTTGTAGTTTGAAGCTACAACGAGGGTAGGTTCACTTCCTGTTTTAAAAACAAAAGCACCAATTGTATCGTAATGGCTTTCCCTATGATAAAAGGCAACGGGTATTTTATTTTGTAAAAATAACCGGAAGTGCGTTGCTCACTGCGACTAGCTTTAGTAGCGCCGAATTCGTGGGAAGAAAATTGTAAATAGCCGGTATTTTGTCAGATTTTCAACACGTTCGGGATCTAAACGACTACTTTCTCACCTGAAAATGTTTCAAATGTTGCTAAAGTTATATATTTACAGAGTTTATAGCGGGCAGGAGCGAAGTGCATTGTGGGTAAACGCTCTGCATACTGTCTGATCGACGAGTATGCCGTTTGCAAGTATGTAGTTTGTAGTAGGCGGTTTCGAACATAGCCATGGTCATTGTTAGATCCTTGCCATTGGCACCTTGTGTTTTCCCTATTGGTTCTGGTTCTGGTTCTGGTTCTGGTTCATATTCAGGTTTTGTTGTTTCTTCGGCTTTCGTTTTGTCAGTTTAGGTTATGGTGTTTTGGCTTGGCCACTTTTTTTGTCACAATTTCAAAATAAAAAAAGTCAAGTTCTTCTACAACCTGCCGTCTGAATCTGTTAACCCTGATACATGGTATCTTACTTTGTGTATAGATGGGAAAATCCAAGGATGATTTCAGCCCTTCCACCTTGGAAAAGGAGACATTAGAGAGGTAAGAAGCTTGCATATATAGAACATCTGACATTCTAACTGAAGCTTGTAGAATGTGAGATGTTGCTCTTTGTGCTTTTGCAGTTTCTCTGAGCATTTCATGGTCTGACATTGGTGTGAACTTTCTGGTATGTCCATCCCTGGGAAGACCGACAACTGTCTTCAGTATTTTCCATTTATGAATAATCTTTCTTCCTGTAGAACAGTCATCTCCAGATTGTTTGGAAATGGCCTCATAACCCCTATCAGATTGATAGGTAGCATAGCAATGAGGTATGTGCTAAGTTTTTCACAGTATGTTTCATTTATTTTGTTTTAGATTTTGTGAAATAAATGATAAACCAGAGTGATAGTCGTGCGTTATCCTTTTGAAGCTGTATTTATCTCATTGGTAAACCAGATTCTGTCATCATACCCTGATATGTACAAAAATAGGTTGTATTTTCTTTTTCATGTGGCCACAAGATCAAAATAAGTAAGAATATCCTATTTAAATGTATGTTTAAAAAGTGACCAGGCATCATTCTTAACTTTCATTACAAGGACAAATATTAGGACATTACTTGCCTGGTTTATTCATCGGATTTCACTTTTAAGTTTCTCTGTAATTGGTCCACAACATTTTACAGTATTCAGTAGTGCTTTATTTCTTCCTCAAACTTTTTCATTCGTCAGCTTCAAATACACATCACTGGCTGCTGCTCAGGCCTTGGATCATGTGACTCACTACATCTCATGACAGCACATCCAACCTGACAATGACAGTTTAGGGTCACGCTGTTTTTTTTTTTGTTTTTTTTTATATGTTCCTCTTTCAAGTCCATAACTTTGGCCTGAACCCTTCGAGACGAAAAGCAATGAGATTAGGCTATCATGCCACCCTTAGACCATCAAAATCTGCAACAAATCTATATGTTCAATTGGAAGTGTCACCAGCTAAGCTCTCGGTGACATCTCAAAAGGGAACCCTTCAGATAGCTCTGGCTGTTAATATACGCCAGCTTCCCCCGATGAGATTCTGAGAGGATAAACAGAGATGGGAAGGATTACTTCACATTGCTACGAGGACAGGATCCAAATTAGTGCCAGCCTCAATCACCCAGCCCTCGACGCCCCTGTCCGTTCACACAGCAAGCTTGTGGGGTTTGTTTTCTTGCACTGTCATTAATGTTCATGGCTGATTAACAAAAAAATTGTGATGCAGTGACATGGTGAATTTGGCCACTTCGACTAAATGAAAAACCCCAATGACAGACTCTTCCCTGCCCAACTTCCCCACTGCACCCTTGTATTCCTCTGTCATCCCTCATCTTGATTATTTGAACTCGTCTTTTATTTAGGTTTGCTTATATAGAGCTTTGCAAGTTATTTGGCAGTCTAATGGAAACATTCAGAGTATTTTTGCTGCTCCCTTGTAGAGAAAGTGATGGCATACAGTATGTTGTGTTAAAAGTGTGATAGCTTTGATGGACTGGATGTAGTGTTTACATGCTAATCAGCTGTCTGCATGAATATTTTTTGCCATTTTTGATAGAATGCGCTTAATGATTTTACATGTTTTCCATTAGTTGTATTAAACATCTGACATTGTCCAAATATGTTGAAAGGCATTTTTTTTCTGCTGGCTCACAGGTGTGTCAAAAAGCTTAGCAACTCTTCTCCCAGTGTATGTTTGTCTTCTCAGCATAAAGAATCTCAAAGACTGCAAATGCTCCTCCAAAGCACAAATGTCAGGCTTGAGAGATGTTCAAAACCTGCCTGACCAGTCATGCAGCAGAATTAAACATGACTGTTTAGCCTTCCATTTTGGAAGGACCGACTGTCAACATAATCAAAAAGTAATGGAAATGCAAAAGAGCCTAACAGCATTTGTGTGGGGATGATCAGTAATTATGACATCAATTGATTAAGACAGTATTTCCTGGAAGTATAAGCTGCAGGGAGATGTTTTCAGTGCCAATACAGATGAGAACTGAGAACACGTTACACTGAAGACAAGATTCAAAATTTTGTACAACATTTTAATGATACGCTTCTGAGCTTATCATTTCTTCTATAAATGATGGCCAGTGCTGTCAATGTGCACTGATTGCAAATCTGCAATGTCATACACATACACTCCATTAAACTGCTTCGTAACCTTTAAACACATCTACACAAAAGATCATTTGTATATTTTGTGAATAACACAAATAAAATACCCGTTGCCTTTTATCATAGGGAAAGCCATTACGATACAATTGGTGCTTTTGTTTTTAAAACAGGAAGTGCACCTACCCTTGTTGTAGCTAGCTTGAAACTGCCGTTTTGACAGGAAATGATGATCGGCGACGTCAAGTTACGTTGCATCTTGGGTAGTTTGAGTATGAGTAGAAACAGAGAGTCTCTATTATGAGGAGAGGGAAAGCTGGCGGCCTTTTCCGGGTGGTACTGCACTCTAGGGGCGCCAACAAAGCAGTGCAGAGCAGGCAGAACTCTCTGGTGATACTATGAGATCCACCTTAGATGCAGCCATTGCTTTGGATAGACTGACTCGCAAATGCCAGACCTGTAAGAAAACAGAAAGCTATAACTCCCAGGTTATTGTACTTTCGATATAAATTCACATCCCTCTGTCAGAAATCAGAGTAATATTTTCAGGTTTCAGCCGCTAGCGGGGACATTTTTTGAGTTATTAGCGCCAGCCCTATGGCCAATGATCATTCTGCACTCGCTCGCCAGCGCCCCCAGACAAAATCAACTGAACTGCAGCCAAATTGTTTATAATGGGGCGAATAGGAAGTGGAACGGCTGTCTGTAAAAGGGCTGTGGTAGTAACCTCATGATGAATACTCAACATTTCGGCGAATCTAGTATACATCCGGGAACTTAAAAAAGTTAAAGTTAGTATGAGTAGTGGGAGAAGTATGCGGTTTCGAACACAGCCATAGTTTCTGTTGCTCTGCCATCACCTTCACTCACAACACCTGTGTTTTTTTTTCCCCACAGCTGCACTCACTCACCAATCACTCCCTCAGTATTTAGTTTCCAGGTTTCCCATGCATCAAGGCCAGATCCTCACTGTCGCTGTCACTAATGCCACAGCTACCCACGCCACAGCTAACCATGCAAAAGTCAGGTTTGTCCATGTCAGGTTTCTTGTATTTTTTCAGTCATAGTCAGGTTTTGTTTTATTCAAGTTTTTTCATAATTAGTTTTGTAGTGTTCCTTGGTTTTTGTATTCCGGCTCAGGTTTCCAGCTTCTGGCCTTGTGTTGAATTTTTGGAATAAATCAAGTTTTCTTTTGGAAATCTCTGCATCCGTGTCCTACATTCTCCACGCCATGCATCGCGACACAACCAAACGTGACACACCTGTTATGTGTAATCACTTTCAATCAGTTTGACACAGTTTGCAGTTTGTGCTCAAAGGACTTCATCCATTTGTCCTATCAAAAATATAGATGTACACAAAAAAGCCCCCCAAAAAGTTCTAGTTATGTCCCATATAAAATTCTTGCAATAAAGGTAGGCAGACACTAAACAGCCAGCTTCAACAATGCCATCCTTATTACTTGATCAGTTCTTAAACTGATTATTTTTTTTAAATCCATAACACCCTTACCTGCATTCCAGTCTGCAAACATCAGCTGTTTTACACCAAAACAATGAGATGTCCACCATTAGATTATTGTGGAAGTGAAATTATACATACAGACGAACAACAAGAACTGAAGGATACAACGAAAACAAAAAAAGCATAACCACACTCTTGTCTTCACTTCTTTGTTGTTTTTGTCTGTCTCAGCACGGTCCTGTGTTCCTTGCCGTGAACTGAAAATGGTATTTGGGAGACAAACAACTTCATTCTGCTGTGCATCAGTAATTAGCTGTGGAATTAGCGGGCTTGACATGCCTCCACAGATCAGCAGACCCTCTGGGGAGGCCTGCGGGTCCAGGCAAGCCACATTTCCAATTATTGTGTTGAATTGCTAATTTAGTTATTGTGCCTGCCGTAATTGTGATGGGTATTGGGTGTGCAATTCAATTTGTTTTAAATATTTGTGGGCCGGTGGATTGGTAATGGAGCTGACCTATCTGCAGGCCCAGTGTGAGAGTTAGGAAGAGGAGGAAAAAAAACAACAAAAGAAAGCCACCACTAAGATATTATAGTCCCCATCGCACACTCGCATACACGTACACACACTCAATCTCATGCTCTCCTCATCTGAGTATGATCTTCCTCATCCCCACTAAGACTGTTGAAGTTAAAATGCCTGAAATTTAGAAAAATAGCACTTTGATCATCTGAGAGCTTTGGTGTGATGGCGTATGTCAGGGGCAGCATCACTTTTTCTTTTGCTGAAATTTGAAAAGAGGAGGTTGCAGGCAAAGGTAACTGTATTCCTGGCCTACTTAGAAGACAGATTTGGTACAGCAATGAGAGTCAAAATATATGGTAATATGGGAAATGTACTGTATTTATACTGTGATTTTCTAGTGTGGTTGACCACTCAAGCCACATTCAGCCATTCACACTCGCACACTCATCACCTCTTAATCTATGCAATATTACACGCTGCAGCTCTGAATCTCTGGAAAATGTATAAGAAGTATAGAATTTAATCATGTCTAGTGAGTCTTCAAGGAAATAAACATGCATGAATGAATATTATAGATATGTCATCTAAAATTTGATTCACTTGTCCAATATTCTTTGATAAGATAGACATTAATGTCAAATATTTAGAACAGTAAACTGCTGAATGGAATCACACTGATTGGTCAAACATTCTAGCCAGTCACAAATGAATTGATACTCAGTACCAATTATGAAGAAAGAGGAGGAGAAATGGATGGAGAACAGTCAGTTCTTTAAGTTTCCATGCTGGATGTAGCCGGTGTGTCACATACCACCAGTCAATAAGGGATCTTGTGATGTTCTGGTTTCAGTTGGCCCCAAAGAATGAACATGTGAGATAAGGATGGACATGATGCTTTGATGTAATGTGCATTCATATACTGCATATCAAACATACAGAAACACACTGTGAGAAGTGCTTTCTTTAAATTATTGACAGTCAATAGATTTATAACAATCAATGAAGCATGTTGTGGTTTTTAACAAAAAAAACTTTTTGGGTTACTGCTGGTTTGCAAGCTCAGCATTCAAACTTGGCCCATCTATGTTGACATTTCAAGATAACATATCAGACGAGATATCAGAATTAAAGAGTGCAGTTATGTTTGAAATAGCTGAAACAAAGTGAAAGAGGGCAAAAGTGTGACTCAGAGATGAGAGCCATATACTATATTTCTTTCAAAATTGTTCGGATCAAAATAAGTTGAAATAAACTTACCTACATCTCTGCATACCTCTTTACGACCTTAGGTAGAGGTGTGTCAGATTTTGTTGAACGTTGGTATGCATGTGTGTGTAGCCAGGTTTTCCCTCACTAATGATGCAAATCTGAAGCAATCTTTTTAAAAGTTGACAAAAAAAAGGGAATCGGACATCTTTCCATAAAGGGCTTTAAGGTGAACAAATTAGGCTGCTTAGTGTTGCCAGAAGGTGGCAGTATTGGCAATATTCCTTATAAAATGTATTTGTCCTAGCCAGAATATCTTGCAGAGGCAAAAGTACAACAACTGCAATAGAAATCCAGAATAAGTAAATTGAAACAGCTTTCCTTCAGGAATCACTTTAATCTCTGGGAGTAACTGAGATAACTTCTATCCGAGACGAAGCTGGCTGAGGTGGTTTGGTTGCAACAGCTCATTGACAGACAGCGAGCACCATGCACCATGCAATCAAGGCAGCAATACTACCTGATTGCATGGTTTTTCAAATCCTCACATTTTATGCACCGTCTAATTCCATTGGGTACACTTACTACATAATGGTTACACAGCAAAAACTAAAAGTTAGATCATTTACAGAGAAAGGGCAGTGTCTCTGAATTGGCTCTGAAGACATTCTTCTGATGAAAACCTTTTTTAATGAATTGTCTGTTTTATAAGTCTGAATTGTTTAACGTTAGTTTGTTCTTACGGAATTGTTAAGATTCATTAATGATTGCTTTAGAAAAACACTTGATTAGTTTGAATAACCACACCATATCAGGCAACCACTGGTGTTCTCTAATTTCAGTTCAGCAAGTGGAAAAAAACAACAACAAACAAACAAAAAGTGGAAATTAAATTAAATGTAATTAAATTAAAGTAAATTTATACTTGTTTCTCCCAAAAAGAAATAATATGATACTGATAATGCTGGAAGAGTTTACATTTCCTTCCTCATTTCTTCATTCCTTTATGTACAGGCACTCACCTGTATGGCATATTCACTGAGATGCACCTAAACAGTTAATTTTGCTGATGTAATAGTCAAGTCAATTTTATTTGTATAGCACATTTCATGTTCTAAACAATTCAAAGTGCTTTACATCAAATAAAAGCATTGCAGCAGGGAGTGTAAGAAGCATTACAAATACATAAAAGAATATAAAGAGAAACAAATAAAATTATTAAAATTATCAAAGCCAACCAACAGTCAGTTGTTAAAGTTAAAAGATACCATGCAGATTTCATGCATAGACACATGAAATGTTTTTAACCTGGATTTAAAAATGTCTCCATTTGGTGAAAGTTTAATCTCCACTGGCAGTTTGTTCCACTTGTTTGCAGCATAACAGCTAAATGCTGCTTCTCCATGTTTAGTCTGGACTCTGGACTGGACCAGCTGACCTGAGTCCTTGGATCCAAGAGCTCTGCTGGGTTTATATTCTCTGAACAGATCACAGATGTAAACCATCAGCAGACTTTTAAAATCTATTCTGTGACTGACTGGAAGCCAGTGTAAAGATTTTAAAGCTGCTGTGATGTGTTCAGATCTCTTAGTCCGGGTTAAAACTCTAGCAGCAGCGTTCTGGATGAGCTGCAGATGTTTAATGCTCTTTGTGGGAAGTCCAGTTAAAAGAGCATTACAGTAATCGAGTCTACTGGAGATGAATGCATGGATGAGTTTCTCCTGGTCTTTTTGGGAGAGGAAACCTTTAATTCTGTTGATGTTTCTGAGGTGGTAAAAAGCTGCCTTGGTGACAGCTTTGATGTGGCTGCTGAAAGTCAGATCTGAGTCTATCAACACTCCGAGGTTACCAACTTGGTCAGTGATTGTAAGATCCCGAGTCTCAAGATAGTTACCAACGCTGACCCTCTTCTCTTTGCTACCAAACAGAATGATCTCAGTTTTGTCTTCAAAATTCTCTCTCATCCAGGTGTTTACTTCCTCCAGACACTGACACAGTACGTCTGCTGGGCTGCAGTCGTCTGGTGACAGAGACACATAAAGTTGTGTATCGTCTGTATAACTGTGATAATTGATGTTAAAGTTCTGCAATATCTGACCCAAAGGGAGCATATACAAGTTAAACAGAAGAGGTCCAAGAATTGACCCCTGGGGGACTCCACAAGTCATGGGAACTTGGGAAAAATGCCTGATGCCAGTGAGCTGTTAACTATTTGTATGAGATCACTTTCTACTGAGGTAAAAACAGTTTTTAAAAAGTCGGATGGTATTATGTCCAGAGTGCAAGTTGTTGATTTCAGATGCCGAACTGTTTCCTCTAGGATTTTTAAATTAACAATATTAAATTGTGACATAACGTCAGAGTTATTTCTAGGTTTTAGACACAGATTAGTTTTCTTGTTTGTCTGTGTGGCGTGAATGTTTTGTCTAATCGTTTTGATTTTTTCGCTAAAAAAGTTGGCAAATTCGTTGCATTTCTCAGTGGAGAGGAGGTCTGGGTTTGACTGTTTAGGAGGATTTGTGAGTTTTTCAACCATAGCAAACAGAGTTCAAGAATCATTTTTCATTTCAGATAAATGCAGCTGTTTCAAGTTGAAACGATCCAGCAGTCCGTCAACCGACTCTGCGCTCATTGTTGGTGACATAGTTAATACATGAGTTTTTTATTATTTTTAAATATATTTTTAGTGATTTGCAAACTCTCAAATAGCACATGGGTCTAAGTTGTGTTGATATCAGTTCTGTATGTATCTTAACATATCCTCATAGTGAGGTGCAACTGGAAACCAACATTCAAGTCAGCAGAAAGGAGAATGAAGCTGCAGTTCTGACCAACACGTACACTCTCTCACTCACACGCAGGCAGTAAATGCTCTGGAGATTTCACTTGGTTATGGGGTAGTTGATCTTTGAAATAGTTCCAGAGCGAATGAAACACATGCTACTGGTCCGAGGCATCCCAAGGAAAATTTCAGGTGCCCTGTACATTTGTGAAAGCTTAAGTGACATTAAGGAACACTAATTTGTTGCATAAAAAGGTGTTGGACTGCTTGTATGAGTTGGATTCAAATTTCATGACATTTCAGAGATCTTATTGTTGAAGACCTCATGGTGTGTGAATTGCCTGTCTTTCATCTTGTGTTTTTTAGTCCTCTTTACCCCGAGGTCAATATGAAAGACTATGGGCATAATAGGTTGTCTTTATGTCTTTGAAATCTTTTGTCAATCAATGCTAATACTGCAATTGTATAAATGCAAACACACTGTCATGAATGTAGACACTTTACACCACTGAATGGACAACAACAAAAGGTTCATGTTGAGAAACTCATTCACACACACAAGCACAAACAGATGAAACAAAAACAGCCATTTACACCTGGTGGGTTTTTGATCATCAATTAGGCTCCATGTCCCCCTCCCCCCAACCTCCTCACCCCTCTTTCTCTCATTTTGTATGTCAATGTGTCAATGTTTGTTATTACAAAGTCATAATGTTACGTTTGTGGATTGTGAAAAATGCTACACTAAGAAAAGAAAACCATGTCAATGAAAAACAATGTGAATTTATACATGTTCAGCTCTCCCTTAGCTTTACCAGTTATAGTCATTTTCAGGTTTTGCCTGCTTGTTGATGTATGGAAATGTTTTTCATCATAAAACATAAGCTTTCCAGCTGTGATCAGTTTACATATCATGGCAAAATGTGTATGTATATATATATATATATATATATATATATATATATATATATATATATATGTGTGTATATGTATATATATATGTATATATATATATACATATATTTACGTATATATATATATACATATATATATGTATATATATGTATATATATATATCCCCTTAACACCTATTGTCGCATATATGCTACAAACCGTTTGACTCAATCAACCAGCTGAGATAGCATCTTTATTCCCCCAATGCCGGTTAGTCCATATACACTACGGACCTAGGAACCTTTATATAAATAAATATGTAAAAAAAAAAAAAGGGTGAATAAAAAAACATTGTTTTTTCACTGTTATATTACTGTTGTTGTTATCTTATTATTGACCATTATGCCTGGTGTTGCAAATAAGCAACATACCAAATTAGATACCAAACATACCAAATTGACTCCAAATTGACCAGGATGCCTGTTGTTGCAAATTTGCAACATACCCAAATTTCTATTTGTTTTTTGTGCAAAAGTGAAATTAATAATCTCAGCATTATTTACCATCTACTTAAAGGCTAAAACACACAAAACACATTTTTTTTATATACAGCTATATAAATTCAGGCGTTAAGGGGATATATATATGTATGTATGTACATATACATATATACACATATACATATATATATATATGTACAGTACATATATATATATATACACCACATTTTGCCATGATATAAACTGATCACAGCTGGAAAGCTTATGTTTTATGATGACAGACATTTCCATACATCAACAAGCAGGCAAAACCTGAAAATGACTATAACTGGTAAAGCTAAGGGAGAGCTGAACATGTATAAATTCACATTGTTTTTCATTGACATGGTGTTTCTTTTCTTAGTGTAGCATTTTTCACAATCCACAAACGTAACATTATGACTTTGTATATTGGTATATATACATATACATCCCAAATATTAGTCTGGTGGTAAAGGAAGGAAGGAGGAACAGCAGAAAAGGAAAGCAAGGAGGAGACATGTTTCAAATGTTGAAGAGATGCAGTGGAGAGGACGAGCAAGCCTGGCAGCATTGGCAAATTACATCAATTTGAGAAGAAGTAAAGTAACTTGTTTCTAAACAGAGTTGTGGATGCTGGTTACCAAGTCGACCTCCCTATGGAATGACTACATGAACACTTTTTTTTTTTTCTCATTCCGAGTTGTTACAATGCTATGTGTGAGGGTATAAGTTTGTGTTGCATAAACAAACCCCTCTTAAATGCCATAATCAAAGAGAAGCGATATCAACAATTGTAAAATGTTTGTTTGAATAGCATTCAAAAGCCACCAGTGTGTTCCTTTAGTTTGTGCTAGGTAAAACTGGAGCAGAAATGCCTTTTATGCTCAATAATAGGGACAGAAATGCAATCAAATCAATGTGATTGCCCTGTGATTTGCACCGAAATGCATCTAATCTCATGTTAAAATACATTAATCTGCTTTATAATTGACATTTTAAAAATAGCACTTATGAAATTAGCAGAGAAAAGGGGAGAAAAGGCTTGTATGGTCAATTATAGTTAACACTTGGGTTTGGCACAGGAGCCATTGGACACAAGCCATAAGTATTTAAATTACACAGAACCAGAGGGCCTGATTATGGCAATGCTGAATTTAGAAGCTGTAATTGTTGTCACAGTCTCACAATGATGCTATTCACAGCCTCTTGTTGGAGGTAAGAAGGCTTTCCTGAATTGTGTAAAGGGTTGAGATTTAAATTATGAAATCATATTCAGGTCTCACATTGATTACAGTTACACAGAGCATGTATCACTCTTGTACTGAAAAACATTTTACCCACAAGCCCACGCAAAAATAGATTCAATAACTTTTGGGTCTTTAAAAGCTTTGGGACTGCCTGAGCTAGTTTAACTAATTTCTTTTTTTGTTCTTTAGTACAACTTATTTTGTTTACTATTTATGAACAAAAATATTCCAAGTATCTTAACAAAGCAGACATTTGTTGAAGTGTGTTTTTGTGGTTTTGAAAATCAGTATAAATCATTATACTCAATATAGTATGATCATAATCATAAGCAATAAGTTGTGCCACCATTAAGTAATTCAAAGTTTGACATTTGCTGAGTAGATCTTTAAAAACTTGAAGCTAAATTAGCAGGTTTGCTTCCTCTAAATGTAGGCACTATCACTAAGTAAAAGCCTACATGCTAACAGCATGCTCCATTATCAGTTAATATGTGATGCACAGATTGCTACTTATGGTTAAATCTTTCTCAAATGTTGTTAAAAGCTACAAAATACTGTTCCACACAAAACTATGAAAAACTTAAATATTCATATAAAAAGCTGCAGCATTGTTAAATACAGTTCTTTAAACATGTCTTGCTGTGAAAAGAGCAGTATTGACAAATGAATACCTTTTAATATTTTGATCATGATATCCTTCACTTCCTTTCCAAATTTGTAGATAAGTAACCTTATCTTTGCTTTGACCACTATCAATCATAAACATTCCAAATAAATGTACATCAACTTGGTTGTAAGTTGTGTCCAAGCACATGTGCACAGATTGAGAGAAAGCTGTTCTCATTCTACATCTAACTGCTGTCCCTGGATTGAAATTTCTTTAAGGTTTCTTTTTTTTCTTTTTATATAGCTGTAACCAAAAAATAACCTCTAAAACACACAAGCAAAAGCAAAAAGTACTCAACATTATGGCAAAGATGTCACACCTAAATTCAGTGATCTATTTACATAGAGAAACGAGACATTTTTCATTAGAGCATGGAAGCCTGTGGCCACCAACTGGTTAACACAGAGGCCTCAGCTACAAAGGCAGACCACAAAATGTCACAAATCAAAAACTCAAAGTTTCACAGCCACTGAGGGGAAAAATACCACGCCACCGCCACACCACGATATTGCCTTTTGGTCTCAACTTGATAGGGGTAAAATGCATATTCATGAAGTAAGCAACTTGTGATCCCAAACAAAGTAAAGCCCTGGCTTAGGGAGATTGGGCCTGCCGTTAATGACTTCTTCGTTTTAAGCCTGCATAAGAAAGCCCCCCGATTTCCCCGCGCTTGTAGTCCATGAGAATATTTAATACCATTATTAATCATTTTTAATCCGTTTGCTTTTAATTAAGAAACAGCATGTTGCTGTCCTATCAGCCTGTGCCAGCGCACAGATTAATTGTAGCTTAAGATAGCTGGCCGTGATTGGTGTAATGTATTAGCTAACAAGACGCCCAGCTTCTAAAGATACTTGTACACTACCTTGGGAACTTGGCACCACTCCAGGGTGCTCTCTCTATCCTTCTCTCCATCCCTCTTTCAGTCACACTCTCTCTTCTTCCTCTATCTGTCGTCCCGTGTGTCTTTCCTGTTTGATTATGTAGTCGGGCGTCTTTGGGAAACCGTCTCTCTCATCTCGGCATGCTGCTGTGTTTGTAGCACCATTACTCTGATGGCAGGCCAGGCTATCCCTGATGAGGGAACATAGTGGAAAGCAGTCTTTTATTTTCTCTCTGCCCAGAGGCGATACGGTGTAACCTATAGCCTCCCTTGCCAGACCCGGACTTCTTTCCAGACAGGTTCAATTTGACGCACTTTGCCCCGGGTCTGGATTAGAATGTCAGGGAATTGTGACTTGATGGTTACATCCTCATTAGGTTGTTGTTTTGTCCTGCTGTTTTATGGGAGCGGAAGATGCTTTACCACGAGTATGACTGGGACGCTACTAAGACTGTAACAAGAGACAATGTTAACACGGAAAGGTGCAATGCCAGGAGGGATGTTTTCAGGGACGGCCAGCCCTTCTCAGGTTCCCCTGTCCTTAGACAAAACGTGCCTGAGGAGCAGGAGGTTCTCCTCACTGATTTCATGCTTGTTGAGAGGTTTTACACAACTGCAGGCTTATTTCTAATCACACCACTGTATCATAACTGGTGAACATGGTTTAAAGTCATAGCCATATGATCATAAACTGACGATTGCAATAAATCACTGAATGTAGTGGATCCTTTAGTGGTGTGCACTGACTGAATGCAAAGCAAACTTTTAGCAGTTTTTACATCCCTTCCCACTTTTGTCGGTTATCATTTAAGTCCTGGACATCCAGTTTTTGTCTCTACCTGCTCCTCTCTTTAGACCTCTTTTCATTATGATTCCCACAAAATACTAATAAATAACAGATGTCATTTTAACATTATCTCCAAAACATTTCAATTGACAGCCCAATCTGATGGCTGCAGGATGTATGTACTCAAGAGCATGGGGGGAATTCCAGGTAATATTTTTTGAAAACAATATCCATTTCGCAAGGCGCTTAAGAAGGTTATTACAGGACACCTTTGTTCAGTTCCCCTTTCCAACAGACAGTCAACATCTTCTTCAGCAGGGATGTCCAAAGTTGGTCCTTGAGGGCCACCTGATTCAGATGAAATTGATCTCTTCAAAAGATTGTTAAGTTCTGCACAAGCCTGCTTATGAGGCATTGATATGAATCAGGAGTGCTGACGCAGGGAAACATCTAAAACCTGCAGGACATCGACACTCCAGGACCGGATATGGACATCCCTGCTTTATAGCATGACCATGTTTACTTCCAGCGACCATGTGGTTTATGGTGTGACAAGAAAACAAATAACAAGCAAATGTTCAATTTTGTTATTTTACAACACATGGACAAACAGCACATCATATTTGTTTATTTTTTAACTCTTTGTAGTCAGAATACAACTTTCTTTGGTCCAACGTTTTGTGTCTTTTAGTCTTAAGAAAACAACCAAATTATTCAATATATCATCTCTATTGTATAATGTTTGACAAAAGTATATACTTTAAGCAGAAATAACTGCAATTATTTTGAATGTTTCTTAATTGTTATTTCTCAACTGAATGTTGCTCTTTGATTATCATTGGTCCAAAGGTCTCATTATCTCACAGTTTCAAACTATTGAAAGCATATCCAGACATAAGTGTGCCCATGGGTTGGAGATTCCCATTCAAACATTGTCCAAACCATTTCTTACATGTAGCCCTCGTTCACCTGGAACATGCTTATAAATGGTTCCACCTTGTGGTTTGCAAAACAGATTAATGAAAATTTCCCAAACATAAAGATAATTGCACTCTTGTACATGTTTTAGATTCATCTTGGACCACCTGTACCACAAACTTGTATTTTTCTTAGAACGGAACATCAACATTGATTTTCTTCACTTTCTAGCAGATAGCACAGGATTTTTACACTCCAGTCTTCTGTTGGATCTTTAACAAACTAGGAAATCTCCAAAATAACACTACCCGTGTTGGTCACTTATATTCACTATAACTCCACAGAGGAGGTCATGTGGTTGTTTCAGTTTAAGCAGGATTGCTCAAAAAGTGATTGATATCTTGTATGAAAATGTTACCACAGATGGGGCATGACTGAACTTAGTAGTGATTGACTATCAATGTTCATCCAGGATTTTTTTCATTTTGTCTTGGCAGATGTATGCCTTGAACTCAGTGGCGGCTCCTGACGTTTTTTTTAGGTAGTGCAATTTCCAGTCTGTGAAAGCTGCATCAGAGTGTGCTGTGCGAAGCTGAACCGATTGCACTGATGCAAACCTGTTATGTTCCCACGCAGGAAATAAAATGTCCAATCGTCCAGAAACTCCTTGTCTTCCTTAAATAAACACAATGCAGAGTCGAGGGGTTATTTGGTCTTCCAAATAACCAAAGTGACTGCAATTTCCCCCGTTATGTCCATAAGTACCATAAAAGTCCATAGGACTGAGGTATATTTGTCTAGGTAGCATAATTTATTGTAATAATTTTAAATAATTTTTTGTTATTTTTTGCATAATTTGCCAATCAGTTAATATTACACCTTCACCATTATTTATTTATTTTCCTCATATTGTTCCAGGATTCTATGAAATAAGTAAACACATATGCTCTTAATGATAAGATTCATTCAATTTTCATTCTAAAGAATGTAATTAAAATGACAGCATATAAATCCAAGTCAAGTGTTTATTGAAGTTTTGGAAAATATGACTTAGAAAAACATAACCAGTTGTCAAACATGGTTAAGTGCAGCTTACTTATGTGAGATTTCTCTCTTTTTTAAATATAATACTGCACCATTAACAATGAATGTGTCATTATACATTCTGCTATCATTGTCAACATTATATAAAAGATTTAAATCATTACAAGTCAATGATTGAGCACAAAAGGGTAAGTTATTTAGCTACATCAAATACTACCTGGAAAAATAGCAGGGTTGGTGGAGCCCTGGGTTTCATCTTTGCCTCGCAAGGCGAGCCCGAAAATCCTGCAAAATTCTTCCAAACTTCCTTCTCCGCATTAAGTACGACGACTAAAGGGTACTTCTGTCAGAAACACTAACGTATTGTTGCACTCGACACTCGCCATCTTCTTCATAGAATGTTTTTTTTTTTTTCTTTATTGAAAACCACAATGTTACAACAACAAGTAGAATGTTCATGGTCCCGCGCAACAGACATATGACAAAAGCACGTTGTGCGTCGTTTGTGCGAGCACATAAACCCTCATAGAAAATGCATTGGGAGCAGGATTTTTGAAAAAAACCGAGGTCCCATTCATGTCAATGGGAGCTTCCTGGTGCAAAGTCGACCCTGACAAAAATCGCACAAAATGGGCGTACCAACACCAGGCGCGACCTTAATCTGATTGGACAGTGACATATACAACCAGTTTGCCTACAGCAGATCAGTCCCACCTTAGCAACTACATTAAAAAAAAAAAAAAAAACTCGTGTTTGGTAGTGCGTCGCACAAATCGCCCCTATGGAGGAGCCGCCACTGCTTGAACTGCTCTTGTTCACCGTGTTTCAGTTTGCAAGCCCTTTACCATGATGACAAACTCCCAAGCCAACACAAAATCCTGAATTCACTGATATCACTTTCATTTTGTTTCTTTTTTTTTTCCTGCTGCAAAAACTCTATGAAGCTATGAATACTTAGCATATTTGCATTTCATTACTTCAGGTAGATTGTTTCAATAAAAGGTACAAAACAATAAAAACAGACCAAATGCACAGTTTAAGTAATGCATGCAAAATACAGGGTTCAGCAATATAGGGAAACACATTGTGTGAATAATCGGAGACAATCTCAGCTACAACTCTGATGAAAATGGAAGTCTGCCACAAAAATTAGACTACACGAATGTGGGTGGGTGTGACTGTATTTGGAGCAGGGTGTGATGGTAATCTAGTGCATGAAAGAATAAATAGACAGCTATTTTCAGGACTAATCTCAGCATCTGCCTCAAAGGGACTCTATCTCTCTCTCTTGCACACACACACACACACACACACACACGGTTGCACACAGAGTCTACTCTCTCCAGTGAAGAGGAGCCCATTGTGTGAGATGAGAGTTAGATTGGATGGCTCCCTGGGGAGCTGCTCTCCATTAGCTAAGGTGATCTAACAGGTAATCAGCAGATAATTAAAAGGCTTCACTTCTCTGATGGGAGGGGCTGAGGGAATCATGGTTTTGTGTGTGAGTGCATGTGTGATGCGCACAAATTAGAATTTTTGCATGTATACCTGTGTCTATGCTGTCATTTCTGAATGTCATCAGGGCAGGGGGGTCGTGGTCATTTTGTGTTCTGGTGAGATATGTATCACTTTAATAGATACCAAATCTCTTTTGAAAAAGTGTTTCTGAATGGATATTGGAAGGGGAAGACCGGGTTAAATTGGCTGGAATGTCTCACTTGTAAACCAGTATGGGTAAGCGCTGCAGTCAGGAATAGGCTACAGGCAAAATTACAACATAAAGCCAGTTACGAGTTACAAATAAAACAGAAAGTTGAGTTCACAGAGATTTAAAGTGAACCATCTCGTCTTCATAGTCCACCATTTGAAATTCTGGGCTAAGTTCATAGTTCTAAAATAATTGACGTTTATCACAATTTCTCACTTTTTTATGAACTATCTTCCCTATGTTATGAATATTGTCATGAAGTGCTTTTACACTAGGCTTAGGCATTGAAATTACTTTAAATACATTTAGGTAACAAGTTTTCCTGGTTAAGTTTATTGCTAACCACTTGATTAGGTTTAGGAACCCAAACCGCTAACCCTTACCCTTAATTTTAAGAAAACATCTGGATTTCACGTAATCACACTATTGCCATAAATTATATAAATATGTGGAAATACATTGTTTATGTGGCATGTTGGAATCTGATGCTAAAGTCTTTTTTCTGTGTTGATTTGTGGTACCAATGGATCCTGACAGTAGATAATGCTAATGGAGTAAGAACGTAATTTATAAAGCTACATTCTGTGACTATAGATGCTGTTTGCTCATACATGATGCATACAGTAAGGTATGATTTTAAGAGTTACAGTTACAGAATGGCATTTCACAAGCTTTAAATAAAACAATAAGACACATCTCTGCAGACAAATCAGTCCTTTTAGATACAGTTGGCAGTGTGCAAAGCTCAAACAATCAATTAGTAGTCATGGAAATGTATAATTTTGCATGCCTTTAAGCCTGATAAGTATCAAAATATGTATTATTGATGCTATACAAAGTTAATCATGCCACGATGACCAAGCACACATGTCTGTTAGGGTCCTGCCAGGCTGGAAAGAGGGTGGAGTAGTTGGCTGGAGTCAGTTGTGTTACTAATCTTGCCTTCATTCTGCTCGTAATCTGTTTGTTAGCAGGGCTTTAGCAAAGAACGGGCCCTTTTTCTACCTCCTCACTGTCCTGGCTGGGCAGGGTGCAGAGGTTTTCCTGGGCAGAGTCTGGCTGGCTCCTGTATGCACACCTGTGCCTCATTCTACCTCATCAAGAGTCCTTCTTAAGGACCAGTGGGAGCAGCCAGTCTTCGCTAGATTGTCAGCATCCTTCACGTGGTAATCGGGTCGCTCTCTCTCGTGACAACCCTAAACCATAATAAAATCTTTAGCTGTGTTCGAAACCGCCTACTACATACGGCATACTCATTCGATCAGACAGTATGCAGAGTGTTTACCCACAATGCATTTCGCTCCTGCCCGAACCAAAATCAGCCGGCCTGAAGCTGATTTCGCTTAAGCTATAAACTCTGTAAATATATAACTTTAGCAACATTTGAAACATTTTCAGGCGAGAAATTAGTCGTTTAGACCCCCAACGTGTTGAAAATCTGACAAAATACCGGCTATTTACAACTTTGTTCCCACGAATTCGGCGTTACTAAAGCTAGCCACAGCGAGTAACGCACTTCCGGTTATTTTCACAAAATAAAATACCCGTTGCCTTTTATCGTAGGGAAAGCCATTACGATACAATTGGTGCTGAGACCATGGTCCTCGGCCGGAAAAGGGTGGAATGCCCTCTCCGGGTCGGTAATGAGATCCTTCCCCAAGTGGAGGAGTTCAAGTATCTCGGGGTCTTGTTCACGAGTGAGGGACGAATGGAGCAGGAGATTGACAAACGGATCGGTGCGGCGTCTGCAGTGATGCGGGCTCTGCACCGGCCCGTCGTGGTGAAGAAGGAGCTGAGCCAGAAGGCGAAGCTCTCGATTTACCGGTCAGTCTATGTTCCTACCCTCACAGTAGTGACCGAAAGAACGAGATCGCGAATACAAGCGGCCGAAATGAGTTTCCTCTGCAGGGTGTCTGGGCTCTCCCTTAGAGATAGGGTGAGAAGCTCGGTCATCCGGGAGGGGCTCAGAGTAGAACCGCTGCTCCTCCGCATCGAGAGGAGTCAGATGAGGTGGCTCGGGCATCTGGTTAGGATGCCTCCTGGACGCCTCCCCGGTGAGGTGTTCCGGGCCCGTCCCACTGGGAGGAGACCCCGGGGAAGACCCAGGACACGTTGGAGAGACTATGTCTCTCGGCTGACCTGGGAACTCCTCGGGGTCCCCCCAGAAGAGCTGGAGGAAGTGGCCGGGGACAGGGACATCTGGGTTTCTCTGCTCAAGCTGCTGCCCCCACGACCCGACCCCCGGAGAAGCGTAAGATGATGGATGGATGGATGGATGGATTGGTGCTTTTGTTTTGAAAACAGGAAGGGAACCTACCCTCGTTGTAGCTAGCTTGAAACTGCCGTTTTGACAGGAAATGACGATCGGCGACGTCACGTTACGTTGCATCTTGGGTAGTTTGAGTATGAGTAGTAACCTCATGATGCATACCCAACATTTCGGCGAATCTAGTATGCATCTGGGAACTTAAAAAAAGTTAAAGTTAGTGGGAGTAGTAGGAGAAGTAGGCGGTTTCGAACACAGCCTCAGTCTCACCTGCGTTTTCTTCTGTCCCTCAGCTTCCTCCATGGAACCCTATGCTAATTCTTATCAGCAGTTCAGTCCTGCCTTTGTCCCTCGTGTCCATCCCTGCAGACATATCTTGAAGAACTCACCTTCACAGCTTACCTGTCTGCTCATCCTCCGACGGCTGAGATCCTCCTCACCACAGCCAGTTCCTTCCCCCAAAGAAGGAAACTTCTGACCTGACACGTAAAGAGTAACTAACTTACTTATCCACTAACCCACCTGGAATTCTTCAGGGATATTACCAAGCTTGGATTAACCTACCTCTCTTCTTTCTCAGAGATTCTGACCACCCACCTGGATCACTGCCGTGACCCCCGGCTCGATCATCATTCCTCTTAAAAAATAAACCACTTTTACTCACAAAACCACCTTGCATGGGCTCTTGTGAGTTGTGACTGTTTGTGAAAGCAGAGAAAGGCAAACTTCATGTAACCATTGTGGGATTTCTGGGTTACATCATCCAGCAGGGGAAGATCAAGACGGATCCAGAGAAGTTAAAAGCGGTAGCAGAGTGGACAACTACATTGTGTAAACAGTTACAAAGATTCCTTGGATTCTCAAATTTCTGTTGGCAATTCATTAAAGAATTAAAGAATACAGCACTGTCGTAGCACCTTTAACCAAACTCACCTCTACTTCCAATTCTTATCAGTGGTTACAAGAAGCTGAGGAGGTGTTTAATGAACTCAAGTCACGTTTAGTCTTAGCTCCCATCCTGTCTCAGGCTAACCCATCAAATAGTTTATAGTAGAGGTTGAAGATTTTGATCTTGGGGTTGGAGCCATTCTCTCCCAGCACTCTGATCAGGACCAGAAGCTACATCCATGTCCATTCTTTTTTTGCCATTTGTCAAATCAATGACGTAGGCAACCATGAGCACTTGGCCATAAAATTAGCTCTGGAAGAATGGCGTCACAGGCTGGAGGGAGCCAAAAATCCTTTCATAGTACAGACTGACCATGAGAACTTTTCTTATCGTAAGACTGCGAAGAGATTGAATTACCGACAAGCAAACTGGGTTCTCTTTTTTGGAGGATTTGATTTTACCATCTCATAGAGACCTGGGCCCTCATTTATCAAGCGTTCTTAGGAACAGATCTGTGCGTAAAGTGTGCGTGCGATCATTCCTGAGCAAAGTGTGGGATTTATGAACATGTACTTGAACTTAGAAATGTGCCTAAATCTACGCACAGCTTTGACCATACTTACGCACATTGCATAGTGGTAGAATTACGAAACTGCAAATGGTGTTGATCGCTGCACAGGGGAATATTACAATGTTCATTCAATTGTTGCATTACAGTATGTCTGACGGCATTTGGGTCCGTGTAGCCTCTGCAATTCCAAAGCACGGTGCATTAGACCTACCTGGCGTTCATTGCATTTCATTCAGAGTGTAACAATAATTGTTTCACCAGAAGACCTGACAATAATCAGCCTAGTTTAATTGATATGGGTATAAAAGGCACACGTAGGACATGCCATTCAGAACGCAACATGGCCCATCTTGCATTGCTTGAGGATCTGGAAAACCGTGCGCTACGGAGGGAGCGCGTGTTTAGGGAGCGTGCAGATTTATTGGCAGAAAGTAGTGAGTGGCTTATGAGCAGGTTCAGATTTCCAAAACATATATTGCTTGACCTCTGCCGTGAATTGGGGCCATTTCTCGAGCGAGAAACTAAGCGCACGCAAGCCATACCTGTGCATATACAGGTGCTGTCCACTCTGGGCTTTTTGGCTACAGGTACGTTTCAGCGCGAGGTAGGAGATCGATGCGGCATTTCTCAGCCGTCCATGAGCCGAATTCTGCCCACAGTGTTGGATGCGATTATTTCTTTGGCACCGACTTACATTCGATTCCCTTATGGGGGTCCACGCCAGGCAGACATTAAGCGAGGGTTTTATGGTATCGCGCAGTTCCCCAACGTCATAGGAGCAATAGACTGCACTCACGTCGCACTAAAAGCACCATCCCAGCATGAATACAACTTTGTGAATAGGAAGGGGAAGCACTCCATTAATGTACAGCTTATATGCGACAGTGATATGCTGCTTCTCAATGTCGTTGCCCGATGGCCAGGGGAGACGCACGATTCCTTTATTTTGCAGAACAGCTCCGTGGGCCTTCGTTTACAAGAAGGAGCTGTGGAAGATGGATGGCTTATTGGTGAGTGTTGCGCAGCATGTTTGCAACATTGGTTCAGTGTTCGAACTACGGGGGGACTCGGGGGATCCGAGACCCCCTGAAACTGACACGAGACCCCCCGAAACATGATTTGGGAAATGTTGGGGGGTCTCTAAAATATTGGCAAAATGTGATTTCCCCTAATAAGTTATGATTGCAGACGCGATCCGTGTGTGGAGGTGTGGAGCCTGTGTGCGTAATTGGCATAAAGCTGTGCTGTCCGCCGCGTATGATTCTGTATTGCTTCTCATGTGTTTTCGAGATCCGCGCTCTGAGTCAAGCGCAAGCAAGCAAGTTCCGGTGGCTTTTAAAGGGAATGTTGGTGCCATATATGGTTAATTGGGGGCGTTCCATGATGCAAATTAGTCTGATCGTGCCCGCGCAAGGTGAACTGGCAGGTGTGGTATTTATCATTGCAGATTACCTACCAGTGTGCGTACGACCTGTGTAAGAACGTTTAATGAATGCCGATTTTTTTGTACTTGGGCACATTCTAAATTTCACTCATACGACAGGATTTAGAAGGGATTCTACGCACTAATGATAAATGAGGGCCCTGGTTCTTGTAACGTCAAGCCAGATGCACTGTTGCGCCAGTTCTTTTTCTCCAATACATCCAAGCCATATTCCATCCTCCCCTCATCTTATGTTGTTGCCTCTCTCACATGGGAGTTCGAACGGAAAGTCAAGCAAACTCAACTCCAAGAACAAGATCGCGGTAACAGCCCTCCTAATCACCTGTTTGTTCCAGGCTCCGTCAGATCTCAAATGTTACAGTGGGGTCACTCCACCCGTTTAACCCAGGATTAACTGCACTTTGAGTTTTTTGTAGAAGTTCTTCTGGTGGCTCACTACAGCCAGGAATATCAGAACCTTCCTGCTGGTATGCACTGACTGCAACTGCACCAAACTTCCCACCTACAGGTTACCTTTGACCCTTACCTGTTCCTACTCACCGCTGGTCCCACATAGCCTTGGACTTCATCACGGTCTCCAATCTTTCCAAGGTAAAACTGTCACCTTAAACATCATCGATTGATATAAAACATTTAAAACATTAGAATGTGGATTCAGTACCAAAAAAAAAATAATTCTCTCCTTCAGTGCACTTCTTATCTGGCTTTGAAACAATAATCAAAAGTAAAAAACAATTTGTGAAAATACAATAAAGTATAAATAACTAAATAACTCACAAAGCCTTGAATTCAAAGAAATATTCCCAGAAGCCCTCCTGTAGGCCCTGTCCGTCAGTGCAGAACAAAGGTTTTGGTTAGACTTTTTTCTTCAGGAAGAGTATCGTGTTCACATTTTTTGCTTTTATTGCACATCACGTGTGAAAAAATGGCGCAGAGCTGATCTTGATGCAGATGAAGGACTGCATTTTGGTGGCAAGTTAAGCTTTTACAGTTGCAGAGTCACGAAATCCCCATTTTTTTTTTTTTAATTATTTTTTTTTTACCATAAAATGTTTTAATAGCCCTGAAATGACAGTGACATTGTGCTGACATCTCAGCAGATAGCTTGCTACCTTGGCACTCAGACGTTGCAATGGTTCTGAGAAGCTGTGACACCAGGGGAATCATCTTTGAAACTTAAACATGTTTTTCAATTGATATCTACCTGGTTGCTTCCTCAAATGGTCTGCATTAATGGAGAGACAGATGACCGATGTGAGAATTCTTCCTCACATTCTTCCTCCTTAAGCAAAGTGATTTTTTTTCCAAGGAGACGGAGGTCTGTGTTGACTGTTCAGACAATCTCTCCCACATATAGAATACAGAGTTCTGTCACGTTGTTTGGCGTGGAGGTGAGGAGAGAGGACCCGAATGCAGATATAAATAAGAAAAACTTGATTTATTTAAAGAAACTGTAACAAAAAGCGCAGCAAAGCCGGAATACAAAAACCTAAACTGGCAAAACAAAAACCCTAAGAACAGACAAAGAAAACCTAACTATGACTATGAAAAATAACTTGACTAATATTATGACAAAAACCTGACATAAACATTGACAGTAACAAGGACAAAACCAGAGGGAACTGAGGAAAAAATGTGAAGACGTGGCAAAACTAAAGACTAGACGCATGAACAGAAAACATGACCAAAAAATGCAAAACATGACAGAGACATGACAAGTTCCACCTTATCTCAACTGCTTGAATTAGTTTTTGTTCAGGGAACTTCTGCTGCTTCTGATTTTTTATTTTTTTTGTTAGTGCTATGGTGAAAGAAAGCAACAATACCCTGGAACCCTCTAATCATTGATTGTATTGAGGTAGAGATGCTGTGGTGTTGACTGTTGGCAGAATCAAACAATGCATGCTTCTAATCTAGCAAACAATTCAGCAAGTTAATAACTTTGCCAGCTTTACCTTCTAGTTTAAATGAATATATTTTCAGAAAAAAGTGCCTTATCTTAAGCACACTGGAGTACAGTGAAGAAAATCTGGACAGCCTAAAGGATTACATTGACAAGTGTTTTGACAGGATCGTCCAGGTTGGTTTACCCGTCTGCCAGTAAAACAACTTCAAGCTTCAAAAGATGTCGAAATGAACAGTCACCCGGACCGACGTCTCCAGCTGGGAATTATTCAACAGACATTCTGATTTCAATCTATAAGAAATTATCCAGTTTCTCTGCCCGTTTGTCCCTGGTTGAGATTCTACATAGGGAGTTTAAGGCATTATGGGAGTCGTTGGAGTTCAGCCAACAACCGGTGCAGACACTGGCTGCAGAGAATGCGACTCTCAGAGAGTCTGTGAAATCCCTAACAGAGGGAATGACCCGAATTTCCGAAGAGAACAAAAAAATTAAAGAAACAAATATTGATCTCAAGGCTCGCAGCCTGGTGTTTTCTGGAATCCCGGAGCAGGGAGATGAGGATCCTGAACTAACAATAACGAAGAGTGCTCCATGGCTCTACGAATTCCAGGTGATCTGAATTGGCTCACTTCTGTAAATCATGTCACTATTTTAGATTACATTTGAATCGCCACTACATTTACCAAACATGAGGATAAATACAGAAATCTGTCTGATGAAGAGCGCTCCAGGGAGTCTGATGCATTCATAGCAAAGCTGCTAACCCAACAAGAACTTTTTACAAAACGTTCCAGACCAAGAGATGCAGCCGTCAGGACGAGTTACATCATTTCTCACAAAATCGCCAGAAAAAGTTTTCTGATGGGGAGTTTATTAAGGAGTGCTTATTGGACTCTGTTGCACTGATATGCCCGGAGAGAAAGGGCGCTTTTGAGAAGGTGCCACTCTCCCGACGCACAGTAATGAGGCGGGTTGAGGACGTCGCGGGAAACTTGGAGCTTCAGCTGAAGAACAGAGCGTCTGACTTGAACTATTTTTCTCTGCTTTGGGTGAGAGCTGCAGTGTACGTGACACTGCCCAGCGAATCATATTCTTACGTGGGATAACTGCAGACTTTCAAATCACGGAGGAGCTGGCAGCCATGCAGTCAAAGGGACAACCACCGGAAGTAACTTGTTCACAGAGGTAAATGCATGTTTGGACAAGTTAGGACTGAAATAGGACAAGCTGGCAGATGTGACAACGGACGGTGGTCCAAATCTGACAGGGAAAATGTTGGACTGTTAAAGAGAATGCAGGACAAAAGAAAATAATCCTGTGCAGAAATGCACATTTTTGTAAGTTTTTTGTAAGTCAGTGTTAAAAATTAACCATGTTGTTGATGCTGTGACGAAAATAGTTAACTTCATCAGAGAGAAAGCATTAAATCACAGACAGTTTGTTGCACTTTTGGAGGAAAATGAGACCGAACATGGTGAAATAAGCTATCGCTGCGCTGTCAGGTGGCTCAGCCTGGGCAAAGTACTGAAAAGTGTCTGGGACCTGAGAGACCAGGGGCCTCATGTACAAAGAATTGCGTGGATTTCCTACTGAAACATGGCGTACGCTCAAATCCAAATGCCATCCAACGTCTGATGTATGAATCAGTGCGCACGCATCAATCCAAGCACATTTCGTTTGTACATCCCAATCAACGTGGAATTGAGCGCACATGTCGGAGCACCTCGCCACAATGTTGGTTAATTGCATTTACGCATCACATATGATTTGCGCATCGATCGAATGAAAATGTTTCCTGTTAACATACAGATTCATCATGTGATGGCGCTTTTATAGCAATGTGTGCTAGTGATGTGTCGGTCGCGAACGATCCGGCTCTAAGAGCCGGCTCTTTGAAGTGAACGTCAGGAACCGGCTCCACAATGGGAGCCGTTTTGGGATCCTATTTGGGAGCCGTTTTTTTTTTTTTTTTCAGTGTCTCGCTGTCTCTCCGTCTCCCTGCTGTTGCGCTTGTGCTCTGCAAGTGCCACAGAGCCGACTGTTTTTTCCCCACATCGGTTTTTTTGTCCTTCGGTACCTTGCTGTCTCTCCTCTCCCCCCTCCCTCTCCTTGCGTGTTTTGCTCTGCTTCTGCCAGCGCAAGACGGAGTTTTTTTCCTCAGTCGGTGCCTTAAAGGGACCATCCGGGATTTTGGACACAGGACCTCATTTCCAAGTCAGCCAGGGTGTAAGAAATGTGTCCAGGTGGTTTTTTTTACATTCCATGCAGTCCTTGTGAAATCTCGTGTTCCTGTTGCTAAGCTAGCGCAAGTGAACGGCTATGCTCTAGCCTGCCCCGAAAACACTCTAAACCTATTTATTTAACACTGAAAGCAACTCAATTATCATGGCAGGTTATCGATGCAAATATATGTGTTGATGGGGGCGTTTAGGAAGTTAACCAACCTTGCAATTGTGTTTGATCACCGGGTACGTAGCGTCTCCATCGGCGTGTTGATGTCTAGTCCTGCAGCCAAGAGCCAGAGTTTGGTTCTTTCCACATCTTTTACCGGAAAATAGTGAAAACTTGCCGGTACCCATCTGTGGGCTTTATTGTTGCAGTTTATATATGCACATTGATGTACCATGTTGCGATGTCGCTGTTTTTTAATCAACTATTCGATCCGAAAGCAAGTTGTAGAACTAGCCTTGCTAAGCGACGTCTCTTGCGCCTCACCTGTTGATGACAGTGTGGTTACATCACACCTGAAGACAGCGAGGTAAAATTCCGCTGACCCGAGAAAATAGTCCCTCAACATTCTAAAATCCAGGCAGTGCTAGGTCGGTTTTATTTCAAACCTCATTATATGAAGACAAACATTTACATTCGGAGCCTGGCATAATTACGGTTTTGTTTTGAATGTTGTTTAAACTGGATAAGACTGTTTTTGGGACAGGCTAGAGCATAGCCGTTCACTTTCGCTAGCTTAGCAACAGGGATATGGGATTTCACAAGGACTGCATGGAATGCAAAAAAAACGTTCTGGACACATTTCTTACACCCTGACTGACTCGGAAATGAGGTCCTGTGTCCAAAATCCCGGATGGTCACTTTAATGTCTCCACTGCCCTCATGTGTGCTCCACACATCTGACCAATCACATGCAGCTTTCAATTAATAAGGTGATGGGGCTGCTTTAATACTTTTTCGTACTGTGGTGGGTATTTGTATTTAATACAGTGAGTTCTTCATCTCTAGTGGTTCAAAACTTGTGTTGTTCACATGTTTTTTATCCTTCATAGTTTTATACATTAATTTAATAGCACTGAAAGTGATACTTGTATTATGGTGCCTTTTTTGTTATGAAGCTGCTTTGATACTTTTTCGTATTGTGGTGGTGTTTGTATTTATAACTGTTTAAATTATTTTAAGTTATTTTTGTGGAAGTGGTGCTATTGTGTGATAATTTAATTGGTTATAATAAAACTTTTATTTATAAAGCATTGTTATGCAGCATTTTTACTCATCATAAGTGCTTAACAATGTCAATACAGTGGAAACCGCTTATAGTGATCACGTTGGTCCAGAGCCAATTTGAACACTATAAGCGGTTGATTACTAAAACCAAAGTTGTATTACAGTACAGGTATTTTTTTATTTTTTTATGGAGAATATCATCTAAATGCCATTTGTATCGTTTTTCAATGAGAAAAATTAAATAAAACGGATAGCTTCAGCATTTACTGAATTTTATTATCATGCAAATTTAATTACAGTACTGCGCAGTGCGCAGACATACTGTAGGCTAACTCAAATACAGTACGTAACTTAATCTCTGCTGTGCCGCCGGTGCATTTTTTTTCTTACAAGTCAGAAAATAAAGTTTGAATTCAATCTGCCTTTCAGCACCCCTGCTCGGATCTATGCTCCTCCGTGCCGGTGTTCTGTCGATTTGTGCTACTTGGCGTGAAAACGAAACTTAGAAAATCGGCTTGGCGCATGCGCAAAACCACAAAGTAGCAATTCTCGACAAGTAGGAGAAATCGAATGAACACCGGCCTCCCATCTTACAAGAACCAGCCTGGAGCTTCCAGCGGTCACACGCGCATTCAATCCGCTCTCCAGCACCCATCCTCGGACACATGCTCCTCCATGACTTCCTTTTTCCAGCCATGATTCGCGCGCTTGCTGCCCGGTGTCAACTCGTTACGTTAGCTAGCGAGGCAGAAGCAGACGTCCAGAAAGGAATCAAGGGAGTAAAAAATAAAATAGCTACACGTAGTTTTAAAATTATTTTTGCACGTTTACATTCATAAAATGGCCAAAAATGAACATTATAAGCGGATTTCTTGATCACTATAAACAAATTATTTAAACAGCATTTGTATAGAAATGATTCCGTCCCAAGCCTTTTGATCCATATAAGCGGTTGAGCCGAAAGAGCCGGCTCTCCACAGTAAGAAGAGCCATTAGAGCCGCATCTCGAAAAAGAGCCGAAAATCCCATCACTAATGTGTGCGCAGTCGATAGCCCGATTACAAAACCGGCTCTCGCTTCAAATTGAGCTTTAATGTTGGCCTGTTCAACTGCATTGTGGGAATTTTATAAACGTGGCTGAGATGCGGATAATTCCGTCCCACACGCTGGCATGGCTCGGCTCAGGGTAGACTGGCACAGTCCCAGTCGGTTGGCCAGCTGCCTCTGGAATGCCCCGTTTGCTATAGGAACCCAAGTGTGCACATCACCTGTGAGCACAGGCAGCGCATGGCTCCTCGCTGTGTTGCGCTCCAATGGCAGCCGCAGCTCTGTGCACAGTTCCAGGAGGATTTCCCTCAAAACGGCTGATGAGTCACCATCATGTGCCAGCTAATCCTCTCTGTCTCTGAACACAAGCTTTCTTCGAATTGCACCGTTTGCAAAGTATTCTTATACCTCTAAAGCAGCCATTGTTTTTAATGGTATGCATTGCAGCACTTTGCGCTGCTTTTATATCCGATCTGTAGTTGCAGACACATGGGTGTGTTAATTGTTTATCAGTATTAATTGTTCATGTATCTCAAATGTGCACATCATAGTCTGAGGACTAATTGTTTTCACATTTATTTATTATAACAGTTTCCCAACATCACCTTAGGTGTCGCCAAAGAATCAACAGCTGCAGAAACGTGCGTACGCCAGCCCTGAAGCTGGCGTGAGGCGTCGCACATTTCCACGGTCATTTCGCTCTTGATACATCTGATCGTTGACGTGAAAACGTGCGTACGCCACTGTTTTGTGCGTACGCACCCTTTGTACATGAGGCCCCAGATCCAGGATTTCTGTGTGGAGAAAGGACTCAACATCCCACAGCTCTCAGATGAAGAATGGCTGGAAGACCTCGGATTTGCTGTGGATGTGACTGCACTAATGAATGAACTGAATGTTAAACTGCAATGCAAGGGCCTTTTTGTGCGTGAAATGTACAGTGCAGTGAAGGCTTTCATGAGAAAGTTGCAGCTTTTCTCAAGCCAAGTGGAGGAAAACATTCTCACAGACTTGCAAACACTAAAGGAAGCCACAAGATCAGCTGATCACCTCCACAAGTACTCATCCATGTTAGAAGCTCTGCATGGAGAGTTTTCAAGGCGATTTCAAAAGAGTTGAGTGAAATGCACATGGTTTCTTCTCCCTTCAACTGCAGTGTGGATAATGCGCCAGTGATGTTCAGATGGAACTTTTTGACCTGCAGTCTGACACACTTCTGGCAGAGCACTTCAGGACAGTCTCGCTGCAGGATTTTTACTCTTCCCTCAAAGAGGAGAACTTCCTCACCTGATGACCATGCTCAGAAGATTTTTTTTTTCTTTTTTAAAGTATTTTTTGGGGCTTTTTATGCCTTTATTGGATAGGACAGTGGAGAGAGACAGGAAGCAGGGGGCAGAGAGAGGGGAAAAACATGCAGCAAAGGGCCGTCCGATGTGGGACTCGAACCGGGGCCAGCTGCAGTGAGGACTGTAACCTCTTGTAGGCTACATGGGGCGCCTGCTCAACCCACTACGCCACAGACCACCCCATGCTCAGAAGATTCTTGTCCTCTTTGGATCTACGTATGTATGTGAACAGACATTCTGAGTGATGAAGTTCAACAAATCCAAACACAGATCCTCTATCACTGATGGGCACCTCTCAGCTGTCCTTTGCATAGCCACCTCAGATGTTCAGCCAGATTTTAATGCCCTTGTTCATGCCCAAAATAGACTGGATTATTCTCACTGAAGTGAATGAATGAAATGAAAAGCATTAAAAGTTATATTTTTTTGTATAAAGTTGTTTTTAGGTTTTAGTTTGTTTTTATTTTTGTTTGTGAACATTACCAAGTTAAAATAAATTGCACTGATGTTTGTTTGTTTATTACTTCTATAGTAGTATTTTCCTATTTGATCTATACACCACAATTTAACATAGCCTATTTCTACAAATATTTACAGACTATCTTTATTCTTCTGATTACCAGTACGAGCTATTTAAAATATATAATTTTGTACATTTTACAGTGGGAGAAAGTTGAGAAGAATCGTGTTCAAGTTATCGTCGGTGTGGCCCTCTGACACAATTCAGATTATCTCATGTGGCCCCTTAATTGCCCACCTCTGCTATATGTGGTACATACATAACCCTGAAATATTCTGCTTAATTCACAGTGATCTGTTTAGGCAAAGTAGAAAAATCACTGCCAGTCTCCAAGCCCAGAATGCTAGGTTATGCAGATGATACTGGTTTGTTTGGGTTTGTTCTGGGCTGTTTTTATCTCACACTTCTACTCTTCTGCACTGTTTTTCTGTTCTGTCTCTCTTCCCCAGCCTGCTGCGTTTCCATCTCAGTACATTATATTTATGTTAACATGCATGGCACACAGAGAGATTTGCGCAACACATGCAACATTATATACCACACTTACACAGCACCGACAGTGCATGTACATAAAGTAACAAACGGCGCACACACTCACAAACGGAAGCACACACACACACACTGGTGCACGCCAGCGCTCCACACAAACATACACACACTTAATGCATGAACACTCACAAACAAAAGGTTTCACACAAATGGTCAACATACAAGTAGCTGACACACACCCACATGCTCGCACACGTGACCCTCAATCGCACATCCACGCACGTATTTGTGCATATGCACGCACATTTTTTTTAGGAAGCATCCAGCACTCACTGCATTAGTCTGAGCATGTCCATGAAAGGTTTATTTCATGGATTGTGCTTGGATCTGGGTCCAGGGAGAAGAGATTTAAAATTCGATAGATTGAAGGATTTACAGGCAGACATTGTTTTACCACAGGAGATTCATTTATCAAAGACAGCAGCTGATGTTCTCACCACAGCACAGTTTCCTCATGTGTACTCAGCCTGTTACAACTCCAGACAAAGAGGTGTAGCCATTCTGATAAGCAGAAGAGTACATTTCACGGTAAACAACACAGTTATCGATCCAGAAGGCAGATTTATAATAGTTAACTTATCTATCCAAAATATGAATTTATGCATTGCTAATATATATGGTCCAAATGTTGATGACCCCTCATTTTTTCACTCCTTTTTCACTTCACTCTCTGATCCCTCAGATAACACACTTATCATAGGAGGGGACTTTAACATGGTATCTGATTCGGGAGTGAACAGGCGCAGTACCACAGGAAGTCAGCGAAACTAGCAGTCCACAAATATTGTTAAACAGTACATGAATGATTTTGGTCTTTGTGACGCTTATCCCCAAACATGAACTCTGCTAACATTATCCGACTACAGTAACCGACCATCCAGCAACCACCAATATCGCGGAGGGGTGTTCCACGAAGCTGGATTAAGGGATAGCCTGGCTAATCTAAGAGAGAGTTCCGTTCCACCAACATGGCTTATTTGAATGCCCGCTGAGTAACCATGGTAACTTATGCCGCTGAACTAGCCTGCTCCTGGGCAGGCTTATGTTCAAGCTTAGCTTAGCTTTGTCTCAAAGAATGTCCGACCGGCTGAAACAGACTCCTGAAACAAATTTCCACCCGGTAGAATTCTGCGCTCCCGCAGTCTTGTATAAAAAACAAAACAAAACAACAACACACCAGACTCACGTGAATATACCCGGCTTCACAGCCATACGTGCGGATAGAGATCTGAAAATGAACGGTAGGCAGAGAGGAAGGGGCATTATTCCATTTTTTTTTTAAACTATATTTTTATTAATTTTTCCTACTTTTACAAGTAAAGGGTGGATACATAATATGGTCCACAGGGATGAAAAGCAAAACAGGAGGACAAACCAAAAAAACAAAACAAGGAACAAAAATAACAAAACAACAACCATCAGCTCAGATCTATATAAATAATACTTGGGGTTACAGAAATGTACGGTATGAGCAGTCAGGAAAATCCCTGCAACATCATATTATAAACACCGGGCTCTACATAGATCAAACAGGGTTCCCAGACTTTATAGAATTGCTGTTTTTAAATATAATATGCATGTAAGATACTCTAATGGCACTAGATCAAACACTACTCCCTCCCAGCCTTTAACAGTTGGTACTCTTTCATTGATCCATTGTAACAAAATATTCTTCCTCACTGCATAAGTAAGAATACAATACAGCTTCTTATTATGTTTTGATGTTAAAGTCAATTTGGGAGGCCCAGTATAAGAGACACAGGGTTCATCTCTAGTTTTAAACCAAATATCTTCTCCATTTCAGACAATACATTGGACCAATACATTTGCAGTTTCCTAAATGACCAAAAACAATAAGTTAGGGTGCCGGTTTCTATCTTGCATTTAAGGCACGTGGGTGAGAGAGTAGGATTGAAATAATGTCTGCGGTTAGGGGATATGTGCATTCTATGTATACTTTTTAACTGCATTGCTTGGGCACGATTGCAAACTGAAATTGATCTCTCCAGACATCCTTCCATTCTTCATCAATTATAATGTTTAGCTCCTTCTCCCATGTGCCTTTAAGCTTCTGCATCCTATTTGGGGTCGTGAGATACATAGCTTTATATAATAAACTTACGGATACCTCTCTATCTGTTAAAAATAATAATTTCTCAACCGGAGAGCTTTCATGGTTCTCAACTAACGTAGTACTGTGCAAGACATAGTGCCTTAACTGCAAATATTGAAAGAAGTCACGTCTGGGGATAGAAAATTTCTCCATCATTTGTTCAAATGTCATAACTACATTACCAGAGAGTAGGTCCTTCAATCTATGAACGCCATTAACTCTCCAATGTTCAAAACCAGTATCAACCATCAGGCTGGCATTCCGGATTATTTACAATAGGGGGGAAAACAGATGTGAACTTTGACCTTTCCTCAAGTCAACACCCTAATCGCCAGGCCTTAACTGTATTAAGTGTAACCGGATTATTGCAACTCGGTCTGATATTTTTAAATTTCTTAAAAAACAGTAAGTCCCTTAGTGGATACTTTGAAAGGGAAGTTTCAAAACCCAGCCAAATAGTTTGAGTTGCTTACGACCCAGTCATAAATATACCTCAGTACATAGCTGATATGTTCTGATATTTGGTAAATCTAGACCCCCGACAGAGCTTGGCAGCCATGTTTTGGTCTGTGCTTGCTCCATTTAAAAGAACTTAGCCAGCCATCACCCTATTTGAAAATATGACCGGAATCATTTGGATTGGATATAACAATCGAGGTAATACATTAATTTTCACCAAGGATATACGTCCTAGCCAGGAGACAGGCAAAGAGTTCCATCGCTCCAAATCCTGCTTCACCTTCTCGAACAAGGGAACAAAATTGGCTTCATACATTTGTTTAAATTTAGTGTACTCTTTATCAAGAGGATGAATTGTCCTCGATACATCAACAAATCCTAAATCTTCACATATAGAATTGAGTGATTTAGCTTGTGAAGAAAGAGGCGAAACTTTGTGTGGGAGTCTGTCAATAAGGGGATTCAGTATACAATTAAAATCTCAACCCACTATGGAAATATCTGAGCGAATCTCCGAGAAATCCAGGAATACTTTAGTAGAAATAACTGTACCTTGTAGGACCCCCTTGATTATAACATACCTACCACTTTTGTCTTTAACACATTCTATCATTGAAAAAGGAAGATTCTTTCTCACAACAAATGCCCCCCCACTGATTCTTGAAGTAAATGAGGAGAAAAATACCTGCTCAACCATACCCTGCCGTAATTTCAGATGTTCTACATCATACAAATGTGTTTCCTGTAAAAGTGCAATGTCAATGTTTTCTTTTTTCAGAAAGGTGAGTATTTTCCTTCTTTTAATCAGACTATGTACCCCTCTTACATTCCATGTACACAAGCTTAGTTTATTACTTGCCATACCGTTTAAGGAAACCCTCTATATAGATATGACTCACTAAAACCAAAATTCTGAAACCACTTAATACAATCAAAACAGTCACTGAGCTGGGAGAAAAACAAATCTGAACAGAACTATTATACAAAAACAAAAAAGCCCACATACAATGGGGGCTATCCCTGCTACCTAACCTGCAGGGATCTTTAAACCTCCACACCACTCTCTCTGTACAAGCCTCATAATAAAAAAGAAACAGATCTGTCAATAATAAATTCATGAGGCTGTACATACACACATAGAATAAATAAAAAACTTAAGTTGCTCACGGTGGCCATAACTTGGTGTATAGACAAAATTTTCTGATATGCATAAACGTAAAATGTTATCCGCACACAGCGTAGATGAGGAGCGTTCAGAACATACTCACGTAATGTGTATGGATGAAATCAGATTACATGGAGCTATAGGCTAGCTAACAGACATATCACTGGGGAGCAGTGTCCCCACGTCTCTGTTCCAGTGAACGTAGAAGCGCAGCGGCCTCCTTCGGGGTGTCGAATCTCTTCTGCGTCCTGTTCACCGTCACCTTCAGAGTAGCCGGGTAGAGTAACGCATAGTCCATGTTCATTTTCCTCAGCAGCGCCTTTATGTCATCAAAAACTTTTCGTCTCCGGACCACCTCGGCTGAATAGTCATTGAAGAAGGAGACTCTGGGTCCCTCACCTGCGGAGTCGTCCTGGTTAGACCTCCAGCGTCCAAGCCGACAAGCTGCATCCATCACGCGTTGCTTATCGGTGAAGTTATGAAACTTCACTATCAGCGGCCTGGGACGTTGACCGGTGCCGGGATTTGGTGCCAATGACCGGTGTGCTCGATCAAGCTTCAGCCATCCTGCTTTTGTATCCATTTGGAGGTACTCAGGGATCCACTTCTTGAAGAATTTCAATGAATCCGAGCCTTCGGGCACGCCAACTACAAGTATGTTGCTCTTACAACCTTGGTTGTCGAGATCATCTATATACTCCTGCATATCATGCACTTGCTTCTCGAGGTGTGCTAACTTCGCCTCCAATGATGTTGCTGTGGCCTCCACATCAGCAATCCGTTTCTCCGCTTTACCCACTCGGGCGGCGACCGTCTGTAGCTGTGAGATCTGTTCTTTAATGGCGTCCAGGATAGCGGAAATCTTGGTGTCGATTACCTTAGTAAGGTTATCAGTTATTCTGTCCAGGGCTTGAACAATACCTAGTTCCACAGACCCTGAGCTAACATCCCTGCTCGGTGCCTCGGGTGTAGCACTTAGCTCTTCCTCATTTTCAGGGTTGCTCTTTTACATGTTGTCCGAAGCTTTAAATAAATAATTGGCCAGGCTCACATCCCAACCAAAATTCTACACTTTTCACCATCAAAATATATAAAGCAAAAATGTAAACTGACAAATGCCACCGGAGCTCACTCAGTAAGTGTCTACTTTACAACACCATCTTGTCCCCCCCATTATCCTATTTTTTTTAATCAGAGATGGGTTAACCCCCAAAATGAAACCGTTAAGGAGAGGCTATGCTGTCCAGACATTGAACTGCTGTCAGTTGGTTTCCGTGCATTCGATGTGCCAAGAGAATTCCCATACACAGTCATCATTGTTGTTTATATTCCACCTAGGGCGGCACATTCAATGGAGTGTGACGTCATCTATGATGCCGTTGCTAGGATACAGACCCAGCACCCCGAAGCATTCATTGTAATCACAGGGGATTTCAATCACATCTCTGCATCTGTCCTCGTGACTGACTGGCCTTGTAATGTATGTCAACTGTCCAACATAGATCTTGTCATGCTCACAGATTTATAGACATTTTCTGGACTCAATTAATTTCCTGTTTTATTTTGTTAACCGTTGTGTCATCCTTATTTCACTTCCTGTCAAGTTTCCCACCAGTCTCAGCCACACCTGGTGGCCATCAGTAATCACTCTCAGTACCATTTATACTCCTAGCTTTCCAGACCTACCTTGCCAGATTGTCTAGGTTCCTGTGTTCCAAGCTCTCTAGCGTTCTAAGTGTATGCATGCCCGTGTTTGACCTTTTTCCAGTGTTTTTTGACCCTGCTCTTGCCTTGCCCAGTTTGACACCTCTGCCAGTGGATTTTTGACTTGGACTGTTTTTTGACTCTGCCTCTGCCTACCCCCTGCCTGTACATTTGCCCCACGGATTGCCTCCCTGTGTATGACCTTTATTAAATTGTGTTTGATCTCTGCACTTGAGTCTCCAAGCCTGTTCGTTACAGTACAATCTGGCCAATGACTGACTCAGCAGGATCAGACCCCATGAGCACGCCATACGGAACCAGGATCAGCGTCTTCTCCAGCATGATGAACTTCTGGCTTCCCTATCCCAAAACATGCGGCATCTCCGAACCCATCAAGAAGACATGCAGTCTTCCCTGCAATCAATGGTGAGTGCACTTGCTAACCAGATTCAGGTGATGCAGGTGAACTTGACAACACCCCCTGTTCCTGTGTTGGAGGCCAATCCCACAATCCCACCTCCTCACATGGATGCTCAGCAAATAGAGCATGTACATACTCCTGAACCACGAGGGATTCAGATCAAGAAGTATGAGGGGAATCCAGCCACCTGTCGTTCTTTTCTGATAAACTGTTCTCTTCTCTTAGAGTTAAATACTTCTTCCTACTCCTCAGAGAGAGTTAAGGTTGCCACCGTGATCACTCACCTCACTGGCAGGGCCAGTGAATGGGCTACAGCAGAGTGGGCAAGGCAGTCAGAGGTTTGTCAAAGTTTTTCTGATTTTTCCACGGCACTTCGTCAGGTTTTTGAGCACTGTACACCTGGTCGTGAGGCTGCACGAGGATTGCTACAGATCCGTCAGGGAAGATCCAGAGTCTCTGAGTACGCTATTGAATTTCGCACGATGGCATCTGATAGTGGTTGGAATAACTCATCTCTCTGTGATGCCTTTTTGAATGGATTGTCTGAAGAAATTAAGGATCTACTGGCTCCTCTTGATATTCCTTCAGACCTGAGTGCTCTCATTTCTCTTGCTGTCAAAATTGATAATCGGCTGGTGGAGAGAAGGAGGGAAAGAACCCAGCGTGTCACTCACCTCCCAACCAACAGTAGGCAGCAACGAGTGGGTGAGAGACCTCCTGAATCTTCTGTTTCTGGTTTCTCCAGTTCCCCTGTTACCTCAGAGGAACCCACGCAGCTGGGATGCACTTGTCTATCTCCTGAGGAACGACAGAAGAGGATATCTGAGGGGCGGTGCATCTATTGTGGGCAACATGGACATTTTCTCGCCCGCTGTCCAGTAAAAGACAGGGCTCAGCAGTAGGATGGAGGGTACTGGTGAGCTGAACATTAGCTGGTCCTCCTAACCGACCTCTTACCATGGCTAAACTGTTTACTCCTTCTGTGTCTCTCGAGTTGTCTCTACTCATTGATTCAGGAGTAGATGACAATTTCATGGACATCGACCTGGCCAAACAGCTCATGATTAATACGGAGCTGCTCCCTCAACCATTAGTCGCTCATGCTCTGGACGGACGTCTAATAAAGAGTCACCCACCGCACCCAACCAGTGAGACTTCAAGTATCAGGTAACCACTCTGAGACACTTTTTTTCAACCTGATCCGTTCTCCTCACATGGCACTTATTCTGGGCTATCCGTGGTTGAAGAAACACAATCCCCTGCTAGATTGGTCAACAGGTCTCATCTCTAGCTGGGGAGAGCAGTGTTCTGTCTCATGTTTAACTGCTGCTACTCCTTTCACTGTCTTTCCCAAGTCTCCTGAGTATTCTGTGTTCCCGGATCTCTCTGCTGTTCCCTCACAGTATTTAGATCTCAAGGAGGTTTTTAATAAAGCCAGAGCCTCCTCCCTGCTGCCACACCGACCCTATGACTGCACTATAGATCTCCTTCCTGGATCCTCACCGCCTAGGGGCCGGTTGTACTCCCTCTCTGCCCATGAAAGGGAGGTCGTGAATGAATACATTCAGAAGTCATTAACTGCTAGTCTCATTAGGCCATCCTCTTCTCCTGCAGGTGCTAGGGGTTTTATGTGCAGAAGAAGGATAAGTCCTTGCGTCCCTGCATTGACTATCGAGGCCTTAATGACATTACTGTTAAGAACAGGTATCCACTTCCTCTCCTTGCATCTGCCTTTGAATCATTACAGGGGACCACCATCTTTACCAAGCTGGCTATTCATTACAGATCTGTTCTATGCTAATGTTAAGGAGGCTTACAGGGTAGTGTCTCTTCTACCACTGGGTAGATCTGATCACAGCATGGTGTATCTCCAACCCACATACAGATCTTGTGCACAAAGACTTCCTGTTACCACCAGAGGTCACCAGAGGCGAGTGATGCATTGAGAGACTGTTTTGATGTCACAGACTGGGCTGTACTTCTGGAGGAACCATGTATATGGACAGGAGAGTCAGCACTACATACACAGACTACATTAACTTCTGTAGGGACACTGTGATTCCAGAGAGGACTGTATGGTGCCATCCTAATAATAAACCGTGGATCACCAGTGACATCAAAGACCTCCTGAACCAGAAGGAGAGAGCGTTCCAGGACGGGGATGGAGAAAGGCGGAGGAGTGTTCAACAGGAGCTCAAAAAGATACCATGTCAACCTAAGTTGAAGTAGAAGAAAAAGGTAGAGAGACAGCTGGAGAACAATAACACCAGTGGAGGGGGATGAGGACCATCACTGGGTACAAATTGAAAAATTCTGTGGAAGGTGATGTGGACAGAGCCAATACCTTCAACCAATGGGCCTCCTCTGCCCACCTGTACCTGCACCGCCAGGCCTCCTTGGACCTTTTCCGTCACATGACACTGCAGGTTGCTGGATCTTAACCCCCTCCAGTTTGCCTATCAGAAACAAATAGGAGTGAAAGACACAATTCTGTAGATGCTGCACCGGGCATATGCTTATTTAGTTGTGTCTGGTTCATATGTAAGAATCATGTTGCTTATGTTCTTTGACTTCTCCAGTGCCTTCAACACCATATGGCCTCTTATACTGAGAGACAAGCTTCTAGGTATGGGGTGGCCCCCTCCCTGACATTGTGGATTACAGATTGAGGCATGATTACTGACTGCCAAACCACAGTATGTCAGGATGGGGAGATGTGTTTCTGGAACACTGGAATCCAGTACAGGGGCTCCAGAAGGTACTGTTTTAGCTTCTTTTCTTTTCACACTCTACACATCGGACTTTAGATACAACTCAGAGTTCTGCCACATACAGAAGTCCTCTGATGATACGGCGGGTGTGGCATGTGTGCTTGGTGGATGAGAGGGGGCGTACAAGGACCTTGTGGAGGTCTTTACTGACTGGATCAAAAATAATTGTCTTCTCCTGAACACCACCAAGACCAAGGAGCTGGTGGTGGAGTTTTGGAGATCTAAAACACCATGACAGTCAGTCTGCATTGATGGAGGGGAGATAGAGACTGTTCAGACCTGCAAATACCAGGGGGTGGTAACTGGATGATAAACTGGAGTCGTGTGCCAACATAGATACAGTGTACAAGAAGGGACAGAACCGTCTCTTCTTCCTGAGACGGCTCAAGTCCTTCAATGTCTGCAGTGGCATGCTGTGTATGTTTCATCACACTATCATTGAGAGTGCACTGTTCTATGCTGCTGGGGGAGTGGTACTACAGACAAAAACTGTAGGCGCCTGGGCAAACTGGTTAAAAAGGCCAGTTCTGTGATGGGCAGGTTTGTCCCCTTTGCTGCACTCTGAAGCCCCCCACCCCTCAGTTTGAATTACACCTTTGACATTAGTACTTATCACACACACATACACACCAGGCCTTGGTGGTGGTTGTGTTAAGTGGTATCATTGGGTAGGTGGGACTGCTCGGAGGGCCGCGCTCCCAGTTCTACAAGGTTGCCTGCCCCTCAATTTCAACTGCTCACTATGAGACATTCAGGGCCTTTTTCCATGAACAGTGGGGAGATTCTTCAACATTAGCCATCCAATCAACAATTCCACGAACAGGTGGAAATGGCAATTAGCAAGACAACACCTATAAAAGAGTGGTTCTGCAGGTGGTGACCACAGACCATTTCTCTGTTCTCATCCTTTCTGGCTGATGTTTTGGTCACTTTTGCATTTTGTCAGTGCTTTCACCCATAGAGGTAGCATGAGGCGGTGTCTGCAACCCAAAGAAGTTGCTCAGCTAGTGCAGCTCATCCAGGATGGCACATCAATGCGACCTGTGGCAAGAAGGTTTGCTGTGTCTCTCAGCACAGTGTCCAGAGCATGGAGGAGATAGGAGAAGGAGAATCCAGGAGACAGGCCAGTACACCAGGAGACGTGGAGGGGGCCATAGAAGGGCAACAACCCATCAGCAGGACCGCTACCTCCTCCTATGTGCAAGGAGGAACAGGAGGAGCACTGCCAGAGCCCTGCAAAATGACCTCCAGCAGGCCACTAATATACATGTTTCTGCTCAAACAGACTCCATGAGGCTGGTATGAGGGCCCAACGTCCACAAGTGGGGCTTGTGCTTACAGCCCAACATCGTGGAGGGCGATTGGCATTTGCCAGAGAACACCAAGATTGGCAGATTCACCACTGGCGTCCTGTGCTCTTCACGGATGACAGCAGGTTTACACTGAGCACATGTGACAGAGTCTGGAGACGCCGTGGAGAACGTTCTGCTGCCTGCAACATTCTCCAGCCGGAGAACCGGTTTGGCGGTGGGTCAGTAATACTGTGGGGAGGCATTTCTTTAGAGGGCCGCACAGCCTCCATGTATTATCCAGAGGTATCCTGACTTCCATGAGGTACTGGGATGAGATCCTCAGACCTATTGTGAGGCCATACGCTGGTGCAGTGGGCCCTGGGTTCCTTCTTTGCATGACAATGCTAGGCCTCATGTGGCTGAAGTGTGTCAGCAGTTCCTGCATGATGAAGGCATTGATGCTATGGACCGACCCGCCCGTTCCCCAGACCTGAATCCAATCGAGCACATCTGGGACATCATGTCTCGTGCCATCCACCAAAGCCACGTTGCACCACAGACTGTCCAGGAGCTGACTGATGCTTTAATCCAGGTCTGGAAGGAGATCCCTCAGGAGAACACCCGCCGCCTCATCAGGAGCATGCCACATGTTGTAGGGAGCTCATACAGGCACGTGGAGGCCACACACACCGCTGATCCTCATTTTGACTTGTCTTGAGGAATTTCCACTGAAGTTGGATCAGCCTGTAATGTGATTTTCCACTTTTATTTTGAGTATTCCAAATCCAGACCTCCATGGGATAATAATTTTGATTTACATTGATGATTTTTACGTTATTTTGTTCTAAACGCATTACACTATGTAATGAATAACTGTTTTCAATTGGAATATTTCATTCATTGAGATCTAGGAAGTGTTATTTTAGTGTTTATTTTTTTGAGCAGTGTTTATATATAGTAATCATAAAATGTCCCTTTCACACTTAATACAAAAGGATAATTGTATTCAATCAAATTTGAGCCATATTGTATTCAGTATATTTGTTTCAATTCCAGTAAATGTATAAATCTAAATAACATGTTTCAATGGGATAAATGTATTATATCAAGTTCTTAGCATAATTTATACTTTTTAAGTTGGCTAAAGTAAAAAATAAACAGTTGAACTTTGAAAATGAATATTAGCTAATGCCGAAGATGACTAAAATATTACTTTTACTACCTGGATATTTTCTGCCTAACTAAAAGGCCTCTGTCGGGGCCAGGGGGTTGGGGATTTCTCTTCTACTCTCTCTGTTTCTTTAGCCCTGGGATTTCCACAACATGATTTTTCATATGCCTGTATGAATTTGTTGTGTTACTACTGTATCTTACAAATTAAGATTATACAAATTATACAGCTTGCCGTTGCTTCATTTTCAGCTTGAAAATATAGCCGCATGATGCCCCCCTTCCCCTCTGCCATTCTTCTGATCCGTCTCTATGCTGCTTGTGTGTGTGCACTTCTGACCGGGCCTTGCTGGTTGAGCCTGCTTGCTTGTTTGCCTTGTTTCACTGAGTCACATGATGGTACAACATCAGAACACAATAAGGGGAGGAGGAGCAGCGGCACTTACACAGACACAGAGAGCCAGGTCACCTCTTTGATAAAACCGCAGCAGTGTATACAGAACAGAAATTAAAGTATTGATCTCATTACACTGGTATCGATCAATATCGAAATAATCAATATTACGATTGATCAGCCAACCACTATCTTGCACCAGAAAGTAAAGTTTTCATGGTCTAAAATATCTCTAAATCTACTTGATGGATTGGAACAGTATTTGAAAGAGACTTTTCTGGTTTCCAGATAGAACTGGCTAATAATTCCAGTGATCCTTTGACTTTTCAACAAACATACATGACAGACAATATAATGCCGCAACATCTCACAAATGGTCAAACTCTCACACTGGACAACATAACCCTGTCCTGACACATTTCTGTCCAAAGTGGCTGCTGAAGGTGAGAACTGTGATTAAGCTGATATTAACTGATAAGTCAATGTCTATTTTCTGCTTCACTTAAAGCTTCAACTGCTGTAAAAATTGCTCTTGCCCTCTTCTGTCTGAGAGGAAGCCCAATACAAACAAAGCAAAAAAAAGATAGGAGTGTGCTTGTGTGCGCGTTTCATTGTGTGGCATCTACATGAGCCAGAAACAAGCTGAAGCCAATCAATATTTGATAACAATGAATTTGATTTGAGGTGAGGGTTGTGATGTTAGATAGTTTAGAAGACCATTATGAAACATACTCACACATACAAATGCATTGCAGACCCACTCACACATTTGTCTTGCTGTACAAAAACAAACAAAACAAGAGTTTTCTTCCCCCCTTGCTTAAGAGTAACCTGGCCAAGTTTGAAGATTTTAGCATGAAACATGTAGGAAGAGTTTGATCAAATGCAAGGTGTGGAAAAAAAAAGACGTTTCCGACCACCAGCAGGTGGCGCTGTATGTGGATATCACTATTTTATATGTGCGCGTTCAGGCTGGGTCCAGCAATCACCGTATGGAGTTTGGGACAGATTGGATAATGTATGTGGGAGTTATAAGGGACTACATTTTTTGTGGCGAGTGATGGCGAGTCATCAAACTTTGAGGCGTCGCCACGGCCACGCCCTTTAAGTTTTGAAAAAGTTTCCCCATGAATTTTCCCTCCCATGTCTTAAGAGTAACCTGGCCAAGTTTGAAGTCTGTAGCATTAAATCTGTAGGACGAGTTCGATCTTATGCAAGGCGTGGAATCGGTCAAAACGGGCACGAAAACTCACTTTCCATCCAAAATGGCCGACTTCCTGTGGACGTGGGACCATGGCGGCATGAGACTGTTTTGTGCGTCTGGGCATGATGAATGAATGTGCCTAATTTCGTCGTCCCACTCGAAACTAACCCCAATGCGGGGACCATTTTTAAGCATTGTAGGGGGCGCTACAGAGCCAATGAGCAACTCCCAAAAATTTAAAGTTTAGATTCTTTCATGTCGTCGACTGCCAGGTGGCGCTCGCAAAATTTCATGAGTTTTCGCATACCTTTTGCAAAGAATAAGAAGAAGAAGAAGAAGATCGGAATAATAATAATAAATCTTACAGATACAATAGGGTCCTTGCAGTTTCACTGCTCGGTCCCTAAGAAGATGCTTGGCAGTCACTGCATGTGATTCACCATGAGCATGTGTCTTTTTGTTTTTTTCCCCAATTGATTACTTTTATCAGTGATTTTTTTTTTGTGTGTGTGATAAGACACCAGAAGAACTTCTTGTGTCAGTAAACTAGGAGGATGTTTTATTGCGACACAGTGATACATAAAGTCATTTTGTTTAATCAGTAAAAATATGCAAACGTTGACAAAAATATCAAACACCAATACCAATACAATACCCACATCCCAAAGTATATTCTCTAACTGCTTGTTTCAACACTTCATTGAAGCTATGTACTATGTTACATATTATTGAAGTTGTCAATCTAAGGAAATATAATACAGAGTGGGGTTGTCACACCGACAGGACTCTGCCCATGTTTTTAGTTTAATTTTTTTATGTGTTAATCATGTCTTAGTTTTTCAGTCCATGTTTAGTTTTCAGTTTTGCCATGTTTTAGTTTTCCCTCACTCATTTCATTAGTTGTCACTCATGTCACCTGTCTGTTATTGTCACCAGCTGCACCCTGTCACTAATCACTCCCACTTCCCTATTTAGTTTCCAGGTTCCCCTGTTTCTTTGTCATATCCTTACCCGTCTTACACCCTTCATATCCCTCATGCCATTCCACGTTGTCTTACTAAGCTAAGTATTTATCCATGCTATGTCAAGTCTTTTGTTTTGTTTTTGTCAAGTATTTATTCCACAGTTTAGTTTTTTTGTCATCCGGCTCAGCCGCGCTTTGTTTTGTCCTTTGTTTTTTGAAAATAAACCCAGTTTGCTTTTTGAAAGTCCGCATCCGTGTCCTACCTCACCCCCCCATTGTGACAGGGGTTGACGCTACTTGTCACTTTCCATCTGACTATCTTAGCAGTGGTTTACAAAAGGTCTAAATATTATTATACAGCACACTGGAAGCAGGCGTATCTGATAGTTTTCCAGTATGTGAAGCGATTATAAGTCTTAGAATTTTATCTCTGTTGCTTTATTAAATTGTATTACAATTAGTCATTCATGAAATTATGCCTCAAGTAATGTTTTGTGTACAAAAGTGATCTGATGACTCACTGTTACATTCAGTTGTAACTTTAATCCTAATAGGTAGTAACTGGCTTTTGACTGCAGCACCTGATCTGAAAAACTTGTACTGTACACATGTTAAAATTAATGTTCAGTCTCATAGCGCTACTTCAGGAGTTCTCGCTTGGTTTGACCGACATTACGTAAAGAAAACATACAACACAACCTGTTAATTATATATACATACGAACTATTTATTAAAACGATATAACCAAAGACATGACCTTAAAGACAAACAGGATAAATGCGTATATGGATGATTGTATAGGAAACAGTGAATTGAAAAAACTGTGGGGAATGGAGGAATTACTTAAATTGTCTAGACTTTGTTTACTGTTTGCAGTTAAAGGCTAACATCTTGGAGTTATTTATCATTTTAACAGTGAAGTCTCTTGACACCCACCGTATACCATCTGAAAGGTAAGAAGAGGGCAGACCTTACTTGGTTGACACTTTAGCCCAGTTATTCAGCTCTGAACACACCAGGTGATAGCCAGCGGGGTCCAAGTGGGTTTCTCTCGGTTCCGCGTCTCAAGGCCTTCCTTAGTTGTGGGTGACTTTCATGGACTATCAAGTTGTCTGGACAGGTCGCTTCTTCTCCACCGGAGCTCCTCATTGCCAAGGAGACAGGACTGGCTGATATCGAGAGTTTCACCGCAAAGAACGACAAAAAAATGTCCAAGTGTCGGAGTTGGTTTGGTTGCTGACCAACTCTGAGGTGAACTTAAATTCACAAAATATTAACAAATAGGGTTGAAAAGCTTACGCTGGTTTTCTTGGTAAGAAAACCTAACTGTGATAACGTGTGCAGCAGCGGAGGTTAAAAACGTGCGATGCAAAACAGACGTGGAGACGAGACGATGGACGAACGAAAATCACAAAAACGTATATATCTCCTCAGTAATCCAGCTCACCTGACATTTCATTTCATTTCATTTTATATCTTATTTCATTCTATGCTTATATTTTATTACACTAAATTTGGGTAATTTTTAATTGTGTGACTCTCGTTATATTCAATCCGTAATTTGTGCACTGGAGCGCTGTAGCGAAAGAAATTCCCGCAAGGGATAAATAAAGTATTTTCAATTCAACTCCTTCGGCGTTCTGTGGTGCTCCTCGGTGGTCTCAGTGTGCAGCTCAAGGTGCTCTGATAGGACTCCAGTTAGGCGTGCAGGGGGTGAGAGGTGTTGTCCATGATACTGAGCAGTTTCCTCAGCATCCTCCTCTCTGACACCTCCACTAACGACCCCAGTTCTACTCCTTGGACAGAACCAGCCTTGCTGATGAGCTTACTGAGTCCACTCCACTCTTTTCGGGTGTCAGTAGTACTGTGAATCTTGTCAATGTAGAAAGACTCGTACTTTTAGGTAGGCTGTTCCACAGCTTAGGAGCCGCTACTGAGAAGGCTCGGTCTCCACTGTGGATGGAGGCTTACTGCTAACAGTTTGATGTCCGGGCTGGACACCGTAATGTGTCCAGAGTTGCACCAGTTGTTGTTAACATAGACAGCGACTCCCCCTCCCTTCTTCTTGGGGAACTCCTGTCCCCACACACCAACTGAAAGCCGGCTAAACTCACGATCGAGTCTGGTATGTTGTCATGCAGCGATATCTCCATTAAACACATGACCGAGCTCTCACGAAACACATTCTCGCTCATTGTGCATGTTGTTAACTCGTCCATTTTATTCACCATCTTACGTTCCCCATAATGATAGAAGGAAGATACAGTCAGTATGTCCTCTTCCTATGTCATTGTCTCCTCCCGGCTCAGCAGCCGATATTTCCTCCTCAGTTCCTTGGGTATGCATGCGATTTTGGTTTTGTAATTACTTTGTGTAACATTTGTATAAATTCATCTTCAAATTTTTTTTGATAGGGTTTCTATATTTGTTTTGAGTAAGCATATATCTTGGTAACATATGTTTTACTATTGTACATAACCATCTCCCATGGAGGATTTTGATCACATGACCTAGTCATGTGATCAGCAGCATGTTATAGAACGTGCCACTGTCCAAGGTAACTGTCTGATGAAGAGCTGTTGTGCAACAACCCCACAGTGTGTGAGCCATCTTTTCTTGTTTATGTATCTTTGGCTTGGTACCTGCCATCTTTGTTCGACTTGAATACACGTTTTGGTTGTTCATTTTTATATATCTGACGGTACCTCACTAAGTTTATTTATAGTATCAGTGGCAAGCACAACACTCCAACTTGCACTAGTGAGAATAAGACTTAAGTAATCATATTTGATTCATCCATCAACAGCCTGAGTCACACACTGGGTCACTTTTTCTAATAATTTGTACAATTTAGTAAAATTATTGAGGTTTATCTGGACTCTTCCATGAATTTTACACAAACAAAAAGTAATGTTATGAGAGGCTATTTTTAGTACACAGAACTGCAACCAAATTAAAACCCTTTTTACAACCCCAAATCAGCCAAAGTTGGTACCTTATTGAAAATGCTAATTAAAAAGAGGAATGTTTCATTTACTTGGAATTTAATTTTACTGCCAACTGTAGGAACTAGGAATGCACTAATTGTGAAATTCTCAGTCATTACAGATGTTAAATATTTGGCTGATGTCTGATCTTATTTTTAACCAAAACTTAATGTGAGCTGAAAGGAAATTCAAAGGCCCTATCAGAGCAGGATTGATCTCTGTGAGTATGCAGATTAATACATTTCTTCAATCAGTGGGTGATAAGGTCATCAGTTTCAACACACAAGTACAATGAAAACAAGTGCAAAGGTAGGAAACACACTGGTAAAGGTTGCAATAATTTGCTGGTGAAAAACAGCTGCTCTCAGTCTTTTAGGACATAGAGAAAAACAGCAATGAAAATCAGGAGGGAGGCTTTAAAACATACAAGATGCGCACATACTATAAGTTAAAATGATGGCATTTACCTCTGTGGGTGGGAGGTGAGACTGTGACAAATGATCCCAAATTATGTGCATGTGTTTGAATTTGCAGGCATGTGTCTTTGTGTCTGCTTGCTCCTAACCGTGTGTCCATGGGGTACGAATGTGTTTGCCGATATGCATTTGCTTATTTTTATGTGCACACACACAATTCGGCTGTATTCAAGTGTGTTTGTTTGTGCACTGTTCGCAGAAAGGTGGGGGTTAAGCTGGTGCTGAGGCTCCTGTAATGAGTAAGCATTGGGTGGTCGGTGCTAAGATAAATGGCGAGGGCCTGCCACTAGTGCAGCAGTCAGCAGGATGCACCGGGGCCGCAGGCTTGTTTGTGCCAAATGGAGCTCGCAAAATATCAAAGGCCAGCCATCCAGAAGACGCAAGCGTCTGACAAATTTTAAATTAGCCAGAAAGAGAAGTAGGGAGGGGGTTAAAGGGTGAGAAAGGGGGTGATTGGGTTTAGGGGGGTGGAAGTAGAGAAGGAAGATCGGGAGGTGAAGAGAGAGGAGGTTCAAACTGTGGGAGTAACAAGGAAAAGAGTAGGAATGAAGAAAGGGATGATCGGCCTGGACAATGAGAAGAAAATAGACTAAATTATTAAGTATTTTGTTATCTAGTGGTATCTACACCCTACTCCTACCCATCTACTACCCCATCATTCTTTGCTTTTGCTGCAGTAATCGCCAACCCAATTATTATCATCAGCCAGTGAGGCTGTTATTATTCCAACTGCATAGTTCCGAGAATTACTCAGTCAGGATGGAGGTGCAACACAAACACATGCTGTGTGCATCAAAGCTCAACATACTCATCTATGCTTACAGTGTTAGGATATACCTACATCTGCAAGTGGATGTACGACTTGCTCCGTGATTATAGATATATTTTGAAAGTATCCAATGGTTATATCAACTGATTTTCATTTCCTTGATCCCTCTTCTGCTGCTTCACTGATAATTTTACTCACTTTTTGGTTAGAGTTAGGCAAGGCAAGGCAATTTTATTTGTAGAGCACAATTCGTACACAAGGCAATTCAAAGTGTTTTAGTCATCACAACTACTTGGATCAATTTAGGCAACAAAGTTTCCAGGATAGGTATAGGTTTACAAATCAAATACGTGCTATGTGTCATGTCTGTTAGTTTTGGTTATGTTTTTAGTTCCTGTTTAGTTTTTGCCATGTTTCTCTTGCCCTGCCATTGACTTCACTCACGTCAACTGTTTTTCCCCATAGCTGCACTCACCAACCACTCAGGTTTCCTCATTCATTTTGTCAGATCCTCACCGTCATTTATGCTCCCTTGCCACAGATGTTCATGCCAAGTCACGTTTGTCCTTCTGTTTTATCATAGTCAGGTTTTTGTTTTTGCCAAGATTTTTCATATTTTAGTTTTTGTAATCTGGCTCAGATTTTGTTCTTCTTTGAAATAAATCAAGTTTTTGTTTGTAAATATCTGCATCCGTGTCCTACCTTCTCCACGCCACGCACACCACCAAACGTGACACTATAGGCTAAGACCATAGTCAGGTTTATTATACACTGCTTATTTATGGTAATCAAGCAAATTTGGTGATCATGCATAAATTAAGTTTCACACAGTTTATGCCCTGCATTGACAATGACGCCAAAGGCTGTCTGAGTTGAAGAGACACCAGGATTTCTGACAAAATAGTATCATGTGATGGCATAGTGACAATGGGCTGATCAGGTTTTGTTTTTTACTGTTCATATTACATGTACCTGACACATCATAAATTACATCATTTTTAGCTCTACTTATTGATACAAAATACAGCAAAATCTGTAAAATGCTGAAAAAAACTGTAATTGCTTACACTGGTTAATTAAAGTGATAGTTCGCCTCTTTTGACATGAAGCTGTATGACATCCCATATTAGCAATATCATTTATGAACATTGACTTACCCCCTGCTGCGTCCTGTGAGCAGAGTTCCAGCCTCGTTTTGATGTTGATGAAGGTAGTCCGGCTAGTTGGCTAGGGCTAGAAAAATAAAGCGTCTTGCTTCTCAAAACAATATGCGTTCAAAAGAGTAATACATTTGCATCACAAAAACGTAGCTCTAGAAAAAGTCAGACCTCACATCGCTTGGGTGTAGTGATGGACTCAGACCTAAATTTGGAAAAACAAATTAAGGCAATAACAAAGTCAGTCTACTATCACCTTAAGAATATATCAAGGTTAAAATATCTGATGTCTCACCAGGACCTGGAAAAACTAGTCCATGCATTCATCTTTAGTAGGTTTGATTACAGTAGCAGCATCTTTACAGGTCTTCCTAAAAAGTCAGTTAGACACCTGCAGCTTATTCAGAACTCTGCTGCTCGAGTCCTCATTAAGACCAAAAAAGGGGACCACATCAGTCCAGCTCTGAGGTCTTTACACTAGCTGCCTGTCCATCAGAGGATAGACTTTAAAGTTCTGATGCTGGTCTATAAAGCTCTGAATGGTCTAGGAATAAAATACATCAGTGACCTCCTGACCTAGTATGAACCTTCCAGACCCCTCAGCTCATCTGGATCCGGTCTTCTATCAGTTCCCAGAGTCAGAACCAGACATGGAGAAGCTGCGTTCAGCTTCTATGCTCCACATGTCTGGAACAAACTCCCAGAAAGCCTCAGATCAGCTGAAACACTCGGTGTGTTTAAGTCCAGGAGTTTAAAATCTTAATCATATTTTAACTAATGATTTTGTTCTTATTTCTTTCTCTTTTTTTTTTTAGATTTAAATCATGCTTTTTATTTCTACCGCTTTAATGTCTCTGTAAAGCACTTTGAATCGCCTTGTTGTTGAATTGCGCTATACGAATAAGCTTGCCTTGCCTTACATGTCTATTACTATTTCTGTACACATGAAGCTCGAGCAAACTGCACGAAAAATGTTTTTATGTATGAAAAAAAAAGACAACGCATATTCAAAGCTGACTTTTTTTGGTTGCTTTGTTTTTCAGTTTTTTCAAAGCCTCAAAATCAAGACGGTACCAAAAAAGATGCAAAAAAGTAGTTGTGAGGAGTGTGGTAACTAATAATTATTGGTGAGCGTTCATATCATGTCCCATCATTTTACTTTTTGTTAAAAAAAAATAAAAATCAGCACTAGTGCAGTGAGTAAGATCAAGACTTTTAAAGCAAAATTAAGTGTAAAATCTTTTTTCATTGTAGGTGAAAAATACTATTTAGCAGTCTATCAACACTTAGAGATATTATCTTAGCATCTTCACCTATTACATTCCCAATCTCAATGTTTGTTGCCCCCCCCCCCCCTTTATTTTTTTGTCTAAATCAGACCATTGGGCCCGCCTAGTAAAAGAGTTTTCTTTTACTAATGTCAATTTACAGCCTAGCAAGAGCTCCCTTTAATCTTTTCCTTCTCATTAAACACAATTTCCAGGGCGTTCAGCTAGGGTGCCGATTGGTTCCTTGCTGTGTGTGCAGTGAGGGGTGCTGTGATTGTTTATTATTTATTTGTTTATTCAGTTTCACTGGTGCCCATTCCCTCCCACCCTCCCTCCCTCTCCACTTTCTTGTTTTCCAGTTTCCTCAACCACCCACACTTCAGTCCCATACTCCCTAGTCTGCATTTTCTATGAATAATCAAAGTAGCGCTAAAGCATGTGGATCTGCTCTCTTGCATCCATTTCAGCAGAACAATCTGACCGTGTTCTGAAAGACAAGTTTCATTCTTCAGTGAGTGGACACATACATGGTTGCACTACAATTTCAGGTTAATATTCATGAACAAAATCGTAACAATAAATGGTTTCTAACACATTATGCCTGTCTCTTACTCCCTACATGTATTACACTATTAACTTTTTTTTTTAAATATTCTACAAAGATAAATAGTACATATTTGTGTAGTTACTTACCTACTCGTAAATGTTTTCTTCATTGTACACATAGTGTCTATTTTGGTTTTCAGTTGCATGCCTGATTGGTGCCATTCTGGTTTAATGGTCACAGCTCAGGAGGATACAGAGCCATCTGCCCAGACCCTTATTGTCACAATCATGCTTGGCTGTGTTGTTTTGCTGTGGTTTTAGGTGGTACTGGGTAGGTTTCCTGAGAGCCCAGGGTAGGGTCTGGATTGTTCCTGCTTCCCCATCTGTTCCGCATCTGCCCTCATCAGGACACTCTTTTAGGAGCTGCAGGAGCAACCAGTCTTCGCCAGTTGTCTCACTACTCTAGTGGTAATTAGGCTGACTCCTGTGTTGTATTGCAAGTTAAACTCCTAGCTCTGACCTTGCCTTCTTGTTTCCTTCAGCCTCGTTTCCTTCGTCCACTCTCCAAGCCTCGTTCTATGCCCAGAGACTGGCATCTATTGTTGCTCTCCTCCCGCCAGCCTGTTCCACACACCTGCTTGCTCATCCCACTGCCGACTCAGAACCTCTGCACCATAAAGTTTTGTTTTATAACTTTTGTTAAAACAATTGAATCAAAAGTAGCCTCAGGAAATAATTATGTGAACCCATTTTACAAATGTGGGACTCTGGTTCGATCAATTAATCAGTTATTTAAGAAAATAACTGTCAGACAAATTATTAATTGTTTCTCACATCCTCTGATTGACTAATATTCCCTGGGGCTTTCTTAATGTTAATTACTTGACACAGAAAAAAAACTGAAGGTAGATAAAGAAATGATGACCAAATACAACACAAGATAATATTGTATGTCAGAGGTGCAACTCCATAACAAATTTGCAATTAATCAGTCTGCAGACAGTCATAAAGGAAACCAAGGGTGCTTTTTTACCCACTTTTTGTGTTTGTGTGTGTGTGTGTGTGTGTGTGTGTGTGTGCTGCTTGTCTGGGTTAAAATAAGGTAAAATTTTTACATGCTTTGAAAAGATTTTGACAACTGCTTTGGTCTATGTTGTTTTTGGAAAGAATGTGCATTTTCTTTCCTTTAGTTATAGATTTTTATACTGAAACTAAATGCTATGCTATTTCATATGTTTTAATAATCTTACAAACACGTTTAAGTTAGGGACTGGCTGAAATGAGTCATTGTCATGCTGAAACCTCAGTGAATGATGTTGGGTGTGTGATACATCTGATCATTGTACTAGCAGCCAGCTCACCTATTAGGCTGTAATATTTTGTCATAAAATGATAAAGACTCCCTGTTCCCCAGTTTGGTAATCTGGAGGTGAAAATGGACTGGAAGTAAAATCAAAATTGGCATGTTCACACAGGCAAAATGATCAGTTTGAAACTAACAGCAAGTGTTGAATTGGCTTTCATATCTACAGTGCATACTGACTTGTTGGCTGTATGAATTTTCACATAGCTTTCAGTATTCTACAGTCCTGCAACTAATCAGTAGCAATGCTGCGTGCCCTTAGCAGGCACCGCTTGCACCGCCAGCCTCGATGGTGGGCAGTGGTGAGCCGGTGATGCACTGGGCAGTTTTCACCACCCGCTGCAGTGCCTTCCGGTCTGCGACGGAGCAGTTACCATGCCAGACTGTGATGGAGCTGGTAAGGATGCTCTCGATGGTGCTGCGGTAGACGTTTACCAGAATCTGAGGAGACAGGTGGGCCTTCTTTACTTTCCTCAGGAAGAGCCTTCTTGGCCAGGGTGGAGTTGTTGACCGACCAAGAAAGGTCCTCAGAGAGGAGGACCCCAAGAAACTTGAAACTGGAGACACGCTCCACCTCAGCTCCGTGGATCTGGGTGGGTGTTTGTGTGCCCCAGCGGTTCTTCTGAAGTCCACGATGATCTCCTTGGTCTTTTTGCTGTTGATGGATAGGTTGTTGTCAGCGCACCAGGATGCCAGGTGCTGGACCTCCTCCCTGTAGGCCGTCTCATCGTTGTTGGTGAGGAGGCCGATCACTTTCGTGTCGTCTGCGAACTTGATGATGGTGTTGGAGCCATGCACCGGTTCGCAGTCATGTGTGAAGAGGAAGTAGAGGACAGGGCTCAGCACACAGCCCTGTGGAACGCCGGTGTTCAGGATGAGGGTGGAGGATGTGAGGTGGTCTGTTGGTCAGAAAGTCCAGGATCCAGTTACATAGGGAGGGGTTGATGCCGAGGCTGCTCAGTTTGGTGATGAGACTGGAGGGGATGATGGTGTTGAATGCTGAGGTGAAGTCAATGAACAGCATTCTCACATAGGTGTTGTTGTTGTTGTTGTCCAGGTGGGAGAGGGTGGAGTGAAGCGCTGTGGAGATGGTGTCGTCAGTACTCCTATTCTGGTGGTAGGCGAACTGGAAAGGGTCCAGGGTGGGTGGCAGGCTGGTTTTGAGGCGAGCCAGGACCAGCCTCTTGAAGCACTTCATGATGGTGGGGCTGAGTACAACAGGGCGGAAGTCGTTGTGACATGTGGCAGCTGAATGTTTCGGCACTGGGACGATGGACGTGGTCTTGAAGCACGTGGGGACAACTGCTTGGGCCAGGGACCAATTGAAGATGTCAGTCAGGAACCCAGTTAGCTGTCCGACAGAGAGGCAATGCTTTGCTGGCTTCTGTAAACCCTGATATAATGGAACTATAGAGGCTGAAATTAAAAGCAAAGTTCCATATTTTATAAACCATTTTCAGCATGCATTTGTTTAAGAATAATTAAAAGATATATTGAATGTCTGTATATACAAAGTTTGTGTTTTAAAAAAAATGTTTGTACATTTTAAATTTGATGTCAGTTTGGTATTTAAAAAAAATGGGACATGGTCATGTTTAATTGATATATAGGCATTGTATAGCATTTTTCTGGTCTTTTTGTCCACTCAGAGCACTTTACAGTGCAAGTAACATTGAGACAGCATTCTTTTAATTCTATACATTGAGCACATGTCTGCATCATACTTTAACACAAACTATACAATCAAACCACCAACTTTATGAGACAAAATACTCTCCTGAGCCCCTTCACCCCATATGTTGTAATTTTGAAACCAAATTAAGGAACATCGCCATGTTCCACCAAAGATAATTATGAGGCATTTTTTTACTGATAGTGTCAGAAACTAAGGGTCGTCATCTGCTGCATCATCTGTGTGTCTGCTACTTAAACCTATGTCTTCAAACCAACCTATATAGTATGAAGTGGTGTGGTAATCACCCTGGGAGGGACTGGCGACCTGTCCAGGTTGCCCAACAACAACTGGGATAGGCTGAGAGAAGCCTAATTATGAACTAGCTGTACTAATACACACTTAGACACAGACTTAGACTAATTTTATTCTAGTTAAGTGCATGCCTGTATGCATGCCTGTAATTACGTCAATTTACACATGTAACTAAAGTAATCCCCAAAAAGATTTGTATATGATTAACTTAAACAATACATACAGAGATGTAGATTAAAAACTGAAGCATACATGTGGCTAAATTAAATCCATTGCTTTTATTGGTTTAATTTCCTGTAAAGTCACATGAAAGCAATAACAAAAATTCTCACTTTCCAACTGTAGCAGGTGCTGACAACAAGCTGAATATGAGCAACACTAACAAGAGCAACATCCTCATGTGTAATAAACATAATCCTCATGCACAGCTTTAATACAGAGCAAATCTGAGAAATACTTATGCAGATATAAATATATAAATATCCAGATATATTTAACCATGCACAATGCTGATCTAGAGCACATGTCCATTGTAAATCTCAGTGAGTGCTCATATGCACAAACCAGTAACCCCACCTTTTCTCCTCCCAAAAATTACTTAATTAAAGTACTAGAACACGTCCCTCCCGCAAATCCTGCTACAAGGAAGAAGAGATAGTTCAGAGAATGAGATTGAAGTGTTGACCACAGAGAGAGAGAAAAAAAAAGATTTTGTCATTTGTCCTCTGGATCCATAATGAATAGATAGTGATGAAGTTGGAGTGTGTCACCCAGACATGGTTCAAAGAAAGTTTGGCATTAAAGTGGAAATAAAGAAGAAGACATGTCAACCGAGTGTAGTTGACAGCACAGGAGGAGAGGCTGCTGTTCTACATGTAAAAATCTATCTCTATGCACGGTAAGCAGGCTGGACACAGTGGCACTAACGGTTTCTATTGTCCTGGAGTGCCAGAAACCAGGGAGTCTGATACCTGGGGTGCACAGGCCAACATGAGCCCATCTAAATCAAGCAAAGTCAGCCAAAAGAGGAAAGGGGACCACCAGAGTGCTCACAACATCTTAAAGGTGTTTGATTCCGTATATCACATCAAAACAACACTGTAAAACTGCAGCATTGGTCAGAGGGATTTCTTCTCTGGAGAGATTTATGTGTGCACCTCACCTCCATGTGCCATGAAAAAATGTGGAGTCATGACAACATAATTCGTCCATGTTCAGTTTTGGACTTTTGGATGTTAAACTTAATCCTCATGAATAATCAAACTAATCAAACAAAAGAACAGTTATAATAAATAACAGTGTCCATCTAAGTAACAATTGATCATTGGAATATCATACATGAAAGTTGATAACTGGAATTAATTTTGTGCGTTGAGTATCAAAATAATGTTTTAATTAAACAAATATACTTGATTTTACAAAATAGAGATGCCGACTCCAAATGACTAAACGTGGTCTCAAATGGGAGAACTGGCCCAGTAAAGCTTGGGCTGTCTCTTTCCGTACATACGCCATCCACTCGCTTGCTGCTCGGAATAAGTCCCAACAGCAGCAGCGTGGATGCCCAGCGGTCCATGACTATCAGTGAACAGGACAAACAAAATTAATTAAAGTGCCATCATAAGTGACACCTTGCTGTCACCTAGTGCAGAGAGGTAGAAAAGTGTCAGGAGATGATGCACTGTCATGTCAACTGCATAGCAGCAAATGGCCTCACCCAGTATGCATGCATATAATCATCTACGCAGAGCAGCAACAATGTACAAGGCTCATCTTATTACTAAATTCTAAAATTATCTCTTTGTGCAGACTAAGCACTAAGGTCAGGAGGCTCCAAATTTTCACTTAAACCACCTTCAATTTGATTTTTTTTTTTTTTTAGTACTCGCCTCAGTCTGATATTACAACAGCATTTACAGACTGAGCACACACACACACTGAGAGAATAAAATGAAGGCTCCGTGATGCCCCCGTGGTACCAAATGATAATCCTTAGTGCTTCATTACTTACCCATTTTTTACTGTTCATTACCCTCACATAGCCTTTGTCAGTCACCAACTGACCATTTTAAGGAATGCAACATCGTATCTCCAATTCCAGTCACATCTGTAAAATCATTCAGCCACAGTCATCATTGTCGCATAATGTTCCCAATGCCCAGCTCAAGAAAAAAAGACAAGTGAGAGGGGAGGGGATGGACAGTTTGGGAAGAAGAAGGGTGGTGTAGGTAAAATGACAAGCTGATTTCATATCGGCACCAAGATTACTGCTGCTGAAGGCTGAGGTGCAAAGAGTTGTGGGTAATTGTCATGTTTTTCATTAGCAGTTAGATGAGGATCTGGAGATGAGGGAGGAAATGGCCTCATCATCATCGCTCTGTGTCTGTATGTATTTGTGTGTGGTGTGGTGTGGGTGTGTGGTGGATGGGGGGGTACGTGTGTTTGTAAGATTGGGCCTGTCCATTTGCAGCTCACACCCTTGATCACAGCTGTCCCTGCACACTGCAAAGGGAACAAATTGTTCCTTCTTCCTGTTTTTTTTCTATATTCCAACATTACCCTTGAACATTGAAAGAAACACTGTCAATGATGAGCCAAAAGATTACAGGAAGAACATGTGACGGAAGAGAAAAGAAGGGGAAAAAACATGATGGTTGGGTGGGTGGTTGTAGGGTTTAGTGGGGTGGGAGGCCACAAATAAGACAGGAGATGAGGAAAGAAAATGAAAAGAACTGCTTGCCAAAATTGTGATGAGATGCCGCAATTGTACAGACTGGGATGAGGAGGGGAAATTAGAGCGGAGGAGAATTGAAAAGACACACAGATACAAAAAAGGGAGTGGGAAGACGGGGGGGGGGGGGGCGGGGGGTGAGTGAGATGTATACAGAAAGAGGTATTAAGGTGTTTTTTTTGTAACTTTATAGGACATACAGTCCAACTCATTGGATACACTCATTTGTGATTAAACCTAAGATTAGTACTGCTCTCCGCGGATGTAGTCGTATCATACTGTAGCTGGATTTATCTCCTGCTCAAATGAGCAACAAGGACGCTGCCACCAAGCATAAACTCTTTCATTTCGCCAGTTGAAAAGGCTAAAACAAACTTCCAGCAAGTCCAAGTGGATTATCCATGCTAGCTTTCCCTTGACTATTAGCTATCCCAAACAATATCAAGATGAATATGACCCCCGTGGCTTAGCGCTATAGACAGATTATGTGACACCCCTTTTACATGGCAGAAAGACACACAAACTGATGAAAACTCATTCATAGTTAGCTCATTTTGCTAATTTGTACTTGTGTCATGTTGTCACTCAAGCCTTGTTTTTCTATGATTTTTTTGCTCTCTTTGTTCCCACCCTTTGGCGCCTGGACTATTGCCTTGTCAACCATCAGTTCAGATCAGTTTATTTATATAGTTCCAATTCACAACAAAAGTAGTCTCAGGGTTCTTTGACGTAAACAAGTTCAATATAAGTCATTATTACATGAAAAACATTCAGGTGATGGCAGCTTAACAGATCATTAAACTTATCACATTTCAAGATACCTCTCAGCTAAAATTAATTGGTGGGTGAGGATCTCAACTTCATTACTAATAGGATGCAGCTTGTGAAATCCATGATTGAAATAAACCATTCCGTTCGGTATATCAGAATCAGAATCATCTTTATTTGGCCAAAGGAATTTGGCTCCGGTTCCCTATGGTCTCTGCATGCGAAATACAAAAAAGGAATAGATACACAAGGAAAAAACATAAATACGAGAAGAAGATAGAAATAAGTAAAAACAAGTTGCAAAAAACTATAAAAATTATATTTCTTACATACGATGGAGTATTGCATTCACTTAATAATAAAAAATTCACCACGTTATCTCATAATTACGAGATACGATCTCAAAATTACGAGATAGTATCTCATAATTATGAGATAATTGTCTGCATGAGATGATATGTCCGCTAATAGACAGCAGCTTTAGTTTGACTAGTGTCTGACTGATTTGCAAGACAATAATGGACGTCTCTCGTGGAATTTGTTTTTATTTCCTTCTTGGCATGAGGCATTGGGAAATATTAGCATTTCTCAGAATGGATGGGATTAAAATAAGCATGTCAACGCTACGAAGGCGACTGAAATCGTTGGGGTTGTACAGGAGGAAAGCCCAATCTGACCTGCTGGAACTTGCGCTCTTCGTGCAAGAGCAACTAAACCAATATGGTGTGTTGCATGGCTACAGAATCATGCATTTGAAATGCATCCAGGCTAGCTTAGTAGTTAGTCAGTACACTACATAATTACGAGATAAGATCTCGTAATTATGAGATCTTTATCTCATAATTTTGCGATCTTATCATGTAATTGTGAGAAAATATCTCAGAATTATGAGATAATTATTTCGTAATTACAAGATAACCTGGGAATTTTTTTAGTTTTGAGTGAATGCAATACTCCATCGTACTTACTAGATGATAAATATAAATGAAAACAGCCTATCAATCTACCCATGACTTAGAGTTTTATTTGTGTGGCTGAAAAGTTTTGGCAGTTAAGCTCTGTGCTCACCTGAGTTCAAGATTATAGAAATTATGCTAAACAATATTAGTCAAATATGTAATAATATTCTGGAATTAGTAACAAGAATCCAAAAACTTATTTATATCGTTTTCCTTTTCAGATTAAAATGTTCCTTGTTTTTCAGAGGGAATTTTCTTTATGTTCCTGTGTGAAATGCCCACTTAGCTTGGGAAGGGTTTTGAAGAATAAGGCAGCAATTTGACAAACACAAAAGGCCTTATCAGCAAATCAGTGACCCCCCTTTTTTTAAATCCCTCTTTCTCTCCATCTCCCCATCCCACTGTAGTGTTAGCACAACAGCTTCAGAGGTTACCACTCAATTAAGCCTGGCTTTTCATTTACGGCCATGACAAAGACTACTGTCTTTTCTTCCCCTCTCTTTGGCTCTCTCCTCTAATCAAACTTGTAATTACAGTGTTGGACAGCGTGATCCACACTGACCCACTGTAAAATATGACCATCCATTTGGCCGTTATCCCTCCATCGCTGTTCCTTCTCTTCCAATTGGACCACTGGATGTTTCTCAGCCCCAGCCCTTCACCACCAGCCATTTCATCCCCCTTCACCTCACCCTCTCAACTGCCATGCTGCAAAGCGTCAAGATGAGGCATATCGCCAAGCACTATCTCCCTGTAATGAATTACTTTCACTTTTAACCCTGGACAGATATCCATTTGAACTTCCCTCTGCAAATCATGTTTTTTTTTCTTTTTTCTTTTTCTTCCTCATACTACTCCTGACACCCTGATGACCACCTCACTTTAAAACCACATTCACTAAATTAAAATGTGGAGTTAGTCCAACCAGAAGTTGCTGCTGCAAGCGTTTGTGTAATGGGCTGATTGACAGGTAGTGAATGTGTTCTTGAGTGTTCTTGTTGCTAAAGGTATATACTGTATATGATTATATAGAGTGAGTAATGGTGAGCTTTGAAAGGACTACAGACCTACCAACCTGCAAAGTAGATAGCAGAGTGAACAGAATACTGACAAAGGGATTTTATCAAGCAGTTTATGTAAAATCAATTGCATCATAGGCACATCCATTTTGGATGGTTCATTTTCATTATTGCAAAACAAAAATACTGACAATGGTTTATAGTTAAGGATAAGCTGCTAAAAAATAAATAGCTTATCTGCAAAGCAATACTGAGTAACTTTGTGTGTAATATTAAAAAATATATATATAAATTCATATATTTTCTTGAAAAAGAAACAAAACAAACCAAAAAGGACAAAAAACTCCCCCTCCCCTCTCACTTGTCTCATTTTTAATCAATAAATATATATATATATATATATATATATATATATATGTACAATAATGTACTATTTTTCTAATGCAATAAGATTTTGATTGTAGCTGCACAGGTCCGAAGAAAAGAGCCTTTTCAAGGCTATCTTGCGATCTAAAAGCCTGGGGTTTCTTCAACAGTGTTCCATGATCTTTCAACATAGACTGGTGACTTCTCAACAATCCAAAATCTTTTACATCATGGGACTGTTGAGCTCTGGCTTGAGCTGAAGCTTTTAATGCTCACACCCCAGGAACAATCATCTCATCTTGAATGTTAACAAAACAAAGGAGATGATTGTAGATTTCAGGAGAAACAGGGTCAGATCAAACCCTGTTTCCATCATGGGAGAAGAAGTGGAGCTGGTTGAGGAATATAAATACCTTGGTGTTCATCTGGACAACAGACTGGACTGGAGACACAACAGTGAAGCAATCTACAAGAAAGGACAGAGCAGACTGTACTTCTTGAGGAAGCTAAGGTCCTTCAAGGTTTGCAGCAAGATGTTGCAGATCTTCTACAAGTCTGTTGTTGAGAGCGTCATTTCCTCTTGCGTCATCTGTTGGGGCAGCAGCATCAGAACCAGGGACCTAAAAAGACTCAACAACCTGATAAGGAAGGCTGGTTCTGTTCTGGGGACGACTGTGGAACCTCTGGAGACAATAATGCAAAGAAGGATTTTGCATAAAATCAAGAGAATTATGGACAACCCTGAACATCCTCTCCATGAGACTGTTATCGGAAAACAGAGTCTCTTCAGTCAAAGGCTTCTTCAGTTTGGATGCAAAACGGACCGCTACAGGAAATCTTTCCTGCCCACAGCCATCAGCATCTATAATAACTCCAACATTTAATTTCCCTCTGGGATAAATAAAGTATTTTTGAATTGAATTGAACCTTTCTCACCTTGAATGAATTTATTGCTGAGATTTAAAAGGTGTTCAAGCATCACGGCTGCAGGGACAAAACAACTAAACCTACGTCAAGGAGCACCTAGTGTGGCTAAGTTCTCCATGGACTTCAGGACTCTGGTGGTGGATTCTAGGTGGAATGAGGAACCCTTACAGGGAGTATTCTTTAATGCCTTATCAGAACAATTAATGCTCCTTCTAACCTGAACTCTTTGTTTTCACTTGCTATCAGGCTAGTTGCCGCATGAGAGAGGAGCCAGGAGATGTCTTCCTGACAGATTTCATCTTCACACAAACCTGCAGTGTGCTACGCTCCACCCAACAGCGCATATAATCTTCTCCCTGAAAGCTCACCTCAAACCATGGATGAGATACCCATGCACATTCCATTAACTCCAGAGGAGAGGCAGCATTGGTTACGAACGGCAACAGCAGCTGTTCATTTTGGGTAATCGTTTGGATAACACTTCATTGTCCCCAATTCCCTCACCTTTGTCTCCTCTGGTGCTAGGTTACCTCTGGTTAAGCTTTCAAGACTGGTAGGCCGAACAGGTAGTTAGCTGGAGTAAGTTCTGTTATTCCACGTGTGTGGTCTGCTAGTCCTCCCAGAAATCCTGAGACTTCGGTACCTATTGTTGAAGCCCCATATTTAACACTTACTCCTTAAGTGTACCACGATCTTGCTGAAGTTTTCAGTAAAGAAAATGGGTTATCTTTGCCAGCACATCATCCGTATGATTGGGCTATTGACCTTTTTCCTGGTGCAACGTTGCCTACAAGTAAGTTTTGAATTTTGCCCATCCTGAACAGGCTGTAGTGGAAAAGTACTAATTCCTTGGCAGTCAGCATAAGTCAACCATCTTCCCATCCTCTGGTTGTGGGTTTCTTTTTTGTGGACGAGAAAGACAGCTCACTCCACCCTTGCATCGACTATCGTGGGTTGAATAATATCACTGTTGAAAATAAGTACACACTTCCATTGCTTAACTCAGACTTCAAGAGCTTCTGTGGGGCACAATATTCTCTAAATTGGATCTAAGAAATGCCAATCACCTAATCCACATCTTCAAAGGAGACAAAGGGAAAATGGATTTCAACACTCCACTCGGTCATTTCGAGTAACTGGTGATGCCTTTTGGCTTAACAAACGCTCCTGCTGTCTTCTAAGAGCTCATCAGTGACATTTTTGATTAATTTTTTTTGTGTCCCTGGGTGACATCCTCGTTTTTTTTTTACGCAACCTTCACGTTCCAAAGGACTAACTCAGATCTTTCTACACGGGATCACAGCTGATGTGGAATCTCACACTGCAGACCTGGCTGACACACTTCCCTGGATGTGTCCAAATGACACTGGAATATCTGGTGAAGCTCCCAAACCGGACGGTCCGACTGATATCTACGGTGGCCGACACATGCAAACGGCAAAACAAATCCAAGAGAAAAATGCAGCAATCACAAAAACACGCGCTGCAAACTTCAAAACACATGCAAGAGAGAAACGCTGCAAACCTCAAAACGCATGCAAGAGAGAAACGCTGCAAACTTCAAAACACATGCAAGAGAGAAACGCTGCAAACTTCAAAACGCATGCAAGAGAGAAACGCTGCAAACCTCAAAACACATGCAAGAGAGAAACGCTGCAAACTTCAAAACACATGCAAGAGAGAAACGCTGCAAACTTCAAAACGCATGCAAGAGAGAAACGCTGCAAACCTCAAAACACATGCAAGAGAGAAACGCTGCAAACCTCAAAACACATGCAAGAGAGAAACGCTGCAAACTTCAAAACGCATGCAAGAGAGAAACGCTGCAAACCTCAAAACACATGCAAGAGAGAAACGCTGCAAACTTCAAAACACATGCAAGAGAGAAACGCTGCAAACTTCAAAACACAACGGAAGTTCGCCAGGCCACTAGGGGGTCTCGACCTGTGGGATAGGGGATCGACTATGGGAGATCTACCATATTAATGAAAGAGAAGAAAGTCAAAAGGTACGTTGTCATTTATGTCTTTTTTAAACACTTGGCCTTAATCTTTTACTTTATTATAGAAGAGCAGCGGAGTTATGTCGCTATAGTGTTTTGGGGTTTGCAGTGCGTGTGCTCCGGTCGTTTTTGTTATTGCTGCATTTTACTCTTGCAGCATTTTATTGTTGAATTTGTTTTCGGCGTTTGCACGTGTCGGCCACCGTAGATATCTCCCACTGGAACAGTGTTGGTGCCAAACCGAAGTCATCAACCCCAGCCAGGATCTGGTCTCGTGTTGTCCGTCGCAGAGGTAAACCCAGCACAAAACCTAAACCTCCAGCACTCACTCCGCCACCTGAAGTCCCATTGCATAATAGATACGATCCGTTGATTCCAAATAGAGTGTGTGAGGATGAATGTAATGCAAAAATAAATGAAAACAAGAGAAATGGCCTCAAACCTCAGCCAAGGGCTAACCAGATCATCAGCAGAAGCCCAAATCCCACAACCAAGGTGAGGACTACAGAAGCGATCGACACCTCCACACAAAATGGAATAGACACCATTCTAATCGGGGACTCTATAACACAGCATGTCAGAATGGCAAAGACAGAAAACTTTTTCTGATACATCAGTCAGGGAAGTGATAGATATTTAGGATACCAACCTCCTTTGTTTCCATCTAAAGAACATGACCTGGCTGTCCCTTCAGTTGGCTGGAGACCTGTGCCGCTCTATTAGGGGCTACAGAAAAGTAACGAAAGTATGATGAGCATCATTATTCTCAGGCCCCCACCAACCATCCTGGGCAACATGTCTTGTTATCATCAATAAATATTTTCTTAATCTAAGAAGCACTCTTCTGGCATTATTAGTCCTGAACCCTACCGCAGTTTATCTTAAATGACCTCGGATGATGACAATTCCCCCCACTTTTCATTTATCTCAGATCAAGCCTTATCTCAATTTCTCACCGGTTTCTTTATGTATTCCTGGGTCCAGGCTGTAAACAAACCTTAACCCAGAGAGTGTCTATTACATTCTATTACATAAAGCTATCAGGGCTGGAGTCAGAGCTCAGGCAGGACAACAGTAAGAGTTCAGAGTATTTAAAAACTAAAGGTGTTCACAGTGGTAACTAAAAAAAAATCACAGCAGTGCTGGAAAAACTAAGCGACAAAGTATCAAAATAAATCACTGCATAAAAGAGCAGGAAAACCAACAAGCCAAAAAAAAAACAGGAATAAAACAGAGCAGCAACAGAATTAACAAAACCCCAAAGTATCAAATAAACTTACTGAAGACAAGCAAGGAGCCCGAGGAGGTAAAGCAGCCAAGAGAGCACAGAGACACACGGAGGAGCTGAGGTGACAATCTGGCAAAGAATGAATGAAAACCGAGAGGCAACACAGAGACAACATACTAGACTCAGGTGAGATAAATCAGCACTAATTAGGGAGAAAGCTGACGAAGACAGAGAAGGGGGAAACAGGAAACTGAATGAGATGCCACAGTAAAACAGGAAGCAGAACACACATGACAAAAGGCTTCCTTACAAAACTGGGACTTTTTGCTGGAGGGTGTGTCCATAGAGGCATGGCGAATTTCCATATCACGCCATGACCATAAAACTCATTATGAATCATATATATTTAATCCTAACATCGCCAAATTCACAGATGTAGTCACTTTTCTCTGAACAGATCTACATGTATGTATCCTGCCAAAGCCACAGCCACTTATAACAGGAAATTATATTTTTATATTTTGACAGCTTCTGACCAGTTTACTCCTAACACTAAAAAGTTGGTCTGAATATGCATAAGCCTTTCATGATGTAACTTAATCAAAATGGTACATTTTCACTAAGCATATCCATAGCAAATTTATTGATTCGCCATGAAACACGAAGTCCTTATATCTCAAGCATAAAACCTCCAAGTTTCACGAAACTTTGCATGTTTGATGGAAATTATGCCCTATACAAATATTTTGGTATTGTGCCAAAATGGTCTTAAGAGTGCCTCCTACAATATTACAGAAATTCAGCTCCACCCACTACTGTAAACCACAGTAAAAAGCCTCTTGAACCAATTGGCTAAATCAAACAGGAAGTTTTCCATCTTGATTTGAAGTCTTTTTTGTGCAATTATGGCCTTTTTTAGTATAGATTTTAATATGTCACCCTGAAACTTAATCATTAAAAGCATACAGTCCTTCTCATCAAAACTTATTAAAAACTTTCATTTTCATCAAAGGGCATGGCCATGGCTGCTTGAATTGTGATGTTTTACCATTTTATCGTAAGTTGTTCATTTAAACTTTGACCTATCATTGTGAACTTTTTCGCCACTTCAACTTCAAATGTGGTCAGATAACACATGCCTAGATTAAGCATCATGTTCTCGATGCTTCAATTGAGTTGAGGTCAGGATTTTCTACAACAAAGCTTTGCACCAAACTGTTTATGGAGCTTGTATTGATCAAATTGATTTGGACAATACCTCTGCATGCTGTGTAAAGATAAATGGTCAAATGTAATTTGAAAGTAATGTCTTTAAGAAGTGTTTAAAAGTAAATGTGAGTAAATATCAAATGTTTTCCAGTTTTTGGACTAAATATATGTGGTCTGTGCTTAGCAGTGGATTTAATAACCAAAGCTATTCTATTACACTAAGTTTCACTTCACAACAATTAAAGTGTTGGTTTTAGCTTGCATGCACAACAAATCGAGGAGAATCACAACAGGATGCAGAACTGCATGAGCAAGGGAGGACATGCCATTGAAAAGACAAAACAAGGCTGAGCTTTCTCACACACGCATAGAGGGAGGAAAAATGTTGCCAACACAGTTGTCCATAGGACGCACAGCTCCATATGCCCTAGCCAGTGAGGGAGTAGTGATCCTTTCAGGCCAGCTAATCAATCACCAAGCCCCCCTGTTTTGCAGAGGTCATCCCGGCACCACAGGGCAGGGTGCAGAGCCCAGAGCACTTGGCCAATGATCACCATTTCAGCTGAGCCAGAGTAAACTTCACATGTCAACTTATAGAAGTAAAGGAATGAAGAAACAAAAATTGCAATTGCAAAATAAATGCTCTTTGCGAGTACCCCTGTAATACTTTTTATACCTTTCTCAACCCACTCTCTCAGCCCAGTACGCTTCTTCAGTGATAATCTTTATATTCATTAGGTTCCAAATGTATCACAAATCACTGAAAGCAACTCTTAGGCAATGTTTATCTTCTGCCTGTTTTACAATAGCTGTATGATTGGGGATGAAGGAAAGATAATGATTAAAGCAGATCAATAAATCCCAATATCGTTAGGGCAAACAATACAAAACTTGGAAAGCTTTTCAAATAAGTTTATATGTAAATGATCTAAAATGAGCCCAAACAGACGGAAGACACTGGATTCATGTCATGTTAATAAACACGTCAAAACAAGAAATCAAGCTAACCCAAATAAAACATCAATCATAAACAACTTAATTAGGGGCGAGAACAGAGTTAGCAGTAACTGTCTTGTAATAAGCTTTCAAAACCATGACAACATGTTCATTTTAACTGCCTATAAGATATGATTATGGAACAGTGGTCAGAGCTGTGTCGCTCATGTTTTTGAGAGCAAATCCACAGGTTGATTCAAATCCTTGATATCAGCTAACTCTCCTCATGGTAGTTCGCATAGAGGGGCATCTGGCTTTCACTCCTCCCAGAGTCATGTCCATCTGGCCTGGGAGGTGTAATAGCCCTACTAATCTCCCAATAATAGCAGCGGGACTGGGGACATGTCATCGGGGCACCATGGCTCCACAGACCCCCCAAAAAAAATCAATGCTTTACACCCCTCAGGGGGATCCTGCTATCCAAGGGGATGTCAATACTGTCAATTGGGTATTACAGAACATTTCATCAGCATGTGTGACAGTAAGAGAGAGGGTGTGTGTGCTACAGATCATGGTGGGGGTCCATGGATGTCTGGGGTGGCTTATGTGTGTTTAGGCCCCGAAGGGAGCTCCTAAGGTCATATGCTATCTCTGAGTATTGTCCACAGACATCATGGAAAACTGTGTTATCTCCTACAATTGTACTATGTTGTTCTAGTTTACATAGGACGAGAGAATGGGTTATTAATGGTTTTCATTTTTAATTATTTTCTTTAATACGGACCTAATGCCTCAGTTTTGTTAAACTTTTTAAAGAGCCAACAGCCAATATGCTACATAAGGTGCTATGTGCAATGAGTTAAGGGTGAAATATATAGGCAACACCAAGTAATTTGCTAAGTAATGTAATGACAACAATTAAATTTTTTTAAGTAACTTCTCCAACCCTTATGCTTGTGACTAGTCAAATGTTAGAGGACAGATGTAGCTACAGTAATCATTTCCAGAAAAGTGTGGAATCTTTCTAAATGCAGTAAAAAGTTAACGCTGAAATTTGATCATTTGTTTCAAGCTTATTTAACAACAAAAGTGAAAGGAAATTATTTTCACGACACTTTTTTACCAATATTTTGAAAATATAAACAAATCTAGAACCGCATACACAAAACACACTCAGAAAATAACTATGGAGAGGGATAAGTTCACTATCGTATTATTTCTCCCTTTTCTTTTAAATACAGTTTGGGGAACTAAAGATAGTAAGTGTTGCAGTTTTGCCAGAGGAATTTGTGTCCATTCTTGCTGAAACCAAGATTCTCCTTCCCTTTATGATGCGTCATACACAGGCAGGCCAGTCAAGAACATACACTTTTTGTCTTTGAAGCCACATGGTTGTAAGGTTTTCTGTGGTGTTTTTGGGTAGAGTTGATCTGAGATTGCGTTGAATGAAAATGGTTTTCCAAGGTGTTCCTGAACCCACATGGTGTCATGACAGTTTGTCATGCAGTGCAGCCAGCAGCCTGAGGAACAGAATGTCATGTGCATCCAACAGTGGTTCCTGTCTTTGCCTTTGCTTTCCCCAGATTACCTAAATCGTATCACAATATGCATATTGAATGTTGAAAGACTCAAGTTCTTTGTAATTTTGCACTGAAAACTTTTTTTAAACTAATGTGTTGAGCAACAACCTTTCCTTGCTTGGAAAAACTTAGCCTTTGTTCCTTTTATAAATCCTGACACCAGTCAACACAATGACTGTATTCTCTCCCAGAATGATGTTACTTGTATTTGATATAAACTTTTCTGTCCTTCTTTCCCCCTCTCAAAACATTTTATTGCTTACATCACATTTTAAGTGAGCAGTACCCAAGATGCATTGAGTAGACAATGAAATCTGATAGTTCAGACTACATTTAAGGTGGTCTGAGCAGCATTTAGCATTGTGTATGACAATACTTGCTGTTACACATAATGGACTGCCATCAAATGCCCTATATAGGGGTACAGCACTTTTGTTACAGAAGAACAGTAAAGTTTGTGAAGTACTGGATGAAAACATCGGTATCAGGATGGATGAAATACCTGTTCATGGTGGGAAACTAACCTGTTCCGGATGGAGGTGGGCATATGTTCAGCTGTTTCTTAGATGGACAACTTCTGATTTTTGTCCGTTAGCTGTCAGGAATGATCACCTACTGTAATAGGACTGGTCTGCATACTCCAGATCAGAGCACTGTGATCTTAAGTTTTTAATCCCAAATACTGCTCAACACAGCCCTCTTCATCTGGAGCACCATTTGTTTCCAACTGTGAACAGAGATTTCACACACGTGGATACTGGTGTTTTGACCCAGGTTTGCTTTTGTTCTCAGTCTGATCATATTACTGTTATTATATATATATCTATATATATATATATAAACATTTTCAAGTGTTCCCAACCACCACCAATTAGTTTAACTTGTTTGTTAACTTGATATTATTTTTTTCATTGCAAAGGAACATTATGAGAAAACTCTAAGTGTCCTAGTTAGTTGTCCTAGTATCTATCCTAGTTAATGTTTTATCAAGTTAACAACTATGCTTTTACTTTTATGCGATGAAATCCTCACAAATAAGATGAATATTTTTTCTAACAATGTTCAACACTCTTAGGCATGCAGAAATCTATCTTTTACACTACTGAGTACAGGTGCTGAAGGTACTCGTGAGATAGATCCATGAGATAACACCATGTTTGCCATCAACTCCAACAACATCCCAGCACCTGGCTACCTTCCATTTTCTGCATGCGTTGTGCTGCGGGTGCAACTTTGCCCAGAAGAAGAATAATGCATTGTTTGTTCCACTGAAGAAGAGGAAAAAACCTTGCATCAGGATTTTGCTTGTTCTTGCTTATCTGAGGCCACAGGATCGGCAGTGTTCTCACTGTGCCCGTTGCCTTTGTGCCCTCCCACCCAGCCACCACCATCTGTTCCCTGGCACTGTCCTCTGCCCCCCATGCAGGGCAGGCCCAGAGTGCTGACACCCTCACACCAGACACACAGTGGGAAGGATTTGTGTGTACGTGGTTTTCTGGTTATCCAAACGTTGCTACATAATCGTTATAATATGTGATAGAAGCTTTAACAGCAAAGCTTGAGCACTTTTCCAAAGCCGAAATTTACCCCTTTTACCCAAAATGAATCACTTAGACACTCTGATACAGTGGAAACCAGTTGAAATCCTTTCTTAATCTATCGTACTCACTGATTTTGTGATAACCTTGTGTACTAAACACGATAAAGAAACGTTAAAGCCTCCTTACATCTTTTTAATAAAAGGTTACCAAAACATACGGTACACATGATGTCTGTGAGAGTAAGCATTTTCACTGAACGCTGAAAGGTGCTATATGGTAAAGTTTAATCTCAGCACTAATTCTGGAACATAGCAAATTATGACGTGTTGTGCCAGTGTGTACACAACAGTACACAACAGGACGAGGTGGTCACAAATAAAACATTGAAAAGCAAAATGTTGTTGCTTTAACTTAGTGAGGTCCTAAATCAAAATCAGGAAAACAACAATGACAACATTTTTAAGATGTACGGCAATAATTGTTAAGATTACCAAATGACAAAAAACATAGAAATGGTGGTTGTAAGCATAGTGAGATATGGTAAAATGATGTTGAATATATGATACACACTTGTGGGCAAACTGACTCAAGGTTTTTGCTTTTAATGAATACGTGTTCCATCCTCATGCTAACAGTAGCAATAAAAGTGTGTGTGTGTGTCACTGTGCGTGCAGCTCAATATGTAATGCTTAGATATATGTGTCCATAGGCGGCAGCAGCTTTCTGAAGAATGGTGCTGAGGCCACTGAACTCATTTTCCATTCCCCTGCTGCAACCCTTGACCTTTGACTTTCCAGGTCAGAATTGCCCCCTTCTTTCCTGTCTCCATCCATCAGGCTCTCAGTCCCAAATGGGGGAGCATCTTTTGCAAGCAACCCACCTCTCATTTCACACCTCTTTTGTTTTAACCTCTTTAGCCATCAAGTCCCGGTGGGAGGGGGTCGGATTTGGTTTATGGCCCTGGTGGCTTATGGGTACTTTTGGGGTGGGGGGGGGGGGGGTGGAAGGTGGGGCTACAAATCTCAGACTAGCACCTAAAGCTGTCAGTGATGCCCTGGGGCCCGCAGGCGTCAGCCAGCACGGTCACCTTGGATTGGTGGACGAATTAGATCAAGGCACACACTCAAACACACACACACAAACACATACTAAGGCCAGATAGCAAACAGAGAACATCTTGCCATTGCTAATACAAATCCCTACCACACACACAGACACATACATGCATACACATCAACAGGCGAGCAAACACTTAGGTTGCCCCTCGCTCCCTCTTCCACGCGCACCTCCCCTCCCTGTCAGAAATGCAATTAATATTCTGGAGAAGAGGGGAGTAGCATGTGTTTACACAGATTACTGCAGACTTCTTCTTCTCCTCCTTTCTTTCTCATCCCCAACAAGCCCCCCCACCCTCAATCTGGGAGGTCTCCTTTTACTCCCAGTTTGCTCTTGGCTGAGTAGAGCATGATAACCCGATCGAGATGATTACGCCGTGTTTGTTAATGAAACGGATGCCTCTTCGCCCAGGTTAGAGAGAATGTGGAGCTGCTCCCCCTACTCATCATCACCGGCGTCCCCCCGCTGCGTTCAGAAGCCCCCCGCCGTGGGGCACCTAAGTGAGTTGTCGGTCAAGAGGGTGGAGTTGAGTAAATTGTGCAGGTGGAGAGATGGAGGTGGAGATTGAGAAAGGAGGTGTCAGAGTGTCAGTGGGATGGTTCAATGCCCCCTCTCAGTCTGGGGTCACTATCCACCTTCCCACTCACCCAGTCTCCCACTTTGTGGCAGCTGTGTGGGAAGTGCATCCTTCACAAGAACTGCAGGGAGTAGAGGTGGGTGATAGCACGTGTAAATGTGTGCATATAAATGTGTGTGTATGACTGGGTTGTAGTTTTGATTACACAAACATTTCCAAAGGGCAGAGGTGCTGTGAAGAATCCAACCTGACCGCCAGAACCTCTACGAGCTCCGTCAGTCTACAGAGCAAGATGATGCCATTCTTTCCCTTTGTCATACATCTCATATGATAACACATACATTCAAAGTCCTTTTTCCTTCTCACTATGTGATGACGTTCAACTGCCACATGTCGCTGTATGATGATGTCATTCATCAATTCAATTAATTTTTATTTATATAGCGCCAAATACAACAAATGTCATCTCAAGGCACTTAAATAATAAAGTGCAATTCAAGCCAATTGGAATTCAATTCATTGTAATCATAATTTTTATAAAATAATCCAATTTGCATGGTTAATTTTAGATATTAAAAATATATGTGGTTTAGGCTACAAAAGAAGATATTGTTAAGTGTTTCACGTTTTAATACTTATGGGATTCGCTTCCCATCTTGTTGTGTTAATGCTGTCTTGTGAAAAAAAACGAGGAAAAAAACCCAGCCTGGTGAGAAAAGCCCAATCTCAGGATTTCTACATGTTACATGTGTTGAGCCTTGACTGTTGGAGCTGAAACTCAGCGAGGGACTGTTTGATATAAAGGAGCTACTTGAGCGGGTATACAATACCATGAGGCCAGTCCAGATGTAAACTGCCAGAAAAAGAAATAGTTGACCTTTTAAATGATTTAACTTACTGTCTGGCTAGTGCAATAACAAGAACCCAAAATCAGAAAAAGACACAATGGTATGGATAATATAGATTTTAAAAAACGCAGTGATTCCTCCTGTTTTTTTTATTATTTTCATTTCATTATGGACAGTATGAATCCAAGATATTTCTTGTTATGTCTGTTGAACTTAATTCATTTACAATATACATCTTTTTTTACACTGGCTGCCTGTCAATCAGAGGATATACTTTAAAGTTCTGATGCTGGTCTATAAAGTTCTGAATGGCCCAGGACCAGAATATATCAGTGACCTCCTGACCCAGTATGAACCTTCCAGACCCCTCAGGTCATCTGGATCCGGTCTTCTATCAGTTCCCAGAGTCAGAACCAGACATGGAGGAGCTGCATTCAGCTTCTATGCTCCACATGTCTGGAACAAACTCCCAGAAAGCCTCAGATCAGCTGAAACACTTAGTGTGTTTAAGTCCAGGTTGAAGACACACCTATTTTCAGCTGCATCTGAATAAAGCTCCAAATCTGAAGCTGGAGTTTCAAAACTTAATCATATTTTAACTACTGATTTTATCTATTTTTCTTATTTCTTTCTTTTTTGTTTAAAATTTAAATCATGCGGGGCAGTCGGTGGCGTAGTGGGTTGAGCAGGCGCCCCATGTACAGAGGCTATAGTCCTCGCTGCAGCTGGCCCCGGTTCCAGTCCCGCACCGAGCAGCCCTTTGCTGCATGTCTCCCCCCTCTCTCTGCCCCCTGCTTCCTGTCTCTCTCCAACTGTCCTATAATTAAAGGCATAAAAAGCCCCAAAAAATATTTTAAAAAATAATAATAATTTAAATAATGCTTTTTATTTCTACTGTTTTAATGTATCTGTAAAGCACTTTGAATCGCCTTGTTGTTGAATTGTGCTATACAAATAAACTTGCCTTGCCTTTCCTTTTTTGCATTCTAGGTCTGTAATTCCTACCCAGAAATGTTGGAACATTAAAGCTTTTACACTTTGTAATGCTGTTATTTCTTCTTACAACATTTTTAAGAGGGTCTGGCACCACCTGTAACAAGTAAATAAGTGTTTCTTATATTATTTGACTAATTCTTTCAGTAAACACATCTTAAAGTGTAAATTATAGTTGCATTTTTGTTTCAAAATTCACTACACATCCAAGCAGGCCAGTCCAGTATCTTTATGCTCTTCTTCTACAATCATGCCTTTGCAGTGTATGCATTGTTAAACTTTGCTGTCTTTTGTTATGATGGACATCCTTAAAGTCTCTGCTTTCCTGCATTAATGCTGCAATGGCTTTGATGGTCCATCCTAGATGTCTCAAGGAACAGAGAGGTCAGTAACGCCTCTGGACAAGGTTGATGTAAGGCTTTTTCTTTTCCATTATGAAAGTTTAAGCAGCATTTATAAAGGTAATAACTACACATTATAGTGCTTGACAAAAGATTCCCCTTGGAGTCCTTAATTCATTTGACATCATGATCTGATCCAGTGCCATCTGAGGGACTGGAAATCACAAGGCTTCATCTTAAGCTTTCACCAGGGACGTTGCTAGGCATACAGTTGTACGGGGGGCCAGGCCCCCAGCCAGAACCCCACCACCAACACTGCCTTACCGTATGCAGGAAATGAGCCTGCACTGGATGTATCAGAACGTTTATTCAAATTTGCATGAACTTCAACAGGTTTAACAGAGCTATAGGCTATCTAAGCAAATAAAACACTTTTGAGGTCAGCCATTTAGCTTTTCAATTCCATATCCTCCTCCAACACTTTGCTCCTCATTCTCTGTTACAGTAACATGAAAAAAAACACGACATAATGCCTAATATAGTTTAGTAAATAGGCGGAATAGGCGTTTTTCATATATACCATGGAACCAGACACTGTTTGAGCCTAAATGCAAACACTAGCCCCTTTCACACTGCGACCCGCTACCTTAGAGGGTCCAAATTGCACCTTCGACCCACGTCGAGCAATGTGAACGCTTGGCGTGTTGGTGACCCGTGTCGCCTGAAGCCGAGTTCAGGGGGCGTTGCCTAGTGGCAGAGCGTCACACGAAACACATAAAATGCTGGGCGTGTACAATGATGTAGGCACAAGCCATGCGTCGGAGGTAGGGTTAAATACACCTGTCTGCATCAAATTTTTCAAACAAACGATGGCGGGACACCTTGAGAACTCGTTTTTGCAATTGTATATGCAGTTCATGGATATGTTACTTTACGGTGCGTCTTGCTGCGTGGGAAACCGCGCTCTCCCATCTTTCTCGCCAGCCCTTCCAGCAGAGGTCCATCCTTCACCGTCCCCGACATGTGGCGGTAAATAACGTCCTCTGCTCAGGGGCTGAGGAGCTCGCGGACCTCCTTGTCTCCCCAGTTGGCCATCTTCAAAAATGTCTCAAACTTGATGTAGGCTAAAACAGAGTAAAACTTGTCCTCACCTGTCGCTGTTGTTCTGAATCAGCTGTCCATCCTGTCCGACCCGCGTCGATTGCGTTCACATCAAACTCGGCTCGGCAAAAAGACTAGGGTCCGACGCAGGTCGAAAGGCGAGTCGAGTTGACGCGGCAGCCCGGGTCGGCAGTGTGAACGCAACAGCGGACACGCTAAATTCGCGAATTAAACGCGGGTTATTCGGCAGTGTGAAAGGGGCTATTGTGTATTTGGCATGGGCGTCGACACAACAGAAAACAAATCTCTCACCTCCCTCCACGTCATTCTCAGTTCTCCTTGCTGCTTCTCTGTCCCTGACTCTCCTCTGTGAGAATTTCCTTATGTCCATGACCACGATGACGTAGTGGTTCATACAGCCTACTACGCTTTTATTGGCAAAATGTGTGGGCTACTATCCGCTGATAAAAGACGTGCAGGCCACAGTATCTCTGCTAACTCTGATTTCGCGTGCTTCGCGTCACACACGGTCCATTCGCTGAACATGCACAGACGCACCCAAAGCCTGCGAATACAACCTCTTCTCTTCACTCTTTGGTAGACCTGTGCAGCTTTGGCTAAAGTAGGTTACGTGGTTGAAATAGGGAAAATGTTATTCTTCCTTGGCACATCAATCTTAGCGTAGTCTGAAGGATGTATATGGGAATTTTTAGCGGGGCACGTGTCCTGGCTTTCACCCTTACCCTTCACACATTGAAATTCCTCCAGATGACTTTGATTATTTAATGATATTATGCACTGTATTGGGATGACATGCCGATCTTTCAATTTCAGTCTTTCAAAATTTCAATGATTTTTAAACCCAAGATTCTCTGTCGATCGTTGCTCCTCAAAACCTCAGCCATTCGTAAATACTGTTTTGGATTAAGTAATCATAACAATCACCTGTCTACATGTCTACAGTTGTATCAATCAACCTGGCTGGTAATAGCAGTATATTCATAGCTGACTTGATCTAGGAATGCTCCAACATGAAGTAAAAGCCCTTGGGCGGCAAGAAATGCAATGATCCGTCAACTTGGTAACCTGCAGATCTTGAAAAAATGTCTCCAGGTTAAAAAATTAAGAAAGGAAAATGTTTCATTTTAAACATCCATTAGGGTTTAGACACATGCTCTTTACTTTTTTAGTTGTTTGGATGAATGACTCCTAAGCAAGAGTGCTTCAACAGTTCCCAACAATGTAGGTGGATAAATTCACTAAGAAAAAGTAATATTGACATGTATATAATAGTGGTGCAACGGATCATCATTGATCCGTGATCCGTTCGGATCAATTATTTCGGTTCGGCACACACATGATCCGCGGATTGATTTATGAAAAAAAAAAATTGTGCGCATGTTCAGTCCTCACACAGCCGTTACCATTCCTGCTAGTTCCAGGGACAGAGCTGCTTTCCACGCTCTGGGTAAAAGTCTGCAAAAGTTCCCTCTTCAATAAGCAAACAGTCCTATGGCTCGTTTGTGATTTATTGTCCTCAGCGTACAACATGTAGAACAGTGGGCATGGAAAATAAAAGTAGGCTAGACTTCGGTGACTACTGTAACGATAACTGCTGCCTCTGTCTGTTTCCATATACTCGCGCTGCCCACAAACCTGTCGCCTAGGTTACCACACAGACATAACACGTAGCTGACATAGCGATAGCTAACATAAAGAAAACCCCTAACCTGCAACACAGTGTGGTCATGGCGAGCGGAGGAACAGAAGAGCTTCAACGCCCCATGTCATTTAAATCCCCTGTTTGGGAGCATTTTGGCTTCCCTGTCATATTTAATGAAGAAGGAAAGAGGTTGGTGGATAAAACCGTGACGCTGTGTAGGCACTGTGGCACAAGAAAGCCACACAACAGTGGAAACACATCGAGCATGGCCACGCATTTGCAGCGACATCACCCCGGTGTTTCACCGACAGGAGTGAAACCGAAAGCGGCTCAACAACCGCTCATCACCGCGGCATCTAAGCAGCCCCTTCCTTCACAATCCGACCGGGCTAAAGCGATCACAAACGCTATCGGTGTGTTTTTATGTTGCACTTGAAGTAGTTTTTCTTTGATTATGTTGAAAAGAAGATGTTAATTGTGCACTTTAAGTTGATTTTATATATTTCAATTTAATAATTTAAAAGTGTTAATAAACAAAAAGACAAAACATGTTTATTTGTCTTTTTTTTTTTTTTTTGTTTGCTGATCCGAAAAATGATCCGATCCGTGAGATTTTTGATCCGTTGCACCCCTAGTATATAATATTGTAAATTACTGCTTAAAAAGATACTGTGATGTTAATCTTCATCATACTGTACCAAACAACTACCAGTCACAACAGGCCAACTGTACAGGACCCACCTCCCAACTGCAACTATGGCATTTATATTCTAGTACATTTGGAGTACCCTTTATCCCATTAAAACTTATGGCACCGTCTAAATATGGCCACAGGTACACTCATAGGTTTATTTGAGGTGTAAATGTGTCAAACCCTTGTTACCTAAATTATGGCATTCAATACTAAGGAGATTCAGGGAAATACTTAAATACTGACCTCAAAACCAGCCAATAGGAACCAGTGGTTTCCAAGGAAAAATGTCAAAGTAAATAATTAATTAAATATCAACATATAAAAACATATGAAAGCTATTGTCAAGCTATTGGGAATTATATGTTGAATAAACATCAGGACAGACAATGAAGGTATTATTTGATGATGTTTGTCAGGAAGCAAATAAACAAAGCTAAGCTGGAGCCACTGATGGCTGGAAGGGAATTCTGTGGCTGTGCTTCCTGTGCGCACTACAATGACAAACTGACCCTTTCAGATGTTTACATTCATTTGAATGTGCCAAGAATTTGCTTTGACTTAGTTCTTTGTTTTTACATAGGAACTGGCTAATATTGGAGAAAAAAACATCTGCATTTCAGCAAATGTTTCAATGCAGGACAAATTATGGTTTTGATGATCAGCAGGAAATCTAACAGGACCCAGTGCTGGTCTGCGCAACAGACTAATATCGGCTTCATATATCCCTGTAACCCTTGCTGGCATCCAGCCTGGCACAGAGCCCCATGACTTGTCTGGACACATAAGCTAAGTGGCCAGTCGGACCCTCAGTCCCACGTCAACACAGTGCTCCCCTGCCTGGGCCAAGCCATACAACTCAGCGGTAAATTGACACCAGTCTTACAAAGGGCAAGAGGAAAAGAAATGTGTGGTGTGAATATTGTAATGTTGACCTTTCTAATAACTCAGGCAGGACATAACCAGAATCCTGGTTGAGATAATTGATTTAATACAACTGCTTTTGGATTCTGATTCATCCTTGCAATGACAGGAAAAATAAATCTGTTCCATTTTTTCCTCAAAGGACTTCATCATCACTGACTTTTTGTGGTTTAAGTCTTTTGCCTATCTTCAACAAAGTCAGACCTTGTATGCACAGTGATAAGTTGAGGCTCTCTGATAAGATAAGGAAGAACATCTGTGGGCATTAAAGTTGACATATAATGCCTATTTTTTACAATTTATAATTACTTTCTGAAGTCTTATTGAGATATATGAGACAGGCATTTTTCAAAATATCTGTTGGTTTAAGCAAGTGCTCACCCTGCCCTTATGTTGAGATGAGCAGTTGTTTATTCAAATAGATAAATATAAAATGGATAAATGACAAACAAAACCCTGACAAATTACTTCTCAGATGCTTCCATTTCCCTGCTCTGAAGTTCAGGCTCTGAGAGTTGGAACTGATCCCTCTTTGTGGCTCCGTTTCTTCAGTCCAGCGTTGAATTGGACCAAGTTGTTAAAACAGTCTTAACAGTGGTTGCTGCACACACACAGTCTTTTGCTAACTATTGCCAGAACATTACCCTCAAATATAATTTATCAGCTGGGCTCTGATATCCTTTGAGGCTGGGGATTAGGGATGGGAATCGAAAACCGGTTCTTGTTGAGAACCGGTTCCCAGTGTTTCAATTCCTTGCAATCGTTTTGCAGTTTTGCAAACGATTCCCTTATCGATTCCAGTGGGTGCGAATGACATCCAGTGCAGAAAGCAGTTAACAGTAAACATGGCGCAGTACAAACGCTCGAAAGTTTGATTACACATCCCTAAAAAAGACGACAACAGGGCAACTTGCAAAGTGAATATTTCACCAAAGGGAGGAAATACTACCAACATGCAATAACTATGAATGAATGTCGCGTTTTCGATCTGCTCCGGACTAACGTTGGTGAAACTCAACCCAGCAGCAGCAACGTTAGCATGTCCTCGGCTAACACTGCAGGTAACTAACTAACACTGCCTATCATGTTAGCACCATTTGCCTCATTGTAAAAGCTGCTGTTAGTAACGGTTAAGGTTAAATGAATGCCTTCTCAGGCATTACATTTAGATGAAATCATGAGAGACAGAGCCTGACTGGCTCAGAGCCAGAGGCTGGTGGTACTACCCCCAGTTCACCTCTACCTCCAGCTTCTCCTTTCACCAGAGCAGGAAGAGTTCAATTACCCAGGCCATGATAGACCAATGTGGACCTCACCGTTGTTGGGTTTGTAAGGTCATGACTCGTGTTAGTTCTAAACTAAACAAAGTTGATGCTAATCGACCGGTTTTCCCCCAAATGAGAATCGATAAGCGAATCGATAAAGAACCGAATTGTTAAGCAGAATCAAAAATGGAATTGGAATCATAAAAATCTTGTCAATTCCCATCCCTACTGGGGATGGACGTAAGATGCATACTCCTCAACATTTCTATGAAGCTGGCTTCATCAGTCTTCTGAGTTAGATGAAAGCAGATGGAGGCTCAGAGGTGGAGGCTCAGCGGAGTAGACAGAATGAACTTGAAGAATGACTCAAGTGACTAAATTTGAATTTACATTTACATTACTATTTAGAGCCCCAGTGTGTTTTTGGGGAGTTTTACACTTGCTGGTGACTTCAGACATCCTAAGTAATATAACATGTTCCCTTTAATATTTCAAATAGTTTGATGAATGAGGGTACATACTATTCACTTCATCGTTTTCATAAATATAGTTAAAATGTTACTGTTTTCTAGAAACTGACAAGAATTTTTAATTGTGACCGTTGTCTTTAGATTTGTTTTTAGAAATCAGCTTTTAGCTTTCAAATTTTGTTTGTGAAGAATTTTAACTTAACTATTTATTGCATGCATGCATATGCCATTGTATAATTTATTATATTTATAATCATAATATAGTTTCAAATTTAACAATAGAAACAAATTGGATAATTTTTTTATAAATTGTCATTGGTTTAGCTTCAATAATGTATTTGGATGATTTTGTCTATCAAATACATAATGCATTTAACATATTCTGAAAGTGATTGTTCAGTCTCCTTTCCTTTGTATGTGTTTGTATGTGTACGTCTCAGCCTTTATACTGGCCATATTACCTACTTGAAACATCCATAAACCCCTCTCACCGCAGAGATATCTCAAGTCCACCATATTTTCTGCAATGTTTGACAAACCGCCAGTAAGACTGCCGTACTCGTGGTGCACAGCAGTACAATGCTGATGTGTCATCTAATTTCACATCACACTGTGCTACTACAGAAAGGGAGGAAGAGAGGAGAAAGCCCAAGGATCGGACAGTGTGGAGGGTACGAAGAAAGAATGGAAACTGGTAAAAGAGAGGGGGGTTGCAGGGGGAAAGAAATCTCTGTCTCAGCAAAAGTTTTCATTAAAATTTTGAGACAAATGATCTCTGTGTCCTTCTCCTGAAGCTGCCTGGGGCGTCATGCTATTTCTATGCAAATAACAACCTCACGCCTTTGCTCCTATTATTTCTGCTGGAGTTGCTGCAACATGACCCAAGAGAGAATGGGAGGGAAGAAGGAGACAGAGGAGGAAAGCGAGGGAGGGTGAGTAAGGAAGGGTAATATGGAGTGAGAAAGAGAAATAAGGAAAGAAAATGCTGTAAAGGAAGAAGAAAGAGGGAGGGAATGATAGAGAGGAGGAGGAGGGCGGAGGAGACAAGCCATACAAGCAGTGTGTGTGTGTGCTTGTGTGTGTCTGTGTGTATGCACACGATAGACTCACTGAAGTGTGAAAATATATAACACTTGGAAAGAGAGAGTGGAGAAGAAGGAGAGAGATCGAGGACTAAGAACAACACAAAGACACAACTATAATTTGTTTGGAGGCTGCCTTTCTTGTAATATATGACACCCTCAGCACGGGTGCTTCCTCACCACGCACTATTGTTTAACCATATAGCACTTACAACACTATCAGGACCAGTCCATCACACACACACACACACACACACACATACAGTGCACACATCAGGAGTTACATACTGGACCACTCCACAACTGCAGTGTGCCACAAATGAGAAACTGTGAAAACTGAAGCAGCAGACACATGTTGTAAATATTAAACTGTGCAGGAGGTAAAAGTATGCATTCAGAGGAATTAATAGAACTTCATTTTATTCTTTATAAACCTTTTTTTTAATAAAATGTTTTGTAGTGATCGTTTTTGTTCAAATAATTTGAGAAATGTATGTCATTTAATTATTTTCAAAAGTTGAGCTCGTGAAAACCAAGCAAGACCATGGTAAGGGCATACATAACACTATCCACAAGCAGGGAAGCGCCTTTGTGAGTGGAAAAGTAAGGGACGTTTCTGTCCTACGATTGCTGGGCTGTGACCAGGGAGCATTATACCCGCGGCACACACTCACTAGACAGGTTGACTTTTGGTGACAGTAGGCTCATCTCATTTATCTAATCTGAGTCCTTTCATCTCGCCACCTGCGACCCAGAAATCAATCTCAGCAACATATATTGAAGGATATTTTCAGTTTCTGAAATGCACCGGAAGAGAGAAGACAGGAGGGAGGTGGCTTTGCCTTTAAAGGGAGCTATACAAAAAAAATGTCTTTGGTATCCATGATGTCAAAAAGGGGCATGACACATCAATCCTTTACTGTAAATTGAATTATAAATATTGTTTACATTGTCACAAACAACCTTACTCTGCCAGAAATAAAGATGAACTGGAGATAGAATAAAGTAGTAGACTGCCTCAAAACAACAGTTATATAATACACTTTATATTCAATGTACGTTGGTTTAAAATAACGGCTCTGAAGCAAGGATGCTTTTTTCTTTCTTCAGTACCTGATACCTCCATGCCCTCCCTTTGTGCCTTTTCTTACCTCCTCTAAGATCTGAGGGGAGGGTTGACCAGATGAGTCAAGGATGTACAAACTGAAAAAAGGCATAAGGGGAGGAGGTGACGACTACTCTGTTGATTGGTGTTTGTTTGCTAAATTCAACAGCTGTTGCCATCATGGGAGGGGCAAACACACTCTCGTCAAAGAAATGTTCACTGGACGTTATTTGTGCTGATGGAGAAAGATAGATGGCGGATGACATTAAGGTCATGTGACTGTTTTTCATGTGAGACGCTTTTGAGACTAGTTAAATGCCATATAAATGCCTGAAAATGAAAATGCACATACTGGTTACATTAATAGACATTAATTGACTTTGAAATTAGGTAATGGTTTGATGAGTACAGATATTTTCATATTCAATATTCGTTAATGATCTACATGACACATTCCTAACACATTTTTTTACCCTCACCAATGCATGTGCATCATTGTTTCAAAAACCCATAAACTTCATGAACTGTTAAGTTGATCATTCAATTGTCAAAAAAATGTATTGGCAATTATTTCGTTAATTTATTTATTTTTTTTGTTAAAGTGTGAACAGATGAAGCAGCAGAAGCCTTACAAAACTTTTTGAGTGCACAGACTGTTTATACAGGGAGGCTTTCTGCTGGAGATGCACTCTTCCAGATAGAAATTTGAGGGAGGGGTGCAGAGAAATGTTCTGCCGAAAGCATGTAGAAATTTCTACAATTTGTAAAGCTTCATCTCTTTAACACAATGTTGTGTGGATTTGTGTTGATGAGTATTGTATCTATATGTTAGGGATGAGAATCGAGAACCAGCTCATGTGCACGCTTCGTATTTTGGCTCAGAGTGTTTCAAACAAGTCTTTGAGGCAGAAGTGCTCCAAAGTTTGGTTATATTGGTGCACTTCTGCAGCGCACCACCTCGTGACAGGGATCCCCCAAGGTTCAGTACTGGGACCTCTTCTCTTTGCCATATACACTACCTCACTGGGCCAGATCATCCGATCACATGGCTTCTCATACCAATGTTATGCTGACGATACCCAGCTCCATCTTTCATTCCCAAATCATTCCATTCTCAGACTGTCTCTCTGACATATCTAAATGGATGAAAGTCCATCACCTCCAACTGAACCTCTCTAAAACTGAACTGCTTGTCTTCCCAGCCAAACCAACCATACACCACAGCATCTGCATCCAAGCTGAATCCCTATCTCTTGCTCCATCAAAGGAAGCTAGAAACTTGGGTGTCATGATTGATGACCAACTAACCTTCAACTAACCTTCATTTCCTCCGTTGCTCGATCGTGCCGCTTTGCATTGCTAAACATAAGAAAGATCAGGCCATACCACACCCAACACGCCACCCAGCTCCTGGTGCAGGCCATGGTCATCTCCCGCCTTGACTACTGCAGCGTTCTCCTAACTGGTCTCCCAGCCTGTGCTGTGAAACCGCTGCAGATGGTCCAGAAGGCGGTGACGTGTCTGGTTTTCGATCAACTGAAAAGAGCACACCTCACCACTCTTTTCGTTGAGCTCCACTGGCTACCCTTAGCTGCCCACATCAAATTCAAGTCACTGATGTTAGCCTACAGAGTGCTATTGTTCCATCGTGTGTCGTTCCAAGATGGTGGAACGAGCTTATTAACAAAAAGCTTTGATGTTATATCCTCATTTGTAAGTCGCTCTGGATATATGCTAAATACATAAACATAAACATCTGGAGCTGCTCAGGCATATAGCACATTGGACCTATTCTGAGGTCAGAACCCTGGCCAATCCATGGTCTTGGTTCTTTCCTTGGGTCCAAATCAAAGTTGGTATTGAGGGCCTCATCAAGGGTCTCCCGGGGCGTCACACCTTAGTCTGGGCCTTGTGGGCCGTGCTTTATCTAGTGTCCGGACACGTAGTTTTGATCTGGTCGGCAGGAGCAGTTTGGTTCATGGGACCCCAACTCTGACCCCAACTCCGATTGCATAATGAAGGAGAGGAGCGAGTGCAGTTGTCTATCAGTGGCCTCTGCCCGCTCTTCCTCTTACTAAAGCAAAATTCACTGAGGCCTACGTGCCTCCCATTTTCAGTATAAATGTCTCTTGAGGCAGAACTGGACCCATCCCATGAAAAGTGCTCTAGCTTGTAGGTGGTCAGTGGATACCCACTGAGTAAATAGACATCTGATTCCATAGTAATATTCAAATACATTTTTCATGACTTTTATAAGCAAATACAAATACAATTTTTTTTAAGTCTGTCAGTTTCCTGTCAACACCGTCAGATCTTCATCAGCACCGTCAGATGTATGTTTTTGTAATTTTTTGGAGAAAAAACACATTCTTTCTTCAGTTTTTGTTGCTTAAGTGATAAAGGATCATCAGATCTACATCCTCTTGTGTCTTATTCACTTAAGGATTTGTTTTCTTTCGTGGCAAAATAAAAGATAAAGTTTGAAAATGCAATTTTTTTAAATTTGTGTATTCATAACAGTGTGAAATTAAGCCTTCAGTTTATATATTATATTTTATTGCATATCAGAGTAACACTATTACAACATACATCAGAACTTAAGATTCTTGTTGGGCTATTATAATTATAGAATTATACACTTTTAGTGTCTCTGATGGAGTTGACACAAATCAAGTTTTTAAGGTTAACATGTGAATTTGTTAAAAATGTCTTTTAACCTCCAGTCTGCACCTTTACATGGTTAAATAGCACAGATCTTTATCTACATGAATATATAACTCTAATCAATATAGTGTAAATTTTCAAAAAAAGTTTTTCATAAAGTGTTTTGTCCCAACTCTCAAGATTCAGTGATCTGTACATATCCACAATTGTGGGAGCAAGCGAAAAAGCAGCATACGGGTCAGCAGAAAAATACAACCTCTCACCAGGAGACACACACTCATTTGCACAGCAGAAGCAAATGTTCCTGAATATTTGTCTACACATTCATACAGCGTGTAACCCGTTGATGTTCCAAACACTTTTCCAATGGGGTGGGTGGAAAATATCGGCAAGAAGCCTTCCAAAACAAATGTTGCGGACATTGGCATACTCACGTGCCACTACAACAAATCATCTCTACAACAACTCAGGACTCCAATGTGTGTGTGAAAAAATGGCATTTAGTGAACTTTGAGCTTGTTAAATGTTCAGGTCAGAGTCCCAAAATGAACTAATTTATAGTCATTGCTCATGTCAAGATTTTTTTTTTCAGATTTAAAATGTTATATTAACAAAAGAAGAAGAACCCAAAAAACAACACAAGACTGCAGGAAATATTAAGGAAAAGAAAGAAATACACTCTTTACAACAATACTAAGATAAGCTAGACTTTTTGGCCACTGTAGCAAAGAGGCAGGATGATTTTCCTATATGTGAGTGGTGATACTGCACAGTTTCTGCAATTTGAGATGGTTTGATAGATGATCTCCTAATCTTGAATACATTTTTGTATAATTCCCCATGTTTACACATTCCAATTATTTAGCTCATTATGAATTTTATTTGGTAATGAAGACTTATTTGAGAAAGAATATTTCTAGATAGCCTTATATATCAAGTTTTGTTATTTTATCTTTGCGAGTGTCACCAGCAATGGTTACAGCCAGGGTTCACATGGTTTGTCTTCTGGTGCATTTTCTGTGTAATTAAGTTAATATTACTTTCTGGCTAAAAAAAACTGTGCAAGCTGGTAAAATTAATCTTTCTTACCTTATACAGACTGTCCAGACTTTGTAGGTTTCGGCTAATCCCTAATGGAAATGGATTCAAAGGTTTTTCTGTATTTGTTGGTCCATCTGTAATACCACTAATGATCTGTAGATGTGGCGTCAAAAACTGCAATTTGAAACTATATGTGTTCACTTTTTTTAAATTAGATGTTATGTGCGACCAGTTTTCACTCCGTTTTACCTAGTTTTACTCTTAGTTATTTTTATAGATTTTCTGTAGCAGTACAATTTTCACAATCTTTATAACAAGCCAATGGCCACATTTGTCCAGTGTTGAGCCAATATGAATGTAGAGTGCGTAGAATGCTGTCTCAACAATTTTATTGGGGGAGTGCTTGTGAGTAAAAAATAAATAAAATAGTTTAGACAAAACCTCTGAAAAAAAGTTGATGTTTTGTTGAAATGTCTTAAGTAATGTGTGAGCAACCCCTTTCAAACCTCTAAAGAAAATAAAAAAAAATAAAAGCTTTGCAGTGAAGATTTTTACAGTAAGATATTGATTATTACAACATGCGATTGGATAATTTAGTGTTTGAGCCCTTAACTTGGGATGTTAAATCAGTGTAAAACTTGTGCATCATACTCAGGTGAGCTACAGATCATGACTTGAATGGATTCACTGTGAGAACTACAAAACCCCAAACAGAAAGAACAGTGTCTTGGTAAATAAAATGTATTTTCTGTTATTACATACTTAGACTGCAGCATTTATGCATTATTACATCTGAATTCATTACATTACAATACCTTTCCTTAGAGTATTTCTTTGAAAAGTTGTTTTACAACACTGTTAACTTTAATTATCTTCTCTCTGTCTTGCTTACTGTCTGTCTTGCTCACTTTCATTCTCTTCTTTGGTTTTCATAAACAATTTCCAGAATAACAATAATGTTGTCTTCCTTGTATAGAAAGGCTATACCGTCTTGTGTAAACAAGTCGCTGCATTTGTATTCAAATAAACCGGGATTTACCATATTTCTATCCACAGATGATGTCAAAAAATGAATATTGATAAATGGCAGCATGTCTAAGGCCTACAGACGCTGTTCAATCTCTCCCGAGAGCTGACTTTTTATGTAGTTGTTCTGTAAAACATGTTGGGCATAAAACTGTTTTCAATAAACCTATATTATTTATATTCATTAGTTATTAGTGGCATTCATATAGATGCCTTTTCTATAATTAATAAACAATCAAATTTCATGACCCTATTGAAATGATGGAATTCAAGCATCATTCAAATTTATTCATCAAGAGCACACGTCACTACCCCCTTTATCCATCCTTAATCCGTTTGGTATACCCCTTTGGTTCTCTACAGTGTTGCATTAGGATGGAGCCTATCCAAGCTGATGTTGACAGAGGTGCAATCAATGCTCAACGTGTTGCTGGTTACCACCAGGATTGACACTAAATTAAATACACACATGGTTAACTATGGTTAACTTTTAATAATAAATAAACCTCAAAAGCATGCCTCTGAATTGTGTGATAAAACTAAAGCCCGTAGAAATAAAAAAAAATAAAAACTGCAGGCACAGAGATAACATGTAAACTCGACACAAAAAGATCCAACAGATGAGCAGATTGGAACCAGCAACCTTCTGCTTTGAAGCAACTGATGCTAATGACTGCATCACTCCCTGCAACATAGATAGATAAATACTTTATTAATCCCAATTTGGGAAATTGTTTTGTTGCAGCAGCATACAGTAAAGATATGAAAACAATTAAAGTAGTAAAAACAAGCAAATTGAATAGAATAAAATAAATACAAAATAAAATAAAATAAATAAAAATAGTGAATAAACATTCGCTATGTACAAATCTACAGTATTTTTATTTATTTTTTTATTGTTATTGTTTTTTAGGAGAGACTTCAAGCCTGTTGAGCTTGAAGTTCTCTTCCAGTCAGAGGGGAGGTGTTGTATATGGTGATGGCTGCTGGTAGGAAGGGTTTCCTGAAACGGTCCTTGTGACAGCGGAGCTGGATGAGCCTGTTGGAAAAGGAGCTCCGCTGTCCAACCAGCAGCTGGTGGAGAGGATGGGTGGGGTTATCCATGATGGATAACAGTTTGTTCAGTGTCCTCCTCTCCACCACCAATACCTCCAGGTACCTGTAGTCCTCCACCACTGCAACGTCCTCTCCCAGAACGCACAGAGGCTTTTTATGTAATGTAAGGCTACATTTATGTAAATCCGTAGCAATATAGAGATAAATGCAATCTACAAGTACTTGTAATGTCAACACACCAAAAGTGGTACACGGCGTTCAGTTTAGCGGAAACAGACGTGTAAACTTTGGTTCCTAGTTCCTACATCCTTTAAACATGGCTACTAAAAAATTAATCGCCGCGGTGTCCGCCCACCAGATATTGTAGTAGTTTTATTTTGGATTTTATTTAGAATTTATTTTATTTTTCACAGCTGCCTCTGCTATTCCTGCTCTTCTCAGGTGTACCTAATGTAGTTTTACATCATTTGTAACGTGATGTATATCTTGTATAACAAATTGTAAATAACAACACGTTTATTCGTGTCCCTGCCCTCTCTTTCCTCCTTTGTTCTTTTTCGCGGGGGTGCTGCACAGCCGCGGGGCCTTTAAAAATTGAACATTCTAAATGTGACGTCACGAGCGAACAAAGCTACCAAAGCAAATTCTCAAGCGAAGCTTCTCCAGCTACCTCCGCTACCAGGTAGCGTAGGTCACCCTGGGTGTACACGCAGCATTAGAAGTTGGTGTGCGTCATCTTCATTAGCTAAACTTATCAACTTAAGAACATATCCAGAATTAAGGGTTTCATGTCCCAAACAGATCAGGAGAAGCTGATTCATGCTTTCATCTCCAGCAGACTTGACTACTGTAACGGTCTTCTGACTGGACTCCCCCAAAAGAGTCTCAAACAGCTGCAGCTCATTCAGAACGCTGCAGCCCGAGTTTTAACCAGAACAAAGAGATCACATCACATCACCCCAGTTCTCAAGTCTTTACATTGGCTCCCGGTCAGATACAGAATAGATTTTAAAGTTCTGCTGCTCGTCTACAAATCACAGAACGGTTTAGGTCCAGAATACATGAATGACATGCTAGCAGAGTATAAACCCAGCAGAGCTCTGAGATCTACTGACTCAGGTCAGATAGTGGAGCCCAGAGTTCAGACTGGAACCGGTGAAGCAGCTTTTAGCTGTTATGCTGCACACAACTGGAACAAACTACCAGCAGAACTGAAATCAGCCCCAACTGTAAGCACTTTTAAATCCAGGTTAAAAACATTTCTCTTTCGGTGTGCGTATGGTTGAGTTTATATCTTTCTTTTTCCCCTCTTCTTTGATTGCTTTTAACTGTGTTTTTAATTTTTATTCTATTTTTTTTTCTCTTTAAATTGCTGCTTCATGCTGTTCTTTTAAATGCCTTGTCTTTATGTAAAGCACATTGAGTTGCCTGTGGTATGAAATGCGCTGTATAAATAAAGATGTTGGTCAGCTACTGCTAAACAAATAAGCAAACAAAAAAAACATGGTTATTTATGGTAATAATTGTTCTTTCTGGTCTAAACATTTGCTAAATTAAATACCTCCAATTGAGATTAAAATAATTGATTTGTGTGCAAATTGTAAGTGTGAATGAGTTTGTACTCATAAGCCTATGCCAAATTTCAGTCACATTTCCAATATCCTCAAATCCAGATGACTTTCCTCTCTGTTGTTACCATTGGTGAGGCACTTGTGAAAGCCGAATAAACTGTGTGTAAGTGTCTTCGCATGCATTCTTCTCACGGTAAAAACAAAGCACATTGGTTTGGCACTTGTGACATACTTAGCATGTTTGAACTCTGGCAGAACTAACAATTGATATTGGGTTGGTCACAGTTGAGGTGATGCTACACCTGCAGGTGGGTCGCTGTCCTGTAGCCATCCTTACATGTGTTCCTGTGTCACTATGGGAGGGTGTGTGTATACCCACCTGAACAGACGGCCCCCTGCTGGAAAACTCACCTGCCACGCTGTGGGGGGGAACTCGCTAGCAGCACTGCTATCCTAAACAACTAGTGAACTGTGAAACAACTACTGTCAAAACATCAAGCCAATTAAACGCTAATTATGTCTCCTGCCATATGCTTCTAACTGACCTGTGTACGCTGAAAAAGAAAACACAGAAATGTGTGTGTGTGTGTGTGTGTGTGTGTTACAGTGAAAATAGGAGACCTGTGCTGAATCAACACTTCACAGCAAGTTATTAACAGCAACAACTGAATCCATTATATTGAACCTGTCTGAGCAAGTCACGACAAATGCACACCACAAGCACACAGTGCCTTCTAATTGAAGACACTAACAATGGAAAGAGCATGTCAACTATGACCATTCAGCATTCCTTAAAGATGACCTTAAAAGACTAAGGTGCTTTAAGCTTTGCCAAACTAGAAGACCCAGCCAAAGAGCAGAAGAAATCAATACCCACAGGCATTAACATAAATTAAACTGCTTTTCAGCAACTCATGTCCGTCCATGCTGTACATCAGTGTGTGAGAGTAAAGAAGGCACTAAAAACCATAAAAAAATATATGGAAAAGGTCTTTAAAGGTTTTGAATACCAACAAATAATAGTGGCGCCTGAAGGAATGGGTTTGAACAGCAATGATTTCTGTCAGTGCCCTGTCCAGCAAACAGTGAAATGTGTCAAAAGATATCTAAAGACATCTAAATGGTCAACATCTAGGCAACTAGACATCATGTCTATTTGAAGAGGAATACATGTTTATATCTTTACTTTCATTTTCTCATTTTTCAGAAGGCACAAGCAAACTGAATGGTATTTATGATATTTTTCTCTGTTGCATGATTTCTCTCTCTCATATTCATACTTTGTTTTATGTGTAAAAGGTAATGGGACAGACTCTAACTCAGTTAGAACCGGGATACATAAATAAACCAGACTTTCCTTATATCTGTAAAATTATTGTTTAATAGAAGCTATATTCTGCACTAAAAACAGTGGTAAATGATGAAGAAATGCTATAATTCAAGTCCTGTTACTGACAGTTGAGCAAATGTTTTGGTGAGTGCAGAAGCAGCCATAATCTGACAGTACACACCTTTGACCACAGCAAACACAAACTGAAAACATGCCAAAAGCTCACCTCACACACACACGGTATACAAGTATGTCTCTAAATGCATCACCGTCAACCCTGATTGACAGCACACACCATGCAGCAGAAATACGCACAGTCTTTCTGCCTTAAAGCTACAGCTAATGTACAAAGTATAGCCAGGACAGTCAAAGAAAGAACAGATACACACATACACACACCTCCTTTCTCCTTCCTCCCTCTCAATCCATCTGTTTCACGTTTGCATTTTATGCCTGCCGGCATTTTTTTGAAGTGGCAATACTTTGATGCAGACTGAGGGATACATTATCATTATTTCAATTTCCATGCTAAAGTGTTTTGTGCCTGTGTGCCTGTGTGTGTGTGTGTGTGTGTGTGTGTGTGTGTGTGTGTGTGTGGTAAATATAGGAAGACAGAGAGGTGTACCAATCTGCTCACTGGCAATGCAGTCTTCATACTCCTGTGCTTCCGTGAAAATAAAGCATTATAGGAGAAAGAAGTAGAAAACAAAGAGAGCAGAAGGAGGGTTTAGGAGGGGGAAACAGAGGGGTGGACCAGAATCCAGATTGAAGGGAACCACAGGGAGAGCAAGACTAGAAGGATAGAGATAGGAGAAAAGAGGAAGAGGCAAGAAAAAGATAAAGGCAGCAGCTGAGACTGCATTGCATTTTGACATGGCCATCTAGAGCATAAGCCTCTGCTGCAGCTATGTGCTTTGTGCTGGGCCACTCCATCTCTCTCTCTATGTATTTCTATTTCACACTCTCTCTAAAACAATCTTCTTTTTTTTCTTCTGTTTTAATCTGCCTCCATGCCCGCATTTTTCCCTCTGTCTTAACTGGCCTGTACAATAATTCAAGATATATGTTCTTGCCAGCACATCTTAAATCTGACTCAGTGGCACACACCACATTTTATGTAGAAAAATAATTAGTTTGGCAATTCCCTTTTCGAGCTTAGAAGAATCACAAGGCTACGTGGCAACAAAGTCCAGGAATTCAGAATTGATGACACACAAACTGCTTTGTTTTTCAATTACAGCTATTTTTTTTGTTTAGTTTTTAATCTGTACATTTACAAAAAAAAGCATGCTGTGTTTTGTTTATAAACCTTAGACTGTAAAGAATTTTCAAGAAAATAAAAATGTATCCTGATGTGTAACAGGCCTCTGTCAGGCCTGAATTTGATTCAGTCTGTTAGATGAGGGAGTTTTATGTATCTTTTTATGATGTAAAACTGCAAGAAAGCCCTCCAATGTAAAAGCCTTACTGTTTGTTTCCACTGGATGTGGCTGTGTTGCATTCCAGCTGCAACACTTTATCTCGACCCTTTCACAGCCTCTCTAGACATTGCTTGTGATTCCATCATAAGGGTCCCAAAAGCAGCTCTCTGCTCCACTAAAATACGTGCATGGAAGACATAACGAAACCATGATGCTGCCTGTTTATGTCTGATTTGTGCAAATCCTCTGAAATCTTGATATAGATCAAATAACTGCTCATTGTAATTATAGAAATATTTTATGTAATGATGTCAAACCAACTGAACATATCAGAGTTCCCCCTGCTCACACTGATATAGCAATTTAACATCATTTAAGTTTCCCTGACTGAAAATATTTGAACTAATAAGGTCCTTACCAAAAAAAAAAAAGACTGAAGCCATCTTCATAATGCAATCCAGAAACGTGCATATCCTTTGTATCGTCTGTCAAACACAACATCCGCCAAGATCTTCTTTAAACAATACCTAATCTTTGTCTATGTTGTAGTTGTTCAAATACTGGAGAGGCTTTAGCATTGCAACCCCCTGCATGAGCAAGACAAAAAAAAGTGTGCAGCAATGAGTGTACAACCCTTCGTACAGGAGAAAATAAATAACCACTTTACAAGCGCGTGCCACAACATTGGAGAGCCAGCTCCTCAGGTCAAGACTCAGCAGTTCACCTACAAATCAAGGATAAGGGGCACAAAGAGGACAGATGGTTGAAGAGAGGAGTCAAGCCTACTATGGCAAGCTTTAAAAAAAACATCTTTGAACAGAGGAGGAGGCCTCGGGTGTCACCTACTCAGCACTTATGACGCAGCCCTGACTCTCCTCCCAAGAAGGTTTCACAATCATGCACACATTGGATTTTGTGACTAAAACATGATTGGTCATGAAGGTATAAAACTCAAAGGTGAAATGACTTAAACAGCCTACAAAATAGTCAGGTGACACACATGTGACCTGCATGACCCTCCAAGTCTTAATGGTCTCTCAACCAACTAGTTAGAACTGGAGGCCTTAAAGGGATAGTTCGCCTCTTTTGACATGAAGCTGTATGACATCCCATATTAGCAATATCATTTATGAACATTGCCATTGACTTTGATTTTTTTTTTCCTTTTTTTCTTTTGGGAAATTATTTGGATGTATTTTGTTCTTTCTTACAAGCAACCTCTCGTTCTTGTTAGAGCCACCAAAAAACATCAAGTCAGCCGTTGCCAAGCCAGCTATGTCTCATGCCAAAACGTGAAATAGCCACCAGTCAAAGAACTTTGCATTCATGCAAACAAATTCTGTTAGAGACATACCTTTCAAAGTAATGTATTTCATTAGGAGATGAAATACCCATGTCCAACCCAGTTTTTGTGTTTTGAAAATGGAGCAGGAGACATTAAGGATTTTTTGATTCGGTACAGTATGACTGTATATGTTTAATGCAACCACGTAGCTTTTAAGAGTTAATCATTACCAAACAGCAACCGAAAGTAAAAATTATGTTTCACATTAATTGTTATTGTGAAGCATCACTGGTTGGGATGGAAGTCTTTCACTGCCACTAAACCTGCACCTCCAACCTCCAAATGAGGACTTTGTCATGTAATAAACACTCATTTTGAGACAATTTCACAAAATATTTTGAGAATGTTTTCGAAGCAGTGGATTAAATCTTTGTGCCACTTTCAGTTTTTCCTGAGAGACTGGGTTAGAACATGTAATTCTTTATGATTCTTACTAGATGTTTGGGCTTGATTTCTCACTGCAGAATGGATTTGAGCCAAATCTGGTGGCTTTTCATAAGGCCGATTTCAGACTAGAGCGTGGCGGCAGCGAGACGACGGCAGCGAGACGACGGCAGTCTTAACGCCGGTTATCAGGCGGTGTGTTCTACTTGGCTTTTCACACCGGACAGTCCACGGCCGCGGTAGTTCCGCTCCAGCCCTGTCTGCATTCCCCATTCATTTCAACGGGACACCGCCGGCCGCTGCCGTCCAAATTCCGCTCGAGTTCTATTTTCCAAAAGCTGCGCGGGACGGAGGCGTCTCCCGCGCCGCTACCGCCCGACTACCGCCGCGTCGCTGTGCAAGGACAGATCTGTTTCCATGTATTTTCGCCTCCGCCGGTGAAAATCGCTTCCGTTCCGCCACGCTTTGCCGCCCTGGTCTGAAATGGCCCTAATGTTGTGCAATGGATAAAAATCTAAAAATCAGGACCAATAAAAAAAGTTTGTGTGTGTTCCTTGTGTCATGTTTTTATTTTTGAGTCTTTCCTGTGTTCCCGGTGCTGTGCTTTGGACTTCCTGGTGATGGCTGACTGATTAATCATTCGACTCAGCTGTGGTGGCTGCATTACATGCTCATGCTTTTCTATGAGAGGTCGTTTAGGAAATAATTCATATTTGCTCTCACATGTTACATCATACTCTCTCACAAAAACTGCTATGGTCACACACACATACTACAATAGTCAAGCAAACATACTTCTGTAGTCACACACACTTACTATCATACTCTCTCACAAACACTACTATGGTCACACACACTTATTATGATACTCTCACAAACACTACTATAGTCACAAATACTACGATAGTCACACACACTTACTGTCATACTCTCACAAACACTACTATAGTCACATACACACGTATTACTATAGTCACGCACACTTCCTATCATACTTTCTCACAACACTACTATAGTCACACACACATAATGCTATAGTTACACACACATACACTTACTATCATACTCTTTAACCAACACTACTAATAGTCAGACACACTTACATATAAAGCTCTTAATGACCGAGCTCCATCATATCTTAAAGATCTCATTGTAAGATATTTTCCTAACAGAGCACTTCGTTCCCAAACTGCAGGTTTTCTTGAGGTTCCCAGAGTTTCTAAAAGTAGAATGGGAGGCAGAGCCTTCAGTTATCAGGCCCCTCTCTTGTGGAATAAGCTGCCAGTAAATGTCCGGGAAGCAGACACCCTTTCCACTTTTAAGACTAGGCTTAAAACTTTCCTTTTTGATAAAGCTTATAGTTAGGGATGGCTCAGGTGATCCTGAAACATCCCATAGTTAAGCTGCTAGTTAAGCCAGACGATCGTCCGACTTTAAAAATATAAAACACCACGATCTGGCAAGTTGAGCCTCAGTAGACCCTGCGACCTAGAGGGTTAACACCATGGCCGATGGAAAGCAGACTGGATATTGGACACTGCCCTCTGCGGTTCAACAATATCATTGTCAATACGACCAACAGGCCGTGGAAGATGACAGACATTAGGGTGTCGACCAGTCCGACGAACAGCGAGCTGACCAACATTGGTAGGATCTGCTGGAGGTGGAGAATGAACCAATGTGTCAGCCCGTTCCTGTGCCAGAGGTGCATCAAGAACAGGTAGGTCCCTCGACGGAGTTGCAACGGGCCCCCTAGCACTCGAGTTGCCAGCTACAACTGCGGCAGATGGCAAAGGGATTTCAGGGACCATCACCCACAGATCATCGTCGCTGGAAGAGTTACCCTCTGGCATCGTTGATAGCAGCGGCAAAGGAACCTGAGGAGGAGGAACCATTATAGGCCCCACTTGAGCCTTCAACATGTTGCGGTGCACAGTCTTCACTCTCTCCAAATCGCCTACTGGGGCAATGGTGTATACTGAACCCTCGCCACGGGGCACTCTGAGCACCTGGTATACCACAGAACTCCAAATGTCGTGCATTTTATGATGCCCCCGAGCACTATGGTCTCGAATATAAACAAGCTGCCCCACACGCAAAGGTTCATCATGAACCCGCTGGTCATACCCACCAGCAGCTGCCAACAAACGATCCTGTGCCCCCTCAAAAGTCACCCTAAGTCTTGTCTGATGTTCAGCCACCCAATCCTGTACTTTCCCTGGTACAGGATCACGGACTAGACCCAAGAAAAAGTCGACAGGGAGCCCAGGGTCACGACCGAACATCAGAAAGAAAGGAGACTTTCCTGTGACCTGGTGAGGCACGGTGTTATAGCAGAAGAGGACCTGAGGAAGGCAGGAGGCCCAGTCCCGCTTTAGTGAGACTGGCAGGGTACGCAGGAGGTTGTGTTATGTTCGATTGAACTGCTGACACTGCCCGTTGCCTGCAGGATGGTATGGGGTAGTGCGGGATTTCTCAACCCCATACAAACAACAAAGCTGCCGGATCAAGGCGCTCTCAAAACTGCGACCTTGGTCGGAGTGAATGCGGCTTAGTACCCCAAACTTAAAGAACCATTCGTTCAGCAAGACTTGAGCCGCTGTGAAAGCACGCTGGTCCTGAGTTGTGACAGCCATGGTGTATGTACTAAATATGTCCATCATTACGAGGACATTTTCCAAGCCCGTGCTGGAAGGCTCCAAGATTGTAAAGTCCATGGCAACGATCTGATTTGGACGGGAAGCCAACAGGAGCCCCATAAAGCTGTGAATGACTGGCCCAGCGTCTTTTGCGACCTGACACCACTCACATTCCCAGACCCACTGCTTAATGTCCGAGCCCATCCCTGGCCAGTAGCAGCGCTCTCGTACCAGTTCTGTCGTTTGGTCAACCCCCTGGTGGCTGTGTTCTTGGTGGAGCTACCTCAGCATCTCCAGCTTTAATCGAGCTGGCAAGATCAGCTGGAGGTTCTCTTCTCCACCATCTGAGCGGAAAACTCTGCGGGAAAGAACACGATCTTTCTTCACCATAAGGTCCCACTGTCGCAACAATGCCAAGGCTGGTTTGGACAACTTTTGCCTTTCCTCCAAGGTCGGCTGAACCTGCCTCCAAAAGACCAAAAATTCCTCTAAGAAGGGATCAGAATTCTGCATTGAATAAATGTCCAAACACGAGTGGATGGAAGAGCAGATATCACAGCCTGAGTTGCTGAGGCTACTGAGTCCGAATAAGCACCTTGCCAAAGTGCAGCTGGAACTGATGTGTCTGGTAGGGCCTGCTCAACGTAGCTGTGGCTGGAAACATACTGCCGAGAGAGTGCATAAGCATTTTTATTGCTACGGCTAGATCGATATTTGATTTCAAAATTGAAGGCAGCTAGTTGTGCGGCCCACCGATGTTCGGTGGCCCCCAATTTGGCGGATTATAGGTGACTTAATGGGTTGTTATCTATGAAGATGACACATTTGTGGCCCAACAGGTATTCACAAAACTTTTCGTCATAGCCCACTTGAGGGCAAGAAACTCCAATTTCATAGAGCTATAGTTGTCCATATTCCTTTCGGTAGGCTGGAGGCCTCGACTGGCATAGGCTACTGGCCTAATACTACCCTCCCGCTCTTGGGACAAGACAGCCCCTAGGCCACTGTGACTTGTGTCAATCTCCAGAATGAAAGGGCAGGAAAAGTCTGCATATGCCAAACCGGGACTGAAACCAACTTTGCCTTCAAAGCCTCAAAGCTCTCTTCACACTGGGATGTCCATGCTGAACCAAGCTCTTGTTTCTGGCGTCGCTTGGACCGTGTACCAGCTATTTCTGCCACCAGCTTATGCCGGGGGGCTGCCAACTTGACAAATCCCTCTACAAAACACCTGCAATAGCTTGCAAACCCTAGAAATGAACGCAGTTCTGAAACATGGCAGGGACGCTGCCACTTGGTGACCGCCTCAATCTTTGTAGGGTCGGTGGAAACACCGTTCCCAGAGATAACGTGCCAAAGATAGCTGACCTCTTTCTGAAAGAATGCGCACTTCCCCAATTTGACCTTTAAGCCTTCTGCATCTCCTCTTGCTCCAGTTCCGTCTCCTTCATGTGAGTCATACATGCCTGACCCAGAGCCCTTTTTGGTGGCCTGGAGAAGTGTTGTGGATTTCTTCTCCAATTTACTATATTTCAGGAAAGACCTTTGACATTCACAACTGAACAGTTCAAGATTTTCTACATTATGGCATTATTACGGGATTAAGTGTAACCCCGGGCAGAGGCCCCTGTATCATCACTTAAGGTGTCATAATTCAAGACTGTTAAGACAGTTAAGCTGGTGGGATAACAAAAGTTTCAGAGCTTTTTAGGCCTTCAATAAGGATCCCGTAGTGTGGCCGACTTGTGGATTTTTGGACGCTAACTGCAGACTAACAGGGGTTGGATTAACAAGGCTCTCCAGGGAGTATTTTTTTCAAGGCTTTTTCAGACTCTGTTAAAGATGAGCCATCGCTCCATGATGCACCCCCTAATTTAAATGCTTTGATTTCTCTAGCCATTAGGGTAGATAACCGTATGAGGGAAAGAAGATTACCTCATTATGGTCTTTTCCTGCTCGCCCTCTACCTCGTACCACCGACCATCACCCAGTTTTGATGGATCCAGGAGACTCCAGTGAGGATATACCCATGCAACTTGGACGCACTCATTTAACAACAGAGGAGAAACAACGACACTTTAAGGCTTTAGAATGTTTCTATTGTGGCCACCCAGACCATCGTGTGGCCAGCTGCGAAAAATTGTGGCGGGCGCCAAAGGACTGGCTCACCAATAAAGTTGGGGGTACTGGTGAATCGAACCTCCTCTCAGGATACCCCCATCTATGCAACTTGCTCTCCCAGCGACTCTCAAACACGATCTTCTTTTGCTACATCTGACTTTATTGACTCTGGTGCTGAAGCTAGTTTTATTGACCAGGACTTTGTGTATAAATCAGGCATAGGCTACCCACCACAGAATTAGAGCGACCATAGTTGGTAAAAACTCTAGATAGTAGGACATTAGCCAAAGTAACGCTCAACCATACTACTGAGTACTCATGGACCATATGATTGTGCCATAGATCTCCTTCCTGGTTCACCTCTCAGTTATAGCAAACTCTATAACCTTTCAGAATCAGAATCAGAATGCCTTTATTTGTCATTGTACATGGTACAGCGAGATTTAAAGCCACCAAAACAGTGCAAAGAGAAAATAAAAATGTTAAAAAATATATATAAGTATGTACAATAAGGGAAGGGTGTAAGATGCAACAGTTTTAGTTACGGTAAATAAAATAAATAGAATAAAATATGGTGTTAGTAGTGATAGATAAATAAGGTGTAAGTAAATTCAAGTAAAAAGGATATATTGCACACAACAGTTTTTGGCATTATTTTTGGATATTGCACAAGAGTAGGGAATTGTCCAAAGGGATGATCAGTGAGTGTCAGAGTTGACACTGATTATGGCTTTGGGGAAAAAGCTGTTTTTGAGTCTGCTTGTCCTTGTCCTGATGCACCTGTAGCGCCGCCCTGAGTGCAGCAGGTCAAACAGGGCAGAGCCAGGGTGGGAGCTGTCTTTGGAGATTGCCTTGGCTCTGCTGAGGCAGCGGGAGGTGTAAATGTCCATCAGGGAGGGGAGAGGGCAGCCGATGATCTTCTGTGCTGCCTTCACGACTCTCTGCAGCCTCTCCCTGTCAGCGGCGGTGGAGCTGCCGAACCATACTGTGATGCAGTATGTCAGCAGGCTCTCGATGGATGAGCGGTAGAAGGTCAGCAGCAGGTTGGAGTTGAGGTTGTGCTTCTTGAGAACTCTCAGGAAGTGTAGCCGCTGCCGAGCCCTCTTGATGATGGCTTTGATGTTCTCTGACCAGGAAATGTTGTCAGAGATGAGGACGCCGAGGTACTTGAACGTGTGGACCTGTTCCACGCGCTCGCCATTGATGTGAAGGGGGGCTGTGTCAGTGCTGTGCCTCCTGAAGTCGATGATGACCTGTCTGATTTTCTTGGTGTTCAGAGAAAGGTTGTTCTCTGAGCACCACTCTGCCAGCTTCAGGACCTCCTCCCTGTAAGCAACCTCATCACCCCTGGAGATGAGACCGACCACCGTAGTATCGTCAGCAAACTTCCATTCTGAATAATCTACCATGGACAAATACATCAACAACTCCTTGGCAGCCGGCATTATTAGACCTCACCTGTAGGGCCAGATTCTTTTTTGTTGATGAGGACAGATAGCTTTGCCCCTGCATTGATTTTAGAGGGTTAAATAATATCATGAAGAATAAATACCCTCTCCGTTTGTTAAGTTCAGTGTTCAGCGCGTTGAATGGTGCTTAGTTTTTACTAAGTTGGATCTTCGTATTGCCTACCATCTAGTTCATGTTCACGAAGGAGATGAATGGAAGACAGCGTTCAACACACCCCTAGGACATTTTGAGTGTCTTGTAATGCCGTTTGGTCTGACTAATGGGCGGCCTTGGCTCAGTGGTTAGAGTGGGTGGTCCAATAACCGGAAGGTTGGCGGTTCAACTTCCACTCTCAAAGATTTCACCATTCAAAAAGATCAGTGAAACTGACAGCTGGAGGGGTGTCAGTCCACCTCCTTGTCACGGCCGAGGTGCACTTGAGCAAGGCACCGTACCCCCATGCTGTGAATGGCTCCCCACTGCTCCAGGGTATGGCATCTGTATCTATGAGTGTGTGAGCCTGTGCATGTGTGGGTCAACAGGTGCCAACTCTGATGGGTTAAAAGCAGAGGACAAATTTTGTGTGTATGCATGTATGACAATAAATCTGATCTTAATCTTAATGCACCCACTGTTTTCCAGAACTTGATTAATAAAATTGTAAGTGATTTCCTTAACCATTTTGTGACCCCAAGGAACATCAAAGCCGTGTACGTCAAGTTCTACAAAGACGATTGGAAAACCGTCTTTTTGTCAAACAGAAAAGTGCGAGTTTGACGGAGATACTGTATTTTTTGGCCTTCATCATTCTAAAAGGCAGGCAGATCCCAGCAAGGTGCATTGGCAGAGTGACCAGTCCCCACTAGTAGAGAGCAATTACAGATGTTTTTGGGCTTTGCTAATTTCGCCTCTCTTCTTACAACTAAATCTCCAACTAAATCTCCTCTCCCAGGAACCAGGATGCTGATCAAGCTTTTGAGGAACTTAAGTCTTGTTTTGTTTCTCTCCCATCCTCAAAGCCTGACACCTCCACGCAATTCATTGTGGAAGTGGTCTAAGGGCAATCAGAAATTGCATCCATGTGCTTATTTCTCTCGCCAAATATACAAGGCTGAAAAAAATTGTGATGTTGGTAACCATGAACTGTTGGCCATTAAGTTAGCCCTGAAAGAGTGGTGTCATTGGCTTGAGGGGGCTAAATATCCTTCTATTATATGGACTGACCACAAGAACCTTTCTCGCTCCAAAGTACTAAACAACTGAATTCTTGACAAGCCTGCTGGTCTTTATGTTTTGGGAGATTCAACTTCAATATTTCATGCTACCCTGGTTCCCATAATATTAAGTCTGATGCTCTTTCCAGACAGTTTGCTTCTACAGAGGTCTGGGATCTTAAAACCATTCTCCCTTCCTCCCATGTGGTGGCCGCTCTCACCTGGGATATCTAGGAAAGGGTCAGACAGGCCCAGCTGAATTAACCTGACCTGGATGTTTATTCCTACAGCATGCTTTTTATCCATCCATCCATCCATATACCATATACCCACTTAATCCGACTCAGGGTCGCAGGGGGAGCCTATCCCAGCCATCATTGGGCAAGAGGTGGGGTACACCCTGGACAGGTTGCCAGTCCATCACAGGGCCACAAAGAGACAAACAACCATCCGTGCTCAGTCCTAGGAACAATTTAGAGTCACCATTTAACCTAACATGCTGAAGCTGAAGCACCTGGAGAGAAGCCACACATACACTGGGAGAGCATGCAAACTCCACAAAGAAAGGCCCCAGCTGGAATTTGAACCAGGAACCCTGTTGTTAGGTGACGTTGCTAACCACCACACTACTTTGCAGCCCCATGCTTTTTATATTTCTCAAAATAACTCAATGATTAAGTTGAAATTAGCCCTGAAATATCAGTGTTTCGGCATCCCAGTAAGCAAATGGAGGGGACTGACAAGCTGTACTGATAAGGCAAACCAGGAGCTAACTGGTTACTGGCGCACTTCAGTTGCTTGTTATTCATTTTCATTCATGACTGTTATTTGGTGGAGAAGGCAATATTTTTTCCTTAGACAGTTTTGCTGTCTTAGATTGTTTTAAAGACCATGGATGAGTAGATGCTTATTTTTTCTCATTTTTATGCCCTTTTCAGTTTGAATACACTTTATCAGTAATTTTAGCAGGAAGCAGAATGTGCATAATTCACCAAAAATGCTGGCATGTTCTTCCAAAGTTTTCTTTCCTAAATGGAATCCAAAGAGAAGACAATTTGTATTAATATCACATTTAATATGAACAACAGATGCACACTGCTGAACTGGCCAGCTTTAAAACTAGCTGACAGCTCATCACTCCTCCCATTTGATCCAAATACTGTTTGGTGACTTCAACTTTCAAGACAAAAAGATGGAACATGTCAACATCTAAATGTCATAATGGTATTTATATATTTTCAAAAGAAGTAAAGATCACTTAAATTTCAAACTAACCATTAATTCCAGAATGCCAAGATCTACATATAGAGGCAACAATGTCTTAAATATAGAAATTTGAATGTACATAGTACTTTGACTGCTGCTATTTGTGGTGAATCAGTTTGAGCCTCTAAATTGCTGTGTTGAAGCTGCTCCTCCTCGTGTCTATATGTCTATCAAAATAGGATTTTTACACATCGTTTGAATAATCACAGCTGGCTTGAAATTTCAGGCTGTTTTTCAACAAAGGACTAATTAATTTAGGAAAAAGCAAGATTTCATAAAAATATCTATATTGTATTCATATAGATATATTGGTATATATATCTATACAAATATAATATTTTGATTATATTTCTTGTGATGTATCTTTTTCACATTTATATTTCGTGTTGCATTATTTAGAAAAAAATTCTACGTGCACTGTACCAGTGTAGTAGAATTTCAGTGTACCACTTTTACACTAATCATAAGTGTTCTTTGATCTTCTAATTGATTAATTGATTTGTGTGATATTATTATTACTGTAATCATTATTAATTATTGTCATTATTATTATACAATATTCACCTTTTTTGTGTCTGTGTGTGTGATCAAATGTTACGGTTTTCTCTACTGAGGGTTTGATTATCAGCAGTAATCAACCTTGTGTACAGCTGCGTCACTAAACATAGATTATTGTGGTTGTAATCTATGAACAATCACCAACTACCCTTAAGTGAGTCAGAACTCTGTTTGCTCTGACAGTCTTTGAAGTTTCAACACACTGAATGACATCGGAATACATAAAATTGATAAATGAAATAAAATAAAAATGTTATGTGTTGTAAGCTACCATAACAAAAAAAAAAAAAAAATGTTGAGCTACTTCACGAATTTGAATTTCCCCCATTGGGGGATAAATAAAGTATTTTTCTATTCTATTCTATAACAAACAATGCTGTGTATATCTTAGTTGATTAAGTTAATCTTCATTTAGCAATGATTTCCACTCTTGCCTTACATATTTTCAGGTCTACATTGCTCTTGTCTTTGCTTTTTTGAAGCAGTATAAAGCTTCAAAGAAATTATGTCTAATGTTAAGCGATTATTATCAAGAGATTCAGTTTGAAAATTTGGAATTAATTAATAGAGGCTTAGATTTTTACACATAATAATAACATTCGGTGCACCATAGAGGAACATATAATTACTGAAATGTTTACTATCTAAAATTTGTCTCCAGTTTTTTACTTTTTTGTATTTAATTTCACCCTCATTTATGTTAGTGTTCATTTTTGCATTGCACAGGTGAATTCTCGGTCTTAAACACACATACTCAGTGGAGAAGGTCTTCGGCATCATGAGAATGTGACTACTGAAGAAAAAGAGGGACACCAATAGGAGCAGTTGGGGTACTGCAAATGTTCCTCACTCCTGCTGTCAATGTGAGCATGAAAGTGGTGACTTAATCAGAAAAATAAGACAAAGACACATGAAAATAATATATAATTTTGTTTAAATAAAGGTATGTTTTAATAAACACATTGTTAAGCATTTGATTTAAGATAAGGGATTGCGTTGGGTTTTGAATGTGTTATATGAGCCCCAGAATTGTAGCTTTTTTTTTTCACGTGTAACATGCACAGGCTTACTTTCACCTCCATATACTTTGACATTTGTAATGTCCACATTTCTGCTGGTCACTGACCCAAACAAATTCATGTACACACCCACAGTTACACACAAACACTGTATTGACAGTTTGACACTGAGTGAGTAGGATAGTGCTTTTGTGTTTGTCTGCCCCTCTGTATCAAACATTGTCAAATGTGCCCTTACAGTAGTGACAAAGAACCTGTCTGTCCATATGTTTCAGCATGATAGCATACAATGTAGTGCAGTGGGCTGCTGTCTCTCACACACACACAGACACACACCTCAGAGGTAAACTCTTTGTCCAGTATTGCTAGGAAGAATGCTCCCCTATTATAACACAAGACCGACTCGCCTGATTCCCCACTACATTATAAGTGTTAATTAATCCCAGCCAAACACAATGCATTCACAAATGGATTCAATGTGTATTGCGGTCTGCCAAGTAAAAGTAGATGCAGTATGAAAATCGGATTTTTGGTCTTCATCTCCTTTCCTGGTGGGGGGGGATTATACAGCAACACCACCACTTTTGTGGTAATGATGTTCAACTTGCGTTGTTCAAAGTAGACGATATTCTTTTTATTTCAGTGTACTAAGCGGATTTACACAGCAGTGTTTGCTGTAAAGTATACTGATTGTGCTTTGTCATTACCTGTTTGCACTTCTTTCACATGATGGGTCAGGGTTTATTTCTGCTCAAAAGGTTTTTTCCAACCTACTGTCACCAAATGCTGTTCAGCAAATAAGTATTTGTTTTCCATAAGGTCTTTATATTACTATAAGTAAAGCTCACTATAAAATAAAATTTAACTGAATTGAGTGACTGCTTGTTATGCAGTCATGGAAATTACTTGTCAGCTAAGTTGTGAATCAGCAAGTCATTAGTTTGAGGTTTAAAATGTATTTTCACACCACGTTGTGCTCATTTAAGACTCCTATTGTGCAGTGCAACTCTAATATTACATAATAAATGTAAACAAGCCTGGTAGTGTTTATTTCAGCATTCAGTTGATATAAAGATAGATCAATTCTACTAGCAATCCTGTAATTAAAGTAAACATTAAAGGGAATTTTTTTTTATTACTTGTTATGATTCTAACATCACGGATACTAATTGCTGATTGATATAATTGTCTTACATGGATGCCTGTGAAGTGTTTCTTGTGCTTCTTGTTAGATCGTAATCTACAATTGTTACAACACTGATAAGGTGATGAGAGTTATTTTGTTATAGCACAAGCTCTTCAGTAGGAAGTTACAGTATTTCTGATATATAATGCACCATCTAATCCAATATATAAGTAAGGTTATAACTGTACATGTGTCAAGTGCTTTAATGATATGACCAAAGTGCGTGGCCACTTTTCTACCACTTCTTTTTCTTTATCATGCTGTATTTGGTAAAGATGGGAATCACTCTACAGGAGGTTGGTGGAGTGTCAGTTTAGGTGTAGGCCTCCGACTGAACTAGAGAACGCAGTTCTCCAATGCAAACTTTTTTTTATCTTTAAGTTCCATAATTTTGTTTTCACTTGGTTTTTAGTTGGATTAGGCACCAAAATGATTGGTGCCCATTAGTATATGGGCTGAGAATGAGGCTGGGGATTTTCCATTTGAAAAAAAGGTTAGATTATTTTTTGTGTTCTGAGAAAATGCCACCATTTTATTTTGGTAACATGAATATTTTCCCCTGAAATGATGACGTGTGTTGTTCTGTTAAAGTCAGTAATTTCCTTTCATGATTACCTCTACGTTATTTTTCTCAAGTTGCATTTCACTTGCATACAACATACGTAAATTCTAAGAAGGGCTGTCCATGGGAGAGGGGATTGTCCAAGAATCGCAGGACTACCAAATCAGTCTGTAGCTTCTCCTGTGCATTTGGCATGTACAATGTACAGTGGCTGCTGCTGTATCTTTAGGGTACAGTAGAGCGGTAGTTAGCACTATCACCTCACAGTAGGGAAGTTCTGGATTCAAACCTCCTGAATTGTATGGAGCTTATATTTTAGTGCTCTCCTTGTGCGAGCAGGAGTTTTCTCCAGGTGCATAAATGGTAGATTAATTGGTCATTCTAATTTGGTTGTGAACACTGAGTATGTGTGGTATCCCTGTGATGAACTGGAAATCTGTTCAAGTTGTACCTTGCCTCTCAATCAGCATTGGGTGAGAGCCCTCCTTGACCATAAAGAAAATAAAGAAGGTCTAGATCGGGGGTTGGCAACCCGCGGCCCCGGAGCCGCATGCAGCTCTTGGGAAAATAAATCAAAAAGTATCCAATTGAAGTGTATTTTATTTTTGTTAGTTAGTTGTTTTTTTTTTATTGCAGTTCTAAATTGGAAGATTTTTGTGATCTTTGAAATATTAAAATACAATTATATTTTAGTCGCTCAAAATATGCGTCGCACCGAAAGCCAAACACAATAATATGCCCGCCAAAGCGCTGTGCATTTATCAAGACTTTCAACCTCAGGTAGGCCAAGTATGGAGAAATGTAAGAAAAGAAAAATATCTGAAGAAAATAGAACATTTAATGATGCCTGGGCACATTCATTTGCATTTACCTCTGACGAGGGTGGCTTACCAATATGCCTAATTTGTGGTGAGAAAGAGGGATACAGGTCGTTTAGGCCATTGGCGTTTAGGCCGCAGTCGTTTAGGCCCCCCTGCAGTCGTTTAGGCCACAGGGAGCAGTCGTTTAGCCCCCCCTGCAGTCGTTTAGCCCCCCCTGCAGTCGTTTAGGCCAGGCTACCTGAGCAGCTGAAATCTTTATTATTGTACATTCGTTATTATAGGATATAAGTCAGCTCTACTGGTCTGTCTGGGTAGCCTACATATCTATGGTAAATAAATAAACACCAAACAGTAAATAGAAATACATTTATATTAATATCAATCATCTGATATTCATTAGTGCTGCTTATCCATTAATCCTGTGGCATACACAGGTAAACAATGTAATCATGCTAACGAGCAGAAACTGACATTTTAAAGAGTGCAAATACACACCAGGAGCAAGAAAACACTATCAGAAAGGTAAGTAACATGTACACATTCATTTCACATCAGTATGAACATAACTTACATCGTCAGTGACTGCCGCACCGGTGTAAACATGTCGAGTGGTGAACGTGAAGAAAGGAAGAGGAACTGCACAAACCGTCTTAAAAATAAAACCCCCACTTCAAATAATAACAAATGTACAATAATAAAGATTTCAGCTGCTCAGGTAGCCTGGCCTAAACGACTCCTCTGTCGGCCTAAACGACTGCAGGGGGCCTAAACGACTGCGGCCTAAACGCCAATGGCCTAAACGACCTGCTCCCAGAAAGAGACCTTCAACTCAGTATGTTATTTTTTATTATTATTTTTTTAAGAGTTCAAAATGTGTTCATTACATGAATAAAATTTAATTTATTCTCTGTAGCACTTCATGGATTTCATAAGCAACACGCAATAGTTGTATATACAAAGGGTAAGGGTAAAAAACAATATCTTCATTTTAGATGTCAAAAAGTATTTGCGGCTCCCAGTGTTTTCTTTTCCGTGGAAACCAGGTCCAAATGGCTCTGAGTGTTAAAGGTTGCCGACCCCTGGTCCAGATGGACGAATGGATGGCGAAACTAACTAAAACACAAATTCTGATAATCTGTACACAGCCAGAGTTTGAAGGCATAGTTATCCAGAAAACGGATTCAGTATGTGGGTCATATTGTACAGTATATATAATATATGTATACTGAAGTGAGCAATGTGTTAATAGAATTTATCTATTCATCAATTTTCTAGGTTGCCAGTCCATCACAGGGTCGCACGGAGACAAATGAGACGAACAACCATGCACGCTCACACTTCGATCGAATTCAGGTGATCCAAAATCCAAATCCAAAAGGGATTCATAAATCAGCATATCAGATTAAGCTCAGTCAGGTTCCACAGTCTCACCTAACAGATCTAATACAAGGTAAAGTCTTCAGTGAAGCCCCATGTCACTTTGTTTTGCACAGAGAGTGCTGTCAGTCTGACTATTTAAGGAAGTGTTGTCAACATTTTGATGGATGTGGGGGTTTATTGAGATGGAAAATGGCTCCTGGTTAGTTTCCTGGGCTGAGTAAATGCTATAAAAGCTAATCCCAATGTCTTAATGGCCTTCATTCTTCTTGAATGGGGTGAAGGTAATTATAAAGTTCATTACAGTAATGAGATAGGCAGCGTTTTAGAGAGAGTCATCAGTAACATGGCTGAGACATAGCGATTCAAGTGTTGATCAAGTCACTGGAATAGGACATGAATGAAGTTAGGACAAGTTCTGATGATGTCATTTTTTTCCTAATGTTTTTTCTTTCCCTCTTTGAAATGATGGGTGAAACTTTAAGTGGCTTTCTAGAAATGTGTTTTGACTCTATGAATGACCGTGGCTGTAATTTTTTTGAGAGTACTGCAAGCCTTATGGTTGTACTTTTTCGCCAACGAGTGATTAGATCACCAACTTAGAAGTGAAAGCCACCAGGGGCCACAATGCATTTTTCATTTTTCAATGCAGTATCTTGGGGTATGAAGGAATGAAGATGCACCTGCACACAAATGATCAGAGAACTACATCCTGAAGTGTAAACGGGGATACTGTTGACAGGAGTTAAAACCAGCCTAATATTGCTTCACTGTTTTTCTAGTTATCCAGCATTTGTTTAAGTAAAACATCAATCAAATTATCAGCATGTAAAACTCAAATCTTTAAATGCTGTTTAAGGACAACTTCTTCTTCTAAGGTCGGAAGTTTTTTGCAAACTTACTGAGAAAGCTAAATGCATCATTACTCTTCAAACTCATTACATTTAATGAACTCAATTTAGCTTTTAACTAAACCACATTTACTTGCACAACTAATGAATACAACCAATTTTATCTTGATAGATTCAAGGCAAACTAAAACGTGAAAACTAAAAATATAGAATCTTTTCAACTTTACAAGAATTGCTGTTGTTGATGCATGTCTGTAGTTGCGCTTTGAGACATTTAACATTTAGTCAGTACGTTCTAACAAGCACTCAAACATTTAGAGTATTGTGAGAAGGAATGATTTTGACCAATGGCTATCCTTCAGAAATCGTGTTGTCATTAGTGGCAGATTTATATCAGACAGTGGTGTAAAATTATTTTGTGTGTTTGCAAAGTCAACATGAAATAAATCATCAGTGAAGAGGTGTCCAAAAAGTCTCATGTTTGTAATGCTTGGTAGCCCTAAACAGTGTTGGTCAAGTTACTTAGTTACTGAAATAGTAATTAGTTACTGGTTACTTCTCCAAGAAAGTAATCCAGTTACTTTTCTGATTACTTTACTCAGTTACTTTTCAAAAACATGATGCACAACCTGAGTCCGCTATAAAGATAGACCTTTCAGCCTAATTCTATTCTTTCTGCATATTCCATCATTTAGAATTGACACGCTGCCTGTGCATTTTAGAGTCCATTTTAAGATTCTTTTATTTGTTTTTAAATCTTTAAATGGACTCGCCCTGCCTTACCTCTCTGAGCTGCTCCATCCATATGCTCCTGCCCGGTGCCTCAGGTCAGCTGATCAGCTGCTCCTGGAGGTACCGAGGGCCAAACGGAAGCTCAGAGGAGACAGAGCCTTTTACACTGCCGGTCCGAAACTGTGGAACAATATCACATCAGACAAGCCCCTTCACTGCCCATTTTTAAAACTCGTCTTAAAACCCATTTTTATTCCCTGGCTTTTAACCCAGCATGATACTCTGTTTCTGTTATTGTTTTATTGTTTTTATTATTTTAATATTGTTGTTGTTTATTGTTGTTTTTACATTGTTCTTGTGTTTTAAGCCTTGTTTTATTTTGTGTTGTACAGCACTTTGTTTCAGCCACGGCTGTGTTAAAAGGCTATATAATAAAGTTGATGATGATGATGATGATGATGACACATTAGCTTAATAATAAACATAATAACCAATATGTCATAATCTCTCTCAAGGTATCTTGCAAATGACTTTCTCTGCGGTAGCTTGAGGCTTTTGGTCGGTATTTTTTCTACGATGCGTTGGAATGATTCAGTGTACAGTGGAAATGGACAATATGTCCTCGACAATATAGGCAGCTACTAGCTTCTTCAGTTCAGTGGCACTAAGTCCTGCTCTTGGGTCTATTCTCACCTGTTTAGCAGGAGAGGGGCCTCGGAGGTTTGCCCGGTGGAATTGGATGTGGTAGCAGCAGCGGTCATGTCAGTGGGGGGATCCGGGGGTTTCTCAATGAGTTTCCCATTCCTGTGCCAGCTTGCTCAGATTTGAGGTGGAATTTTTAACTGTAGATAAAAAAATTTTTTTTTAAAAGTAACAGTAATCTAATAACTGTTTTTGCAATTGTAATCCCTTACTTTACGCATTACTTGACAAAGTAATCGGATTACAGTAATGCGTTAGAAGTAACTGTAATCCCATTACAGTAAGCCCATCACTGGCCCTAAATGTCTTGTTATACCCAACATCTGCTTCCTTAAGGATTTGTTTAAAAAGTTATGAGCAAAGTTTTACTTTGGAGATTAAGAGGATAAAACTAACACTGTGCGAAGAACACAGACTAAAGTGGTTCTAAAGTGGAAAACAACTCAAAAGCTAAAATAATGGCTCATTTTCGCTCTGACTCAGCCTGTATAAAATATACCTTATTTCCACTGTGAATAATGCCAGCTTCTGCAGCCTGATTTATTGGATAGAAGGGCTACATTTGTAATAAAGCAGAAGAAATGATTGCCCGGTGTTAATATTGCAGACCTGATTGAAACGGATACAGGGCCTATTGAAAATTGGATAGTAAATCACTGTTCCAGCTAGGCTTGCTATTCTGAGAGACCTGCACAGTTATTGACAGATTTTTCTTTTCTGAGCTTTTCTTTTTATCGGGCATTACAGAAACCTTGTTTTCATTAGCATCCCTACAGCTGTGACTGTATTTTTAACTATGAGACATGATTTTGACTTGCGACTGTTGTGTGCTTTGAGTGTGGATAAACAGAGATGCATCACATGTCTGAAGAACCATATTCCATTGACTAAATTTGTGAGCATAAAGTTCTGCTTTATGTCTTAGAAATTAAGTGTCTTCAGTATGTTGCATTTCGATTCATTCATCAGTCAGGCCCATTTTCTTTTTGCTCATGAGGACTCTAATGTCAGAAATTTTGAAAAGTCTCAATAATGTTTTTTCACTTGGCTGACTTAATTAAATGGAACTCAGTAAGAATTTATTCATCCCGAAATGAGAAATCATTTTTGCAGCATAAAGAATCAAATATTAATAATCCTTATTAATTGTCATTAATAGTAAGTCATTGTAAAAAAAAAAATTAAAAAAAAATTAAATGTGAAGAGTTACTGCTGTGGGCAGGAAGGACCTCCTGTGATGTCCTTTGTAACAGCAGAACTGAAGAAGACAGTGACTGAAAACACATCGTTGTTTAAGTACTATGTAATGTTGAGGGTAAGCAGCATTGTCCATTACGCTAATCAACCTTTGCAAAATTCTTGTTTTTTCTTCATCACTTTGTTAAATTTCTTTGAGTTGCTGAATCTGACGCTACGGTCCCAACAGATTACCTCCTCTCCCAAGACAGAAAGAGTGTTTGGCTTATTTTTGGTCTATCCAAAATCCCAAATCATCTCTTATGTTCAAGATGAGGGGATGTTCACACGCCATGCCACAAAGTGGTCGACCACAACCCAATATAATACTTCACTGACTATGCATTGAAGTATTTCTGGAGGTGACAGGACTGAGTTTTACTGCAAGTCTGAGGTAAAAACTGCTGCTCCTGTGCTATTGACCACGTTCTCAGACACACAATCCTTCAGTTTCATTTGTGGTTTCTTTGTCAGGTAGTTAGCAATCCATGATATAGTGGAATCATCAACTTCTATGTTCTGGAACCTCTTGCATAATAGAGCAAGCTGAATTGTATTGAAAGCACTGGAAGAAATTCCTTCCAGTGCTGCTTGTTTTAGCTAGATGTGAGTGACAGGTAGATGATGGCATCTGTAGTAGCTTTTGAAAGGAGTTCACCTACTTAATTAGGTCAGCGAATAACAATCTCTCTGGTATTTTCATGATTTTGGATATTAGGGCAACTGGTTTGTAGACAAAAACTCAGAGACATGACAAGGTGCCAGCGATTTTGTCATTGTAGATAATAAAAATAAAAATCATCATCACTTCATTGTTAATTTCTTAGTTTTTCGTAGTATGTGATTAAAATGAGACACCATTTCCAGTATAAATATGTTTAGAACTGTTTATATTTTCTTAATTCAAACAATCCTCCACATTGTATATTGGCTAACATGTATGCATGTGTCAAATAAGCATACATATGCATATTTACTATATCAATAAACCCATTGCAAAAAAAAGATAAAGGAGAAGGAGCAGAGATGACATGCTGCTGTGTCATGAAGACCATTAATTGTCCATGACTCTGACTTTGTCCTCCATTTACTTGACTTGCCTGACAAGGGTTAATCAATACTTAGTGTTTGCTGATTATAGAGGGAACACCCATCCCTTTAGAGAGGTCTGTGCCTCATTCTGATCAATAATTACAATGATGGGTAGCTGTATGTGCTTGATACCCATAGAGATTGTAATAGAGTTTTGTGTTTGATTGTAAGATTTTAAAAAAGTTTCCTTTTTACATAAGTAGTCATAAAGGCCTTTTCATTTCTGATAATTTATGAGTCATTCTATAACGTATCCGTGCATATAATTCTACTTATCAAAAGGCTTTATGAGTACAACAATTTCCCCATCGGGACTGATGCTTAAATCAGAGGAAGAACTCTAACAATAATGAGAACTATGTTATTTGTGTATGCACTTCCCCCTGCTGCCTAAATTTATCATAGCTTCTGCATTTCCTGCCTTTGATGATTTAAGCAGCTTGATGGAGAAGCAGTAACCATTTCCTTTAGTTTTCAACTTGATCAAAGGAGATTCAAAAATTCCTGATTTTCAAATTTCTTCAAATTTGTGAATCTGAAAGCATCAGGTAGGTTGGTGGTGGACCTGAGAAAGACCTAAAGTTGTCCAAGTGGACCAATATTTGTCATGATCCGTGTTGTTTTGATGTCTTTTGGTGTTTGATTTTTGCATTCTGTTTCTTGTTAAGGTTCTGTCATTTCCTCACTTGTTTCCTTAGTTTCTCTCCAGTACAGTCATTAGCTCCACTCCCTTCACCTGTGTTCACTTATCTTCAGCTGCACTCATTCACCAATCACCATCCTTTGAATTTAAACTCCCGGTTTCCTTCACTCTTTACCAGATCCTCACCATTACTCTCTCTCATGCTGTTCCTTGTTTCTATTTTTGGCATCAGGGATTTTTCCCAAGTCATCAAAGACAGCTGCCAGACTTTCTGGAGCGGTCCTTAACTGGTTCAGGTCCTACTTAGAAGGCCGGAGTTATTTTGTTACAGTTGGCAGCTATGAATCTGAGCGAGTGGCCATGACTTGACCCCCAGGGGTCAATTCTTGGACCTCTTCTGTTTAACTTGTATATGCTCCCTTTGGGTCAGATATTGCAGAATTTTAACATCAATTATCACAGTTATGCAGACGATACACAACTTTATGTGTCTCTGTCACCGGACAACTGCAGCCCAGCAGACGTACTGTGTCAGTGTCTGGAGGAAGTAAACACCTGGATGAGAGAAAATTTTCTACAGTTAAATGAAGACAAAACTGAGATCATTCTGTTTGGTAGCAAAGAGAAGAGGGTCAGCGTTGGTAAATATCTTGAGACTCGGGCCCTTACAATCACTGAGCGAGTTGGTAACCTCGGAGTGTTGATAGACTCAGATCTGACTTTCAGCAGCCACATCAAAGCTTTTTACCACCTCAGAAACATCAGCAGAATTAAAGGTTTCCTCTCCCAAAAAGACCAGGAGAAACTCATCCATGCATTCATCTCCAGCAGACTCGATTACTGTAATGCTCTTTTAACTGGACTTCCCAAAAAGAACATTAAACATCTGCAGCTCATCCAGAACGCTGCTGCTAGAGTTTTAACCCGGACTAAGAGATCTGAACACATCACAGCAGCTTTAAAATCTTTACTCTGGCTTCCAGTCAGTCATAGAATAGATTTTAAAAGCCTGCTGATGGTTTACAAATCCCAGAACGGTTTAGGCCCAAAATGCATTACATTACATTACATTATGCAGACGTCATTTTGCAGACGCTTTTATCCAAAGCGACTTACAATAAGTGTGTTCCACATCGGTAGGCAAAAGAACTTCAGGTCACAAGAAATCATAAGTGTATTTCCTTCCAAAACCAAACAGCTAAGAGCATAACTAGTGCTTGAGTAAGTACGGTAAGTTAGGTACCTAGAGAAATGTGAAGACAATTTAGAAAACAAAGACAATTTAGGAAACAAATAAGTGCGTAGGAAGCTGGGACGAAGCAGGTGATGTCCTAACGGTGCGTTCACACCAGACGCGGTCGCACGACGTGATTACATACAAAGTCAATGCAAAGACGCAAATAGACGCGGATTCGAGCCGGAGGCGCGATGAGGCGAATGCCGCCGCGAGTGAAAAGATGCGAATCCGCGCGAGTTAAAAAAATCCAACTTTGGCGAAATATTCGCGTCAGACAGCCTATCAGCGTTGAGATTCTGAACGACAGTGACGTGGAGACAGATGGACAGGCGCTCCGCAGCTGAAATGGAGCTACGGTGCCGCGATCACCTGAAATCACAGCACCGATTTCAGGTGATCACGGCACCGTAGCTCCATTTCAGCTGCGGAGCGCCTGTAGTTGGTGTCCTGCCGAGACATCACAGCACCGATCCTCTCGAGCAGGTCATCTGGGTCCTGGTGAGCCTGAAATACCGCTGGAAGCGGCCGTCATCCAGACGCAACTCCTGGAGAAGGCGGTGATGTCACTGACCCAGAAAGCTCTCATTGGTCTGCATGTAAGTTACCAATTCCTTTTGCATTTTAATGTTTGTTTTATTGATATTCTTGATATATAATTGTGTATTTACTTAATTTTTTTCTATTTATTTTATTTTGTACAAAGTAATTATTGACTCATTATAAAGATAAATGTTGAACTTCTATTGTTATGTGTATCATCCCTTTTTATTTTGTATTCTAAATTAAATGGATGAAAAAAAATCCTATTCTTTCCAAGTCCTGGCATAATTTCACATACCTAACATTTTATTTTGAATTGAGAGTCATTCTCTAAGTTGATTAGCAACACAAATTGGTAATAAAAGAAATCCTTGATGTTACTTGTATCTTGTAGTGAGATAAACAACTGTCTCAATCTGGTGGCCTTTTTGTGTATTGCAATTTCAGAAGTTCAGCCTTTGTATCCAGTCATTGGTACAGTCATCCAGTCATTTCTTGCTTTATATAATGCATTGTATCACACAAGTAATGATATATTATTCATAGTTTAGCCTACAATATTACATTTATTATAGTTATATTAACTAAAATTAATTAATTAATCTTTTAATATAATTCCTTAAAGGGGATAGAGAATCAAAATCATCTTTTTCATGTTTTTGGTGTTAGTTCTGAGTCTCCCCGCTGTGGGGAGTACACACGAAGTGCCAGCAAGTGTCAGAACCTCTGTTTCAAGTACTCCCCCTTTTTTGAATATCCCCCAGAAAAAGTGCCAATCCGTTTTTGTGAAAAAGTGATGTCACTTTTTCAGCAATCGCTCCCCCACACCCAAATCCACAGCCACCCCGTTTCAGACACGCCCCTTCGGCGAGAAACAGGAACTGGTGTGCCTTCCAAGGCTGTGAAAGCGGACTACGATCGTTACATATTCTTCCCCCGGAAAGCAATGTTCGCGATCAATGGCTTTTATTTATTTTTAACAGCATCCCCAGTACATACAACCGCCGACTTTTCCTTTGCGCTGCGCATTTCACGGAGTACAGTTTCACAAAGCTTGCACGATTCCGAGCAGGCTTCAGTCGGAATTTTGCTCAGAGGACTATGGGGCGAGCAGGTCGGATCACAGCTGACCCTTCTCTATTTGCACTCCCCTCGGGCAGGAAGCTTCGGTCCATTCGGACCAGAACCTCCCGTCACAAAAACAGTTTTTCCCCCTTGCAGTTGGACTTATGAACACTTCATAATCACCTCATAACCTGCCCCAGTCACTTTACCATCATTAAAATTGCACTAATGAAGCTGCACTGTTGTTGCTCTGTATATTGGATACTGTGTATTGTTGTACACACCTTGTACATTTTATATTCATATATTTTTATTCTTTATTTTTTATTATTATATCCTATGTTACATGTTTGCACCTTACGCCGCAGCAAATTCCTAGTTAGTGAACACTGTTCACTAACAATGGCAATAAAACGAATTCTGACTCTGATGAGATTTCTTTTCAGTCAGTGTATTACTCTATAGCTCTGTTTTCAGTGAGAGCAAGGGCAGCAAATCAAGCAACGGCAACCGAATAGCGCCAACACCTACCTGCATTTCATAATGAGGTTGCCAGATAAGCTCTGAAACGACGCCAATAAGGGCAAACGACGCATTCTAAACCCAGCATAGTAACAGCTGTTTCAGAGAGCCTTTTAGGGAGGTTCTGAGCCATTACAGACCCAACCAATTTTTTTGGGCTACATATCACATCACAGAACAAGGATTAATGACCCATTCAACCTTTCTCTATCACCTTTAACTTAAATTTAAGTAACAAGGCTGAAAGAAATGACACGTCTAAAAAGTAATGTGACCTACGGTCAATAGATCATAGTTTTGATAAGCCTATAATAACAGTATTTTGGGAGAACTTTTCATAATGCTTCTCATAGTGTTAAAAATGTTTGTGTCTCCTGGTGCACATTGATCGTTTAAGGCAGTGATTCCCAGCAAGGGGTTAGGGGTACGTATACCACCAGAGGTACGCAAGCACACTGCAGGGGGTATGTGGAAAAATTAACAAATGTGTGCAGCAGATTCACATAGAGCATGAGTGGAGGGGTACTCATGGTATGACAAAAAGGCTTAAGAGGTACGCTCGTCAAAAGCAGATGGGAAACAGTGGTTTAAGGGACCAAAAAGAAAACACGCTGTCACAGCGCACTTAATTTTTTCCCCTTCAATACCTGGTGGTGGCCTGGTCTTGGTTAAAAATGCCCGGCCTGAAAAATGTCCCGTCCAGCCCTGGAGCCCAAGGTGGCTCGTCTCCTCCAGTTCTTGCTCCCGCTTCAGAGGGAGTCCAGCCATTTCAGAATGGTTTAAGGGAAACATGAAATCTGGGACATGGTGACAATGATATGTAAATAGAAATGTCACAGTAGACTTTAGCTTATCTAAAAGCACTAGAAAAAATAAAGCATTGAATTAGTTAATATGTTACTCTGCATGCTGGAAAGTTAAATTTAGCTAAACTTGTAGCATGCACTTTATATTTCCCTTCCTTGCCTCTAGGGTTTTACTTTACCAGGAAAAATTGTGTATATATATATATATATTTTTGCCTTAATATACTTTGGATGTAATTCTAATAAACAAGCACTTATTATTCACAATAACAATTTACTTCCCATTTATTTAAAAAAAACTAATATATATTCGTTACAAGCATTGTCATGACTTTCACACAGACTCTGGTTCACAAAAAATATATGATCCTATTTTTTTTCTTTCATGCAGACTTTTCCTCCAGGCTCCATTTGTGACAAGAACAGTCTCTTTTGTCAACTTAAGAAGGAACTAGAAGGCAGGAGGACCACAAAACAGGCAGCATGAGGGTAAGGCTTACACTTCTAAACACACTATGCATGTGTGTGTGTGTGTGTGTGTTTTCCACATGGCAAATGTAGGGTTCCGAACTGTAAGAAGATTAGTGACTTGAAAAAGGTAGCCGTCATTTAATTGAAGGCTTACCAGCAGCCGAAAAAAAGGCTAGCAGTCAAAGTGAAGGTATAACCAAGCCCAGAACATCCTGTTGAGACCACATTTGCCAAAGTCAGTGTGTCTCTCTGCCTGCCTTGCATGCCTTCCTCTCCACCTCAGAGGCATGCATCACAGTTTATCTCTGAGCCTCAGCTTCTTAAATACGTTTACACGTTTTGCAATTCTTAATCTCTTCAACTCGCAGAGAAAAGGTTCCTTCATTTCATATTATTCAAATGCTATGATCTTTGGAAACTGCTCGGACCCTGAATCCCTCATTCCTTTGGCTCAGAGGAAGCTGGGGGTGTACAGAGAGTTTAGGATACATTAGGCATGGTATCTGACTGTGTAACAATTTTAACTAGATTGACACTATTTCCGCTTTACAAGTACAGGCTGCCAGCAGGGCCAGTTGCCAATGTCTGGACATTCATACATAAAGTACACACCATAAAAAACACAGCTAATTTTACACCAACCTAGGTAAGTTTTCAAAGAAACGACTGCCTATCTATTGGATTAATATCATGCTGGGTTAATTCAACTAAGCAGGATGTGCTGATAGTTCCAAAAATTTTAGAAAGCATTGATTGTGTGGTCCATGGGCCTATGTTGGCCCTCCACAGAGTTTAATACGGGCTACAATCATGTTTGTGAAGAAATGCATGCAGCAATACTTTATTTTTAAATCCAAATTACCCACAGTTTATTTCACATCAGCCCATACATGTGACATGTCAACTAAGGAGACCTCAGGCCAGGACTGCTTCTTTGTCAGGATTCTTATAACTACTGTTTACTAAACAATATGGCTACTGTGTCAAAGTGCACCTCTTTCCCCTCTACAAGCTGGTTACTTAGCAACTAGTGTCACTCGATGACTGGTGTGAATTGAAGTGAACAGTGTATCATTCAAGAGAAGATAAGATATCCACTTGAAACCCATCTTTCGAGTTTAGCAATTTTATCATCCCAGCAGATTTCTAAATTTTTCTGATGTATTATTTATTGTTGTTTTTTTTGGTTGTTGCATTTTCATAATATGAAACACTTATGTATGTATGTATATATATATATATATATATATATATATGTATAAGTAACTTAACTTGACTTGACAAGTCAGCAGGTTAACACAAGAGATCAATAGTACAACAAAATGAAGTGGATGAGAAGGATGAATCAGTTAAACAATGAAAATTACACTAAAATGGAAAGACAATCTGCATATTGCAACTTTATAAAGATACAATTTATATAAAAAGAATGAAATAAGAAATGGCCCGGTTTGAGCATATCAAATAGTTTACATTGGTGTTTGCATGAACCTATCAAACCTCTCTTTTCTTTTTTTTGTCTTGAAATTGGAAAATAGTTTAAAACTCTATTGCACTGTGTAACCTTGTAACCCACAGGTAGGTTACTTCGAATACCCTTATCAGTTAACCCTTATGGTACCACCAATACTACGCACTTATAAGGGATATTGGGCCTGATCAGAAGACTCTGGATTCGTGGGAGCCTAGGTGTGAGCAACAACAGAGAAAGTACACACAGTCATAGAAAAAAAAACAGTATAGTTTATTGGTTGAACACAGGGACCCAAGTTTGTATACACACAACAACAACAACAACACAACTGCGCGCTTTTGAAGGAAAGAAGAAAAATAAAGAGAAAACAAAATGAAAGAAACCAGTCTTTGTAATCTTTTAGTCCTCTGCAATGTGTCTGTCAAATGTTTCTGTGATATCCCGTTATTGTAACCAGTCGGGTCACAATCTACCAGTTCGTTCGATCCTTTGGGCTGGGGCTCGCCATCCAGTTCTAGAAAGGGTGATCCAGTCTTTTCTGCAGCACTATAGGTTGGATAATGCACTAACAAAAAAACCTGACCTAGAACAAGGCCAGAATAAAGTAGCTTAAAACTACCATTTAAAGTGATTCAGTCATCCCTCAAGTTTTTTTTCCACGTTATACAACAATATTCAAGTTACCACAGTTACATATCACCAATACATTAATAAAACTAAGAAAATTAGTTTATGTGTGGTAATACAAAAAGTATCATCTTAGTCTTTTAAAATGATAATGAAATGCATCCACAACATAATGATTTGATATCAGAATGTGGACTGGAAGCAAACATTTGTTCTAGCTTTATCGGAACAGTAGAGAAGTGCATAAGTGCTAATAGAGGGGCACACTATGGCTGTGTTCGAAACCGCATACTTCTCCTACTACTCCTACTACTCATACTAACTTTAACTTTTTTAAGTTCCCGGATGTATACTAGATGCATACTAGATTCGCCGAAATGTTGAGTATTCATCATGAGGTTACTTGTCATACTCAAACTACCCAAGATGCAACGTAACTTGACGTCGCCGATCGTCATTTCCTGTCAAAACGGCAGTTTCAAGCTAGCTACAATGAGGGTAGGTTCACTTCCTGTTTTCAAAACAAAAGCACCAATTGTATCGTAATGGCTTTCCCTATGATAAAAGGCAACGGGTATTTTATTTTGTGAAAATAACAGGAAGTGCGTTACTCACTGCGGCTAGCTTTAGTAGCGCCGAATTCGTGGGAAGAATATTGTAAATAGCCGGTATTTTGTCAGATTTTCAACATGTTGGGGATCTAAACGACTACTTTCTCGCCTGAAAATGTTTCAAATGTTGCTAAAGTTATATATTTACAGAGTTTATAGCCCGAGCCGAAATCAGCTTCAGGCCGGCTGATTTCTGCTCGGGCAGGAGCGAAGTGCATTGTGTGTAAACGCTCTGCATGCTGTCTGATTGATGAGTACAGTGAACCCTCGTTTTTCGCGGGGGTTACGTTCCAAAAAGAACCCGTGATAGGCGAAATCCGTGAAGTAGTAACCTTTATTTTTTTTACAATTGTTGTACAATGAAATACTCCATAATACCAGAGAGTCTCTATTATGAGGAGAGGGAAAACTGGCGGCTATTTCCGGGTGGTACTGCACTCTAGGGGCGCCAACGAAGCAGTGCAGAGCACGCCGAACTCTATGGTGGTACTATGAAATCCACCTTAGATGCAGCCATTGCTTTTGATAGAATTTTTTATATTTTTTCATTTTAATTTTCCTAAAGGCAGGATAAATTATCCTTTCAAACGGCACTTGGTTTGATTTTTTTAGACTCACTAGATTTGTTTAAAATACACATTTATTGTCAGTATTGCATCCCGAGTGACGTCACGCATGTGGCATCACTTTACGGCATGGTCAGTCCTAGCGCTGAGCTAGCAGAGAGGTGTTAGCTCAAATAGTTACAGATTTCAGCACAGCCCTTTTACATACTCTCTGACTAGCCTCTGGTTTAGCTTTGGTTGTTGTTAGCGGCACCAGGTTAACACTCTGGCACAGTGGACGAGTGCCGAAAAGCAGCCGGTCGTAATCAGCCGTGCGTTATTCAGATTCCGTTAGCTAGATGCTAGCGGATACTGACTCGCAAATGCCAGACCTGTAAGAAAACAGAAAGCTATAACTCCCAGGTTATTGTACTTTCGATATAAATTCACATCCCTCTGTCAGAAATCACAGTATTATTTTCAGGTTTCAGCCGCTAGCGGGGACATTTTTTGAGTTATTAGCGCCAGCCCTATGGAAAATGGTCATTCTGCACTCGCTCGCCAGCGCCCCCAGAGAAAATCAACTGAACTGCAGCCAAATTTTTTATAATGGGGCGAATAGGAAGTGGAACGGCTGTCTGTAAAAGGGCTGTGATAATACATTGAAACCAAAGAACAAAACCTTTTTACAGGCCCAAGCATTTGTTTAACAAATAAAAGTACTGTATAAACGTTTTTTTTTACAAATAACTACTGTACTGTAAAATAATCATTTTAATCATCAATACGAACTGAAGGCTTCAAATTGCAGAGATCAGCGCCGCCCCACCGCGACCCGAGTCATTGGATTAGAAGGGGAGAAAATGAAAAATGATTATGAAAAAAAATACAAAGTACAGTGGGACAAATAGTGACTCGCGTGTATTTCACTGCTCTTCTGACTGAGCCGCTGCATCCTGACTCCGCTCTGTAGCGTTTTTTTCTTCTAAAGCCCGCGGTGCAGGTGTGTTTTTTCGAGAGAAGAACACAGATCGGTAGTTGTTGTCGCTCTTTTTTCTTCTGGGCAAAAAGATTTTTATATACCGACATGCCACCATCGATTATGTTTGAGAACTGTAATGAACGTGTACGTGTACATATTAAACCGCAACGTTATTGACACACAGGTAGAGAAGAAGCGGAGAGACTGTTTAGCCAATCAGAATGCAGAACACAATGCACGATGCAAATCCGTGAAGCAGCGAGACCGTGAAAGGTGAACCGCGTTATAGCGAGGGTTCACTGTATGCCGTTTGCAAGTATGTAGTATGTAGTAGGCGGTTTCGAACACAGCCTATGTATTGAACATGTGCTAGAAAAAAAAAAAGTAGTTATACTGATAAATACAACATGCACAACAATAATTATACTCAAACCTTTAAGTGATATTTTATTTTTACTGAATTTTAGCCGTTTCCAGTGAATTTTCTGTGCTAATTTGTTAATTGAACACTGTTATCACTCACCAATGCGATGCCAGAGCTATAGAGTAATAATCTTTTTAAACCACTCTGACCGATGCTATATGAAGCTAGAAAGGCTTTCCGGACTCCAATCTGGTCAGACCGGAAGCTTTCTAAAGTTTAATAAAAAACGAAATTACGGTGTTGGACTATATACACTGCAGAACGTTTTTAGGGTGTTTTTTTTTTCTTACCGAATCCAAGTTCTCCAGCTAGTTTTCAAGAATATCAACCGAAGCAACCAGTGGCATAGATCGCTCTCCACCCGTGTCTGCGTCTGACACAATCTGAGCAAAATCTCTGCACTGCGCAGTGAGAGAGGCGGGACCAGTGTTCGAATTACGTGGGGTACCGGGGGGGTCTGACCCCCCATTGAGACTTGATACCCCCCAAATGGGACTAAATTACACTTTTCGGGGGTACTGAAAAAATTGATGTATTATTAAAATCAGGTGTTGAAAATGTCTTGTTACTTAGTATTTTTCAATGTGTACTATGAATAACCAAATAAAATGCGTTTTGGAACACCCCTTCAATGGACTGTACCACCAGCGGGCGTTTCGCATGTTCGCAGGCAGCTCGCGCATAGTCCAAAACATCGGCAGCACTGAGATGCAGGGTTTTGATGCCCGTTAAAGGATAAGACCGGTTTTTTGACATTGGGCCCTTGATTTCACATTATAACATGATGTTCTACTCACCCCTGCGTGTTGTTGAACATTTGGAGCTGTTCCGAAGATATTCGCGAGGCGTCTGGCTGCTCTCTTGAGATATTCGGCCATGAAACGGTTTCCTATGGGCAAGCTTATACAGGCACAAACTATGCTGTTTATAATTTATTAATTACTCTACACTAGCACTGATAACGTGGAGGTGCGTCGCTTACTTAAAAAAATCCGGGTTACTAATTTTGAATTTTAGCCGAATGAATAAATAGGCAGCAGGTCTGTGGGCTGTCTGTGGCAGTAGCACGACGAGGACGTCAGTAACACCCACTTTACGACAAAAATTCAAAATTACAATAACCCGGATTTTTTTAAGTAAGCGACGCACCTCCACGTTATCAGTGCTAGTGTAGAGTAATTAATAAATTATAAACAGCATAGTTTGTGCCTGTATAAGCTTGCCCATAGGAAACCGTTTCATGGCCGAATATCTCAAGAGAGCAGCCAGACGCCTCGCGAATATCTTCGGAACAGCTCCAAATGTTCAACAACAAGCAGGGGTGAGTAGAACATCATGTTATAATGTGAAATCAAGGGCCCAATGTCAAAAAACCGATCTTATCCTTTAAAGGCACAATGTGCGATTTTTATGTCATCTTGAAGTGTATTGCATACAAAAAACACCTATACATACCATAAGAGTGTGCAGAAATAATCCTACTGGCATGTCCTAACCAAAGTTTATACGCAGCATAGCTGAGTTTTACTGCAGAATTAGCAGGCTAAACTGATAGCGCCGGACCGGCAGTTTTTCTGGCCAGGAGGTGGCGATATAGAGTAAAATCAACCTCCGTTCAACCCCAGGCAGTAGAAGAAATCGCTGGTCTGGCGCTGGCCCTGCCCCTGCCGGCCCACCCCGCCCCCACCCCACTCACTCCTCCTCAGAGCAGGAGCCTCTCTGAAGCCACTAGCACCTGCCTAAAATGATGTTTGAGATGCGAGTGCGTGGATTTAAGGTGTCAAGGTGGAGGTTTCCCGTGATTTGTTAAAGCTGCGGTCGGCAACTTTTTTTTAGTCATATTAGCTTGAACTGTCATGGGATTCTGGAAGTAGAATATTAAATAGGCTGTTTAGGAAAAATAACGAAATCTGTAGCTCCCTCTGAAGCCTGTAATCATGCTTGCAAAAACCAAGCGCTCCCGGCTGTTTTTAACCAATCAAGTTAGGGTGGAGGAATCCTACCTGTCAATCACAGCTTGTGCACACGCTGCTGAGCGTGAGTCTGCCCCAGCTTGTGTGCGCTCACACTGGTGTGAACTCACGTGCACAACCTCGTCCACAGAGGGGGAGGGGTTTGGGGGACGATTCGGAGCTTGTTAGAGGTTGGGGGAGGGACCTGAAAGTTGTATCAGTTCGAATTTTCCGACTTTAGACTCGGAATTTTGAAAACCTGCCGACGGCAGCTTTAAATGAAACTAACAAATCAGACTAATATTTTTTCAACTTTAAAGCACTGAACTTACAAACACTCAAGACAGGTGACCGCCCTTCCCTTTCTCCCATGAGAAAAAAGTTAGCCTAGGACTACATCAGAGGAATTCCATCGAGTCAACATGCACAAGTAGTCTCAGTTCAGACAGAGGCGGACTGCTTTAATCCAGAATACACCAACCAACATACTTGATGTCAGAAAATAAAGTACAAGGCTTATCATGTGTTTAAAGCACAATTGGAATAATATCATTTAACTAAGTAAGAAGAAGGCAAATGGATAGTGTGACTCCACCAAGCAAGAAGCAAGGATAGCTGTGTCGAGCAAGGAGGCAAAAAGGATAGCATGCCCACAAAGAGGTAGGAAAAATGGGATTCCTTACCATATGTCCGCCGTGACAAATATAGGATTAATCATAATTTTGACTGTGTTTGAAGCCATTTCATGTAGCAGCTAGCAGTATACCATGACTACTAGCACCACGGGGCTGTCTGATAGCACTTTTCAATCTCAAGAAAAGCGCACACTGTTTACAGCGGACATTACAAGCCATGTTGAATTTGGCAGTTGTAGTCTGATAATTTACAGCTTGATTCTGTATGCGTCATTGGGTTCACTTTGCTGATTGACATTTCTTGATTGCGTCTCATGGGCACTACATAATGTAGGCTAGTTGCTAGTTTGCTAGTGGGCTTTTGGTAAGCCATACAGCTGTTTGAAGTTGGGTCGTCGCTAGGTTTAATATTTATGTATTATTCTGCATGTGTTGGTTCTGCTGCTGTGCTTGTTGCTAACTGGAAAGTTAGCAACGTCCTGCTGCAGCAACGTGTGTGAGACAAACTTTGGCTAGGTGGTTGAACTTGACAGTGCTGCGTGCAGATTTGAGCTGAATTCACCTGCGCAGCGCGGATTTTGCAGGGTTGCCAGATGATTTCCAAACATGCTCAAACCCCGCCTGGAGGCACTAAATCTAAATTGAACCAGTCTAAACTGAATTCTATTTATTTCTATGGCCATAGAGCCATATACAGATACAGAAAAACTCGCCCAATACCCATTTTCACCCGCAGACGGTCATCCAAAACAGCCCAATCTGGCAACATGGAGTTTACGGAGACGAGTGCTTTGATGTGATCTTCCCGCGAACGTGGTCACTTGATTCATATGAGGCTCTAGCAGGGAGTTTGCAAATGATAACGTATTGTTGTGTTTGCATATCATGATATTTTTTTTGGGGGGGGTGACGTCATCAATTGATCCGCAAAAAGTCCAACCCCCCCCCCCCCCCGAAGCCCGGTGGATAATTCGAACACTGGGCGGGACAATCAACCTTATTGGCTGATGTGAGATCAGACCATGCTAGCTATTGGTTGTTCAGTCCATCATCAAAACAAATGCTAAAGGTATATTGCGCGTTTTTTTTTTAAAGATTTTTAACACATTTTAGATATATTTATGAGCTTGTTTTAAACCATTGTAAAATAAGATATGGAATCAATATTTATTAATCCTTGTCTATGTTTTTAACACCTAAACTGCCTAAATCTGCAAGGTGTCAATTCATCCTGGATATAAAGTTCAATGAAGCCCACTTCATGTACCACAAGTACTCAACGACAAACCACAAATGCTGAACATTCCATGAGGCACATATTACATATGTGTAAGTACATATTCAATATAGCCCTAACCCTGTAGTGTCATTAAGGAGCATGTTTCAATACATTAGCCTTGAACTAGCTGACTATGCCACCTCAACTCACCTGTATATCTGACCAGCTAACAAGTTTCTGGCTAACTATGCTACCTTGTCATCAAAATGCATTTTCTCTGGATAATAGAATTAACAGAGCAATTTGGGTGGCTTATCTGAATGAACCAGGAATAATGACATTAAAAAATAATTTTATTAACTCGTAAAGACCCATCTGAAACATGGCATTGTATATAGATAGTTGGCTGTAAACCTATTCCAGAACAATGGTTGCTGCTAGAGTGATTAAGGTTAGGGAGTACTAGGTTAGTGCATCAATTTTGCTGCATCATCTGCAGGATGTGCCCATTCCTGATACTTTTTGTAAATTGCACCATGTTTTCAGTTTAACATTTTTTGTAACTTGACCCAGGTGGAAAGTGCACATTTGTAATTTCACAACTTAACTGTTTGGTTATTTCAGGACAAACTCAGTTCTGCTTACCTGGTACGTCATTTGAGCTGGTTAGAGAACTATAAATTCAGTGGCCTCTGTGAACATGCGTCCAGTGGCTCATAGCAGCTCACTTTATTCTAAAAATGAAACCCAATTCCATACACCTGGCAATTGTTTTTCATCATCCATGTTTGACTGGGGGATGGTTGACTTTTCTTTAATGACAGACCCAATGATGTGACATATTTCTACTCCGATTAAAATGTTGATGATGTGTCCAAGATATATAAAACTACAGATCTATTTGGCTAACCTTTTACACGGATGAAACCGTGGTTCAGTTCTGCCTGGGTTACTCTTGATTTGTGAAAAACTCGTTCTTTTGTGCCCACTCATTTACAGGTAGTATTCAGAGCTCCTCTGTGTTACATGATAAATTCAGTGTTGACAAGTTGTAACAGAATGTGGTGACAGTTAATGGACTGATTTTACCAAGTTTTTTTTTTTTATTATGACAAATCAGCTCTTTTCAGTGTTGATACATGTACAGATCTTATTACTGTCATACCAAGTGTCATCACACAGGCCCAATTTGACCAAAGCCTACAAGGACAACAGCAGACACACACACACATTTATATGACTAAATCCTAGTTCTAAATTGCTGTATGCAGGGATATAACCCACAGCCAGGGTCTTCAGTAATGAAAATTACAGTGTAGCTGTCGTCATTGATAGCTCAACCAAAACACAAATCTCTGCCTGCATGGCCAAACACACCTGGTCAGCCCATTTAATCTCCAAACCTGTAATTGTCACCATGACACAAGCGCTGTGTGCTATCAGTATTGATGCCACATATATGATTGCATGTGAGAGCAGATTCTGCCAATAAGAATAAATGCTGGTCTATGATCTTTAACATCATACTGTGACCTCTCAGCACTTGTGTCTCGGTAGAATAGAGATCATGTTTTATTCATTCGTGTATTGACAGTGATTGAGGTGGGGAGATGAATGCAATGATTTGGTGCTATTAACTCCTAAATACAAGAATCTTGGGGATTTTGAAGTGCAATGTTTACAACCACACAGACAGCTTGATTGCAGATAAATTCACTCTGAAAATCAGGCAGTAGTATCTCGTTCAAAACACGAGGTGCATCGAGATTAATGACAAAATCACACAGCACTAACACCATCTGCTGCAGGGATTAACATATTTATTGTGTGAATATGGTAAACATTGTATTGACTATTGTATTAAAGACTTACATTTTTTTCCAGCATCTTTAAATATATAAACTTATTGTAAGTGTCAACATTGTTCATTAACTTCTATGATATTTTAGGCACCCTATTTAACTTCATAATAATAATAATAATACATTTTATTTTTGGAGGCGCCTTTCAGGTCACCCAAGGTCACCTTACATTAGAATTAAGAGCATTGGAAAATAATAAAAGCATAAAAACATGAGACAACATAAAACAGAAGTGCACAGAGTCCAGTTATAGGGAGTATGCCAGTTTGAATAGGTGAGTTTTAAGTTGGGATTTGAATGATGGAGTCTGACTGTCTTATGAGTGGGGGGAGGGAGTTCCAGAGCCTGGGTGCTGAGCAGCTGAAGGCTCGGTCACCCATGGTGCTGAGGCGTGACGTGGGGTTGGTTAGCAGTCCAGCAGAGGTTGAGCGGAGGGTGCGGGAGGGAGTGTGTTGGTGAAGGAGGTCGCTGAGGTAGATGGGGGCTAGGTTGTGGAGAGCTTTATAGGTGAGGAGAAGATTTTTGTAGTGAATGCGGTATTGTACTGGGAGCCAGTGAAGTTGAATGAGAACAGGGGTGATGTGGTCCGAAGATTTGCTGCAGTCTCTTGTTAAATGTGATGTATTGTTAACACAAAACGATGGAAATACATTATCTTTTTGGCTTCCTTAGATACAAGATAACTACAAATTATTGAAAGCATGTATGACTAGGGGGGTGGATGATTTATGTCTATGCCTAAAAAGTGGGTGCAGAGCGAGGTTTTTGTAAAAAAAAAAAAACTTGACGTGTAGTTACTAATCAATATTAAAGACTAGTATCAAATTCATTAACAGTTGAATGAATGTTAGAAACGTTGTCTTCATTACCTGCAGTCGATGGACATCTTCAACAACCTTGCTGAAGACTTCTACAAAGCCCCGACCGTCACCAGTCGCAGAACACTGCAAACAGTGTTCACAGGTAAGACCTGGCTCCTGTTGCCAACATAAAACTAACTTAACAATGATTTTATTGTTCAAAGAGCTCCAGACTTAAGCTGTGATGAAGCTTGCCACTTTGGTCATTGCGAGAGTGAGTATCAACACAGTGACACAACTGTTACAGGTGCTTCATGTTTGCTGGCTTTACGATGGTTTTCTTCCAAACACAAGGCATTGCTACTGAGAAAATGGCACTGTCACATCACAGGAATAGTTAAGAACTAAGGAACTACAATATCCATACATAAATGTACAGTTTTTTTTTTTTTTTACTGGATTTTGATGTTTTTAAAACACAACAGCTGTAACTTTTTGGGTTCTGATTGGTCATACAGATGCCAGTAGGGCAGACTATGTCACAAACTTTTCCCTTCAGCTCTTTCTGTTTTTCAAATGTACCTCTCGCATAGCATGCACCAGGTTACAAAGATTTTTCAACGTGCAAAACTACACACCAGTGCTCAGAGCACCAGCTACTGTGACGTCAATTTTGCTAAAATTAGGGGCAGCTGTGCAACCTGGAAATATACGGAAATATATAGGTGTAGCCCTGTATAAAATTCATAAAGGTCAAAGTGTATAAAAATTATAATAAGATGTTGTTTAAAACTAATTCATGATGTAAAGAGGAAAAAGTTCATGATAAATACAGTTCAAGGTGTTATAAAATGGTTAGCGAGTTCAAGAGCCAATCAGAATGTTTTTCGATGTGTCAGGGGCGGGACTATTGGTGCAGGTCAGTGAGCACGTATGGGAGAGACACAGACGCTATCAACCAGAGAGCTATCGTCAGAAGTTCAGAGTGAGAAACATTTTGGAGTAATAGAGGTCGACTACCCGTGGTCCTTATATTGCTTTTCTATGTGATCTGCAGAAGGTGAATATAATGTGTGTGCCATGAGTTTTGCTGTAACTTAATGTTGTAGTTGAAAATACCGGAGTGTGATGCATTTAGCCACCCGCTAGCTAGCATAGCATCCCGTGTTTTGACAGCATAGCTTTAGCATGTTGCTGATTTCTAAATGCTAAAGTGGGCTAACGTTAAGTCTATATGATATAGCGTGACGATATTATGGCTCAACAGAGTTCATGTAATTAAAGGAGACGGACGCTGTGAAGAGAGAGAGATTGAGACGGTTGCTGGTGGATGGACTCTGCTGTTTTATTCTTCCCTGGATTTCGTGTGTTGCTGTGTTTGGACTTGACTGCCATCACCCCCATCTGTGAACGCCATTGCCTTATTCCCCCCCTGTTATCCACGTTTGCCCCTTGTTTGGATCCGTGAGTACTGAACTAACATGAGAATGCACGTGCTTTTATTTTCTGCTTTTGACTGAGTGAAGCGGTCATAACAGTTTTTAGGCCTCACCGCACCCGAGCGTCATTACAGGCCTGCAACGTAATTTTGAGTTTTTCCTTTTGATGTTGGGCCCACATGTGATAAATGTGAATTTATAAATGTTTTATTTTATTTTATATTTATCTTCCTGAGAGTTAACAACCATTTCATTTATTTTCTGTGTAAATAAACACCTGTTGAAGGTTTTCTTTAAAACAGTCGTGGTGGTCCTTTAAATTTAATTAGAAAAACTGAAAAAGGTTTAGATTCATTTAAGATATTTTACTGAGATCTTAGTAATTATTTTTCCCTGTTTTGGTACGAACTCAAGCCCAGTCTCACTTTAGTAAGTAGTTTATTATCCTTAAACTAGAGATTTGGGTTACATAAATGGAGGCACCGCTGGGATTTTTTTATCGTAAATAGGGATTAATCAACATGAAGTAAACATTAGAAAATCAAAAGTAACTGGACCCCACCACTTTAGAGCATTAGTATAAAAGTAACGTGTTAACAGTAACTAAAGGATATTAAAGTAAAGTACAGTAATGGCAGTCCAATCAAGCAGTTCATCACAAACTCAGTTAATTAACTGGTGTAAAGGAGAGTCAGTAGATTTAAAACATGCCCTCATGTTATATGGAGTGCCTGAAAGTTTTTCACGGGAAGACATTGAAGAAACAGCAGAGACTATTAAAGCCTTGGGGAAAGTTAGAGTTCGAGGCAAAATGTTTCACCCGCAACAACAATCGCTGATGGTGTTATGTGAGTGCCGTGAAGAGATAGACCCGTCCAAAGTCCCTCCCGAGATAATGCCTGTAAGTGGCGGAAGTGAATGGAAAGCCGTCTATTATACAGAGCCTCAGTCTGATAACTTTGCAGCAAAATTGCTGAGCTTTCTGCAGAGTGAAGGGAGAACCTTCGAGGACATCCAAGGTCTATGTCCCCCTCCCCAAGAGACCAAAGAGGGTAACAGCAACCCTGAAGACATCATCCGTGCAGTCGGTGATGTTATGAGCAGAACAAACAAGCAATCTGACAGTCACCCATACAGACGTCTGCGTACATTCTCCGGGGTCAGTCCCACCCCAGCTGGAGAGGAGACATTAGACAACTGGTTGGAGCAAGCAACACTCTTAGTAGAGGAAGGTGAGTGTTCGGACAAAGAGAAACGACGTCGAATATTGGAAAGTCTCAAAGGGCCCGCCTTTGAGATCATTCAAGCTGTGCGTCTGACTCAACCTGATGCTGGTCCCCATGAGTACATGGAGGCTATAGAGAGCATTTTTGGTACAGTAGAGTCCTCAGAAGACCTCTATCTGTCCTTTAGAGCACTCCACCAACAGCCTAGTGAACGTCTGTCTGAGTTCCTACGAAGATTAGAGAGATCCCTTGTCAAAGTAGTACAAGGAGGTGGTTTACCTGTAAGCGCTGCAAACAGCGCTCGTTTAGAGCAGCTTATTAGAGGGTCCACCTCTGAGCTCATGTTGCTTCAGTTGAGAATTAGGGAGCGGAGCAGTAATCCCCCTAACTTCCTGACTCTGCTACGAGAAGTAATGGAAGAGGAAGGCCGCCAGTCAGTCAGACAAAGCCAAGTGGCACCCATGCGTCCTCAGCGAGTACGCACAGTTCAAGCAGAAAAGGAGAAAGAACCTGATTCAGCTTCTCAGAGTGAACTGCAAGCTCAGATTCGAGAGTTGAGAGCGCAGTTAGAGGAAAGAAACAAACCACGTCCTCAACCGCCATCTGATGATTCTTTCAAAGGTCTTAAAGGGAAACAAAAACAGAAAAATGAGTCCCAGAGTGAACTACAAGAACTGAGAAAACAAGTGAAAGCCCTGGAGAGTAAAATGAGTGTAATGGCAGTAAAATACACATCAGACCTCCCACGAGAACACACACCACAGCCTTACCGATACAAACCTGCTCCAGGTCACAAACCTGCTCCTGTTCAAGTGTCCTCTCCCAAAGATAACGATGAGTTTTTTTGTTATAGGTGTGGGGAAAATGGTCACATAGCCACCAGATGTACTGCCCCTGAGAACCTTCAAAAGGTTGTCAGAAAGCTCATACGCTTGGTGCGAGTATCCCCCTTTCCTCACAAAGAGAATCCAAAGCCCGAGGCTGAAGAGCAGTGTGTAGCTAGAACCAATAAGGTTGAAGTCCCAGAGAACAACACTGATTTACCTGAGGGTCTTGTAGGTCCATCATTTATTCACACCATCAAAGTTAATGATGTGGTCTGTGAAGCTCTCATCGACAGTGGGTCTAATGTGACTATTATCTTTGAAAGCTGGTACAACAAACACTTATCAGACGTCCCGATAAAACCCCTCTCGCGCCTTGGACTCTGGGGCCTCGCTGACACGGAGTATCCGTACAAAGGGTACGTCGTGGTAGAGATGGAGTTCACTGAAGAGATCACTGGTGTGTCGGGACGTGTAGAAGTGCTCGCCTTAATCTGTCCTGAGCCAAGAAACCAACAACAAACCCCTGTGCTGGTTGGAACCAATACATCTCTTTTCCGCCGCTTATGGGAGCTGGTGAAGACAGAAGGTGACAAGAACACTGTGCACTCAATGAGAATTCAGTCTGTGTACGCCCCTGTCAAAGCACAAGAGCAGTTACCAAAAAATGAAATTTTGGGACATATAATGTGGAAAGGACCTGGTCCTCTCTCTATTGCTCCAGGTGCAAAGTATTATGCAACCTGCAAAGTAAAACGACAGAGTGCCCCATCTAAAGACTTTGTACTGATTGATACACCCACTGCCCAGTTACTCCCCGCCGGTGTGCTGGTACAGCCTGGAGTGCTCTCAGATGCCGACGTAGACGACAACAGCTTCACTGTGCTAATTCAGAACGAATCAAAAAAGACAACCTCCCTCCCAATAGGGACCGTCATTGCTGAGATGTATGCCGTTGACACAGTTACCCCAATCCGGCCATCTGACCTTGCAGCTGAAAGCCTAGACCCAAGTCTCTTTAACTTCGGAGACTCCCCCATCCCCGAAGAGTGGAAGAGCCGGCTTCAACAGAAGTTAGCTGAGAGGCGGAATGTCTTCTCACTGCACGAGTGGGATGTTGGCTTGGCCAAGGGGGTTGAACACCACATACGCCTGCATGACCCCAGACCCTTCAGGGAAAGGTCAAGGAGACTAGCCCCTGCAGACATAGATGACGTGAGACGGCATATACAACAACTGCTGGCAGCTGGAATTATCACTGAGTCCCGTAGTCCATACGCTTCACCGATCGTTGTAGTCCGCAAAAAGAACGGGACTATAAGAATCTGTATCGACTACAGAACACTTAACAACCGCACCACACCAGACCAGTACACAATGCCACGCATCGACGACGCATTGGACTCCTTGTCAGGCAGCCAATGGTTCTCGGTCCTAGATCTGCGTAGTGGCTACTACCAGGTCGAGATGGCCCCGGAGGACAAAGAAAAGACAGCATTTATTTGCCCTCTCGGTTTCTATCAGTTTGAGCGCATGCCACAGGGAATCACAGGAGCACCGGCAACGTTTCAGCGCTTAATGGAAAAAGCTGTCGGTGATATGCATCTTCTCGAAGCCCTTGTGTACTTAGATGATATTATCATCTTCGGCAAAACACTTGAAGAGCATGAGCAACGTCTTCTCAAGGTGTTGGATAGACTTGAGGAGATTGGATTGAAGGTTTCTATTGACAAGTGTCAATTTTGCCAACCTCAAGTTAAGTATGTGGGTCACATTGTCTCCGCTAACGGAATAGCTGCTGATCCAGACAAAGTGGAGGCAGTAAAGCATTGGAAAGAGCCCACACACCTGAAGCCGCTCAAGTCCTTCCTCGGATTCTGCAGTTATTATCGAAGATTCATTGCAAATTACTCTGCCATTGTCCGTCCCCTCTCCGAGCTCACCAAGGGTTATGCCCCCACTTGGCAAGACCCCAAGTCCAAAAAGAGTGTCGACCCAAGCAAAGTCTATTTCAAGCCATCTGAGCCCTTTGGAGAACGGTGGACTCAGGTTTGCCAGGAAGCTTTTGAGCAGATCCGTGACTGTTTGATCAATGCCCCAGTGTTGGCATTCGCTGACCCCACTAAGACATACATTTTGCATGTGGACGCGAGTATGAATGGGCTGGGCGCTGTCCTAAACCAAGAATATTCTGATGGCCTCAGGCCAGTAGCTTTTGCCAGTCGGAAGCTTAAAGACTCAGAGCACAACTATCCAGTCCATCAATTGGAATTTCTGGCATTAAAATGGGCTGTCGTGGACAAGTTTCACGATTACCTGTATGGAGCTAAATTCATTGTAAGAACTGACAACAACCCATTAACATATGTGTTGACTTCTGCCAAACTCAATGCCGTCGGGCATCGTTGGCTCGCCGCCCTTGCCACCTACGATTTCACCATCCAGTATCGTCCTGGGAGACACAATATCGATGCTGATCTGCTGTCTCGGCAGTACACTCCCAAGGAGGTGAAAGAGTGGACCAGTGTCCCACCTGCTGGCGTCAAAGCCCTCTGCAAGCAAGCCTGCATCAGTGGAGAGACAGATGCGCCTGATAGATTGGTGGATCAGTTGGGAGCTCCTGCCACAGCGGTACCTGAAGCTTATGTGTTCCCAGTGAACCTTAGCTTGAACACCCTTGACCAGTTGAGCTCAAAAGATATTCAAGCATCACAAGACATGGACCCAGCAATTGGGCCTGTAAAGAAAGCAATGGAGAACAATAAAGTGCTGACTCGCTCCAACAATGATTGTCCAGAGACTGTGTTATTGCTACGTGAAACTCGCAAATTGGAAGTAAAGGATGGCATGTTACACAGAGTAAAAGAAAAAACATGTGGAGAACGGATCAAACAATTGGTCTTGCCAGCGAGATATCGCCCAATGGTGTTAAGGTCTCTACATGATGAGTGCGGACACATGGGAGTGGAGCGTACTACCGAACTGATCAAAGACAGATTTTATTGGCCAAGGATGACAACTGAGGTTGAGCAGTACATTCGAACCTGTGGAAGATGTATCTCCAGAAAGACACTCCCTCAGCATGCCTCACCCTTGAACCAAATAACAAGTAATGGCCCTTTAGATTTAGTGTGTATTGACTTTTTGCAGATAGAGCCTGACTCTAAAGGTGTTACTAATGTGTTGGTGGTGACAGACCATTATACACGTTATGCACAAGCATTTGCTACAAAAGACCAAAAGGCTGTCACTGTTGCAAGAGTGTTGTGGGAGAAATATTTTGTGCACTACGGTCTACCTGCACGGATACACTCGGATCAGGGCCGAGATTTTGAAAGTCGCCTGATCAAAGAGCTCTTGTCCATGCTTGGGGTTCGGAAGTCAAGAACATCCCCCTACCACCCTCAAGGTGATGCACAACCAGAAAGGTTCAATCGAACACTCTTAGCAATGCTCGGTACCTTGGACACTGTAAAGAAACAGTGCTGGAGTCAATATATCACCCACCTGGTACATGCATACAACTGCACAAAAAATGATTCCACGGGATACTCACCGTATCATCTCATGTTCGGAAGGGAGGCAAGGTTACCCATTGACATCTGTTTTGGGATCTCGCCAAATGGTGAAAGTGAAACCTCCTACCAACAGTATGTCACCAGGATGAGGAGAGAGCTGCAAAAAGCCTACCACATGGCATCTGAAGCCGCTACGAAGAGTCACTTGAGAAACAAAGCACGCTTTGACCAGCGCGTGAGAGACTTACCTTTGGAGAAAGGAGACAGAATCCTCATTCGGAATATGGGTTTAAAAGGCAAGCACAAACTCCAAGATCGATGGAAATCAACACCGTATGTTGTTTTGGAAAAGTTGCCAAACCTGCCCGTGTACAAGGTCAAACAAGAGCTTGGAACAGGTGTGGTAAAAACTCTTCATCGAGACCACCTATTGCCCATCGGTTATATGGTCAGGATGTCAAACTCCTTGGATGAACCAAACACCGCTCGGAGACCTGTCACGAGAGCTCAACTTACCCGAAAACGTCAACCAACCAAGCCCACTGACCCAGTAGAAGAAAGTGACACAGTTTCATCAGGTTCAGAGTTGGAATTTGTCCATCATTCCCCAGATTTTGATGTGGATGAAGTCAGGAGACAAGTGGAAATGGTAAATCCAAGCTCTGTGGAGAATGAAGAGAGTGAGATCTCTGAAGAGAGTGAAAACTCTGAAGAGGATGAAAGATCTGAGGTGGAAGCAGAACCCCAACCTAATACCGAAACAGAGATTGAGGAACTGCCTGAAGGTGCTGTGCTTTCTCTGTCAGACTCTGATATCCCAGAGACAACTAATGAAGAAGAAGAAGAAGAAGATTTGCAAGATTTAGAAGAGGGAGCAAGCTCACCTAAGTCAAACAGAACTAGACGTGATAAAGTCGCTAAAAGCACAGGAAGTGAAAGATTTTCTACAGTCCGAAAATCGCTGAGAAAACCAAAACCAACTATGAGATTCAGTTATGAGAAACCTGGTCATCCATCCTTTGAACCAGTTACTATCATGCACCATGGTATGGTCATTCAACTCAAGTTGAACCCTCCAGATCGAGACAACGAACCAAGGAAAAAGTCCAAAACATCCAAAAGGTACGCGGAGGAGGAGAAAAGGAATCACCCTTCCAAGTTGAAAAGAGACAAAAGGTGTGATGAGGACATCTACACAGTCAGAAGAGGGAGGGTGTAGCCCTGTATAAAATTCATAAAGGTCAAAGTGTATAAAAATTATAATAAGATGTTGTTTAAAACTAATTCATGATGTAAAGAGGAAAAAGTTCATGATAAATACAGTTCAAGGTGTTATAAAATGGTTAGCGAGTTCAAGAGCCAATCAGAATGTTTTTCGATGTGTCAGGGGCGGGACTATTGGTGCAGGTCAGTGAGCACGTATGGGAGAGACACAGACGCTATCAACCAGAGAGCTATCGTCAGAAGTTCAGAGTGAGAAACATTTTGGAGTAATAGAGGTCGACTACCCGTGGTCCTTATATTGCTTTTCTATGTGATCTGCAGAAGGTGAATATAATGTGTGTGCCATGAGTTTTGCTGTAACTTAATGTTGTAGTTGAAAATACCGGAGTGTGATGCATTTAGCCACCCGCTAGCTAGCATAGCATCCCGTGTTTTGACAGCATAGCTTTAGCATGTTGCTGATTTCTAAATGCTAAAGTGGGCTAACGTTAAGTCTATATGATATAGCGTGACGATATTATGGCTCAACAGAGTTCATGTAATTAAAGGAGACGGACGCTGTGAAGAGAGAGAGATTGAGACGGTTGCTGGTGGATGGACTCTGCTGTTTTATTCTTCCCTGGATTTCGTGTGTTGCTGTGTTTGGACTTGACTGCCATCACCCCCATCTGTGAACGCCATTGCCTTATTCCCCCCCTGTTATCCACGTTTGCCCCTTGTTTGGATCCGTGAGTACTGAACTAACATGAGAATGCACGTGCTTTTATTTTCTGCTTTTGACTGAGTGAAGCGGTCATAACAGTTTTTAGGCCTCACCGCACCCGAGCGTCATTACAGGCCTGCAACGTAATTTTGAGTTTTTCCTTTTGATGTTGGGCCCACATGTGATAAATGTGAATTTATAAATGTTTTATTTTATTTTATATTTATCTTCCTGAGAGTTAACAACCATTTCATTTATTTTCTGTGTAAATAAACACCTGTTGAAGGTTTTCTTTAAAACAGTCGTGGTGGTCCTTTAAATTTAATTAGAAAAACTGAAAAAGGTTTAGATTCATTTAAGATATTTTACTGAGATCTTAGTAATTATTTTTCCCTGTTTTGGTACGAACTCAAGCCCAGTCTCACTTTAGTAAGTAGTTTATTATCCTTAAACTAGAGATTTGGGTTACATAGGTTTTTTCTAAATTTGTCTTTCTCATGAAACATCTGGAGGGAGCACAAATCTGTGTGTGCTTGTGTGAATCTCACGTGAGTGTGAGTCTGTCTCTGTGTCAGTTAGCAGCTGACTAGCTCCATTTGGGCAGAGCTATAGAGTAATAACATATAAGAAAGCCCTTCGTAAAGCTAGAACTGCTTATTATTCATCATTGATAGAAGAGAATAAGAACAATCCCAGGTTTCTCTTCAGCGCTGTAGCCAGGCTGACAAAGAGTCCGAGCTCTGTTGAGCCAGGTATTCCTTTAACTCTCAGCAGTGATGATTTCATGAGCTTCTTTATCAATAAAATTGTTTCTATCAGAGAGAAGATTGATGGAGTCCTTCCCACTATTATCAGTGATGTATCATCAAGTACAGCAACTTTAGAGGTATCTTTAGAACCTGATTTGTATTTAGACGGCTTCTGTCCAGTTGATCTCTCTGAACTAACAACAGCAATAGTCTCTTCTAAACCATCAACTTGTGTTTTAGACCCAATCCCAACCAGACTGTTCAAGGAGGATTTCCCATTAATTGACACTTCCATATTGGATTTGATCAATCTGTCTTTGTTGACAGGATATGTACCTCAGACTTTTAAGGTTGCTGTAATTAAACCTTTACTTAAAAAACCTACTCTTGATTCAGAAGTGTTGGCTCATTATAGACCTATATCCAATCTCCCTTTTATGTCTAAAGTTCTTGAATAAAATAGTTGCAGCTCAGCTTTGTGATCATTTACACAGAAATAATCTGTTTGAAGAGTTTCAGTCAGGATTCAGAGTGCATCATAGCACAGAAACTGCACTGCTGAAAGTTACCAATGATCTCCTCTTAGCCTCTGATAGCGGACTTGTGTCTGTGCTTGTCCTGTTGGATCTCAGTGCTGCATTTGATACGGTCGATCACAGTATCTTATTACACAGACTTGAACATGTTATTGGGATTAAAGGAACTGCATTAGGCTGGTTTAAGTAATATTTATCTGAAAGATTTCACTTTGTTCTTGTAAATGAAGAATCTTCCTCAAACACCAGAGCAAGTCATGGAGTTCCTCAGGGTTCTGGGCTTGGACCGATTCTTTTCACTTTATACATGCTTCCATTAGGTAACATTATTAGACAGCATGGCATACATTTCCATTGCTATGCTGATGATACTCAGCTGTACTTATCTATAAAACCAGATGAACCCAATAGGTTGGTCAGACTACAAGCATGTCTTAAAGACATAAAGACCTGGATGACTCAGAACTGTCTGCTTCTAAATTCAGACAAAACTGAAGTCGTCATCTTTGGACCTGAGCGCTTCAGGGAGAAATTGTCTAGCAATATAGTTACTCTCGATGGTATTTCCTTAGCTTCTAGTTCTACAGTGAGGAACCTTGGAGTTATTTTTGACCAGAATTTATCATTTGACGCTCATGTACAACAGGTTTCTAGGACTGCCTTCTTTCATCTTCGTAATATTGTTAAAATCAGGAACATCTTGTCTCAGAGTGATGCAGAAAAACTGCTCCATGCATTTGTTACTTCAAGATTGGACTACTGTAATTCTTTATTATTGGGCTGTCCCACATATTCTCTGAAAAGCCTTCAGTTGATCCAAAATGCTGCAGCCAGAGTTTTGATGAGAACTAACAGGAGAGATCACATTTCTCCAGTTTTAGCTTCTCTTCATTGGCTCCCTGTTAAATTCAGAATAGAATTTAAGATTCTTCTCCTCACATATAAAGCTCTTAATGACCGAGCTCCATCATATCTTAAAGATCTCATTATTAGGTGCGTTTATATGGACACGTTTAATCTGATTAAATGCACGTTTAAACCGATTACACGTGTAAAGAGATTAAATATGCGTCATGTAAACAGTCAAATAATCTCTTTAAATATAAACGGGTTAAATATTTAAACCGATTACAATAGGTGGTTTGGACCGTTCATATAATCCTATTGAAGGAGGAAACTCCCCATATATACAGGCGCACCTGGATAAAACGATTATTAGAACACGTTTCATGGCACTGCGCAAGTGTAAGGGCGGGCGAGATAAAGTTAATAAAGACTGTGTAGTTCTAGTTAAACGGCAAATAACGGAAGATATCGAAGTTAAAATGACGGCGACGGTGAAGAAGAACAAAAATTGGTCGGGGGAGGAAACGGTGTTTTTATTGAAAACGTTGCAACAGCAAAATATAATGTCAAAACTGGATGGGAGGAAGATGAGGAACTGGGAAATCTTTAATGATGTCCACACAGCCTTGAAAGAGGCAGGGTTTGACCGGTCTGTTGACCAGATTAAGTCAAGATGGAAGCCCTGAAGGCCACCTACTCCAATGCCAAAAGGCAAAATGGTAAAGGTATAAGCGGATCAAGCCCGGCCAATTTCGCGTACCAGACGGAAATGGACGACATACTGGGAGGCAGACCCCTTTCGGACGTCAGCCATGGTGTCGATGTCGGATTTGAGGAGGAGATAAATGTTACTAGTAAGTAGCCAAAGATCTTTTTTCTATGTGTGTAGCACCAGTATGTAGGCTATAACAGCCTGTCTGACCAAGAGTGGAAGTTAGCCTGTGTCACCACAACCCGCTACATGTTTTAAGTTGTCCATACAATTAATAAAATCAAACCCATTAAATCCAACTGTCCTACCTGAAATCGGTGTCTCGGTCACAGGAAAGCTCACAATTATGTCAAACTAATCCACTTGGTTTACGAAGATGAAGCAACTGCAGACGTGCTAGCATCCTCATCAACTGAACAATTGTGTACAATCCTCTCAGTTTATCCGTTTCTTTGGCAGATGTAATTTTTAACGCGTATTATGTTTTGTAAAGAAGAGGCGTTGTGTAACATAATTTAAAATCAAACAGGGCATTAACATTAATGGCAGGCAGGCAGGCAGGCAGAGTCATACGTGGCTGGCAGCATCAGCATCACATTCTTCTTCCTTCCCAAACGAGGGCAGGTAATAAAACGTACGCGACCAAACTTGTGTATCCTACTCCAGTGTATAAAACGGTTAGAAAAACAAACCGACAGCCTCGCGCGACCAAATAGACATCTTTGCGTGCGAGTTCTAGTTGGGATTTTAAATGTTATTTTATTTTTTTTTTAAAAACAGAGCACCTCATTTTTTCATGTAACACAAAGCAAAGAAACAGCTCAGACATACTGCAACATTTGTTAAAACATCGTCCTATCGGATTAAATTGCTGTAACATGTAAACTCGGAAGAAATTTAATCTCTTTATTTGTGGCTCATGTATACAGTTCGGTCGAATTCTAATAAACCGATTACATGTAATCTCTTTAAACGAAACGTGTCCATATAAACGCATTGTAAGATATTTTCCTAACAGAGCACTTCGTTCCCAAACTGCAGGTTTACTTGAGGTTCCGAGAGTTTCTAAAAGTAGAATGGGAGGCAGAGCCTTCAGTTATCAGGCCCCTCTCTGTGGAACCAGCTGCCAGTTTGGGAGGCAGAGCCTTCAGTTATCAGGCCCCTCTCTGTGGAACCAGCTGCCAGTTTGGGAGGCAGAGCCTTCAGTTATCAGGCCCCTCTCTGTGGAACCAGCTGCCAGTTTGGGAGGCAGAGCCTTCAGTTATCAGGCCCCTCTCTGTGGAACCAGCTGCCAGTTTGGGAGGCAGAGCCTTCAGTTATCAGGACCCTCTCTGTGGAACCAGCTGCCAGTTTGGGAGGCAGAGCCTTCAGTTATCAGGACCCTCTCTGTGGAACCAGCTGCCAGTTTGGGAGGCAGAGCCTTCAGTTATCAGGCCCCTCTCTTGTGGAATAAGCTGCCAGTAAATGTCCTGGAAGCAGACACCCTTTCCACTTTTAAGACCAGGCTTAAAACTTTCCTTTTTGATAAAGCTTATAGTTAGGGATGGCTCAGGTGGTCCTGAAACATCCCATAGTTAAGCTGCTATAGGCCCAGACTGCTGGGGGGCCTCATCTGTCACACCTTTCCTCACTTTACTCTCTTTATCCCCCATTTAATTTCTCAAATGATATTATTTACATGTGACATTATTGTGGTCATTAACTCATGTTTCCCTGTTCCAACAGGTATCCTTTGAATGATGTGATGGTGTTTGTTGTCCCCTCTTTTCTGTCCTCTCAAACCCCAGCTGCTCGTGGCGGATGGCCACCCTTCCTGGTTCTGGTTCTGCCAGAGGTTTCTTCCTGTTCAAAAGGAGTCGTTTCTCTCCACAGTCGCCTCAGGATGGGAGATTGGACTGAAGTTTCGGTGCAATCTGTTGGTTTTCTTAGCTAGGAAATTGTTTTTGAATTGGCTCTATATGTATGAATTGGATTATTTTTAATTTGATTATGATTACAATGAATAGAACTCCAATTGGCTTGAATTGGACTATATTGAAGTGCCTTGAGATGACATTTGTTGTAATTTGGCGCTATATAAATAAACTGACTTGAATTGAAAACTGAATTGAATTGTTACTCCTTTGTCTGCTGATTCCCCTACTTGGAAAAATTTTTTTTTAAAAAGGTGTTCTTTGGCCCTGTTTATTAAAACATGTTAGACCTCTTAATTAGTGTTTTACCCTCTATAGTGTCAAAAATGGTGTCTGTAATCATTTTTAAAAATTCTACTTTGTCAAACATTGTAACAATGATTATGGATATCTAATGCTGACAGTAATGTTAGTGACTCCTGACAGTTCTCATAGGAAAAATACAACACAAAGAACAATAATTATACACCACAATAACAGAAGATGCTAATAACAAATATTCCATGACATACAACATAATGAACTTGAATATTAGCAGAAAACCTTTAGTTCTGAATGAAAAAATGTAACATTACCTTGTGCAATTTTAATACTGCATTGCACTGTTGGATTTAGGGATTTATTAAAGTAATTCCATTATGAATATGTTCAATAGACATGTTATTTCATAATACTGAATATTATCAACTACAGAGAGGAGATAGGTCATAGACTCACAAATGACGAGTGATATTTCCACTTTTTCTCTTTTACAGTCCCACTCTTAAATTTGAACTATTTTGAAAATAAATAACACATTTTTTGTTTAATGAATTATTCTTGTTCTCTCTGCTATAGCATTGAGATGGGACTGCAAACCCATGGCACAAATCCAGTAATAGTATTTGTGTACTTTTACAGCTCCAGATTTTCAGTTGGCAATTATACTGTATTGTGAATTATTGACAACCTCACATACTATTTACCGTATGGTATGTTATCTTACTCCGCTGTAATTCTACTGTAATAAACAAGGCCAAAAAGCATCTTTGTTAGTGCGAGGTGAGGTAGACAATGGATAAGTTGCCTGTCCATCACAGGAATAGTGTGCTATAAACTGTTTAGCATTTAACCGCAGTTTATACACAATAAATTCAATAATAGGGACTCCCTTAAGTACTATTCAAGCCTATTTTCTCAGCCAAGCAGTAGTCAGCCAACTCATTAGCCCCAGCCTGCGTGGCATTGGTTTCTAATGTAACTGTCTGCAGGGGGGCTTGTCGGTTTAATTCAACTGCATTATCAAAATTGTTTTCACAACATTGATCAGATTGTAGCCCAGTGGGGGCCTCTTACAGAATAGTGCAAACAATTTAGTCCCCTGGAAGGAGCTCATATTTACTTGTTAGAGAGAAAATAGTGGAAACGTGTAATCTACTCCAAAGAAGTCACACAGTGAATTAGTCACTCAAGTAGAGTTTTCTTCAGTTTAACGGATTAAAAGACCAAACACCAGTTTTGTTCTGTGTTACATAAAAACCAAAATACCAAGAGCATTTTTGTGCTGTAGGTATTGGAGTGAAGCCCAAAGATTTGGTGACTGCTTCCCTCTTTGATAATCCAATCAACAGGCAACACATTCCATTTACAAATTAGAAACCTAACAACATGTGGCCTGATCACTGATTTCCAAGCACTCCTCTGAATGGGTTTATGTATTTTTGTGATTTTTATTAATTAATAATAAAGTAAACAAATAAATAAATTATGAAGACATAAATAATTTGATCATGGAAATACATAGACCAAAGAATTCTATCAAATATACTGTGCAACAACACATCATCAGTAGGGTAAAACTAACCAGTCTCACAACGGTCTAATCCCAGCTCACGTTCCCGATTAGTGGGTGAACAATCCAACGCCTGGTGAATTCTGTTTCACAATGGTAGACAGAGCCAACATGGTCCTCAGATGATTGTTTATGTTCATATGAAAAAGTAAGCATAGCCTGTTTCTCATTTAAGGTTTTACCAATCAGAACATAATCTGTGCCTTACCATGGGTCTATACTACAGAGCAGGATTATTTGCTTAGTGAGGTAACTTTAGGTTAAACATTGCCTCTCAACCAATCACTTCTCTTAGCAAACGAAAAATAAAATAGGCTTCTTGTGTTAACAGTGAAAGTCTCTGCCCAACTTCTACTGGAGTTGACCAGTAAGGCTGGTTGAATTTATACACCTGTATTGTAACTGTAAACATCTGTATTACATTTTTTTATTAAAATATGCAATCGCAAATCAGATCTGCTCATGTTTTATCGAGTGGCAGTGATATCGATCAGTTTCTTACTTACGCATTCAAACAGTCAGCAGCTTTCCCTGTGGCAGTTTAGCTGCTTCTCAGTCTGATAGGATTGTAGATTGTGATTGGTCAACTGATGCCAACACCTCCCATTTTAACCTGGGCTGACTTACCAAGTTGATAACCAGAATCGTAGTACTGCTTAGCAAGATCTCCAATATAAGGAAAACTTAAACCAGATCACCTAAGGATACCCCGGTTACACTGAACCCACTTTGTGATCCAGGCTTCTTTTTAAAATCAGACAAATACAACCTCAGATGAAAAACAATACATATTACATTTATTGATTAAAGTGTTTATTGCAGCAACAACATGAAATTATCATTATCTAAATGCATCTCGCCTTGTTGTGTAGGAATTTTGGCCAACTCTTTCTAACTGTGTTTCTCAGTTAAGTTCTCATCAAGGTTTTTAAGCATTTGTTATGGACAGCTCTTAGGGCGCTTTCACACCAGAGCTGTTTGGTCCGCTTTAAACGGACCAGAGTTTGTTTCTTCTAACAGTCCACTTCGTTTCGCACTTGTGAAAGCTCATCCAATCTCTGGTGCTGAACAAACAAGCAAACTCTGGTCCGTCTGAAAATTTGGATGTCAGTTTGCTGAACCCAGGTGCAGTTTGCTTACAGTGGGAAAGGCAAACGTCCTATACAGCAAATTAAAAAGAGGAAGCGAGCCAAAGACAGAAAATGACGCAATACCTCACTCGGTATCTGTGTATCCACAGCAGTACGTAGTAGTCTCTCGCTCTCTGCCATCTTTTATTATACTGTTGCATTGGTCTGATGTATAGAGAAACATGCTGGATAGCTCACTGTCTCACCTGCTGCTCACACTGGGCAACTTCTTGCAAAAAAAAGCAAATAGGTTTGAACACCAAAGTGAAAACAAAAACCCAAAGATTACAAAAATTTGGTTTTGCTCCATTCTTTGTTTTTGTTGTGAACAAGCCAACTGTGTGGGATGGATTTCCGTTTTCGGTCCTGGTCAATCGATAAGCCGGATTTTCTTTTCCGTCATGCTTTTTTTTTCCCCGGTCAGTGCTGTTGTAACTGTGTGACTTTGTCCAGGGCGTTTGGTCCGCTTTAAGAAGGTGTACCAAACCAAAAAGGTTTGTCATTTTTCAGCATTCCCCGCCGAATGGAACCCAGTCCCCCAGACTATCTTGGTGTGAAAGCGCACTTAAAGTCCCACCACAGCAGTTCAGTCTGGGAAGTTTGACTGGGAAATTGCAAAAACTATTTTTTCTTTTTCAGATGTTCTATTATTCACATGCTTCTGTGTTTTGACTTGTTCTCCTGTTGCATTTCTTAACATCAGCCAAGTTTATTGTCAAATGTAGTCCTTTGCAAAATGGCAATATGTCTACACTTTAATTTAATCTATCAAAAAGACAATGGGCCTTGCAGGGACTTCCAATCCTGGGATGATTAGCTTCTGTCTTGGATGTTTTCTACTTGTAAATAATCTTGCTCACTGTAGAATTACAACTCCAAATTGTTTGGAAATGGTTTTATAACCATCCACAGATGATAGGCAGCAAAAAAACGTTTCTCTAAGATCATTGCTGATGTCTTGGCATATGTATCAATATATGTTTGAATGTTCCAGACCAGTAAAATGCCAAAATGTCTGCTTTTAGTCACATTGGCTGATTAAGGTTTTATTAGTCAAGCACATTTGATTATCGGCACCTGGCTTCTAGTTACCCTCCTAATTCCTACCAAAGCAATAAGGATGTACTTATTTTTTCACACACTGCTTCTGCATTTTGACTTAGTTGTTATTAGTAAATTATGAGTGTGATGTGTTGATGTTTATCTGAAGTAATTATTACATAATTGTAGGACCTGGTGAGGATCAGATATTTTTTTTTCCGTTTTTTATGTCCTGATACATAAGACCTTATCGCAGACAGAGGATGTACTTTCTTTACCACGACTGTAGAAATAAGTTTGACAGGTAAGATGGCTTTCACTTCCTAAAGCCGAAAACATAGGGCACCACATTCTAAATGTTGCTGATAAGCCTTTATTTAATTGTTTAGACTTCAGTTGACCATTATGCTACAGTTCATGATAAGGTGTTGCAATACTACCCATTTACCTCGCTTGTGCTCTATGGATTTACGAGCTCCTCTTGACCCACTGAATATCATCAAATTCCTCCTTTTAGTGGAACACTTAACAATGCAAATTCTATGACACATTTGTTCTGTTCTAACACTTATTTCTTGAAATCTGTTGCTGTTTCAACATCTGCACACCCTTCTATATGTATATCTAAACTCCTCTAGCTTAGTATGGCTACTACCTCTCTCCATCCTTTTCTCATCAGATTTTTAGTGAATCGTTTTCTACTTTTAGTGATTATGGTATGTAACAAATAATCTTTTGATAGCTCTAGAGCAGTGGTTCCCAAACTTTTCACAGCCACGTACCCCTTCAAACATCTGACCTCCAGCCATGTACGCCCTATTCCTGCACACACAAAAAACCTGTCTGTAAGCCCCCCCACCACCAGATCAGAAATCACTTTGATCTATTTGGTGAAGAATAAAATAATGATTTATTTCCACCAGCATTTTCAGTGAGCACTCGGCAGTTATGACACCCGGTTACGCTAATCAGAGGTCACTAAAATTAATGTTGCATCGGTGTGTAATTTTGCCAAAACAATGTCGGACTCTGACCTCACTGACCAGTGAGGACATGTTTAGCCGCATGTCGTCCTACAATCGCTGGTTGTCTAGATGGTGTCCAGCAAACAACGTGGGCTACAGAGATAATTGGCAATCTTTCTGGAGAAAACCTGGTCTGATGAGGAGAGACGGCATCCATCCCACTTTGGAAGGAGCTGCTCTCATTTCTAGAAATATGGACGAATTTATTTGTCACCCTAAAACATGACAACCCAGGGCTCAGACCAGGATGCAGAGTTGTAGTCTTACACACTTCTCTGCAGCTTCCCACCTGCTGCTACCCACCCAATCGATTAACACAAAAGGAGCAAATCCTCTTGTGCAAAAAAAAATTTTAAACAAAAACTTTAACTGAACAAAAACATCAAACTATTAAATTAAAAGCACTTTGAATTACCTTGTGTACAAATTGTGCTCTATAAATAAAATTGCCTTGCCTTAAATGTGCTTTGCTGAATATCAGATCTCTCCTTTCGAAGTCTCTGTTAGTGAATGAGTTGATTTGTGATCATCACATTGATATATTTAGTCTTACAGAAACCTGGCTGCAGCAGGAGGATCATGTTAGCATCATGTTAGCATCATGTTAGCATCATGTTAGCATTAATGAAGCAACTCCCTCTGACTGTTTAAATGTTCACGTTCCTGGAACCACAGGCAGAGGAGGAGGAGTGGCAGCTATCTTCAGATCAGGGTTACTAATCAGTCCCAGACCCAAGATTAGTTTGAGCTCTTTTGAATCTCTGATTCTCAGTTTTTCCCAAAGTGGAAATCACAGAAACCTCTTGTGTTTGTTGTTGTGTATCGTCCACCTGGCCCTTATTCTGAGTTTGTGTATTTCCTGGTTCTAGTCAGGACTCGAGCAGCAGCGTTCTGGATGTACTGCAGCTGCAGATCTACCAGATACAAAACAGGTAGATCTCAATTCAATTCAATTCAATTAAAAAAACTTTATTTGTCCCTGAGGGGCAATTAAAGGCACATAGAGCAGCTGGAAATCACTTCCTACCCTAGTGGGAGACCTGGCACTGAGAGAAGGAGGTTAGCTTCCCGTAGTCAGGAGTGTAGGAGCTGGTTGCAAGGTCGTCATCAGTCATTGTTGATCTGTACTTGGACTTGATGATTTTCAGAAAGCAGACTCGCACAAATAAGTTGATCCAAAAAGAGCTGTCAGGTTCAGGGTACATCTTCTGAGATTGGGATACTTCTCCTCCACCAGTAGTTTCCAGAATACTCCTGTCATAGTCCCAACATTCAGTCCCTACTCTCAGTACTACATGTTTGCCTTCCTTCTTCTCCCTCTGACTATGGACACTCCTTCCTCCTCTCCTTCTTCGACCAGCAGTAGTCCAATTTCGACTGGCACAGAATTGATTAGCATATTTGATCTGGCATAGTTTTACGGCAGTTTATACAGTTTTTAGCTAACTGTCTAAAAAAACACAAAAAACTATCCCAAACAAAAAGCCCACATACAAATCCAGCACACACATCATATTTGCATTCATCTAATCTCTCTGTATCTAAACTGAACAGCCACAACCATTAAACTATTGCCAGGTGAATAAGATTTCACATTTTGCCGGTAGAAACACACATCTGGGGTCGTCAGCAGCAGGACCATGCTACCACACTTGCGAACCACTCAGGAATACTCCAGAGCTCAATGTGTTGAACAGGCTTCTAAACTTCACAGATGCTAATCTGATTGAGTTTTCACAAAATCTAAGCCTGATCCATGGAGGTCCCACACTCCAGCCCACAGGACCCATATGATCTATTGCCACTTCAGCTGATCAGTTCCATTCAGTCATATTCAGCTCAGCTCTACTTAAATAGCACCAGTTCATAACAAGAAGTCGATCCTGTCTTTGTTGTGATGGGTCAGAGCTGGCCCCTGTTGATGGCATGGAACGGATTGTCACAAGATCTTTTGATTAATTGCTCGATCAGTACTAACTTTGTACTTTAAAGTCATAAACCAAAACAATGAGCTGAAAGAGGTTTAAATGGTTTGAGTTGAGTGGGACTACAGTGTGATATTCTTCTGTGGGTTTGTTGCTGTGAGTAAAATCTTTTTCACTACACAGTCCATCTGACATGCTTAAACACTGCAAACTTCAATAAAATGGTTGTGAATGGTAATGGATCACACCTTTTCTGAAAATTGTATTTTATTCATTTTACATTAGGGGTACAACCTATTCCTTTGCTTTTCTAGCAAAGTGGATTGGGTGTTTCTTTGTTTGCGAAAACAGAAAGAAACATGTGACAAAGAGTCTTTAAAGCGATACAATGTAACTTCTCAAAAAGCCCACTCTGGAGCTCCCCCTACAGGCTTGGAGGTAATGTACGGTTACACTGTCGTAAATACAACACCCTTTCGCTTTCACTTTTCACGTTTGTTGACGAACCGGCGAGGAGTCAGAAGGTGCAAGCTATGTCGACCGAGAAGGTAAGAGTAATCAAATGTACCTGGGAGCGTGAGAGGGGTCTATTTGTTTTTGCGGTAGGTGTGCCAGAAAGCAAGTCGAAGTACTTCCGCTCAGCTCCCGGGCCGGTCCAGCAAAGTTACATAGCGCAGTTTTTCCAACTCAGACCCCCGAAGGGCATAGGAGACAGGCCAGTCGTAATATTAAAACTCATTCTAGCCGCACAATTTTTTTCAAGCTGTTATTTTAAGGTAGAAATGTTACATAGTATTGCTTTAACTTTATCAAACACAAAAGACCAAAAATCATGAGGTAAAATAAAGAATCTTAGATGATGAAGCAAAGCTATATTTTTTTAGATAATATTATAAAATGTATATTTTTTGTATGTATATTTTATATATAAAATGTAATAACCACTCTCAAAATACCAGAGCTCAAAGCTAGATATTAATTGTTTACTGTGTGCTAATCAGATCCTTATATGCAGAAATGTAATTCATAAAAACCTTCAACATAAAAACCCCTATAATGCAGTACTTCCTCCACCAAGAAAAAATTGCATTGTTTGTAGCATGCAGCGTTTCAATAAAATGGCAAGAGTGGCCTTTTATATGTCATCTAATTTACTGTTCTAATACATATCCTAACATGCTGCAAATCCAAGTTTAAACTCATCACTGCAGAGAGAACACAGGGAAGGTGTTAAATTACAGCAACAAATCGGCTGAGACTGTGTTTCACACCTTGTACCATCACACTGACAACCACTGAAATATACAAATGTGCATGCTGGCTTTATTTATACCAATCATAGCCATGTAACGAGAAACACTGGTAGGGAGTTCAAGGACAACAAGCGAAACCATGAAGCCTGAACCAAACTGATCTTTTATGCAGTCTCGTTTGTGTCTCACATTCCTATCACCACCGTTGTTACTCATTGGACTTAATGGATTATTTTAAAGGAGAATAAATGTTAAATAAGCTAAGACTGAAACTACCTTGTTTGGTTGCGGTAAAGTGACTGATTAGGAGCTGAGACCGTTTGTCCATGGTAGATACAATTATTAATGTTTTTTGATTCATTACAGGGCCGCATGGTGTGTGACAGTTAGCACTGTCACAGCAGAAAGGTTCCTGGTCTAATACTTGACTGGGGCCTCCCACAGTCAAAAAACGTGCATTTTAAATTGGCCCTAGAAGTGAATGTGCATGGTTGTTCTTCTCTGTGTTGGCCAGGCGATGGACTGGGAATCCGTCCAGGGTTGACATGCTTATTGTCCAATGGTAGCTGGTATAGACCCCAGCGCCCTGACCCATGACGCTGAGTTGAATCAACTGGGTATAGAAATTGGATAGATGGATGTTTCATGACTGAACTAAAAAACAATGAAAAAGCTTTGAAAATCAATCCCTGCATTTACTTATAAGCCACAAACTTCCTGCTGACTTAATAAACCATTTTACTAAAAGTGAAAATATTCCTTTGACCAAAACCAATAAAATGAAATTGACCATATGTAACAGAAAACTTAAACATTTGATATATAATAGAGTTGTCCTCATTTTTTATTCAGTGACTGTGTGAGGTAAAAATCACACTAATCTCAAACCCATTAGTCCAATCCAAACAAAAATTCAGGCATAAAACTGCAATTAAAACATTTATTCCTGCCAGATAGAACAAAATTACACTCATACATTTACAGAGGCCTGTCAAAGTTTTTGGTTAATACTTGCAAGATGCAAGAAACCTTGGCTTTCAGGTTGACGACAATTCTCTTTTTGTTGTGTCAAAGCTGTGTATGGGCTTGACAGGTTGGAAGTGGTTGCGTTTTAAGTTTGTGGGTTAGGGTGCACAATGCACAATCCTGGGCCTAAAACTACCATTGAGCCCCTGGGGGCTGAGATACCGCAATTCATGACCTTGGTTTCCTGCCCAGCACCACACTATTTTGCTTTGTTGGCTTTTGAGGGGGTCTTTTTGGTTGTCTTCAACACAACAAATTCATGCGTATGGCTGCACACTTGCTGGTCTTAAACTGAGCAAAAAGCTAAAACTTTTCCAAATTCTTGTGTTAGTTTAGTCAATCTAATCGAGACATCCTGTAAATAAAAGGTATCAGGATTATCCATTATTTGAGCCCAGTGTGCTGAGCAGGGAAAGAAAAAGCATGCAGGGCAGCAGCCTCTGTTGGCCAACAGGAATACTGATCTAATCCAACCAGGAAATTCCGAAAATGTTTTAGTAGAATGCTGTTGTGTACGTCAGTCTTAATCTCGTCCCACAAGGACTCATGTTTGAAAGCGTTGCATTTAACCGGACCATCCAGCCCCCTTGCTTCCATTTTGCTGTTGATTTTTTCTTCATGAAAAATTCTCCAATCTTCTGAAGTTACCTTAAATATGATGTTAATTGTGAGACTGAAACATGTGTCACTGAATTGCTGCTGGCTAATATGCTTTCATTGTGCCACAAAATGATCAAATAAAGTGCATTCGCACATGAGTCGGGACTGATGCGACGCAACCGTCTGCGACAGCGATGTGTTACTTTGGCGCCACATTCAACAACAAAACAGAACAAAACAAAACCCGGTAAAGGAAGGAGAGAAGAAAAAAACACCACCAAGAAGCTAACATGGAGAGCGGGGAGGCCACCGTGTTCATGGTCTGTATGATGGTGATATTAATCATGGACGATCACATCGGGCGTCTAACATGGAGGCTGGAAGAGCTCACAGAGAGAGTCAGGAGACGAAGGATGGAGCGCAGGCCATACTTCTTGGTTTCATGAAGGAAGGAGAGCAGAGCGCCGCAGACAAAGGAGACCACGTGGAGGTTTAACTTATTAAACACGCCAAGGTTGTGTCCATGTCGTATGAGGAAACATTTCAGCTGTTATTCTACTGTTTGAGTTGAGCAGATCAGGAACATGAAGAAGTGGAAATCTGAAAGGGAAAAGGGCGGAGCTACCAACCACCAAACACCTCCGTCAGATGTGTTCCTATAGAACCCAGAACAGACCCAGCTGAGGAGAAGGAGCTGAAATGGTTCCAGGAACTGAGGGCCGTACTGAGGGCCCCTAGTTCCTGAAAAAGTTATAGGAACTGCAAAAAGTTCCTACAGTGGGAATGCGCCTTATCAGAGCACGGACAACAGTGTGTCAGAAGCTGCCGGCAGAGTTCCAAGCCAAGGTCGACAGTTTCCGTGAGTTCATTGAAAAGCAGGTAACTGAACCCAACGTGTCACCGGATCATGTTATCAACATGGACGAGGTCTGTTCTGGGGCTTGGATGCGACTTATATATGTTTTTTTCCTCTTCATGGCGCATTTTTTGACTGATGCGATTTATAGTCTGGAAAATACTGTAGTCTAATTCATATAATGTCTATGAATCAAAAGTTGCCTTTTGACAGGAACAAACTTGACCAGTTGGAGGCCGTGAGGACAGGAAAGAGGGTTCTACAAACATTGCAAAACCAGGCCAGGTATACCTTCTGAGAAAGAAAAATGATAAATCTAGAACACATCTAGTACATATAAAATTTGCCAACAAAGCAGTTTCCCAAGGGTTGATATGGAGGTGTGGCAGAATATGTGTTTTAGAACATAAATGGTTTGAAACAATCTGAAAATTATGTTTTATTTCTGATTTTTCCTTCTGAATTCCATTTATGAGTTTACTTTCCTTCTTTAATGCTGCATTCCATGGCAACACGAACTTTTCTTTATTTAAAATGAATAACACAACTTGTATAAATTTTTCTTTTTAAGCTTACTATAAAGCAATTTGAATTGTCGCTGTGTATAATTTGTACGATGAGAATAAACTTGTCTTTTTTTTTCACTTGAGTTCCCACATCCCACTTTACAGCGACATCAAATACAACAACTCTCCAGATGCTGGTACATACCCCAAGACTCATTGCCCTTCATTATGACGCCACGTGCCGTCTGCGCCGTCAGCTATAAATCCAGCTTAACTCACCTCGATTTGAACATATAAATCTTGCCCAGTGCAGCCTGAACACCAGTCAGTATTTTTCACCACTCTCTCAATCCTCTCTATTTCTCTTACCCTTGCTTCATATGAGCTGTTCTCTCCTCTCTGAGCTTCCTATGACATCTTTCTAGTGTCTCCTTCAAACTGCTGTTTTGCATGCTCAGCGTCAGCCAATCGATAAAGTGCTCCGTGTTTGGTGAGTCAGGCGTCACTGCTGGAATAACAGTCGCTCAGCCTGTTTGTACAGAGCAGTCTTTCAGGCCTTCCAGGGAACTCAGGAAACTCGATGCAAATAATCATTTACAATAACACTGCTGGCAGAAAGCACTAAGGTGGTGGAGCTAAGTCATGTAAGAGAATAGTAATTTGACCAATGTGTATTTGACCTTTTTGATAACAATTGATTAGATTGTATATTTAAAGCATGACAGTCTCTACACGTGGTGCAGCTGAAACACATAGAGACTCTTCTGGGACAGGCCAAAACCTGGTGGGATGGTTCCAGTGTTCCAGCACTTATTCTGGTAAAACAACAACATATTTTTAATAATGCAACCCAGATGCGAGAGCTAAAAACGCAGGTGCTCAGTGGGCAAGTGTTAATTGCTGCTAATTGGTGTAGCAACACATCAAGGCATACGCAGCCTGTGTGTATTACATAAAGAACAGAGGGGATTGTGAAGTGTTTCAGTGTAGGCATGGGAGATTATCCAGAAGCTCTGTGCTCTATTATGATTTACAAAAGAGCACTCTGTTACCAGCACTCTATCGTTTAAGATACACAATAGTGTAGGACTTTTAAATAGGACTTCCTTTCTAGTTTAAGGAAAATGGATTTTTGTTGGAGGACAAATCTTGTCTCTTATGATGTCTCTTACTTGTGAATTTTACTCTTTGAGAAAGTAGATGAGGACTTGAATTAAATGACAGAATATAGACAATGCTTAGTGAGCCAATAGAATGCTGTAACACATTTTGTTTGTGAGCTACATTGTGGAAGTAAATGCACAAACTGATTTCCCATTGTTAGGAACAAATTCCGTATGAATGCAAAACTGGGGAAATAAAAAGGTCTACATCATGACAAACGTCTTTATTGAGAACTTGTGTGGACTTTCTTGTGTGTGGTTTTGTGAAATACTTCTGAGTACACTGTTTAACGCTGTATATGTATGTTGCAGAATAAATGTAAAAATAAAATATATTTTTCTTTGACAGGAAGTATTTATGTTGTTTGTGTCTAAGCTGCTGCAGGCAGCAGTCAGCGCACTCTCTTCAGCTAACAACTGATCACAACAGTGACGAGAGTAGAGTGCTGAACAATAGTGCTGAATACTGTTTTTCCAAATCGGTCCACCTTCAGTTGCAACACAAATCTATGTTGGAAACCGGAGCCCGTTACAATCACATGGGAACCAAGCTGCAACAAGGACGTTATTTGGTTGAGAAAGTCTGTGATGCAAAAGGGATGCAGTGGAAAAATCCATAATATAGCATTTGTCTACTGCTGCTAAGACGTTGACTGTTGCCAGCGACCCTCTCTAGCTCCTCCTTGGGGACCCCAAGGCATTCCCAGGCCAGAAGGGATATACACTATATTGCCAAAAGTATTCACTCACCAATCCAAATATTTAAATTCAGGTGCTGCAGTCACTTCCATGGCCACAGGTGTATAAATTCAAGCACCTCGGCATGCAGACTGCTTCTACAAACATCTGTGAAAGAATGTTTCGCTCTCAGGAGCTCAGTGAGTTCCAGCGTGGTACTGTGATAGGATGCTACCTGTGCAACACGTCCAGTCGTGAAATTTCCTCACTCCTTAATATTCCATAGTCAACGGTATTATAAAAAAGCGGACGTGATTGGGGACGACAGCAGCTCAGCCACGAAGTGGTCGGCCAGTCGGCCACGTAAAATGACAGAGCGGATGCTGAGGGGCATCGTGCATAGTGAGGGGCCAAGCCCAGCTCCTGGAGAACAACCCCCCACCATAATCCCCCCTCCACCAAACTTTACACTCGGCAAAATGCAGTCAGACAAGTACCGTTCCCCTGGCAACCGCCAAACCCAGACTCCTTCATCAGATTGATAGATGGAGAAGCGTGATTGGTCACTCCAGAGAAGGCGTCTCCACTGCTCTAGAGTCCAGTGGCGGCGTGCTTTACACCGCTGCATCTGACGCTTTGCATTGCACTTGGTGATGTATGGCTTGGAAGCAGTTGCCATGGAAACCCATTCCATGAAGCTCTCTACGCAGTGTTCCTGAGCTAATCTGAAGGCCACATGAAGTTTGGAGGTCTGTAGCGATTGACTCTGCAGAAAGTTGGCGACCTCTGCACACAATGCGCCTCAGCATCCTCTGACCCGCTCTGTCATTTTACGTGGCCGAACACTTCGTGGCTGAGCTGCTGTCGTTCCCAATGGCTTCCACTTTGCTATAACACCACTGACAGCTGACTGGAATATTTAGTAGCGAGAAAGTTTCCCGACTGGACTTGTTGCACAGGTGGCATCCTATCACAGTACCAGGCTGGAACTCACTGAGCTCCTGAGAGCGAAACATTCTTTCACAGATGTTTGTAGCAGCAGTCTGCATGCCGAGGTGCTTGGATTTATACACCTGTGGACATGGAAGTGATTAGAACACCTGAATTTAATTGTTTGGATGAGTGAGTGAACACTTTTGGCAATATAGTGTATTTTGATATGAGAATTGAATGAGTCATTGAAAAGATAAGGTCCAGCGCAGACCACTATCTTCAAACACTTCCTTTGTCCAAATGTTATCTGATTTATAAGAAGGTCATTCGTCAGAATAATGCTTTACATTAACATTTAACACATTACGATTGAGTTTATTTATATAAAACTTAAAATGGAAGTAACAAGTGATCAAACTGGACTGAAATCACAGCCAATAAAGCCATAAAACTGGAATTTCACTCCACTTGTTATACAGCATCAGTTCAGCACAGTAAGAATTGTTGTTTTTGTTTACGACAGTACATTTTTTCATATAAATGATCATGTACCACTTTACTATCAGCTGACTCACAGTCACAACATAAAGTCTTTCTTTATGTTGTTATGACCCAGCTTGCTGGGCTGCAACATAAAATGGAGACTGAACATAATAAGTTAAGAAAGTTCTTTGTTTATTGTTAAAACCCAGCCAGCCTTAACATTTAAGACACACTACCAGCAGCGAGAGTGGCGACCTCCTTCAAGCCACACCAGGTATGCTTTCTGCACACCTTTGCAGGTGCAGCTAATGAAGCCGGTTAGAACAATTAAGGCCATGCACCATCCGAAGACTCTTGCACTGCCACTGCAAGGCCAGGGAGCATGCAGCAGGGCGTAACAATGAATTTAGTCTTTCAAGCATGTGGCTACATTTAACCAGGTTTAGCAATTTCGCCTGTTTATCTGACTCTGTTCGTAAGGATACTCATTATTAGGAAAATAACTCTGTTATGGCTCTGTGCCTATACTGAGCTGGGACTGACGCAGAGCAACAGAAAATATACATAAAATCCTTTTGTTGTTAGTATGTATACACTGTAAGAAGCTGAAGATATTCACAGTATGATACATGAAGAATCAGGGTAGAGAATCTGAGGGAGATGGGCAGTGCTTGGGAAATAGATCCAACTTCATAAAGAATATTTTTGTTTCACCTTAATGACACCCATTGTACAATTATCTCGGCTTTGTGCAACCTTTTCTGGCTCACATGACTGCACACAACTTCTTTAAAGAGCTCGAAGGAGTCTTGGAGGAAGAGTGAGGTAATAGCAACACAAGAATCGCAGAGAGTAGAGGAAGAGATAGAGAAGTGGGAGGAGGAGGAGGAGGATGGTAGCTGAACAAGATGAAAGAAACAGCTGTATACAAATGACAAGCTTCCAAACCCCACCAACAGCAACATCACCCCTACCCGTTCTCCCCTCTTCCTCTCCACCTGCAGGGATGCTGCCCTGTGCGGTCATCGAACAGCTTCAAAGAGCCAGGCAGGCGAAACGAGGCGAGGCGAGTAGGCCGAATCCTCAAAGAGACAGCCTCAGTCTCCTCCTCCGCTAACACCACGGCCTGTGATACACAAGCACAATCTGCCTCGTGCATGCAGCACACCCTCCTCACCCCCACCCCATCACAACCATCACTGCATGGAAAGAGCCAAAAGAAGGAATGGAGGAGGTGCAGGTGAGGACTTTATCATAGCCATGTACTGAGTGGAATTGACGTGCTCTGTTCTGGGGTAAGACCAGCCCACGTTTTTTCCTCCACAAATTAGATTTTTTTACATTGCAAGAACATTCCAAACATGTTTAACTGGTACTCTTGGTATGATTCAGTTCACAAAATGACACTTTACTGAATGATACAACTGATTTAACAGTTAGTGTGTTTGCAAACAGTTGCTTATTTACGCATCCAACACATGCAGAGTCTACTTGCCATGTGCATGTCCAATATTAGCACTCCTTTTAGTTCCAGTTTGGTCTCCACCTATATAACAGAAACAGATCTGGCTCTGTAGTCACTAAATGGTGCAATATGTTGATCAGTTAATTACTCATTTTATCTGGGTGTGTTTTGGGACGGCCATGTAGCACAGAGTGGGTTTGTTGACTTTATTGCCAGTTAACACTACTGCTGGAATCATGTTGGTTGAAATGATTTCTACAGAAAACCAAAAGAGATGGAAAAAAGTGTTTGAATGGCCATTTCAAGGCCATTCAAACACTTTTTTGACAGTTGATTTGTTTGTTCCAAAATCATTTTCACATGTCACATTTGGACATTTGATCTGCTGCTTATGTAATTATTGATTCAGGATATTGATATTGATACCCTAAAGTAATTAGGAGTCCAGCCTGCAGTTTTACTGAGCAGGTGGGTAAGATAGTCGTACTGGATTACTTAACTCGACCTGTGCTCCAGTCTTTAAAAGAAGGTGTTTATGCAAAGCAAATGTCCAAAGAAACAAATAGCTGCCTCAAAGAAGAAGAGAAACATTTACTATTAGCTTTTGAGCGGAACGAGATTAAAAGTAATAAGTTCCAGGTAACTTACTCAGTAAAATGGATGTTTAAAGATGAAAGAACTGAACTAACTTGTCTTGGCCCTAACCCTGACCCTCTGTGAATTGAAAATCAGCAATTTGCTATCAACAAGGAGAACTATATTCAAAGATCTGTACCGTAAGTTTAGCACGAACAAACAAACATATCAGTTGTGAATTCATTTCAGGGGGCTGCTAGTTGGTGGGTCCCAGGTTCGATTCCCGGCTGGGGTCTTTCTGTGTGGAGTCTGCATGTTCTCTCTGTGTATGCGTGGGTTCTCTCCGGGTACTCCGGCTTCCTCCCACTGTCCAAAAACATGCCTGTTTAAATTGTTCCTAGCAGTGAGTGTGAGCATGCATGGTTGTGTGTCTGGTTCGTCTCTGTGTGGCCCTGCTGACCTGTCCAGGTGTACCCTGCCTCTCGCCCAGTGACAGCTGGGATAGGCTCCAGCCCCCCCTGTGAATCTAAATTGGATTAAGTAGGCATAGAAAATATATGGAATTCATTTCAAGGCCTACACAAACGTAATTTGCCTAACTGTACAGATAAATCATCATCATCATCATCAACTTTATTTCCAGACTCGGGGTCCATTTTCAAAAATCAAAACACTATAGACAATACATAAAGACAAACAGAAACACACTTATAAAAGACACTTGTACCAGTGTTTCCACATATATGACTGGTATCGCACCGCACTAAGCGCAGGATTTGACAGCAGCATAATAATTTGATTACATGAACCATCCAATTTACAGATAAAACTATACATTAAAATCTTCAACAATGCATGGAATGTGTTGACCCCTACACCACAAAACAATTCGCTTGCACTGCTCCACCTGGGCTTCTTAAGCAGAATGCGCAGCCCATCATTATATGCAACTTGAAGTTTCTGCAGGCTACCCTTTTTATACTTAGCCCACAGGGGGGCAGTATACAGGGGGGTGCAGTATGCCTTGAACAGGCTAATTTTAACACTATCAGTGCACCAGTGAAACTGTCTTACCAGCATGTTAGCTTGTGCATATAACATGCGGCGCTGCCTGAAGATGTCATCATCATCACACATTTGATCAGTAATTATATGTCCCAAATACTTTGTTTTGTTACTTACAGGTAAAGCCTGCTCCGCCAACTAAAAAGAAGGAAAAGTGAGATCCTTGTCCCCCTTACTTTTACATATAAGCACAACACTTTTCTTGCAGTTGTATTTAACATCAAAAGTCAATCCATAATTAGAACAAACATGTAGCATTTGTTGCAGCCCAGTACTGCTGGGGGAGAAGATGGCTAGATCATCGGCATACATGAGATGGTTTAGCAGTGCATTCCCAACCATGCATCCTGTCCTACAGGCCCTCAGTTGCTCAGACAGGTCATTCGTATAAATATTAAAAAGAGCAGGAGAGAGTAATCCACCCTGTCTATCAAATTAATCAAATAAATCAAATTAAAGTAATCTATTCAGTAATATAAAGTCATCCCTTATATTCTTGTTTTAAACACTTTGCTTTGCAAATCTAATCTGTTTTTACTCGATGGTTCATTTTGACTCCTCCTTTTGGACTGTCAGAAGAAATGTTGTAGAATTCAATCATTTGAGATCTGTGATACTTGTTTCCAACAGTTCCACTTTAACATCAGTTTGGAGTTAGTTATTTCAAAGAATTGTACTGCTGCTGTGTCGTGTTTAGAGCTTGCTTTGGCACATGTGTGACAGACATAGAAAGACAATGATGAGTAACAACTGGCAAATTGGTTTTGAAACAAATCAACCTGAATACATCACCTCCCCTTCGCCTTAGTGCTTGGTTACAGGCCAGGGCCTTTTCATTGCAGACACATGATAGATATGGACATGCTCTTCCAAAGAAAAGGGTGATCAATGAAAGCCATGTTGTTTCTTCTTTTTTTTTTCAAATTTATTTTCGAGACATCATATCAGAATCTCATCCTCTTTTTCTAAGCACATCACCTGAACTCCCTCAGCCTCAGAGAGGGGGGGAGGGAGGATTTTGATATGAGAATGTCATCGTTGAAAAGACAAGTTGTCTGGACCAGCACAGACCACTGTCTTCAAACACTTACCCACACACACACTTAGTGGGAACATGCATGCACACACACAAGCTTTTTTTTGGCTTGGGCTGGTAAATAAGGCCGGGTGTGTGAGAATCTCATTACTACAACACAAAGCAGAATTTCCTCAGTGGATTGCTGTGTTTGTGTGTGTGTGAAAAAGAGAGAGAAAAAAGGAGACAGCACTTGTGTATGCAAAAACACAGAATGAAGAGAGTGCATATGTGCACACACACACGTGTGTATATATATATATATATATATATATGTATTTCTCTGTGTGTCTGTGTGTGTGTGTTAGGCGAGCTCAATCAGCGCAGGCTGATGGAGAGGGAGAGTGAGGCAGCTGGGGCCTCCTGCCCAGGCCTTCAATTTCCCTCCCAGTCCAGCCACTGGAGTGTGTAATTACTATGGGGCCGGCCTGGGGGCTGGCATGGAAGTGCAAATGCACACACACACACAGACATACACACCGCTCCTCAGTATCCACCCTAGCGCAACCACTACCACCCCCTCAAGTCACACACTTCCCACTAATAGCGCCCCACCCCCCAACACCCCTCACTCACTCACACACACACACACACACACACATACACATATACAGTTAAGAAACACGTCAGTCCTCCCTCCCCTGGCCTGTAGTTCATCCTGATGCCCTATGTTGCCCTGGGGTGGCTGAGCATCTATGATCCGCGACTTGAGCGCACACTATGAAATCAGCTCTTACTTCACAGACATGCTGGAGAGGATCCACTCCTCCACCATGACACAAAGTATAGATTTCATATTAACCTACACTATATTTCTTTTTGTGGATGAAAGTGACATTTTGTGAATTATTTAAAAAAGAAAATGATAATGTGAAGATTTGTTTTTTTTTAAGTGAGTCCAAACTCGACAGTAAAGTTCAAAACGGTTACTTTGACTCAGTACACACATGGCATTAACATATGACTAGCAGCAGACTGCTAGTGATAATAAGGCTCAACCAGAGTTTGAAATCAGAGTGAGACTGTATTGACTTGGCTGCATCTGAAAGTGGTCAGGTTGGAATTATGGTCTTATTTCAGCCAGGTTTAAATGCGGTACGTTATGCAAAAGGGGGAAGTCTTCTTTATGCTTCTATGGATAGAAGAGACACCAGCTTCCAGAGCTTAAAGAGGAGCCCCTAAACTGTTTAATTTGCAGAAAGAAAAAAAAATTCCGAGGGCATCAGAGGTAGTAACAAATGTAGAAGCCATGTGATCTGATTACATTTTTCAAATACTGTACCAAGACATAAATCACACATTAATACCAGATTGAATGTATGTAATTAATCTGTAACTTTGTGCAAGTACTTACAGGGATGAAAATTATGACTTTGATTGTGTATCACTATATACTGAAACTGTTTTTTTTGGGGGGGGGGGTTTGTTTAGGACATTGTGTCTCTGTATGCATCATTTTCTAGAACTAATCTGCAGGAATCCCTTAGATATACTCTAGATCTGGAGTTGCTTTGGTGACAGTGCAGTGGCATATTGCTGCCAGACTGGAGGTTCATTAGAATAAGATTGATCAGAGCAAACAAGACAACAGGATATCAGCCCTCAGGGTCAATAAGTCAGCACTTCTTCGTCTGTAGTAGAGTCGATTAGGTGCAACCTTAAAGGGATATGCCACCCCCAGGCTAAATTAAGTGTATCCCCGCATTCCCGAGACATAAATAAGTGTGTGGGAGCGTTTTCCTGGCGACCCAGGCATTGTCCGAATCTCACAGCACTGACCACTGCTTGGTTGCGCGTAATACATACATGCTAGCTTCGCCAGCGTCGCCAATCGAAATATTTCGCCCAACGTGAATTCATTTACTTGATTTACCTTCTAATTACTGTGTGAGTGGTGTACTTTCACATCGAGTGCAAATGACTGTGTAAATCAACACGGAAGGCTTGCTTTGCTCATGTCGGTTTGGGAACTAGTTTCTGGTGCGGAAAACACAGCCGACGCACACTCCCCGCTACGTCATTGGGAATCCCCCCACCCTTGGCTGCTTCACGCTGGTTTGTTTGAGGAAGTCAAACGCTCCCACACACTTATTTATGTCTCGGGAATGCGGGGATACACTGAATTTGGCCTGGGGGTGGCATATCCCTTTAAAGCTTTATACTTATTATACTATTCAACAAAATGTATGTTCATGACCTCTAAAAAAAGGATTCAGTGTCACATTTTAAAATAAGCACATCAGCAATCATGGACTACTGACACACCTTCTTTAAAAGTAACATAATGTATATATTGCTGGGATAAAGCATTAGTGACTCTACTGGCCGAACTATCACATCAACTGCTTTCCCAACACAAATTCTGACCTAAAATCTGCCATACAGGTCGGAGACCTTGCATCTGTCAACCTGTGCCAGAGAAGGTTTTGAAGGTCAAATATTTACAGTAGCATGCAAAATGATGGTTAATGATGGTGGAAAATATGTTATTTTCAATACATCTCAAGAGATTTGAGCTTTCAAATAATATTTGCCAGGGCCTTAGACCTTAATAGGTTTGTTAAGGCTATGGCTTTTTCATAGTTCTTGTTCAGAAATTTCAGAGCTTTATGACACTCACTCTTCAAATCTTGTAAAAACAATCTGGGAAAAAAATGAGCCCACAAAGAAGCTTCCCAGCACTGTATAAATTCAAATAAATCACGGCCGCCAGAACAAGAGAAAACAGCAGTAGAAAAGGTGTTTTCAGGTAGTTAATAATACAATAAGGAAATGCAGATTTATAGGAATGGTGGAGGTCTAGATGAGGTCTTGAAAACAAAGAAAAACCCACAATTACTACACTATATATAATAGTCGTTGGAGAAAACCTTTTTTCCGCATGCTAAGCACAAAATTCTGTCAAAAATGTCCACATCAAAATCTAATCAAGACTGATGAATTTTTCAAGTTGAAATAATTTTTTTTAGATGCAACGATCAAAGTGATGGTGAAAAAAGTGTGAAATCTCACGAAAGAAACAAATGTGCAATGCTTAGACACAGGCTTGTAATGATTAGCCTTCGGGGCTGTGCACAGGGAAAATTGCACTGGCGTAAATGCCCCTTTAGGGCTTTGTGACAAAAGATCTTCCTGGCAGAAAAGCTTTGTGTTTCATGGGCAATGTTGCAAAATAGTTTGTATTAACCCTAAAGCTGGATTTTCTTCCCCTTAAAGTCACCAAGAAATTTAGTTAATGTTTGAATAACGATAACCAGGTATTGTTTCCCAAATCTTTCTGAACTGTGCCTAAAAAGTCAAAGTAACTGGATAAAATTTAAATACAACTAAGTTTGAAAATAATAGTTATTTTGCCCACTGGTTTTCTGTGGTAGAGCCATTCACCCACCACAACCTGTTTCCTGTGGGGACTTTGTCACTCGTTACACTTCCTCATCTGACTTATAAAACGGCTCATGCAGAAAGTCCTGAAAGCAAGCTTCTCAAATGGTCAAACTGAGACTTTAAATGGTGAAACGAAGCAGACTCACTGGGGATCCTGAGGAGGGCTCATGGACTGGGCTGCATTTAGGCTTTAACTTCACTTTTATTGCTTAGTAAATGTGAGGTTGTATCAAAATCTGATATTTATTACGGTAATCTCTGACTGTGGGAATAATACTCTGTAACCAACAGAGACAGGCTGACATCATTGGACATTTTATTCAACTTTATTTCACAACCTGAAACAAAAAGTCAGTTTTCTAATAATGATCAGCCTCTTTACACTCGGTATCACCTTAAGATCTCCCGTTCAGATTTTTAACTTACTTGTACATGATTATATATGGATAGCAGAGGTGTGACCAGAATGGCATGTGTGGGTGGGCAGTTAGCTCATCTGGGGGGGCAGAAAACAATACCTGAAAAAAAATCGGTGGAAAACCACTACTACAACTTCAAGCATAATAATAATAATAATAATAATAATATGTCCTATTTTGGAGAGGTTTTTAGACCAGGACTTTAGGATGCAATAGCATTTGTTTAACATGCTCCACATTCTCCATTGAGGGTTTAAATTCAAGTAGATACTTGGGGCAAGACATCCAGCCAACTCCAGCTTTTTATTACCTTCATTAAGTCTACATTTCAGATCATTATGTACAACAAAAACATCCGAAAATGTGAAAACAGCCTTTTTTTTCAGCAGCAAGGGGTTAAGGTTACGGGGGGGGGACATGATAACAAAAAAATAAATAAAGCTATAAACTTTGCAGATATATGCTTTTTTTAAATCACCACCTGCATTTATTCTATCAATACAAGACACAAACAGAGATAATAAATCGTGGCCTTTTTTCTGGCCAGTTTTCTTTGGATGGACAGGGCATTTCTCAGGAGGGCAGGACTTGTTCCTGGGGTGGCCGTGCCCCCCCCCCCCGTAGCCACGCCCCTGATAGTTATTTTTATGAAGATGTGGACCAAACATTAATACATTTTATTTACTGTTTTGATTAATGTAAGCTTTGGAAGATGCTGGACTGCTCGACGCTCTCATCCTGACTCGCTGCTCTATGCACGGATGTTAAATGACTATCTCTAAGTGTGTGGGTGGGATGTGTGCGCTTGTTTCTGAAGCTTCAAACAGCAGAGCTGACAGAGGCTCCTTGATATAAGCACATTTTAATAGGACACACACTTACAATGTGTGCCTGACAGTATCTGGCAGAGACTCTGTGTGGCGTCATGTTTTAATGCTCTTACTCCTCGTGCGCATCTTGTCCACGTCTCTGTGTGTGTGTTGGTGGATGTTGTCGCCCTTGTCCTCCTTGGCACAGCGGGACCGCGCATACGCGCTCACCAGTGGGCCCTGGGACAGGCAGACAATTAAACAGGTCAGCGTGGGGTAACCTCGGCCGGCCTGCGGGGGGCGGTAGACACGCAGCTGGAGATAGCAGGACAGGCGAGAACAGCAACACCTCTGACGGACATGCTCTCGGTTTCACAGGCAGACACCAAGGGATACATACGTATCCACGCACGCACGCGCGCACGCACGCACTTCAGTGGTACCCCCACAGCTGCAGCTGGCCAGCAGGAGACAAAGATGATTAAGAAGTTCCAGAGTTGAGGAGAAGGAGCACTTCTTACCACTGACTGTACCTCTGAGCCTTTTGAAGTTGCACAACTTGTTTGTTTGTTTGTTTCAAATCTGTATACAGAATAGAGTTTCACAATTAGCTACAACACTACGATTTGAAAAGGGGATGGAGGAAGCTTTGCTTCTAATATTCCAACCCCTCACTCAACCGCTCACAACAAAACAAACATAAAAACACAATTCACTACAATAACTCTCAACACAAACACAGGACAATGACAGAGACACAGACAGGCCCAGACAAACTCCAACCCTACACCCCTCTCCCCACAGCATATACACGTGTATTTACATATACATACATATGTATACACATACACATATATATATACATACACACATAACATACACAAAATCCGTATATTAAGGAAAAAAATAAATAATAATAATACATTTAAAAAATAAAATAAAATAGAGAACATGTCACATCATACTACATCAGTAGTGGTAGTTGTAGCAGCAAGAGTAGTAGTAGTAGTTGAAAAATAATAATAATAAAAAAATAAAACTATCAATAGTTAATACAATAGGTTTTTGGGCATCAGTCACTCTCCTCCTGGTATTTCCTCATCACCTTTCTTTTGAACATTATTTTAAACTTTACCAAACTTGAACAAAGAATGTCCGAATTGTAAAAGAGTAAACTGGATCTGAAAGGGTGATGGCGTCCTGTTCCCTGTGCAGATCAGGTGTAATCCTTTACAATTAAAGAGCAATCAAGAGACGATGCTTCCTAAAAGTGTGCACCAGCTCCAGAGTAATGCAAAAGGACAGAAAGTAGAAAATCTAGATTTAAAAATAATTCAGCTGTACTCATCACTCTGCCTTGTATTCTCTTATTTTTCTCCAACCTCTCGTGCTGAATGCAGTTTTACATCTTTTCCTTTATCCACCTGCTTCACTGAGTGCATTTTTTTTTTTTTTTTTTTTGCCACAGTGAGGTTACAACAATTAAGAAAACAGGTGCATCGCAGTCTGAACAAACTTCAGCCGTGGCTCCTCTGTGATAAAAAGCAGATTAAAGCCTTTTTCTGTGTTTGCGTGGTAACTGATTGCCGAGGCAATGCTATTCTTGTTTGCTATTGCAGCCGCGGCGGAATTACCTCGATTTGGTACAAAATAGTCAATTAAATTAACTGTGAAAGGCTATTTATTTTAACCCGAGGATACGTTTTTTTTCTGTCTTTTTCTCTCCTCTCAAAGATGTTGTTGCGCGGGGGGGCGGGCGGGGGGCTTCTGAGTCGAACAAAGAGGGAGGCTTTCGTGGAGGTCTCAGAGCTGGACTCATACTGCCATCAGGTGGTCAACTGGCATTTTCAGAGAGCAGGGTGGATATAAGGCCAGATCAAAGGGACAAAAGGGATGTGCATCCAGGGGAACCTTTCCCCAGATCACTGACAACAAACTTCATATACATCTTTTTTTTTTAAAGATTTTTTTGGAAAGGTATAAATCAGTACAAACTCAACCTAAAATACAGCAGATGGAAATGTACACTGCAAATTATTTGGTTCTTACCAAGAAAAAAAACCTTACATTTAGAAGTGCTAGATATTTTTTCTTGTTTTAAGAATTAATTTCTTATTTTAAGTCTTCAACTTAACAGTATAATCTTATATCAAGCAAAACTTTACTTTTTTGTCTCAAACAGGCAGGGAATCATAAAATGAGACAATTAACACTTAAAATAAGATGTATTACGTTTCTCCTCCAAAGTCTCATCAAATTAAATCTTGTTTTAAGATTCAATAACAAACTCAACATGCTTGATTCAAGAGTCACACAGAAAATATCTGAAAACACACTTTATTCCTTGGATTTTAAGCATATGACAAATGTTTGTTCACAAAACTGCCTTTGTTAAATCTAGAAACAAGACTCCTACAATCTTAATTTAAGAAATCTTGCCAAGTCAAATTATCTTGCTGCATGGACAGATTTTTTCACTTGTTTTGAGTACCTTTTCCCTTAGTTTTAGTGTTTTTTATCTTGTTTGAAGACCCCTATTTTTTGCAGTGTATCATTGGTAGTAGGGTGACCTCAAATGTGTTAATATATCAAAAAAGGCAGTTTGAAAAGCCAAAGTATCCCTTTTTTGCTCTTGCTTCATCAAAATGAAAATAATACACATAGTTAAGAAGAGGAAAACACACCGCTGCTACATTTTATCTTTACTTTTTCTTTACTGAAGAATAGAGGTCGTGTTTTTTTTTTTTATCAAACGCCAATGAGCTTGAGAGAAAAAGTTTCAAATATACAAAAGATTTATTTGTGCGAGACCGGGCTTCTTTAAAGATGCACATGCTTTGTTCTTGTGTTTCAGTAGACTTTTTGAGAATATGAACTTCCCCACCCATCCATTTTCTATACTCACTTAATCCAACTGATGGGTCGCGGGGGGCTGGAGCCCATCCCAGCCGTCATGGAGTGAGAGGCGGGGTACACTGTGGACAGGTTGCCGGTCCATCACAGGGCCACACAGAGACAAACAAGACAAACAACCATACACACTCACACCTAGGGACAATTTCAGAGTCACCAATTATCCTGACAGGCAGGGGCGATTTTAGGATCTGGTCTTTAGGGGGGCCCAGCCCCCAGTGCTCACAGAGGCACATTATTTCTCACTAATTGAGGCGAACTAGGACATTTATAAATTTTGGAGCCGTATTAGTTTTGCTTTGAGTAGTGTTTTCCCCTACAACATTCAATTTTGACCTCTTCATTTCTAAAGACTGTGGCTCGACAGGGATAACAGAGAGCCTGAGACAAATATTGAAGATAACTCAATATTTATTTTGGGAGTAAAGAATTAAAACAAAAACAAATAAATAAAATGATCACTAAAATAATGCATCCTTGAGCAAAAAAAAATGTGTTTTTGCATAATATAATATTTAAAAAATGTGCTGAGCCAGGGGGTGTTGACCTATCTCACGGTGGTGCCCTGGCACCACTAAAAATACCCTAGCCTCGCCCCTGCTGACATGCATGTTTTTGGACAGTGGGAGGAAGCCGGAGTACCCGGAGAGAACCCACGCATACACAGAGAGAACATGCAGACTCCACACAGAAAGACCCCAGCCGGGAATCGAACCTGGGACCCACCAACTAGCAGCCCCCTGAAATGAATTCACAACTGATATGTTTGTTTGTTCGTGCTAAACTTACGGTACAGATCTTTGAATATAGTTCTCCTTGTTGATAGCAAATTGCTGATTTTCAATTCACAGAGGGTCAGGGTTAGGGCCAAGACAAGTTAGTTCAGTTCTTTCATCTTTAAACATCCATTTTACTGAGTAAGTTACCTGGAACTTATTACTTTTAATCTCGTTCCGCTCAAAAGCTAATAGTAAATGTTTCTCTTCTTCTTTGAGGCAGCTATTTGTTTCTTTGGACATTTGCTTTGCATAAACACCTTCTTTTAAAGACTGGAGCACAGGTCGAGTTAAGTAATCCAGTACGACTATCTTACCCACCTGCTCAGTAAAACTGCAGGCTGGACTCCTAATTACTTTAGGGTATCAATATCAATATCCTGAATCAATAATTACATAAGCAGCAGATCAAATGTCCAAATGTGACATGTGAAAATGATTTTGGAACAAACAAATCAACTGTCAAAAAAGTGTTTGAATGGCCTTGAAATGGCCATTCAAACACTTTTTTCATCTCTTTTGGTTTTCTGTAGAAATCATTTCAACCAACATGATTCCAGCAGTAGTGTTAACTGGCAATAAAGTCAACAAACCCACTCTGTGCTACATGGCCGTCCCAAAACACACCCACATAAATGAGTAATTAACTGATCAACATATTGCACCATTTAGTGACTACAGAGCCAGATCTGTTTCTGTTATATAGGTGGAGACCAAACTGGAACTAAAAGGAGTGCTAATATTGGACATGCACATGGCAAGTAGACTCTGCATGTGTTGGATGGGTAAATAAGCAACTGTTTGCAAACACACTAACTGTTAAATCAGTTGTAAAAAAAGATAGAGATTCATTCAGTAAACCAGGCTGCATCCCACACAGAGCAGATTCAGAAAGACAACTCAATACTTATTCATCCCCCTGTTTCATAAATTGTTTGAAACTGTCACCTGTGAAATATGTTTTTAGTGAGGACTTTTTATTCACATTGTTGTTCTTTATAATACATTCTAAGATAGAAAGATTTGATATTCTTAAAATGATATTATGATGTGAGGATCAGTTAGCTTTGCTTTGATGGCGATGTCCTTTAAAGGGTTATCTATACCTTTCATACTTAAAGTGTAAGTACTTTTTCACTTTAACTTAATTTGAGAGGTACTTTTTCTACTTTTCTTATTCTATTCATAAAAGTATGTGTAATCCTACTTAAATACAGATTGTGTTAACTTTTGCAATGTCTTCTGAAGAAGGGGTTGATATAGAGTTGTGTGAGCTTTAAACTTGTTCAGTCTTGTTTCTCAGAATGTGGCCAAACTGAGCAAATGTAATTTACAGCTGAGTGCAATCTGATCAGTGTAAGCCAGTGCTCCTAATTGTGATGTGTTTTGATCAGGAGTGAAAACAAACAACCCCACAAATATGTGCAAAGTCCAGACGATATGAATTAGTCCAAATGAATCTAAAGGTCCCATCACGTGTCCCGCGCAACCCTGCATCAGCCATATATGACCATGTGCTGATTGAAAAATTGCAAACCTTGCAAAACAGAAATGTCCCAGCGTGAAACACGATAGGTGCTCCGACACGCATTTTACCAAAACTAAAATCTCTTGATCAAAAAATCAACTTAACTATGAAATAAAATGTTTCAACATTAAACTGACAAAATCAGAAAAACAAAGAAAGAAAGAAATGTTGCAGCTCTTTGTATCTGCCTGATATGGTGCGAATGGGGTATGCAAGAATGTGCAATACAATGTTTGCTAGCACAGCTCAGCAAGAGGAAGATTTATCTCTGAACAGATGCATCTGAGCACAGACTGACACCCAAATGAAAACAAATACACAAAGAACACAATGTAGTGCCAGAAACATGAGGGATTGCACACACGCATGCGTACAATGGTGTCTAGTTAAATGAGGCATGTGATGCACTGTAGTGGAATGTGTATGACTGTAAGACAGAGAGAATAATTGTGTCTGCAAGATAGAGCAAATGATGTGCTGGAGGGGAAGTAAACAATGCCAGTTCCTGTGATAGACTGCTGAACACTTTCCGACTCATTGACTTTGAATAATTTTTTACATCAAATGAAAAGTAATTACATCACAACAACTCATGCTGAATGGTTTCTTCTCTCTGCGACTCTGTGAGTCAGTGTGTGTGTGTGTTTAGAGCAAGTTGAGTATTAATGTTGGTCAGTGATTTAATTGATCCATTCATGATTTCTCGCAAGAGGTGCTGCCAGACTGTTTGCAGCATAGTTAACGCTTCGAGGACTGTTTGCACAATGTAAAACCATAGACACTACAGAACACAAAAAACCTTCATCCTGTCATCAGAAAATCTTCCACCTAACTGTGGACATTAACAGAACAGAAGTGTAAGCTACCTACATTTATGGATTCATTTCTCTAAAGATATGAGTGGAGATTTTGCACAAACACGAGTATTTGAATAGTAACAAGTAATTTCATTAAATTAATTGAATAATAAGTACAGATTGTTGGTGTGAAAAAGAAAAATACTTCATTACTCTACCCTATGACAAAGTTAGTTAAAATCCTTAGTAAACAATACCTGATTCTGGTCAATAAAACTAGATCAGAGGTGTGGTGGCCATATTGATTTCTAAAAACATTCAGATGACGTGAAATCTATGAGTTTCTAAAAACCATGTGCTGAAGTTGGTCATGACCTACACACACACACATACACACACACACACACACACACACACACACACACACACACACACACACACACAAAGTTATATCCAATGCCTCATCACTCAGTGGGTTAAGCTAAATGGAAATGTACTGCTACTGTGGCATCTTTGTTACTTGGAGATAGAGGAAGCTGCTGAGTTCCCCAAGAAGAAGACGAAGTCTTAAAAATCAACAGATGATCATCATGGAACTGTCCGGGTTTATTAAGGTATCTACAAGAGAACTGACCTGAACTGAATTGATGTCAAGGTAGCTCTCCAGCAGGACAATGACTTAAAAAAAAAACACAAGTCCTGCCAGGGCTGAGCTGACAAAATTATGTAAGGAAAAATAGTCAAAAAACCCTTCCAAACATTTAACAGATTTGATCAACCACTACAGGAAACTGATCCCAAACAAGTTGGGACGCTGTCTAATGAAAATAAAAACCCAATGCAATGATTTGCAGTCATCTTAAACCAATATTTTATGCACAATAAAACATGGAAAAGGTGAGAAATTGAGCTAATTCATGAAAATAGTAGCTCATCTTGAATTTGATGGTTGAGATACGCACAAAAAAACTTTTGCATGTTCAATTTTGTTAATGTTTTTTTTCTTTTACTGATGCTGGGGGGGATTCTGGAGCAGCAGTGTGGCATGCATGAACAGCTGATTGGGCCATACCACAACCTGCTGCATCATGCTAAATATTTAGCATTTTCTTTCATTTCTGAGTTATCTACTTAATATTGTTTGATTAGAATTAGTTTAACAGTTACTTTAAACTAACTGTTTTGGGTTCTTTTCTAGATTATTTGTTAGTATTTGTTTCCCCTTGTGTGTCAGACTGGTCTGATCAGCCAGTATTTCAATTTTGGGTAAATAAAACCTATTTTTTTGGAAACCCACTGTGTCCTCATGTCTAACCGGCTCGGGCTTCACATTGTGAGAACTGAAAACGTCTTTCAGCAGAGGTAACTGGGAGAAGTAGAGGTAGATGAAGGTCTGTGGGGAGGTTTGGGTCTCTGCAGGAGAGCAGATGTTTAGTATGGTGAGGTAAGTTGATTGGTATATCCCAAGATCACTCACCACCAGTTTGTCAGTCCCACTCTGCTGAAACTAACTGTGATATTAATCTTTAATAAACTCAGAATTAATATTACTCATAAAAGACAATTAATTACATTTATGAAACAACAGTTTGAATTATTTGCATGTGAGCTACAACGATGGGTCATGGTTCTAAAAACAATTGATTACAAATGCAAGCAAACATACTCTAAATTGTTTGCTATTCAGACTAAACAACTGATGTCAATATTTTACGAGCAAAACGCTACTTGGATTCCTATCTAAGTGTATTGAAGACAAAGTTTTTACATTTTGTATCCATCTTCTTGAAATCTAAATGGCCTGGCTTTACAAATGGCCTCTCGCTGAAATGGCTCTACTGTCTGTGTGACAGAGGCCTTAAAGTCAGGTAGAATCATTGCTCAGTTCTTCATTTTTATCTTGATCCTCAGCTTTTGGCATATTAAACCTCTGTCTGCGACTATCCGTGCTCTCTGAAATGGGCAACTTACCCATGTAAATGCCCCATGCATGATGCTGAGGCATTTGTATGCGTAGCACTTCCTTTGATCTCTCATCCTCTCCTGTGGCTTCTCATGCCACCAAGGCTGCTTTTTGTATGTGCTGATTTAGGTTTCCAAAGACTTACTATGGAAATAGCCAACATGCCATACTCCATCAGTAGCCTACATCTATATCTTTCTTGTGATCATCTTCAAGTGAAGCTGTATACTGTACAGGTTATGAGTTCATTAATTGACTAATAAAGCAGAAGTGATAATAATGATAATAACAGTGTTAAACTCTTAACCCCCTCCTTACTCTCATACATACCCCCCCCCCATTCCACACGACTTTCATTTGCACATACACTTACCTCAATGCCCATTTGCACCTTTTTATTGCTTTATTTACTTATTTTATCTTCCTATTCTCATTTTATTTGACGTTGAATAACTTGTATGTATGTCTGCTCTACATGCCTCCTTAATCACCCCCTCATCAGTTTTTTTTTAAATTTTTAATTTAAATTATTGATTTATTATTGTAAATAAGTATTGTGAAATAAAATTAGATAGAGATGAGAGATTTTACAGAGTTCCCTCATTCCACCCTATTAACAATGATATTTCCATCAAGCCATCTTCTATTATTTTAATTTGGTAATTACAAACTGCACTTTTTGAGGATGTACTTGTTTGGGAAGATGTCTGTGAAAACTGTTACTATGAGCAGCCTCGAGACAACAGAACAATGGGACTGTAGTGGCAATTGTTTGTCAAATCAAACATCCTGTGAAACGTGCCCACTACTGGACTGGAGTTGGGTTTCGTACACAGGTAAAGAAAAGAAGTCCAATGTCCAATACCTGAAAACTGTGTTTTGAAGGTTTATTTTCCAGTTGTCAAGCAAATGATACAAGTACAACATTCCTTTGTTCTCTGCTGCTTCTCCTACTCTGGTAAAAAACCATTGCTCCACCCCAATCCATCCTGGTCTCTATATTTATAGGGAATGGACCCACAGTTCTTCTGCCTAACTTAAAACAAAGAAACAAAAAACAAACAATTATTAATCTACAAATAAACTCTGTAAATAACCCCCCAAAATATAAAGTAACCCAAGAATAAATTTAAACAAAATTCAAAGTAAAGAAAGATAAGGAATAAATAGCTCCAACAGGGACAATAGCAGGGTATTATTGTAATTTTTTCCCCTATTTAGAGTGCTTCTCGTGATACTATACACACGTGAACATGGCATGTATTTTATTTTGCAAATAGCTTCGGTGATGGAGGCGCTAGTTCCGCCCTTACTGTTGTTTGATTGGGTAGACGGTTTCATTTCTTTGCTCTGATTGGTTTCCAATTTCACAACACAGTTCCGCTATCTAAGTCTGTGTTTTGACTATTTGTTTAGGGAGCTCCTCGGACCATCAGAAGTGCACAGACAAGGCAGCTGTTATTTTTCAGTCCTTCGGTTCGTAATTCTAGTTGTTTAAAATGTCATGTTGAAATGTCACATATCTCCTACTTCCAGATATGTGGTTTTTAAACACCAGCAGGGATATTTCTCAGCTAGCTAGCTTGCTACTTTAGCTGCTGGGTCCTACTTATCAATATAACTTTAGCGTTAGCTAGTTGCTGTGTTGTGTTGACTCGACATTTGTCACAATTGTTATTCGTATGGGTTTTTGCTAGTAGTGCAAGCCCGCGGAAGGTGTACTCAGAATATTTAACAGAGGGTGAGATAATTAAGCTTGTCTATACGGTTTCCAAGAGGTTCATCTTTGGAAGCACTGTTAAGCCTTGTATGCTTGTTGTTGACATCGTTGCATGCACGTTTGGTCTGTAAGTACACGTAATATGCGAGCCCGTTGATACACGTTTCATTGATGTTGTTTCTCAATAGTTTAATACTTGGGAGAGACAACGAAATAATGAATTGAATGTGTATTTATTAATTGGCTTAACGTATAGAAAGCGTCTTTCATTAGCCACCAGTTAAGCAGGCTGGTTAAGGATCTGCAGTTTCTTGAAACCAATTGTTAACCCTGGATTGGAACATCTGACTGAATGTATGATAATCAAGTACCCAAATTGGGATGAATAAAGTATCTATCTATCTATCTATCTATCTATCTATCTATCTATCTATCTATCTATCTATCTATCTATTTATGACAACCTATTTGAGGATTTCTAAGACACTTCATTGAGCAGTATTTATACAGTGCAACTTTATGCAGCTTCCAGTGTTGGGTCATTAAAGGCGCACAAGTCAGCTGTGTGATACAATTCTTTCATCTCGTTCAGGATGCAGAGGGTGTCATTCTTGCTCCTCCACCTGATTTGAACCCCAACCCCCCAACACGAAACCCTTCATAGTCAGTGATGTGCCTGTTATGATAAGTAGGGTCGAGTTTGGGACACTTATTTCACTCTGAGGGAGTGGGAGTCTCTCTTCCCTCTGGAGATCTAAGCCCTGTCTCTGAACAGGAGAATGAAGAAGTTTTTACTTTAAGCTGTCGGCAGGTCGAAGGTTGGAGGATTAATACAGCATGTTGATGTGCAAATTTACAGTTCACTCCATCTGCATGACAACAGTGAAAACAAACATTTAACAGTATATGAGGTTTATTCCTTCACATCTGCACAAATCCACCTTAACCTACAATTTCCATTTGGTGCTTGTATTATTGATACAGGGTGTTTCATGTTAATGGTCATTTTTGATGACTTACTTTTTGTTGTTGTTGTATTGGTTTAGGTAATTCCAAAAGTGTTTTTAATATTTTGTGTCAACATGTGTGAGTAGACCGGGAAAATATGATAGAATACCTTTAAAGGTTAGATCGATTTTAAACCTGATGCAGCAGGAAAGCATGATGTGCTCATGAAGATATAGTGGTGTTCTGACATGATTAAGAGAAAGAAGGCACTTGTGTGTTTTGATCCAAGTCCTGATGTTTTGTATTGTGGCAGCTGGCCTGACCATGCATGCATGTTTAGTGAAGGCAAGGCTCCTTCTGTAGTCTGAAATCTCTAGACTTTCATCCACAAAGTAAACCACCTTTATTGATTTTCAAATCCTTCCACAAAGAGAAGGATCGACTGAAAGCCCAAATTGGTCTGATTTTCCTGTGACAGAGAGAGTCCAATGAGTTGTTTGAAGGACTCAAAGTTACATCTTACTTTTGGTTGTTTTGGACTGAGATCCTGCTGCTATAGCATTGAGCACCTCCAGCATATTACCCATATATACCATTGGGTGCATATTTGAAGTGCAGTTTTTTTGTTGCACCTTTTACCATTTCACAATTATTAGAAAGTGATCAAAACATTGTGATGGATATCTTTAACATTTTTTGAGTGAGCCTCATGACAATGTGCTTTAGTGTGGTTGTAACCATCTTTCATACCAATGTTGACATATTGCCATTTATTTTCCAGGGCAAGTTGGTACAAATGCAAGTTGATTTTAGTGTATTTGCATGTTGGCACCGTTTTGAAAGCTCCCATTGCACCTTTTTTAGGTTTTAAGAAAAGCAAAAAGTGGGAGAAAAATGTCATCGGACTCTCCCCGCAGACCGAGTCGCTGTGCTGGAGGAGTGTTGGTGCGAGCACAAGCTGCAACGTAAGAACGGAAACTTATTTCATGTTGTCTTATCAGAGATGTACCTTATGGATATCTGTTTGTCCATGTTCCTGAGCAGCAATAAGTTGTGTTATATTTACAGTCACTACTTTAACACTCGTTTATTGCTTTCCCAATGTACATTTTATCGTACTTTTTCAGCTGAAGCAAATCCCATACGTGAAGAATATTGATTATTTTTTCCATCCATTTTTTTGACGAGCTTCTTCTTGCAGAGAGCAGTCGTACATGGAAAGCGTTGTGACCTTCCTTCAGGATGTGGTCCCCCAGGCAAGTTCTCTGCAAACACACAACTAAAATGATTCCAGTTTGTATAGTTTATGTTGAGTGTCTTGTGTGTTTTCCATAGCCTTTCAAATATATTTAAAAGGGAGGGAAGACAACCTGGAGCTGCATGGGTGGCAGTTTTCTTGGCTATTCCGATTCTTTTTAAAAATTCAATCAATTGTTTTTTTTTAAGCTCTGATTTTCGGATTGTAATTTTGACTGTGATTAAAAGCTTATACAAACAATTTTTTTAAATTAAATATGTTAATGTAAGAAGCGTCATCTGTGTGTTCAAAACCAAACTTTGAGCTGCAGTCCACTCTAAGTTAGAGTTTGGTTTCTGCCATTTGGTGTGATGTGGTACACCCTGCACAGGTTGAACAACCATGCATGCTCACATTCACTCCTAGGGAACATTTCGAGTCACCAGTTAACCTAGTGTTCCTCAATTCCGGTCCTCGGGACCCACTACCCTGCATGTTTTCAATGTTTCCCTCCTCCAGCACACCTGATTCAAATGGCTCCTGATCAGGCCACTGCAGAGCTTGATGATGAGTTGATAATGTGAATCAGGTGTGCTGGAGGAGGGAAACATAAAAAACATGCAGGGCAGTGGGTTCCGAGGACCGGAATTGAGAAACACCGAGTTAAGCTAACATGCATGTTTTTGGTGGTGGGAGGAAGCCGGAGTACCCGGAGAAAACCAACACATGCACAGGGAGAACATGCAAACTCCACACCGAAAGAACCAGCCGGGATTTGAAGAAGGAACCCTGCTGCTGTGAGATGATGGTGTTAACCACCACACTGCTGTGGAGCCTTTGCACAATTGTAAAGGATTTTTTTTTTTAAATTTGACAGTGTTTGAATGGATTGTAGCATTGAGTCGGAGGTGAAAGGTTATATGATTTTAGACAATTACCTGTCATGTTTGTGGACTGAACTCTATTATATCCCCCCTGTTAGAGAAGGAGGCATTATTTACTCCAACAGCCAAGGGTACCAGGCCTTTTTAAAAAATTCTCATTGTCAGTTGTATGACTCGTCATTTTTTTTCTACAATGCTTCATTGAAATGCCTCAAATCCAAATCTGGAATGGTTACTTTCGCCTCCTTTACATACCTGTGAGCAGGCGGTGATGCTATTTGCTAAAATAGCTGCTTGCACCTGTCAGAATGCATGTGGTAATGTTATGTGTGCGCACGTGCATGCTCTAATCCAGTGGCCCCCTTTGGTACATAAGGAAATGTTTGCCCCCCCCCCAAAAAAAATAAATAAACGTGATTAACTTGGATTGTGTCTGTTACCGTCAACAGGCGGTCCACCTTTTCACTGAATCCCAGTTTGTATTTGAGAAAATACGTATATAAAGGGCTTTAGATGAGCTTTCCCTTAACTTGTAACTAAATGATTATTCGGAGCCCTGTCTGGAAGCCATGCTGGGAAGTTCTGTGGCAGAAGGCTGCAGTCATGACTACCGGAGACATTTCTTTCCTGTATATGTATCTTTTCTCTATTATATTCCTTTCAATTTTTCCTTTCATTCAGGCCCAACTGTACTAGAAATGTCCTATTATTATTATTATTATTGTTATGTAACTGGATCTTTTATATAAGTTTTAGAGATTGATACTGCTCGTGTGCATTGTTCTGTATGTTTTTCTAATTTAAATTTTTTTTAAACTACAGGCATATACTGGTGCTCCACCCACAGATGAAAAAGAGAAAATCATTTGGGTTCGATTTGACAAAGCTGACGTCAATGGTAAGGCTTGGTATAAAAGACACTATCCAACTGTGGAGCGTTTACATGTATCTTCTCTGAATCTATTCAGCTATGTTTAAAATCCTATTACAGCTCCTTGGTATAAGACATCATGCTGCATGGTACTACAGCACAAAACAGACACCTTTGTCCAAAATCACTTCAATGAAATTTGGTTACAATCTTAATATTCTCATCATTTCTAAGCTGTTCAGTACACTGGTAATCTTCCTTTGGGGACAAATTGATAACTAACAGCGTAGAAATACAGGCCCCACAATAGAGTCAGTAATCTGCCAATACACACAAAAATCTTTCATTTGGTTCTGTTACGCTTAATTTTGTTCTACGAATTTCTAGAGCTATGTTCTGCCAGGAAAGGGTTTTCATTTTTTCCTTTTGTAGCTACTCTGTTTGGGCAGTGCACTTTGGATCATTATCATGAAAACATATTCTAAGCAAGGGGTCATTTTTTTTCTGCCAATTTTCTAGTATACTTGCAGGAATTCAGGAATCTCCCAAACCATTTGTTTCAATACATTACTGTGTCAAGTATACTTTTTGGATGTTTTTCTTTGCACAGACACCGCTCGCAACCCAGAGTTTATAGAGATGCACAGTGGCACGTCTGACCCTCCCCTCTGCCTCATGCTTGGCTACACTGATGGGATGCAGATCTGGAGCATTTCTGTAAGTCATGCAACTTACTCAGCCACACAAGTTTTTACCTTGTCTTTTTGTATTATTAGCCCTCACACGTTTAATGAATTTAGATGGATATGTCAATTAGTTCACCAAAGAGCAAGGTCATTCCAGAACTTATTTATGTTGTGTTGATTGAGACCCCCAAAAATAAGCAGTTTAAAAAAACTAACTTTTTTCATGCGTCTTTATACTGAGAAATTAGTTTCTTTGTATCATGATTATAGTTATGGTTTTGTTTCTGCATTTAGCAGACGCTTTTATCCAAAGCGACTTACAATTGAAAAAATATATAACATAATAGCTGTAGAGGCTAAAGGCTGATTCTTACTCGGCGCAACCTCGCTCTTACTAGCTGGTCGCAAATGGCGCAAACGGTCACGTGACCCAAAATTCCACCACGCCCCCCGTCGCAAGCTAGAAAATCCTCGCGCGGCGCAAGGGCGCGCACACAACTTTTTTTCTGACTTCGTGCGCGCTCAACCGGAAACAGCTGACCAAGAAAAAATGAAAACTGCAGAGACCGCGGTGACCGAGAGGGTGCGCCTCTACAAACATCTGTACGACACGTCTATGAAGTTACACTGGGACAACGTTGTCCCAAAGGACAACGTTTGACAAAGTTCGTCTTGTTGCAAAGGACGAACATTCCACCTTCTCTTCTGTTTTTGCCGCAGCCGCTTAGCTCTGAGATACATATACAGTTCTACACCCAGAGTAAATTCATTCCGCATCAGATGTGCCAGCCTCTGCTGACGTGACACCACAGGTGGCATTGTGTATGCTTTCTTCGTATGCTTTTCAGCTTGTTTCCTCAACAGTGACGCCCGCTGGTCTGGAGAGAACTGCAAATGTGACGCATACTCGGCGCAAACTGCGCTTATGAGCTGAAGGAACTGTGAAGGGGCTGGCGCTTTCGATGACGTCATTAATGGTTCTCGAGCCAGAACAGTTGCGCGTTTGCGCCGAGTAAGAATCAGGCTTAAGGCTACTCTTGAAGCCCCTGAGGCTTTGCTTGATTTGACACCAATCAGACGTGCTTACTCTGCCGGTGGAATCACTTGTATGCACTAATAAACAACTTGACGTCTTCTTTTCTTTGCTTAATTTATTGTGACTCACCACAATGTTGAAGTGTATCCAGTAGTAGTACATCCACAATAATCATCCATTACTTTTGTCAATTAAACGCATATTAAACACAACTGAAGTCTATCATGCACACTCAGAGTGCAGCAGTCAAAACCATATGTGTTCCCCTCCGTCATGCAACACCTGTCACCTGAACAAAGGTTCCCCCATATATTGGTGTGAACCCAATTACATCACGGTGCCACCCAGTGGACAATAATGGTATGATATGGAACAAAGGAAAACTGGCTCTTACACCCCGGCCCCTAATTGCAATGGTTGGCATACAAATATGACAATTCACAAACAAACAATTAAAAGAGCCAGTGAAAGAAACAAACAATGGCCACATAATATTAGCACGAAGTACACATTACCCCAGTTGCCACTTAATTGCTTGCCCTGTCAGACTTGCTAACCTGAGGCTTCGTGCAGCAGACAGAGCTTGGCAACAGGTCTTTCAATTTTATTATTCTTTGTCTGGAGTCTGGAGACTGCAATCCTCATGCACTGGACCATTGACGACCCATCCTAATGCTGTTTTCATAGCATAAGGGCCATTCCCACAGCTGTTTATGACTTCCCATGGCTCCAGTATCTTGGGTATGTTGCTGCCAATCAGCAAGTCGACGCCAGCCTCTATCTTGGGAACATCAACTCTCGCCAGGTATGGCCACTGCAACAAGTCTCTGGTGGTTACAATGTGGTCAGGGCTTACAGGCATTTTCCTCTGTGTCAGAGTCTCTGGTAGTTCATAGAACATGTCGCCATTAATGCCAGACACCTCCAAGCCAACAAGTGAGTTTGACGGTACCACTCGTTCTTGTCCCATTGTTTGAAGTAGAAACTGTGTTCTTTTTCCATTGACGTGAAGCTTTCAAATGAGCTGCTCTGAACAAAAGGTGGCTGAACTGCCCGGGTCTAAGAATGCGTATGTCTGGATTACTTTGTCACCTTTAGCAGATTTGACCTGCACTGGGAGGATGGACAACAGACAGCGATCCCTTCCGGCCCCTGCATGTCCACATGTCTCTGCAGATGGACGTGACCCTGTAGGCCCATCAGGTGCTGTGGATGAACTGGCCTGGACCTGTGCTGTGTGTTTGCTGTTTGTTGCATCAACATGAAGAACAGTGGGGTGTGTTTGACTGCATGTCTCACAGGTTAAGCGCTGCTCACAACTTCGGCTCATGTGCCCAGGACGCAGGCAGCCAAAGCACAAGTTGTTCTGCTTTAGAAAGTCTATCTTGTCCCTGTGCTTCATACGCTTCAGCTGCTCACTGCAGCCTAGAGAGTGACTTTGAGCGCAAAATGCACAAGTTGAGGCTGTGGCATAACTACGCCGTAATGAAGTGTTCCTCAGGCCCCTGGCCTGTTCGGACTCAACAGGTGTGATGATTGTTGCGAAACTATTTCCTTTGGTCCTTTGCTCTGTATAGGGCTTTGGCCTACTGGCAACTCTTCCTCCATTCAGTCCAGGTGGTGGGTCATTAATGTTGCCATAGAACGGGTCAGACAAGATGCTAACATGTCTTTCAATTACTTTGACCAGGTCGTTAAATAGAGCCCTGTTGCCTGTTGCTTCCAATGCGTCATGTGCAACGGTCCTCCAACGCTCTCCGAGCTTAAACGGCAGTTTGCTGACAATTGCTCGAATGTTACTTGGCATTTCCAACTCTTGCATGTAGTCCAGTTCTGTCATGACATTGCAGCACCCTCTGAGAAAGAGAGAGTAGGCCTTTAGTGCAGAGACATTTTCATTCTGTATTGGAGCCCACGACAAGGCCTTCTCAATGTATGCCGTGGTGACTTTGTACTTGTTGCCAAAGTGTTCCTGTAGCAGATGTTTTGCTGTTGCATAGCCTTGGTCAGGCATCATGTGCAGACAACTACGGACAAGCTCCCTTGGCTGCCCCCTAGTGAACTGTTCCAAGTAGTACAAGCAGTCGCTTTGGCTTGCCTTTTCCTCCACTCCTTGCTCGAATGTGCGCATAAATGAAATGTACTGAAGAGGATCTCCATCAAACAGAGGGATGTCCCTTGCTGGCAGCGATGCTAGCTGTTGTTGTTTGACCAGTGCAGATGTTATTTCATTTTGCCTTTGCATTACTGAGACGAGGTCAGATGTTAGCAAGTTGGTGACTTGTGTGGATTGTAGTCCTTTGTCCAGGGTATGTAGAGTCTGCATGTCAAGGTTGGGGCGTTGCTTTGGCCTAACTGTGGGCTGAGCTCCACAGTGCATGCATTTCCTTTCGGATGGATACATAAATTCGTCTGCCATTGGGTTTAACCTTTGTGGTGGTTTCCTCGTGTTTTCCTCCAAGTAGGAATTCATTGCATTGGATGCTTTAGTACAGCTTTGATTGTCAGAGGCCTGGAAAACTGCAAGCTTAGCAGTGGATTCAGCAAGCAAGGTTTCCAATTCCTGTTGCTCCTTTTTCCTCCTTATCTGCTGTTCTTGCTCTTCGAGGGCGTGCTTGTCCTTTGCTATGTTGATACTGTTGCAATGCTGAAGCGGGGTCCTCGCCCCCGGCTCCGTAGTCGAGTCAGGTCTTCCTGTAGCTCCCGTCCAATCGCACGATGAACAGCTAAATCCACTTTGGTAAATATTGTTCCGTCTCGATGGTGCGAGATGCAAGTTTTGACTTTAGTTGTAGAGGCTAAGGCTACTCTTGAAGCCCCTGAGGCTTTGCTTGATTTGACACCAATCAGATGCGCTTACTCTGCCGGTGGAATCACTTGTATGCACTAATAAACAACTTGACGTCTTCTTTTCTTTGCTTAATTTATTGTGACTCACCACAATGTTGAAGTGAATCCAGTAGTAGTACATCCACAATAATCATCCATTACTTTTGTCAATTAAATGCATATTAAACACAACTGAAGTCTATCATGCACACTCAGAGTGCAGCAGTCAAAACCGTATGTGTTCCCCTCCGTCATGCAACACCTGTCACCTGAACAAAGGTTCCCCCATATATTGGTGTGAACCCAATTACATCACGGTGCCACCCAGTGGACAATAATGGTATGATATGGAACAAAGGAAAACTGGCTCTTACAATAGCTAACATCAAAGCTAACAATAAGCTACATAGAAGGAAACCACAAGTCGGCCTCTGTCAGAGGTGACAGGGGTGACAGTGTAGAGATAGAGTGCAGAAACACAGAGGGAAGTACAGAAAGATAAAGGGCAGTAGAGGGGGCAGGGAAGTACAGTACAGCTATAAAGACAAAATCAAGATACTTAATGTTTAATGATTTGTGCAACTTGTGGACAATGTTTTATTTTGCTTTATGAAAAAACTGTATGAACATGGTCCGTTTCATGACTGGTGAGGCATAACCAGCCCAAAAGATTGAGTTCAGCTATTGAACAATACTTTTTTCTGCTTACTGTTTAGAATTGATTATGTGATTGAATAATGTAAGCAGTACGTCCTTGTTGAGCTCAAAAGGTCAACCACCAATCACTGGTTGACCCTGGATTTGTCTGGACACGTCTACTGTCGAACCATTTGGGTCATAGAAAAGTAGTTGTAAACAACATTCACTTGATCCTTTTAACGAGGGCTTTATATTCACACAATGGTTGCTTGAAAGTTTGTGAACCCACCTGCGTGTTCTGCATGCATTACCCAGAAGATCGTTATATTTATAATACAAACCCTAAAATGAGAAAAGCACCAAATGAAACCGGTTGAAAAATGTTAAATCTCTTTTTGTATTAAGGAACATGATCCAATATTGTGCACCTTGATGTGAGGTTGTTGTTTACAACCAGGGTTCTGTCCATCTGAAAATTGAAGAGTATGGTGACTACATCATGGAGCTCATTGAGAGAAGGCCAAGGGTTTGCAGCGCTGTCAACACAGCAAAGGGTGGCTACTTTGCGGAATCTGAAATATGAAACATATTTAGAGTTATTTCACACTTTTTTGTTTACTACATAATTCCATATGTGTTCATTCATAGTTTTGATGCCTTCAGTGATAATCTACAATGTAAATGGTCATTAAAATATAGAAAAATCGTGTGTCCAGACTTTTGACTGGAAGTGTAGATAGATGGTAGTTTTATCAGATCACTCTGTGGTTCTAAGATCAGGATTTGATTACAGCAGAACTGCAGTGCTGAATTGCTCTGATTATGACAGCAGGTTGACACTTGTGAGGTAAAGTTGTAGAAACAGGAAAACATGTGAATGAGCTTCATCGTAAGCTTCATTGCACTGTGAAAAAGAAACTGAAAAACAATGGTAGAATCCAGTAGCTGGGGAGCCGAAAATATAAAATAAAAATATAGTTTTAACTTGAATTTTTGGCTTTTTAATGTTCAATGATTACCATGAACTATATCTATACATATGGTTATTCAACCTTATTGTATAGGGGACCATAACTGATTTTTCATGTTATTTTACTTTAGATATGCAAAGTCAGCCTGTTTCTGTAAATGTGTCGATAGTTTTAGGTATTGGTATTCTGTGTATGTGAGCACAGACAGTTGGAAAGAGGCAGACATAATGTAGAAAATTCACAGGTGGTACCCAAAATGGAGTAGAGCACCTTTTTTAAGAAAGCCTGACCTAAATTTAAATAAGGCCCTTTAGGTTTGATGTGGACACAAATTGCTTCTCACCTACAATCCTTTTAGGAACAGATTCTGGAACAAGATTAAGTCAAATTAAGTGAATGCTGAATCTGTTTGTGTTGCGGAAGTCAACTGCTGGTAAAGCAAGAGCTGTCTAATCATGATCGAGTCACTGAGAGGTCAAGTCTGAAGTTGGACCATATTTGACTGCTGCTAATGCTCCTTAACATGGAAATAAAATGCATTTAAAAAAAGAGTCTCCTGAAATATACAAATGAGACATTAGAAAATGGGTGTCATAAAACAAATATCATGTTATGAAATAAAAGTCTCATGAAATAGATTTGCCATTAGAAAATAGGTGTCATGTAATAAATATATCTAGAATCATGGAGTAAAAGTCTCATGAAATGAATAAGAGTGATTAAATGAACAAATTAAGTATGAAATAAAAGCTAAACCAGTTCATCTGAAGGGGAACTATGATAAATTAACTTTTTATTTACTTTTCAAATTTATATCAGGGAAATATTTAGTTATTTAATTTTGATTGAAGCAATATTTCATAAGTCTCAAGTGTGCTCATCCCTTCAAATAAAACTATTGACGTTCAACCGTCTTTCCACTATGAGGCAGTGTTGACCACTTTATGGACTTTATTCAGATCAGACAGTTGGAGATGCTTACCTTCCAAGGGTTGTAGCACAAGTCCGAGGGTCTTATTCAGCGTGCCCCCCCATCCTCTCTCATAGTAAGTGGTAAATATTTAAAAAAAAAATTGGCAGGGATATACTGGTTATTTACAAAAAAATGTTTTTGAAAAGTTTATATAAGACAGAACCTGTACAATTTCCATTTAATTGTGTTTAAATGCAGCCTATTTTGTTTGTTGCCCACACCTCTGTAAACGTTAAGTAAAATGTATTATCATAGAAGATGTTTGTCATTCAGGTATGCTGCTGATGTAGTATATTGGGTGGCCACAAGATGGCGGCCTTCCTTTTAGAGGACTGCTAGTATTACTGAGGAAATGGTTAACATGACCCGTGCTTTTTTTTTTTTTAATGCTACACAGAAATTTTAGTTGTTTTTTAGTGTATTGAGATAGATTTCAAGTTCAATATCAGTTACTGGTGAATTTAAGTGCAATGTCATTCATCTTTTTTTTTCAAGCTACATGTTGAAATTAACTTTTTTCAAATTTAAACTTGTTCCTGTGACTGAGCTAATGTTATACTGCACAAGCGTTACCAAGCAGAATAGGCAAGCTACCACTATTCTGAGTCAGTCTTGGAAAATCATTAGAAGATTTTGTCAGCTCTGTAACTTAACAAATTACCCACAATGCCGTTGAGGTTTGTTGCACCAAGTATCACCTTTCATGTAGAGACTGTCACTGAAACATGCAAACTTCTCATACATCCTGTGAGATCTAAACACTCCAGAGTCCTTAATCAGTCTTTGTATAAATAACCACAGGCTGCGGATGGAAGGACGCACACTTTCTTTATTCACCATCACACAACTGGGTGCTAGAATGTGGCAACTCCTGTGCTGTTAGTGTTTCTTTTTGCAGTTATTATAGTGGAGCAACATTTTCTAGCTGTTGGAGCCATGCTACTTGCACCCAGTGAAAACACAAACTTGGTGAACCACGCTTACTCTCAGTTTAAGTTGACAACTGTTGTGATTCACTCGGGTTAGCTTAGCCTTTTCTCATGTAATACTGGCCTTCAGCATTGTTTTTCTTTCAGTTTTCAAAGTTTATGGGATGTTCTCGGTTGTGTTTTTTTCGCAGGGTTTAAAGTAAGCATCCAAGGTACCTCAGTCTCAAGCTCTTGAGTGGCTGTGAATTGTGTCTGACACTTGCTAAGCCAACACCCTCTGTAATGGCTCAGCACAGTACGAGCATGCACATATACACACACACTCTCTCAGACTGGTCGTATGGATGTTGACAGAGGTGTTTAGGCGATGTAGATTACAGTCGCCTCACACTGGAGAGGTGTCATCCACTGCTGCCTGATAAGAGGCAGACTGTATTGAACCAATTGTCTGTCGGCATATGTGTTGAGACAAAATGCTTGGAAACAAGATGTCAACACAAGTGGCAGGCAGTGCGTTGGGGATCTTGAGTTGTATTCCAAAAATGGTCAACTTTCCAATCCTGATTGACGTGAATAACAAATCTTAAGTTGCTTTAATGCACGTACAAACCACAGGAAGGGAATTCCATTTGTTCAAATCCGCCATAATTATTTTATTGTTTATGTTATCAATTCTTTTGTTTCTGCTCTCCCTTTTTGCACAGATACACTCATTTACTGTACTGCTCAGATGGTATTTTGACCTCTGCCGCATTGACTGAAGCCTTTATATTCAGGGAAAAGTGTACAAATTTGACTTGCAAGTTAATTGTGAGAACCGTAAATATAATTTGATTTATTTTTAAATCTCCACACTGTCTCTATGATTCTTCTGTTTTTAGCTGTCACACATTTAGATAGTTAAGTGCCATAGAGAAAAGTTTCACTGAGGTCAGTATGATTTGTAACTGTCACCAGGTCAAGTTACTGAGTGAATGAAAATAAAAAAAATAGTTTGTCTCGGTTTGTTTTGCTGTAATGATGCATCATTCTATTCCCCTGAGCTCTTATTGTTTTAGCTGCACACTATAGAATGCCATGGAAAAGCACCTGTTACTGTCCTATAGCCCCCGCTCCTTCCAAATCTCCAATATGTCTAGCACCGTTAGTGAGTGTGTCCACTTGTGAATATGGCACAAATATCTGTTAACAGCCTATGGCATTACATTTGAGAGATTAAAACAGAAGAACAGACACTGTGATTCCACAAAAACGTCCAAACCACAAATGAAATGAATATAATGAATGTGTGTATGCAGAAAAAGCAACTTTGAAAAAGCAATTTAGCATATTGCACACTCTGAGCCACTAATGTAATGTTGGAAATGTTGTTGATGGCAGGGGATGTCACACAGAGCCTTGTAAGGCGAGGATAAGCTGTGGGGTAATGCACAATAACCCGGCGCATTAACTTCCAGCCCTCCCCGTATTTTAATCCAGCAAATTCCATTATTTCCCCTTGCACGTCCATTTGTCTGCATAGGAATCCTACTGTGTTACCAGCATCCTTTTATTCCAGCTATCAGTGCTCATAACCTATTTGTGTCTCCCGTGTTAATCTACCACTGCTGGGCCTCAAGCACTTTGAATAGAAACACAGCTCCAAATCCATCATTTTGCAAAGGCAACTAATTGCACAAAAGAGCAGTCATCCCCTCAGATGGGTTTAAAGATTTAAAACTAACAGATTAAAGCAATAGTAAAGTGATAATGCGGGTTTCACTGTAATTTAATGTATAAAACAATCTACACTGACATATGAAAGAACAAGAAAAGTGGGGCATTGTGCGCTTAGAACAAAGTGCCGTCACACACGTCAGATACTGCCAAGATCCACAGAGGCCTGTGACCTAATATTTTGGCATCACATTGGAACGCATAAAGCTTGATCTGGAATCAACACACATGCAGAGACATCCATTAAATGCTTTACACTTTGCTTGTATTTCCTCTGTAATAAAAGCCAGTAATACAGCAAACTTTCAAATCCGCTCAAGGGCAACCTTTAATGTTTATCCTTAAATGCAATTTAAAGTCAGTGCAAATGTGTTGGAATGCACTTCTTTGTTCTCACGGTACATTGAGTGTTTGTAACAAACACTTGAACACATGTTGCTACTGCTACTCTAGCTTTTATTTCTGTATTCATTTTGAATGTTTTTTCAGTTTTTATATGCTATAATGGATGGGATCTGACCTGATTACAAATAATAATTTGTTTTAAATGTTTTACTTTTTAGGTTTATAGAAAAAAAAATATTGTGTATAAGTTGTCAACTGAGCACTAGCATCAAAACATTTCTGACATTCCCTCAAAATCTGGAGTAGAATTCAGAAATAGCTCTCCCAGATTTTTGATGATTTTGCGGTTTAACTTGTGAGTTGCCATTATCGGTGGGTAAAGCTAATAAATCAAAGCATCCTTTGTTCATTTCATTTTCAAATGAAAAATTCTTACTCTTAGTCTTTCAACTTTCCTATCTTAAACCTGTATAACAAACCATTGTCCGTTTCTGATTTTGTGCACCAAGGTGTATTTCTTTTATTCTGGTTCACTCAATTTGTTCTAGAATGCGCTGCTGAGGGTGGCAGCATGTTGGAGTAGCTCTGTACCTCACATTGAGATTTTTCTTTTTTTCTAAATTTCATTCCTGTTATTTCTTGGAAGAAATTGCATTTTTTGGACAACTGTTCCTTCCTGCCTTGGATGCTGTGCAGCTGGATTAATTTTTCCCAATACTTTTGTATATTTTACTCTTTTGTCATGATGCATCACCATAGCAACAAGGTGGTTTACAACAGGGAGCAGCTGAATAACATTGGAAAAGCAGAAATAATTCGACAACTGAAGCCAGAAATCCCACTGGAATTGAAAAGGAGGCGTCGTGGATGCAGAGCAGGAGTAAAGAGGAGAGAAAGAAAGAAGAAGTTCAAACCATCTCTGCCATCCTGCATCATGGGCAATGTAAGATCGTTAGCTAACAAGTTGGATGAACTTTTAGCCTTGATAAGGACTCAGCAACAATATCGGGAATGTAGCATTATGTGTTTCACTGAGACATGGCTACAGGATCATATACCCGACTCCAGCGTCTCTCTGCCGGGCTTCCTGACTGTACGAGCAGATCGAGATTTAAAGAGTAGCAGGAAAAGGAAAGGGGGTGGATTGGCAGTGCTTGTCAACAACAGATGGTGTCACCCAGGACATGTTACTGTGAAGAGTCGTCTCTGCAGTCCTGACATTGAACTATTGGCAGTAAGTTTTCGTCCATATTATTTGCCAAGAGAGTTCACCAGTGTTGTTTTGGTGGCTGTTTACATTCCACCCTCAGCTGTTGCCGACACTGCATGTGGTGTCATCAGTTCCGTTGTTGCTAAGATACAGACTCAACACCCCAATTCTTTTGTGGCAATATCTGGTGATTTTAATCATGCCTCACTCTCTGCTACACTGCCAACTTTTCAACAGTTTGTCAGCTGCTCTACCAGAGAAAACAAGACATTGGATTTGTTTTACACAAATGTCAAGGATTCATACATTTCCAAATCAAGACCTCCCCTGGGAAAATCAGATCACAACCTTGTTTTTCTCTGTTCAGCATATAAACCCCTTGTCCAGAGACTACCTGTCACAAAAAGGACTGTTAGAAAGTGGTCAGAGGAAGCTGAAGAAGCCTTACAGGGTTGTTTTGATGCAACCGATTGGATTTCTCTTTGTAAGCCACATGGAGAGGACATTAATGCCATGACTGAGTGTGTGACTGACTATATAAACTTCTGTGTGGACAACACCATCCCCACCAGAACAGTGAGATGCTTCCCTAATAACAAACCCTGGATCACCAGTGAGCTAAAGGAACTATTGAACAGGAAAAAAAGAGCCTTTAGGGAGCGAGACAGGGAGTTACTGAGGAGTATACAGAAGCAGCTCAAAGTCAAGATCAGAGAGAGCAAGGAGGTGTATAGAAAGAAGCTTGAGAGTAAACTGCAGAGGAACAATATCAGAGATGTGTGGTCAGGAATGAAGAAGATCACAGGCCTCAAGCAGAGGGAGGATCGGATGGATGGAAGTCTGGACAGAGCAAATGAGCTGAACACATTCTTCAACAGGTTCAGTTCAGGAACAAGCTCACCATCCTCCCCTCCTGTTCCCAGCCAAAGAGACATCCCACCCTCCTCTGACCCACAGCTTTCCTGTAACATCTCCATCTCCACCTCAGTCATGGATTCTTCTGCTTCCACTAGTTTGTCATCAACCCAATCAGGAGATGCTGCTGTCCCCTTTGCCTCCCCCTCCCACTTTTCTGTTTCTAGAAGTCAGGTGAAGAGGCAGTTGGAAAGACTGAACCGGAACAAGGCTGCAGGTCCAGATGGTGTCAGCCCCCGAGTCCTGAAGGCCTGTGCAGAGCAGCTCTGTGGGATTCTGCAACACCTTTTCAACCTTAGCTTGACCCAAGAGAAGGTACCACTGTTGTGGAAGACATCCTGTCTGGTTCCGGTACCAAAGAAAACTCACCCTTCAGACATCAATGACTACAGACCTGTTGCACTGACATCCCACATCATGAAGGTCCTGGAGAGACTCCTGTTGACCCACCTGTGTAAGCAAACCAGCACATATCAGGACCCCCTGCAGTTTGCTTATCGCCATGGAGTTGGAGTTGAAGACGCTATCATACACCTGCTTCAACAAACCCACTGTCATCTGGATAAAGCAGGCAGCACTGTGAGGATCATGTTCTTTGATTTCTCCAGTGCATTTAACACAATCCAGCCTGATCTGCTTAGTCTGAAACTCCAGAAGACTCAGGTGGAGGCCTCAACAATCACCTGGATTAATGACTACCTGACAAACAGACCACAGTTTGTCAGACTGAAGAATTGTGTGTCTAACCAGGTGATCAGCAGCACAGGAGCACCACAGGGGACTGTACTCTCACCATTCCTTTTCACTCTGTACACTTCAGACTTCCAGTACAAGTCAGACTCCTGTCATCTACAGAAATATTCAGATGACTCTGCAGTTGTCGGGTGTATCAGAGATGGACAAGAAGCTGAGTACAGAGAGCTGGTGGACCGCTTTGTGGCATGGTGTGGGAACAATCATCTCATCTTGAATGTTAACAAAACAAAGGAGATGATTGTAGATTTCAGGAGAAACAGGGTCAGATCAAACCCTGTTTCCATCATGGGAGAAGAAGTGGAGGTGGTTGAGGAATATAAATACCTTGGTGTTCATGTGGACAACAGACTGGACTGGAGACACAACAGTGAAGCAATCTACAAGAAAGGACAGAGCAGACTGTACTTCTTGAGGAAGCTAAGGTCCTTCAAGGTTTGCAACAAGATGTTGCAGATCTTCTACAAGTCTGTTGTTGAGAGCGTCATTTCCTCTTGCGTCATCTGTTGGGGCAGCAGCATCAGAACCAGGGACCTAAAAAGACTCAACAACCTGATAAAGAAGGCTGGTTCTGTTCTGGGGACGACTGTGGAACCTCTGGAGACAATAATGCAAAGAAGGATTTTGCATAAAATCAAGAGAATTATGGACAACCCTGAACATCCTCTCCATGAGACTGTTATCAGAAAACAGAGTCTCTTCAGTCAAAGGCTTCTTCAGTTTGGATGCAAAACGGACCGCTACAGGAAATCTTTCCTGCCCACAGCCATCAGCATCTATAATAACTCTTTGATTTAATTGAGCTACATCAACATTTAATTTCCCTCTGGGATAAATAAAGTATTTTTGAATTGAATTTGAATTTGAATTGAATTTGAATTTAATCGTTAACAGGCTACAGCATATAAGCTATTAACCCGTGTATTTGCTTTTGCAGTGGTACAAATGAAAGGCTATTTGTCTTCTACACATCAAATGTTGTAGGGTTTCATAAGAATAGTTTTTTATTGTACTTGCTGATTGTTCTACTGATGTTGGAACAGATATAACACACTGGGTTTGTGTATTTATTACTGAAACTCATCAGTTTAATTAATGAATTAAGTAAGTTGATTTGATCAAAAACTAAAGTGATCTCAAGGTCTCCTCTGTTGTGGGACAGTGTCTGCTTGAAGTTTCCTCTTAGATGCTGAGTTTAAAGGTAAAATCATTCATTTGATTTGTGTTGGACATAAACGGCAACATTGACGGATTCACAATGAGCTTAAATAGACTAGCCGACGTTAGTTCATAAATTTGTTCAAAAATGATTAACACTTTTCCACCGGCTTTCTTCACTTTTGCACTAGTATTGTGATGACGTCAGCTTTCTAGGCTCATGTGATAAATCAAATGCTAGAAATTTGGGTGTCCTCTTTGATAGTTCAATGTTGTTTGAGCATCACTACAAACAATTAGTTGGGAACTGTTTTTATCACCGGAGGAACATTTCAAAACTCAGACTGCTAGTGTCAAAAGCTGAACTTGAGATGATTATCCACGCTGTTATCTCTTCTCGTTTAAATTACTGTAACGGTCTTTTAACCTGTTTAAATAAATCAGCTTTGGATCATCTTCAGACCGTGCAAAATGCTGCAGCAGCACTTTTAACTGGCACTAACAGAAGATCTCACATTACTCCAGTCTTGGCTTCTCTTCATTGGTTTTCAGTAAATTTGAGAATTCTATTTAAGAATTTCAGTCTTCACTTTTAGGGCTTTACATGGTCAAGCTCCACAATATATCACTGACCTGCTGAAACCCCATTCTTATTCTTGTGCTCTGAGGTCCACAGGTCAGATGTTGTTGGTTCAAAACTCGTGGGGATCACTAAACCTCAACCATTATTTAAAAATAACACATACTACAAGATGAGGTTGAGTTTTTCCTTCAGGCTCTGCATGCTTACATGAAAAACATTGTTTCATACATCATTTCACACTTTCTCAGCCCAAAATACACCTATCAGCTGACACTTCATTCATAAGAACAGCAGATTGTTTGAATAGGGAGGCGTAAGGAGGACAGAAATAAGTAATATACCGAAATTAAAACGAGAGGACTGCCATCAGGAAACTGTTAGTTGTATAAATTTGATATCTGCCTGCTGTTTTGTGTATATCTGCACAAATCAGATTAGTTAGTAATTGGGACAAATAAAAAACAAACAAAAAAAAAAAACATCTACATGGCTTACAGCCTGTTTTGATTCTTACACCTCATCCTGACTGAAAGCGAGCGAAACTGACGCAATACGACGACGAAATTTCGCGAGGGTGTCCTGATATGCAGCGTGACGATTTTGTCAGGAGTGATTCTATTGGTTCAGAAAGTACTCACTTGAAACCCAGAGTTCTCTGGCGATTACCACCCATGCGGCCTCCCTTCGGTTCAGATCTCTGTGGTACGGGTGTTTGGGTTCATAAACCATTGGGTGCTGTTCCACGGTAATCAGCTTCTCTTCGTCCATTATTCCCTTAGTGATGCTAACCTGTTGCTAACTAGCTTGTCAACAGGAAGCAGCGTGTTCATGTCAACCAATAAGAAGTGTTTAGGGGCGGGACGCCACCGCGAAATGTTGTCCAGATAGAGACAGCGCGAGCGATTTTATAAGGGGTCGGCGTCATCGCTGCACAGAGCGACATCGCTTGCGGCATGTCAGGACAGGCTGATTGAAAAGTACGCTTTCTAATCACTTTTTATCAATCGCTCGCTCGCGTTCAGTCAGGACGAGGTGTTACGGCCTCCTCAGTAATGCAATGCAGTTGGTTTTACTGTTACTGCAAAGTTTCTTTGGTGCCAACACACAGCTGGACAGATTTCATATAGAACATATTAGCTCAGGTTTTATTGATGTCCAAAGATTTTTAGTTCAGGTTACCAACATGGTTTGTAAATTAAATGGTGTAAAGATGTCTCTGTATTCTAGATAACTTTGGAGATCAGAATGCCAACAGTTGATCGTTTAAATTCAGTCAACATTTTCCATGTGGTTGTAATGTCAGAAATCAGCATAGATTGAATAATTCTGCGTGTCAGCTTTAAAATGATGTTTCAGTCTAATTTTGCTGTGCAGGATATCAGGAACAGAATCAGTGAAAGGATGTTGCTTTTTAATGTCAATTTAACCAGAAACTCAGGTTTACTGAACATAAACTGCTTTAGAGCAGGTTATGAATCCACAATCAGTTACCATGGTGATGAGCAGCTCAAAATAGAACCAATTTTGTGATGCTGAAAACTTTGACTTTTAGCTTTAAAGATAGTTGCTAAGCCACTGATCTCACTTACTTCACTCTGCCCTTGAGAAATCACACTGAAACATTATGATGTAATATACTGAAGTTAAGTCGTCGACAAGCAACTCACGTTAAAGAGCAGGGATTTTGCATGAATGTACATGTGTTCACAGATGGTATAAATCCTTGGCCATCCAAAAAATATCAGTTCAACTCCAGGGTATCTATGACCACAGTTGACAACAACAAAAAGTCCCTCCATTACACATAAAATGTATTTATCATGACAATCAAATATGTTGCAGAGTTAACTTCCAGGTCTCAGATGAAATAAAACAAAATAGATTGGCAGGGGCTGTCATCCCTTTGTTTTTGTATCGGAGCAAAAAAATCGGAAAACTAACAGGTTGTCTGTGATTTTTTTTTTTAACTTTTAATTTTTTTAAATGACAATTGGAAAAATAAGTGTTTTTCTTTATTATTATTGTTTATATACAGATTCAAGTCTTTTATTTTCATTTTGCTGCCGTGCTTTCAGTCCCCATACCCAAACGCAGGCCTTGTTTTGGTTGAGACGGTTTTCATACCTTGGTTCTTTAATGACACTCATATGAAACTAGGAACATTCAAAACATTCAGTCAGGCCTCCTTTCTATATCTTTTTTCATAACCATGGGATCAAAAACAAAATAATATGGGAGAATTTTAAGATTGGTTGGACCAATCAGACTGTGACATGGATATCGTAGGCTGCTGCCCGTTTGGCACTGGACCGTATTCGCCACCTTTCATTTTTGGCTCTGTCGTTGCCAGTGTCGTGAGCTTGGCTGCAGTTTTATTCTGTGCTTGGTAGATTTTACTTTGTGGTTTGGTTGAAACTTCAACCACCGCATGTCCATGCTGATATCCCCTGTTCTGGCCTCACCCTATCACTTTATGAAAAAAAACTTCTGTCTGGAAACTTTATCTTTAAACCAGGTCAGGGGGACAACCGCTCTGGATTGCCTCACATAATAATGATTTAACAAAACTTTCCCTTTCATATGGTCTGTACTGTAGGTGCATTATGTGTCTTTTCTTAGATGCAATACTTTGGGGACTTTTACATGAAATTTAAATGTTATCATTTTTCTCAGTTGGCAGGAGAAGCCCAGGAGCTGTTCTCGGTGCGTCATGGGCCTGTTCGAGCCGCTCGCATTCTGCCAGCCCCTCATATCAGTGAGTAATTCAGTACCTTCAACTTCTACAATATCATTCTACACACATTGAAGCACAAACTGTCATGCATCTTGTAATTGTGGTTGAGACATTTAGTGATGTTGAGCCAGACAATTACAAAAGGGAAACAACGCAAACAACAAAGCTTTATTTAAAAGAAAAGTGAGAAAAAGAAAAAAACATCTCCCAGCATCTCCGTTCAAGTAAATCACTTCATGTCTCTTCCCAAAGAGTCACATGAATAATTTGTGCTGTACTTTTGATTACATGACAAAAATTGTATCAAAGCCAAACTCAAGGACGTGTCCAACCAAACAAATGACTGGCACAGGGTCAGGTTTAGGAAGTCTGAGGTCAGGTTTAGGAAGTCTGGGGTCAGGTTTAGGAAGTCTGGGGTCAGGTTTAGGAAGTCTGAGGTCAGGTTTAGGAAGTCTGGGGTCAGGTTTAGGAAGTCTGGGGTCAGGTTTAGGAAGTCTGGGGTCAGGTTTAGGAAGTCTGGGGTCAGGTTTAGGAAGTCTGAGGTCAGGTTTAGGAAGTCTGGGGTCAGGTTTAGGAAGTCTGAGGTCAGGTTTAGGAAGTCTGAGGTCAGGTTTAGGAAGTCTGAGGTCAGGTTTAGGAAGTCTGGGGTCAGGTTTAGGAAGTCTGAGGTCAGGTTTAGGAAGTCTGGGGTCAGGTTTAGGAAGTCTGGGGTCAGGTTTAGGAAGTCTGGGGTCAGGTTTAGGAAGTCTGAGGTCAGGTTTAGGAAGTCTGGGGTCAGGTTTAGGAAGTCTGAGGTCAGGTTTAGGAAGTCTGGGGTCAGGTTTAGGAAGTCTGGGGTCAGGTTTAGGAAGTCTGAGGTCAGGTTTAGGAGGTCTGGGGTCTTCTTAAATATATGTCATTCTTGTTCTTACCTGTGACTTTTGTTTATCCCAAACGATTCATGTGCAAAAGGGATGATAAGATTTGTGATTATATCAATTGGAAAAGTGTGTACTATCTTGTACATTTTCCACACAGATTGTAAGGACATATTTTTTCTAAATAAATGATGTCATCAAACCCAAAAACCTTTGGTGTATATATTATCAGTAACTGGAATGGCTGTTCACTGGCTGTTCACTGCTAAGCCCTTTATATACTTTGTTTTAAAAGTAATACAAATCTTTTGTAAAAAAAGAAGTATATTCTGCTAAACACAAAATAGCAATCTCTCTTTTTCATGTGCAGCTGTATCCATCTTATCTTTTATTTGATATTTAACATAAACTACGACCCAAAAGTGTTCTTTTACATTTTTTGACACAAAAGCAAACAGGAAGATGGAGAAGGTACCAACATGTACTTTTTTTGACATTATTATCTTTATTTGTACTTTACTGAAATTTATTTTCGAAAATAATTCTAAAATGTCTGTCCTGGAAAAAATATACTCTGGTTCACTTAAATTCATCATCCAAGATCAACACTTCCAATTGAATTTTCTCTGGTGCACCGTATGTAGTTTTGGGTTGTGGTCACTTTAAATGGTGTTGTATCCTTAAAATGAAAGAGTGCTTCTTGCTACCTCACCCTAATACTGAAGTCAGTCTACAGTTATTGTTGGCCTCCTCACAGTCTATGGTAGCAAGCTTCTGATGCCAGCGCCTCTTTGCTGCCAACGCTCTGCTGGAAACCTCGCTGTGCTCCTACTGTTATGTTAGTCACTTCTTCTACTGCTCTTGTTTCATTCTTACTTTAAAACGTCTTCAGTTGTTAGTTTTATGAATCATTTTTTCCTTTGTCACCCTCTATCTTATCGATTTCTCATAGGCAAAATGTTGAAGATAATTCTGACTTTTGCACCAGTCTTTCTTTATGATGTAGAGGCTTCTTTGTAACTGCATTTTACAGCAGTATTAAGGAGAAATGTAAGCTTGAAAAGTCAGCAATGAAATAATGCATGATGATGTAACAGAAATACAGTATAAAGAAAGGATAATGTTCGTTTTGCTGGCACCTTAGTCTCACTATATAGTCCAATAAAAAAATACTAAATGATAGAAAGTTGAGAAAATAAAGCTAAACAGAAATGTTTCTTCAAAGTCAAGTATTCTCATTAATGACTATTTGTACAATAAACTGTACTGTGTAAATAAATCTGACAGATTATCCCTTTTTGTTATGGTACAGGAATCTTTTCTCTTTCTAATGATAGCAACAGTTTATTTTGCATTTCTTTGACTTTAGACTTTTCTTCCATATGTTCCAGCATTTTATTCTGACTGCCAATCAAATCTAGAATGAATTAATATGGTCTTTTTTGAGGGTTGAGCTGGTGGTCACTCAGTGGGGTTACATGGCACTTTAAAAATCGGACTTTAGTTTGACTAAAAATTGAACCGGATCGGGTTACTCGCGATTGGATTAAGACTCCGAGATAACTGGGTTGAAAGTCACACTAAACCTGCTTGTAGACAGTGAATCACATGGTTAATTGGACTTTGCGTTCTGCGCATGCTCCAGATTTTACTGACGATATTCCTGTTGTTGTCGCCGTCAGAAAGAAACAAAAAACGCGAGACGGAGAATGCTCCGTTGGGCATCGAGTTTGTGCAACAAGCAGCTCATCACAGACCAAATGTAGAGGGACGTAGCTTCATCTTGCTCTGCGTTCTCCATCTTTCTCCAATGCCTGAGTTTGTTGTTGTTGTTGGTGGTGAAGAGGTCAACAGGAAGTGGCTCTATTAGCAACAGTTGGAATGGGTACAGCGCCACCTATCATACCGGGGTATGACACGCTTTGTGCCTCTGATCCCATTCATTCACCCGCATATATCCAAGGAGAATTAGCCTTGCTCAAATAAGGAGCATAACCCAACTATAGCTATAATGGAATGAATCTCATCATGTAGAGCCACTGACTGCAAGTCTATGACAATAACTTAAAATATGAATAATAAACTTCTGTAAACCTGATTCTGAACAACATCCCATACTGGTGTTGCAGCTAAGGTCTTCTTATTTAACTGAACTGCACTTTAGCTGGCTTAACAAGCACATAAACATCCACAAAGCAAAAGTGCATAGATAAGGTACCCACATCAGGCCGGCGATGAGCTTCTCAGCTGCCACACATTCAACAGTGTGTAAATGAAGCTGCAAATATGACTGGGGTTAGAGAGAGGCTGCTGGGCTCCCTTCTGGCCAGCACCACTAACACCATGCTGTCTTCTCATGGTATGGAGCCACAGTTTACATTTGTTTTTGTCTATTATGTCTCTTGGTATAACGGCGGTAGCCTGCCAGCTGCTGTCAGTCAATCCCAGATAAGGACACACCCTTCCAGAAGGTTGATATAAATCCAGCTGTGTAAAGTCGTTTGAAGATGAACATGACTCATGTCCCATGTCAGTGTTTGTGTTGTCATTCTTTGATAACACTTTACATTGAAAGGTTTCCATCATTTTTATGGTATTTTGTAATACTGTATTATAAAAATAATAATTCCCCAACAGTAAAAAGTTATTAAAATTACAGGTGAGCTTGATTTAATTTCAGCGCGTTGATTGTGTTTGGCTGCACAAATATTTAGTCGCAGTTGTGTCTCATATATTGAACCTAAAAATGGATACTAGGAAATTTGATTTTAAATAAACCGGTCTCTCTTTGGTTTTTGAGCTGAATACATTGTCTCATGACTGACAGTTATTTTTTGTAATCTTTGTAAAATAACAAAAATAAATATTTGGTTTAATTCAAAATACAATGTTTGTCACAATTATGACAAATCTATGTTTTACTGGATCAGTTATCTTTTTACCTATGGCATTAGATTTGGTGAGATACAGTATATATACACTATATCGCCAAAGTATTCCCTCACCCATCCAAAAAATTAAATTCAGGTGTTCCAGTCACTTCCATGGCCACAGGTGTATAAACTCCAGCACCGAGGCATGCAAACTGCTTCTACAAAAAAGAATGTTTCGCTCTCAGGAGCTCAGTGAGTTCCAGCGTGGTACCGTGATAGGATGCTACCTGTGCAACAAGTCCAGTCGTGAAAGTTCCTCGCTACTAAATATTCCACAGTCAGCTGTCAGTGGTATTATCAACTCAACTCAACTCAACTTTATTTATATAGCCTTTTAACACAGCCGTGGCTGAAACAAAGTGCTGTACAACACAAAATACAAGGCATAAAACACAAGAGCAATGCAAAAACAACAACAATATTAAAACAATAAAACAATAACAGAAACAGAGTATCATGCTGGGTTAAAGGCCAGGGAATAAAAATGGGTTTTAAGACGAGTTTTAAAAATGGGCAGTGAAGGGGCTTGTCTGATGTGATATTGTTCCACAGTTTTGGACCGGCAGTGTAAAAGGCTCTGTCTCCTCTGAGCTTCCGTTTGGCCCTCGGTACCTCCAGGAGCAGCTGATCAGCTGACCTGAGGCACCGGGCAGGAGCATATGGATGGAGCAGCTCAGAGAGGTAAGGCAGGGCGAGTCCATTTAAAGATTTAAAAACAAATAAAAGAATCTTAAAATGGACTCTTAAAATGCACAGGCAGTTAGTGGAGGGAGGCTAAAATGGGATTATAACAAAGTGGAAGCGATTGGAAATGACAGCAGCTCAGCCACGAAGTGTTCGGCCACGTAAAATGACAGAGCGGGGTCAGCGGATGCTGAGGTGCATAGTGCGCAGAGGTCACCAACTTTCTGCAGAGCCAATCGCTGCAGACCTCCAAACTTCATGTGGCCTTCAGATTAGCTCAAGAACAGTGCGTAGAGAGCTTCATGGAATGGGTTTTCATGGCAACTGCATCCAAGCCATACATCACCAAGTGCAATGCAAAGCGTCAGATGCAGCGGTGTAAAGCACGCCGCCACTGAACTCTAGAGCAGTGGAGACGCCTTCTCTGGAGTGACCAATCATGCTTCTCCATCTGGCAAAATATATATATATATATATATATGTCTGGCTGACTGGAAAGGTAGATATAGTGTTATACCACTGTTCATATTCTCACAGACATGTTCCGCTGATTTGATATTTTCCAGACAAGAGATGTAAATAATTTACATCTCTTGTCTGTAAATGATGAAATTTACAGTCAATTTCATCATTTCATCAAAGGTGCCAGTCAGCATTGCAAAAGCTGGTTTGTGTCTTTTTTTTTTTTTTTTTTTTTTTTTTTTTTGTGAGAAAATCAGCTTTTTGTCTCCTACTTGTTCCGGTCTTTTGGCAAATTTAAACAACACACAATAGAAGCATTTGATGAAGAGTGCTGGAAGTGGATGAAAGCAAACCACAGTAATAAGAAGCAGCAGATAGCCTGACACATGAGAGAAGTAATTCTCTCAGTAGAAAATAAATATAAATTCTACTACTTGGGCGAAAGAGACTGATTGTAATCTGCTAGGGCGCAAACAGTGTTGCACTGTGGTAAGCCTTTAAAAGGCTAATTGTCTCGCATTGGAGGCTGTGGATGGGTGGACTTAAAGAGTCTTGAAAATAGGTGTTGATTATAATAGGCAAGATTTCTCTTTCCTAGAATAGAGGCGGAAGTGCTTGTTTGCCATTTATCCACATTGTCTCTGGAATTTATAATCTATACTCTTCCGTTGTCTTGGAAAGTGTTCCCTGGCTTGTCACAAATGTCCATTGAGGCAATATAAATAATCATATATAAATGCAGGTCTTTGTGGGTTTTTTGTAATAATCAGCATTCTCACTGTAACACAAAAGCATGCAGTTCACATAAAAGTTCTCGCTTCAGTTTCCGTCTCTTCAAATAGAAATCAAATCAATAACTCTCTATTTATTGTTTCATTTATAACCAGAAAATAACTATTAAATGTGTTTTTTTTTTTTTTCACTAAGTCTCAGAGGGACATATTTACATTAGAGCTCAATATCTTTACTGAGAAAGATGACTGATGACAAAAGTATGAAAGCCTTTTTAGAGTGTTAAGAACTGGTAGGGAAGGCCCTATAAAAGGTAACATCTTTTTTTAACCGAAGCCCCCCATTCCCCTCAATCCTCTTATCTTCTGCTCGACAAAAAAAAAAAATCACTTCTCTCACTACAGCATGTTTTCTCTTGAGTTTTAAAAAGTCTGCTGCTTTTCTTAGCATTTCCTAGCACCCCAAAAACAAACTCCAAAACAAACAAGACTGAAATTCATACTCCAGTTCACAGCATACAGATCTCTCCAGCTTAATTTGGGACCTTCAATTTTTATTCTATTTTGTTCCATATTTTTCTTGGGAAAAAAAACAGAGGACTTTTTTCATCTTAAATCTCTATTTCTTAAATATATTTGTCGACCGTAGTTGAATTACAGGGTAACAGTAGTAATGTGTCTGTTGTGGTACTAAGCTGTCTGTTGATTTGAGGCTTGGCAGCCCTAGAGGCCTTACATGTTTGTTAAAGAATACTCATCTTTGTTGTGTGCATATGGTTCTGTTTGTCATCTGCTTCATCCTTTGGCTCCTTTTTTCTCTTCAGGTTCTCAGAAGACAGACAATTTTGCCGAAAAGAGGCCCTTGCTAGGGGTCTGCAAGAGCACAGGGTCCTCTGGGTGAGTTCATGCTTCATCGTATCACTGATATTACTTTGTCTCTCTGCCTTCATCTTGAGAGTTTTTTAGGTCTTTGCACTGAAGACCCTTATTGTACGCCACAATTTCTTGCTCTCTTCCTCTTTATCGCTAATATGAGAGAAATCCTAATTGAATTTGCCTAATGTGTATGAACATAAAGAGGATTGATTGTTGTCCCACTCTTGTCTGATATAGGATTCTAGCTACTCAATAGTCCTTGGTCTTTTTGGTCATAGTTTGCTTTTTATGACTATTCAACTATGAAGCAAGGCTGTAATAGATGCAGTTGGTGGATTAGGATTTTCTTCCTGAAACATGCGAGGCCTTCCCTGAAAAATGGGCGTGTATGTTTCTCTTGAACATTTATATATCGATAGCATTTATTGTGCATTTCCAGATGTGCAAGTTGTTGGTTCCATTGGCACTTACACTACTCACAAAAAGTTAGGGATATTTGGCTTTCAGGTGAAATTTATGGAAAAAGTTCACGCCACAGTGATATTATATCATGAAAGTTGGGCATTTAAGTAGAAGCATGCACCGTTGATTTCCTCATCTCAAACAATTCATTGAAACAAAAGCCAGCAACAGCGGTGGGTATACCACAACAAAAAATGTCAATGTCTCAATAACTCCCTTGAGCATCAATTCCAGCTCAACAACGACATATCATGCTGTTCACAAGTCAACTTATTGTCTGCTGAGGCATGGCATCCCACTCTTCTTGAAGGGCTGCCCTCAGCTCATTGAGGTTCTGGGGTACAGAGTTAGGAGCCTCTACACGGCGACTCAGCTGATCCCATAGGTTTTCTATGGGATTCCGGTCTGGAGAGAGTGCAGGCCACTCCATCTGAGGTACCCCAGTCTCCAGCAGCCTTTCACTAATGATGCCACCTCGATGAGCTGGAGCGTTGTCGTCCATGAAGATGAGATTAGGCCTGTGTTGTTCATGCAGGGGCACAATGACTGGATTACTGTTGTTATTCAGGTAGTATGGGCTTGTCACTGTACCATTCACAAATGGCGCTTTTCCACTAGCTCGCCTCGGCGCGCTGTTTCGTGTTTCCACTAGCATGCTGTACCTGCAACCGGGACGATTTTCCGTACCACCTCAGCCCTGGTTCCAAGCGAGCCGAAGCGTTACTAAAACGTGACATCAGCTGACTGCCTTCCACTGATTGGGCGATGAGTGTCGTCACTGGAAGCGTCATAACGCGGATAACAAAAGCTAGCGTTAGCAACCGTTAGCTTACCTCCAAACGTTGTCTTTTGTAAGCTCGTAACAATACTCTCCGGTACTTTTCAATACTGTTTTGTCTGGCGGCCAGGAGTCTTCTCTGGCTCTCTTCTCTTGCCTTCTGTGTGACAAAAAGCTACAGGGTGAGCAGCAACACGCGCAGCCGTGTTACGACGACCCCTTCCACGTCGAGGAGGCACGAAGTGTAATGGAAACACAACCAAACCGAGCCGTGTAGAGCCGTGTAGAGGTAGTGGAAAAGCGCCAAAAGTGTAGGGCAGTTCTGTACTGACTACACACACCTGCCCCCACTGTAACACCACCACCACCAAAGGCTCGTCTGGTGACAGCAGTGGCTGATGCATAGCGCTTTCCTTGACGTCTCCAACATCGTTGGCGGCCATCATTTCTGCTCAACGTGAGTCGACTTTCATTCAGAGAACAGCACTGAGTCCCACTGGTCCCTCGTCCAGCGTAAAGGCTCCCTGGCCCGTGCGAGACGATGACTCCTGTGCCAGGTGGTGTGCTCAGGGACCCTCGCAGGTGGTCCAGCACGCAGACCGCGCTTATGTAAACGCTTTCGAATGGTCTGACGTGACACTTGGGTGCCTTAAATGTGCCTGGAGTTGAGTGGCATTCATCATCCGGTTCCGCAGGGCGCTGTTCACAATGAAGTGCTCATCAGTGTGGGATATGGGCAAAGGACGTCCACTTCTATGCCTTTCTGGGACCCTTCCAGTCTCTCTGCTGCAACCTGCTGATGACACTCTGTGACACTCTAAGCTCAGCAGCCACATCCGTCTGAGAACATCCTGTTTGAATTCTCACAATGACGGGGTACTGGAGATCGACTGTTAGGTGTCGTCTTGGTCTCATGATGTCAAAATGTGAACAGCATGATGAGGAGGACTGTTCAAATACCAATTCAATTCAAGGATCAAACACCTGTTGGGAATTTTGCCGTTAGAGAACAGCAACCTGTGCAAAAAGAAGTGAAACGTTGAACAGTTGGACATGTGCATTCAAAGGTTTACAGAAGGTCACATTAAGTTCACCTGGAAAGGTTAGAATGCATTTTAGGTTCATCCTGGAATTTCACCCGAAAGCCGAATATCCCTCACTAGTTGTGAGTAGTGTATGGACCTCATAAATTCAGAGATGTTGGCTTTTGAACTTAGCGCTGGTAACAAGCTGAATGGTCCCTCTCCTCTTAAGTGTCATGATAAAGGAGTTGCAAATTTGGATTTGTTTGACACTTGAATCCTTTTTTACTTTGCCTCAGTCCATTGAACTTCGGCTGTGAATACAGCAGTGTTTCTGGATCATGTTTCTTATTTGGATTATTGACCTTTGACCTGCATTTAGCGTCCGAGACAACGATTTCTGGAAGTATTCCTGGGCCTATTCAGTGATGAAAGAATAAAGCTTGTTTTTCATGCATTGCAATCAGAGGGCATGAAAATCACGGCCAACCTATCTTCGTCCATGTCCCTCGCACACAGAGATGTTTACAGATTTTAGAATCTTTTTATTTTGTCATGTAATGTAGATAATAGAATATTCAAAGAAAACACCAACCTACACTCTGAGAGTGAGGGTCTCTATTGGCAAAATACTGAACTATTATTTTTTTTTTAAGATATGATGGAGCTTAATCATTAAAAGTTTTTTCATAAAAAAAATCCTATTTGTTGGCCATAATTACATGTCAATGTATTCAGTGACGTCAGTGTAATCAGTCAGTCAACCATTTTAATGGTCCACAAATTGTTAGCACTTATTGGATGACTGTTTGCTTTGCATGCTACAAAGTGCTTTAGAATGTTATGTGTTGTATTTTCAATTTGCTATCCTTATATTCAGCACCTTTTTTATTTTATTTTATTTTTTAAAGCATGTTGGAGAAAATAGTGAGAATCAGTGTCTTACCCAAGGACACTGAAACATGTGTAGGGACAGGGGATTGAACTTCTGGCCTTCCGATTGAAAGACAAGAACTCTCTCATCAGAGCTCCAGCTGCAAGGCTTTTTATATACATTTGCAACTCCCTGTTTCATCACAGCTAAATACGCTGCCTGGCCAAAAAAGCTCAGCACTTGGACCTCACTAAGCAAATCAGTACGTATCTGTGGGAAAATACTGCGGTTATTAGTATAATTTAGCTGGAAACATATTTAGTTCGAACAGATTCAGTGAGCAGCTTCGCATTCCTGGAGCAACCATGTGCATAGACACATCCTTTGTTCATTGAAAATATATTTCTCTGTTTCAAACAGCTCAGATTATTGGTCTGCATGAAGCAAAACAACAGACTGCTGGCCTACTTAAGTAGGGTTAAGAACTGTTTTATTGCTTAAATAAAACCAGGAAGGATAATAGTAAAAGGAAGAAATAATTCATCACAATTGGAGATCACTGAAATTTAACAAACAGAAGAAAATCAACAGCAGAACTCACAGCAATGTTTAATATCAATATGATAGGAGAATTATTTGTAATGAACAGCTGTGTAGCCTTAAGAGAACCACAATGTTTAGAAGTTACATTTGAAGTGCAAAAAATGGGACATCTAAAGATGATTTTTAAATGTTTCGAGGCATCAAAAGATACTCAGCTTTTGAGAATGAACCCTTCATAGGCAACCACCCGAGGTGAGGCAGTGATGTGGGCGTAGTGACTATAATTTCTGGATCTGTGGTGACACTTTGATTGGAATGTGAGCGGTAGCTGAACATCCCACAGCCACTTAGGAGGTACAGTAGGCAATTTGTTGTTCTTGGCTGGGATAATTATGTCTCTGTTATGAGAAAAGAAAAAGAATTCAAAAAGATATCTTAGACAATTTTATTGTAGTCAGTTTGTGCCCTTCCTCTCTTACTTTCTTCCATTAACTATTCTAGAGCCACACAAAATGTAGCTTAATATATCCTCCCCAGGAAATGAAATAAGGAAGTCTGTCCTCAGTTGGGCCTCGATGGAGACCACCTTCTTGACGTTTTCCAGGACCTGCTTCCCCTGTCTCTCTGATGCTGTTGCCACTGCTTCTGCTTTTCCTATGTCCTCATTGACATTGAGAAATGTAGCGCTTTGACGGTTTGGCGAATCAACCAGGCACCGCTTGCCACTAATGCTGAAAACATGCACTGTGTTGAAAAGCAGAAACCCTGACCTCTGGCTGAATGGCATAGCCTAGTCCTTCTTCCTACAGAAGTGCTCAGTAAATAACACTCTGGTCAAAGACAAAAAGGAAAAAGGCTTCCGGGTGCGGCACAGTACTTTCCACTGGGCCTGTTCATAAACCTACTAAGGTCCTCACACAATTTTTTGTATATAATCATTTCGAAATAACAGCTTTTGTTAACCACCAAAAAGGATGCCGTCCTGACACTTAAATGGAAAACAGATTGGAGTCCTGGCCGCTGTAGCGCTGCTGGTTTAGAAGTCGGTTCAGTCAGCTCTAGGCTTAGATTACAAGATTTGCAAATTAAAGGAAAACCAGAGAGGGGAAAAAGCATGTGCTGAAGCCCTGTACTTGTGGATTTCCAGCCAGGCACTCTCAACATAATTTTATCAATGGAAAGGATTATGCTTTAAGTCCAAACAATGTATGGACGCAGTGATTTTCTTGACAGTAAACCTACATATGGGTCCCTTTTACTCTGCATTAGGACAAATTGGCTTTGGGAAACATTAAAAAATTCTGGTGCTGTTGCATCGGTTTGTCTTCTAACATTTCTGGAAGAAAAACGTGTTTCTTTCTTTTACTTGCCATTGTTACTATTGTCATTTTTTGATGAACGTCAAGTATTCAACTTCTGGGAGATATGCTCTCTCATTTAATGTAAATTTTATGTTCAAGATGGAAGCAACTTACTTTTTGTGGGTGTTCAAGTGCATTCTCTTGTTGGGCAAAAGATCAGTGATGAATAAGCGCTCTTTGTTCTCTGGAGTTTTGGAACTGTAAGTGACATTTCCAAACTACCCCCTCACAGCATCTCCAGATGTTCAGAGGATGTGGTTTTTTTTTTTTAACTTTCAACTAATAGAGTAACCCCACGTCATGCAGATTATTACTGGGTGTGCTCTTGCAAGGCTCTAGCTAACACTCATGAGTATTCTGATCCAGTATCACGGTCACCTCTAAGAATACAGTTGTTTTTAAAACTTTTAAACATTTTTTGGAAGGGTTAAACATTCAGTCCACTCTTCATGGCAAATTTGTTCAACATTTTGTGGCCATTTAATCATATAAATTATTCATGAATTAAATAAGCAAATGCTTTTGAGCTTTAGTTGCAATAAAAAAAGCTAAAAAAAACCCTACTATACCTGGCTTCACAAGGAATGAATTAGTATACAGAGAAAACATTTCTTTATCAGGGACATCAAAGTTTTGTTTCCAATATGTCAGCAGTGTTACATTGCATGACCAGTTAAACTGCAGAAAATGTATCCCAAGCAAGTAAATGTAGGTAAAGCCATGGCCTTAATGCTCAGTGCAGGCACTGAGCATTTATGAATAACATACACCACATTGTACTTTGATTGATTGTTTTTGTTATCAAACCAGTCTATGCTGAGGGCCGTTTTAGAAATGAGTTAACTCGATGACTGGATTGGTAATCTTCCTCCTCATTTCATCTGTGAGTTCCATGACATTGGGAAATGGATCCACTGCACATTTTTAAAATATCTAACTTAACTTTCTTTCTTACTTCATTTCTTGCTTTCTATGAAGATTGTTTTTGCCTTTGTAGTACATCATCTTTGTTGCTCTTCTTTGAAATAATCTTCTTTAAATAGCAAGCTCAGATTACACTGGATAAAGTTCTGAAAATATAGTTGCTCTGGTCATTTTTTTTTTTATTGTCTACAAAGCTTTTCTCTGTGAAAACCCTTTTTTTTTAAGCATTTCCCACATTGGTTTGGATGCTGTGCTGGGTATCTGTTGGTGATTCTGGCACATTTTCACATCCTTTATGATAAGTAACTATGCTAAGGGAAATGTAGTTTAAATGTGGGAGCAGCCAGTTGAGGTTTGGAAATCTAGAATAGTTTAAATGGAAATGTCTTGTATGGAGAGCAGGAGCTCTTATACTAATAATAATGTAATAAAATGAACGGAGTGTCTATTTGCACCCCTGGTACAAATAGCCTTGGCCACACAGCTGAGCTATTCACACCCCGTGATGTAACACCAAAATAACAGCTGCTGGCTTGCACAAAAAAACATGGCGGACATCCGTTTTTTCGTCATCAGAAAGTGAAGAATACTGCTAGGTTTCGGCACTAATATCTGTTCCAATTAAAAACTAGATGGAAACATTGTGTTTTATTTTCATAATCGATGTTCAGTGAACACATTACAACCGTCAGTTTGTTAGTTTTTAGAAATTTCGCGATCATGACGTTCAGCCATATTAACTATAAAGTTACCTGCACACCACAGATATGTTATAAGATCAACTAGCGTAGTGGCAAGCGATTTGGGTAAAGATGCAGGAGTCCCGGGGTCGATTCTTGCCCGATGCGTTTTGGCAGTGAGAAGTGATAGTGCGCATACCAACGTCTCTGCAGAGAAGGTGCGCAATTTGAAAAACAATTCAGTTCTCAAACGGAAGTTTTGATTGCAACAATTAGCTAGTGCACCAGGGTGTAAATAGCACACTTTGCTATAAATAGCATACATTATTCTGAATGTCTATTAGCACCCCTGGTACAATAGCCTTACACTATTCACACCACTGATCTATAAAGAAGGTTCTTTATAGATCTGTGATTCTTCACACCCCGTGAATTACCACCAAAAACACCTTGCTCGTGAGCACAAAGGCCATTGCGGACATTCGTTTTTTCTTCATCAGAAAGCGAAGAATTCTGATGGCACTAATATCTTTTTAAATTGAAATATAGATGTCTTTCTTAACTCTTAGCTGAGGACATCTCTGGCCTAATGGATAGCGACGTAATCCTCCATACTGGAGACAGTGGTTCAACTAGCTATCATTTCATGCTAAATCACCTCTCCCATTTTTCAGTAATGGAACACATCGCCATGTGCACCGGGGTACGAATTGCATTCACTTCTAATTGCACCAAGGTTCAAATACCATACACTTCTAATTGCACCGGGGTACAAATAGCATACACTTCTAATTGCACCGGGGTACAAATAGCATACACTTCTAATTGCACCGGGGTACAAATAGCATACACTTCTAATTGCACCAGACGGGGTATCAATAGAACACATTGCTGAGTGCACCGGTGTACGAATAGCATTCACTTCTATTTTCACCAGGGTACAATCAGCATACAGTGCTAATTGTACCAGGGGTGCAAATAGCCTTACACTAAAATGAAATGAATGAATGTCACGTTTAACAAAAGAACAATAAAATTGAAGGTGCAGTTGTCATGGAAGTTTTTCCCTTCCTATTTACACTTTGGAGCAGAATGCAGGATGTTGTATCTCGATGATAATTAAGAGGCAAATGGTTAAAAACAATTGATGTGCAGATGGGAGCCTGTTGTGGGGGTTTCTCAAGCAGGATTAACAGAGACATTACCTCTTACCGGCATAAGAGGTAAAAAGACAAGAATAAAAAACACAAGTAAATAAAAAACATGATCAGTAACACAAAGTTTTGTCTCGGAATGTATTGCATATTTGCACATAGAAACAAATATGGAGCAGATAAATTTTGACTTCAGTGACAGTATTGCTTTTGGATAAAATCAGTTTTTAACCGGTTTCATTGCACTGTATCTCCCGCCTAATGGCAAAAGCTGTAAGAGAGAATGAACTGGGTGTGATTGGTCCCATGTCATGTCTATTGCTTTTTTTGAGACAACAGAAGGTGCCATTCCAAAAGTCTACAACAAATGTAAAATGAATGTTGAATCCGAGCTTCGTGAAATTGAACGTTTTGCCACAACCACGGACCTGTGGTCGAGCCGGACGACTGAACCTTACATCAGTTTAACGCTCCATTTTATAACAACAAACTTCCAACTCAAGACTCGAGGTCTGCAGACGTCCTTCTTTTGTATTATGTTTTTTATTTTTCAGAAAAATGCTTAGTTTTCACTGAACCCACAGTCATCGTATCGATATGGAGATAACTGGCATGAATATCGAGATATGAAATTTTGTCCATATCGTTCAGCCCTAGTTGACAGTCCTGGTGAAGATTCCAGCCAGTGTTTCAGCACCCATCCAGCTACACCATTAGGTCCTGTAACTTTCCTCGGGTTCACCTTCTTCATCACCTGCCTCACTTCACACTCTTCTACTGTAATGCTGCGTGTACACCCAGGGCGACCTACGCTACCTGGTAGCGGAGTTAACTGGAGAAGCTTCGCTTGAGAATTTGCTTTGGTAGCTTTGTTCGCTCGTGACGTCACATTTAGAATGTTCAATTTTTAAAGGCCCCGCGGCTGTGCAGCACCCCCGCGAAAAAGAACAAAGGAGGAAAGAGAGGGCAGGGACACGAATAAACGTGTTGTTATTTACAATTTGTTATACAAGATATACATCACGTTACAAATGATGTAAAACTACATTAGGTACACCTGAGAAGAGCAGGAATAGCAGAGGCAGCTGTGAAAAATAAAATAAATTTGAAAATAAATCCAAAATAAAACTTAATTGCAGTGAGAAAGGTATGCGTGAGGTTACTACACTATTGTATTGAAGCACTTGACACGGCAATTGCAACAGTCTCAGGATTAAACGACTATTGTTTGACGTATTTTTGGACGTAGGAACAAGGAACCAAAGTTTACACGTCTGTTTCCGCAAATCCCACGGATTGTCGGACCCCTACAATCTGTGGATTGTCATTGGTTTTCGGCGAACCGCGTCATAGCTCATTACCATCATATTAGCTTGAGTTTAATTGCTGGAATTCGCTCTGGTCGCCCAGTTCGCTCACCCTCCATAGAGAAATAATGATTTCCGGCGCTCAGTTAGTGTAGGTCGCTCTTGGTGTACACAAGGCATAAGTGGACAGGTGGCTGTGGTGGAGCTGCTGGTGGTGTCGCCTCAAAGCGGAGAAAGAAGAAGTTGAGCTCCTCTGCCTGATGGGCATCTCCCTGAGCGGCTGAGGAGTTGCTGGATTTGTAGCTGGTGATGTGCGGGGCACCCTGCCATACCTGCCTGGTGTTGTTGCTCCTCGGGTGGTCCTCTATCCTCTTCCTGTACACTGCCTCGGCTTCTCGGATGCCTCTCTTCAGGTTGGCTCTGGCAGCACTGTGCCCCATCACCAGACCTGAAAGTGGTGTTCCTGACTTTCAGCAGCTTCTGGACCTCCCTAGTCATCCAGGGCTTCCAGTTGGGTTAAATCCTTAAGCGTTTTTCCCTGGTGACATTGTCCGTGCAGAACCTGATGTTGTCCAGCACTGTTGTAGTGTGGTTCTCCAGGACCTGGTGTTCAAAAACCTCTCAGTCAGTTCTCTGGAAGTAAGAATTTCTTCCCTGAACAGTCATGGGCAATCTGAGATCACTTGCAAAAAAAGAAGAAAAGATTAGCTTGGAGCACAGACGATGACAAAGTGGGAATAACAGGAATGCAGTACCAGACATTGCTGGACAGAAAGTGACTGAAGACAGTGGCGAGACGAAAGGTGGAGGACTTGTTAAAAGATCATTTAATCCTGGATATGTTATGAGAAGAACTCTGGTGGCATGAGAGATGTGTGGGTAGGCTTTAGGGTGAAAGAGGATTGGAATGATGGAAGCCTGGATTGGACATGTATTTCAGTAGGTTCAGCTCAGATAAACACAACATGCTTCTCCCCTTTTTCCAGCAACACAGACCTCACAACCTTCCTGTACTCACATCCTCCCTGTTCCAACTCCACCTCAGTCATAGATCTTAGCTCAGTACCAGCATCATCTCCCCGCACATCAGGGCACAATGACACCTCTGCTTCTACCAACTCAGAGTCCTTTCATCTCCAGAAAAAACTGACACTCTAGTTGTTGGGTGTATTGGTGATGGGTAAGACGCTGGACTTGATTATTAAAATAAGAATGCAGCACAAGTTAAAGCTGCAGCCGGCAGGTTTTCAAAATTGCGAGTCTAAAGTCGGAAAATTCGAACTGACACAACTTTCAGGTCTCTCCACCAACCTCTAACAAGCTCCGAATCGCCCCCCAAACCCCTCCCCCTCTGTGGACGAGGTTGTGCACGTGAGTTCACACCAGTGTGAGCGCACACAAGCTGGGGCAGACTCACGCTCAGCAGCGTGTGCACAAGCTGTGATTGACAGGTAGGATTCCTCCACCCTAACTTGATTGGTTAAAAACAGCCGGGAGCGCTCGGTTTTTGCAAGCATGATTACAGGCTTCAGAGGGAGCTACAGATTTCGTTATTTTTCCTAAACAGCCTATTTAATATTCTACTTCCAGAATCCCATTACAGTTCAAGCTAATATGGCTAAAAAAAAGTTGCCGACCGCAGCTTTAATGAACATAAAGAAAAACACTGCCTATCCTCTTCGTCACATTGGGCCTCATGCAACCGTTCTGATTTGTTCTTAAGTCGTGCGAACGAGTGTTTTAAGACAATTTGCGCATTCACCAATTTTTTCGTGTTTTAAGTTTTCTTTCAGGTACGAACAGAATTTATGAGTGATCCTTCCCATTTCTTCAGTTTAGCAGGTCCTGTAATTCCACTGCTGACACTGCTCAAAATGACAGATTTTCCTTTCTGGATCTCTGAAAGCAGAACTTCAGTCTCAGAGCCCCTAAAGTTTCTCTTTTTGCGCCTTGATGCCATTTTCGTGATTCGACACTCAACACTTCCTGGCACAGGAGAGAAGAAGCGTAGCCTTATATGGTATCATTTTGGGAGTGGAGTATGCAAATCTACTATCCTCGTGCACTTGAAATTCATCATGTTTACGCAGGTCGTTTACACACTTTTCCAAAGTTAAGAGCGTTTGTTGAATCTGACGCGGCGGGTTCATGCGAGACCGTCATACGAAAAAAGTGAGAAAAATTTAGAAAAAGAATACGAAAATGTTCTTGCATGAGGCCCATTGTCTTCAAACAACATCGCTGAATTCCTCAGCTCCACTGTAACATGGAGAGATGCATAAGGTCCTTCCTGCCAACAGCAACAACATTATTCATAATGACAGCTTATGATGATTGTTCAAAAAAATATACAACAACAATTTAATTTCCCTTTGGGATAAATTAAATATTTTTTCATTTGATTTATTTGAATGTATCCAAGTTTCTTGAGTGTATTTCCAGACATGAACCCTTGAACTAAGAAGACATTAGGTATAACGAAGACACATGATTCAAGATTCAAGATTGTATGATTGTGTATGTGACAAATAAAACTCAGTACAATGTGAAATTCGTCCTTGTCCTGCTACCAATAAAAAGATAATTAAAATTAATTATGAAATATGAATAAAAATTATTATTAAAAAAAAAAAAGAATAAAAGAAAATGCATAAGGTATCTGTTAATATACAGTATTAATGGATAGAAGTGGAGTCCAGTTTAATGCTCACTGTTGAGCAGACGGATGGCCTGGGGAAAGAAGCTTTTCCTCATCCTCTCAGAGCTGGTTCTCAGGCTGCAGAACCGACGGCCTGAAGGCGGCAGGGAGAGGAGTGAGTGTCCGGGGTTGGGGGGGCTGCCCGAGGATCTGCTCAGCTCTCGACCTGCATCGTTTAACATAAATGTGTTGCAGGTCGGGTAGGGTTGTTCTGATAGTCAGCTCAGCTGAGCGGGCTACTTTCCTAAGGGCCAAGAGGTCCTGTTTATTTACATGAAGCACAAACAGTATTTTTTAGTATTAATCATGCAGCCCTGTTGTGGATCCAGTAATATCCCTTGTTTCTCTGTTACATAATGTAGATTTTGACTGTCCAGTGATGTTTGTATGTTATTTGAATTAGACCAATTTTCTAATATTTATGCAATGAAATAGATATAGTTTAAATTTCTTCTATCTTTCTGTTTTGGAAATATCTAAACAAGCTAATATGCTGCAATTTTTAATTTCCTTTAACATATTAGTGTGTGTTATAGCATCACTTCAGGTGTTCTTTTATGGTGCTCCTGCACATAGGTTTGGATGCCACCACTCACATTGACAGTATGTGTCATTAAAATGCAAGGTAAATGTGTAAAGCTGGGCATACACTGTGGGATTTTTTTCAATCGCGTGATTCAGCTGCTGCTCATACTGTACGAGTGAATCGCAAGGGATAAAACGTCACAGCTCACGATTCCTGTTCTCACACTGTACGACCCGATGGTCTGATACGATCTGGCTGCTCAAACTGCACGACACGTCGGACTCGGTCGCCGGTCGCTGCCATGCTGTTCTGTTGTCTTTTTCTTCTTCTGTTGACATTTTTCTCTTCCGTACCTATGTGCGCGCATGCGTAGTGTGACAGGATGAGGTCAATCGGCTCGTCCAGCTGCTTCAACTGTGCGAGAGCCTCACGAGGAGCGACCAGGATTTCAAACAAGTTTGATTTTCATCCGATCGATCGGGAGGGCTTAATCGTTTGTCGTTACCCCATGTATACTACACGATGCGAGACGCACGATTGAGCCAAAACTCGGCCCGATCTCCAAAATAGTCGCACGAGTGAAAATCGTGTCTAAATCGGGCCAAAAATCGCACAGTGTATGCCCAGCTTAACTGTGGCATTATCTGAACAGCTGTATCAACATTGTCTTGAAATCCTGTCATAAAAGAACACAGGCAATAATACATGGTTGCAAACAACACATTTAACTTAACTTTAACACAAACACGTTTGATGGCAAAAGCCCATTGTGCCACTAAGCCCTTGCGTTTTAGTGAATTTTCGTGACAGGTTTTGCTCTGTGAACCAGATGTATCCTTCTAAAATGTATTAAATGGAAATCCTCAAGCATTTGTATAAAATGAACCACCAGATTAAGGGGATTTATAGAAGTGATGCTTTCTATCCACCATGAGGATATGATGTTCCTTGTTCTCACATTATGATGACATGCACACACATGCTTGTGCCACCCAAACCTAGCATTAGGGCACTGTAAGCAAAAGGCAAAAATGAAACGCTTTCGTTCTGTTCTAAATGTTTCAATTAGGTAAATACTACCTCAGATGTACGACACGTTACATATAAAACCATGAAATTGTTCAGTTACAAAAACTAAGGAAAAATACAGGAGCCGGGTGAGAAGAACTAAGTACACCCTTACTGTTTCTTGTAATAAAGAATACAAGTAGCAGCTAAGTGCTACTGATCAATGCACTTGATTAACTGATCATCAGCAAGTGTGAGTACCTGTGTAAAAGCAGAAGTTTTGGCAGATTGCTGCTTTGAAGCATTCAGGCGTGCGTTAACACATTGGCAAGGAGATAAGACTGAGATAAGCAATGATCTTAGAGAAGTGTTATAAGATTAATATCAGATTTATTTGTCATGCATACACACAAATTTGTCCTCCGCTTTTAGCCCATCCATGTTGGCACCTGTTGACATGACACACACTCATAGAGACAGATGCCAACCTGGAGCGGTGGGCAGCCATTTGCAGCCCCTCCAGCTATCAGTTCCACCAATTTTTTGAGTGGCGAGAGTGGGAATCTTCCGGTTACTGGACGACCGACTCTAACCACTGAGCCATGGCCGCCCAAATGACATAAAACAATTTCCAAGCTATTTACAGTCCACCATTCTACAGCGAGATAAATTATTCTCTAATGATGAAACTCAAGACAGTTGCCCATGTTCCCTAGAGTCCCAGCATCACAGCAAATCTTTTCATAGGTTGGATTTTGCAAACTCGGAGAAATAGCAAAACACCTAGAAGCGACAGGCCTCAGTCAGCATGTGAAATGCTCATGTCCATGTTAATGTTGACAGTACAGTTAGAAAAAGACAGAACAGGTATTGCTTATTTGAAAGGGTTGTCAGGAGAAGACTAAAATGAACATGGCAGCTCATTCGTTTAAAAAGTTGCATCTGAACTGACAAAGACTTCTGGAACAATTTCCGTTAGATAAACCACACCACAGTGGAAAGCTTTGACCATTATTGCTTGTTTCTACAAGCACACAGCTTCTGCATTTTGACATAGTTTTTGATAAATGAGTAATGAGATGGTATATTGTGTCATGTGGTGTTGCTCATCTAAGGCTGTATTTACCTAATTTTCAAACTGGTAAGGGTCAAAGGATTTTTCCCTTATATCCTGACATGTAAAAATGTAGAATAAAAAAGTTGTTCTTTATTTGAAATTTTAAATAGTCCTTGAGCCCTTTTAACATGCCTCAGCATGAAAATAAGACTGGCTGTGATATGGCCTCTACTTCTCCTGTTCCATTGCTCTGCACCCAGGCACACACACACACACACACACACACTTCTTCATTGCATAGGCAGAGATGTGGGGCTCCATTTTCACTCTAAATCGTTTATTTTGACTTGTGTGTCTGTTTTATGTCAGTTGAAAATGTGTTCTGCCTCACCAGTTTTCCCCTTTCAAATAGGAAGTCAGATTAAACTCAGTAGTACTGGAAGTGGTGCGTATAAACACACTCGACAGGCTGAATGATTTGTAATGACTTTTCAAACCCTTACCACAATCTCATGCCCTAAACCAGGCCCATGTGGTCATATCAATTAATATTTTACTGTATGAAAGTTTAAAAATGTTCCTAGCCCTTTTAATTGAATCATGTAACATTACTATTGTAATTCCCCATGTTGAATAAATGATCATGTAGCAATAGCTTAGTTAAGTGACTCTGTTTGCTGATCAGGGTAGATATGGAGATATAGAGACGGATGTCTCTAAATAACTAAATATTTTTCCTGCCAACATTGGTCACCTCACTTGTTTGGAGCTGCCCTTTTATGCCAGAAACATTCTGTGGAAAAACGGTTCCTCTGAGATGACATCAAATTGGGAACAGCATAGAAATATTATCGGAAGTATTGTTGTGAAATGTCATATTGACGTTCATTAATAGCACCATTTAGTGTGATAATGAGGATGAATTGTTTTATTTTTTCTGGTTTTGAAACAATTGAGTGCCATAAGATCATTGTTTATTTGACAGATTGTCCAATTTTTTGGATTTGTTATTTTTCATTGCATGAAAACGCTTCATACAAGCACACATAAATATGTGTTAGTTTCAATGCAGAAGCAAGTTTTTTTGGTTGTGCATGTAGTCCTGACACATTCAAACTTGCTTATATGAGCTAGAATTCTGTTGCATGCTGAAAACTGAACCAATGAAGAGCGACGTAACTCTTTTTTTTTTATCTACAAGGTTTTCAAGTATCCCTTATTAAATGAGTTTCATAGACTACCATCCCTTTCTACAATCTTGTCCTCCGCCTACCTTAGTATTAGTTAGTATTTAGGATGTCAGTTGGGTGTGTCAGGGCCTTTAGAGGTTGAATCCTGAAAAGTGTACAGCCATGCCATGTCTTCTGCATCCGAATGCTTGAAGCGGTGGATACTTTAAAGATATGTATATGGTTCTGTCCATACTATAATTAGTTAAACGGTGCCAAACCTTTCTATGCACACACATCAATAAATCTTCCTTCTTTAAAGAAATCTCCTCAAGTATCCCCACAAAACAAGGATCCATGTTGTTCTCCTCCTTCTGCTCGTCATCTTCTTTGTTCGGTGTGTTGGTCCCACTGTAAGTCTGGGAAGTTGATTTAGGTGCACGTGTAGATGTTGTGCTTGTAAGATTGTTGGGCTTAGCTGGCTCTTGAGAAGCCTTAACCCATTGACGCCGGATGTTGCTTAGCGCAACATTGTCCCTAACGCCGGATGTTGCTTAGCGCAACATTGCCCCTCGCGCCAGTTGTTGCGTAGCGCAACATTGTCCCTAACGCCGGTTGTTGCGTAGCGCAACATTGTTCATTTATCATTATTTTCAAGACGCATGCAGCATGTAATGCACAATAATTGGTTCAAATACACATGAGGTGGGTGTTTTCGATTATCCTGTTCTGCAATAGTGCGTTTGTAGCTAATTTGACAGCTCGGCTACAATGGCTGCGGTTAACGAGACATACTGTGACACCGATGGAAGTGATGTGGAGTTGGCGCGGCCACACACCTTCCAACTCGAAGTGGAGCCCCGTGTCAAAGCAGGAGATGAAATCTTTCATCGGTCTCTGCCTAACTTTTGGAATAATCAAACTACCAACTCGCTGGGATTACTGGAGGCAGAGCAAGTGGCTGTATCAGACAAATGTCGCCCGAGTGATGGCACGAGATCGTTAAGACATGATGTAATTATTTATTCTTGCGCTGCATTCTGACGACTTCTCATTCTTATTTGAGTGGCGTTGCCCTTATGTCAAAAAAAAGAGAGCCCGGTGCGAATTACTGCAGTATGACAACTATGATGTTTTAGAAGTCGTGTCACTGAAGTTTACAGTATAACTGCACAATGCAAGATATATTGCAGGTTTTTTTTTATCATTCATTATTATTGCTGATATTATGATTTAGTTATAGTATAGAAACAGTATAGTAATAGTAGTATAATAAATAGCAGCATTGGGTATTATCCTGAATCATAAAGCAAAACTACATGAACCAAATGTCCAACATTGATAAAAAAAAAAGTAATACAATCCAGCCAGCGAAATTTTTTTTAATTTTTCTTAGGTGTTTTCAATGAATTGTTTTTAGTTAAAAAAAACCCTCAGGCATTGGGGACCTTTTCTAAAAACTGGCTTAGGCATTGAGCAGCCTTTTTTGCAGGTGCTTTAGGCGCCAATGGGTTAAGGACCCTCGTGAACTGATACAGATGAAGAAATTTCCCATCAGGGATTTCCTGACCTCTAGTACCATCCTTAAATTCATTTCATCAGTTGATATTGGTCAAATTACTATTTAAAATTTGAATTTGGTATTTGATATAGACACCCATTTCCATCTCAAATTTAGATTTTTGTACTTTGGCAAAATTTCATTTCATAGTTCCATCTAATTCTTTGATATGTGCCATGATAAAAAAATCTGTTGTTTGTGACCAAAGACCTGCAAAATGATCACTTGAGGTGAACTTTAGCAAATGTGTGCTATCACAGTCATCCTTACTATTCTGTAAACCTTCAGCTTTGTTTTGATAATCTTTATGATGATTAACATTTACAGCTATGCAACAGTGAAGGTGTGGCTATGGCAAAACCAGTCGTTTTGGTAGAATATATTAAAAAAAAAAATCAATCTGTCTTACGTATTGTCAGATAAGGAACAGAATGTGAATCCTGTTGATGACTGATTTGTGCTGTTGAGAGACTCTCCAAATTTTAGCTTTTAAGTGCTCTTATGTAGATTGAAGGGCCATGCAAGTCACATTTGAAGTGATAAGAAAACCTGTGACTTCACAGCTTTCTATAAGTCATGCAAACTGGTCATTAACCATCACACTTTTTGTGTCTACTGCCATAGTCAGTGGCCTCTAGTTCTCAAAATGAAATTCTGGTAATATGTTTTGGCTACATGACAAGATTCCGTTATAAGTTAAATGAAACTGCAGTCATTGCAGGAAACAATTTTTTAGTTGAGAAAGCTGATAGAAGGTGGTGGATTGGGGAGTTTTTCATAGTGCTGTATGTTTTGTTTTGCATCTGGTGCAGTGATCCTTTATTATTTTACACTGGTAAATGTACATGTTAAATGCTTTCTTCAAGCTGTATAGCTGATATTCCCTACTAGGCAAGGCTTACTTGTTACATTTTACAGCTTGGATGTCAAAGCATAAAGAAAGAAAAGAAAGAACCACTCTGTTAGCATATGTTTTTTCGTGTCAAGTACTTCCACTTATTTTGGACAGAAAATTGGCACACATGGCTAAAATGGCTAAAACTGGATATAATTCAAGCAATGGTTTAGGTAATGAATATTAATATCCACTTGACTGCTGTCAAAAGAAAAAGGAATAAGTTCGATTTATGAGCTGCATATGCATACATTTCCATTTTTGTCAGTGTATTTTTTGTGGCCCCTAAAATCATATTTACTTGTCTTGTGTGCTATTTTGATTCACTTTTATAGTTTGAAGCTATACTGCACTGTAACTGTGGTGTTACGAGTAAAGGAAATATATCTATGGTAGTTCTGCATTCATGGAACTATGGTTGAACTTTTTACATTTATCACTTTCCTACCAATGCCTGCAGCCTTCCAGAATCACTGTGGCCCCCAGTCCATAAGTAGTCTCTTATGTGGCAAGCAAATTTTGTGTAAGTGGAATAGGCAGGGTTGAGCTTTGAATGGGAGTGGGAATTCAGGAAAAGAACAAAACAAATAAGAGGAGCGTGTATGGAAAGGCTCTGTGTTTTTTCTTTCGCTGTTGTTATGGAAATAATTCATCATAGACTCATGAAAGATATGTTCTGCAAAGTTAAACAGAAAAGGAAAGATAACATGATGTATAACTTTTAGTTTTTTATTTTGTTTTCATTCAAATGAGCAAGCTCCCATTTATGACAAATATGATCTAATATGACTGAAAGCTCCCAAAGTAATACTAAATGAACTTAGTCTTAGTCTTAGTATGAACTTATGTGTCTTATCTCTTTTGAGCTAACATTAGGATTATACATTTGGATTTTCTTTGCATTGTCAAAATCAACTGAATTTCATCTTCATGTCTGAGTCCAGGGTTAAATTTATGTATTTGGTTTACCATTTGCAAAGTAATGCATGTGTCAAATTATCAAGAACTTTTTTTTTTTAAATTATGCCACAAATAAAATTCAAGTAAAAGGTTGAGTGTTTGTTGAACGTTAGCATAAATTATTGGCTATTGGCAGTACTAATCTTTCTGGTTCAGTTTTCAAAAGATCACATCAGTTAAATGCTAGTGGAAATACCATTCCTCGCTTTGAAGCGTCAGATTTTTTCTTTCTGCAGAGCCAGCAGTGACTTCCCAAAATGAAGTTGTGTTTGTATAGCATTTCTACAGCATGTAATTGCTGTACGTATTTGGAGAGCTTGTAAAACTGCACCAGTAGGAAATGTGGTAACGTCCTTTTCTTGTAAATGAATTTATTTGCCTACTTTCTTCTCAGGGCTTCCATCTATGCTTTCCATAGCCACATGAAATCTTGTGGTTTTGATCCCCTGATTTAGGTCATGTTCATAAAGAGATGTGAGCAGATTGTCTCAGTCAGAAAGAAAGTGCTCATAGAGAAAGCTCAGCACTGATGTAAAAATTAAAAAAGCAGATGTCAACATGTTTCTTTAAGGAGGAAGAACACAGACTGGACTGATAATGATGGCATTATAATAAGACACAAGATTTCCATAATGGTACATTGCGACTATTGTACACAGTTGTGTTTCTAAACTTAAAGCTCACACATGATTGTAAAAGTCACATCAAACATTGTGTTTATTGGAGGTTTTCCAAATGTGGCACTATGAGGCACTCTGGGTTGAGCCATGGAACAGAAATCATTTCCAAGTAGCGTGGGTGCACTGCAACACCAATCCAAAGAGCAATTGATGCAGCAGGTTTGCCCTCTGTTTGCATCACAGCATAACAGTTTAATATTAGAACAATCCATTTTGGAACTGTTGTCAATATCAACAAATAAAAAAAATACATTGTCATGGTATTTTGTGGTGACACCATCTAGCCATCCATCCATCAATTTTCCTTGGCTTATCCAAGGTTGGGTAGTAGAGGCATCAGGTTCAGGAGAGAAATCCGTACATCTCTGTCCCAAGTGACACTCTCCAGCTCCTCCTGGGGGATCCCAAGGCATTCCCAGGCCAGAAGGGATATGTAATCCCTCCATTTAGTTCCAGATGGATGTGCCCGGAAAACCTCCAAAGGGAAGCGACCAGTAGGGCCAGATTCCCGAACCACCCTAACTAACTGCTTTCAATGCGGAGGAGCAGTGGCTCTACTCCGAAAGATACCCATTTCCGCCATTTTATCCGCAACCTAATTTTTGGTCACTACCCAGATCTTGTGACCATTGGTGAGGGTTGCAACAAATATGGAAAAATGGAAAGCTTAGCCTTCCAGCTCAGCTCCCTCTTTACCACAACGCACTCGAGCATTGTTGTCATTACTGTAGACAAAGCCCAAATTCATCTGTCCATCTCTCGCTCCAACCTGCCATCACTCGTGAGCAAGATCCCAAGATACTTAAACTGCTCCGCCTGAGGCAGTGACTCTAAACTGACCTGGAAAGAGCATTCCACCTTTTGAGATTGAGAACCATGGTCTCCGATTTGGAAGAGCTGACTTTCATCCTGGCCCAATCACACTCAGCCACAAACCAGTATGTGCTGAACGTCCTGGCTTGAAGAGGCCAACAAAATCCACAATCATCCACAAAAAGCAGAGATGTGACACCCTCCTGTCCATGACTATGTCTCGAGATCCTGTCAATGAAAATCACAAACAGGATTGGTGAGGGAGCCGAACACGCACCGTAAATGAGTTTAACCCAGTGCCAAGAATGCAGATACAGGTCTTGATTTGGTTATACAGGAACCGAATAGCTTGAAAAGGCTATTCCGGTACCCCATACTCTCACTGCAACCCTCCACAGAATCCCTTGGCGAACACAGTCGTAAGCCTTTTCCAAGGCAAAACACTTTCAACTGGATGTTCAAACTGGATGTTCTGATGTTCCCTTCAGTAACTCTGCATGGGTAAAGATCTGGTTCACACTGTTCTTCCTGAATCCAAGGTTTGACAATTGGTTGGAGCCTCCTCTCCAACACCCTGGAGTAAACTTTCCCAGGGAGGCTGAGTAGTGTGTTCCCCTTGTAGTTGGAACACACTTTCTGGTCTCCTTTCTTAAAAATGAGAACCACCACCCTGATCTGCCTCTCCACACGGTGACCTCATCTGTCTTCCCTGCCAACTGATCCAACTCACTGCCAGGTGGTGATTGGTTGACAGCTCTGCCCTTCTCTTCACTTGAGTTTCCAAGACAAACATCTGCAGATCTGATGACACGACTACAAGGTCGATCGTCGACCTAAGGTGCCTAAGGTGGCCTGGAACCAGGTACACTTATGAATCACCTTGTGGTCAAAGATGGTATCTGTAATGGACAAACCGTGACTAGCACAGAAGTTCAAAAGCAAAACACCACTCGGATTCAGATCAGGGAGGCCGTTCCTCCAAATCACACCTCTCCAGGTCACTCCATCATTGGCAACATGGGTATTGAAGTTCCCCAGAAAAACAATGGAATACCCAGGTTGTACCTCCTCAAGGACACCACCCAGAGACTCCAAGAAGGCTGGGTAATGAGCTGCTGTATATGCGCAAACAACAATCAAAATCTTCCCTCCTTTGACTTGAAGCCGCAGTGAGACACCCTTCTCGCTCACTGGGGAGAACTCCAAAACAGAGGCACACATCCGGGGGCTTTTGAGTATCCCCATACCTGCCTGATGCCTCTCTCCATTGGTAACTCCAGAGTATGAGAGAGTCCAGTCCCTCTCCAGAAGTTTGGTTACAGAGCCCACACTGTGTTTGGAGGTGAGTCTAACTCTTTCTGGTTAGTACCGCTCTGGCTCTCTCCTGCCAGCAAAGTGACATTCCAAGTCCCAAGAGCCAATTTGTAGCGCTGGGGATCGGCATGCACAGTTCCTTACCTTTGCCCAGCTCACAAAGCACCCAAATTTCCTCACCAAGAGTTGACCAATTTGCCATGGGAAACCCTACCATGGGCTAACTCCTCCAACAACACAGCTCTCAGGATCATTGAAGTGGGAAACATTAAGGTGGAAATTCTACGGAGGGGTGTGGCAACACCACAAATTACAATTATACATATCTCATGCTGTACTGTTGAATATTTAAATGCCTGCTCAAAAAAAGAAAGAAACAAGTCACGCACACTATTTTTTTGGACAACCTGTAGCTTTTATTATGAAACACGTCTACTCCACTGACATGGTTTTGATAAGCTTTTGCCACTACAATGCCTTTAAGAGTTGCATTCATCTCATATTTAATTCTATGTTTTTTGCCATTCCAAATGAAATCTGCAAACTTTTTATTCCAAGTTCTAAAAAATATTGGTGGTACTGAAATGGAAAGTGCTTGAAATAAAAAGAGGACCTGTGGAAGCACCATCATTTTAATTGTCTCTACCCTACTATAAATTCCATCAGGGATTAATTTCCACCTATTCAAGTCCTGATTTATCTTCGCTTCTAAGATGTTATAGTTGTTATTATACAGGTCACTCAAATCCGAACTAATGTAAATACCCAAGTACTTTATTATTTGTGAGTCCCATCTAATATTATAATATTGCTTTAGTTCTTGATCCATTTCCCTACCAATAGTTAAAGCTTCACATTTACCTTTATTAATTTTATATCCTGAAATTTTACTATATTTTTCTATTTCTCCCATCAGATGTTGTAGTGATTCTTTTGGGGAGGTCAAGTAGAGTATTATGTCATCCGCGAATAGTGCTAGTTTATGCGTTTCCTTTCCTATTGTAATCCCTTTAATATTTTAATTTTTTCTTATAGCTATTGCTAGAATTTCAATATAAAAAGTAAAAAGAAGTGGAGAGAGGGGGTCTCCTTGTCTTGTTCCTCTTTGAATTAATAACCGTCTTGATAGTGTACCATTTGTTTTAACAACTGAGACCGGGGTTGCGTACATTGCTTTAATCCATCTACAAAATTTTTCTACAAAACCAAAACTCAACATTACGTCAAACATGAAAGGCCATAAAACTAAATCAAAAGCTTTTTCTGCATCTAATGTCAATAAAATAAGATTTTCTTCATTTTTATTTGAATAATCAATTATGTTTAGTGTTCGTCGTATATTGTCTGACAGGAGACGACCTGAGATAAAACCACATTGATCAGTATTTATCAGATTAGGGATAATGTATTTTAACCGTTTGGCAAGAATTGATGTTAATATTTTATGATCTGTATTTAATACGGATATTGGTCTGTAGGATGAACAGTTTTTCGGGTCTTTTCCTTCTTTGTGGATCAGAGTGATAATAGATGATGTCCATGTTGGAGCCCATCTGCCTGTGTCAAGTGCGTGATTGTAAGCTCTTACCAGTAGGTAGCCAAGTTGATCTTTAAAAGCTTTGTAAAATTCATTTGAGAAGCCATCATCTCCTGGTGCTTTTCCTTGTTGTAGACCTTGTATTTCCTCATTTACCTCTTCAAGTGTAATAGGCTTTGTTAAAGTAATGTTGTTGGCTTGTGTTGCTTTCGGTATTTCAAGTTTTTTAAGATAGTTCTGAATTAGTTCATTATCAACTTTCGTCTCTGTTTTATAGAGGTCTTCGTAATACTTAGCAAATTCTTCTGCAATCTCATCTTTATCCATTATAACTTTATTTTGACGAGTGTTTAATTGTGTTATGTGTGACCTCTCTTGCCGTTTCTTTAATTTATATGCCAGTACCTTTAATGCCTTTGGTCCACCATCATACCGTTCCTGTTGTGTAAATTTCATTAGTTTCTCGATTTCCATCATGCGTAATTTATCTATTTTTTTCCGTTTTTCATCTAACTCAAGTTTAACCTTTTTATTATTTGTTATACTATGTTGTTGTTCTAAACATTTTATTTCATGAAGTAATTGTTTTTCTAATGCATCCTTAGATCTTTTCCTTGCTGAAGAGTAAGATATTATTATACCTCTTAACACAGCCTTCCCGGTTTCCCATAGAGTAACTGGATCTACATCTGGAGTGTCGTTTATTTCTATATACAGTTGTAATTCCTTTTTCATTTTTTCTGTAAATGTTATTTCCTCTAGAAGTGAATTGTTAAATGTCCACAGGGATTTACCTTTTTTGCAGTTAAGTTTTAAGGACAGAGAGATGGCTGCGTGGTCTGAGATATTTATGGAGCTAATCTGACATGATTTAACTAATGTAAAATTATTTCTATATATAAAGAAATAATCTAACCTATTATAGGATCGGCATGCACAGTTCCTTACCTTTGCCCAGCTCACAAAGCACCCAAATTTCCTCACCAAGAGTTGACCAATTTGCCATGGGAAACCCTACCATGGGCTAACTCCTCCAACAACACAGCTCTCAGGATCATTGAAGTGGGAAACATTAAGGTGGAAATTCTACGGAGGGGTGTGGCAACACCACAAATTACAATTATACATATCTCATGCTGTACTGTTGAATATTTAAATGCCTGCTCAAAAAAAGAAAGAAACAAGTCACGCACACTATTTTTTTGGACAACCTGTAGCTTTTATTATGAAACACGTCTACTCCACTGACATGGTTTTGATAAGCTTTTGCCACTACAATGCCATTAAGAGTTGCATTCATTGCCTGTGGTATGAAATGCGCTATATAAATAAAGATGCCTTGCCTTGACTTCATATTTTGCCATAATCTTGTATTGATGATGGACGAGTTGGATCACTTCATAAAGTACTCATCAGTACTTTTCAAATCTTCTGCCGTCAGGGAAGAAAAAAACATGTTGATGAAAAAACCTTGTTGTTGAATATATTAAGGTAGTCACCTGACTTTATCTTTCTGGCACATAACCTTGTTTAACCCGGTTTGAACCGGGCCGAGAGCAAGTGTCGCATTAAGCTGAAGAAGCTTGGAGGTGGTTCGAAATTATGGATGTTATTTGTCATTTACTGTTATTTGCTATACGCTTCGGCACGCACTCCGCCCACCGCTGAGGGTCCCCTTTGTACAGTGGGAACGCAAGCTGACCCCAAAGCGATCCGACCTGTACCGTACCGTTCCAAACCGACCCGTACCGGACTGCATAGTGGAAACGAGGCTTAAAGGGATAGTTCGCCTCTTTTGACATGAAGCTTTATGACATCCCATATAAGCAATATCATTCATGAACATTGACTTACCCCCTGCTGCGTCCTGTGAGCAGAGTTCCAGCCTCGTTTTGGCGTTGAAGAAGTCTTGCTCCTCAAAACAATATGCGTTCAAAAAAGTAATACATTTGCATCACAAAATCGTCCCTCCAGAAAAAGTCAGACCTCACAATCGCTGGGTGCTATTTTTGCCTCCCTTCATAGCAATGCGTTTAGCCACCTAGCGATAGCCGCACCTGTTACGGTGTTTACTGCTCGGAAGCAGAGGACTGCTCTGTCTGCACTTCGGTCTGCACAGTTTACACAGCCCGTAGTGATACGAAGGTAGAGAGAAATAGCGCCAAGCGATTGTGAGTTCTGACTTTTTCTGAAAGGGACGATTTTGTGATGCAAATGTATTACTCTTTTGAATGCATATTGTTTTGAGAAGCAAGACGCTTTATTTTCGGGACCCTAGCAAACTAGCCGGACTACCTTCGTCAACACCAAAACGAGGCTGGAACTCGGCTCACAGGACGCAGCGAGGGGTAAGTCGATGTTCATAAATGATATTGCTAATATGGGATGTCATACAGCTTCATGTGAAAAGAGGCGAACTATCCCTTTAAGTCTAACTTGTTTGCAGTGCGTGTTGGACTCTGCTGGAGCTGCCCCTTGTTATCTATCCTGTTTGTGATTTTCCTGGATATGATCTCAAGGCGTAGTCGTGGGGAGAAGGGTGTCTGGTTTGGAAACCTCAGGATTGCAACTCTGCTTTTTGCGGATGATGTGGTTCTGTTGGCTTCTTCAAATCAGGACCTTAGTGCTCACTGTAGCGGTTCGTAGCTGAGTGTGAAGCGGCCGGGATTAAGGTCAGCTCTTCCAAATCAGAGACCATGGTTCTCAACTGGAAAAAGGTGGAATGCTCTCTCCGGGTTGGACAGATAGATTGAGTCTTCGTCAGCAGTCTACTTCTAGCAAAAAATCTAGCAACCTTTTGATGAAAACTTTTCATCTTTCTGTGGAATCTCCAGCACTGTCCCTCCCTTAGCAGGCACAGAGAAGAAAGACTTTGCATTATTATATTTATTTTGATTGTGTAAATACAAGAACACCTAGAATTCAGTTTTTTTTTGATAAAGTAGGCTGTTTTAGCCACATTCTCTTCACTGAGTGGCAGAAAGGACTTGCAGCAACTCTGAAGCTGGCAGTTGTGAATGACTGTGAGGTAAAAAGTACAATCATTCTGTAACTTTCACCTGTAACTTAACCTCTCTAAGATATACAGGTAGAACCAAAATCACACCAGAAGCGCTGTCTTTCACTTTTATGTATGATGTGGCAGCATGAGCCTTTGGCACTTCTTCATTTCCAAGAAAAATATAGTAATATTGCTTTGTAATATTCAAACTAAAAACCTCACATTATCAATACCGAATACCGAAACAAGATCAGATGGAACAGAATAAAAGATGCAATCAATTTGATAGATCAGTTGTGATACTTGCATATCAGACGGTACCCCACAAGTACTGATACTCTGGCCAGCTCAAATGAGTTGTGTCCTTTTTTATGACGTTACTTTCACTAGAACTAACTTCAGAGGACTTTTCCCTTCCTTTACCATCTTACTCTATTGTTATCTTGCATTTTGTACGTTCTGTATCTGGAAGGGTGCTCTATTTTCTTTGTATTTCTTGGAGTGGATTCACATCCTATCAAAGGAAGTAAATGAGCAATGCCTTCTTTTCTCCATCTTCCTCATTTTGTTTCCTTTCAGACCCAAGGGCCAGTTTGAGTAATAGTAATTGACACATTGATCTAATAGGCCCACCATAATAGGCCTGTTACTGAGCTGGGCAATGGTGCTCGGCAGCACCTTAACATGTGCAAGGACTGACATCCTGCCATGATCCATAATGATAATTGTGATTTAGCCTTGCTTTCAACCTATGCCTCAATGTCCCAAGCATGAGGAAATCTTATTACATCTGACCCCGCATTGCCTCCATTAGAAGTGGGTCATTTGTTAAAATACTGCAAAAGCAAAACAATTTAACCCTGTGCCATCTTGATTCTATAACAGTGGGTTATCATTGTCCCTTTGAATCAATCTGAGAGCCCCATTTATCGAGATATAGCTTTGAATTGGATTGATCTGACTCTGATGATGCTGAAATCAATGATGCAGCCGCCTAAAAGTAAATTATCATTTGGTGCAATTTGTGTATTAATCTTGATCCCTGTACTCTTGATTCATAATGGTAGCTTTGAGTAAGGATCTTTGAAATGTTGACAGAGATGTGAACCATCAAAATGGAAACATGTATCGGGATGGTCTGGAACTTTTGTCACTAGCACATCTTTTATCTTCTTCCAAAAATATACACAGGGAATAGAGGGAGCAACACATCTGAGTTCACATCCAAACAGTATCACAGCCGAACAGCAAAACTGGCAGAATGATCATTTTTTTCCCTGTTTATTTATTTGCCTTTGATGTTGGCTGCAATTTCAATTCTGTTTGACTTAAAAAACAGATTTGTTGAGAGCTGCACACACCCATCTCGCAGACAGCGTTATGCTGAATTGTCTTCAAACGAGAGGATTGTAGGTGAAGACTAAAGGCTACTTGCTGTAGCTTCAGTTATATGCAAGGCCACAGCTTTTAGGACATGGGATTGTTGTCACCTGTATATTTCAGGATTACATACAATGTATACCGTCATTTAGGAGTGGTCGTTGTTGTTTTTTTCATTCTGAATCTCTTTTAGTGTGAACCATCCTGTCTTAAACTGTAAAGCAAACAATTGTCTTCCATGCACGAAACACTGAACAAAAGGCTGCTCTGTCTGAAGAATTGTCATTATTGCTCCCTTCCTTAGGCATTAAGCTGATGGCAGAACTCTAACCCTTTCTCACCAAAGCAACCACTGTGGATAGGAAGTTGTTAGTCGGAGAACGTGGCAGGCCATGGGTACAGCACAAATGGGGAGATGACTGCATGTTTGTGGTTTTTTCTGTATGTTGTATGAACAAACTGACTTAAGTTCCAGGGTCCACTGAGTTTCTTCTTATATGTATGTACATGCATGTATATATTGTCTATGTACTCTTGAAACATTTCTTCCATAAAAAGCAGGAACTTTAATGATGGGGAAGGCACAGGCATAGGTCAATGGGACGGGGTGTGCGGCTGGAATATTCAGCAGGGCTGAGATCATCTGTAATCTTGTAATGGATGAAAGTCTTCCCATTATGAGTTCTTTATTTGTATAATGCCCAGATTTTCTTCAGTAATGAGACAGTAGCTGTTCACTGTTAAAATGTACTCCTAGCAGTGTCTTGCACTGAGCCTAGTCAAGAAAGAGGAGGCTTTCTCATTGATCAGTTTGTCAATATGTCCCATCCTTCTTCCCTAAGCTAATATGTCTGACTGGCTTTTCCACCTTTTCATTCTAGTGCTCATGTTATGTACGTATTTGGTCTTTTTTCATTAAAAACTCCCTTTAAAAGAATTCTAAATTTGAGTCCTCAGACTGCAGGCACACTTTATTGTGCTTTGACGTGTCCATACTGAAATTAATGAAGTGTGTGTCTCCACTCAAGACCAAATGGACTGTTGAAAGGAAAGAACAGACAAAGAATAGAACACTGGCAGAAGTTTTCCTTACAGAGTGAGAGAAAGGGCACAAGGGATAGGGATAGTGGTTGTGGTCGGGCTTTCTTGTTTAAGATTTATGTCTGAATTTTTCCTTTGCTCACTGCTGTTGTTTGCTGTTGGAGAAGCTTGCTCCCACTTCTTGGCTGTGATGATAGAAAGTCCTCTTCTCAATGTGTTTCATGGCAAAGCATTTCGTTTTTTAGACCCTCATAATATTTAGGTCAGTAGAACATGTGGGAAAAAGGATATATTCTTACCATTCAAGTGTATTTTAATAGAGTAAATGTGCACTCTCTGTACATGCAAAATGCAGCTTACTCTTAGAAATGTACTCGGATTTAATGTTTCCTTTTCCAGACACACACTCAATAACTTATCATTTGTATCGTCTTTGCAAATGATCTGTGATGGTTACTACTTAGTCATGTATTCTTCTCAAAAATGTTCCTTTTAATGGATAAACTAATTACAAGTGTTTGTGTATTGCCCTGACTTGCCCTGAGCATTTGTTTTCTGTTATCAGAACCAGCCCTCCCTATTGTTGTGCTGACCTGTATTCTCTACGGACTGGGGAAATGGTTAAATCAATTCAGTTCAAGACGCCAATCTATGATCTCCACTGCAACAAACAGTAGGTTTAACTAATCTGAAGAAGTGATAAAGTGCTTATTTTATTGCATCACATTAAGAATGTTTTCTCTATCCCACAGCATTCTCGTAGTGAGCCTTCAAGAAAAAATCGCAGCATTTGACAGCTGCACCTTCACCAAGAAGTTCTTCGTTACAAGTAAGGAGTTTCCTCTGACTACACAATTATCAAGCAAGTGTCATCCTCACGCTGAATGGCATTACTGCACAAAAGAGCTAGTTTATACCCTTAGTTGAATTTAAAAGAGTGAGCTTTGGCAGTGTCTGGAGTGGTGGTGCAGCAACCACTTTACTTTATATGATCTCCATGAAAGAGTCGTCAAAGGAAACCTTATTGTGCCCTTACCACAAGATCTGAGGTTTGTTACTGAACATGTTAATAAGCCTGATGTTGGTGCGTTGGACTCTTTAAGTTAAGATAGGGGATTTTAGCGACAGAGACCAAAAGTGGGCTTGGAGAAAATAGGGTCCAGAATCACCTCTCCACCCTTTAAGCAGGGGGTGGATCAGTTATGCTCTGGGGTTGTGTTAAAACTTGGGAATATTACAGTTGTTGACATATGATTAGTTTCAATGTAACACCAATAGATATCTGAGGTAAACACAACAACCAGTAAAATAGCTAAATATTAAAAGATGGTTACTTCTACAACAAGTTAATGATCTGAAACACAGGTCAAAACCCATGATGGGCTACATCAAGAGGGGCAAGCTCAGGGATTTGCCCTCACAGTCCCACGATGGAAGCATTTCTGAACATCTGTGCTCCATGGATGTAGCAGCGCCACAAGCCTTTTAAAGGAATAATGGGAACAAATCCCCTTAAAGAACTGAGAGACACCGAGCTGATTCTGCTATTCTGCAATTCTTGATTTTCTTTATTGTTCCAGAAATTTGTTTGACTGTATCCCATCATCTTTTGACTAGCACAACTTTTCACTTTCAGACATTTTGCAGTACTATTGGTCACCAAAACAAAACTTGAGCACAAGAGTACAGCATGTACTCTTGTGCTCAAGTTTTGTTTTGTGAGTCAACTGGTTTTAGGAAAGCATTGTTTGAGGCCTACAGAAAAGCTGTTTATAAGACGACGCTTGCATCCTCCTCGCTGTACCTTCAATATCTGCTCAAGGAGGCTGCGAAAGAAAGGCCAGACTGTATTACAAGGCCATTGCTGTCCACTTAAGTCATTGACTGGAGTAAACTGACCTTACTGGCTGCCTTTAATGTGTCTCCTCGTTGTCTGCCTGCCTTCCCTATCAGCGTCTAGGCAACAGGAAACCAAACATGCTCGATAGTTATTAATCGTTTCTGAATACAGGGGCCTCCTTTTCATAATGTTGTTTGGTCTGTTTGGTCCATAAAAGCAGTAAACAAAGGGTCCTTTGATGTTGGGGGATCTGCTTTGGATAAGCTTTTCTGCCACTGCATGTCCACTTCTTCTCTTGAGATGTGATGGTGCATATTTCATGTTTTTTTATAAGCACTTATGTTTTTGCTTTGCATTGAAAAGGTGTGTTGTGTTAGCTGGGACTCACTCGTAACACATTGTCTCTCTTCTTTGCTCCACAGCCTTGTCTCGCTTTTGGGAAATGTACATCGAAAACGGTTTTCTATCTTCTACGTGTTAGCAAAAATAAGTTGCATTGCATCTAATGGTGACAGTTATGTCTGGACTTATTTCTCATAAACCGACAAATTGTTATTACTACTCTGACTTTTTAACCTGATAGTTTTATTTACTCTTCATACACATTTTATAGATATTTTATTTTTTATCAAGATCCTAAGATATCTAAGTAAAAATGTAAAATATACAGTAATTGAATATAAGATCTAATCCTAATTGTCCATCCGATCGGCATCAGATCAAGGATGTCAGTTTTGATTTCAGCCTGAGAAATTTTTTTTCTAGATAATGGTGTAGAAGAGCAATATCACTCTACAATGGCTTGAAAACAGGTGAAGGGCAGGCTGAGGAGTGGCCAACTAACTTTAGTGGCTTGTTCAGTTAAATATGGTTTCTTCCCTGACTTTTATCGAAGTTTTTAACCATAAAGGGTATTTAATTCAGTTGGCTGTCACATGAATTGTTGAAATCTTACTGCTAATGGAATAAAATCTGTTCTCCAAACTTAATGGACACAATCTCTAATGCAGTGTTTGTTGTCAAACTTTTAAGTATTTCCTGACACCAAATTACCACTTGGTCCTAATTTGGGTTCCAAGGGATTTTATGCTCTCATATTTTTGAATGAAAAGTTTTGAACTAAATCCTCTCTTATTGTACTTGTGAGACGCATCATGTACCTTCCAGACAACACAGTTTAGACATAAGAGCGATTGTACTATGCTGTAAGTTAAGATTGTCAACATTTATTGTCTCTGAATCAGGCCTTTAATTCTATTTGCACATTTTGGTCTTCACAACTTTGTATGTAGCACATAAATCACTCAGAATTAGGGTTGATATGGTTGGACTACTTGGGAATTTGTATTTGTGTGAACCATTTTTACGTCTGGTCAGACGCATCTTGCTACCCTTTTCATTCACCAATATACAAGCCTTACATTTGAAGATGGATGAATGTAGACCTTTAAGCTTTGCAGCTAATTCGATTTTTGGATTAGAATAAAAATGTCAACTAACAAAGCCAAGAAAAAAACAAACAAACTTTAGTGCAATATCTAGATAAGGCTGCGACCTTTTCCTAAGACTCACAGATACATGGAGCCATTTTTAAAGCTGTGTTCATACATATAGATCTGTGTTTCTTATGCACTCTATACTTCAAACAATCTTCAATGCCTGCTCATTTTTATGTTCATAAATTCTCTATATTATTAGTTATATAGTGGATTTCGCCTTGCTGATTTTATAGCAGCCATGAAGTGCAACTCAGATGAAGGAGGATTTTGTTGACTTGGTGGTGGTGTGTCAAGCCAGTGAGGAAAACTATGACCTCTGAACAGTTTTTAACAATAACTGCTTTGGACGGAGAACAGTAGGTGCTTTTCTGGCACTTTCAGGACCCCGTTTCCTTTGATTCACTTTTCTAAACATTTTTCTGACATAAAGAAATATTCACTAAATCTGAAAAACTACATTTTTAAACAAGGAATATCAGCATTCACAGTCTTAGGGCTGTGAATTAGTTTCTTAAAAAGCATGAACCCTGCTTCCTTTTTCTTTTGTTCATTATATCTTTCTCTTCTCCCAGTCCAAGCCTCTGTTCTCCACCCAGGATGTCAAACACATGTTATCTCACCACCTGGCCTCTCTTCTGCCTGGAAAGGGCAGAAAGGAGCTCCTAGCTTTCCCAGCAGCCTTTGTGGCTAACCTCAACAACCCTCTCCCACTCTCCCCAACAGCCCCCCCCCCCCCCAGCAGAGCATTCTGTACTCTGTACACTTATATTAGCTTAGTGCGTACGTATGTTTGTGTGTGAGACGTACATCCATGTTGTTAAAAACAGTAGTTTTTACTCTGATTAGAGCAGCATTTGGCTGCCTTCTGGTGTAGGCTTACTGGAAGCCAACAGACTGTCACTGCCTGTCGTCTGCATGCGTTTAAAGATATTTATGACAGCATCATTTCTCCAGTGTGTTTACAAGCTTCTTAGGTGTCTCTGCTTTGCTGCACATGTAAGAAGTGTCCTTTTCACTTATGGTGTTGATTATCGCAGAGTCCATCTGTGCACAAAGGCATTTGTCATTTATGATTGTTGGTTACTAAAATACTATTTGCCTCTGCATTAAAATGTGCACTTGGTTTGTGCTTGTGTCCCCAAAGAGATTATTGTGTGGTCTGTGAGCATAGTGATATTCCTCCAGAATCTCCATTAGGTCATGCTTTACACAAACATGCACACGTATAGACATGTCACCCTGATAAAACTCCCATTTATCTCCCAGACAAGAGAAAACGCACAAATACAGGAATGGTTTAAGAAAGACACTCTCTATGCAGATATGTACCAAAATATGTATGAATGTTTTTTTCCCTGTGAGTGAAAGCATCTCTGTATGTTGTCAGGTTGCTATCCCTGCCCTGGGCCCTGCCTCAATCCAATAGCTCTTGGAAGCCGTTGGCTCGCCTACGCTGAGAACAAGGTGGTCTACATATACACAGACATTCATTTAGTGCATCAGTGCCTTATCTGAGAGCAATGACATATTTACCCCAAAAAAGCTTTTTTTTTTAATCTATTTTCTGCTCCTTTAATCTGTCTGGATAAACAACTCATTCCAAGAAGAGTCCACTAAAGATGATAACATTTTGAAAATCAACAGATGCACAGGCATCTTCTGTTTAATGGGATTGTTAAGTATTTACAAAAAACAGAATGTTCTGTTGTCTATTCTGCAATACGTTTAATGCATAACTGTGTTTTGGTGCTGGCCCACTCAAGTAATTGACAGATGGGACTGCTGTTTGTGTGACTGCCTAAGGATTTCCAGAAATGACGAAATCATTGAACAGCAAGAGTAATAGTGCTTCAGAGCTCTTCAAGTGATATTGTATTTGAAATTAAATCACTGCAGATTGGCTGTTTGGTTGTGCTGCCCTTTTTTCTAAGAAAAAACAATTTCCTTGAAAAAGAGTTGAGAGTGGAGCCGTTTTAATGTCTGAATCGGACTTAATTTCTCCAGATTTTTCTCTTTGTGAATCTCTTGCAGTCTTTTACCATAAGTGTAATATTTCACTGTCAATCTTTCTCTGTTGCAGTTGATAAGATGTCACCAGTCACATGGAGGAGCTTGTGGCGACAATGCACAGTCGTATACAGCTACAGTGATCAATGCCGCCAAAGTAGGTGACATTCAATACAAATACACACCTGTTTTTTTCATTTATATGTTCTAACTCTGTGTACCACGAGTTAGAACAGATTTAAAGAGGTAAGCAGCCCAAACTCCTAACCGAGAGTTTAGATTTAGTTTTTTAGTTTTTATAGATACAGAGGACAGATTTCTATTTTTTAAAACAGCAAAGTCTGAGTTGTGGGAAAAGAAAATGAAAAGGGTCAAAAATATGTAGTCATATACTTTTCCTTTTCAAATTAACAATGAGATCAGAATCAGCAGCTAGTTTGTATTCTCCAAAAGGTTTTCCAACCACTCTTTGAAAGGAACAGAAAATCAAAAAGAGCACCAGGAAATGTAAAAATAAGTGCTTGGTCAGGTAGTTTGAAAAATGTGGTAACATGATCAGTCAGAACTCCATCTGTATGAGTTGATATACCATCACTTTTATAAAAGATATCAGAAGGGTGAGTTACTAACATAAATGTTCAAAGCAGCATCATACGGGATTTCATAAAACTGTTATTTGAATTTGCAAATAATAACTTTTTTTTTCATCAAAACAAACACTAAATACCAGCAGGTTTTCATGTTCACAGCAGTTTGTGTTTCTACTTAACTAAAGCTTATTATGTTGTTTAATTGTGCACTATTTGACCCTCTGATTGTCCAATCATTTGTGTAAAGTGTGTGTGACTGTGACATGGAAAGGAACATTATATGAAATGCTCAGACCCTGGAAAAGTGCGTCCAGGTGATAATGACAAATGCCTGTAGGATTATTTGTGTTTCCAGACAAGTGGCCAGTGCCCTTTATCATCCGTGCTTGTGCATATAAGTGTATGTAATGGATGCGTGAGAATATCCCGAAACTTATTCATAGGAATATGTGTAAACTAAGCACAGCTCTGACCATACTTTTCTGGCGTCACAGCATGCACTCTCAACATCAACATATTGGTTTTTTTTATATTTTTATTCAGAAAGCATAAAATAATTATGAACCATAATAGGTGTCATAACTTCCAGAAGACAACTGTGACACAAGCCGTGCGCTCTGCAGTGAGCACATCCTCAGAAAAAGTGAGAGATGAGTGTTTTTTGAGCAGATGCCGCTTCCCAGAAGAGATGCTGATACATTTATGCCACAATCTCTCTGCGTCGCAGAGAAGTACTAATCATACAAAAGCTATTCTGTAACATTTCCAAGTTTTGTCCACCTTGGGGTTATTGGCCACTTGCACTTTTAAGCATTAAATAGGAGATGCATCGGCCGTAGCCCAACTATCACTGAGCCAGATTATGCTGCCATTTTCCTGGGTCCAAAATACATTTAGTTCCTATGGACACAACAACAAGCTGAAACCAAACAGGAAAGAGCTGTTTCTTCAGTTATGCTAGCAATATATTTGTCCAAACTTGTACTGGGACATTTTGTTTAGTTTTGAATTTAATATCAAACCATTTTTCTCTCATTTCCTATAGAGATCTCTCCTCTGATGTTATAGCATTAAGATCAGATTTATTTGTCATGCATACACACGAAATTTGTCCTCTGCTTTTAGCCCATCCAGGTTGGCACCTGTTGACACACACATGCACAGTCACACACTCATAGAGACAGATGCCAACCTGGAGCACTGGGCAGCCATTTGCAGCGCCCGGGGAGCATGGGGGTACGATGCCTTGCTCAAGGACACCTCGGCCGTGACAAGGAGGTGGACTTACACCCCTCCACCTGTCAGATCCATCAATTTTTTTTTTAGTGGCGATAGTGGAAATCGAACCTGCCAACCTTCCGGTTATTGGACGACCAACTCTAACCACTGAGCCACGGCCGCCATTAACTGTGCTCGTCAGCAGCGTTTATTCTTTTGTCCGCGACATAATTATATTACAAACATTTATCCAAATGTTTTTTTTGTCATTCATTTGTTTAAAGCATATTACTTGAATTTTATAAAAGAAATCTTGACTGACCTGAGTGAACTAAACAGCAGCTTTTAGTTGGCTTCAGTCTGAGCAACAAGCGTCCCACTCTCCTTTTCCGGGTTATCTTTCCAATTTTCTTTGCCATCATTCCAGTAAAAACACAAACAATTTACATGTGTTTTTTAAAGGGATGGTTTGTTACCATCTATGATTAATTGAAGGCTTTTCTGAGTTTCCATGACTGTGAAAGTGATTATCAACAGGAGATTACTTCCTAATGTCCATACAACTGGCTTGCGTGTGTTTGAGAAATACAGTTGGGTTTTTTTTGTACTTGAGCATATTTTGATATCTGATAAGACAAAGACAAATTTTCTTTTTGTACCATGCCTTTGTAAGTTACTGTTCCGGCACGTCAAAATGCATTTGAATAACAAATCCAACAAATACTGAGGCCTCCACCACTTTTGATCTCTCATTCCCCTTCTGGACCAAAGTTGTCCCAGTGCCAATTCAGAGTTGATGCTAAAGCCAATTTCAAGTTGGTTCTAGTTAAGAACTGGTTTGATTTTCCAGAGCCAGAATGACACCATTACATCACTTAAAATGCAGCATTCACTATCACTGCGGCTCTTTGTGTTGGGCAGCATTAACAGAAGTAACTTGCAATAGGAAACACTTACTGTTAGTTTCACTGCTGCTTCGACCTCAAACTCATGTTGAAGCTTAGTTTTGTTTTGCTCGCTCTTGAATTATCTAGACAAAGCACTATACTGGCTCTGACTTTTTAAACTTGGCAGTCACAAGATATAAGATGTTGGTCTGTTTGGTGTCCATAACCTCGCCACCAGCCCTTGATGTAAGAGGTTATTTTCTGTGGAGCAGCAAAGAGTTGGTACAGTTCTTGCACTGTTTTTTCAATCAAGCCAGTGCCGTGGAAACGCTTTGGTGGAAAAACCATCTTCGTTACATTCACCGTATTGACCACTTCTTGTGTGAGCCATTGTTATATGGACTAAACATGGTTAGCTCCTCTGCTATCATCAAAACGACAGCAGATATTCTACATGAAGTTTGGTTTGAGTGTGCTGATGTGAGGAGAGTCACATATTTGAACTGGACTCTTTAAAACCATAACATATACTGTCAAATCTTTTACACCAAGGGACTTATATGCTTTCTGCATTGTAAACAACAATTTAATGCTTATTATCATCCCCTCTTTTCAAAAGGATTTTGGATTTTTTTTATCGAGTGGAACACATCTTTTTGGGCCTCATGTTGAGATTTAATGCAAATAATGCTCATATATACGACAAGGCTCATAGTTTAAGTGCTTTATTCTTACACCATTGAGACGTGTCGTTCTCATGTTATTGCTAAAATTGGTTCTAAGCCTTTGATCAAATAAAAGAAGACACAATACAGTAAATTTCCGTTGTTTGACATATCCAGGCTATACTACATACAGTTTCACTAAATGCTACTTCTAGTTTCTGACTTTAGGAAAGCTGTCAAATACAGTATTTCCAACTGTGCAGACACCATCTGTAAATCCATTGACATAGGCTCCACCAGGCCTGCCTGGCTGACTGGGGCTGAACTTATGAGACACTTCATCACAGAGCCACTCCACAGGAGAGTGACTCTTAGATGACTCACAAACAGCCAAAGACCTCCTTTGATACCAGGTGAAATTCATTCCTGCTCTGATTTAGTTGCTTGCCAACACTTGGTAACTAGCTTTCTTTTCATATGGTTGTAGTCTGTTTCCCTTCTGGTGTCACATGAATTACTAATTGATTTACACAGAATAAGTGTATCTAACAGTTTGTGTGTAAGAAGTATCATTTGCAAGTGAATGATGGTACGTATTGAAAAAATATGTGTCACCACGAGGTTAGCATAGAATGGACAGTGGCAGGGGGTATTGATATGATCACAGGCAGTCTGCTTGCTCACCCTCTTCTCATTTAGGACTATATATCTCAATATGGATGACAAGGTATCTCATTCTGGCTTGTGGCGCGACACGCTGGCTCTTAGTGCTGATGTCTAGAGACATGAAGGGGGTGGGGAAAGGGGCAGCATTAAAGTGTAATGGCTTTTGTTTATAAGAAAGATTGAAGAGAGAGGAAGAAGTCTGAACAGATGTTAAACTTTTTCCTCTTACAGGAAATCTGTGTATCACATCAGGCATGTTGCTGATGACTCCTGAGTGTATGGTTGAGACAGACCTTTCACATAAATTAGATTGAAATTTGCTTAGATGGTGACATCAAGCTGTAGCCGTGTGTGTGAGAGAGTATGTATGTGTTTTTGTCAACCATCAGACATGATCTGTCTGTAGAGCCCCCCCCCCCCTACCAGCAAATCAATAGTCCCTGTTTGGACTGCCTCGAAGAACTCCTCAACTGCAGTGATTAGAAAACACATTAGAGTTGATCAATTAGGGGCCAAACGCCTCACTTAATAATTGATGTTTTTTCTTGCATTTTGCACACACACACTCACACACAAATCCACATAGGCAGCAGACACTTTTAGTGTGCCTGCCCAAGTGGCATAGAGAGACAGTAGGTGATCCTCAGACCCAACAAACGCAAGGCGCCATGCTCTATTGACAGGGCCGCCTCGTCTGAATGCTTGATTAGGCTCTCCAGGGCCCCTTTGGTGCTTACACACACACAGACACTCAGTCACATGCGTTGGACTCCATTAGCCTAAGACAGAGTAGTAGGTGAGATAGACTCCACTTAAGCAGCACTATCCATTTTCCTCAATCGAGCCACAGAGGTGTGTTTGAGCCAGACACCCTGACTGGGCCTTAAGCTGACACAGAGGAGCCTCGCACTTTTACTGGTGTACCCTGAAGCTAAAATGCTGCAAATAATCAGCACTACAAGTTATCAGAAGGCATCAAGTGATCAAGCTGCATGCTAATACAGAAACAGACATTGCGTTGCACACATTCACTTGTACTTTTTATGACACAAAAATGACTTTGGTGCAGGTAGATACAGAATATATTATGTGGGAGTATGTTTTATATCAAGTGCACACTTCTAATCTTTTTTCTTTGTCATTCCAGACTTTAAAAACAGGCTTAACAATGGTGGGTAAAGTTGTTACCCAGCTGGCAGGCACTTTACCGGCAGGCACTCCAGATGAGGAAGGCACTCCTCACAGTGCGAGCCGCCGCAGCCCCAACAATCCCGGTGTGGTCACCATCATTGACACAAACAGCGTTGGTGAAGGACAGGTCAGTTAAATGATTGCATGCTTTTGTTTGGTACTTTAACGATTTCAAACATTGGACTAAAATTTTACAATCTTTGGATTCCAGTTTGGCCCATAGTTTTACAAACCTTCAGAAAACCCGAAGGGAGCTCAGTGTGGCAACTCAATTCTCATCTAATAATTCAGATACCTGTGCCACACTCAATACAACAGTATACACTTATTACAATTACCTGTTGTGTTATGCTAGAGTAAATGAGTATCACTGGATCAGTGCGGCAATCAAATCCAATTCATTTACCTTTTTGGTTAGTTATATACACCGATCAGCCATAACATTATGACCAATTATGACAGATAAAGTGAGTAACACTTCTCATCTTGAGCCAATGCAATGTTTTGCTTGGAAAATCTGCATCCTGGGACTCACACGTATTTCACTTAGACACCTAGTTAAACATTTCCACAGTATGGCAACACCACTCCCCTAACAAGTAACTCTCCACAGAGGGACGGCATTGAACCTTTCAAAAACAGCTTTGGAATGGCTAAAAAGCATGTCAAATATCCTGAGGTATTTCCCTGATCTCTAAACTCTCCAGATACCAATCTGATGGGATCTGATAGCATCTGTGGTAAGCAAGCCCAATACACAAAGACCCTCTCCACAACCCACAGGGCCCAAAAGATCCTTTTCAAAGGTCCTGGTACAAGACAGTCCAGGACCCCTTCAGATGTTCTTTGACCACATTTTGAGAGCAAACTCTATATTAGGTGGTCATAATGTTGTAAACTTGGAGCATACACTGTACACACTATGGCTAAGTAAACTCATTACTCTAAGATTTGATCACTTATTTGTATAAAGTTGTTGTGATTGTGTGTCAAGTTGTTTATTTGTGAATGTCAAAGGCAGATGCATTGTGATTTTTTGTTTTTGTATTATCGTGATTGTGAATGACTTGAGAGAATTGTTTTTCATTTTTGGAAAAAGGGCAAACTAATTTATTTTATGAAAGTATTTGCTGGATGTAATGGATATATAATGAAGAGATACATTGATTATGATCAAATTTAACTTCATTATTGTCATGAAAGTTATGCAAAGACACCAAGTTCATACCTAAGGAATAGAAGCAGAGATAGAGACCTTACTGCACATTTGAAAGGATACTGAATTGGTGCCCCCCTTGGAACTGTTGTGATTGTACAGATATTTTCTCTGCATTGCTGGAGATGTTCGGTAGATATCCTTATGCGAGTATTTATAGCCTCTTTGTAGAGGCATTCATATTTGAATTATAGTACATAATTACTATCAGAAACAGCTTTATTAGCTAACTATAAATTCATGCAATACTTTTTTTTTTTAATTCCCTGAAAGGTTTCACAATTTGTTGCTATTCTGGATCCTAATGAATGTAAACTGTAGCTTGACTGGTATACAGTTAGGAGGCCCGTAATTCTAGACCGCAGTAAGAAATATTCTGCTGCTTATCCGGGACCGAGTCGCAGGAATAACAGTCTGAATGAAGAACACTGGCCCTCCCTCTCCACAGCCACCTCCAATAGATCTTCTACCAGATCCTTAAACCACCTCGTGTCTTTTTTTTTGATGATGCGGAGAAGTGACTATGAGCCTATCTTGGATTACTGAGCTCTTCACACTATCCCTAAGGATGAGCCCAGGAACCCTTTGGGGGAATTTAATTGCCACCTTTTTGTAATCGTAATCTTAGATTTTCTGTCACTTTCCACATCTCATGACCATAGATGTGGGTAGGAATGTAGATTCACTGGTAAATTGATAGTTTTACCTTTTGGCTCTGCTCTCACTAAAATATGACAGACCACATCACTGAAGATGCTGCCCCAGTCCACCTGTCAATCTGCTCCTTTCTACTCCTGCATGTGAACAAGAACCCAAGATTCTTAAACTTCTCAACCTGAGGCAGCTAAGAGTGTGTAATACACTCTTTTTTGGACCATAGGCTCAGATTTGGAGATATTAATTATCATCCCGGCTGCCTCCTACTTTTCTGCAACTAAAATGAAGACAATCAGCCCCTTGACTGTTCCTAGAAATTCTGCCTATAAAAGTTGTGAACAGAATCATTGACAAAGGGTAGCCCTGACAGAGTCCAACACGGGCCAGAGATGAGTCTGACTTGGTACTGGCAATGCGAACCATGCTCCTTCTTTGTTGTACACGCACAGGATAGCCTTTAGGTAAGGGTCTGATACTCCATACTCCCGGAGCACCTCCCACAGGATACCATGAGGAACATGGCTATTTGCCTTCTTCAAATCCACAAAACACATACAAGAGTGGTTGGGAAAATTCTCACATGCCCTCTAGTGTCCTTGTGAAGATAAAGAGCTGGCCCAGTTTTCCATGACTAGGACAAAAACTGCATTGCTCTCCAGCACTCTGGCATAGACTTTTCCACCGAGGCTGAGAAATGTAAGCTCCCCTGTAGTTGAAACACACCCTCTGGTTCCCCATTTTAAAGGTGGGCATCACCACCCTCGCCTGCTGTCCAGAAATAATTTCCCAGAACTAGGAATGAGAATCGAGAACCGGTTCTCCGTGGAAACGTTAATCCGCATGCCTAACGATCCCGTTTATAGGTTTTGCTAACATCTGACGTATTTGCGCGATGACGGCATTTTGTATTTTGGCTCAGAAGCGCTCCAAAGTTTGGTTGTATTTCACCAAAAAGAACTATACTAGGGCCAGTTGCAACACATGCAGAGCTTTGATCACATCAAAGGGGGTAAATACCTCCAACATTCTGAAACATTTTACCACACAGCATGCAATTAATTTGCACGAATGTACAGTCTTTGACACGCTGCTGTCCAACTGACCCACCCAAGTTTTGAATGCGGGGGGGTGGCTGCACTGATATTAACATTTAGTTGACGAGGCGAAAATAGATAAAATGTTGGTGCATACTTGAAATTAAAGTGTTACTGCAACCAGTGGATTCCAGTTGTCTCTATGAATGGGAGAAATCCATTTGGATCACTTCTTTGTACTTTTTCAAATTTATGAGATTATGAGGTTTACAAAGAAAAGCTATTTGTGTTCAACCAGACATTGCGTAGAACAAGGGAGAGTTATTTTTCTGAAATCATCAAAAACTGCAGTAACAACTCTCGTGTCCTGTTTGCTACAGAAAACAGATTAACAAACCCTCCAGTTTCACTGCCTTTAGAACTCATTTCTACATCTAAGTGTAATGAGTTTGTAATGTTCTTTAATGACAAAGTTCAAGGCATTAAAAATGCAATAATCTCCACAACACAAATAACTACTCTGCAGCCAGCTGGACACCTAGAGCTGACACATTTCACACCTGTTACTGACAAACAGTCGAAGAGACCATCTGCAGTCTGAGTTCATCAACGCGCTGCCTTGATGAGTTTCCCACTAGATTTCTAAAGTCTGTGCTGAGCAGTTTGTTACCACAACTTGCTCATATAGTCAACATCTCACTCCAGACTGGAACATTTCCAAAGGCCTTAAAAAACGGCTGTCATTAAGCCTCTTCTAAAGAAGAGCAGCCTTGATGCCACAGTACTGAACAACTACCGGCCCATATCAAACCTGCCATTCTTTGGCAAAATCCTAGAAAAAGTTGTATACCAACAGCTTAGTGACTTTCTCCTGTCTAACAATGCTTTTGATACTTTCCAATCGGGCTTTAGGCCCCACCACAGCACTGAGACAGCTCTGATCAAGGTGACAATCGATATCCGCCTGAACACAGACACAGGCAGAGTCTCAGTCTTATTTCTGCTGGACCTGAGTGCTGCCTTTGACACAGTTGACCATGTGATCTTATTACAGAGGTTAGAAGACTGGGTGGCAATCTCTGGTCGTGCTTTAAACGGGTTCAAGTCTTATTTTGAGGACAGGAAATAATTTGTTGAAATTGGTAACTGTGTCTCAGACCAAATGGCTATGACCTGTGGGGTTCCCCAGGGGGTCAATCCTGGGCCCCCTATTGTTCAATCTGTACATGCTTCCATTAGGCCAGCTTATACGCAGCTATGATGTGTCCTACCACAACTATGCAGATGACACTCAGATCTACGTGTCACTGACGGCAGGAGAACACGGGCCTGTAGATACATTGTGTCGCTACATCGAACAGATCAGTGTGTGGATGCGAAACAATTTTCTCCAGCTAATCTCAGACAAAACTGAAATCATTGTCTGTGGCCCACAGAAACAAAGAGAAAGTGTTATCAGTCACCTTGAGACTCTCTCTCTTAAACCTAATAATCAAGTTAGAAATCTCGGGGTAATATTGGAGTCAGACCTGAACTTTAATAGCCACATTAAATCAGTAACATCAGCAGCTTTTTACCATCTAAAAAACATTGGCAGAATCAAAGGAATAGTGTCTAAACCAGACTTAGAGAGACTAATCCATGCGTTTGTCTCCAGCAGGTTAGACTGCTGTAACGGCCTGCTCACTGGGCTCTCTAAACGGGCTGTAAGACAGCTGCAGTACATCCAGAATGCTGCTGCTCGAGTCCTGACTAGAACCAGGAAATACGACCATATTAGTCCAGTGCTCAGGTCTCTGCACTGGCTTCCTGTCGCTCAGAGAATAGACTTTAAAACAGCTCTGCTTGTGTACAAGTCTCTTCATGGTCAAGCGCCAAAGTACATCTCTGCCATGTTAGAGCCATATGAACCAACTGGGGCTCTGAGCACCTCAGGGAGGGGTCTCCTGCTGGGGCCCAGAGTCAGGACTAAACAAGGTGAGGCTGCGTTTCAGTTTTATGCCCCTAAAATTTGGAACAGTCTTCCAGAAGATGTGAGACAGGCCTCAACTCCGACAATGTTTAAATCCAGGCTGAACACAGTTCTGTTTAGCTGTGCAAATGACACCTGAAAGTGTTTTATCTGCACTCTTCACTTGTAATTTAATTAATTAATGATTATTTTTGATGTTTTTTGGAATGATTTTATTTGCCTTCTTGTGATTTTATGTAGCTGTAAAGCACTTTGAATTGCCTTGTGTATGAACTGTGCTCTACAAATAAACTTGCCTTGCCTAGAATTTTGTAGAAAGAAAAACCCAACATTTTTCTAAATTTGTTGGTAAGACTGCAACATTTTAGCCTTATTTTCTGTGTTTTCAAGCTGTCCTGTCTGCAGAAATTGAGCCAGATATCTGTTTCTTACTCGTTGGCATTATGTGGGCGTAACCTGAGTACAGTCACGTGTCTGATTTTATCATGTTAATTCCCTCTAAAGTTATTTTTTGTATTAAACTGAACTTTAAAGGTGATAGAGAAAGGTTGAATGGGGCATTAATCCTTGTTCTGTGATGTGATATGTAGCCCAAAAAAAATTGGTTCGGTCTGTAATGGCTCAGAACCTCCCTAAAAGGCTCTCTGAAACAGCTATGTTACTATGCTGGGTTTAGAATGCGTCGTTTGCCCTTATTGGCGTCGTTTCAGAGCTTATCTGGCAACCTCATTATGAAATGCAGGTAGGTGTTGGCGCTATTCGGTTGCTGTTGCTTGATTGGCTGCTAGGGCTGCAACGATTCGTCGACGTTGTCGACAAAAATCGATAACAGAAATAGTCGACAATGAAGTTCATTGTCGACTATTGTCGCCAGACGTGTTTTTCCAACAGAGTGAGACATCTCACTTAATTACAATCTCTGCCGAGAGTCGCACATGCACGATAACGTACACAGAAATGGCGGCGTCCAACACATTAGCTACGCATACCAAAACTTCTAAAGTTTGGGAGCATTTTAGCCTGGATACGGCGAATGAAAAGATTACTTGCAAGGTTTGCAAAGCAGCACGTCTGTGAGGCACGAAGATTAAAAGAGAAAGCACGTCGGGCAGTCGAACGAAACAGTCTGACTCGCCTCAGTAAGATTCAAGTAACATTCAAGTCAATACGTTTTGTTTTTGATGTACATTTTATAAGCGTTTTTTCGCTTTAAAAGAGAGCTTTAACGTTATGCCTAACAAACGTATTTTACTATTTTACTTGATTGTAATTAATTATTTATTTTTTATAAAACACATTTGCCTATGTTTGGAGAGGTTGGAGAGGTGTATTTATTTATGGATTTATGTCTATACTGACCGAGCACTGTGCCTAATTGGTTTTAGATGGGACATTTTTATTTACTTTTTGTATGAATCAGCAGCAAATTTGAATAAAAGGTGCATTTTTCATTGAAGTACCCATCTTTCTTGTGTTTATTATCATTTGCCACATAATTAAAGCAACTTCATGCTAAATTTAAGAAAAAATTAATAATTATCCGATTAGTCGATTAATCGTTTCAATAGTCGGTGACTAGTCGACTACTAAAATAGTCGTTAGTTGCAGCCCTATTGGCTGCCCTTGCTCTCACTGAAAAGAAAGCTCATTCCCTTTAGATGAACAAGCCAGAGCTAACGTGCAATTCTTACAACAGGAAAATGGCACAACACACATTTAAACAAAATAAAATGTGATACTTACAGGCTGTACTGATTGCTGTGGTTGATTTTGTTCAGAATCAGAATCAGAATTCGTTTTATTAAAGAATACAAATATATGTATATAAAATGTACAAGTTGTGTACAACAATACACAGTATCCAATATACAGAGCAACAACAGTGCAGCTTCATTAGTGCAATTTTAAAGCGGCAGTCGGCAACTTTTTTTTAGTCATATTAGCTTGAACTGTCATGGGATTCTGGAAGTAGAATATTAAATAGGCTGTTTAGGAAAAATAACGAAATCTGTAGCTCCCTCTGAAGCCTGTAATCATGCTTACAAAAACCGAGCGCTCCCGGCTGTTTTTAACCAATCAAGTTAGGGTGGAGGAATCCTACCTGTCAATCACAGCTTGTGCACACGCTGCTGAGCGTGAGTCTGCCCCAGCTTGTGTGCGCTCACACTGGTGTGAACTCACGTGCACAACCTCGTCCACAGAGGGGGAGGGGTTTGGGGGGCGATTCGGAGCTTGTTAGAGGTTGGGGGAGGGACCTGAAAGTTGTGTCAGTTCGAATTTTCCGACTTTAGACTCGTAGTTTTGAAAACTTGCCGACTGGAGCTTTAATGTCCAATTGCAAGGGGGGAAAAACTGTTTTTGTGACGGGAGGTTCTGGTCCGAATGGACCGAAGCCTCCTGCCCAAGGGGAGTGGTGCAAATAGAGAAGGGTCAGCTGTGATCCGACCTGCTCGCCCCATAGTCCTGGAGACGTGCAGGTCATGGATAGATGGGAGGCTGCAGCCGATCACCTTCTCAGCGGAGCGCACAACTCGCTGTTGTCTGTGTCTGTCCCTGTCGGAACTGACCCTCTAATGAACATTAAATTCCGACTGAAGCCTGCTCGGAATCGTGCAAGGTTTGTGAAACTGTACTCCGTGAAATGCGCAGAGCAAAGGAAAAGTCGGCGGTTGTATGTACTGGGGATGCTGTTAAAAATAAATAAAAGCCATTGATCGCGAACATTGCTTTCCAGGATCGTTGTCCGCTTTCACAGCCTTGGAAGGCTCACCAGTTCCTGTTTCTCGCCGAAGGGGCGTGTTTGAAACGGGGTGGCTGTGGATTTGGGTGTGGGGGGGCGATTGTGCCAAAAGTGACATCACTTTTGCTCAAAAACAGATTGGCACTTTTTCTGGCGGCAATTCATAAAAGGGGGAGTACTTGAAACAGAGGTTTTGACACTTGTTGGCTCTTCGTGTGTACTCCCCACAGCGGGGAGACTCAGAACTAACACCAAAAACGTGAAAAAGATGATTTTGATTCTCTATCCCCTTTAAGTACAGTCGACAGATACAGAGAGAAACCCAAATAAATAGATATATTGGTATGACTACCATGAGTAATTTCTAACGTTTCCCCTCTCAAATTATTTCAGGAAGTACTGAAAATACGAAACTTTGTATTTTTTGCTAATAATTATCAATAATAATTATTTTTCCATAGGTCGATTTACACTAGAAAGATTTAACTAATGTTAAAAAGTCATTTAAGTGGTTTGCACCTTTATTTATGTATAGATCCAGAAAAGCATCATTCTATATGAAGACAATTTAGGTCATACTGAGGTATTGTTTTAGGATTCCTACTGGGATTGAAAAAGACTTCAAGCCAATATATGGTTATGGTTTGAACCATACCATTTACCTTCATGATGCCCCATAAAAGTATAAAAAGCTTTTATTCCCCTTAATTTTCCTCAGCCTGTCCAAACTATAATTAATCACACTGTACAAGTACGTCCCGTTTTTAATGAGGCGTGTTGGTGTACTTACTGCAGTTAGTCGGTAATGCAGTGACTGCATACACACTCGTTGCCTTCTTCACTGTGATCGTATCCGCCCTGTAGTTTGTGTGTTTTCTCATAAACCGGACCTAAACCTTCAGAAGCCGTCCTGTACTCTGTCACCAGTTGACACACTGTAACCGTACACTGGTCATAAACACTGAGTAGGCCAGACCAGGGGGAAAAGCAAGGAGTGGGAGGAGGTGGGGGGACGACTCATGACACACAGACATACACTCTACCCTTGTGTTTCAGACTGAGTTCTCTGGAGGACACTCTTGTTTCAAAGGGCTCTAGCGGGATCCCCTCACAGAACAACAGTGTCTGCCTACACTGTAATAAGTGATCTGCTTTATGTCTCCAGACTCTTTCTTTTCTTTCTTTTCTTTCTGTTCTCCACTTTTTTCTTTTTTTCTCTGTTTATCTTTTGCTCGTATTTGGAGATGGAGTCGTTTGGGTTTTAGATGCAGCCTTTTCTTTGCAGCAGTTCCAATTTATAATACTCTTGCAGCATTCATGACATGAATGCAACACTGGAGCTAAATTCAAACATGGATGGATGGTCTATCTCTCAAATACAAAGTTATGCAAAAAGTAGCCTCAAGTTTGGCTAACTTCTAATCGCTCTTTTTAAATGTAGTTTTTTTTTCTTCTTCTTCCTGGCCCTAACTTATTTTGACTTTCTGAATCTTGAGCCTCTAGTTGTGTAAAGTGATAGAAAAAATAATATAACAATATAATTGAATTAATTTAATTTCCTTGTCAAGTTCCATTAGTGAGAAATTGGTGCTAGATTTTAAGCCAGTTTCTTCCTGTTTACTGGCAAACTGACTGTCAAGCGGTGTTGTCAGATCTGCATGGAAAAGCCTCATCACTGCCTGAGTGAGTTTCTGCATTCTTGCATCTGTTGCTGGACCATACCCTGTACAGGCTGACTGTCAGCACAGCCTCGTACAGAAGAACTAACTTGAATGAAATGTAGCTAAGATTTTAGTGATCCCTACTTTCTTTAATGCTGCTCAAAAAGATTCTGAGGTGCTTGCTTATTGTTATCCATGAGAGGGCAATGGAACATTGAAATATGGGAGTTAAAACTTCTGCTGGTGTGATTTCAAAGAACAGTGTCCAGTATTGTGATGATATCGCACCAAACCAAAATGTGAAGAAAATCCTCGAACAGGGGAAAGTCCCACTTTTTGTTTAATGTTCTCATCGGTAGAAAATGATTTGGACTCTGTGTGTGTGCTTCTTGTACACTGCAGGTTTTGGTGAGTGAGGACTCGGACGGAGAGGGAGTGGTGGCTCACTTCCCAGCACATGACAAACCCATATCCTGCATGCAATTCAACCCCAGTGGTAAGACACACTAATGCATACACACTTAGACAAACATTCACACATGCACATTTATTTCTCAAAAGAAAAGGGAAGACTTGGAGCAAGTTGTAAAGACAGAGGACAGGAAAGTATTACTCTTTTGTTTAAATGTAGCTTAGTCTGTGTTTAAGAAATGTAGCCACCAGGGACTAGCAAATGTATGCATATAGTGTGGATTCATCTTGAAAACACAGAGAACGTGTTTAGCCTGTGTTTCCCCAGCACATGTTTATACACTGATTTCAAAACCAAATCAGTATGCTATGAGCAGCAGTTTCCTTTAATTTTCCTTGGTTTTAACCTTATTTCCAGTAGGGATGGGCATTTTAAAAGATTTTTGAGGTAGACTAATCAAGCCAAAGTTGAATATTCCTGACGTCAATGTGACGTTATCAAGACACTAACATTAATCACCCAAGTGGTTATTTGTCGTTGGCTGTCCTCCAAACGTTTGACTACAACAAAACCAGTCATTTGTTTGTTGTTTGCACGTCTGCTGAAGTGCAACATTTTTGTGACGATTTAGTAAGTGAGTCCTCATCCCTCTGATAGAACAGTGGTAAGCTAGCTTCATCCCGCATAATGTGCATTCGACTTTGTTGTCCAGTTGAGTGATATGCTGTACTTTCTTAACAGTTTTAATTTAAATTGTTTTATTCCAGATGTCAGGGAAAACAAGTTTGGTTTTCTTGCCCCTTCTTTTTGATTTTCACCATCCGTTGAAATGCAAGTTCGGTGTCCCAGCAATGTACTCCCACAGGAAAATGTTGTTCTTTCGAGATGGAAAATACAAAAGCACATTTATAAATAGTATGAAAAGCTCACATTAAAAGGAGACTTAAGTTTTTATTATTTTCTTATGTGTGTCATTCACACTTCATTTGCAAGTTGAAAAAATACATTATATTTCCAAAAGTATTCACTCACCCATCCAAATAATTAAATTCAGGTGTTCCAATCACTTTCTTGGCCACAGGTGTATAAATTCAGACTGCCTGCCTCGGTATTAGGCAGAATACTACAAAATACTGTTTTACAAAATATTATTTTAAAAATTGCTTAAACAGGCTTTTTATCTAACATTATTAATGTTATTATTCTTATTTTGTGATTTCAGCTATTTCCATTTAAGACGATGCTATATCATTTTAACATGATAGTAGCCTAACATGAATAATAACAACAGCCTGGACTAAAATTCAGCTAAAATGGATCTGTTGTTTACAGTAGGCATATTTACTGTAATTTACATGAAAAATCTCCGGCCTCCGGCCCTCTCAAAGAGCCATGCAGAGCGAGGCTTCTCTGAGATTGCATTATCTGACCTTGGGGTGAACTTGCTGGGACATCCACTTTGAAAAAACTGCCAACTATCTTTGCAAGTGTGAATGATCTTTCTCACTTTTGAATGATAGACTCCAAAACATTTGGAATTTAGGACCAGATTGATGAGCAGAAAAAACTTTTAAAATCATTGAAAAACAATTATCTGAGCCTAACCTATGTTTTTACTCCTTTGTGTTAAAACACACCTAAATGCAAGACACTGACCAAACTTAAGCTTTTATAGTAGAACTGGCTGATAATCAGTTAATGGAGTGCATTTTCCTGGCTGTTACCTACCCTCTTAATTCTGATGGAAGTAAGGGTGTACATAGTTTTTTGTACAGTTAGTGTTTGATAAACAAATAATGAAATGCTGGAAAATGTAATATACACACTATATCGCCAAAGTATACAGTCACCCATCCAAATAATTCAATTCAGGTGTTCCAGTCACTTCCATGTCCACAGGTGTATAAATTCAAGCAGTTCGGCATGCAGACTGCTTCTACAAACATTTGTGAAAGAATGGGTCGCTCTCAGGAGCTCAGTGAATTCCAGCATGTTACCGTGTTGCCCCCTGTGCAACAAGTCCAGTCGTGAAACTTCCTCGCTACTAAATATTCCACAGTCAGCTGTCAGTGGTGTTATAGCAAAGTGGAAGCGTTTGGGAACGACAGCAGCTCAGCCACGAAGTGGTCGGCCGATGCAGAGGCGGATCGTGCTCAGAGGTCGCCAACTTTCTGCAGAGCCAATCGCTACAGGCCTCCAAACTTCATGTGGCCTTCAGATTAGCTCAAGAACAGTGAGTAGAGAGCTTCATGGAATGGGTTTCCATGGCCCAGCAGCTGCATCCAAGCCATACATCACCAAGTGCAATGCAAAGCGTCAGATGCAGGGGTGTAAAGCACGCCGCCACTGTACTCTAGAGCAGTGGAGACGCCTTCTCTGGAGTGACCAATCACGCTTCTCCATCTATCAATCTGATGGAGGAGTCTGGGTTTGGCGGTTGCCAGGGGAACGGTACGTGCTGATTGCATTGTGCCGAGTGTAAAGTTTGGTGGAGGGGGGATTATGGTGGGGGGTTGTTGTTCAGGAGCTGGGCTTGGCCCCTTAGTTCCAGTGAAAGGAACTCTGAATGCTTCAGCATACCAAGAGATTTTGGACCATTTCATGCTCCCAACTTTGTGGAAACAGTTTGGGGATGGCCCCTTCCTGTTCCAACATGACTGCGCACCAGAGCACAAAGCAAGCTCCATAAAGACATGGAGGAGCCAGTTTGGTGTGGAAGAACTTGACTGGCCTGCAGAGTCCTGACCTCAACCCGATAGAACACCTTTGGGATGAATTAGAGCAGAGACTGTGAGCCAGGCCTTCTGTCCAACATCAGTGTCTGACCTCATAAATGTGCTTCTGGAAGGATGGTCAAAAACTCCCATAAACACTCCTAAACCTTGTGGAAAGCTTGCCCACAAGAGTTGAAGCTGTTATAGCTGCAAAGGGTGGGCCGACGTCATTATAAACCCTCTGGATTACGAATGGGATGCCTGTGCTTCCTGCTTCTGAAGAGTGCAGACGTGTCTCTGCTTCCTCCTGCTGCTTATCGCTTTATTTGCTTTTAAATCATTTTACTTCTTTCCACAAGTCTTGGATATAATTTTATTCTTTTTCTTTTAAGTGAACCAAGACTTTTTAAAATCATTTTTATTCTTTTTACATCTTATCTGACGAGCCAGCGACTACAATCCTTTCAACATGCCCTGTGAAAGCTGTCGGATATATCAACAAGAAATTTGGGCGCTACAAGTAAGGATTTTTGCCTTAGAAACTGAAATGGGACTTCATGAAACGCTCCCAATGGAATCCAGTGGTAAGAAGTCCACATTTACTTCCAAAGGAAAGGGTGAAAAAACTGCTACCTCCAACTTAAAGCTAAATGATACTGTGTCTTTTCCAAGACTCTGTAAAGGCACGTATGATGGACTTGGTGCAAAGCCGAAGAATCGTCAAACTGTTGGTATCAACAGAGAATATGTAACATCACCCGGAATAAAGTTAACAAACAGATTTTTACCACTGTCAGAGCCAAATGTGACTGAGTGTAACAGACAGAGAGACGGTACAAAGAAGCAGATGGACAGAGAAACTGTGTCGAGTGTCAAGGTCAAAGATACTCTTGTGCTTGGAGACGGAGCCATATCTAATATAAACATAAACAGAATGGTTACATGCAGCTATCCAAGTGCCACTGTCTCTGACATCACAAGATTACTACCAGAGGTACTGGCAAAACACCAAGGGGTGAAACAGCTGATTGTGCACGTGGGTGCAGTGGACATCAGAGAGAATCAGTCTGAAATCTTAAAAAAAGACTTTGAGAAACTGTTTGAGAGTCTTGATAAAGTGACAATACCAACATTCATAAGTGGACCTCTCCCAAACATCGACAGGAGGATCAACAAATTCAGCCGGCTGCTTCAGTTGAACACATGGCTGTCCACCAAAGTCTGTGAGTCCAGAGGACCTCATTTCATCGAGAACTTTAATCTTTTCTGGCAAAGAGATGATCTCTTTCAAAGAAAAGGCCCACACCTGAACAGAGGTGGAGTGAGACGACTGACGGATAATCTTCTCCACGCTCTGAGGCATCAGAAGGGGCCAGGGCCAGGGCCAGGGCCAGGACCAGGACCAGGACCAGGACCGGGTCCTGTGCTGCCGCAGAGAGAGAAGACGAGCCAGAGAAGAGCTCCTGCCTCACCACCCAAGGACCCAGCAAAGGATTCAGCCACAGCAGCCACAGCAGCACCTCCAGCATCCCGAACACAGGATTCAGCAGCTCCACCATCGCCTTCACCACGGGCCTCACCACAGGCCTGGGACCCACCTGCTGCATCTACACCCTCCAGAGATGTTTCACCATCGTTCTCTTCTCCACCGTCACCCAGGAGATTTCCTGATCACCTTGAAAGCTTGGTGAAATCGGGGATTAAAATGGTTCCTCTCACGCCAAACATGGCAAGATCAAGAATTCTATCCTCAAAGAAGCATCGAGCCCCTCTCCCTCCCCAGCCTACTCCATCGACCAAAGCCCCCCCAGCTTGGCCCCCATCACCGGTGCCCACAGCTGTCATTTCCAACAGCGTCAATGCTGTTGTCTAGGACACTAAGGGCCTCTGTGTTGGTAAACACCATCTCAACCAGAGGTCCAAGGATGGAGTGAAGAGAGGGACAATCAGACTGTCCAATCAGAGAAATCTTATCCATATCCCTTGCAAGAACACAGCATCCAGTTCAACTATAACTAATCTCAAACACGCAGTACTCAATGTCAGATCTTTAAGTAACAAATCATTCTTAATTAATAGTTTTATATCCTCTCACAATCTTGATTTTATGTTTTTAACTGAGACATGGCTCGACAAAAACACAGCAAATGCAGTCCTGATTGAGTCTAGTCCACCTCACTTCAATTTTGTGTCTGAAACACGAGAAAACCAGAGGGGTGGGGGTGTTTGTGCCATGTTTAGGGACAATATACCCACCCACAAGTTGTCATTTGGGTTTTTTTCATCATTTGAGTATGTGTCATTCAAAATGGAGATAAAACAATCTTCCATACTTTATATCACCATTTATAAACCACCACAGAATTGTTTTATTGATGATTTTACTGAACTACTTTCAATTGTGTGCACTGCTTTTGACTGTTTAGTCATAACAGGGGACTTGAATGTGCATGTGGACGTAGCGCATAACAAGGAAGCTAAAGAGCTCACTGCTGTCCTTGAAATGTTTGGTCTAACTCAGCATGTGACTGAGCCCACCCACAACAGAGGGCACACTCTAGATGTGCTCATTTCAAGGGGTGTTGTTATTTCAAACGTGAATGTCGTTGATGTTGCTTTATCTGATCATTTCTGTGTTTTCTTCGACCTATCTACTTTACCCAAAACACCAGCTGGGTCTGCAGTTGTTCGGGGAAGACTCATAAATGACAGAACAGGGACACAGTTTATGGAAATGATTAGGTTTGAGAACACCCTGTGTTCTGATGTTGATGATCTGTTGAACTCTTACACATCAAGTCTCTTAAATGTTTTGGATACCATTGCTCCTGTCAAGGTTAGAATGGTTAAAAGTAGGCAAAGGGCGCCATGGAGGAAAGAAGAGTCGGTCAGGGCACAGAAAAGGGAGTGCCGGAGAGCCGAACGGAAATGGCGCAAGTCAAAGCTCCAGGTTCATTATGAGACTTACAAAGAAAAGCTATGTGTGTTCAACCAGACTTTGCGTAGAACAAGGGAGAGTTATTTTTCTGAAATCATCAAAAACTGCAGTAACAACTCTCGTGTCCTGTTTGCTACAGTAAACAGATTAACAAACCCTCCAGTTTCACTGCCTTTAGAACTCATTTCTACATCCAAGTGTAATGAGTTTGCAATATTCTTTAATGACAAAGTTCAAGGCATTAAAAATGCAATAATTTCCACAACACAAATAACTACTCTGCAGCCAGCTGGACACCTAGAGCTGACACATTTCACACCTGTTACTGACAAAACAGTCGAAGAGACCATCTGCAGTCTGAGTTCATCAACGCGCTGCCTTGATGAGTTGCCCACTAGATTCCTAAAGTCTGTGCTGAGCAGTTTGTTACCACAACTTGCTCATCTAGTCAACATCTCACTCCAGACTGGAACATTTCCAAAGGCCTTAAAAACTGCTGTCATTAAGCCTCTTCTAAAGAAGAGCAATCTTGATGCCACAGTACTGAACAACTACCGGCCCATATCAAACCTGCCATTCTTAGGCAAAATCCTAGAAAAAGTTGTATACCAACAGCTTAGTGACTTTCTCCTGTCTAACAATGCTTTTGATACTTTCCAATCAGGCTTTAGGCCCCACCACAGCACTGAGACAGCTCTGATCAAGGTGACAAATGACATCCGCCTGAACACAGATGCAAGTAGAGTCACAGTCTTAGTTCTGCTGGACCTGAGTGCTGCCTTTGACACAGTTGACCATGCGATCTTATTACAGAGGTTAGAAGACTGGGTGGGATTCTCTGGTCGTGCTTTAAACTGGTTCAAGTCCTATCTGGAGGACAGGAAATATTTTGTTGAAATTGGTAACTGTGTCTCAGACCAAATGGCTATGACCTGTGGGGTTCCCCAGGGGTCAATCCTGGGACCCCTATTGTTCAATCTGTACATGCTTCCACTAGGCCAGCTTATACGCAGCTATAATGTGTCCTACCACAATTATGCAGATGACACTCAGATCTACGTGTCACTGACGGCAGGAGAACACGGGCCTGTAGATACACTGTGTCGCTGCATCGAACAGATCAGTGTGTGGATGCAAAACAATTTCCTCCAGCTAAACTCAGACAAAACTGAAATCATTGTCTGTGGCCCACAGAAACAAAGAGAAAGTGTTATCAGTCACCTTGAGACTCTCTCTCTAAAACCTAACTATCAAGTTAGAAATCTCGGGGTAATATTGGACTCAGACCTGAACTTTAACAGCCACATTAAATCAGTAACATCAGCAGCTTTTTACCATCTAAAAAACATTGCCAGAATCAAAGGAATAGTGTCTAAACCAGACTTAGAGAGACTGATCCATGCGTTTGTCTCCAGCAGGTTAGACTACTATAACGGCCTGCTCACTGGGCTCTCTAAATGGGCTATAAGACAGCTGCAGTACATCCAGAACGCTGCTGCTCGAGTCCTGACTAGAACCAGGAAATACGACCATATTAGTCCAGTGCTCAGGTCTCTGCACTGGCTTCCTGTCGCTCAGAGAATAGACTTTAAAACAGCTCTGCTTGTGTACAAGTCTCTTCACGGTCAAGCGCCAAAGTACATCTCTGCCATGTTAGAGCCATATGAACCAACTCGGGCTCTGAGAACCTCAGGGAGGGGTCTCCTGCTGGTGCCCAGAGTCAGGACTAAACAAGGTGAGGCTGCGTTTCAGTTTTATGCTCCTAAAATCTGGAACAGTCTTCCAGAAGATATGAGACAGGCCTCAACTCTGACAATGTTTAAATCCAGGCTGAAAACAGTTCTGTTTAGCTGTGCATATGACACCTGAAAGTATTTTATCTGCACTCTTCACTTTTTAATTACTTAATGATTATTTTAATGGGTTTTAAATTTCTTTCTTTTATTTTTTTAATTCCTTTTTAATGGTTTTATTGCCTTCTTGTGATTTTATGTAGCTGTAAAGCACTTTGAATTGCCCTGTGTATGAATTGTGCTCTATAAATAAAATTGCCTTGCCTTGCCTTAAGTTCATATATATTGTCTTTTTCTGAAGCATAAAAAGGGTCAACATGAATTGAATGACAAGCTGAGCAAAGGAAAACTGGTACATGATGGACTTTCACTTGAGGTATCCAATGAAGACCTGTAGCACTTGGAGTAAAGAATACTGTTCATATTTAAAGTTAATTAAGTTAAATAAAACTTTTAAATGTTTAATACTTCAACATAGAGATTTGTCTCTGCTTCAGTGTGGGCATTTTTATTGTGGCACAGTAGATGCTTTGTTTGTGTGAATGGGCAATCTCAGCAGTTTGTGTGGGATCTCTTAGTTTGTGGATCTTCCTATTACTCCTGCAGTGTACTGTTTATGTGTGTAAGTTAATAAAGAAGCTGCTGAGAGAGGATTCTCACCCCATGACCTCTAAGCCCAAGAAACCTTCACTCACTTCCACTTATAACAAACTCAGTAGCTCTGTCTGAGCAGGAACAGGATTAAAATTTAGACAGAGAGACAACACATGGTTTTCTAGACTGTGCCGTCTCCACCTTTGATTGTTGAAAATCAAAAATGCATCCCGAGCCATTTGTGTCAAGTTACTGAAAATATCATATATTAAAAACGTTTTAAAAAGTTGCTTGTTTCTTTCTGAACATGGGCTTTTCAATAAGCAGTAGCTATGATATCTACAGGACAACACAACCTTGTTTCTGAAATATCTGAACAGAATGGTGACATACATGGCAATTTAAAATTTCTTTGAAATATGTCAAGTAAAAATGAGATGAGTCCTTTTTTTGTCTCACGAAGAAGCTGCTCTCCTTTGACTCTGTTTTTGCACTGCATTGTGGCTCACTGGTCTTTTTTCTATGTAAATTCAAAGTAAACACAAGAAACTTGTGCTACAAAAGAAAATGGACCAGACTCAGTGAATAATACCAGTGAGCAGTGCTGGAAACCTCCTTTCATCTCTCACCTTCTTTCTCTTCTGTTTAACATCTACATGCTCCCACTGGCACAGATTATAAAAAACAACAAAATAAACTACCATAGCTATGCAGATGACACACAGATATATATTACAATGTCACCAGGAGACCGAGGACCTGTACAGGCTCTTGGTAAATGCATTGAGGAGATTAATGACTGATTGATGAATGATTAATGATTAATGTGCCACAACTTTCTCCAGCTAAACAAAAACAAAACTGAGGTAATTGTCTTTGGAGCCAAAGAGAAACGATTACAGGTCACCACAGAACTTCAATCTATACACCTAGAAACTACCAACCAGGCCAGAAATCTGGGTGTAGTGATGGACTCAGACCTAAATTTGAAAAAACACATTAAGGCAATGACAAAGTCAGCCTACTATCAACTTAAGAATATATCAAGGTTAAAAGATCTGATGTGTCAGCAGGACCTAGAAAAACTAGTCCATGCATTCATCTTTAGTAGGCTTGATTACTGTAACAGTATCTTTCCAGGTCTTCCTAAAAAGTCAGTTACACAACTGCAGCTTATTCAGAACTCTGCTGCTCGAGTCCTCACTAAGACCAAAAAAGTGGACCACATCAGTCCAGCTCTGAGGTCTTTACACTAGCTGCCTGTCCATCAGAGATAGACTTTAAAGTTCTGATGCTGGTCTATAAAGCTCTGAATGGTCTAGGAATAAAATACATCAGTGACCTCCTGACCTAGTATGAACCTTCCAGACCCCTCAGGTCATCTGGATCCGGTCTTCTATCAGTTCCCAGAGTCAGAACCAGACATGGAGAAGCTGCATTCAGCTTCTATGCTCCACATGTCTGGAACAAACTCCCAGAAAGCCTCAGATCAGCTGAAACACTTAGTGTATTTAAGTCCAGGTTGAAGACACACCTATTTTCAGCTGCATTTGAATAAAGCTCCAAATCTGAAGCTTGAGTTTCAAAACTTAATTACATTTTAACTACTGATTTTATCTATTGATCTTATTTCTTTCTTTTTTGTTTAAAATTTAAATCATGCTTTTTATTTCTACTGTTTTTATGTATCTGTAAAGCACTTTGAATTACCTTGTTGTTGAGTTGTGCTATACAAATAAACTTGCCTTGCCTTCATTGGTGTTTCGTCTAGTTGGGCCCACGACACCTCCAGGAGGCTAGACAGTGATCACTGGCGTCCCAGAATTACTCCCCTAATGCCAGCCATCACTGCTCCTCACACCACAACAACCATCTTTTCTTTCACAACCACAAGCTACCCCAGCCTCTCACCAACTGCACACCAGTCATAGCGGGGTGGGGATACAAACCCTGGTTCGGGTAGGGGGTAGAAATAGAAGAGGTAAAGATAAGTAGGAATGGGATTCAAGCCCTGGTTCGAGTAGGGGGTAATGAAAGTATAGAGGGTGCCAGGGGTGGAGGCAGGGCAAGACACACTAGCAGATTCAGCAGACAAACTCACCTAAACAGTCCTACAATCACTAAAAATGCCAGCAAAAACAAAACAAAGCCATACAGGCCAACTGACCTGAAATGGCCGCCTGGTTTCAAAAGGCTCACATGGGCCAAACCCTCCACTTAAATACATCCTGGATTTCTTCCTTGCTTCTCCCAAGAGTCTGTTTACCCTAAGTGCTCCCCCTGCTGGGCTCCCAGCTAATATTGCTTCTTCTAATCCAAATCCACTGACTATCCTTGACTGCCTCATCTGACATTTCCTTCACTATTTTCCTCACACTGTCCACTTGCACCCATCTCCCTCAACAATGAGACAACAGACTTTGCAACAAATTCTCTACATCCTACTTCCACTGGACAGATCCTAACCTTCCATCCTCGCTGCTCTGCTTCTGCCCCCAACTCTACATACCTAAGCTTTTTCCTTTCATATGCTTCTACCACTAGTTCATCCCAAGGAACAGTCAGCTCTATGAAATAGACTCTTATTCTACTCCTAGACCACAAGACTATATCAGGCCTTAGATTTGTAGGCTATTTCCTGGGGAACAACAAGGTCTCCTCCTAAGTCTACCTGCATCTCCCAATCACAAGCATCCTCCTTGCCGCCTTGCCTCCTTGCCTCCTTATTGTCTTATTTACCTTCTTCCTCTCTTGAACAAACTGGATTGCAACTCTCTTCACCTTAGACACTCCTAAGTTTACTTGCCTTCGTTTTTCTTCAATACCTGCAGCTAAGCTTCTTAATACTTGGTCATGTCGCCATGTATACCGGCCTTGTGACAGACTAACCTTACAACCTGACAAAATATGCCTTAGAGTTGCAGTATCTGAACATAACGAACATAACGGGTCTCTATTTACCCAGAGTTTTAGGTTCTGGAGAGTTGGCAATACATCATACGTTGCCCCTATAAAAAATGTAATACTCCTCTCCTCCATACTCCACAGCTCTTTCCAACAAAGCTTTTTCTTCTCTACACCTTCCCAATTCAACCACCGTCCCTGCTTAGCCTGAGCCACTGCCTTTGCACCCCTTAACATTTCCTCCTGGCTATGAACCTGCTCAACAACTAGCTTTCTCTTCTCCTTGGGACCTGCTCTACTCCACACCGGTTTGCTTGGAACCACCTTACTAACTACCACATCTTTACTCCCAGCTAACAGGAGCTCTGTCCTAACTTTAGTACATTTAAACTCCTCTACTCGACTAGATACTGGGAGCTGGAGTATGCCTTTCCCATACAGTGCCACAGTACTTAAGCATCTAGGAACACCTAGCCACTTCCTAATATAAAAACTACCTAATCTTTCCATTTTTTTCTACAACAGATAATGGAATCTCATACATAGACAGTGGCCACATCAACCTAGGAAACAATTCAAACTGTAGACACCACAGCTTCAACTTTCCTGGAAGCTCTGATTTATCTATTCTATCCAGTCGCTCAGCAACATCTTTCCGAAACTGCACTGCCTGCTCTCCATCATTTAAGTCTGCCTGGTACCACCCACCTAAACTCTTTACTGCCTTTTCCCTAATCATTGGAATTTTTTCTTCATCTATTACAAACTTTCTATCACTTCATTTCCCTTTACTTATTGAGATACTTCTAGACTTCGTAGGTTTGATTTTCATACCAGCCCACTTTAGATTTTTATTAAGTCTTAAGTATTCTCTTCATACATGGCACTGTTGTAGTCACCAACGTCATGTGATCCATGTAGGCCCTAATTGGTGTAAGGCGCATGCCATCCTGACGTCTCTCTACGCCTACGACCCACTTGGAAGCTCTAATAATTATCTCCATCAACATTGTAAATGCTACTGGATAAATCGTACACCCTGCCACAATGCCTATTTCTAGCCTTTGCCAACCTATTGTGAAACCTGCTGTACTTAGGCACAGTTTAATATAGTTAAACAACCCTTTAACAAACTTGAACGGGTCCCTGTAAAACGCAGTCCTTACATATTCTTTCTTCTTTCTCTTTTTTCTAAGATATTCAGCCCTTCTGAATATTGCTAGCCTGCTTCTCAATTCTTCCTGCAAAACATTAATTCCCTCCCTCTCTTCTTCTGTAGCTCTTTTCCACTGCTTTCTTAAATTTCTTCTTTCCTTAACCAATTTCGCCATCTCTCTTTGCGGTCTGGACTTAACTAAATGTACTCTTTCAACCGACTTTCTATCTTGCACACCAAATCTTTCTACACCATAGGAGTAAATTATAACTCCCATCTTTTCTAGCCTATCACTTGCATTTCCTCCTAACCTACCTAATATTATCGACAAATCTTCATTGACTGCCTCCCATTCGTTGTTGCCAAACGCCTTAGGCCACTTAACTCTAGCTTTCTGCTTCATATTTCTCTCTCTAACTGGCCTATTCACCTCAGTATCAGCTGCATCCCTTCTTAGAACCTCCTTCTCCACCTCTGTAACTGTGTTATTGATATCCTTCGGACTGTGGTTTTCTACCTGCCGCTGGACTTCATCCGACTTACTTGATTGACTTCTTAAAAAGTATTGATCGATACGGCCACACTGCCCTTCTTTTATCACACATCTCTTTCTTCCCTGATGCATTTTAAGGCTTTTAACTGATGTTACTTTCTGCCAGCCACAAGGACAAACCTGGAGCTTATTTCCCTCTAGCCTAACACTTTTATACTCTCTAGCTACGCTCTCTTTGCCCTGAGAACTATTCTGCTCAGCTCTAGCACTAGAGAATAGGTCCGTACCCCTATCCTTCACTGAGTCACATCTCCAACTCATAATCATGTTCGTTCCAGTGTCAGTCGCCATGTAGTCTACCTGTGAGTCATCTTCTGCCCCTGCTCTCGCTGACCCTAGGGGCATTCTCCTTAGTTTAGTTGTAGCTTATGCTGGTTGTAAACAATGCTGCTAGGCCTCGCTACTTTCACCATGGATTGCTAGCCCCTGGCAGCACCTTTGGGGTATTTTCCTTCCAATCTGTCACATGGTCTTTCCCTTGTGACAGATTCAATTGAATTGTCACTTTCAAGACAACACAAGACAAACTGCATGCAGTCACATTAACCAGTAGATACAAGTATAAGTCTCACATATACTATAGTCAGCAGAGAGGCAGTGGGGGGAAATGTGACAGCAACTGTGCTGCTTCACCTGTTCAACAAGCTTAAATATGTAAAACTGCTCCCATTCAACATCTGTATGATTTAAATTAATTAACCATCATAATAATCATCTGTGTTGTATTAGTACAACTTCCACTTAATCTGCTTCATACCACACTGTGGATGACAGTTTGCAATCTCATACAAATAGGAAATATTGTCCATAATGTGACATGTGTAATGTGTAACTGTGGCATTAACAGATCTATGAAGTCAGCATTGTAATCCCAAAAAGAGATTTAAGCCATAGCACCGAGAGCCACAATCTTTTGGCCATTTTTTGACAACATACAGGTATACATAGTGAGTATGTACCTTTCCTATTAACAGCTGAATTTTAAAACAATTTGATTGATTGAATTGAATATATTTATACTGTATATAGCTAGTTGTGCATTGTACATCTCAAATGTAGTTTAGGTTAAATTACTGAGAGATCTTGATGAAAGTATGAAATTCTGGAAAATAAAATGTGAAAGAACCCTAAGGTAAATATTTTTTCTTTTTTGTGAAACATAAAATTGATATGTTGTTATAAAATGATCACACTAAATGGCCATAGGACAATGCTGATGATAGTGATTGATATCAGAAATCCACTAAGGCTGTTGCTGTTATTTGGGTGACCAGTTCTGTAAAAACCACAGGCCCAGAACCATGCCACGTTCTGGGCCTGTTTTTGTTCCGTCTGATTGTTTTTGTTAGATAATAGTCCTTTTAACATGCAGACTAGGTTTCTGCAGAGGCACCTTTATTTCCTCTGATTCTGCACATGTGTCGGTTGTTTTAGTGCACTGTCAGTAAGCTGACAAATCTGTTTTGATGGGCTCTATGTAGGGCACCATCAACTTTAAAACGCACTCAGTATTTACAACTCATTTATTCTGAAAGTGCCTGTACAAATGACATATTAAGAGGTTAGGTGGAATCTTAACACATGGATGTTTTGATTGCTGGACTGCTTTAATGTTTTATTCCTTCTTTTTAAGTTGCCTGTGACAGGGTGTCTCATAACTAGAGGCCTCTCAGTTTGATCATAATCAAGATCTAACTGAAGAATCTTTTACTGATCTACCTTCTATGCCTTACTGAGGCTCTGTTCACGGTGGTCAAGGTCAACATGGCAGAAATAAGAAAAACTGTGCAGGAAACAATGATATTACTAAAAAAGAGCCTGGAAAGCCCAAGAGCTTTGGCTGGGAAGAGTTATGTAAGAAACCCCAGTGGCTTGTGTGTCTTGGAGGCTCTACAGAGGGTGGACAGGAGGCTTCCAGTTATTGGTGTGGCGGCTGGCGCGTTTAGACGCTTCGTTGGATCTGTGGATCTATTCCTAGTGGTGTAATTAGAGGGACGCAGATGAAGTGCAGTGGCAAAGTGCTCTCTTTAACAGCTGCAATGTGTGCTTATTTTCTTTCATGTCTCGTCCTTTCCAATCATCCCTAACGATCCTTGACTTGATTATTAGGTATGATGCCAAGTTCAAATTTTGCCCGTTTTTGATGGTAGAGATACTGTCCAACAACTTGAGTATTTCTTCTGACTGTGACTGGCACTAGATGGAGCGATTGATTCAACAAACATGCAAGCATTCCTCTTTGCACTTTCATCTTTCAAACTTCTTTACACAATCATACTTTGCTGATAAGGATCAGGTGCTTAAATGGATCTATGGAGGGACTAAATGTAGCAACCCCACAATGTAAACATACTCACTTTGTGGCAAGTGGTAGTCCTGCATTTGAAACCTAATTAAGATTACATAAATAAAAAATAAGTATCAAAAGCAAAACATTTATTATATTAGCATATTCTGAAATTTGCAATGCATTAATTGAAACAAATAATTAGTAGGTTATATTAGAGATATATATTTGCGACCTTGAAAGCAGAAAACACAGTGGTGGAGTGTTGCTGCTGCATTTAATATGTCGCCCATAAAGTGGCGCCACCAGCATCCATAGGAAGCGTCTTGCTGCAGCCCGCATCTGGCCACACAAATCATGTGCTACGGTGACTTAAATTAGAAGTTCCATGTTGTAGTTGTCTATTTTTAATTAGTGACTTGAAGAATGTAAAGTGCAGTGATCTCGTCTCTAAAACACATTTATACTTGTAGTGTTACTAAAATTATTATACGATAAAATGTTCACCATGGAAATGTTTTCAGCCACATTCAGGCAATAGTTCAAACTTCTGTCGTGTACACACACTACTTAGACTTAATTTCTCACTAATAGAACAATGTTCCTATAATGTTAGGATTGTAGGTCATATATGTATTTATTGATCAATCCCAGAAATGACTTACTCTACATCTATTTTGCAAAGCCTGCATTACATAGAAGATGCTTTCAAAGCGGCGAAGACAGAGGAAGAGCTGTTACGGAACAGGAACTAAAAAGTACTTTCATTGAATGGGTGGGCTATTTTTATTCTTTTTTTGTACATTACTTTGTCCACAGAAGACAGTAGGTACTGGATTATCACAGGATTCTTTCCATGTAAGAAAAGCTGCTTAACAGCATCCAGCTAAGTGAAGAACACACCCCAGGAGGTTGATATATTGTCATTCAAGTCTACCTTAAAGAGATGACAATACAGCAGGCTAAGTAAAAGGTAAAGAAAAAAAAAAAAAGCCCAAAGGCCAGATAAGACATTGCCAAAAAAACATTGAAAAAAGTCAGCCATTCTGGAAGAGCTTTAAACTACGATCAACTTGTATCAGAATGAAAGTAAGTGAAAAACATTGACAGTGTTTGAAACAGTTCCTGATCTGTAAAACAACACCATCATTGTAAAACATGTGCAGACCTTGTGACTGCATGGATATGTGTAACTTCCACTGGCTCTGGGTCACTAATGTTTATGTAGTGTAGAGATAGATGCTCTGTTCCACTGAGCAAAATGCACTGAAGCTGATTAGACACTGTTTCACATTACCTTTTTGAAAGTAAAGAAATGTAATATTCCCCAGTGGCCATGCCAATCACCAGATCTCAACTGGATAGTGCTGTAATTGAATTTGGCAGAAGACCCCTGAACAAACAATTACACATAGCCTCAGTAAAGGCCACACGGAAAGTATCAAAAATAGATATTTTTATAGTTATGTTAACTTGGTACATATTTTTCAGTGCATGAAAAGAAGGTTCTATATATCGAATAAATATGATTACAAAGCCCCACCTCAGATTTAGATATGAATAACCCAACTAAATGTCAGTTTATACCCAAGATTATCTTCTATCTAAACAGGTAGATAAAAAAAACTGTGCTCGTACCCATATATTTCCAAACAGTAACTAACCAACTAACTTTTTTTACAAGCTACAATGCTTGAACATATGATCTTGTGGAGAATTGATGCGGAGCAGCATGTTGTAGTGCGCCATCGCGAGGCCAGCTGCTGCCAGTGGGGAGTTATAAGATCAGAATTAAGTCATGAAAAGTCCGTTTTTGAAGCTTCCTCTTTGACTTAAATTATGAGCTCCTTTGACTACAGGTTATAGGGTCACAGCAACAGCTTCCATATGTCATATATTTTGTATAGATAACGAAGTTCGAGTCCACACTTCTCTTTGAAAGAACTTTGGTGTCAACTTCCTTTTGGCATCAGCGGATTGTTGTTCTACATATTAAAGTTCCACCATTTCTTAACCGATACTCCAGTTTGGTTGTGAATACCATGGAAATGAAAACTAACAGTCTCCACTTTAAAAACGTGTGCAATGTGTAGTTGTAACTTGAAAAAATCCTGGTGAGCAACAGATTGTATGAGTGCCCAAATATTTCAATGCCTAACTGTGTGTCCATCCTCATGCTCTTTCATTATCTTTTTCAGTCTCATAAAACACTGTATTTTTTGTAGCCATCCAAATGTTCTGAATATGGAAGTTTTGAATATCCCATCAAAGCCTGGGGTAATGGCAGATGAATCAAGGCTGAATCTCTCTCCGCACGAAACTGTCCCATAAACCATATCCCTGGTTTAGTAACATGCCGGTCTAATGAATAGCCTGGCCCGTTGTGCCTGACCATCGAAGCAGCTGTGCCATGAAGGCAGCTCTCCGTGGTGTAATAACTCTGTCTCTCCATCTTAGTGATGTGTGAAAGAAACCAGGCTGTTGCTGAAAAACCCTGGACCCACACGCACATGTTCAACACGAGGGGAATTTCCACACACAAGCAGCTTCACTCGGCCACACATTTATGGCCACACATTTAGTATGGATTGAGTTGTGTCTTCACACCAAGATAGTAATTAGCACTCACACTGATGTAATTTACAGTATTTACTCTGGAGGGCCACTGTGGACTTTTGTAAGATTTGCCTTGGAAAAACCATGAGTTGTTGTCACCAAATTCTCCTTTTACTGTTTTAATGTTGGGGATTTTTATTGTTATTATATTTTTTAAAGTAATGTTAGTGTCATTTTAGTTTGTACCGACAGTCTTTGTTTGCTGAAGCCAGTAGCTCAACTGTTTGTAACTTCAGTTTAGACTTTCGTGGTATACCACACTGGCTACAAAGGCAGAGACTGACAGAAATGCATCGTACGCGTATGGATCACACAATACATTGTGATATGAGTCCACGTTGGGACAATTTGGGATTGCTTCCTGTATATGTTTATATTTCATTGGAGAACGTAAAGCCAAAACTTTCAGTTAAATATATTTTTCACACTTAACAAGCTCTGTGTTTATTCCCTGGATATCTTTAAGACTTTTTTGAGCTACAAAAAAAAGAAAACAGTCTTTCTTATTTGAGTGCCTGTATCTGAGAGAAATACCAGTGAAATTAGCCAGACTGATTACGGCCATGGAGACCAACCGTATAACTTTATGAATGAAAAGACGGATTAAACTTTAATTTGTTAATATGACCCACCCTCTGTGAAAATGGCTGTAATTCTGATAATTACACCATGGTTTTGATATTTAGGACCAACCTCAAAGATTTAACCATGATTCAACCAAGTCTCAGGGTCTCTGGAAAACTTGACTGAGAAAAGACTTGCTCCAGCACACCGCTTGCCCAATGCTCACTAATACACTAGACACCTCAGAAGTGTGGAGTCTTTCTCAGCCCACACAGTGCGGTAAAACATGGGTTATTTGTACCTCTGTGTGTTGCTGGGTGGCTTAGTGGGTAAGGATTTCAAATTTTCTTGTTCCCATTGATTAAGGAAAAGTCTTCATTTTCACAAGGCCACATATAAATGGAAAAATGTGCCATTGCCCAAAAAGCCCAGTACAGGATTTCATTTTATTTTTTTATCTTGTTGATTCAAATTGAACATATGATTCAGTATGTCCACAGAACTGCAGTATTTATTCCACTGCGCATCAAGTGAGCACAAGAAGGAAACCTGGTGAGTTAGTTTAACCCAGAACAGGGTCCAATGTGTTCACGTTCAAAATTGCAAACTTCCTTTGAAGGCTAATCAATTTTTCACAATATACACATTGTGAGAATGTTTTAATAGGAATCTTTGGAGTGATGTCATATAATTTGATGCCAAGCACTGATGAAAAGATTTTAGCCTGCTCACTGGATTGTAGAATGTGTTTTCTTCTGGGGCTAGAATAAAGGTGCAAATGTAGAATATAAAACATTTTCTAAACTAAGTGGAGAATGGTTCTTCTACAAAATGTTTTATTACTTTAAACCAAAACCAAATTAACTCATGGACAAGAGTCATCTATATGTTTTGCAACACCTTATTTTATATACATATTTGTCATCAAAAAATAATTAGAAAAATTATTTATTTTTATTTTTTTTAACCAAGTTTTTATTTGTATTCATATGTATTTGCACATATCTTTTAGTTTACAAAAGATTTTCTTTCTGTTACATACATATGAAAAAGAATGCTTATACATGCTAAGTTTTCTGTATAGACAAACACCAACACAAAAGTAGCACTCACACAACATTTTTCATTCTTTTTTTACGGTTAAAAAATGAGAGAAGCATCATTTCTTTGCCTCTTAAGTCTGGCAGACCCTTCAGCTAATGGTAAGTTCTTGTTGCAGGTTGAATTATTGTTTGTGACTTATGTTTGTTTGCTAATTTGCAAGGTGGACCATGTTAGTGTCAGAGATGGTATGTTGTGTTTGCTTTTTCCATCATTAAGAAAAAAGGATTTTGGATCACAGCATTCAAACATCTCAATCCAAATTAGCTTGATTTATGCAGCATAAAACACAATGGATGTTCTCAATCCTTGTCTCACAGCTCCCTTACCATTTTTTTCTTTTATGTCCATGGACAATAGAAACATTGTGAATTCTTAAGTCTGACTAACAGCTTTCTAAAGGGATCTCAGTAGTTAACAAAGTGAACAGAAATTCAAGAGAGACCATGTAAATGCAAGTAGATTACCTCGCCAGAGTCTATGTTTGCTCAGAAAAGGGATTACCTTCTGATCACATCCCAAAGTCTTTATCAGAAGATTTTGGAGCGGAGCAATTCGTTTTGGGGCTTTTGAAACGCAGCATCAAAAGAACCCTGGTGTTAAAGTTCTCTATAGCTTGCTGTGAGAACATGTTTACCCCAAGATGGGAAACCACAGGAAAAAAAATACAATCTCGAAGACTCAGGGAATTTGGATTAGAGGTAGCTTTGGCAGACCATCTCTTGCAGGTGAAGTTTGAACATAAGCTTCTTTAACGTTTACACCTGTTTATGAAGCCTTATCATCCAGTGTTGTACTCATTGGATGGTCCTCTGGCCTGTTACAAAAAAAGAATATTCCACCAGGAAGTTGGCAAATGTGTAAATGCTCCATAAAAGTGGACTTAAGTAGTGTGTGTTCCCCTTAAATTGATGAAAGAACGAGCCCAAAGCTCTGCCTTGAGAAACATTCACGCTTTGTGAAGTTGACCGCTATGCTGCCTGCCATATACTTTAAAGCCAGGTGAGTTTTACCCTGTTGAAAGAGCTGACGTTCCAGCAAAGTAATATCAAACTAATAGCAGCTTGTCTTCTAAGTTAGCCACACAAACACCTTTTTTCATATCTATTAATATCTAAGTGCTCACATGTGGTCTGCCTGTGGAGCGCAAAGGAAAACACAACTCTTGGTTTCAGCCCACTGTACATCAAATGAACCATAAGCTTCCCTTTTTTTCCATCTTGTTGTTTTGGCGGATTTTCTTTGCAGCTTTCACCCTCTTTTGTCTGCTTCCTATCCTTTTTGACTTCCAAGGGCCTTCTTGTTTCCAACTGAGAATAATGTATGGACATGTTTCAGGGTGTTACTGACAAATGCCCCGTACCAAACAGTCAAAGCAGGATAACAAAAGCATAACAAGCAAAAATAATATTACAATTATGTATGTACCTGTGTAATAATTGTGTAATTATGATATAATTTTTGCTAGAAAAGTCTCAAAATGATAATAATTTTGAAATTAAGCTGACATAAGACTGCTTACATGTTAGTGTAGGACTACGGTGGTTATAGAATTATAAGGATACTATCGTCCTTCCTTTACTTACCACTGTAAGGAGAATTATCACTCCTTCAACACTTGTCTATGAGCTGCTAGCTAGGTGGTAAGTCTATCTATAATAGCATGAACACCTGGATAGGTCTGATAACATCAGTTAGAATGCAGAGTTAATCTGTATTTGGTATGTTCAGCAAACTTGTATCAGACAGAAAATCCTTTCCATCCCCCTACATTGCCACCATTGAAGACAAAGCCTCGTCTCATGATGGGTAGTCTTTCATTTGTGTTTTCGGCTCATTTGCTCTGAAGTTTATGCATCCTAGTAACAGTAAAGAAATCTAAATCCTACAAGTACTCCATCTTGTAAGCTTCATGCCTTCCACATGGTTATAATTTGAGATTTTCCCGATTTTCAAAGCTTTTTTTTTTTTTTAGCTTAGTGCTGTTAATTAAAAAGTGCACTAGTTCTGTTGTGGCCTTCGATGTTGCCAAGTAGAGAAATCACCATCTTTTTTCTTCACTATTTCCATTTCTTTCTTTGCCTTTCTGGAACTCTCCCTCCCTTCCTCTACTACTCTCTTGTCCCATCTGCCTTTGTCATGTATAAAGCTAACTCAACCACTTTGTAAATTAATCATCCTCCCACTATTAATGGGATTGAGCAGCTGTTTTCTGTTTGGATGGTCAGAGATGGAACAGCAAAGCCTGCAGCAAAACAAAACAATAAGACTTTTTTGGGGAAAAAAATTAGAATGCAAAAAAAGATATTTATGGAAATGATTATATCATTTCCCTCATGTCCCATATGGATGCATGTCTCGCACACATGGCAAATTAGAGGTCACTCTTCCAGTTTAGTGCTTCTCTGAGTGTGTGCTAGCGATTTTGGTACTAAAACATTGTAAATAACACTGTAATCCTTAGGACAAGGTGTTATAAATAGCACGTGTCAATCCTTGCTCTGGCCAGCCTCTGGTTTCCCTGAAACCCTCTCTTTTCACCCGCCGAGTGGCTAAGCTGCTTTTTAATTTGGCCTTCCTGCGGGCTAACCGACTGACGCCTCTCGGCGAGTGCGTCTGTATTTCAACATTGCCACAAAATCCCCAGTCCATGGGCACTCACACTTGCAAAACTCAAGGCTCTCTGAGCTGTTGTTTTTTTGGAGCCTGGACTCTCCCATCAGCAGAGGAGAACCGTTTGCCCAGTATGGAACTCAGCAGCCAAGTCTCAACTGGCCAGACTCCCCAGTCACCCAGTGGGCAGGGCTGGACCAAAACAGAGAGAAGAGGAAGAATGAAAGAAGTTGGGGAGAGAGGGTTTGAGAGTCAGAGGAAGCTCCCAGATAAACAGACCACAGCGCCTCAACTCCTAATCACCCCGCGCTTCCGTTTCCAGACTCTATAATTAGAAGGGCCCCGTCCCTTTTTTCTCCATATCCCCAGTTGACGCAAATGCTTCTTGTGGCTTGGCACCTCGTTTGGGGTGTGGGTTTTCAAGAGTTTACAGGCCCTGGGCCTTAGCTCTCTGGCTTTCTGGTCGCTCTGATACAGCATGAATACCTAACCACTGTCTCAGTTCACTTTTTGCTTGGTTTGTCTTTTGCTTTCGTCCTTCCATCTCTGATAATATGCACGAACCAGTCTCTCATCCATTCTGTACCTCTCTCATTCCACCTCTTTTTCATTCCAAAATAGAAGCACTGTGAAGGGTGAAGCACCCAAAGACAAAAAAAAAAAAAAAAGAAGAATTTGCAAAAATTCTGAATAAGCATAGTTAGCTTTTTTTTTTCCAGTGGGAAGTGTTTTCCATCTCCCTCGCACATGTTCCTGAATCTTTTTAATCTCATGCCACTCCAGCCTCCTCTTTTCACATTTGACATGCCACCCAATAAAGCTCGGCCACTAATTAAAACCTACCTCAGCTTCCACATAAAAGATTCTGGAAAAACTCTGAAGAAAATTACTAACTGCTTAAATAACATTTATGTCTTGGAGTACACAAAAGGACAGAGACTGGACACATCTTTTACACTCTCTAGCAGCAATAAGGTTTCGACATTATGGATTTTGCGGGTCTGTGTGTAACATCTCAAAAGCCTTATGGGGATGGGATTTGGGTTTTATTTAAAAAAAAGAGGACTTTCCTAGCCAAGCCAGTTTAGATCTGGGTTTGTGCCGGTGTGGTTTGTTGAGCTTGTTGTTTATGGTGAGGCCTGTACTTTTTGGAGTTTGACAAGCTTCAAATAAAATGGGACCAAATGAATGGGCCTGTCAGCGTTGGTTACACTTGCACAGAGCTGCGGTTCAGTGTTTCATTGATTCACAATGTGCATGCACACAACCATAGCATGTACTGACGAATGAATTCAGTTTTTTTTTTCCTTTACATGCACTCATCATCTTGTCTGTCCTTGAAGAATCACACAACTTGAGCCCTGCATTTAACCAAACCGAGCTATCCAGCACAAAAAACTGCATTTTATGACAGCAACAAACGATAGCTGGTTTAATAGACTGGTTTGTTTGTTTTAAAGGCGCAGTAATTCTGTCATGCTGTCGAGCATGTGTCCTGCACAGCTGGCAATGTTGGCAGTCCTGCAGGTGGTCCACCAGAGTGAAATGAAGTTTGAATATTGTTGTTGGCCTTACTTTGTTGCAGTTTACTTGTGGGCCCTGTCAGTTATATATATATATATATATATATATGTATGTATATGTAAACACCATTCACAAAAAGTTAGGGATATTTGGCTTTCAGGTGAAATTTATGGAAAATATAAAAAGTTCACACTACAGTCATATCATGAAAGTAGGGCATTTAAGTACTGGTGATTTTCTCATCTAAAAGAATATATTGAAACAAAAACCAACAACAGTGTTGAGTATACCACAACTAAAAGGTTCTGTACTGACTACACTCACCTGCCCCCACTGTAACACCACCACCACCACCAAAGGCTCGTCTGGTGACAGCAGTGGCTGATGCATAGCGCTTTCCTTGACGTCTCCAACATCGTTGGCGGCCATAATTTCTGCTCAACGTGAGTCGACTTTCATTCAGAGAACAGCACTGAGTCCCACTGGTCCCTCGTCCAGCGTAAAGGCTCCCTGGCCCGTGCGAGACGATGACTCCTGTGCCAGGTGGTGTGCTCAGGGACCCTCGCAGGTGGTCCAGCACGCAGACCGCGCTGATGTAAACGCTTTCGAATGGTCTGACGTGACACTCGGGTGCCTCTCGCCTCCCTTCAGTGTGCCTGGAGTTGAGTGGCATTCATCATCCGGTTCCGCAGGGCGCTGTTCACAATGAAGTGCTCATCAGTGTGGGATGTGGGCAAAGGACGTCCACTTCTATGCCTTTCTGGGACCCTTCCAGTCTCTCTGCTGCAACCTGCTGATGACACTCTGTGACACTCTAAGCTCAGCAGCCACATCCGTCTGAGAACATCCTGTTTGAATTCTCACAATGACGGGGTACTGGAGATCGACTGTTAGGTGTCGTCTTGGTCTCATGATGTCAAAATGTGAACAGCATGATGAGGAGGACTGTTCAAATACCAATTCAATTCAAGGATCAAACACCTGTTGGGAATTTTGCCGTTAGAGAACAGCAACCTGTGCAAAAAGAAGTGAAACGTTGAACAGTTGGACATGTGCATTCAAAGGTTTACAGAAGGTCACATTAAGTTCACCTGGAAAGGTTAGAATGCATTTTAGGTTCATCCTGGAATTTCACCCGAAAGCCGAATATCCCTCACTAGTTGTGAGTAGTGTATGTGACATTTATACGTGACTTGCCCAATTGAGAGCGCCTTTGATAACAGTAACCGAATATCAAATTAGAGTTTCGTATGTTTAGTAATTAATACTAACAATTTTGTCCTTGATACACATATCTATGTTTTGTCAGTGACAGTTCAAATTATATGAATTGCTTGTGTGAGATGATGGTGTGACATGAATAAATATTTTCTGAAAGTTCTTCAAAAATCTGACACTGATATCATTAAACCAAATTTAAGGTATTCTATAGAGACTTTGTGGAGCACATCAAGAAAGTTGGGAGACTAAGGCTCTGTTTACATTAATTCATTTCACCATTTCTTCGTGTCGGCGTCTTGCAAACTATTTACATTTACACACAAACGGGGATCGGCTGATTCGCTAGTCACATGACTAATCAGCCATCACATCACATGATCGCCCTTGCTTTATTATTTATTCTTTATTATTTATTCTTCGGCGACAACAACTTGGTCCACGAAATTGTCCCACCATGCGCTGCTTCTTCCCGGTCTAACCCAAAAGCGGCGCTCTGTACGGCTTGCGTTGCTGCAGTGGCTGGGTTCTCATCATAAAAGCGTGTTGAATCTGGCGCCTCCTTGCCACGTATTGTTGTGCACAGCGTACTACCAGCAGTAGGACATGGAGCAGGCTCCCATGCTGATCGTGGTTGTCCATGATTTCCATATTCTTCTCGATGACACGAATAGAAAGGAAGTGTGTAACTGAAGTGAAGCACGCCTGTTTGTTTTTAGTTTCCCAGCACTCAAGTCACATGACCAACGATACCAGCCTAGCGAATCAGGGAGGAGTACGTCCGCAGTATAGAGCTCAGCACTGCGGATCCCCGTTTCTCACCGTTTACAACTGCTAAAATCAGCATCGTATGCGAATGCTTACGTGGGCTCCGGCGTATTTGAATCCTTCCACCTATGAAGTCGTATTCCAGTATTTTAATGTAAATGGACAGTGCATCCGCGATAGAAACGATATAGAAACAGATTAGTATAAACGGACCCTAACTCAAGAGCCAGTGAATGGCTGTTTGTTAACATCTCCTCATAAGTTTGGCATCTTTCTGTTAAACATGCAGGTTCCAGATCCAATTCAAGGGTTTTTCTCCTGAACTCGTCTCATTATTTTTGAGAACCCAAAATAAACTTCACTGTGTAATGACCAGAAATGTAATTATGATGATGGGAAACTAACTAATGTAAACAAATGTAATGTGCTAAACCTGACAATATGTACTGACATAAAGAGTATTACTTTTGTGAAAACAAAGTACATGTCAAATACTTGGAATTTATAGCACAATCTAACAAAGTTTGTGTTGAAACTAACTGTGGGAGTGAATCCTAATAATGTCGGTGTGCTCTCTGCAGGAATACTACTGGTGACTGCAGACACGTTTGGCCACGACTTTCACGTCTTCCAGATCCTCACACACCCCTGGGCATCATCACAGAGTGCTGTTCACCATCTTTACACCCTCCATCGTGGGGAGACTGAGGCCAAGGTCTGACACACAAACACACATATACACACTCTTCAAATCACTAGAGTTAGTTGAGGTGTGTAAGAAATTGACAAAACTGAGGGTGAACAACTAATATTTCGAGCACACCAAATGTTTTGTTGTGTGGTGCAAGAGCAGCATCATGCACTCCCAACGTCTGAGCTACTGAAAACCCACTGAATTACTTTTGTTTTGATGGGCAATGGATCTACAGTACCAACATATGTATGTTTATAAAATAAATATTTTGTTAGCTTCTCTCCTACAATCGTGTGTAAAATATGTAGGTAATTACTAGGGGTGGGACGATATGCTTTGGTCACGATTCGATTGTATCCCGATTCTAAGGTGCCGATTCGATTGTATCACGATTCTTGATAATTGCGATTCTACAAGTATTGCGATTCGATATAATCAGTAATTGCAATTTTCTTCCTCCTTAAAAAAAACAAACAAGTTGAATCGTACACTTCTAGAATAAATGTCGTTCCCATAAACGATACACGTCAGTCTGTGTCAGTCAGTCCAGCAGCTGACATTTATTTCAACTGAGACAAAAAGAGGTACTTAACATGTACAGCATTTTTTAAAGTTTACAGTTACAAAATTAATTCAAATGTCCACGCAGCACAAATGTGGGCTAGTTTTAACATAACTTAATGTAATGAATTGATGAAGTTTTTCTGGACACAGATATGATGTAATATAATCGATTCTGGGGAGAAAAATCGATTTTTAAAATCATCCCATTAAAAATCGCGATATGCACATGAATCGATTTTTTTCGCCCACCCCTAGTAAGTACAGTTTCCTAATGAATATCAATTCTGTAAAAGCATTTGAACAACGATATAACAGCTATGAAAAGTCAAACTATGATCAGCCTGACGACACGATTAACTAACCTGCCATGGTACCGGTACTGACCTATGTTGTTTTTACATCAAAAATAGCATGTTTAAATGTAGTTTTCAAAATTTGGTCCACCTGCTAAAACAAGTCAATTACAACTCCTCCCAGTGCCAGTGATAGCTCGTTTATCCTCGTCAGAGGTAGGGCTGTAGCGATACACTAATCTCACGAGACGATACACGATATTCAGCCAACGATACGATTCGATTCGATACAATTCAATACGATTCAATACACTTACATCATTTTCTGGGGGAAATAAAGGAATAGTGGGATTTGACATGAATCGTCGCTGATTGGACTGGTGGTCCAACCTTTGAACCGGAAGGACAACACAGCCGGACAAACACAAACAAACGAACATGTCACAAACGCGCATAGTATAACTAATGAAAATGGCAACCATAAACTTTGACAGAACATCTCAAAAACAAAAATCAAGAAGGGTAATACTTACAGATAAATTATATTAAAATTTTACTTCCAGAAAATGAGTCCCTTATCCCATTTTCCAATTTGCACATAATTAAATCCTCTTATTCTTAGACGCTCCCAGCAGAGAGTCGAGCCGAGAAGTTGAAGTTGAAGCATTCATCGAGGTGATACGTCCAAGTTTTGGAGCAGTCATTTTAAATAAAAACGGTTGAATTTGATGGACAACAAAGTTGCATCATCAAACCACTGTTTATTTACAGTCCATTGGTGGAATTGATTCTTTTTTCTCAAGTTGGCTCTAAAATCGGTTTTCACAAAGTACATACATATATACTTTTAATTCAATTTACAATGTGGGAATTAATGCATCATACCTGGATCAAAGCTACCAAAAGCACAAATGATATACTGCACTGGTGTGTCCTCCAGCAAGCCTCCTCTCATCACCTTAGTTCATTGGTTTCATTATGTTCATTCAGAGATCCATCAAAATTTTTGGTTGTGAACAATTTCCGGGTCACAGGCAGGAGAACAGGAAGAGGAGACAAGGAAGCTGAGAGTTGACAAATCAGGTGAGCCTTTTCTGCTGTTAGCCAGCAGTTAAAAATGGGGACTGAGGCAACTGGCTTTCTACCTAATTTAGAATTACCAACACTCTGTCACTCATCCAAATTAGTGTAGTTTTAGACAAATAATGAAAAATAAAATTTCTTCTGAGGTGTAGTGGATGGATATTGTATCATTTTTCGTTTTTTCTAATTATACAATGTTTTGTAATTCATTATATTATTTGGCGTGTGAAAGTAACATTAACTATCTACAAATTTACAAAAAGTCATAAGGCACTGACAATTAGTAAAATGGTTTACTGCTTTCATCTTTAGATATTCACGCAGGATAGTTGTCCTTGATCTAGAAAATTCATCCAAGGGTGAGAAGTGCTCATTAGGTTATTAATAGAATTCAAGTATACTTTTTTTGTGAAATCACTAAAGAAAATAAATGATTCACCATGTCAAATGCTCTCCCACGTAGCACAGTAATACACAGAATAGTTTCACTAACACTTATCAGTCACTTACAGGTAAACTATATATCTATGAAGGACATAAGACAGGTTATATAACAAAAAGGACTTCCAGTAGAGGTAGAACCACTGGCTTGAACACGGGTCAGTCGGAAGGCTTTTTGTGAGAACATTTGATTGTATCTGGAAAAGGAAGGATATGGCTGGTTGTGGTTTGCCCAAGGCAATAGCTCTGCAGCAATAGCTCTGAAGCAAAAGTAAGATGGGTAACACATCTTGGTATGATTCAATACAATATAAATGATTGTTTTGTGAATGTTATGTTATTATTGTACATCATTAGTTACACTGCGTTCCGAAATTTGATTTTTCTCTGATTTTCCTAAATAGTCGATGCAAATGACAGTCAGCATCATTTTCAAGTCATCAACTGTTAGAATATAATTTGAATGTTATTGAACAAATGATTATAGTATTTTTTTCAAAAATAAAAAACATTATTATTACGCACGAACATTTTATAGCTTGTAAAGGATTGAAAATGGTAATTTGTTGAATTTGCAGCATGAGGAGGTCATATTTACTGAAATCAAAGGCTATTTCAACCAAAAACATCTTAACAGGTCAAGTTACATTTGTACATAGGACCCCTAAATTGTACCATGGAAGAAAGTGGACAGTCAGAAACTCACCTTTATAGAGACCCTAAAGGGGCTCTCTCCCCATGATTCCGGCCCAAACCATGCCTCCACCACCTCCTTGCTGACGTCGCAGCCTTGTTGGGACATGGTGGCCGTCCACCAACCATCCACTACTCCATCCATCTGGATGATCCAGGGTTGCACGGCACTCATCAGTGAATAAGAGTGCTTGAAAATCAGTCTTCATGTATTTCTGGGCCCACTGCAGCCGTTCCTGCTTGTGAGCCTTATGGCGCTTTTCCACTACCTCTACACGGCTCTACACGGCTCGGTTTGGTTGTGTTTCCATTACACTTCGTGCCTCCTGGACGTGGGCGGGGTCGTCGTAACACAGCTGCGCGTGTTGCTGCTCACCCTGTGGCTTTTTGTCGCACAGAAGGCAAGAGAAGAGAGCCAGAGAAGACTCCTGGCCGCCAGACAAAACAGTATTGAAAAGTGACGACACTACACGACTGCCTTCCACTGATTGGGCGATGAGTGTCGTCACTAGAAGCGTCATAACGCGGATAATAAAAACTAGCGTTAGCAACCGTTAGCTTACCTCCACATGTCGTCTTTTTGAAGCTCGTAACAAAACTCTCCAGTACTTTTCACTACTGTTTTGTCTGACGGCCAGGAGTCTTCTCTGGCTCTCTTCTCTTGCCTTCTTTGCGACAAAAAGCCACAGGGTGAGCAGCAACACGCGCAGCCGTGTTACGACGACCCCGCCCACGTCGAGGAGGCACGAAGTGTAATGGAAACACAACCAAACCGAGCCGTGTAGAGCCGTAGTAGAGGTAGAGGTAGTGGAAAAGCGCCATTAGTTAGGGGTGGCCGCCTCTGGAGGATCCTACAACTTGATGTTCGCGGGAGTCCACAGGCACCAGCAGCTTCAGTTACCGGTTTGGGCCTTTGCAATGGCATTTTAGCACCTGCTCTCATAATCCAATGTATTTGTGTGGCAGAAACCTTCCTCATTGTGCCTTTATCTGCACCAACCCGTGTGTGCTCTGAATCAGCCACAAATCTTTTGACGGTACGATGATCACGCTTAAGTTTTCATGGAATATCGAAGGTTTTCATACCTTTTCAGCAGCAGAGAGATCCTTCTTCTTTTCCATATTGCTGGAAAATGGTGGTCTGCTTAATAATTTGGCACTTTGAATTGCCTTGTGTACAAATTGTGCTCTCCAAATAAACTTGCCTTGCCTAATGTGGAAGGTCCTTCTTCAGTAGTTTTTCCTTTAATTGGGCTCACCTGGCAAACTAATTATCATAGGTGTCTGAGATTGATTTCGATGACACTGAAATACAATTTGCATAATGATTTGGAACGTGGTGTATATTGGTTATATTCTTTAATGAAATCAAACTTCTTAATGTTTAAAAGTAAGATGCTTTTGATAAATATTGATATTATGGTGTGGTTGGATTCACTGTAAAATCTTGATTAAACTTCATTTCAAACAACTTCAAAGGGATTTTATTTCTGAAAGCATTCACTACGGTGGTATATTTAAGTTATTGTCTGAGCCTCTAAACACAGAACAAACCACACATCTTAACTTTGGGGAACTTAAGGGGAACAAAAGAGGACGAGTTACCATCATCTCTGAAAAAAAAAGAATATTCAACATCATCCAAGTTAAGGTGTTTCTTTTTTTTTTCCACTCTCTGCATAGCATGCTGAGACTTTTCTTTTTAAAGATAAAAGTGCTTACTCAATAAAAGTACTTCAGGCCTTGTTCAGTTCAGGATTATTGACTGGAAAAACACACAATCACATGCACGCACTCTCACAGGCTGTCTGTAGTCCAGCCTGCTGACCGACTGCACACTGAGCCTGCTTTGATCTAAGCCGCTGTAAACACTGAATGCCAGCCACAGCCTAGTGTGACCAGAGGTTATCACCATGCACTCACTTACATGCACACAGACACACACTCACACTCAGAAACACAGTTGAGAGTGATAAAGTCTTCAGTAAGGTGGGTGGAGAGACGCCTTATCTGTCTCCAGCAACCAAACATGCAGCCGGCTGCCAGTGACCCGAGGCCAGGTAAACAGACCTGCAGCTGATAACAGCTGGAAGAGGCTGAGGGCGGAGCAGAGTGTGGACTTGAGTCATGGGGCAAACCGGTGTGTGATAGTCAGTAACGTTAGAGAGGTGGTACACTTTTTACCACTAAACTTTACAGTCCTGCACCATAAACAGGGATTATAGTAATATGAGTACAGTTGTGAAAAAATAAAGTACACTCATTGAACAGTTCAAAGGTTTTTAAAAATCAGAATTTAAAAAAAAGTGTGTGTGTGTGTATATATATATATATATATATGTGTGTGTGTATATATGTATATATATATATGTGTATGTGTGTGTGTGTGTATATATATATCTATATACATATATATATACACATATATATATATATATATATATATACACACACAAACACATATACACTATATTGCCAAAAGTATTCGCTCATCTACCTTTACACACATATGAACTTAAGTGGGCAAGCTTTCCACAAGGTTTAGGAGTGTTTATGGGAGTTTTTGACCATCCTTCCAGAAGCTCATCTGTGAGGTCAGACACTGATGTTGGACAGAAGGCCTGGCTCACAGTCTCTGCTCTAATTCATCCCAAAGGTGTTCTATCGGGTTGAGGTCAGGACTCTGTGCAGGCCAGTCAGGTTCTTCCACACCAAACTGGCTCCTCCATGTCTTTATGGGCCTTTCTCTGTGCACTGGTGCATGTTGGAACAGGAAGGGGCCGTCCCCAAACTGTTTCCACAGAGCTGGGAGCATGAAATGGTCCAAAATCTCTTGGTATGCTGAAGCATTCAGAGTTCCTTTATAATCCCCCCTCCACCAAACTTTACACTTGGCACAATGCAGTCAGACAAGTACCGTTCCCCTGGCAATCGCCAAACCCAGACTCCTCCATCAGATTGATAGGTGGAGAAGCGTGATTGGTCAGTCCAGAGAAGGCGTCTCCACTGCTCTAGAGCCCGGTGGCGGCGTGCTTTACACCGCTGCATCTGACGCTTTGCATTGCACTTGGTGATGTATGGCTTGGATGCAGTTGCCATGGAAACCAATTCCATGAAGCTCTCTACGCACGTGCTTGAATTTATACACCTGTGGACATGGAAGTGACTGGAACACCTGAATTGAATTATTTGGATGGGTGACTGTATACTTTGGCGATATAGTGTGTATATTACATTTTCCAAAAAAGGAATGACATATGTAGTTGTTAGGAGTCGCCATACAGAATGAACAGGGAGATTGACGGTGTTGAAGTCCGGTGGGCCGTAGTGTGGGGAACATTGCTTTAGAGAAAAAAAGCTAAAGTGGAGATTTTGGCAGTAATTCACAGTGCGACATCAGGTAAAAACTGAACACAGCATATCTGTACAGACACCTCATACCAACTCTCAAACAGTTGTGGAGATGGAGATTAGTCAACCATCAACTAAGTCTACCAAAGTATTCTAGAGTCAAACGTTAGACCTGACAACTAAAGCTTGTCCAAAACTGGGTCATACAGGACAATGACACCAAGCACAACAGCAAATCTATAACCGAATCGCTAAAGAAAACAATCAAGTCCAGACCTCGAGTGGATCGAAAAGCAGGACTTTTAAGAGAGATGTACATTAACAAGTGCCTGCAAACCTCAATGATCTAAAGCAATATTGCAAAGAAGAGACTGAGAATGATGCCATACAGAATTATTGCTGTTCAAAGTGCTTGTACAACTCATTGAATCATGGTTTGTACTTTGTTTTTCACACACACTGCTTCCTGAGTGACTGAGTTTAGGTGTGCCATTGGCACGTAACATATTCCACACTGTTGATATGTATAATATGTATTCATCTGAGGTTGTGTTTACCTCAGTCTAAGAGCTAGTAATGATCAGATATTAACAATTACAACAACACCTCAGGGTCACGGAGGGGCTGGAGCCTATACCAGAGAGGTGGGGTACACCCTGGATGGGTCGCCAGCCCATCACAGAGACAAACAAGACAAACAACCTCTACGCTCACACTCACTCCTAGGGACAATTTAGTCACTAATTAAGCTAACATGCCTGTTTCTGGTTGGTGGGAGGAAGCCGGAGTACCCGGAGAGAACCCACACATCCACAGGGAGAACATGCAGACTCCACACAGAAAGAACCAGCCGGGAATCGCTCGGTGTCAGTCACTTGATATATAACCTCTATAATAGGCATTTCATTTGTTTAAAATAACTTTGTTACATCACAAATCTGCAGTGTTGACAACCATAAAGCCCATTTGAAATTTTCCTTGTGTTTTTCACATAGTCCTTACATTTCGTTGGATTTAAAGTCTATTCTTTAGTTTTATCCTTCTTTCCAGCTCTGTCACATTCTCATCATTCCTGGAGAGGTCTTTTCAGGTGAACAGGGCTGCATAGTTTCTTCAACTTGTGTCATTGATTCAAGAAGAAAAACAGAAGCATTAATCACATCTCACTGATCTCCTTATCTGTCACGGATTTCATCAAGTACTCTTCAAGCACAGGAGCAAGATCTTTTGGAATCTCTGGAATGTGCTACCTTGACATGAACACCTCCACATCATGTGACCTAAATACAGTTGCATTCCACATTTTAAAGATAACGAGTGACAACGGTTTAATATCTGCATGGTTATTGCATTGTTAATGTGAAATCCCAGCCACCTTTCAGGTATTCCTCCAACTGATCAGAAAAATCTCGGTGCTTATGTGCAGTTGAAGTTCTGACAGGTCTATTATGGCCAATTACGACACACACAAAGCAGCCCTTTATCATTTGCAAGCCATCCCTAATCAGTCACAGAACAGGTCAGGCCTCCTCCTTCCCTCATCTTTGTGAAGTACAGCTACCGTCTGGTATGCAGAGGATGCCCCATTAACTGTCCTTGCAGGGGACAATTACTGCGTCTGACCTGGCAAAAGATTAGAGAGCCCTGTAGGTACGGAGCTGTCTCTCTGACTGGCTGAGCAAAGAGTTGGACATTCCTCATCTTCAAGTTCTCTTGTGCTGTTGGCTTTCATTTTTTTCCTTTCGTCCTGTCAATGCTATGTCCAGCTGATTTCTTTTTTTTCCTAATACAGCATACAAACACCTAATCTTTCTGTCACTTTACTCTTTGTCTCATTTCATTTACACTCCCCTTGGCTTGTATTGTCTCTTGCAGCCTCTCTGTCTGGTTTCCTGCATTTCTAACATGCTCAGGGAGATCCTATCTCGTCAAGTGTCTGCTTCCTAAGAGTTTAAAGAGGAACACTATCAACTCTTTTGTTTTTCGTTAGTCATGTATGTTTTTTTTACCACCAAAGCGGTTCAAATCAGATCGTCACCTTTTGAAAAGGTTATTGTCTAATCCTCTCAACCTGTTAGATGCTGTCATGCACCTCAGACAGATTTGTTTGTTGAGATAAACACTTCAACCCACTCACGCTGATGCTTGCTGGAGTTTCATGCTGTCTACTTCCACTGTGCATACATCTGTTGTGGAGATCCAGAAAGGCTCTTGCACATTTTCTTCACAGCCATGTTAATATTGCAGTGTACAAGTTAGCATGCACAATATATATGGAAGTGGAGGTAATTACCATTCTGTAATTAGTTGTGGTTAACAATGAGATGCCTATTTTTTCACCATTTCATATACCAGAAATTTGAATATCATTTGTTATTTTCCTCAAACATTCACACGTGAAAAAATGAATTATTTTCTTATGCTCTCACATGGTGTTTGAACTGGTGCCCATGCAAGAATGCTAGAAGAATCAGTCCAAAATGAATATGTCTCTATATTTTCATTGGTAATATACACTTTCTCTGTATTCATCGTAATAGGATGAGTTGTACCAATGAATTCAAAGTGGCATGGCAACAATGGAAAACTATCTATGTATTCCCTGTGTATTTTATTTTTTTCATTATTATAGTTTTCAGACAGCTTAAATCTCCTTTACTGTAGCTTTCTCTCAACACCTAAATCTGCTTGAATAATTGTATTTTACAGACTGAACTGAACTGGGCCAAGACGGCAGTTCATTTTACTCTCCTGGACTGAGCACTGGGTTTAAACTAAGGTTCAGGAGCTATAGTAGTAGCAGAAAGTAATGGTGTCATTCACATTATCTCTCGTTAGAATACTGCAGTACCACTACTGCAGTCACCAGATACACACTGTTATCAGTAGAGAAGAGTTCTGTGGTAACCTCTAATGACAATTTCAAATTCAGATGACGTGTCTCATTAAAGTCATCAATTATTGCACGAACCTATAGTTTATTAACAGTGTTTTTTTGTAAGTTTCAAAATGAGTTTAGATAACTGATGCAGTGGAGCTTCTCCTGACGTTGGTGTCCTTTATTAGATTATTTCACATTTCCTGTTGGAGCCATTGTGGCATATGTATAGAACTGCACTAATCTGATGCTCGTTTTGTGAAATTGTGTCATGTTCAAGGGAGCAGGGCTGTGTGCATAACTTCAAACATGAAATAATCCTTAACAGTAGCCACAGAAACTGACTCACAGAATATACAAAAGCAATTTCATTCCTTTTATGCTCTCCATGCTGACTCCACTTCCTTTTGTCTCTGCCTTCTTTCCAGGTCCAGGATATGTGTTTCAGCCAGGACAGTCGCTGGGTAGCCATCAGCACCCTCCGTGGCACCACCCATGTGTTTCCCATCAACCCCTATGGTGGTGCACCCTGTGCCCGCACCCACATGTCCCCGCGGGTGGTGAACCGGATGTCTCGCTTCCAAAAAAGTGCTGGCCTGGAGGAGATCGAACAGGAACTAAACAGGGCAGCTGCATTAGGAGGAGCAGGAGGTATTGGAGGAAGTGGCTGCATTCTGGGTGGAGGCGGGGGCATTGGAGGCCGCTGCAGTCCCATACCCGGCCTGTCCAGCAGCCCTTCTGGGTCTCCGTTGCACGGTAAGGAGCTGGGAGAGGGACTGCTTGTTGTTGTTCTCCATTGATGTCTTAGCACTGTGGCACCTTGGCAATCATTTCTTAGATGGCCGAACTCAGACTCCATGACGTTTACACAACAATCAATGCACCATATTTCCTTTTTTTTCAGACCTCTCTAGTTTGATCCAAATTGTTATTCTTTGAGTATTCTTTTAATTCATATCCGCTACACCCAAAATATTTTGTCCGGTCACCCGTTTACTAGCTTGAGCATGCTACCAGCATTAGCTTTGAAAGGTAAGGTCTGTATTATGTTGACTTATCAACTGCAGCTGACTGTATACCCAGGGTTCGGGTTATCTGCTCACATTGTATTAGCTATCAGCCATGGTATGAAGATTTCTTGCTGTGTGATTTGAGACAAAAGGAATGATTAATAGTATTCATTTGATTAGATTAAATATATTTAACCATATAATTAAAGCATTATAATAAGCATTGTTTGAAAACGCTGCTTGATGGAGGGGGTCACCGTTCCATAAAACCTTTTTTTCTTATTTCTTAACAGCAATTTGAAATATTATATTTTTAATTATTGCCTTTACCCTTATGTTCATGATAATTGTTTAAAAAATGTATCGTTATCTGTCATGGAAACAACAATGTCATATGAAACATGCTGACATCATTCATCATGGTCTGTTTTGGGTGTTCTTTGAATTGATCAGTTTCTTAGCTGTCTGTTGGCTTCTGGTATTCATGCTGGGCTGTTTGCCCTTTTACTTTGTGTACAGATGTAAAAAAATAAATGCAGTTGGATTTAAGGAATTTTCTGGACCCTTACCTCAGAAAACTAAAAGTTATGTTACTATAGTTGTGCCCGAAGTAATGACGCCAATTAGTAGAATGAAAAAAAATTTCTGACTGGAAAAATCCCATTGCGGATATCTGAAATGTTCTTTTTGACTAAGAAGTATCAAACTGTGCATATTAGTGTTAAAACAGCTGGCCACAGTGGGCGTTTCTGCAGTTGCATCTGAGTGTGTATCTGTATCAGAGCGTTTCCAGGGACATGTCACGGTATTGGCTTTTTTCCAGGGACCTTGTCTCCCTTGTTTCTAAAACAATAATGCAGGCCTCTCACACTGTTTCTGTGTACCAAGGTGACACAAATAGACACACTTTGTGTCCGTTGCATTGCTTAACATAAGAGGTGTTTTCAGTGTAAAACATCCCAGTTCTCATCAGTAGCTGGTTTACAGGAATGTCCTTGAGCTTTGAAAGGTGTCCTGCAGCAGGGGCCAGGCCAACAACAAGGTAAACACTTCAGAGAGCTGAATGGTTGTTGAATGACCAGTGAGTCATTTTGCATATAGAATGTAGTTTAAAACATGTTTTATGAGATTGTTTTCAGCTCACCAGCTTTTTAACTGTTCAACATACTGTAACAGTTCAGGTTGAACGAGTATTTTGGTCATAGGAGCTGTTTTATAACATATTCTCCAGGAAAATTAAATAATGACTTTCCCAGCATGGGAAAATGTTTTTTCCAATTTTATCATTTCCCCCACAATCCTAAAACATAACCTTACATATTTAAGTTTACTGTAAATGTGTAGAGATAGGTACTTGTTATAAAATTAGGGTTTATTTTTATCTCTGCATGATTAAATCTATTCATTGTGGTTATATCTCATGTCATATACACTCAGTAATATTTGTTCATGAAACTTCATTCCCATTTTAACTTGATGTTATATAAGATATTGTGTTATAAATTCTATTTTGACTGAATAATAAGATATTATTTATGTGCATTACAGCTACTACAGCTCAAGGTTTTAGGTTGGTATACTTGATGTTTCAGTAGACAACTACTGTCCCAGGATTTTGTTGAGGTGAAATATGTCAAACATCGGTGAAACATATTTTCAGGGTTCAGAGTCCAAGAAAGTCTTGTTTACAATAGCAATACTTTGTTTTCCCATAATCCATTTCCCGTGTTTGTGTTAGCCTTCCTTCAAAATGTTTCTTTGTGGTTTTTAAACATTTCTAATAACAAATGATAAAAACAATATGTTGCTAAACATTAAACAGATCTCCAAAATGGAATTCTGATGTTATGGTCTGTAGTTGTAGTTATGCATTGTTTGCAATCAGCAAGCTACTTTAAATGAATAAATGAAATAAAATGAAAAAAAAAAAATCATGTCCAACCTATTTAAACTTAATTGGAATGTTAAGGCTTTCAAATTAAGGATTTTAAACCGTTGAAAATCAGATTTTTAAAAAAAATCTTAGCTTTAGATGTCTTAGCTTCTGAAGAAGCTAAGAAAGTCATGATGCAATACTGATGTCACATAAAGCTTACAGTAAAAGCATGAAGGAGTAAAAATGCTACGATGTATCTCTGCAGCTTTCACACATTTGGTACCAGTGGAACTATGACTATGCAAATTAGCCATACCCCATCCTTCTACCACTTGCCTCCAGCCTGTTCCCACTCTCACTCTTCCTTAGCATCTGTGAACAAGCCTGACCTGACTCACCCCGTCTACACTGAGGGAGACACAGCAAGTGCCAAAGTGCCAACAGTTCAAAGTACCTGTAAATGTGTTTATTGTTGAGTCGGAGAGGAAAACCTGATGCTTTATTTGTCAGTCTGTCTCTTGAACAGAGTGCTGGCCCTAACTTTGGAGTCCTGAAGGGACCAGTAGTCTCTCCATTATTGGATAAGGAAAACAGGAAGACCCTGTCGATAGAAATGTAAACAAAGCCATGGTTGTATGAAGTTAGGTTATTATTAGTTTAGTTTTTAATGTCTAACATAGTTATTGCTCAGTTAGAAATATTTTTGATTGTTTAGACTACTTAAAGAATGTTTTTCAATTTAACTTTCAAAAATCCCATGAATTGTATGTATGTTGGTATGTATATACTTTTGTTAAGCATTTAAGCCTCACGCATAGACAAATAACCAAGTCCAAGTTACATTAATGTTTAAATTCATTCAATACAAAGACAGCCAATCAGGGGGATTTCACTCAAGGTCAACCCTGATGCAGATGCAACATATTTGAACAGCCAAAAAAAAAAAAAGCTTTTCAGTTGTGGTATGCAGGTCAGTGAAAAGTGGTGAAACCGTCATCGACGTTCACCGACACTCTGATGTCTGGCTGTGTGGCCTTGTAACTTGACTTCTTTAGCACACAGCTAAAATTGTGTTGCTAATGTTCATTAAACTGTTTTTTATTTCCAGGTCTTGCAAGTGAGCACCATTGGGCGAGCTGACTTGGTCTATAACTTTCTCAGATTTGTGGTTTTGAGACTGTTCTAGTTTTGAGGTGGAAATCTTTTTACTGAAGTCTGTGAGCATATAAAAAAAACACCATATGTGGGTAGTTTTCATCGTTTTAGCCCATCCTCTTGAATTGTTACGTGAATTTTATGTATTTTAAATAGTCAGGAATTTCATTTATAAAATCAAACAGAAACAATTTACTCAAGATTTAGATTTTCTATTCATGTTGTTTAAGCATTTGTATAATGTATTTGTAAAATTCCAATGTCATGATTGTTATGATTATTGTGGAAAGAAAATTTGATCTGTATCACTTTTAATCTCTAAGTGAAAATGCTCCAAATGTCTGTTCTACCAAAGTTACAGTTACAGGTCCATTTTGGGCCAAAATAGGTGACAGAAGATGCTTTAAATTGAGGTTTAGAGTTAGATCCTATTTTCCTCTGATTATCCCAGAACTTGCACTGCCCCACGACACACACACACACACACACACACACACACACACACACACACACACACACACACACACACACACACACACACAACCACTGGTTTAGTTTATATGCCCGAGGGGACAGAGCCTTCTCTAGCTCTTTACCCAACGTTACTCATCACAACCTAATCATAAGCAAAAATCTCAACTTGACCATAAAACCAAGTATTAACCTTCAAAAGTCACTTGTTACCAGTGAGGACAATATTGCCTTCCCCATGTTTATTGGAATTCCCCATAAGTACAGTCAGAGTTTTATCCCCACCATATATGAACAACAAGTACACACACACACTCCCTCAACCTGACAGACGGCACCCTTGTTTCCTCCTCTCCTTCCTGTCTTCCCTGTCTAGACCCAGACCCCTGTGTAACCTCTGCACCAAAATATACACATTCCTCCCTCCTGAAGAAAACAGGCCATCAAAGATTAAAAGCTTTGAGGTCTTTTGAGACTCTGCTTTGCTGCGATGACAGACAGAGGGGGACAGAAACATCAAAGTGGGCAGGAGGTGAAAGTGAATAAGCAAAGTAATGAGGTGCAATTGAGAAAAATGAAGGAGAGATAGAGCAAAGGGGATAAAGGAGGAGAGAGGTACAGGCACGAGGAGAGAAAGATAACTTTGTGTAGTAGCAGTGCTGAATGCAGGAGGGGTCTTGGGGTGCACACTCGTAAATCACACTTTTGTTTCAAGGGAAAGCATTAGGGCCACCTGTCAACAATTAGTCTTAACAGTGATACCTAACGGAGTGTGTGCGTGTGTGTGTGTGTGTGTGTGTGTGTGAGAGAGAGAGCGCTTTTGAAGAAGATAAACTGTCTATAGCACTGATCACTTTTGTGGTAGGATTCATAAAATAAGTTAGTCAAAAAGTCCTTTTGGAGACTTTCCTAACTGTAATGTTTTACAGTGTACATGGAGGTCCACAGGAAACTGAAGTCAGGTTCCACACCACTTTGTTCAAGGTGTGTAGTGCAGACACTGGCTCTATTTGATTTAAAAATAGCCTCCAGCCCCCCTAATGTGTGACTAATTACATTGTGCTGGTTTGACTGTAACCTTTTTGAAGTAGTTGTGTCTCTCTTGTCCCTTATTTTGTGAAGACAGATACAGAATGACTGTGCTTGGTGATGGTAATTATGTCATGAATGATTCTGAATGCACCTGCACCCTATAATCAACACTGGGAGCAATCTGCTCACAGAAACAAGCCAAAGACTGTGGTTACCAGACAGATAAAAGAATATCTAAACAGATCAAACTTGGAAAGAAAACTAACTGCCATGTGGTGTGCTTCTCAGACTTCTAAGAAACACCTAAGCCTTTCTCTTGAACAGTTGTCATGATTAAATGCAAATTGAGTTTTAAAGTATAATGAAATAGTAATTAATAATTAAATAACATTCTCTTACTGCCCTATGCTACCTAATTGCCCCATATTCTCACCCAGACAGTTGAAACAATACGAGATCAAACTTGGCAAGAAGATGAACACTTTTTCAGTCTGAAGAAAAACATAAAGCACATCCACTGATCTGCAGGGAAGATGGGTCGACACACTAACGGATGGACACATGGCTGGATGGATGGATGATAGATGGATGAAACAATGAAATAAAAAGACAAATGAAAGTCCATTATTGGAAAGTTGAAATAGTGGCACAGAGACAGGTGTGGTTGAAATCTCCAGAGATACGTACATGCACATTGGGGTGTTGTGTTTGTAGTTTGGCTCCAATGGATTTGATGTGTCGACAACTAGTTCAATATTCGGCATGGAGAGGCCCTCTTTCTCAGTAATACGTCCAGGATTCACCATTTATTTGATAATTATTGTTATATACACATGACTTCATAAACTTATAAGCTCCATTTTTTTTCTCTGCACGGCTGCACGGTGGTGTGGTGGTTAGCAACGTCGCCTCACAGCAGCAGGGTTCCAGGTTCAACTCCCGGCTGGTTGTTTCTGTGTGGAGTCTGCATGTTCTCCCCGTGTATGCGTGGGTTCTCTCCGGGTACTCCCACCTCCCACCGTCCAAAAACATGCATGTCAGGTTAACTGGTGTTTCTAAATTGTCCCGAGGAGTGAGTGTGAGCATTGATGGTTGTTTGTCTCTTTGTGGCTCTCCCTGTGATGGACTGGTGACCTCCAGCCCCCCCGAGACCCTAAATTGGATTATGTGTGTATAGAAAATGCATGGATGGAATTCTCCCATGCATTTATGTTTCTTAGAGTTGTTCAGTTTGGTTGTGGCTGGGCCACCCGATGATATTTGATTCCATCCCATCATTTATTTTCCTGACTCATATTGACATACATATTCCTGCATATCCTGTAATTGGTAAATATTCTGTTCTTTTAAAATGTTGTCATTTTGATAGGGTCTGGTAGAAAAAGAAAATAAGCAAACAAGTAAAGGATCATGTTTAAATGATAAGAAGTTGTTTTGTTTTCTGTAATTCTGTCTGATCTTTTATGATGACAGCCATGTTGTTTGCTCTTTAGGCTTTTAAGAAGAGTCCAAGTATTTGTCTTAAACACTAGTTGTGATTGAATGCAAACTTAGTTTTCGGATCAAATCAAATCAGTTGTAATGTGCCCTAATTGCCTTCCTTTGTGCAATATTTTTATTACCATTGACATAGCAGCAGTCTCAAGGTACAAAGAGCACCTCTTGATGTTGTTTACAGAGTGAAAAATTAGCCTTGTTGAGGCAGAACAAATTCATTCCTGTGCTTATGTGATGCACAAATTCCAAAAAGTGCTTACTGCAGGACATTATCAATTCACCAGTGAGATCTCTGAAGTAAGGTCATGTTTTTTTTTCAGATAAATTGGCTCCAAGGCTTCCTGCCACATGTAAATTTAGAAATCCAGCTCCCTCCTCCACCACCCATGCTACCAGCGTTGATAAAAACTCCATCATTTGTGCCGTTTTCACCGGATGCAAACACATTGAGTCACATTTGCTTTTGTGTCTGCCTTCCGCCTGTTTTTGTGAGCTGGGTGTGAATTTTGGGCAGCGAAGGCGGTTTTCTTAGGTTGGCAGAAAGCAGCAGGGTGAGGCAAGCTGGGGCCGGGCCACCTAGCCACAACAGCTGCTCTGTGATTGTCGCCAGTGAGGACAGCGTTGATTTTTGGGAAGGAACTGTAGAAAAGTACACATCCTTCTCAAAGCTGCCATCCCAGGCCGCCGGCACACCTAAAAATAGAGGCTACAATTGGCCGCTTTCTTGTCATCGTTAGAATGTGGAATGGCTATTTCTGTCTTTGTATACAGTACAATTTCTCTTCCCTGTTTCCCCAAAGCCTTTCCTCTGTGTGATCAATTTTTTGTCATTTGAGGTGATGACCCATAATGTGAGTGTCCCACAAGTGTTTGTGGCACAACAAGGCTAGATTAGTAGGTGCAGATTTTCTGCACGGGGCAGAGGTTATTGAGGCTGTACCAGACAGCAGCCACTGGAGATGTTTTATTATTCAGATATCTTTCAAATCCAGCCACATTACTTTACAATAAAGCAGCTTTTGAGCACTTCCAAACCAATTTGAAGATAATAATCTTCCTGGTCAGGGTTCAGATTCTAAATTGATGGTTGGAGAGAGTGTGTCTCTATGCATGGTTGTTTGTCTCGCTCCTCTGTGTTTGCCCCGCAGTGGACTGATGACTTTTCCCAAGTGTACCCTGCCTCCTGCACAATGGCAGCTGGGATAGTTCAGCTCCCCCCCATGAACCTGAATTGGACAAAGTGAGAATAGAAAATGGAAGAATAAATGAATGGGAATGGGTTCATAATGCATTCAACTTGCTGTTCCCTCTACCTGCTATCTGACATGAGGTTTTTATCCTTTTTTTTCTTTAATAATGGGACCATCATTGACTTTTTTATGCCTCTACTTAACCCTGCAAAACATTTGTGTGTGTTATGACTCGGTGTCCTTTTTTTCACATCTTTGGGTAACTTTTGCATGTGTACACAAGACTAGTAACACACTTCCTAAGAATGGAACATCAACACAGGGCTATTAGTCAGTGCAACAGATTTGTTTCCTCACCAAGCAGAAGCCCTGGTGGTCCGATCACAGGGCCATCTGGGCCTTGGCGCTGGTTCAGAGAGAGAGGGGGAGGCAAAAAACAAGGTGTGACGGGAAACTGTTAATTCAGTTGTTGATAAAAGGACACTTCCTTTCTGCTATTAGAGGCTGACGGCTTGCTTATTTGGGTTTGGACTTTTGTTTTATCTTGCCCTCTCTCTCCCCCAGCACCCCCACTTTGTCAGTCATCGTCTTGCGGTGAAAAACACCGATGCTTTGCAGAGTACGATGCCAAGGAAACATTACCTCATAAGTGCTGGTGTGTGACACGTATGTACACGGCCTCGTGCTGACCCTGATTTTGTCGGTATATTCTACAATGGGTTAAATCACTGCTGAATACAGACAGAAAGAGGTTGAACATTTCTCCCGATACATTCAGAGATAATAGATGGCTCTAAGAGTGCGACTTGCAATATACAATTTCAAGATGAAAATTTGCGAGTCAGTGAAATACAATTCTAGTTGTTGCGATGGGCTCGGACTGAGCCAGCCTATTGTTCTTTGTCGTATGGAACTTGCAGTGCATTCTAAATTTGTTGGCTGTTTTTAAGAAGAATATTTTCTATGTTGGAAAAAGTTGCCCTCCCTAAAGTCCATGTTAAAGGAGATAGTGGTCTCTTTGTTCTTGTCTTCTGCTCGCTCCACATCTATCTGTCGCCTTTGTTTCTTTATTCTGACATCTGTATTGTGCTTCTGAGTCTTAGCCTGAAGTTAGAAATAGACAGGATGGCCAATAAATTTGGGAAATGTCAATATTAATGAACTAGACAAAAAAAAAACAGAACAGGTATAGTTTGCTGTAATTACCTGAAGTCATGGAGGCAGATTAGTCATTTAGTACCACATCCATCCTCTGTGTGGTGCTGTGTGGTCAGGGTTGCCAGCAGAATGTGGCAGGACAGGCAGAGCAGCCGGGCTGCACTCGCACAGAGGAAAGGACTTTTCAAGCTTGTGCTGCTGTGAAGGATTTGTCTTGATCCAAATCTGACAACAGAAGAAGAGTGAGATCATTTCAGCAGCTTTTTGTTGTTGTTGTTGTTGTTGTTCTGAATGGTTGCTTCCATAAACTAAACCAATTTTTTGCCTGTATTAGAAATGATTCTTGCTGAAAACTTTTCACTTTTCACTTTGAGTGGTCTTTACTATTTTTATTTTTATTTGTTTTTTAAAACAGCTCCCCTCCTCTTCCCCCAACCTCCCTCTTTTTCAGGAATCACCATTAAGGATGTATTTTTATAGAAGAAAGAATAATAAAGAAAACCATCCTACATTAGTTTTAAATGATACTACATGTATTGGAAAATTCAGCAAATAAATTTGTCATCACTAGGAAATAGGAAATGGCAAAAAGCTCTAAAAGGAACAGATGTTCTATTAAAAACATTTCTTTCTCAATCTGCCATGCAGTCAAGAGTTAGGGTTGGTGCAGTACTCGCTCCATGTGATTTAGCAGTTGTGTGCCATCAAAGATAAGCTAGTGTTAGCGGCTTGTGTATTTTGCAGGCTCCGTCTGCAGGCTTCTCCCTGTGGTCGGCAGAGGAACCAGTGCCCAGCTCGGCTTGAGTCAATAAACGAAGAGCTCAGTGCAAAACCACACAGCAATCGAACAAGCTGTTTACCCAGAAAATTAGCCTTCCCCTGTACTTTTAAGGCTTTTAAAGCAACCAAAAATACACAGTGCAAGCAATATGTATCTTGGCCAGCGTTCGGGCTCCGCCAGAGACCTCTGTCCTTTTTATACGAACCCTAATAACTCAATCTCCACAACCACTAATCCCTCTTATCACCGGGTGCTCGCTGCTGCACTCATCATTATTTGATTTTCAAAATTGTAAGGTAGAGATAAAGAAATAAAGCTGGCTTGCTATTACACACAGAAGGCACTTGTGGCTTCCAGCTTATTGCCTACCATGTGAAAAGTGCACGCTCTGAAAAGCCAAAGCCCTCCATTGTCACAGAATCAGTAGATTTTACATCTTTCATTTGTTCTGCGGAGGCATATGGATCTTAACTTTTTTTTTTAGCACTTTAGAGATATCTTTGTCTTCCAGACTCCAACAAATCCATACGTAGTGCAGTCTAATCAGTTATGAACTAAGTATAATCCAGATATTACCACTGTTATTATCATCTGTGAAAAACCATCATTAAAAACATATTTGTGTCAAATCATTACTGATTGAAATTCAAGATATTTTTAATCATAACTGATCAATTTTGTGAAATTAATTGATTTTAGAATAAATATGAAAATGTCCACGTAATTGCAGGCAAGCATGGAATTTAAACTTGTAATTAATGACTTTCTATATATATTTCTTTTATTTTTAAAAACTAACATTTTTAATGTTTTTTGCTTTTAAATTTCCTGTTTACTTATTTTATGTTTAAGTGTCTTTGAGAAGCCATTTATTAAAATTGGGGGGTCAAAACATCACTGCTGAACATGCCTGCAAAGTCGATCAATCAGCATTAAATCAGGGACATTTTAAAATGTAGAAATCTCATCTGATGCCGGTATTTTTGCTGTCGCTTCGTGTCTGCTTTTGAAAACAGTGGATGTTTGACTAAAGTATTTTAAGATACTTAAACAGGATAAAATAGACTGGTCTTTGCAGTAATTATATCAAAACATGAAATTTTGAGTGTTTGACTTGGACATAATGCTTTTCATCCTCTTACTCGTAAAAACATTATAGGCAGGCTGTGACAGCAGCACAGTTGTTTCTCTTATTGTCTCCTCTCCATCAGCCACAGGGTTATTAAAGGAGATGCTTTTAGAGTCAGACTGAGCGACTTATGCAGCCTCTGACTGGGGACATTGGCTTCCACTCATTTAGTTGCTCTCAGATCTGTTTTTAATCATCTACACTGACATAGCTCTGCTTTTTGGCTAAGATTGAAATGTATAGTGATGGCAGAAATGTCCATTTTATTTAAAATATTTTCAACAATATGCTCTCCATTGTGTTTCAGTGAAATGGGAGAAATAATGAATCATGAATCAATCTCCATTGGCCCAGATGTAGTGCTTCATAAAAGTCTTGGAATAGAAAAGGTTTTTTGCGTTTTAAAATATTTATTTGACCTTTATTTAAGACAGACACATGTTAATTTAAGGCTTTTTTTAATTCATAGAATTTTTTTTGCATCAGTCTCTAATTTTACAACGTGTATCATTTTATAAGATTTTTTTCTTCTAAAAATAATGAATCCAGATTCATAAACATTTACACACATATGTGGACGTATGCAATATATTTCCTTTTTTTGCAACTCGTCCTCACCTCTGAATAGATTATGTATTTGTGTCTTTCATTTTTATTTTCTAATTAAAATGAGCATACTTGGAACAACACAGAAACCGTCTCACACATCCAGTCTTTCTGGCTTTCTTGTCCTTTCCTGCTCCCTCCAAATGATTTTACAACCCACACCGCCTGTGCCCTCCTCTGCTTTCCCAAACATCCAATTATTGGCTCTAACCCATCCCTCTTTACTGTGAGGTACTATCTCCTTGACCCAAATCAGATGAGAGCTCCACGCACACACACGTTTGCACACGTGTGTGCACTGCTACGCACACATATGGTTGGAGTGTGGGTGTCATCTGATCCAGTGGAGCTGTCTGACCCCCTCCCAGCTCTTCTTGCTGGCGACTCAGTCCTGTCTGATGAAGTCTTGTAAATACTGACATGTTGTAAACTTGTGGATCTGATTTCAGGGTACGACTTGTGTGTTCCGACTGTGTGTTTTATTGTATGCAAGCTTTCCTTTCACCTGATTGTTTGTAAGAAAATGTGAGCGTGTTCTTAGATGTAGAATCGCTGTGTGTCTGTGTTGCTGTTGTTTGTATTTTTTCCACCCGCCTGCTGCTCGTTTTTTTCTTCTTACAGCACGGGCCGTCCACAGCTCTACCCTGTTTGCCATGTGCAGAAAATCTCGCTTTCTCCACCTAAAAATAGAGCTCACAAATCTTTTGACAAACTTATAAAAATAATGTTATGGGAAGTGTATATTTTTCTGTGTGTGCTTTAGAACTCATTGACACAAGAAATGTCAATGAAAATACAAATGGTTGAAAAAAAATGTTCCCAAATAGGGCAGTTAATAAAAGCTCCCCGTTAGCTTGTGGTTTGGGAGCAGGAGACCGGGCTGGAAGCCATTTTCACACAGGCCGGCCTGACCCCGACTTTTAACTCTGACTGAAAATAACAGACATGCAACATTGCTGTACACAGAGAAAAGAAATGGAATGGTTTGAAATGTAAAACTATGGAGATGGATCCCCCCCGCTGCAATGCTACCTGAAAGAGAAAGAAAAGCGGAAAGAGGAGGGAAAACAAAAGACTGATGGCTTTTCCACCAGTCCTCCTATTCCTCTACAAAAGAGTAAATCATGTGAAGTTTATTTTCTTAGCAGCATCTGTGTTTTATAAGGGCTCTTTTAATTTGTTTTTACTCTGTCCAGTGGGGGATCCCCGCTTCATCTTTTTTTTCCTCCTCTTTGTGTTCCAGCCTTTTTAGCTCTCCCTGCTGCCCATTTCTCTGTCTTTCTTCTCCTCCCTCCTGTTTTTTCTTTCTTACTATTTTCCTCCTCATGTGGAAGTGAGTGTTTTAATAATGATACTTTGGGGAATTGGGATGGTAAAGCAGCTTTCTCCTGCTCAGAATGAACAAACCCCCCACCCCTACCACCACCCCTCTCAGTCATCTCTCTCTCCTCTCCTCCCGGCCTTAAACTTGGAGGAATGAGACAGAACATGGGTATTGACTGATGCAGGTTTGAAAGAACTATTTTATTTCGGGCTTAAGACTTTGTCAATTTTTTGCAAAAACAATCTCATACCAAAGGAGTTCTTTCTAATGCATCAATGTGGGGGGAAGTTTTTTTTACCTATATTAGGATATTGATAGTTGGATGATTTTAGTCAGATTTTTATGTCTGAAAGTAAAAACAGTACCAGGTGCTGAAAAAAATGAAACAGTTAGCCATGATCTTTGGAGATGTATCAAGAAATGCATGAAAATACCTTTTGATGCCGCTGTAACTATTTGGCTGGCTGTAAGAAGATTATTTGCAAATTTGCATACTAACATGATCCAGAATATGTCTGTACCACACACACACACACCCACACCCACACACACACGCACGCACGCACGCACGCACGCACGCACGCACGCACGCACGCACTAAATAAATAAAATAAATAAAACCAAACCAGTTTGACCGACACAAATCTCTAATAAATAACTAATTTGGGGATCTGGACGGTATTGAGACAACCAGAAACTCCCTCAACAACTTTGGAGCTGACAGTTCTGCAGTCCATGGGATTAAGTAGAACCAGTTTGAGCATGTAATGTAAGTACTTGTTGGTATGTTTGTTTATGGAAGCCGCCTAACCCAGACATTAACCTCCAACAAGAGTTTTAGTGGCTGATTATGATCCACCATCTTTTCTGTGGAACTGCAATTCCCTTTCAGAAAGGTGTTTTATCTTTTTGACCTTAAAGACAAGAAGTAAGGAAGAGACGACTAAAAGGAAAGAAAAAAAACCTCCAGAGCATCAGCATGTTACCTGCCTAACCTGCTGTTTCCTCACACCTCCCATTTCCCTCAGATCCAGCTTGCTTTCTTTTCCTTGAACTGAAATGTCCTCTCTGGCAGAACAATTCAAATAAGACACAGTGTTTGTGTGGGCTTCAGAGCTTGTCCTTTCGCACATCAGCTCCTCGTTGGAAGCCGCCTGCTTGTATTGGATGCAAATTGGGTATTAAAAGAGGGAATAGAAACATGAGATAGCGTGACACTGGGAGGCTGAGGAGAGGGAAAGAGCACAAAGTATAGAGAGAGAGGCTTAATGCGAGGAGAGAATGCAAATGCTGTTGAGACAGGGAGGGATGGATGGAGGAGAGGTGGATGGATGGTTGGATTAGGGGGAAAGAAAGGAGTGGGTCAGGTGTTGGTGTGACTTTTTGGCAGGGTCAGAGTTTCTCTCTGGACGAAGGCGACGGAGCTGAATTTGCATTGATGGATCTTCTTTCCATGGAGATGTCATGTATCAGTGCTTGGGCACATCACGCCCCAGTCATTAATCAAATCACGGCCTCCGTCTAGAGCTGTCTGTCTGCCAGACACTTCTCAGCTGCCTACTTCACTCTCTCTCTCTCTCTCTCTCTCTCTCTCTCTCCGTCTCTTTGTCTTTGCCGTGTCCTTGGTCAGCCTTTTTCCTCTTTGGCCTCTCTCAGCCAGATGCCTCTTATTTTAGAGTAATTGTAATTCAGATATCTCAGCTGCATCCAGAACATTCAGGATGTTTATAAAATGCTTTTCCACCTGATTTTGATTTAAAGAATAAAAAAACAGATTCAACATTAGAAATGATAAACAAGAGGAGTAGTTTTAAATGGATCTGTAAAGGTGAGAGGGATGAAATGAGTGATATTAGTATTAGACCAACAGCTTTATTACATTCAATTCAAACTAGAATTTTAATCATTTTTATTGTGTGTGCACGTGTTTTTAAAGTTTTTTTTATCTCTTGGCCTCCGTCTTTACAATGAACAATCTGACAGGGAAAAATCCTTTATGCATTCACTCTTTCCTAAAGGAAAAATATACGTCATACACAAATGCAAAAAATACTCATCCAGGCTTTTCATACAGAGGATTCTGTTTTCTTAAGTCGTAATGTCTTTGGGAAATGATGTACTCATGCACAGGCCTGATTTCCACTCCCACTGTTTACCATAGGTGGATGCTGGCACACCCTTAATCAGTTGTTTGCATAAGTTTGCTCCACCACTCTGTCTATGAAAATAACAGCAAAGACGTGCAGTTTCACACAATTGCATTGTCAGAAGTATTTTAACAGTGCTGGAGCAGACATCCTGTCCACTTATCCACTGCTATTAATATCTTAAGAGAGCATCAGAGTCTTACGCTGTAAATTGATTCTTCTTTTTAAAGTAGTGTTTGTGTACCTCAGAAATATCTTTCCTCCTGTTTTGTTGTTTTTAAGCATTTTTACCTTCTGGCACAAGAAGCCTAAGCATACGCATTTTATAACCTGAACTTTTTGTCAGATTAAAAACTTTTCTCTGCCACTTTAAGTGTCCCATCATCACCATATTAAAGGCTTTTTTTTTTCTTTCATGTTTACCTAGATTAGTTTAAAAGAATGATATGTAGCCATTTTTAAATCCAGGTTAAAAACATTCCTTTTCTCATGTATCTATGCATGAAATCTGCACGATATCTTTGAACTTATCTAGACTGTTGCTTGTTTTTAAATTCATTTTAATTATTTTATTTGTTTCTCTTTATATTCTTTTATGTATTTTTAATGCTTCTTCCACTCCCTACTGCAATGCTTTTATTTTATGTAAAGCACTTTGAATTGTTTGTACATGAAATGTGTTATATAAATAAATTTGATTTGATTTGATTTGACACGTCAGTAACAAATAACACACAGTACTTTTCTGACCTCTCAAATCTTTGTAAGAATAGAATAATAAAGTATGATGTCATAATATAGCGTGCCAGGCAGGAAGAGATAAAGAGAGAGTCTCTAGTTTTTTTTATAGCCCAATGCCTGTTTTCTGGATTTTTTTTATGTCCATAGGCAGACTTGGGAATACTTTTCACTTTGAAATTTTTTTATGGGAATACTTTTTAAGTTGTGTTTTGCATTGTAGAGGCGGAATCTCCCCTTTCGAAATGTTGCTCAGCACCATACTGCCCATCTGGTGTGCAGCCCACCACTGTATGCACATTTCCACACACACGCACCATGCTGTCAGCCTCCCAGCCATCCAAGCTGTCTTCACATATCATTCTTTGACCATGCATGATCTTCAGCGCTAACTTTCTAAACTGTCTGGTGGCTTATGACCCCTTAGCCTTGAGTTCCATCACGCTGGGATGATTTGGCGATCGTCACCCCACAGTCTCAGCCCGGCCGCACCTGTTCTGCAGTCCAATGTCGTGCTTGTGTTAGGAAGAGAGGCTTACTTTTAAGGGTGGGGGATGACAACAAAAAAAACATGGGCACAAAAGTAAAAGGTCTGTTTTCAATGTGGATGCTAAATTCATTGACACCCCCACCCCCAGTCCTCACCATGCACTCTACTTTTAGCTCAAGCACCATTATGGTCTTTCAGGTTGCTTCCTGTAGTGTTTTTTTGTTTTTCTCTCATATGCTCCTCTCCCTCCAACACAAAAGGTGACTGCGTAGGCTCTGGGGGTGTAGCACTTTTGAAATGTGAAGGGTTTTCAGGAGCTAGCCTGGTACAGGCCTCTGTTAGTCCGAGCAGGAGAGGACCAGGAGAAAATGAAGGACAGGTTTGTGTAATGGTCTCCTCTCTGTCTGCGAAGGTCAGGCAGCATTGTTGGCCAGCGGAGGTCTAAAAGACAGACCAATGAAGGACCACAAAGCAGAGCTTTGGCAGGACTAATGAAACTCAGAGCTACACGTTAATGATCTAAAAGACTGGACCAAAACACTCAGCGCTCCCTTTCCGCTCACATTCAACCTCCTCTTGATCGGTCCTTCCAAATAATGACAAGGCACTGTGCTGCTTTACCTTTGTTGTAACCTTTGATGTGTGCCTTGTTTTCTTTGTCTCCGTGTCCCCCCTCCCTCCTTTTCATTCCTTTATGTTACACGGCTGTCACTCATCTATTAAGGCAACAAATGGAACAAGGAAAACATTCACAGAGTGTATTGTGGTGCACCAACTGGTTTGCTCTTTATTTCTTTTGAAAGCACTTGAACTTGGAATTTTCCTTCGGCTGACAGCAGAATATACTTTTTTGTTGGAGCTATTATCACAGGATTACAAACATATTTGTTTTGTAATCCACATGTCCATAATCCTGTAGTTTAATGTAACTGTTTATAGGTAATTGTGTCTTTTCTTTTAGTATCATTGGGGTGTCTTACAATTGGAATGACAAAATAAATAAATGAACATTAATCATGTTCTTATGCTTCCCTGTAGTCATGAAGTCATGCAGGTGGTTTCAGTTTTGGTGAAAATAATTTTTTTTTACTGATGTATGAATTGCTGTTCTTCATATTTAAAGCTGTGGTTACTCACAGATTATTAGCTTTTTTACATCTACAGAAAGGACATCTCATAAACTGATGCACTCATTAAAACTCTAAAGCAAGCTCCAACCACCATGTAAGTGATGGTGTGGTTTAAAATAACTAGTGGAATGGGAGATAAGATCTTTTTCTTACCTCTTAACTGAGTTAATCAGCTAAATGTAGGGATTTAGATTGAGATGAAATTGAGATGCTCTTCATCAAGAATGACCTGACATGCTTAAGATATAATGAATAAGACAAATTGATCTGGTTTCTCTCTGTCTATCTATCCATCCATCTGTTTTAGATTGTACAGCACTTTGGGGAACAGGTGCTATATGAATAAACCTGACCTTGATCTCTCTATCTGTCAACCAGGATCCTGTCTATAGTTTATGTGACTTGATTGATAACCAGACAGAAACACCCAATTGAACCTAATAAATGTTAATATGTGGTTGTATGTACAATTCTGTATGTCACTGGAGTCTGGACACATGTAAATGTGCATTTGGAACACACGTTTTGGCTCTGTTAAAAACCAAATAAGTAATTATTAGTCTCCACACAAACAGCTGCAAGCCTGGAGATCAAATCTGCACGACTTTTCGAACACTTGGACCCAGAAGAGGGAGACTAGCTACATGTTAGCAGTGAAGCCGTAAAGCATTAGGTCAACTATCAGCCTCTCTCTCCTTAATGTAGCTGGTTAGGATCATTATGTCTTTAAGAAGCCCTTTCACATGGCCTGATTGTGTTTGACTGAAGCTTCGTTTCGTATGCGAGTTGAGATGTTCCTTGGGATCATCTGTCTTCGTGGGTGTGTTTATGTGTGTTGCACCACTCTGTAGAGCCTGTTGATCGGTCTTGATTAACAGACTGCCAGGCACTAGGAGCACATTCTTTGTAATGTGGCATCTTGAGTTGGTTATTTCCAATCATTCCACAGGAGGCCTTGAATCTTGGGTTGTGTGTTTGTATGCATGAGGAACTGAGAGTGGTAGGTAGTGGTTCTCTCCTGGAAGGGAGGGAGGGTCACAATATTCAAACAATACACAGATAGGTGCAGCTTATTAAATGCTGTCTACTAGTGATCTGGTATACAGTTTTAAGTTAACGTTCAGAATTAGCATTGAAATGAGAAATGAGAGCACTGAAATGAAAAGCGAGCAAAGATTCCTGAGAAATGAATTATGTGTAAAAGGCTTTATTAACAGTCACAATATGATCCAAGCGTTCTATTGACATATTCATCTGTAATGTTCACCTGTAAAATGTCTGAAAAGCATAATTTTCTGTCCATGCTGTCCAGAGACCATCCTGTTCTATTCATTTGAATGAATCTCCTATGTGTGTGTTTTCCAGCCAAACTGAGCAACCAGGATTCCTACAACAACTTCACCAATAACAACATGGGGAATCCGCGGCTCACCCCGCTGCCCAGCCTCACGGTGGTGCTGCCTCTGGCGCAGATCAAACAGCCCATGACTCTGGGCACCATAACCAAACGTACTGGGTAGGTAACTGAAGTTCACATACAGACACTCAGCCCAGCCTTCTTCACAGGTGCTCCAGTGCATAGAACGCACTATAATATGTAAGTATTAATACAGCTACAGCATAGAATCAACTCAAACTTACACCCACAAAATCCAGCTCCTGGAACTAGTGTTTTTCCTTGTAATCTTCTTTTAGTGATCTACAGTTGTACATGTATTAGCTAACATTCATTTGACCTTATTTTTTACTAATTCTAAGCAATCCATAACCTTAGTAAATAGGTCAATTTAAACTCTTTAAAAAAGTACTTAAATCTTACATTGTTTTAATCTCAATTTATAAATCATTACTTTGACATCATCGTGGTCCAGGACAGACATTTTTCAGATGCTACGTAAAGTGAGGAAGAAGTAGCGTGATAGTAATCAATTATCACTTGATATTTTCACATTGATATGGTTGGTATCTTACATTTACATGAACTGGTTTTTTGAATGAATGTAGGTCCTGTTAAAACTAATTACCTCCGCCAAGGAGGTTATGTGATCGCCCGAGTCTGTTGGTTTGTCTGGATGTCTGGATGTTTGTCTGTTCGCTGCAATCTTGCGACCTGCCACAAGGTGGCGGGGCTTGGTTGTTTCGTTGTCGTTGAGGGAGGGGTAGGAGGGGGTGTGCAGGGGGAAAGCTTACACTAACTGCACAGGGGGGAAGGTAAACACAAATGGAAGCCGTCTTTGCCGTTTCTGAGAAGTCGCATCTGAAAGATAGCATCTTAACTTTGTAAACCTTTTCAATCGGAACACGAGCCAGCTGAATCTATGCACAACTTTAAGCAGACACATCGCTTTCTCTCGGACGTGGTGGATTACGACGTTAATCGTTTCAGACCATTCACTACATTATATGGGTGGATAAAAAAAATGCGCTTATAAAACAAAGCTTCATTGGCGGAGGTCTGCACTCTCTGAGTGCATTTCTAGTTCATATTGCTTTAGTGGATGGGAAACCATTTTAGGTACTACTTGGACAAAAAAAATGCAAAATAGAATGAGGAAATGTTTGGAAGCGAGGAAATAAAATATTTTTTTCAGTTTTATATATACTTTATATATACTGTCTGCAAGAAGTTCGAATTAAAAGAATTACTGGCTATCAAATAACATCTGTTCAATTTAAATCCCACTTTAACATCATCCAATAATTTAGCTTCTCTGCCCATCAGTCACACTGTAAAAACATTGAATTGTGTGAGCAGAAGCCCAACGTGATCCAAAGCTTTTCCTCTCACACATCCAGTTGATGCTCATGGACTTTTGTCTCAGGCCACCATTTTTTTTGCATAGGGTAATAAAGCACAACACACGTGCCATCTCATTCTGTGGGCTATTTTGAAGGCGGATAAAACATATCATGGATGAAAATCTGAAAAAGAAATTGAAGCAATAAAAAACCGGACTCCAATGATCCTGAGTAATATTCGTCATTGTGAGTATTGTAACAGGTTAATCGTGAAAGTTAAACAGCCCTGCTCTCATTCACCTGTTTTTTGTTTTTTTTGGATCTTTGCCATGCATTGAAATTATGTAGTTTTAAGACCTTCAGCAACTACAGGCCTTAGCTAACTGCATTTACATACAGTACAGGTGGCTCTACAAATATGGGCAGATTTTAATATTTTCATTTAAATGTAATTTTCATGCCCTGTTTGAATGGGAAATGCTATAATGATTCAAACAGATGGTATGGGATTTATTTCCCTGTGTTATTTGATAAGTGAGCTTTGAGGATGAAAATAAAGTCCTGATCCTGCGGTCAGCATAAACAGCAGTGGACCATTTTCATATCATTAAGATAACCTGCAAAGTTAATTTGCTATTTAAAAAGGGTTGTTGCATATGGGCTGCTGCGGTGTTAGCATTTGTATGTTTATGAGATCCTGGCCCTTTTGCTTTACATTTACATTTCTGATTGAACATTTAATGTCATACAAAGTCGGGCTTTACACTTTCATTTCTGGTTATTTTATCAATATTAATGCCCTCACAGATTTTCACCTCCAACTTGAGTGCTGTTTAATTGGTAATGTATCTCTTTGGATGATTTTGGTCGCTTTCTTAATTTTAGTGTAGTGTTTTTATTATTGTTGTATTTTTATCCTATATGAGACACTTTTATCTGTGGTTGTTTTTATAGATTATTCATTTGTAAGTGCAAATTATGCATTGCTGTCACTGCTTTACTTTAGAAGTCATTTATCACCGCAGTGTAGTTTCATTATTGTCCTCTGTTATTGCTGTTAAACAGTAATAAACACTTTTATCAGCATAATTATTATTTTTGGACCGCTAATAAGTGCAGTGAAATATTGGGAAAATTAACACGTACTAAATTCACTGTTTGATCCTGTAAAGTTAACTAACTAAAGTTCTTTGTGTTCATTTGGAGAATTGCTGCTTAAACCAGAAATAATCCTGACCAAATGTAACATCTCAGGGTTCCCGCGGGGTCTTAAAAAGTCTTAAAAGCATTGAATTTATGAATTTGGAAATAATACCTTAAAAAGACTTGAAAAAGTCTTGAATTTTGATATCTGGGTCTTAAAATTTGTGCAGTAACTTCTCCGTATCACATTCTCCTCAAACGTTTCATTTGTCAACCAGGCTACTATTATTTTGAAAAGCCTAAATAACGTAGCCTAAATGAAGAGTGGCGGAACCAATCATTGAGAACGCAACGCTGCCTCTACCGCTCCGCCCCGGGTCCGATCACATTGCTACAGCACTGACACAGACCACAGCAACAAGCCAAGCAGAAGCGTGAAAAATCAAGGCAAATCTCAGCAGAAAACAAGAAAGTTTAACTTACGCCGTTATGTTGTTTTTTTAACATTTGTTTGCGTGTCCTTGCTTCCCATTTCTTGCTGGGATTATGGGGAAATGTAAATGTAATGAAGCGTGGCGCGAGAAATAATCATTTTGTCACTGGTTAAAACCAGTGGACAATAATGTATACGAGGCTTTTTGCACAGTGTGCAAAAAGAGGATTCAGCTTGGTACCATGGGCTTGAAGGCTTTAGTCTCACGCCAAGTCCTCCAAGCAAATGAATAATATCGAAGCGAAGGATCAAACTCCTTCCATCGCCGGGGTGTTTCAACCGGCCAACGCTAGCCAGTTAGCTATTAATGTATCTGAGCTAGCAGATAACGTTAACCAGCCCCTCAAGTTACGACCGTCACCGCAACTAGAGTAGATCTGCGAACAGCTTTTGGGTCCACACCAACCATGAAAGCAGAGGTGTTGTGGTCTCCTAACACAATCACCAAACACCATTCATATAATGGAAACGAGGGTATTTCAGAGTTGTTTAAATGCATGTTTCCCGATTCCGACATCGCTGCCACAATTACTTGTGGTCCCGAAAAAACGGCGTACATAGCCAAGTTTGGTTTAGCTGTGTATATTAAAGAGGAACTGGTGTCCAAGGTAAACAAATCACCGTTCGTTCTTATGTTCGATGAGAGCCTCAACGAAACGACACATTTTTTAGTTGATTTTCATTATTTATAGTTCTCTCTACTCCCCATATTCCCAGCATGGAATAAGTAGTTAGCTAACATAACCAATGTTAAAAAACAACTTAACTGTGTCAGCTAAACTTTTTTGTGGTCTGCTGAAATTTTCTTTGATTTTTCACACCTCTGTTTGGCTTGTTGTCTGTGTCTGTGCTGTGGTGTTGTAGCGTTTACTTCTACTATGCTGCAATGTTTCATCAATGCTTTACACAGTCCACACTTTCATTTGTTTGAGAAATAAATGAACAAATTAAAAAAGAAAAAAAGTTTTTCTTTGCCGGTAGGTCTGTGAAATAGGCCGTGAAATAGGTATTATTTTTTTTATAAATGGTCTTAAAAAGGTCTTAAAAAGACTTAAATTTGACTTGAAGAAACCTGTAGGAACCCTGCATCTACAGATGTGCTGCTGGTGTTGGGTGCTGTTTGTGTTCATGTTTATGTTAAATCAGAACAAAACTGAAACATAAAACTATGTATAAGATATTTTATTGTGATAGGATAAATCCCAGCATTTTGTTTTTGTCTTTTGGAAGAAGACCAAATCAATGCTTTCTAACTTGATGCTAACACCAACTGGTTCCTATTGAAAACGGAAAGTTAACAAAATGCATATACTTTAGCCAACTACAGTAGCCTCCTAACATATGGCGTTTGATGCTAAAATGGTGTGATCTGAGCTTTTTAGATGGTTACATGGTTATATTTTTCACACAGAGACTACACACTTTCACCCTTTGGTTGCAGATTGAGGCGATGATTGTTCTGCGCTCCAGCGGGTGTGTGTTTGTTTTTTTTAGGTTGCGCTCTTCCTGTGTTTAGAATGTGAACAACCTCCTCTTTTTCTGTGAAAAGGCTTGAAATTGTCCACATTTTTCACCTACTCTCTCTGGTCACCAAACACCTTCCACAGCTGCGTTGGATCTTTGGGGCATTGGTAAAGTCTGGTCGACTGCCCCAGTGTTGCTCCATCCTTCTGTCCAGTTCAGAGGACTCGTCAGTATTAATGCATCGGGACATGCAGCTGTGCAGCCAGCCCCTGCCATGTGCAGACAGCCTGCTCCAGCATGTACACGGCTAAACCAATACACCTCCCCAACACACGTACACAAAGAGTGAGGTAGCAAGCAGGTTTGGCCCCTAGAGCGGGGGGTGATATCATATGCTTTTACGCTATATTTGCACAGGAGTTCCCCAGCACCATCTGTCTGTCTGTCTGTCTGTACAGTCTGTCTGTCTGTGTCTTTTTCCCTGTGTGTGTGTGTGTGTGTGTGTGTGTGCAGCAGCTGTATTTACACCTGTATGAGCAGATCCCTGTTGGCAGGCCAGTAGAGGGACACACTAGCTGCTTAACCTATATTCCCTACCCTGCTGTCTTTGTATGCACTGCGTCATGACAAACACCAATAAGTACACATACATTGATGAAACCTTTGCTGTTTTTTACGTGACTGCAGGGATGCCTTAATAGAAAGTGGTGCTCCTTAAGACCACCAGTGAGCTGAAGATGCTGCTGTTTATCATCATAGGCAGTCAGCGGTACACATCAAAGAAAACTTCCACAAGTTCACGCAGAGCTCTCTTGTCTCCTAATTTATTTTTTGTGCTCACCCCCCATACAAGGGGGGAGGTAGAATGGGTTGTTGCTCAGCATCTGCCTGATAACCCTTCAACAGATGAGGCCAGGTCAGGGAGTGGAGGAATGAAGCCAAGCTTCTGCTAGTTTTCCAAGTCTCTTGGGATTCTTGAACAAGAAGCGGTATCCTAGCTCTGACCCGGGCTCTTGTTTGCTGTCAGCCAAATTTGGCTGAGTTCGACTCAGAGGAATATTGACAAGAAGTTCCTCTTGTCCCTATGCTCGCCAGAATTCTATAACGTTACATGGGACTTGTCAAAAATGCCTGTGGGGGTCAAATTTGGGATTTGCAGGCAGACAAAGTGATGCACACTTATCCCATCTTAACACCGTCTGACTTTAACACAGACAAATGAAAATCCAAATGTAGAGATTTTCACACGCAAAATAAAACACCACCATTGACCAAATCCCACTGTTAATATTTCCAAGCAAATGCAGATCAAGTCCAGGCGGGGCAACAAGAAAGACAACAGCAACAGAACAAATGAGACCCTGTGACCTGTCACAGATGTGCACTCGGCTTACAGTAATACGTGTGTAAGAGCAGCACAGTGCTGAGCCATTGTCATGTAGAGCCTCACAGAGACCGGAGCTATAAAGCCGCTTTAAGAATGCAATGCCCAGCACCACGAGGCAGCGAGGCTAAATCATTTGCACAAATCTCCTCACTTCCCTCCCTTTTTAATGGTCCAGGCGGAGCTGCTATTAGGGCCATTGGGTTAGGAGATGAATGTGTGAACGATTATTCTCTGGGAGTGGGGTCATCACCCATGCAGGTCGATTACACTCACTCGTCCTCTTTTTCTTTGCCTCCACTCAGTTACACACCCACTCCACTGTCTTACAGTCGTTTTTCTCTGCTCACCCAACAAGTGTCTTACTGGTGACCTGTGTGGGATTCTTTTTCATCAAATCAGGTCAGGTAATGCGTCACATACTGTAACTGCTCTGTCTTTTTCTACGCCGGCATCTAAACTGTTTACTGCCAGCTCAACATGGTGGACAGTTTTCCCAGAGTGGCCCTGTGCCTTTGTTGTAATCAAAGTGGTGTGCAATTTGGACATATTGGTTTGTAATGCTAAAGTATAGGTTTTGACTTTTTTCAAGTCCTTCCTAAATCAATACAGATGCTCCCATTTCTCCATGAGAGTAGCATTTCATCACAGTATCACACACTATTCCTGCTCTCCATACTTGCCTTGAAGTTTATATCGTTTGTCTGTTTTTGCATCAGAGTAGGGCTGACATCGAAATGTTACCAATGGCACTTTTAGGGGTTACACTGTTGAATTTTGGGGATGCTCAAATTTCTATCTTAAGCTTATTTCTCTTGTAAATTGTTTGTCCATACTGCATTTAGGTCAAGCAGAGAAGATGCTGCTGCTGACAGTGTTCAGAAAAGCAGAAGTGTGCCTTCTGTTGTCACGACTCATGTGCAGAATGGAAGGGTCAGGGTAACTGTTCACAGAGGAAACGTTTGACAGTGACATATTGCTGTGGTTCATCAACTTTCGCCTCACAGTTAGCATGTCTACATTGCAAACAGGTTTTTAAAAACAATGCAACAATATCAGGTATGTTCTTTTTGTAAATGTGTTGTAGTATATCTAGGGTTTTGGGGGGAAAACCCAAATTCTATTTGACCTTTGCTACACCCACGTAGATCCCACCCCACCCTTCATCACTCTCCCATTGGTATCTATCCATTTACTCAGCTGGAGGCCAAAAAATGGGGGCTCAGCAGGTTGAATAGGCTCAGCGGAGGGTAACTGGTAGAGGCCGAGCAACCCCCCTCTGCAGCTCTTTGATAAGTGGTAGTTTACCCGGGGCCTCCATTACACCAACCAGTGTGTTCATTTGTCAACTTGCTCTCTAGGAGTAAGACATTCCGGGGCAAATTGTTGCTCCCTGTCTCCCGGAGGAACATTTTTCTACATATCCACGTACCAAGACTAATTGGATGCTCTGTGCTATCGTTGGGAGGGCCCAGGCGGATGCGGTGAGAGCGATAAAATAAAGAAGTGCTGCAGAGTGCTTTGGTTGGCTGGGGATTCTGTTTTTCATGACTGGGGGAGGTTGGCTTGCAGGGACAGAGTTCAGTCTCATTGGACCTTTATTGCTGTGGGGAAAAGGCTTATTTACTGTAAACTGTTTACGGAGCTCTGTCACTATCTCTGGACGTGCAGAATAAACACAGGAACACACTCCCACTCCTAATGTCTTGTAAACACTAGAAACACGCACAGACTGACAGATAGACAGAAATGAACCCTGAAAAAGACACTACACTCTGGATGACTCTTGGACACACTTATATACACAGACAAACTGCATACTTGTTAACATAATCACAGTGGATACACATTTGCCCACACCCAAGCTTCCAAACAGCCATGCACATTCAATGTACAATGCTCGGCCATAAATACACATTTGCACTAAAAAAAGAAGCTGCATGCAAACACACAACTTCTTTTCTTAACAATGCCTGAGTTCTGTTAGTTTTACGGGTGTCTCCAGTTGTTATACAAATTGGATAAACTCTTCATACTCATTCTCAGTCTCAACAGTCAGCTGTTTCCCATCATTTTTTCTGGCTGCATTTACATGGTAGGTTCAGACCTACATGCGTACATATGTCTGCACATCAACCCAATTCCTTTAAAGTTCAGGGAGGAAATAACATGACAGATGTCAGAGGAGGGGGAAAAAACAAAAAAACAAAAATCTTAGTCTGTGGACATGCTACGTCTGCCAAGAATATGGTATCACACTTTACAAAGCAGCTTGAGGAGATGAATCATCAAGCTATCCCACAGGTTTTCAAATCCATCTTGGCACGCAGACGTTCAGTTTCCTGCCTCAAATGTGCTGTGCACTTAAACAGACTCGTCAAAAAGTATGTTATGTGAAAAGTGTGTTTGGTCAAGTGCGCGAGTTTAATAATAGTTTTTCCGTCTATCTCTGTATCCCCATGCTCTTCTCCCTTCCCCACGCCCCTCTCATGAAGACCCTACCTCTTTGGGGCGGGATGTTTTGCCATTAAAACTCCATGGTGAGTTTTGCCTCTCCCCTCCTCGGCTCCCTCAACAGCATGCAACTGTACACTCCACCACAGTCCACCTCCTCCTTTACTTCCTGTGTGTCTACATGTGTATTTTTCAGCACATTCTGCTTTTTTTTTTTTTTTTGTCATTGTTTCGTATGTTGTTTGATTCAGCATAATATGTTTTAGCCTCCATGTGTATGTGTGTTAGTATGTTGCATGCTGCATATGGTTTCACATTTTGAGTAATGCGTGATCATTTTTTGATTGAGTCATTGGTGTTACTTTAGGGGTAATGTCTTAGTACTTCTGGACTGGTTGCTGTGTGGTTTCTGAGGCAGTCACTTTAAAATCACACTCTTGTCCTCTTGTCTCTGTCTTTCTGAGGGTTCAGACCCTCCACAATGTTTTTCCAAGAATTATGCCTGTATGTGAAACGCATGTTGGTCAGATTTTTTCTGAGCCCAGTTTGGCTACATTTTTTCCATTGGGTGTGTATTTACTGACAGCAATTCTGCCTCGTCATATATTATTCTGAACCATGTCTTGTGAGGTTATAGTGACAGGAGTGGACCTTCTTTCATTCGATTTTCTTTAATTCAACAATGAAGGAGAAACAAGAAGGTGGACAGAAAGATGGGTATTGTTTTTTTTTTTTTCACAAAGAACTAAAGATAACCTAAACTTTAGAATTGGATTTTGGATTTTAGAATTGTTTACCTTGCAGCAAACAGTATGAAGTTCATGTTTCATAGGTTGTGTCTTTATTGTAAGTGCCCAAACATCCGAGTTAGCGTTTTAAATGGCTCAGAGGATTCTTCAGTATAATCACTTATTTACTTTTTGCTAAACCTAATTTAAACCCCTAATTTAGATTTTTAACAAACTCCTTGCTAAGGTGAAGTAAGTTTTAAAATACTTCAAAACCCTGCTCCCTTTGTGTTAATTACCATGTTTTTTATTCTTTCTTACCTCTTATGCCTCACACTGAGTCGACTGCACCTTCAATTTAGTTACTTTTTCGTGAAAAAGTGACAATAACCTTAAAGATTTATCTCATCTGACCTTACCACCCCTCTCAAGTTGTTTTCCTATAATTATGTTGCTGACACTTAGAAAAAAAGAAAACAGATGAGCCAAGCTGTAGACACAAGATAGAAGATGGTAACTTTATCTTTCTTTTTCAAAGGCATTATAGGAAAAGTAAAAAAAAAAATAGGGACAGGTGTTTGAAAGAAGTATCTGACTGAAAAAATAATCTGGACAAAAGTCAAATTTGTTCAGGGTTAATATTCAGAAAATTAAAGGGGAAGTTCGTTTTTTTTAAACCTGGACCTTATCTCTGGCATAAAATGCGTTCATGTTCTCACCAATAACAGTTTGGTGAAAGTTGGCGTCCTTCGGAAGATATTTAGATAAATTATTGGTGAAATAAAGACGGGTAATGCCTTATTCAGAGGCTGTATTGTCTCTGCCCTGTTCTCTCCCGTTATATGGAGATACGCCGATCTCCAGTGATCTAAATATCATCTTCTCCTTTAATTTTCTGAATATTAACCCTGAACAAATTCTACTTTTGTCCAAACTTCTCCTTTAATAACTCATATTGTTGATTGCTTTTTAAATCCTGGCACTGATAATCAAGTGTTGGAGGCCATCACATCTTCCTGTTAAGGAGATTTCATTATTTTACTCTGCAGTGGGCTGAAGCCAAGTCTTATGTCAACACTTCCTCGTGAAATCTGATGCTTCCAAGCTTTTAAAAGAAGCCCCATTATGACAGAGTCACTTATGGAGAGATGATTGAGTGGCTCAGAGTGGTGAACTTTTCTCTTCCTGGCTCGCTACTTTTCAGCTCCCTGTTGACTCCATTCACTTTAGAAAATAAATAGCAAATCTTGAGTTTCATCTTTTGTTGTGGGCAGTCACCCATACTTTTTCTTTTGTCTTCATCCACGTCCTGCTTGATATAGGCCCTTATTTGTTAATGAGCATATACATTTTAAATGTACGCATCATTATGATTGGAATCGTGATCCTTTGAATCCCTGTCTAATGCTCAAATTTGAGCTTGTTAAATCTATATTGTTTATCTAATAGTGTCTGCCTTGAGATGTGAATTATGGGAATCAGTGTGCTGTTTCTTTTCTTTTTGCATATGCCATTTAGGATTTTTTCTGAAATTATGAAAACAGAAGTCTCCAGGGCACATTCTATGTGGTAGAAGGAAGAGAAACAGGTGAAAGAAAAGTCCTCGTTACTTTTCCAACAGGAATATTCACTGCACTTCTCCAGCGGTTGTCATTAGAGCTGTGTGTTCGGCAGAGTCTCAACTGCCTCTTTTCCAGGACATGTAATAAAATAATAAATGTGACGTTGAAGGATGTGTCCTCCAGATGACTGCCTCCTCTCCTTCTTTCTCTCCTTGTCTCTCTTTTCCTTTCTGAACATAGTGCTAATGCCATCTTCTTTTTTGGGTAGGATTAAACCACAGCCCAGAAACAGTGCAGCCGCACAGCTCTTTGTTACGGGACAGTTAACTAAAGCGAGCTCTACAATATTTGTTTACTGTGAGGGCTCTGAAAATAAATGGAAGCTGCCACTGCCCCCCATCCCAGAGGCGCCTCACGTTAGCTCTGAACGTAGTAATGCAACAGGACTTTGATGGTTGATGTCGCAGATTGAATTATGCCCTTGAGGAAAAGCTATTAGCTCAGTCGAGAGTCCTCATTTGTTAAATTAAAAGTGGAAATGACATGTGAGTAGTCTTTTCAGTGAATTAAAGTTGCAAAGAAAATAGATTACACTCCCTCCTAGTGGTACAAAAGAAAATCTGGTGGAGAGGATAAAGCTTTCTTGAGAGATGCCCATCTCCTCCTGCTGCTTATTCACTCTGAGTCCATTTTTGTTTTCTAATTTATTGATATTGGGCTACATGGTTGGTAGCTTGGTGCTGTTAGCTTGCCCATTACCGTACTCGTGGTCCTCTATGTAAACCGTTTGCCACCCACATTGAGATCTCATCCCAGATTCGTCTGCTGTGTCACAAGGGCAGGACCCTCAACACTTTTAAGTCACTTCAAGTGAGATCAAGAAGACAAAGCCTTCATTTAAAAAGCAGACGAATACATTTTAGTGGTCACTGTTCCCAGAAGAGACGGGAGCCAAGCTGGGATCTCTGGTCCTGTTGGCAGACTTGGTGCTTGCTGAGGCCTATTCAAAGAAACTCAAACCCAGCCCATCAGCTATGAAACCACAGTGTGGAGCCAGTGTTGTAATGTGCTGATAGGGCTTTACGTGTATATAAATGGTATGTGTGATGACTTCTGTGAATGCAGTGTGTGGTTGCATCTTTGCAGGCTTTTGTGAATTGCTCCAAACATTCCTGTATTAAAGTAAAGATCTTGTGTTCAACAGTTTGACACATTAGATTGAAACTATCTTGTCCTGTAAATAGTGTGAGCTTGTGTACGGCGTATTCCTCAAGCTTGAGTTTCAGCCTCTCAACACCAGTGCAAGCTTGCTCTCAAATTGGCTGGTGTACCGTGGGTTGTTGAAACCAGGAACAGGGACAGAGGCAGGATTGACACAAGAGCATGTTTTCTGCAATTGAAACACTTCATTTTAAATAAGAACTTCCACTTCGCTGAATTTGTATACAAAGTCTGAAATATTTCATCTTTTTCTGGGGCAATAATCAGAAGTTACATGTCGTCTAGTGATGTGCAAAATCCCAGGTTTTCCTTATTCCTCAGCCAGTTTCACTGTAATCAATCAAACAATATGATTGTTTAAATTGCATATCACACATGCTATACGTCTATTTTAGTTTCTCTCTTATTGTATTTTGACGTTACTTTCCACATGTCCTGGATTGTTGGATTGAAAGACAGAAAAACAGGGTCATGCCTAGAAAAAAAAAAGGAAAAACTGCCTCATAGTTAGTGGATGGTTAGCTGGGCTTCTTTGGTAAATAGTTTGTCCTCTGGATGCACTGATGGACAAATGGGTCTGAGGAAGAGTGTGGAGAAAAGGGCCACCTGCAGTGGGCCAGTGCAATATTCCAAGTGTCATCCTTTCACAGGATTACTGTGCAGATTTTATTTCGCAGTCTTTTCCTATTCTCCTCAGAAATCCTAAATATAAACCCAAAAATTTGGACAGAGACCTTTTTCATGACTCCCCTCACCACTTCCCTTTTCCAGATCGCTCTTTCACACAGTGTTGGGCAAACAAAGACATCAACATCTCTGAGCAGTAATTTATGAGGCGCTGACAGCCTGAAGGGAGGCAACAGAAAGACTTTTACCAGCCAAAGGTCTCTCAGCACCTCGTATTGTGAAAGTTTCTTCAACTAGTCGACACACTTTATGCCCCCACAAGCAAAAGTGTTGCATTGAAGTTTTTCACCATGTGTTTTATTAAGTTTTGTATTTTCATCAACCAACTTCATCACAAGGTTTACGTGCTAATCTTTGTCTTCGTTGGACTGGAAAGTAAGAGCATTAGATTGTTGTTCCAGCACCACCTGCATGTGAAGTGTTAAATCGGCTAATTTGGGTTTCTTTTTGTGCAACCGTCCACTGTATGTGTTTAAAATGTTATAGCATCATCTATCAAACTATGTCAAAATGTAAAGAAATGATGCAATATTAGCATTTTGTGTTTATATTTCATACAGATTAAATATATTACATTAGATTCAGTTTATGGACGCAAATCCACAAGTGTTAGATTTTGATGTCTTTATTTATTATTTATCACATTTTATTTATCATTTATTTAGTTTTTTAAACATTTTTAATCTAAGTAAGTATCCTTTGAACAATGCAAGATTTCTTGTTGAAGATGCATACAAACATTCAGTTTTTAACATTATGGCTCTTTTTTTATTTAGTTCTGGTGTGTAACATTTTGGGTGAATTGTCAGAAGAAATGCAGTAATTTCAAAATGTTGTTTTTTATTAAAAGTAGAATCCCATTACAGTAAATCGTATAAACTTAGAAGAGTTCCTTGTCCCTTTGCCATGTTACTGCAGTAGCCCAGAAGGGACAAACCAAGCAGGTTTGTCATACCATAGTTTTTGCCACACGCTTGTATGGGTGAGGTGAGGATATTCATTTGGTTGCAATCTTTGTTTTTTTTCTACTGTCACCACATTCCGAACAATGAACATGTACTTTTTGTATCTTGAACTCACTCACTTCTTATTATGCAGCCATGTCTTCCACTGTTTGTTCTATTAACAAAATTAGATAAATAAATACATCCCTAATTCCAAAAAAGTTGGAGCGCTGTGTAGAAAGTAAATTAAAAACAAACTACAATGATTTGCATTCTCATAAACATAAAAACATATCAAATGTTGAAAGTGAGACATTTGAATACATTTTGAAAATATGAAGTTAAATTTGATGGCAACAACACATCTAAAAATGTTTGGACAGGTTCTTTGGGACTTTTGGGAGAGGAAGTTTGTCTAAAAGATTGGAGCTGCTCAACAGTCCTGGGTACGCTTTGCTGTATTTTTCATTTCATGATGCACCAAAATGTTGGTGAGAGGTATTGACTGTAGGCAGGCCAGGCCAGCTACTTAGTAGCTATGCTGTTGTAATAGATGCAGTATGAGGTTTAGCATTTCGCAGAGTGATTTCCTGAAGGCCATGATTTCCATGACAGAATCATGCCTATTTGAAGATCTGTTTTGAGGATCTTAGACTTCCAATACTAATTTTAAGCATTAAGTATTTTGTACCATTTAGTTTTTCAGCTTTTTTGGGCCCTTGCCCCAACTTTTTTGAGATGTGCTGCCTCCATCAAAGATGAGCAAGTATTTTTCATGAAATAATCAAATGTCTTAATTTCAGCATTTTCTGTTTTCTATGTTCTATACTTTTTCAAATGTTTGAGATTAGTCAATTATTACGTTTTGTTTTTATATTCATATATGAATTGAGTGTGTGTGTGTGTGTGTGTGTGTGTGTGTGTGTTTTATATTTTTCAAACTGAAAATACAGAGTATCATATTGTTGATTACTCTGTATCCATACCTCAATCTTTTTTCTCTTCATCTGACTGTAGACATAAGTGAATGTGGGCTGGTTTCCAAAGGTAAAGGTTAAGTAGCCAGTGTATGACATAACTATGGGTCCTCAAGCACTTAGCCCACCTTGTGTGATCAGCTACAACCGAATTTTACTGTCCAGGTTGGTTATATAGCTGTACAATAATTCCAGGTCTTGCTACTTTTCTCTGATTGCAACCATATGGGCACCATAGCAGCTGAAGACCCTCGTCTGTCTGCTACCTCTGTAACGGTCCTGACATGCTAAATGATACAATAAATGCCGATGAATTCCCTTCAAAGTGAGACACAAAGAGTAGGCAGTTTGGACAGTGTTGTTATGTGGTGCATTTTCATTAACTGATAGCCATTGTATTAATTAGTTAAAGTACCCTTACATTGCTTTAAACTATAAGGCCCTACCATTTACCAGACCATATATACCACTGACCGGTTGCAAATTCCTGAGGGGAAATGCATCCTGGGTAAAGACGAAGAATACATACTACCCTGTTTGAACAGGTTATATGTTAATATGATCTAATATGTTGCTGCTATTTTATTTTGATAAGATGAAGATGTTTACAGTTTACAGTTGTTTACACATTTTCCATTGGCAGTCATTTCAGTGTCCCCCGCTCCCTGCATGCAAAACAGTCTTGTAAGTGTTTTTTGTAACTCCCATTTCCTTGTCGACAATTTGATATATTGTATAAAACTGATCAAAATGATTGCTTTCACTGAATCTAAGAGTTCAAGTCTGAGTGTCATGAAATGATCCAATGAATATCTACTTTATACATGAAAACTCTGATGAGTAGGTCTCTGTTTTAAAGGCAAAATGATCCCATTCTGTTACAGAAAACTATATGTTTTGGAGCTACTTGTTCTGTTGGGGGGATGAAATTGGTTGAAGGACAGATATTCAGAAGTCTTATTTAGTTAGAGGGAGCGAATGTCTAACTTTGTAAACTTGCTCTTAGCTCTGATAAAAAGCTACTTTTCCATAAACCTTTTGGTTTGCAGACTTTCTCATTTGGTTCCAGTACATATGCTATTCAATCAAAATTCATTTCAGTTTGGCATGTTGAAGGGACACCAAAGCCAGGTTGCACCACTTGGACTCCACTCACAGCATTCTATCTTTGTTTTCATTTTGAACATGACTAAACTTTGTACTTTTTTTCCTCTCCTGAAGCAAAGCTAAGCCGCCACCGCAGATCTCCCCGAGCAAGTCCAGTGGAGGAGAGTTCTGTGTGGCTACCATCTTTGCCTCATCTCGCTCCTGGTTCATCACTAACCCCAACATGAAAAGAGACAAAGGTTAGGCTCTGCTCACAGGTGCTCTTTACATGTTTACCCAGTAGCCTGGCACAGTAGATGGAAGGAAGTCTCCCTTATAACTCAAAACAAAGATTGGCCCTTTACCTGTCATTTTTTTTTAACCATTGCATTGTTTCTCATCCTCCTCACAGATCAGTCACGGCAGTCAGTTGTTGATTCACTGTACATAATCAGTTGCTACGGTAACTTGGTGGAGCATGTCCTGGAGCCTCGGCCAATTAGCACTGCACAAAAGATTAGCGATGATACACCTTTGGAGCTCAGCACCTCTCCAAGGGCCTGCTGGATTCTAGCCAGGTAATATTGTGTTGAACTGTATAGCTTCAACGTGTCTTGAGTACTGTCGGTCTTACGGATTGTTTTTCGTCTCCTGGACAAGGACTCCACAGTGGAATGAGTTACAGCCGCCCTTCAACTCCAACCATCCCCTCGTCTTGGCCTCAGATCTGGTGCAGTACTATCAGTGTCTCCTTGCTGGTAAGTACACAAACTTACCAAATAGCATGTAAATCAACAAATCATGGCTAATTCACTAAAAAAAGAATAAGAAAAAATGCATTTGTTTCAAGTTTCAACTCATTACAATCCAGATACAGAAGGAAACTATATAAATATGTAGCAGCGCTGGGGTGTTGGATCGGGCTTTTAGAACCTATGTGACTCTGGCTTTGTTTTAATTAGTCCTTATACTTCTCATAATGCTGTTCAAACAGTGTATTTGAACTGTATATAAAAAAGCCCCTTGATCTTATATATTTCCTTATTGTAATAGCAAAATGATGAAGATTAGGAAAAAAATCAAAACATTGCAGACAGCATTGCTCATGCAAAAGCACAACTTGAAGATGAGAACAAGAAAACAATGGAAAACATGTTCATGCTGCTCCATTTATTGTAATTATATGAAATATTAATATCAATAAAAGGGAGTTTAGATATGAATCGACTGAAGTATTGAATCATTGAAGTATTGAATCACTGAAGTATTGAATCACTGAAGTATTGAATCACTGAAGTCTTGAATCACTGAAGTATTGCCTGGACTTGGCTGTGTGTTTTGGTTCACACAAACCTGTATGTTTTCTCTACGTACTGTGTGCACCATTAGTCGGGGGGTGACCCCTTTTTGTGACTGACTTCCCATGTTGACTTTGTTGAAAGCAGGTCGCCAGCCTCTTATTGGTGTCACGTGCTGAGAAGGGGCCTTTCTCGTCAGCATCCAGAGGCTTAGGAGAATTAAATTTGTACAATTTCTACCATTTCAAATCATATCTTTTTCGGTTTTGAGTTCCAGCCTTTGGCAACCACTCCACTAGCCTGCTTCAGGACATGCCAGCGTAACGCTGTGGGATGCCGCATTCAGACCAATTAGCTGACACCCTAAACTCCCTCTAATTCAATAACAAGTACAGAGCAGTGAGCACTGTAGGTTGCTGTCTCAGAGGCCATTTTGTAAAAGTGCAGTGTGCACATGGATGGCCACACATAGAATCAATCCACCCCCGTGGAATAGGATGGCGTTTTGAGCTCATTCCATAATTATAAACATACAAAATGTGAAATGAATTCTTGTGGGTGCTTCAGGCCAAGTGGTAGCAGTGTTTACAGTAATCTCTCATCTCATCTCCATTGACTTCTGCAGTGCTTCAGGTCTAACTGGTAGGATATTTTCCCAAATTAGTGCTAATGGTCTCTCCTAGTGTCAGAGCAATGAGAACGCGTTGGACTGACGGGCTCGGGCGTCAGCTTCTTCCACCATTCTCTGCCAGCATGGGCAATGGAGCTGCCTGCATAATGAGAAAGATGCATTGCATTAACATTTGCATCCAATTAACAATAGTCAGATAACACCACATTGGTTTCTTATTCCTTTAACCAACCAAGTGTGAAGCAATGCAAGGTCAAAAAGCTTGAAACATAATTGTTCAACCCCCTATACACTGCTTGTGCTCTTGCCATTTGCCCTTTGGGTCAGCATCCTGTACACCAATACCAACAGCAGAGCTTCTCTTCTGTGCCACCTCTATTTCTGGGCTTTGCACCCAGACAGAGACTCAACATTTTGTTTCTCCGTGCCCCTTGCCAGCCCTTTCCTCCAGGGCTTGGCAGCACAGTCAAGAAGTGATGTAGGATAAAGAATCAATTTGACCTTAGGATGAATTACTGCACAGCCGTAAGTTCCATGTTCAAGTGCCTCCTGCTAAGAATGCAGATGAAGACACGGAAAAGCAACAGAAAAGACACAATTCTGACTCACTAATCAAATTGTGCTGTCAGAGACGATGTTACATTGCCAAACTATCAGCACAAGAGAAAACAAGTGACAAATCAGAAAAAAAGATGAAAGATTTCAGTTGGATTAGAAGTACTAGAAGAGTCAATGTATCCACGAATTTCCCCTTAAGATAATTGCCGTGGAGTCGAACCATCTCAATAAAGTTGGTGCAAAACATAGAAGTGCGTACATTTGATTGATAGGCAATGGTCTCTGGTCTCGTGGCTCTATATTGGATGACCCAGACTGATTAAAAATGCAGTTTGCAAAGAAAGGAATAGGAAAGGGAAAGGAAGGGCCAGGGTCAGGCCAGACCGGAGCCTCCAGGATGGGAAGATAAAAGGCAGCGGTGGCGCCACTTCATGGTCACAATCTCCACCTGTCCATCTGCGGCAGCTACTGGCAGCACTCAGCCCTGGAGAGGGTGGAGAGACACAGCACATCTTAGGAGAGATAAGGAAGAGAGACTCACATTATACAGTATATTCACAAATAGAAGATATGCTGTGCTAAAATGTGGCAGTCTGAAGGCAGGGTTTTTGTATTAGGGGAATCCTTCATTGCTGAGGTTGAATGTATGTATCCTCAGAAGTGCTTATTACTCTTTTTTCTTTTTCTCTGACCAAAGGTATCAGAATTACTTAAAAGCAGAATAAATTAATGAAGATATACGTAAAATGTTCCTACCTCGTTTGCTATGTTGAAGAATGTTTTTCTTTTATCTCCAATGATTAGTCTTTTTCAGATATTATTTTTTTGGATAGATATTTATCTCACCATCCACAGCATATTTTCCGCTCTCTTTCCCCCTGACTGCAAAGTTGCTCGTAAGCAAACTAACCAGTTAATAATTTCCTCCAGCACTTCTGGCAGGCAGTTTGGAGCCTGGTGATAGTGGCAGCAACAGAGGTTATACATTTTGGCCCTAACCGTGCCCTCCCTAACTTTCATATATTGTGCTAATTGTGGAGACTGATTGACTGCCTGGCTGTGCTTGGCAACTCTCCTGGGACTTTGAGGCCTATGACAGGCCAGCCACATTTGCCTCGTCAATAGATCTAATTGCTCTGAGAAAGGGGCCAGTGAAGGCTTTGGAACATCAGGCGTTTGGTAAAGAGAAACCATGGCGCCATTACTGGGTCAGTAATCAAAGAGAGAGAGAGAAAGGATGAGGTAAGTGTAGCGCTGGCTGAATGAAGGAACTGTCAGTCAAATACGTCTTGAATGATATATAATGATTAACCTATCCTATTCTGTAAGTACGCCAGCACCTATCTGCCAGAGGAGCACTGAAAGGAGGAAAGTGAGAAGAGACAGGTTGAACAGTTAGGAGGGAGTCCAGCAAATGATGTGTAGCGTCCAAGTATGGCTGTTCAAACTGGAAAGAGCTGAGCTAAAAGATATCAAACTTTAAAAAATACTCGTGAAACAGATCAAGGTAAACAATTAAGATGACCTAGACAAGACAGCTGTCCTCTGTTCACTGTGCAGCCAGATCCATCAGATTGTTAGCTCCTTATCTTTCCCTGGAGATCAGCCTGCCTGGGCCCTGGCCCCCTGTCCCCAGGAGGTCGGGCTACATCAATACCTAGGCAGCCTTTGTACTTGTTCTGACTCCTTGCTTCGCTGCTCTGGCTAACAGGCCACTGACTATTGGCCTTTGGCGTAGCAAGACACCACCTCTCCACTGTCAATAAAGACAGTGTCACAGAAATCTCTATTCATCGGCCGTGTAGAAGAGGTTGTTTCTGCTTATGTGGGCACGTGAGCACATGATCCAGTCACCAGAAACAGGAAGGATGTAAGCAACGAGGTACTTTCTTTCAAGATATGGCTCGAAATGCTCTTTTCTAAATGTCAACTGAAGTTCAACTATCATAACTCAATAAGCTTGGGAGTCATGACTACTAACTAACGATGATGTCATGTGAAATTTAAAGTTACTTTTTGTCTTTGTGTTTTCTCTGTACTTTGGGTGAATTTGAAAAAGTTGCCTCATTAATTTGAATAGCATTTTTACAATTATAAATTATAAATACAGTTAAAAATGATCAGTAAAAAACTAATCTGAGCTCAACCTAGTTGGCAGCTCGTTCATGCTCGAACTATTTTCTTAGCGGTGGCGGAGTAATATCAACGAACATCCAGTACAAAATGTCAAATAAAACACGACAGAAGCAACTTTTCGCAACGAAATTTGATATGGATTACCAGTGCACACCAGTAACCACTCTGGTGAGTTGATGATTTTGAAAACAGACGTTTATGGTGCTTTAACGGACCTTTTTTGACATGCATATGACTTGCCATCCGGAGACAGCAGTAAAATTCAAAAAAGCAGTGAGGGGGGTTCTAAAACATTGCAGACGACTCATAAAAGAAGCTTAATGTTGAAAATACCGCAGTTCTCCTTTAAGTTTGCAGAGAGATAAAGAGTTAAATGAATAACTGTACATGTTATTGTCCACAGAGACATGATAGCCTGAGACTGTAATTGTGGATGATTAGTAGTAAACATTAGTAGTGTTGTTGTTCACATTGTTATTGTTAAATTGATGCTCTTCCATTAATCTTTGTTAATTTAGAAATAATTGTAACATAGTCCTTCTTCATTTGTTGGTGTGCCTCTAAATCCATTAATAACACAACACAACCACATTTACTGTACCAGCAGCCAAACATTCAATTTATGCTCTTGAGTTTTGGCATAATATGTTTGAAATTGCAATAATTCAATGCATTGTCTTCTGAGAGCCAGTAAAAACATTATGGAAGCAGAGAGCCATGTTGCGTGTACATAACTCCAGCTGCCGGTGTCAGGCTGGCTCGTGACATGCACACTAACGCACACAAGCACACTGAAGGTTGTATTTTGGCTCGATCCACAGGAATGACCACTAGCTTCCCACAATGGAGCCTCGCTCCTATTCTGGCCTTTGAAAGTCTCTCTTATCCACCCACTGGAAACCTGATCCAGCCAGTCCACCAAATGCTTCAGAACATCAATAATTAATTAGGGAATAGCTATTGGCCCCAAGGGTCATAGAGCAAGAAGAGAGAGAGAGAGAGAGGGAGAGGCATGGAGGAGGAAATCAGGGAGTCGTGATTTTGTTTAATAAGTAACACAACGCCGGCTTTGTTTCTCTCTCTTCCATTTTAAAAGGACACGAGAAACCTTCTCTGACCCTTTCTCTCTCTCTCACTCCGTCTTTCTCTCACACACATTCTGGATGTTGCTCCCTTTCTTCTGTGTGGCATCGGTAGGTCATTAAAGGGTCAGTTCACCCAAATAACAACACATTTACTGTACAAGCAAGTCCTTGCCATGCTGGTAGTTTGGCTTTTAATGGCCCAGGTTTTTAAGTGGATCTCAATTCTTTCTTCTACCTGCCGTCAATTACAGTGAACATAAATTGAATGGAGTTTGTGGTTTAAAAATCTCCAACAAAGTCTGAAAATAGGAAAACCAAAAAGCTTTTCCACATGTCAAAGTCACGTGGAAAAGCTTGGGTAACATAGCTGACCTTCTGAGTGGAGGATGACCAAACTACTCACTGAGCCGCAGCCAGCAGGATTCAACAATGTTCACAAATTAGAGTCCTTCTGCAGTCCTAACGGCTCTTTGAATAATATTCATCACGATGGAACTCTGGAAAGATGCTTGCCATGTCAAACATTCTGCAGATTTCATGGTAGAAATATTTGATTATGTGCAGCTCGATCAAACTTCACCTGGTAAACTATGATTAATAATCTGCCTGTCATTATTATTATTTTCAGCATTATTTCACCATGTCCGCCATTGCTCATTTTAAGGTATTCCAAAGTACTTGAATATATATTTTTTTGACATCATAATAGTTTACTATTGCATTAATAAGCAATCGAATGTTTCTGATAACTGGAATAAATCATGCTATTACATCGGCTGTGGAAGTGTTTGGTGTTGCAGTTTAAGCCTTTTGCCATGACACGTAATCTAAGTTATTAAGCATAAGAAAAATGTAAGATATGTTATATACATTTATATATCCAAATCTGTATTTACACTATCAAAGAACTTGTAAACAAGGGTATTGTGATGAGCATTTCATTTCAGAAGTTGGTTCTAAACATTTTGGTTCTTGTTGAAGTAGTTTAACTGTGTAGATGGCAATGTTTGCTCAGCCCTTTTGGACATATTCTTTTCTGAATTATTGATGCAGCACTCACAAAATTAGAAGCAAGTTTAAGCAACAGCCAGACCTTATCATTCAAAATGGAAATGTGTGAGTATGTTGGGGTGAAGTGTGGATGGGGGATGATGTGACATTCGCTCCAGAGGTGTCAAACACCAGACTACCTTCATGAATGGTGTCTGAACACCTGGCATATGAGTGTGGAAAAAGACAAGAGTGCCTCCTGTACTCCAGATGTGGACTTGACAAGTATATTAGCCATTCCTGTGTTAAACAAACCCCATCCCTGAGGTGGGAGACAGAGAGAGGACTGATTCAACACATTAGGCCTCATTTTCCACGCCTGCTTATTCAAGCCTGCAGAAGCCCCATCTGTCTCTAAGTCTCTCTGTCACTTTCTCTCTCTGTGCCTGTACCACACACAGTTTTTTCTCTCACACTTTTTTTATACCATTGGGTTTTCACACGCATTGGCACGCACTCATATGCCCATCGGAGAACAAGGACAAATTACGCATCTCTTTTTTTTCTTGTCCTTACTTTCTTACCAGTTTTGGATCATTTTACATTATATTAGATTAGATAGAACTTTATTGATCCCTTTGGGAGGTTCCCTCAGGGAAATTTACTATAAAAAATAGTATAAAAACTATACATGCATATATTCATATACCGTATGTACGATAAAGATAGATAATAATAAAATAAAGAAATCCCAGCAAGATCCTTTTTCACCCTTTTTAAAGGTGGGCTCCTAAATACTAGCTTTTGTGTCGTCTGCCATCAAGTTAAAGTTCTTGTTTTTGTGTTCAGCTGGAGTGTTTTGGTATTGAATGTTCCTATGAGTCAAGCTTCAATGACACCAGTACACTAGTACTAAACGTATAACACTTGTAATTTTACTTAGTGTAAATAGCTGCTGCTCTGTTTTCTCCTTTTTTTGTTTTCGTACATTTGTCTGTGAAATTCAAAGATACTTTTTTTGGCTTTAAAACTACAAAGACATTGAAAAACAGCGGGAAATATTGCCCATTGTTCTTGTGTGACATGATATCTTCTGTTTTATCCATCTTTTTTTACCTTTCTTTTTCTCTTCCCTCAGCGATGCCACCAGGAAGTCCAGGGCCAATCACGCGTCACGAGTCATCAGACAGCCTGGCGTCGGACCATAGTGGCCAAGACGATGAGGAGTGGCTCTCTCAGGTAAAATCTCTGACTTAAAAGGCAAGACTGTACTGTACGCCAGATGTGGACTGGACAAGTATGATTGAAAATAATTGCAGCGTGTGTTTTGACGCACGTTGTGTGGCGCCAGTGCGTTCTGTCCTTAAGACAAGCAGGCTTTTTCCAATGTTAATCAATGGGGTGACATCCACTTGCTGGTTCTTCTGGTGTCGGCTTACAGGGTTGCTTTGGACAATTCAGGGCCCTGTCTCACTGAAGTAAGACAACATTTTTCATAGTTTGATTTTTGACATTGAGCTACTTGGTGCATTAATAAAGAAAGAAAGCCACCCAACCAGGAAGTCATTTCACAATAACGGATATTCACATAGTTAAATGTCCGAAGGGATGTTAGTTCCGTGATGAATGAAGCCAATAGTAATTCAAAGTGATTCATGCCCTGCTCTCACACCATTGAGAGATATGCTGTTTATTTTCTACTTAAATCTATGCAAGTGAAAGCCCCTCAGGAGATGGTGAACCCTCTTATGCTAAAGCGTTGTTTTCTGTTTCAGTGTCAAACTCAAATTGATAAACCAGGCTTTAACTGGGACCTGCTGTGCCTTCTAAACAGCACATTTAACAGTAGTTCAAGTTGCTACTCATTAGTTAGTGAAGACCAAAGAATTTGGAAGGTGAATTTTGAGCTAAAGTTCATCAGGTTAAGAGAGGCATTACTGTAAATAAATGGTTGTCCATGTAAGCAGGGTGAACATTAGAGCTACTATTTCTTTAAACATATGCTATATTGTTACATGCTTCCATGAAACTAAAGGGGATCATTTGCATTTTTATGGAAGTATCACATCTGAACAGTGACCTGTTTTATCATTATGTTTTTAAAACTGTTTGAAAGTTAGGGGTTGACAAAGCAAGTCTGGCCATTTTTCTATCCCAAGTGTCAAGAATGCCCTTCAAAAAGTATTAAAAAAAAATCCATTGTTCATTTTATTTTCATTTGGCATATTCAGTGAATTGCTTTCATGCACATCTACTTCTTCTATCTTTTAACTGTTGTATTACTGCTGTCTCCTATCTGATTACAAATGCAATCCAAAATTGTACGACTGTGTTCATTGTATTTCCTGAAGGCATGACAGATCCAGTACACTCACCCTGTTTTTTTCAGCTTGGTTAACCCTCATAGCACTCATCTCTAGTGTCGGCAGGTAACCCACTACATTTGCAGCATCAATAATTCCAGTGCATGCATAATTGATTGGCTAAAATGCAACCCACTTAGCTTGCAGAGGTTCTGGTTCATATCTGCCATGATCGTTTGCCAGGAGCAAAACTATCCATTGCACTAACCTGTATTTTCTGCAGCACACTGTCAAAGTAGTTGTAGTGATGCATTCGTCAGTGGCATGAAATGTACCTGTGCACATTTTTATAACTTGGCCAGTAACTGAGGTGATTTGTAAGTATCTTCTATAGAACCATTTAAACTCTCTGAATTAAGGATAAACAGAGCAAACCAACATGAAACATTTGTGTCAGGATCAGTTATACAGGGCGACCTGTTCCTGTTCCAGTCCTTCCAGAGAATGTGTAGACACCGAGGTGAAGCACTACTCCCTTCATTTCATTATTTCATGTCAGCTGTTTTCATTAGATTATCAGTGGCCATTTCTGCTTTTCTTTTACATTTTGGATTGATTGGCCATCCCCTGATGAAATGTGGTTTGTGACCCCACTGCTTCAGTTCTCTGCCATGCTGAGCCTTTTCTCTGCCTGTCACTCTCAGTTGCTCCGAAACCGGCTGTCAGTGGAGTCCACCACAGGTCCTTGCATATCATCCGTTAGGTCCAATGTGATTGGAGCAGTTGATGAATTGTTAAACAAATACAACTAAGACTTTTTGCAGTCGATAATGCAGCCTTACTACATATTGTGCAAGTGCTTTTTGTCTTGAGCTATCTTTGCGATGGTAAAAGCTAAGGAGATCTGGGCCACATTATTTATTTGTGTTGCTTAAACAGAGACTGTTTGCACTGATTGGCATCATGTGGTAAAAGTGTGAATGAAAGTAGAACTTGAAAAAATGGCTCTCACAGGCATTCTTGTGGAAAAAGCTGGAAGAAGTTCGAAGAAGCCAAAGATGGTGGAATAAATAACAAATAAAAGAATAACTTTTGCCTTTCGATGTGATAGTTTGAAGCATCCCGAGTCTTTTGTGCTGGAAGTGCTCTTTCATAGAGCCCATGGTGTCTGTGCGTGTGTACTAATAAACAACTTTATTTTAGCAGTTGTATGCTTCGGGGTGTCGTTTTGGACAATAAGGGCAAATCTGCTGCAATTTGTCACCTGCTCTGTCCAACAAGTCTGGAAGTGGAAGGACTGATGTTCCACTGGACAATAACATCTGGGCCCTCCATTCTGCTGCTGAGACAGCACAGTGGCAGCTGTTTGGCTCTGCAGTTAGGCGTGACATCGATGGTGTTAACTGGCAAACATGCACACATGCTAAGTGACAATCATGCTGTCTCCTTCTGTGGCCTAATTTGCACAGCTGTGATAGCCTACACATAAATAAAAGTGTACATGCATATAAGGTAGTGTACATATATGTTTGAACACTGACAATTTCAGTGCTTTGCAGAAATATATTCAAGCTAAATCTTGTAAATAGACAGAAAATGCAGGCCATCTACTTTAACTCACAGGTTTTCCTTTAAATATGGGATTTAACAATCAATGCTCTTCTCTTCTCAAGAAAAATGTAATTGGACAGTTTACTCAGAAGATGTCTTTTCATTAAAAGGTGCAAATGTTCTTTCATAATTTATTTTCATTCATGACTTTTTCAACGTTTCCAAAACCAATTAAAATGCCTTGGAGTTGATGGCATCCACAACATGCCATCAGAGGCGAAAGGGGCCAATCCTTCGGCTGCCAAAAGCCAAACAAATCCATCAGAGAGGTGGCATGAACATTAGGAGGGACTGATTTAAAATGTTGGTGCACCCTGAGAGGAGGATGAAAAAACAAACACTGGTGACCTTTGCTAGATAGAAAGTTTTAAACGACCACAAACACAGCAGTGGTGGATGATCACGGTATCCTTGACAAATAAAAGGAAAAAAAGATGAACATTGAGACAAATCTTAAGAATAGAAAGGACAGATTCTACTGTGCAGACACAGGATCAATAACGTGTATTGATTTAATGAATGAGGACAGAGGAACCCAGATGAATTCTGAAGCACCGTATGATACTATCTGCTTGGACTGGGCCAAATGAAAGAAAGTTGATTGGATGGCACTTCACAGTATGAGATATCTAGTGGTGCGAATGAAGAAGAATCCTTTTTCAGCTTTTCCAGTGCATTGAACCAGTTTGACCTGAGTGTAAACTTGCTGGGACTGAATGACCCTTCCCAAAAGAACCAGAACCTTCGCTGGTATAGAGCTGGCCACACTTGCTGATGATCAGCAGATTTCCTGCAGTGGGCTTCTCCTAAGCGTCCTATGGAAGCAGGAAGGATGGACTTTGCTTTTCATACGCTGCTCTTGCTTTTCGCTTCGTGTTTGTCAAACAAATATTGAGAGTGTAATCTTTCATGCCTTTTTTATTCTTCCAAAGTTGTATTTAGCTCATTTTAAGACAAATTATTTTTTATTTTGTCCTCATAGATGAGAGCTTAGTATTGAAAGAGAATTGAATTTTACTTTAGTTTTGGCTTGATTGTATAATAAGACTGTATATCACCCCAAGGCGAATTTAAACAAGAAAGTCAACTCTAACTTGGTCGCCACGTTATTATTTTTACGTTTTGAACTTTTTTTATTTTTGGCTGAGACTTGCATTGTAAAATTTAGTTTAAGACCATTTTCACCCATGTAAGGAGCCCCTCACAAGCTGGAACAAACTTCCAATTAAGAGTGTTTGAGATGTTGGCACCTGGCAGCCACAGTCGGGCCAGACGAGCTGAGTGCTGGGATGATGCGAGACACGGATCACTATGAAGGAAAGATAATGAAAACTGAACAGTGAGATGCCAAGAGGGGTGTTAAGTTCTTCAGGGAGCTGGAAAGTCAGAGTTAGTGTGGGAGAGCAGGGAAAAGTGTAAGTCTAAGGAAGGAGATAGTTCGAACATTTGAAAGCACGAGAAGATGGAGAATGGAAGAGGCAGCAGTTCAATGCTTTTCTTTAGTAACTCATTTTGTAGCTTTCTCCCATCTTTCACATTAATGCCACTCAGTGTCGGCCCCCATGGACCGCCTGCCATACCAGTGTCATCCCAGCAGGCTTCACCTCAGCCTAATTATGGGATGTTGCTGGTGTCATACTTTTGTAAACCTCTTTGGAAGGCTTTCTATTTTACTATCAGCACTCTTAACATACACAAGAGCTTGACAAATTCTAATATCATTGTCATTTGACTTTTTTTTCGATGCCATGTAACTAAAATCTCAATACTTGGGATGAGTATTGCTACGCTGAATATCTTCTTTTTTTCACAAACTGACTGATTAGTTCAAGAGGTCAGGTAGATTTAAAGAGAGTTTTATTATTCATTCTTGTAAATCACTTTGCAGAGGAAATATTTTTCCAACATTTATGGTCTCCATTGGCTTTTCTAATTGCCTAAATTTCCTTTTAGCATCACCGATAGTATATCAACAACTCTGGCTGTGATGGATATTGGAAGTACAGAAAATAAATACAATGCATGTAAAAACACCTTCTAAAACTGCTGATATTCCTATTAGCCTGGGCTCAACATACTAACATGTTAAAATGAGAAGCTCAACAAGGTAAACATCCTGATAAGCATCATCATGTCCTTTCTGATATCAGTTATATACTGTTGTAAAATTAAATGAATTGAAAATACTTTATTCATGCCAAAGGAAAATGATACTGTTGCAGTGATTTTGCACATTTATTTTTTAAGCTTTTATTCTAAACACTTACTGCTGCTGGCAGGAGGGACCTCCTGTATCTTTCTTCTTTCCATCTTAGCTGGATTCAATTCAGTTTTATTTATATAGTGCCAAATCACAACAGATGCCACTTCAAGGCACTTCAAAAATACAATCAAATCCAATTAATTGAATTCCAAATTAGTCCAATTCATGCATACAACAGATTGCATCGAAACTTCGCTTCAATCTAATCTCCCATTCTGAGCATGTGCCGAAGAAGCCTCAAACTGATTACACTCTGTTGTTTCAACATAATGTCATGAAGAGGATGGTCAGTGTTGTTATTTATATGAAGCAACGTGTCTGCAGCATTCTTCTTTTAACAATCAGCTTCAGAGCAGTCTCCAGCACGGAGCCAGTCTTCTTTGTTCAGTTTGATCAGTTTCTTTGAGTCACTGGCTCTGATGCTACTGCCCCAACATATTGGCTGCAAAGCAGATTGCGCTCTCCACCATATACTTATGGAAGATATGCAACATTTTGGTGCAGACAAGGGATTTGGTGTCTAATTTCGGGTTTTACTTGACATTTGCAAAGCTCAATTAGCTGCTCTCGTTAGTAAATGACTCTTCCATTGGCTTAGCAACTCATCATAACAGTCAAAAATATGAGAAGAATCCACTCGAGCGGCACGGCTTCCAAACCAGTGCGGAAAAATCTCTCAAATCAATTATTATCTGGAAAAAGTATTTTGGTATAACTCACAAGAAATACAAAATACTCACAAAACTAGCGGAACTACTGCAACTGTCAGCCAGCTTGACGCAGTGCATCCTTGAACAGAAGTAAAGAATGAGATAAAAGATGCTTTTGTACCTAAATACTGTGACATATTTAAGGTGCTGATGATCCTGTCTTTTCACTAACATTCTCAGGTGGAGATTGTAACCCATACAGGGCCCCATCGGCGCCTGTGGATGGGCCCACAGTTTCAGTTCAAGACCATTCATCCATCGGGCCAGACCACAGTCATCTCCTCATCATCCTCAGTGCTTCAGTCCCAGGGCCCCACTGATGTGCAACAGCCTCTCCTGGACTTTGACACAGACGACCTGGACCTGCACAGCCTAAGGTATTTTAGAACTACCGAGTATTTGGCACTAAAGAACAAAACTCAGCTAACTCAGCATAAACTACATATGGCACCTGCAACTTAATTAACCTAATTTTTAGAATTGAATACAAATCAGGAGCTGGCCACTATAATTTACCACTACAGTTACTGCCTCATGCAAGCAGCATTACACTTTATCACTAAACAAAAAAGGAAGTCTCCCTTTCCGAATCCTTTGGATCAGTATATTACAAAACCAAGAAAACAGAAGTCTGTCAAGCAACTAGAAGGGAGTTGATTGTCAGAAGTATGGATGAAGTATCTGAACACAGGAAGGTTTGAGCAAGAGCAGAGCAAAACAACAAGCAAGCAGGGACAGCTCGATTGCATGGGCAGAGTATTCAGGGGGAACATTGCAATATGTGTGAAAACAAGACCTCATGATCTCCAATTGAAGGACTATTATGCTTCACAATAAATACATGAATATAGATCCAGTGAGAGAGTTGAAGATGGCACTCAGGGCGTATTGTATTGTGCAAGTAATAGTTGGCACTCAATGTGTGTGTGTGCAGAATCCAGCCAGTACGTTCAGAGCCAGTTAGCATGCCTGGCTCATCCCGACTGGTGGCTGATCGCCGAGGACAGTCCAACATCATGGACACCGGATCAGGTAGGATGCTTTCTGTTTTTACACTGTTAAATACCACCACTTCTGCTCTGCCATAAACATGTACTGCTTGTAATTCTCCAGTTTCATTCTCCTCCACCTACTTCAGTTAAGTCAATGCAATGTCTAATGCAATGACTTGGTTGTGTTTCATTTTGTTCCCGTCTGACCCATTGATTGGATCAGCTGAGGCTGTCTGACTCTTTAATGATGCTGTCATTGTGCGCCCCAGTTCTTGCATTTATCCTCAACATTACACCTCACACCCCATCCTGACTGAAACTCAGGCAATACAACGACGAAATTTCACGAGGGCGTCCTGATATGCAGCTTTTGTCGGGAGTGATTCTATTGGTTCAGAAAGTACTCACTTGAAACACCGCCCATGCGGCCTCCCTTCGGTTCAGATCTCTGTGGTACGGGTGTTTGGGGTCATAAACCATTGGGTACTTTTCCACGGTAAAGATCAGCTTCTCCCCGTCCATTATTCCCTGAGTGATGCTAACCTGTTGCTTACTAGCTTGTCAACAGGAAGCAGCGTGTTCATTTCAACCAATAAGAAGTGTTTAGGGGCGGGACGCCGCCGCGAAATGTCGTCCAGATAGAGACAGCGCGAGCGATTTTATAAGGGGTCGGCATGTCGGTCAGGATGAGGTGTTAGGGTTAGGGTTAAACCATCATAGGGTTAGGGTTAGGGTTAAATCATCATAGGGTTAGGGTTAGGGTTAAATCATCATAGGGTTAGGGTTAGGGTTAGATCATCACAAGCTGTGAAGTCGCAGAAGTAGGGATTCAAGTGTTTATTTACCAGCTACTAGTCCTAGGTTGGCTTTTTGTTTTCCTGTGTGACCGGTGAAAGCTAAACGAAAAGACTGACTTTTGGGAAAAAAAGAGTGTTCCACTGGTTTTTTACTTCCTGGAGTTTTGAATGTTATCTTGAATTCCCACTGTTTTCCTTCCTGATGTTACATTTTGTTAGATCATGATTGTCTGAAAAGACCCACAGAGTCTATCATCCATTTGACAGGACTGATTTGGTTCCAGCTGACTTCAATAATATGGCTTTTTAAATCTGGTTATAATGTTTGCCTGATCCAATCACACTCACAAGAGGATTTCCCCCACCAAATACGTCTCTTAGCTTCAAACCATAATGCTTTTAAGTTAAAAACATGTGTATGCACGTGTGTGCATTTGCACGCTTGTGTGCACAGTAATCCTGGTATCTAACTGCCACTGCGGGTGAGGGAATCATCACTTATTGCGTGACATTATATCCTGTTGCCTTGTGTTTGATAAAGGAGATAGAGGAGCGACTGTGGCATCTGGCATTATCTGCCGCTTGTGACAGAGGTTCTCTCATCTGATCTGGCGTCATACTAACACATATCCACTTCTGACTTCTTGACTCAGGTGTCAAAGAAATGTCAGAAATAGGTGTGTCGCAAATACTTTTCCACCTCTAAGAATGTCATTTATTTCTTCTTTTGTCTCTTCATGACCTGTTGTTTCTCTTCCACCTGCATCTGTCTTCTTCCATTTACCAAGCACCATATCTGTGGTTTTTCTGTCTCCAGCCAGTGCCATCTGTGTTTTCAATTTCTTCACTCTCTGGTTTAGAGCAAAGAGAGACAAAAGGACAGAGGCAGGCCGAGGGATGGAGGTGATGCTTATCAGTGTGTGTGCATGTGCGCAGGGACGGTTGTGTGTTGCGTCCTGCCACTGCCATGGCGCCGCCTCTTATCACACACACATCACTTTGGTCTCACCCCTTAAAGAGTATGCCTGTGTGTGGCACATTACCAATCTGCATTGATGGTGATAATCCTTCTGAAAGTCATATTGTGATAAAGCAAACATTTCAGTCCTGTAAGGAATAATACAGTAAAAGGTGAGAACTGACCCCAGGTCGTTGAGTTTAGAACGGAACATTTCTAAGACTAAGATTTCTAAGATTGGCTGCCCCAATCAGATTGATACCACCGTACATTTTCAAAGATGATGGCTACTTTTTTTGTCAACATTGACAGATTTGTTGCCCATAGTTTATTTTTTTATTCAGCACACAACTGCATTTCATATGAATATGAATAATACAGAAACATATATATTTAAAAAAAGACTTCAGACATACTGCACAGACCTTAATATGTTGAAACCAGTGCAACTTTGGCTTATTTCAAGCATTTGATCAACTCGTGTGATATCTGCAACATCAAAGGTTTTATATTTTGAACTGTGCATACACTCATCAGTCTTCCCATCATAGGCTCTACATCCTAAGATGCATTTACAAAACAATACAGTCCAGGTGAGCAGTATCCGCAAAGTCTATGTGCTGTGTGCTGTGTGTTGGTGGCAGACTCTATTCCACTAAAGACATTTCTTTCAGAGCCACGCTGAGTCCATAAAACTGCATCTCTCCCCACAGTGACTCACTTGCAGTTAGTCAGTCTCCCCAGTGTCTGCTCCCATCTTATCTCAGCCCATACACTCTGCTTATCTCTGCCTTCTTGGAGGTGACGGGACGCCGTCTGCATGGGACACACACGCACCCTCTCATTCACAGAGGGTATGTCGTACAGTGCGTCCAGCCGAGACTTCTTGACTCGGCATACCAATCTTTATGAAGCGGACACGTGAGCAATGCATCAGTGTTACTGTGTTACTTTCCACAAGCTGCAATGCACCGGATCAATGCATAGCTGTTATTAATACCTCCTATCTGCAGCCTAAGCCTTGCTGTGGAGTGTGTGTGTGTGTGTGTGTGTGTTTGTGTGTGTGTGTGTGTGTGTGTGTGTGTGTGTGCCTGCGTGTGTACAGAGGCAGCTTCAATCAAAGCTAGACTACACAGTGACATTCTGTAGCCCAGCTGGTCATATCACGAAAGAAAGAAAAGGAGACAGACCTGAAAGAGAGATAACAAAGCAAGACTGAAAGAGTATTTAATCTTCCACGCGTGTGCTTGTGTGTGTGTGTAACCCCCCCACACCTCCTGGAGTTGTGTTTTGACTCTGCAAGGAAAGCCACCCAGCTCCCAAACAGGAAACAACAGCAGCCCTGTCTGTAGCGTCAGGCTTCTTCTTGTTTATGTTGTTGTCATGTTTGGTGCGTGAACGCAGTTCCCATTCATTGTGGAGAAATCTTCTTCTCACTCGTTGTCCCCGTTTGCATATGTGTGTGTGTGATTTATCTGTGATGATGAATCAGTGATAGCAGGTGAGCTGGCATCAGAGCAGAGCAGAGCAGAGCAGAGCAGAGCAGAGCAGGCAGGATGAGATGCAGCAAGCTCACAGAACACAGAAGACTTCAGAAAGCCACCGGACTTTGGCTCTGCTTGTGGGTGTGTGTGTGTGTCTGTGTGTGTGTGTGTGTGAGTGAGCGTTTATGACCAGTAGCAACACAATAAAGATGCCAAATGGCACAATTCTACTGACAACAGTACAACTTTGGCAGGTCATAGAAAGAAAATTTCATTTCAAATGCTTTAATCAAAATGTCTGGAGTAAAAATGGTATCACTTAATACCTAATGTGAGCGTTTTCTGTGTGTCACTTCCATACGTACTGACACGCATGTTTATGCTGAATGTGTGTCAGTCCATTAGCAACATCCTGTAAAGCATTGAGTTAATCAGTGTGGGATCAGCAGCTATCAGCCATTAGCCACATTTTACCCTGCATTATCACAGCTCAGTTACTACATCTATGTGCAGCAGTGGGCACTCTGGGTGTCAGATTCACATCAAAAACAAATGGCGTACGTAAATGTTGCTCCACCTGCACATGTATTGTTCATTACTCCTGTTCATGTCAGGATTCTATCTGAAGCTTTGAGAAAATGGATAATTATCCAGGAAAGATGATAATAATTGTTTTTGTTGATGGCTATTGTTACCATTGTTAGTCAAAAGAGGTTTCCAGTCAGTTGTGGCTTGATGCATTAATAGCTGTCGCCACGTTGAAGACCAAGTCAAAGTTTCTGTGAGAACCACATGGGACTGTGAAGATAAGCATGCTATTACATTCATACTTCATTTAGGTACAGAATTAGCCAAGTTCATGGTGACATAAAAGAGGAACTCGTGTTGGCAGAAAAACTAAAGATGTCCATGGACCCATGTAGACAGATGCAAATGACAAATTTTACACGCAACCTACATGTGGGTCCATGTCAAATAATAATTGGCCCTTAGACCTTTGTTGGCCCTTAGGCCTTTCTATTGAAAAAAAGTATTTTTATTCTTCATTTGTTTGTTTGAAAAAAGTTGATGAAATAATCCAGCATTGTTCTGAGCGATGTCCCACATGTCATCTGTCAGTGACTGAAGTGCTCAGTACCTCGCACTAAACTTTTTATTTTCTTCACTCATCATCTCTCAGTTCAAAATGTTAAGAGGAAAAAGATCAATGAGAAAAAGGTTTGTTGCTGAATTTACACTGAATTCTCTCTATTTAAGTCAACCTTTTCTGATGTGTAACAGGTTCACACCTTTATCCAACAGAGACCTTCTGTGGTTCAGATGATTTCACTTCTATCTACACAAACCAACAGAAGTGAAAATGGTTCTTGCCCACTCTACTCACATATAAATGTTGGTGAGATCATCAGATTTTTAAACCTATATGACAACTCATGCTTGTCATATGGCCTGTAGAATTTTAATATGTGCAAAATTAGAAGTCAGTAAACTAAAACATTGTATGATGTCAGTGTCTGTGTTCTTGTATGCACCTGTTTGCATCACCAACAGTCAACTCTTGTCCTAGTGACTCACCACCTCCTTCCCAACATCAGCACCACCCCAAAGGGAGAAGGGGCTTCCCCCTGTTTCTGTTCTCACACAGGGAGGTAGCAGTTGAAAGAGTTACGACTATGAATGAGCAATTTAAAAAGATATAAGTAAAAGGTTTTTGCAGCTTCCTGACACACACACACACACACACACACACACACACACTTGCACTTCATTTTTCCATCATTCACTCCCTCTTCTCTTCTTTCCTTCATACCTGAGCAGCCATTCAAAGACCAGGCACCTGTGCAGTGGTATTCTTCTCTTTTTCCTTTTTCTGATACACACATACCCCAGTAACCTATACCCCACAATTACCTTCCAGCCTCATAAAGGGCCCTTGTATTTCCGTGCTATAGCAGTCGCTCTGAAAACGGTGGGCTTGTAGGCCAGAATGATGCCTTGCCATTCGATCTCCTCCTTAAAAACAAATGCATCTCATTTCCCAGTAACCCCCCTCCAACGCTCACACACATTGACAAACACACTCCTTCCCAGCCCTCATCTCCAGATTTTATTTTCATCAATAGGCACCTTTGTCACCTTGCTGGCACTCTGCCCTTTCACCCATCCTGTCCATCGCCCCGGGGTGTGTTGGGTGACCCATTGGCCGGTGACAGGCCACAAATGGCGGTCATCGCTGATCCTTTTTGTTTATGTCATCACCAGACATCAGATTAAGGGAAACACTGAGCTGTTATCAGAAAAAGGACCAAAAAAAGAAGAAAAATGATACGCTAGATAATCTGAAAGAAAAGTTGGCTAAGTAAAGATGAGCAATGTGAGTGGTACGTTTGAATAAGGTTTAACTCTTAGTCTGGGAATTCTTTAAGAATATTAGTAATGTGCAAAGTTTAAGTATTAAAAATAAAGGTCGCCATGACACGTCTAATTATTTTTTTTCTTCAAGTGAATTTGTTCATGACAAATTTGAAAGGCTTTCTATTTAACATCTTAATAATTCCCTAGAAAAAAAACGTCGTATAACTTGAACTGGAGCCAAAGGATCTGCTACCGACATCCATGTACCAGAAAGCACAGGAAACATATTGGAAACATCTGTACCATGATATGTAAAAACTGTTTGAATCGGTTGTCATCAGTCTAGATTTCATTTCAGCTTTTCATTTGAGCCAATTCACATTTACAGTGAAAGAAAATGTTGTAAATGCTTCTTTTATCCGCTCAGGAGTACTAAAGTAATGTAAAAACTTTAGCTGTGGAATGTGCAATGTTTCTTTCATTTTTTTGTGCTGGATGCCCTCTCCATTATCAGCTCGAGTTGTTAAGAAGTCCAAAAAGAAGACAAACAATTTACTTGCCAAAATCATCGTAAACGTTTCGTCGTCTTATTTCCTGTCCACCCCTTTTTTCCATTTTGTATCTCCGGTCCGTCTCTGAGATTTCATTTTCCATATGAGAGGCTTTGGGGACTAAAGGGTGGGAATGGTTTAGCCACATGTGACGATTTATGGTGAGAGTCTCTGTGTGACTGAGAGAGATCAGGGTGTGACATGGATTGTTATGGGTTAGTGCCGATCAGGTTTTTGTGCTGCTCTTATCTCTTTTTCTGAGTGTGTGTGTGTTATTGTGTTGCTGCACTTTTAATCTATGAGAGATGGAATGCCCTCCAGCATTAGTGCTATACAGCAAATTCATGTCTGCTTGTGCATCCATGTGACTCTGCGTGTGTGTGTGTGTGTGTGTGTGTGTGTGTGTGTGTGCAAAGTGCCAGAGGGTAGTGAAGACTGAGCAGCTGCTCTTTATAGTGACTGAACGGACACCAATGTGTCGGGCATCTGCCACGTGTTCCTCCTGCCGCCGACCCAGTGAAGTGTGTGTGCATTCGGTGAAAAGTGAGAGAAACTGTGGTGGTGTGTGTACTCATGCCTTTTTAGTTTCTAATTATCTGTAGGACTTCTGATTTTGTACAGGATTACGGTTTTATGAATTTGTAGTTGTTATTAAAAGCAAAGTAGAACTGCTGATGTATGTGTTTTCTGTGTTGTGTGTGTGTTTGTGTGTGTGTGTGTGTGTGTGTGTGTGTGTGTGTGTGTGTTTACGCATATATATACCAGCTGCTGCGTCAGAGGAACATATTGTTTTTTTCACGTTCATCTTCTGTGTGAACACAGTCCTGCAGACACATGTTAGGCACACTTACTTGTTACAGAGCAGTGGCGTGTCCCAGTGTGAGCGATGTGGGGTGGGGGTCGTCTTTGGTGCCACCTTTTTATTCTCGTGACCTCAATCTGTGGTAGGAACACTGCCAGGCTGCTCATTTCCCCATCTGCCATGCCCCCCATGACTCTCAAGATGTAAAGGAGAAGCCATACACGGACCTCATGCAAACTGAGAGTATACTTGCAGGCATTACACAGTCTGATATCTGGAGACTCATATGTAATCAGAATCAGAATCAGAATCTGAATAAGCTTTAATTGGCCAAGTTTGACTAAACAAACAAGGAATTTGACTCCGGTAACTTCGCTCACAAAGTACAACACTCAACAATAACATGAAATAATAAAAAATTGAAATTAAAAAAAAAATTAGAAATTAGAAAAAATTAGAAAAATTAGAGAAAAATAAAAATAAATAATTAGTAAAAATAATAGCTAGTCTTAACACACAAAAGTTAGCTGTATATTCATGTAGAAATTCTCATTCTCATTAAGTGATAGCAGGACAGGAAGTAACTGATTCCTCCTTACTTTTTTTCTTCAGTGTTCAGCACATCAGCAGACCAAGCAAACATGTAATATATATTTATATGTATGTAGTTTAATTATTTTTTGTTATTTTTTTGCTTCATCAGTGGATCTCACCAGCAGTAGCAAGGACCACATTGCTGCTCTTCCAAAAACTCAAGCGGATGAGTTGGTATTAATCCCATGTCTATATCCTCTCTTTTGTGCTGATATGTGGCTAGTGTAACGTTCTGATTGTCAGAACTCAGGTTGATTAAAGTTCCATCACCATCTTCTTTCTATGACTCAATTCCTAAATCGCTGGAGACAAACGCAGCACATTGTGGTCAGGAGGGACACATCTTTCTTTTCGCTCTCCCTGCTCCCCCTCTTTCCATCTGTTCCTGTTTCTGTTCCACTCTTTCCGTCTCTCTCCCTCTACTCTGTCCTCATCCTCTCTCGGCCTCTGATACTAACCTTCCCTGGCAGTGTCTCCATGCTGTCGCGCACTAATCCACCTCTGAGAGGTGTGAAAGCTCCTCCACACTCACACGCTCAAACATGCACGCACACACACACACACACACACACACACACACACACACACACACACACACACACACAGCATCATTCTAGATCCCGTAAGGTATCGATTTGTCGTGCCATTCACTCTAATGGGATTTTTTACACCTAAGCTTCAGAAATGCCTAATGCATCGCATCATATCTGATGTGGTCAGGCACACACGAGAATGCTTTCATACACGGGGATAATTACAAGAAGCAGCCTGGCTGGCAAGTGTTGTAAAAAAAAGATGAATACAGGACAGAATATGAGAATGCACTCAGCAGCATATGTATCAGGCTCTGTCAGCATCTGACTCCTGTCACAGATGTTCAGACAGTTTCTCACACACATGCACACACATTCACTCCAGTGTGTCCTGAATTACTGTGAAATAGTCAATCATATTGCTTTTGACAGCATGACGAGCTCCAAATTATGAACCTTTGATTCGCTCGTGTGTGTGAAGAAAAAGAAAGTCGTACACATACAAAATATGAAAAAATATAATCATTTTGAATAACACCATATTGATGGGCTAACAGCAGCTAGTTACCTGCTAACTTTGCTTCCAAGTTAATTACAAAACTTCTACCATGCAATCCCTGCTTAACACAAGGATCCTGGGATTTTAGCAGGCTAATGGAACGTAAATCTTTCAACCAGCAGCTGCATTTACATCCTTTTTATGTATTCTCAACAACTAAATGTCTTCTTTAGGATTCACACCATTATCTGATTTGGAATTTTTAAGAGATATTGACGCCAGCACATGTAAAACATTTATCATCGTTCGCTTTAGCTGGAAGACAAGAACTCACTGTTGGCTTTCCAAGCCTTGTGATTCTTCCTTTTCTTTCAAATCTTCATTGCTTTTTCCTTTGTTTTTCTCAGCATCACCTCAGGGCTGTGCAGGTGGAGGCCTGTTACAGTCTCATTTCCTTAGCAGGTGTGTGTCTCTTCCTCATTGTCTGTGTGCTTGCATATATATGGCTGTGTGTGTTTGTGTGTGTGTGTGTGTGTGTGTGTGTGTGTGTGTACGCACATTAGTAGATACTATCTGCTCACCTGCTCCCACCAGGCTACAGAGGCAGCCATTGTGTATTGATGCTAACTAGCTGAAGACCAAGCTCCCCCAAGTGACAACAGGTGTTGGGTATATGCGTGTGTATGTGTGTGCAAACGGATAATATCAAGGAGGATATTGTTTGTGCTGTGGTGGGGGGAGTTTGAAGTAGAGGGGAAGAGGTTACAGCCTTTCTCTCCTCACCTGGAAATTATGTGCTGCCGCCATTTTACTGGAGTGTGTTTCCAATCACTGCAGGAACGGGAGAAATGTCCGCTTGGGAATTCCACCCAAACTTCCTGTCTGTCTCTCATGGCAGTTGTGTGTGTGTGTGTGTGTGTGTGTGTGTGTGTGTGTGTGTGTGTGTGTGTGTGTGTGTGTGTGTGTGTGTGCGTGTGCGCGTGTGTGTGTGTGTGTAGATGTGCGTGGGTGAGAGAGAAGGAGGGGGTGCGAGTGTATGATGGCGTATCTAAAGTATAATTATTTATTTTCTTATAAATTGAAATAAATCAGTATTAAGCAGTTCTTTTTTTCTTCCTTTCGTAATGCTACTTAATGCTAACAAAATTCCAAATCAAAGTTTTATCTTTACACGGTTGAGTGACAGTGGAGGTTTTTGTTGGTTTGATTCTTTTGGTGACAGCGGTATTATAGTGATATTAGCCAAAGAAAATCCCTAACCTGAATTCTTTCATTTTGATTTATTTTTTTTATTCTCAACAATCTAAGCATACAGCTATCATTGATATATTGATATAAAAGAAAAGTTGCTTTTCAATGCCTTTATTTGCAATGCTGGCCACTGCTCGGCCAGTGAAAACAGGTGTATTCCTTTTTGTTTTGGCTCTTTGAATGGAGTTTGAGGGTAATAAACTGCAGCAAAAAACCTGCAGCAGACTTGGACTGAAAGGGAAACTTGCACTGTGAGGGATACAGGATACCGTGTTTGTTTAACTGGACCCATAAAGAAAGACTAAAGATCCGAATGCTTTGACCCCTTGCTTCATCACTATTATGCGACAATTTGAATGTCAAGGTGTAAAGTTGTGTGTTACTTCCAAAAAGTACCTTTTCGAGAAGCATGATTTTGTTCTGTTTTCCCCTTTTTTTATATTAGTACATGTTTTCCATTTGCACTTTTGGTCCAAACGTTTTGCAGATGTGCATTCTGACTCACTGGATTTTATTTGTCATGTTCTTTTAAAGAACAGACACAAACATGGAGGGGGCCTTGAAGGGATGGTGCATCAGCACAACAACCATCATCTGCAAAGAATGAAGTGACAGAGGAGAAGAGATTGAGAGGCTGAGACAGGAACCGCATCCATTTGTCTCTCTGGGACACACAAACACACGGGCCTGTCCCCGCTGACGTGCAGCAGGAGTGGCAGCACAGCTACACCATGCTGCAGTTGCTGAGTCTGGCCTCTTATGCAGAAGATCACGGCAGAAACAAAATGACAAATCTGCTTCCCTTTGTTCTTTTCTTGCTGTTTTTTCTTGTTGTTGAACACATTTAGACAGAGGGACTGAGTGTTGCCAGTCTGAGCAGGTAGTTCAATGCATTTGAGATGGTCTGCTTGCCATTTTGTGTGCACTGCAGCTTTCCTTTTTTTTTTATCTGTCCACTGCCATATTCTCCTCTCATCTTCTTTCCTCTTGGAGTTGTTTCTTATCTTGTGTTTTTGAAGACTTTTCTCATCACCAACCATCTCTTTCTCCTTCCCCAACTTTTCCTTCCTTCATCTCTCCCCCTGTAAGTCTCTGTTGCTGTTATCAGCAGCACAGGAAGCTGTTGTTTCTACAGCACTGTTAACCGCTAACATCCATCTATCTGATGACAAGAGGAAAGACTCCAGATGTGAATAGCTCTCTGCATCCGTCCCTCTCTCTGTCTGTTTTTTTGGCCTTTCTTTTCATTAGTGTTCCCCCTCAGTCAGAAATCAGTGTTTGAATTATAAACCCTGCAGGATCCAGACTTTAGGCTTGATGGTTTGAACCAATTTCTGGCACCAGTACTGGCCTGTTACTAAAGATCTGATCTTTCCCTGTCAAACTGATTTATAACATAGCTTCGGTATCCTTGGTTTCATGCTGAGTTTGTGTCCTTTGGCCTGAGCATGATTTTAGAAGCTGATAAGTGTTAAGTGTTGTCGGCATTTCTTTCACTTCTTGTAATTCTCGGCATCGATGTTGGAAGACCTAAAATACCACTGGCAGGGTTTTAATGTAGGCTAAGAAGTATACCACAGTGTTTTATTCCATAAATAACAAAACAAAGGATGGAGTCACAAGATTAAAGTAAGTCACTCAGTTATATATGTTGTAGAGATATCATTAATGAGCGAGCAGTTGCTTTTATGGTTATAGATGACTGACGAGACCTTTCCACAATTGTATTCATCAAGTCATTCCTACTGTTTTTGGGACACACCTGTTTCCTCTTATTTGTATGCCTGAAGATCTTTTATGGCAGAACCATTTTCCAAAGACGGAGGAGACAGCTTTTTTAAAATGAATCCTTCCTCAGGCTCCTGTTTAGCCCACTGTCCTCAGCACTGTTTTGAAATTTTAGACGATACAGATACAAACATGTCATCGCTGGCATGTCATGTTGTTGGTAGTGCAGAAAAAAAAACGTATTATACCAGTTTATATTAATATCATGGAGTTTCATGTTCCATAGCAGTAGCTACTCGTTCCATTGTAAATTACAGTAGAGAAATTGGGCAACTGTATCATTTCTGTTTTTTAGTTTGAGCAGATTTTGTTTTCGAGCTGTTGTTCCTTCTAAAGGTCAGTGCAGAAGATGTGTGTGTGTCTTTAGAAATACTTCCAGTGAATTCAGACCATAATCTGGCTTTAGCAATCTGCTGGGCAAAATGAACTAGTGTATACTTAACCTACAAGCAACCTGAAGGAGGAAACAATCTGAAGTCAAGCTGGATGTGTGTGTGCATAGTACCACATGTGTGTGAGGGTGTGCTCAGAAGATGCTGGAGAGCTGAAATGCATTTGGTTAAATATATTCAGAAGCGTAACACATCCTGAAAAAAGCACACAGGGACACACTACACATGTGTTTCTAATGAATGGCAGTGTATGTGCGGGAGAGCTGGTCAGTTATACACTATGAGGTCATATGATGTGTACAGTGTAAAGGCCGGTCTACGGTAGCACTGCGCTATCCATCTGCATATCTCTCAGTCCCTGCAGAGTAAGGGATTTTTTCCTATTATTTTTAATGCAGATGGACAGACATACAGTCCTCAAAATACCAGGAGCTGCGCTTCGGGGATTACATGACATGTTGGTCAAATACTGATTGTCAGTGGTTAGTTTTAGCCCAGTTGTACATATATGTTTATGTATATATATATGTATACATCCTTTCATCTTTATGCTGTGGTTTTAGACATTCAACACTGCTCTGTTTATTTGTATTTTTGACTGCATGTTGGTCTCTTTGTCACGGTGTGTGTCCGTGCATGTATGTGTTTGCGTGCTCATATGCTTTAAGACACGAGGCTAACAAACACACTTAATACAATTATCCCCGTGCAGAGAGAAGAAAGGACAGGCGGCACCTCAGAAGGTACACTGTCTGGTGTGTGTGTGTGCGTGTGTGTTTGTGTGACGGCGATGTTGTCACTGGCAGCTAGTCTTGGCATTTCCACGCCGGGCCTCCACTCTGGCGTTTGTATTCTTTCCTCCAGTACAGCCTCGGTCCCTGTCTTCCTCTTTTTTTAATTGGGGCTTTCCCTTGTAATTAGTCGCCTTTTCCTCCCACCTCCTCCCCTCAAGGAGAGGCCAACTTGCATGGTAAGTCGTCCTCAGTAACAAGCACCCTTTGCCCCCTACGGCAGTGGCGCTTCCCCCCTGAGGCGTGAGGAGTGGGTGGTTAGCTTATAGCATCACAGCTAACTATGCTGTGGAGCCCTAAAGCTGGCCCTGGCGCCGGCCAGCCCCATCCCCACTGGTCAGTCCTGTTCTAATCCAATAAATGAGCTGTGTGGAAGGGCAAGTGTCATACACTCTGAACACACACGCATGCACACATTTAGATACACACTTCAAGGTCCCAAGTTGTGACAAGCTGCTGCTAATTGTGTTCTGTCTGTCCGCGTCTCCTCTTAAGGGCTTACAGAAATTCCTCAACCAGTGGGCTGCACATGAGTGTGCATTTGTGTGCATATTGGTGTGTAGGTGTGTATGCTTTCTCATTTGTTCTTCTCTACTGTCTTTATGATGTCCACTTTTCCCACATCTTTCAGCCGCCACTCTTTCTAGTCCTCAGAGACTTTGACAACATTTTTACGTGGAATGTCTGATCCCTTTTGGTCTCGTGGAAATTGCACTTGGATAACTTATGGATAGTGTCAGGCTAGATTTGATGTTTGCTGAGGTGCATCACAACTACTAATGCCAGGTCCCCCGTGCCAACCTTGTAAAGGCTTGTGACAAATCTTCTTTGTCACATGTTTGCTCTTTTCCTTGCTGATTGCTTTGCTGGGATGCTGTCATTATTTCATTTTAATTCCAGTCAGAAGCACATGAATATGTAGCAGTTTGATAAAGTGAGCGGCTGTAGTTTCTATTCAATATCATTCAAGCATACTAAGTTAGATTTTTAACCCTAACCCCAAACACTGGCAGAGACCAAAGCGAAGAGATCAAATCTCAGTCCTTACCCATAATCAAAATGTATATTTTTCACATGCATTAACTGTGTTTTAACTCATTTGCACAATTGAGATTATTATAATTTAGCTGTTTCCATCAACATTTTCTAATTCAATTAAATTAAGATGAAAAGATACTTTATGTATCCCAATGGGAAAATGTATAATAATTTCTCAACGTAATACAGTGCATCAAATGATGCTGATTGAAACACAACCAAATAGTGTAAATTTTATTCAACGTTACTATAATAGCTTGGGCTTCCTGCATTTTGCACACTGGGGCCAATTGGGCTTCACCACTGTTGTTTAGGTGTGCTTATGGCAAATTGTTTTCAATTTATTTACATTCTTAAAAAAACACATTCAACTGAAAAAAGCTGTCTGCATGGGAGCCATGAATTTGATTTACAATATGATTTACATATAGTAAGACTGAGGCTTCCAGTCTACTCCTCCCTTCGGCATTTGTTTAATTTTCATGTACATATCAGTGTTTTATGCTTCTCATAAAACAACAAAAACAAGCTAAGAAAAAACTCAGTTTCTTTTTGTTCCTTGGAGTCAGACTGGGGCAGAACTTTGGATTTGGTTAACAGAATCATTCCGAAAATTCATCTGGTGACAGTGTTAAGTGCTATTCAAGAATAGTTTGTGTTGCTGTAGTAATGCACAAATAACATTCAGTATATCCCAGCTCAAGATGCATCGTGGCTTCTTTCCTGTTTATTGATATTTGTATGTGAAAATGACACACTTTATTCCCAGAAAACTGGAATATACTAAGCTCTCCAACTTGTAAATGAAGCATTTGATTTGTTTTCAGTATTCACTTTAAATCTTTTCTTTTCCACTGCTTTAAGAATGTCCAAGATAAGAGATTTTTGTAGAACAGCAGCTGCTTTGTATAGTGTATGATAAACAAATATGACTTAATGAAGCAGTAAGCAGTTCAAGACTTTCTCTGCAAATCAGGAACACATGGTGAATGCGCACTCACAAACACATCCATGCTGTAAACACACTGATGACACACACGTCGCCAACAAGAACACCCATTCTCCGGCTTTGTCATGTTTTCAGGCACTGCGCAACAAATACAGGTTGGATCTTCTCAATAGCTCTCAAACTAATTGTCTTTCTTTCTATTACATTTTCATTTTCCAATTTCTTTTCTTCATTTGCCATTTCCTTTTTTTCTGTAATACTTTTTAAACTGATATTGTCATCCTGATTTGAGGCCTGCAGGCACTGTTTTTAGTACACTTGCATCTATGCCCACATACGCATAACACATGACACATTCTCACCACAGGAAAACCCCTGAGCCAGAACAGGCTGGAAAACTCTGGAAAACCAGGATACAATTTGGCACTTATGGAGCCTAAACGATTTCCTCCTGGGCGTTGGGCTCTGTCCTACTGGGAAAAGCCGAAAACCGGCAGAGAAAATTACATCCGGGAAAATGTTTATGCAGCACACTCAGCTCCCTCACTTTTTGCCCTGCAAATGAGTGATTATTCGTCTACTCTTAACCTCTGAGAGAAAGGGGGGCTGACAGAGAGAGGGAGTTTCTTTCCATCATTAGCCTCTGGAAGGGGCAGCTGCTGGCATAGCTTGCCCTCTTTGTCACAATGCGAGCTTCCTATTTGGCTGTGCTGACAGTATTTGGAGAGCTCTCTGCAAAATGCTGAGCCTTCTCTGTTGGTCAGGACTGGTTAGAATGGGGAAGGTGGGTAACTGCGGAAAGCTTTCACACAAACAGGGACACCTACACACTCCCCCTCATTCATTGTGCAGTGCACTCATGTTTAATCTGTGCGCTCCCACTGGGTCAAGTCAAAGAGAAACATTATGTTCTTTACCATGATTGCTGCGGTAGTTCAGGGCTGCACTTCCTGCAGGTCCTCATGAGCTAAACATTCAACAGTTTCAAAGTAATACTTAATTAAATATATTTTAATTGTCATTGAAAAAAGATAAAGCAACAAGTTGTATGATGTAAATGACAACAATAACAACAATCGTAGTAATAATATGATAATAATTCTAATTGTTTTGTCTTGAGCCTGATTTGCTCATTTATCATGCAAGGTGTGTAACAGATATATCTTTAAAGGTGTGCTGTACATTTAGTAAATGTGCTCATGCCAGATTTTACATATGTGCATCCTGTGCTCTTTTATTATGAAATAGCTCACAGTAAAATGTTGCTACTAAAGCCACAAACACTTTGCAGTGAGGTTCAAAGACATTTTGGAAATAAAATCATTAGAAGTTGTCATATGAAGGTTTGCAGATACAATCTACTTCTCTCTACTTTTTTTCAGCTAAAAGTCAGAGTTTTTTTAACTTGTTATTCTCATTGTCTATATTTCCAGTGTCCCTAAACATAATGGGACTGGAGCCAAGTCATGTTTTCAATTCTAAGAGTGAGTGAAGCTTTTTTTTTTTTTTCAGTGCAAGCACTTTTCCCATTTTTATCTCGACTCCATACCCTCACTTCGTCTTGGGACCGGAAGCCTTTCACTTGCTCCTCTTCTTCCTCATCACTTTCTTGTTTTTGACACCTACCACCTTCCTGCCATCCGTACCATTCTGCCGCCCATCAGTTTGCTCCTTTGGCTGCTATTCAACATTCTTGCTTCAACAGTGTTACTATAATGCTGTGTCAAGTCAAAACAGACATTAGAAACAGAAGTGATTACCTTCAACAATGTTGCTTTTTTTAACACAGTCAACTGTGCAAATCACATTATAAATTGAATTGAAATGTCCTTGGTTATTAGCACTGGTAGAACAATGAGCACAACTATAGTAATGAAAAAGAAGTAGACAAGCTTTTTACTTTCCACTAAACAGACCAACTGGCTTGCCACGTCACAGGAGTGATTATTCTCCACTCACCTACATTTAGTTAAAATCGAATGTCCAAAATGTTTAGTGCATCTTTCTATCTGCCAAAACACAAATGTGCCCTCAAAATAACAAATACTTGGCAAGAATATGTTGGTGAGTCCGAATTAGCCACAATATGATCCCGTATATATAAATAGACACACACACACACACACTTTATTGCCAAAAGTATTGGCTCATCTGCCTTTACACGCATGTGAACCTAAGTGACATCCGACTGGACGTGTTGCACAGGTGGCATCCTATCACGGTACCAGGCTGGAATCCACTGAGCTCCTGAGAGCGAGCCGTTCTTTCACAGATGTTTGTAGAAGCAGTCTGTATGCTGAGGTGCTTGGATTTCTACACCTGTGGCCACGGAAGTGAATTTTAAATTTGAACTTTAAGTCAACGTAGACATGTAGTCTTACATGTCTCATTTTCAATCCCATTTAGCTGCCTGGCAACAGGAACGTGATTTCCTTTTTTTGATTTTGAGTTTAATTGGAAATTTGGCTGTATTTATACATTTATATATATATTTATACACACTGTTTTTGCAGAAACATGCAAAAAGATGGAACTTGGAGAATTTCGGGAGATCCAAGGTCCATTTGAGTTTTGTTGAGTGTATACGTGCAGGGGTGATTTGATGCCCAACTGCATTATCTGGGTGTGTTAGTCCAGCTTTGAGAAGCTGGATTTTAGTCATATTAGTATGTTTACTAACATTCTAAGGAAAGTTGTTTGTTTTTTTTGCCAGACTTACCTAAACTACTAAAGTTCAAGGATTTTCAACTCTAAGTGGCTGTGCAATGATGGTGGAAGGAAGAAAACGGAAGAAAATCCTGAAAAGCTACATGCAGCTTTTTTTCTGAAGGCAGTCGCATACTGTCTCTTCTCATTGGGAGCAATTGAAAAAAGACTGGCACTCAGAGAAAAATGTTCACTCAGCCAAAGTGACTAAGAAATAGGAAAGCTCTGCAAAAATATTAGACTGCAAAATGATGTTCTTAAAGGGCTTAAAGGGAATTGCTGTATTGCTATTGCTTGTGCGACACGCATACATATCGTGCAAGAACCGGGTGTATGGATATTCAGAAAAAGGCTGTTTACATGTACAAACATACTCAGATTTGGAAGATAAGTTAATCATAAGATAAAATAAAAAATCAAGTAATTTACAAAAATTCACAATCTCATGAACCGTAACTGTAAAACATCACCAATGACATTTTAGTTGCACAACGATTCATGATTATGTGCCTAAATAACTTCCAAACGCATAACAACACTCCATATGTTTGATCTTCTACAGTTACATAAAAAATCTTATAATGCTTTAACTTTTATTGAATGGGGACAGAAAGACTTTCAGAATATCCAGCTTATCCAAACCTGATGGCTTCACAGAATCAGTTGACTAGCAGCCAGCCATACTAACGAGCTAGTTTTGGTTTTAGCACACAGTGTAAACACAGCAGAAGCCCGGACCTCTCATTCCTCCTCCTCTGTCGACTCATCCACACCGTTAACTGAACCCAGGAGGCTCGAGGTGTTGGGTCGCTTACTGTAAGGAGGAGGGTGAGAGTGAATGATGGATGTGTGCAGGGGAGGAAGGAGGGACGCTAGGTTTAGGTGGGAGTCGTGGGAACTGGCAGGCATGACTCTGCTTTTGTTTTCTTTTAACAGCTCGTTCGCACATCACATCTTCAGATGCAAGCAAAAGCAATTTGTCCTCTCAGTGTTCCCCTCTACATCCTCCCCTCTTCCTCCCTCAGCCTTTGAATCATTCTCCAGCTGGGCCCAGTTTTGCTCTTTTCGTGTCAAAGTGTCTGTTTGCATGGTTATGTCTGTGTCTGCTGTGCATGTATACGTGTGTTTGTGGTGCACGCCAACACACACACGAGCATACACGCATGCAGGAGCCTCAGGACCTTGACCAATTCCCAATGGAAAAGCGTGGCGTCTCTCTCTGTCAGGACATCTGGAAGTGGGCATTCTGCAGTCAGCAGCCGCTGCACTCTGACTTGATTATATTATCTTGTTGGAGCGTGTGTGTTTGTTAGATTTGTCGGTGTCTGTGTGGAAATACGCTAGTCACACTTTGTAGATACATATACATCTACAAGATGATAACCTAATAACTTGTGTGTATAGGTGACTGTCAAGCTTTGCAAGAGTTGTATGTGTGGGTGAGGAGCTCTTGAGCTGTGAATGTATTTCTGTGGGTATTTCTTGCCTGTCTGCATGTGTGTGTGTGTGTGTGTGTGTGTGTGTGTGTGAAGGGGTCAAGTGGTGATTGCTGATGTTGTCTGCTTTAAACACATGTTTAGTCAGGGCCTACTCAGACGTTTGGCAACCATTAGACAACTTCCTCTCTATCTTCCGGACTCAGCTCTCTATGGATTTGTGTGTCTGTGTGCATGTGTGTAAGTGTGTGGATGCATTTGCAGGTGTGGACACACGCTTAAATGTGCTCGGAAACAGATTTTATTTATAGATCATTCAGTTTGCAGTGATATGAAACTTCTACACACTCCACATATACAGTGTATGCTCATAAAGCCGAGTTTCTCTCAGGGCTTTGTTTTACTGCAGGTTCAACACGACTGTGAACTTTTTACTTGTAACTGTGTCTTCAGAGCTGCTCACACAGCCCCTGAAGACACACACACTCACGAACACATACACATATATCCATGCATAGACACCTAAGGGCCTCTGTCGGTCATCAGGAAATGAAAGGATCATTTAGCTTAGAAGAAGATGAGAGGATTTAGGGGAAGAAGTGGCAGAGGAAGATGAGTGTATGTAGTTTGATGCAGATTTCTGCAGGAAAGATGGTGCGATTCACAAAGAGAAAAAAGAGAAGAAAAGAGAAGAAAAACGCTGGAGATTCTTGCTTTGTATTCTTTGAGTATGACGGCTTATTGGATAATGAATTCCAGAGATGATATTTAAAGTGAAAAATGAATAAAAGAAACTAAAAGGCAAATTCAAGAAAGGATATGAAAGAATCACTTTCTTTTGTAATTCTGATAATGCTTACATGATATCTATGTATAAATAGCAGAATAAAGCTACTCATTTGAGTATGGGATCTAAAATAAATCATTTCATTTTTATTTCATTTTGCTGCGCAGTAAATTGTTAAAAAGGAAGGATTTTTAGGATAATCCGGCTGGTTTTCTGTGCAAGACTTTTTACCACATTGACTTCACATTTATGTGATTAGTAGGCTTTAGAATAGATTCAATTGAATCCTTGTAAATAAATTGCTGGAATTCCATTATTTTTTCCAAGAGTTGGGGTTCCAAGATGAAATGAATTTTAGACCTGTTTTTTTTCTTCTTTTTTTTTTACACTCATTTCCAAATGTGTAACCAAAGAGTTCTCTTCCATTGTCACCATCTGGTGAGAAAATCAGCTTTACAGTTGAGATATTCCCACTTAGAAAATATTTAGCTGCTGTGGCACCTTTTAAAACGTGGGTCACATTCAACCCAACACAGCATAGACAGCATGTGTAAAAGGATTTAGGTGTTTGTCTGTCAACAATGACCTCACCAGGGAGATGGACTAATGGCTGAGCAACAGAAGTTCAGGTTCAACTCTGGATTTTCAGTTCTCTTGAGCTGGTTCATTTCTTAGCAGAGTGCATCACCATAGTAACATAAGCTTGAAGCCTAACTTCTGCAGTGTGGGTTAGGTTTCAAGATAAGAGATGAACATATGCACAGCCCCACCTCCTGACCAATCAGCTTACTGAGGGAAATAAAAGGTTCTTGGTAAAGGAGAGACTGTTTTACCCTGTGAGACTTTCACTGAGAAGTATCTTGATGAGGAATATGTCAGCAGAAAGGACTTCTTATGTTGTTTCTAATGAGGCTTTAAACAACTTGCTGTGTTAGCAAAGTGCCAATATCAGCTTTTTAATGCTCCTACTGCAGCAGTGACATGATGTAAAAGGTGACTCAGTGTGTGAGTGCATCTGCAGCCAGGCAGTGCTATAGTGTGCCTGAGCAGAGGGCACAGAGAGGACATGAACAGATCCCACTGGGCATCTGAGCCACATGTCTTTAGCATTCGGCTCCCACACCAGGTGTTAAGCATGCCTGTATGTGTGTGTGCACCTTTTCATGCCCTATTTAGCCCATCACCATGTGAAACAGTGCCAAGCGTAAGCAAGTGTATCTGCCACACTAGCGGTAGCCTGGTATGAAGCAGGGGAGAGCCACACACATTATTAATGGCTACCGTTGAAACACAGCTCAAGGTGTGGGACTATTTATTTACAACATGTCCTCAACTCTTTGCTCCTCCAGGATCTTTACCCTTTGACATCTATGTTTGTACTACTGTGGGAAAGGTGTGTGTAGAAATGGACTTTTTGCGTCTTTACACAGAGATTAAATATGTGTGTGTGTGTGTGTGTTTACACTCTTCTCGACTTGTGAGAATATGAGTATATCTTTGCACCCATGCATACACTCAAATATCTCTGCCTCAGGTGCACCAGTCTTGCAGCTCCACATTAGCTCTATATCCAAGCTAGTTTGACACCTTCGCATCCAGACTAGCGTTCAGCTGTTGGCTCTGGCATATCCAGGACCAGTTCGACCTCGTGTGAACGCTCTGTCGCCTCCACTCATGCTCACTTAGGTGTGTGTGTGTGTATGGGTGAGACAGGACTGGAAGTATTTGTGTGCCCACACCTCGCTCATGCAATTTTAATGCAAATATATTTGATTCCTCTTGTCTTAGTGCTTCCATTCTGCCTCTTGTAAGTGGTTTTGTGAATTCGAATGTGTTTTCGGATTTTCACACCCTGTGTTCAGCTATATATGTAAGGGAGAGAGAGCGTGTGTTTATAGATTTGTTCAGTTGCTCCATATACATGTTTTGGTTGTGTGTATCTGCAGCAGTCGCTTGCAAAGTGTACTGTGTTGGCAGGCCAATGTGATGGCGTGTCACCTCCATAGACATCCAGTCAGCAATGCCTGCTAATCTTCATGTACAGACCTATGTGTGTGTCAGCATGCATGTGCATGGAAATCCCTGCCGATGTGCTAGCATCAAGATTTTTCAAAGTGTGTGTGTGTGTGTGTGTGTGTGTGTGTGTGTGTGTGTGTGTGTGTGTGTGTGTGTGTGTGTGTGTGTGTGTCGTGGCCTATATGTGTCAATGGAACATTTGACAGCAGAGGAATCAGACACAGACCAAACATACACTTCCATAAAAGAAATACAAAGACAGTTGTATGACCCAGGAGGGTTCCTTTTTTTTACACTTCCATCGGATTAAAGGCTCTTTGTTAAGAGACAGCCACATCCATACAAACACACATATATGTCTAACATTAGAGTCGGTGGAGTGCCTCCAGGCAGTGAGGGCCTTTTAGCTGTTGCCATCTCTCTGTCTCATTGTTTCCTTGGTTTCTTTTTCCCTGCATCTTCCCCACAGGCCTAACCAGAGGCTCCAGGAGTGCCACTTAGACAGCACTGCCACATATAGCTGGAGCATGTTTCCCTTCAACTGAAATGGATTTGAATGGTGTATTTTATCTTACATTTAATGAGGATATTTAGCATCCTATAAAAATATATATATATATATATATATATATATATATATATATATATATATATATATATATATGAGAGTGTGTGTATTTAGCATCAAGATTTTAAAGTACATCTGTGTGTTATGGCCTATCTTTTTTTCTGTTATCTCAAAAGGATTTTGGAAGAGACTCGTCAAGCTGAAAAATGTTATTGATTATTATCATTTGAATTATTATGGGATTTTCAACAATTTTTACTATTTTTCTGTTCTTTAAAGGAACTAAGAATAAACTCATGAGATGCTGGCTCAACTTTTCCATTTACCTAGTTTCATGAAAATGAAGTTGTAATCTCAAAATCTTTAAAGTATGTTCATAAAATCATAAATCCAGCCATAAAAACAGAAAGTGTACCTTTGGATGCATTTTTTATTTTGGGTCTAACAGTCATAGGGTTGGACACACAGGGATTGCAGAACCACATCACCACATAAACTTAAATTTAAAGCATTCCCATACATTTAATGGTCCTTGTCTTTTCCACATATGCTTTCGCTTATTCATTTAAGTCCAAAATTTGTTTTTATTCTAGCTTAATTAAAGAGCTTACATATTTGTATTATTTAATCGATTTAATTGGCTAAACTTTCTCAGAGTACTTTGATCATTTTATCACAATTATTTGGAGTTTTTTTATATCATTTGTTTTGGTAGATGGGCTGTTTTATGTTTTATCTTCATTGTATGTTATAGGTCATGATGGATGTCATGATCTTTCGAGCTGCTAAACAAATCCACCAACAGGCAGGATTTCATTTGAACCTTCACCTCTGTACAATGCAAGAAAACGTCTACATCAGTTTTACAATTACACATTGCTGTTTTATGCAGAAGTTCACTTTACACTGCAATTTTGATTTCTTCCAAAACAGCAGAAATGAAAACTGAAAACACATCCATGAATTTGGTAATAGTAACACACTTTACAGAGAGCCCATCTCAGCTAACACCACCTCGTGCAACAGTTTGCAGAGTGTGAGCGATGCTCTCAGCAGAACATAAGGTGGTAAAGTTAGCCAGGTGGCGTGCAGTTTATTTGTGTCTCTATCTCTACTTAATATGACTGTGTTTGTCCATGTATTTGGTAACTCCTCCTTCGGTATTAGTCTGCCTTATTAGCACCTTTTAACATGCACAACAAATGACCAAACCTACACACACACACACACACGCACACATGTTTACATGCCACCACACTAATAATCTGCCTTCTTGGTGTAACTGCTTACTTTTTGTCTCCCTTATTTCCCGTCAGAAAGCGTTGTCTTTCTTCACGTATCAGGACTGCAGAGATTTAGAAAAATCCCAAAGCCTTAGGGTTCTGCCATGGTTCCGCTTCTGCCTTTTATTGTTGCTTCACACAGCTTTGCAAAGACGTGTTTCCCTGTTGGAACATTTTCTTTACAAGTTGAGGCAGTCTCTAACATATGGGATTCAGTCTGAGGTGTTAAACTGTTCTTAATGATGTCTTTGCTGTTTTTGTCCCCCTCAGTAGACGAACATCTATGTTGTGGAGGAAGGAAAATAAAATGAAAAAGTTTCTTAAGATTGTCCAGTGCAGCTATGGTCTTCTTCATGCTTTGTTTTCACAATTTCAGTTTCATACTTTTTCACTCCCTCTTTGCCACTATATTGTTATAAAATTTGGAGATAAGAAAGACAACATTTGATTGTAAAAATTCACTAACTTTTAAGATTCGGGTTATAGTTCATAGCTATTTGATCAGTCCGACTTTAATTCAGTGTCAGCCACTTGTAGAATGGTTATAATATCAGATATCAACATAGATTAAATAGTTCTGCGTGTCAACATTTAAATGTTTCTTCAGTCTGATTTTGCTATCTGGGCAAACATGAGGAACAGAATCAGTGAAAGGAGTTTTTTACGGGCAGTTTAGTCTGAAACTCTGAACATAAACGGCTTTAGAGCAGGTTATGATTCCGGCATCAGTTACCATGGTGATTAGCAGATCAAATTAGAGCCATCTTAGGGCGTATTCAGACCAGGAAAGTCCGATAGTTCACTTGCTTTGGTCCGAACCTTTTTTTTTCATTTTGGTGCGGTTTGCTTTCAGACTGTACATTTCATTAAACGGACCAAAATATGTCAACAAAGCCACGCGCCCTGAAGTCGTTCGGCTATTGGTCAGAATCGACACGCGCAACACAAAGTGCTAAGTTCAAAAGTGAATGTATTCATGGACGCTTTCCGTGCCGTTATTGCTTTTAATATAATCAACGTTTTTCAACGTTTTGCTATTTTCACAACTGTGTAATTACTATGCTGCTGTACAAGTAATTTATCAACAACGACGACAAAGGGCAAGGCGGCTACGGAGGATAACGCTGATTCGATCTTTCGTTAGCTTTACCACAGCCGGTCTAGTAATTAGAAGAACGACGCTCTGTTACCTAGCAGCAGACAAACGACGGATGCTCCCGATGTACAAAAAAGCAAAAAGTCTGGGATTAGGTCCGGTCTGCTTTCACACCTCCAAAAGATCCGCACCAGGGTTCGTTTGATCCGGACCGAGTCCGACCTTTCAGCTCGGTCTCGGTCCGCTTGTTTGGTCCGGACCAGAGTTCGGTGGTTTGTATTCAGACCATCCCAAAAGGTCCGAACCAACGAAAATCTGGTCCGTTTGGTCGTTTGGTCCGGACCAAACGAGGTAGGTGTGAATACGCCCTTAATGACCCTAACCCTAAACCAACAAAAACTACTCTATTGCACATATAATCAGTAGAATAGAACTTCTCAGATCACAATAACAAATCTCATTTTTGCTAATCTCTGATTGGAGCACATAATCAGAAAATGTAGTACAGTTTGTTATCTGATTTTTTTCTTTTTGGTTTAGGAAACACAATTGGAAAAACAAGCATTTTTTTGTTTTACTTTGAAAATGGAAAAAGGATGGAATTTGTTACCCTTACAAAGGACTTTGCAGTCAAATTTAAGATACAAATTTAAGATACATAAGTAAGATTCCTATATACGGTATAGTGGATTAATTTAAATGAAATACTCTGAAAAGCCAAAATAATATGACCACCACTGGTATGGAACTGTGGCTCGTCTTACAGCAAAAGTTGAACTAAATGGGATAGTTTTTATTGCAATAATTATTGTGCAAGAATCATTAGCTGCTCTTTTACGTAATAATGAGGGTTTTCCTAATACCTAAAATTACATAGAATTCCTCTTTTTTTCTGTTTTAGTTCTATGGAAAGGCTTAAAGCATCTTGTTTTATTTTAGCGAAGGATGAACCCTTTAAAGTTGACTTGAATTATTGTCACCTGTATGACAGTGTGTCAGCTTTGTACACAATCTGACGCCATCGTTGTGCTGAAGCATTGGTCTAGGCACAATCTGACGCCATCGTTGTGCTGAAGCATTGGTCTCGGCACAATCTGGCGCCATCGTTGTGCTGAAGCATTGGTCTCGGCACAATCTGACGCCATCGTTGTGCTGAAGCATTGGTCTAGGCACAATCTGACGCCATCGTTGTGCTGAAGCATTGGTCTCGGCACAATCTGGCGCCATCGTTGTGCTGAAGCATTGGTCTAGGCACAATCTGACGCCATCGTTGTGCTGAAGCATTGGTCTAGGCACAATCTGGCGCCATCGTTGTGCTGAAGCATTGGTCTCGGCACAATCTGGCGCCCTTGTCACAAATCAGCTGCAACCTGTCTGACCAAAAGGGGTGTCCTCGTTAATCCATGGCTGTTCCTTCTTGGTAGTTTACATATGCCACACAGGCGGCTCAGTCCCACATTGGTGTGTGCTTGCACACATCAAGCTAGCATTGCAGAATTAGCCCAGCGACAACAGCTTTGTTCGTTAGAGGAGTACGTTTTCCCATGTCGGCTTGATATGTGTAAGCACACAGTAATGCAAACCTGTATTATCTTTTTTACAACTTCCCTTGTGGGCTCAGAGGTGTATTAAGGGGGGATCAATTTCAACTCACCCAATACTTTCCTACATGACACCGAAGCACAGTGGGAGACTTTCAACCAGTTATACTGAACCTGCATATTGATGTTTTAAAATCCTATTTCTTTATTTTTTTTACATTTTGTTACTTGATTGTTTTGATTGAATTTTTTTATGTTTGTTTTAATTAACAATGTTTACAGTGTCACTAACTAGCTATGGCTCAGTGAAGCAGACATAAATTTGAATGTCCCCATGACCCTGCTTGTGTGAATAGACTCACCCTCTTAGCCGTATCAAACACATCTACCATTATTTGCTGTGTGTTTTGTGTGTATGTCAGTCATACTTTTGATGCCTCATAAGGCATCTCTGGGGTCAGTTGATCGCTCCACCTCACTCCCCCAGTCGAGACTGAATCTGACACACCATACACATGCATGCACACCACCCTTTCACTGTTCTTCACTAGAAGACATATGGAGCATGACTAATACCTTCATAAAGACACACAGACACACTTAAAATACATTTTTGTCCAGCAGCCACCATTATTAATGATGTCAGCCCAAAAAAGACGTTTTTTCTGTGGCAGATGTGTCTCCATGCTCACAGACCCTCATTTGACCCATTTTCTGTGTTAGATCACACACGCAAATATTTAATCCTGTTTTTTTCTTTAATTTTTTTTCTTTTTTTAAATTATAAATACGATTCTCATCAGGACGCCTCTTAGTGTTATTAGGATTAGGTAGAGGTGTCCAGCTAATCACATATGCTTGTTGGGAATTGCGAGGCACAAACAGTGTGAGTGTGTAAGTCCCCATCAGGGCACCAGAGACAGGCGTTTGAGCTCTCGTCAACCCACATCACTGTCAGAGAACTGTTAATGAGGGCTGTTAATGAGGGGCACATTTACTGCTACATTAGGGGAATGTCACCATGCACACACCTTGATCTTTCTGTGTCTGTTCTCACACATGCAAACTCCACACAGAAAGGCCCCAGCCAGGATTCGAATCAGGAACCCTCTAGCTGTGAGGTGACGGTACTAACCATCACACCACCCACCAGGGGGTGAGACTCTGGCTACGGCTACACGAAAATGAAACAAGGTTTTTTTTTTAAAACGGGTACGAAAATTCTTGCGACCACACGGCAACGCTGCTGTAAAGACTCAGGTCCAGACGAAAACGGATTAAAACGGATGAAACGATGAAGTACACACGCCACTGTGTCACGCCACGCTGTGAGACAATAGAGAAGTCTCACAGCGTCAACGTTTGACTGACGCAAAAATGTTTTCGCTGTAACAATGGAAACGAAACGACCTCGTTTTCAAATCTTCCCACTCTGGAACCCGTTCTCAAAAACTATCGTTTTGGGGTAGTGGGAACGCCGGCTCCGTGTGGCCGCGACAGCGAAACGATAAGAAAAAGTATCGTTTACAGTGAAAAACGTTTTCGTGTAGCCGCAGCCTCTATTTAGTCATTAGGTCAACATTCGATCATTCAGCAATCATGAGGCAAACTCTGAAGGCAATTGGGAGAGAAAAGGGGGCTGAATACTTTTGCACACCACACTTTTCAGTTTTTTATTTGTAAAAAAGAACAATTAAATCACGTCTAATTTTCTTTGTAATTCGCAATTGTGTGTCACTTTGTGTTGGTCTTTCACATAACATTCCAATAAAATGTATTTATGTTTGAGGTCGTAACGTGACAAAATGTGGAAAAGTTCAAGGGGTGGAAATACTTTTACAAGCCACTGTATAAGTCATGCCAAAGACTAGGCAATTACGACACATTTAAATGTTTCCTCTTAAACCACACTAGTGTTGTTTCTGCCCATGTTTAGGCTCATTGTCCTGCTGGAAGGTGAACCTCCATCCCAATCTCACATCTCTAGAAGTCTAAAACAGCTTTTCCTCAAGAATTCCCATGTATTTACTTCCATCCATCATTCCCGAAAGTTGAGCCGTTTTACATCCTGATGAAAAACATCCCCCAGCATGATGCTGCAACCACTACCCTTTATTGTGGGGATGGTGATCTTTGGATGATGAGTGATGTTAGGTTTGCACTAGAGATAGCATTTTTCTTGATGGCCAAAAATTCATATTTTAGTCTAATCTGACCGGAGGACCTTCTCCCTCATGCCTTTTGGCAAATTCTTTGTAGGTAGTGGTTTTTCAGGCCACTCTAAATCCCAGTTTAATGGGGTGTACGGCATACAGTGGCCCTATGATACAGATACACCAGTCTCCACTGTGGAGTTTTCCAAACCTCAGGCCTGCCATTGCTCAATTCAATTCAATTCAGTTTTATTTACATAGAGACAAATCACAATAAATGTCATCTCAAGGCACTTCAAAGATACAGTCCAATTCAAGCCAATTAGAATCCAATTCATTGTAATACAGTTAGAATTCAATCAAATCAAACTAATTAAATTAAATTTGGTGCTATGATATGATACTATGATCCTTCAATATAAGATCTTTAAGATATGGTGGAGCTCGGTCATTAAAAGCTTTAAATGTGAGGAGAAGAATCTAATCTTTGCAGTGCCTTGCAAAAGTATTCACCCCCTTGGCTTTTTATCTATTTTTTTACATTCCAACCTGTAACTTAAATGGTTTTTATTATTTTATGTGATGGATCTGCACAAAATAGTCTAACTTGGTGAAATGAAATGAGAAAAAAATATATACATTAAAAAATAAAAAATAAATAAAAAACTGAAAATTGGCATGTATCCACCCCCTTTGCTATGAAGCCCTTAAAAAGTTCTGGTGCAACGAATTACCTTCAAAAGTCAGATGATTAGTGAAACGAAGTCCACCTGTGTGCTATCTTTATGTAAAGCACATTGAGTTGCCTGTGGTATGAAATGCGCTATATAAATAAAGATTGATTGATTGATTGATATCTAAGTGTCACATGATCTGTCAGTATAAACACACCTTTTCTAAAAGGCCCCAGAGGCTGCAACACCACCAAGCAAGAGGCAGCACACCATGAAGACCAAGGGGCTCTCCAAACAAGTTAGGGACAAAGTTGTTAAGAAGTAGGTTGGGTTATAAAAAATAACCCACATTTTGATTTTGGCAAAAGGCATGTGGGCAACTCCCCAAATGTATTGAGGAGGGTGCTCTGGTCAGATAAGACTAAAATTGAACTTTTCAGCCACCAAGGAAAACACTATGTCTTCCACAAACCCAACACATCCCATCACCCCAAGGACACCATCATGTTTTTCAGCAGCAGGGACTAGGAAACTGGTCCGAGTCGAGGGAAAGATGGCTGGTTCTAAATTCAGGGATATTCTTGAGCAAAACCTGTGTCATCTGCCTGTGATTTGAGACTTGGACGGAGGTTCACCTTCCAGCTGGACAGTGACCCGAAGCATACAGCTAAAGCCACACTTGAGTGGTTTAAGGGGAAACATTTAAATGTGTTGGAATGGCTTAGTCAAAGTCCAGACCACAATCCAATTGAGAATCTGTGGTGAGACTTGAAGATTGCTGTTCACAAGCGAAAACCATCCAACTTGAAGGAGCTGGAGCAGTTTTTCCTTGAGGAATGGGAAAATATCCCAATGGCAAGATGTGCCAAGCTCCTAGAGAGTTTTCTGTTAGTTTGTCCTATTTGTTGTTGGATTCACAATAAAAAAAATAATACATCTTCAACATTGTAGGTATGTTCTGTAAATGAAATGGTGTAAACTCTCAAACAATCCATTTTAATTCCAGGTTGTGAGGCAACAAAACATGAAAAATGCCAAGGGGGGTGAATACTTTTCAAGGCACTTTACATATCCTGTCAACAAAGATAGATTGATCAAATCCAATATGTAAATGTTGATGGAGGGGAAAACCTTCTGGTTGAGATTGGATCTAAAATACAAGTTGATAGTTTACAAGAAGCTATTACTGTTGTTAGCTCAGAGATCAACTGGAAAAAAACAGTCCATTATGATTACAATGAATTGAACTCCATTTGGCTAGAATTGGACTATATTATTGAAGTGCCTTGAGATGACATTTGTTCTAATTTGGCACTATATAAATAAAACTGAATTGAATTTAATTAAATACAAATCAGGTTCTAAAGATACTTCTAAAGCTGCTGTACTTGATGATGCATCAGTGATAATAGTGGGAAGGACTCCATCAATCTTCTCTCTGATAGAAACAATTTTATTGATAAAGAAGCTCATGAAATCATCACTGCTGAGAGTTAAAGGAATACCTGGCTCAACAGAGCTCAGACTCTTTGTCAGACTGGCTACAGCGCTGAAGAGAAACCTGGGATTGTTCTTATTCTCTTCTATCAATGATGAATAATAAGCAGTTTTAGCTTTACAAAGAGATTTATTATAGGTTATTAAACTATCTTTTCAGACTATTTGAAATTCCTCTTAGTGGAACGCCAATTTCTTTCCAACTTTCTTGTTGTTTGCTTTAAGGCACGCAGCTGTGAATTATACCAAGGAGCCAACCTCTTCTGACATTTTAAGTTCTTTTTCAGAGGGGCAACATTGTCATGTTGAAATTGTGGTACCGTCAACAAGACAATCAAATTGTTTGGGGGTAAAGTTTTGTAAGCTGTTGTATTTGCACATGGCAGTGAAGAAAATGATAATGGAATTCATTCTTTGATAGAAAGAATTCTCTGATAGAAACATATTATAGATAAATGTCTTCTCAGATGCTGTGGCATCAAGTAATGTAAACTCAAAAGTTATCAAAAAATGGTCAAATAAGACAGGGTCATGAGGGAATACAGTTAATAGTTCAGTCTCAATGCCATAAGTCAGCACAATATGGAGAGGGTATGATTAAGAGTGAAAAATCCAATTGAACCTAAAATAGAATGAATATTTTAGGCATTCAATTTCAACATCTGCGTGTTCTCTTTGTCTCCTGCCTTATTGATGCCCTCCTTGCCCGGTATGAGTTTTGGTAGACAACCCTCTCTTGGCACGTTTGTTGTGGCATCATATGCTGCGTGTACACCAAGAGCGACCTACGCTACCTGGTAGCGGAGGTAGCTGGAGAAGCTTCGTTTGAGAATTTGCTTTGGTAGCTTTGTTAGCTCGTGACGTCACATTTAGAATGTTCAATTTTTAAAGGCCCCGCGGCGGTGCATGAGGAAAGAGAGGGCAGGGACACGAATAAACGTGTTGTTATTTACAATTTGTTATACAAGATATACATCACGTTACAAATGATGTAAAACTACATTAGGTACACCTGAGAAGAGCAGGAATAGCAGAGGCAGCTGTGAAAAATAAAATAAATTCGAAAATAAATCCAAAATAAAACTTAATTGCAGTGAGAAAGGTATGCGTGAGGTTACTACACTATTGTATTGAAGCACTCGACACGGCAATTGCAATAGTCTCAGGATTAAACGACTATTGTTTGGATAGGAAACAACCGAACCGCGTCATAGCTCATTACCATAAAGTTAGCTTGAGTTTAATCGCTGGAATCCGCTCTGGTAGCTCAGTTCTCTTCGCCACTGGCGAATCCGCTCTGGTCGCCCAGTTAGCTCACCCTCCATAGAGAAGGGCGGCTGTGGCTCAGTGGAGGGCGGCTGTGGCTCAGTGGTTAGAGTCGGTCGTCCAATAACCGGAAGGTTGGCGGTTCGATTCCTCGACTCGGAAAAAAGATTGGTGGAACTGATAGCTGGAGGGGTGTCAGTCCACCTCCTTGTCACGGCTGAGGTGCCCTTGAGCAAGGCACCGTACCCCCATGCTCCCCGGGCGCCTTCTGGCTGCTTCATGGCTGCCCACCGCTCCAGGTTGGCATCTGTCTCTGATTGTGTGACCCTGTGCATGTGCATGTGTGTCAAACAGGTGCCAACCTGGATGGGTTAAAAGCACAGGACAAATTTCGTGTGTACATATGTACGCATGACAATAAATCTGATTTAAAAAAAAAAAAGAAAAAAAAAGAAATAATGATTTCCGGTGCTCAGGTAGCGTAGGTCGCTCTTGGTGTACACGCAGCAATTTTCTTCTTATTTTGCGGGTGAGGATTTAATGGTGCTGTGTGGGATTCTGATATTTTAATAACTCAATCTTGATTTGTACTTCTCTACCACTTTGTTCCTGACCTGCATGGAGCTCCTTGGTCTTCATGGCTTCGCTTGCTTGGTGCCTTTCAATTTGTGATGTTGCATGGATCTTTTTTAACTAATTATGTAGCACCAGAGATCATTTCTGTGTGGAGTTTTCATTGCTTTCTGTTTTAGTACTCCGGCTTCCTCCCACAATCCAAAAACATGTATGTTAAGCTACTTGGTGGTTCTTAATTGAGATTAGGAACAAGTGAGAGTGTGCATGGTTCAATTTGGACAGCTGTACTCCCCAGTGGGTCTTGTGTACTACTTGGGGTCCAGTTGGACATGTAATGTCTCATTTGCTTAAGCTTTTGAAATGTCAGGCTTGCCATTAGGGCTGAGTAATTTTATCGATACTGCGATATATATCGATATTTCGTTTCCAGATAAAGTATCGATTTTTCAGCTGCGAGTATCGATTATTATTTTTTTTATTATTATTATTTTTTTGTAAGCAAACTTTATTGAAAAGTCAGACGTTACAATTAGTGGAAAGACAGAACACTAAGGTAATACAATACAATGTCAGGAGGTCACATTATACAAAACAGTGATAAATAAAATGTTGTATAAAGTGCACAGCTCTCACGTTTGTGACATGTTCGTTTGTTTCTGTTTGTCTGGCTGTGTTGTTCTTCCGGTTCAAAGGTTGGACCACCAGTCCAATCAGCGACAATTCATGTCAAATCACACTGTCCCTTTTTTCCCCCCAGAAATTGATGTAAGTGTTTTGAATCGTATCGTTGGCTGAATATCGTATATCGTGTATCGTATCGTGAGATTAGTGTATTGCTACAGCCCTACCTGCCATATATTCCACTGTTATTATGCCTAATAAACATACTCACACTTCCACATATTTTCACATCAGCTTCTTCATCGTCAGATTTGATTTGTAAGTACAAATATACACCACACGCTTCTACTGGGTCATAAGACATGACTGAGAGGCTGTTGTCAGTATTGGTTTTTGTCAAGAATATTAAGTATAGTTTGCTTTTAATTCTAAAATTAAATGTTAAATCTAATGTACTATTATTTAAAAAAAACTGTGTCCAGTGTAGATTTTCAGTGAACATATCTATTTATTTCTTTAATACAGGGCTGTCAAACTCAAATACACAGCAGGCCAAAATTAAAACGTGGACAAAGTCGTGGGCAGGCCTTTATATTTATTGACAAAAGTGTAGCGTTCTGAGTTAAATTTCAATGCTCACCTTTCTCTAGCTATCAATAATGATAATCATCTTGTTTTTCTGCTTCCCACCTCTCTAGAAAGCTCCCGTTTTCCACCTTTGGTTTGGCCATTTTCAGGAGGGGTGGCTCGATGCGACTGTTAGCATGGGGTCTCTAATGAATGTCAACAGAGGAGGGGGCGCTTGTGGGTCCTGATTGACGTGCAAAAGCACCAGCTGAGCATTCTAGGATCTGTGGTATTAGCGGTGCATGTGCCTGCTCTAGCAGACATTTGGTATTATCTCGCGAGTTTGGCATCTATGCTTCAATCTCTTCAGGTGATAGACAATGTGAATGTTGGTCAAACATTGCTGAACATCGCTGCTGTTGGCAGATGAGTGTGTGTGTTTGAAAGCAAGGAAAAGAGATGATGTGAAAAGAGACGAGGGTTGTCTTTGCTGAGGTCCCTGACTTGAGTCCACTTCAGATCCCTCTCTGTATGTCGTGTGTGTGTGTGTGTGTACCCGTGCTCTTGACAGATGACTAACCCGAATGCTGTGTTGCTCTCACGCCTCTGTCACTGTGACTCACCCTGTGTGTGAGGATGCTGTGTGAGTGTGTGTTTGTGGGTTACTCATTGACTGGTGAGAGCAGTGGGTACATTGACATGACATTTGTCTGCCTCTCTTTCCTTTACCATTTTTCGTCAGCCATCCCTACACTTGCTTCTTTGTTTTTTTTGGTTTTTTTTTTGTTACACGTTGATTTTTAATAGAAACACATTTAAACCTCAAACTTGAGCTAATGGAAAGTATAGAAAAACTAACACATGTTCATTTCTCCCTCTTTATTTTATTGAAAGAAATGGGTCAATTAAATGAAAAACTAAAAATGAAAACACCAATTCATAAGCTAAAAAAACACTCAACAACAAAAAGAAAAAGAATGATTATGATAATAACACTATATTACTTAGTGCAATTCAAAGTGCTTTTCAAATCATTCAGAAGACTGTACATATGATGTAAACAGAAACCAACCAGAGTCATTTACTCCAGAATGACATATTTCAACAGGTTTGAGTATACAGACTAAAAGCTCCTCTTCTAACCTGCTATTGTCTCTTTGGAATGATTGAAAGAGATTGTGAATGCTGCTGAAGCTGGAAGACTCTCCACATCCACAGTGTGCATACAATTTAAAGGAAGGAGTTTTACAGCACACACACCATGTGTGGCTTCCATTATTTTCAGTCTTTTTAGTCTTTGTTTTGGAGTGCTTTACCTGAGCACAGTGCCACACCCTCTCGCTTCCTTAAACAGACATGCTGCTGATCAGGCTCACAGATCTTCGGTTCAACTGGTTAACGTCCCCAATGAAAACATAATCCACCTCTGCCCTGTGCAGTAAGTGAGTTGTGGTGGCAAGTATTTCATGCTAATGAATAAATTAATTATAATAAGTGCAAGTGTTAGCCTAATATTGCAGCAAGTGTTAGCCTGCTAGCATGGGTGTGCTGGATGCTGGCTTAAGCATTAGCATTTTGTTTTACGTGCCACCGATATACTGTACATATGAAGAGTGAAGTTATCCACCCATCCCACACACACATGCACTGCTTATAGAGGCAATGATCAAGTCTTAGCAATTGTACGACGTTTGGAATTGCATCAAAGTCATTCCCACAGAATATGACATGTACTCACATATGATTAAAGAAAGGCAGGCATGAAAACACAGCTCCCAGGTAACAAGGCTTAGTAGTTTGAAATGAAACAAGTTTGTTCCCAGCCTTCTTCAGTAATGTAACCTAGTGCTGACACGAGTTCCTGTTGTACGCTCCCCCTCTTTCCCCTCTATCTGAAGGATATGTGAGTAATCAGAAGCAGATGGGGCTGAGACTGTGTAGTCAGACTGTTATTTTAGCCCTCTGCACAGCCACTTTTATTTCCTCTCCTTTCCTCCCATGCTTTTATTCCAAATTCAGACACTAATTCCTGACCTTAACTCACCAAGGCAGCCTTAATATTTCAGTAGTTCATGTTCCAGCGATCACTACAAGTTGAACCGCTTCTTGCTTTCAAAACACACAGACAGAGGTATTACAGAGGCTGCAGTACCTAGCAGTTGCTGTAGGAAAGCAAATTACATCATGGGAACTAGGAACAGCCATACTCATTAGGTCACTCCTTGTGCTCCAGAATCCATCCTATTTTGACATCAAAGGGTTCCTAAAAACCACTGACACAGGATCAGCTTTTCCTCATTTCCTTCATCTTCAAGATTAAGATCAAAAGAGTTTCTAATCAGATCTAAAGCTAACACTTAAAAGTACCTTGTAAGTATACTCTTTTGCAACAGGCAAATTGCTGATATTGAATATTTTTACAACTAGTAAGCTAACTGGAATTAGTAAATATATCAACTTAATCTTTAAGCTATACGACATTGTTGGTTCAGAAGAAATTGAAGTTGAAGAGGATTTAGTTCGACCTAAAGTAACTGATTTCCAATCATCGTATGGAGCACTGTGACAGAGAGCTCTGGCAGAAAACTCAGGGAGCACAAACATTGTAGAAAAACTTTTGTTTTCTCAGCTGGGCAGCTGTTGTACTCTAATGACAGCAGTAATTCTTCTGTATATAATTATAATCATTTGTGGTATTGCAGTGCTACTCTCATGATTTGCACCATAATCGTGAGTGATACACACAGATAAAGTCATTAAAGAGTTAAAAAAAAGAATGAAAACATTCTTCAAGCTATTTTTGTTTTCTAAAAGCAAAGTGCTTCATGCACCTGACTTTTACATTGGTTTGCTCAGGATAGTTGGACTGAGAATGCAGTCTGCTGATAAAGACCATTTATTTCTTATCAACTTCAGAAATAAAAAGCTTTCAGAGCCATATTGTTGCCAGCAACTGCTTTTTTTTCTTCCATTCATACCCAAACACAGGCCTCCAATGGCGTGCAGCGTCCTTCTTCTCATCCAAAATATTTACTGAACAACATCTCAGTCACGTTTCTTTTTCCAACGAGCAGCAGCACGAGGTGGAGCCCCGCTCCCATATAATGACACATATTGTGGTGGCATTAATGCCGGATCAAAGGCCTGGCTGCTTCATGACATTTCAACCAGGGTAAACAAATGCAGACAGGCCTATTACCAAGTAAACACAGCACAGGATGACTGCCTCCTCACGCTCCTCGACGCCTCCCAAACAGCCTGCTGTATCATCAGGGTAAGAGGACAGGAAAACAAACCAGCTTCATTTGGGCTGTGTGTGTGTGTGAGTGTGTACATGTTGTCCTGCGTCCGTGGTGCTTCTGCGTTTCCACTTCAGGTTACAGTGCTTCCAGCTCATCTCCTTTTACAAGGCGAAGCCATTACATAATTACCCTCTGTCAGTTAGCTCACATCCAATGCCGCCTGCCAGCTGAGGCCAATGTTAATTAATAATTGGTCCCTTGATATATCTCCTTCTTGCTGATATCACAATTTTTGTGACAGTGGTTGACTGGTATCACAGAAAATGGCACCGGGGTAGACAAAAAGGCAGGAGAGGAATTTCCCAAATAGTCATACATATAAAATAAGTCCAACAGGATTTGTAAGTGTTTATTTTTCTAGATATTTTATTTTATTTTAGAAGACTACTCATTTTTACTTAATTTCTGAACACACTCGAGATCGTAGAGCATGACTGGAGAAGCCAAGATCAAACCCAGTGTTCCAAACAATAACTGCTCAGTATAAAGTACTTTTACCCTCGGTGTATAGTGTATCAGCCTGATGAATGTCTGTCGTACAAATGAAAGAACTACAAGCTGCATCTCAGCCATTGTAGGGCCTAAATTAATCTTGGCACTAACACACACACTTTACAAGGTTAGTTCTTTAGAATGAAACAACTCAAGTTTACGTTTGGGTGTTTTCAATAAGCACTGTAGATACATGAAGTTATAAAGGCAATTCATTAAATTGCCCCAAAAAGCATGTTCAACATAAACCACAATTATAAAAAGTACAGATAGGAAGGATTTAGATTATTTGTTGTTTGTGAGGTTTCATATTTTGCAAAGCTTTATTTCTTTGACACGGTCTATGTGATTCAGGCTGTACAAAGTGCATCAAATCCCAGACATTTGAACTTTTTGGTCATATACTTTGGCATGTTCATTGACTTTAGTAGCACTTGTCACCATGATGGTATACGGATGCAAAACACAGTTACTAAGTATTTAAGTCTCTTCCACTTCCAACATCTCTTCCACTCTTATTTGGAGGTATGAAAAGAATGGAAGTCCGCTGTAGGCATTACAATTCCAATACCCCAGTGATCTCACAGTCTTATCGCAGAGCTTGCAGATATGTATCTTCATACTATTTGCACTGATGTAGACATGGTGCTGCATGTAGTTCTGATTAATCTCCTGCATTGTGTGCATGTGTCCTGTCATAATCTCCCAGTGCCATGATCAAAGCAGGTAGGCCTGTGGTCACACACTCACTCACATACACACGACAGATAAATATTCCTCCAAATGGTTGTTACATGCCAGAGTCAAATTAGTCCATGGGCTTTTTAAGTGGCACAAAAGGTTCAAATTAGAGACAAGACTTTGAAGCTTTACAGTTTGCATGGATATACTGTAGCCCCTCGTGGTTTTGGTCTCCATATCATTCCCTTAGAAAAGAGCATGTTCACATCAAAGGTTAACTGGGGCATGTGTACTGTAACTTGTCACCAGCATAGCCCTGATTTCCAAACAGCAGGGAATTGGGACAGAATGGTATGTGGGCCAGGAAAAGGCAAACTGTGTAATGACATCAGGATCTGTGGGTTTCTCCCAAGTCCTCTGACTGCATTTTACAGACGGCTCCTTGGATATTGAGAATCCTACTTTCAGTGTAAGAGTAAACCTATAGAATATTGTACACAATAAGAGGCAGTAATGCTGAAGTGGTTGCTTAGTCGGTAGTTTTAGCTGATGAGTTTTTCGAAGTGTGTCAGAGTCCAGTTATACATTTTGACAAGCTCTCAACTTTATGTTGAACCATGAAACTACTAACCAGAATTATAGTAGACTAAAGATTATTTAATTAAAACATGTTGATTTTTTTTAACACAGTTTGCATTGTAAAATGTTAGTAAAAATTGCATCGAAATATTTTAGAATTGACAATGAGGTCTCCACATTTCTTTTTGTCTGGCCAGCAGTGCCAAACATATTCAGTTTACAGTTGTGTAAAGTAAAACAAAGGACAGCAATACTAGAAGCTGGAACACCTTTTCCTCCTATGCCACTTCTTGCAAACCACTGCTTGTAGTGAAGAAATTAACACTGGGCCCCATTGCTTATTTGAATCTTTTATTAGATATGTTCTATGACGTTGATTAATAGGAGCAAAAACCGTTCTTCTGTAAACTTAGGTAGGTGACAAAAGAGTAATGTTGTTGTTGAGATGTAGAACTGTCAAAAGAGAAAGGTCGGCCCCTCGTACCATCTGACCAGTTGTTTACATTTTGCAAGTCATGAAAGACAAGGTACAACTGGTGGGGTGCAAAGTAAAGTGTTCTATTTCTTCTAAAGGTATGAGTGAAAGGTACTTAACCAAATACTCATCTACTGAGATCCATCAGCAGAACTGCATACATACACCAAAGCTTAAACCCTCAAAAATGCAGGTACGAAGAAAATTCACCTATTTATTTTAGGAAATAAAAAAATGGGTGTTTGAAATAAAAGAAGGGATAGCTGGTCATGTGAACACAATGTGTTGCATAAGAGCACACCGAGGGGCAGTGTGCGCTCATATCTCGCCCCTTCACTTCAGCCGACACTCCAACATGTAGATCAGGAAAAGTGGGGGTCCAGCGAGAAACCTTCCAATTTAAAGGCATCCGCTACCTGCCCAGGGTCAGCATGCTGGCACCTCATCTCTGATTCTTTATGGTGTTGCATAGCATCCCATGGAGTCTTCAGGGTTTACACAGAGAAATAGGCTGTCTACCACTCTTCCAAGTAAAAGCATGGCCCTTCACATCAGCTTATTGTTCAGTGAGGGAACAGGAGAATCGAGAAGTATTCATAAAAAGGTATGTGTGTGTGTGTGTTTCTCAGAACCAAAAACACAAAAAAACATGAAAATGTGCTGAAGACAGAAAAAATGGTATGTTGTGTTTGTGTGATTGCAGGTCTGAAAAAAGCTCAGATCCAAGCACAAGCCTTGAGGTCGATTGTGTTAATGAGATGCAGGTGGACTCGTTCCCATGTGGTCAGTTCGGGTGGTTTTCACTCTGAGATCAGCAAAGTGTCCCAAGATTGATCTGAAACACTTGTGCCTTGTGTTGTTTTTACTTTTTTTTTCTTGGCTTCCATCAGCACTAAACAATATTAGAGAATACAGAAGAAGTATTCAGCTGAACTGAAGCCAGATTTTGATTGATGATGACATCTGAGGAAGTTGAGCTGATTTTTCTCTTGTCTTCCTTCTGCTTCTGCTTCATCAAATAGAATGGCATCATTATCATAACCTTCAATCATGTGGATCTCCTCCTAATAAGCATTGGAGGTAAAACTGTTAAGCTTTCTCCTCACCTATTCCACTTGTGTGTATTTGTGTGTGTTACGTGCATCTCTCTGTCTTCACCTTTCCTGACACTTGTGTGGCCCATCAGTGGCTATGCGAAGTGACAGGCCACATCCTGGGGCAGCTGGCAGGAGCTGGCGCACCACAAAAGAGCAGCACAACTCTGTGAAAATACATACAAACACGTGTGCGCACACACACACACGCACACACACACATGCACACACACACACACACACACACACACACACACACACACACACACACACACACACACACACACACACGCACACACACACACACACACCTCGGGCCATTCCCCAGTCTTAATTCCTAAACACATTTGCTCCAGTTCCTGCTGAGGCGCTGCAGGGGAGACTGTTGGGGGATAGAGGAGGGGCAGGATGCATGGAGGACTAACTTTTTACACACTATTACCCTTAACACACACACATAACGTTATCTACCACCTCTGACATATGCACAGTTAAAGTTGACAGAGCTGAAGGGATTGGGCCGGAACAGGCTAGCAGCACCCAGTGCAGCTAACACACACACCCACTGGCACACAAGTGGAGGATGAAAAGGTTACAAAGCTCTCCATCACTAATGGCAGTCACAGAAGTGTACGTTTGAAACGGAAGAAAAGTGCCTTTGGGACTAATAAAAGTGTTTTTTAAACAAACCTCATTACACTTCTTATCTCTGTTAGATAATACTTTATTAACTGTTGCATTTATATAGTCTTTATTGATATCATTTTAGTAGAGGTCTCTATTATGGGTAACAACAACAAGTGCAGGAAAATGAATACATTTCTTTGTTCATGGTCTTTGTTGGATAGATTATTTCACAGTGCCATGTCATTTTGTTCTTGAATCAGTGGACAAAACAGTTTCATTCGACTGCAGTTCGAATCCATGCATCAGGCTCAATAGTATTGTTCCTCTGAGGCGCAAAAAAAAGGATGTGCTTATATGGAACTAAAGTTTGAATGATGTGAGTATAATGCAAAATAAACTGAAATATTCTTCAACATTTTTTAATTGAAAAGTCATTATTATAAAATATACCAGCCCTGTCATCAGCAGAGGTGTTTGTTTTATGTTGAACATCCTTAAAAATGATGCTGGATCATCAGACTGCTGTAGGACACCATTATCTCTAACAGATTATTATCAACAAAAACATCCCAAAAGCAGTTCTTAGATTTTAAACGCATATACTATTACTTAACCCAGATCGAGAGTAGAATGTTATTTTTCCCACTAATTTATGATATTTGTTCAATTAGACACCATCTTTTTTTTATCCTGGTTATATTTCTCACTCATGTTTGTATGAATAACCTTCTGGGAACTCAAAAATTAGCTTTCAAATATCACACTGAATTTGCCAAAATTAGTTGCAAGTCCCCATTCTCTTGGCTTGGTCCTGTGGGATTTAGAGAGGAAGTGGGAGTAAGGGCGAAAGATGAAAGTGTCTGGGGATCCCAGCTAAATCAAAAACAAATCTCCAGGAGCGTCAGGGTTAACCCCTTTAGCCGGCGAGGACTTTGAAGTCCTTGGCCATACAGTTAATTGACAGAGTCAGGATTAGAGAAAAGGTGGTAACAATTTAACCCGGGCAGTGAGAGAGCTTGAGGCCACTGCTCAAGCCTATCAGGTGTTTGCAGATGTTGTGTGCTCCTCAGGGAAAGTGACAGCAAATTTCTGGAGTTGAGAGGACTGCTTAACTGACCTATAATGCTTTGTTTGCTCAAGCCCCATTGCGTTGTAATTGGCTGGGAGGGGGAAAAGAAACCAGCTGATTCGACAGAGTGCACAGTTAGCTTTGCTTGATCGATGATAAGCTGATCAAAACAAATGCTTCCTCACTGTGTTCGCCTCCCTGTAAAAACCCTGAAGCCTTTCATTCCGGGGCCTGATCTTTCACTCTGAAGACCATTTCATCTTCTTGCAAATGGTTTTTTTTCTCAGTACAATATTTTTGAGGTGTTTAAATGAAGCATGCATGACAAATAAAATAGCAAATAATCAAGAAATTCAATGGCCAAAAGTTTTTGATCAGCTCCCTAAAGGAATAGGGAATGGAGTCTGCTGTTTTATCATTCCTTGTTGCATTTACCAGAAAAATGATCAAAACACGATCAATCACTGTGCGCTCCCAAACGTCCAATATCAAAGTTGCTGGATGGGTGTGTGTTTATTTGTTGTTTCAGTAGATGTGCAGTAAAAACTGTCCTCTTGTTAAACTCTTTTTTTTCTGAAATGTCCTCCAGCCTAACAGATTTCCATGGGTAAGTGGTTTAGATTTTCCCTTAGCAATCACAAGAGGCCAACATATCTTGATAGTGTTTGACAACAGCTTGACAGCAGCATTAATCCCGCACATGGCGCTGATTGGCTGATCATTAGTCATCCCGTGGCGCTCATTAAACTGCTTTTTCCACTAAGAAAGTGCCGTTTCTTGTCACAGCGCTCGACATGTCAGTCCACCTGGGGAAGTGGATGGAGTTTTGGCAATACGTGTTGAGAAAAAAAGGAATCCGCTCCATGTCTGTATTTGTTCAATGAGGCAGAAGTGTGGGCGGAAGTTAAATTCACTACATAAGCCTTTCAGAAATACTGCGTGTGCTTGTGCAGTTGCAGCCTCGTCTCATCAGAGTACTGGTAGTAGGTATATGTTTGTCCACATGTCAAACATAATAGTTTCACATTCCAGCGTTGGAACTTGTGAGATGGCAATGTTTCGGTAGGCAGCTGTTTATTTTAGGGCAGCGTCACATTCTGTGGTGGGAGCTGTGACTATTGAGTGTTGAACTTAGTAGTCTGTAACAGCGTTTGGCTTTCCAACAACCATGTGTTTTGTAACATGTTCATCTGATAATGCACATTAATTCCAACTCTAACCGTGTACTCTGAACTTGTAACCCATACCATTTGCTTATAGGAGTGAAATGAGGACTGAAATTTAAATTGTAATCTCTTGCTTGATGGTCGAGGGTTTAACATCATCCACCAAGCCCTTCCTCCCCGATAAAAGAAACATTTTTGTCCGAATGAGCATCAAGCATCAAAGATGACATCAGTAGTGTGACAGGAGCTGTATCCCAGTAGCTTTGCTGTGAAACTGCTCCATACTGTGCCATGAAGGTGTTTCTGTCAGGAGGGTAACTGGCATGTGTCTGCTTGGAGTTCAGCCTCATGTCCACATAGCACTTTTCCTCTGGCAGAACACCAGAATGCTTGGGAGTGTGAATGTGTATCCTGCTGGCATCTCATCCAAAAAAGCCCTCTGACATGGTGGGTTTTCACTTCCATAACAATCCCATCAAGAGATTGCATCCCCACTTTAACAAACCAGCTCAACCCCTTTGCTTTGCATTATCTCTTTGTGAGTCCACTCTTTGTTTTATATTGTTTTTCCATCATGAGCTCCAATTGGGGATGCCCTCATACTGTGAACAAATGAGTTTGTCACGTTTCAATCCAACTGCTGTGATGAAGGAGAAGTGAATTTATGACAATAAGACAGTGGTAAGCCACAGTGAACATCGTATTCTGCAAGTTCAGCTATGAGTTGAATGTTAGAGAAGGGTCAGTTTAGTCCCTTGGTTTAAGTCGTACTCACTTGATCAGGTTCAGGGAGAGGTGTCATCTGCCGTCACCAGCAGGGTGGACAGCAGGTAACATTCTGTGTGATCACTTTGTTCATTTAACCACCATATCCCATCACCTCTCCCAAATAGGTTTTTCTCTCATGTTCTGATGGTTTCTGTCTGACATGTTAAGATTAAGATCCGATTTATTGGTCATGCATACATGCATACACACGGAATTTGTCCTCTGCTTTTAACCCATCCAGGTTGGCACCTGTTTTTTTTTTGTTTTTTTTAACCTTTATTTTACCAGGAAAATAGACCCGTTGAGATTAAAAATCTCTTTTACAAGGGCGTCCTGGCCAAGTGGCAGCACAAGTTACAAAATTAAAATTTCCATTGCATTAAAATAACAAATCAAGTAAAACAATAACAAATCAATTAAAACAATTACAGACAAGGGACTCGGTCTCAAGTGTTCTCATCCTGGAATTAAAATCGCTCAATGGAATCAGTTCCGTTAATTTCAAATCCTTTTGTAAATTGTTCCATGAGGTAGGAGCAGAAAAAGCAAAGGCCCTTTTTCCCTGTTCTGTACGAAACCAGGGGACAGAGAGTAGCAAATCGTCATGTGCATGCACAGGGTCACACACTCACAGACAGATGCCAACCTGGAGCGGTGGGCAGCCATTTAGCGCATGGGAAGCATGGGGGTACGGTGGCTTGCTCAAGGGCACCTCAGCCGTGACAAGGAGGAGGACTGACATCCCTCCAGCTGTCAGTTCCACCAATGTTTTTTGAGTGCCGAGAGTGGGAATCGAACCACCAACCTTTCGGTTATTGGCTGACCGACTCTAACCACTGAGCATCCACAGTCAAAGCAGGAACAGGTTTATAGTATGTTCTGTTTTCCTGGCTACTGGGGAGGACATTTTCTGGCCACATGATTGGTTGCTTGAAAAAAAGTGACCTTGACGACACCAGCGCCTTTCTGGAAATTTAGAGATTTCAACTTAAAGTGCTTAGAGCAGTCCCACAAAAAGGTGGAGCGCTCTGACAAAAGACTCTGGGTGCAGCGCTTTCCCTCCAGGCGGCCGAAAGCAGCAGCATACGCTCTTTGCTCATTGGGCCCAACAAAAGCAGCGGCACTCACAGAAAAACACTGTGGACTGAAGCCCACATCAGGCCCGAAGCTACTCATGACCATCATTTGAAATTGCATGTTCTCATGACTGATTCACATTACTCCAGTTGTGCATTTCATCTTTATCTCTCTGTTTCTGCTCCTCACACTTTCATGAGAGTTGACATTTTTTTCATTCTTTGCTCTATTTGAGATTTGCTTGTACTGGTCCCAGCTGTCATTTCTTATTTCTGTTAATTCTCCTCAGATGACACTGGCCATATCTGACTTAAAGCTGAGTTAGCGTTTTAGAATAAACTTAAACATGTTTGCTAAGTCTTTTTCCCTTCAACCTGCATAGCATGTAGGCTGGTGTTCTTCCACCTCAGCAGTGCATGCCAAAACACTTCATCAGCATCTTTCTTATCTTCTAAAGAGTACAACTCTGATTCCTTTCCTTATTTTTCTGTTCTTTCATTTGATAAAATGTCTATTTATCTTAAACAATCCATTATTTTCTTTTTTCTTGAATTTGTTTTTCACAGGATGTAACATGAAATGTCTAATGACATCAAAGAAGTTCAAATGTCTGGAAAATACAATGAAAATGATCATGGATTCAGATAGTGAAACACAAAAAATAACTAAAAGAGCAAGACCCCATTTTATGAGAATTTGCTCAAAGGTTATTTTCCTCCTCAACCATCAAATATTCTTTAGACCTCTTTAGCTTTGCTTCATGATATTAGTTTTAAAAGACAGTATCATCATCAATAGTTACATTCTAGTTCTAACTTGTTTTTCAACCTATGATAACATGGATAAATATAAATGTTAAATCCATATTTTTCGAATTTTCAAGTAAATTCTCGAATTCTTCACGAGAGAAATTTGTGAACCTTTAAACTATGAGTTTCTGATTTTGATTTTGACTTGTGCACGTTAATGGGCTTGAAACTGCATTAGAGTGCCTCTGCGCTGAGATACCGCAGTTCACAACTTCAGCCTCCAGCCCTGCACCACATAGTTTTGCTTCTTGGTGGCTGGACATTTTTGTGGGCTTTTCGTGGCATCTTTGTGGTGTCTTCAACTTGACAGCAAGTTGATGTGTATGGCTGTCTACTTGCAGGGCTGACAAGAAGATTGTTTCAGTGGTGTGACATTCCACAACTAAAGGAGGGAGCCAAAGAGAAAAAAAAATGAGAAAATTCTCTTGTGTCACTGAAACATTTTAATGCAGACATTCATTTTCCCTTTACTTTACGTCCAAATACCTTTTTTAAATGAAAAACCAGGGAATCACAATAAGCTTTGATCATTTGTTCTTTAGCACACAGTTGTCAGTGAAATGCAATCCAGTTAGCATCTTTTTCTGATGGTCATTTTAGAATCACCAATAAACCTAACAGCCATGTTTTTTTTTGGTCTTTGGAGTTTAAGCTGGAGTACCCAGAGAAAAGCCATGTGTGCACAGGGAGAACATGTAAAATCCACTCTGCTGAGATCTAAACCTTGTCGCTGTGGCAGTACAAACCGCCACACATCCAAAATCATGTGCTGCAGAATCTTTTGCTGCAAACATATTTACCAGGGATTGGGTTTTTTTGTTGTTTTTTTTAAAAACAAACTGCACAGAACAGTAAACAGTTTTATATATAAGACGTTTGTTAAAGCAGTTACAATGAAAAAAAAAGCCTCTGCCAAAATGAGACAGTGTTACATTAGCTAATGGACAACGGCTAGCTGAGGGTCTGCTCTGTTGGACAACCAGAAGAGTGCCATTGAGTTTGTGGCAATATCTCTGTATCACAGGCAATGACAACCACCTGTATGAGGATGTGACAAATAATGTGCCAGCAGTGTCCTGTATCAGTCATTTTGGGCTTTGTTTATGGGCGTTAACAGAAGTGAGGCTGAGTTTTGCTCATGGCGGCTGAGTCGTAGATCGGATTGGCAGATAATGAAGATGACCACCGGTGGTCCCTGCTGGGATGCAGAATATATTTGTTGTTCTGGCAATTAGAGCTAAAGCTGTGGACAGATATTGGACTCTTAATTAATAATAGCATATTAGTTTACTACCACTGTCCCCTCACAGCAGCAGGGTTCCTGGTTCCTCGTCTGAATCCAAGCTGGGGCCTTTCTGTGTGGAGTCTGCATGTTCTCCCCGTGTATGCGTGGGTTCTCTCCAGGTGCTCCGGATTCCTCCCACCAACCAAAAACATGCATGTTAGGTTAACTGGTGACTCTAAATTGTCCTTAGGAGTGAGTGTGAGTGTGTGTGGTTGTTTGTCTCGTTTGTCTCTGTGCGGCCCTGTGATGGACTGGCGGCCTGTCCAGGATGTTCCCTGCCTCTCGCCCAATGGCCGCTGGGATAGGCTCCAGGCCCCCAGCGACCCTGAATTGGATTAAGCAGGTATAGAAAATGGATGGATGGATGGATGGATGGATGGATGGATGGATGGATGGATGGATGGATGGATGGATATTAGTTTACTTTGTCACACACATCACATGATGAAGATATGATATCATCGATAACTTAGTTGCTGTTTCAACACTGGTCTTTTTAGATGGTTTTATTAACCGTTAATAAAATAAAAAAAAACATGAGCACTTTCAATTACATAAAAGAAAGAAAATAGAAATAACTCATCATTTCAGCTGTAAAATATTCCAAGACTTGCACTTTTGTCCCCACAATCGACCACCTGCCAGCAGTAAATATTTTTTTATTATGTTCATGATATTGGCAAGTGTGAAACATCAATCCAAAAGACATCACAAGCCTTCAAAAAGCCTTGATCAGAATTCTCTCTCACACACACATACACTATGTGTATTACATCTGACTGGCTCATACGGTGCCAGTCCGGATATCAGCACAATACGCTGTTTCCGTGGCACCATAAGCTCCATTAATCTCTGTCTTTCAATACAACACAACATAAACAACATCACAGCATTTCTTTCACTTGTGTATATCTTCCACTTACTTGGCAGTTTATCGACCTCTCCTCTAGATTATTTCATTGGTTTTTTTTGAGGGAGTCTCATTTTTCTGTTTTTCAGGTTTAAAGTAAGACTTTTCAGAATGCCAAATTCTGGGATGTGAATTTAAGGCTGTTCTTTATTTGAGTTAAAGTGCAAACCCCACCCCTTATCTTCCTTCTTCATTGCTATATTACTGAGCTGTGTCTTGTTTGTTCTGTTGCATATAAGCAAGTTGAAAAGCTTTTGTCACATTTGCACATTTTTCTGTCTGTTCCTGCTTCACCTTTACGTTGCTTCCCTTTCTCCTTGCCATCAGTTCTCTCTCTAAATCTCTTTCTCTTTGTCTTTTCTTCTGGGTTCCCCAGTGGGGGTGTTGTTTGTAAAGCATTATAATTTATAACGGAGCAGAGTGGATTTAATTTCAGTGCATGGGGGCTCGCCAGCAGGGCGCCAGCCTGCAATCAGAGGAATCGGCAGCTCACATAGGGCCTGCCAACACACAAACACACAGACACACACAGCAGACCCCCGCAAGCCAGCGAGAATGGAAAGTATTATCAGTGGCCACAAACAGACAGTGTTTCTCGTCACCCAACTCCTTGGATGCTCCGACTGCAGCCCATCACCTTCTCAGCTTCACTTTCTGCCCCGCTGCAGCTGCTCTCAGTCTCTCTGCCCCTCTCTGGTTTTCTGTAATTTCTGTGTCTGGCTCATATTATCTGCATCATCTTTCCCTCCCCTCTCTCTACCTCTCTTACTCATTGTCTCTCATTACCACTCATTACCTATTTGTTGGGGAAAAGAGGGTTTCTCATGATAGACTCTGCTGTTTTCCAGAGACAATGAAAGTTCATCAGGAGGTCAAATCCAACTATCAGTCCTCCCAAGTCCCTGTCAAATATTTGCAGTTGTCATTCCCTGTCTACATTGCTTCTCCCCAGCCCCAGGGGGGGGTCTTTTTTTCCAACTCTCCCTATTTGCTAGTTGCAATTTCCCCTTTAGAAATCCTACTACTTTGGCAATCTGTGCCAGACGGTGCGATTATCCCTCCCCTTAGAAGGTCAGCAACCGAACAAGAGAAGGAGAAAGCAGAGACAATAACGCTTCTTTTTAGCTCTTATGTTGTTTGCAGGTGACGTAAGTGATTATTAGAATTAGCCCTGAAAGTAAAGAAGGCAGATGAAAGATTGATGTCAGCTTTTTGCATCTATGGTAAACTCAAATTAGATTAACTGGACTTTTGGCTGTGATTTAAAAATTGATAAATACTTAAATATCTGCTAGAAAACCATCACCATCAAACAATGACCAAAACGTATATCTCTACGGCATAAATTACAGAATGTAATGACGTTAAATCTCACATTGGAAATAAGTAAGGAAAAAAAAAGAATTATACTGATACGTTTTGCACAGACATCACATTTACCATTTAAATACTAAATAAGCATCATACAGTACTGGTGAGAGAAATCAGCAATTGCAAGCCCAGAATTCTAAATATCAAAATAATAAACACAACTAAACCAATTATGTGTAATAATAATATTTAAAAATAACTAAAATTCTAGTATTAAACAAAAAAAAGAGAAACTGAGCTAAGATATACATCTAACTGGACAGAAAAAAAGGCACAAAGGGCAAAACTGGTCTTAGTTCTGTGGACAGAGGAAACCAAACAGTTTAGCCCCCTGGAAATGCAGTAAAATTTTGTTGGTGTCCTACTTTGCTTTCATGCTGCTTGTTACCTTTGGGACCAAAGGCATTCAGAAAAGGGTGGAATGCTCTCTCCGGGTCGGGAATGAGATCCTTCCCCAAGTGGAGGAGTTCAAGTATCTCGGGGTCTTGTTCACGAGTGAGGGACGAATGGAACAGGAGACTGACAGACGGATCGGTGCGGCGTCTGCAGTGATGCGGGCTCTGCACCGGCCCGTCGTGGTGAAGAAGGAGCTGAGCCAGAAGGCCAAGCTCTCGATTTACCGGTCAATCTATGTTCCTACCCTCACCTATGGTCACGAGCTGTGGGTAGTGACCGAAAGAACGAGATCGCGAATACAAGCGGCCGAAATGAGTTTCCTCCGCAGGGTGTCTGGGCTCTCCCTTAGAGATAGGGTGAGAAGCTCGGTCATCCGGGAGGGGCTCGGAGTAGAACCGCTGCTCCTCCGCATCGAGAGGAGTCAGATGAGGTGGCTCGGGCATCTGGTGAGAATGCCTCCTGGACGCCTCCCCGGTGAGGTGTTCCGGGCCCGTCCCACTGGGAGGAGGCCCCGGGGAAGACCCAGGACGCGTTGGAGAGACTATGTTTCTCGGCTGGCCTGGGAACGCCTCGGGGTCCCCCAAGAAGAGCTGGAGGAAGTGGCCGGGGACAGGGACGTCTGGGTCTCTTTGCTTAAGATGCTGCCCCCGCGACCCGATCCCCGGACCAGCGGAAGATAATGGATGGATGGATGGATGGCATTCAGCACATAAAAGGCATGGTGAAATCACAAGATCACTATGAGATTTTAGAATAAAGTGTGTACCAAGTGTGAGAAAACTAGTTTAAAGTCATACTGGAGGTACTGGGTCTGCACAACAACATGAGCCAAACATTCAATAGCACAACAGACTGCCTGAAAAGAAAAAATATGGACTATTTCATTTTATCTATCAATTAGCTGTGACTATGATCCTATTCAAAACTATCAAAAAAAATTTAAAAATTTCATTTCATTTCATTTGTAAATTGCCATCTTATATCGCAACCTTATTTGATTTCCAGCTGTTCAGTAATTGTTATTTCCATCATTAGTTTTTACTAGTGGTACATAGGGATGGGTATCAGGACCAGTTTAGAATTTTCCAAACCATTGAAAATGTTTTCCTGGGAAGTCATCAATTCCTGTGTCCTCTAAATGCACACTGATTGTAAATCAACATTCTGCTCACGGGGCTCTAAAGGCTGCATTGAATGTGAAACTGATCAAAATCCTTTTTTTTTTTCACACAGCGAAAAACTAAAACTTCAAAACTTAGGATGTAGCGTTAAAAGGAAAAACAAACATTACCAGTCTCATCGACTTGGCCATTAATCCACCCGCCATAGCAACATCTATGCCTCTGGTCTGAAAGATATCGCATTACAGGAGGCTAAGAACTGTGCGAGGAAATCTTTGGGACACTCTGTCGCCTCTTTCTTTTTGAGATGTGGACAAAATATCTGCATAGACATTGAGCCTCATGCAAGAACCACTCGTACGCACAGATTTGTTCTTAAGTCGTGCGTACGAGTGATTTACTTCACCAATTTGTTCATATTTCACGTTTTTTTTCAGATACGAACAGAATTTACAAGTGACCCAGACCTGTTGTAGGAGTCACGTAAAAATAGTCCGCTGTTATTCCAATCAAGTTTGCTTGACTAATGGATTGTATATTTAATTACTTTGAAGATATCATAAATAAATTTTGAGTAGTAGTCTTGCACAAGGTGCACATGGAGATGGCTGTCTTGTTGGTAAGTGACTTGTCTGATTGTTAATATTCACCACACAAACTTCAGCATATTATTTACCCAAAATTCACTATTTTCTCCAGGTGGACGAGGCTATGCTTTAGCCCCCTGGCTATTGACACCCTTTGTCAGCCCTGTAACAAGACAGGAACACTTGTACAATGACACTCACACGCGCACCCGTGCCGTAGTGGAGCGCACTATTAGTGTGCTGAAGAGCAGGTGGGTGCAAACTTCTCTATAGCCCTGCATTTTGCACAATATTGCCATGAACAAGGGTCTCCTACTACCTGAACCAGCCCAGGCAGACCAGAAGGTGTGGTGCCAGAAGACCCTTCTCATTAACCGCCCCTTCGACGGGCCATCATGATGAGGCAACAACTGATTGCACGGCTTTAATTGCAGTCATTGAGCGCCTGGCCATGGCGAGACGTTTATTTTGTAAGCCATTTTAATATCAAACCATTTCTTCTTTATTTCGGTGACATTACGAACTACAGGTGACACAGAATTAACAGCACTCGTAATAACTTCCCATTTCTTGGCTTTAGCAGGTCCCGTAATTCCACTGCTGACGCTGCTAAAAATGACGGATTTTCCTTTCTGGATCTCTGAAAGCAGAACTTCAGTCTCAGAGCCCCTAAAGTTGTTCTTTTTGCTCCTTGATGCCATTCTCATGATTCGACACTCAACACTTCCTGGCACAGGAGAGAGCAAGCACAGCCTTATATGGTATAATTTTGGCTGTAGTATGCAAATTTACTATCATCGTGCACGTGCACTTAAATACGCACGGGTGGCATTCATCATTTACGCAGGTCGTTTACACACTTTTTCCGAAGTTAAGAGCAAATCTGACGTGGCGTGTTCGTACGAGACCTTCAGGCGAAAAAAGTGAGAGAAATTTAGAATAAGAGTATGAAAATGTTCTTGGAGGAGGCCCATTGTCTTTAACTTTTTATAATGGCATGTTTGTTTTAGATGCTACAGCTATTATAATCTAATTTATCTGGGCGGAATAGCAGTCTAGAGATATAACCGCAAGTTGGTATGTAGTCTTAATCGGCCCTTTTCAGTAACAATTTCAGATCCGTTTCGCTATGTAACAGTAGAAATAGAAAAACATGTGAAGGAGAGCAGCTTTATTTGAAGTTTGGCTGTATTTATATACTTTTTATGTGAGCAGAGGCATTAAGAGAGAAGTAAACATGGAAAGGGATGGTCAAAACAGAATCCAAGAGCCATGATGATGCTCTACATATGTGCTGAAGCACTACTGTTTAGCAATTAAAAAAAAGAAAAGGTATTCTGGCCTTTCAGCACCACTCTCTCTTCACCACAACAAACTGGTACGACGTCTGTTTTACTGGAGATACTGCTCGTATCTGTCTGTCAAACTCCTTTTCCACTGCCCCCTTTCTTGTGAAGAAATGCTTCAACTTCTCCACAAAGCAGAGCAGTTGGGGATAAGCTGTTGCACTGCAACACATCAGTAAATCTCACCTTATCTTACTCGTATTAGTTTGCTGCATAGCTGCTGTCTTTTATCCGCTGGTCTGCAGCTAGTTTTAATCTGAGGCCTTAGCCACTGTGTTGTTCGTTTCCTGCTGGTATATTAGGATGATTGGACATCTGCTGCGGGGTTACTAAGCTGGGAACACTAGTCCAATCTCCACTAGGACATTTGTCTGACACTGTAGGCTGTAGCATCAAGTGTGTGTATGGGGCCTACTCTATAATGAGATTTACAGTGAGAACAGAGTTACACAGACGAATGTCACATATCAACCAAGAATGCTGTATGAACATGCACAAATTCCTTTCAGGATCGTGTTGGGGGCTGCAGCCTATCCCTGCGGCCATTGGGCGAGAGGCAGGGTACACTTTGGACAGCTCTCCGCCAAGCATAAAGAGATATGGTTGATACTAGGGATGGGAATTGATAAGATTTTTACGATTCCAATTCCATTTTCGATTCTGCTTAACGATTCGGTTCTTTATCGGTTCCCTTATCGATTCTCATTTGGAGAAAAAGGACAACAAACCGGTCGATTGACCGCTCTGTCTCTCATGATTTCATCTAAATGTAATGCATGAGAAGGCATTAATTTAACCTTAACCGTTACTAACAGCAGGTTTTACAATGAGGCAAATGGCGCTAACATGACAGGCAGTGTTTGTTTGTTAGTTAGTTACCTGCAGTGTTAGCCGAGGACATGCTAACGTTGCTAACGTAGCTGGGTTCAGATTCACCAACGTTAAGCATTCATTCATATTTATTGCATGTTGGTAGTATTTCCTCCCTTTGGTGAAATATTCACTTTACAAGTTGCCCTGTTGTCGTCTTTTTTAGGGATGTGTAATCAAACTTTCGAGCGTTTGTACCGCTTGGGCGCCATATTTACTGTTGACTGCTGGCTGCACTGGACTCACCACGTCATTCGCGCCCACTGGAATCGATAAGGGAATCATTTGCAAAATCGCCAAACGATTCCAAGGAATTGAAACACTGGGAACCGGTTCTCAACAAGAACCGGTTCTCGATTCCCATCCCTAGTTGATACACAGAAGAAGGTAACTCTAGAAAGAGAGAGAAAGAAAACAATGTGTGGAAACAAAATGTGGAAAAATGCACCGTTTACTCGGTTCAAATAACCAGATCTGAGATCCCCCAATGTCTAAATTGAGATTTAAGCGTCTTTGAGCAGTTGGAAAAGCGCTATATAAAACCTATGTATTATTATTATTATTATTTAAGCTGCAGTCTGCAACTCTTTTTCAAGCATAGTGCCTGGAACTGTCCGGGGATTCTGAAAGTAGTACATTAAATACCCCAATACAAAAAAAAAACGAGTTCTCTAGGTCCCCTATATGTCCCGCTAGGTCCCTCCAAAGCCAGCAGGTTTGTTTACAAAATTGCAGACCGGACCGGTAAAAGGTAACCAATCAGGTTACGAGCTGGGCTCTGCTGCCTGTCAATCACCGATTGTGCACGCGCGATACAAGGTAGGCTCGTCCCCACGCTTATTTATCTAGACTATTGAACTTCATTACGGGCTAGTCTACTTACTGTGTCTTCCATGATCGCAAATGACAGGTGAGTTGATGAATGAGGAGTCGTGTACGCAAATCTGGCGTGCACGTAGACGTGCACGAGTTCTCATGTGTTTTGATGGGGCGGGACAGGAAGTTGAATAACTTTTTATTTTTCGGTTAAAAAATAAGCATTTCTTGCATTTTGCGACTACGGAGGTCACCGTTTTCAACTTCAAGCGTTCTGATAGATCATGTAAACTCTTAAAATGCCAAAAATTAGGACTTTACGTATGACAACAACAAATCCTGCAGACTGCAGCTTTAATTGTCTGCTGCACACCACCACACTGTTCACGCATCTGCGCCACTTACTTTATTTAGACTCCAAGCATTCCAAAATCCCAAAGTAACTTTTAGCTCAGTATCTGAACACTAATAAATCCAAAATATCTTGTACAGCACACAAAGTGTCCACCTTTATCGTAAAATGTTGGAATAACATAGAGTTAACCTCCCGGGGCCCCATCAACAGTTACATCAATCACGGGCAGAGGCTAAGGTGTCTGGTTAGTCACAACAGGAGAGGGTAGCTAAATGCAGTTTGGCAAAACATGGAGACTTAAGAAAACATGCTTCCAATCAAGGAACATAAGATGTACTGAAAGAGAACCTTTTTGACATGGTTAAACAAAGTAGTTGTAATAGAGACTTCACACAATATGATCAGATAATATGAAAGTGCACTGAACTCTTACCAGATTCATTCATTTCAGTCTAACTTGGCTGAGTGCTGACCACTACTAGCTGCTAAATACACTTTAACTAAGATTAAACCATGACATGAGCAAACATCCACTGTGGTGCCACATCATTCCAACATTCCAACTTGAATTCCCTCCAAATGCCAAACTGTATATGCAGTGAGATCCAACAGATTTTGGGGCATCCTCAAGGGAAAGGAGCTGCTGTCTCTTCCCTTCTTTGGTCTTGATGAACAGCTTGGATAGATAATGAGAGCACGGTTGATCCCCGAGTTATAGAGCTCAGCAGCCGCGGCCGCTGTATTTGGGCAGGATGGGCAGAGCCCCGCCTTCCACACCCCAACCTTTCTTTTATAGATAAAATATAGATAATTATAAATTATAGATAAAATATTTATTTCAACTTCAATCACAGTGGGAATCGTATTACACCATATTGTGGCTTGTGACGGACTTTGCGAGTGGAATCTGTTTTTATTTTCGCTGAAATATAGCCTACCTCCAGTGTGGCTGCTTAACGTTAGATCTATGGCCACTGGCCAGGGCAGATGCCTGGCTGCTCTCAGCTAAGCCCGGCCCCGCCGCCCCTTCTTAGAACTCTCGAGCACATTCTACCAATCAGAATCACTGTAGGCCCCTACGTAGCATAATATCATGTTACATTTAGCGCGCCAGTATAGATGCTATTGGGGCAGGTGTATGATCTGCCCTGGACATGGAAAGGACTCAAAGGGTTTAAGAAATATATTACTCCGCCCATCTAGCCAGTGGGAACTTCAGTGCCGCCAAATTCCCCTACAAACTTGTTGGATAAAACGGATAACTATGTCGGATTTGATGAAGGATATTGGCTGTTTAATCCGGATTCACGTTTGTGGTAGGTAAAGATTTTACTTTATAGTTGCTATCTTACAAAGTTTAAGTGATTGTGAACGAAGTCTTTGCAAAATGGGAAACTGGGAGTGATTTAATGAAATATCTTAGCTTGATGAGCAAAGCAATGTTGAGACAGTAAACAATGTATTGACAGCTTCGTACATGCACAGTAGGTTACTTGTCTGTTAGCTTAGGTTGGAGCACTGTCGGTGTGTGTGACATGAAGCATTTTTTGGAAAAGGCAAAAAAACACGAGTCCAGCAAGGCGCATCTGAATTGTGCCATGAAATTAGCCATGCTAGGTAATGCTTTGCGACAAGTTTCCCTCTAATTGAAACGTAGGCAGTATTAATTCCTTTCACAAACTTTCTTTTCGCTCATTTTCACGGGGCTTTTGTGTTTGTTGTATGGCAGACTTTTATGCGAGTGCGCACATCCCCCCTGCGTACGGTTACATAGACTATTGCGTATGCTCCATAAAAGCTTGCATTTTGATAACGCAGATCATCTGCCCCGCCTATTTTCCAGACCACGAGCCGCTACTGGAGCTCAGTCTTTACATATAGAACACTGGTTCTCAGCCGTTGCAGTTAGCTGTATCTCCATGGCTTGCATTTTTGGGCCTTGTGGTGTTTGGGAATGATTCTAAACAACAAAGTAGGCTGTTAGTGATCTTAAAAACAGTAGTCTGGATAGACGTTTCTAGAATGCTGCATTGAACTTTGCACACAATGATGCCATGGGTGATATCTTGTCTTTGCTTTCCACATTGAAAAAAAGACAAAAGGCATATTTCCTTTGGATAATCCACAGAACAAGAGGTGGGGTCATCCATCATCTCACTGTGCATAATCTGGTATTATAGCTATACCTCTGCTCTATACATTGATATCATCACATTAACTGTAACCTAACATATAATGTTGATATTTTAACATTGACTATTGAAGGCAATGTCCGTTTATTTTCACGGAATGAAAAGAAATGTATAGAATGAAGGAAGAAATTTGCCTCTTTGTAGATCAGAAAAACACAGCAGGATATTTTGACATATCTCTGTAATTCCATAAAAAGGTTAAATAAAAATGAATTCACAAACATGACAAATGTTATAAAAGACTAAACCATGACAACTCACTACAGATACTTGCTAGTGTATCTAGCAGAGCTACTTCTATAAGGTACTTTGATAAGAGCACCTACACCTTGAAGTTTATCTTCCACGTATAAATACCCTATCCATTTTTTACTGTGTATGCAGGGTCACAGGCACACCTAAATGTAGCATATATAGAATGTAAGTATTGATATTTGGCACCTTTGTTTTAGTGACGTGTCAGAATGTGTAAAGCATTATAATTTATTATAAACCCATCTCCCTCCCCTCAATTTGTTTTTCTTTACAATCTTGTCTACGTAGTGTGATCCCAGTTCGACATAAAGTTCCTTATTGGTAGGTTATGTTGTTACTCCGTTCATTTTCCTAAATCTCCAGTTTCCCAGGAGTGATCCATTAAAGTGGCGTACATTGTCATCCAATCAAATTTGTTTATTTTGACAAACCTGAGTGTCGCAGGGTAGATCGTGGATGCCAGAATGACCTCGCTGCCAGTAAAAATAAACCTAATGACCTTGGTTGCCCTGCCAACTTTTAAAGACACGATGTGTATTTGTGTGTATGTGTGTGTCTCACTAATGGCTATAGAGTTGTAGTTGTTTCATTTAAGTCAGAGTTATGAAGTGTTATGGAGCCCTTTTAGGTTTTAACCTCCCTTGGCAGCAGTTGGAATCTATATTACAGAGGTTAGAAAGCTTTGCAGTCACTCATTGTTGCTTGCCTTTTTCCTCTCACATGTGTATGTACACATGCACGTGTACATGCACACTGTCACTTAACCACACTTGAGTGAAGTTGCACTGATCATGGCCCTACACATGAGCTATCCCCAAATTTATTAAATAGTCATAATGGGTTACGTGTGTGCCATTCTCCTTTTGTGTGTGTCCGTGTGTGTGTGTGTGTGTGTGTGTGTGTGTGTGTGTGTGTGTGTGTGTGTGTGTGTGTGCATGTGTGTGTAGGCTAAAGGGGACCTTGGAGGCAGCAGCAGATGATTGGAGGGCACAAGTGCGATGTGGCTGAGAGATCAAACATAGATTTTTGATGAATGTGAAAGCGGAGGGGGCACCGGCCCTTTTCTCCACTTCTGATCAGGGTTCAGTTGTTCTCGGTTCATTACAAACACACACACATCTACACTTAGTTTTGCAGAGTGAGTCATTCACAGAGAAAAAAAAAACATCCAACACTTCTATATTTTGTCATTTCTAAACAATTCCACTGTGTGATTCTGTGTGTGTTTGTGAGCTCTCTGCCAGTAATGAGGTCAATCTCCTGCATGGAGCTAAAACCTCAGTGTGTCTTTATCTCTGTTACATGGGCAGAGGATTATTCTCATCACTCTCTACACCACTTTTACTCTCAACCCTTTCTCACTCATCATTCATCTCTACACATACAGTACAGTGAATGCTTCATCTGTCTTCATCACTTTTAAATTAAACTCAGGAAAACTTCTCTACAATGTCTAATATCTCTTTTTACAGTTTTTAAACAATACTGTAGAAAGGTTTGTTGGATGCGAGGACACAATAAAGCAGATTATGAAATTAGATCCAATTTGTTCCTCGCAAAATAAGCAAAAAGGAAAGCCATTTTTCTCAATTTTATTGGCCTTCAAGGGCCTTTCAGGTTTTAAAACAAGCCAAAATCATTGGTTGTGATACAAGAAAAGAAAAAAACGAAACAAAAAGAACATTTTCTCACACACTGAACTACTGAAGAAGACCCGCTTCAGCGTTTTGCTCAAATCTCAGGTTGAACTAGTTTTATGAGAACATTCTAGGCTCAACTCATTCACAGTATGTTCCAAGGAGGATTATCTTTTTTTAATATCCATATTGATATAAAAATACTGAGAAAAACATTTTCAAAATCCTTTAATTTTATAAATCACCTTTAAGTTCAGAGGTTATTAATGAGTAACATTTATTTTCATTAATTCCAGATGGCACTTAGTAGATATGTTAAAACAGTATCTAAACACATTTACGGAACAAGAATAGCCACCCGAGGGAACGCTTGTATCATCCTATTTCCTAAAGTTTGGTTTATCTTACAAATAAAAAGGAAAAAGCGACTCTTCATTGTGAAAGATTACCGGTTACTGTCATTTGTTCCTAACTTGAAATTACCTCAGAAACTACCAAGTGTAACTGTCACCCAGTAATCTCTTACATGTCGAGTGATTTCTGTGCAGACAGCCAATTTGGAGAAGATTTTGTCCGTGTGTGGTTCCACATGCAGCGGAGCCAACACATGTTCATGTTGAATCTCTCATAACCTCTAAGTTCTTGGCCAGTAACAGGATATGCTATCTTTGCTTTAAGGTCCATTGCACTGCCGTTGATAGGAGTTTGAATTAAGCTTGGGTCAGGAAATAATAATCATGTATCTGAGTGTCTAAATGTAAATTTGGCAGAATGTAGCGAAAGGTCACAGAGATACTCATTGCACGGCTCGCGAGCCACATGCGGCTCCTCAAGCTTTAATTGGCGGCTCGCACTCGCATATAGGCTTATAACAATATGGTAACAATAACAATACAATTTTTTCAAATAACACACAGCGAGTACTGCACAGTATTAAGTATTTTTATTAAGTATTAATTAAGGCTGTTTCCTAAAGGGGGAACTGTTAAACCTGGCAACGCAGCCTGCTTCAACCACCGTCACACTTGACCGCAGTGCACGCTAGCTCCTTTAGCCAGCGCGAGATGCAGATCACAATGGATCGGTTTTTAATTAAAAAAGGGCAAAAACCAGCACAAAAACCATGCTCATCTTGAATGTCTCACTATGATTACAACAACAAACTACAACTACAACATGAAGAAAGTCAAGGACATGCAGGCCAGCTTCCGCTCGTCCCAGTATTAAGGTAAATATGGTCTTAATTGAAAATGTATTGGCTGTGTTGTTTCTTTTTTGTGGGATGTTTTATATGTAGAAATGCATATTTGCAAAAGCGTACTTAGTATGTTGTCGTAAAAGTGGCTCTTCCCTTGATTTTGCTCTGCCAATGTGGCTCTGGTGAAAAAAATAGTAAGTATCACTGTTCTAAGATGTGAACAAGCTTCTGGTGACATGCTTTGTTCCCTCACATGCACTGTGTGCTATTCAAAGCAGAATAGATGGAGGTTATGATCAAATGATCCAGAGGCACACACACTCTTACAGGTACTAAGAGGGCCGCGTGTGCCGGTTGTCTGAACGGTTCTCCTGTCTGAAGTGCACGCTCGTTTTGGTTGATGATCTGTTTGTATTTCTAAACATAGTCATGTGCACTTTTTGTTGGACAGGCGCACTCAAAACACGTACACACTCATGTCTGTCTCTCTTTGCAGTCTATTTCACCATAATTGCTAGTACCCCCCCCGCTCTCTGTTCACTTCACACATGACGTGGCCCACCTTTTCACCCATCTGTCAGAACTATTGTGTGTGAATGTGTGCGCATGTGGGTGCTGCGAGCTGTCATGCGAAGCTGGAGCAGTGTTGATCAGCAGGCCAAGCCAGTGGCATATGGCCATGTCCTGGGGTATTGTGGCATGTAGGAATGCAGGATAGCAAACTGAACGGACAGGAGCTTGTGCACATGGCTGCACGGATACTGACATGCCAGCGTTGCATATGCAACTCATCAAGTGGAATTCTGAGCAACCCATTTCTCTCTTTCTCAGTCTCTTCCCTGCCAACAGCCAGGTCACATCCCTATACAAAGTACGGGAGGAGTTGTCTGTTTAGGATGTAAATGGAATTTGTTCGGGTCATCTTGGTCTGCTCTCATTTGTAGACATCAGCCACAACTGTTCACGTTAGGCAGAATGTACAGTGACAGCTCAGGCAGACACGGAAACAGCTCGGCTCTAAAAAACTTTTTACATCAAATCTTAACTTGAATAGAGTCGCCAGCAGCAGGCTTCTGTTGCTTCTGCACTTCTGGGCTTCAGATGCCCTTAAGCTTTCTTGTCCCACGCTATATCATAATGGAATTTCACAAGAATGGTTGTTCTACCGACAAAACCTGCTCCAAAAACCCGCTGACACCAGGTTTAAGGGCTACGGAAACTTGAATTCTTCTGGGTCTAAAACATGGACATGAAGCATCCTCCCAGTCAAAGGGTGAGCTTTGGGGGCTGGATCTGATCATATGATATCTTTCTGATAAACACACACACTGGACAGGTATGTGGAAGAGAGAAAGTAGGTCGGTTTTGGATTACTCTCTCGACCTCTTCTCATTTTTTTTTCACCTAGCTACTTCCTTCTCATCCCAGCTGTGCAAGTGCAGACCCAGTTCGTGTGTGACGTTTGTGGACATAACTTGACTTGTACAGGTCACTGTGCAAAGACTGTAAAAGCACATAGCTCATGAAAAGATTTCAGCGTGATGCAAAGAAGCAGCATTCATGATATCTGCCTTTAAATCTAGCTTCAGCTATCTTCACACATTGGAACATCCTTTCATTTACAATGGAAATAATAAAGTGCTCTTTTTATCTTTCTTAAAATCTCCCCATCTTTATTTAAAACTTGCCATATGTTGAATGCATAATGGGAAACTCCATGCAGTAGTAGTGCATCCCATGTTTAGAATGTGGTGTCTATCAGTAAGGGAAGCTGTGGTATGAATGGCTCTCTGTGATTTAGAGAGTTTCAGACAATCACAATTCCTTGCTCTCTTATCATTGATTATTCATTCAAACCTATTGAATGTTTTACTTACCCCCACCCTCACCCATTTTTATTTATTTAGTCTTTCTTGTATTTTCTAAATATTTTGCAATATCAATTAAATGACAGGATTAGACCATGAATAACATGAAGAGTGTAACTGTAACCATTAACCATTACTTTTTTTCTAAAAGAATACTTTATTTTATATGTATTTATGTATATATGTATATATAGACAGATAATTTTCTTTATTATTCAATAATTAAACTGTTAAATTCAAAATATTGCTAATAATACATTATAAATGAGTAAAAAACGTAAAATAGGTGTTTGCTTCTGTAATTTCACGTAGATTTGTTTGTTAAATGACATCTTGTATAACTACTCATCACAACAGAAATAAAATGCTTTAAATGTATTAAATAAATGTGTTTTCACCCGTTTCAAATATCTAGAGGTATTCTTAGTGCTGTAGAAATCCATTTTTTTTATCATTGAAAACAGCTGTAATTACTTTCACTTCACCAATGCTAACTTTAAAAACGGAACCCCAACTTTGTACTTGTATAGCTTATTAGATTAACATTGGCTTTGGCTATATAGATGAGATATTTAAAGGACTCAAAATGTCCTTCTTTTTACAGTTTAAAAGAAAATCCTTCCACTCCTTTATTGTTTTTGTGTAAGAATGAGGTAACATGTATGTGCTGAAAGGCCGATGCTCCACTGATATAAATATGACTTCTGTCGGTCCTTCTGATTTTTGACCACAGCACATAACACAAGCTGAAATGTACACTAGGATGACGATTAGAGAGGCAGGAAGGAGAGAGTGAAGCAAAAAATGCAGTGTTAGTGCAACAGTTACCTTTCATTGCTAAAAGAGGTACTCCACTGTTTCATGGTAGCAGTCAAAGGGGGTGACTGGCTGAGGACTGCTTCATGCTTAATTCAAGACTGAATTGTTCATTTGTGATGCAATTGTGGTACAGTTTTGTTGAATATGAACATTGTTGTGGTTTTTAAGGCTTTTAATGACTGAGAACTGTGTTGAATTAATAAACAATTCCCAAATAATTGGGTTCTGTGAGAAACAATGACTCTAAGTCAGTGTGTGAAAGCTCTCTGGTTTACTGCATGCCATCAGGATTGGGACTCAAGTGATTATAGTATGACAATGGGAAGTGAGTGAAAGCTGCAGTTAGTCTCTGTGAACTCTACTTACTGTGTAAGTAAAGCTTCCATAGCACTTTTATTTTATGAGCCAGTAATTTCCTGTTATTATGCAGTGTTTTTCTGAAGAAAACTCCTCAGTAAAGGTGTAACCAGTGCTTTGGAGCACTGATGCAAAGGGCCCTGGACAGTGCGTGGTGTGTGGTGACTTTGGAATGAGAATGTGGCGTCATTATTGATACCATCAAAGGCCTTTGTTAGTGTACAAACAGAAGTGGATATTTTACTGCTGTAATGTTGTAACTGAGATAAAGCAAAACATCTGTTTAACTCTCAGGCACCTCGAACTTGACTTGGTACCACCTTTTAAAGGACTTAGTTGTTTGACCCTATCTCGTAATCAGGCAAAGGACAGTGGTAAGGAAAGCAGGCCTCTGGACAGAAGCTGCCAGTCCCCAGCCAGAGGCATGTTGTGGTGTAAGATTAAAGAGCAATCAAATTTGTATCTTAAGATGCTGCTTTCTTCTTGTCTTAAGTAAGCACAGTTTGGAAATGAACAAAAACAAAAGATTCATCTGGTCACCTTCTGCTTCATTACTTTAAATGATGATAACATAAAGAGAATTCACAGGTGAATATTTTACACATTTGACTCACTCACTCAATGAAAAATACAGTATACTGAATTCCAGAAATATGACCAATTATTCAGTCTCTTATTTAGCTTTCTAAGTGTTTAAGAATATACTGGCATTGCATTTTATGTCTCATCATGGGCAGTGATTCATTTCCTCTAATCTAATGCAGACGGCTGGTCAGGATTTGAATCTAGTGATTTTACAATAGAAGTATTATAATGATGCTTACAAAGGGATGGAATGTAAATACGATGAACATTGGCATTGCAAGCGATAACGTCTCAACCCTTGCTTGTGTTGTGGATTAAATGTTGGCTGTTTATTAGAAGCTGGGTTTAGGACAGAGGATTAAGAGGTTCCTCACCTCTGCTAGAACAGCTCTGGGATTATCATGAGAAAGGGAAGATGCATTAGGACCTTGTACTTACTAATGTAGCTGCTCACAGCGGGAGCAGAGAGAATGTGATCACTGAACAAGTCGACTTGATATCTCCTTTTAATTAGGTTGGATTTCATACAAATAGAAATTCTACAAATAGACAAAGAGCCTTGGTCAGATTTATAGATATCCTGTGTCACAGAGTGTCAACCAACAAGTTTTCTACAGACTGGTGACAGTGGGTGGTTCATGCCTGACAAATCATCAAAGAGAGCAGGGGTGAGAACTCGGTCGGCCTAAGTACTATTCACTATAGAGAATAGAATGAACTGCTAATGACTTAAGATAAAAAAATAGACAGCAACATGCAAATCATTCAAACATTAAAAGGACTTTTGAAAAGATGTGTTTGACATGTGATTTGAAATGTGGATAGTTCTATGCAATCTCTGATTGATTGTGGTGAAGAGTTCCAGAGAAAGGGGGCTGCGATGGTGAAGGCTCCGTCATCCCAGGGTGTGTGCTTGGTCCTGAGAAGGAGGCCGGAGTCTAAGGACCTCAGGCTGCAGGATGGAGTGTAGCGGTGAAGGATTTCAATGAGGCAGGAGGGGTCTGGTTATGGAGGGCTTTGAAAGTGAGATGGAGGGATAGGAAGCCAGTGGACGTTGTTGAGGACGGGGGTGATGTGGTCTCTGGTGGGGGATTGGGTGAGAGGACGTGCGGCCCATTTCTCGGTGTACTGGAGTTTATTGAGGAGTTTGGAGGGTGAACCTTTGAGGATGCTGTTGCATTAATCGAGTTGGGAGGGGATAAATGCATGGATGGGGGTCTCAGGGCAGAGGCGAGAAGGCAGTTCTGGACATGTTGACGTGGTTCAGATTATTTAAAGAGAAAAGGAAAAAAAATGTTCCATTCACATACTTTTACCTGCTGCCCTCGTGATGCTTCTTCTGCTTGACTGGGTTTTCCACGTACCGCATTCATTGATTGATCATGATTAAGTTTTGTAGTGAAAACCAAGTATGACTTTGGGGAATTGTTCATAGTTTTACGAGACAAGATTTTGTCAAGGTAGAAATCTGGAAAGGGATTCAAAAATGTGGACAGAGCACAGTGGCCCCCACCACCACAAAATGTAGGACAAGCAAAATATTTACCAGATCTGGCAAGCTGAATAATCAGGAGACACAGGTAACCAAACTGAATCTTGTTTCGTATTCATATTTAATTAGTCCGATTTTTCTAACTCCTACAACTAACTACCTACAAGCAGAAGTTTGAAATTGCAGTTAAAGAAACACTGTTCTGGTTCAATCCTGAGGTCCACCAGGACTGTCTCCTGACTCTCTTAAGATAAAGCTAATGTTAAACACAAAATAACATTTCAGTGTTAGAATGATGCCAAACGACTATAGTAGTACAGTGGAAACCGCTTATAGTGATCACGTTGGTCCAGAGCCAATTTGAACACTACAAGCGGTTTATTACTAAAACCGAATTTGTATTACAGGTATTTCACTTATTTTTTTATGCAGAATATCATCTAAATGCCATTTGTATCGTTTTTCAATGAGAAAAATTAAATGAAACGGATAGCTTCAGCATTTACTGAATTTTATTATCATGCAAGTTTAATTACAGTACTGCGCAGTGCGCAGACATACTGTAGGCTAACTCAAATACAGTACGTAACTTAATCTCTGCTGTGCCGCTGGTGCATTTTTTTTTTTACAAATCTGAAAATAAAGTTTGAAACAAATGCCTAATCACAGCACAGTACTGCGCAGTGCGCAGACATAACTCAAATACAGTAGGCCTATGTAACTTATTCTGTGCGTCGGCTCTGCTGTGCCGCCGGTGCATTTTTTAACATGTCTGAAAATAAAGTTTGAAACAAACTGTTTCATAGAACAACAACATAGAAGATAACTGCATCAAGAAAATTAAAGCTACCTCTTGGTAATTTGTCATACGCCTCGAGGAGACTATGTTTTTCATTCAGAGAAAATTACTTCCTTTTTCCAGCATGATTCGCGCGCTTGCTGCCCGGTGTCAACTCGTTACGTTAGCTAGCGAGGCAGAAGCAGACGTCCAGAAAGGAATCAAGGGAGTAAAAAAATAAGATAGCTACACGTAGTTTTAAAATTATTTTTGCACATGTTTACATTCATAAAATGGCCAAAAATGAACATTATAAGCGGATTTCTTGATTACTATAAACAAATTATTTAAACAGCATTTGTATAGAAATGATTCTGTCCCAAGCCTTTTGATCTATATAAGCGGTTGATTACTATATCCGTGACCACTATAAGCGGTTTCCACTGTATTTAGTTTTTAGTATTTAGCAGATAGGAACAATTCCCCAGGAGCTCATGCTCATGGTCTTTTTTCCCACCTGGACCCAGTTCCAGAAAAGAGGCAGTCGTCATTTCAACCCAACCTGAGACATTCTTCACTGATGTTATCAATTAAAGTTGACTGCATATAATTTTTTCTACCAAATCTGTGATGCCTATTCAGTGTCATGTTGAGATAAGAAAAAAAGGTTTGTCAAAATATCCGAATGACTAAAGAGTTACCAAACATCTGTCTAACAGATTCCAGTTACTAAGGATGGAGATATTGGAAGAACAAAGATGAATGAAGGTGATGATGAAAAAGGTGCTACTTTTGACACATCCCTCGCCTTTTACTGTACGTGTGTCTCTCTGGTTTTTAATCCCTCCCGTTCCAGGAGCTTTAAACAAGTGAAACGCATTTGATGGGTTGCAGCCCATGTATTCTTGGGATCTCCTCTGAAACAAAGGGAATATGTGCATGCGTGTCTGATGTTGTTTTAAACAGTTTCCTTCTGAAGCTCTGTCAGACATGCCATTCTTAACACACACATACACACAAAGTCCAACAGCCTCAGAGCCAATGTTTCTCACACAGCGGGGCACAGGGTCGATTGCCAGTTGTGGAGCATTATCAGCCTCCGTGTGTTAGCTGGTGTGTGTGTGTGTGTGTGTGTGTGTCTTTGCACAGACATACTCTCAGCTGAGGGAGCTGGTTCATGGGCCGGTCAGAGCCGCCTTATTTCCTTTTAATTGACTTAAGATGGGCAAACAAGACCTCAACAAGCACACGGTACCCATTACACTCACACACCAGAAACTCACAAGGCCAAGATGCACACTAATGAAGCACACATAGTGACACACATATTAAGCCACAATTGCCCCTGCGTGTGTTAGCTGCTTTACAGTTCCATCAGATTAAATGAGGGTTCTGTGTTTTCCCAGTCAGCACTGCTGCTTTCCAGACGCCTTTCGCTCTGCCAGAACTCATTCACAATTTGTAATCTTTTGCTCACCTTGCTGCATAATGCCCACCTTGGCTCAGTTGCATGGACTCCATGCCAAGGTCATGATCAGAGAGGAGGGTGTCTTGTTGCTTTTCAAAAATGAGTTTAGCGTGACATTTTACAAGCAGCCTGATTCAGTCTTGTCACATGGAAGATGGAATGAAGCTAGCTTTCAATCTCTGTGTAAGACTACCTCTGAGGCCTCTTATCTAACAGCTCCAGTTTGCTTCATTTCACACACAACGGTTCTATGGTGAGACCTGCAAAGCAGCAACATAGAAATTAACAAAACAAAAAAAGATTACCATTTTTGTTCTCTCAGCATCTAAACCAGGAATTGATCTTATTTTTTAAAAGTGTGATGTTGAATTTTGTGTCATAGCTCGCTGCAACCCACATGAACGTGTCCACCACAGCCTAATATTATGGCACAATGTAATTCTCCATAGCATCACGTTTAGCTTCACAGTCTGTTTTAAATGTCTCCAAAGTGTTTTGGGAAAAACAATGAGGATTTCTCATAATGCTACCGTTGAAAGTAACTTGTAGGGTTCAGACTTTATGCAAATATTGAAAGTTACCATAGCAAATATATAGTATTAAAAAACTATAAAAAAGAAAAACACCAACTATTTCCTAGTTGGTGCACAGCTTTACAATTCCGTTCCATGCAATGCTTTTTATGGATTGAATTGGAAGTCTAGATTAATAAGAAGCTTCCTTTGTAAACATATAATCCTGGTAAAGTGTCTTGTCGCTGTCCTTTTCTCAGTAGTCTGGTTTCCCTGTCATCTCAGGCCTCTTAGCCAACAGAACAAAATTCTTTGCACTATTATAGATAGAGTCCAGAAACAAACTGTTTTAGTTGAACTTGGTTGTTTAATAGTTCTTTAAGTTGGTTACTGTAGTGGAAAAATCCAAGCCAAGGCCAAGATGTGTTGCCTGTGCTCCCCAGCATTGCTGTTCCACATCCTTGGAGTGCAGCTCATGATATAATGCATCTCAATAGCTCCTTTTGTGTGACCTGCATGGCCAGATGAATGCTCTCAGCTGGCTGTCTCTGGCTTGTCTTGTTTTACCAACTGGTAAAGGCTTCAAATGAATGTAATCTCTCTTGACTCATTTCTTGTTTAACCTGTATAGAAGAACATGATACCAATTCCAAAATGCAAGCTTTCTTTGCACAATTGGAAAAGGCTTCCAGAAGAATTTGTATGCCCTGCATTGTTCTTGATCGGAGCAGCATCTGCTTCAGCTTTAAAAGAATAACTTTTGCAAACCGCCATGCTGTCATCATTCTCAGAGAGTTGCTATGGATATTTATAGATGGAACATGTCTCTCTCATACATGTCTCCAACCATAGCCATGCATGCTGAAGAAAAAAACAGTGTACCAACAAAAGTTTTCTCACCATCAGAGCTTTAAAAGCCAATTATTTTGTTTTATTTTCTGCTTGTCTCCTGCAGGTTATTCCTTAAGATAAAAGAAGCTCCTCGCTCTACCAATAACCATTTCACTTCTTTTTTCTTGCTTTTTTCCTCACAAGCATGCATCCTTTTCTTTGCTCCTTCATCCGTCCATCCCGCCATCCACCCTTCCTTTCTCCCTCACTGCCCAGTCATTGTTTTATCATTGTTGAGTGTGAGAGCAGAGGGATGGCGGAGAGGAGGAGGAGGAGGAAAAGAGGAAGATGACCAGCTTTCTACTTATGTGTTTCTATTTGTCTGTCTGCTCATTTGTCTCCAGGTATGGCCTCATAGATAGTAGATGGTAGTAAATCTGTAAAGAATCAACTTTCTATAACACACTTAAATGAATAATTAAATAGCGACACTACACCTGTTTAATCTTCTTTTTTCTTTAATTGAAAGAGGCAGATATGTCAACGTTTACTCTTGTGTGAAGTGGTCAAAACTCCAACAACACTTGTATAAAAAAGCAATGTGATCAATGTGTGTCGTCAGTTTCTGCCTTTCATCAGGATCATATGAGAAACCTTCCACCATGTCAGATCACTGATCTAAGATCAGCTTTGTTCAGCAGAAAAGAACACTTGGTCACTCTCTTGGCGAGTTTAATGTAAATTGATCGACTAAATGTATTAACACTATTATTGGTATTATCGTTATCATCATCATCGTAATAATAATAATAATTATCATTATCTTCTATTTGAAACGGCAAATTTGGGTAATAATTCAAATCCCAAAGTTTGGATTTGTAGAGAAGGAAAAAATGAAACTGCATATTTAATGGTAATTTTGTGCTTTTCCAAAGGTTGGTATATGATTGAAGAATGAAGTAGTAAGTGTTGGCACAGATTTATGCTGCTGACTCGTATTGCAGTGTCATTTCTGATACTTTTGTCAAAATTCATCAGTGAATTGTTCACTTGTTTTTTTTTTCATCTTAGCCTAAAGTTTTATATTAAAGTGACTTCAGCTGTTTTTCTGCAAAAGACGTGTGCAGTGCATTGTGTCCATTTCATATTTCTCAATTATCTCAAATATGATAGAAGGTGATGAAAAAAATGGGGTGTGAATATCTGTGTCCTTTGCACACATTAAGCAAACAGCATCTGCAGACGGCATTCCAAAAACCTGATTGACTATTTAGTATCAAGCTCCTTTAAGAAACACAAGGATTTAATGAAGTTCCAACTGAGTCTTATTTATCTGATTTTTTGCAAGTCCTGAGAAAGATGATTGATAGATCTTATTTACATTATCGACTTGATGTGATAACAGTACATGAGCTAACCGAATAAGCTTCTATTATTTTGAATTGCATGTGCTTTGAATAGTGTAAAAGCAATATAAATATTAACTCTCCATGATGACATCCATCCATCCATTTTCTATACCCACTGAATCCGTCGGTCGGGTCGCGGGGGGGCTGGAGCCTATCCCAGCGGTTAATGGGTGAGAGGCAGGGAACATCCTGGACAGGCCGCCAGTCCATCACAGGGCCACACAGAGACAAACAGCCACACACACACTCACACTCACTCCTAAGGACAATTTTTTAGAGTCACCAATTAACCTAACATGCATGTTTTTGGACAGTGGGAGGAAGCCGGAGTACCCGGGGAGAACCCACGCATACACAGGGAGAACATGCAGACTCCACACAGAAAGAACCAGCCGGGAGTTGAACCTGGAACCCTCTTGCTGTGAGGCGACAGTGCTAACCACCACACCGGCAGCCCTCCATGATGACATATTTATACTAAAAATTTTACAATAGAATTAATGTCTTTGTAGAAGTTCGATATGATGAAGTCATCAGATTCCTGGAATCAAAATGACTACTTCATAAGAAACTGTAACACATCGCTCTCTGCCAGCAGTCGGCAAACCAGACTTAAAGTCTGAGTGAAGGAGAAATAAATCTCTTTTGTGAGTTTCTCACACCAAAGACAAACGTGTTGTTAACCACCCTGTAAAACATTGTTCATCTCAACAATCTGAAAGTAAATGAAAAGCACAGGGAAATTAGCAGAAACTGATGCAAACTGCTTGGATGTGAAATCCCAGGCGCACACTGCAGATCTGAAACATTTCTGTCACCCTCCAGCCTTGGACTAAGTGACCATCATTGTTCAGTATGTCCCGGTGTCAGAGGATTCAGCTGACACGCATCAGCACAGTGCGAGCACACAGGTGGGGAAACAGAAGACTGAGTCCGGGGGTCACAGCAGTGTATCCGTTAAATGCCCCCTGACCCGCTAAAAGTTTAGACAGGTACCAGGAGAAAAAGGAGGGCACCTGGATGACTTCTTGGAGCTTGGTCAGGGGGTGACTGTAACAACCCTCTGTGCTCAGAAGCTGATCCTCCCCACCATCTGGTTCAGAACTGAAGAAGCCTTTCGGATGAGAGGTGAAACATCTTCAAGATCCAAGAAGTTGGAGATTCAAATGTATGTTTTCATTTCGAGATGTGACTTGTGTGTAAGTCACACATTTTCACCAACATTCACCAGTCTACTGTATCTTTATTGTTGTGAATTTGTGTCACATACAAATGGCGTCTTTAAAGCGTGGAACTGAGCTCACATGCGCACAGCCACCCATGTTGCACTGTATTTGGTTAGTTACAGCTCATTTGAGCATCACAGTCAACTTGTGTGTTGTGTGTGAGGACAAAAGACTTTCTCAAATCATGTAAACCTCCTGTGTAATGCATCGAGTTTAATTGTTCATAGTACAGAAGCCAAGAATGTTTGCATGTGTGCTTTGAATTATTCATCCTCAAACACGTACACGCTCACACACCACCACACACGTACAGCAGGATCTGAGCAGGTGTGGAACAAAGCAGACATGTTTTTAACTGAATGAATCATTGGTGGTAAAATATGCAGACTTAAATGGAGTAGAAATGAGCATACTTTCTTTTTTCTTTCTTTTGTCTACTCTGAGGTAAATACTTTTGAATTGCCTGTGGACAGAGTATGCCCACATTAACTGAGTTTCATGCTGCAGTTGGGCATTTTGAGCACAGACGTAACAGGATCTATAGAAAAGAAGACTACAAAGTATGAGTGAGAGTATGATGCTGTTGAAGTTATAAAAGCTTGAATTGATTCACTAATATGTGATGCAGTTGAATGTATTAGTAAGGAGGCTAATATAATGCTAGCTAGCTGTTGACTTATTTACACACTTGAAGTACAAATTGCAGCATTTGGTTGTGAAGTTGTTTTCATTCACAGTCATTTTAGAGTGTAATTGTCGAAGCGTTTAAAGCTGAAAGCAGCACTAGGCAAGTGACTTATTTACAATGCATAAAACAAGATTCAGACCACAGGGAGTAAACACTCAAACTGGAACTTCCAAATGATTTCTAGACAGCAAAGACCACCCAACGTTCAAAGATCTACCAAGTGTAACTTTTTGTTGTATAAAAGTATAATTCAGGAGGCTGTCAAACATAAACCTTTCAAACACCTTGTGTAACAAAGTTCACATTTCTCTGTGTACAAGTTGGCGTTGCACTCTTCTCCCAATTTGAACCATTACTCTCAACTTTGCAATCAGCTCCAACAATGATAACCTTGTAGTGTGCCTCTGATTACTGTCCGGGTGTATTTTGGACTCTTCTGGGAACGCTGAAAGAAAGAAAAAAAATTTCTACTGGTCCCTGCAGATCTCTAGGTTACACACATTTACAGTAACCCCGTCTGTGTGTGTTTATGTGTGGGTTGCTTTTCGTTTGAAGTGCTCATTCCCTCTAAATTACAGTGCTGCCATAATGAAGTATTACCATGCAATTCCAAAGCAGACCAGTACAAAGAGGAGGAGCGAGTGTATGTGTTCTGGACACTTGAGGTCAAAGTTCAAATGGGATGTCTAAGTTTGTGTACAAGTGTTTAGTGTGTTCTTGTGTGTGTTTAAACGTGTTTTATGATGCAAGCTAAAGGGAAAAAAGAGGAAAAAAGTTCTGTGTGCGATGCATCCCTGCAGTTCAGACTGTGTTTACGTGTGTAACAAGGCATACGACTGAAACAAAAGCAGTTGCGTGAGCGTCCTCCCAGCTGGGCTTTGAAATGTGTGGATCCACCACCAACATGTGGATCCACAGCTCAGTTTGAGCTTACACACATCTACTGTAAGTAAAAGAAACTTGGAGATGCAGGTGTCTTTGGCTGCAGGCTGTTCTGGCCTCACCGACAGCGTCCCCATCCTGCTGAATGTTACATGAGGCCCAGCTTCCTCTTTCATAATGCAGCAGCACAAGCATGCCATCAGATGATATACATACAGCATTGGCACCTGCACCCAACTTGACTAACAAGCGCTCAATACATTTTTCATCGACACATGCAGCGGGATAGCTATTTAAGGACAAGTAGGCAAGAGGTGGTTGATGCTGGTGGTCTTTTGGGACGTTGCTTTTGGACCTAGACTTGAGGTTTGCAGAGTTTTTCTTGAATGTTTTTGCTTTGTGCTGTTGGTATCAGGAAGGGCTCCTTGTTTCTTTTTTAGACTCAACCTCTTTCTGATGTAAATACATGAGCATTTTTTAACATGTGCTCTAAAGCTGTTTTTATGTTGGTGGATCAGTTGATCTATTGCTACAAAGAGTTCACATTTGGTTTCAAAGTTAACAGCTCGAATGAACAAATAATGGCTCCAAATGTATCTCCATCAGATTTCACGTCAGATGTTTTATTGAGGCTGTATGTATTATGTTTATGATCACATTTTTATGAATATATTTATGCTTGACATGCTAAACTGCAGAGATTAGCTGAACACGAGGGGACCAGAACTACCATACTGTCCTTGAATGAATAGACGGTTCAGAAGTTGATAGTGTTCTGCATCACTAAAGGGCTCCAGTCAATTGAGGACTCATTCATTCCCAGAAAAACAATTTCAGATGTAAGTGCTGATACCCTGTCACTATAACAACCCATACAAAATGTTATCATGCATGTTTCTTTTTGCATGTTACCCCAAAATGATCAAAAAGTGACAGAATGCTTTAAAGGAAGGAAGGATGTTTTAGCCTTAGTTTCTGTCACATTGAGATTGATATATTCCGCATCTCAAACTTCCAGTTTCAACTTAACTATGTGCTAATAGCAGCCTCACAAAGGCGTCTATCGGTTAACATTTTATGCTCCCAGCCAGTGACCTGTCTAGCTTTCATATTATAGCTGGCGTGCTAAGAGCAGCGGGGCCAAGAACCCTTTAGCAAGTCTCTCCTGCAAAGCAGAGTCTGCTAAATGAAAACCATTCCCCTCTGCCTGCAAAGCAGAGCTCTGCTAAGGGACAGGAGCAGTGGGGTCAGCAGCTGGTGGAGGATATGGCAAATGTTTATGAAAAAAAATGCTTTCTCAAGCCCACCGAAAACACACACTTGGGGCAGGAAAAAAAAAACCTGCCTCTGAACAGCCAACAGCTGGGAAGGGTTGGGAGTAGCCTCAAGGCTGGCAAGACGCCCCCTCCCCAGTCCAGATGGGGGAGGTTAGGCTGAGGCTAACAGCAACCCACTCCACAAGTCCCCTCTTTCTCCCCTCCACATCCCAAACTTCCCATTCCCATTAAGGAGAGGCTGGAGATTGCGGAGGAAGGGAAAGGAGGAAGAAAAGCAAAAGAGCATGACTGCTCTGTTTTTCACCCCCAACCCTCCCTCCGTCCTCAGCCTAATCAAATAAAGCAGGAAGCTTCCGAGACGGAAGAGGAGTGTTTATTGATATTTGTGTGAGCTCCTTCACCCCCTGCCCTGTCCCTGCTGTTTATTTTCTCTTCACCACTTTTGAAAATTCTGATATTGTCAATGTTTTTGTCTCATATATCATGACCAACTAAATGTTGGAAAGCTGCTGAGGCAAAAAGGTTAAGTTTCTTTCAGCTTCTTACAGTATACCATCATGGTAAATTGAACCAGTGGGAAATCACACACCAGTTCAACATCCGTTGTAAAATGGCCATGACCAGTCCATTTATTGTAATAAGAGGGTGTCATATGAAATGAAATGGCCTGAAATAAGAATTGATGATCCTCTCAATTTATACACCAGACATAAGGTCCACATGTAAGTTGTAATGGAGCCAAGATGACTCTTTTGAGAATATTGTGTTACCATTGCTCTTATTGTGTAAAAAGTTACAACTGCATCTTTATGTAGATTTCATATATATAGATAGATAGATAGTGTACTTCCTTCTTTCTTTCTTTTTTTAAGTGGGGTTGTATAACATACTTAAGAGTATTCAGTGTCTAACCTGTAATAGATGGCAGTCATATAAGTGTGGAGAATAAGGATCTGTCCAGACAGGCCAGTTAAAGCTAAATGTTACTCAAAACGAGGCCTCCAGAAGAACAAAATCTTCACCATTTGATACATCTCAAACCTAAAATAATGCATAGTTGTCCGAGTGAGAGCCATATTGCAGATCTCTGTGCACCCTTTGTCATTTTTTCAGTCAAACAGCTGCTTACATTTTCACTGTGTTACGCAGACCCAGTCCAAGTGACACAGTGTAAATATCCACATTATAGCCTTTCTGGTGGAACCCATCTTGAGAATTTTTTTTCTTCTGTCGGAAAACCATCGGATACTTCTAACTGAGAGCACTGGTGTCTACTGCCAGTAAGTTAGTGACTACTCATAAGTACTTCACACAAGCCCACTGGGAATAAAAAAAAAGGATAGAATTTTTTTTCTCTTTTCTTTGTCTTTCCTGTGCTATTTATGATGATTTTTAAAATAATCTATTCACAGAGAAAAGCACCATAATTCAACATTAAGTTGGAGCAACTGGGAGTTTTCCAAAAACAACCCTCTCCTCAAAGTTCCATGCCAAGACAGGACGCAAACTGGGCTCGAAAAACAATTAGCTCCGTGCATGCTGAGGCGATGATGCTCCACCGTTTGACGATACTGAGATAATAAACGTTGCGGTGTGGGGTATAAAGTGCACAGAACCCTGTCACTTCCTATGTAAGCACAGGAGCATAGACTCCAGCAAGGTTCAGGTTTTTATAAGGCAACGTAAAAGTCAAGAATAACCACCGGGTACTTTCATCGATATAAAAATGATCTGCAATGACATTTAAAAGACTTTTTAAACTGTATTCATTTTAAAGCATTATAATGTGTCAAACGTTGTATTGGCATGTATCGATATAGTAAATCAGAACAGATTGCAGCTTAGAGAGTCGGATGTCAGTTTTTTTACATCTATTTTCCATGGTTATCTCTTTAAACCTGTTTGGGTTCACTGAGAGGATCTTGTGTTTGAATGTTGCTGTGCTAAAAAGTGGCCTGGACTAACAAAGAAAAACTTTTTTTAACTGCCACTGTGAGAGACTCTCTTGTCATGTTCAATGGCCCTTTTGTTCGGGGTAATTGAGAGGCGACAGCTTGATTTCCCCTCAAGCCATCCATATGTGCGAGTGCGTGTGCGTAAATGCTGCTGTTCTGTGACATGTCACTCGTCATAGCATTGTGTGTGTTTGTGAGAACAGTGCAGTAATCCAAGCCTACCTGCAACCCCGTGGGCTGGCTGCCAACTACTCTCTACGGGTCATAGCTCATAACATCTGGGGTTCCAGGAGAGATCAGTATTCTGGGATGCTGTCATCCCTTTCCAGGGATCATCCCAGCAACTTTCCATCTACTCACACCCAAATACAGAAAACATCCATCCATTGAGTTCAGACCATGGAGGCAACAGGTTCAAGTGGTAAACCCATACATCCATTTTTTAAATTTCAATATGCTGGAAGGATACACATCATGCAGTAAGAGTAATGATGGAGCGTTTTACATCTTTGGAACTGCAGTGCACTGATGCTCATCTCAAATCAAGGATTCAAATTGTGCTTTGATGATTTCATACTTGACTAATCTAAAGAAAGACTTATGTAACTTATTGTGGGGGGACTTGTCATAACTGGTGACTGGGAGTTAGATGTTTTATCTTTAATCAGTCACATATCTTTAGCTGTTCAGAACATTTAAACTGAAGATATTTTCAGCTAAGCAGAGACTGAGCAGCCAAAACATTTGCAATTGTGGCCGTGGGGGAAATTTGCATATTCACACATCCGTGCATGTTCAGTAACAGAAGTTCCTCAGATAGAGACTGATGCCTTGATTTAGTCCAACAACTTCTACTTCATCGTTCGCGTCAGACCCTTATTAGAGGCAGGACTTTATTTCAAATTCCTATTATTATCAGTATGATAACAAGGCTTAATTTAAGTACCTCACTACAATATCTGGAAAAGGGCACAACATGCTTCTTTTGTCCTCCTTTTGCCTGCCAAAGTGGTATTGGTTGTTTTTTTCTTTTTATCTGACTAAATTTGCCTAAAGTATCTTGAAAAACTTTAACCTTTTGTGGTGGATTGTTGAAAGAGACCACATCATGTGGCAGATAATTGCAGAAGTAACCAACAGGCTATCAAATGACTGACTTGACAAGCTGTGAATATACATTTTACACTTCCTGCACCGTATCAAGTGAACTAAAATCCTTTCTTAATTGAATTTAATGGAAAAACACCCCGGCACCTAGCAGGGCTTTTATTGTGAAAGATGGGCGTCCATACAATATGCTGCAGCTTTCCAGACATGAAATGATATGACATTAGGGAATCAAATGGCTACTTTGACAAATGCTTAATCTCGTACTTATTTGGAATGCATTGTTTTGACAGGCTGCATGGTGGTGTGGTGGTTAGCATCACAGCAGGCCCCGTCCTGGTTCGCATCCCGGCTGGTTCTTTCACTGTGGAGTCTGCATGTTCTCCCCAAGTATGCGTGGGTTCTCTCCGGGTACACCGGCTTCCTCCCACTGTCCAAAAACATGCACGTTAGGTTCATTTGTGATTCTGAATTGTCCCTAGGAGTGAGTGTGGATGGTTGTGTGTCTCTTCTGTCTCTGTGTGGCCCTGTGATGGACTGGCGACCTGTGCAGGGTGTACCCCGCCTCTCGCCCAATGACAGCTGGGATGGGCTCCAGCCCCCCGCGACCCTGAGTTGGATTAAGCAGTTATAGAAAATGGATTGATTGTTTTGACAGTTATCCATTTTTTGTTTTTGTTTTTCCTTCCTTGCCCAATATTAGAGCCTAATTTGTTTGTGTCAACTCCTAACCTGACCATTATAAGAGGGCTACCTTTTGATTGAATATCAGTTTTTAATTCGATATAATAAAATAATAAAATAATATTTTATGCTAAAATAAACCTTTAACTCTGTCATTTTGACAGATATTAATTACAAGTTGGGCCATCCCCCACTTCTGCTAAAAGTTACATGCAAACTTGTCTGTATTTTTTTGAATAGTCGAGCTAGAAAGCAAACAAGGAAATCACTTCAATGACAAAACTTCTTTAGTGACGGTGAAAATCCATCCATCCATCCATTATCTATACCGCTGAATCCGTCGATCGGGTCGCGGGTGGGCTGGAGCCTATCCCAGCAGTCAATGGGCGAGAGGCGGGGTACACCCTGGACAGGCTGCCAGTCCATCGCAGGGCCACACAGAGACATACGAGACAAACAACCATGCACGCTCACACTCACTCCTAAGGACAATTTAGAGATGCCAATCAACCTAACATGCATGATTTTTTGGACAGTGGGAGGAAGCCGGAGTACCCGGAGAGAACCCATGCATACACGGGGAGAACATGCAAACTCCACACAGAAAGGCCCCAACTGGGTGTTGAACCTGGAACCTTCTTGCTGTGAGGCAACAGTGCTAACCACCACACCACCGTGCAGCCCGACGGTGAAAATAAAAGACAAAATGAAAAAGAAGAGAAAATGAGAGAAACAAAGATGGGAAAAGGACATGAAGATGGGAAAAATGTATAGGCGTTATATTTACAATGAATATGTTTGATCTGGACATATGTGGACCTTTAACAGTTTAACAGTCAAACCCAAACACAGCTTCTGGTTTCTACAACAGGAAAAAAAAAGGTTTAGCCATTTTAACATCACTTCATATTACCTCTAACCGGCTTCTCTTTAACCCCAGCTGTGCGTCACTTTACATAGCTCTCTCTCTCTTGTGCGCGCGCGCACACACACACACACAACGGTGTAACTGTAGCCCCTCAGTCCTCTCTCTAAGGCTGCCTGCACTCTTCCATTACCTCCACCTATGGAAGAGCACCAAGGTCTCACCTGTAATGAGTTCATTAGCCATCAGGCGCCTTGAATTAGAAGGAATTCTGACTTGTTGAACAAAAAACATTAGATATTATTTATATTTTATTATTTATTTAGTTTCCTTGTAGTCAACTCTATATGATATGTATTTAATTTGAAATCATTTTCTTACAGATCTTGTTTCACATTGATCTATATCCTGTCATGTTATAGCTACAGTGCAGTTTCTCATTCCAACGAAAAGGATTTTAAAAGAGTTTCAGTTAATATAATAGTGAATCTAATCCAGTGCATTTGTGAGGTCTGTAACAGTCCTAACTTTATAACATTACACTGTTAGTATTATTGTGCTATTATGCCAGATACTATTCAACATAACAGTTAATTTCAATTACATTACAAAGTTTAATGTCAAAAGTACCATGAAGTGATTTCATGCTTTTGGAAAATTGAATTGTGACAGTAGCACAAGTTTTCTGTGTGGGGGTCCAGGCTATCTTAATTGCTAACATACTGTGGTTTATCAGGAGATTTCTCTGCTGGAAGATGGTTCAGATGTAGGCTACTGTTTTATGCGACACAAATCATCATTAAGATCCAAAAGTCTAATCAAATATCTAGACAGGAATCATGAGGTCCGGGGTTGGCAAGGACAGCCCAGTAAACAAGACAAAATTCTAATTAACGCCCATTATCATTTGGGATCTTATCCATGTCCCCTCGGAAATTTCATTTAAAAATAAAAAAAAAAGAGAGAAAGAAAGAAACAATGATACTCACTGTATCCTTCATGTGAAGAGCAAGTATCTCACTATAGTGGATTATCTAACCTAACATAGTTAAAGAGCACTCCAATCATCCTCAGCCTGAATGTTGACATATTTATCCTGTTACCTGTATTCAAGCATTGATGAAAGCAAAATTCAACCATGCCAACTTATTATCGGCATTGACCAGCTCATGCTGACACAACCTAGGTATGATTCCATGTGCCAAGTTTGAGATTTACTGACCAAAGTGTTTCTGAAGTACCATATGAATGAGTTCCTGTTGGGCAGTTTTGTCACTGATTTCGATGGGCTGCCAGTTTCCCAATTTTGTTGAGTACTGGGAAAAAATCTGGCAGGAAAGTGATGGGTGCCTGTGCAGCTTTGCTGCTCGGTCATCAGTGTAAGAAATGTAAAACAAAAGTTTGAATTGACTCTGCGCACATGACAGTGATGACTCTCAGCCAGAAATCTTAGCTAGCTGAGGATCTAGGTTAGCCGGCTGCTCACATGGTTCAAAAAACAGATTTCAATTTCAACAAGCTGAGTCACTACAGTGGGAAGTTTTCATAGGCATCCCCGTTTAGCTTTTAGTGAGTAAAATCATTTTGTAAGTATTGATTGTCTGAGTAATTAATGTCCCATTGATAGAGATGGATTTTTAGCATGCTGATATTATTTTATATAACGAATTAAATATCTTAGGAATCCTTTAGCTGTACAAGGCTCATCACATCAATATAATTAATGGAAACTTAGATTGCGGAAGAGGAACCTGCTGCATGAATGAAGCTGCACTCATTTCCTTTACACTCAAACTGTGAGGCCTTTGGCTTTTCTTCAGTGAGCTGCAGCCTTGTGTCCTGATGACTGTTGTCCCTGTCAGGGACTCAGACTGAAAATGATATTAAGACACCAGTGATAGATGTGAACACAGGCAGCAGTATTGTCATGTTAGCATCAGCTAATGACCATACTAAAATACTTACCTTCATAATGTCACTTTGGATTTGGCTTGAAACATCAAATTTAAAGCCCTGCTAATTTTCCATTACTAGTGTATGACAAGATTCCTGAATCATGACTAACACTGTTAACAGTGCCTATTTGTACATCCTGAAGTGGCCAAGTGAAAAACATCCCAGCCACCTATAGATATCAGTTGAACTGGAAAGCCCATTTTACCATAATAAGAGTGCATTTGTAGGTGTAACTTTTAAAGAAAGTGATTATTTTAAATAGTTTGCTGTCTCGAGTTTGTACATTTTTTCATTTTCTTTTTTAAATCATACTTGACGTACTTTCAGTTGATTTATAGCATCTGCAACATCATTTTAGAGAATATCTTCTTTAGGAATTTTCTTTTGCTCGACATGAGTGGTTCCTCTTTAAGGCTACTTTATATACACTGTTGGATTTCAGAGGCTGATATTTATTTCCCAGCTAATTGCATGGTTACTTCACAAGGTAAGAACCAATATGGATTCTGAGTGGGTTTTCAGTTGGATGCATGTCAGCTACATTGCTTTTTATTTTCTTTTTTTGAAACTACTACTTTTGTTTTGCTATGCCTTTTGTCAATGATTTGTTGCTGTACAGTTAGTTGAGTATATTTACATGGCCATCTTTGGGTGCTGTATAAAAGATTTGTGCATCTCTGGGCCTTCAAATGTGGCAGAGTTGTTCACAATTACTCATTATGCTGACTAATTGAACAAATTATTTAACTGCCAAACTTGTGCTGGTTGGTCAAACAGGTAAATCCAGAAATTACAGTAATGAAGTCAGTCCTCTCCAGTAAATGTTTCAGGTTATATAATTAAGCAGTAATTGAGTTAAATGTCTAATGTTCTGAGTGCACAGACTAACAAACGAAGCTAACTGAATTAGCTCACAAACTGTTAAGGCAAATGTTTTATGTTGCATGTTTTTGTGAGCACTCCTGTAGTGTGATTCAAGGCATGTGTATCTATGTGCATGTGTCTTCCCTGCTAGCTCTACCAATATGCTTGTAAGCAGACACCTTTGAGCAGCTGGGCATTTGGCTCCAGCACAGCTCTCTCACAGAGAGAACTGTTGACCTCAACACACACAACAATGTATGCATGCACCAGCAAGCAGTACATCACTACACACAAATATCTATAAACACACACGTCTGGTCGACAACACACACTCACACAAACACATTTTTTTCGGCTCCCACAGGAGACAGACGCTGCCATGTTTACTGCCTTGCCGGAAACTTTCACAGGAAGAAGCGATAGCGCAGCGACTATCATTCACTCGCTCTCTGTCTTCCTCGCTGCCTTTTTTTCTTTTTCTTTTTTTTTTGTTTCTTTCAGACATCTCTACATCAACACTTTGGTCAGTTTATTTGTCCGAGGCAACAACTCAGCAAGTTTTATTGCTCTCCAAATCTAAATCAGGAGGGTGCATAGGGGACAAATTTCCGGATGAACACGCCAGTGGACACACTCAGGAGAATGTAAACCGGGCCTGGAGCATAAGTGATAACAAATAAGAGATGTGCTTTAGCTGTGAGCCATACACTCCAAATGTTTTTGTTTTTACTATGAAGGACACCAAGGAGTCTGGTTGGAGCTTTGGCTAAGAAAACACTCCTTCTAATCTTCTAAATATTGTCATCCACTCTGTCTCGCCTTAAAGAGCCTGCTTGTCCCTGCTTTCACACACTCTTTTTAAATAGATATATTTTTAATTTAATTCAATTTTCTTTATTTGCTCGTTTATTCATTCATTCCTTCTCAGGCCAAGGGGGACCCACTGAACTTGGTGATCCATTGTGATCAGACCAGGAAGAATAGGATGTTAGTCATTGGAATGGGGAACTAATCATTTTCCTCCCATTTGACAAGTTTTCTGAATTGAGCAGCTAATTAAACCTCTGCACTTATATAGTGTCATTGTATTCACAAGAAATTAATTCAAGAAAACTTGTGACAATGTTGTATATGCTCAAGCCTGTATTAGATATACCTGACAGAGGTCTCCTTTGAGTCATTTTTACTGTTCAGTGACTAATACTGGCTTATATGAGCAATATTCAACTTGTGCACTTTGTTTTCATAAAAAATAACAGATGATTAATCAAATCACAATTTTTACAGTTGAAAGGTAATTACAGGCAAATGCCATGTGAAATTCAGTCTTCCATTATCTTGGTCATATTTGACAGATATGTGGCCCTTGCCTACCCAAAGCATTTTGAAAATGCAGCTCTGAATTAAATCACAAGTTACTGTTGAAATCCTTTTTTGATTTGTTTTTCTTTACCAGAAGCAATTCTCCACATGTTGTTCTTCCACTTCCTTACTCATTATAGTCTCTATCTGTCCTCTTCTGTCACCCCTTTTATTTCCATTCGTCTCCTTATTTTGTCATAGTTATTATCACTGTATAAGTCATTGTAATAGTTTGGGGAACTAGAAACTAGTTCAGTTTCTCTGTCAGCAATAATGAGATGATGGCTAAGTGTTGATCTCAGTGTATCAGAGAAAGACGGAGAGAATCAGAATGAGACTGTGTGTGTGGGGGGGGTATCAGCGTGGGGACACAAAACCTGATATCACACCGACTTATAGGGATTTCCTCTCAGCAGGGGGACCACATTTGGGTATGAAATAATTTTCAAAGACCTGAGCACGGAGCGCAGATGACGCTGACGCAGACCCTCCTATTATTCTCTATTTGAATCCCCCACGCAGGCCGTGGCTGGCCATATGACAGCGCTGTATGTTTAGTTCCAGAGTTTTAAGACAAGTCCAGCTATATTTTGTTGGTACATTCCACATCTGCCCTTGATTTTTTTCTATCTGCAGGTGTTGAGCCACAGATTATGAAACACTTTTTGTAAAAAGCTTTTTTGTGAGTTGCTTGTTGATGCTTTGATTCATCCTTTCCCTCCTGTGCTGACAGTGTTGGTGGCACAAAGTTAAGAGGAAGTGAAGCTGATGATGAATTACATCATATAGAGTGGGAATGTTACCCCGAGATATGGTTTTCAGGCTGCTTACCGTTCTCACAGGCTTTTCTTTCAGAATGTTTTAGCTATTCCAGGATAGGAGGAAAAGAGAGACCCCCGAGGGTACCAACAGGGCAGAATGGCCCTCAAGCTAATTGTCTTCGGACAATATGTTGGAGGATCCATTTTAAGCAAACGTTATGCTTAATCTGAGGTTTCATAGAGCCTTAGGTGTTGTAGCAATGGGTGGTTAGCTTTTATACTTAACTTGGGGCCATAATCATAACCATAGAAATATATTTTGTTAAACAAATCTGTAAATTAGTTGGCACCATTGCCTCACACTGTGAGGGTTCCTGGTTCGAATCGTCTTTCTGTGTGGTGTCTGCATGTTCTCCCCGTGTATGCGTGGGTTCTCTCCGGGTACTCCGGCTTCCTCCCACCATCCAGAAACATGCCTGTCAGGTTAATTGACTCTAAATTAAACAAATCTGGCAATTGAAAAAGTTTTTCTCCCCATTTTCTTAAATTGTTGCACTTAGCTTTTAATGGAACTCGAGTTTGAAACCATGTCATTTTAGGTAATGTGCTTGTTTTGGATATGAGGCCCTGTGGTAGTTAGAATAAATGCAGATGGTGTTATAAGGAAGTTTAAAACTTTTCTCTCTTACTGTAGATCTCCTAAACAGTAACCTCACTACTGTGTAAAGTGTAATGAACTCCTCTGGAAGTCATGACAGTTGTGCCTATTACCTCATAGCTCTTTTGCAGTTAGTATTCACTGAATCATTTTCTGATAATTTGGCTTGCCTCATAATGCTTGTAATCCATCACATTGCACAATGCAAATGATCTTATCTAAGTGTCAGTAGACACACAATCTTTTTTCTGGGTACTCTCCCGACTGGACTTGCTGGACAGTAAATATTTTGACACAAGTTGAAAAAAGCTTATTGCACAGTAAGGAGAACTTTGAACTCTCAGTTCCCCCACACTGGGCTTTGGAGACAGAGCCATAAGAGTTAAAACTGACCAAAACACATCCATGTAAATATTGGATATCCCATGTGTTGCCCCTAGTATTCTCACACTCATGTATATGCCATCCTGGTGCAAATGTAAGTAGTATCTTAGTAACTATGAATGAAAAAATTCTGGGATTAAGTTTACATTATTTTCCACTCAGTTAATTAGAAAATAAATTCTCACATTACACAATGTCACATTTGTCATAAGTGTGTAATTCTTGAAAGTCTTCCTGCTATTGGTTTAAGATTATTGTCTAATTTCAAACCGATTATGTACTGTGAGCAAAGTACCACTTTTACTCCACAGAAGGAGTTGATGGGACTCCTGCACAAACCTCTGTAAAAACCTCTGTACAAACCTCTGTAAAAACCTCTATACAAGCCTCTGTACAAACCTCTGTTCAAACCTCTGTACAAAACCTCTGTACAAACCTTTGTACAAAACCTCTGTACAAACCTTTGTACAAAACCTCTGTACAAGCCTCTGTAAAAACCTCTGTAAAAACCTCTATACAAACCTCTGTACAAGCCTCTCTACAAACCTCTATAAAAACCTCTCTACAAACCTCTGTACAAACCTCTGTACAAACCTCTGTGCAAACCTCTGTACAAGCCTTTGTACAAAACCTCTGTAAAAACCTCTGTACAAACCTCTGTACAAGCCTCTCTACAAACCTCTATAAAAACCTCTCTACAAACCTCTGTAAAAACCTCTGTACAAACCTCTGTACAAACCTCTGTACAAACCTCTGTAAAAACCTCTGTACAAGCCTCTGTACAAACCTCTGTACAAACCTCTGTACAAACCTCTGTAAAAACCTCTGTACAAGCCTCTGTACAAACCTTTGTACAAACCTCTGTACAAACCTCTGTACAAACCTCTGTAAAAACCTCTGTACAAACCTCTGTACAAACCTTTGTACAAAACCTCTGTACAAACCTCTGTAAAAACCTCTGTAAAAACCTCTGTACAAGCCTCTGTACAAACCTTTGTACAAACCTCTGTACAAACCTCTATACAAACCTCTGTACAAGCCTTTGTACAAACCTCTGTACAACCCTCTGTACAAACCTCTGTACAAACCTCTGTACAAACCTCTGTACAAACCTCTGTACAAGCCTTTGTACACACCTCTGTACAAACCTCTGTACAAACCTCTATACAAACCTCTCTGCAAACCTCTTTACAAGCCTCTGTACAAACCTCTGTATAAGCCTCTGTACAAACCTCTGTACAAGCCTCTGTATAAACCTCTGTACAAACCTTTGTACAAACCTTTGTACAAACCTCTGTACAAACCTCTTTACAAGCCTCTGTACAAGCCTCTGTATAAGCCTCTGTACAAACCTCTGTACAAGCCTCTGTATAAACCTCTGTACAAACCTTTGTACAAACCTTTGTACAAACCTCTGTACAAACCTCTGTACAAGCCTCTGTACAAGCCTCTGTACAAACCTCTATACAAACCTCTGTACAAGCCTCTGTACAAGCCTCTGTACAAACCTCTATACAAACCTCTGTACAAACCTTTGTACAAAACCTCTGTAAAAATCTCTGTACAAACCTTTGTACAAACCTTTGTACAAAACCTCTGTAAAAGCCTCTGTACAAGCCTCTGTATAAACCTCTGTACAAACCTCTGTACAAACCTTTGTACAAAACCTCTGTAAAAATCTCTGTACAAGCCTTTGTACAAACCTCTGTAAAAACGTCTGTAAAAACCTCTGTACAAACCTCTGTACAAACATCTGTACAAACCTCTGTACAAACCTCTGTACAAACCTCTGTAAAAACCTCTGTAAAAACCTCTGTACAAACCTCTGTACAAACCTTTGTACAAAACCTCTGTAAAAATCTCTGTACAAACCTTTGTACAAACCTCTGTACAAACCTCTGTACAAACCTCTGTACAAACATCTGTACAAACCTCTGTACAAACCTCTGTACAAGCCTCTGTACAAGCCTCTGTATAAACCTCTGTACAAACCTCTGTACAAACCTTTGTACAAAACCTCTGTAAAAATCTCTGTACAAACCTTTGTACAAACCTCTGTAAAAACCTCTGTAAAAACCTCTGTACAAACATCTGTACAAACCTCTGTACAAACATCTGTACAAACCTCTGTACAAACCTCTGTACAAACCTCTGTACAAACCTCTGTACAAACATCTGTACAAACCTCTGTACAAACCTCTGTACAAGCCTCTGTACAAACCTCTGTAAAAACCTCTGTAAAAACCTCTGTAAAAACCTCTGTACAAGCCTCTCTACAAACCTCTATAAAAACCTCTGTACAAACCTCTGTACAAGCCTCTGTAAAAACCTCTGTACAAACCTCTGTACAAACCTTTGTACAAAACCTCTGTAAAAACCTCTGTACAAACGTCTGTAAAAACCTCTATAAAAACCTCTGTACAAGCCTCTGTACAAACCTTTGTACAAACCTCTGTACAAACCTTTGTACAAAACCTCTGTACAAACCTCTGTACAAACCTCTGTAAAAACCTCTGTACAAGCCTCTGTACAAACCTTTGTACAAACCTTTGTACAAACCTCTGTACAAACCTTTGTACAAAACCTCTGTACAAACCTCTGTACAAACCTCTGTAAAAACCTCTGTACAAACCTCTGTACAAACCTTTGTACAAAACCTCTGTACAAACCTCTGTAAAAACCTCTGTACAAACCTCTGTACAAACCTTTGTACAAAACCTCTGTAAAAACCTCTGTACAAACCTCTGTACAAACCTTTGTACAAACCTCTGTACAAACCTTTGTACAAAACCTCTGTACAAACCTCTGTACAAACCTCTGTACAAACCTCTGTAAAAACCTCTGTACAAGCCTCTGTACAAACCTTTGTACAAACCTCTGTACAAACCTCTATACAAACCTCTGTACAAGCCTTTGTACAAACCTCTGTACAACCCTCTGTACAAAACTTTGTACAAACCTCTGTACAAACCTCTATACAAACCTCTGTACAAGCCTTTGTACAAACCTCTGTACTAACCTCTGTACAAACCTCTCTACAAACCTCTTTACAAGCCTCTGTACAAACCTCTGTATAAGCCTCTGTACAAACCTCTGTACAAGCCTCTGTATAAACCTCTGTACAAACCTCTGTACAAACCTTTGTACAAAACCTCTGTAAATATCTCTGTACAAACCTTTGTACAAACCTCTGTAAAAACCTCTGTACAAACCTCTGTACAAACCTCTGTACAAACATCTGTACAAACCTCTGTACAAACCTCTGTACAAGCCTCTGTACAAACCTCTGTAAAAACCTCTGTAAAAACCTCTGTAAAAACCTCTGTACAAGCCTCTGTACAAACCTCTGTAAAAACCTCTGTAAAAACCTCTGTAAAAACCTTTGTACAAACCTCTGTACAAACCTTTGTACAAAACCTCTGTACAAACCTCTGTACAAACCTCTGTAAAAACCTCTGTACAAGCCTCTGTACAAACCTTTGTACAAACCTCTGTACAAACCTCTGTACAAACCTCTGTAAAAACCTCTGTAAAAACCTCTGTACAAGCCTCTGTACAAACCTTTGTACAAACCTCTGTACAAACCTCTATACAAACCTCTGTACAAGCCTTTGTACAAACCTCTGTATAAACCTCTGTACAAACCTCTGTACAAACCTTTGTACAAAACCTCTGTAAAAATCTCTGTACAAACCTTTGTACACACCTCTGTACAAACCTCTGTACAAACCTCTGTACAAACCTCTGTACACACCTATGTAAAAACCTCTGTAAAAACCTCTATACAAACCTCTGTACAAACCTCTGTAAAAACCTCTGTAAAAACCTCTGTACAACCCTCTGTACAAACCTTTGTACAAACCTCTGTAGAAACCTCTGTACAAACCTCTGTACAAACCTCTATACAAACCTCTGTACAAGCCTTTGTACAAACCTCTGTACAAACCTCTGTACAAGCCTCTGTATAAACCTCTGTACAAACCTCTGTACAAACCTTTGTACAAAACCTCTGTAAAAATCTCTGTACAAACCTTTGTACACACCTCTGTACAAACCTCTGTACAAACCTCTGTACAAACATCTGTACAAATTTCTGTACAAGCCTCTGTACAAACCTCTATAAAAACCTCTGTACAAACCTCTATACAAACCTCTGTACAAACCTCTATACAAACCTCTGTACAAACCTCTGTAAAAACCTCCGTAAAAACCTCTGTACAACCCTCTCTACAAACCTTTGTACAAACCTCTGTAGAAACCTCTGTACAAACCTCTATACAAACCTCTGTACAAACCTTTGTACAAACCTCTGTATAAACCTCTGTACAAACCTCTGTACAAACCTTTGTACAAAACCTCTGTAAAAATCTCTGTACAAACCTTTGTACAAACCTCTGTAAAAACCTCTGTAAAAACCTCTGTACAAACCTCTGTAAAAACCTCTGTACAAGCCTCTGTACAAACCTTTTTACAAACCTCTGTACAAACCTCTATACAAACCTCTGTACAAGCCTTTGTACAAACCTCTGTACAACCCTCTGTACAAACCTTTGTACAAACCTCTGTACAAACCTCGGTACAAACCTCTATACAAACCTCTGTACAAGCCTTTGTACAAACCTCTGTACAAACCTCTGTACAAACCTCTATACAAACCTCTCTACAAACCTCTTTACAAGCCTCTGTACAAACCTGTGTATAAGCCTCTGTACAAACCTCTGTACAAGCCTCTGTATAAACCTCTGTACAAACCTCTGTACAAACCTTTGTACAAAACCTCTGTAAAAATCTCTGTACAAACCTTTGTACACACCTCTATAAAAACCTCTGTACAAACCTCTATACAAACCTCTGTACAAACCTTTGTACAAACCTCTGTACAAACCTCTGTAAAAACCTCTGTAAAAACCTCTGTACAACCCTCTGTACAAACCTTTGTACAAACCTCTGTACAAACCTCTGTACAAACCTCTATACAAACCTCTGTACAAACCTTTGTACAAACCTCTGTACAAACCTCTATACAAACCTCTCTACAAACCTCTGTACAAGCCTCTGTACAAACCTCTGTATAAGCCTCTGTACAAACCTCTGTACAAGCCTCTGTATAAACCTCTGTACAAACCTCTGTACAAACCTTTGTACAAAACCTCTGTAAAAATCTCTGTACAAACCTTTGTACAAGCCTCTGTAAAAACCTCTGTACAAACCTCTCTACAAACCTCTGTACAAACCTCTGTACAAACCTCTGTACAAACCTCTGTACAAACCTTTGTACAAAACCTCTGTACAAACCTCTGTAAAAACCTCTGTACAAACCTCTGTACAAACCTCTGCACAAACCTCTGTATAAAACCTCTATACAAACCTTTGTACAAACCTCTGTACAAACCTCTGTAAAAACCTCTGTACAAGCCTCTGTACAAACCTCTGTACAAACCTCTGTACAAAACCTCTGTACAAACCTCTGTAAAAACCTCTGTACAAACCTCTGTACAAGCTTCTTTAAAAACCTCTGTACAAACCTCTGTACAAACCTCTGTACAAACCTTTGTACAAAACCTCTGTACAAGCCTCTGTACAAACCTCTGTACAAACCTCTATACAAACCTCTGTAAAAACCTCTATACAAACCTTTGTACAAACCTCTGTACAAACCTCTGTAAAAACCTCTGTACAAACCTTTTTACAAACCTCTGTACAAACCTCTGTACAAACCTTTGTACAAAACCTCTGTACAAACCTCTGTACAAACCTCTTTAAAAACCTCTGTACAAACCTTTGTACAAACCTCTGTACAAACCTTTGTACAAAACCTCTTTAAAAACCTCTCTACAAACCTTTGTACAAACCTCTGTACAAACCTCTATACAAACCTCTCTACAAGCCTTTGTACAAACCTCTGTACAAACCTCTGTACAAACCTCTATACAAACCTCTGTACATACCTCTGTACAAGCCTCTGTACAAACCTCTGTACAAACCTCTGTACAAACCTCTGTACAAGCCTCTGTAAAAACCTCTGTACAAACCTCTGTACAAACCTCTGTACAAGCCTCTGTAAAAACCTCTGTACAAACCTCTGTACAAACCTCGACACTTTGCATGTACTGTATCAGGAGCTGCATACTAATAATGGATCAGCACTCTATTTGTTCTCAAATCTCGCCTCAGTTCTTAAAATTCTGCTTCTTGGTGACATGATGGCATTACATCATTTATGCAGATTGGTTAGCTGCACATTTATGTAGTCGAGGTTCTTCCACATCCAAAATGTATGGTGGCGGTTTCAGATCTGGGGACCATGGAAGTCTGCTGAACTTCATCATGTTCATGAAACAGACTTCAACTGACACAATCTAATGGTAAATCTCGGCTCGGGTTGCACATTGTGAACACCACTCGGGTCCCTGGGTACATTTTTTCAGCTGTCCAGTTTTGGTATGCCTCTGTCGACTACCAAGTATAGGTTTCTGTCCTTGGCTGATATGAGCGGGACCTGAAATGTTCCTTTGCTGTTGTAGTGAAATAACATTACCTTTACCTTTATATAAGACAGAAAGGCTGTTGGATTACATTGTTTTCCTGCTTATTTGTGTGTAAACATAGTTTAATATTGACAGAATGAAGGATAATATGCCTTTCCAGTAATGTAGCCAGTAGGGGTCTGTTGTGAGGAAGGCACAGCCAGATCTCATTGGCTTGACATCTCTTTGACCCCTGATGCACAAGACACTCACTGCCTCTCCTTTTGTGTGAACCAGACTCTGCTAGTGTTGGAGGGAGGGAGAACATTGGGGAGAGATGGTGTTGCTTGAGGCCCATTGTGAACTTCCTGTGAAGGTGTAAGGGATAAATGAAGAGATGGATGCAGGGAAAGGGTGAGGCCATGTGAGGAGATGAGAGTCTGAGCCTGGCTTAGACATCCTGCTTTCAGAGGCTCCTGACATCCCTACCGGCTATCATATTTTCTGTGGACTTAACACACAGCTCTCACACACATATGCACTTGTTTTTTCTTTTTTTTTTCTTTTTTCTTCTCACTCATCCCCTGTTCTGACCCTGAGCACTGATTTTACAGAGAGCAGAGACACTTTGTGCTGTTGGACCACTTGTAAAAGCCTCTCTCCCCTTTATTCTCTGTGGCCTCGGCATGCATCAAAAGCTGAGGTTGTTTAACAGCACCGCTAGCCTAAGCAGGTCATGGCAAAGGACAGTCTGGCTAAAAGTGGAGGCTCATACTGCCGTGGATGTGAGTTTACTGCCTGAAGGCACTTTAGATTTTGATGTGGCTAAAGAGAGAAAGTGATATTATAAGGTCTCTACAACAAGAAAGTTTCCTTTGTGACTGCCACACAAACATTGGTAATTCAAACACCTAAAGATACAGTTTTATGACTTCTTCCAGTCATTAATCAACAATATCTCTGGAGATGCCTCTGAGATGATGGATTGGTGAACATATTCTGTGACTTTGACCGAGGACTTGTGGCTCATACTCATACCAGTACTCACTCAGGGGTTTTCCATCACCATGCTTTCCTTGAGAGAGCCACGACTAAGATCCATCCGTAACCTTAACTAAATGCTTTTAATAATCTTATCTTGATTAAAACCCTAACCATAGTCTTGCCAAAATGTTTTTATTTTGTTTGTTTGTTTCTTTTTACTACTACAAAATTGACTACATTTAAAAAGAAAATAATAATAATAATGATTAATTTTGACGTTTTCCAATTATTTTAGGGCAACATTTCGGTGTCGGACTGTCTGCAATAAATCCACTCAGCATTATCTAACATTGCTCAGTAGTGTACTGGCCACCTTTGACTAACAATTCCATCATTCTAATCTCACAGAACCAACTATGTAAAAGTAAAACTGAGTGAAAATTCTGGAAAAGCTCAAACACCATCTTTTAAATCTTTGCAAAAGTAATGGCCAGCAGTAAGCTATCCAACAAGTCTGACGCAACTCCTACGATGCCATGTCATGACAGATCATGAGATACTTCTGTTGGTTCATGTAAAAGTATTTAGCAATTTCATAATACAGGCCCAATAAGTGTACTGTACTTTCATTTAGCTTTTTCTCCTCTCTACTGTGATGTAGCTCCTGTCACGCTTCTCATGAGATTTCCTTTCAATATGATGATGTCGACGGTTGCCATGCTTGACTTGGAGAAAAACGGTGGCACTAAGTCTCTTCATGGGAGAGATCACTTGGATCAAATCCGTTCTTCAGAACCTCAGTCCATTCGCTTATTAATACCACAATTATCTACTTTTCAACTTTGTTTCCACCCAACAATGGTTATAGTTCAGAGTTACAAGTACATGATAAGCATACATGGTTAGTTTTAAATGTTGAAACATGCATGGTTAGGGTGAAAGAAATATATATTGTCATTCCATCCATCCATTTTCTATAACTGCTTAATCCAACTCAGTGTTGCGGGGGGAGCTGGAGCCTATCCCAGCTGTCATTGGACGAGAAGCGGGGTACACCCTGCACAGGTCGCCAGTCCATCACAGGGCCACACAGAGACAAGCAACCATCCACACTCACTCCTAGGGAAAAATCAGAGTCACTAATAAACCTAACATGCATGTTTTTGGACGGTGGGAGGAAGCCGGAGTATATTGTCATATAATGTATATTATGGTTTCTGTCACATGACGCAACCCAGCCCAAAAAACATCATCTCTTCAGTTTGAATCCTAGAATGTGACACCATGTAGACGAACATTCATATTTTACAATTTCAGGTGAGACTGGGCTAATCAGTACCAGGTAATGACATGGAGCTCGACAGACATTTTTTGGTTAATAAATATGCGCAAAGTAAACAAGTTCATGTTTTGCTTCTACTTCTACTGTTTCTGAGGTTTTGCTTCCATTTCGGGATCAGAAATATGTGGAACAGTTTGATCTGTAGGCTGCCCTTGAAAATGTTGTTGGTCCTTTACCTTTGCTTTGATTTGCTTTGAAAAGACAAAAGTTCTTGTGGACAAAGATCTGTTTTGTGTTACTGAAACTAAGTTGTGAAATAATTGAGCTTGCAGCTCTCGTATGTCCTTTTAACCCATGTTTCTTGGTGCTTTTGTTTTATGCTGCTTTGTCCTCTTTGTTGTGAAATCATATGATGTCACCCCTTCCCTGTTTGAGCTAACTTTCAACCAATCAGCATTGTGGCATTGTCTGCATTGATAGAATTACCCAAACCCCTTCGCCCTGGATAAGCTGAGAATAGCATTAACAGTTTCTTTGATAGTTGAGCAAAAAACTGAGGTAATTGTTTTCTTTCCTTTCTTTTGCATGTGATGTTGTCCTCACACTGGGCTTGTGATACAGGTGAGTTCCACAAGAATCACACAGTACTCTCTTATTCATCATTGGCTCTCCCTTTCTCTCTCTCTCTCTCTCTGCCCCTCCTCGGTTTCGATGTCAGGCCCTCAACAGTCCCACCAAGCGACCCACCATTCTTCCCTAACACCCTGTCATTATTTTAATCAAATGCAATTACCACTACCCTGAGGACAATTGAGTTTTGTTGACTGGCCTTTTTCTGTTACCCCTTGTCACTGCCCCAGCCTGCCACCCCCACAGCCTGCCACCACAAGCAGAAACGCATACACACACAAATACAACAACTGTGTTGGGCAGGAGGACAAGAGTTATAAGTCCAAAGGCGAGACAGGCTTGTGGATTTCTAGACAATGAAAACATGTGTTGTACGGTTCATCACCATGGTTTGGGTTTTCAGATGGGAGGTGTTAGTAGTGCAGGGATGGATTAATGTCATTGGATTACATCGTGTTATTGGATATTTATATTTGATTGGCTTGTCTGGGATGGGTGATGTGTGATTTAGCATGTGTCTGTGTGATTCTGACATATCAACTGTTTGTTGTTTTGGTTGGTGGGGAGGGGAGGTGTATAATGGCCCTTTGATGCTGTTGTGAGAAGGCGTTGTACTCATTGTGTTTGGTGAGCGACAAGATATGTTTCCACCAATAGCAGGCTGGCTGTGTTATAACCCCTCCCATTATCTTTGCACCACTTCAAAATATGTTTCCAGAGCATCCCAGAAGAAAGAAGATTACTTGAGAGTGGAGGGGTGGTTCTGACTGTATGAGGGGAGGGAGGCAGAGGGGGGTTGCTGCTGAATAGACTCCTGTGTAGTAATCAGCAGGCTGAGCCCCCCAGGATGGGGGAAGAAGAGTTGGATAAAGACTCTAAGTGTTCTGAAGATGTGACCACCACACCACCACTTTTTTTGCCTTGTGGGCACAAGAAAGGAATTCACAGATCTGTCATCTGCCAGACATTACCCCAACACCCCCTCCCCCACCTCTTCTCCTTTTTCTTCCACGCATACACACAAAACACACCCTCTCATCCACATCCCTTCTTTTCCTCACCATCCTCAGAATTTCTTCCTGTTTATTTGGGTGACCTCCACCCAAGACCAGACCCACAGTGGATCCTTTAGTAGCCCCTACCTGGTGTGAGAGGACTTATTACCTATCTTCGGGTAGACTGGAAGTCCATACTGAATAGAAAGATATAAAGGTGGATGTAAGTTTAGAAGAGTGTGAGGATGCTCACCCAGCGCAATGCCCTTCAACAAGGAGGCAATGTAAACATGACACACCAACAGAATGGGCAAGTTCCTCATGCATGGCTACTAACCAAACATGAAATGTTTATGTTTTCCGTGTGTGGGATTGTGTCTGGATAGGCATGCTCAAGAAAAGCAAGGGACAAAGTTGTCTCTGATCCACATGTGGTGCCTCCCACTACTTCATGTAGTCTTACATCAGAGCGAGGCACGGAGAGCGGCTGCCATCCCCTGACCAAAGATATGGATATTGAACAGGACAAGACATTAACATTTCACCAGCACCTTTCCTCTGCCTCTTTTTCTCTTGCCTCTCTCTGCTTTCGTTGACATGGTGGAAGCATTCCCTGGAGTTGTAGTACTTTTACAGCATGCTGGGGAAAGTGCCACAGTCGAGAGGCACAGCAACACAGTGGTGGCAAACAGAGCAAAGTGAGATGAAGAGAAGTGTTTTAGCAACAAAAGATAAATAAGTAAAAATTATGGAGACCTAATTTGATTGAGTGTGGTTTATTCCCTGGCATTTGTGTCTCTGATAGCTTTTAAAGATGCTTTTCTCTCTCTCTCTCTCTCTCTCTCTCTCTCTCTCTCTTATATCCTTGTATTCATACGTTGCTTTAAATGATCTGTAGCCTGTTTTAATAACATGTGATCAGTAAGTCATTGTTATTGTTTCTTCAACGGATATTTCTAGATGTAGTTTATTGTTAATTTTGGGTTTGCAATGTGAAAATGTTAAGGGGTATTATTTTGAATCCACAGCATGGTTCTATTTGTCTTTTATTATCTAGTTGTATTTATAGTAGTACACTAGTGTTTAGATATCGACTGGGCATTTACAATATCCACGTCCCCCCAATTTTTTGGTTTAGTGTACTTGGAATTAATTGACTGGGGTGATGGATAGAAAAGAGTTTCGGTGGAAATTTTAGTTCTGCATTTAGATTAATGTTATCAGTTGTGAGATTGTTTCTTCTCCTTTAATAAACTACTGCATGTTGATAGTAATGGTTATAATAATTTAAAAGAAAGAATGTTCTGAGATTGAGCTGGGGGGAATGTTACAGTAACTCCAAAATGACAGGGTCCCAGCAGCCTTTGTTGCTCTTGCCTTATTTAATATGGTTTCTTAATAAAAGACTAGAGGGAGTTCAAACCAGAAATAGAGCGCACTCTACGCAGCACTGACCATCATTGTGGTTTGCTTTGAGTATGGCATTAACACCCAACATACATATGTTAAGAGCGCTCTCAGAAAGTACAGTGTGTGGTCAGAGCAAGGGATTTGTTCAAATTAGGCTCTTAAAGATCATGTAACATAAGTGGAAACAAATGTGGATGTCTCTGCCATGTTATTCTTCAGATGCTCCTTCAAAGCCCAGGGCTTTGAACTGCCCATATCTCAACTACTGTATAAAGATGAAATCTAAGGCAACAAACACAACTTTTTGACATTTTTAATTTCTTTTTATACACCCAAGTTAATTTTTCCGAGATACCTAGCAGTGTTAGGAGAAGCCTGGCTCTCAGACCTTCATAATACAGCCTCTGAGATTGTGTAGGAGGGCAAAGTTATGCCTAATGCGCAATGCCCATTGAGTTCTGGTCTGTTATACATGGTAATGAATGGCGGTCAGAGAAACAGTGTCCTGTATCAAAGAGCTGAACTAACATGCCTTTCTCACGGAGCCAGAGAAGTGGCCCTTTGTCACAGCGGACGCCTGCTATCAACTCCCAGCATCTCACAAAATATGCCCCATTGTTGGTGAAGGCCAACTCCGTTTACAACTGAACTGACAGCATTCCTGAAGTCAGCACCACCAAACCCTCCTTCTATGACCTCCAAAAGGGACAGCAATGAATTACACATAATTGTACCTGTTGTCAGTGCCTACCCTTTAGTTTGATTGTACTTTTTTAGGTTTGAGGTTTGGTTTTATGTTTTCTTCATAATGTAATGCCATCTGAGTGACTTAAAGGAGAAGTTCATTTTTTTTAAACCTGGACCTTATTTCTGGCATAAAATACCTTCATCTACTCACCGATAACAGTTTGGTGAAAAAGTCCTTCGGAAGATATTTAGATCACTGGAGATCGGCGTATATCCATATAACAGAGAGAACAGAGCAGAGACAATACAGCCTCTGAATAAGGCATTATCTGTCTTTATTTCACCAATACTTTGAGACCAATGAATGAATGAATGCGCACTATTGCACTGTTAGCTCAGAGCTGCTGTGTTGTTGTTATTGGGTATCGGGGGGCTTATAGGAAGCTTTTTACACACGCGTCTACTGGGATGACGTCATCGCTGCGCTCCGCAGCAGCACAGCTCATTCACTCCGGTAAGGACGTCCATCATACTCAAAGACGTCGTCACAATCTGATAAACATCCTGCCATGTTGCACAGAACTAGCAGCAGCAAACTCTGAAGTTAGCCGACCGTCACAGAGCACGGCGTGAATGAGCTGTGCTGCTGCGGAGCGCAGCGATGACATCATCCCAGTAGATGCGTGTGTGTAGAAAGCTTCCCATAAGCCCCCCGATAGCCCCCAATAACAACAACACAGCATCTCTGAGCTAACAGTGCAATAGTGCGCATTCATTCATTCATTGGTCTTAAATTATTGGGGAAATAAAGACAGGTAATGCCTTATTCAGAGGCTGTATTGTCTCTGCTCTGTTCTCTCTGTTATATGGATATACGCCGCTCTCCAGTGATCTAAATATCTTCCGAAGGACGCAGACTTTCACCAAACTGTTATCGGTGAGTAGATGAAGGTATTTTATGCCAGAAATAAGGTCTAGGTTTAAAAAATATATATAACTTCCCCTTTAAGGGTGTTACATGTGTCTGTTGTATCATTTCCCAGAGGATACCTGCACCTCAATAAAGACGGAATGTTTAATAAATTGTAACTTAGAAGAACAATATGTTCAGTGTTACCAGATCAAAAACATTTTGCCAGATTGCAAACATGACCACATTACATTTCTGAATACTGTTAAAAAGCCCAAAACATAACCAACACTGATATGACCCTGAGTTGTTGTGTTGATTCTTGCTTGGCTTTGGTTGTACATATTGACTCGTGAAGACATACAGTAATATGCATTTAGAAAGATTCTAGTTGTGATTATGTGTAACAGTCACGTTCCCTGTGTCTATTTGTGAGATAATGCTGTGTTGCCAGGCCCTTTTCTCAAGTCTGAACCCGAGAAGAATGATATACTTTTTGATAGAACTTTCTCTTTGTTGGTACCATCCAGCACCAAAAAATCAGCAATATTCTTTCATTCCTCCTTCCAGTCCAAGCAGAGACTCGGCTCACCTCTGTCTGAAACTAAACACTGTAAACTCATAGAGAGTGCTGAGGGCTTCTTTCTCTGTGGAAATGGTAGCAATGAAAATGGTGCTTGGTGAAAACAGGCAGTTGAGTCCATTATAAAAACCCTACCCCTACCACCCCATCCACCATCCACTCTCCTTTCACAGTGTTGGTAGTGTTGGAATGTTTTTCATCAGAAGGGGGCTCTATACTCTGCTCCAGTCCCTGCATGAGTGTGTGTCTGCAAGTGAGAGAGAAAAGTAAAGCTCAGGAAAGCATTTATTTATAGGTATCTGAAAGCTCCAGGGCCCCAAAACTCTGGGATGTATTATGACAGACCTTTTGAAAAGCAAAAACAAAACCCCATACAGCCAGATTCAGCTATTTTTATCACTTAGGTTAGCTCCCAATTGTACTCCATAAAAGCTTCGTTCTCACTCCACCTCCTTGCCCACATTACCTTGTTAGTCCAAACACTGTGTTTTTAGTGTTCTCAGAACTCATGCAGGTGTGCAGTGAAAACATAAATGCCAGGAATCTCTGTGCTGCATGACAGCTGTTAAGACAATATCAAGGCTTGGAGTTGACAACCAATCGCTTAAATACAGCCCGTATCCTCCGGTCAGAAATACGTAGAAGTTGTGTGCTCATGTTTCAATGCAGAACACTAATTTCCGAGATGCACAACTTTACTTGCATATTGTTGAATTGGATCAGGACCTCTGGCGCTAACAACTTCAATGATGAAGTCAGCACCTCTCAACATTTCACCTCTTAATGGAGTCTTCACTGCCTTTGTCCTTAACCATCCATTTCCATTAATTATTCAGAGAGAGAAAGGAAAACCGTTTGAGTGGGTAACACTGATCCAGTGTACTCAACCAATCTATGCAGTGTAAGTAATAAAATACCACGCACTCAGACGACACAATAAAAGAGATGGAGACAGAGGAGACGCTTGTTAAAAATGTAAGTAGACGGAAGCTACCCCAAGACAACAGAAGGAGGAGGAGGTGGCGGCCTGGGAGTCAAAAAACACAGCAACGACATCTTAGTGTCTAGGTTAATCAGCAAAACAGGCTGATAGCAGCTGGTGTTTCACTATATACACTCAGTCCATGGAGGGTGCCTGTCTAACAGAGGCTGAGTCGATGTGATGCGCCCTCAGTGCAGTTGAATGATGCTAATTGGGATTAGCGCCCACTGTGAGAAAGTGACACAAGACATTCCAGGGCCCTCTCTTCCAGACTCCTCATACCACCATGTCAAAATGGGCCGTATGTTTTCTCTTCCCCTTTGGGCTCTTGAAAGATGCAGGGCACAAAAAAAGCCTAAATAAAAAGCAAGCAATAAAGAAAAGAGGTTATAAAAGGGGGAAAAAATGGAGAAGTGGTGGATAAAAAGACTAAACTGCTAAGTTATGATATCAGACCCAGGGCTAGAAAAGGTCGTACTGCACTTTTGAACTTTCACTCTGAATAAGGTTAGGTTCCCCCGAGTATGAGAAAAGGGAGGAGTTTACAATCCATAAGACACCATGCAAAAATTAATTAACTGAAGCACTGCCCCCAGACTCAGTCAGATCTTCATTGACAACCAAGCCTGCCGGTGTGAAAAGAATAGGTTTGAAAAAAAGACTAGTTTTTCTTTTTTGAAAGGGGAGGGGGTCCTGAAGTATTAGATCCATGAACTGGGAGTGCTGTATTGAATATTTTATCGACTGTCTGCTTGCCCCGTGCTGACCTGCCTGACATGCTAAGTTCCTGGCTCGCTGGAGACGCCACGTCGCTTCGCATCAGCTCAGCCACCCATGAGGCTTCCCTGCATTTCCTGTGAATAAACTCGCACACAGTGGGGGAGGAAGAGAGGCCAGGGCACAGGGGCACTGGGGCTGAGATGAGGAGAAAACACATACACATTCTTTCTCTGAAGAACAAATCAAACAACCTTGGCTACAGTGTGAACTCCCTTGGTCAGAGCCCCGTGAATCCTCTGAAAGCATGCAGTGAATTGAAACGACCTGAAACCTTTATTTAATTACTGCTTCACTGCCCATAAAGTTTGCGCCACTAGTAGAGTCCCGAACTGACTGGCTCTGTAATTAGATATAAACATGATGAATAATCCAACAAGTACTTAATCATATACATGCACAAGCATTCTTTGATTATGTCCAGTTGGCAGGACTACGTAGCAGCCAAATGCTCCCTTTTCTTTTCTTTTTTAATCTGCCATTGATTTTGTCATGTTTGGTTAAATTTTGTTTAGAACTTAGGGTAAAAACTGAATGAAAAGAAAAGTAAAAGCTCAAATTTACCACGAAACTTTTGATGGTAACTATAGTCGGATGTAAAGGGCTGAGACTTTGCCTCCCCAACCTGTCCTTCTTTATAAAAGGTCTTGCTGCAGTATAAACTTGATCATTCACTTTTTGCACACAATGATAATGGTGAATTATTCCTAAAATAATGAACTTGAATATAGTTTAAGATGTCTGGGTTTGTCTCCTGGACCTGTTGCCTCCACAATCCCACCTCGGATAAGCGGACGAAAATGGATGGATAGTTTAAGTTTGTATACTGAATATATTATAATCATTATTTTTCTGTTTCTATAACTATTACCAGGGCAACACAGAATTGTGAATGTGGAGTACATAATTCTAATGGAAACAAACACACACACCCTACATTACTCCATCTAAGTCCTTAATCTAAAGACATCCATTGCCAAAGCAACAACACAACTGCACCCACCACGCCCTTCTGCTTCAGGTACTGGGTGGAATATAGGAGACCTGGGCAGTGTGTGAAGTGTATGAGGGAGGAAGCCGAGCCCACTGATACTAACATTGGATTCTCGTGTGACATTTTCCTTGGAAGACGAGCAGTTTCTTCTGTCTCGAACACTCGCTTCATGAGCTCAGCTCTCACCCTCTGGAAGGGAATTAAAGCAGTGTTTTAAAGTCTTGTGAAATCGCCATATCCTCTGTCACGTGTAGAGATTCATAGGCCTGTCAGACAAATGTAGTTTATGTCTGTGCACAAGCACAAACACCCACTGTTGCTGCTTGGCTGGAATAGTAAGGTGTGAATCAGCCCAAGTTCCCTTTTTTTTTTTAAAGACAGCTTTGTAGAAAGACCAGATGTTCTTTTAGTACACGCACTCACGCAGAATGGGCACCTTCAAACCTATTTCCATCATTTCTCAAAGAGCAACTTGGATTAAATGAACCAATCTGAGCTTTACGTAAATGGCTACTAATCAGTAGTGCTATATTTGCAATCGAGTGAGTTTGTACCATTTACACAACAATGCCAGTTTGAGACTTGAACATAGTGTGCAAAGAGAATTAGCCTATGAAGACGTGAGTATAACTCCTGCCCGCCCACCCCACCCCACCCCACCACCCCCCTACCCCACCCCATCTCCATTCCTCTGTCTCTGGCTCATTACTGGCAGTGAGGCTTCCTAATGTGTTAAAACTCAGTGGGGTGGAAACGGCAGCCAACGGACTTTGGTCCCTCAACGGTCTTTACTTATTCATGCAAGCTCTGGTCTCTCCTTAGGACAGTGTAGCATTGACCCAGGAGGACAGCAGGCCTAGAAAAAGGTGACCTTACATCAGGGTCACTCAGCATTTTAGGCCAGTCAGTTGACAAGCAGCAATGTCTTTGTGGCACTGAGCTCACTCTTGTTCATATTCAAAATGTGCCACTCTCCATCCTGTCTTACATTTCTCTCCTTTTCCAGCTTTTCCACTTTTATGAATGCTTCAGTAGGTACTGGTGTTTTAATAACCATCCCACTTGGTAGTAAAACAAGCCAGAGTAGATTCTGCTGGGCCATGGATAACAATTCCAGACAACACACAACATAAACCTGTGATAAGACTGATGTGACGCTTAAGGCCAGTGGAGCATAGAAAAGGATTTGGCTCATGTAGTGAACTGATGCAAAGAAATTTCACTTTTATCTTTCATATCATTACATAATTGTATCGTCACTGTATCATTTCATTTAGTGTTGATTACAAATAGCATAATTTGGTTGCAAAGTACATTTTGCACGCATTTTTTAATTCCAATGAGCAAATACTCCTTCCTCTTAACATATTTTGGTTGGATCAAAATGCTGTTTTATTGTTAATACTGCTAGCATCACCATAAATATGGGTATTGTTGAAGTTGTTGTTGGCTCTTTTTGTCAAATATTGAATGTCATAAACCTGTTGAATAAGGATTGTGTGATGATTTTGGAGAAAAACAGTTCACAATAATTAGGTTCCATCAACAGGTTTCATTCACCTTTTGTTAATCACGTCTCCTAAATGTACATAAAAAACTCAAATAACAACAAAGTGACGACCGGGTCGATGTGAAAAACACACATTTTTAACAGCAGTTGGAGAGTCACACATGGGGCTCTCTGATGGTGGTTTTGTGTTGATATCAATATCACATGAATTTATATCAAGTAGCAATTGTTATGAGCTGTCACCAGTATCACTTGCTGTGAATGCTCTGGAGAGTTTGCTGCTGTTATTCCTTACTAAAGTCCAGGGAAGCAGTTAAACTTCCAACAAGTAAAAAAGTAACAGGTAAACTCCAAGAAAAAACAGAGACGTTCTGAATAACTCTTGCAGCTGGCACAGGATCTTTCCTTGAAAAGATTTCCGTTGTGTTTGTCAGATTGTCTGCTTTGGTAAATTACAAAGTTTCTGGAAATTAATTGATTTTGAGAAAACAGATTTTTATAGTAGTGCTTGATAAAACAACCTGTCAGCACCAGAGACACCTTGGCCCTGTGGGTACCTCAAATAATAAATTCTGGAAGTAGGCCTAATCTCAGTTTCCCCCACTTGACCTTATCCCTCTGTCATGCAAGGGTAAGAAACACATTTTCTTCAGCGTCGTAACATAGTCCTTCAACAGGCTTACAACTACAAAAGTTTGCTCCTACCCCACCTGCCAGAATGCAAAATGAAGAGAGGGCCGATAGAGATAAGGCCTAAAGACCGATTTATTAAGTTCTTCTGAGCAGTGACCTTCATGGACTCTGTGGAAATTACATAATGATGGAAGAGTCTTTGAAGTCACTTGCTTTAAAGACATTGTTGCTTGGTGGTTGAAATTGAATTAGAAATAGGAAGTTGCCATAGGCATAAGAATGTAGTTGCAAAACCATCCATCATCTTCCTCTTATTCAAGTTGGGTTGCAGAGGCAACAGGTCAAGGAGGGAAACCCAGACATCCTTCTCCCCAGCCACACTCTCCAGCTACTCCAGAGATCCAGAGGGATCTCAAGGCATTCCCAGGCCAGAAGGGATATATAATTTTCCACATGGACTTGCCCAAAAAACCATCAAAGGGGGGCGACGAAGAGGCATCCTAACCAGATACCTGGACTACTTCAGCTGAATCCTTTCTATGTGGAAAAGCAGCACCTCTATTCCGAGCTCCCTCCCCCTATCTCTAAGGCTGAGCCCAGCCACCCTCCAAAGGAAACCCATTTCAGCCGATTGTATCAGTGACCTCATTCTTTCAGTCACTACCCAGATCTTGTGACCATAGGTGAGGGTTGGAACAGAAATGGACCAGTAAACTGAACGCTTGGCCTTCTGGCTCAGCGGCCAAGCACAGCGCCCTCATTGCTGCTGACGAATCCCAAACTCGTCTGTCCATCTCTCATTGTAAAACCTGTCACACCATATTGACCAAGCTTGTATATCATTGCTTTTGAATGAGGCATTAGGCTTCGCAAGAAGAAATCTGTTTTCTTTTTCTCAACTGAAATAATCTCTCTTTAAAATCTAAAATATCAGCTTTTAATCTGCTCTGTTAAAAGAATCCCAGTGTTGAACTCGTTCTGGCACCTCCTTTCCTCTCTCTTCCTCTCTTAGGCAACGGCTACACGAAAACGAAACAAGTTTTTTTTTTAAAACGGGTACGAAAACGATTTCGACCACACGCTTGCTGAAAACGATGCAGTACACACGAAACACCTCTAGGTGCGCTGTAAGCCACCCCCACCGGTTACACCAGAACAATAGAAGAAGCAATGCGCATGCGTGTATGCCCCTACCTTACCAGCGCGAAGCTCACGGTGTTCCTTCAACAACGCCGCTGTAGTTAGCAGTTTCTGCAGCAGTGCTGCTATCAATGTTGTGGGGTCCATGATGATCGCTGTCTGTCCTTGTTGTGTTGTCTGCTTCTTCCGGATTTTGAATGGAAGCCGCTTGTTCTGGTCACTGACTTATGTGTATACGTCACTGCGTTAGCCATGTGGCTATGACGCAATGTAAACAAATCCGTTTTCGCTGTAACAATGGAAACGAAACGACACCGTTTCAAAATCTTCCCACTCTGGAACCCGTTCTCAAAAACTATCGTTTTGGGGTAGTGGGAACGCCGGCTCCGTGTGGCCAAACAGCCAAACGATAAGAAAAAGTATCGTTTACAGTGAAAAACGTTTTCGTGTAGCCGTAGCCTTAGTCCTTTGATCTCTTCATCTCTTTACCTCACACTTTTAGGCCCACTCAATTCTGTCAACAGTCCCAGTCCTTCCTCCCATGTTGTCCCTCCCTTCCTCAGTCCTCCCCTTGCTGCTCTTTGCTCCCCTATCCTGCTCGTCACACAGCCATCAGAGAACATTTGGGAAAACTGTCCACACTTGTTTGTTTGCCTTGTCATCATCCTCGTTTGCCAAAACCTCCAACCGCTGAGCCCCTAGAAAGATGTTTCACTGTTGGCCCTTCAAAGCAGAAAAACTTTTAGAGCTTTGAGATGGAGTTGGCTGCCAGCTTTTCCTGAACATTTGCAACCACAGAGAATGTGATCTTCCAATCAGGGAGTGTTTTTGTGCTTGGCAATGCAATGCTTTTGACAGTGTTGTGGCAGTTGAGTTGTCTGAAGTTGGTTGTGGGGAAGTACAGCTACCTTAAATCAGAGTTGCACATGTATCACACATTTCTATGGATTTGTTTCTTTTTTCCAAGAAGAAACACAGTACTTTAAGCAGGGCCGTTTCTCGCTATAGGCGAACTAGGCGAATGCTTAGGGCCCCCTAGCCACCAGGGGGCCCCAAAGCTGCATGTTAAGCCTCATCTGAGGAGAATTAAAATGTTCTGTATTTATCTGTCGCTATCTCATGTATTTATTACATCCCTTATATTCTTAAAAGAATAACGTAGGATATAAATAAAATATACTGCAAAGGTGAACTGGTGTTTTCGTGGCATTATTAGGTCATATTTGTTGGACAGCACTGTCACACATTGAGTGGCGTAGCGGGCTGCCGATAGGTATGATGGGAATGATTGACATCTACCCATAATTTCCGTTAGCGAGAAAAGTAAATAAGACAAACGCCGTAATGGCATCATAAAGAAGTTATATTAGTCGCGTGGAAAAACGGAGGAAGAAAAACGGTCTAAGGATAAAGGTAAGGCATGTGTTGGGTGATATGGGCTGGATAGCTGGAGGTGGAACGTTTCGTTTGTTTATTTGTCCTGCTAGCTAGCCTTATATAAATGTTATGTAGCCGGCTAGGATTTATTCATTTTAAACTTGACTTTAGTGTTTGCTTTATAAAAGTTTGCTTATATAAAATTAATATGTCACATGTGAATGAACAGTCTGTCCTGCCATGGGAATGAGTGACTGACTGACCCGTTTATTCAGATTCCAGCAGTAAGGGAGGGAGGGCATGTTGTTCTGCTCTGTCATTGTTCAGTGGAAGTTGTCTCTCAGATATTTGACACTTAACATTATTTTAGCATTACTTAGGATTAATTTACTAAGTTTGGTGTGTTATTTATAGGCCTCTAATTAGAAGTGTGCTACTGTTTATAATTAAAGAAAATATTATAAAGGTTTGTTTTTTAAGTGATATATAAATATTAGGCAAAGCAAGGCAAGGCAAGTTTATTTGTAAAGCACAACTCAACAACAAGGCGATTCAAAGTGCTTTACAGAGACATTAAAACAGTAGAAATAAAAAGCATGATTTAAATCTTAAACAAAAAAGAAAGATATAAGAACAATAGATAAAATCAGTAGTTAAAATATGATTAAGTTTTGAAACTCAAGCTTCAGATTTGGAGCTTTATTCAAATGCAGCTGAAAATAGGTGTGTCTTCAACCTGGACTTAAACACACTGAGTGTTTCAGCTGATCTGAGGCTTTCTGGGAGATTGTTCCAGACATGTGGAGCATAGAAGCTGAATGCAGCTTCTCCATGTCTGGTTCTGACTCTGGGAACTGATAGAAGACCGGATCCAGATGAGCTGAGGGGTCTGGAAGGTTCATACTGGGTCAGGAGGTCACTGATGTATTTTATTCCTAGACCATTCAGAGCTTTATAGACCAGCATCAGAACTTTAAAGTATATCCTCTGATGGACAGGCAGCCAGTGTAAAGATCTCAGAGCTGGACTGATGTGTTGTCTAACTGACTTTTTAGGTAGACCTGTAAAGATGCTGTTACTGTAATCAAACCTACTAAAGATGAATGCATGGACTAGTTTATCCAGGTCCTGCTGAGACATCAGATATTTTAACCTTGATATATTCTTAAGGTGACAGTAGGCTGACTTTGTTATTGCCTTAATGTGTTTTTTCAAATTTAGGTCTGAGTCCATCACTACACCCAGATTTCTGGCCTGGTTGGTAGTTTCTAGGTGTATAGATTGAAGTTCTGCGGTGACCTGTAATCGTTTCTCTATGGCTCCAAAGACAATTACCTCAGTTTTGTTTTTGTTTAGCTGGAGAAAGTTATGGCACATTCAGTCATTAATTTCCTCAATGCATTGTAATATATATCTGCGTGTCATCTGCATAGCTATGGTAGATTATTTTGTTGTTTTTTATAATCTGTGCCAGTGGGAGCATGTAGATGTTAAACAGAAGAGGTCCCAGGATGGAACCTTGAGGAACTCCACATGTGACTCTTGTGTGCTCAGATGTAAAGTTACCTTTTGACACAAATTACTTCCCGTTCTCTAAGTATGTTTTGAACCAGTTTAGTACAGTTCCGGAAAGACCCGTCCAGTTCTCCAGGCGTTTCAGTAATATATTGTGGTCAACTGTATCAAATGCAGCACTGAGATCTAGTAAAACTAAGACTGACATTTTTCCACCATCTGTATTCAGACATATGTCATTAAACACTTTGGTCAGAGCAGTCTCAGTGCTGTGGTGCTGTCTAAAACCTGACTGGAAGGTGTCATAGCAGTTATTTTGTTTTGAAAAGTAATTAAGCTGTTAAAAAAACGCTTTTTCAATAATCTTACTTAAAAATGGGAGATTTGAGACAGGCCTGTAGTTGTTCATTTGTGTCTTGTCAAGATTGTCCTTTTTCAGCAGAGGTTTGATTATAGCTGTTTTCAGTGGCTCTGGAAACACACCCGACATTAAAAACAAGTTCACCATCAGTAACAGGTCTGACTCCAAAATCTGTGAGACCCTTTTGAAGAAAGCTGTTGGCAGGATGTCTAAACAGCAAGAGGAGGAGTTCAGCTGACGTAAGATGTCCTCCAGGTCTTTGCTGTTAATGGGTTGGAACTGTGTCATGGTGTTTAAACGGGTTTTCTGTGGACACGGTACATATGCTGAACCTGCTGCTGATGGACCAACTGCTTGTCTAATATTTTGGATTTTGTCTGTGAAGAATTTGGCAAAGTCATTGCAGGCCATGGTGGAATGAAGTTCAGTTTCCACTAACACAGGAGGGTTTGTTGGCCTGTCAACTGTAGCAAATAAGGCCCGAGCATTAGGACTGTTTTTGGTGATGATGTCAGAGAAGTAGGACTTCCTTGCATTCCTCAGTTGTAAATTATAAGAGTGAATATAATAGGCATCATGTTGATTAATTTAGAATATTGTGGCAGTGGATAATTTTTTTTAGTTTTATTACTTTAACTAGTACAATCTATGTAAATTAATGCAGAAACTTCTTAAAAGTGACAACTTTGTAATTGGGTACAATCTTTAAAGGGACGCTGTAAATCACAATGTTGAATATTTTTTAAAAACACTCAAAATCTGTTTTATTTATTGATTGTTGTTTTCTTTCTATTATAGTTTTCTTTCTATTAGTTTAACTTGCCTGAGTGGTCAACTTAAGATGTTTAATTTTAACTGTACCCTGTTTTGCTCATAAAGTGTAATAGATCTTACTGCACCATCTAAAGGGTTAGGAATTTCTTCATTGTAGTTTGACAAACCAGCCCCCCCCCCCAAACAGCATCTTGCTTAGGGCCCCCACAAAGCTAGAAGCGGCCCTGATTTTAAGGCATCATTCTGTAGGAGACTGATGCACTAAATTTCAATTTAAGTGGAAGTTGAATTCAAAATTCAGTTGTTTATAATTTCTCAATGTGTTCTTTTTTCTTATTTCACAAAGTCTTGGTAATTATTTTTTCGTAAAAATCTTCCACACTGCAATAATATTATTGAACTGATATTAACTACTGTAAGACGTATTCAGCGGTACAGCTGTGTTCACCAGCCCTCATCCTATAAATAGACAATGAGACTGACTGACTGACACTGATTCAGAGTAACCCTTCTGTTGACCAGCAACAATGGATTGGGGCTCTGACATATTTTTATGAGGGGATAAATAATTGAATTCCCTACTTAACCTCAGTTCTTTTTCTTTGTATTATCACTGTTCAGCATGTCTAAATAGACTGACTGGTGTGTGATTAATGTACCTCATTGGTTATTTAAGTTTTTGTATTTTTCATGCAGTTTCATCTTTTCATGGAGCACTAGGCACTTTTGGGGGATGTATTAGATGGAGAAAGACAGAAAATGCCGTCCCTCTGTTTGACACCATATGGTCCCTATTTGATTGTACTGTAGACAAATACTTTCATGAGTAGTGTAAATGTCCTGTTTTACAAAATGTTTGAATAAGTATCCCCTTCATTATTTAACACCTTCCATTGTTTTTCGGGAAATGGAGTGCTTTTAAGATAATCAAGTCACTGTGTCACCTAAATTGCTATTTTGTCTTCATATATATTAAGAAATGTAAATGTATGGGCATATTTTAGCATAATATTGTTCGGTTTTCACAAGCAAATTTTGAGGTGTGTGAAACATCCATCATACATTAGAACGGCCTTATCTGGGGCACTAAATGCATGGTTTTTACGTTATCATCAATAACATAACTTTTAAGGCCCCTCACACAGGATTCAGATGTTTGAATAACAGAAACTGGTCAGAAAAACTTCTAGTATCCATTGTCAGTGAATACAAACCCAAGTTAGACTTACCATGCAAAACTGATCATGAAATATTAGTGCTTGTGAGTCGGAGCTCACGGACTAAAGTGGAGTGGAAAACTGTCCCACACTCCAATACATCGGATTTTATCAATATTTTTTCAAAATCTTCAAAGTCGCATAGTTTGGTTTGAAAAGTAAAGGGACTGTTTAGTTTGTTATTTTGGCACAGAGCAGAGGACAACAACCAGGAAGTCATCGGGTCAATTAATGTGTATGGAGTGAATAACTTGGACATGTATGAAGTCACCATATATGCTAAATAATACATTTCTTTTTTCGGAAGTAACATCTACTGTCATCCAGATTACTCCCACTTTTATTATAGCACAAGAATTCCATACAAAATTTTGGACCTGTTGCAATACCATGAATTTGTCATGAAAGAGTCCAGGTAGCATACTGTCCAATGATAATCATATTAACAACAAAAAAAAAGAAAGAAATAAGACACACATCCTTTTGAAAATGTGTTCCTGGAGATTAGCCTGATGTCCCAACCCTCTACACAATCCTTTAACTGCCCGAGGTACAAAAACCAGTCACCTGCAGCAGCGCTGCAAGAGCTTTATTAAACTTTATTAGTTTATTAGTTTTAAATCCATAAGTGAACAGTGTTTGATGCTCCTTTTTGTGTAGTAAACTATTTGAATATCATTAATTTGCTTACCTTCAGATCTACATCCTCCTACAGAGCATGATATTACTGTCTGTTCCCAGGACTTACTCCTGTTGTCCAAAGCACTCCATCCGTAGAAGATGTCATTCAGTCTGTCTGTTCTAAATAAATTATTTTAAAGAAGCTTTAAATGACTTGGAGAAAAATATCTGGCTGTAGATGCTTTGACTGATGAGCCGGGATCAATTCTTCTTTTATCTGGACGACAATTGTTCTATATTTCACTTTTGGATTTTCATGTGAACTGAATACATGCATCTGTAACCCTATTTATTGTGCTTCAAGCCAGAAAACTATTAACTATTAAAATATTAACTAATTGATTGAATTGAATCTAAAAAAAAAATTGGGTTAAAACCATATTAAATGACAAAATAAGTGTGTTGGTTGTGCAAATAAAAAAATTTTCAACCAAACATTTTATTATAAAATGTCATCATGGAAAATGTAAAATAAGCCTTAATAAAGAAGTCCTTTTACTGCTATTTATACTGTTAGGTAGATTAATCTGCAAAAGTGAACTGTACCCTGATTAAATTCAAGGGTTTGGACATTATAGAAATGTGCTGAAGTCCTGATGAGGGTTGATCCATGACAGCAACGACCACCACATCTGCTGACCTCCCTGACAACAACAACAGAGAAACAATTCATCATCACAGCTGCAAAGTCATGCTGAAAAAAACTTACTTAATTAGTTAAAGAGCAGTCAGCTAATGCCTCAAGATGCCAAAAATGTTGTAATTTCATCAACTTACCGGAGAAAATACTTACCATACCAAAATGTATTATTACTATTAGGCATATAATAGTATTTTGATAATGTTCTAAAAACTAACAATCAAAACAACTTTACACAATGTCACCTGACAATAAAAAGTTAACAGACTTTAGTGAAATGATCACGTTGATTACCTCACGTTAGCTTCCATTACCAAGCTTTCAGTTAGGTCCCTAAATCCATTCCATTTTTAACTTCAACATCGACATTTCATGCAAACTAAATGTAAAAATAACGATATCTAAGAGTATACTTCTGATAGCTTATGCTTAAAAATGTAAAAAAAACTGTAAAATGCTGTTATTTCATTAACTTACCAGTAATTGTTCTTGATGAGCAATTGAGATCAACGGAGCTGCGTCCCTTGTTTGGAACTATTGGCGTCTCCATAAACCGGAAGTGTCGTCCGCCATTTTTTTTTTACAACGGGAGTCAATGGGAGTGTGCTAACTCTGTATTACTCTGTAGCTCTGGTCAGCAGTAGCCCTTTTCACACAGCATACTCATGGCAGGACAGATGGGACTTTGCTGTGTGTAGAAGTCTTGAGTGTCAGTCATTGAGGTGGAATGGTGGATTTGTCTCTCTTTGCCAGCAGCAACAGAGGTCGACAGACAACTCAATTAGAATGTGATGCATTCATTTGGAGGCAGCATCACTGACTTGCTAAATCTAAGGATTGGTTCATTGTTTCTCTGTGCACAAACCAGTTTGGACTTTGTAGGTGTGCATGTTGTCCTATTAATATTACCTTTAGGATCAGCTGTGCTGACCCTTTCATGCATGCATACACAATCAGTGTGTAGTATGTGTTACATGTGTGGATCATGGCAATTCGCCAGCAAAGTCTCCCTCTAAAGCAAACATGCCTTTCATTCTTCTGCTCCTCAAATGCTATGTCTGATTTGTTTTTTGTTGTTTTTTAAAATGGAAATTGATCCAGGCACATTCATAGTATCTGTGCACAATCCATGTGGTTAGAAATATTTGGGCTGCACGTTGATGGTCACAGAGGGAACCAGAGGACTATTGCTGATAGGTGCAGATGATGAAATATAGGTCACACATGCCTTGCACTTGAATGACTAATGTACGGCCTAACTCACTTGTTAGGTCACTTAATAAAAAAGCTTACTGTGTGATGCTATTTACCTTGTCTCCCCAGAGACTCTTCCATTGGATTTGCTGTATTATTCGGTGATACTATAAATATTGAGTGTTGAGTTAAAAAAAATGACTTCCTTGAGAAGATTTTAAAGTCTAAAGCTCAAAGGATATAGTGATGTCATTTTATAGATCTCGGAGGGTATAAAAACTACCAGTTTTCTAGTTTATGTTAAGGAGTGGAATAAACCTACAAGACAGACATGGAGTCAGACCAGCTCTCTGGGGAAATGTTACCTGAAGCCATATATAGATGGCAGAAAATACTCGATTGATAACTAACTGTACTACTGCACATCTCAAACTTCTCAGTTCTGTCGACAGTACAGCTGGCTTTCTCTTTAATATTGTTTTTACTTATTTGTTGTTAATTGTGAACACTGAATACCTTCTTCCCTTCTTAAAGTAACCCATTTCCACACTGTGGGTCAGGTATCCTGGACAAACGCCATTCACCTCTCAGGAGGTGTGCTCTCCTAGGCGCCACTGAACCACAGCCATCCCAGTATATTAAAAGCTGTTCTCTTAAAGCAGATTCTCAGCTCACCTTAGCTGTTCCTCCTCTCAGGCCATATTTAATAAATAAAGCTGGTGGCACTCTCTGACTGACTGGGTGAGAGAGTTCTGGTAAGTGTAGGTGGGCAGTGAGAGAGAGTGAAAGGGTCACTATTATATCTTGCTAAAACACTCCAAATGTAATTCAGCCGCAGGACAGAACTTTAAAAGTGCAACTGCGTGTGTCCCAGCTTTGTATGTTGGCACTAAGTGTGTGCGGGAGTGTGTAAAAAGGGTCAGTTTTAAAGGGATTTTAAAAGGCTCTAAGGAGTGAAGGTCAGGTGATGGAAAAATGCGTTAACAGCAAACCTTTCTCCATCCTCTCCATCCTGCTCTTCCCCTCTGCTGCCCATGAAAGTTTGATGTTAGAATTAGGTTGTTGACTCATCTCGCACCTCTGTGCTCATAGTATTGACAGGCTGCCAACGGACTGCTGTGCAGGCCGACATAGCCACTGAGAGTGTGTTCCCTCCTTCACCGTCTCACTCTTCTTCTTTTTTTTCACTCTCCTTTGCTTCAGCATCAGCCAACAGCATCAGAAGTGTTTTAACAGAGCTTTAATGGCCTCAGCCCCAAACCTCACCTCTAGCACATTCACTCAGACACACACACACACACACACACGTACACATGTGGGTTGAAAATAGCTTGCTGGTGGTGAAGAAAAAGTGTTGAACAGAAAAAAAGACAGAGAGAGCTCGTTGTGCTGATGGAGGATGACATGTCCTCCTTTTCTCACCCCCAGCTCCACTCTTCCTTACTTCTGCACACTGGCTCATATGACCAGCCTCCGTGGGTTTTAACATTTTGGCTCTTTCTGTTGCTTTTGCTGCGTCCATTGGTCTATTTTTTTTTCACACTTATAGTGAAGAATTCTCTAGACCCGTTTTTAATTTTGCTTCCATTCTTCTTATCATCATCTTATTCTGCCAAATTGTAACATCTTTTTATGGAGCTCCATAAATTGTGTTTATTGATGTTAGTTACATTTTGGTCACTTTTAGCTATTAAAACGAAATAGGCCTATAGTATAGATAAAAAATCATTATTTTGTTACAGTGTTGTCTTGGCATTCCACTTTGGAAAATGACAACATATCTCAGTGTAAAATATTCATATAGTGGCTTTGTGATTGAAATATCTAAAAGTCTCTTGATTGCCTACTACAGCATACATTTAAACTTCTGTTACATTTTAGCTGTTTTGGAGAAAAGATATCTAATAGTTAGAGACTTAGAGGTGAACATAGAAAGGGGCAATTAAAGAGCCAAACCTTTTCTTTAGGAGTTGGGTCAGGCTAAAAAGATAAATGATCCAAATAAATTATCATTTTGGTCTGCTGTTGCCTCCCATACATACATCATCCAGTTCAGCCCCCAGTAAAAGGGGGCAGTAACCGAACCCAACTATCATGGGCCAAGAGGTGGGGGCACACGCTGGACAAGTCACTTCCACGGAAACAAACGACACCAAAAAACAGGCATGTTGTATGTTTTTGGACTTTTGGAGGAAGCTGGAGTACCCAGAGAATAATCACACTATAATAATAAAATTCTTGCTGTGTTGGGACAGTTCTAACCAGCACACCACTATGTCGCCTTGCTCTGTTAAGACTTTATATGTAAATGTTCAGCTGCTTGCTAAAAAGTTTGCTATCTATGTTTAACTTAAAAGGTGATGGTGTCTTGTTTCTCTTGCCTCCAAGTGGCCAACAAAGCCCCTTTCTGTTGGCTTGGTGCATGTCCTCATAAATGACATTAAAACAATGTGGCTATAATGAAAGAATTGAAAATGATAGGGTATTCGGCACACTACGGTTGGAAGGTAACATCTCGTCTCTTAGTATAGGACATGAAGTGTCAACTTTCCAAAAGATTCCACTTCCCCAATATGATGAATATGGCATAGTATGATTGGAATAATAAATAATTGTGAATAAATGAATCTGTTGGGTAAAAGTAAGTTTTATCAAAGATAAGCGACATCTGGAAACTCAAGTATACAGCATTTTTTAAACCTGACCAAGGTTATACAAAGATCTTTGCAACATGTTTCTCATGAACAAAAACACTTGTTAGCGTGACAGAGCCTCCATGCAGATTTCTAACCTGACATGGGAGCCATCTTGGGATTCAGAGGGCACGTTGGCATGTAGATGGACGAGGAAATTAATCACCAACCCTGCAATAAATGGACAGCCAGGTCCACCACCTCAATAACTGTTGTCCCAGCATTTTTGTTGTTGAATTTTATGACAAAAAAAACACTCACGTTTGCTTTAGCTGTAATTTGTCATCTTTTGATGAGGTCTCATCCTGACTCATTCTCTCCAATTCTGTTTTACCCTCTGTTGTTCACACCATTTTACCTCCATAGCCCCCACCCCAGCCATTTGCTTTAGCTGTGTGTGTGTGTGTGTGTGTGTGTGTGTGCGCGCGTGTGTGTGTGCGCGTGTGTGTGTGTGTGTGTGTGTGTGTGTGTGTGTTTGGCCTGGCTTTGAGCACTGTACTAGCTCAAAGCCAGAGGCAACGCTCATTAGTAGAGTTTAGCCACACAGGCGCTGAATGAGACGGCTTGTTGACACACACAATGGGATAGGCCCCCTTACACTCACACAACACACACATAACCAAGTCCTGGCTCCAGCTTGACGCGTCATGCCCCCCCCCCCCCTTTAGCCTTTTCAAACTGGGTTGTGTGTATGTGTGTGTCAGAGCAATCGGTCCAGATAGCTCATCTGGGGCCCTCTCTCCCTCCACCTTACCCTGTCACACAGACAGTCATGTGTCACACACCTCCCTGCACATAAATTCTGGACGTATTCACACATGTTCAGACTACATTATTCACACTCATTTCTTCCATGGACACACTCACATTATCAAAGTTCAATGCATCTTTTGTTTCTTCGTGGCATTAACCACAACAGCCTGTCATAGACTTTAGTACGTCCACTTCTCGTACACAAGTCTCTTCAGGGGTTATATCTCATCCCCCACCCAACCCATTTCCAACTGGACACATGCACACACACTTGCACACATAGACCTACACATTCTTGGTAATGGAATAAGCAACCCTAATACACAGTAAACTGACTAGTTAGCGCTAATAGGTTCTTTCATTTTGGCCTGGTTTGGCTGTAACATGACTGTAGGACAAGGCTCCGTCTTATGGCCTCATCCACCCTGCCGGATGGGACATATCAGCTTCAATTTGGCCCATCGCCACCTTCAAGAAAATTCATCAGGCCCTCGTTAGGAATGAAAGCAGTATGTGTACCAGGAGCTGGGGCAGATGGGAAATTAGTTCAGGCTCCCATGGACAGGGAACATAGGAGTACCATGTTTGTGTGAGTGGAGATGTTGAAAACGAACATAAGGATTTTAAGTTTTATTCACTTAGTTTTTTTCTGTGAAAGCCGGTGTAATCGTATCTGGATGATCAATGATTATGAAGTTACAGATGAAGCTGAAAAAATAAGAATAAAACATGAAGCTCATTCAAAAGAATAGAAAAAGATGGTCCCATTTCATAATGGTAAAATGCTTCAGGCTCCACATTATGCTGGCTTATTGGTCCAATTAGTCTATCTCTTCCCACAGGTGACCTCTGTTTGACTGCCTGGGGTCAGGGTGGGATGTGTTGCACTTGTGCAGGCCTGCAGCAGTTATCTGTGCTATAGATGAATCTTCTAATTATTGACAGATAGATGTATATAAATTATTCTATCAATTTATTGTTGATCCAATGGAAACATCTGTTTCATCTCTACATTTGCATATCTCATTTTTTTGTTGTCTCTTTTTTACTACCTTTTCTCGGATAGACATCCTGTTAATGCAGACAATAAAGCAAACAACCTTCCACTAATCTTGTTTTTTTTCTGTTAACCTGTGTTTACACCTGTGTGTTGGAAATCTTTTGGTGCTGAAGTTATCTACCTTCAAGTTTTCACTCTCATTGAATATTTAGCACTGATTCATTTGTTTTAGCTTTAAGAATAAACGTGCAAAGGAAAACATGCTCCGCTTGAAAACATTAGTTCTGAGATCAAACTCAGAATCTGTTAAAACATTGAAGGTTAATACATCTCTGAAATAGATGTAAAACACACCCCTGTGTACAGGTTATATGCACTGTGAAAGCATAGAAGCAGGTGTCCCAGATCAGTACGTAGTGTGTGCACTACCTCAGTATGGCTCCAAGCAACCTCTATCTAATACAACTTGAGTATCTTTTTTTTACTGCTCAGTTCAGAACATAAAGGAAAACGCTATGGAGTGTACTTTGTACGAGAAGTGATCCCCAAACTTCACTCCATCCCTCTCTTCCTCAGGGTGTGCCTCTTTTGCCATTGGTAGCACTCAATAACCCTTGAAGCACGTTATTATCGTACGACAGAGCATACAGTAACTGTTTATGTTTAGGCATTTAGCAGACGCTTCTATCCAAAGCAAAGTAACTAGCCTGAGACAGTTGGTTCGGATCTTTCTTTGAGGTACTTTTTAAAAAAGATATGTATCTTGTCATAATATGACCCTTCGTCAGGATACATTTAGAAACTTTTTCTCAGGACCTAACCTTTGTGAAATACAACACCAACGCATCAATGAAATACATAGTCTGCCAGTTGAAAGCTTGGTGCTCAGGACCACTGTATAATCAGGACCTCTGGCATCCCACAGTTGCCTTTTTCAGTTGGACCACAGATGTTATTTTTGCTCTGAGTTTTGATCACCACTGTTTCTGATTTCTCTAGGTTCAGTTACCTCTGTCTGTAACCTCTGGGTGCACTCATTGGTGTTGAGTGTCAGTAAACAAATGAAAAACCAAAGCTGCAGTGAGTTTACATTCTGAGGCTATTTCAGGGAAGTTTGCCTTCATGTACATATTCTGTCATCTTCAGCATTGAGGAAGGGTGATAGAATAGATTAAGTCAACCATCCGTTGATGCCACATCTGCAGCCTGGCAGTGTTGGTATTCTGTATGATTAATCAGTAACAGCAGGGTGCAACACCATTACTTTAGGCAGTACAGCACCAACTAGTCTACCTATGATCTCATCACACATCTAATTAAAGCTGGTCATAGTTTTAAATTAAGCTTTAAGAAAGAGTGCCATATGGCCTCATTAGTAATGAATCATTTCTTAACTTTTAATTGAACTCTTTGTGTCACTGTGCTGTTGTTCCTCCAGGAACATTTTTCTGATGGAAGAATGTTAAAGCTTTTTTCTTGTTTGTACCTAAATGTCACATATTCAAACTTTAAAGGCACTGCCAATGGAGTACATTATCACCATCAACATTAACAACTCCATTTTTTGCTCTTTCAAGTGGTGTAGTATCATAAGTCATGATCATAAGTCATGATTTGGTACGAATCCTTTGAGATATTGGAGGGAGAAAAAGTCAAGTGTGTAGGTTTTGTGTGTTCGGTGTTCTTGAACGTATATTCACTGATCCAGGGCTCAATGGAATAATGTTCGATGTGTGTAAAGTGGATTGTGTCTCAGTCCTATCTTGGGTTATTGCCACACACCAGCTGGACTACTTAAGTGAGACAACTACATCCTCCTTTTTTTTCTTCCCTCTCTCTATCTGCCCTGTATCTATCACATTCTTCCCTTTGATCAATGCCAGGGGCACGTATGGTCGGGGCTCGTGTGTTTCTATGTGCGTCTGCGAGTGTGCAGCTGAGATTATAGACATGTTATCATGTGTTCTGCACATAAGTGCATGATTGAGCGTGTTTGTGTATGTGTATACAAGATTGGCCATGCTTTGATCTCCCATGCAGTGTTGTCTTTGAACTGAAGAGCAGTGTATCAGAGGCTGGTGTTAAAGCAGCGAGGGCCTTCAGCTGATAAGACAGAAGTCCCTGGGGCCAGTAAAGCGACAACTACAGCTCTACAGTTGGAAGCCTGCTGAAAGTTTGACTGACTTGATCATTTACATCAAGACATTCTGCCATTCACATTCTATAGGAAAGACAGCAAATAACTTTTCACTTTTTAAAACAATAATTCACAGTCTTTGCCGATGCTTAGAACAATGTAGAGGAAAATGCTACATAAAATGTTGTCAGCTTCAGCTGTCACATGATGGTAGCAGATGACCCAAGCTAGCTCTAGGGCTATGCATCATTCCACTACTTTCTGTATTCTACCACTAGATACAACAATAGCTGATTTAGATTGAAACATTAACTCTTTGACCTGGATCTTTAGCGACTGCTTCTATTTTGACAACCACATCTCTTGGTTTTCATTGGGAATTTGAGCATACACCTATAAAAAGGTTTAGCATGCCATGCATCAACCTTGAGTAAAGAAGGTGTTGGGTAGAACAAGCCCACGTTACAGAGTAAAATCAGGGGTCAATTACAAGATTCTGTTGTCACCTTCATCACTCCACTGTTCTGATAAGAGCTTTTCTGACAGTTGTGTCTGCTGTTACACACTTCATCAAATCCACCTTTGTTCTGAAAATACCTGAGGCTGAGGACATATCACCAAACCAGCTCTTATCTGTGACAGGTTGGTGTTTGCCAGCAGAGCTCTCACTTAGCTTGTTTTTTTAAAAAGATGATACCTGTAATCATTGCTAAGATAATTCGTGTCATTTCTGCTTGCAAATATTTCTCAGCCATTTTATGTCAAAGGTTCGTTACAGTATAGCTTTGCCTTTATGTCACAGTGATGTAAAACAGTTTGCATCAAGGCAACACAGCAAATGCCATGACATTAATTAGCTTTGGCTTTTTAGTATACTTCTTAATTTATCATTGCTAAACACATATGAGTTTTCATTTAAGAAAAGTTTACATGAAAACCTCATTAATTATTGAGGTCCATGTCTCCAGCTCTCCCTCCTAACTGTCAGGTTGCTCCATGGGTCCTTCCCATAAGACATGATCATAAAATGTCACTATTTTCCCTGTTGGAAGTGTTTGCTATGTGTGGGAGCACCTTTCCCCCGACTGCACCCAGTTCACTTGAACCCTTCTCACATGCTTCTCATTTAGGTCATCGGGCATCTTGGCTGCTATCTTGACCTCCTTCCTCATGATTTTATGGGGCTACCATTAACTCCCTGCTGACCCTCCACAGCCTGTTGGCCAGATTTACAGCACCAACAAAGTCAGGAGTGTGTGTGAGGAAAAGCTAAGGCTGTGTTGATTATAACAAGGGCCACCCTAACTAGTCCAGTCAGTGCTGGTGGGATAATGCGTGTATGTGTGTATGCTGACTCTGATCCTCCATTAATCTGGAGCATTAGCGCTAGTGAGCTAATGGATCCAGCCGCAGCATTAGCTGTGGGAGAGAAAGAATGCGGCATTAACATGAGTGGCTGCAGTGACGTGTTGGGATGCACTGATAAGCTATTGAGCAGTCTTTTGAAACATCAAGCCTGATGCATGCTTTCATTCTAACAGCAGAATTGATTTAGTGTAAGAGTGCCAGTTTTGTGTAACAAATATCAGCTGAAATCTTGGATGTGGTACAGTGGCTAACACGACAAGAATCTTTACATTCCAGTTGTACCTCGAACGAATGAGTTATTACACATGGGGAGGACCTGTCCCTGTTCACAGATGGGAAGACAAGGACGTTAGCCATTGTGAATTGAACTGTCAGCAGCTGTCAAAGCTCAAAGATTCCAAAGCCATCCAACTGTGCTGCAGAACCAGTGGAGAAAGTTTTCACTTTGAAAATGCATTCTAGCATTCCCAGCAGATTTATCTTTGATTCCCTTGGAAAATGATACTTGGACTAGCAGTCCTACAAGCATGGTCTTAATTCTTGTTCTAGATTTTCATAAGACACAAGGTAAGTTCCAGGGGAAAAATTAGATGCTTTGTTTACACCTTTACAACTTTAGTTTAAGAAAAATTCTAAGTTTACTTTTTTCAAAACTGATACTTGGACAGGAAATGTATTAAGATTAAACCCATCAAATGTAGAGAAGAAACTTCCAGTGACCTGGTGTTGTGCATGCTGGCTCACTGCTTACTCAGGCACCCACTGAAACTGAACCATCATGAGCAAAATTTCTCAAAATGCCATAAAATGTCTGCCAGAGCTGCTAAGTAAAGACTGAAAGGAAATAAAGTTAGGGGAGCCGAGACCATGTCTATGAAAGTCCGGATTTGGATGTAATACTTTGTTTAAGCAAGTTACTTTCATGTAATTAATCTGTGTATTAGGAAGTATTAATGTTTTCTTGATCAAATTATTATAGAGCTGAGTCTAATTTGTTTGAATCCAGAGCAGTAGACAGCAGTGGACTGCAAACAACCCAAATACTGTATACTGTATATGAAATATGTAGACAAATATGGCCAAATGTGTCTCCATCATGCCTTTCCCACTGCTTAAATGGCAGATTTGCCTTCTTTTTTTTTTCACCTCCTCACACCACTGCCTCCACAGCTAGCTTCACTGGTTGGTTTGCATTATTCTTATAAGCTTGGATTCCTGTTTATTTTACCATATCAGCCTTTGATCACAATTTTTTGTCCCATTGGTCTCAGGTCATAAACATATCTACTCTTTATAGGATTACATGTTTCTTTTTGCCCCCCCTCGCCAGCAAAAAGGTTTTTATGCTAAATAAGGTCAAATGTGAAAGAGACAATGATAAAGCTCAGGCGGGAGGGGCAACAGGCAGCCGCTATAAAAAGGATGATTCCAGAAACTGTACTAAAATATACACACACACACACACACACACACACACACACAGAAGCAAAGAAGAAGAGCATAAGAAAAACTATTGAGATCTAATGTATCATGCCTTTGTTTTTTCTGAGACAGAAAACAGCAATGGCTGACCTTTTTCCCTCTAAATGTAGAGTGGCATTCTGAGACTGAGGTGTCCATTTTGTGTCAGAAGCTCTTTGGGAGTTGGATTCCCAGACTCCCAGAGTGCTACTTTATGTCTTCAGGCAGAGAGCTAACACCTACGCACTTAGCTCCATAGCATCTCTCCCTCCTCCTTTTTCACCCTTTACACACTGGAAGCAGAGGTGGGATCACAGTCTCAGAAGTGTTGTTGGACCTGTCCACAGCCTATGTGTGTGTGTGTGTGTGTGTGTGCGTGTGTGTGTGTGTGTGTGTGTGTGTGTGTGTGTGCCTGTCTTCATTGGTGTCTGCGTTTGCTTTTAACATTTCTTTTGTTCTGCTGTACTTTGTAACCCATTTGTTATATCTTTTAAATGTGCTCACAATCATGTCCAACGTAAAATCATATTTCCAAATTGTCCCTTAACAGGGTTTTACCATTGTAGTGAAATAGCCTCTTATGTAGCTTTGAGACAACATAGATTTTGCAAAAAGAAAAAGAAAATGTTAAATAAAAGAAGTAATGCGTGCATATGTATTCACTACTTTTGCTTTGAATGGTAAATGGACTGTACTTGTACAGCGCTGTTCTAGTCGGACTGACCACTCAAAGCGCTTCATGCCACATTCACCCATTCACACACACTCATACAGCACGTCTACGTCTACACACACTACGTGCTTTCTGATCATTCACACACACATTCATACACCGATGGATGCATCAGTAGGCAATGTGGGGTTCAGTGTCTTGCCCAAGGACACTTCAACATGTAGCCCAGTGAAGCCGGAGTCGAACCACCGACCTACCGATCTTCCTCCTGAGCTACTGCCGCCCATTTGAAGCCCTTAAATAAGATCCGGTGCTACCAATTACCTTCAGATGTCACCGAAAGAGTTCGATAAGATCCATCTGTCTATCTATGTGCAATCTAAGTGTCACATGATCTCACGATATATACACTATGTTCTGAAAGAACCCAGGGTCAGTCGCACCACCAAGCAAGCAACACCATGGAAACCAATAAGCTCTCCAAACAGGTCAGGCACGTTGAGGGTTTTTTTGTTTGTTCTGGTCAATATCTTTAAATAAAATTTCCCCCCAAAGTACATGAAGATTACAGGTTTTAATGCAACACAAAACGTAGCAAAAACACCAAGGGATGTGGACAACTTTGCACTTTTTCTGGAGAAAATACAAGGGAATAATAATACTACAAACAGAAAGGAAAGTCGTGGCTACAACCACGATTTGGATGCTCTTTCAAGATTACTTGGCTTTAGTACTGATTTTCTTTGTTGAAGGATAGAAAAATCTGTTTTCTTAAAAAGTTTCAGTTTAGGTGATTATGTTAGAGGAAAGAATTCAAAAGTTCAAGGTCAGATGCTGGTCATATCTGTAATGCTCACGCACTCAGTCTTATGGCAAACACAGCTGAGCTGGTTCACTGGTTAGCAGGGACTGTAAAAGTAGCTCTAATGCACACTCTCACAAACACACGTGTTTGCACGCAAAGCTGAGAATGGCTTGCTGTGGAGTGTTGCAATATGCACTAATGGCTTTTACAGGAGGAGTTCCAGTCAGGTAGCATATCTTCTCCATCATGCCTTTCCCAATGCTTAAATGGCAGATTTGCTTTCTTTCTTTCTTCTCACCTCCTCACACCACTGCCTCCACAGCTAGCTTCACTGGTTGGTCTGCATTATTCTTATAAGCTTTGATTCCTGTTTATTTTACCATATCAGCCTTTGATCACAACTTTTTGTCCCATTGGTCTCAGGTCATAAACATATCTACTCTTCATAGGATCACATGTTTCTTTTTGCCCCCCCTCGCCAGCAAAAAAGGTTTTTATGTTTCTGTAGTTGGAAAAACATAAAAGGCATCTACGGCAGGTGCAATTGTCCGTAGCTGTAATCAGGAAAATATAAATTATCAAAACTATCGTGTGTTACTAACTATGACATGACACAGACATATAGTACATATGGGAAAATGCAATGCTAGTATTAGCATTTTCCTGACATTACTGGCACACGTGATTGCTTCTCAATGCACTCCATCTGTAAACTCACATTTACTCACAATCCTTTCTAAAATTTAGACTCAGTTCTTAGACTACATGTTGAAGTTTGCTCTCTGTGATAAGCATGTTTTAACTTTTTATTTTCAGCCGGAAATGCAAAGCACATACTATCAACACATCTACAGTCAGTTGGGCTTCTCATTATCTAATGAACAATATCACCGTTAGAATTTCTGGTTCTGCACCCATTTTATGGAAAAGTGAGATTTTGCAACAGACTGGCCCAAGGAACATTTGCCATCTTGAAAACAGGACACTTTCTGTCACTATTCATTTGAGGGTACAGATCTGGGACTAAAGACCTAAGTCTCCACAAAGTGTTTTCCCTCAGAGGCAGAAAAGCTGGAGGCCCTCAGTGCCTTTTTGCAGAGCTGAGTTCTGCCAAAAAGAGCTGTGTGATGTGGAAACACTCTTGGACCACCAGGTCTAATAAGACTGATGATGGTTAAAGACAAAGAGCTTTCTCTGAGTTAAAGCAGCATCTGAGTGTGTCTGGCTCTGTGTCTCTGTATGTAAGTGGGCTGATGGCCGAGACAGCTTTGATCCCAAAGCCTTGTCATGTTTATGGTAGTGTTGAGAAGGGTAAGCCAGGCCAAGGAAACAGGTCACAGACAATCAAGGCAATATGTCCATGCAAAGTTAATAGTATGTGTGTGTGCGCATGCATCCTTGATTGTCTTTATTGCCTCCTGTAGATGCCTGTGCTCACTCACTTACAGTCATTAATCACAATCATTTCAGAACTCTTCAAAAGGCTTTAAAAGCTTTGGAGTAGAATTTGTCAAAATTTAGGCCTCCTTGCAACAACATTTAAAATGTATCTGTCTTCCTTTTTTCAAAGGCTTCTGTGGAGGTAAACAATTGTTTCATCCTGCATATTTATATGAATTCTTCTTCACTGGGACAAATCCAAGCTTCCATGATGTCCCTGTAGAACACACCATCAAAAATGCTCAAGTAATGAAAGTCGTATGTTAACTGAATGCAATGCAAGTGGCCAGGTACAAACAATTCAAGTATGCAAACATTTATGGATGCGTTTTTTCTGTCTGTTGAATGTTCAACCACCTTGTACACAGCCAGCCATTTCCCTTTTCACTGGACTTCCACTTGGCAGGACAGTCTTGCTAAATGGAAGCACCTCTTTCTTCCCGACACAATGTGAAACAACACCTTTAGGGAGCACTTTTAGTGAAGAAAACTTAAGGCTAAAGAAGGTAATAAGCTTACATGTCAGGCCCTCTTGTTTGCTCCCTCTCACCAGCAAAGATTATCCCACTCTCTAACAGGAAGGAATGCACTGTGCTGTACACAATGCTTTTTAGCAGAAGAAGTTGCTTTTATGTGATTGTGGAACGTGAGTAAGTGAATGTGCACATTTTCTGTGTTTGTGACAGTCTCTCAAGTGCATTGCATGTGTGTGTGTGTGTGTGCGCGTGTGTGTAGTCAGTTGAGGGTGAGCAACCATGCATGGCGCCAATGCCTCCTTCTTCTTGAATTCCTGGTGAAGATGCTTGTTTGAGTGCGTGTGCGTGCGTGTGTGTTCATTTGGAGTGAAATGTCTGAAGCTACCCTTTAGCCCGGGGCAGTCGCCTCTTCTTCTCACTCTTGAGTGGCCACACACTAAGAAGCCAAATCCACTCTGAACAGCAGAGGCAATGACGAGAAAGAACAGAGATACACCTCTTCTGTTGCGTTCTGCTATGAGCTGCAGCATGTGGCATCTTACATTCTGTTTATCAAATTGATATTATTTCACCACCACAAATCCAAACCACTTTAACCATTTTGGAACCATTTCTCAGTGTTTCATATTAGTCCTTGTGGTTGTGACTCAATAATCATATTTGTTTTTGTTCTCTGGAAGGTTTTTTCAATGTGTATAGGTTTGGGGTATAGATATGGTGATTCTCCATTATTTTTCCCCTCCTTATGCTGTTTTCAGAAACACATTAAGACTGAAATGCCTTACTTATGTGTAGGTCCTACCTCTTTTTTCTTTTCTTTTTTTTTCTTTCAGGACACTCTCAAATGCTTGATATTTGCAGCACATTTCCACATTTCCAAATGCATTTTTCTTAACCACAACACTTTGCAGCCATGAATACTGTCTCTCAAAACTTGAAAAAGCGTAGTATCTACTTATTTATGACTGGATATGATGGCCTAACAGGCTTGTGTGTGTGTGTGCGTGCGTGCGTGCGTGCGTGCGTGCGTGCGTGCGTGCGTGCGTGCGTGCGTGCGTGCGTGCGTGTGCGTGTGCATGTGTGTGTGTGTGTGAATGCGCACATATCTGAGAGCAGTGTTCAGCACTGCTGTCATGTGATGACTTCATGTAACCGGAGGGTCTCGTATCCAGCCTGGCTCCATCTGCTGCACACACACATATACATATACAGGCACACACCTAAAGGTGTGAACGCATTTTGTCACTGCGAACTCGAATCTCAGTTGGTGCTTTCAGCTCCATTGCTTTCTGAAGTGGGACATTATGAATGTTGTGTCTCCCTGCATGTTTGGAGTAACTTAATTAGTAAAGTTAAATAAATGGTCTGACTGTTGTTAATTTTTTTGGTACCTCAGTGGTGCTGTAGTGCTAAAGGCTGAAAGCAGGAAGAAGAGCCGCCCTCTGTCTCTCTCTTTCTTTCCTATTGGCTGAAGAGTCTGGAAATGAAATGTGATCCACAGAGTGAAACATCAAACAGCCAGCAGCTGCTGGTCTGTCAGGTCACCGACCGGTCAGAGGATGGACCACGGCCTCGTGTTTACGTGTGTGTGTGTGTGTGTGTGTGTGTCTGTGTGTGTGTGTTGTTGGCCGCACATATGAGTGTGCAACACTTTATGTCTCCGTGTGTTCTGGGACTTCTGTTTTGCCCATATGTAACATATTCTTTATGAACGCAGCTGAAGCATTTTGGTAGCCTTTCAAATCCACTGCAACACCATGCACATGTAAACATGTCTGCAACCTGTGGGCAGCACACTGGTATCCCTGTCATCATCACATAGCATATGTCTCCTCACAGACTGAGGGGAGCAACCAGCTTTGTGACAGTGGAAGAAGAGGAAGATGGAGGAGGTCTGGGTGTCTGGTCTGTATGATGGGCAGAGATGGTGAAATGCTGTTGGGGGGGGGGGGGGGGGCATCAGGGGCATCTGTCTTGTTTTTGGCATGTGGAATGGGTCAGTAACCGTGTAGGCAGGCGAACTGAGGGGCCAGCATAGCCCAGTTAAAGCAGATGGTAGAAGGGGTCATAGAGAGGTCATTCCTGGGATTTTCGTGCCACATGTACGTGACATTCTGACAGCAAACACAAATCTATAGGAGTTTATCTTCCACAGGCAGTGGACGGGACCTTTTTGTTACTGACCATGTTGTTGAAGTGTTTCCAACACAATTACAGATGTCACTCAAAAGACACTGAAGTGAGAGTCAGGTTTGGAAGTTTCTGCCGTGTTTTCAGCCAGCTGCAGTTAGTGATCATTATATCCGTATTGGTAACATGTTTTGAGGTTATAGAAATTGTGAGAGCATTTCAGTAGCCTGTTATGTCAACCTTATTGCCAGAGACAATATCTAAGTTAGACAACCACATGACCTGTACAAACCAGCTAAGTATATGTATACACCTTCATATGCTGACAAGACTGAAGCCAAAGAGTCAAAAATATTTTCCTCAGTACTTTAACCTATGTGGAAAACATCATTGGGTTAAGGAAAAATGTATAAAGATGAATTTGTAAGGACTTAGGATACGACAACAACATTGTAATATCAATCAGACTGCATTTACACCAAGGTGGGATCTTGGTTTGAAGTGCTGAAGCTACAGTTACCTACAGGGGATCCCAGTTAGTATGACTGGATGACAATAATCCCAAATCATTTTGTAATGTCGTAGCAACTGGAAATTGTGTTTTCTTTCGTAAAGGATGGTCCTGTGTTTGGTAATAACTAGCTCTCATAATGGCTGTCACTCAGGTGCTTCAAGGCATTTCTCACTCAGTAAGTAACATTTCTTAGCAAAAAAAAGACTTTTTGAGTGGACACTGTAGCTGGGAGCTGTTAAAAGTAATTGAATTGGCCAAGGCCGATGGTTGCCCTCAAGATAGGACAAATCCTTAGCGGAGCTACTTTTTAAGAATTGGCATTGTTTAAATACAATCATGCTGAATTGAGTTGAATGTAGTTGGACTGAATTGGGTTGAATTAGTTCAATTGGAATTTATTTGTACGGATTTGGATTGAATTGGCTTGTAAGTAATTACGTTAGAATTTAACTTGTTTGCCTTCTTTGTACAGCACTTACCTTTTTTGAATAAAGTTTATTTGAATTTTATTACATTTCCAATCAATAGCAGCATTGCACCACTAACACACCAAGTATGGACTTTCAACATTATGTGAACATTTGGACATTCCTGGGGAAACTTGACTGAACATACAGTGAGCGGAGAATTCAATTTGATCTGCTTTAGACTATTTATCATTTATATAGCCCCAGTTCACAACAAAAGTTATCTCAAGGCACCTTTAAAGTAAAGTAAAAAAGTTCAAAGTCCAATTACATACAGTCCCATTCAATCCAAATCATTTGAATCCAGCTCAGTCCATTTCATTGTAACTGTATTTCTTTAATGTTAACTTGTAAAAGGTTACTGTAAGAATGGGCTTTTTTTTAGAACATTAACCAAATTGTATGGACTATTCACTGTTCATAGACATCTGTTTTTGTTCAGCTGAAAGTAGGACCACTTCCAAAGATGGAAAGTCTCAGTCTTCAGACAGGTGTTAAGGCTTTCTATGAATTCAAGTGTTGGACTACCTCAGGTATGGAAACAAAATATAACCTCCTGTGCATTTCCTTTTCTTCCATAGGACTGACATGCCATGACTTGTCAGCTTTGTTGACTGTATTAGAACAGACTATGCAGAGAATCTGAAAAACACAGGTTGGATGCTGGGATTATATATATGGGATGTGTATGGCTTTCTCACAGCTTGGCTGTGGCAGTGGGCAGTTCACTTTCACAATGAGAACAAATAGACTTGTATTGTTGTACATTTGCACCAATGTATGCTGACCTCCTCCATCGTAGTCAGGATTAAAATCTTGGCAGCCTCTCATTTATTTTTGTCATCTTTGTTGTCTTTTTCTGTGGATAATCTGTCGCCCCTGGGTAATAATCTGCCTTTCAGTCACAGATAGAAAGGAAAAAAATACAGGGGAGAAACAAGGCTGAAACTGAATATGAAAACAGCTGGGGAAGGCAGCCATGCAACGACCTTGGAAAGTGGGTCTGTATAAAGCATTACAAAAGCCTTAGGAGACACTTAGCCAATACATAAAGGACACTGTCTACTCATCTTCTCTGCTCATCCTCCTTCCTTCCTCTCCATCCCTTTTTGCAGACTACTCTTTTTTTTATATCCCTCTCGAGGTTATTCTCTTCCTCTTCTACGCGTCTGCTGTCTGTTTCTTCATTCACTCTTTTGTTCCTTTTTTAAAAAAAAAATTGTCCATTTCTTTTCAAGTGACTCAACCCAGTTCTGCTAAAACCCACAATGCTGACGCTGGAAGCTGAAAGTGCCCTCAGTTGTTGGTGAACAGGTGAAAGCTGTTACTGTTAAATGATTGTCCATTAATGTCAACCCATTCAAATATTTCCATGAATCCATACACAGTTCTATCATTTCATAGACATTTAGCAAGTTAATATAATAGTTTTGTTTAATCCAGCTGTGCCAATTGTTGCCAGTGAGTATCGTGACAGCTCATTTATTTCTACTCGTACTTTGTGCTTTGCTTGTTTTTATATCATTAATTGAAACTACCACCTGCTGTTTTTATATTTTTTGGCAAGCTGCTCACGAGTAACTCTACCGTACAGTGGAGCATTTTTACAGTTCTGTTCCAGCATCCAACATCTGGCTTGATAGCCAATCCATCAAGAAGGAAATTCTATAAGATAAGGACTATCCACACTTTTATTTTAGAAAGTTTGGAAAGAAATACTTATTCCTCATTAGAATAACTCGTGCCCACACAGATGTATTTTATTGTTCTGTTTTAGTGAATTAGCAGAGCAAAATAGAAAGAAAAAAAATTGCAAAATAATATTTTTTACGATAAATTAATCAATTTTTTGACAACTAATATAGGTGCAGATTGATTTGCTCTTTTAGTTTATTTTCCCTTTATTAGCCAGATTTTGCTATACTTGATTTTATATAGTTCTTTCGGAGCTAATAAGAACAGCGCTTACTGACCCGTCCAGCTAATATGTACTCTTCTATCTGTGATGCCATACATTTAAAATAGAAAATTGCTCATTAATAATTTCTCGTCATGTCTTATCTATGAGAGTACTTTCTGAAAACAATTTGGCAGCAGTCAGCCAGCTTTGAAGTCGCCAGCATTCCTTTCTCAGGCAAGCCCTCAGACTCCAGCGGCCTTCTTGAGAAACACTCTCACCCCCTTAGACAAACTTTAATTAACTTGTGTGTGCAAGTCTGAATCTCCCAGCTTAACCTTTGACACACTGTCCTACCTGAGCACTGCCTTTACAAGTGCCCCCCACTCGCAGACAAAGGCTGCATAAAGACAAGATTAGCTGCTTGCCATTGTCATCTTTGCTCATCTTATTGGAATGGTCTTCAGGGCTCAGGGCCCAAAAGACCATTCAGTAAGCCAGAATCAAGCACTTTAGCTTTCAGACTGGAGGCCAAGGGCCAGCTGGTAGTACGCTTATAGTTAGCAGTGGCTCAGAGATTTTGGACCTAACCTTGTAAAACCCTGCATGGTGAATAGAAGTTGAATTATCCTGGGCAAATCCCAAGGATGGAGCTGAGAGCTGTGTTGGTTCCTGTGTGAGTGTGTATGAGCTCTGTCTGGCTCCGCCGTGGCTGACTGAAAGAGGTTTGGACACTTTGATAATTGCTTGGACCTGACGCCAACCATACACCCTTCTAGCCTTCACAAAACCATATCCGCTATATCAGCTTTGTGTGAGATTTTTTTTTCGCGCTTGCCTATGTGTAACTCTATGTGTATGTCAGAGTGTGTGTTTGTGGTCAGGCAAACTATAGAGAAGACTCATAAACCCTAGAAAGAAAGTCTCTTTGTGAGCTGAGTGCATGTGTTTCCAAACTGCTCCTGACCTCACTTAGGATCCGCTCAGCTGACCACAGTTTTGAGCATGTACATGTGTGTCTGACTGTCTCAGCAGAGGGAAGTGGCTTTAGGGGAGGCAGCTTTGCAACTGACACTGACAAGTCGTTTGGCACTCGAAAACTCTAAACTCTAAACCTTCCAGTCTCGCCACTGTCCTTGAAACTAGATCAACATGACAGGATATGTCTGCTTCTGTGTGTATGTAAAACGCATACAGTGTGTGCATCTTATATCTGATTTTCATGTCTCCTGGACTGCTTCCCCTTCTTTTTGGCACTTGTGGCCTTTATTGGAAACTTGACAGGAAATGGGGCAGAGAATGAGAGAGAAGGGAAGGACAAAGGGCACGAGCTGGGACTCGAACCGGGGACTCCTGGTGTCGAGGAGCTTAAGCCTCTGTAAAGCGCACCTTTTGCCACTTTAAAAAATAGTATTTTACTCTTTTGTCAGCTCAACAGTCCTATTTTCTGCCATTGCATTTCTCCAAAAATACACAAAATCTTGAATTATACATCTGAGGACAGGTGAGAATTTCCTAGCCAGTTGCTTGACATAGTAGAATATGCAGAGACTCTGTTTGCTTGTGTGTCCATAAGAGTGTGTGAGACAGCAACCCCATAAAACAAGCCTCATCCTTTCCAAGCATTTACTGATAATCCCCACAATTAGCCACAAAGGCAGCAGAAAACTTTGATCAGCAATGTGGAACTCCTCAAAGATCTGTTTTCCTCCTTCACTGTCTCTGCTCCCAGTCAAACTGTTGCAAACTGGTGCTGTACACTGCGTCTGTGAAGAGAAAGAGGCTCAAACATTAGAGCTGCCTTATTGTTTCTCCTCTTTCTTTGCTTTTTCTGTAGCAGGATGAAACGTGGCCTTCTACATGTCTGACAGCTCGGGGTTTGTGATTACAGCATGTTTGGCAGTTTGTTTATGGGTTGAGTTACTGTTGAGAGGCAAAGCCAGGCCACACAGATATTTCGACAGGCTGAGAGGAGGAGAGGTCGAAAAGATTAAAGAAAAAGAGGGCAGAAAATGTGAACAAGGATGTGATGGGGACGATAGAGAGTGTCTCAGGAAAAGCAGTAAAAAGGGGGATGTTTGAAACAAGAGAGCCACTCCAAAAAAGGCAGCTTTGTTTCTTACAAAAGTTCATAAAAAACTTAGTCTGGTCTCACATCTTTTTTTAGAAAATCTGACTCGCTCCAGTTCAATTTTTGATTTTTTTTTTCGTCGTTCTTTTCTTTGTGGGCTTATAGTTGCAAACTGTAAATTGTTTATTTTGATATAGCTTCAAGGTTCGATCTGGTTCAGTCTTTGGACCAGAAATTGACTTAACTCAAAGGTCAAGTTCCTTATGTCCTCAGAGTGGACAGAGTTGTTTGGTGGACAGCAAGATTTAACCACAGTGACTGGTCCTCTACCGGCAACCATCCCACACCGCAGGGTCACAGGCATTAGCCTTCAGTGGCAGACAGGGGAAACAACAAATGGCCCAGATGACCAGAGACGCACAAGCCTTGGGATACATCAATCTGAAGCTCCAGGGAAAGCCACTCCCTCCTGGCTATGGAATGGGCTGAGAGAACTTGGCTTTGCCACTGAAACTGTTGTTTTGGTTAAGGATTCCCTCAGAACATACACACTGAGGCGTTCGTTTGGAATATAGGACTACATTAACTCTTATTACACTGATCACCCAAATCATTATGACCATCTCTGCTCATAAGGCATTTGCAACCATGTCACCAAACAGCTCCCTGAGGCATGAACTCCAGAAGACCTTTGAAGGTGTCCTTTGGAATCTGGTCCTATAAGTGATCCCTTATTAGTTTTCTTTGTTGTGTTTCATCAGTCTTATTGTCATATCTAGTTGTTCCATATCAGATTGCTTATTTTCACCCTAACCAGCTTGTTGAATACAAAAATCTATGGTTCACTTAAAGTCTTTTATATGACAGTCATACCGAGTTACTTGATGAGTATCATAATTCACTTCAAATCTGAATGACCATTAGGTTTAGACTCATTAGCATTAATCCTCATTCATAGCATTCCCTGTGAATCCATCTGTTAGACATAACAACATAATCATTTTGAGGCTAGCTTGGAAACCCTGCTGTCAGAGCCTCAGACATATTGAACAGATAACAAGTCTTAAGTCTAAGTTTATTTGTCATATGCATGTTAACACACAGTGGGAGTCAACACTCAGCTTGCTGCAATTTGTAAAAACATTAAACGAGTTCTAAATGAGAAGAGCATATACAATCAAAAAGGTCATATAATATAAAGAATATATAGAGTAGAGGGGTATTTACAAAATGCTGGAGTGCAAATTGCTTGGTGTGTGGAGTGCAGGTATAAATATTGCATATAGTGTAGATGTAAAGCAGTATTTACAATGTAAAAGTATTGTACAGTTGCCATGTAGAAGTGCACTGTCAAATCATATCAAATAAAACATTCACAATCCATATGAAATATCTGCAGTAGCTCACATGATATAAAGAGAAAACAGCAGTGCAATGTCACAGTTTAAGATTGGAGTGTTAAGGTCTGCGGGGGCTGGATCCACTCACAGAGGACAGAGGACAAAATATCCTGGAGTAGAGGACAAAAATATCTTGCTTAATTGGGCAAGTAACAAAAAACGCTCCACGAGGGCAGGGTAGAAAAACACAGGTAAAAAGTACAGAGAAAAATCACTGCTCTGCAGGAGAAAAAAGATAAGGAAATACTCCAGTCTGAAAAAAAGGTCAAAAAACATGTGAGGTTACTGAGAAAACTTTCTTAGAGATGTACACGGAAATATTCCTTACAACACAGGCTCAGACCGAACAAGCGGAATTATCTGGCGCCGAACAGGTAACTGGAGCAGACTTATAAAGCACCTGGGATAGTCTACAGGGGTGAGCAAAAAGGTGAAGCCAGTGGCCTTCAGGGAACAGAAACACAGACAGAAAACAAACATCAATTAAACCCAAGTGCAGAAACATAACATGGAGTGTCTTAAAAAAGATCAGTAATGAGTGCACTGTCACAATGTGGCATGGGGTGAAAATGTTCTTAATGTTGCAGAGTTGCAGTGTGTGAACAGCAATAAAGTCCAGAGCATCGATGGAATACACAGACAGCAGGGTAACAGTGTAAAACTATGCAGGCGAGTTGAGAAGTCCGATAGATTGGTGCTAGAAACTGTTCTGAAGTCTGTGCTGCCATGCTCCTGTACCACCTGCCCAATGGTAACAAGGAGAGCAGTTGGTGTGTCGGAGGACTGGGGTCATTGGTATTGCTGTATGCCCTCTGGAGGCATCGCTTGTGGTGTGTATCCTGGATGGTTGGGAGATTTTTGCCCCTAATGTTCTGTGCCGCTCCCACCACCCTCTGTTGGGTTAGCCCATTGGCACAGCCCATCAACAGGCTCTCCACTGAGCTCCTGTAGAATTTGGTGATGATGTTGGCATTCATGCCAAACCTCTTCAGCCTCCTGAAGAAGTAGAGCTGCTGGCGAGCTGTCCTGTACACCCATATACTGTATGTATGCAGAGTCCCAGATAGGTTCTCTGTGATGCTCCCTCAGAGGAACTCAAAGCTCCTTTCGACCGTGGCACAGCTGATGTAAAGGGGTTGTGTCCCCCCTCTTTTTGTCTCCTAAAGTCTACGATCATTTACTTTGTTTTTTTTACGTCGAGAGAAAGGCTATTATCATGCGGCCTACAATGGTGGTGCCATCGTCTTATTCAATTACAAGGCTAACTCACAGAGACAGACGTGTTGGCATTCAACAAGAGCACTAGCTTCTGCCATTACCCTAAATATTTTGTTAGCATACAGCTCACAAAAGGTGGTGGACATAAATTCCAATGTCAAAACTACATGTAACATCACTGGAGTATTGCAACACCTTTCTTCTAAGGACAAAAAGTTTGCTTGTCAAAATATCTCAAACACAAGTTTAGATTCAGATTCTGATTTTTATTTGTCACATGTGGATGTACACCCATAGTGAAATGAAATTTAGGAATATGTGTTAAAAAAAAGTGACAGACATGATTTGATCAGAGGCTGCCAAACTTAACACCACACCTGAAATAAGATGGCACAAAACATTTAGTTCTTCATCTGGTTTTAAATGTAGAAATGCAACTCACAGAAACACACACCAATGTCCCCACCACTGTCACATATGCATGTGCTAACACACACATACACTTGTTCAGTGGAATGTGCAATCTTCACCACCCACTCAAACATGTACGCCCACTTTTATGAAAGCAGCTGAACACATACACACCCATACACACCATACAGTTAGCCATAGCAGGGAATATGATGACTTAGTGATGACCCTACAACATCTCTCTCTCTCTGGTTTCACACTCTGCTTGTCTTTTTCTCAGCCCTCCTCCTTGGCCGTTCACATAACCTACCGGACTCCAGAGGGGGAAAAAATGGGGGATGAGAGGAGGGGGGTCGATGAGAAATTACAAGGAGGGAGCATGATAGGGCAAACTGCGTGTGTGAATGTGCAGCAATAGCTTAGGGTAAACACAAGTTAGCATGGGAACTTAACAATTTTAGCACTGTGCCACTGTTGTGAAAACCCTACTACCTCTCAGCTGCATCCCCTCTCAGTGTTTCTCTCATCCTCCCATTCTTCCATCTAATTGGTCCAAAAGTATTGAGGTGGCTTTGTGGTGTTTTATGCATCCATCCATACCACGAATAACCAAAAAAATCCAACCAAATACCTATAGAGTGGGTCGTCCAATGACCGGAAGGTTGGTGGTTCGATTCCCACTCTCACCACTCAAAAGATTGGTGAACTCACAACTGGAGGGGTGTCAGTCCACCTCCTTGTCACGGCTGAGGTGCCCTTGAGCAAGGCACCGTACCCCCATGCTCCCCGGGCGCTGTGAATGGCTGCCTGTATGGCATCTGTCTCTATGAGTGTGTGACCCTGTGCATGTGCATGTGTGTGTTCAACATGTGCCAACCTGGATGGGTTAAAAGCGGAGGACAAATTCCGTGTATGTTCCCTGTAATGTTGTAGATGACAATGAATCTGATCTTAATCTTTAAAAAAAGTGTTGTCATTGAAGATGCCAACATAAAACATAAGCTAAAGACATTAACAGCCTAGCTCCATGTAAACACAATGGAGAAATTAAAGAACAATTAAAGTAAAGCAGAAACATGTGAACATGATGTAGAATATTTTCATGAAATATGGGTATCATAACAGGTAAGGTTATGAAGAAAACAGAGCACCCTAATGGAAGAGCTAAATAACATTACTTTACTGGGAATGTCAGGCTTTTTCCCTCAGTCTTTGGTGCGTAAACCTAACCCCTAACTGGTTTTAGTTTCTCTGTCAATGAAACACTAAAGGAAAATTAAATGATTGGTTCTGAGCCGCAGCTGTAGCTTCTGGCCAGTAGATGGCTTGGCTGGCCCTTCCTAGCGGCTAGGCGACTGCTGAGAAACTGTTAGCATATGCTAGCATATGCACCTAACAGGCCAGAGCTATGGCATTTAACAGCTGCTGGACTGATTAACAAGTGGTGCATATTTAATATTGGTCATAGCAATTTTAATTGAAAATGCAACTTTTTTATTTTTCAGGTTTGATATTTTGATCAAGGGTTTGTGTGTTTACAGTCACTGCTACGAGCAGCCACTAATGTTATTGGCTGCTCATATCAGTTGGCTAACCTCTCCTCATAGCTTGTCCTGGTTTCACATTCTCACAAAGCATGCACATTAGCTGTAAAGCCCTTAAAATAGTCAAGACTGGTTCCTCAAATGTTGGCAATGGGTTGCCTAATCTTGCCCTTCTGAGACTGCAGGTGGTGCCCTGCAGATCCAAAGCAGAAATCTCCCGCCATTGCATTGATTGCTGATTTTGTTCATGTCTTGTTACACATACAAAGCATTTCATGGATGTTGTAAACAAGGTTCAAAACTCAATCTCAGCAGATGGGGACTTTAGCTCCAGGACTGTTATTAAAGTGTGGTCTTCTGATTGCTAGTCCTTGTGAGTATTCTGCCAACACATTACTCAGATGCCGTGTATGACTTATGGCTCTATGGTGCATTTTTGTCTTACATGCTGTGTAAGAAATGTTAATGTGAATCTTGTTTATGAAATTTTACCGTATAGGATCATGTAAAATAAATAGCCACAAAGTCTGTTTAGATCTGTCAGTTTCATCGGTTTGTTATAGCCATGTCATTCATTTATTAAGATGTATGTCACAATAATGATCAGATATACATAACAGGAAGTGAGGTAAAAAACAAGTCGGGATACAGTCAGAGTTTTATTACATGTCATATTGGCATGATGTAGATGAATGTTATACAAGACATCAATAGTGGATGGAATCAGCTGTGGGAACTCTAGTTTCTTACTCACGAAGGATTTATTGTATTACATTATTGAAAATAGCTGCTATCCACCTCCAGTAAATTGACACATTATCTTTCACCTTACTTGGGGTCATCTTTTCATTGTCTTGTTCTGCGTGTATGAGGGGAGGCTCCAGCTGCACCTTGACCCGAACTATAGTAGTTAGCATGTTAGATGATTTTCCTCATAATTTGGCTTTAACACCATGAAGAAATGCCGTGGACCAAATACCAACAAGATATACCATGATGTAGGAGTTTGGAAAGTGATGTTGTTTAATAATTTGATAATGTGATTTGTCGAGTTGGTCCCCTCAACCCTGAATTGGATTGAGCAGGTATAGAGCATGAATGGATGGATTTATTGGGATTCTCTTTTAAGATTGCCACTGAAAATTATGAGAAAAAGCATTAGATTGTGCTAAGATGTTTCAGACATGGCACTGGCACACTTTAACAAATAATGTAAACATGACATGACACACCCAAACTTGTTCATTTATTTAATGCTTCACAATATGAAGACTAGTATGCAGCATAGTATAAAAATAAAATACTCAGATGAACTTCAGATTTGCTTTCTCAGACTGTAAAATGTCTGTACATGTGCACGTCTGGTTGTGTGGTCTGATTTGAAAATGGTCTGGCAAACAGTTGCATCTACTGTATTATTTCTTGATTTTAGAAAGACAGGCCATAATTAAGCTGATCCGTTACATGATGTGACTACTGTACTATACGTCAGACTACATAGTGGGTGACAGACAGAGACGGGTGACAAGGATAGAGTACCACAGCCCTGGGAAAGGACAGATAAGGGAGGCAAATGGCCGAACTCTGGGTCATTTGGCAAAGAGAGAGCCAGAGCTTGATGGGCATAGTCTTGAGAAAAAGTGGGAATCCCCCAGAGGAAGGCAGCATTGACCCAGCAGGGAGAGACTTATGAAGCCTGAGCAGGAGAGTTGCAGTCGCTGCTGGGAACCAAGTCCCTAATGTCCTGCCAGGATGCTGCTTTCTCCTCCAACCCCCTGTGGACACACACACACACACGCACACTGCAGCCCTAATCCTGTTTCAGGTCGGGGCTTCTGGGCAGCTTCCCACCAATTAGGTTCCTTCCTTCTCTCCCTCCATCTCAACCTAATGGAAAGGAGAGAGACAGGGATAGATAGATGTTAAAATTAGTCAGTGGTTGAACTCTGACTCTCGCCCTTCTTCCCATGTCTCTCTATCCTTACATCCATCCCTCTTGATTTTCTTTTTATATACTAGCCTCTAGCTAAGGCAATATCACACTCCATGGTGTATGGCATTCAAAAGCTGTGCTTTTCCAAATGCATCACCTTATTTAGTACATTCTGCCAATAGATCATAAATGAAAGCACAAACTCACCATGTTTATTTAGTACAACATTATAACGCTATGCTTTTCTGGCATCACTGTGTCTTGTCATTGCCTGTGATGTTCTGCTGGGAGATATATGCAACCTATCCTGGGGAAATGTGCACATTTAGCATTTTGATGAAAGTGATGAAGATCAAAACTCTTCCATTTGTGTCCATTTGGATTGAACTGTGGTTAAGGCCACTACCAACATCATATAAGACTTACTTTCATTTCTGAAGTCCTGAAACAAGACTCAAATGTCCTATCAAAGTATGTGTAAATATTAGCCTTGTTTCTGAGCTCATGCAGTTATTTCCATGACAAAATCCTGCCTTTTAATGTAGTGCCACCTGAGGGCCCGAAGATCGTATGCATCCAGTATTCATTTGCACAGAGATGTCACCAGATTCTTAGAACCTTGGATAATATTAATGTTAAGATTTATTGTCATGTCATGGAATACACTTTGTCCTCCGCTTTTAACCCATCCAGGTTGGCACCTGTTGACATGCACATGCACATGCACATGCACAGGGTCACCCACTCATAGAGACAGATGCCATACACTGGAGCAGTGGGCAGCCATTCACAGCGCCCGGGAAGCATGGGGGTACAGTGCCTTGCTCAAGGGCACCTTGGCCGTGGCAAGGAGGTGGGCTGACACCCCTCCAGTTGTCAGTACACCAATCTTTGAGTAGCGAGAGTGAGAATCGAACCGCCAACCTTCCGGTTACTGGACGACTGACTCTAACTGGAGTTAACCACTGAGCCACGGCCGCCCTATGTATTGTATGGAATGGAATATTCAAAGCATGAGCAATTTTATGCTTAGGAACAATATTCCTAAGTACCTTCACAGTTTGCTGTCCAATTTTTAGCAGATTGGTGAACCTCTGTCCATCTTTACTTTAGAGACTCTGCTTCTCCAAGGTACTCTTATTATACCAAAACATGTTACTGATTAGTTGCCAATTAACCTATTTAGGTTGCAACATGTTCTTCAGGCGGGCTGCACGGTGGTGTGTTGGTTAGCACCGTTGCCTCACAGCACAAGGGTTCCTGGTTTGAGTCCTGGCTGGGGCCTTTTCTCCAGCTTCCTACCTCCACCCAAAAACATGCATGTAAGGTTAATTGGTAACTCTAAATTGATCCTAGGAGTGAGTGTGAGCGTGGATGGTTGTTTGTCTTTTTATGCCCCTGTGATGGACTGGGGACCTGTCAGCTGGGATAGACTCCCCCCGACTCCGAGTTGGATTAAGCGGGTATAGAAAATGGATGGATGGATGGATTTTGTTGCCCTCATCCCAATCTCTTTTGAGGTGTATTGCTGACATCAAAGTCTACATGATTAAATGAATAGTGAATAGTGAAATGTCGCACTAATCATTTGAATAGTTTGCTATGTTCTATTGTGAATAAAATATTGGATAATGAGATCTACAAATCATTGCATTAAGTTTAGAATAACATTTTGCAAAGCAACCCAACTTTTTGGCAGTTGAGGCGGTACGTACCCGGTACACAATCAGGCGATCTAATGTTGCACCTTGATATTCATGTTTTTTTCAGATATACATGTACAATCCCATAATGATTTATTTATCTGATTGTAATACTGGTGCTCCATTTCAATCAGCTACCATTCAGCTACCATTTAAATTTTTTTTAATCCATTCCTCTGTTTAGGTCTGTTTTTGTATTTAACGTCTGTACATATTTCCAAATATGTACAGCAGAATTTAAAGCTGCATTTGTGCTTTTTCTCATCTGGGATCACAACGCTTTCAGGCAATCTAATCTTATCTAATGTTTTTGTACTTGTGAATGGTGTGCTCCATGTTGTCTGTGTGTTTACTGTCCTTGAGCCTGAACTGTGGATGAACTTGGTCAAATCTGCTTTCATGATGTAGACCATTTTCATTAAAATGTCCCCCCCAATGCTCATAATTAAAGGCGTAGGAGACTTGTGGTACCACTTCATATACCCGACCAGACAGTACCTGGCCTGGGGGTTACCACAATGTTTACACTCCCACACAGTTACCACACAAGCAGAGGTTCACCTCTAATGATTATAAGGCTGATATTTATATCTTTAACTTAATCTATGTAGGAGATTTGTGGACAAAAATTGACTCTTACTCTTTGATGTTGGATCACAACTTTTGCATTTTAAAAGAATGCAATGTCCCCATACTCTGATAACCTTCATCACAATTATCCAAATCCATGGCTTGCAGTCACACATGTAAGATTACATTTTACACTTCTACATGCACACCATGTGCATGTAAATGTAAATGAGGCACATTTGAAATGTGTGGGAGATACTAAATATACCTTACAACAACTTTACAATGTAAAGCAGCCGTTTAAAACCTTTCTGGTGGTTAGAATTGTCCTTGACATCTAGATTATCGCAAATGTCACATACTTTAGAGTTTGAATTACCAACTGTACAATACTGAGAAATAATCATGTCTGTACTGTCTCCTGACTAAATCACACACAGAGTTATTTGGCTGCTAAACATGTGAAAAAAATCAACACAGAGAAGTCTTAAAATGCCAGAAATAAGAAGATCCTGAGGTGCTCTATTGTGTACATCTTTTCACACTGATTAAATGCTACCACATGGGAAGAAAGCACATTTTCTACGCTCATGGTTGATTTTAACATGCCGATTGAGCCAGAAGTGTTTAAAAAAGCAGCATATTTTCCTGTTAGACCAGAGCCATACATTTTTGTGAAAGGGAGACCTACTTATATTGCCCATAGACAGCACATGTAAAATCTTCTTCTACTCTTACACACAGGTTTTTACACACACTGGCCACAGCACGTTATAGACTTAAGAATATTGCAGAGAGAGGATCTAATGAGAACTGTATTGCGTTACGAAGAGCAAAATTGTTATTTAGAATGAGTTTGTCTGTATTTTCTTTTCTTTTTTTTTTACTTATCCCAGCGTAGGTTTGTCCATCCTGAGATCAGAAAGGAACCCCATCAATTGTCCAAAAAAGAGAGACTTGACTAACAGCTAATGACTCATATGTAAACAAACTAAATGCGTGTGTTCTTAGTCACACATGCTGTTTAGGCACACATGTGTACTATCTGATCTTACTCAGAGCATGTGTCACACAGGATTAACTGGATTCCAATGGAAGATTGTTTGCAAAAACTGATAAGGAGGTGGCTCACTGTGCTTCATCACAACATCTGACCACTGTAAGAGGATGTTAAAATGACCGGAGGGAGGTCGTCTCATTTTAAAACATTTCCCAAAATAACAGCAGTGAATATTGGTTTGAACTCATTTTCAAAAGCATAATAAACAACTGTAACTGAATGTGTGCTAATGTTAACGCAGATCAAAGAAGAACATTTGGCGAAAGAAATCGTGCTTTTTCTATGTCGACTCTGTTTGGGTGTTAGATCGCGCCAAGGCCCACAGTCCACAGAAAGGCCCATTATGTGCTCACGCCATGGCCTTGTGTAAAGGGTCTTGCTGTTAGCATGTGGGGCTTCCTGTCTCTGGGTGTGTGTTTAGGCAGGTCTGAGTAGATAATGGCCCTGGGAGGTTGAGCTGTGGTGGTGTAATGGAGACAGATAACCTAGCTTCACTGTAAACACCTGTCCATACAGTGTGATTCATCGTATATCCACATGGAAACACACACACACACACACACACACACAAACGTGTTGTGGTTTGATAGCCTAATGCATGTGAATACTGTGTCTTTCTTGCACCTATCCTTTATCATTTATTGTGTTGCTTCAGCTCGTGTTATGTGCTGTCGCTGTGGCCTAAGTCTTGACAGAATGGTATAAACAGTTTTAATTCTGCTCTTCCACCAACCCAGGCCATATGAATTCAAGAGACATTAGTTACTGTCTATACAACCAAATCAATATATGCTATAATAAGTACAGTGAAACTACTAATAAGTGCGTTATTAGTACAAATAAGTACTAATGAGGTAATCAGATCAACCTGTTGAATTCTCCAATGTGCAGCCTTGTAAATAGCATCTTAATATTATTGAATGTATATGCAGATAGGATTGCACTTTTTTTGTTGTTTATTTTGTTTCATTTTGTTAGAACCACATATCATTTCAAAGGCATATATGTTTTGCAGAAGAATATTCAGCCAATATATCTGCCACTATCTCTAAGAATTGGTTTTCTAAGAACTCATTTTTGCCTCTTGCCAATGTTTAGTGAAGCAAAGAAAGCACAATGTTATGAATTCCTTTTGTTTATACGTTAATAGAAGTGAAGTAGATTTCTATCATCCTGTCACAAAGATCCTCCATTATCATTTTCTTATGCTTTTGTTTTTTCTAACCAATGATAAATGTGGCATAACTAAACTTTTTTTCTTCAAAGAATTACCATTACCATTTTGTTTTTACTTTTTTCTATGTGTTGCTGATATAATTCTCACAAAAGCAGCTATAGCATTGTATCTTCTTTAAAGTCACAAAAGTTTAATTTATGGTATAATTTCTATTGTACTTTGACATCATGTAGACTCCAGTGCCTTTCATTTGAAGATCTGGTGTTCATTTGGTCAAAGCACATGTGGTTTGGTTGCGTGCACTACTGTGCAACTGAGACGGTGCTGCCTGGGTATGTTCTTGTGTCTGTCCACAAGACTTTGTGTGTGTGTGTACATGCCTGTGTGTGGACGCCAGGCTGTCTCCAGTGAAGGAGGCCCAGTATGTCAGTGTGGAAGTGGAAGGGGAGAGCAGGGCTAGCCTCTATAAATCAGGCCAGATTACAGAGGCAGAGAGCCCTGCAACTCCCTTCCACTACCCACCCTCCTCTGCTTTATGTCAGTTAACACACACACTGCAAGCACTACATGGCATTGTAGACTTTATTTTAGCACCGGACACTACTGTTCCAGGCCTTTAGAGCAGAATCAGACAGCCATGTGAGACACTACATTACTAGCCTCTTAATACTTTGTAATTGAAATTTTACTCTTAACATGTTTTTGATCATGTTGTATTTGCAAAATGTCTGCATTTGAATTTGAGAGAACACACTCTGACCCATGCTCATTCCACCACTGACAGTAGCCCGCATACGTGTTGTTTTGACTGAGGGCTGAAGTCAAAATCTCCTCGCCTCCATGTCTATGACTACGTTTCAGTGGCAACCATATTGTTCTTACTTGCATCTGTGATAGAAGGGTCACAGTTTTAATTGTATGTGTTATAACCATAGGTATATGTGTCATTGATTTGATCAAATATTGTTGAATATTCAGATTGTGTGGACGCATTATAGTGAATGTCCTGTTGAATATATCCATGCATTCTCTTCATTCTTTATTCAGTTCAGTTGCAGAATGTATTAGCCTAGAAATCTAGACGCCCCTAGCGACCGCAAATTGAATTTGCTCCCGGGCGCAGTCTAGTCAGTTGTTGTCGTTTTGCAAGGCTGAAAATCGAAATTTAATCAGGCCTATCAAATCGTGAGGAGCGGGGTCGGAGGCCGGGCTACCTAGTGACGACAGAGGTGCGACGTTTCAGTGTGTAGTTCCAGAGAGAGGTAAACAATGGCTGCGCCCAGCCAACAGTCTTTCCATTTTGCTTTGGCAGCGACTCTAGAAGATTTAAATATACATTTTTCTTTGCGAGACGAACAGATAACTGCACTTAAGTTTTTCCTGTACAGCTTTTTGCTGTAGGGGTCTGGCTTACTAGGCTAATTAGACTACACTCCACGATGTACTTTCCGTCGCACTGACTACGTAATCCTTCTTCATCGCTCTGATTGGTTGTTGCGCCATCCTATTGCGTGGCGTTGAGTGCAGAGGCCAGTTAACAGACAACCGTTTATCCCGCCCACACTGCTATCCAGCTTCACTAGATCCCTGTACAGCTTTTTGCTGTAGGGGTCTGGCTTGCTAGGCTAAGAATGTATAGCATCTCCCATTCACTGTTGGGCAACGCTCTGCACAGGTTGTTAGTTCAGTGTTGCAGCTAGTACAACACAGCAACAAAGAGACTCATTCATGCAGTAAATTTAGAATAAAGACCTCAGACTAAAGCTACGCAGGAAAGAACATCCAAACGACCCCGTGTCAGGCCCAGTTCAGGCTCAAGCCAGTAACCTTCTTGGTGTTGCTTAACACCACGAGGGAACAACAATCAACTCTTTACAAAGATGAAAACTCTGCCACTTATCATCAAAGTCAGACAACAGCTGCATTTTGTGGGACACATCCTCAGAAGAGACACTGACTCGCCATATAGAACACATGCCCTCTACGTCCCACCACATGGACGGAGGCGCACAGGAAGACAGAAGACAAGCTATCTGTCACACGTGCAGATGCTACTAGGAGAGGGTGACCTGAAACCAGAGACAGTTGCTGACATGGTTGCTGATTGACAAGCATGGCGGAGACGTGTGGTCGGTTGCACTGCAGCCGCCCGATGATGATGTAAACGCTGTAATATGATATTTGGTTTGAACCCCGGAATATTTACTAATCTTCTTCAGGGGTTATACAATGGCTGTTTTGAAAGAAAACTTGTAATGCAACAGTTATATCAGGCTCCAGAAGAGATGTTTTCTTGAACAGACCTTTCTAAAAATCAGACTTTTTTCGACGGAACCATTGAAATTTAAGTTTTTATTGATTAGCTGTCATTGAAACTTTATCAAGATTGCTATTAATGCTTGATTTTCTGAGAGCAATGTCAGAAGTGAAAGTCAGTTGAAAATCTTGATGGAGCTTTTTACAAGCAGCTCATGTTGGCTTCAGAAATACAGAATAGGCTGTTTATTCATCATGGACATCTTTATTCTGCTAAAGTCATTTTATATTTTGAGCACATGATGGTCATGATTGTATTTTAAGATATTCTTAATTACATTTCTCTCAAAATCCTGGCTTTTGATCCTCGGACAGGCCTTTAATGTGTCCATTCTTCATCTCTGACACCAAGAGAGACTATTTGTTATGTTTTCAGTAGCCCTATCGTTTTGTAAGCCCAGATCACCCGTCTGCATAATCCCCTTCCAAAACCTTCCAATGTAAAATAATGGTTTTCATGTTTTTCTTTCCTATTTTTGGGAAAGGAAAGCCGGCAATATTATGTTATGGCCATTCTCTCTGTTCTCTCTTACCATAGTTTGGAATTTAATTGTGTTTTGACAACTCTTTTCCATAGCCTGCCCAATTATAGCCTCCAGTTGGGCTGGTAATGATAGTTGTTAATGGGGTGAAAAATGGACGTGCATCTGTGACAGAAACCATAAGCAGATCCTTTTAAAGAAGCCAAGGAAAGCACAGCGGGAATGGCCTTGCAATGCTCCCATCCTCTGAAGGTCTTAATATAGCATACATGGCTTCCAACATCTCCGCTAAGCCCTTTACTGTCCTGGTATTTGTGTAAGTCAGCCATTTTGTCAGTGTTAACACGTTAGAACAATCAGTAGCAGTGTCAGGGCTACTGTATGAGGCCATGGGAATGACTCAGAGCAACCCGTCACACACACATACACACATTTCTAAATGTCGTCAAATTTCTCACGCTTTTTTCCTTCCCTTCCTTTTCTTCTCCTCCTCCTCTACCCCCCCCCGTTTCTCTTGTTGTAGGGAAAGTATTGATCTGCCTCTTCCCAAAGTTATTTTTAATCAAAGATAAACAAGGAATCCACATTTCCTTGGGAGATGTGGGGATGTCTGCAGTGTCCCAATTTTTCTTACAGTTTTCTTTATGCACTAGGGAGGCGCCTTATGTAGATGAAGCGAGAGATGTGAGCACAGAGGCTGAGTTAGATGAGGGAGGGAGAGGGTCGGCGAGTGTTTAGAGAATAGCACAAGTGCCACCAGCGAGTGGGAGACATGGGAAGTCCGGCTTTGGTCTCAGTCAGTTGTAGCACATCCTATTATTATCCCTCGGACTGTGCGACAGTGCTGACCAGAAGAGACCCCAAACACACACACACATACAGGCAGAGTTCTCCCCTCTCTCACACAGACACAGGCCAGGCCGTTCCCAAGTCTTATTTCTTCTGGACTTTATGGGAACACTTAAATTTAGCCCTGGCAGGGAGTACAGGCATAATAATCAAAGCTCTTGTCACCAGGCTCCCACTGCTAGGTGGTCTGGCTGCTCTGGAGGAAAACTCTCACCAATTGGAGGGCATGTTTCCTTCTCATCTGACTCGCACTGTTGGAACCTATAACACTTCTTTTCGGCCCTTGCTTTTGCAGGCTAATATAACTGACACCTCTGAAAACACCTATTAAAGAACAGGATGAGGCTAGCTGTTACAGCAATCGAAGATTTGGTCTGTGCGACTTTTGGAAAGATTTTACATCTAATTTGAAGACCTACATATATAGGAATATATGTCAATATGAATATTGACAAATAGATCAAATGTGATCTATACTTGGTTCTGGGTGACGTTATGATAAATAGATTTACTTCTGTAGCATCTGTTCCAAAAACATGACGTGGAGCACAAAGCATGGCTCCTGTAGGCCCAGCACCAGATACATCAAAGTCACCTGTGTGTTTAAACCTGTCAACACATCTCCATAGTGACGTGCTTTTGACAAAATAACTGTCCCAAGACTGTGTAGTTGCACGTCATTGCCCTTTATTCCATACTGGCAGATACAAGCTGCTTTTAGGTATGACAGTTTTGGCAGTACTCTATATTTTGCATGTCTTCAATGAAGGAAAGATAGAAAATATGTTTTCACTCTTCTCCCAACTGGCTTTAGCAAGAGTTTGGTGTTTGGCTGTGGTGGAATGAACCGGCTTCACTCCATTGAACCAAATTGTTGAAGCTAGATGATAATTGACCAATTGTTCATCCAATTAAATCCCAAATTTTGGTTCATTTACTGTATTTATTTCCTCCTCTGCTTTCACTTTTCTTTTGTTAAAAACCACCTGATTTGTTAGGTTAATGACAAGTCATTTTTATGAATAATGTAGCAATCTGGATGTTTTATTTTCAAGTGCTCATTGAGGTTAACAAATGCTAATATTCTGAATGCTCACAATCATTTGACCCAATTATTGTCACATATATGTCAGATATACTGTTATTCAAAATTTCGATCCAATGATGTGTCAGTATCGTATATTAGCACTAAGCCTCATTAAATCATGAGCCTGTTCTACTTTGCTTGTTCTGGCTGCTGCTTCTCTCTTCTGGAAAATAAAGCTTATGTAGGTGACAATCAGGTTATATGGATTCCTATAAGATGTGTTAACTTTGGAAAGCTCAGTCCTCAAATCTCTCCCTGATGCTTGAGTGTGTCTCTGTGTTTGTACAATGTAATTAATGTTATTCATAGCATAAGAGCCCCCATGAGGTCAAAGGTGATGGGGTGCTAAGAAGGTCTTTGACACTTGACACACACAGTGGTTGGCCTGGCTCCCCGCAGAGTTGAACTGTCACCACCTGGAGTGGAGAACTAATTAGCCTATGATTTGTGAAATACACTCTACTTGTTAGTGGGAGTGTGTGTGCATGTCTACTTGGTGAACATGTGTGTTCCCAGCTATTCTCTGACCGGTGTGCTCTCTTTTTGTCTTTTCCATGTTGTTCTCCTGGTGACATCTAATGGATCCTAACAGGTCAGTGTTTCTTCTTTCATTTTACAACATTATAAGAGGAAATGAACTGGCAGTGAGGTCTCCATGAGTTCCCCATGAAATGGAGAGGTCACTGGGTCACCTTTAATTGTGTCTTTAATGTTGAACTCCTGCTGCATGAGTGTTAATAAAACCTTCAGCCAATAAAACATCACACCTATGTGACCAGTTCAGCCCGACACAATTACTATCAAGTACAGTTCAGATCTGTTTCTCCATTACTCAGCTGACATTTTGACATGCTCTAAAGATAACTTGTGAGTATAAAATATGGGGCACAGACAGGAGACTACTTTGACACCATTTATTTATTTGCATTGCATCATGTGCAGTTATATTATTTATATTATATTAGTTATATGGAACATGGCTTTGTTTACACACTTGCTGTTTGTCTTGCTGCTATATACTATACCTGAAATGAGCAAAAAGACTTTTCTTGTTAATTCTAAAACTTTTTAGATGCATAGTTGATTTATCTGTGAACGTTAAACCAAATGATTGGTCAATGAATAGTTTTTCACAAAGATACTGAAAAATGGTTGAAATAAAAGGTATGTGACAGTTTTTATAGATGAATACAAACTAAACAGTAATGTTGAAATACAGATTTAAAGACACATGAGCTCACTTATCTGTCAAAGCAAAATCTCCTTCAGTGATTGACATGCTTCTGTGGAATAGCACACCTCCACCTCCCTAAATGCATCTTGCTCAGAAGTTGATTTATGTATTTGAACCGGTTCTTCCGCTGTTATTAAAGCTGCAGTCGGCAGGTTTTCAAAATTACGAGTCTAAAGTCGGAAAATTCGAACTGATACAACTTTCAGGTCCCTCCTCCAACCTCTAACAAGCTCCGAATCGCCCCCCAAACCCCTCCCCCTCTGTGGACGAGGTTGTGCACGTGAGTTCACACCAGTGTGAGCGCACACAAGCTGGGGCAGACTCACGCTCAGCAGCGTGTGCACAAGCTGTGATTGACAGGTAGGATTCCTCCACCCTAACTTGATTGGTTAAAAACAGCCGGGAGCGCTCGGTTTTTGCAAGCATGATTACAGGCTTCAGAGGGAGCTACAGATTTCGTTATTTTTCCTAAACACCCTATTTAATATTCTACTTCCAGAATCCCATGACAGTTCAAGCTAATATGACTTAAAAAAAGTTGCCGACCGCAGCTTTAAGAGGCATCTTTCATTTGGTAATAATGTATGTCTCTCAGGAATGTTTTGTTGATGTTCTTGAACTAAACAGATTATTGAACTAAACTCACCTACAAAGTGAAATGAGATTTTGGCTATTTAGACACGAACTCAGGTATTTTGATGAATTCAGATTTTCTATGCCTTTGCACCTATCATCCTTGAGCAAACATAGTTTTGGGCACTGAACCTTTTTGTAAAACACATTCCTGGGTAACCTTCACAGACTCTGAGTAGAAAACTACGGTGTCTGGCTTACTGTGTCAGAATGTTCACTGCGAGCCCCTTGGTCTGATGTCAGATTATGTGCTAAATTCCCCTTTATTTAGATGACAACAGGAGATGCAAGAAAGATATGGCTGCTGCTAATCTTGATAGAAGTTTACACATTCAGTTCCACTGAAGACCGAAGTGTCAGAATGTACTGTACTACGAAGTTTACTGGTACATGATTCAACACAGATTGAACCGCCAAGGTACAATCATACCATGAGTTGTCAGGCAACTTTGAGAAAAAAAGTGGTTTTGGTGAAGTGCTTTGCCTTCACGTTGAAGGGTTCACCTGTCTGTGTTTGCAGAAAAGTTGCACACTGAACTATTTAGCAGGCAAAGGGGATATAACAAATGGTATCCTTTGGATTGTCAATTGGTCATGTGGTCATTAATGAGGCATATGCTGCCAGTTGCACTGTGAAACCTGTTTTTCTGGTTGTGTTTTGCATTTTTATATAGAAGGACATTTTATTTTGTGAAAGAGTGCTTCTTTTGAAACTTTTTTTAAGAAGCAGAGAATGGGAAAAAAAAACTTTTAAAAAGACCCATGTCAGTGTATTCATATTCTAAATTTGACTGAAATGGATGTAAATTTCTGTCAAAAGACTAAATGAAATGAAATAATAGACATGTTAGATAACCATCAATTATTTGGATAATCATGGTCCAAATGTAAAATACTTGATTATTTCTAGTGGCTTCTTTATGCATGCCCAGATTGCTTTATTGCTCTTTTTCATCAATGGCAATATTTTTTTTCACTCTGTCAAGGTGAGCAGAAATGAATAATGACAGATGGAGTTGGCTGTCTTCATTCTTCCACTTCTTCCTCCATTCTGTGAGAAAAACAGGGAGGCTGGAGAAAAGTCAGGCGACTCATCAATCCTTCTGTACATGGGGAGAGAGAGAGAGTTCTTAGGAAGAGGAGGTGTAGGAGGCTTGGTTTAGCTGAGGGAGTCCCAGCAGCAACACACACACACACACATGCACAGAGGAAGAATAACACTCATATATCTGCTGTGTCAACAACTGGCCTCAGTTTTCTCAGTGCTGACATCAGTGTTGCAGAACTACAACTGGTGCTTCTCATCACCCTCGTTGGGTGCTGTTTGTGTGTGAAGGTGCACAAATGAGAGCAAAGAGTGCCCGTGTTTAAGTCTGCATTTCTATCTTTCTTTGTGTGTCTTTGTCTCTGTGTGCTTGTTGTCAGCCCTTCTGACTCAGCCTTCAGGAATGGGAAAGCAACTCTTTCCACTTTGGTCCAGACTGGAATATTGTTACAGCTATGGCATGGATTGCTATGATATTTACCTCTTGTATTTATTGCCCAAGAATGAACCCAAATGAATTTTAGGATGGCCTGACACTTCTTATACCATGGTCTGGGTGAATACTTGATTGTGATTGGCTGGAGGGTGTAGGGTAAAAAGTGATAATGGACACATCAGAAAGACATTCCGGTCAAATTGCCTGATGACAGTTCTAAATTATTGTGCTGGCTCCAACGCTAGTTGGTAACCATGGCAATGGAGACTCAACGTTATTTCACAGTTTATTTATCACAACGTCAAGACAGACAAAAACATGAGTGATTTAATTTCATTTGAGTTCATTTCTTTGAACTTATTTGGTGAATTTGATAACTTTGAAGACTGGGATGCAGAAAAAGAGAGAAGAGAATATGAAAAGAAAAATGAGAAGCGACACACGGAGGTGACACCGGAGGAATTGAACAAATTAGAGGATGACAAGGACGAGATGAACACAAAGAAAACCACGACATGGGCAGTTAAAACACTAAGAGACTTCCTGGCTGACAAAGACATGGACATGGACTTTAATCTCAGTGACATTCTGCGACTGTTTTATGCGTCTGTCCACTCGGGAGATATTAAATAGTCCGCTCAGCTGTGACTTGTAAAAAAAAACAACCAGTTATCCATTATCCCCCTTCAGGCATTATCTCTTACATATCACACAGGGGACTCTAACAAAGGGCTTTTAAGTGACTTTTTTTCAGAATAACATCCATTTCTGCTGCATCAACACACTGAAGACGAGAACTGTTCATTTTAATGTAACTCTTCACATGTAACGCTATTGTAACAATAATCATTTCTATAGCTATTGTCTTTGACTGTCATTATTGACATCATCTGTTTATATCTGCAGTAAAAATGATCTTAAAGTGTATAGTATATGTAGTTTATAGTGTGCAGCCTAAGACCACAAGTAAAAAAATGTTCATTATTTTATACTGTTTTTACTTTACTTTAAGGGGAAGAAAAAAAACCGCTGTTGTGAATATGGATAATGCTCTGAAAATGTTCAGATTTTCAGTTTTTAACTTTTGATTTTTCATCTAGAATTTCTTTCAAGTCATAGACAGGCTTCTATAGGTCCATAATGGACTGGAGCCCCTGGACCAAGAAGAATGCTGTACAAGTTATGCTGTACACTCTGCATCACATCGTACTGAAACAGTAAGCGGCTTCTTCTGCTACGCTGTGACACAGAATGATACAAGAGTTAGCCTTTATCCTTTATATAAATATTTTTTTATAAATATTTTTTTCTTTATATAATATCCTTTATATTCTATGTTCTAGAATGCGCTGCTGAGGGTGGCAGCACGTTGGAGTAGCTCTGTACCTCACATTCAGATTTTTCTTTTTTTCTAAATTTCATTCCTGTTATTTCTTGGAAGAAATTGCATTTTTTGGACAACTGTTCCTTCCTGCCTTGGATGCTGTGCAGCTGGATTAATTTTTCCCAATACTTTTGTATATTTTACTCTTTTGTCATGATGCATCACCATAGCAACAAGGTGGTTTACAACAGGGAGCAGCTGAATAACATTGGAAAAGCAGAAATAATTCGACAACTGAAGCCAAAAATCCCAATGGAATTGAAAAGGAGGCGTCGTGGATGCAGAGCAGGAGCAAAGAGGAGAGAAAGAAAGAAGAAGTTCAAACCATCTCTGCCATCCTGCATCATGGGAAATGTAAGATCGTTAGCTAACAAGTTGGATGAACTTTTAGCCTTGATAAGGACTCAGCAAGAATATCGGGAATGTAGCATTATGTGTTTTACTGAGACATGGCTGCAGGATCATATCCCCGACTCCAGCGTCTCTCTGCCGGGCTTCCTGACTGTACGAGCAGATCGAGATTTAAAGAGTAGCAGGAAAAGGAAAGGGGGTGGATTGGCAGTGCTTGTCAACAACAGATGGTGTCACCCAGGACATGTTACTGTGAAGAGTCGTATCTGCAGTCCTGACATTGAACTATTGGCAGTAGGTTTTTGTCCATATTATTTGCCAAGAGAGTTCACCAGTGTTGTTTTGGTGGCTGTTTACATTCCACCCTCAGCTGTTGCCGACACTGCATGTGATGTCATCAGTTCCGTTGTTGCTAAGATACAGACTCAACACCCCAATTCTTTTGTGGCAATATCTGGTGATTTTAATCATGCCTCACTCTCTGCTACACTGCCAACTTTTCAACAGTTTGTCAGCTGCTCTACCAGAGAAAACAAGACATTGGATTTGTTTTACACAAATGTCAAGGATTCATACATTTCCAAATCAAGACCTCCCCTGGGAAAATCAGATCACAACCTTGTTTTTCTCTGTTCAGCATATAAACCCCTTGTCCAGAGACTACCTGTCACAAAAAGGACTGTTAGAAAGTGGTCAGAGGAAGCTGAAGAAGCCTTACAGGGTTGTTTTGATGCAACCGATTGGATTTCTCTTTGTAAGCCACATGGAGAGGACATTAATGCCATGACTGAGTGTGTGACTGACTATATAAACTTCTGTGTGGACAACACCATCCCCACCAGAACAGTGAGATGCTTCCCTAATAACAAACCCTGGATCACCAGTGAGCTAAAGGAACTATTGAACAGGAAAAAAAGAGCCTTTAGGGAGCGAGACAGGGAGTTACTGAGGAGTATACAGAAGCAGCTCAAAGTCAAGATCAGAGAGAGCAAGGAGGTGTATAGAAAGAAGCTTGAGAGTAAACTGCAGAGGAACAATATCAGAGATGTGTGGTCAGGAATGAAGAAGATCACAGGCCTCAAGCAGAGGGAGGATCGGATGGATGGAAGTCTGGACAGAGCAAATGAGCTGAACACATTCTTCAACAGGTTCAGTTCAGGAACAAGCTCACCATCCTCCCCTCCTGTTCCCAGCCAAAGAGACATCCCACCCTCCTCTGACCCACAGCTTTCCTGTAACATCTCCACCTCCACCTCAGTCATGGATTCTTCTGCTTCCACTAGTTTGTCATCAACCCAATCAGGAGATGCTGCTGTCCCCTTTGTCTCCCCCTCCCACTTTTCTGTTTCTAGAAGTCAGGTGAAGAGGCAGTTGGAAAGACTGAACCGGAACAAGGCTGCAGGTCCAGATGGTGTCAGCCCCCGAGAGCTTGACCCAAGAGAAGGTACCACTGTTGTGGAAGACATCCTGTCTGGTTCCGGTACCAAAGAAAACTCACCCTTCAGATATCAATGACTACAGACCTGTTGCACTGACATCCCACATCATGAAGGTCCTGGAGAGACTCCTGTTGACCCACCTGTGTAAGCAAACCAGCACATATCAGGACCCCCTGCAGTTTGCTTATCGCCATGGAGTTGGAGTTGAAGACGCTATCATACACCTGCTTCAACAAACCCACTGTCATCTGGATAAAGCAGGCAGCACTGTGAGGATCATGTTCTTTGATTTCTCCAGTGCATTTAACACAATCCAGCCTGATCTGCTTAGTCTGAAACTCCAGAAGACTCAGGTGGAGGCCTCAACAATCACCTGGATTAATGACTACCTGACAAACAGACCACAGTTTGTCAGACTGAAGAATTGTGTGTCTAACCAGGTGATCAGCAGCACGGGAGCACCACAGGGGACTGTACTCTCACCATTCCTTTTCACTCTGTACACTTCAGACTTCCAGTACAAGTCAGACTCCTGTCATCTACAGAAATATTCAGATGACTCTGCAGTTGTCGGGTGTATCAGAGATGGACAAGAAGCTGAGTACAGAGAGCTGGTGGACCGCTTTGTGGCATGGTGTGGGAACAATCATCTCATCTTGAATGTTAACAAAACAAAGGAGATGATTGTAGATTTCAGGAGAAACAAGGTCAGATCAAACCCTGTTTCCATCATGGGAGAAGAAGTGGAGGTGGTTGAGGAATATAAATACCTTGGTGTTCATGTGGACAACAGACTGGACTGGAGACACAACAGTGAAGCAATCTACAAGAAAGGACAGAGCAGACTGTACTTCTTGAGGAAGCTAAGGTCCTTCAAGGTTTACAACAAGATGTTGCAGATCTTCTACAAGTCTGTTGTTGAGAGCGTCATTTCCTCTTGCGTCATCTGTTGGGGCAGCAGCATCAGAACCAGGGACCTAAAAAGACTCAACAACCTGATAAAGAAGGCTGGTTCTGTTCTGGGGACGACTGTGGAACCTCTGGAGACAATAATGCAAAGAAGGATTTTGCATAAAATCAAGAGAATTATGGACAACCCTGAACATCCTCTCCATGAGAATGTTATCAGAAAACAGAGTCTCTTCAGTCAAAGGCTTCTTCAGTTTGGATGCAAAACGGACCACTACAGGAAATCTTTCCTGCCCACAGCCATCAGCATCTATAATAACTCTTTGATTTAATTGAGCTACATCAACATTTAATTTCCCTCTGGGATAAATAAAGTATTTTTTGAATTGAATTGAATATAATTACTTACTCATTTAAATCAATTCTACCTTAGCAATGGACAGTCAATCTAAATCATCCATATGAACTTTTGTCCAGCTTTCCATTTCTGAGGATTGTTATAACCTCACACAGATATCAGCAGGGCGGCCACAGTCATGTGATTTCTTCTGTGTGAAGAAAGATCACCTTTGCAACTATTTCATCTCCTCTGTCTTTCTTTTTTCTAAATCTCTCCTTTGTGTGGCTTTAGCAAACTACAGATTGTGTATTTTTGTGTGAATGTGTAGGAGTCAAGATCGCCGTTTTTGACAGATGGGTTGAAAATACATGCTAAATTTTTCTATCTAAGAAGTATCAAGTTTGGTAAGTTTTGTGCACTTTGCATGAGAAGAATTTGGCTCCAATTTATGAGTAGTGTCTAAATCTACAAGGGCTGTTTTTCCTGCTAAATTCCATAAAGTACAGTGAATACTTCAGAGCAAGATCTTGCAAAGTCATCCCCTCCAAGGCTGTGAAAAGGAGCTCCACTAAAAGTTATTGCCCTCAGAAAAAGAAATCACTTAGTTTTGTTTGATCTTCTTTGTGAAATATGCCAGTAGACAGCGTTTCATATAATCTCATACTGTTCATAGCCGACGGCGGGCCTTATGACAGCCGTAAATTACAAAATGGCCGACCTAAGCAGAGGAGCTGGAGAGGAAGAAAAGGGGGGCGGGGGTATGGTAAAAACACACTTTGGTAACCTAGCTTTGCCCCCACTTCTGCTTCAGCTCCCCATGGGATCAAACAAGAGGGAGGATTTGGACAAGTAAATCATTGCCTTCAAGTGGTGAACTCTCAGGGCCGACAAAATGAGTCAGACGTGTGTGTTCATATCAAGTGGAGGCATCATAGCAACACTTTGCCAGGAGGCCTGGCTGCTTTTCTCTCACACTCTTCCTCAAACACTGGAAAATGTTGAACTTTGAAGTCCTGATAAGGAAAATTCACCACATTCTATGCAATTGCTGCAGATGCTGAAGTTGAACAGAACCATTATTTTTTATGATTATATTGCTAATTATTTTAACCTATTTGAACTCATTTAAAAGTTTTTATATCTAGTTTTCATTTGTCTTGAACTGTTTTTTTTATCAACAAGTAAATGAAATCAGTTTCCAAATGTTGAGAAATTGTGCCGGTCTCTCTGCCCTCAGATGCTGGGGCATGTCCACTCCTGGATTAACAGATCTCACATCAGCTCAAATTAAGATATGAATGATTAGAATGACAGTTGAAAAAAAAATACAGTTCATTTGAATTTGAATTAATTTAATTATTTAAAAACAAAAAAACATTTTTCAAATTAATTAAAAAAATGACTCATATAATTTCCCTTTTGGATGAATAAAGTATTTTTCATGGTTACAGGCAGCTTATTTGATGCAAAATCACAAATGTACACTGAAGATATTTAACATTTTTTCAGCCTCTAGCTTTCAGCTTTTGTCAAAGTTGCTGTGCGACTTTCATTTTCATGGTGGGTATGTCATTACATTACATTACATTACATTACGGTCATTTTGCAGACGCTTTTAACCAAAGCGACTTACAATAAGTGCGTTCAACATCGGTAGGCAAAAGAACTTCAGGTCACAAGAAATCATAAGTGCATTTCCTTCCACAACCAAACAGCTAAGAGCAAAACTAGTGCTAGAGTAAGTGCGATAAGTCAGATACCTCAGCCTCTCACCAACTGCACACCAGTCACAGCGGGGTGGGGATGCAAACCCTGGTTCGGGTAGGGGAAGTAATAAACGAGGTAAGAAAAGCAGGAATGGGATTCAAACCCTGGTTTGGGTAGGGGAAGAAATAAAAGAGGTAAGAAAAGCAGGAATGGGATTCAAACCCTGGTTTGGGTAGGGGAAGAAATAAAAGAGGTAAGAAAAGCAGGAATGGGATTCAAACCCTGGTTCGGGTAGGGGGTAATGAAAATATAGAGGGTGCCAGTGGTGGAGGAAACAATAAGTGCGTAAGGAACTAGGACGGAGCAGGTGATGTCCTAAGAGGGCGGATCAGGGTAGTGTTTCCTGAAGAGGTGGGTTTTCAGCCTGCGGCGAAAGATGGGCAGCGACTCAGCTGTCCTGATATCAGTCGGGAGATCGTTCCACCATCGGGGTGCCAGAACAGAGAAAAGCCGTGACCGTGTCGATCGTGCGCAGGGACCCCTGAGTGACGGGGATTCAGCTGAGACACATTGGTGCAGTTTGAGCACTTCAGCAGGGAGAACACCATTAATCCCAGTTGTGTCTTGTAAAAGTTTCCACCAAAGTGGTTCCAGTGGTGGTTCAGAGCCAGATATCTAACTTATAACCAGTTCTCTCAGTGTTGAATGCCAAAGCACTTGCTCCAGCACCGGTGAACCAGTGCACATAAGCCCCAACACAATGCAAAAAAACTGCTTACGCCAGGGGCTGGGGGCAGGGTTATGGAGACCAACCAGACTAACAGAAATGTTGTCTGCTACATCTGAAAATCCAGAGTCAGTGTAGCATTTAGTTTGCTTAGTTCAAGTCAGAACTATTAACAAAACTGAGCTGTAATGTGAAGTTACATTAGTGAAGTTACATGGGGAAGAACATGAGCTCAGTGTTCCTCTGATTTTTCTTCTGTTGAATGTTTTAGTGTCCCAAACTCATGCCAAATACACAATATAGAAACCAGAATTATTTTTTTCTTTTAAATGTACAATATAGAGCAGCATTCACAATCACTGTTTGCTGCTGATGTTTAAAACATTGTGGGGTGGTGTCACAAAGTCAGCTTTCATTGACAGATCCCTCTAAAGTGGCACGTACCATTCCTGTTTGTGTTGCCGTTCAGATATACCTGTTAGCATTTGGTAACACCAGTTTGCAAAAGTGTTCACGAATACTAACTGTTGTTTGAAACAACAATTTGTGTCCGAGCCTGGGGTCCTTTGCTGCATGTTATCCCCCTCTCTCTCCGCCCACTTTCCTGTTAAGCTAGTTATAAAAAATAAAAAAGTCAGCATTTAGAAAATAGACTGATGATAATAAAACTTTAGTTCACTGGGAAAACGAAACAAAATCTGTGATTCTGTTGTTGTTTTTGTGATGTAGGGCGCGTATTGAAGAGATGTTTGAATCGATGAAATGACAATGCTCTTTTATGGCTCCGTGGCTTGTTAAAACCCAACCAATTTTTAGCTCGCGCCAACTTGTAAAAGGCTCCAGCACCTGCCCTGAATCCCCACTTCTAACTGCTGAAATTCAACATTTCTGTGAAGCAGAAAGATAATTCTACTTTCCTCCGGAAAGTGACAAACTTCCTTTTCACCTGAGGAGTCTGGCTTTATGACATTTCCACAGAAACAATCTGAAAGAAAGCCAAAGTTTTGATTCACAGTGCTGCTTCCGATTTTCCAGGGATATATCTCTCCCCTGTCTATAGATAAGTACAGCTAATATTGCAGTTTGTGCAGTGGTCTTTTCTCGGCCTAAAAGTTGAACTTGTGACATTTATAGCCATGCTCTGATGTTATTTTAGCAGTGTGCAAATAGCCTTCTTTGGGGAAAGCTCTTGTTTTTCTCCTTTACAGCTTCACCTAGCACTCCTTCAGATCTTCTGAAATCCTTACATGTGAGTGTTGGTGTATGTGTCAGAGGTGGGAACGTTTTATCTTTCCCGAGTTATCCTTTTTCATTTAATGATGGTTCCCCAGGATCCCTCAGCCAGACATTTTGTTAAAAGGAGCCTTTCCTCCTCAGAGGTGTAATGCAATCTTACCTGGGTCAGAGCCTGACAGGCATGTATGTCAGTATGAATGTATGTATGTCAGTAAGACCGTGGCCTTTCCCCGTGCGCAGTTTAACACAGTAGTAGAAGTGGATCCGTTCATGTTAAAGCGCTGAGGCCGTGTTCCAACGTGTGTGTATGTGTTTCTGGTTTGAGGATGTTTTGAGCGCTTGATGAGAAGAAGCAGAGCCTGGATCTGCTTCCCATCATACTGAGCTGCTCAGGGCCAGAAAACACCCAACTTCACACACACAAACACACCCACACCTATTCGTGCACGTTTGATTTAACCACCCAATGGCAAAACAGCAGCACAAGAAGGCCAAACATGACTTAACCTCCCAGGGCTGCAAATGCTGGACACAAAAGCACAAACTGCACCTCTGTGAAAATACACTACACAAAGTGTTGTTATTTTAATCTGCAATAATTCCCAAATGTCTGATGCCTGTTAATGTCTGTGTCACTGGGACACAGCAGCGAGTCGGCAGCTTTTAGATGTGTGCTTTTAAACATAGGAGATGTGACCCAGTTTCAAACTACAAACTAATTCCAGCTTTTAAACCTATAGTACATTTACTTTTATTAAATAAGTATTTCAATGATTACTGTGTGTCCTTACAGTAATCTTATGGTAAAGGTTCCATTTTAGTCCAAGGCAGTGAAACTCAGTTTGCATTGTATTAAAATATTGAAGAAGTATTTGAATATATACACAAGTAATACAATTAAAATAATATACTGAATAAATGATAGGGGTGTTAGGTGCATATTTTGTATTTATTATTATATATTTTGTATTAAGATTTTTGCTGCTAAATGGAAGGGGTGTGAAATGACTTGTAAATAACTTTTTTTCTGAATATTCTCTGATTGAATTTGTGTCCCACTCATGACACGTATTACAGAGTCTTTGCTGCCCTTATTTATCTTCTCCTTGTAGCTTCTTGTTACACCTTAAGTGACTGACGTGCAGCTCTCATTTTTCCTTTTAAGTACAGGCCCGCTGTAAGATAAAGTCTGATAGTTGAGGGGATATGCATGATTCTGGCATTACACAGCCATAAGGTTGTCATAAAAACTGAACTGAATTTTTACATTTTTTGTACTTTGTTGAATGAAGTCACATTTGATAAAGTTTGCTTGATAGTACCCATCTTTAGCCATCTTTTAACAACCACAAGCATCACTTTTACTTCAGATATGTGTTGGCATACAGTACAATTTCTGGTTTTGTAGAAAAATAAATCCAACTAGTGCAGAATAAAAAGATTCTTTCTGTTTTATTAACAAACTATAAGTGGTGTTTTCTTCCAAGCTCTTAAAGCTGTCACCATTATCTTTTCTGTATTTTTTTCATCTGTGACAGCCAGGGTTCTTGGCTGCTCAGTAGATTTTCTACACAGAAATTTTACAGCACTCCTCTGTGGAGGCAAAATACAATACGATAAAATAATACAATACCAACACTTTCAGATCAAAATGAGCTAACCAAACCCTTCCAGGGCTTCTCAATGCTGGATTTATGGTCTATGATCTGCTTCTGAAAAGGTCAGAAAGTGTCAGAAATCCCCCTCTCCCACATCTTTACCAAGTCGGACATCACCCATTATCTGTGGCCTTTTTCACAGCTGGCAATAACGTGTCATGGGTGATCAAATCAAAAGTGGACAGTTCACACCTGACAACAGAATGTGCCCCCACATGTGTTTCTAGTAACTATTTGTGATAACATCTCACTTCCCTGCAATATAGGCAAACTTTTTTCTGCTTGGAAAGGTTGCTTTTATGAGTTTAGGCACTAAAAGGTGGTAGTAGACTTCCCATGCCTAGACTGCCAGGAATTAGTTATGTGCTTCCATTTAGCAGAGGTCTCCGTTAAGTAGACCTTAAAATGTGGCCCAGTACAAATGAGATACCAACAGTTCAAAGAAGGTGGCCCTATAAAGCCCAGATCACTGCTCAGTGTGACTCTTGTGTGCCTGCAATGCATCTTGGGTACATCTGTACTGAGGTGTCCTTGAGTGATTGTGTATAACCCAAGACATATCTTAATGTCAGATGTGAACAGGGCTTGTAAGAGCTGTTACACACCAAACCGACGTGAGGCGCAAGCATCGACAAGCTTCACATCACCAGCAGTTCAGAAAACAAAATGGCAAATGGCAAAAAACACACCACAAAGATGACTGGCTGACATACAATACAGGACACACAATCTACAAGCACCTGTGGGGCAGGGATAGAAATACAGTAATGGACAATGAAAGACTGCCCACTGTGAATTAGAAAAGAAAAAAAATGTTTTTCAGTTTTTCAGAATAGGTGGAGGAGGATTTGCGGACATATTCATTCACTTGTGGAATATTGAGTATTGCCGTAATAAACAGTGCAAACATTTGGCAGTAATGTTACAGTCGCTCCTTTTATCTCCAAATACTTAGTCTGTAGAAGGTACTGGAAGAGATATGCAGGATGTCTGTGTCTGTGAAAATAGAGTCATCAAACAAGTTGTAGGCAGGGTGCTGAGAGCTGAGTTCTGCCTTCTCTCACCAGAATAAATCCCAAATGGGTCCATGTGTGTGTTCGCTTGCCAATATTTCATGATACGTGCTCATGCTGTTTCACAGATGTAGGCGTAAAATTGTCAGACCCATTTCACCCTTGTGTGTTATAAGTCCCATTAATAGCAGATTGATCCACATAAGCTGTTTTGCCCCAATCATTTTTTCCCCAGAGGGTGCGAGCAGCAGTGGTGTCTAGGTCATTCCCGTATCATTTCCATGTCAGTTTTCATTGCTCTGTTGTCAGTTGGTATGGACTTGTTTTGAGTGCATCGTTGCTTCTCCACATCTGTTTGGAACCACCACCTTCCAAACTGTTCCTGCCATCCTCAGTCCCACTTCTAACTGTCCCACAGTTGCCCTCTGCATGCCTCTGCTGCCCAGCTGAACTCATCAACTCATCCCGACGCTGCTCTAGTGCAGGAGAACAGGGTCCCAGAGGAGAGCTGGGCTCTGCTCATCCATCCAGCTTAGGAGGGCAGGGATTGGGTTTAGACGACAGGTGCCAGAGGGACCAGCCAGTCCCTTTGCTGCAATACACACACACACACACACACACACACACATATATATATACGTACACACTAACACGCACAGAAATACGTACACGCTGAATCTGGCCATGCCTTAATCCTCAGCCAGCTGTTGCAGTTGCTAGCCCAATCAGTCTAAAGTGTCGAGCACTGGGGAAGCTTCTCAGTCTGTGTGTGTGTGTGTGTGTCTCATGATGGAGGGAGGTGTGTGTGGGGAGGGTCAGGTAGCTGCCATGCATGCTGATCATCCTCGCAGTCCAGAACATTTGGAACTGGACTCCGTGCACCCGATGACGGCCCAGGCGCCCAGTCTGATAAATTCATAACACATGTTCCTCTCACTGTCAGCAAGCACTGTCACAAACACACACACACATGCAAATAATTCATCCTCATTCATTATCTACTCTCTGGCTCAGATAGGCCCAATTGCATCACAGTCCAACTGAAAGGCCAGGAGAGGTGAAATGTGGCAAACACTCCTCAGTGCTCACAACCCCCCTTTCCTTTGAGCTGGCCCATCTCTGTGTGACCCTGTAGACACCAACTAATCCATCAGGGGTGGAGGGCAAGGGGGTATTTTGGTAAGGGTTACAGAGGGTAGTGTGTCTGCCTTTTGGGTGTATTGCTGCCAGTTGATGGCTCATTTTGTCATTTGGCTTCTCAGCATCCAGCCAGTTATTGTGAGATAGCACAATGGTTATCCACTAAACACTCACAGAACCAAAAGTCATACATTATTAAAAGCCCAGGTGTAAGACATACACACTGATATTAACACATAGATAATAATCTTAAACTCACAATATATAAACATAGACTCCTTTCCCTGACTACAAGCTGGTCGACAATCGTGTTATGGAAAACATTGGGCCTCATGCAAGAACATTTTCGTATTTTTATTCTAAATTTCTCTTGATTTTTTTCGTACGAAGGTCTCGTACGAACACGCCACGTCAGATACAACAAACGCTCTTAACTTGGGAAAAAGTGTGTAAACGAGCTGCGTAAATGATGAATGCCACCCGTGCGTATTTAAGTGCACGTGCACGAAGATAGTAGCTTTGCATACTCCACGCCCAAAATGATACCATATAAGGCTGTACTTGCTCTCTCCTGTACCAGGAAGTGCTGAGTCATGAGAATGGCATCAAGGAGCAAAAAGAACAACTTTAGGCGCTCTGAGACTCAAGTTCTGCTTTCAGAGATCCAAAAAGGAAAATCTGTCATTATTAGCAGTGTCAGCAGTGGAATTACGGGACCTGCTAAAGCCAAGAAATGGGAAGTTATTATGAGTGCTGTTAATTCCGTGTCACCTGTAGTTCGTAATGTCACCGAAATAAAGAAGAACTGGTTTGATTTGAAAATGGCTTAAAAAAAAAAAAAAAACGTCTCGCCATGGCCAGGCGCTTGATGACTGCAACTAAAGCTGTGCAATCAGTTGTTGCCTCATCATGATGGCACTTCGATGGGGCGTCCATGAGGGGGGTCTTCTGGCACCACACCTTCTGATCTGCCTGGGCTGGTTCAGGTGGAGACCCTCGTTCATGGCAATATTGTGTAAATCTGGCATGCCTTCTCTGGGCTATAGAGCAGTTTGCCCCCCCGCTCTATGGAGACACACCCACCTGGCCTTCAGCTCAGTGCGCTCCACAACAGCACGGGTGTTTTGATGCGTATGTGTCTCGTGCTCCGAGTATGTTTGGCAGTCCAGCCACGGCGTGAAAGTCCCTCTTAATCTGTACTTGTTGGACAGCGGTGTATGGGAATTGGATGTACCATGGGTGATAAACTGATGAGAGCTTTGATGACCAAGGGGAGCGCACGACTCACAGAGGACTGAAACACCCCCGTTCTGTCTCCAATCTCCCTCTGAAAGGTTCCAGTGGCCAAAAATCCAAGGGTGGTGAGGACCTGGACGTGTGGTGGAATTGGGTTGGATCGGCGTGTTTCTCTCTGGAGTTGTGGCTCTAGCAAGCTGCATATTTGCAGCAGCACAGTCCTTGGCAATCTAAATAACGATGTCAGCCATTCGTCTGTCTCTGCAAGGATATCTACACAGTCTCGGAACACACGCTCTCTTCCAAGAGCCTGACGCGCTAAGGCATCCAAAAGTAGCAAGTCAGCCGCTGGTTACGCTTCCCATTAACCTTGTTATATACAGAGTCAAATTAATCTTCAATTAGTGCATAATTTAAGTCAAACAGAATAATGTCAGCATCATTATGGGGTATAATGTATATATTTATTTATGTTTGCTTCAAAGTAATTAAATATACAATCCATTAGTCAAGCAAACTTGATTGGAATAACAGCGGACTATTTTAGGAAACTCCTACGACAGGTCTGGATCACTCGTAAATTCTGTTCGTTCCTGAAAGAAAACGTAAAATACGAAAAGATTGGTGAATGCGCAAATTCTCTTAAATCACTCGTACGCACGATTTAAGAAATCTGTGCGTAAGAACGGTTGTTGCATGAGGCCCAATGTTTTTGGCTTTTGTCTTAAAACAGAATGGGTGTCATAGGTGTGACGAGAAGAACAGAATATATTCAGAGATGCCCCCCAGCTTACTCCAAGAAGAGGTTGATTGACTTGATGCCAAACAGTGTCTGCCATGTTAAAGTGGGCCACCTCAGTTCTTTGTATTTTTTAGACCAGAGAAAAAATGTGTTAGTATTCTTCATTAGAGCATGTGCCTCTCTGACTCATATCAGCTAAAATGCCTCAGAGTTGTACTGAAAAGTTATTTTTTACATCAAAGATAAATGGGATAATCACTTTCCAGTATTGCTAAATTATTACATTATGGGCTAGGATACTGTGCAAGGGAGTTGTACAAACGTAATACACAGATCAGTAAGACATTGTGTCTCATTGAGAATTTAAATTGCTTTATCAGAATTATGGCAGTGTGCATATTTATATAGTATCTATTCCACTCTTTCCTGGCAGTTTTTATGTGGACTTTTTTATATGGGATGGCGCTTAAACGTCATTGCTTTCAAAATAAGTGATTTATTTGACAGTTTTGATGTGCTTGATATAAAAAGGATATAGCCCCCATCCATGAGGATGCAATTTACACACTCTCTTTGAGTGTCCAGTGGGAGATGGAGGCAAACATAAACAGCACCAAAGATGGACATGAACACAAATCAAGGATCTAGCATAAATGTGAGAGATTCCAGATTTTAGCGGAATATGAATGTTGCTGAGGTGCCTATTTTTGGTGATGAGAATACAGTCTCTTATATCTGTCAGGCACAAATCCTTGGTTGATCCTGGGACTGTTAATAGTTTACTGGGGTATTTACAAAGGAAATGTGAGTTTTATGAGGACTCATGCAGTGTATGTTCTCATGTCATACATAATCACAATTCCAGAAGCTGCGGCAGTTAAAATAATTTACACAAATAATTTTCAAATTGAATGACATCGTCTAAAAGGGACAGCCTTTTATATAGCGTCAAGGTGCCATTGCCTCTCTGTTCATTGTGCTTAAGTGTAGGTAATATCAAAACTGATTTGTTTTGCTTTCCAAGCCACTTCCGGTTAAACAGTGCTTTTTCTATGGGTGTCAGTGAAAAGCAAATGCAAGTCTTGTGAGGAAGATTAACATAATATGATGATTTGATAATGTCATTAGTCTATTATGTGATCACAAGATGAAACTCTGAGCTACATCACCAGTTCATATGGAGCATTTCCACACATCATACTGTGCATGAATATGATATCTGTTAAAAGCCACATCAATAAGATGTGTTAATACGATCCACTGCAGTCACAGTCCATGCATTATCCGGACCCCCCTTTCTCTGTCAATACCACAGCTACTGATTCTCCCCTGATAGTGTTTGCTATAAAAGAGCATAGCTCATATCAATATTGTAAAAAAAAGGAAAGGAAAGGAAAGGAAAAAAGCATACTGGCATGAAGTTGTTCAAATTTCATATTGACTGTTTTCTAGATATAGCCATGGGAATGGTATAGAGACTTAACTAGGCTGCTGCAGAAGCAGCATTAGATCCAGTATCAGTGCTTTTAGTCCACATGACAGCCTCCACATAATCAATGAATTTTGACAATCAGATACAATTAGCTCAAGGATATGTGGAATGACGAGTATAATACGTTTTCTCCCAGGAGTTAATTATTGTGAGAATGTAAAAGCTCTGAAAATACAAAGTAAACCATCACAGGACAATGAAATGTCTTTAATTCTCAGCACAATCTCCTACTTAGATCTTTGAAACATTCATTTGGAGATTTGGCAGCTTTTTATTGTGTTTAAAGAAATAACTTGAACACAGGTGCAAATGTTTCTAGAGGTCCTTTATAAACTGTATTAAATAACTAGATGAGCTTAAGGTAAAGGGTCATTTATCCAATGAGAGAAACTTATACACTACTGATTTATAAGAAAAACAATGGTACTCGTAGGTGCCTGTCAAATCAGCATCATTTTGAATAGTTAACATTGCCCAAAGTCAGCAAGGGGCCCAATTCAGATTAGACATATGGATATAGTATAATTGCTTTATAGAAAATTTGCTTTTATATGTGCCAAGTGCAAACAATGACTAACTAGTCTTTTTTTACAATTTGCAGGGGATACCCACTACTATTCCTATAGCAACAGTCGTTGGTGTGTAAAGATTTGGACTATCTTGTCCTACACTGATGTTCTTTCTGTACTACCACTTATTTCTACTTAATCCTTTATGGGACTGCTATATGCTGTGTTCACCAAACTTTATGCTAAATTGTTATTATTCTAATGTTGAACATTCTAAATCTGACTGAATCTCAGGACTAAATGTTTTAATATGGAAAGTGAGTTTTGTCATTCTCTGGGCAATATAGATTTGGCCTATATTATTAGTCAACTAAATTTAAAAAAAACTTCTCTCCCTCTCTCTTGTGTTTGTTTACTTTTTAGTGTATGGGTTACAGATATATAATACAAGAACAATTAAATATTTCAATTAAAACAATATTCATTCCTTAGAGTGTATACTTCCAACATTTCTAATCTTCCACACCAATATTGACTCGTCGCAGTTGCAGCTTTACTGCTCTCAGGTTTTGACACATATAGCTCTTGATAAAGGGAAGATGGTAGTCTGATCTCAAGAGAATCCCGGTGCTTTGAATGCTAGTCATACCAATCAGTAAATTATTAAAGCCCTTTTTTCGGTAAAAAGTCATATATCAAATATATCATATATCCAACTTTACCAGAGTTTTGTTCCTGGAACTGGGACAGTGTGATTACATAATACATTTGACCTTTTCATTGGAGATCTGTCTCTTAGAAGATGGAAGTTCTAGCTTTTCACATGAAAATCTAATAAACACTATACACTCAAATATTATCCTATTGTCACTTTACACTTACTACATCCATTCATCCTTCATATAAGCAATGGGTGTAATATATATTGTGCAAGTTGTCCAATATGTACATAAGTTCTTGTGGATGATGAAGTAGTAAACTCTATATCTTTCTGAACTATCCGCTGGTTTATAGCCCAAGGCTTTCATATTTTTGCAGCCCTGTTTGAGTTTTTGGGCTAAAGCCGAGGCAAGAAGTTTAATGATATATCAATGTTAAATCAGAGAAAGGATTCTGACAGAATGCTGTTTTCACATTAATCTGGTGGAATCCACCCTCTACACAAATGTTGGTGTTTGTATTTTACACTTAAGCTCACTATTTTGCACGTGTGGCCTGCAGAATCTGCTGTGGGTATTGGACTGTACGGATAAATGTGTGTGTTTGTGTGTGAGTGTGAGAACTGGAGAGCCCCTGAGTGCTCTTTGTGCTAATAAAACAGCAGCTCTATGGGACACTGGACACCCTGGATCAAACTCCATCACATTACTGAAATATTACACCTCCTCAAGCCAAAGGCCCTCTCCCGCTTGATGCGTCCACATGTCAAAGGTGTGTGTGAGTGCATACATAATGTCTGTGAGTAGTTGTGTATCCTCATATGCACATTTAGGTGTGTGATGATGTATCCTAGCAGCCATGAATAGTACTATGTGTGTTTACCCGCGGTGTTGTCAGCGGCTTGACAGTCCCTTCACAATACACTGTCTGTGTCTGCTCTCTAAGTGCTGGCGTTCATCGATCCCCATCTTGTTGGCAGGAGATTGTAATATGTGAAGGCTTGATGTCTCTTGGCCACACTGTCACAGAACGCATCCAGACTCCGCTGACTGAAGATTTTCATCAGCTGTCATGGTAAAAACAAAAAAGAGAAAATAGTTACAGCTTGTTCATTTTTATATGTACTCTCTTGGCTGTCGCAGGACAGCTGTTCATGAACTTAAAGAACACAAATTTTAAGGATGACTGGAGAGGTTTTTATGCATCTTTCCCTTGTTGCGTGGCCATCATTCAGTAAATAGTTGAAAGAAGTCCAAAAAAAGGAGACCCTTTTTAAGTGTTAGGCTAATTATCACTGGATTCCTTTAAGTCTGAAACCTTTAATATCAAATATAGCTTTTTTGATCCTATGATCTGTGATAGTTCCACAAGGTCAGTATTGGAATTACTCCCTTTGGAAAAACAATTTTACAGCATCTCCTTCAGTACCATTCTGTTTCAAAAGTAATTTGACTGCCCTTCAAAAATTATAGTGTTCAAATCTATATATGTATATATATATATATTTGTTTACACTGGAACAGTCATTATCAAGTCTTTGGCCTCTGTGTGAGCACTCCAACAGGAGGCATCCATACTGAAAGAGTTCATGACATCTGACTCTATATTTGGGTCTGCATGCTTCTGTGTACCAGAGAAGAGAGTGGGAGCAGGGAAGTTTACTGAAAGCATTTCTTCCACTGCTTTCTCTCAGGATCAGGACCTCAATGCTTCTCTCTCATGTCTCATTAGGGGACAACCCAAACACAAAAGCCATCTCAAACAGCACAGAAATGGCTAGCTTTAAGCACGAGTAGACTAATATAAGGAATCAGGGGAAAAACAGTTGGAAGGAGAGAAAACAGGGGATATGCAGAGGAGGGACTTGGAATTGTATCATGAGGAGGAGAGTTTTAACAGAAGAAGTCAGTGTGGCTTTAAGTTTTGTACAAGACTGTGTTGCATTAGCTTTTTTTGTTGCTGTCTTTTATTCTTTTTCATGAATACTGTGTAAGTATTTAGGGGCTCCAGTTAGTTTTTTAAATGAGATTGATCTCGTTCTTGTTTCATGTAGTTGATAAACATTTGTTGAGCCTGTTTAAGTTGTGCCAAATAAATTAAATTAAATCTTCTTGAATATCAAACAAAAATAAGAATTTCAATAAAAAAAAGCCTTAAATAAAGTCAAATGTATCTTTGCAGATTAGTTGTGTGATTGTAAAAATGATTTCATTTTTTGAACAGTTCTCTGCTTCCCTGATCAGACCTTTGCTCTGACTGTCAGCTGTGCAACTCGCAGTCCTCTGCAGGTCCTCTGTCTGGTTTTCTGTTGGAAGTTTTGGCACCAGAATCACAGTTGTTGAGGGGATGTATTTCCATTGGCTTCTGAGTTTTTGAGTGACAGCTCGTTGCTCTAGAGATTACTCAGTGTAGCTCGCGGACTTTCCCGGTTTGTTTAATTGGACTCTGAGCTGCAGCACCAAGCTCACATCAGCCATTAAACTAGAGATTGGATTGAAAATTTAAACTAGGAGTATATATTTTAGTTTTTCCTTAGACACAGTCTGTTTCAACTTTCAGATAAAGTCAAGCCTTACAGGATAACTAAGCTTTTCCCAGGTAACATTAGATAACCTGTCATGGATATTGATTGTTACCCCCCCCCCAACCTGATACTGTATTTGAGTTTTTTTCGGATCCTGTTCAAGTCCCTCTGTGTTACTCTGCTGTCAGCTCCAGCTTAAGGCCAATCATCTTTGAATCATCATCTCTGCTCCACAAATAGTTAGATATTACTTCAAATATTGACAGGTTAGCAGCTCTCTTTGCAGCTGGCTCACTGAGTTTCGACTCATTCCTATGGCTAATTAGCATAACTAAGTTGTTATGATATGCACTTCCACATCTAACCAGGATTGAATATAGACATTTAGGGCAAGGCACACACTGTTTCTGTGCTTACCTGTTAACCTAACAACACTCCCTATACACTAGCAACGTGGTTACTGAGCTATCGATCCACATAGCTTAGTTACTAATGTTATATAGTAAAAACTACATTTTCAAGTTTTGCTGTATTTAAGAACCTCAATGCATCTCAGGAAAGGAAGTACTGCAGATGATCGGTAATTAGCCTTTGAATCTGAAAAGTCCACTAACTGCTCTGGGAAACCCTCCCACGTGAGATGTTTGTGCCAGAAATGCAAATAAAAATCCGACAAGTTGAGAGAACTGTCAGCATACGCCAGTCTGAGCAAAGGTCTGATAGGAGAGAAGGAAGAAGAGAGACATTTTGAATGCTGACACAAAGATTAGCTGTTTTAAGTTGCATTCTGTAATTATTGCTGCTCCTCATCATTTGTCAATCCCCTGTGTGCGTGTCAAGCAAATATAAGCAGGAAATCCAAAAACAAAGATTACCACTCACTACCAGAGGGAGTGGATGCTGAGCTGTTGTTGTGAATCAGTAATGATCCAGATTTGTGTCTCAATCCCACCCAGCACAGATGAGGTCAGGGCCTGTTCCTCCAGCACAACTCACTGGACACAACCAAATTACACTCATCCACTGACAGGTGCTTAACATAAGATGGGATTAGATGATAACTTTAATGAATCTCAGGACAAAAAAGGAGCAAAGCGATAAAAGGATTTGAAAGACTGAAGTAAATGCTGAAATATAGAAAATGCAGTGAATTTCAGACCAAACAGCCATCTCTTTCTTCTATAGAACCTTAAATTCAGACATTCAACATTTGATTTTACTTTATAAAATGATCAATATCATTTCTCACATATTTAGCACATTTTTGTTTTGAGGGTTTGAGGGTCACTTTACTCAGAGAGTCTTCCATCTGAATTGGGCTGTGTCTCCTACAGATACCTCAGGTTGGGGAACAGACTACTGGTCTTTATTTAGTAGGTTTGTAGATTTCAGCCTCCTATAATTAATAAAAGAGTTCTAAGTCAGTGGGGCAAAAACCAAAGCTGGAGTAAAAACTTGAACACGTTCCAGTCAGTGGTGTTGCAGAAATACTTTGTATATACTCAGATAAGTTTTCCTGTCAGTGTACACTCTAAAACAGCTTTGATGACTTGGTCATCTACCATTTGATTGGCAAGTGGTTGTGAGGCTACTTTTCTGGAATCAAATGTATGAGCAGTTTTCACAGAAAATATAATAAACAAGAACATTTTTATCATTCGACTGAACTGCATTCACAGCTGTCCCCTCAGAAGTCAAAAATCCAAACTCAGAAAAACTGATCAATGTGCTGTGGATGTGACATTAAGGAAATGTTTTTGTATTGACATTCAGAGACATTTTGGATTCTGGCTGGCGCCAGTGGAGGTTAGGCGGTTTAAGAATCTTAGTGGGCCAGCTAAAGCCTTTTGGAGCGGGTCCTTATTAATCTCTGCTACACCCCCAGCAAGACATTAGCACCAGGTTTAGGCCGATTTACCTCGCCTGATAACACCCCCACCAGATCTGTCAAATCACACACATACACAAATATCACTATTTGATCTACAGGCACAGGCCAGAGAAGAGATTCAGCTAACATTCTTCCTTCCAGGTTTTCTTTCTTTACATCTTTCTCCTTTTACATTTGGTTTTTGTCAGTTAGTTATTTCCTTCTTTGGCATTTGTATCAATGTACATTTCATCCAACCTTGCCCCTTTTTTATTGTAGGATTATGTGTGTAGTTTGCAAAAGTAGATTTTTTGGGGGGCTCCTCTTCACACCTCTGCCTACCCCTTCACCCCTTAACCCACCCAGTGACACTCTGTGTGTTAAAGAGGTGAATTAAGACTCCCAGGCTATCCTGGATTATCCCCTATATAAGAGCCTTAACCCTGACCGGCACTACAGGACTACTGTCTGCATCCACATGTACACACACAAACACACATCCAAAATACCATCAAATGCCAATATCAGAGGAAGCGGCAACAGGTTCACTGATTTAAAAAAAGAAAAAATGAAAATGATTATGGTTTCAAGTAAAACTGGAAGTGCAACACGTAAATTAAAATTTGATTTTAAATAAGTGATATTTGCAATGAGTTTACAGATTCAGCATTTCTGTTTTCACTGTCTGAAATTTCAAATTCAATTTTTTTAGGTTACCTTTATGTTCACATTGCTATTTGTGGAGTAAAACCTTTGAAACTAATAAGGATCACGATTGGTACTTTAGCAATAATTCAATAAATCAATTAGATGATGAGCAGAAAATGACAGTTTTAATCATTTAACTGTTTAAGTCATTTATGAAAGAAAAATGGCAACGTATCTGGCAATTGTTTCTGGACATAATAATTAAATGAGTAAAAAATAAAAGATTTAGTTGCGAGTTATTTTAGTGAATGCAGCACTGATGCAAACATGCTTTTAGATGACATCAGTCTTAAAGCTAAAGCTAAAGCAGCATGGCTGAAGGTCAGCCATCTTTGAAGTTAATGTATGAACCCAATCTTTATTTTATGAACGATTAGTAGAGGGCCCATTTATTTTGAAGATTAGTTTGCTAGAAGCTGCTAAGTCAACATCAGGAATTGAACTAAGAAGAAGTAAAAAGCTGTCATGCACAAACATGGAACTCTTTAAACACGCACAGAGAGAAGCAGAAGAACCGCCTTGTTTTCGACCTTGAGGTGACCATTTTAACCCCAACTTCCGGACTAACTCTCTGTACAGGTCCTGTAATGTGGCTGGTCTTAACTAGTGTGATTTAATAGACTAATCATTTGGTCCTGCAGCTAATTCCATTTTCCATTTGTCAAGGCTGTTTTGCAAAATTAATTCAATCAACAACAGCTTTACAGCTCCTAAGGCTGAAATGAAGAATTTTGCTTTGGTTGAGTCCTTTTTCGTCAAGCGCCTCAATTTATTCCGCATTTTCATTAATAATTTTGCCATTTACTTTACTTTTTTACATTGTACAGTTTATATGGTGTTGTAAATACATCCATCACAATAATATATTATTATTATTTGTAAAATTATACCATCTTGATATATTTTCAAATTCTCTTTTTTTGAAAATGGCAAAAATAAATTCCTTATCATAGTATTCTGATAAAGACGTAGCCTGTAGCCTGCAAGATGTTTCATCAGGTTTTGGTTTGTTCATGACAGGCGACTAATAATCTGCTGCCAAAGATGGGAGAGTACAACTTCATTTTGTAAAACATCTTGCTCAGTTTTCCCCAGGGTGCGGATTTGTGGTGTGTGGGTGTGTATTTGAAAAGAGAGGGCACAGATTAAAGGGGCGGAGTGAAGGCTGTCTTTTGGCCAGAGCTCTATGGAGGCCAGTCCTATAAAGCACTGCAGCCGTGAAATGCATTTTATTGTCACTTAATCCTCACACTGTGTCAGAGCCCCATTTCACACTGGATTCTAGGCCTTTGTGTGAGCGTGAGCGTGTGTGTGTGTGTGTGTGTGTGTGTGTGTGTGTGTGTGTCTGCCTGCATGCTCACACTCCCCGGGGCCGTGGCTAATTGGACAAATTTGCACAGCAGGGGTGGAGGCACATGCACGGCAGGAAATTTGATTTATGGGCACTGAGGTTGGAGACACAGATGCACGGACAAAGACACCATACATGCATAAAGATGTTATGCTTAGTTCATACTGTATACATTTGAAGTGAAATAACAGAATTGTGTTTTACCACTGAATACAGACATACATAGAGGAATCCTCGGATCTAAAGCAGAATTTTAATGTGGTTATCAGTGTCCCAAAGCGGTTGAGCCTCTCTGTCACCAGCACACCTTCACCTGGCCCTTCACCTGGCCCCTCACCTGGCCCTTCACCTGGCCCCTCACCTGCACCACAGTGCCCCCCTTCACTGAGAGATAGCTTGTAAAAACTCCCACTTTGAGTTTATTTTTGATTAAAGCAGCTTATTTAGAAAACAACTAAACAGATAAGGACGCTCCATAGTTTGTATGCTGTTTTTTTTTTTTTGTGGTAGACTCTCAACTCTTTAACATGTTAAATTCGGCAGCCTAAGAGGGAAAGATGAGTCCTTCCCCACGCTACTCACGAACATACACGATTTCTAACGAGAGATTCTGGGTAAACCATCACTAACCAAAACTCATGATTGCAATAGTTCCATAAAAATGTTCTTGATGGTATATGGCATATCTATTGTGGTAAGCATGAAAGTCTTAACCGGAGTCAACTGTCAGGTGAACTGGCCTTTCTTAAAAGAGCATGAACACAGCTCCGGTCTGAGCTTTCCTTCGCTGGCTGCTGGTCTGTTTCCAGATTGATTTTAAGATTTTATTCTTTACTTGTAAACTTTTAAATGGATTGGCACCATCTCATTAATCAGATCCTCTCATCATCCACACCCCTGTTAGAGGACTGCAGTCAACCAGCTAGTTTCTCTTAGATGTTCCATGATCCAAAACACAGAAGTGATTGAGCTTTTCTGTAGCTGTCCCAAAACAAAGCCATACCCACCAGCCAGACTGGAGGTATGTTTAAATCATTGCTTAAATCTTTACCTCTGCTCTTTGGCTTTTTACCCTTGAAGAAAATGACTGAAAATGGTATTTTATTGCTAAATCTCCTTTTTAACTTCTTTTTATTTCTAATTATTTTGCTTGTCCAGTTTTTATATTTTATTATGTTGTATTACATTGTTATTGGCTGTATATTTTGTTAAGCACAAAGGTTAACTCTGGTTGTTTTTAAATGTGCTATATAAAAAAAAATTGACTCGACTATTATTAATGGTCCTTTTCTGGTTTGAACATTAAACACTTCATTAATTTGCTATATTTTACAGTGTACTAAAAACTGTAGCCGTATTCTTGATTTCCGTCCAAAGTTTAGCAGAGCTTTCATTCCTTCAACAGTAATCAAAATCATTTTAGCAAGTGAAGTTTAGGTCATTTCTAATTTCTACTTATGAAACTCATGTATAAGTTTTACATGGTCTTTTGTTGCCCCAACATACATATTTAAAGCTGCAGAAAAAAAGCTGCTGTCAGTGACAGGAAGAACTTTTCTTGCTCTGAGGCTCACCCCATCAAAATGTCCCTCCAGAAAGCATTGTAGCTATGTTCATCCAATGCAACACCATTTTAAAGAATCCAAAAGCTTCATATGGCAACATTTTAAGTTTCTGATTGTTTTCAACAGTGCAGCCTTCACATGACATGATGACTAAACCAAACCATGTATTTCATGATTTCTAAGCTGAGCCATTGTTTTTCAGCGCATGAACCTTATCTGTTGCAAGTGTGAGTGAAGGAGAAAAGTGAAAGAATTAGAACATGTTGATTGGATGGGATACATTTTATGAGATTCACATAATGAAAAATGAAGGCCTGTTGTGAAGGCACATGTAATGATTTTGGAGCGTTGAAAATTAAGTAATTTTCGAATTTCTGTGTCTTTATCGTGAGACTATTATTAGCTATAATGAGTTCTGGAATTAAACCTACACTTTCCATTGAATAAGTCACTTATCGTTCATTTCTTTTTTTTTGTAATTTCTTCTTCTTTTTTTATTCTGAATGCTGAATTCACAAAAAGGTTCTTCCAAGATGAATGCCAACATATGGTTTTACCCTCAGTGACATACTTTTTCTCACCTAATACTGCTATCAACAGGGCCGCTGTGCTTGCTGCGAATAGCCTACATATATTCTGAACTTTTTGTTAGTGCTTCTCTTTTGTTTTGTTTGTTTTTGGATCAGTTTAGACACAGAAACCAGCTTGGTTAAAGCTACAGAAAAATTGTGGTTGGGAAAAATCACAACTTGGCCTCAGTTGGAGGATCCTCATCATCATGGTTAATGTAATAGCAGCTTGGTTATGTGGACATTGTTAAAAGAAACCAACAGTGACTGCTTGGAAATGAACAGCAGTTCCCTGTGTTGTAAGTATTTTGGGAGTTGATACCTCAAAAAAGATTAAATAACTAAGGTTATTATCCAAATCTAGAAGTGTAGTGTAGTGGTAAGGTTGCCACCTTTCATGTAGGTGACCAAAGGTACTAACTCCAGTAGGGGTCCTTAGGCAAGACCCCCTTACCCTGCCTGTAAGTTGCTTTAGATAAAAGTGTCTACCAAATGCATAAACATAATAAATCTAGGTCTATATTGCATTTAGTTTCAATATGTGCTGAATTTAATTCAGTTCAGTTTGATTTGTTGAGTAATCTCAAAGCCTTTTTCAGAGCTTGCTATGTTAAAGGGGATATTGTAGAACTCTCCCTTTAGAAATACTTGATGAAAGTGGGGGGAAAAAACTGTAAGCAGAAACAAACCTCAGCCAGAAGCAGACTTAGGGTCTGCTGCTGTCTGCCTCAGCTGCTGTGGGAGAGCCCAAAGATAAAAATAAAGATCATTTTTAAAAAGAAAAAGCCACGTGGAAGGAATGATTTTAATTCAGCTGAGACAGTAGTTAGGAGTATTTATCACAAATGGTCTAATGATGTCACCTCGTCTTTCACACATGTTGCATGCTCAGCCCAATAACCGGTTAGTGGAGTCGAGTATATTTCTGGGTTTTGGACTGGTGTGAGCTGCCTTGTTGATTGGTTTTTCTCTGCTCTCTCATTATACTGCTTTGATGCTTCTACTGACACTTTGGTCAGAGTTTCCAACACAGCAGCTATGTTATTTAAGGACAACACTGTGTGCATGTATGGTTGTGTTAGTGTGAACGTGTATATGCGGACCACAGTAGGTCGGGATGGTGAACCAAACAGCATCTCGGCCACACCAGCATCTGGGCCCCAGCCTGGAGAGTCATGGTGTCAGGGCGGTAAACACAAACTCAAACACACGCTACAGAAAATCAGTGTCACATTTAGATTGGCTCTCTCCCAGTCCTTCCCTGTCATTTACTGTATTAGCTGTGGTCTCAGTGCTGAAATGGCTTATTATGTGGGTTGCATGAGTGTCTATGTATATGTGTGTGAGACTGTGTATATGTGTGTCCATGTGTATCTACAAATGTGACTGATTATACTGTATGTGTGTGTTAGCATGTGCCTGCAAGAGTGAGTCACAGAATCAAGAGCGAGTGCATTTCTGTGTGTGTCTGAGTGTATGAGATGCTGTTGTTATTTGTTTCCACACACCACAACAGTGCTGGAACGGAACTGGTCACACATACTTTGATGTGAGTGTGTGTCTGAATGTGTGCGTGCGTGCATGCATGCACAAGTGTTTCTTGATGTTGTGGCCACAGTGGATGACAGTCCTGCTCTTTCTCAGCAGGATCCTTCCTGCAGCTGCTTGCACACACACACACACACACACACACTCAGGGTCCATCTGCACATGGTTACCTCATCCCACTGGCCTTTTTCATCTTGTCCCTCTATTGTGTCAGGAAGTGACGTCATTCATTATGATTTGTTTGTCTTAACCTTAATCTACAAGTGTGATCTGATGCATATTAAAATGATTTGTTTACTGCAAAGCAAAGATCCCTCCCAAGGAAACATTCTGAACTCATTTTCAGTTTATTTCATATAATTATTTCATATCAAACAAAAATTAAGATTAATTGTTTTTTATTGATTCGTTTATTGTCTTTATTTAACAATGCTATAAAGGAACCTCTGTTTCACCCAAAGATTGTATTCTTGTCAAGGGAAAGCCCGATGAGTTCCATTTAGGCCTCCCTGGAACAAAAAAACATGAAACCCAGACAAAATTAAATCTGTCTGCATTTGCAAAACTTTGTTGCATGCTGATCCCACAGCACCTTCAGTGTTCAGTTCATTCATACTTTATCCATACAAAATAAGATTTTTTTTATATGTTTACAACACATACAATTTTGAAATGGCAAAAAGCAAGTTGAGGAGATTTTGTTAATGTTGGTTTGCCAGCCAAAAAGAAAATATATTGGTTTGCTTAACTTGCTTGTAATACCTATCAAGGTTTATTATGTGAGATGTAATGCTTTTAAAGGTGGTGAATACATCATAATAAGCTACATCTGATCAGATTTAGGTTTTGGAGTGTACACTGTTGACTGTTAGCATGTGTGATGGTTTTGCAGTGGCAAGGCATCTGTGGATAAAAATCAAATTCCCATTATGTCCCCTGATTACGATGTATGTTAGTACACCCTGTTTTCTTTTGCCCTTTGTCGTTCAGCTGGTGCTGTCTGAGGCCTTGTTACTTCTGCATCCTGTTTCAGGCGTTGTGTGTTCCCCACAAATGTGGAGGAGTATATACTGTGGACAGGATAGTTCATGTTTTTTTATACTCGTGGTTTCAGGTATGTAAAGTAGTTTACAAAGAAACCTGCACACACATACAAATTTATACATATATATAAAGATATATCTATATGTGACAATCAAGCAACAGTGTCAAATGTTTATCTTGAGGTTTTTGGGGTGGATATCCTCGTCTTTGAGGCAGTCTGATGTGTGCAGTCAATGATGTGCTTGTGGGAGCTGGAATTAGTTACCACAGAAGATAGACGGAAGCTGAGGGAAGACACATTTCTCCCCACTGATGCCCATCCCACTTTGGTGACTTTTTTTGTCTTGTTGCAGTTTTGTTGACCACATCATTTCAGTTCCGACTGCACATTAATTTTACACCAACTTCTACACACAGAACTTGTGAAGCTCAGCAGGAGAAGCACTGGTTTTGAGGCCTAAACCTTTCTGTATTCTGTAGTTGGGCACAAAAACCCCTTAACGCCTGAATTTATATAGCTGTATATAAAAAAAAATGTTTTGTGTGTGTTTTAGCCTTTAAGTAGATGGTAAATAATGCTGAGATTATTAATTTCACTTTTGCACAAAAAATAAATAGAATTTTTGGTATGTTGCAAATTTGCGAGAACAGACATCCTGGTCAATTTGGAATCAGTGGAGTCAATATTGTAAGCTAGATAAAGAATATGCATTGTATTACAAAAAATGAACAAATTGCAGCTTTATATTTTACAATGTAAACAAAATGCCTTCATATAAGTTTCTGTTCAATTGAAAAGTTATTATAATAACTGTTTACTCATTCAAATCTTGGTCTTTCCTAAAATGAACAAGTAGTGGTTTATTGATCATTTAAACTTTTCTGTGTCCATCTTGTCAGGTGACATGATTTACATAACGAAATCTGATTATAAGAACACACATGTATCCACACACTCCAGCTGAGATTTAATATAAGCTGAGCCTGAGACGAGCAAAGCACACGTTTACGGCACAACACTGCTGTAAGTTTTTGCTCTATTTAGTGTCTACGATGGCTCACAAATAGCACAAATGTGAAGCAAGTTCCTGGTGTTTGCCAGCACAACTGCACAGCTTCTTCACAGTCACTGCTTTTCTCTCTGATGCGGGCTGTGATAACTCGGTGTGTGCCTGCTTTTGTGTATTTGTGTTTGTGCTTGCTTTTGTCTCAGTCTCAGGAGAGGCACAGCTCGTTGGTTTTCTCAATGGAGGCTGTCTCCTGCACTTGGCTGTGAGTGTGTGTAAGCATGTGCAAGCAGCAGTAAGTGTAAGTTTTGTGGATGTGCACACACACTGTGAAAACAACCTGTTGGCGGGTTGCATTATGTCCTGGCTTTCAACTACACACATTTTCATATCAGCTCAATCTATCTGGTTTCCTTTTCCAGATCGCTTCACATGCACATGAACAAACACACTTTCCAGTATGTGTGTATTTGTGTCCTGCCCCTCCAGGATTTATTGTTGTTCACCATTGCAGCCCAAAGTAAATGGATGACGTTTAGTCTTGTTTTCTCTCCTCCTATTGTCTGAGGTTCATCTGGAAGTGTTTTAAAGGCTCATGAATCTCCTATGCAATCTGGATCAGTCAGAGACTCCAGAGAGTTCACACAACAATAATTCCACATGTACTTGTGTATATATATATATGTGCTGTATAGATTAAAACTCCCTGATTTTTACTGGTGGAATATTATGTATAGGATCCATCCCTAATTTTCTGTGAATTAATCAGATTTTGTACTTTTCTTTTTATTAGAAAAATAAACTGTTCACAAATCTATAAGGATTAAACAGATTAAAGCTCTGCTGACTGATGGCCAGTGGTTTTAATTGTGGGAATACAATAAACAGAGAGTTATTATCACAAACTGAGATGGACCAGTAGCAGCTATCTTATTTGATTCATTTTCAGTTGTTGTATTTTATAATGTTCACTGTGGAGTCGTGTGTGGTTGAGACTACGACACATGGACATTGTGCATGTTGTAGGGGGTTCACATGAGTTTGTGGGACTTATTCAATGAGTGTAAATGTGGCTTGGTATGGTACTTTGTATGACTGTATGAATAAATTGAACCGTTCCTCTGTGTGTGCATACGACTGCTCATCCCACTGAGTGTGACTGTGCGTGCACATGTGTGTGTTTGTGTTGGCTGTGGCCAGTGGAGATCGATGGTCTGTAAAGTGGATTCCTTATTGGCCTGTTTGCTTTGGCAGCTCTTGAAAGAACCCCACTGATTACAGTCCCAGATGTGTCACACACGTATATACAGTCGCACACATGCCTACACATAGTGCACAATGTTGCTCGCTTTCAAGTCTGTGTATATTCCTTTTGTAGTCTGGCAGGTTACATCCTCACAAGGACTCTGTCTGTGTGTCTCTCTTTACCTTAATCTTTCTAACACACACACACACACACACCAAGAAAAATATGAAAGATTTTTGAATACTCTTTGTAAATATTGTGCATTTTTTGGTTCATCTTGGGTTTTGTGGTGTTTTGTGCAGTGATGATCTGCAAGTGAGGAAAACATTGTTAGCAGGGTAGATGGATAATACAGACATGTAAAACGTTACATGGAAAAAGCTTTTAGCATGATTTTTAAAGCTGTTAGCCACATAAAAATCCACTTCTCATAACTAGCACAGTGGCCTCTTTTCTGCCACGAGGGTTTACAGATAGCCCCTAAATGCCTAAAGGGTTTATCAGTTGTTGTCAAAACATATACAGATAAGAAAGAGAACAGCTGTGTAGTAAGCATTCACTCACTGAACTCTGTGTTTCAATGTTATAAAGCACAAAACAAATGAATGAGCCAGAGGAGCAGTGCTAATGTTTTTTATTAATTTATTAACTGATCAATTATTTTTTATTATTTTATTTTTCATTGTTTTTAATTAGCAGTGCTAATGTAATTTTTTCCTGCGCTGCCCCTCGGCTCTGCCTCCACATCTGAGGGCTCCACTGACTGTGAAACACTTTAAAACAGGCCTGAAAACCTTTCTTTTGACCCAATGTTTTTAATGATCTCCCTTTAAATGCTCTCTCCTGTTTTTATTTATTTTTGCATTTAATAGACTCACTACTTTTATTTGTGTATCTTATTTGCATTTTACTGTCCCTGCTTTTGATCTTAATAGTTGTCTTTTATCCCACTGTAGCACTTTGAGATTTTGTTGTAAATGTAAAATGTGTTGCTAAAGTCACCAATGGAAACCCAATTATACATGCAATATGCGAGTTGAGCCCCATTTCACTGCAGTATTTATCATTGGTTAGTAAGTTACCTGTGGTGGTGCTTTGGTAGGACTACAATTTACCCAGATTCTATAAACCCTCATCTTACTTTGAAGCTCCCAGCTCCCAGAAGTGACGTCGACGCAGCTTTAGCAGCAGAGAAGCTATCAGGCTTGTGTTGATAATAATAAACTCCTGGACTATGTACAAACTTCAAATGCATCGTTTTGTGAGTACAGACCATATTTGTACTACTGTAGAAGTTTGGTGTCATGGCATGTGATTTTAGTGTGGTAATTTTGGAGATACTGCCAGGATCCATTAACCCTTGTACGAAGCTATTCAGGATAACTCAGTAACTCAGCTGATGTTCAGCCAATATCGAAAAAACTGCGGGTGGGCTACTTGGCTGGATGTCACAGTTCAAATGACCCCAGGGTGAATCTACTCCGGAGTATCGCTTTAAATTTAAAACCACAGAACTGCACCAGTAAGCAAAACCTTATATTCAGAATACTCTTAGCAAAAAATAAACTATAACTGATAGATGGGGAAATTTGTACTTATTTAAACCTCTTTGGTTAACTAACTGAACTAAACTATAACTTTCACTAAAACTTGATATATGATTGCAGTTTTAAACTTTATTTCTGTAAAATTTCACATGAAAGGTTCTCAAAAATACAGCTATGACTCACAGTAATAATGTCGAAGGACAAACAACAGCACAGTGTAGCGAGAAATGTTATTAAACCCACTGTCAGTTTTGTTATTGGGTCAATGCCTTAATTTTGGTATTTTGGTCATTTGGAATATCCTAGAAAATCTCAGTAAAACTTTTTAAAAAGATTTTTTTTAAACTTTGGATTTGGAACTTTACTTTAACTTAATGCTATGTCATTTAATTTACTTTCAATTTCTTTTTAGCTTTTCTTTTTGCTGGGAGATGAAGATGGTGGATAAAACAGAGTGACTGTGACAAGATCTATGATGCTAACATTGTTAGCATAGAGTCACGCCCTCCTATTAGCATGTTGTGTCAATATCAATGTAGAGCTGCCTGGCTGTTATCAAAGATGCAAAGATGGTGAGTTAAAAGGCTTTGGTTGTGTGTTTATGAGCACTACAGTGTACAGTATTTAGAAACTTCTAGGTTGTGTATGTTGTTGTATGAGAGTGTGTGTGGCCCAGTAAAACCTCACTTCTGACATTTTTACCCCGGGTAAGTGGAGGATGAATTTATGGCGCCTGTTTAGAGGCCTGAGGAGGCTTGGCTGTCCATGAGCTGGGCATTCACACACTTTTTCCTTAGTTTACATTATCAAGTCTAATCAGGATGATACTGACGCTGTCTGACAACCTCTCACACTGAGCTGAAACCGTAGTCTCCAACCAGAAGACTTCTTCCATTTCTGCTACTTCAGTATCCCAAGCTATTCCAAACATTTTAGGCTGATGACTCAAATACCCAACAACAGATTTTGCTTGTGGAGCAAAGCAACAAGTAAATTATACACTGATGAGTCAAAGAATGTAAAACTACCTTTACCTAATGTGCTGTTGGTCCTTTACATAATGCCAAAATGGCATGAATCTGCCGTGGCATGACCTCTCCAACACCTTTTAGGGTCCGTGTGTAACCTGCACCAATACTATGTATCACACATGTTCCACTTTATTTACCCATGCCTTCTGGTCGTCTCCCTATTTTGTTCCTTCTCTGACCACTGTTACAGGTAATACAGGCCACTGCTCCCCAAGAGCACACCAGAAGCCTTACTGTACATTTCAGTGAATATTCAGAAAACACTAGAAGAACAACACCAAGACTTTTGAGCAAACAGTGTGAGAACGAGGCCCAGCCTTCAACAGACAGAGCAGACAAATGGCTTTAGAGAGGCAAAAACAAGGAGAGGAGAGGAGAGGAGAGGAGAGGAGAGGAGGCGAGGCCATTCCCAGGTGGCTGTGTGGCTTCCAGGACAATTCTCTCCAAACCTGATGAGGAAATTGAATGGGCTCCCCCCTCCTCTCTGTCCAGTACAATTAATTCCCTCTAAGATGCTTGCTTTTAGACCCAAGAGAGTCATGATAATGGAGGATTTATTCTGTTAGAATGAAAAGCTCGGTGTAGTTGGGTTGGATGTTTCATAATGCTTTTCTCTCCACCTCAGTTCACTGTTTGTCTCACTCTATCAGTCTGTCCGCTTCCTCTTTCCTGCCATTTGTTCATTATCATTGGGTCTTAACGACTTGTTGCCACGAAGGAGCACAAAACATTTAAATTTACTGTACAATTGCTTAGATCCTTCTGGATATTTAGATAAAGGACTCTTTAAGAATTTTTTAACTGAAAATGTAACTGTGCATTCATGTTTATCCCTTCTGACCCTCTGTGCTGTGATCAGGCCAGCTCAGGGACACATTAGGCAAGGCAGGGTGGTAAGATCAAATAGGATTGGCGAGGATTTCCAGGAATGCAGGGTTGTGGCTTTGGTGTTTGGAATCCTCTTCGTTTACCCCCTGAGAGAAAGCTTGCACACTGTACAATGTACATCACTGATATTCAGACCACTTGCTACAGTCTGTATGCACCACATTTCTTTGATGACAGTCATCCTGAAAAGAGGGAATGAAACAGAAAGAAAATAACAGACTGCTTTGTCAGAGATGGTTTTGGGTTCCCAAATCAGATGGTTTAGGATGGAAGAATTTCCTATTTGAAGTTAAAGAAACAACCAACTGAATATAAGACTTGTCAAAGGGTTGCATAGCTCCTACAACTCATCATTTATACCCACTTTAAGTAGTGATGGCCATCTGTGTAGGTGAGAACAATGAAAGGGTTCCAACTTTTCTTTGTACTTTATTTTCTGTTGCTTTTCACATTTACAACCAAGTACAAGACTATGAAAAATCCCCTGTGCGTGGACGTGTCATAGCAATGTTGCACTTCTTCTGCCTTTGCTTGTTAATCATTTGTCTTATATGCATATGAGGTCATTTTCAGGTGAGACCATATGCAGGCAGACAAAAACAATGTGCACCTTAGAAACCTCAGTGATGGTAATATGTGCAAACTTACAGATATTGCCACAGAAACTGTAAGGCAGAAAGTTTTGCAAAGTTTTAAAATCATGTCTTATAATATTATATCCTGCTGTCCAGTGTTCTAATTTCTCATCAACTTTTTAAAGTCATATATCTCCTGCATTAGCTGGCCTCCCTGGATCCCATGACATTGTTTAACCAGTACCATTAACAATAAGAGTCTACCAAAGCTCCTTATGATGTCTGAAACAGTGCTGTTTTCTTGCTAATTGTCTGAGTATAAATGATCAATCGATAATATTTTTTATTTTTATTTTAGGGATGGCATTCTACCATCATAGGATGCGCACTGCCATGACAACCCTTTGTTGGCGGGTAGGGGAGGGCGTAGTCATTGCTTACGAGTGGGTCTGTGTTGTAAATAACACTGTAGTATTTGTTTGTGCTGTATTTGAACTTCAGTAAACAGAGGATAGCTATAGTTTAGATTTGGATTGGAACTCTTCCCAAAATAAAGAATAGTTTGGGGATTAGATTAAATCATAAGAGGGACAGCAAGGAAGGAAGTGAACAAATACTGTGTGATTGATAAAGGCTTTTGACCCTGTCACGCTCAGTCTGTAATACTCAAATGACTAGTTATTCACACACTTTTTCTCACATACACATGCATGTGTATACACAGGCAGTGACACTCCAACTTGTAATTGAATATGGTGCAAACAGCAAACATTCTCCTGTAAACATATCATCTGTCACCTCTATAGCTTAATTCATGTCCTTTATGCCAAATGGAGAAACACACCCTCACACACACAACCCTGGTGCCTGTCAAACAAACAAATGAGGCTGCAGTCCCTGTGAAAGTCATCACCATGACCATCCCAGCTTCATCATCACGTTAGCCTGCTCCATTACACAGCAACACGATCCAGCTTGAAATCAATTAGCTGGCCATGCTAGCACTGTGAAGTGTACACTCCCCGATCTTTGTTTTGGTTTGATGGAAAACCAAGTTGAACGCCCACATCTGATCAGATGAAATATGCTTTTTACCAGCTCCTGTGGGTGATGTTGGATGATTGAAATTATTACTTTGGCTGCTTGTGTATATGTGTTATAGTTTTACCATGTATTACATCACATTACGGTCATTCTGCAGACGCTTTTATCCAAAGCGACTTACAATAAGTGTGTTCCACATCGGTAGGCAAAAGATCTTCAGCTCACAAGAAATCAGAAGTGCATTTCCTTCCAAACCCAAACAGCTAAGAGCACAACTAGTGCTAGAGTAAGTGCAGTAAGTTAGGTACCTAGACAAATGGGAAAAAGACAATTTAGGAAACAAATAAGTGCGTAGGAAGCTGGGACGAAACAGGTGATGTCCTAAGAGTGCGGATCTGGGTAGTGTTTCCTGAAGAGATGGGTTGTCAGCCTGCGGCCAAAGATGTATGTGGCATTTCAAATAGTTTGAATGAGGGCTCAGAACAGAATGTATACTGTCATTATGTTAACAATTTACAAAAATCCAACACAGGTCCTTGACAGCTGATACATTTTTATTGTAAGACTTTATGGATCCTTTGTGAAATAGAATTTCCTTCCATGCACAAAGTAGTCGATAAAATATTACAGTGCAGGAAGTGCCTCATACGACCTTGTTGGCACAATACATACAAATTAAACAATACCTCCAAGAATTTTTCAATGTTATGGAAATCCATGAAAATTTCTCCAAGGTCAAGAAAGAATTTGACCGCAACCTCCATCCATCCATTCTCTAGAAGAACTTTATCCTTTTCAGGGTCGCAGGGATGCTGGAGCCTGCCATAGCTAGCATTGGATGAGAGGCAGGTTACATCCTGGACAAGTCCCCAGTACACCCCAGGGGTAACACAGAAAAAAGCAACCATGCACATTTACCTACAGTCAATTTAGAATCACCAATTAACAGTTTAACAAGTTTTTGGATTGTGGGAAGAGGCCAGAGTAGGCAGAAAGAACCAATGCACACAGAAAAAGGCCCCAGCTGAGATTCCAACCATGTAGCGACAGTGCTATCTACCACAGCAGGTGTCAGCATATGGTATCCTCATTGAACTTTTCTGTACAGCACAACTGGGGACTCTTTAAGTACCGTATGTGGATGTGAATCTAAGAATACCATAAGAGAGAAGAGTGGGTGAGTTGTCAATATATGGTTGATTTTGAATGTCAACATATGCACCCTTTCAGAGATCAGTGTTCCCTTCAGCTCATTATTGATGTCATTTAAAAGCAAACAACAAGACTGAGGAGAAAAAGGGTTTTCAGTCGACTTCAATTTTGCCTCAGTTTTCATCTTTAACATTCATAAATGCAGTAGATGACATCATATAAGCCTGGGGCCAAGTTGGTGCAGCATGACAGACTACTGGTTTAGGCATAAGACTCTCTATACATGGATTCAAATGGTTAAGAAGAACCCAGTTCTCTGTTTACTATGCATGTGCCATGGTGAAAACAAGCATGTCGATATAGTAAGTACCCTAATCACTCTCAGCTGTTTCCTATCGACATATTCAATTACTTTCCCTTCTGCTACTGTGTCAATTTGAAGTTGGTCGGAATAAATGACGCTTCTTCTCACATACACCAAACTTCATCTGAGTTATAAATGCATCTTGTGGCATGTGTGAGTCAAATGCACACACTCAATCTTTTATTATCTTTTTTCATTTTGAATATGAAAAACCAGCTACTGTTAGCTGTTTGTTCCTGATTTAGGCCCCATATTGGATTTCCTCATAAAAGATTTGGCTTTCAGTTGTATGTGTTCTGTGGCTTTAAAGCATTTCCCTGCAAATAGAACTCTAAAATATTGTAAAAGCATGGCCTAAACAGAGACTTTGTTACTTAGCACTTTCTGTATTTCTCATTGCTTTACCTGAATATGATGCATATGTCTGTGCTCTTTTAAACTGCATCGCTTTGCTTCATTGCCATTTAAAACCCAAAAAGAATTTTGATGTTGCTGTTGAGTGTCTTGTACTGTTTTTAAAGTGCACTTAACCAACTTAATACCATATCTTTTGTGTTTATATATTTGCTTATTTGACTTGTATGTTGATTAAAGAAAAAGTGACAGTGTGCTTGAGTGTGTAAGTTGTGTGAGAGTGAGACGCTAACGAGGCAGACGTCTGTCCTTTTCTAATCTGACAGTTTTATTGTTAAGTGTAGTGTTTGTGTCAGTACCCGGTTCGGACTGCAGTCCTGCACCTAAAAGTCCCAGATTTAAAAGGGTCGACGTGTTGTTGTGTATGTTTGTCCAAGCCTTCTCAGCATTAGTCTTCTGGAAGTGGCCCACATTACTGTGTGTTTGCTTACCACTTGCTTAATCAGTCCCCCAGAAAACACATGTACACACTCCGTCCATGTGTGTTTACTTGATCCGTGTGCAGACATAAGCATACATGTTTTGTGCCATTAGAAGCCAGCTCTTTGGCACGCAAGCATAAGGACTGTGACTATAAAGTCTTTATTAACAGTCTTTATTATATACAGTACATATTTTACTTATATATATATATATAATATGCACATTTTGGTTGGTTGCGCAGAAAAAGCTTTGAAAAATCTGTTTTTCTGAAAAATAGTTCAGTAAAATAATCACAGTATGATCGCAGCTACGGCAACTTGCAGCTGCCACTGTGCTGCAACGCATTCTGAAATATAGGGCCAACAGTAACTGCAAAAGTCTGAGAGAGCCTGTGTGTCTGTGTGTGTGTCAGTGTTGGCCAACACCATGCTGACACAGACATGTACAAGCTATAGCTTGCTGCCAAAGCCTAATGGTGAGCAAAGCAAGGCAGCTGTCTAATTTGACATGTTTTGAATTAGCCTAGTGGGTGGTAAATATGTGTGTATGCGTGCATGGCACATTATCTGTGAACTCATCTGCAATTAAGTGCACACAGGTTAATGCATCTTCATATTTGAATGCCATATGTTTTCACGTGTAAGTGCACATGTGTGTTGGGTAGTAAGTAAAGTGCCTTGAGGCACAGACCAGTATCGATGGGGATTACTGACACTTAGCCAACACCATTGAGACTGCAAAAGGAGTAAATGATTTAGAAGCACTGGCCTTAATGTAATGAAAGAAAAGCCCTGCCTTTTAAAAACACACACATATACACACATACCTACCTATGGGTGCTAATCCTGTGAGCTTACATCTCCATTAACACTAACTCTGCACCGCAAACCTAGCTTGCACTCTGTGTTTCCCTGAGGATATCAGAGACACTCTCTCTCACACTTTCTGTCTCTCTGACACACGCACAGACACACAGCCTGAAGGGATGTCAGTTTGGGTTCACAGCACAGTCATAGAAGTGTGTGAGTGAGTGGAAGTCTATTAAAAGTGCGTTTTTGTGAAGTTATAGGATGTGAATGATATGAGTGTACTTGAGTATGAATAACAGTACATTGCATTAACACTCTGCTGAAATATAGGCTGGGCAGTAGGATAGTAGTTTTTTACATTGACCCTTCATGTCCATTGACATCTAATATGATAGAGGTTATTCTCACCCATAAAAACAGCCTGGTATAAGTATATTTTTGTTAATTGAAGTATCATTTAGAATGCATTTCTTTTTCATAAACTTGCATTTATATTATATATTCTATATTTTAAAAGTACATTTTTTACAAATATTTGGGCTTACTAACAGTCTTCATCCTTGCCCTCTTTCTCAGCATTTTTTTTTTTAATCATCTCACTAACAGTCCCCATCAGAAAAGCTGCTCTGCCCACTAGCTGTCATGCATCCATAATCACCCTGCCCTACACAGTGCAAAACTAAAGTGTAACCACATGTTAAAATATTGCTCTAAACTGTTGTTCTTATTGACAAAACCCCCAAAATGTGTCTTTAACCAAAATATTTCAGTAGCCAGGGTCTAACAGAGGGCTGTACGGTGGTGTGTGGTTGCCTCACAGCACCAGGGTTCCTGGTTCAAATCCCCCTGGGGCCTTTCTGTGTGGAGTTTGCATGTTCTCCCTGTGTATGCCACCCAAAAACATGCATGTCAGGTGAATTGGTGACTCTAAATTGACTAGGAGTGAGTGTGAGTGTGGACGGTCTCATTTGCCTCTTTGTGGCCCTGTGCTGGACTGGCTACCTCTTAAGGGATTCAGTAGCTGTTACTTTTTCTCTGAGATATATTTGCTAGTAAAATATGTTGCACGGAACTCCCAATTTCTTTATGAATTAGCTTAATTAATGTAGTAATCAGCTCGTAGCCATCTTTTTTGAACATCTTTTTTTGATGGTGGACAGGCAAATTTAGCTTCCATCTGTTTCAGGTGTTTGTTGTAGTGGTCTCTTTTGTCTTTGACTATTATCAAGTAGCAGCTGAAATAGACATTCTCTTGTCAATGTGGCCCGATGCAACATGAACATCACTTAGCTTCCAAAATGACTACTGAGGTGTTGCAGAGAAGGACCTTTCTGTGTGGAGTTTCCATGTTCTCCCCATGAATGCTTGAGGTTTTGTTGCACAGATATGGTTTTGGTTGACATAAGATTAAGGAGGTATGCCTTTTAAACTCCTAACTGAACATGGTTCCCACCTTAACTACTGCCTGCTTTATGATCTATTTGTTAGTAACTGACTGCCTGTTTTCACAGTGCCTCACTTAACAGTATTACCACGTTAGTATGCTCTCTCTGACATAAACTCACGCACACCGTTACATGCTATATAGCCCCCATAATAAAGTAATTAGTTCCATCAGCCCTGTTGCACTAAGCCTAATTGAATTAGCGCTAACCAGGCATCAGCCTCTTTACTGCACAGGTTACCCAGAAACAGTGGCACGAGCACTCAGGACATTATACCTTTTCTGTCAGTGTTTAGACCACTAACATGGTGAGGATCAAATTACTTTTACATCTTTGTCAGAAAAGACATGTTTGCACATTTTGTCCTCTCTAAGAGGCCAGTTCATTTCTCAACTGGTTTTTCAGTTAAATAATTATCATTTCTTGATGACATTTTAAAAATTAGATTTGTTGTTATGTATGACAGACCGAAAAATGGGTTATTGAACAAAAAAGGAAAGATCAATAAGTGCCTCCAGACCAAATTTGGGCAACATTTCTTGGAGGTTTGCTGATTTCTGTGTCATTTTGGATTCATAAATATCTTTCATTTACATTTGCTGTTAATGACTTATTCCAACTCGATCAGTAGCACCTGTTTCTTCATGAGATTTAATTATCTATGGCAACTCAACTATAAAATATGTATCAGAGTATTTTAGATCCTGACAATGATTTTGCAAAATCATTTGTGGTATTATTTGAGCCAAACAGAGGAGAATAAAGGGGCATTCTATTATTATTCTATTATGGGATTCTCTATCACATTCCATGAATGCTCATTTGGACATTGAACAATAAGTATTGTGGCCGTGTCATACTCTTTGACTTGTCGTGCTCCTCAAGGT